>NC_090935.1:468713172-471491158 GCF_040938575.1 Ambystoma mexicanum | reverse complement strand
AAAAAAAGATATATTGGGGAATAGAGGGTGAGGGAAAAAGTGAATTGATGATTTTTTTGTTGTAAGCTCAGACAGTATTGACATGTACTAGAGACAAGACTGAATTGTATATCCTTTGAACGTATTTCTGTTTTAACTGTGGCGCAGTAGCATAGGCGTAGTCCAACTACAAGACACACGCAATACACAACTATGGGGGTAGAAACACCCTCAGACCATATATACAAGGCCCTGCCCTTATATTGTCAGACAATTAAGAAATATCACAATCAATGGGTAAATGAGACTGAAAGGGGTGGGGAATGCCCCATTCCTGGCCAGAGCAAGGATTGTTTGACAGAGGCACGCTGGAACACATGTAAACTTTTCTGACAGTAAAATATAAGGGGAGACAGTTGCAAAATAGGAGGGAAGTATTGAACCTCTGGAAAATGTTTGAAGAAACAGAGGATCTGAAGGGAGAAGGGTCGACGCAGAACAGTAGCAAGGAGACAGGTCCAGGGGAGACTGGGAAGAATGTGGAGATGAAAAAGGGGATAAATCTGCTAGCAACGTGTCATATGTGTCGGCGGGCATTATGGTAGCACCATCAAGCACAGCCCCCCCCCGCCATATGTCTCACCCCCACAGGTTACTGCCCACACCAGGGTGAGCGCAAGAGACTTGTAGGTAGCACTAGCATCAAAACGCACTGAACTAGCTTGCTTGAGAGCCGCATGCAATGCGACCAGAGAAGTAGATACACCAGCACTGCCTATAGGGGTGGCCACACAGTATCCAGGGGATGAGTGGAAGTCAGCTGATTTCTTATTCAGAATAGACAATGCACCTATATGAAACATCCATGTAGAGCATGACGGAGAAACAGACAGCCTGGGCTATGAGAATGTGGGATCCCCAAGAGGAGATGAGGAGTATTGGCGAGATTTTGATGACACTGAAAAAGTGGTGAGGGGGCCACCGAGCAGGCACCCAAGAACATGTCGAGGTTAGAACGTTTGTGGGGCGGAGGTTTGAGGGGGAGGTATGGCAGGATAGCTTTGGCATAAAAAAGGGAAGTGCAACCAAGGGCAGAAAAGCAAAAATGAAAATGCAGATGCCACTGATACACAAGGGTGCATGGCGGCCTCACTACTTACCCTGGGCACAGATGGACAATAATAACCTCCTTAAGGCACTCCCCAAACTCACAGCGGGGGCAGGGAAGGGGATGTATGCATTTGAACAGAACACATAAGGAGTACCCTTAGCAATAGGGCATATCAAAAGCCTGTTGGTAGCCACAGTTGGAGAGCAAGTAGAGTTGTGTCGATCAAAGCAGGCTAGTGGGCAGTGCCTGGGACCAATCAACATCACTTTTCTATTTCATGGGAAAAAGAGGTCTACCCAAAAAGGTACAGAAGGCGCTTGACAAGATAGCTGGTGTGGAAGCTCAAGAGTGGCCTGGAATTCAAAGTATTATGGTTCACCAATGTAGGAGAATCAAAGAGAGAGAAAGGGAAACGGCTCAAAGGCGACAGACTGAGGAAGCAAAACTGGTTCAAAATAAACTGGTGAAAGTGGCTGCGGTATCAACAGGGCCAGCGCCAGACCAGACTGAAGAGGGAAGGTACATTTCTACTGCAACAAACGCAAGAATAGCAGCAGTATGGGCTGAATGAGGCCAAGGGAAGTGGGGAGGAAACCAGCAATTCTCTAGAGCACAGTGGCAGTGAGGGCAGCAACGAGGATGAGGGGGGTTTGAGGGCCTAGAGGAGGGAGGTTTGGAGGTCCAGGACCGAGAAGAGGGGACCAGGGCAGTGTTGGACATGCAGGAGGTGGGGCCATTTTTCAAGAGAGTGTTGAAGTAGGCAGGGAGGGAATTACAACTACAACCAGCAGAATTATGTCCCTCCCCATCGAGGCAGCCCTCAAGGGCCACCTCCCAGAATGACTTCAATCCCATATGAGATTCACCAGGCATACATGCAGTTACCTCCACAGATCCCTTGCCGCTGTCACCTACAGCAAAAACAGCAGGCAATTCAGCATCACCATCCCCGCACACACAGCCAGCAGGGAATAGAAATGCTTTTGGCATTGCGCCTCATGACACAGTGGCCCCATTTCAAGACGCTACAGTTGTAGAGGAAAACCCTTTTTCATTCCCGTGGACGGACACATACCCTGAGCAGGACAGCCCACAGAGAGCACTTGCATGTCCAGTCCTGTCAATGATCCTAAATCCAGAAGAGGAACTGTTGGTGGGGGCAGAGATAGTTAACAAACAATTCATCTTTATGGTGGACTCAGGAGTAGAAAAGTGGTGCATCAGCGAAGGTGACTTCCCGCTATCAGGAAAAACTCACAACAAGCAGGGATTCTCTGGGGCTGTTTTGACGGTTCCTTACAAAAAAGATCTAGACGTCAAAGTGGGAGGGAAGATCATAAGGGCCCCCCTCCTGTACTCTGAGAGTTCTCCTGTCAGTTTGCTCGGTAGGGACCTGCTGAGCAAGCTGAACATGATGATCTCATTCACAGGCAGAGGTATCATCTGCACCACCACCTGGCATGTGTTCACTAGGAGCAATGCTTGTGAAACATGCCATGGCACGTGATGAATCGGTACGAGGCATCCCTGTTAACCCTGTCATGTTAATCTATGGCATTAAAGTGCTAGCACGAGCGGTACCCCAAATCACTGAAACGTTCTGGAGAGCGCCTACTGATTTCATTTTTCGACCCATGGTGTCACCAGAGTTAGTTGCTGGCACAATACTCTGCCTAGATCTAGAAGGTTTGCTGGTGTCTGCAAAAAGAATTATAGTTCTAGGTACTGACCCCCATGGATGCCAATGGCATATAGTGTTATGCATTGATCCCACTGTACCCCTTAAAGAATTGTCTGATGAAGAACTTTTTGAAGATGATAACAATGATGGGGAGATTATCCTCAAAATGTGTATAGCCTGTGAGATAATGGTGCAATACAGAAGAGTTCTGAGTCCCCTCATGGCTGTTGTCGCACCCCCCCCCCCATTCAGAGAGGCAGACTTACAGCATGTCCCCACATACTTATGGACAACAAACCCACATAATGTAGGGATGCTAAAAAAAGTGACCCCTGTAAGAATCACCTTGAAGGTGGGGGCAGTACTCCCACAGGTAAAACAATACCCACTGCCCAGGGAAGCAGAGGAGGGGATCAGGGAAACGACACAGGCCTTATTGCACTGGGGGATCATAGTACCCCCCACCTCACCATGCAACACCTTAATATACCCTATCAAAAAGGCAACAGGGGGCAGGTGGAGGATGATCCAGGATCTCCACCCCCTTAATGATGTAGTGCAGAAAGAGTTTCCACTTGTCTCCATTGCAGCGTCCATTTTGTAGAGCATCCCAAAGAGGCCACTCATTTCCCGGTTGTAGACTTGAAGAATGTATTTTTCTCAGTACCCCTGCACCCAGACTTGCATTACCTCACAGCCTTTAGTATAGGCGGAAAGCACTATGAGCACACTTGTCTGCCTCAAGGGTACTGTGAGAGCCCCAGCATATTCAATGGGATATTGCACAAAGACTTAGGTGACATCCAGGTTCCCAGCACAATCATTCAGTACGTAGATGATTTACTAATGTGCAGTGACAGTGAGAAGAGCTGCCGAAGGGACTCCATTGCCATATTACAGTTGCTAGCACATAAAGGGTAGAAGGTTGACAAGGGAAAACTCCAGTACTGCCATCTGGAGGTACTTTACCTGTGGCAACTCATCTCTGAAGACGGAAAAAGAATCATCCCTGACAGGCCAGCAACAGTGCGTGCCACTCCCAAGCCACTCACAGTGAACAGCGCCTTGGGGTAAAGCGCTTTATAAATCAATAAATCAATCAATCAATCAATGACATGCAGAAATTATTTTTATTGCATAACTATTGCAGGGCATGGATTTTAGACTATGCAGCATACACAAGACCACTCCTACAGGGCCTCACAGAAGTGTAGAAAGAGAACAACAGGATAGAGTGGATCCCAAAGATGGTCAGGAGTTTCAATGACTTAAAAGAAGTGATCTCAGCGGCACCCGATCTTGCCATCCCAAATTACACACAGGAATTTTGTATTTTCTCACACTCAAATTACACACTCATGACAACAGAACTCACCCAAAAGAACACAATGGGCCACAAGCCACTGGCCTATTACAGTGGCACACTCGACTCTGTGATACAGGGACAGTTTGCAGGTGAACACGCTCTTGCAGCTGGGGCCTTTGCAATTGAAAGGAGCTCCACAGTAACATTGTATGTGGAGTACTCACTATTTGCGATCTTGGATCGCTCAAAGTCCACCCTCACCACCCAGTGGACATCCGCCTATGAGATCATACTGTCAAGTCCACACATCAACCTTGTAAGGTGCAAAACAGAAAACCCCAGCCACGTTCCTCACACAACCATGCACCACCGAAGATCTGTAACAGCATGGCTGTGCATCTGATGAAGGCAAAGACGATGATATCCCTAAAGCCAAAGACAGCCCCATTGATGAAGGAGAAATCATTTTCATTGATGTGTTAGCATTAATTGACCAAGAAACGGGTGAGAGACATGTTGGGGCAGCAGCGGTCCGCCTAGGAGAATATGAAACACTTCTAATGAAAAGATTGGCCATACACTATTCCACCCAAGCAGCTGAACTTGTAGCACTTATTGAAGCTCTTCAGGCATCCAAGGGGTTTTATGTCACCGTCTATTCCGATTCTGCTTATGTCACCACTACAGTTCATGCAGGTCAGTCGTGCAGGGGCTTTAGGAGGGCAGACGACTCACCAGTACAGCATGCCGCTCTGCTTAGTACCCTAATTTCCGCCCTTGTGGAACCATCTGAAGTGGCAGTTGTTAAATTCGCAGCACATACCGACAACTCTGATGAAATCTCATTAGGAAACGCAGCCACTGACGCAGCAGCAAAAGCTGCAGCATGCCTCCCAGTACCCACGTCTGCGGAATATGTTATTGCAACAATCACCACCAGGCCAGAAACAGACACATGCATAGCCCTCCCTATCACACAGATCATTGAGCTACAGCATAGAGCACCCATGGAGGAGTAGGACATGTGGCTCAAACCTTGGTGCATACAATCTCCAACTGATCTATTATGGAGGCAGCAAAGCACAGGGAAGGTTGTGATGCCCATGGAATTGTTACCCCCAAGCGTTTGAGCAATTACATTACCCTTTTCATAGCTCCAAGCAACACATTGCAGCAGACATCCAGGAAGACTGGTTAATTCACTGGTTAATTCACAATCTACAGGAACACCTCTCAGCGATGGTCATTCAATGCACTACCTGCCAAGTGGTTAGCACAAGGATGACACTCAGAACCTTGCGAGCCACCCTGCCCCGCCCCATCGGCCCATTCCGTGAGCTGCCCATTGGCTATGCAGACATGGGGGAAAGATGCAATGGGGCACGATATCTGATTGTGGTGGTGTGTCCATTCTCAAGGTCGGTTAAGGCTGGACTATCTGCCCACCCAGATGCCAAATGTGCCACAAACGTCCTCGTACGTGAGTGTGTGACGTTTTGACATCCAATAACGGTACCCATTTCTTCAATTAACTATTCAAAGAAACACATTTATGTATCAAGCACCATATGTGTTTGATTTCCCACCCAAAAGCAAATGGGGTGGTGGAACGAATAAACAGCTTACTAAGGAGCAGGCTCTCCAAGTTATGCAACACCCTGAAAAAGAACTGGGTGTGCTACCTGCCCCTGGCCCTGTTGCACTTGCGCACACAGCCCCGTAAGGACCAACACCTTCCCCCCCCCCATGAAAATAAAAATAAATAATAACTGGCAGACGCATGCATACACCCATCTCCCCTGTGAGGAGGGCAGCAGCAATTCTGGGGGAGGAATTCAAACAGTATCTGGGCCAATAAACACGAGCAATCAGGTTTATCTCAAAACAAATGGCTATGCCAAACACAGTGGATGCACAAATATTAAATGCCCCACAAACTCACAACGCACCTGCCCAACCACTGTTACCAGGGAGCTGGTTTCTGTCAGAAGTTTTGTGAGGAAATGGAACAACCCCAGGTTCCATGGGCCCTATGAGGTTGTGTTTTCCACCCCTCTCGCAGTAAAGGTGAAGGGGCTCCGATATTGGATACACCTCTCAGACATTCGCAGGGCCCAACCAACTCAATACAGCTGCCCAAAACTAAATGCAACAAATCTACCTCAGTTTATGTAGCTCCATGCTGACCATTAGAGTGTGTGTGAAAGAGTTAAAAGTACATGCATTACTGCTAGAGCATGAGCTACTAATATTAAAACTCTTTCTCTCTCTCTCTCTCTCTCTCTCTCTCTCTCTCTCTTTCTCTCTCTTCCTTCCGAATCCTTACTTCATTTTCTGCTTCCCAAACCTCCCATCCTGCCATCTTGCCCATTTTTCCAATCACAGGTATTGCTATGGTGGAAATGTCAACGGCAAGTTGTTCTTCGCCTGAGAATAGAAATGTTTTTAGTAGCACAAGAATCTACTTTTACAAATGAAACCTTCATTCTCTGCCATTTTGTTTACAGTATTAATATTTTCATTAGGAATATATTGGGGTGCATCTTTTATCTGGGCTGGCCATCTAAAAGAAGGGGGTGAAACATTGGGGAATTGGAACAAAAGTGTTCTTTTTAATTTAACTGAATTGTCCCCAAGTTCAAACCTCAATGAGTAGGCAAATAACCAAAAATATCCACACGCTTTGTGTTCCTCCTCATATGCCATTTCTCCTTATCTGTACTCCAATACAATAGTATCAGCTTATAGGTGTCGCAAGCGACACCTAATAGCCCAAACTAAAAATGGTGTAATGTCTACTTGCATATGATTTTTGATGGACATGTTTTAAAGTGCCGGAGTGGAAAACTGTATAAGGGACTGTGTCAGTGATGTAGCACAAATATGTATTTCTCTACTGTTCATTTTACGTTTCTTTTGTGCACACAATGTTGTGATATATCTGTATATAATTTGCTGTATTCACATGTGTAGCACATGTGAGGGACCCTGCATCTCAAGTATTTGATTAAATGTTGTATTCCACTTCAGAAACGACTGCACATCTTAAGGCTTTTTATTCAATTACTCAAAGAAAATGAGCTATAAAATGGACCAATTGTTCGCTCACAGGATTTAGGGAAAATATTTCTACTTCCCCACTTTAAAAGGTGAGTAGCTACTACTGCGCGCCACCCCCAGCCCGTTGTTCTCAGGGCTGCAGAAATGTTTGCACCTCTGAACAACAACCTTAGAATGACACATAGACCCATTCAAATGAATTTTGAATCAGATAAAGATAATGTAAGTGGAAGTGCAGCATGCCATCAAAACTCCTGGGAAAAATAAAACATTCCGGTAAACACAGCTAAGGCTTAATGTGGTCTCGTAACTATGACTTGAATTGTGAATTATTTGTTTGATTTAATATGGTGATTGTATTGAGGATCACCTTGTTTCCAAATAAATGAACTGAGTGCACTGTCTAAGATAAAGTGATTGTCCAGGATCACATATGCTTAGGCAAGTGGGGAAGCCAGGATTAGAACACATGTTACTTGGTTGCAAAACATACATCATGCTTGCTGGGCCATGGATTTGAAGGCATTGCAACACTAGGCATGCACCTTGAGCTTTATTAGGCCAAGGGCTCAAATACAGGGGCTCTAACAGGACCACATTTTCTATTTTTCCAGTCGATGTTGAAATGTTTTGGGGGTCTAAAGTAGAGTACATGTTTGTGTGAATATACTGCATGGGGTAAATGTTCGGTATTTATCTTATGCAATATTTTATATATGTCCCTTGCTGTAAATATCCCACGTGATTCCAACCTGTAAATAGGTTGTATTTTAAAAATAGTGGTATTACAAATACACATAGTGTATACCATCACCACCAAGCCTGTAATGAAGCCCAAAATACCTAGATAATTTACTAGATTTAAGTAAATCACCCCTCACACCTCCCCCACCGTTCTATGTGACAAGGCAATTGCAAGTCGCGGAGGGCTTTCCTTATAAGGTCAGGAAACTCTGAAGTGATTTTCACATATCTTTCTGCATCGCTATGTACTGTATTTCTACTGCAATATGCAGAGCAGTCCCCAATTCCCACAACCCTCCTTTAATACTAGACTTCATTCGAGCCTCAGTAGCAATAGACGTCCTCGAGCAGTTATATAGAAACATGTGAACATGTACCCCGGAACTATATCAACAAATCTGCAGCCCGTAATTTGTGGTCAACTAATATTTTAAGCAGTTAAACATAAATCCGTTTCATCGCCAGCTGACCACCTATTTTAAAATGTACATCTATATGCAGGTGCTTATTTATGTAAAACTGCAGCAGTGCACTAAATGGACAAGGTGGGACATACATGCTTTCTTATTAGTTAATGACTGTAAACTTCAGGGAAAATATGTACATGAAAATAATCTGAAAAAGCAACAGTGAACCTCATTACGAGATTGGAGGCCAGGCTACCTCCAAACTCGCATCCAGGTCCGGCACCCGTGAATGGGCAATTACTGGGATAATCCGGCCCAGCCAGACCCGGTAATTATGCTTTTGCAGGTGCTGGTCCCGGTACATCCCCATTCCCATTGAGACCCAATAGGGCTCAATGGGAATGGGTAGGGTGGTAGTACCGGTACTGTTAATAATGGTACCGGTGCAACCATCATGTTCTGCTTGCGGGTGCTGGTATGGCCACCAGGTCAGACCAGGTGGCGGCAAGGGCACCCGCAAGCAGAACTCCTAGTATGGCGGTACAGTAGCAACGGTGCCGGTAGCGATACCGGCGCCATTGTTGCCTTACCGCCATACTTGTAATGAGGCCCAGTCTATTTTCAATTGACCATTAAGTGTCAGTTGCTGCTAATTGTGGCAGCTTAAAATGTGATGCCAATACTCCTCCCCTCGCAGGTCCCTTTCATTGTACTAGGAGAACTGTAAACCTCCTACCTGGCTTGTGTGCCAGCCTCCTTCCAAGTCAAGTGTTGCAACATTCCTCATCATGCTGTTGAGAAAATCACTTGTATTGCCGAAGTCCATTAACAAAAGCTTTGGCAATGCCAACAGTTTTAGGTTTGAGTAAGCACGGGATAGGCATTTGCCCAGCACTCCCATAATGGTACTGCATAGCCATACTCCATAGCCATAAGGAGGTACCAGCTGTAAAAATATGTGAGTATCTGGCCATATCATTGCAGTGCCTGGCAGGTGCTACACACAAGACAAAAATGATGTTTTTCAAATGCTTGTTTTTAACAGGACTTCGGTTCAATTCTGTTATAAATCAAGTGGCTGAAGGCTGAAGGCTCTCTTGTTTAAGATATGTGTATCGCTGCAGTAGTATATTTACATCCCGACCGCTCCGGTGGTGGTAGTGCATGGTATAAATATCCTTTAACATAACATAACATTACATAACAATTAAGCAATTAAGCCATTTGTTCTAAGAAGACTGCTTTGAAATAACACTGTCAGGCTATTCACAGCACAAAGTGTGATGTTACTGCGTGATAGAGCTAGCTCAAAGATTAGTTTTTTTTATAGGGATAGCTGGTTGGAGGTGGGAATGGCTATAGGGATTAGGAGGGCCATGGGTAGTCATTGGGTGAGTAAATAAACAAACAAAATGCACAAGCTGTGTGTCCCTCTTTGAACCGTTCACTTATTTATTTATTTTTTTTTTTCTTGAATTCAGGTCAATATTGAGAAACTGGGTGTGAGAAATGTTGGCTTTGCATTTGTTATGCATTTGTGCAGATGACAGATGCTGCACAAAACAAACAGGAATGGATAATAACAAGCAATTGCAACTCAGCACAAGTCTGCGTTGGGCTGCTCAGCTCCACAGACACTCACTGCAGCCTTTGGTCCTAGGGAGACCTTTAAAATAAAAAATGGTGCCCTGAATTTTTCACCAATAATGCCATGTAAATGTCAAATGCTGCACTATAGCAAGCCCCAACAACATAACATAACACCCAATTGTTTGATGTGACAGTTTAACACTCATTTGCATGTTGCTGCAGAGCACCCAAAGCTACTAGTACAAAGTCCATAAGTTACACAAAGACCTTCTATTTCCTCCTCAAGATACTAGTGTCAAGTAGCAGATTTGCAAGGTGTGCTACATAGCTTTACTTAAACATAAACCGTTATGCCTTATTACACTACATTTTTGATGTGATGCCAGTATCCTGCATGGTATATAGCAGTGCTGTATGAAAGCTTAAAGCGTATGCACAAGGACAGCAGGTAAGCATGCACCAACATGTGTTCACTCCCTCTGTCCCCACAGGCCATCCCCACCCCTCTGGCCCCCCATGATGTTCCCATGTGCCCCCCTTCTTGCACACAGGTGTTGCCTGTTTTGCTTGATTCTTGTTCCCTGCTCCCCCTCACCCTCTCCAGCCTACTTCTGCAGGAGTCTGTCCTGATTAATTTCTGGTTTTACCATCACGTCTTGTGGTCAATGCTGGATTTGACTTTTATGGGCTTCATTCATTCACGGTGAGTCACCCTTTCTCATGGTGACCCTGAATCATGATGTTCCCATCTTCGTCTTGTATCCAGGCTTGCAACATTATGGGCCTCATTACGAGGTGGGCGCAAAGGGATACCGGGCACCGTTAAGGACATTGGTGCCGGTAATCCCTTTGTGCCCTATTCCGAGGTCCCTTTTACCAGGCGTTATGGACGGGGCCCCTTAAGGGACTTCAGAGCTAATAACGGTACCGCAATTTGTGGTACCGTTATTAGCGCCTTCCCATTGAGCCCTATGGGGGAATGGCTTTTTCAATGGGGACTTACCGGTCCCGCAAAGGTCGGAATAGACCGGTAAGTCCCCATTGAACGAGGGCAGACTCGGTTACGGTATTGGAGGTAGTCACGGCATTAATAGCGCCATGACTACCTCCAACCTCGAGGCCCAATGTGTTACTACTGACTTCTGCAGTTTTATTCGCTCTCCCCTCTTGCTTCTTCACTTTTTTTGGCTGCTTACTCTCTGTTCTCTACTCCTCTCCCTTTCTCCCTTTTCCTATCTCTTCACCTCCTTCACTATCATATCATATCATGAAGCAGAAATGATGCATCTAAAAGAGATGCCAATAAGGAGAGTGCATAGACCTTATAGAATCTGATGGCGAAGTAAAGAATTGAGCAACATTTCATGAGCAAAATGAAGATTGCATGTGCGGAGAGCACTGAAGAAAAATGCAAAGCTGTTTTATAATTGTGCAGATGCAGTAATGCAAGTAGATTAAGTAATCATAAGACTGGCTATACGCAGTGAATAGACTGCACGCAGTGCCACAATATATACAATATATATATGTATAGAATCTGGATGTTCCACGATGCATTTTAGCATACTTGGACCCTGTGAATTAAAGGGCTGAAAGTGTGGAGCAGTTGAAGAAAACAGCTGACGGCGAAGGAAGATTGGAGAAGGCTTTTCTGGCCCAGTGTCAAGGGTTGGGGCAGCCAAGAAACTGGTTATCTATTCAAGGTGATACAATGAATGTGAGAAGCAAGACAGACTCCTGTTGAGATGTAATAGGAAAACACTAGAAGCGCCAGGTTTTATTAATTTAATAGTGTTAAATGCAAAGAAGGAGCTCAAAACGTGGACTCTTGTCACATGATCAGATGAAAATAGACTTTGGGCAAGCTACACCAAGACCAGAAGATAAGGCCATGCTCACACTCCCTTTTATTCTCATGCACATTGATCCTTTGCAAGGCTGAGTTCAAAGGACTAATTGAATGGCAGACAGTAGGAATGATGATGGATGTTGAGCTAATTGGGTGGGGAGGTATGGTCAAGTCAAACCCTCCAGCACCTGGGGTACCAGCTTCTGTGCTGCTAGTGAGTGGAATATTCCAGAAGGGCACAAGCTTGCCAACCAATTGTAGAGAGCCATGTAGCAAAGAGCCCTGTAGATTGAAAGCCAATGAAACATTGTGTATTTTTATGACACGGAAGATGACTTGCACTAGGGGTGGGCATAGCTGTCCACCTAAATGTAGAGACCCACTCACAACCCGTCCCTATATAGAAAGTATACTTAGATGTTCCCCGTAGACCAGTCACAAACCCCATAGGTTTTCGCTTATTTTGCCACGTTGTATGGCGTCAATGATGACGGGTTTTTGCTATAAAGCAGTGTTTTTTCATGTGAATCATTGAGAATGCTTGTGCGGTGTCCGTTGATGCCCGTTGTACTTCCTGTTTTAGATAATTGTTAATAAAACATTGACAGTTTTGCCAACTTCCTGAGTCAGTCTGATTATTGGTGCGAGAATAAGATCTGCATCCCCATCCATCCATAGAGTGCTACCTCGTTTTAAAGGGCCTACGGGTCCACTTGGTAGTAGAAAGAAGATGATTCAGGCCCATCGGTTAGGAAGTCTTTAGTTTTCTGAAAATCTGACACCCTTTGCCATCCTGGTTTCCACAGGCAGTGAGCGGACCGAAGGTGACAGTGGTTGGTTGGAGGAAGGGATGATCCCAAAGGTCTTGAGCTGAAAAATGAATGGTGAGTAGATTGAGGGAATTGGAAAAGTAAGGGAATGCGGTTGTGGTGATAAAGAAAAGTAACAGGGGATTTGTTTAGTATATGATGAGAAGTGTGTGAACAAGGAGCTTTCTATAGAACCCAGTTTCCTAGCTCAAGGAGCTTTAGAAGCAGTCATTTCAAAACCCAAGTGGGTACTTAGGCGGCACATAAACAGGTTTATGATAGGGAATGACTCAAAATCCAATCAAGGTATTTTAGGGGCTAAGTGAAAAGGAGTACCATGGTGAGATATATGTAAAGTCGACTAGTCTGTCTGTTTGAGGAGTGACAAGAGTAAACTGTGAGGTTAAAGAAGAGATAAAAGGTTGTTACCTATTTTTTAGTCATTGTCGGCGCCGGCTGAACAGATAGGTTGTTATAATTGAGAAGTAGAGGCTTTTAGCAGCGAGGTTGGAGCGTGCTCATATTTATTGTTTTTCTTTAACATATCTGTATATCTAAATGGTAAGTATTGACAGTCAATTGAGACTTGTCACAATGGGGGATCTTACTCTACTAATGCACCTGTGCAAGAAACTGCCAAAACACGCACCCAAGCTCAAACAGTAGAGTACTGAGCGGGTAAAGATGTTCATGCCATAGCCACAAGGGGGATTGCTGTCAAAGGTGGTTTTGCAACACATGACCACATACATGCACCCTGTGTACACAGGGAAGAAATTGGCTAAGAGGTTAGCTATTTTAGAGTCCTGAAAGAGGTACCAGGAGGAACGGGAAGACCTGCCTCCTGAGGATTGGGTGCTTAATCAGTGTAGGGAGGAAGGTGCTGAGCCTTCTGCTCCCCTTACTTCGTCTGAACTAAATGGTGATAGTACAGGAGATGCAGAATTATATCTGTTAAGGGAATTGAAGGCGGCGACAGGACATATTAATCCAATATATGAACTGCCTGCCTATAGCAGTGGTGATAGTCCAGAAGGGACTAAAAGAAAGGAGGAGATCTTTAAGGTCTCACAGGACAAGGAGAAAAAAGGTAAACAACCAAATATAACCGCAGACATAGAACAAGAGATTATGAGATGGAAACGAGAGAAGGATAATGCTGATGAGGTAACGCTTGTACAGAATGAATGAATGGGTGGACAGATACTGCTGAAGCTCAATGGGAAATGTATCGAGGAAGTTAGGCAAAAGGAAGATCAAGATGAAAATGATAGAAAAGACAGGGAACGAGAGAAAAGATTGAAAGAAGAAGAGTATAAAATAACAAATAGACACAAATGAGAACAGATATATCAAGAGGAGCAGCAAAAGAAGTAAGAAAGGGCAGAGGAGTAAAGGAAGTATGATAACAGTCAGAGAGCAATTGAAGAATGCGACAGGCAAGAGAAGAAGAGAGAAGAGTTGGAAGCAGAGAAATTAAGGGATAAAAGAATGCAAAGACGAAGGGAAGAAGAAGAGCATAAAGAGAATGAAAGAAGGGAAGAGAAAAGACAGGAAGAGGAAAGGATTAGACAGGAAGCGAAAAAGCAAAGAGAATTAGATGAAGAAATTCAGTGAAAAAGAAGACAAATGGAACGCCACATTGATCGCATTCAGTAAGAGTTAATGGAACCGAGCCCAGTTATACAACGGGGCCATATAGAGAAGTTCCTCCCGTCGCAGGGAGCAACGGCAGGACCATCTAGGATAACCCTAAAGGAGAATTTTGACATAGGGGGTATCGGGGAGAGGATTGATAGAGCCTATCAAGACTTAAGGGAAAGCAGCAAATTGGGAAGCTGAGGGAAGGGAGAACAGTCCCTGGTCCTCCAATCACAAAGCAAGGAAAGAGACCCGTTTAGTCTCGAGCATAGAGCCCTGTCTTTGGACAGGCTGACTTTAAATAAGGGTGATGGGGACGAAAGCCATATTAGTTGGGGACTAGACGAAGAGAGAGAAACCTTCCGTGGGGAGAAGAGAGAAAGTGCATGCAGTCCTGAGGGATGTCTGCAGACAGACAAGGAAGTAAGATGGTCTGATTTAGATCAGCCCAAGGATAGGACACCAGATCCCATAGCAAATCCAGAGTACCCTAAATGATGATTGCATAGTGACAAGGCAGAGTTGCCACCATACGTGAGCAGGCTGAGGTCATTGCCAGGAAGGAAGCGATCAGGAACCATTATCCCCACTATGGATAGGCAGACGATGGGAGCTGAGTGCGGATTTGGGTTCACACAATTCCCTTTATTGGAGAAAGGAGGGGCTAGACCACGGTATATCCCCTGGCCACAGATGGATAAGGATAATTTAGGGTGCAAACTCACCAGTTTAATGGCTGTGGCGGGGAAATTGATGTATGAGCTAGAAAAGATGACAGGAGGAAATACTCTGGCAATAGGGGACATTAAGGGTCTCCTAGCAGCCATTCTTGGGGAAAGGGGGGATGACATTTGGACACGAGCAGGCTACTCGAGTGTCACGGCACAAAACACAGCTCATGATGGAGAGCCATTTAATAATTGTAGAGCAGATGTCTGGAGAGCACTCAGGGTACAGTATCCTGATACGTCAGATATGTGTGCAATTATGGCACGTAAGATGAAAGAGGACGAAGATCTGCTTGCTTACATTCAAAGTATTCAGGAACGCTAGACTTTGAAAACGAGGGAGCCGTGAGGGAAATCAGTGGCAGTATTTTATCACATTCTGTTTCAGGGATTGCCAGAGCAGGTAAAGAGTCAGCTCAAGAAATTAGTGGGAATAGAAGCGAAGCCATGGGTAGAGATACAGTTGACTATCTCACATCACTGCTGGCTGTTGCAAGAGAAAAATAAGAAGAAGGAAGATACTAGAAAACTAGAGGAAGCTAAGTTAGTTTAGAAGAAATTGTCAAAGTACACCAAAGAAAGGGCGTTGTTGACAAGCTAGGAGGGACTGGGAATGCAGCAAGCTGTGGATGCATTGCAGGCAAATAATCAATGCCAGATGGACCAAGGAGGGAATGGGTTTACACCACGGGGCAGAGGAATGGGCTACAGAGGAAGGGCTGGTTTTCAAAATAACCAAGGCGGGTTTTAGAATGTGTAGAATTATAATCAAAATGTGCAAGAAGGATTTAATCAAGGGGACCTAGTCATAAGAGCTCCTCCTATATGTAGGGCATGTGGAATGATAGGGCACATTGCGCGAACATGTGGAAGCCAAGGGTATGTACCGAATGGGCAATTCTCAAGAGGGGGGACAGCTTATCCTCCAGCATATAGGCATGGGATTGCCCAAGATCAGAGTTTATTAAACACAAGCGCCACAAATGTAACAGGCATTGCAACCATAGCAAGCACCATTGAATCCACCGCAAGGGCAGTCACAGCACGCACCCATGCAGATGCAGCAGAATGCAAACACGGTACAGTTATTAACACCTAGAGTAGGGGGTGTCACTATGGTAGGAGGAAGTCCTTTTACAGGTATGGGGATAAGTATGTATCCAAAATAGGACAGCTCATAGGGCAATTTGATGTCTTCAGTACTATCAGTGACACCAGACCCCAAGAGGAACCAAGGGTTGATGTCACCATAGGAGGCAAATCTTTTTCTTTTTTAGTAGACACGGGTACAACTCGCTCATGTATACGAGAGGGAAAATATCCATTATCGGGAAATGCCATGAATTTGCCAGGTTTCTCTGGAGCTACAAGCAGAGTTCCTTTTACTGAGGAATTGCCAGTCTCCATAGTTGAGTGTGACATGTCTGTTCCATTATTGTATTCACGGCAGACACTAGTTAATATTCTGGGCCGAGATTTAATGACGAAGTTAAATATGGCAATTTCTTTCACTGATGAAGGCATACTGTGTTCCACTCCAGGGATACATTATCTGAATGTGGGCAAATTTCTATTGGCATTTACACGGCAATTGGCTCTACGAGGAATGCCATTAGAGCCAGAAGTTTTTCTTTATCGGGTATGCATGTTGTTGACATGGCTACCCGGCTAAGTGGAAAAGATTATGAGAATACCTGAGGAGTTTTTGTTCAGGCCACAGACACCTATGGACGAAGAGGGGGGACAAACTATTCCCCTAGCGTTAACTGCAGCCATAGTGCGAGGGCAACTGGACATGGTCGAAGGAACTGATGAGGGGGGCAGGCCATGGAGAACAGTGATTGCCATTGGGGAAGGTATAGATTGACTGATGTCACTGACGAGGATATGTTCAGAGATGATCCATCAAATTATGAAGTAATATTTGAAATGAGTATTGCATATTGGATCAGACTATAGAAAAGATAAATCCCACAGCGAATGATGATAGTGCAGCAGCACCCAGCATTTTTTGATGAAGATTTGGAAAAAGTGCCAAATTCTTTATGGACTACAGGCCCCTATGACATAGGCCTGTTGAAGGGGGTAGCGGAGGTTAAGATTAAGCTGAAGGCAGGAGCGTGAAAAAAACAAAAGGGTTTGTGAAGACTAATTCAGGATATGAGACCAATTAACCAGATTGTAAAGGCAGAGTTTCCTTTAGTTCCGAATCTGGCAATGATACTATGGAATATCTACACAGAGGCATGATATTTCACAGTGATTGACTTGAAAAATGTGTTTTTCTCAATCCTGTTGCATAAGGACTCTCAAGACCTTACGTCATTTATGTTTCATCAGACTAAGCTCGTTTTCCCCAAGGGTAGTGTGAGTCTCCATTGATCTTTAATAGGGTCCTGCTGATGGACCTAAGCAATATTGATTTGCAAAGTGTTGTGCTCCAGTACGTAGATGACATTTTAGTTTGTAGCAAAACACAAGATGAGTGCAGGCAAGATTCAATTCAGTTAATGATTATTCTAGCAGACAAGGGAAATAAAGTGGCATGGAGAAGTTGCAATATTGCCAAGAAGAAGTGTTGTATATTGGTCAGTTGATATCACATGAGGGAAAGAAAGTTACACCTGAAAGGGTTGAGGCGATTATGAAAACAGCAAAACTGCACCCGATAAAACATATGCAGCAGTTTCTGAGGTTGTGCAACTATGTTAGAACATGGGTATTTGATTATAGTTCATATAAAAGACCCCTTTTACAGGCTCTGAAGAAAGCACAAGTGAACAAGGAAAAAATAGAATGGACTGAGGACATGAGGGAGAGTTTGAAGAATTAAAGAAAGCAATTTGTACAGCTCCAGTTTTAGGAATTCCCAACTATTCTGAGGAGTTATTTTTATTTTCGCACACAAATGGGACAGCTGTGACAGCAGTGCTTACACAGAGGACTACAATAGGGTAAACACCTCTGGCATATTATAGTGGCATTTTAGATCCAGTTATGAGAGGACAATTCCCTTGCAAACAATCGCTGGCAGGAGCCGCATTCACCATTGAGAAGTCTACCAGCATTGTGATGGAGTGTTCTATGACATTGTTTGTTGTGCATGCATTGTTTGCTGTTTTGGAGAAACCTAAGGGTACATTGAGGTAGTTATATCAAATCCAGTAATCAAAATAGTCAGGTGTAAAGCAGTGAACCCTGCCATGTTTGTAGCCGCGCCTGTGGCAGAGGGTGAGCAGGTACATGATTGCTCTAATTATGAGGAGTTCTATGATGGTATCCCAAGAGTAAAGGAAAATGTGCTAGCAGGAGCAGAAGTTCTCTTCATTGATGGGTCTTCGAAAATTGATCAAACTGATGAGGAAAGGCATTCAGGTTCATCTGTTGTAAGGCACAGAGCTAATGGGGAATTTGAAGTGGTAGCAAGTGCAAGACTACGTCTCACTTTTCAACACAAGCAGCAGAATTGGTGGCGCTTATTGTCACGCTTGACATGTAGGGCAGGAAGTGATGGTGTACAGTAACTCTGCCTATGTGACATCAGCCGTGCACGCAGGGCTAGCACATTGGAAAAGGAAAGGGCTACCTCCGAGGGCTACCTCCGAGCGGACGGCACTCCAGTGCAACACACAGCATTATTAGACAGGCTTATCAAGGCACTACAACTCCCAGTAGCCATCGCAATAGTTAAGTGTGCAGCACATATTAAGCAAACTGACTTTATCTCTTGCAGGAATGAAGCCGCAGACGAAGAGGCCAAAAGGGTTACATATTCATCAGATATTTCAAGTTGTGATACTCCAAATGTAAAAGAGTCAAGAACACAGTTGATGGAGGTTCAAGGCAGTGTTCCACAAGGAAGAGCAAGAATTGTGGACACAGAGGGGGTTCTTTACCCCGCTCTGAAGCATTGTGGCAACAAGACAGCACTGGAAAGCCGGTGATGCCTTTAGCCTTGTCAACGGTAGTGCTTGGACAGCTGCACTACTCTGTGCATGTGACTATGGAAAGCCGTGCAGCAGCTATTGTGGAGGACTGGTTCGTATTGAATCTGTTAGAACACGTTGCATTTTATGTAGTAAATTGCATCGTATGTCAAATGTTTACTGCCCGGCACATACTGCGAACAATCAGAGGAGAGATTCCTCGACAAAATTGTACTTTTCAGCATTTACATATTGACTATGTTGATATGCTCCAAGTATCTAGTGGATACAGGTATATAATAGTGGTGGTGTGCCACTTTTAGAGATAGATTGAAGCAGGTCAATGTACACACCCTGATGCCATGTGCACAGTGAAGTTTTTAGTCTGGGAAGTATTTCCCAGATTGGGAGTATGTGCAGTGCTGAGATCCGACAACTGGCCCCATTTTGTTAATAAAGTATTTGAAAAGATTAGCTTATTGCTTAGCATAAAACACAAGTTTTCTTCTGCTATCTCCCACAAGTGAACGGTTTATGTGAAAGACTTAATGTTCTTCTCAAAGAGAGAATTGTTAAATTGAAGTTAACATTGAAGAAGAGATCACTATATTGCCTGCCCCTTGCATTATATGCATTAGGAAATCAGCCTGGGTCAGACCACCACCTCACACCCCATGAGCTAGTGACAGGGAGGTGAATGAGAATGTCCTTGTCTCCTCCATCGAGGAGCAGAAGTGATGCCCAGACAACTGCAGAATTGTTAGGAAATGAGTTACGTACATATTTGACATGTATGACCGCTAGTATTTCTGTCATTTCAGATCATTTCAAGTGCAAGGGTGTCAGTCTCATAACACAGATGAAGACCATTCAGCAACCGGACATAAAGAATTATTACCCGTACCTAAAATATTTATTGGAGATCCTATCCTAGTGCGCAACTTCACAAGGAAGTGGCACAAGCCTTCTTTTAGTGGACCCTTTATAGTCTAAAATGTCACTCCCTCAGCAGTAAAAGTCCAAAAAGACATTCCTGGATACACCTGGGCAACGTGAAGCCATATGCTGGTGAGAACGATGCACCCCAACCATTGATTCGAAAGCAAGACAAGAATAAGTAGTTCAGCACGTGCAGACTCAATTGATGATGAGGAAGAAGGAAGCTAAAATTGCTGATTAAATAAATGCAAGTGTGCATTTGGACTGTGGCTCAACCCGGACACACTTTATAGATATTTTAGCAGGAGTGCAATTGAAAGTTCTATAGCCACAGGAATCTTTTGAATTGGACTTTAGAAAGTGGTGTAGTGCTAAGAATTGCCAAATCTAGACTTTGAGTTTGACGATTGGAAAAGGGAGCAGTTTCCTGATTCATTCCTCACTAAGGTTCTCTTTGGTTAACTTCATGGATGTCGATGCCCATAGACTACATCTCGCTGACTTTATATACATACTCCCAGCCTATCCTGCTCTTGGTTGGTGTAGTAATAATATTTGTTTGTTCCTGCAAGATCCTAAAAATGGCCCTGTGGTTAGAAGGTTACTTGTGGCGATAATTGAACAGATCTTGAAGCGTCCTGAGCATCTAATGAGGTTGCCTGATTAAAAGGTTTTTTCCTTCCTTAAAAGTAGTACACAGGCACAATGTGGGCTATGAGAATAATGAAGTTCCGGAAAATGAGCAACCTCAACGATGTGTGGAGAATCGAAAGTGATGGGGACTCATGTATTGGTGCATAATATATGTGTGTTCAACATTCATTATTGTTTTTCTGATTTTGCTGATCCTTACTGTCTACTTCATTGGTCCCAAAAGGGTAGGATCCCCTTTGATTCTTCCCACTCCAGTGACTTAGGCATAATTATCTTTTGCAAAGAGACCATGGCCATATGTAATTATCCATACACCAGTGACACATATAAAGTCACCCATTTCTCTGCCAAGTGATCCTATGATTCCCCCTGTAGGAAGGACCCTTACTGATATACTTCATGAGCATTATGCACGCCCCCTCCTTGCAAGAAGGAGACCCAAGAGAAGAACAAGGGAAGATGATTATGAGTTAAATAATTATCTAGACAGTACAGGACATTTGGGGAATAACATGCAGTATCATTACATGAAAGAGGTGGGAAAAAGACCTCGGAGGAGAGTTGCTGTTTGTGATCTCCTACCCTTTGCTATGGGGAAGTCCAAGACAGCTCATTGCCTGACTCACCCTGAACTCTGCCATACAAGAGGTCAATTCCAGGGTCGAACAGCATCCTCGGTATGGGTGACTGAATGGACAGCTCCAGAAGAAGATGATTATGTGCAAGATTTGAAGACAAGAGCGAGAGCACACACCAGAGATCATGTGATAAGATACAAACTGCTCGGGATGAAGGTAGCAGGAATCAGATGGGAGATAAACAAAGCTCAATTGTCAAGACAGGAATGATGAAGAAATATGAAGATGCAAGGAGAGAGGTCAGATGCAAATCTGAGGAACAGTACTTTCTCCAGATGGGTGGGAAGTAGGAATAGTTGTATGCAGAGCAGTGGCAGTAACAGGACATCACAAATCAGTTATAGATTGCGTGGAAAAAGGATGCACACCTCTCTGGCTGAATCTTGCAAAGCTGCTGACATGGTTTGATGACAAAGGAGGCTCGTTGGAAATAGTGCCTCTGGACAGTGCAGAACTTTGCTTCAGAAACAATGGCACAAGAAAGGTTGGAGATAATCAGCAGTGAAGTCGAATCTTCGATGTACCAGGAATGAAGGATGGAACACTAGTGATAATGGGCCACTACTGGGCCTATGGATCCAGAGCATACATGAAGCTGCCCAAGGACTGGGGAGGGCTGTGTTCTATAGTACTTGTACATGTTTCAGCATTGGTGATTCCGAATGAGTGACCTGAACATTGGAGAGTTTCCAAAAGCAGATGCTCACCTGAGAAAGAGGAGATCAGTTGGATTCCTCAATTGAACAAAGAGGGTGAATTACTTTTCAGCTAAATTGATAGAAGCCTTTAACTCTATTCCATATAAAAACTGGTTGTTCAGTCAGACTTCAGCAGTATTCGCGATATTCTTCATGCCAGGGATCCAGATGATGGTGAATGCAAAGTGGTTGCAAATCACTTGCTAGGAGCTCCTGCAGACGATCAACACTACCATAAAGGGATTCAATGCTATCAAGAAAGAATCGAGAGCCATAATACTGATGACTCTTCATAATAGGTATGTCCTGGACATGATTGCAGCCATGGAAGGAGGTGTGTGTGTGTGAGAATCATGTTGCAGATTCATACCTTCTCACGATGAAGAGAATGGGACCTTGACATAGGCCATAACGATGCTGATGAACTTGCACATCAAGATGGAAGATGAAGCAGAAGATATTGCAGATGACAGATGGTTTGCGTCGTACTTCTCGTGGGTTCCACAATGGATGGCGAATATCTTCAAGTTGCTTGGAGCCTTGTTGGAGATGATAATGTTCTGATTATGTATGATCAGAATAATAATCAAACAGTGCAAGAAGATAGCAAAGAAAGCAGAAGGGATGAAGATCATGATCGATGTCGAGTCAGGGTTTGGATCGAAAGAGTTGACAGATGAAGAAATCAAAAAGTATATTGATACGAGCATTCTAGCACCTGAGGGAATGTAGTTCCTGTATCCGAGAAACTACAATATGTATGTGGGAAGATGGAACTACTGCAGCCCGAATGGACAATGTAGTCTCATAACCTGGAGTGTTGATGAGCATGTCAAATCAGCAGGATCTCTGAAAGGAGTAATGAAGATATGGACTCCGAAGAAGCACTTTTTCAGACGAGGATGTCTAGATGTGAAGACTGATGGGAGAGTGTTCGATGAATTGAACAGAGAGCGAGTGTAGAGGAGGAGCCAAGTGCCTCTACCGGAAGTCCCGCCCCCATTTTGTCTATATGTTGTCAACCGGAAATTGTGACATGCGCAAAGCCAAAAATGGGACCTATACTGAAGTCCTTGAAACAAGGTATCTATTGAGAAAACCGTATATGATGTACCCACAAAGAAATTACAGTCTTCTGAAGGAAATTCCGGAAGAAGTGTGAAGATGAATGAAAGAGAAGACTGGTGACGTCACATGAAGCAGAAATGATGCACCCAAAAGAGATGCCAATGGAGAGAGTACATAGACCTTATAGAATTTGATGGTGAATTAAAGAATTGAGCAACATTTCTTGAGCACTGAAGAAAAAAGTCATTTTATAATTGCACAGATGCAATAACGCAAGTAGACTAAATAATCATAAGGCTGGCTACACATAGTGAATAGACTGCAAGCAGTGCCACCAATATATTACATGGCCTGCGGTAGCGACCATGTAGTTATGGTTAAGTTGCTCATCTCATAGGAAGAGCACTTTTTGGGTGGCTTACAACTTCGCTCCCCCTGGGCGAATCCTCACCAAACTTTGGAAAAACAGTATATGGCCCACTCTGAATTGTTTGGTGAGGTGTGGTCAAGGGGGGGCAAAGTTATATGGGGGGTCCCAAAATGTCTTTTTTTCCCATAGACATAATGGGAAAACACTTTGCTCATGCCTACAGCCCAAACTGCTGGACTGATTTTCACCAAATTTGCGGCAGAAGCGGCGGCTTCGGTTCCAAAAGCGTGCCTTTGTTAATTTGGTGTAAATCAGTCCAGTAGTTTTTTTTAAACTTTTTTTTAAATTACCAAAACGTAAGGCACAGAAATTAGTGATATCTATGTCCGGTCCGCTGATTCACTTTCCTGTCCAGTCCACGGACTGGCCTCTGATTGGCTGCTCGGTCTGCGGACTGGCCTCTGATTGGACAGAAAATGTGCAGATTTTTGCGTGGTCTGCAAAAAAGCAGCAGTGCACTTGTCAAACTCAACAAACAATCTCTGGGGATGTGAGGGCGATGAGTATTGGATTGGATATGGCCATTAGAAGCCAAAAAACGGGTTGTTTCACCCCCGAAAGTCCACGAACACTCCAGATGTTCTTGGGCAGTCCTGTGGTGTTCGCGGACACCTCAGATGTCCTAGGACATCAGCACCTATTTCTGCATTACAGGGTTGGGGAAAAGCAGTTTTTGGATGGCTTATAACTTTTGCGCCACTCAATGAAACTGCATTTAATTTTGCAATTTTATTCTAGAACTAATCCTGAACGGTTTTGCAAAATGTTTTGGGATTCTGTCAAGAGGGGGCAAAATTATAGGGGGGGTCCCAAAATATTGTAAAGGCATATAAATGTGGTGTCATTTGATGAATCTGCACAACATTTGGCAAAACGATTTTGGATCTAGATATAAATGGTTTTCTAAAGTTTGGTGGGATTTTTTCAAGAGGGGGCAGAATTAGAGGTGGGGTCTCAACATTTTATGATGGCTTATAACTTTGTTGCTATTTCACGAATGTGGACAACGTTTTTGAGAAAGGTTATCAAGCCAACCTTCAATGTTTGTGTAAAGGCTGAATGGATTTTGTCAAGGGGGGGCTAAGTTATATGACTATTCTATGTACATACATTTTGAAACTTTAAAAAAAAACATGGGCGGATTTCGAGCAAACTCGTGAGGAGCATTAGCAAGGACATTAAAGTATGGTTTTGCAAATGTGCCCGTGTTTTACTTTTTGACAAGTGTAATAATGTAGGTACAAAAAATAGTCATATACCTTTGGTGACTGAGGTATAGCCTGTGGCCGTGGGCAGTAGCCAGATTGTCTGGGTCATGGCATAGGTTTATGACACAGACAATCTGACTACTAGCCATGACCGCTAGGGACGAAACATGGTGTTAAAGGGCCTATGTTTACCTGGGACCGGCTATGTGGTAAAGTTATTCGAAGGTAGGATGGGATTGAAAGGGAAAAAGGTGCTTGTGGTAATATGTTCATAGGGTTTTGCAGGCTGCCATGGCAAGGAAAGAGGGGCTGTGCACGGAGCCACGCCTTCTCTTTCCATGTTGGCTGTCTTGGAAAAGGATTTTACTTTCAACAGCGGGACGACAGAGGAAGAATAATCCTTCCTTCTTACAGTGGGACGCCGCCGGCATCCTGCTATAGGAAAATAAATCTATGTTTTAGCACCCTGGGTTCCCGCTTTGGGAACCAGGGGTACTAATGGCCTTTATCCCCTATTTCAGGGGCTGCAATGGACGATAAAGGTCTGTAGCCCTCCTTATTTATTTATTTATTTATTTGTTTTTTATTTATTTATTTATAACGCACCAATGCCCGCGGACATCAGGCTGTGTGGTTACAGTGTTTGTTGAGGAAGATGAGGTGGAGGAGGACAGCTTACTACTTGCTGAGAAAGGATTAACGTTTCTGAGAGCATTGCGGTCATTGGATTTGGTGTGGCGGCGCATGGAGGTGGTCCCATAGGAGTACTATCCAGGTAGTCTGCTACTGAGTACAAAATGATACTTAGTGCATTTCACTTTGGTAGCTTTAGCCTTTGGTACACTCCCAACAGTAGCAAAGAACTGGCACACCCATAATTCAATCTTGGTGCTAGAAGTAGGCACTTCCCCTACCTCATCTTCTTGGTCCTCTTCATTGTCTTTGAAAGTACTGCACTTTTTTTGTTGTGAAGGTCCTCCAGCTGGCGGTGGTGGTCGTGGCTCTTGGGGAGGAGGGATGGCAATAACTGGTGCCATTTTTAAGATAAAAAGTAGTTTTGATAAAATTCTTCCAATTATGTATTGTGTACTAGAGTTCCTAGATCAGTAGAAAATGCAGTTCTGAACTGTCTGTGAAGGACAGATCTTATCGTGAAGCACGGACCGGTTCTCGGACACGTCATCATGCCGCACGCCAGCGATTGGTCATGTGGCACTGTCCAGAAGGTCCGCAATGATGTCAGATGTTCGTAGATGTCTACGGATGCAAAACTGAAATGGCAGAGTTTTAAGGTGACACTTTGTAAATTGGACACAAATATTGTTAGATTTGGTAAGCATGATATTAGTAAGTTGTAGGAAAATAGCATGCACTGGGAAAAACCCATGAAATAAATTCACTGAAAAAACATTGTTAAAGGGACGTTATGGTTAAGTTGGAATAATAAAAATCTATCAAATTCAATGAAAAAACTTTGTTAAAGGGACGTTATGGTTAAGTTGCACTAATAAAAACCCATGAAATAAAATGAAAAAACGTTGTTAAGGGGATGTTATGGTTAAGTTGCACTAATAAAAACCTATGAAATTCAATGAAAAAACTTTGTTGAAGGGACGTTATGGTTAAGTTGTACTAATAAAAACCTATGGAATTCAGTAAAATTATATTTGAGATGTCATCTTTGTTGTCCTGGGTGTTAGTCTTAGCAGTGCACGGTGGTGGCGCGAGTTATGGTTGCTTAGCTTACCATAACTGGCGAATTTCAGGGTTTTTTCGTTTTAACGTGTAACCATAACGTCCTTTTAACAACATTATTTTACTGAATTTCATAGGTTTTTATTAGTGCAACTTAACCATAACGTCCCCTTAACAAAGTTTTTTCATTGAATATATATATATATATATATATATATATATATATATATATATATATATATATATATATGTGTGTGTATAGAATCTGGATGTTCCACGATGCATTTTAGCAAACTTGGTCCCCGTTAATAAAAGGGCTAAAAGTGTGGCGCAGTTGAAGAAAACAGCAGACGACGAAGGAAGAATGGAGAAGGCTTGTCTGCCTCAGTGTCAAGGGTTGGTGCAGCCAAGAAACTGGTTATCTATTCAAGGAATTACAATGAACGTGTGACGCAAGACTGACTCCTGTTTAGGTGTAATGGAAAAACACTAGAAGCACTAGGTTTTATTCATTTAATAGTGTTAAATGCAAAGAAGGAGCTCAAAAGGTGGTATCCTGTCACATGGTCAGATGAAAATAGACTTTGGGCAAGCTACACCGAGACCAGAAGATAAGGCCATGCTCACACTACCTTTTATTCTCAGGCATTGTGATCCTTTGCAAGGCCGAGTTCAAAGGACTAATTGAATGGCAGACCGTAGGAGTGATGATGGATGGTGGGCTAATTGGGTGATGAGGTATCGTCAAGTCCAACCCTCCAGCACTGGGATACCAGTTGGCGCGCTGCTAGCGTGTGGAATATTCCAGAAGGGTACAAGCGTGCAAACCAATTGTAGAGGGCCCTATAGTTTGAAAGCCAATGAAACGTGTATTTTTATGACACAGAAGATGACTTGCACTAGGGGTAGGCATAGCTGTCCACCTGACTGTAGAGACCCAATCACAACCCGTCCCTATTGTAAGAGGATTCAATT
Organism: Ambystoma mexicanum; assembly: GCF_040938575.1. NCBI lineage: Eukaryota > Metazoa > Chordata > Amphibia > Caudata > Ambystomatidae > Ambystoma > Ambystoma mexicanum. Next base: position 471,464,022 of record NC_090935.1, on the reverse strand, counting down.
CAGCACTACAGCCAAGTTAACGCCTAGTCTAGAATACTGAATGAAAACCCTTATTGATATATCTTTAGGTCCAGTTCATGCGTCCTGGATGACTACCCTTGTATAACACCCCTCTCTTGGAATCCCCCTGACCCCACTGAGCCAAGAAGTAGTTCTGTTTTGCAAGTTTAAAAGGTTTATTTGATAAATTAAAATATATATATCACACTTTATAATAAATTAATAATTGAATATCACACTTAATCTGATATGGTAAATATTAACAACGGAGAATCTGGCACTAGCACACTTCTTTATAATGACTAATGAGTTGACCTGAAATGGATAAGGTAGCACACTGGTAAATAGGAACAAAAGTATAATGTGGTAGAGGATGCTTTATGTAGCTCAGGTGGATGCAATATTCAATGAATGCAGTACAGAAAATACGCAATATGATTCAACCAAACAATGTAATCACTTTTCTCTGGCTATTCACTCCCCCCCTCTTTATGCAATGCAAGGAAATGGGAGGAAGCACACAGTTCTCAGAAATGCAATCAATGTAATCAGTTCAATCCCAGCAAGCTTACAGAAAACAGATAGGAGTTTTGAAAACACAGGCAATGCTTGGATATGTGCTGGCAATGAATGAGAAATATGCTAAATTTGCTTTTAATTCCCTTATAGAGGTTCAGGGTGAGTGGTATCTAGTTAATATTAGTCCAGGCTCACACTAGCAATGATGCAGGGATAGTTAGCAGGTTAAACGAATTTCTGGCCAATGGAAAGCAAACAGCAGCAGTTTTTACATGTGAAGAAATTGCAAATCGCGGTAAAATTCGCGGATGCGCCGAGCGCTATTACAAAGGAACCGCAAGGACTATCTCTACCGTTTTGGGGTCCTAGAAAAGCCTGGGATCTCAGCTTCCAAATGAAAGTTATTGCAAGTCTCTAGCCCAAACGGTTGCGGAGATATGAGTAATTTAGTAAAGGTCGTTTTTGGTTTTGTAAATTTTAAACGCACACTTTTTCAAAATGACAAGTGACAAATTTTTTTGCAGCTAGAATGACAGGTGACAGCTAGGAGGCAGTTCTACTTAGGTTAAATAGATTGAATTAGATGAATTTAAACTAAGAGATGTGTTCTGAGTTTTGCTAAGTACTCACAAGAGATTTTGAACAGGAAAGCGACTTGGTCACGGACTTCAGTCTGGTCAGGTCTTTCCGGGTTCTGCTCACAGCGCCTGGCCTCTGGAACTGCTCACAGGGGTCTGGTCTCTGCTAGGCACCGGTTCTTTGGGTCTCTCTGCTCTGGATAGATTGAAGTCTCTAGTTTGGCTTTCTGGAGTTTGATGGAGGTAAGTATGGATTTTTCCGGCAGAGCTTTCAGCGGCAGATGAAAAATGAATCTCCTATCTGTCCTGTCTGTCTGCTTTTATGTGTTTAGAATGTGGGTGTGTTCTAGCATCACTGACCCTACCTCTCTCTCAGCTTCTAATTGGTCAAACTTCCATTCCTCCGCTTGATTGGCAAACTGAACTGTGAGTCAGATTGATGTCATTTTACAGCCTGCAGAAAGTCCACTCCTCCTGTCAACTTACACACAAATCTAGATTTGAAACAAATACATATTTGCAGAGGTACATATTGTTTTAAAATCATATGCACCCATCATGCATTACAGGAGGTATCCCCTGTTCAAACTCTGCTCTTCCTGGGAGCTTGCATTCAGAACTGGCACATATTTCACTTTTTAACTGCTTTTTCAATTTCCGACATGGACCCAACTTTACATACATGTGTGCAGGGGGTAGGGACATTAACTGATGAAGTTTCAGATTTTTAACATGCACACATTTAGAGTAATATCCACTTTTCCGCTAAAACCCCCCTGAACATACCACCGGTTCCTACCACGTCTTAAACTGTGGGCAGAAAAATCACAAGAATTATGGTATCATTTATAAAATTTTCACATGTCCGCTCTATGAGTTATTCATCTTTTTAAAGTTATGTTCTGGCTCCAAAGGGGTGTGGTTTACCCTCAGCACAAGGTTGAATTTCTGGTTCTTTCCAGTTCTGCCAAGCCAGCTTGCTCTCACAGGCAGTGCTCCTCCCAGCTCCTGCCAAGAGGAAGCTACAATTTACGACTGCGGTAATAAAAACCTTTGCCTGAGTGAAGAGGGCTTTGTTCACTCTCTTGCAGAGCACAGATAATTCAATTATCAGATAGATGGCATATCCTTAGCCTGGGCAGCAAAAGGAAGGTTGGCCTGGGAACACAGTGGTGACTCAAGTTTCACTGCTGATGGGTAGTTGCTAGGCAAAATCAAGTTCCTTAAGCCAGACCTTCAGCTAACTTTTTGTTGCTTTTAAAATAACTTGTAATTTTACACATGCAGCTAGAATGCTGATTCTAAGCGCAAAACTATGACATTTCAACAGTTACAAAGGCATGTGACACCAAACATAGGTCACTCATTTAATTTAACATTTTCGATTTTGGTGGTTTTAAATCCAGTGCAACTTAAACTGCTGCAATCCACAGCTCAGCCAGTCTTGTTATAAACCTTGTCTTATGATCTTCATTTCCCAGATTCTGTAGGCACACAAAACTCCATTCTGCCAAATGTCTGCTGGTGTTCAGTGAATATTTTGCACATGTTGCAAGGTTTGAAATAGGCATTTTGCTTGCCTTCAGAAAAACACACAGAGTGGTTTTAAAACGCCGGCTTTTGGATAGTGGTGAGTACTGGTACTGCACTCATTTTTGGGATTTAAGAAATGAATTCCCCACAATTCTAGGTTGCATTTGGCAATCAGCATTGCCATTCCCAATGGTTTCAGACTACTGTGCGGGTAGTCCAATGGTGGTTTTAAAGCGCTTTGAAGCTAACCGGCGCTACTGTTTTTCCTTTGGCAACCCATTTCCCTCATGGCAACCCGGCCTTTCATTCTCGCACTGGTGGGTGGCAAGTGAGGCAACCATTTTGGTGGGCGCACAAACTGCGCAGCTTTCCTGGATTTCAGCGCACATGTGGGTTCTCCGCCATCTTGAATTTTCTAAGCCCACAGCACCAAATGTTGTAGCAGGATAGCTTAAACGTGGGTCAGGACACCCAACAAGTCCCCCCCACGCGACTGCACTTTGAATTTGAGTCGATGGGGAGTCGCGTGCACAAGGGTTTTGACCCATGCACCGGTCTGTCCGCATAATCTTCTTCCTCTTCTGTAGATGACACAGTTCAGCGTTTTCTTCTCCATCCGGTACTGATCGATCGGTTCTCCTCGCCGGTCCTAATGGGAAGATTGGGCGGTACCCCGGGCCCGTTGCGTCTCTGCTCCCGGTCTCCGGATCGTTCTTCTTGGTCATCCTTCATGGTTTCATCTCTCCTAGGATGATAAAGCAAAAGCGGCAATATCTACTCATAGACGTTTTTCCACCACTGTTGAGGTAGTGGGGCAGCATATGCATTTTATCATAACGAAACATTACATTCTTATTTTGAGAAAAAAAAAACAGTATAACTAAGAGACAGTTTCATGCAAATCACAATATTTTAGAGACTAGATGTGGTATGTTTTATGGTTGGAACTGAATTAGTCTGAGACAGTGCCTGCTAGGATTCCAGAGGATTCCTCCAGTTGTTGCAGAGTGTGCCTGGGATGGCAACATTTCAACTGGTTTATGTGGACCCACTTGTCTTCCCCCTCTGCCGAACCGCCTTTGGGGATGCGGATCTTGTAGGCCACAGGGGAGATCTTATCGACGATCTCAAAGGGTCCCTTCCATGTAGGCAAAAATTTGCGCTGCTTGGCCTGGTTCCTTTGGAAGTTGTATAGATAGACTCGGTCTCCCACCTGATATTCCTTCCTGGAAGTTTTCAGGTCATAATGGGTCTTCATGCTATCAGCCGATCTTTCTAGATTCCGCTGAGCATAAGCAAAAGCATGTTGAAGGTGTTTCCTTAAATTCTCTACATACTCATGAGTAGTGGAGGCATTTATCAGTGTCTGCTCTTGGGTCCTATAGAGCAAATGCTGAGGAAGCACCATCTTGCGCCCAGTCATCAACTCAAATGGTGACATTTTGGTTGCAGATGAAGGGGTAGATCTGATAGCCATTAGGACCAGAGGTAATCGGATATCCCAACTTGGCCCAGAATCTGCCACAAACTTCTTTAATATGCTCACAATTGTCCGGTTATATCTCTCTACTGCCCCAGAAGAAGCTGGTCTATAAGCAATATGCAGCTTTCTCTTGACCCCCAGTATCTCCCACATCTTTGTCATTACTTCACTGGTGAAGTGGCTACCTCTGTCTGACTCAATCCTTTGAGGTAGACCAAAACGGGAAAAGATGTGGTTAATCATCAAGGCAGCTGCAGTTTCTGCCTTGCAATTTGGGGCTGGGAGACATTCCACCCACTTGGTAAACAAGCATGTCACAGTCAACATGTACTTATTCCCCCTAGCCGAGCGAATCACAGGACCTACAAAGTCGATTTGTAAATCTGACCATGGCAGTGTCATTCCCCTCTTTTGTAAAGGCGCCCGGTGTGTGAGGGATGTCGGCTGAAATTGTGCACACACAAGACAACCCTTCAAATATTGGTTGAGGTCCTGGCCCATGTGTGGCCAGTATGCAACCTCTCTTAAGATTTCCAATGTTGTGTGAAACCCCCTATGACCGGCGGTGGCCGCACCATGGGCGTGACTTAACATCAGGCTTCGGAATGAGGTAGGAACCACCCACTGATCGTGGCCAGCTTTGGATTTCCTTACCAGCAAACCGTCTTGGATCCGGAACATTTTGGGACATTTCATCAACGCTCTTAGGTCCTCTTTCCCAATGTAATCGGTATCCGTCAGGGGAAAGTTCTCAGGGTCCTCAAGGTGCTGGTAAAATTTACCAATTATTGGATCCCCCTTCTGAGCAGTAATCAAATCAGCATCAGGGGTCTCCTTACTCCATTGTGCAATTGAGAGGTCGTTGTGAGCATTTGTCTGGGACCTAGTGATGGCAGTGACCTGGATTTCCCCCAACAGGGACTCAATCTCAATTAGATCCCCTTGGATGGCCCCGGTTTTGGCCAGCTGATCAGCTAAGTCATTTCCAGTTTTGTCTGGTCCCTCTACTTTGGAATGACCCTTGATCTTCTTCCAATAGATGGTCATCCCATTCGAGGTGACCAGATCATCAATGTTTTGGATCAACTTCCCATGTTTCAAGGGTTTGTTGTTAGCACATACCATGCCTCTGGTCTTCCAATTAACCAGGTGCTCCACGAACCCGTTCCGTACATAATCCGAATCTGTGATTATGACCAGTTCGTGGAGTTGATGCTGGACAGCAGTGAGGATGGCCTGATGCACAGCCATCAATTCTGCCACCTGACTACTTCGGGGACCAATTTTGTATCCAGCGGAGGGTTCTGGGGACTCATTCACCCATGCATTCCCTACGCCGGCCACCAGTTCTTTCTCCCCGTTGTTGTCGACATGGTAAGAGCATCCATCCACATACACAGTGGGCATTCCCTCACACTTGTCTTCTTCAAAGACTTTGTGGGGGGAATTGAGGTATGCCTCCATGTTGTCCTTTATTTTTAGACTTTCGTCCTCGAGACAGTTTTCTCTGGCACAATCATGCAAGTCAGCCAGACCTTGCGCGAGGGGACTCTTCTTGTTTTGGCCATATCTGACCTCCACAGGAAAGCCTTGCATTGACAGAATCCAGGAAGTAATTCGGGAATTACTCACATTTCCGGCCCGGATTCTGTCACTTTGGAGATATTGCAGAGGCTGGTGTGGAGTCTCCACTATGATGTGTTCCCCCTGGATAAACGGGCGGTAATTCTTCAATGCCCACACCGTTGCCAGGAGTGCCTTCTCACAATCGTTGAATTTTTCCTCCACAGAGGATAAAGTTTTGCTCGCATAGGAGATTACTTTATTGACCTTGTCATGCTTTTGGTATAATACTGCCGTCAAGCACGTATTAGAGAACCCTGTCTCCAGGAAGAACTCCTTGTTTCTGACAGGGTAAGCTAGGCAAGGCGCTTGTGAGAGGCTTCTTTTGAGTTGTTTTACTGCCTCGGCTTGTTCTGGACCCCATTCCCACTTGACCCCCCCCTTCAGGAGATGAATCAGGGGTCTGGTGATCTCTGCATAGCCCTCAATGAACTTTCTGCTGTAATTAGTCAGTCCAAGGAGGCTCCTTAGTTCCCGCAGAGTTGTGGGGTCTTTCAGTTTCTGAAGTGCTTCCACTTTCTTTTCCTGGGGACAGAGGCCCTGAGGAGTAATCTCATGCCCCAAGAAATTAACACGGGTTCTACACCACTGTGCTTTCTGAAAGGAAAGTTTTGCTCCGGCGGCCCTCAACTGTGTCAGAACATAACGGATCTCTGCTATGTGTTCCTCCACAGATGAACTTTTGATGAGGACATCATCTACATAAGCCAAGTTACCCCTTGCACCCAAGTCAGGCATGGCCTTGTGTAGAAAAATGTTGAATTCATTGCCGGAGTTGAGGTATCCGAAGGGAGTCCGGGTCCATGTGTACTGCTGGCCCCCAAAGGTAAAAGCCAGTTTGTATTGGTCCTCCCTGCTGACAGGCACGGTCCAGTATCCATTGGTCAGGTCTATTGCAGTGAATACCTGTGACCCCTGGATCTGGGCCAGCCCTTGGTCAATGTAGGGCAGAGGCCATCGGGAAGTATGGACCCGTTTGTTGAGCTCCCTGAGGTCGGCGCAGAGTCTCCACTGGCCGTTTGGCTTCAATATCCCCAGCACCGGATTATTGAAAGTGCTGTGGACGGGACGGGTTATTCCCCGGGACTCAAGGTTCTTAATTATTTCAGTAAGGGACTCCATTGATGCGAGAGGCAAGCGATATTGCTTCACAAACACTGGAGTCATGCCAGGGTCCGTGGGGATTGTTGTGGTGTGGATGTCGGTGCGACCACAGTCATATGAGTCTACCGCAAAGAGATCTTGGAAATCCAAGAAAACTTGTTTCAACTTTTGCTTTTGTTCCAGAGTCACACAGGCATCAGCTAGGTTGACTCTCTCTTCCACCATCTGCCTGAAGCCTGGAAAGACTTCTGGTTTGGCTATCTCCGCGGCCTCCTCCAGCTGGGTGGAGAAGTCCCTGGTCAGAGTGCTGATTTGGACTGGAGGCTTCAGGTGGGAAAGGCAGTCCTCATGGACCTGGAAAATCACCTCATCCCTCCTGAAATCACAAGTCACATCTTCCTTACCATAGGGGCAGGAAGTGTACACCAGGAAGTTCCCCCCATGCCGGGTAAAAATCCTGTCTGGTGTTGTATTGTCCTCACTGTCACTGTCAAAGCAGTCCTTGGGGATTGGTCCTAACAGTTCATTTACAAGATCAATGGAGAAATGTCGGTCATCAACCGCCATTCCAATAATGGTGCCTGCGGCTAGAGTAATACTCTTTAAGTCGCTGTTATCCACCTCTATTAGAATGGGGTCATGTTCTATGTTGACTAATGGAGTCGGGTTTACCCCCAACCCTTGCTGTTGGAGAGAAGCATTTAGATGTATGTAAGCATCAGGGTTTTTCAACTCTTGTCCCCTTTTAACTTTCACTTCCAGGGAGAATTGTCGGGTCCTTTCTGGGATGGTGACTTCCTCTTTAACCTGAATTTCAACTGCATACGGTAGCAATTGAGCTGACCTAAATGCTTTTTCTGGATCATCAAAGCCCATGGGATTATCCGCTAATCGGGACCAAGCTTTGAAGTTTATTAGGTCCAAACTAATGGCAAAGCGATTGAGAATGTCACTGCCTAAGTAAAAGGCGGCAGGGACGTCTCGCACGACCCAACAATTATGGACTATGCTCTTGTTGCCAATGGAGATTTTGAGCATACACCTGCTTGGCAGGAGATGTTTGGAATTAGGTACTTCCAGGTCCATTTCCCATTTGTCTATCAGTTTGAAGGTGGGAATGGCTGGTTCTTTTGGGAGTTGGCGAAACATGGCTTCGCTGATGAAGCTCTTACCGTTGTTCACACACACTCGAGCGAGAACAGAGTCCTTCCCATCATTTAACTGAACAGGGATGAACAACTGCTCTCCAATTTGCTGAATATCAGCCAGGCTCTGAGCTGATTTCACATCTTTCTGGACTATAGGAGTGGGAGTTTCAGATTGTGGATTGGTATAGAATTTCAGAGTGTTTCCTTCCAGCGTGGAGTACCACTTTAGACTGGAAGGAAGGTTGATTTTCAGAAATAGAGAGGACCCCCCATCACCAGTCTGTTGTCCTACTGCTATTACTGTCACGTCTGGAATTTGGCTATTCTGGAAGTGAAATTCTACTTGGTCAGATTTTTGTTCAACCATGTGGCATGTGCCGTTTAAACTAACATGGTTGGCACTCTGTTTTAATTTTATTGGTCGGCTAGTCTGGGTCCAGAGGACCTTGTTTACGCAATCTATTAGGGGTGACAACCTTCTCAGGAGGTCATTCCCTAGTAAACAAGGGGTGCCCTCTGGGGTCACAACTATGACCGGGTGTTTCAACTTGTGTCGCCCGATCTTAATGTCCAAGTCTGCCGTCCCCTCGACGGGAATTTCCTTCCCGTCAAAGTTCTGCAGTTGTCCAGGAAGAGAGGTGAGAGGAATTTGGTAATTCTCTCCCCTTCCTGCATTCAGTTCGTCAAAGGCCCTTCTGGACAGAAGGGTAGCTTGAGATCCAGTGTCCACCAGTGCTGAGATTGTACCCTGCCCCTGTACTTGTACCGGGGCATAATATCTTCCCTCCTTCTCCTCAAGGGGGCACAGATAATGTACATTTTTGGACAACTGGTGGGCTAATTTTCTGGTTTTGGACATCGCTAGCGAGGAGATTTGGGCAGAATTCTGTGGAGAGTCTTGGGAATCTGAAAGAAAAATTTGCAACTGGAGATCAGAGCCATTGTGGGTTCCCCTGGCTCCGTTTCTGGGCCGCCCCCCCTTTTTTGGAGGCAGTCGCCAGGATGGGTTTGAACCAGGGGATTTTCTTGCTGTTGGTTCTGGGATGAGATGGTGGGCGGCGGTAGCTCAGTCTCCACATCTCCCCAGTCTGGATTTGCATCCCTAGGGACCCATTTTTCTTTGGGAGGAGTTCCCCCCTCTCTGAAGGAGAAGATCCTTTTCCCAGGATCCTCTGAGGATCCCTCTCCCTCAAATTGGAAGATCTGTACCTCCTCCTCAAACTGAGTCTGTTTGGGTCTTTTGTTTCTCCTACCCCCCCTCTGCTCCTTAGGAGGCAGACTTTCAGGGGCAAGAGATTTTGTTTCCGGTTCCTGGGTTTCCAGGGGCTGTTTACAAGTGAGGAAGGAAGCTACCTCCAAGGCTTTACACCCCCCTTCCCTTTGTGCCTCCTCCCTGGGAACCGGTGATTTATCGGGGTGCTGCCCCCGTCATTGTTCTGGAGCACCAGGTCCAGAGTTGGGTGCGTTCTGCGCCGGCATGCTGATCTGAGGGTTCTGCTGTGCCCTCAGTATATGACCCATATCCCGCGCCATGTTTTGAACCTGGCGCTCTAACTGGGAAACCCGCTCAGGCTGATACGGGGCCCTGTTTTCTCCCCTGGGCTGATCCCGGGAAGGGTAGCTGTCCCTCCTCTGGTAGTACCCCTGGTTGGGAAGATTTTGGTACCCCTCCACCCTTGGCCTCCCCTCTCCCGGATTCAGTGGTCTGGGCTCAGGGAATTGAGGAAAGAAGGATGGATGATTTTGGGGTTGGAAGTCGGGTGGATATCTGGGGAAAAAGTTCTGCCCAGGGTTTGGTAAATTTCTGCCCTCCTGTGGGAAGTTTGGAGGGAAGTTCCCTGGGTTAGGTGCTTGTCTGGATCCCCCCCCTTGGGCTGGAGGAGTCCACACATAACCCAGGATGGGTCGATTTCCCTTGTAGCGAGGACTTACATAGTCAGGAGAGCGAGGGACCCCATTTGTGGGGCTGCCTCCCTGGCTCCCTGTCTGTGACTGGCCCGAGGACCTTCTGGGCCTAGCATTATTAGGTGCAGGTAGGTTTTTAGGCCCCCCCATCTCCAGATCCAAAACGGGGGTGACCTTTACCTCTGCCACCTTGGCAGCAGCAGGGGTGCTGTTGGCTTTGGGGTTTTTCTGGGCATTGCTTTTATTTTCTATGGGCTTCTGCACCTCATAGATGCGGGTAGCCTGTTCAATGACCCAGTCTAAAGATCTTTTCTCGTGAAAATCCCTCACGAGCTGGGTCATGATATATTTGGGCAAGGCATGGAAAAACGTGTTTATAAATTCACGGCTATCCGTGCGCACCCTTCTTGTGGTCTGTGCAAAAGCCCGCTTTAACTCCTGCACAAATTCTTGTGGGGCCTGATCCTCCCCACATTGCAAATTGTAGGCTGCCTTGCGAGCCTCTTGAGGATTTCTGTGAACAGAAAAATGTTTCAGGATGGCCGCCTTATAGGTGGACCATCTTAAATGATTTTGGTCCTCCAGCCCCGCAAAGAAACTGGAGTATTCCGGGGAGAAGGTCCACTTTACATATTGAATGCAGCTTTGGCTGTCCTTCAAATGGAAAGTCTCCATCATTTGTTCAAACAACTCTAAGTGCTCCCAAACAGAATACTTAGCGTTCTTATGGTAAGGCGTGATGACGCTCCTGATCGCCTTAATCTGCTTGAAGGGGTCCTTAAGCAAGGCCCTTTTTGCCTTATTGGCCTTTTTGGTTCGGGTAACCCTTGTCCATTCTTCCTCGGACTCAGAGGCACTGCTCCCAGAGGTTCCCGTCTGTTCTTCCAGGTTTTCCCGGATTCTGCGAGCCTGGGAATGGCTGGCAGACTGTGGGGACCTGGTCTCCTGTGTCCTGCGCAGTTCAGAGGAGTCTTCAGATTCCTCCTTGCTGCCAGGATTTGATGGGTACCCCCTCCACTGACCTAACTGGGCAGAGGTTTTCAGGATGCCCTTAATGGGCCTACTCTCCTGGGGTTCCCCACTGAACTGTATTGTACTTGGGTGCCCATACCCGGATGCCCACCCCTCCATTCCTGGATGGTACTGGCCTATGAGCCCCATGCTCTTAGCTGGATAGTAATCTGCCATCCCTGTGGCCCTGTGCTCATGTGCGCCAGGGGACACGGGGGTGGTAGAGTCCAGGGACTGGGGAAGATGAAGGCCCCTGGTGTTAGGGCTCCTGCGGTTATGGTCAGGAATCTCTCTTTCCCAGCGGACCTCATCTCTATCCGCCCCTGCTCCCTGTTGCAATGCAAGAGCCTGCATTTGTGCTTTCAGTTCCTCTGTTAAGGCCTTACTCGACTCTATCAGTTTCTCCTGCATCGCTACCTGTTGCTGGAGCCTATCATTGTGTTGACAGAGGGCCTCATTCTCCCTCTGTGCTTCCTGGTTGGTCCTGGAGAACTGGGCCAGTCTTTGCTGCAGGAGGTTTACCTCCTGGGCAATGTCCCTATTGGCCTGCTCCTTTCTTGCTAGAGCATCTTCCACCCTTCTGGTGTGCTCTACCAAGTTCTGGTTTTCTTTTTGGAGATCACCCAGCCCCTGGTGGGCCAGGTGATTTTCTTCCATTTTTCTTTTTAAATGGCAGACTTCCTGGCCTAAGGCGTCTCTTTCCTGACTAAGAGCCTGCATTTGTGCCGCCAGGTCGTCCCTTTGCCTTTGGAAGGCACCAGCTTTCTGGCGCTCCTGATCAAACTCTGCCTGGGTATCCAGGTCTTTCAGAATCAGTTTATTGCTCTCCTCCTTCACTCTATCTAGGTGGCCTTGCAGGGTGACTACCTGCTCAGCACATGCCCTATTGAAGTCTAGCTGTTGCTCCAGCTTTTTCTGGCTTTGCAGTAGGGAGTCCAAACCTTCTTGGTGTTCCTTCTGCAAGGCCAGAAATCTGGTATCCTGTTCTGACTTTTCCTTTTGCAGCACATCCATATCCTCCTTTATTTTAGTGATGTACTGTCTGGTCTCATTTTCTGACTCCTGGCTTCTGTGCAGCCTTTGCTCAGAAGAGTCCAGATCAGATTGGGCCTTCTCTAACGCCATCTGTTGCCTTTTTGCCAGATCATGGCCTTCAGCACATTTATTCTGTATGGCTCCCATGTATAAATATAAATATGCCGCTATCCTAACAATCTTGTCGTGCTCATCTTTGGCCTTAGGAGCCATATATAGTTCACTCAGGGCCACGTGTAATGGACCCTGATCTCTATATATATCTGACCCTGTTTCCGTGACCTGTTGCATGATGGCCTGCAACCAGACTGTTTGGTCCTGGTGAGTCCACTCACCTCTCACAAATAACTTATGTAAGAAGTGCTCTCTGGCTATTTTCATATCTACCAAGGTCGTCATTCTAGAGATTGGTCTCTGTCCTGACTTACAGAAGTTAGTATTTTAGTTTTGCAGAACAGAACTTTTCTTGGAGTGTCCCTTTTGAGGAATGCTTCACAGCGTAATGCAGCGTGGTGATCCGACTGGATGTATGTATCCCGTCAGTTAGCACACTGTATTAAGCTGCACAAGTGGTATTCTAACCCAGAATCCCGGATACGAGCCCCCACTTTGTAAGAGGATTCAATTCAGCACTACAGCCAAGTTAACGCCTAGTCTAGAATACTGAATGAAAACCCTTATTGATATATCTTTAGGTCCAGTTCATGCGTCCTGGATGACTACCCTTGTATAACACCCCTCTCTTGGAATCCCCCTGACCCCACTGAGCCAAGAAGTAGTTCTGTTTTGCAAGTTTAAAAGGTTTATTTGATAAATTAAAATATATATATCACACTTTATAATAAATTAATAATTGAATATCACACTTAATCTGATATGGTAAATATTAACAACGGAGAATCTGGCACTAGCACACTTCTTTATAATGACTAATGAGTTGACCTGAAATGGATAAGGTAGCACACTGGTAAATAGGAACAAAAGTATAATGTGGTAGAGGATGCTTTATGTAGCTCAGGTGGATGCAATATTCAATGAATGCAGTACAGAAAATACGCAATATGATTCAACCAAACAATGTAATCACTTTTCTCTGGCTATTCACTCCCCCCCTCTTTATGCAATGCAAGGAAATGGGAGGAAGCACACAGTTCTCAGAAATGCAATCAATGTAATCAGTTCAATCCCAGCAAGCTTACAGAAAACAGATAGGAGTTTTGAAAACACAGGCAATGCTTGGATATGTGCTGGCAATGAATGAGAAATATGCTAAATTTGCTTTTAATTCCCTTATAGAGGTTCAGGGTGAGTGGTATCTAGTTAATATTAGTCCAGGCTCACACTAGCAATGATGCAGGGATAGTTAGCAGGTTAAACGAATTTCTGGCCAATGGAAAGCAAACAGCAGCAGTTTTTACATGTGAAGAAATTGCAAATCGCGGTAAAATTCGCGGATGCGCCGAGCGCTATTACAAAGGAACCGCAAGGACTATCTCTACCGTTTTGGGGTCCTAGAAAAGCCTGGGATCTCAGCTTCCAAATGAAAGTTATTGCAAGTCTCTAGCCCAAACGGTTGCGGAGATATGAGTAATTTAGTAAAGGTCGTTTTTGGTTTTGTAAATTTTAAACGCACACTTTTTCAAAATGACAAGTGACAAATTTTTTTGCAGCTAGAATGACAGGTGACAGCTAGGAGGCAGTTCTACTTAGGTTAAATAGATTGAATTAGATGAATTTAAACTAAGAGATGTGTTCTGAGTTTTGCTAAGTACTCACAAGAGATTTTGAACAGGAAAGCGACTTGGTCACGGACTTCAGTCTGGTCAGGTCTTTCCGGGTTCTGCTCACAGCGCCTGGCCTCTGGAACTGCTCACAGGGGTCTGGTCTCTGCTAGGCACCGGTTCTTTGGGTCTCTCTGCTCTGGATAGATTGAAGTCTCTAGTTTGGCTTTCTGGAGTTTGATGGAGGTAAGTATGGATTTTTCCGGCAGAGCTTTCAGCGGCAGATGAAAAATGAATCTCCTATCTGTCCTGTCTGTCTGCTTTTATGTGTTTAGAATGTGGGTGTGTTCTAGCATCACTGACCCTACCTCTCTCTCAGCTTCTAATTGGTCAAACTTCCATTCCTCCGCTTGATTGGCAAACTGAACTGTGAGTCAGATTGATGTCATTTTACAGCCTGCAGAAAGTCCACTCCTCCTGTCAACTTACACACAAATCTAGATTTGAAACAAATACATATTTGCAGAGGTACATATTGTTTTAAAATCATATGCACCCATCATGCATTACAGGAGGTATCCCCTGTTCAAACTCTGCTCTTCCTGGGAGCTTGCATTCAGAACTGGCACATATTTCACTTTTTAACTGCTTTTTCAATTTCCGACATGGACCCAACTTTACATACATGTGTGCAGGGGGTAGGGACATTAACTGATGAAGTTTCAGATTTTTAACATGCACACATTTAGAGTAATATCCACTTTTCCGCTAAAACCCCCCTGAACATACCACCGGTTCCTACCACGTCTTAAACTGTGGGCAGAAAAATCACAAGAATTATGGTATCATTTATAAAATTTTCACATGTCCGCTCTATGAGTTATTCATCTTTTTAAAGTTATGTTCTGGCTCCAAAGGGGTGTGGTTTACCCTCAGCACAAGGTTGAATTTCTGGTTCTTTCCAGTTCTGCCAAGCCAGCTTGCTCTCACAGGCAGTGCTCCTCCCAGCTCCTGCCAAGAGGAAGCTACAATTTACGACTGCGGTAATAAAAACCTTTGCCTGAGTGAAGAGGGCTTTGTTCACTCTCTTGCAGAGCACAGATAATTCAATTATCAGATAGATGGCATATCCTTAGCCTGGGCAGCAAAAGGAAGGTTGGCCTGGGAACACAGTGGTGACTCAAGTTTCACTGCTGATGGGTAGTTGCTAGGCAAAATCAAGTTCCTTAAGCCAGACCTTCAGCTAACTTTTTGTTGCTTTTAAAATAACTTGTAATTTTACACATGCAGCTAGAATGCTGATTCTAAGCGCAAAACTATGACATTTCAACAGTTACAAAGGCATGTGACACCAAACATAGGTCACTCATTTAATTTAACATTTTCGATTTTGGTGGTTTTAAATCCAGTGCAACTTAAACTGCTGCAATCCACAGCTCAGCCAGTCTTGTTATAAACCTTGTCTTATGATCTTCATTTCCCAGATTCTGTAGGCACACAAAACTCCATTCTGCCAAATGTCTGCTGGTGTTCAGTGAATATTTTGCACATGTTGCAAGGTTTGAAATAGGCATTTTGCTTGCCTTCAGAAAAACACACAGAGTGGTTTTAAAACGCCGGCTTTTGGATAGTGGTGAGTACTGGTACTGCACTCATTTTTGGGATTTAAGAAATGAATTCCCCACAATTCTAGGTTGCATTTGGCAATCAGCATTGCCATTCCCAATGGTTTCAGACTACTGTGCGGGTAGTCCAATGGTGGTTTTAAAGCGCTTTGAAGCTAACCGGCGCTACTGTTTTTCCTTTGGCAACCCATTTCCCTCATGGCAACCCGGCCTTTCATTCTCGCACTGGTGGGTGGCAAGTGAGGCAACCATTTTGGTGGGCGCACAAACTGCGCAGCTTTCCTGGATTTCAGCGCACATGTGGGTTCTCCGCCATCTTGAATTTTCTAAGCCCACAGCACCAAATGTTGTAGCAGGATAGCTTAAACGTGGGTCAGGACACCCAACACTATATAGAAAGTATACTTAGATGTTCCCCATAGACCAACCACAACCCCCGTAGGTTTTTGCTTATTTTGCCACGTAGTATGACATCAATGATGATGAGTTTTTGCTATAAAGCTGTGTTTTTTCATGTGAATCATTGAGAATGCTTGTGCAGCGTCCGTTGATGCCCGTTGTACTCCCTGTTTTAGATAGTTGTTAATAAAACAGCAACAGTTTTGCCAACTTCCTGAGTCGGTCTGATTATTGGTGAGAGAGTAAGATCTGCTTCCCTACCATCCATACAGTGCTACCTCATTTTAAAGGGCCTACGGGTTCACATTCTTCCAAAACCACAATCTTAACTGGAGTGTAGGCTTTTCTCCACAACTCCTTGCCCTGCTACATGCCCCCTCCCTCTGTCACCTGTTTGAAAACATTATCTAACAGTAAGCCGTCCTGCACATCGGCTACACTTGTGCCTAAATTTGCACATCGTTCTAGTGCAACTTTCCTTATTGAATGCCCAGCATGCTGCCAATGGCTGTTCACTACCTCCCCCCCCCGCCCCATCTGAGGCGAGGCGACCATGAAAGGGCAGGTAAACATGGGTAAACCACTTGCTGTATGCAGCGCCGGTGCTGGATGCCTAGGCGCCATCCACTGTAACCATAGGTCCTTGACGATCTCTCCCCATACCGCTTGATTGTCCTCACCCATCCTTGCCCAAAATTCTTCATCATATCTCACCCATGCAAATCCCCCAAAACTCGTAAAGGCTTTCCAGATTATGTCCATGTATTTTAGCAATGCTACAAACCTCTCAGGGAACATTGCCCAATAAACACTAGCATATATTAAAAATGCTGATGTCCAGTTTTCAACGGTCACTGGCACCCTTGGTCTTGCCAACAACTCATGCTCTTCTCCCTTGGACCCTTCTTTTGCTCTAACCTCCCTGTGTAAGGGTTTAAAAACATCCAAAAAGTCCCCTGCCTATATTTTTTCCTGGTGTCCAGTCAAACGATCGAAAAAAAAGGATCGAATGACCTTTTGCTCGAATGCAAAAGGATCGAGGAAAAAAGGGTCGAATTTTTTTTACATTTATTTATATATATTTTTTAGTTTGGGTTGGTAAAAAAATTTATTTAATAAAGAAAACAGGGGGCTGGGGGGGAACCCCCATAAAATAAATAAATAAATAAAATAAAATTTGCCCCTTTTTTTCGATCCTTTGACTGTCGATCAAAAGGCATTCGATCCTTTTGTTTTTGACCCTATCACTGGCAACCTTTTTTCCTTTGTCACCACTATCAGATGCACGCCCAGTGGCTTTGCAATGGCCATGTAATTCATCTTCTTGGCCTTCTCTGTACTCTCAACTGTCCTCTCCATAAGAACCTCTACCACTTCTTGGGCCAATGGCTGGGCAACTTTGTCCATGTGTACTTCAAATGAGGAGACACCTCTTCCGCTCGCCTGCACCAATGTCCTTGGGACATCCTTTCCATCTCCCCCAACCCCTGTTTTCCAACACCTGCACTCTGTGTCTAGTACCCAGCTGACCCCTTACGCTGACCACTCCCTTTCTTGCTCACCTCTTTCTGCCCCACCATCACCTAGGCATATGATCCTGGCCTCCACACTGGCACTCCTCTTCTCTTTCCTCACCGGGTTCCTGCTGCAGGGAAAATAAACATCAGCAGAGTCTCTAGGCCAATTTCCCCACCATCCTCTTGTACTCCTGCTACCCCCAACACCATCTTCCCCTTGAAACCTTATACCCAACACACCTTTTCTCCCCCCTGCAACTATCCTTGATCTTTATACCCCAATGCACACAATTCTCCTCCTCCTGTTCATGCTCCCCTGTTAAATACCATTCATGTTTCAAGCGTACACTCGGGCTGGGCAGATCCTCTTCTGGCGAGCACAGGGTGTCCACCCTGATGCTCCTGTGATGTCTTCTTCGCAGGGTCGCACCAACCGTTCTTCCTATTCTCTTTTCGGGTGAGAGGTTCCCTCCCCCACCCTGTGCTCAGTCGTACTAGGGGATGTACTGCCCCCTCTAGGCTGTCCTCTTCCGCCTGCCGTAGGGGCCGATCTCAAACCCTCTCCTTCCACCTCCTCTGAGACCACGGGGGCCATACAATTTCCTCCACGTACCACCCTATTTTGCTGGGCGGTCGCTCCATACCTTCCCCTTTCTTCGCCATCTAACGTGTATACAGTCATCCTCCTCCCACCTGCACTCTTCTGAGGGCATTTCCCTTCTTATCTCCTCTGCACTGCCACACCTCTTGGGTCCAAATCGACCCTCACATCATCACTAACCTGTCCTGTGCCCACATCTACCCTATTCAGCACCATGCTGATTTAATCCAGTGTATGGTCCTCGATCGATAAGACACATGTCTGTGGTTGCTATTGGTGATATATTGGGTTTTGCTTGTCAGTAACCCTCCCCGTGTCCTTCCCTGCCCCCTACACCACCCTTCTTCTTCTCTCCATCCACAACCTACCTACTGTATGGTGCTCTCTTTCTGTCGTATCGCCTGTAAATGCTTCTCTGTCACATTTTCTGCTCTCCTCACTAAATCAGGTAGCAAGAAGTTTAAAAAGGACATCCTGTTCTCCAATGCTGGCCTCCCTATAGCTGATACCTATACCAATACTTCCTCCAGGCAAACCCCACCAACACCCTTTTTGTCGTTCCCTCACAAGAACTATGGAACGCACATATGCTATCTGTGCTCTCTCCTTTCTCTACTTCTCCCTTTATTGGTGGCACACGGTGGGAGGCCCTCTCGCCCTAACTAAGGACAGGGCAAGGGAGCAATGCATTTATCTAACTAAACTAAACTAAAAAACAGAAACTGATAATGCATAAATAATGGCAGACATACAATCTTGCATGAACAGGGCTACTTCGGTGACATGAGCAATATATTGGCATTCTAACCTCTGCCCTTTGGAATTTATTTTATACCACAAACTTTGCACCCAAGTGCACACCCTAAAGGTTTGATCTGCCATCTGCCCTGCTTGGGTCCTCAGGGTATAGGTAGGCGTGTGTTTCTTTTTTGGAGAATATATTACTACACAGGATTAGGGCTGTGATGTGGGTAGTTGAGTGATCGGGGCACAGGAGGGTCAGATGGATATCAGCACGAAAGGAACTGCAGGGTCTGGGCTGGTGGACTCTGAAATGTCGGGGTGGATGCTGTGAGTGCACGGGGAGTTTAGTGGAGATGAATGGGCCCTTGGGCTTATCACTTGTCAGTGTCTCACGTTCTCCACAGAGCAAATTCCTCTGTGAGAACAGGGCTTGCGCACAGGTGTGATGGGGTGTGGTGTAACAGAATTTCATGAGGGTTAGCTACGCCTCCCCCATTGGTTATTGCATTTGTTATGTTTCAAGAGTGAAGAAAGAGTGGGGTGGGGCAAGGATCGTCTACTTCGCAACACAAGTACGATCGCAGTCTCTGTCTACCCTTTGTTCACCCTGCATTGCTTCGTTGTGCCTTGAAGCTCTTGTGCATAGGCGCGTTACAAATGCAATATCATTTCATCATATGATATAATTACCTTCAGTGTAACTGTAAAAAAAACTAAATCACTAGCACAATTGAAGGTTAAAAAAGTGTTCATGATCGCGTGGCATTTGTTGATGCCAGCAATCAATTTGTTTATTGTCCGTGCATATTTCAAATGCCATGTTGATCGGCAGGGCTCATCGCTCCCATGGAGTGAAGGTCAAATCGTGTGATGTTGCTTGTGGGGAATTCGCACCAACGTGTATTGTACGGTATGTTTTTGTTTTTGTGGCGTTCATTCAAAGGAATGAAAGCTACCAGGCATATACGCTCTCAACAAGGTTCAATTGTTATTTGTCCTTGGGCGAAAGGGAGGAATTGGCATGGCTTGGAGGACAGATGGTGTTAAATACCGAAAGAAATGATAACATTCACTATTTTGAAACTGGACATTGTAACATTTATTTTCATTCTATGCAAACCGTTGTTCTGAGCGGGGCACTCTGCATTAGGCCAAGAGAATGGAACTACCAAATATAATGTAAGTTGGAACTATTCAACATGTTTTTGCGATTGAAACAGCATTTAGGCTGCATGCATATGGAACAATTCAATGATGTGCGAATATGCCATTTGATGGAAGAAATATACACAACAATGTATTCCGTATCGGCAACCCACTAACACAACCGGTATGCAGGCTAATGATATCTAAACCACTTCGTTCCTGGGCATATCAGGGTGTGCTATGAACGTTGTATTATTGGATGTGCTGGGTGCAGAACATTTTCCAAGGGGACTTGGTATGCTTAGCCAAATTTAATGTTGCCAGTTCTGTAAAATTTTTAAACAACGTAGCTGGCTCCGCTCGCTATACCGAACATGGCATGATAAACTGTTATGTGTTTTTTTTCACATTTTGAGTTTCCGCATCTATCGCCTTTTGTTCAATGGACCTTTTATAGATGGGAACTATCCATTTGCATATGAGCCTTTGTCGCGCCCACATGGGCACTCCAGCATTGAAATGCTTTGGCAATTCCCTTCTGAACAAAAGTACCTACAGCAACCCCATACACGTGTTTCAGCCTTGTTGGGCCTCATCAGTGAGGTGGAGCTGTGCCTCTCTGAGCACAGTGAGCATGGTGTCCACGCCTGGGTTCCCCCAGGGAACTTAGGGCCACCAACTGCAAGTTCCTTGCAAATATTCTGTTATAATGCCGTCTATGTATTGTTCAATTTTTCCATCAGCTTCTGTCATGATTCCTGCCCCTCATGTCTCCAGCCCTCCAAGATGTCAGGCTGGAGCCAGGCCATGATCACCTACATGGCCCTTAAGGGCCTCTCCATCCCTCCAAAGACCCACTTGGAGTCAGACTTGGCGCTTGTGGCACCAGATTCACTCACCCCCATAGGATAACATTGGGGATTGGACTTGTAGTGCATTGATGGGGACAAGATCGATGCCCCCACATATTTCGGTTCCCAGAACTGCATGTGCAGTCTAGTCTTTTGGGTGTGGTTCAGCCCAGAGACACCTGGGATACCCAGAGACTATTTAAGCCACGCCCAGGCTGAGAAACATGCTTTGCGTTTTCTGCACCTGCAGCGTGACCCTCACCGTGTTCGGATCGGTCTCCAGTAGGCCTGCATCTTTCTTCTGCGCTCAGCTCCTGCAAGAACAAGAACACCGTTAGGAACAGCCTTACCTTGCGGCGCTTCTGCCCATCATTTATTTATTCATCGCTTCTTCTGTTCTGCGGGCATCTTCGGCGGTGTCACTCCCATCCCGGCATGCCGCTTCCTAAGGAAAAGGGAAAAGAACAGAAAAAAGGCATTAGTAAGCATTCAGCAAATGTTCACTTATTTTTAAAGACTGTAGGAGCTTCAAACGCTTACATGAATCCCAGCTGCTCTGGGGAACTCTGTCTCCGGAATTTCTCATCCATCTGCAAGAGGGAAAAGACACTCCAGGTTAGCGTGGAAACATCTAGAGGCGCTGCATACTGCGCTTACTCACCGCATTTCTTCTTCATAACCGGCATCCACGCTGAAAACGTTGCGGCACCTAAAAGACACAGAAAAGGAACTCAGTTCAATACAAATACGAAAGGGTTGCATCGCGCATCGCGCTCTCACTCACCTTCAGCGCTACTCATCTCAGCAGCACGTCGCCATCCCTGGACGCCAGCCATCTTCTAAGGAAGGAAAGGAACGAAGTTAGAGAACTGTTCAAAAGACTCATTATACTTACCTGTCAGACTCTTGCCAGTGAAGTAACTAGGCAGCACAAGCCCACATCAATCAACGCGCCCCTGCGCTGAAAGCAGGACGGAGAGCACACTTTCCAAGTAAACAAGGTGAGCTGTGGATCTAAGGGAAGGGTTAGACCCCTGGAAGAAGGGGTTCAAGCACACAGAGACAATAGGGAGTTAAACTCTACCAATCCTGTGTTTTTCAAGACCAGTCTCCAGTCGAGTAGACTCCAGGGAAGGGTTCAAGGTCGTAAGAGGTCAGAACAGGCTGAGTGACGTCCCCGTGGATACTAGGTGAGCGTTACAGCTTCCGCATCCCATTGGGAGCTGTACATATGTCTCAGTGCAAACCTCTCAAGCACATCGTAGACTCAAACTTTCCCCTATGTTTTTCTTTGTGTTTCCATTGTTTGCAGTTACTAAAATATATTTT
Source organism: Ambystoma mexicanum (assembly GCF_040938575.1). Taxonomy (NCBI): domain Eukaryota; kingdom Metazoa; phylum Chordata; class Amphibia; order Caudata; family Ambystomatidae; genus Ambystoma; species Ambystoma mexicanum. The sequence continues at coordinate 471,442,150 of NC_090935.1, read as the reverse complement.
GTTAACGTTTTCTACTAGCCACATTCTGCCGTTTTGCAAATGCAATGGTTTCCAGATACCGACAGATGGTTCTTCAGCCAGCAGTGGCAGATACGCCTAAACTGATGGATTTCTATTACTCTGATGTTGGACGATCGCCCAGGGCCGATATGCCCTTTGGCGGTACCAGCGACAAGTAGCAACCTGTCATCATTTACGGTCTAGCAAGAAGCTGGTTCCGAAGCCTTATGATATAAGTTGCGTCGAATGCGCATCTTCTCCCGAAAAGAATGCTGTGTGCCCCATGATATGTTCTCAGAGCGTTTTTGTGAAATAAAAGCACATTATAAATTGCACAGTATTGATGTTTCCTTCAAAAATAGTGTTTTCTATTCCAATTTGGGACACACTGTGCTGTGAAAGGAGGTGTGTGTTGATATTCCGGGTTCTGCATCAACTGACGTCAAGGCGTAGGTGATGACTGGGCGCATTTGGCTACGCTGCCCACTAGCGTCATGAAAATAGTTGGAGAATATCGCTAGGATTAGTGTTGTCTGCCTCGGGGGAGTGTGATATGATTTAGTGCCGCAGGAGCACTTGAATTTAGGGTGATCGATCCACGGATAAGATTAGCACAAGATGGCCACGCCCGACTCATTGATTTCGCATGTGTAAAAGTGAGGAAAACTAAGGTAAGGTACATAGGAAAAGTTTTTACGATCGATCACAGTTTGATTAAAACCACATGCCTGAACGCTCAGGAAAATAACATTTTTGAGCGCACTATTCCTTTAACTCTCAAAAGACTGCTTTGACCAATCACTGGCAGGCACTTTGAATGCAAAGTCTGATGGAAGAGCTTTATTAAAGCAAGATCAATGAGGAGATGTTTCGGGAGGGCAGAGGCAGGAATGGGTGGGAATGTCCATAGGGATTAGCATGGCCATGGGCAGGCAATAGGTGGGCTCATAACCAAACAACACCTACAGCCTCTGTGTCCCCCTCATATGTTATTCTGGGCAGGGCCTATTTTGGTTCCCAGTACACCGCTGTATGCTCACTATCTGTGTTTCAATGCAACAGTTTCGGCTTATAGGTGTCTCACGCGACACCTAACAGCCTGAACTAAAAAGAAAAGATTATGAGCAGTTTGCTGATGAATTCACTGGTGCCAATTGGGACAGAATTATGTCAGGCGTGAATGACTCCGGAGAGAGACCAGAAAAAAGCAGAACATAGGGAGAAAAATGAGGAAAAAAGGGAAGTGAGGCTATGGGGTCTGTGGGAATGAGCAGGTGTTCTTTTCTCTGTGCATGCACTTACTGATTGAGATCATCACCTATTTCCCTGCAAACCATCAACTTTGGCTGAAATAGAGGCTGCAAATGCCCTGTAGCGGATCCCTGTATCCTGGCAGCAGCGATACCATCGCTGTGGCTCCACGCTTTTATAGCAGACAGCATCAAGGGGCATTACACTAATGGCATCTCCCTGCCAGGGTTTAATAATGGCTATGTTACAGCTTCTGGTGAGTTCATAGCTATGTAATTGCTTGGAGATGACTCTGAGTTCCATTATTGGTGTGTGCGCCAGTGCTTCGCGCAGGATAACCTTTAGGAGTCATTGTTATCTTCGTGTGTCTAGTCGTGTGTAAATACAGGCTTAGTCACGTGGGACCGTAATGCATCCAGAAATCGATGGCAATTGGATTTCCCGGCATTAGTGAGATGGTCCAAACCACAGGTGGCTTTATCTCTGCTATGCGCAGCATTCCACGTCTACTGCACTTACCCACGCAAGGGGAATCGGATCCGCTTATTCCAGGCTTTAGAGGAGCCAGTGCATTATCAACACACCACTCAGCGCCCACACATTCCTCGAGTGTGTCTGAGAGTGCGGCTGTTTAGATGAAATTGGTACTCACCATGAATGTAAGACAGCTTCTACTTCTATTGCTATTTACAAAGAGTGCGTTCACCGCGGTGTGGTGCTTTGGCGCTAGCCGCGTGGTGCTGAAACAGAACTGCACAATTGATGGAATATGAGAGAACAGACAGGTTTCCACTTTATGACAGAATAGGATGGAATGGATCAAAGACTGATCAAAGACTGAGGGTGGAGAACTTTCCAGAAGAAGGGTGCCAGTACGGAGATAGAGCATCTACTAGGCGGCCTGGCAAAGATCTCCCAGGGTGGTATAGAGAAAACACAGAGTTTCGAAAATTAAGGCTGGTGGAAACAAGCATTGGCAAAGCACATAGGCATGGCTTTGTATATGTAGAGAGTAACATGTTTCTGTAAAGCTTCCACAGGATTAAGAAGCATTGGCAATGCCAACCGTTTTGGGTTTGTGTAGGCATGGGAGAATCATTTGCCAGGAACTGCCATGATGGTACTACATTGCTATTAATGGTAGAAGCTGAAAAATGGTCAGGGTACCTGGGCATATGAAACCAATGCCTGGAAAATGCCCATCTAATACGTATGTACAAGCTGAAACTATTGGCTTTGCCAAAGGTACCTTTTAACAGAACTTCAGTACAATACCATCGATATAACTTTCTAATCAAGAGGCTGAAAACACCCTTGGTTAAGACATTTATATTACACCAGTAAGCATTTAAATCTCCAATCAAGCCATTCACTTTTCGAAGACTGCTTGGAAATAATGCTGGCAAGGACTAAAAAAACAAAGTTGGTTGTTACATCTTGATACCGCTTGCTCTGATGGATCCCAGGTGGATCTGTTTTAGGTGAAGAGGGGCGGGAAGTGGGTCGGAATGGCCGTAGGGACTTTCATGGGCATGAATAATAAATAGGTGGGTACATAACCAAATACCACCCACAAGGTGTGTGCCATTCCTTATATTGCATCACCCTCCTACTAAGCTGTACTACAGTGCAGTAATGTTGGCTGATAGGTGGCGCTTCAGTGCCACCAAATAGCCAAAACTAAAAGTCTTACAATCCACATTTGAGAAGGCCGGACCACTGTGTTTTGCTGGTGTTTATTATTGAATAGTTGCCCTTGAGCTCACAATGCTTCCACTCCATTATGTCTGACATATTATTATTGAGCTTGCTTCTCCTCTTTGGCCTTATTTGTCTTTTATTTATGATCAACCCCTACCACTCAGGGTCCAGAATTCAGCCATTTCTTCTTTGCATATCAAGAAATCCCTGTTGCTATCATCCTTTACATCATGTCATATCTTCACATAGGATGGATTGCATAGGGAGACATGAAGAAAATGACCAGCGTTATTAAGAAAGAGTGCGATATATGTACACACTAATTCGTCGTTCTTTTGAAGTACCTGTTGAGTTAAATACTGAGATGTGAAATGTTACAAGCTGTTTGAAGAAACGCTATGCACACGCTATCCCCCACTCCTCCAGCAGCTTTGTAAAATGTCATGGAAACAATTACACCAGTGGTACAGAACAGTTTCTTCTGGAGGACTGTCTACGGTGGGTTGGACTGTCCAAGAAGTGGTCCATCTGACCCTTTATCCTGAAATTCATTCAACAACAAAAACTAAGAAACCTAGCAGGCATTTTGAAGTATAGTCATGAAACGTATTGCTCTATTTTATTTGCATTACAGCTTGATAAGATCCAACATTTGCTGTGAAATGTGCAATGTTTCATCGAAACATAATTAATGTAAATTAGACCAAGTATAACAATCGAACTGCACCACGCACAAAAGATTTCTGCCACAAAGTACAGGTGTACAGTTATTTAATCAATGCCATGAACAGCCTGACACGTGTTTCGAGCGTAGCTCTTCCTCTGAGGCTGTTAAAGTACACAAAGTCAAGCATATGTAAAGATGTAGTAAATAGTTAAGCAAATCCATTCAAAATGCATGGGCCGGGTATTGGTGGGCAACAAGTTGTCAGCATAGTGTGCAATCAGCAAATACACAATTAGCAAGCATCGATTGTCATCATTCATAATACAGGTTAAAAGAAAATAAATATGCATTTAGCAAAGAGTATTCATGTGCCATTCATAAGAAAAGCGATATGCGATATTCATATTACCCAGTCAGGGATGTCGCCATGGTAGTCCAAAACAAAAAAAGGAGAGAGAAATAGAACAAAACCTGCAGTTAGCAAGATCGATAGGTAGGCAGTCGTGGAATAGGTCTGTTCAATAACCATTAGTTATTAATTCAATAGCATATGCCAGAAGGAGATTGCATATTTACCACGTATTCTGCTCCAAATTGAAGCACTAGTTGTTAAAAAGAAAAAATAAGTATGGATCAAAACCCAAAATAATTCCAACGTGAGATGGTATGTGGCACTATTGCAAGCAAAAAATAATAAATAAGTATCCCTTACCAAATAGATAAGTGAGTGAATCAAAAGCAAAATCAGAAAAGCGTAACTAGAAGAGAAATAACAATATATACGCTAATTAGCGTCCTCTCCACCATACGGAGACATGTATTTAAAAGTAATGAATCAAAGTAATGTTACCTTGATTAACTTGTAGTTGTCATATATTTTCAATGACAACTTCTTTTTAACAACTAGTGTTTCAATTTGGAGCAGAATACGTGGTAAATATGCAATCTCCTTCTGGCATATGCTATTGAATTAATAACTAATGGATATAGAACAGACCTATTCCACGACTGCCTACCTATCGATCTTGCTAACTGCAGGTTTTGTTCTATTTCTCTCTCCTTTTTTTGTTTTGGACTACCATGGCGACATCCCTGACTGGGTAATATGAATATCGCGTATCGCTTTTCTTATGAATGGCACATGAATACTCTTTGCTAAATGCATATTTATTTTCTTTTAACCTGTATTATGAATGATGACAATCGATGCTTGCTAATTGTGTATTTGCTGATTACACACTATGCTGACAACTTGTTGCCCACCAATACCTGGCCCATGCATTTTGAATGGATTTGCTTAACTATTTTGTACATCTTTACATATGCTTGACTTGATGTACTTTAACAGCCTCAGAGGAAGAGCTACGCTCGAAACACATGTCAGGCTGCTCATGGAATTAATTAAATAACTATACACCTGCACTTTGTGGCAGAAATATTTTGTGCGCGGCGCAGTTTGATTGTTATACTTGGTCTAATTTGCTTACACTGTGGATGCTGGGCAAGGCATTCACACACTAACAATTGACCGCAGCTGCACAGCCGTCTTAGAATTACGTTGCAAGCGCTGGTATCTCTTGGCCTCTTTGCCCAATTTCCCTTGTCTACATAATTAATGTAGGTTAGAAAACAGTACTTGCAGACGGTCCACAGAAATATAGTTATTTGCATGACCTCCAAGCCTAGAATTTGCCACTGGTAAGTAACTGTCTGCAAGTTCAAATTTGCGTTTGTCAGTTTTCAGAAAGCAGAAAGCTTGCAAGTGTGGTCTGAGAGCACTGCGGGCCATTTTGATTGACAGACGGAGGAAAGAGCAAGCGCATATTAAGTGACAGTAACTGGCCTTTGTTTATTGGGGAGGGAGCTTGCGGGAGAACAGCCACACTATAGGAAATGGTACTACTATTTTGTGTGTCATTTCTCATGTTTGAAAATGCAATCTCAGAATGAAATGTTTGCCCAAGATCGACAGACTGTTTTGAAATAATGAGTTTACTTTCCAGTGATGATTCCTTCAATTCCTCCCCATTGTTGCAAAGCTACAGCTCTGGATGTATTATTTGCCCAAGAATACAAGCCTGCACTGTAAAGAATCCCTCCAAAACAAGTACTGACATATGTGCTGATTGCTACTGTCTTCGCTGCTAGAAAACATAAGCTGATAATATCCTATTCATCAAAGATCACTAGGCTTCATTGCATTAAATTCCATCACCGCCATGTGCTTATTCCTTTTGTTTACTGCCCATGGAAAACAAGAAATGTTCTATTTATTTTTATTAAAGTATATACGGTTTACAGTAAACCTTTATAGACATTTGAGTTCGTCAATCCGTCCATCACATACAATTTTCAAATAAACATAAAAATATTAACCAACAGCGTATACAAACAGTCATTCCACCCATATATTCTATTCATAATACTGTAAAAACAGCGTTCACATCACATATTAAAATTACATGTTCCATACTTCGGAGGCAAGCAATGTTTTCATTGCGGGTTTACCGTGCATAACATTCATTCTATTCACACTGATCTAAAATCCATCAATCACCAAGCAGTTGGTATACCCCCCCTTAATAAAGTGCACAAGTGTAATAATCATGTTTGTTGTTTCCGTAAAACAGTACAACCCATAACAATTCTCAACGATCAACTGATATATCAAATACAAAGACATTGCAATATACTGTTTGACCATGATCACAAAAGGCTGTACTGGAATGCATCCTTCCATAGTCCAATGCTGATCTCTTTTCTTTACTCATCATAAAGACAAGAGCTTGCTAAACATGGTATACTATAATGTGTGTCTCTGTATTCGAATACTGATATTTTTCCTTTCTACCTTGTAGTGCACAAGAGCTAGGTGTCAGTGGTGTTTGACATGAATCACAAGGCATCAATGCAATGACTCCCACCAACTACAAGTGCTTAATGCTTCCCTTTATTCCCCATGACTGCAAGAGCTTTGACTATATGATGTGCCCATGATCATAAGTTCACTTGCTACAGCTAGGAACAGCCTATCTTCTCTAGCACCATCTTACTGCAATGTCTGCAATATTATGCTTTGGATGCATTACTAAATTGCACCCTTTGTTGCAAAATTAAGTTGTAAAATTAAGGTGTGCTGTTTCATGCCTGATTCAAGTATTGCTACAATTGTTTATATATTTGGGAGGTTTTGTTACATTGTGATTGTGTTACATTGTAGTTTAACTTACCCAATACCATGTTCTATGCAACTTTTCTGTTATGCCGTTTTGTCATCAAAAGTGACTTTTTTATTTATTTTTTATTATTTTTATTTGTTTTAGTTGTTAAGTGTAACTTTTTAAAATATGAAAATAGAATTAAAATTTACTTCGAAGGGGGGCGTGGCTTGGAAGCCATGTGAGAGGACGCGCTCTTGGGAGAGCTCCCGGAGATCCTACATCCATCCTGTGCAATAGTGCATTGGCACTAACTCCCGCAGGCCAGAAACGAAAGTACCTGTCCATGAATGTGAGCCGCACAACTATGGAAGAGCTGAAACCTCCACAAGCCCGGCAACGGTAGATAAATGCCATCGAAGTTCCTGGAGTCGCGGACCGGACGGAGTGAAAATGGCGGCCACACCGGACAATGGAGGGGACACAAACGCGCTGAAGGGAACACCCTCGCGGTGATCAGCGGCGACGTGGGCGGTGCAGGCCGTGGAGATACAGATAAGCCTTTGGGAGAGCGTCAGCGCGTCGCTGTGGGCACCGATGATCTAACGCGGGCCTGGGAAACGGTCGGCGACGGTTGGCGGTCGGCACTAGGACCCGCCTGAGCTGACTGGTGCAACGGACTACGTGCTTTGGCCCTGACCTTTGGGGGACACTCGGATAGTGGCTGATCCTACGACGGGGTCGCGTGTACGGGCCCACGGCTTACAGCGGCTGTGGAATGGCGAATAAGGCCGTCAGACAGAGAGCAAAACAGCCCACATTGGACGAGTTTACCAAGACACCGACGGGCCCAGAGAGTGCTCGGACCAAGGAGAAGCCACCCATGGCCGCGGCTAGCCCAAACCAGGACGTGCTAGCTGCTCTCGCTGAATTGAAAGCGGATTTGAAAAGCGCTTGGGAGGCCAAGCTTGAAATGGTGGTGGCGGACCTGAAAACAGCGCTCGACCTCAAAGTCGGAGAAGTTCGGGAGGAGGTGAACCTACTTCGACAGGATGTGAAGGCCCTATCGGAGCGCACAGAGAGTCTGGAAAAGGAGGGCAGCGCCAACACGGCAGATTGTGCCTCACACAAGGCCGACCTGCATATTTTGGAACAGAAAGTACGCAACTTGGAGAACAGGGCCGAAGAAGCGGAGGGGCGCGCCCGAAGGAACAATATCCGTGTTGTGGGCATCCCGGAAGGATTGGAGGGTCATAACCCCACGGACTTCATTGAAAATATGTTGCTTCAAGAGATCACCGGGGGTGCGCTGTCGCAGGGTTTTGCGGTGGAGCGAGCACATAGAGCATTGGCTAGGAGGCCTCCACCGGGCGGTCCGCCCAGGCCAATGATAGCCAAAATCCTTAACTACCGAGACCGGGAAAGGATTTTAGAGCATTTTCGTAAAGGAGGAACCATCAAAAGGGGGGAGGCCACTATAACGGCCTACCCAGACTACACCATGATGGTGCAGAGGAGTCGGATGAACTTCGGGGCGGTCAAGAGAAGATTGAGAGAGGCAGGGAAGAAATATATGCTCCTCTACCCGGCCAAATTAAAGGTGATCCACAATAATAGATCCCTGTTTTTTGAGTCACCGGAGGAAGCCATGGGTTGGCTGGACATGCAGGGCAGCCCCCAGGAGTCGGAGGTCCGGGCGGATGAAGGTGGCAATGAGAGATAAGTGCTCTACGACGAGAGAGGGTGTTGCCGGAGACTATGGGACTTGACTATAGTTATTGCTATGGCCTGGGGAGGTCGGGCCTGGAACTGGATGTTAAATGCACTGCTTGCACTGTAATTGTTGTCGTACATGGGAGCCTTTCAGGGCTGGTCCATTCACCCCCGTTTAGTATCTCTTAGTTAAGTGGCCGCTAGGGCGACTTTACCCTACTGGGCTCTGTGTGTAACAGCCGGAACTAGATGTGGGGGGGCCTGAGTTCCCGGGATGGAGCTGGGCAACAGTTGGGGAGGGAGTTGGGGGGGAGGGGATGGGCAGGGGGAATGGGGGGTGTGGGGGCAGTTGGGGTGTACATAGTGTTGGGAGGTTTGAACGGGATCGCGAGCCCTGAGGGAAGATTTTGGATGAGACTTCTGGATAGCATGAACGAGCAGGGATGGTCGGGGGGGAGAGTGCAAGATATCAGTGCATCATGGGGGAGCTAAAATTGTTGACATGGAACGTCAGGGGCCTCAATAGCTATCTTAAACGGAACAAAGTTATGTTGTACTTGAGGCGACAAAAGATAGACGTCGCATTACTGCAAGAGACGCATTTGACCCGAGACAAATTAGAGCTGGTGAAGAAAAAGTGGGGTGGAACGGTGGTAGGATCCGCGTACTCAGCTTATGCTAGAGGCGTGCTGATCTGGGTGGCGCCGCATGTCCCGTTTCAACTGCAGCAGGAACGTGTGGATACTGAGGGGCGTCTGGCTATGGTGAGAGGGGTAGTCGAGAACAGAGAGATGTGTGTAGTGAACACGTATGCCCCGAACCAGGGCACGGCAGAGTACTTCCGGACCATGGTTACCAACTTGAGTTGGTGTGTGGGGAGTGTGGTGTTCTGGGGAGGGGATTTTAACTGTGTGTTGGACCCGGGGATGGACAGATCCGACGATAAGGTGATTAGGCCCGCCCCGGCAGCCCGGGTGCTGCGGACGCTGCTGCGGGACTTTGAGCTCGATGACGTGTGGAGAACCAAGCACCCCAATGAGAGACAGTACTCGCATTACTCGGCCCCGCAGCGGTTGCACACTAGGCTAGACTATATTTTTGCCACGTCGGACGTCTTAGGGGATGTGTCTAGTGCGGAATATAGAGCGAGGGTCCTCTCGGACCACTCGCCTATGGTGGTGGGATGGCAATATGGCCGCCCCAGAGCGCGGATCCCGACGTGGCGCCTGCGCGCAGAGGCGCTTAAAGACCAGGCTTTTAGGGAAGACATGCGGGAGGAAATAGTTAGCTATTTCGATACCAACACTGGCAGCGTTGACTCGGCGGGAACTCTGTGGGAGGCCTTTAAGGTTGTGGTACGAGGGGTGGCGATTGCTAAATCGAAAGGTTTGCAGAATGGGGCCCTGGTCGATTTACAGAAGGCGGAGAGAGAGCTGGAAAAGGTGCTGAAGAGCGAGCATATAGATAACGAACTGGTGCTTAAACTGCAGCAGCAGTGTACAGAACATTGGGGGAGGCTCTGTAATCTAAATTACAAAAAGTATATTGAAAGGCAACATGCGGGAGGAGATAAAACGGGTCGTCTGTTGGCATGGTTATATAAAAGAGAAACCCCGAGGCCCCCGATTAGGACAATAATTAGAGAGGATGGGGAGCAGATAAATACCCAGGAGGGTGTCAATGAGGAATTCGTAAATTACTATAAAGCATTGTATGGGGATCCGGGTGGCGGCGACCGGGAGGAAATGTTGGAGACCCTGCAAGATATCGGGTTGCCCAGGATAAGCACGGAGGAAAGAGAGGAACTAGATGCCCCAATAACACTAGGGGAGTTGGAGGCGGTCGTCCGGCAGCTACCCACTAGCAAGACCCCAGGAACGGACGGCCTGCCCAGTGAATTTTATAAAACTTTTGGAACGGAAATACTCCCCCCGATGCTTGATATGCTTAATGAGGCGTTCGAGAAGGGGAGGTTGCCGGAATCGCTCAGGGAAGCGATTATTATACCGCTCCCTAAGCCTAATAAACCCGGGCATAGTTGTGGGTCGTACAGACCAATATCTATGCTGAATCAGGACAGCAAAATACTAACGGCTGTCCTGGCCAATAGACTGCGGAGGGTGATAGGCAAACTGGTACACCCGGACCAAACGGGATATGTCCCGGGGAGAAACATTGCCCAAAACCATAGACGACTCCACCGGGTGATTGAAATGGGATCTAACAGTGATGGGGAAATGGCGATAGTGTCGCTGGACGCTGTTAAAGCCTTCGACTCGGTTAATTGGAAGTGGCTGCTGGCGGCCTTGAGAGAATACGGACTGGGACCAGGATATATTAGATGGGCGGAGCTGCTGTACAGCGCTCCGCTGGCTAGAGTTCGGACGGGCATGATTATATCCGAGAGATGGCAGCTTAGTAGAGGCACTAGACAGGGGTGTCCTTGGTCCCCGATGTTGTATATCTTGGCCCTGGAGCCTCTGGCACTGTACTTGCGGCAGCAGCATGATATCGTGGGCATTGAGGTGGGGGGAGAAAACCATCTGATATCCCTGTATGCGGATGACTTGTTATTGTACTTGAGTCATCCGGAGGAGAATTTACAATATATCCTGGACGTGATGGGGAGATATGCGAGGTTGTCGGGCATAGCGGTCAACCCCCAGAAATCGTACATTTTCCCGTTGGGCTGCTATAGGGGTGTTCCCACGGAGCGGCTGCCGGTGCTCCAGGTGCCCTGGTCAGTCAATACATTCCGTTACCTGGGAATAGATATCTACCACACGGTGGAGGAAGAATACAAGCGCAACACAGAGATGGCTGTCGAGAAGATACGCGCATGTATGAGCTTTTGGCAGAAGTTGCCCTTAGCGATGATGGGGCGTGGGGCGATGATCAAGATGGTAGTTCTGCCTAGGCTGCTACATTACTTTAGCAACATCCCATACATGATCCCTAAGGGTTTTTTCACTAAAATAAATGGGGTTTGCAGAGAGTTTCTGTGGCATGGTACTCGTAACAGAGTAGCGCTCTGGAAGTTACAGAACTTTCATGAAAAGGGGGGAGTCAAACTCCCAAACTTTGAGGCGTATTACATAGCGAGCCAACTACAGTTTGTGTCTAAATGGCTGTCCGACGAAGAGACCCCAGAACTCAGACTATTCGGGCAAGATTGTGCCCCATTTTTCTTAAAGGAGGTCATTTGGTTGCCCGAGGCTGTCACGAGAGGGTACCCGGCGATGGTGAAGCTGGGGTGGAAGGTGTGGAGACGGGCATGTACAATGATGGGTGACCCACTTCCGTGTTCTCCGCAAACTCCACTGGTTGCCCTGGCGGGGGTGGATGGACAGCTGAGGGAGATTATTAGGACCTACTGGGAATCGGTGGGGTTGGTGACATTGGGCGATGTGTGGCAGGAGGGTGCTATTAAGGGGTTTGTGGAACTTAGCGAGGAGATTGGATTGCACGAAGGCCAATATGTTACATACCACAGATTGGGGAAGAAAATACGGGAACTGTGGCCTGAGAATATCATGGCAGACGAATCGGAGGTTACGATGGCGGGGATATATGATACAACGGAAGGGGGACATGAAATTTCTAGGCTGTATGAGATGGTGATGTCGAAAGTTGGGAAGGAACTGGCATGCCTACGATTGGAATGGGAGAGTGAGGTGGGGATCGAAATGGGAGTTGGGATGTGGGAACGGGCTTTGGGGTACCACAGGAAAGTGTCTCGTAATGCCAGACTGCAGCAAATACAACTGTACGTCACGCACAGAGCGTACATGACCCCTCTGAGGATATCCAAATTTCGGAATGCAGGCAGACAGGCGTGCCCCAAATGCGACGAAGAAAATGCGGACATGACGCATATGTTTTGGGCGTGCCCAGTGATTGAGGGGTTCTGGAGGGAGGCGGCGCGCAAGCTGAGAGAGAGAGGGGTCACGTTTGCCATAGACACCGCCTGGGCATGCCTTCTGGGTGGGTTTCCCAGACCTAGGCAGCAGAAACATGTAAGCAAACTGAAAGATTTAGCGTATGTGCTGGCCAAACGACGAATAGCCATGGGCTGGAAAAAATGTAGCAAGCCACGGGTTGAGGTGTGGTGGAATGACCTACAGAAATGGGCGGAGGCTGAGACAGCGGTGTGGCAAGAGGCGAGTTGTATGTCTTGGGAGGAGGAACTGGGCTCTTTGATGGCATGGAAGACATTGATATCCTGCATATTCGGGACAGGGGTTTCGGGAGATCCAGATGATGACGATGCTCGCTCATGTGCAACAGAAGCGGAACAAGACATGGAAAATGGCTCGCGAGGGGGGAGGGATCAGGGGAGTAGTGCGCACTAATGGTTAAATGTTTATTGGAATATTGTTTATTGCACCGCTGTTTGGTTTGTATCGTTGTTTGTGTTGAAAAATCAATAAAAATCTATTAAAAAAAAAAAAAAAAATTTACTTCGAAAAACAGAGTCAAAAAAACAACAAATTTAAAATAAACATTTAGAGAACACGGTTACAAAATATTTTGACCGAGATGACTTAAACTAAAACTGACAGCATTAAGTTGGTATACAGTATTATCCATTTGGCACAATGATTTTACAGTTGAACAGAATTTGTAAAGGGGTGTACAAAGTGTATACATGTGCTTACTTAAGCTTATCGTCGTTAACACCCTTACTTATAGTGCTTTACAATTTCATAAACAATCATAGCGAAAGACAAGAGGAAAAAGAGAGAGAAACATGACATGTTTGATTTCTACATATAATTAACATCATGCAATTTCATGGCAAGAAGAAAGTTCACAGTAGCAATGTTTAGTGAAGCTAAGGTAGCGTTGAAAATCTTTGACTACATTATGGCTGGAGTGAGAATTCTGAACTGGCTTAGATGTTTAAAGATTTTTTTTCTCTCTCGGGTGAGCCAAGGATGTACATTCAACAAGCAGATGTTGCAGGGTTTCCTGCTGGTTGATCCCCTGACAAAATCTAAAACTTGATTCCATATTTAGAGTTTTAGACTGCTTTTTGGACTTTTGTGGGCCAGAGATTCAGACGAAGCCTTAGTACAATTGCTGCATATTTGGTGCTTGGAAAGTTTAAAAGATACAGAGGGACTTTGTGAAGGGTCTTCAACTGAAAATCTCCAGAGTTGAAGGTGGCGTAAGCGTTGCACTTTTCCCATGTCATACGCCAGTCCCACTGCCATAGTTTGATTTTCCCTTTATCTGGCTGATCCAGCAGGAGTTGATAGGTCATATCAGCTCTTGTAAGAGTGTCTTTGCAGTAGGCTTCCCAAATATAGAGAGGATTATTCTTTTGACCATTTAATGCTGTGGCTAGTAATGGCAATAGGGTACTAGAATCAAGTGAATAGGTTGTACATATCCTCATTAGGGCAAGAGCTTGCCATGCAACTGTTGTAGATAGACTAAGCCTAGCTCATAACAGAGGATTGCAATGGGAATACACTGCGGTAGGGATAACATTCTTTTCCAATATATTCCCTCTAGTAGGTCCCAATTTGGATGGTTTCGTGGGCACTGTTTGTGATAACTGGAACAACGTTCTGTTGATAAAAGCTGAGAACTGGTTGATATGAAAGTTTACCACATTTCATGTGTATTAGTTTGCCTTGAGAAGTTAGGGTCCATATCTTTAACCTTAGTCCATCTTTATAAGGATCATCAGAGATGTTATTGCTGATGTCCTGACCCAAGTATCTATACTCATTTACCATTTCCAGGAAGTCATTTTCGAGTGTCCAACGATAAGTGGGGTTGGTTTTACAAGTCGTGTGGTGCAATACCATAGTGTTAGATTTTTTTGTATTAATGGATGGTCCATTAGCACAATCATAATCATTCAAGGTGGTAAATTTACTCTGAAGCCTTTTTGGAGTTTGGTGAATTAGAATGAGGTCATCTGCATATAAGAGCCAAGAGACCTCTTTCTGACCAATTTTGGGGGGGAAAGACGGGATGGAAGCCAAAAAGACATACATGTCTTTCATATATTAGTTACAAAGAATGGAAGCTATAATGCACCCTTCCTTTAGGCCCATGTAAGTTGGGTTCCATTTAGATAAAAGTCCATCTTGTGTTAATTTAACTTTAATAGATGTGTCATTATAAAATTGATATATAAGATTTAAGATGTGTGTGGGGAAACCAGCTGTCAATAATTTAGACCATAGCTGTTCACTTGATATGGAATCGAAAGCTTGCTTGAAATCGATAAAAGCCGAAAAATTGGTTGTTTGGTACTGATTACTTGATTTTTAATAATTGATAGCATCAGTATGTTCAAGGAGGTTCCTATAGCTTTTACGAAACCTGATTGGTGGGGGTCAAAAATCTTTGCAGTCTGTATCCAGTGGGTAAGATCTTTGAGAAGTAACCTTGCCAAGATCTTTCATGAAATGTCTATTAAAGCAATAGGTCTGAGATTAGTAGGCATGTTGCAGATTTGCCTGTCTTAAAAATAGGGATTACAATAGATTATTTCTAGTACTTGAGACTAGTACCTGTTTTAAGAATGTTATGAAAGATCGCTTCTAAAATGGTGGCCCATTTGTCTGGGTGTTTCTTAAGTATAAAATGTGATAATCGATCTGGTCCTGGTGCTCTGGAAATACTGAGTTTATTGATCAGTATAACAATGTCTAAATAGTCGAAAGAGAGAAGAATAGGTCTTGATTTCAGAATGTACGTAAAGGAAGTTTCTCTGGGTGTTTTTGCAAATAACATGGAGAAATGGGAAATCCAAGCTTGCTCATTAACTGCATTTAAGAGCAAGGATGAGGAAGCCGATGTAGAGTCTTCTTTCATAAGTCTCCAAATTCGGGCAGATGATGTAGTGCATATAGCAGCTAGCATTCTTTTCCCATGTTTTTGTTTTTGATTATGATTAATTTGTTTGATTGCATTTCTGTACCACATATGAAGACTAACCCTTGCACATTTTTGATGATGGTTAGAGAACTTTTTAAAATGTTTGTGCAATGTAGTTTTAAGAGCCTGTATAGTAGGATTATAAATATGTCTGTGTTTGAAGGTCAGGTCATGTGACGGACCCCTTGTCCACGTGGGGACGTCTCCACTCACTCTGCCATTCAAGATGGTAAAGTATCATGCGGTCACTAAAGAGAGACATTTCTTTGCTCTCAAAGTAAGCAAGTGAGAATCATTTTGTAAACACCTGATGTTAAGGTCTCCAACTATTAGAGTTACGTGAATATGAGGGTCAAGCACAGATAAGTTGAGCGTGTGATCAATATGTTCCAAAAAACTCTCATCACCAATAGCAACCGGGATCCAGTAAATATTCAGTAATGCAGTTTGTGGGTGTGAAGGATGATTTCTGTCTGCTGTTATTAATTTTACAAGATGGATTCCCAAAAAAGGGGAGGCCCAAGGTTCAATGTGGATGTTAGAGGCAAGTTTAACCGCGGTGAGTAAACCAGCCGCAGGGCGACCTTTTGCTTGTTTTGTGGCAGGAATCCAAACTATCTCAAAGTTTGGCCATGTTGGTTGAGATGTGATCCAAGTCTCTTATAAAGCCACAAATCACATGTGGCTAATGCGTTCCTGTTTGGTGTCATTAAATGTGCTCAACCTCTGGTGTTCCATATGGCGATAGTGAGAGATTCAGGCGTTACTTGCTAGGCACTCTATTGGTTTCCTTCAGCTCAGTCGGGAGCCATGTCCTTTTCGATTGTGCAGGATGTGGCTATGATCTTCTTGGAAGTGAACCACCCAATGGTGTTGACCTGTGGTGCTGGAATACTTGATAGAGAGAGGTTGATACCTAAATCAACTTTCCTCTTTGCTTGTCTTTGGCTTATTCTTATTGCTATGTGTCTTGTAATTAAACTTACTAGATTGAGAAAAGTGTAAGTCATTGGACAATCTAGTAGCAGATGTTCTAGGATCCTGATTGAATGTATGAGCAGCCATTTCTTTTTGAAGTTGAAAACCATAGTGGGAAAGATTATCTCTTGTCTGCCATAAGAGATCACTTACAATTCGAGATGGAATATAAAGTACCACTGTGTCGAATTTTGGAGTGTTTAGAAAACCAATCGCTTGCTTATCTATTGATTGGATATTTTTCAGTTTGGGATTGGAATGAAAGACCGTAAGCAGCGTTGTTCTGTTTGGGAAAGGGTCATCCCTTTGTCTGTCCAACATTGTTAGGAGCAACCTACCTGCATTGGATGGCCTCCCCTTTGCTGAGTTATTGAATGAACGGGTAGCAAGCGCCTGTGTGGTTGGAGGTGAGGCAATTTAGCAAGATTCAAATTGGTATTGGTATGCAACAAGTGTGAGTCAGATGCATGGGACGATGCATCACGGGTTCTTGGTTTTAGGAGTCTTCTTTGTTCAAGCGTCATGAAGTGAGGAATATCTTGTAGTTCGATGGACACTACCTGGCGACTAGAATGAGCTGCAAGTTGTGGGTAATGAAGACCTTCATGGATAGAGTGTATTAGAGGGCACGATGATGATACATGGACGGTTTCATAAGAGCCTCAACATCTTGATCGTCTCCCTCCATAGCACTAGCACAGGAATCATTGGTAGGAAAAAATAGACAGGTTGAGAGTGAGGAATCTTTATCCTTGAGTGGTAATTGGGGTTCTCGAGGGGGGTGCATTAAGGGTTGTACCCTAGAGAGTGAAGAGTCAAGATTTTCTGCAATAGGGTGAGGTGTGGTTACGACAGTTCTAGAAGGTGTCGATAGGCCATCAATAAACGTCTTCACTCTATGTTTAGAAGCGTGTTTCTTTGAAGGCTGATTTTTTGCCTTTTTCAGCATCATAGATTGGGTGATGTTATTACGTTTTTTGGATTTTTTCCTGCGTGGTGAAGGACAAAATAGATCAAATACAGGAGCGTCAACTGGTTTTTCTTGTACAGGGTGTGGGTTAGGCGAGATAACCATAGCTACTGGTGAAGTGCCGGCCACATATTCACGTGTTTCAGAGTCTATGGGTGACGGTGATGAAACATGGATGATGCTCTCAGCTTCAATAATGTCTGAAGTGACAATTAAGGTTGGAGGAATGGGAAGGTTGATGGTCTGGACCGTGGCTTTTGGGTGGAAAGAGAATTCACCCGCAACCCAGTCAACTTTGACTAACAGCAGATTAAGAAGGCTATTATGATAGTAGACTTTCTTCTCCATTGAATCATACAGTTTTGTAAGAACATGCAGGTGTTAATTGCAGTTAGTGAAGTTTCATAGCAAAGTTTTGGGGAAATGCCATGCCAAAAGCGGGTCTCGGTGTAGGTTTGGCAAAAGGAGCCACTGATGAGGATAACGAGAAGGAAGAATTTTGTGCATCGGGATACAGTATGGGTGAATTGGAAACGTTGAGAGATTGTTTTGTGGTACAATCTTCTAGTTGGGTTTCATGTTGAGTATTGGAAACAGACCTCTGCTTTATGCCAGAATAATCAACTGAAGGAACCAGGAAGAAAGGTATGCCTGGATTGGCTTCCTGAATCGTTGATTGTACAACTTGGGATACAACAGGGGAATCTGAGAGTGATCAGAGGCATGGACAGTGATTGCACTGTGTGCTGTGGTTTGTATATATGCTATTGGGGTGGAATACACTTCTTCTGCAATCGCCCTGTGTGTTGGTGTGAAGCAGGCAAGAAGTGCCGAATCTGATACATTATTTACACCTTCCAAGGAAGAATGCACTGTGGGTAACACTGACCTTTCTACTTGGGGAAATATACCATCTGCCAGCAAGGCTCACAGTAAGTTTGTCTTTAAAGACTGGCAAAATGTCCTGATGTCGTTACCTTTGGATTTAGTAAGTTTATGTATGGTTTTCTGAAGGTGATCTTGTGACATGACAGGAGAGCCAGCAGGATGTTCGCTAACACTAGGTATGGATATTGGCATCCCAGACCTAAGGATGTATGCTTGCATTATCCACAGGTTCTTGCTTGGCACAGAAAACAAAATTGTGCTTACAAAGCAAAAGCAACCTTGCACAGCAGACAACCACACGAATGGAGAGCGAGCGTGATTGTAACAGTTATAATCAGGCTAGAATGTAAGGATATACTCCCCCCAGCACCTGGCACCGGTTCACAGCTGAACAGCGGAACAGCAGTCGCTGGTGCACTCTGTCGATGCTTGATTTTAAGGAACGCTGGGAGAAGTGGGCATGGCTTGAAGGCTTAATAAGGGTCTTTCATTTGTACACTCTGCCTTGAATAATTATGTGGATATCCAAATTGACTTATTTAAATTTGTTTGTAAACTCAAGCTTAAGAAATGTTTTGCCACACAAGTGAAGAATTACAAACCGTCACCTCCAACACCTACACCCTCCCTAGTCACAATTCAGACACTGTTAAGCACACATGTACTTATGACCTTAGAAGATACAGATCTTCAATCTCAAACATGTATCACAGAAGTTTTGTCAGATTTGGACATTGTTCAACAGAATGTACACAGTAAGAAATCACTAAGAAATCCAAGTTTTCGCCTGTTTTTCCCACTGATAACATCATTGATACTTTCTATCAGGCAGTAGTAAAAGATGTTCATAAATTAGCTGACAACCGATCTCGTAATCCCAACCCACCCACTTACAATTTATCCAGCCTGGAATTCCAGGCATTGCAACATTTGGCTACTAACTCTGCTCTAATTATCAAAGAAGCAGATAAGGGCGATAATGTAGTTGTGATGCACCGCTCAGACTACATTACTATGGGCATGCGTCATCTCAATTCAGGCAACTCCTATCTAGTAATTAATTACACAAAATCCAAACCTTGGCCAACCAATTAATACTGGGCAATGCTGCAGTGCCTCACAAAGCGAGGCAGGGTAACTACTGTTACCATCAGCAGGCCTGGAGAGGGGCAGCACGTCCTCTCCCCCTCTCTGCTCCTCTCCTCCCCCTCCTAGTCATAGAGACACGCAGTCTATCCTGCACAAAGCTGAGGAAGGGTGAGGTGTGAGCAATCACCTCACCCTTCCTTCATGCAACTAGGTGCTAAGCACCGAAGGACGCCAACAGGCAGGCAGGATCAGGTTCAAAGACCTGCCCCCCCCGGGGGGCCAGATAGTCAGCTATCCCGCTGGGGGCTGACACTTAACAGTCCCCACTACTATACACATCAAAGACCCAGGGCTCCCCTGGGTCTTATAAATACAGAGCGGCATGCTCTGAGAAAACACAATCAGTTTGTGGACCCTGAACGGGGACCCAAACACACAGGAGGTGCACTGTTTACTCAGTGCCTGCCAAACCTTTGCTTCTTTGCCTTTTTAAAGTTTGCGGCATTTCGCCGCGTCTTTTTCCTCTTTGAACATTGACCTGGTCAACTCACCGAGAGCGATCGGTGAACATTTTTGTTTACAAAAACAAAGTCTCCCGGGAAGAATTGTGGAGAAGCGGCAGGAACAATTACCTAAGCAGAGCTGAGAAAACCCTGCAGCGCGGCTCGGCATAGGCGGCGGTGTTTTCAAGCACACGTCTTTCTTTTACAAGGTAAGCTGTCACATCGGGTCCTGTCGAGCAGATTAGAACTGTGTTTTCCTACGCGAGTAGGTCAAAATAAACATCCACAGTCAGCCGCTCCCCAGGCAGGACGCGGGACACGTGCTGCCCAGCCAGGCTTAGGCAAGTAAGCACAAGAGCTAAAGGAAAGGGCCTGGCCGGGAAATCGAAACATTCCAGCTAAGAAGTGTCAGAAATAGCCCCAGGGAGGGCCTTCTTGTATTACCAGTTAACAGGCAATCTGGGTGCAATATTATGACATCTTTAGACACTTTCCCAACACGGGAAACAACATTTTGCATAGAGGGGTGAAGCATTTGCAACATATCAATGACCCTCCCGCACCAGCAACAATCCAAACTATCCCATCTCCAGACACAGCACAGCCACAAGTACCAGCTGCACCAACGACTGCCCCCACAGCTGCTCCAACAGCAATCACGGCAGACCCAACAGGGGCTCTGAAGGCATGGTCAACTCCCAATGCAATTACAGTAGGGCAAAGGGGGCAGAACAACAACAATCCAACAGACATAACAACAATTTGCAATAAACAAATAGAACTAAAAACGAAATCTTTCCAGACTGAAATACTGAACAGATATAAAAGATGCCTCGCATGGAATATTGATATCACAATTAAAGAAGCCATATCGGCCAAAGAATTCATAGAAATCTTTTCTTTAATAGAAGCCCAGTGCAAAGGAAAAGATGCTTTTAGAGACCCTAAAAAGAAAGAGGAGAAAGCCATAGCCAGAAATGCCCAGGTAGAACAGAACTCGGACAACTGGCTCTAAGCCTTCACCATCTTAGCAACAATCTATGAGGAAAAGTTCCCACACGATGGGAGAGAAATATGGGCCTACATGGATAAAATAAGAGAGGTGAAAGTCGCACAGAAGGGGAAGACCTGGCTAGCATACGACATCAGATTTAGGAGAAGCATGTCAGAGAGGCCAGCCATAGAATGGGACGAGGTCCAAAACGATTTGTACATGTTAAATGCGGAACACCCAGCAGAGGAAGAGGCCTCCCTGACCCCCTCCAAAAATACCAAAAACACAAGTCCCAGAAATAACGATAATGAAAAGCATAAAAAGGGAGAACAGCCTTTTCAGAAGAATCAGCCGAGGGAGGCTAAGTCCAATACCCAAAAGCAAAACAAAAACCATTGTTCAAAAGCCAATACTCCATGCAGGAATTTTGGAAAAAAACAATGTTCTTGGGGGAAGGAATGGTGGTACAAACCCATTTGCACAAACTGCAATGGTGACCACTCAGCAAGCAACTGCACCAGACTGCCAGCCAAAAAGCCAACAAACTAGTGCTAACCATGCTCTTTCAACCACAGTTTTGGCCCCAGTTTTGGCCCCAGGTAGTACACCAATTAACCCATACAACTTTAGAGATGTGCTATTGATCTACCCAGACAGAGAAACCAGCGAAAATATTTGGCAGGGTTTCTCCAAAGGTTTTATTATACCATTTCAGGGCTCAGGGTCACAGAACATCCCACTGAACCTAAAGTCTGCCAGGGACAACCCCCAAATAGTGGAAAGCAAAATCAGGAAAGAGCTGTCTTTAGGCAGGATCGCTGGTCCCTAAGACCATATGCCCCTCAAAGAGTACATAATATCACAGTTGGGACTGGTCCCTAAAAAAGAGCCAGGAAAAATGAGACTAATCCACCATTTATCCTACCCCAAAGGCCTATCCCTAAACGGCGGCATTGCGCACACGGAATCTGCGGTATCCTACACACACTTCCAAGAGGTGGTAAGACTCATACAGGAATTTGGCAGGAACGCCCTGATGGCCAAACTAGACATTGAATCCGCTTTCAGATTATTGCCAGTCCACCCAGACTCCCAGCAATGGTTAGGTTTCACTTTTAACAACAAATTCTATGTAGACAGATGCCTTCCAACGGGGTGTGCAGTGTCCTGCGCCCTATTCGAGCAGTTCAGCTCCTTTTTTCAATGGGCCTTTCAAAAACAGAGACCAGGGAGCAAAGTAGTTCACTATCTAGATGATTTTATGGTCATAGGCCCAGCAAACTCAGAGGAATGCAACAGGGCACTGGCGAAGCTAGAAGGAATGGCCGCACACTGGGGCATACCTTTAGCAAAAGAAATAACGACCAAACCAGCCACCAACATAATTTTCCTGGGCATTGAAATTGACTCTACACAAGGACTATGCAGGATCCCAAATATAAAAATCGCAGAACTCTTAGAGAAGACACAAGCCCTGATAACTAAAGACAAGGACACAGTCAAAGAAATTCAGTCTTAGGCATGCAGTCTCAATTTCGCTGCCAGAATAATTCCTCAAGGGAGGATATTTTCCAGAAGCCTGGAACTGAAAATGAAATAATTTACCAAACCCCACCTACACATCCGGCTAGGCACAGAGGTGAAACAAGATCTGGAAGTTTGGGAGATTTTCCTTAAAAATTTCAACGGGACCTCGCTGTGGCGAACACCTGTGAATACATGGACAAAAAAGTCCTTTTCACTGATGCAGCTGGGACCAAGGGGTTTAGAGCCATACTAGACACAGAGTGGGTGGCAGGACACTGGCCCAACTCATGGCAACAGGCGGGGTGGACAAAAAACATCACCCTCCTAGAAATATTTCCCATCTGGCTAACACTACACATATGGGGCAGGCACCTCGCTAACACGGAACTCTGGGCATGGTGCGACAACATGGCAGTAGTAGGCTCCATTAACAGAAGGTCTACCAAATGGCCTTTAGTACTAAAAGTCCTATGAGTCATCACAGCAGTCACACTCCAAGAAAACATTGTGATCAAAGCTAAGCACATTGCTGGGGCAGATAATAACATTGCAGGTGCTTTATCTCGCTTCCAGTGGTCAAGATTCTGGGAGATAGCGCCGCACGCCCAGGAACAGATGACGCCAGTACCAGGGGAATGCTGGGAAATAATGGGAAATCAAAAATAACAGCATCACCGCCAGCGCCAGAGAGCCCAGGCCGGGATGCACAACATGAATCAGGCACCTCAAATACGGGTGCCAAAAATATAATGGCATCAACGCCAGTGCCAGAGAGCCAAGGCCGGGATGTCCAATGAGAACCAGACACCTCAAAGATGGGTGTCAACACCGGCCTAAGTTTCCTCACAGAGATGGCGGGGAAAGCGCTGGCAAGCACCACCGCAGCGCAATACAGTAAGTGCTTACAAACAGTTTTTAAAGCCACAGGCATAAAACACATTGGCCCTCATTACGACCCTGGCGGAAAGTGACTGACCGGACCGCCACAGCGTAAATAGCGTTTCCGCCATTGCACGATGGAGCAAAGTGCGGCTCATTCCGACCCATCGGGCACGAGCACCACGCCATGGCGGAAGTGCAAAGTCCGCGATGGCGGAAATGACCCCAAAACGGCCCACACCGCCGCCGTACGGCGCCCTAGGTGCAATACCGCCACCCATCTCAGCGGACACCGCAGTGAGCGCCAACCGGAAAGTACGGTGACCGTAAATATACGGAAACGGAAGTAAAAGCATGGTCCCGGAACGGGAAACATCACGCCGTACACCTATAAAACCACTAAATCCACACAACCATTAAAAATACTACCCTGAGACACATCCCAACCCGTCATCCACCCTAGTGAAACCAAGAAAAATGGGAAAAGTAGCGAAGAAAGCGTGCGACCGCAAGCGGCAGGTCCACTTCTCCCGTGAGGAACTCACCGTACTCACAGAGACCCTCCAGGAGAATGCAGCCGCCGTCTTCTCCACGCAAATGACCAGGACGGCACTTGCGAACAAGAAGGCCATATGGGCCCTGGTGGCACAGCGGGTAAGTGCGGTGGGGACCGCACCCCGCAACCCACAGCAATGCAGAAAGCGATGGGACGACCTGCGGATACGCGTCCGTAGCATACTGTCTGCCAACCGCAACATTGCCACAGCCACCGGGGGAGGATCGGAATCACCCATCAAGTTGACCCCCTGGGAAGAAATCTGTGCCTCCACCATAGGAATGGAGAGCATAGAGGTAGTCGGAGAGATGGAGAAAGGAGTGCAGACATCCGAAGAATCAGGTAGGTGGCCCAAATAAAACAATGCCAAAACCACAATGTCCAATCATGTGAAGTACCACGTGCCCACATAGTGCAACAGTAACACATGTCCAGGAGAACGTCCACATACATAGGGCCTCATTACACGGACGGCGGTAAGGGTTAACGGTCACCGTTAATGGCAACGGTGACCGTTAACCCTTACCGCCGTACTACGAGGTCCCTTTGCGGGTTGGAGGAATTAACGCCTGCTTCTTGCAGGCGTTAAAAACCAACCCGCTAAGGGACCTCGGAGCTAATTACGGCACCGCAAAATTGCGGTGCCGTAATTAGCGCCTTCCCCATTCCCATAGAGCCCTATGGGGCAGAAATGGGAATGGGGAAGGGCAATGGCGGAAAGGGGATTTACCGCCCCTCCAACCTTGGAATGGGGCGGTAAATCCCCTTTCCGCCAAGGCGGTGCCGGTATTTTACTGGATTACTGCCTTCCGTGTAATGAGGCCCATAGGCCTGATAGCACACTTCAAAACTCACATCAAATACATAAATAATTAAAAATCCTAAAAACACCCTCTACACGTGCAGCAGGCACACCCTAACTGCAGGCTGCCAAACAACTGCACCCTCACACCACACACAAATGAAACCACCTCCAAGGCCCCGACCCAAATCACCCTCAGGTACCACCCCAATGCATGTGATACATTGCCATTCCAATTCCCACAGACCCATCAATAACGCTCGCCCTCCTTTACTCCACCACAGGGTCCGATCCAAACGACGAGCTCCAGGACACCCCTACCAGCACACCTGCAAAGAGGGCCAAGACCAACGGCCAAAGACCCTCCACCTCAGCTGCACGCATCAAGACACGGCAGCAGCACAAATCAAGTGGCAGCACAGAGGAGGGAACTCCAACAGGCACCCCAGCAGCCAGCATGCCCACACCACCACCACCACAGGTCCCCCCAATGGATGCCACAGTAGGCACTGCTTCTGGTGGCAGCAGCACCATAGGTGACACTGCATTAATGGCAGCATGCTCCGACACAGAAAACGGGGATGTCGAAGTCAGATCCATCCATGACCTGTCCCAATCCCCCTGTCTGTTCCATCCCGTACACCATGAGGATACCACGCAGGGGCACCCACAAGACGACGACTGGCCATCCCCCACAAGCCCTGTGGCAGGGCAACATGAGGCGAACAGCCACTCTGTGACACCACCGCAAATGGCCATGGCCCAGCAGAGGCAACAGTCCCTCGACCAGTTAATCGTGCAACAGCAGCAACTGACCACGCTCCTCAAGGACCATGCCGATGAATGTGGGGGCACTAAGGCAGACATAGAAACATCAACTGAGACACTTAGGGCAGAAATGGAGAGAAGTACAGAGACACTAAGGGCACAAATGGAGAGTAGCACCGAGTGCCTGAGAGTCCAAATGGAGAGTAGCACCGAGAGCCTGAGAGTCCAAATGGAGAGAAGCACCGAGAGCCTGAGGGGGGAACTGCATGCGACGTCCAAAGACGTCTGTGCCGAACTTGCCGCAGTGTGCCGTGTGCTCACTGAGCTCTCACAAACCCTTAGGGACATGCATGGACGTGAGCAGGCAGAGACATCATCCGTTGCAAGTTCCGTCCAGGGCAGCCCCCAACGTAGATCTTGGAGGAACCTGCGCTCCACAGGCAGGGGTGCCCCTGATACCCGCAGAGGGGGCTTGCAATAGCGACTGCCCACTGACAATGAGCATCTCTGGACACTGGTGTTCGGGGGGGAGGTAGGAGGGTGGAGGGGGGTGTTGGGCTCACTTGGGTGGCGGGTCGATAGGGTGTTTAACATGATATCACATATGCCATAAACAATGCACGATCAACCAATGAGATGTGTGGACATTGATCTTTGTGTACGAGGCCATTATAGGCGTACAGTCCATATTGTGCATGTACCATACACACACAGTGCCACGAGTCCCGTGTCCATGTATCAGCCACCAGGCGTGAGTGCTAGAAGCATGCATCTATGAGATGCTGACGAATGTCACGGCCCTCCTGTGCCTCGCAGACTCCTTGAGGTGCTGCCACATCCCCACCCTCATCATGACCATCTTCAGGTGCTTGCAGTTCTGCGTCAGGGGGCATGGGCACATTTCTACGTACGCACATGTTGTGTAGCATGACACATGCCATCACCATCTTCGCAACCTTCACATGGCGGTACAGGAGTGCCCCGCCAGACCTGCTGAGGCACCGGAAACGAGTCTTCAGTAGGCCGAATGCCTGTTCTATGACTACACGGGTACGTGAGTGGGCATGGTTGTAGTCCTCCTCATGCTGGTCCCGTGGGTTCCGGACTGGTGTGAGGAGCCATCTCTTCAGTGGATATCCGGCATCACCTGTATGTGGACGATAAACGAATCATGTGGAATGCCATTGCTACGTACGCACCCCCCCCTTCCTGCCAGGTCATTGCCGCATCACATACCCCACATCATCATGCATGAAATGAGACTCACCGAGTAGCCAGGATCTGTTCCCTGCGTGTCGCTCCATGTAGCGTGGTATTGTAGAGTTCCTCAAGATCATAGAATCATGGGTTGATCCAGGGAATCGGGCACAACAATGTGTAATGATCCTGTTGGAGTCACACACCATTTGTACATTCAGAGAATGAAATTGTTTCCGGTTGCAGTACTGGGCCTCCATGGCATGTGGGACGACCAATTCCACATGGGTGCAGTCGATGGCACCAATGCAACCCGGTATGCCGGCAAGTGCATGGAATCCCACTTTTGTGTTCGTAATTTCCTGCTCCGAGCGTGGTAGAGAGATGTAGTCGTCTGCGTGCTTCAGGAGGGCATCGAGCACTTGCAATAGTGTCCGTGAGAACAGTGGCTGTGAAATGCCATGCAACTGTCCGACTGTGTGCTGGTAGGTGCCTGTGGCCAGGAAGTGGAGTACAGACACCACCTTCAGTAGGGGTGGGATGGCGGTTGGGCTATCTATCATGCTGACAAGGTCAGCCTGTGTCATGTCCACAATGGCGGTTATGGTGTCCCGGTCCAAACGGTAGAGGGTGTGGATCTGCTCATCAGTGAGGTTGAACGGATGTGCTCGGAGGCGTGGGATTGCGGGCTGCCTGCGTGGTGGTAGTGGCTGTGCTGGCGGCCCTTGCTGGCCCTGCCTTGCCCTCCTCCTGCGTCTCCTCCGTGCGGCCGGTTGTAGTTGGTGTTCGTCTTCTTCTTGAAGTTGGAGTACCTGCAGTGCTATCAGGTCCCCCAGGGCCAACATAGCTAGTCCTGCCGGTAGCATTTCGGAGTGGTTGTGGGAGGAGACTGGGCGTGCAATTTATGTGTTTTCAGGCTGTATGGCCTCCACCTGTGGTAATTCATTCCACCTGTGCAAGCTGCTCTCCCCTTTGGGCGAGCACGTCCCGCACACAACGCTGCAATTCGACGAATGGCATCTTGCTATTACAATCATGTATTTGTACCCGATGGCAGTGTAACATTGGTTGATATGTTCATTCGGCTATGGTCCCATTGTTTCACATACTATCTTTGCAGTCGCGAACAGACTTGTGAAGGGTCAGTGGAACGTAGTACTCGAGTAACGGTGGACCCTCATGCATCACTGCACCGAGGTTCAACGACGGGCGGGGCGTCCCATTTGTGAGTGAAGGCAGTTGCCATTTTCACACACAGCCGCACTAGATGGATTAATTTGTGATTTCAAGCGGCCACAGATGCCTTTTCGACGTGATGTTGCAAATGAGGAATTCGAAGGGCGGCGCTTTCGGTTTTCAGCTAGCGGCGAGGAGATGCCCACAGGTCTGACTGCAAATATAACGTTCTATTGTTCAATGTCCTTGGGACAGGGGCCATGGCGAGGATGCAATGATTGATATGAATAGTTTGGGATGCGCAATGGCGAAGTGGACGATGAGGCCGGACGTTCCCAAATCCATGTTACTTCACAACACTGGAATTACGGGCTGGGGCACAGTGGATTTTGCAGGCTGCATAACGCACAGACTCAATGGAAATTTCACATGTTATGTGAGTATGGAAACAGGCGTTCTCATTACGGGATGAAGGAATGATGAATGGATGCATGGACAGATGAATTGATACAGAGTTTGCCATGTACAGGGCTTCTTGGAATCTGTCCGCCTCCCCTGCGCTATGTGATGCAGGGCTGCCATAGTGGGACCATCGTCTATCTGGTCTTGTTGAGCCCTCCCTGTCTCGACGCACCTTCAGACACTTGTGTCTATGCACATTACCAATCCCATCTGATGGATTCTGTTTTAACAGACGCATGCACAGGTACACTCGTTTGTGATGATGTTTTCACCTCGATATAGATAGTTATGATTCGCAAGTGGTTTTTGGGTGGTGATGATCCTTTGGAGTGGGCTAGCATGCATATGGCTGTGGATTTGGTGTGATCATTGAAGTGAGTAATACTAATGAAGTTCTGATGGCCATACTGTTCTTTTTCATTTCATTTGGTTGACAGGTTTCTCCTCCCCTTTTGCCACTGCCATCTGTATGCCCCTCCTGCAGATGGATTTTACTCCCGACACCTGCTGCTTCGTGTTCATCAGTCATCAGTGGAGCAGCATTACGATCTTATGGGACGATCGCCAATGGGCCACATGCCCTTACGCAGTACAAGTGGCTAGGAGCAACATTTCGGCCTTTCAGCTGGACTAGTGCCTCCCTATTGGGACGGCCCTGCGGTTCTAGGCGCTTCCATGTTGCCTTTTCGTACGAGAATGTATCCCCTGTGTACCATGATGGAACAGGGCGTCACACAAGAAGTAGCTGGTCATTTATTGCGGATGCAGCCCACAATGGTGAAATGTGTTTTGGAGTTCATGGCCTAATGGCTGTATGGGCTTGGTGAATTTGTTGTGCATTAAATTTCTATTCTGATATGGACCGTGTAGCGTTCTTCTTTGCAAGTGATGTGGCATATTCCTATTTGGGGAGCGATGTATTGTGAGGAGATCTGCATTGGGTTCCAGCTTCGGAGTATAGTTGCGTGGTACTGTGCTGGGCGCGTTTGCCTACGAAGCCCAGTGAGGTCAGGGATGAGGGCTGCCAATATGACTGTTTTAATGATGTCATGCTCAGGGGCGGGGGATTAGCTTTTGTGTAACAGATGCCGGTCAGCCAGGTGGATTGGTGGAATGATGTGATTTTCGGAATATTGCTGGTCACAGGTGCCTGTGTTTGCGTGCGTTTCTTGGTGGGAGACTGAGGTCATGTCCATTGGGATGGCTTCTGTATTCGTGCCATCTGTGCCCTGCAGCTCCCATTGGCCCCTCTTGAGATTCATTTGTTCGTTGGCAGGCATGGATGACTAGTACATTTCACTGGTTGCATTGTGTGACTTCATTGCACCTACGGGGAGTTGTACAATGTGGCCAGGGAGCGGTGTACAGGCACTCAGCGGGGCCGTTTACGGTTGGTTCGCGATGCCGTACTTCTCACCATGGCGGAATGGTACTTTCCGCCGTGCTTGATGGCGTTAGGTGCATGTCCGCTAGGGTCAGAATTCGCGTACCGTTGCGCCATGGTGGTAATTACGGTTTGGCATGGCGCGCGCGCGCGTACTTGGTGCAGTTAGCGTTGGCGTTCACTACGGTGTCGCTAATGGCATCGTACTTTGCGGTGACGTGTCATAGTCGCACCGAGCGCTATTCGATGGCGGTATTGCATTTCCGCCATCGTTTTTCGATTTCCGCCAGGGTCGTAATGAGGCCCATAGAGTTAATAACGATTAAAGACATAGAAACATTTTTAAAATGGGCACATGAACAGGGCTTTAAGTGATACTGGGCTAAAAGACATTTAGTCGCAATCTCTTATTTTTGTAAAATACGGGGTGATTCAGACCCCACACAAAGTCCCCTCATTACTTATGCATTAAAAGGGTGGGGCAGAATGGAAGGCCCACAGGTAGACACCCGCCGCCCCCTTGATTTCTGCAAACTGGTTCAAATTGCAAACCAGCTGGAGGCCATATGTTGGCATCCATATGAGATCTTACTGTTCAGAACAGTCTTTTTCTTGGCATACTTCAGGGCTTTTCGAGTGGGAGAACTCATGGCTTCCAGCACCAAGGCCAGCAACGGCCTGGGCGTCATGGAAGTCAGGGTCAAACAGGAGAGCATCAGCAAAGAAGTACAACAATCGAAAACTGGGGCAAAAAGAACCATCAATATTTGTTGTATCGATGAAGCAGTAAACTGCCTGGTATGTATCACCAATCTTTACTATGCGCAAAGACCCAAGGTTGGGGGGAGGTTTTTGATCCACAAGAATGCCTCGGCACTAAGCCGCTACCAATTTAAAGGGGTGCTGATGAAAGCAATCAACAATGCCGGATCGGACCCCAAGGGTTTCGGCACCCATTCCTTCAAAATAGGTGCCGCCACCTCAGCATGGCAGGGAGGTTTAGCCCCCCAACATCTGAAAAACATAGGAGGTTGGAAATCAGATTGCTACAAAAGATACATCAGACCACAACTAATATAGCCAGCCACCCTCACCCTTTCTTTCTCCCTCCCTTCATACAGAAACACCAGGCGAAGGGAGGACCGCGCTTCAATCAGCATGGATAGTCGGCCACTCTGTTATCTTCAGGACGGGCCGATGGGCAGAGGAGACCAAAGAAAGGCCACCATTCACGAACACCATTTCATCATGGTGGGGCTACAGAGGCCTGCGATGGGCAGAAATCCATGAAACATTAGCAGAACTGGTTGCATACAGGGATCTGCCAGAATTTCTGATCATCCACTTAGGTGGCAATGACCTTGTATTATTGGGGAGGAGACAGTTACGCGAAGACATGTGCGACTCCCTTGCAGGCATCGCACACAATTGGAAAGGAACGGAAATATATTTCTCAGCCATCCTGCCTAGAAAGAAATGGCAAGGGGCCAATTGCTACAAATCTGTAGACATTTCCAGACGGAAAATCAACAGGGGGCTAGAAAAATTCTGCACAGCAAGAGGACTGGGCTTCATAAAGCACCCAGCCATTACACTGGGTGATCCGGACCTTTTTCACAAAGACGGCACTCACTTATCTATCAAGGGCATGGAACATTTCTTTCGAGAAATTACAGCAACTCCAGGGGTTGTAAATAGGAGATACTTTTGGGGGAACGCGGTCAGCCGTCAACCTGCCCACGTGTGGCTGCACGGGCCAGAGGAGGTAACCCCAAGACCCGGTGCCCAAAAGTATTGTTTATTATCTTATGATATGTGATTATTGTTATTGGCATAACCATATCTGTACAATAAAAACCTACTGCCTTTTATTGCCAACACTTGACAAACAATGCGTGAGCCAAATTATTTCTGGGTAAGGGTATGTTTTCGGCAAAGTATGATGATGCATGCATATGGGTTCAGCAGTTATGGGCAATGCTGCAGTGCCTCGCAAAGCGAGGCAGGGTAACTGCTGTTACCATCAGCAGGCCTGGAGAGGGGCAGCACATCTTCTCCCCCTCTCTGCTCCTCTCCTCCCCCTCCTAGTCATAGAGACACACAGTCTATCCTGTACAAAGCTGAGGAAGGGTGAGGTGTGAGCAATCACCTCACCCTTCCTTCATGCAACTAGGTGCTAAGCACCGAAGGACACCAACAGGCAGGCAGGGTGAGCTCCAAAGACCTGCCCCCCCCGGGGGGGCAGATAGTCAGATATCCGGCCGGCGGCTGACACTTAACAGCCCCCACTACTATACACATCCTCCCCTGGGTCTTATAAATACAGAGCGGCATGCTCTGAGAAAACACAATCAGTTTGTGGACCCTGAACAGGGACCCAAACACACCAGAGGTGCACTGTTTACTCAGTGCCTTCCAAACCTTTGCTTCTTTTACCACAAAACCTTCCCACCCTACAAATAAGGGAGAGGAACAAAGGAAAAGAAGTACAGGGCACTGTACGGTGCCCACAACAAGTCGTGGGACATAAGAAGGCAGGCACGGGCCAGAAGGGGTAACCCCACGACCCGGTCCCCAAAAGTATTGTTTATTATCTTATGATATGTGATTATTGTTATTGGCATAACCATATCTGTACAATAAAAACCTACAGCCTTTTATTGCCAACACTTGACAAACATTGTGTGAGCCAAATTATTTCTGGGTAAGGGTATGGTTTCGGCAAAGTATAATGATGCATGCATATGGGTTCAGCAGTTATGAAATGGCACAAACAAGGTTTGTTTACAGATGTGGAAAGACATTTTCTCATAGTTGATGGCCCTATCATGCTCACAGCTTACCTTTTACCCAAAATTCATAAAAGTTTTGTAGATATTCCGGAAGGGAGACCAATTGTAAGTAGAGGAGGTGGCGTCCTTGAACCTATTTCTATTTACATAAATGAGTTCCTATTACCAGCTGTACTTTTGACTCCCACATTCATGAGAGTTACTATGCATGTACTTGAAATCTTGGACAAACTGGATCTCCATGACAAATGTTGGCTTGTGACCCTCGATGTGAAAGCTTTATATACCTCAATCGATCATTTGAAAGCAATTCAATGTGTGAATTAACTGTTTCGAGAATCTTCAGCTTCCTTTTTTGAACATGTTGAAATGGTCAAAGAATTTCTCTCATTTACTTTGCAAAATAATGTGTTCCTTTTTAATAATGTGTTCTTCAAACAACTGATTGGCATCGTGATGGGTGCTAGCTTTGCCCGAGCACTCGCGAATGCATTCATGCACCATTTTGAACAAATATTTGTTTTCACTAACTCAGACTATTTTCCATATATATATCTCTGGAAAAGATGTTCTCATAATTTGGACTGGACTACCTAGCATTCTTCAACATTTTGTTTCCTTTTTGAATAATAATGATTGGGGGATTCTATTTACATCCAAACTAAGATTGACTTCCTCGATCTTACTATTCAACTGACTGATAAAGGCTTGCTAACTAAAACGTTTCGTAAAAGTACGTCTGTTAATGCTACCTTGCAAGCTGAAAGTTGTCACAAAAAAAATGTAATTAATAATATCCCAAAGGGAGAATTCATTCTTGCGAGGAGAAATTGCCCAGATCTACAAGATTTTATTGCGGAAAGCAATTTGATCAAATCTCGATTTTTAGCAAGAGGGTATGAAACTAATCGTCTTAATAAAACTGCAGAGGCAGTACGCCAGCTGAAGAGAGCTGAACTGCTAGACCCAAAATCACGCACTAATACATCAGCTGCTCAGAAAATTCGGCTGATTACTAGATTTAACTCAGATAGTTTCAAAGTACACAATATAGTGAATAAACATTGGCACCTATTGCACTTAGACCCTGATATTTCAAATTGGCTAGATCCTAAACCTATTATTACATTCAGCAAAGGCAAGACTTTGAAAACAAAATTATGCCCCTCGTTTATGGGCCCACTCAGTCCGACAACTACCTGGCTACACTTAGCCAGAGTCAATGGTTTCCGCAAATGTGGTTGCTGCAATATATGCAAATACGCATTTGAAACTCAAGTTGTTTCCTTTGGAACATTAGGCGAGCACAGTGTGGATTCCTTCATAAATTGTAACACGAAATTTGTGGTCTATTGCATCATCTGTATTTGCGGGCTCAAATATATAGGCAGTACAATTAGACCACTTAAAATCCACATTAGAGAACATTTGGCAACCATTGGCAGCCAGGAAGCAAAATACCCTTTGGCTGCCCATTGGCAAGTCTAGCACCAACTTGACAGCAAGGATCACATTTGTTTTGCGGGTCTGCCGAAAGTCTCTTTGCCTCCACGAGGAGGCAACCTACAACTGCAGCACTGCCAACTTGAGGCTCGACTTATTTGCAAATATCGAACAGTGTATAATGTCTTAAATTCTGATCATGAATTTGCAGTATTTTTATAAACATGTGGTATGCTGTAACCAAATCTTTCTATTTTTGCGCAAATTAGTTGCAAGTGTTGTCCCACTGCTCCAATGCTTGTCCATAATAAATGGATCATGCCTTATCTCTACCGTGCAATTGCAATTCAAATAGCACAGGACAGCGTGATCTTTGTACAATTCTTTGCGAAGGACATGTCGACTTAATTAATTTGGCTCCATTATAGTCTGTGACCTTACTTGCATCTCCGGTTGTACATGGCCAATATCTGGTTTACCTAATAATTTCTTACATATCCTATTTCAAGGTGTTAACATCAGAACTTTATTTTGGCACATAGACTCTGTTTTCTTAACCTTGGTAGACTTTCCGGTCGGCTTATTCAAACGTAATTGATATTTCCCCTAAAAAAATAAAATGTGGGTGTTATAAATATTGTTCTACTGATCATGCATATAATTTGCTCATCCTACATACCGTACTCGCCAATTCAACCATTTAACGTGAGCCGTTTCCTCAAATGTAGATACAGTAGGCTTAATCTGCCTCCATCCCATTCGTTTACTACTAACTTCCCTCACCCAACATGGCACCCATTTTCGAGCCACCTCTTACTTTGCAGCTCACCATGTTTAGTTGTGCACTCACCCGGAGTTCTTGTTTTTAAATGTCCCCCTTTTGCTCGCGCATTGCGCTCCAGCCTAATCTTGTTGCTTTTTGCCCTGTACTCAGGTAAAATGCTCTGTCTATGATCCCTATATGCTTTCTTGCGATGAGGCTGAGAGCTGCCGTCTCACATACCGGCGTGCAGCGGCTGCACAGCGTATACTTCACCGACATTAATTTCTGTCTCTGTACGTGGCCAGATAATAAGCATTTCTGTTAGTACTTTAGAACAGCAATATATACTTAACAACCCACCAGCTTTGTATTCAATTAATAATTGTCTCCTCAATAATTTTTTTAAGTTACTTGTTTGCGAACTTTATATAGGTCATCTGCTGACAGTGGTTTGTTATTTTTTCTAAATCTAGCCTCTGCCGCATCTGCAAAGCATTAGAGGTATGTTTTTAAACATAATTTCTCTTCAATGCACCAAACGGTTGCTTCCTATATCGGGTCAACTAATCATATGGTTATATTCTGATCTTATTTGAAGCATTTATAGGCAATTCTTGCCCCCACGACTTAAAATTATTACTTCAAATACAAGGTACTATTTTTTCCATTGTACTTTTTAGTTTACCGTTACTTGGCAAAAATGTCTCTGATTGCGCTGGACTCTTAATTCTGCTGTAATGCTTTGTTCTTGTTTTCTCGTTGTTTGTTTTGTTTGTTTTCTCTCTTTCCCATATCTTGTTTGAATTTCTTTGCCTTGTTCTTCATTTGCATTTACCGACATATGTATAAATATGCTTTTTGACCCTTTACGTTATGTGAAACATGTAATTCTCAATTGACTATTTTAATTGTCTTTTTTTTGGCTTTCTGCCCCTTGTGCCACCTAACATGGTGCCATGGCTATTTTATACATGGCTTAATCAACCTAAGTGAAGACAGTACTCAAAGCTGTAGACAAATACATACATGGTTTCACTTTATTAGGGATCATCAGATCAGTATAGTCTGACAGTTTTGTGTTATGGTGGGATTAAAAAGGCTTGCAAAATTCCCTTCCACCTGAAATTTTGATAAGTCAATGAGCAAAGTCACAAATGATACAGCATCACCCAGTAGCTATCACTGGAAGTTCACCTCCAGTTCAGAGCCACATGAATAAAGTATTGTGGGAATGCAAACTAGCCCAAATGTTAGGAATTTTATTAAACATGCAATGGCAGCGCTATATCATCCAAAAAGAAATGGGGTCTGTTGAAAGATTTAATCGGACATTCATGGATAGCATAAAGTCCAGAATCACACCGAATAATACTAGAGGAGAAACACCTTTTGAACTACTTAGCAGGAAGCCGAACCCGCAGTTGTGCCATTGCTGGATGGGAAGGCCAAAATGTATAGAAACTAATTTGGTCAAGGTCAAAGAGAGGATGAAATTAAAAGGAGCTTATGCCAAAGAGAAATATCATTGTACGAATGATTGTCACAATATGTTGCTCGAACCAGGGATGGAAGTAAAGATAATACTTCCAAGGTTTGTAAAAAAGGGTGATTCCAAATTCATGGGAAGGAAAGTAGTTCAATAAGATCTTGAAAGCTCAGACAAACTACTTGGCAACCACGCCTTCAGCATATGTGATGTGAGTCATTGTTGTCGATGACGCAAATGCTCTTCTGCCTCAGAGTGTGCACACGCAAGTATTGCTAGGCAACCCTGAATGCTACCCAGACTAGACACCTTGGCCACTGTATTGAATTGGGGAGCTATTGACGGCACTCCATCACCTCATGTGCCAGCATATACCCCTCGGATTCATCCATCTCAGGACTCAACAACATCCCCACAACAACCGTTCTGTTGGGAGTCCACGACTGCAGCTGCTTCCTTGCCCTGTGTGAGCCTTCACACTCATTGTAACATTTCTTGAGATTAATAATTCTTGGACGCTTTGACATGAACTCCTACATTACTGGTCAACTCCCTAACAGGATTATATCTGGCAATGAGTTGCAGTCCTCCTTCAAATTCTCCTTGTCCCTAACCATCCACCTCAGATTTCCCCGCGGCACCATTCCATAGGACCCGGCCTACCCCAGCAACAGAGAATGTGAAAGACAACCTCACAGCTGTGCCACAATGCATTGAATTATAATAACAGCATGCACATCGTACTGATAGTATAACCCTGTCTACATATACCTCACCAGCTTCTTGCAATTGCTGCTATAGGTCACAAAAGACGTAAACCTAAGGGAACATATGTCCAACCTTTGATATATTATGTCTGGAGGGGAACAGAGAATGTCTCTTGGGATTTAGCATCAATCGTTTGATGTGCTAAACATGTTGAAACATCAGAATTTCTATCTGGAATCAATAGAAATGTAATTTCACCAGACATTAATTGCCCTGCTATGTAACTGACTACATAATCAGACTTTTCTTATCTGGAATCAATGTATATTGGCAAATAAGCCTCCCCAATGACACCCAAAGCGGTGGAAACATGTCTGGGAATGATTGTGGGATCGTGCAGTCAAGATGCTACCTAGCTGTTGAGGCTGAACTGCCTCTTAATACATGACAGTCAAGACAAAACAGAAATCCCCCGAGAAATAGGTACGCTTTCGAGAAAAGACCCGCTAAAGAAATAATTGAAACTGTACCCACATATGAGAAACCCCTTACGGGCCTCGGGTAGTGAATCTTGCAGTAGTTTATGTGGTCTCGTTTTATCACTGATACTTGGAAATAGCTAGTCTTCAAGGCCGCCCTTTGTCTCCAGGGAGACATTGGGGAATGTAAACTACTGTTCTTGCTCATTTACATCCTGACATGCAATGCTTTTAGAAAAAATAATCACCCCTGACAGGTTTCACATGTGCAATTGTTTTTATTTTATCACCCGACAAAGGCATCACTGGAATTACTAATTCTGATGTCACAAAATTAACGAATGCATTACACGCTCGTTATTCAGGGCCTTGAGAAAACTCAATACGCTAAAAGTACATTAAGAGCCCCCCCTCGTGACAGGCATGGCCATAAATCCTGTCCCGCTTGGCGCGGCCTGACCCTGAAGCTCTCCTTGACATTATGAGCTCAGCATCTGCCGCAATCTCTGTAAGTACTCCAGGCCTGCGCTCAGGAAATCAATGGCGTCGCCACTTCCCTTTCCTCCCAGTTCAGGCATGTGAAGAGTTTGCTTGGGTGGGTGGCGGGAGAGGGAGCTGGGCTTGGGTGGGGCTAGAGGGAGCAGGGCTAGAGTGGGTGGGTGGGGGGACAGGGTGCTGGGCTAGGGTGGGTGGATGATGGAGAGGGTGCTGGGCTAGGGTGGGTGGGTCTGGGAGAGGGTGCCGGACTAGGGAGGGTGGGTGTGGGAGAGGGTGCTGGGCTAGGGTGTGTGGGTCTGGGAGAGGGTGCCGGGCTAGGGTGGGTGGATGATGGAGAGGGTGATGACCTAGGGTGGGTGAGAGTGGGAGAGGGTGCTGGGCTAGGGTGGGTGGGTGTGTTAGAGGGTGCTGGACTAGGGAGTGTGGGAGAGGGTGCTGGGCTAGGGTGTGTGGGTCTGGGAGAGGGTGCTGGGCTAGGGAGGGTGGATCTGGGAGAGGGTGCCGGGCTAGGGTGGGTGGATGATGGAGAGGGTGCTGGGCTAGGGAGGGTGGGTGTGGGAGAGGGTGCTGGGCTAGGGTGGGTGGGTCTGGGAGAGGGTGCCCGGCTAGGGTGGGTGGATGATGGAGAAGGTGATGGGCTAGGGTGGGTGGGAGTGGGAAAGGTGGGCTGGGCTAGGGTGGGTGGATGATGGAGAGGGTGCTGGGCTAGGGTGGGTGGGTGGGTGTGGGAGAGGGTGCTGGGCTAGGGTGTGTGGGTCTGGGAGAGGGTGCTGGGCTAGGGTGGGTGGATGATGGAGAGGGTGCTGGGCTAGGGAGGGTGGATGATGGAGAGAGTGCTGGGCTAGGGTGGGTGGGAGTGGGAGAGGGGGCTCGGCTTGGGTGGGTGGATGATGGAGAGGGTGCTGGGCTAGGATGGGTGGGTGTGGGAGAGGGTGCTGGACTAGGGAGGGTGGGTGTGGGAGAGGGTGCTGGGCTAGGGTGTGTGGGTCTGGGAGAGGGTGCTGGGCTAGGGTGGGTGGATGATGGAGAGGGTGCTGGGCTAGGGAGGGTGGATGATGGAGAGAGTGCTGGGCTAGGGTGGGTGGGAGTGGGAGAGGGGGCTGGGCTAGAGTGGGTGGGTCTGGGAGAGGGTGCTGGGCTAGGGTGGGTGGATGATGGAGAGGGTGCTGGGCTAGGGTGGGTGGGTGTGGAAGAGGGTGCTGGACTAGGGAGGGTGGGGGTGAGAGAGGGTGCTGGGCTAGGGTGGGTGGCAGTGGGAGAGCGTGCTGGGCTAGGGTGGGTGGATGGTGGAGCGGCTGCTGTGCTAGGGTGGGTGGAGTATAGAGTGCCAGGCTTTGAGAGGGTGCTGGGCTATTGTGGGTGGCTGATGAAGAGGGAGCTGTGCTAGGGTGAATGGGTGTGAGAGAGGGTGCTGGGCTAGGGTGGGAGAGAGGGTCCTGGGCTAGGGTGGGTGGGAGTTTGCTGGGCTAGGCTGGTATAATGACATGCAGGCATGTTGCAACTTCAGCAACTAAAGCTAACGTGTGAGCTCAGGCAGCAAGCTCCTTTTTTTCTTATGCTTGCCTCTGTTCTGTTCTCATAGGTTTCAAAATGTCAGGTTGTGATCATACCTTTGCCACTTTCCTTGAGCACTTGAACTCCCCTGTTCGTGTTTGCGCGCAGCTAGTGCAATGTGGGCAGATGGTGTATTGCATTGAAACTGGCCATCTACACCTGTCCTGTGTAGGGGATGCCAGCTACCACTGCTGCTGGTGTCCCGGCGTGTCTGAGGGCCAATTGAAACAAGCAGAGGCTGCACTATTGGCCTTGACGCTGTCCCTATTCTGCACTGACTAAGGAAGTACGCATTACATTCAACCATGCTGACCTTCCCAGATTGAGGACAAGAAAAATCACAAGGCTTTAGTTGTTCCTTCGTTGTCGGTGACCGGATGTAACCTTCTAGTACTGCTAGTAACGTCGTACTAGATTTTGCAAATTAGAGATGTTGTTGTCAGCTGGTTCACATAAGGTGCATAGCACAATTCCTTTCGCTGTCCTTCGGTGGACGATATTTATATTTATTGTATTAAAATGAAAGAAATGCGACACACTTCATTCATCGCGTCTGTTTTAATCTGCTGGCTGTGTGTGCACTAGCAGAAGATTAAAACAATCGAATGAAGAAAGTATGTGGCACAATTTATTAATTACGGCGCGGCAGCGTCAATGTACAGTTAATCGTTCATTTTCAAAAATCAATGCGACCGCCAGTAGCTAGGCCAGTCCAGCCAATTAGAGCTTCTGTGGCAGCTAGGGTCTAGGTAGGCCCGTCCCAACCAGGCCTGCCCCATAAACACTAAGAGTGGTGCTCCATTGTTGTTCGCTCTGCCTTCAAAATAAAAAACAGTTTTGATCTTGCCTTTGATAAGCAGCTCACACTTCACCAGGTGCAGCACAATGTTTTTTTCTTTTTTTTCAGTGGGCCAAAGGGTGTGGACTATTGGTCTGACCTTGGTGTGCCACCGCTCATATCTGAGCGATGCAGTGATATTAAACAAGAAGCTGAATAGAGTAATCGTGCACTGTGTGGAAGTGTAGCAGGCTCCATGTGACATCAACAAAGTCAAAATGCTCCAAGACAAAATAATAACCCAGCGCACTGCCATTCCCAACCAGGACACTCCACACTTGCCTTCTCCATCTAAACCTTTTCCGCAAACACCTCTCTTTGTCTTTAGAGATGTTACAGAATTGGAAGTCACCAACCTCCTCAAAAAGATCAAACCTTCCACTTGTAAGGGCGACATCTGTCCCCCAACTATCATCAAAGAATGTGCAGACTGACTCACCCCCATCATCACAGCATTTATCAATGGATCCTTCACCACTGGCATCGGACCTCAAAGCCAAAAAGAAGCATGGGTTTGTCCACTCATAAAAAAACCACACTAGACCCCACCTGCCCCAACAACTACCGCCCCATTACTACCGTTCCCTTCCTCCTCAAAATTCTGGATAAAGCCGCCCACAACCAAATCCAACAATATCTGGAATCTAATGCCATCCTTGGTAGAAGACAATCAGGCTTCCGCAAAAGCCATGGCACTGAAACCGCCCTTGTAGATCTTAAGAACCAAAACACCAAAATAATGGATAATGGTAAACCTGCTCTCTTGCTTCTCCTGGATCTTTCCTCTGCATGTGATCTTGTAGACCACGATATCCTCACCACCCACTTGTCCAACGCAGCCCGCTTCTCAGATAAAGCCTCCTCCTGGATAACCTCATTCCTTGAAGGAAGGGTCATGAAGGTTTACTCTGATCATGCCCACGCCGCCCCCACAACCATCGACTGTGGGGTCCCCCAAGGTTCATGTACAGCACCCACCCTCTACAATCTGTTCACCAAACCACTCTTTGATTTTTTGGATACTCTCGGCATAGCATACACGAACTATGCCGACGACACAAAAGTCCTCCTCCCTCTCACCGGAGATTACGACAATGACGCGGCAGCACTTCGCCAGATCTATACCACCATCCAAACTTGGATGGCAATCAATGGTCTCTGCTTAAACGGGGATACAACTGAGATAATCATCCTTGGTCCCAATGGAAATTCTCTCTAAACTTAACTCTGAATACTCTCAATTCACCATTGACCACTCTAACATAACAGTCACATCATCAATAAAGACCCTTGGTGTGTACCTAGATTCCACTCTCTCAATGACACGCCAAGTCAGCGCCATCTCTTCCGCCTCCGCTCACACCACCAAACTTATAACTGCCATAAAACCTTTTCTAACCGCTCAAAACTGCCTATCCACAGCCAGGGCCACAATAGGAGCCAGACTAGATTATTGCAACGCCCTCGTGGCAAGCACTTCCACAAAAAACATTAACAGGCTCCAAACAGTACAAAACAACGCACTGCGTGCAGCCCTTCACATTCCTAAAAGGGACCACATATCCCAGATCAGACGCGATGCCCACTGGTTCCCTATTAAGGAAAGGATGAACTTCAAAATTCTGACCCTGACGCACAAATGCATTAACCTCTCCGCCCCATCTTACCTATCAGAAACCATATCCAAATATACTTCTGTCTGCCCCACCAGAAGCCACCGTGCTAACCAACTCCATGTACCACGCATAAAAAGAGCTAATGCCGGGGGCTTAAGCTTTCCTCACATAGCACCTAAACTTTGGAATGCCCTCCTGAATGCACTCAGAGCAGAACCCCCCCCGCTCGCCTTTCGTAAAGCGCTCAAAACCACACTATTCACATAAACCTCACTACACCATCGCTAGGACTAGTTAACAACTCACTGCACCTCCCACAGTTCAGGCACTATGTCACCCATTTATTATGCAAAGTTTAAACATATGTAACCCTAAAATTGTAATTGTAATGGAACTGTCTCTTGAAACCACCATGCTTTTCCTTGTTCTCATTGTTTTTCCTTGTAACCAGCAAAGTATATCCTGTAACAGCGCCACAATGCCCATGGGCTGATGTGCGCTTTAAAAATACGAATAAATAAATAAAGTAAGCCGGGAGGCTGTCTTGGAAAGGACAGTCCACGCTTCAGAGCTGAAAGTAATGTGGGGGGGGGTAGGTGAGGGTGAGCTTTGTCAGTCAACGTTACACGGCTAGTAGTGTTTTGAAAACAATAAAAGGTGTGCATGTTTTAAACTGCAAGAATCAATAGCAATGCTCTCCCTGGAACATGCAGTCCTGAAATGTGACATTTCAACTCTAGTTGCCTGCTGTTTCTTATTAGGTTATATGGTGCAGGTGTGACGTGTCTGCCCACTAAACTTGGCGACCATGATTTGAGTCTTGGTGTTGGCATAAATTCATTCAGAAAAAAACAGCCAATGTTTTTAATTTTACACATGGCACCTAAAATAAATGAGGGACGGTGTCCAGCCACTGAAAAAAAAGTGGGCAGAGGCCGTCCACCTGCGTGCCCTAGACTTGAGCCCTGGAACACATGGAGGGATTAGCAGGTGGTGCTGGACCA
The DNA here is from genome assembly GCF_040938575.1 of Ambystoma mexicanum. NCBI lineage: Eukaryota > Metazoa > Chordata > Amphibia > Caudata > Ambystomatidae > Ambystoma > Ambystoma mexicanum. The sequence goes on along the minus strand of NC_090935.1, from coordinate 471,399,406 downwards.
CGGCACCATTTTCAAGGTGTATTAAGTAATTTTCCTTATTTAACAAAAGTAATGCCATGTACTGATATCTTCGCCATCACTGAATAAGAAACTGCCGTTACACGCAAACAATGACCTCCATACCACAGTTAAGTAAACTCCTGTTTGATAGCTGAGGAACTGAAATGGAGGCAATTTAACAAATGTTGTTTCAGTGCCAAAGTTCAGGAAAAACGTAGCCACAGTAGCAGGGGTAAACTCCTAAAAATAAATAAAAGTGTTGGGACTCATCAACAAACGGTCTGGGATGTGACATCGCCAGAAATGTGCATTTCAAGGTTTGCACAGAACGAATTGCATTTGCCTTTCATAAAATCAACACCCACACAAAACCTAGAGAGGATATTTTCTTCTAATAATGTTGAAAACCTTAAAAGGTGGAATGTTTTAAACTCTAAGAACCAATCCAAACATTTTTCCTGGAACTTGCAGTACTGAAATGGGACATTTCACCTTTAGTTGTTTGTTAGTTTTTATCAGGTTATACAGTGCGCAGTGAAGTGTCTGGCCTGCAAACCTGACACTGTGGTTCTATCCCTGGGGTTGGTATTCATTCATAGATTCGAAGAGGACATTTAATATTTCTCTTTTTAGCTAGGAGGACTGAGTCCACCTTCTAAAAAAAGTGGGTGAACTCAGTCCACCCACGTGTACCCTCGACTTGAGGCCTGCAAAGTAGTCTGTCTATTATGTTTCTCAGTAATCTCAGCTAATTACCAGGTTGAAGGTAGGAATTGGACATGAACAAGATCGAGCCGTGCTCTGGCAAAGTTTGTCTTGCCGGAGCGCTCCTCTGTTCCTAGGGCCAGAGGTTAGCACAGAAAACTCATACATCTTCTCTACGAGCATCCAGCGCTTTAAAGCACAGACTAATTTCAGAAGACTCAGCAGCGTTGCCGAGTCTTCTGAAAGCGGTCTGCTCGTTGAAATGCCCAATGGGGAATGGGGACTTACCGTTCTGCCAAACCCGTGATCCGGTGCTAATAGCACCGGGGGTTTGGCAGTAGGGCTAACTCGTGATGAGGCCCTAAGTGATCATAGAAGCTAGCTATACGTAGTGAATAGATTGCAGGCTGCACCGCCGTTATATAGAATCTGGACATTCGATGTCACAATTTTAGTAAGCTCAGGCCCACGGAGAAATAAGGATTGAAAGCTGTGTCGCAGCAAGCAAGTAGCTGAGAATCAAGGAAGGATCGAGACAGGCTGACTGGCCTGGTGTCAAAGGCTGGAAAAGCCAAGGACTGGTTATCTATTCCTGTAGACGATGAACGTGAGAAGCCAAATCGAATCTCGTCAAAGTGCAAAGAAAGAACACCATTCCTGCCAAGTTTATTCATTTAATACAATTAAATACTAGAAAATGAGCCATTTTGCAGTCTACTGTCACGTGAGCAAAGGATAGAAATAGGACTTCCAGGAGATAGCTCACACTCCCTAATATTCTCAGAGTCAAATATACATAGCAAGGCCAAGTTCATAGGCAGTCTGCATAGCAAAAGGCATGGGTGATGAGAGATGTTGGGCCAATTGGGTGGGGAGACATGCTCAAGTCCACCACTTGGCACCTGGCTTACGTGCTGTTAGTGAGTCAAATGTTCCAGAAGGGCACGAGCGTGCCAACCATTTTTAGAGGGCTGTATAACAAAGAGCCCTATAGTTTGAGAGCCAAGGATATCCTGTGTACTTAATAAATGTTGAAGATGACTTGCACTAGGGGTGGGCGTAAATTGTCCACCTGACTGTAGAGACCCAATCACAACCCGACCCCTTATAGAAAGTATACTTAGATATTCCACTTAAGCCTATCAAAACCCCTCGTAGGTTTTTCTTGTTTGCCACGTAGTATGACATCACGTAGGAAGAACTTTTAGTATATAAATGAGTTTTTTAATGAAATGTACGAGCAGGCTTGTGTGACGTCCGTTGATGTCCGTTGTAACTCCCTGTTTTAGACAATTGATAATGAAACAGTTGGATGAGACTTTGCTAACTTCCTGAGTCGGTCTGATTATTTGGTGTAAGAGTTATTCTGCATCCCACCCTCTGTATGACATGTTACTGATTAATTACCTTATGTTCACGTGGTAGCAGAGGATGGTTAAAAAGACCCATCGACCTGTTGATCCAGATTTTCGGACGATCGGACATCCTCCGCCATCTAGCCGGAAGATTGCAGGTTTCCTGTGGAGAGCGGCCGAATAGAAATCTTGCAAGAAAATCGAGACAGTGGACAGGTCCCTCTTTGACGAAATCCCTACCTGGTTTCCACAGGTGCTTTGCGGAATTTGATATGCATGATCCTTTCCAGTCTGGCTTTATGACAGGTCTCGGGACATCCATCAATCTACATATTTTACATGCCAATAAGCAGCATGAATGGCAGATGAACCAACCCTTTTACGCAGCATTTATTGATTTCGAAACTGCATTTGATTCTGTGTCCAGTGAACTATTGTTTCAGAAGCTTTCCGATGCCAATTGTACTACTCATTTGCAACACTAGATACGTGAGCTTAATTCGAAAACCTCACAACCAATAAACACATTTCGCGGCCTTAAACAGGGATGCCTATTGGCATCATCATTATTTAACTTCTTCATTTCAGAAATTGTGAAAAATGTTGGTAGTGTGGTGTCTGACACCCCTCGTTTGGGTGGGGCAGGCAGTCCCTGGCTCTTCAACGCTGATGATTTAGTCCTGTTAGCGAAGACAGCCAGGGGATTGCAGGCTTTACTGAATTAACTTGCACTTACGCACAAAATAACAATGTTACGCCTCGGCAGGCCCGGAGGAAGATTATTGCCCTCCGTAAGGGTATGTGTCACATTGCAAACCCATTCTACGCCCACTGGCAACTGCCCTGGAAAATAGTGGCTTTGGCTCACTCCGCAGCACTCTGCGGCAAGTTGGACTACGATTCCCAGCTTTCCGCCTCCCGCTGTCAGCAGAGAGGCGATGATGCGTGAACCTCGGTTTCGTCTAGTTCCGCCTTCTCCTTCCCGATTTAAACCTCAGAACCGGGCGAAACGCTGCTTCTGATTAAAGTTGAATCCCGGTGTTTAGAAGTTCCGTCTTCGATCCTACTTTACTTACCTGTGTACCAGACCTGTTTCCTCCTTCACGGACTGCTTTTGCCTGCCGCTTTTGGAAAACGCTTACCCGTGTACCAGACCTGTTTCCTCCTTCACGGACTGCTTTTGCCTGCCGCTTTTGGAAAACTACTTACCCGGATACCAGACCTGTTTCCTCCTTCACGGACTGCTTTTGCCTGCCGCTTTTGGAAAACTACTTACCCGTGTACCAGACCTGTTTCCTCCTTCACGGACTGCTTTTGCCTGCCGCGTTTTGGAAACTTGTGATCACGGCATCAGTAAGACTCTTCTTTTTCACCACTTGCTAACAAGCATCTCCTGTACTCATTGTACCTTGCCGCCGAACTATATCACCTGCAATACTCCAACTCAATTGTGTCTCTTATTGTTGCTGTTACCATCCTCTCCACAATCAGACTTCCATTGGACATTCTTCAGTAGTGCACAGGGACGCCTTGCAGATAGTGCACCTACCCGACTCTAGCACGGCCCTCGTTCCGCCCGGGTTCAGTTCCCTAACTAACCTACCCGTTTGTTATTTTGCACCTCCGTTTTATGAACTCTTTGGGACAACACAGACTCAACAGCACATCAGTGGTAAGGGTTTTCTATTTATATGATTCCATATTCCTTAGCTAATCGACCACTATAGTTAGGATAGGTTACATTCTCCTCTCTTACTTGTAGGTGGTTCCGGTTGCCTTGAAACAAGGGGAGGGCATAGCTCAGGTACTACTAGAAAGAAGTATCGAGGGAAAGGGATCTTTCTTAAATTTCCAATTGCTCACCTCTTGTTTTTCCTTTACAGCTGGGTTCTTGGCGGCGTGTCCTCCCCGCCCTTTTGAGCGATCAGTCCCTCTGCCTGGTCCTACCCAGCAGAGGGTCATATCGTTAAAAAGGTCTTGTGCCCTCACAGAGAGGAGGCTAGGTTGGAGGCCCCGACCTAGCTCTTCAATCAATAGTTCAGTCCTGTGTCTTCCGGCCACCGATTTGGTTTACTTCCCGTCCGGTGAGTAACAAAATCAGGAGCCATGGAAGAAGCGGATCCGTTGGCCACTCTAGTTCATTTGGTATCCGAACTACGGGCAGACATGACTGCCGCACATGATGCCTTACACCAGCGGATTGACAACATGAGGCCCTTTCCTGCACCCCAGACTCTGGGGATTGATCCGTCCGGTGCTACTGCCTCAGGTTCTGGAGCCCATTCAGCCTCCGCCTCTGGGTTCACCTCGGGCCCCGTTCTGATGGCCACCCAATTCCCATTGGCTCCTCCGGAACGTTTTTCTGGTGACACAAAGCAGTACCGAACATTTATCAACCAATGCAAATTGCATTTTCTTTGTCGCCCTTCTGCCTTTCCCAATCCCACCACGAAGGCGGCCTTTGTCCTTTCGCACCTTGGAGGGACGGTGGCAGCCTGGGCTAATCCCTTGCTTGAATCCAATAGCTATGTTTTGTATGACTGTGACGCTCTTATTACAGCCATGAATAGGGTGTTTGATACCCGGTACAAGTCACAGGCCACGGATCTAGAATTCTTAAATTTACGTCAGGGTACGTCTTCCTTGTTTACATACCTCACTAGGTTCAATCAATTGGCAGCCGAGACGGATTGGCCAGAAGAGAAGAAATCTGCGGTATTCTACAAAGGATTGTCTGAGGAGTTAAAAGACATCCTTGCTATTGTGCCAGTGATTCCTACCACATTCGGGGAGTTGCTTGATTTGGTGCTACAAATAGATGCTAGAAGATCTGAAAGGAATGGAGAACGGAAGAATGTGACTCCAGTACCCCTTTCCCTTGATTCCGTTAATCCTCCTTCCTCTGCTTCTTCTGAACCTATGCAGATAGGGGCAGTGCATGGTCCGTTGTCTCCTGCACAACGTGAACACCGTCGATCCAATAATTTATGTATGTACTGTGGTTCGTCTGAGCACCAACTCAAGGATTGTCCAGAAAGACCTGTTAAGAAGGCGGGAAACACCAGAACCCGGCGATAGCAGGAGTCCCTACGCCGGGGGTATTATCTTTGGACTCGAATGTGGCAATTACCATACCTGTTAGTTTGCCAGTGGTATTTACCACTACAACTGACTGTTCTTTCTCTTCTCAGGCTATAATTGATTTCGGTGCTACTGGGAATTATATGGATTATGACTATGCCATGAGCAATAACGTTCCTGTGGTTTCTAAACCACAACCTGAAGCCGTACATGCGGTAGACGGCTCTTCTCTGGTCTCGGGTCTGGTTACTCAAAGCACGTCTCTCGTCCGTATGCAGACGGACGATGGACATACCGAAACACTTACATTTGACCTAATTAAGGCCCCCCCGCTTCGTGTAATTTTGGGCATTCCGTGGTTACAACACCACAATCCTGACATCGACTGGGCCAGGAAGGTGGTACAATTTGCTTCCTCTGTCTGTAATGAAAGGTGTTTTCAGACTAGTAGCATTTCCGGTACTTCCTGTCAATCCCTGGTGGCCTCAATGGCCTTGATAGGTGCCATTACCAATGCCATTGAACCTAGCATCCCTGTAGAATACGCTTCTTTTCGGGACGTCTTCGATAAAGGTGGAGCAGATCAGTTGCCCCCACATAGGCCATATGATTGTCCTATCGACCTGATACCGGGGGCTAAAATACCTGCTGGCAGGGTTTATTCGCTCACACTGCCAGAAGACAAAGTGCTAAAAGAGTACATTGACAAGGCATTGGCTACAGGGTTCATCAGACCATCGAGATCACCGGCAGCGTCTCCTCTGTTTTTTGTTCCTAAAAAAGAAGGCGACCTTCGCCCTTGCATTGATTACAGGGCATTAAAAGCAATCACAGTTAAGAACCAGTACCCTCTTCCCCTGATCCCTGTACTCTTGGATCAGCTAGGATCCTCTATAATCTTTACCAAACTTGACCTGCAGGGTGCTTACAACCTAGTTCGCATAAGAGAAGGAGACGAGTGGAAAACCGCCTTCAAGACCCGGTACGGGTTATTTGAATACCTGGTGATGCCATTCGGGTTGTGTAACGCCCCGGCCACCTTTCAGGCCTTCATGAACGATGTCTTTCACGATTGTCTGGACCGGTTTGTTGTGGTCTATCTAGACGATATACTGATTTACTCCTCATCCAAGAGTGAACACACCGAACATGTGAGATTCGTCTTACAAAGGCTGAGAGAGAACCATCTCTTCGTCAAAGCCGAGAAGTGCATCTTCAATTCATCGGAGGTTGAGTTTCTAGGTTATGACCTTACCAATCGGGGTATCCGGATGAGCCAGTCCAAGGTTAAGGCCGTTTTGGAATGGCCTGTTCCTACTACAACCAAAGCCCTACAGTAATTCCTGGGGTTCTCGAACTTTTACAGGCGCTTTATCTTTTCATTTTCTACCATCTCGGCTCCTTTGACGGCTTTAAAACAGCCATACCGATGGACACCAGAAGCGCAATCCGCCTTCGAGGCCTTAAAAGCGGCTTTTTCTTCAGCCCCAGTGCTGCAACATCCCGATCCGCTCCTACCCTTTTTTGTGGAAGCTGATGCTTCTGGGATGGCCATCGGGGCTATACTGTCGCAACCCTGTCAGGATTCAGGTGAGATTCATCCGGTTGCGTTCTTTTCGAGGAAGCTGACACCATACGAACGCAACTATCCTATCACGGAAAGAGAATTGCTGGCAGTCAAGGACGCTTTCTCGGAATGGCATCATCACCTATTGGGGGCCCGTCATCCGGTTACTGTCTTCTCTGACCATCGGAGTCTATTGGCATTCAAATCAATGAAGTGTCTCAATGCCCGGCAGGCCCGTTGGCACCTTTTCTTTTCTCAGTTCAATTTCACCATCACGTATAGGCCAGCACGTCTCAACGTTTGTGCAGACGCCTTGTCTCACCTGCCCTCTCACTCGGAGCAAAGCAAACCCGATTGCCCTCTTCTGCTGCCTTCTAGGGTAGTATGTGCATGTACTCCACGCCCTTTGCTCCGTTCTTTAATCTCGGACTGGGTGAATACACATAAAGAGGAATGTGTCGCCCTAAATCTTGATGTGGTACAAGGACTTCCCTATATTCAGGGCCGCCTGTTTGTGCCCCCGGGGAAAGCTCGTCTCCAGGCCCTTGCTTTATCCCATGACTCCTTGATAGCGGCTCATCCAGGCCAAAAGAAGACTCTGGACTTGCTCCGTCGTTGGGCCTGGTGGCCGTCTATGTCACAAGACGTGGTTAACTATCTGGCCTCCTGTTCTGTGTGCGCTCAATGTAAGGTCTCCCGGTCTAAACCTGTGGGTTTGTTGCAGTCACTCCCGGTTCCTCACAAGCCATGGTACATGGTCTCTATGGATTTCATTGTGGACCTGCCACCGGTGGACGGTTTTGATACCATCTGGGTGGTAATTGATTATTTCACAAAAATGGCGCTCTTCATTCCTTGTGTGGGTTTGACCTCTGCTCCGACTTTGGCCTCATTGTTCCTTAAGAACGTATTTCGTTTCTTTGGTCTGCCTTCTATTGTGGTTTCGGATCGCGGACCGCAGTTTACGTCACGTTTCTGGAAGGCTCTGACGGCATCTCTGGGCATTGATGACAGGTTCAGCTCTGCCTTCAATCCACAAACAGATGGGCAAACTGAACGGCTCAACGCTACTCTCGAGCAATACCTGCGCTGCCTCACACTTCGTTTCCAGTCCTCTTGGTTGGCGTTGCTACCACCTGCTGAATTCGCTTATAACAATTCTCTGCATACCGCTTCTGGTGTATCTCCCTTTTTTGCACTTTACGGACACCATCCGCGGTCCTTGCCCCTGGATCCTGACCTTCCCATTGACAATCAAACGGCTCATGCGTGTGTTCGGGACCTCAAGTCCATTCATGAGGTCGTTCGTCAACACCTGCTGCATGCTCAGGCAAAGGCTAAGAAATTTGCTGACATGCATCGGACACCTGCACCCGACTACCGTGTGGGTATGAAGGTTTGGCTGTCATCACGCAACCTGAGAATGCCTGGTAAACGAATGCTCTTACCCAAGTTTTTGGGTCCCTTTCCTGTCACTAAGGTCTTAAATCCAGTTGCTGTGCGTCTTTCATTGCCCTCGTCCTGGAAACAGCACCCAGTGTTTCATGTCAGCTTGCTGAAACCTTGTCCGGCCAACATGCGGTTGCCGGTCCGCCCACCCCCGGTGCGGGTGGATGGCAATGATGAGTTCGAGGTGGCTGATATCCTGGATTTCTGACTTCGGAGGGGTCGTCCTTTTTACCTGGTTGACTGGAAGGGTTTTGGCCCTGAGGATAGGTCTTGGGAGCCTTTATCTAATATTCATGCTCAGGCCCTGCTTCGCCGCTCTCATGCCCGTAGGGGGGTGGTGCCGTCTTTGGGGGTGGATGCTGTTACGCCTCGGCAGGCCCGGAGGAAGATTATTGCCCTCCGTAAGGGTATGCGCACATTGCAAACCCATTCTACGCCCACTGGCAACTGCCCTGGAAAATAGTGGCTTTGGCTCACTCCGCAGCACTATGCGGCAAGTTCGACTACGATTCCCAGCCTTCCGCCGCCCGCTGTCAGCAGAGAGGCAATGATGCGTGAACCTCGGTTTCGTCCAGTTCCGCCTTCTCCTTCCCGATTTAAACCTCAGAACCGGGCGAAACGCTGCTTCTGATTAAAGTTGCATCCCGGTGTTTAGAAGTTCCGTCTTCGATCCTACTTTACTTACCTGTGTACCAGACCTGTTTCCTCCTTCACGGACTGCTTTTGCCTGCCGCTTTTGGAAAACTACTTACCCGTGTACCAGACCTGTTTCCTCCTTCATGGACTGCTTTTGCCTGCCGCTTTTGGAAAACTACTTACCCGTGTACCAGACCTGTTTCCTCCTTCACGGACTGCTTTTGCCTGCCGCTTTTGGAAAACTACTTACCCGTGTACCAGACCTGTTTCCTCCTTCACGGACTGCTTTTGCCTGCCACTTTTTGGAAACTTGTGATCACGGCATCGGTAAGACTCTTCTTTTTCACCACTTGCTAACAAGCATCTCCTGTACTCATTGTACCTTGCCGCCGAACTACATCACCTGCAATACTCCAACTCAATTGTGGCTCTTATTGTTTCTGTTACCATCCTCTCCACAATCAGACTTCCATTGGACATTCTTCAGTAGTGCACAGGGACGCCTTGCAGATAGTGCACCTACCCGACTCTAGCGCGGCCCTCGTTCCGCCCGGGTTCAGTTCCCTAACTAACCTACCCGTTTGTTATTTTGCACCTCTGTTTTTATGAACTCTTTGGGACAACACAGACTCAACAGCACATCAGTGGTAAGGGTTTTCTATTTATATGATTCCATATTCCTTAGCTAATCGACCACTATAGTTAGGATAGGTTACATTCTCCTCTCTTACTTGTAGGTGGTTCCGGTTGCCTTGAAACAAGGGGAGGGCATAGCTCGGGTACTACTAGAAAGAAGTATTGAGGGAAAGGGATCTTTCTTAAATTTCCAATTGCTCACCTCTTGTTTTTCCTTTACAGCTGGGTTCTTGGCGGCGTGTCCTCCCCGCCCTTTTGAGCGATCAGTCCCTCTGCCTGGTCCTACCCAGCAGAGGGTCATATCGTTAAAAAGGTCTTGTGCCCTCACAGAGAGGAGGCTAGGTTGGAGGCCCCGACCTAGCTCTTCAATCAATAGTTCAGTCCTGTGTCTTCCGGCCACCGATTTGGTTTACTTCCCGTCCGGTGAGTAACAAACAACTTTATAATTAATTTGGGAAAATCCAAGGTTATCATCTTTGCAACTGCCCAGAAGAAAAAAAACAAAACACTATATGTGGACATTACAACAAAATCCACGAGAGCTTGTATGCGAATACAAATATTTGGGGCTTAATGTTAACCATTTTATATTTGATGCACCGTATTATTCCGAACTTCGCAGAAAGATGAAAACTGCCACTGCTCAGGCAATGATATTAAATAATAAATATGGCAGAATTTCTCTCCTCCCGGTGTTGACATTTTATCATCAAAAAGCTGTTCCAGCCACTATCTATGGTGCAGAAGCGTGAAGTTGGTGGGGGCATACCTATTGGTTAACAGTTAAAGATTCCTTTTGGAAAACACTTCTAAGATTGCTGAAAAGCATATCTATGTGTATTCTGCAATTTGAATTAGGATTAACATCGCTCTATGCCATGCATTTGTGGAAGCTATGCAGTTTGTATATGTAGTATGGGAGCTAAACCTAACTCAGTGTTAGATGTTTTGTCTAAGTATAAAGAGTCTACGAATCACAAGAACATGAGTGTATGGCGGTCTAAAGTTCAAGAGTTTTTGGCAACAGCGGACGTATCTGATGAGATACTTATACAAGATCCAAATAATGTGAAGAAATACATTTGGACTTGGGACTGGATTAACACCCAAGCTGAATGTTTGAAGTGCAAACATTTAGATGTATATACTTCTCTAAACAAAAAACCGCTAACACCAGAATCCTATATAATCAAATTTCCGGCTGTTAAGCATTGAGATCTATTTATTAGATTTAGATTAAACATTTGGCATACAAAAGAGGTCCTAGCCAAATGGAAGCTAATTCCATTAAATTAAAATGTCTGCCGCTTTTGCAATAACTCTTAGGAACCTGAGACTCTAGTACATCTCATAACCGATTGCCCGAGTCTTTTGGAAAATAGAATCAAGTATTTTGAACATTTCTTTGAAGGATAAAGACTTCTCACAACAGAATAACTGTCGAATGCTCTATACAATACTGACAAAAACTCTGTGAGACTTGCAATAGTAAACTTCCTGATCACTCTAAATCTAGAAGACAAATAGTAAACCATGCCTTTCTAGACTAAGAGCTAAAATGCAGTAAGAATCAATTGTATGATGAAGCCCTGTTCTGACAATTGCGCATTGTCTTGCTTTCGTTTATTAAATTTGAAAATTGATTTTTTATTATTATCAACATGATGAATGTATAGCTTTATAGTTGGACTTAATTGAATATTTAAGATTGGAAAGATATGTGGCAAGACTAATTATGCAAAAGATGTGAAAAATTGATTATATTATGTTATAGGATAATTTTGCTTCCATTTTATGATGTAAAAGATATATTTATGTACATTTTGGTTTTTTAATTTTTGTAATCCAAAAAATATTGAAAAGTTTATTTATTCAACTATATCAATAAAGAAAAAAAAGAAAGAGATTATTGAGAAGTGGAGGTTTTTGAGCGGTGATTGACTGGAGCGTGCTCATGTTTGTTGTTTTTGTGAAAGTACTTTTATAAAAAATCTGGTAAATATTGACAGTCAATTGAGACTTGTCACAGTGGGTGATATTACTCCCCTGATGCATTTATGTAAGACTTTGCCAAAACACATGCCCAAGTTCAAACAGTATAGTGAGGAATGGGTGAAAGGCGCGGCAGCTAAAATGTTCATGCTAGGGCCACAAGAGAGATCATTGTCAAAAGCAGTATTGCAACACATGACCACATACTTGCACGCTGCGTACACAGGGAAGAAATTGGAAAAAAGGCTAGCTATTTTAGAGCTTTTGGAAGATGTACCAGGAAGAAAGGGAAGATCCGCCACCTGAGGAATGGATGCTTAATCAGTGTAAGGAGGACGGTGCCGAGCCATCAGCTCTCCTTTCCACACCTGAAGTAAAAGGCGCTAGTACAGAAGATGTAGGGCTATATCTTTTAAATGAACTGAAAGCGGCGATGGGGGAAATAGTAATCTGATATACGAACCGCCTGCGTATAGCAGTGATGATAGTCCAGAGGAGAGTAAGAGAAAAGAGGAGATCTTTAAGATCATACAAAGCATACTAAGATTCAAATCCAAGCTATATCAAACCTCTAATAAGGCTGGGAAAGCTGTTGCCTCTTACCTCAAATCACACAAAGAGTAAACCTTAATCTGACATATCAAAAACAATATGGGCACTACCGTTACTAAGTCTGGTGCATTTCTAAAAGTATTCAAGACCTTTTACTCTGGCCTTTACTTCCCAGACACTTCTACCACTCCGGACAACCTGCTCTCTTTCTTTCAAAATATTGAAAGAGACTCCTATACACTAGTAGATCTCAGTAGCCTTGATTGCCAAATATCCACCCAAGAAATCACTCAAGCTATCAAGGATCTTAAAAAAGGCAAAGCACCTGGTCCGGATGTCCCATCTCCTGAGTTCTTCCATCACTTTTCTAACATACTAACCCCCAAACTCAAATCACTCTTCACCTACTTCTCTAACAAAAAGTCTTCCTCTGGGTCTTTCACTTAGTTCTCTTTCCTAAAGCCCTAAAAGATTCTGATCTCCCTAAAAACTATAGGCCCATCTCCCTGTCGAATGCAAGATTTTCGTAAGGATTCTTGCTAACATAATCAAATCCTTCCTCGCCAAATTAATTAAAGCTGATCAGGTTGGCTATGTAAAAGGGAGAAACATTTCCTCAAATGCAAGACTCTTACTCGAAGCCATTCATCTTATAGCGAAAGACAAAACAGACAAACAAGTCTATGCTGCCATTGCTCTTGACGCCAAGAAGGCCTTCGACCGGGTAGGTTGGGAATTCTTGTTCAATCCGTACGCTGGCATGGTTGTTGGGAAGGTTTCATCTCACTTGTCAAACTACTATACTCAAATCCCAGATCTTCTATCTTCATTAATGGGCAATCTTCACCTTACTTCCCCCTCAAACGGGGCACAAGACAGGGCTGCCCTCTTTCACCTATGAAATATATCCTTTTTCTTGAGCCTTTATTGCAGCGTATAAGAAATGACACTTAGATCCTAGGAATAACTTGTGGCCAGCAAGAATTCAAAATAGCGGCATACACTGATAACATTCTTATTCTTTTAAAAAACCCAAAAGATTACATTCCAGGTTTATTGTTAGTCCTAAATGATTTTTCTTTAGCCTCGGGATACAAATTAAAAAAAGATAAATCAGAGATCTTACCTGTTAACTCATCCTGCCTCAAGCATGACATTGATTTGTTTGGCTTCAAATGGTGTGGCAACTCACTCAAGTACCTTGGCCTTATTTATACCTCTTCCACTAAGCTTACTATTGAACTGAATTCTTCATCTCTCCTTCTTAGACTCAAGGAACTTACCTCTCTCTGGTGTCCCTTATATCTTTCGTGGTGGGGGTGCCTTGTAACTATCAAGATGATGCTGTCACCCATCATTCTTTATCACTTACAAATGTTCCCTATTCTGCTCTACGTATCCTTTTTTTCTCCAATCAACTCTATCCTAATCAATTTTCTATGGGGCATCGGCAAAAACAAAAGAATTGCCATTAGTAAGCTCAGAGCCCCCTTTGAGCATGCTGGTGTCAAATTTCCAGACTTTAAATTCTACCATGATGCATTTCTAATTAAACAATCATGCAGTTAGCTAACCTACTCGGAAGTAGAAGACCTCCCCTCCTGGTTTGTTCTTGAACTGGAACTAATTACACCTATCTAAAACCAAGATCTGGTATATATATTCGGATCTCTATCTTCTAAGCTCACCAACCCGATCTAGGCGGCTGTGTCCAACCCTCGGAACCCTCTAATTCCAACCTACTCGTTCACTGTCTCGCAAATATTCGCCATTCTTATGGAATAACAAACATATCATACACAATAACAAGACACTTTATAGGATGTTCTGTATCATCAAAGGTATTAGATTTATTCATCAAATTTATCATACCACATGCTGGGAATCCTTCCAAGATCTCAAAAGAAAATTGTCCTTACCTCCATCAGACATTTGCTTCTATAACAAATTAGCTAATGCTTGCCTCAACAGTTTTGATAATTTCACCCAAAATGAGCTCACGCCCAACCCCACACGGATCCTGCTAATGATTTCTTCTCCCAATGTCAGAGTGGTCCAATTTTATAAAGTATTAGATGCCAGGAACTCTCCGACTGACAGATGGTTTATCCAAGTTCAATGAGAAACAGATTGTGGGAAGCGGTTTGTTTGACGACTATACCTGGGAATTACTCTGGTCTAGGGTCAAAGCTATTTCCACTGCAGCCAATGTATTGCAAAATGTATTTTTCTTTCTCCACAGTGCCTTCATAACCCCAATGCGTCTGTTGAAAACTAAGTTTGGCTCAGATGGAAGCTGCTGGACTTGTGGTGACACCTATGGATCCTACCATCATATGTTTTTTCAATGCCCCTTTGTGCAATAGTTCTGGCGAGAGGTATGGTCTCTTCTGAACATCATTTTCAAGGTGAATCTCCCCCTTACATTCATAAACATACTCCTAGGGAGCATTGCCCTCGAGAATGGGAAAAGAATGCATTCCGCCTATAATCTCTATAATCTATTCATTGCTGTTGCCATTAAACTTATTAAAGCCAACTGGAAAGATTCCCAAAATCTATCAGTAAATGGTTGGTGGAACAATATATGTCACATACACAGACTAGAATGCTGTATGGCAATGCATCCCAATTTATTTTTATTTTACTTGATTCAATTGATTTACAATTTTTCCAAGACAAAATTACAAGAGAACGTCCTCTGCTTCTTTCTCAAGAGCTTGATAACATTCTTTAGTCCAGTTTGATGTTGTTTGGCCTTCTCCACCATTACATATATTTGTTTCCTCCAGCTTCTTGTTTAACTGCTGCGCTCTCCTGTTTCCTAAAGCGTGATTTTTTGAAAAAAGTATACCACCGCAATCACTAGTGACGTTTTTTCTCCACACATTAGACGGGCCCACCAATCTTCTTCTTCGTAGACTCGTAAGTCAGAGAAGTGGTGACCCAAATGGATGTTCTTGGCTTTATTGAGGACTGGGCAGGATAGTAGCAGGTGTCCCACTGGTTCAACCTGGTCTGTGGTTTCACAATATTAACACTTGTTTGAAGTAGACTTTCCTCTGATCGCCATGATTTCATTAGTCTCAAGTAAATTTACACGTGCCCTCAAAAAGGTGTTTCGAAGTGTTCTGTTAGGAAACTTTTTCATGTATTCTGGGAGCTGATTTAGCCTCTTTGTATTCATTTGTAGGCTAGTTGTCAGTTTGTTTCTAGATACTAGGTCGATGGTTAGAATCCGGTCCCATTCTTCCAATTTGTTCTTTACTTTTATTGGGTTTCATCTGAGGTCCTCTTCCGTACAGCCAATCTCGTCCAATTTACCTTTGTTTTTCTTTGACCAGTTTGTCAATAGCTTGTTGGTTCCCCTCTGAAGTTCGCTGTTAATGATATCGAAGATTTTTGGCCGAGTTGGTAGAAGTATCTTCTTGTACAGCATTAAGCTGTTCTGGTCTACCGTTGCTTGGAGTGAAAACAGCTCAACTCTCGACGTATAGAAGCCATTGGTGTAGATGTAGGAAAATCTAGGACACGTCACTAAAAATAACCTTCTAGCTTCAGCCAGATTCTTTCGGGAATTTTTGGCATTGCCTCTACTCTGTATGTCAGTGAGGAGGAAAGCCTTTGCCTTTTAAAAGTTTAGAATCGGTACTGTTGAGAAGCGGCCGAATTTTCTATCAATAGCTTTTGTTTGGGCTGCCAATTTTTTGATCTTTTTCGAAGAGATGGACTTGCATTGGGAATTCAACTGTGCTGTTATTCAGTGTCACACCAAGATATTTAAATTCCTTAGGTCAATTTTTGATCCATCCAGATACCAGTCAAGTTTTTCTGTTTTTTTACTGATCTTTCAAAAGACATAATTTTTGTTTTTTCTCTGTTAATCTCCAAGTTCTTCCTCTCTTGATGTATTTTGCTAGGTTGTCTAGATGTCGCTGAAGGCCGATCGCTGTCTGGTCCAACAGGATCAGGCCATCTGCATATAGGAGGTGTGTAACTTTAACGCCTCCTATTGCTGGAGGAAAGGATCTGATTTCTCCCTCGGAGTACTGGAAGTCACCTAAGTAGAAATTGAACAGTGCGGGAGCGAGCGGACAATCCTGCATCACCCCTCTTGCTGTTTGGATTTCTGAGGATAACAGACCTGAGCGATTTAGACGCACTCTCATGGATGTGCTGGTATGGAGTGCTTGTATAGGCTCCAATTTCTCTATCAGGCACTTCCAGTCTGACAGTTTCTGGCATAAGGTTTTACGATTGACCTGGTCAATAGCTTGGACCAGGTCAATGAAAGCTATGAAAATCCTAGGGCTTCCTTCCATGATCTTCCCCTTCAGGTTACTTAAGAGCAAGGTGTTTGCAGTTGTTCCCACATCCTTTACGAAGCCTGCCTGGAACGGGTCTGAACACCCCGCCAATCTTGCCCACAATTGAAAGCGTCCCAGTGTCAATGAGCTGAAGACCGTGGCGATTACTTCTAATAGGGCAATCGGATGGGTTTTCGTTTTGCCCCTTCTTGTAAATAGGACCCACCGTTGATGTCCTCCATGAGGCTGGGATTGATCTCGTTTGTGTACACTTTTTGAATACTTCGTGAATGAAAATGGCCCATTCGTTTGGGTGTTCTTTAAGGTCAACGTTGAGGTGTCTAACTTGGTGATTTTCTCCGGTATTGTTTCCACGTTGTGGTGTATGCTCCAAATTGTTGAAGTCTTCTCTCGTGAGGTGCGTGGTTCCGTGACTGGTTTTTGAAAAAGGGCTTATAAATGGTCCACCCATGTTTTTTCTCCTATGGTATTCTGTAGGGAGTTGTTGGTATCGTTAGTTGTTGTTTTTATTAGAGACCAACATTCTATTGATTTCCTGTGACAAAACGCTCGAAGCATTTGTGCAGAGTCTGCTTGGTACATTTTGAGTCAGTGGACTATCAGCCAGCTTTTGTATGCCTTTGAAGCAAGTTTGGCCTTTTCTTTATTTTCATGGGTGTTACTCTTGGCCGCTAGGTGCTTTGTCACCCTCAATTCTCTCTTTTTGTCTACCAAAAGTCTGTCATATATGTGGGAACTTAACTTTGAGGTGATTTTTGTTCCCTTTTTTTTAAAGCAGTAAACAGCAGGGGATGATAATCGACCTTTGAGTTTCCTGTACCGACGTTTCCAAATTCGACAATGGCAGTATAATCCCGTGTTACATTTTTAATGGAATTTACAGTTAGTCTTAGGCACGTACCACCATTACATTCCTCCACTTCAGCCACCATATTGCTTCTTGGTTCTCTCTCAGTTTTCCATGTTGTGGTCAGCAGATTATGGTCGCTATGTTTTGTTTGTATTACTTCAAAGGAATTGATGAGTGGGATAAGTTCTCTGGACACAAATATGTGGTCTATAACTGCGATCTGCCCGTCTCTGGCCCAGGTCGGCACTGGAGGTTTGTTTTGATCTACTGTCGTATGAAGATTATAAAGGTCTCGGGAATCCATCAGTGACGACCAAAGGATTCCTCTCTCAACTGAGGGTGATAAGGTCTTGAGTCGACTCCTTCCTCTCAGATGTTTTGGACAGGTTGCATTTAGGTCACCACATGAAATTGTGTTACTCATTTGGTATTCTGTGTAAATCTCATCAATTACATTCTCTGCCATCCTTAGGAATTTCTCATTACTCATGGCTTGACAGTTCCAGTATGTATTGATGATCGCTATGGTATCTCCCAGGTCATCATCTGCTCGGGTACCCAGGTGTCTACTGTTCCTGAGAAGAGCTTGGAAGGATACATTTGAAAGTAATAGCTTGTTAAGATGTATCCCGCTGACAGAGCGTGTTGCCGTTATTAGGCCAGAAGTTGGTTGTCCCTTCAAGCCCTTTAGAGCCGGTGAAAAAGAGATTTCATAGACGTCCAGGTATGGTTTTTCCGTAAACCATGTCTCTTGGAGACATAAAATGTCAAAATCTCCCAGATTAACGTAGCTAGGAGTTGTCAGATGGTAAAAGCCCCTCGTGTTTCATTAGCTCATTTTTAGTGACCTTGCAACAAGGGACAGATCTTCCGAGCCATCCTTTTGCGGCGAGCAGAGTTGGGAATCTGTGGATTGCTATCTTCGAGACTGAATCGCTAAAGCCGAGGAAATCCAGTCCCACGTTAGCTGGTCCTGCTCTTTCAGCCCTTAAACAGAGATGATAGTTATTTCCTTTCGGTGGGCCGAAACAAGTTCCTGTTTGAAGGTCACCTTCACTTTGGGAAATTGACCTCTTGGTATATGACCTGTACTCAGTGGGTCTTTAAAAGTTTCCCATTCTCTTCTCTTATCTCTCGAGTTTCCATCTTCGTGGGTCGGTGAGTAAGCACGAGGGGGCGAGGAAACTGATTATTCAGACACTCTTCTTTTATAGTAGTAATGTTGTGAGGTGTCTTCTTTGAGGGTTTTATATTCTCTTCTCCTGTTGCTTGTAATTTCCATCGTCGATGTTCATTGGGTTGGGGCATGAGGGCAGGGAGGCTAGTTGTTCAGATACCCTCTTAATGTTGTTGTGATGTTCTGGTTCCCAAGAAATTTGATCGGGGCTAAAGCAGTTCCTATGTTTGAAGGTTGAATGAAGTGCCATGTTTGCATCGCTGATTTCTCCGGCACCACTGGGCCTGGACGTGTGCCGGACTGAATAGGATCTTGTTTCTGTTCTGTTTCACAATCTATTTGGTCTTGGGCACCTTCCTGGATCTCCACATTGGAGAGTTCACCTGTGTTCTCCAGAATAGTTTTACCCTGCTTGTGAAAGAAATCTGCCTAGGCATCCGTTACTTGATGATCTTATAGGAGTGATTTTCCTATAGGTTCTGGTCTTTTTTGGTGGCTTTGAGCCGTTAGGATGTTTTTTTGTTCAGGCTGTTTCTGGACGAATGGAGAGTTTTGGATTTGAATGTGGATGTGGATTTAGGTTTCACCATTGTTTGCGGCACTTTTGCTGTGGTTGACATTTTAACGGGGCATTTATTCATAGATTTTGTTTTCTCCCCCTCCCCCTTTAAGGTGTGGAATTCTGTGTCATTTAGATTTGGAGGGCTGGACTTGTCCCGTTGGACTGCATTTGATCCTTCTTAAGCTTCGTTATTGCTGTTGATAGTATCTTGCTCCTCTTCGTCTACTTCCACTGGGGCTAGTGTACTTATTTTGTCTGTCAGAGAGGTTTGGGAAGCATTTAGAGAAGAAGGAGGGCCTTCTAAGTCTTCTCTCTTGACTGTTGCGTGGATCTGTATTTGGACCACTAGTGGAGTCGTTACCATGTCCATAAGCAGCTCTGCATTTAAATTAGAGTTCAATTCTGTTGTTTTAATACCATATTCACTCTTTTGTCGATCACACGTGTTGCTAGAGTAGGTGTCCGCATCAGGAGGACTGGCTCTTACTTTCTTCCTCGCGATGTGCTCTTCCTGTATTCCTCCACATTTCGCATGGCCCTTTATCAAAGGGTCTGTTTCGGCTGGTGTGTTTGGACACTCATTCTGTTGGACGGCCGCAGAGACCGCGCTTTAATCATCTCAAGAAAGGGACGATACAAGCGGGTCTGTGGGGGCAGAAGTCACGGACGGTGGCATCTTGGCCCTTTTGTGTCCAGACGGGCTTGCCCATGTACAAATGAACTCAGCCTCGATACGAGGTGTTAAATTGTGGCTGTGATTTTTGTACAGGTATGAATGTCGGTTTTCGAAATCCTTCAGGGGTTTCGGGGGGTGATCAATACAGGGCCATATGAGGCATGTTGGTGGGTGGTAGGGATCATCAATTGAGTTCTATTTACTGAGTTGTTCATTGAGCTCCTACCTGCTGGTGTGTCTCCGCCGGTCATCGCTGCAGACGATGTCAGTTTCTGCCCCGCCGGAACCCGAGAAGGGAAGCGTGGTTGAGGGAGGACTCCGCGACTCTGAGCCTCTAAGCTCCTCGTGTTGGGATTGCTGACTTTGCAGGGGGCGGCCCTCCTCCTCCATGTTCTGCTTTCTCGCCATTGCTGCCATATCCTGCTGAAGACTGCAACTCAGCAGCCAACTCCAAGACCACTCCATGGCAAAGCAGAATATTTGAAGCAAACGCCTCCTCCAATAGCAATAGGGAAAAGACTGGTAATCTCAGGAAAGCAGACACAGTAAGGGGTAGACTGCTGAAGACTGCAACTCAGGAGCCAACTTCGGGCCGCTCCGCGGCAAAGCACGGTATTTGAAGCAAACGGTGTCCGGTCAAAGGGTCGAATACATTGTTTCGAAATAGAATAGTTTCAAAACAAAAGGCCCGAAAGAAAAAGTCAAATTCCTTTTTTTTAAATGTTTTTTTTGCTTTCGTATAGGAAAGAAACCTGGTTTTTACAGTAAAAACGGGGGTTTGGGAGGGGACCCCCCCAAAAATAAAAAAATAACCTATATTCCACTTTTTTCCAGTCCTTTTGGTTCGAAACTATTGCATTCAAAACAATTGCATTCGACCCTTTCACCTACAACCGAAACAAAACGCTCCTCCAATAGCAATAGTGAAAAGACTGGTAATCTCAGGAAAGCAGACAAAGTAAGGGGTAGACTGCTGAAGACTGCAAATCAGCAGCCAACTTTGCGGCTGCTGAGCGGCAAAGCAGAGTATTTGAAGCAAATGCCTCCTTCAATAGCAATAGAGAAAAGACTGGTGATCTCAGGAAAGCAGACACAATAAGGGCTAGACTGCTGAAGACTGCAACTCAGCAGCCAACTCTGTGTCTTAATATGAAATTCAAACTTGATGTTAAATGGGCCCTCTTTACTGAATATCTCTCCTTTCACAATATGTCAACGCATGGTTCGTGAATACTTTTTGCTTTAATGTTCCAAATACATGTATACCCCTATTATCTTTGCTTAATTTTGTATACTCTGAACACCCCCCTCTCCCTCTATTCCCTGTTCGTTCTTGTATGTCCTCCCCTTGTTCGTCCATTCATAATTATTACATGCTGATTAGATCTTCCTTCCCACTATATTTGTGTTACATTGTTGCGATACCGGTGTTATTGGTAATTTCACCTTCTCAAGTTTAACCCACCAAAAGATTGATCTAATCATGTGTTTCACTGATATTAATATTAAATTATCAATAAAAATCATTAAACAAAACAAAAAGAAAATATTTGTGCACCGGCACTTATTTATTTTACAAATTAAGCACTGCCCGAGCCATCTCGCAACTGTCACACTGCAATTCGTCATTGGATAGCTCTCTGCTGCCTCATGCTGAACATTTCTCCCAGCTTTCAACCCCATCCCTACCCACTCCTCTCCTATCTCCTGCCCCGCCTGACCGTCTGGCTCCCTCACCCATGGCTCACAACCATGGGGTCCTCTTTGATAGTGACCTAATACTGCAACAATTCATCACTACCACTGCCTCTGCTTGTCATATTAACCTCCTCATCGTTCGCAAAAGAGGACCTTTTTCTAACTAACCACACACAAAGCCATCCCAACTGTGGATCTCGTCAAAGGGTGGCTTAAATGTCACTTACTTGCTAAAGAGGGAGAGCTCCCCCTTCCCTCTCCCCATCCTTCCTACTTGACCCCATCCAGTGATGCTAAATAATGACGTTTTGTATATTTAATTAGTACTCCTCTTTAGTTGCAAGTGCTTGCCCCCTTAGGTTAATGCTACTGTTGTAAGTAAACTGGTTTATTATATACATTTTGTTTAGTTTCGTTTTATCTTGTCCCTGGTATATGTCATAATTGCTTGCACTCTTTTTAAACTGGCTCACTACTTGGTCTCACCTTTCTGCTAGTGCACAGGCACCCTTCGTGGAAATGCTTCAGCTATCTGTAAATGTGTTATTGTAAGTAATTTATGATCGAAATTGAGATCCCAATAAATAGAAATACAAAATGTGTATTCACAAACAGCCCATTTTCTTCTCATATTTTCAAACTTAATCCACTCAAGAATAACGTAGGCATAAGTAGCAGAGTAAGCATTGGAAAGAGCACCAGTGGTTGTGATATTAACAGCAGGTGTGTACAAAGGGACAAACATGTGGAAACGATGGAATATGGCGTAAATTATGCATGTTCTTCAGTCCTCCGCCAAATGGATTTGCGCAAAATAGCCATTGGCTACAATAACATGAAAGCATCTCATTTCGGGGTTCTGACATTTTATAACACATAACAATTGAGAACAAATGTAAACCTCAGAGGGGGATAAACTATTTTCATATAAAGGCACTGAGCCAGGAAGTTCTTCCAAAACGTGATTGCACTAAACAATGCTGATGCGCATGTTGGTCTCCCAAAGTCCCCCTTTGATTTCCTGCAGCTGTTTAAGGATCCACATATTTAATGGCAAAGAAGTGTTTGAACATAAGAAGAGCACGCTTTTTTATTTTATTGTCAACGTATGTTAGCCGCCAGTGACATGGTGAATGTTTCCTGTGTTCCTCAAGTCACCCAAAACATTTTCCCACTTCAAAGCATTTTGTCATTTTTTGAACAAGGCTTAACAAATCAGATTTTGGAAACCCTACCATGTCGACTGCGACTCTGCACTGAAATACCACTGGCCTATTATCTGCAGCACATGTGCTCTGGGTTGTGTTTCCGCCAGGAAC
Organism: Ambystoma mexicanum; assembly: GCF_040938575.1. Classification (NCBI taxonomy): domain Eukaryota; kingdom Metazoa; phylum Chordata; class Amphibia; order Caudata; family Ambystomatidae; genus Ambystoma; species Ambystoma mexicanum. The sequence continues at coordinate 471,376,823 of NC_090935.1, read as the reverse complement.
AGTGCTACAATATGGCAAATGCAAGCAGCTGCCAATCACACAGCCAGCAGAGTGACATCCATTGTGGGGAGGGGATGGGTTGGACGCAAGGACGTCATTTCACCAAAAGGCCTGGGGTCATCTCAGGAAGTGATGTCATTTGACCACAACCCCGAAGGGACATCACGCGATGGAACACGACCTTTCACCCTTGACAAAACAGGAAGTTGCATCACATAGCATTGTTCCTAAGTGCACTATGAAAAATAGGGTTACGAGATCACTACAATGTATATACATTTCATACAATTACTGTCAATGCAAGCAGACGTCCAAGGCCAAATGATAATGATGGTTATTATAAAGCACTTACGATTAAGTTTATATAGAACAAATATACATACAATATCACCCAACCTGTGATGGTACTCATTTATCGACCTCAGAAGGATTAAAGAAGGAGTCGTGATGTTTAAGAACAGACTAAATCAGTGACTCACCCCCTGTAGTGTGCCTGAAATGAACCTTTAATGAGGCTAGCAATTATTGTATAGAATTTCAGAAAGACAAATTATTTTTTGTTCCTATTCTTTCTTATTTAGGGTCACCGCTCACTTGGGGCCTGAACAAGTAAGCCGGCCACTCCAAAAATAAAGAGCCACATGGCGCCAGCCGCAGCCCAGGAGTTTACATTTTAAAAACAAAAAAACAGAAAATCACAATTTTCTTTATTTTTTTAGGGGTAGCAAAGCAGACCACAGGGGTAGCAAGGGAGACCTCAGGGGTCGCAACTGTAAAGTTGGGGGAGCCAAAATAGCACAGGTCTGTTTGATGCATGTGACAAATTGCCTTACTCTAGCAACACGGTTGCACAGCCAATCCTTAGAAAAGAGCTGGAATAACAGCACACACACTAAAGCACAAGTTGTGTTCAACAGACAATTCTGTGGTTTCAGACATGATGAAATGAATACTCAGAGTACGGAAGATGAGTCCTGGAAGCAGCCACCACACTGCTGACTGACAATGGCATTGGCTGTCTAATCTAAGAAACATTGGTATGACTTTCACCCAAGAGAACCATCTCAGGGAGAGTGGATTCCATGAAAAGTCTTGAAAAAGTGTTCCAATCGCATGTTCCAGAAATGTTCTTAAAGCACAACAAAGGGGGTGGAACCAGTCGGGACCTTTGTAACACTATTGTTATAAAAAAATAAAACTGCATTTAATGCATATTTTACCGGCCATAAATGTATGAAATTAGTTCTGTTATTTTAGGATCGCATTAATTGCATTTTCAACATCCATAAATATTTACCACAGAAGAGGGCAGCACACAAATAATACATGAGAATGTTTCAAAAGGCATTTCAGAGAAATACGTTTTGGAGTGATGTACATAAAGTGCTCATTAGTCCAAGTATAAGTACGAAGTCTCGCAAATTGCATCAATTAACTTTCATTTATACACATAGTTAATTCAATCCTCAGGCAATTGTAGATTTTTAAGTGGGCACGGTTGGCATAGTTATGTTCTGACATACAATCATTTAGCCGCCTTCCTCAGGACCAAGACTAGTTGTGATGGACCTTGAAATGTTCTTGACAAAATTGCAGTCACAATCACTAAATACCCCATACATCACAAAAATGTGCAGGTGGGTACCCCCAATTCCGATCCATAAACATAAACAAAATGTTGCGACCGTAATTCACCTACAAGTAGTTCAACATGGACGTGGCAGTCATAAAAAGGCATGGACGAAAGTAGAGCCCTACTAACTGTGTGTGAACCCCAAAAAGCTGGATATAAGCATCCATGAGGGGATACCATGTGGCATTTCAATAAAATGCACATCACCCTGATAATTGAGTAAACAACAAATCAAACCAACAAATAAGATGATGAGCAAAGAAACAGGACTCAAAACCATAAAATACATGCATCAGCTCCCCAATGACCGTTTTAACAATCTTCTTTCCTTTTTGAGTTGAAAATGGAAAGGATCAGCTCTGACATTTCAGAAGCCACAGAAAGAAATCTACATTGCAACACCACTGCTCGGAACCCAGGCTTTCCTAATCATCTTTTCTACTTTGACCCTCACCAAAGTAATGCACTCGACAAAATCAATCAAGCCATTCCATCTAATCTCAGTGTTCGGAATACTAAGGGCCTTCCCATTTACCTCCTGAATATGGATCAATCAGATGACCTAATCCTCTATAACATGTCAGCTGCATACCACAGTTGACCACATGATTATCCTGCATTGATTGAAAAAAAGGGCATGAGAATCTGATGTGGTGTCACAGTGCATGCATCCTTTTTTGCCAACCCAAAGACATCATGCCAGAATTGTTGACTCCACTTCAACAAGGAGAGGTCAGCAGCATCCGCCTTCAAGGCTCATCACTGTCACCTCTACTCTTCAACGTTCATGTGCGATCGCTAGTGGTGATGTCAATCATTTGTATGCTGACAGCATGCAGCTACACCACAGACTAGGAAACATCTCAGGATTCAGGAGACAATCATATACTGCTTTAGGCACCTACATCACTGGTTGAACTAGAGCTGCGGATGCCTAATGGTATCCACGTGTTCTTTTATCTGTTGTTGAAAATGTCTTTATTAAACATCCACGTTTATAGTTAATTAAGTAAGCATTGAGCTTATGCCATAGGGAACACAGTGCCCTAGTGGGCACATACTAAAAAAGAGCTCCCCTTGGAGGACTTAACAGCATGGCATTATACATTTAAAGCATCAGGTGATAGCCAAACAGGGACAAGAACAAAAACATAGGGGAGTCGATTTTATGATTAGACAGCACTGTGTGCCGGCGATCATTCCCGTATTGGGGATCTGCAACTCTGTCTTGCCTGGCTCGTAAGTGTGACCATATGTCCCTTGGTCTAGAAGTTGGATTGACCAGCTCACGTGAAGTGTATTCATAGTCTTCAGCCCTGATCAGTTTGTTCATCCATTGTTTGCGCGTTGGAGCAGCTCTATCTCCCCACTTAATCGCGATACATTTTCGAGACAATAACAAAGCTGTTATCGTAAATCTGCCCAATAACCTAGAAGAGCAGTGTCCGGGGCCCAGCAGACATATCAGGGCATCGTCCGGCTTCTCATGCTGGTTGATTGCAGTTACTGTACTCAAAACCTTACCCCAATTCTCCACTATATGAGGGCATGACCAGGTCATGTGCAGAAAATTGGCATCAAGTTGCTTACATTTGGCTCATGCTCTAGAAGCTGTGTGATCACACTTTCTGCCCTTTAGGGCAGTGTAGCATGCTTGATGTAGAAATCTATATTGCAGAGCCCTATGCTTATAGTAAAGGGATATGTATCACATTTGCCAGCAGATTTTGTCGCCTATGGGTGATCCAAGGGCCAGCTCACATCTCTTCCCGGCTGCCACATCTCCCCAAGGTGAGTTAATCATGGTCAGCCATGCCATCCTGCTCAAGCGCCTCTGTGATAACATGGGTATCACTGATCAGGCCCTGGCCTGGTTGACCTTCTTTCTCACTGACCAACCCTCTCAGGTCCAACTGGGGTCCTTCTTCTCTTCTATCTATCTCTCTACCTGTGGCGTTCCCCAGGGGTCTAACCTCACTCCCTGGCTGTTCAACCAATACCTGGCTCCTCTCGCCCACTGCATAGCTGCTCTCTGCTCCAACTTTCAATGTTATGCAAATGACACCCAGGTTTCTTTCAGGCTCCCCTCGGCTACCTCTACTCCTTCTCTCATTCCTGACTGCAATTCAGGAGTGGTGTGCCACTAATGATCTCTGCCTCAATGGCAGTAAAACAGAGATCCTCCTCACTGGAACACCAACTCCCTCTTTTCCTCTCTCTCTCTCGCCGTCTACTCTGGGTCCTCTTTTTTCTCCTACCTTTGTGGCTACGAACCTTGGGGTCATCTTCGAATCCACCCCCTCCTTCTCTCCTCACGTTTCTGATGTCTCCAAGAATTCAAACTTCAAGCTGCACCTCCTCATAGGTATTCTTCCTTTCCTCACTTTCCCCCAGAAGATCACTGTCCCCAGAGCTCTGGTCCTCTTAACACTGGACTACTGCAACAGCCTCTTTCTAAATCTTCCTGCCTCTACTCTCTGTCCTCTATAACTATTCAGAACAGGACTGCGAGACTTGTTGTTGGCCTGAAGCCCAGGGATCGTATCTCTCCAGCTCTAAAATCTCTTCATTGGCTCCCAGTGGTGGCAAGGATCAAGTTCAAGACCCTCTGCATTGTCCACAAGGCTTTCTGGGTCCTGGGTCCGCACTACTTCTAACTCTCTGAGGGTCAGTCACTTTTGCAAGAAGAGAGTTGGGGGCAGATCTCTTTCTTCGGCTGGGGCCAGCCTCTGGAACAGCCTCCCTGACCCTCTCCAAGCTTGAGCAGAACCATCTTCAGTTCCGGAAGCAACTCAAGACCGTCCTCTTTGCTTCAGGTTTCTCTCTTCCTCTCCCCTGGTGATGACCCATCTGTTCCACGCACCTGGTCACCTGGCCACCCTCTGAATTTGGGTTCAGGTCCCTGTCTGTCTAGTTGCACCCGCAGCACTTTTGGTCTATATACGTAACCCTACAGTCTACACTCTCTCTGCACTTATTATCCACCTGCTGGTTGCATCCTCTGATTACCGGCACTTAGCCACCCTTTGGCTGCACTGTTACCTGCACTCCCTTCCCCCTCCCTCTTTTGCACTTCTCCCCTCCTCCTCCATGCGCTTGCACAATCTGATTGACACAAGGACTGGTAAGATTGTTGTTTTGTCCTCCCTTTGTTTCCCCCCTAATTGTCTTGTCACGCCTAGAAACACTTGTATACAGGCGCCTTATAAATGCCATACCATATCATAATCATGGCTAATTTATAAAGTGGAGAGAATGCTTGTGAGGCCAATTTAGCAGATGCTAGGTATTGTATGAAGGGGCTTCCCTTGGGTTCCTCAGGTATATTGGTGCATTTAGCCCTCATTTCTACCTGATACAGCTATATAAAAGAGCAGAGGTCAAAGTTTAGGGCATCTGCTTGTGGAACTTGTCAGAGGGTATGAACCGCCCTTCCACAAAAAAAGTCCTCCCTTTAGGTATCTCATGCATGGTGCCTTTTTCTGCAGTAAACAGGAGTTCCTCAACATTTTCCAAAAACACTGTTGGGCCATGCGGCGGGGATAGAGCAGGTTTACAATGTAAACTCTGTGAAGCCCGGATAGTCAATTCTACAGGATCAATAGAGTTCCGGTGACATGCACTAGTAGTATCACCTCAAAGGGTAGTTGGCCCTGCCAGCATCTTCTCTAACCAGATATAGAGAAATAGGGGAGCCTGAAACCAGTGGATGGCGTGATGTATCATGCAGACCAGGGTGTAGATGTTGAAATCAGGTATGTTCAGTCCCCCTAGCTTGAATGGCAGGGCCAGCGTATCCAACTTGATGAGGGGAGATGCCCCCACCCCCAAATTAGGTCAATGAGCTTTGATTTAACCTTGCCAAAAAATTGGGCGGTAAACATGTATAAGCATTTGGGGATCAGGATCATCTTGAGCAGGCAAACCCTGGCCATGAATGAGATAGGTAGTGTGATCCAGTTCTTGGCTTTTAGTGGCAGTTTGCATAGGGTGCAGTGCAAAACTGCACCGGCATGGGCAATATTTATGCCAAGGGAGTTAACATTATGGTGACACCATTTAATTTGTATGCTATATTCTACTGGGTATACTTTCTCTGTCAGAGGGAACAATTCTGATGTATTCCAATTTATCTGCAACCCCTGAATATTGACAAAACTCAACTGTGATGTCCACAATAGAAGGGTGGTTGCATTTGGGGGGCTTGACAAAGACCACAAGACCATCTGCATATAGTGACAGTAACACAGTCTGATTAAATAATTGTAAGCCTCTGTCAACATGATGTTCCTGGAGTAATGCCGCCAGTGGTTCAACCGACAGTGCAAATAATGCCAGGGATAAAGGGCATCCCTTGCGCATGCCCCACAACAGTGGGAAGCACTCAGATGTAACCCCGTACATAACCTCTGGCAGTGGGAGTAGTATATAGCAGAGACACTATATGGATATAATACACAACCGCCCTCATCCTAGTAAGAACCTCAAGCATATATAGCCATTCCAAGGATTCAAATGCCTTCTCGGCATCTAAGAAGGCTGCTAGTGCTGGCACCTCTAGATCTATCAAAATCACAATGCTGAATAGTTTCCTCAGATTATGAGTGGTGGATCGGCTGGAAAAATAAAACCGGATTAGTCATCAATGACCATTCCGGTTAGAAGTGGAAGGATTCAACGAGCTAAGACCTTTGGAAGAATTTTATTATCAAAATTGAGCACTGAAAATGGCCTATAAGACCGACAATCGTGTGGGTCTTTATTTGGCTTGGGAAGTACCACACCACGATTCTGGCCTTGTTAGTGGTATGGTGTATTGTACTGCATAGTAAAGCTTTGCTGTATACTATCAGTAAATTCAGGGCCATGATATCAGTGAACTCTTTGTCAAATTCCTCAATTACCCCATCCAGACCCAGCGCTTTTCCCGACTGCAGGTCAGCAATTGCTGTCCTAATTTCCTCCACTGATAAAGGTAAATTTGCTGGACCACGCTGCTGCAGGTCAGCAATTGCTGTCCTAATTTCCTCCACTGATAAAGGTAAATTCACTGGACCACGCTGCTGCAGGTCAGCAATTGCTGTCCTAATTTCCTCCACTGATAAAGGTAAATTCACTGGACCACGCTGCTGCAGGTCAGCAATTGCTGTTCTAATTTCCTCCACTGATAAAGGTAAATTCACTAGACCACGCTGCTGCAGGTCAGCAATTGCTGTCCTAATTTCCTCCACTAATAAAGGTAGATTCACTGGACCACGCTGCTGCAGGTCAGCAATTGCTGTCCTAATTTCCTCCACTAATAAAGGTAAATTCACTGGACCACGCTGCTGCAGGTCAGCAATTGCTGTCCTAATTTCCTCCAATAATAAAGGTAAATTCTGTGGACCGCGCTGCTCATCATCTTGCCACAGGAGGTTGGCCCTGCCCACACACGCATGCTAATCTAGTATTTGGATTTCTCAAGCTTTGACGAGAATAAGGAGTCATATTTTTGAAAAATTAAGTTAATAGTGGCGGGATGCGTCTAATATGGAATCAATTTCGTTATGACCCTTTTCTTGCCTGACCAGCCAGGCAAGCATATCAGATTCTGTCCCACCTCCTGGCAGCAGGCCTGTGGGAGGACATTTAGAGCTCCCTGTTGGCTAGCAGGAGAAATTGTCATGCTGGTTTCAAATATCAAGCAGTGTTTTCGCATGACCATTACTTCTGTACTCTTCGAGTGTCTTTAGGTCCAACTCTGTACGCACCTGCCTTAAGATGCCAAGCTCTTCGGATGTACAGACTCCTCTGACATATGTTTTATAGGTTTCCCACACTGTCATAGGGTTGTCAATTGATGGGATGTTGTTGCAGAAGAAAAGCATGATCTCATCCCTCAGTTCCGATCTAAACACCAGGTCAGATAGGGATGCTGGTTTGAATTGCCAGGTGGATTACCATGGGCCGTGATTCGGGGACTGGATTTCTAGATGTACTGGGCCTTGCTCAGACAATGTCCTAGTGAGTATGTCTCAACTGGTGGCCCTTCGTGTCACCCTGTGGATCCCAACCACATGTCCAGCCTGGAATATGTGTTGTGTACCGATGAATAGAATGTGTATCCGCGGTCTGCAAGGTGTTACCTGTGCAATACATATGTCAGATTGAGATTGTTACATGCTTCTAGGATGACGTGAGTAGCTTTGGGGTACCCCCTCATCTGGCTGACGATCTATCCAGTTAGTCGCTTAATCTGGCGATGGAGACCCGCCAAATGAGTACATCCTGACCCATACACTGAATGCAGTTAGCAAACATTGTTTGGAAAAAGGTGGGGGTCCTCAATGTTCGGAGCATAAATATTCAGTATGGCTATATTCATTCCACAAAGGTTACCAACAACCATGACATAACAGACCCCGGGGTCAACTTCCGCCCTCACACATTTGAAGTCAACGTTTCTGTGTAGAAAGAATACCAGCCCGCTGGAATAAGAGAGATAGCTAGCGAACCATCTGCGTTCATCCCACTGCCTGGTTGCAGATTCATGCGCACACTTACTAAGATGTGTTTCCTGTATGAGTATAATTACAGGCTTGGGTCTGTGCAAATATGCAAATACTTGTGGGTTTTAAGGAGATTGTTCAGCCTGCATACATTCCATTTAACACTTCTGATGACTGCCATCCTGGTTGGTTGATATCGGCCAATGTGCATAACGTACAAGATACACAGCAGTATTGTCGTGGAATATGAGTGTTGAATGAAAGGGAGATGTTGTGGAAAAAGACTGTTTGTAGGAAGGGAGATGTTATGATGCGAGTTGGTCCTGTTCAGTCTCACTGGCCATGAATGAATGCTGATAGAATGTTGGTGTATGGGTGATGGACAGCTCAGGGGAATGATGAGTGAGTGTGATGTATGAGTGTTCCATGAATGTCAGTTGGGGGCCTGAGCTGGATGTGAGAGAATGGCCGGTGGGTGTCTCTTGTGCCACTTGATGTATACCTCTATCTGCCTTCCCATGTACCCTGTAAATACCTCCAAGTAACTGGAGATGTGTACATATGTACCTATGTACAATAAAGCTACCTGGACTACTACCATAGCTCCACAGCTGGTCTGTGTGTGGACAGTGTTCATCACTCCAGGGTATTTACAAGTATGCATGATTACATGAGTGGCTCAAAGTCCAATGTCTAAATGATGCTTTATTTTATTTAGAGTATAATATAGGCACTTATAGCAAGAATCTGTGACTGTTTTCCCCATTTTTGACTTTCCACACCTGCCCCACCTGCTTGTTCCCCCAATTTACCAGTGGAATTCCCCACACATAGAGGCAATGCCAGCAACAGTAGATTGTTAATAACAGGTTAGATCTGCCAGCGGGCTACTCAGGGACAGCCATTGCATTATGCCGATCAAATGAGTGCAACTAGTAGGACAAACAGGCGGGTGAACGTTACAGTGACATGGACCCAGCTTTACCATATCAACGGTGCGAGCATGGTGAGAGGATGCTAGTCGTGCAGAAGTCCATTGCATCCAATGGTGAGGTGAACAAGTGAGATGTATTATGATTTGCGTATGTATGGATTATTTTTTTTGCTGGAAACAAAATAGCATATTGCACCTGTCTGGCTCGTATATACTTTCTCTCACCAGGCACCCAAAACTTGGAACGACCTACCTAACAATATACGGAATACAACAAACCACCTAGCATTCAGGAAACTCCTCAAATCATGGCTCTTCAAAGCGTAACCACTATGGAGACGCACCGGAATGCCCATACACTAAAACAATGATGAAAATAACTCCAACCTCGGCATCCTCAAATTGGACAAACACTCAAGCCAAAGAACCAACCACTCGACAGAGCATGAGACATCATGGAAATAGCCGCAAAGGAAGGCTGCAGAGACTGACCACACAACTAGACCCAGACGAAACCTAGACCTAGACTCTCCCGCTCGTACACACCGGACAAACACACCCAGACTGGCAGACGCATCTAGATAGACGTTGGCCGCGTCGCATGTTGATAGGATTGATCGAAGGATAACACGCCCGCGCCTAGAAAAACGTGAATGCCAGCTTGTGCCACACTCAAAGCCGTGAACACCAGCCTGCGTGGTTTTCGGATGGAGTTGTGAACGTTAGCTTGCCCACACCTGGACCGATCTCTAAACACAGCCTGCGCCACGGCTAGATAAAAGTGTGAATGTTGGCATGATCACACCTGTATGGAGCCCTAATCATTGGCCTGCGCCGCATCTAGATGGGAATGTGAGGGCCGACAAGTGCCACACTCCCCAGAACTGCGAGTGCTAGCATTGGTAAAGGTCAGATAACCCACTAACCAATAAGCTCAAACTCTGCATACTTATCTCACTCAAAGACTCACACAACCATCTCTCGCACAACAAACCGCACGCACTTCACAACACTGCAACAACACATAAACCGGATCAACAGCACACGTGGACTGACTCCGATCCGATACCTGCACCAAAGCTCAGCACCCGGTGTATACTGAGTTGAAGCTGCCAACAGCACACCACTCCTCTCACTATCCCACTCCCTTCTTCAACCTACTAACCCATCCCACCTTTATCGTTTGCAGATCTGCCTGAGCGCCTGGGGACCAATTCCGTTGGTGACGATGCGCGGTACAAATGCCTTTAACATTTAACATTGTTGAACATCTTCCTAGTGGCTTGCACTGCCAGGATGTAGTACGGGACAATTGGAATATTGGCAGATTGCAACTGGAGCTGACCCTTCTTGCTGGCCGCCTTTAGGATCAGGTCTCTGTCACAGAAGTTGAAAACTTTAGCAATGATTGGGTGCAGTGGGAGAACGGGCACCGGGCGTGGACCAAGAGATCTGTGCACTCACTCAATCTGAAAGAGGAGAAAACAGGGTTGCCAAGGATTGCAGGGAGGTTCTTCAGTTCCTCTGGGCCCGCGGGTGTTGATTGAGGGAGGCCCAATATGCAAATGATTTTACATCTGGAGTGCTTCTCAAGATCATCATCATGGTCATTTTTGGCCTGGAACATCCTCAATTCAGACTTAAAGCTTGACACTGAGCTCTCCAACTTGTGCATCAAGTCCTGTGAATTGGATATCCTTTGTTCAGCCTCTGACATTATATTAAAGAGCTTCTCATTTTGGCATTGAATCCACCTTTGCAGCAAGGGTGTCAATCCTGTCCCTGATGGCAACCACGCCTTCCTGTAAATTGCAGAGAGCCATGGCGATTGGGTCCAATGTGCCTGATTCCCCATCATAAGACACTGAAGCGCCTTCCCTCATTTTGAGGAGTGTGGAGTCACAGGCTGCGTTTTTAGCATAGGGGTCCATCTTGGATTGTTTTATCAAGTGGACAGGCTTCCGTGTATGCCCCATAATAGGTTACCATTCTCCTGTATTGGGTTTATGTTGCAGTGAGATGTATTACCACACAGGTGTCACTACTGCCTGCACCCACGCATACGCAAAAGTGGCGTAGGGTCGTGGGGCAGCTTTTCACTGGAATTTAGCTTTTAAGCTGTTTCAGGGACCTGAGGTTTGCGGGCAGACTGGGTGGTTCGGTATGCTAGCTCTGTAGGCCACTAGGAGCCAGTCACCCACCTTGATCCAGGCAATATGGTCTCAGTCCATGAGAGATGGTTTCTTTATGATGATGTCCCCTCCACATCACAGACCGTATTTTTGTGACACGGATGACCCACCATTTCTCTCCTCTGCATGGCACCACGACCCATCTGCTCTGTGCTGGGGCTGGAGTTTTCAACTCTCCCCCGGGGCAGACTGCCTCCAATATCAGCCCGGGCACAGCAATAGCCAGCCGGCGGTAAGCACGATCAGCATCCCCCGCTGCCTCATGCGCATTTTGGCTTGTTGATGTTGGGTCTTCCTTTCACGCAGGAGTCTGGGTTGATCACACCGGTCCTGCACCCTTCAGCGCCCTTCAATGTCCACCACCATGGTCCGCTAGACCTCACAACACTAGAGCTGCCTGACCCAACCACATTTAGGTGTTCTGTTAGGATAAAACTGAAGGATTTTGCCAGCAAACAGTGGAACTCGACTTGGCGGTGGCCATCTTGTAGCCACACAACTGCTCCCCCCAGGGTATCTAAATTTTCATGCACTTCAGTGCTATAAAGATTTGGTAATAACAGAAAGTAAAAATCTAGGTGTCTGTTTTGACACAGACCTATTCTTAAACCACATTATATCAATTGTGAAAAGTACACGCTTCCAACTACCCAATATGGTGCAAATTCGGTTGCCAATCACCCACTATAGTTAAGATAAAACGAATGGACAACTGACTTTGATGAACATATTACTGCTAATAACTTTTGACTTGCTGGGCATGATCTGGCTGAAGGTTCCAAAATAACGGTCTGATAAGGGCCTCACTGAACTGAGCATTTTAGGGAAAAAACATCAAATGGTTAGAAATATATTAAGCGCAAAATTACAAGCTGTTTTTGGACCAAGCCTATTCGTTTTCCCAAAGACGGTGCTCCCATTGAACTTGCAGGCAGTGAAAACTGCACTACCGATTTGCTCCAAATAAGAATCAAGTTGGGCTTGAAGCGTTGGAGGAATTCCTTTTTTGGTGTGGTGTAAAATCATCTATTCGTTTTTTAAAAAATTGACAGAGAGCAGGGTGCCATATCTCCCATGGTGCACTGCAGCGCTGTGGTCTTTTCAGAAATTTAAAACCACCTTTTTTTTCTCAATGTGGGTGATGCCTATGGTAATCCAGCTGGAAGACGAAATAGAAAAGGGATAAAAAATATTTTTCGATCAGGGTAGTTGGGTTGGTGAAAGAGTGCCAAATGATTAGTTGGGTACTTGGATTGAAATCATGTTCGTTTTATCGCAGGAATCTCCCAGTATTCCTGCAGGAAAATCACAACACGACTAAACAAATATAGTGCGTCATGGGAAAGAGGACTATGCGAGGGAATTAGGAGTGATTTACAGACTGGAGAGGAATGTGAGGGTGCATATGTAGAGTGACTGAGCGGATGGGGACATTTATTTCGTTTTCAAGCATTTGCGCATTACTGTGTTGATTGGAAAAATCTGCATTTCAATGGGAATTATTTTCGAGGTAATCGTAGGCCGTGTCACAGGAATCGTAGTTATGTTTCCACAGGAAATTATCAGGGAAAAAAGATTACGGCAATGAAAGAGGGGGTAACAAGAGAAGAGAAATGGCCACTGATCATGGCCAGTAGTACGTGGTGGGTTACAACTGAAGGAGATTAGGGGCTAGGTATGATGACCAGGGCCAGCGTCCCATGGTCTTTTAGACTAATTGGGTGCAAGATGATCAATGGGGGGACATGGACCACCATCTTTTAGGCAAAAGTATCATGACTTTGCACACCCACCGAATTTTATGGGATTTTATATGATAAACGGATGTATCTTAACTGTCTCTTAACTAAGGTTTTTTCTATTATTAAATGTAAGCACAAATAGTGAATTCATGCATCTCACAACTCATTTGTATGTTAAAGACAGCTTGATAACCTGATGTCTAAAATGATTTTACTGCCTCAAGTCTTTGGTTATATGTTGGAGCAAGATATTTAATGCTTTGACATCTAGAGTCACCAAGACAAATGTGGCCCTCATTACAAGTTTGCCGGTCCAGAATAAAGTGCTGGTAACAACAGTTACCAACACCTTTTGCTGGCAGGGGCTGTGAACTACCGGCAGGCCTGACCTACGGTAGTAATGGCCTCTACCGGCAGATTTTATATTTTTTGTTAACAGTGCCGGTGCTTCAGAGTGCCTGAACTTACCGTTCCTCCTCTCCCCATAATATCCCAGTAAACACTAGGATATCAGGCGGCGAAAATAGTAAGGCGTGTCTGCCAGTAACCCGCTGGTTGCACCGGTGGGTTACCGGCAGACTTGTAATGAGAACCACCATCTGGCTGCCAACTGATACCTGAAACTCTATCGTTGATGCCAATAACATCTCTTTTGTATGATGGAAGAGCTGTAACATAGGCCTGTACAATGTGTAAACTGTAATTCATAAATTGAGAGATCTTTTCAGTCATGGGTCCAGCGAAAGAGATGATAGATCCACGAGATGGAAACCTGCCTGGTTTAGGTGCCTTATTTATTTATTTTATTAATTTAAATTCATACTTAAGGGAATCATATCCAAAGGCAGAAGGGTGTTGTACAATAAAATACAAAATATTACACAATTTCAACCAAAATGGAAAAGAAAAAAGAAATACAATAAAATAATAAGGAAGAAAGTGAAGTGTCAAAAAAAGTGAGGAAAACTGAGAAAATGTATGATGTCAATGAATGATCCTGATTAGAGAAAGCTAGTCTAAACTAATGTTTTTTTAAAACGTATAAAAGGACACCCGAGAGTGGAGTAATGTCCTGCTCATCTTAGAGCAGCCAAGAACGCTTGGTTAGAATGTTTAGACCGGGCCAATTTGGCAATGCAAATTCCTTCAAAGATTAGCACTCCGGGTGACCAAGCTCCCCCTTGCAATATGCACATTCTCTGACAAATTACAAAGAGTTAGCAGGACCAAAGCTTTGAAGGTCATGCAGCATATTTTGAACTGAACATGAAAGTGAAGGTGTAGTGAGTGAAGAATGATGGTAGTATGATAGAATTTCCCAGCAGCCACCAGCCATGCGCAGAGTGGAAAACAGATTTTGAAGGAACCTTATGAAGGAGATAGAACAGAGAGGTCTCTGGTGTATTGCAATATAGATATTGCCCTCCTTCTTGTCTCAGGATACCTTGCGACATCAAGATCTACAATAATTGTACATTGGTGGTGGGGTTGGTGGGCATTTTCAGCAGAATCATTGGTCTTGAGTTGCTTGTAACCTCATGTCCACTCTATCCATTATGACGACATTCCCAACTGTGTTAACTTTATAGAGCAATAGGTCATGGATGCAAAGGAGATTCTTGAGAAGTGGTGCTGCTGCATAAGCCCAAGTTTATGATCAATAAACTGGATGTTTGTGCATTAGCTAACTTGCTTGGTTGAAGTTGAAACATGTTATGAAAGACTTCAATCATGTTTCCAGATGCAGGTATTGGATTACATTCTGTCTTGATTTTGAAGTGTGGTTAGGGTTCCATGCTAGCCTCCACCTGACCCTTTGACTGGCTGTCTGTGTCCCTTGTGAGCCTTACCGGGGCCGGGCCCTCCTTGACAAGGCCTCCCACTTACTCTTCACTGGCACTAGCATACAGCACCCTTCCCTGACTAGCCATATGTCTAGCCCTCCCCTATTCCCACACTTCTTGATCCCCCCAGATTTTCCCCCAAGTACTTGCCCCCCTTTGCTCCCTTTAGCACTTGCCCAGCCCCTTGGGCCCCCACTCACTTGCACTTCTCCCGCACACCTCGCCCCATCCCTTCCCGCATGATCAGCCCCCTCCCCCCTGCACTTATAGTTATTGCACTTGCATTACCAAATGTCACAAGGCCTAGTAGGACCGTTATTGTTATTTCTCCCCTGTCCCCCCATCCTCCCTTTGTCTTGTGGTGCCTGGAAACACTGTTGACTTTTTAGGCACCATGCAAATGGTCAATAAATAAAAAATAAATAATGTTGCATCCATTGTGGTTTAATGGTGCTTTTGTTATAAAGGCCTATAATAAATGTATTTTTTGATATACATCTGTCTAAGGGTAATCTGTGGAGTTTTACTGTGTTTGCTCATTGCGTACTTCCAATCACTCGCACCCCTCCTGAGACTTTGTCTTGACCGCCTGCCAAGCTACTGTAGATTGGTCTGGTTTGTCCAGAAGATTCCCCTGTTCTACTAAACTAGGGTGACCTCCTAAACTTCTGCCCACCAGGTCAGAGTTTAGAAATCCATTTTAACAATCGGCGCTCAATGACAGGTCATTGGGGCAGCCTTATGCGTGATATGAGAAGGGGGATTGTGACATAGTCGGTTCAGTTGAGGGGAAGGGGGTTTGATCATGAGAGGATCGGTCAGGAGGTGAAGGCTAGGACATGTGTGACTTTTGACTACGTGTGAGAGACTCCGATCTTTTCAAGGTCAGTCAGAGAGAGTCATGTAGGTGTTTTGCTGGTTGGGATTCGGGGATGTTGAAATCTCTGGGGAGGATATTATTAGAGTAGGAAACAGTTGCAGAGGAGAGACGGTTAGAAAGCTCATAGTTGTAATTACCACTCCCTTGAGGTGGCCTGTAAATCAGGTGGAATGTAACTGGTTTGTTGTTTGAGATGGAGAACCGGCATGATAACGATTCAAAAGAGCTTTGTCTGGGGGTTTGTATTACCATGCAGGGCCATTCAATCTTATGACTGCAACACCACCTCCAGTTTTTCCTCCATGTTTCATGACAACTAGGATTCTTTCCTGCCCTCATACGGATGTGAACATTATTTGACGACGGGGGATGACCAATACAATTTGGAAATCAGTGAGGGGTGGTTACTGTTAAATTGAGCAAGGCAGTGTTCATTTCTTCTCTGTCTGTGTATGTAGATAGAACTTGCAACAGATTTACTTTACCAATCATGAGCAGTCAATGTCCATCAGCCACTGGTAGTAGAATTTAGGAGTGTTAGTGGTTGATTAGGCATTCGTAAGTTATGTGGAAATTAATACACCCTGTTCAAAAAATGATGTAATGTGCCTACTTTACATATGATGAGCACATGTTTAATTATTCTGTTTAAACTGTGGCCTTTCTATGATATTAATGCTTTTATGTCCAATAATGTATTTCTTGAACTGTAAAAGTCAACTTTCATAATTGAGCTCTTGAGTGAGTACCTGAAGAGGACCCTTCCCTCTTTGGTGGTGCTTGTGTTTTTTTCTGTGTAGTTTTTCCTGACCTCAAGTCTTGTTGATGTGCCATCTGTCATGCAGTTTATTTGATATTTATATTGATGCTTCTCCTGAATTCAGATAAAAAATCCTGCTCACTGCCTCTCTTCCTCAAATTTGATGCACATATGCTGTTAGATTCCATTCACCCCAATCCCGACAAAGCTTTCATCAAATGGATGGATTCTGACCCTCATAAGTTTACATTTATTGGCCCTCATTACAACTACACGGTGCGGGAAAAAGGGAGGTAAAGTGTTGATAATTCCAATACTGCCACTCTACTGCCACATGTTGGTGGTAGGGGAATGATTTACGTCCAATGAAAAGCTTGAGGTAATGATCCATGTTACTGCCAAACTCAGTGGATTGTCCATGCAGTAATACTGCTCATGGTAGATCTGCCAAAAATCCCCATAGAGTCCTAGGGACTCCAGAAATGGGCACCCGCACCTCTATGCAACCACTTGTACTCCTCTGGTAAATCCACAGGGCACATGGCTGGTAACATTTATCAATGTTGGCAGTAATTTAACAGGCTTACCCATAAAGTACTGTCAAACCCAGCTGTCTGATTTCCTTCACCCAAGAAACGCTAACTATCTGAAGCCCAGTCAATATCCCTCATGACCTATATGCAAACTAAAAGTGGTCCTTTCTCTTCTCCCTGCCTCCCTTCATCCCTCCTTCGCTCCCTCCCTCCTCTACTACAGTGCCTCCGTCCAATGATGCACATGGGCTTTGCTCAGCATTGGCTTGATCATGGCTTGGCTTTCTGCTCTGTTGTTTGCTTCAGTAATGCCTCCCAAAGCAAGGACATCTAAAATTAATTACAACCTTAGAAAGAACAAGGGCAAATCGAAAGAGGTCATTATTACCCCGGGCATTGATAACACTTCCAACATGTCTATGGGGCCACAAAGTGAACGAGGAACCATACCAGCACTTTTTCAACGCTCTTTGTCAATCTCTAAAGAGGCAGTACCTGAAGAGGTTATGGCCTTGTTACATAATGGCACTGACCCAGTGGACATTACAGACTTTGAGGATATAGATAACAATTCGCTTCTAGACCTCTGTCTCTCAATTCAGTGATTAATGGCACCCCGGCCACTAAAGGTACAACCCACAATGAGAGCCTTGCGATTATTCCTAGAAAATCAACAATTACGGTAGAGGCTCAGGTCTTAAACCCGGAACATAGTCTGACTCCTGTGGAGGTTTCGGGGCGGCTGTCGGAATCTCCATATCTTCGTATCCACATGCAGGACTCGAACACACATAATGAAAGCCGTCACCATGAAGAATCTTCATCGAACAACGCGGCAATTGTGGATTTGCAACCGTCTATGTCCTCTATGCAATTTGCCCTTAAAACCTTAAAATCCTATTAAAGCTTTGTGGAAGAATTTATGTGAATACAGTATTACAATTGAATCTTTTGGAGCCTGTAGCGACAAGTGAGTATGTGATGCCAGAAGATAAATCTGTGGAAGTTGCGTTGTCAAATGCAGAGGACATTTTTACTGATGAGAGGCCGGCTGCCTCTAATGAAAACTCCTTAGCTTTCTTTTCCAGGAAACAGTGGAGAAAGGCAAAAAGGGTTGCCGCAAAACAATCCCTGCCTGCAGTACCTTTATTGGGAGCGGCAATCCTTCTATCAAAAAAAGCGCGGAAAAGAGCTCTAAGGACCAAAAAGCGTCAGGCTAAAGGACCAGGAACACTCACCAGTTGGGTTTTAACTGAAAAAGCCAATGAGATTTCAGAGGTTATCAGTGACAATCAGGACTCTGGCACCTCTGACTAAACTGAAGACAATGTTAATAAATTCTATACCCCTTGTGGGAACCCTAAGACTGGGAAGCGGGACTACTCTGTCCTGGAAGTGGAATCTCTAGGCACGCTAGGGCTCCCCAGTTAGACGGTAATAAAATGTGTGTAATAAAAAACCTGAATCAGAAAACTAAAGGCAAATGGTTGCCTAGGAATGCGGTACTTACATGTTTACACAAAATACCCCAACTTAGAGTGATTTTGTCTGAAGACTTTTCTTTTGTTGAACCTCTGAAAGGGAATAACCCCAATGTGACTGTGCTACACTGTAAAGTTTTAGCCTCAGCACAACTAATTCTCATGCATAAGACTTGCCTTGCACAAATTGGTATATGTGTTGGTGTTGACCCTGAGGCGGAAGACGCTTTCTTCGCTAGGAAAGTCAGCAAATGCAAGGCAAATAAAAACGTCACACCTACCTTGACTGAAGGCAAAAATGTAAAAATGAGTGACATCCAAAACACTCTAAAATAGCTTGCCGATGCTTTACCCAAAGTGATGCATAAACCCTTAATTAGCTCTTTACTAGTATGGAATACGCGTGGTTTCAAACATTTCCTTACACAGTCCGGTTCGTTACCACTCATCACAACACATACTATTTTATGTTGCAGGAAACATGGTTACTTTCACTGATCTTTGTTGATGGTTATATGCTTTACCATACATTGGCTTCTAAGGGGAAGTTTGGTAGACCATTTGGGGGACTCCTAATTGGGATCGAAAAATCAATAATTTCTAGACAAATTGATACAGCTAATAATGAATATGCTATGGCTGTAGAAGTCACACTTCTGATCCATGGGTCTTGGAAAAAAGTTCTGTTAGTAAACATCTATACCCCCCCAGTGCTTGTCACAGAGAGCATATTCAAGATCTGTTGCATGAGGTTATTGCTTGTTGGAAAAGAGAAGTTGAGGGTATCTTCATAATTATAGGAGGTGACCTTAACTGCCACATTAAAGAGGCAGTGGTACCACTTCAAATGAGCTTTTGCAACCTATTACCCGCATGCTACATAATATTTTCAACCCAGAAGGTAACTGTTGGGTAAGCTTCTTTGAAGGTTGGAATATGGAAATAATCAATGGTCGTACACTCCATGACTGCCTGGGTAATTATACATGGAGGGCTGAAAGAGCGTGTAGTACCTTAGATTATATATTTACTAGTAGTGACGTGGCAAAGATTGTTAACGATATGACTATCTCAGTTAATGATTGGAGTGATCATGAAGCATTCATTCTGATGATTGGTGGTATTGATTATGTTCCCATTATAGGTAATATAGGCAACCATTTGACTAATCACTCTTCTACTCATATAATCTGGTCTGAAAAGAACATCTTAAGAGCGGACCAGGCAATTAAAGTCTGGGATATGAACTATTCTAGTTTATTCAATGCGTTACCTCTGGAAGATATAGGAAAATTGATTTCTACTTTCTCTGGCAAAGATGCCATGACTAGGTCACTTCTTACACTTAGTAATGCTCGTACCTCTTTAGTAAATAATAAAGATATTAGAGATGCTTAACACCAGTTAAGTAGAGACATTCATAAAATCAGAGCAAGTGGCAGTCCAACAAGCGACATATTAACTGAAATTAGGAAAAAGAAAAATAAATATTGCCAATGGTTGAAAATATATAAGAGAGCTAAAGAATTAGAGAGTTGGCAAAACACCATGAAGGTATTGTGCTCAAGGAACTCCAGAAATATATGGTCCCTATTGGGGTCAGTATGGGGGAGCAGGATCACTCCTCAGATAAATCCTATAAGTGCACAAGAATGGGTAAAATTAATTGAGAATCACAATGGGGAAACAAAAGAGACCTCTATTGCGCCCATGAATATGCAAGTTCTGCCCCCTTTTACGGTGTCTGTAGATGATCTTATAGTTAAGATTGGGACTCTTAAACCCTCTAGGGCCCTGGGACCTAATGGTCTCTCTAATATGGTCATGAAAAAGAACCCTCTCTTTTGGGCCAATCTATTAAAAATCCTGATCGACAAAATATTAAGGGAGGGCCGAATTCCTGCAACTTGGTAGATGGTGATACTGATCCCGGTGTTCAAAAAAGGGAGCACAACGGAACCCGGAAATTGCTGCCTTCTGTCAATGCTTGACTGCTCAGGTGAAATATTTTCCTCTCTACTTCTACAGAAATTGCAATCCTGGGCAGACAAGCCTGGGGTACTTGACTGCTTCCAGAGTGGTTTTAAAGCAGGATATTCGACCTCATATAATCTATTCATTATGAATACCCAGAGAGATAAGGCGTTGTGCCCCAAGAACCCACCCAGTTACATCCTTTATACAGATTTTAAGGCGGCGTTTGATATGGTCTATCGTAATATGTTATGACAGAAGCTGGAAAGGAAGTCTTGCCCTGTTGAGCTTATATACTGTCTGAAACTTTTACATTGTAACACCTCGGTACAACTAAGAATAGACACAGGGGGCATGTTGACCAGACCAATCCTACAGACGAGATGAGTAAAGTAGGGCTGTGTCACGGCGCCCCTGCTTTACAACCTCTTTGTCTCAGATGTTCCCAATTTCATTCTGGAACCCCACAACCGTCCACCAAAGATTGGATCAAAACACTGTGTAATAATGGCATATGCCGACAATTTAGTAATCTTTGACCACACATTTAGTGGGCTGCTCCGTTCAGCAGAGCGACTTTGGAAATATGCTAAATTAAATGAACTCATCATCAATCATAGCAAGACCGAAATATTGCTCTACTCACACGGAATAATTGCCCGACCTGCTTGATTATTAATTCCACTGAGATGCAATATATCCTCTCATATAAATACTTAGGGGTGGAATTTGATAATAAGGGTAGTTATGAAACATGTAAGCAGGTCCGGAAAATCAAGGCTGGCCAGCTCACGGCCATGATATACCAATTTACACGTAACCAGAGTGGATTTTCCATCTGGGGGGCTTGTCATTTGTATATACAGTGTATGGTACCAATGATAACGTACGGTCTTGAGACATTGATTAATATGAACCTTGATTGGTTACAAACTATTGAGGGGAAGTTCTTGCGGAAACCTTTGGGTCTCCCACAGTTTATTCCCATGGCGATTTTAAGGTTGGAATTAGGAATATTCTCTTTGAAGTCTGTGGTGCTAAAAAAGAAGCTGAATTATTTATTAAAATACGTCATTCACCTTCTAATCCCCTATTGCGGTGTATTGAGGAAGACATCTGTAGCAATAAGCAAAGTAAATTTGCCGCAGACATGGCCATTTTGTTTAAAGCAATCAATTCGGCTCAGAAATGGGGAGAAGATCATGAGCACTTGAAACACCAATTAGGCCACCAAGTTAAAATCTGGGATTTAGAAAATCTGAAACATTATGGCTTTGTGACACATATACTATATCCTTATAGGAAGGCACAGAAATATCTGAACTGATGTCCATCTATCAATCTAAGGCGATTCATATTTCTTATGCGTATTAACCATCTACCCTTACTTGTATCTACAGGATCCAAACGTTCTATACCTAAAAATTAAAGTTTCTGCAGATTGTGTTCAAAACAAGAGGAACTGGAAAATGCCAGACATATACTAACAAAATGTACTGCTTTGGCTCATGTCTATGTTAAATACTACGAGAGACTTGTCCATAATTTGGACTTCATTGAGGAAGATGGGTTCTGGCATACGTGTATGAATACTCTTAATGCCAGCCTCTATCTGTTCCTGTATAGAGTGTGGCTAAACACCAAAGAACTCCTTACTATTCAGACAACCATAAATTGAATTTTCTTTATCTAAATATTTAAGATCCATTGTACTGAATGCAACATCAAAACGTTTTACTTTTTCCTTATTTGCTTTATCTACTGTCTGCATTCTCCTCCTAATTGAATTGGAAATGCTATTTATATACAGATGAATTGTATCTTAACTGTGAATTTAGTACATGTTATTTGCTTAATAAGTTGTTTTATTTAGATGGATTTGATTGAAATCTATTTGATTGATGTATGTGTAAAGATTTTGTTTTAAAAAACCGTATCACATTAATGATAAATAAATAAATAAGTATTATTTATATTGCATTTTTGATATGCAAAATCCAGTTGATCGATTTCCTAAACAGCCCTTTTCATATTGCTCAGTGGCAGGCCGGTCTGAAATGCCTGCACAGAGGAAAGATCCCTTTTGTTTATGCACACATGGTTTGTAGCAGCTTTTCTACATTTGCCTTCGGGGCTCTTACCATTTTGACATTGTCATTCTATTTTGGAGCTTACATTTTTAAAAGCTGTCTCCTGATTCTCCTTTATCAACATGCACCTGATAGATTGGCCACATTACACATGTGGCTGTATTTATTATACCAGTAAATATGCCAGGTTATGAGTACCAGATGGGCAGTGTTGCTCCTTAATCAGGGAGTCCCTAGAATTCCACTGGGGATTTGGAGTATTTACTGAGGGTGCTGAATCCGCCCATGGCAAGTCCTATCATTCATTGCTCGGTGGTAATGTGGAAAAAAGAGTAGGAGATTTTTCTGCAACTTTTCCTCCAAACTTCTTCCCTTTACCTGCAAAGTCGGAATTGCCAGTGCTGTAAAAGTGGCAGAGATTCCAGTACTGGCACTTATTCACTGCACCACCAAACTTCCAATGAGGCTCTTTGGTGCTCATTACAAGTGTGGCGGTGTGGGAAAAAAGTAACGGAATTACTGCCACTTTTCTTGCACCGCTATAGTATGAGTATGGCCCTGGAGTGAGCGATTTACTTCTAGCATCATGCTGAAGGTAAATCCTCCCGCTTTCTGTAGAAAATTGGCAAAATCGGTGGAAGTAATTCCGCCGGCTGTTATTCCACCAAAAATGCCCAATAGAGTCCAATGGACTCTAAATAAATGGGGATTAACTCCATCACTGCCACTTGTAATCTGGCGGTAATTGCTACGGACCAAGTGGCAGTAACCGTAATTCCATTGGGTGGCATTCTGGCAGATGTACCACCGGAATAACACCCATCTCTTCTTTCTTGGTGGTGATAATATCAACAAGTCTTTTGCTTTAACATTAGTGTATTATGTATATGTATGCTACACAATGCTCGGCTGCTCTCATCTCCCCAGGTGTTGTGCGATTGCGAGTCTTGCTAAGGGGTGCCCAACTCCCCCACCCGCTCTTCCTTCATCACTGCTTCTCCATCCCACCCAAAAGTAAATGCGCTGTGAAGGGCCTGATGACTGCCTATCTTTCTGGGAGATGCTCTCGATGTTAGCTAGTGACATGGTTAACAAAAACAGTAAAGATTCAAGTTGCTGATGTTAACTCTATTCAGTGTCACTAACAAATGTCTGTTTACACTTTTGTGTTGGTAAAGGGCCCAGTCGGCTTGCGCCGGATACATACATGAGCGTGTATAAAGTACATCAGAGTCGGCCTGTTTGATAGACCCATTTAATTAGTTGAAGAACATTATTTTGAGATCAAACATTGTATACACCGATGTGTAAATATCTCTGTGAAATCAAATTAAAACTTAAAACTAACAGAACTGTTTGCTTATAATAGTTTGTGAAACATAGCTGCAGATCGACGTTAAGCGGAAGAAACCTAGTAATCTTTCAAGTTTGAACAGGGCCGTAGCGAACTCTGTCGTTAGGGAGATGATCTGATTTCTACGGAAAATGTCACAAAAAATGAATGAGTGCCTGGGCGGCGTGCGTGAATCCTTTACCTCTCCCCGTAGGAGATTCCCCCAAAAGACAGTAGCCCATTGTCACTTTGCTAGTTATTGCTTCACTGCCATTCATGGATATAACAATTCTTGGTGTAGCCTTTCAAGCACTTTATGTGGGCACAGCCATTTCAACACATTTGATGTGGTTACTCATTTTATCAACCATTGACTTATGCAGGCCCATCTTAAACCAGGGGCACAGAGGGGCCAGGCCCCTCACCCCACCCCAAAGCCACTCCCTGGCCCACCTTTGAAAGGAGGCCATGTCAGTGGTGTTAACCACCACTGGGACCTGGGGTGGAATTAGGGGGTTGCAAACAGGGAAGGATTTAGCAATTAGCATTCTGAGGAGCAGCACTGCAGGAGGCCCAGCCAGGATTTGTTTGCTTGCTCTGGACAATGGTTTGTGGCCCACAGCCATGAAAGCAGAAATGACCAGAGAGATGGAGGGCCATTCACACCTCTAAGTAAGATAACACACTTGCTCAATTGGGCAGCCTGCAACTATCTAGCCTATGTTGTTGTTTTTTTAACTGCACTATTCATCTTACTTATTTTTCAAACCCCTCATTTACAAGGTAGCTATTTTTCAAAACGATCAAGTTGATTTTTGTAATTTAAAGTTGTTTCTTTTTGTGTGGGAATATAACTGTTGTTTCTGTCATGCTTAATAGGATGGTTAACTGGAGCAAACAATAAAGGGCAGGTGATGATAATAGGAAACAGATCTCTGCAGCAGGTGCATACACCTTTTAGGACCCTAGAAAATTACATTCACTGGACCACAGACCATTGCAAGCATTTGTAGGCCTTGTGGTCCAGCAGGTTTGGCATGGCTGCTTACATTAGTGGCAGGGAGGCCACGGATGATTTGCAAAGACCAATATGGAAGCCTGACCAAAGCAAAGGCAAAGGTTATGACCGATTTTAAGACTTACATCCATCAGACTGGGGGCCCTTAGAAATTACATTCAAAGTACACATTCTGTGCATGAACTACTTGAGTATAAGTGAAACAATAAGGTTGGTAGTAAGAAAAATGTAATTCTGGAGGGGAGAAGTGTAGTCAAATCAAAGTGATATTATATGGAGGGACACACATTCTATGGACGCATTTGGTCATTTACCCATCCATTGCCATTTTAATCCTGATGGTATTCCCACCAACTACCTGCACCCTCCCTGTTGAAACATACCCTCTTGGGTACTATTTGAGCTTGCTCTGTCACAAAGTAACATACAATGGGTCACATTTCTTTTCCGGCGCCCGCGAATGGCCAATTACCATGTCATTATGGCCCCGTCGGACCGGGTAATTGCCCATTGGTGGGTACTGGAAAAAATGCTCCCCAATCCCATTTGAGCCCCACAGTGCTCAATGGGAATGGGGAGGTCGGATGCACCGGCCCCATTCAGAATGGTGCCGGTGCATCCGACATTCTCTGCCCGGGGGTGGTGTTACGCCCGCCAGGCAGACCTGGCAGGCGGGAAGGCACCCACGAGCAGAGCTCATAGTTTGCCGTTCTGGTAACAACAGTACCGGCAACCTTACCAGTACCGTTGTTACCGGACCGGCAAACTTATAATGAGGCCCAATGTTGTGCTGTATTGGGCATGCTTATGTTATATCTAAGCATTCTTTTGAGTTTTGAATGACTTAATTGCCTCTGTAAGTGAGCTCCTGATGTAATAGAAAATCTCTTAACAATGTGTGTTTTCAGCCAGTAGATTTAAAACCAATATGGGTGTCCTCAGACCTGTTCTTTGCACTTGAATCCTAAAACAAGAAATCAGAAAGCCAACCATTTTGACCTGTGTATTGGTATTAGACAGACATTTCCCAGACAATTACTTCATATGCCCAGGCACTCGCACAATTTTCCAGATGTTCCCACCTTATTGCCAGGCGGCACCCTTATGGCAGTGCCTGGAAAATGTCTATCCCATGTGTACTCAAAAGCCCAAACTGTTGGCTTTGCCAATGTGTGTTGGTTTCAGCTTGTCTCTCTAAGTGAAAGTATATATGCCCAGATGTGGGTGCCTTGCTTGCTTTACCTATGGAATCAAACTGCATGCACCTCAATGAGTTTGTCCAACAAGAGCCCCCCCCTGAACAGATCAAGGCTAGGCTGGCAAGTATGGACCAGCTTCAGATATTCTTCTGATGCATACTTATCAGTGAGGTTCTGGCCTAAATGGTATGTATCTTTCTGTATGTGGACCCCTAGCCTGCCTGGCCAGAACTGTTCATGAAATGAACAGATGAGTACTGGCTTCATAACATCATGCATTTGGAGTAACCATTGACAATGTTTGCATGCAAACAGAAAACCTCCTGTTTATTGGATTCCATGTGTTAATATCCCCGCAAAAATGTTGCCATAGAAAAATATCGCCATATGTGTGCAGTGATAGTAAACATGGAACTTGCGGGGCACACCCCTGCAGCCCCCATAATTTTCTTAATGGAGTGGGGGACACCTGCGCAACCCCCAGTCCCAATAACCCCATAAATGATCCCCACCAATAATATCACCTATGGCCTTACCCGACGACCATATATATATTGGTGGGGATAATATTACCTGATACCGTTTATTGTGGGTCTTGTTTGAAAAGTATGATATGACTTCTGGGTGTGTAGGAAGTGCCGGAAATTGAGGTTATTTGCTTTGGGATCCCACCAGGGACAGAGGGAGTGAGCAGGACTGGAGGATTGTCCCCTCCCCAGAATAAATATTTGCCTCTCAGAAAATTGGTCATGAAACATTGAAAATAACACAAGAGAAGAGCATTTCCTATTATGGTGCTGGCAAAGTATAAATGGTGCACATCTGTTAAACCTGAAAAAGGATATTGGAATATTTCTTGCACTGTGCACTCAGAGGTGGATTTGGATTTAACAGTCGGACAAGCAACAAATGCCCATGGGGCACCCTTGCTCTGCCATACTCCTCTCAAAATCAGCCAGAGCTGCACAGGTCCTCCCAGAAGGCTTATCTTTTTAACAAGTCTTGCAATCGGCAGCATATTATTTAAAACAGGAAGTGATTAGTGATAGGAAAAGTTCTATAAGCTTTTCATAACTATTTAAGTGTGATTGTTGGGTAATTAGACATTTTGGGGGTACAGAACAAGCTGTGTGAAACAATGGCTTTATTAGGCATTTCATTTCACTTTGTGTCCGTATGAAATTTTGTGTAAATTCTCATTGTTGTGCATTCTGGAGCTTTTCAGTTTCATTCAGGATGGGGAAAACAAAGCTACACTCAAACCATTATACCACCACTTTTTCCACTCTGCAAGACTTGGAAAATTGCAACCTATGATTGTAGCTTTATTGGTAAAAGCAAGCAGATTCCAAATCGTAAATTGTGGGAGAGATTTACACTTTTGCAGACACATAGTGTAAAAGTGAATAGAAAAGGCGAGTTTGCCTATGTTTTGCTATTTACATTTCCAGTAATTGTTGGAAGCAATTCAAATTCCTTGCAAGGACCCTTTTTTTAAAAAGTGAAGACAGGAGTGGTTCCCTCCATGCAATTTAGTATTCAAAACAAAATGACCCCACTACTCTTTTTCATCAACCCATTTCTGCAATGATGTACATACACACTGTTGAGGTGCGTTATCATGTGACTTGTGCATTTCTAAAGTAGTCTGCATAAAATTGAGTATTTTTGTCATTGTTTATGCTTTGTTACAAACCTTTACAAAAGAAGTCAGCGAAGAGAGATAAATAAACTAAATAAATGAGAAAAGAAAAGCAAAGAGAAACATTGAATGCAGAACTTACAATACTAAACAATATTTCATTTTCATGGGTTAGACTCATTGGTATACAAGTATACAATTCATAACAATAACATTTTCTTCCTAGCAATCATCCCTATCACTTAAAATGTATTTTATATACAGAGTAGCAGCTATGGTAAGTGGTAAGTACCATTTAAAATTCTGTACAAAAAGTGACTTGTGTGCAAAGACTCAGTATTGTAGTATTTTAGGTATTTAAATCCAAGCTGCAATACAGATATGTACCAACTTGAGCTGGGAAGATGTGTGGTCAAGTACCTACATTTCAGGATAGGGTCAGATTCTGGCTTTACCTCTTAACCAAATTGTCTAATCCTGAGCAAATAATTGAAGCTCACTGTGTGTTTCCTGCCAAAATCAGGTGCCCTGAGAAGGGATTCAGTTTGCAGTATCAGCTATTAAAAGAAGCCCAATCGTGGTTTGATAGATGGGCAGTGCAGGGGTCAGGGCCCGCCAAGGATTCATGCACACATCTTTTTTTGCAAAATATAAGGCCACATTTATTGAAAAGAATTGTGACATTCAATAGCAAAGCAAACACGTCAAACAAGAAGTCATCATGGACAATTGCATATTATAAACAGTATGTACAGACTATGTACCAGACAATGATGTATAGGGGGTGGCAGGAGAGCGATGGACCTTCACCCTGCCACGTCCAACGGGAGCAATACCAGGAGGCTGGAAACCCCTCAACCTGCACTGTTTATCTTCTGATTCCACTCTCTCCTGCATGATAGCACTCCTACACACCCTCAAAATGTGCTGAAAAATTGCAACAAAAAATAAAATGTTGTGCTTCTAAATGTCATTTTGTAAGAAACAAAATGTCCTATTCCTTGCTTCAATATTTATTGTGGAGGGACTGTCTTTCACAACAAAATGGCTAGACCACAAGCACCTCCTCCATGGCCTGCTGGGAGTAGTCACAGTATTCAGTGAGGTATTGTTGAGCACACACCATCTGAGATGGAAAAAGGAGTGGGGGCCTCATTGTTTAGCCCCTGCAGAGGAGGAGGTGGTATAATCCTTGATTCTCCCCAGCCAGGCACAAAAGTCAGTGGGGTTAGGGGGGGGTACGAGGGAGCGGTTGTAAATGGGAATGAAGGTCAGGGGGAACTGATGGAAGGTGACAGGGGGTGAAAGGTGAAGGAGGAGTGAATAGACTAGAAAGAGGAGAGCTGATGGGAAGAGAAGATCGATGCTGCCACACTATTTTTTCTGCTTCTGTTTTGCTCTGTACCGTTTTCTATAGTTATGTTGAAAAAAGGTGCACAAAAAATGTGTCTTAGTCCATGATTAATTTGGATTAATCTACCAGACTCTTATTAAGGGTTCTGCAGTATAAAGCTTTCATTTATCATGCTTTGGCAATAGTTTTCCATATGGAAATGGGGGAGCGTATGGAAGATGAAGTGAGTAGCGAATCGAAGATCAAAGTTTTGCAGGAGCTTATGGAGGAAACAAAGGAGCAAATGTAAGAAGAGAGCAGAAGGATTTGGAAGGGGTTCTTGCAAGCGTGTGATTTTGGGAGGGATGAGCAGGTGGCAGGCAAGAGCAGATTTCCCATTAGAACAAATTGAGTGAACCTGGGCAAATCACTTTATGCCAGCAAACCCGGTTTCCAGCCAGAGTCATACCCCTAAACACACAGCTCCATTAGTAGAAAAAGACAACCTAAAAAACATGCAACATTTGTTGCACATGTGACAGCCGTTAACTACTCCTGCCATAACCTCCACACCCATCATGCTATGACTAATCAACTTCCGGTGCACTAGTGGTCTAGGGATGAATATCGGTTTCTAAACCATCAATCAGCCCCACACCTCTAGTACACCAGAAGGGATCCGAACAGATTGGAAACACAAGCAAATTATAAACCTCCTTGTACAATTTTGGTCACGTGGACAGAACAGCAGGCTTATCTCTGCAAGGTCGTGGATCGTTGGTTAGTTGCAGTACAGCAAAAATAAAATGATTACTCAATCATAAAAAGACTGTCCAGTCAAGGTTGTATACAAATATCTACTTTATTATTAGTCAACAGGCAGTTCTAGCACACTACAAAATACAACCCACCCTGTAAATGAATGCCCTTCTTAAACCCAAATTGAGGATCTCAAAGACAAAGGTAAACTAGCCCTGTTACTACTATTAGACTTGTGTTTGATCTGGTTAATCACCAAATCCTCTGTCACCACCTGAAAACTGCAGCTCACTTCTCCGACATGGCCACTAACTGGATTCAATCCTTCCTGGATAACAGACAGATGAGGGTATTCTCGCCCACCTCCGCAGCTGACCCTGCACCAGTCCCCTGCGGAGTCCCCCAAGGATCGTGTGTATCCCCTTGAATGCCCTTCTTAACAAAATATCCACCCTGCAATCCAAAATTATCGCCAAACAAAATACCCTCCACACCACTATATTCAGCAATACCAGGTCACCTAAAATAACTACCCCTGACTCCCCGGTGCCGTTCAGCTTCACACCGCTCACCGTTCTGTAGGTTGGAAAAATTGTCTGCAACTTAAAACCTTCCAACTGCCAAGGGGACGCTTGTCCAGCCCCGATCATTAAGGAGTCGGCTCATGACCTCGCTCCTTTTATCACCACTTTTATCAACGCCTCCTTTCAATCGGGAGTGGTCCCTAATAACCTGAAGGATGCTTGGGTTATTCCTCTCCTAAAAAAACCAACCTTAGACCCGGAGGTTCCAACCAATTACAGGCCCATCACAATGGTCCCATTTCTGCTAAAAATCTTAGATAAAGCAGCCTATCTTCAGATACAGAACTATCTGGAATCAAACAACCTACTAGGCACGAGACAATCTGGCTTCAGACTGAAGCACGGTACGGAGACAGCCCTCCTCGATCTCAAAACCCAAATTGAGGATCTCAAAGACAAAGGTAAACTAGCCCTGTTACTGCTATTAGACTTACCTGCTGCCTTTGATCTGGTTAATCACCAAATCCTCTGTCACCATCTGAAAACTGCAGCTCACTTCTCCGACATGGCCACCAACTGGATTCAATCCTTCCTGGATAACAGACAGATGAGGGTATTCTCACCCACCCCCGCAGCTGACCCTGCACCAGTCCCCTGCGGAGTCCCCCAAGGATCATGTGTATCCCCTACCCTCTATAATGTATTTACTAAATCCTTATTTGATGTGCTCGACTATCTGGGTGTCACCTACACAAATTATGCTGATGACACCCAGATACTCATCCCCATCATGGGTGATTACACAGTCGATTCGAAAGCCCTAAATGACGTTTACCATGTCATTCAAACTTGGATGGCCCAACATGAGCTCTGTCTCAATGATGACAAGACAGAGCTCCTCATGCTAGGTACTCAGCAAAGACTAAACAAGCTGAACCCTATGTTCAGTTCCTTTAACATCGATGGAAATCGAATAAAAGTCTCCAAAGATACCAAAACGCTTGGAATCTACCTCGATTCCACCCTCTCCCTTCACAGACAAACAAATGCAGTTGCGGCCGCCGCTGTCTATACCTGCAAGCTGATCACAGCATGTCGCCCTTTTCTCTCCACACACAACTGTACTACCCTCGCTAGGACCCTGGTCATGTCCAAACTGGACTACTGCAATGCAGTGTACGAGGGCACTAATCAGGTAAACCTAGACAAGCTCCAGATCATACAAAATAATGCCATCAGGGCAGCCCTCAACATCCCCAGATCTGCACACATTTCGGATACCAGGAAGAACCTTCATTGGTTATCAGTCTCCCAAAGGATCTCACTAAAATCGCTTGCCCTAACCTACAAATGCATGAATAACATGGCCCCCACCTATATCTCCTCGCGATTCACGCTGTACACCCCAGTTTGCTCACTTAGATCTACCCTGAACCAGAGACTACTGATACCTAGATACAAGCTCCAAACAGCTGGCGGATCCAGCTTCCCAGTCCTGGCAGCCAAATTGTGGAACGCTGTCCCCTTGACTATTAGAAACCTCCCCTCCTTCAACCTTTTCAAACATAGAGCCAAATGTTGGCTAGTCACTTCCAATGCCCAAGCTACATTCTGAAAACGTGATGCAATAACTTATGTATGGATGTACTATTCGACAAACTATGTATCGTTGTACTACTTACCTATGCCTATTTCTATGCTACATTTATTGTTCGATAAATAATCACTGTTTGCAACCTATGTAACCATTGCTCTCAAGATATGCGCCCGGTAGCCTCCAGGCCTGGTTTGCGCTATACAAATAAAATAAATACAAATACAAATACAGAGGATAGACAGTTTGAGGAAGGAAAAGGGATGCACTCTTGATACTGACAGAAGGGTAGTCGGTAAAGTAATTAATCGGAATAGTTCAAGGATACTTGGTTTCAGCACAAAGAGTGTGTTGGGGGTCCTGACCCACGTTTGAGCTATCATGCTGCAACATTTGGTGCTGTGGGCTTAGAAAATCCAAGATGGCCAAAAAGCCCACATGTGCGCCAAAATCCAGGAGAACCACGCAGTTTGTGCACACTAAAATGATTGCCTAACTTGCCACCCACCAGTGCGAGCAGGATGGGCCGGGGTGCCATGAGTGAAATGTGTGCCAAAGGAAAAACTGCACTTTAAAATCACCTTTTGTTTCTCTGAATGCCAGCTCAAAATGCCTATTTTCAAACATTGCAACACATCCAAAAATCTCACTGAACACCAGCGGACATCTGGCAGAATGAAGTATGTGTGCATACTAAATCTGGGAAGTTGAAGAGCCCCAAAACAATGTTCATAACAAGACTGGCTGAGCTCTGCAGGTCTGCAGCAGCCTAACTGAAACTGGATTTAAAACTACCAAAAATCGAAAATGTTTAAATTAACTGAGTAACCTACTTTGAGTGTCACATAGTTTGTCACTGTTTAAATGTCATAGTTTTAAACTTAGAATCAGCATTCTAGCTGCATGCGTAAAAATTGGAAGTTTGATTTGGACAGGAAAACTGGCAGCCAAAGAGACATTTAGCTGAGGCCTGGCTTAAAAAGAGAGGGAATTTTGCCCACCAGCTACCCCCGACAGGAGTTGAGACTTGCACAACAGCTGTGTTCCCAGGCCTAGCTGCCTTGTGCTGTTCCCACCAAAAGGGATATGACACTTCTCTGATTGAATTACCTGGGCTCTGCAGGAAATTGAACAATGCCCTGTCCTGACTCAGGCAAATGTTTTATTGGGGGGGTCGTAAAAGTGGCTTCCTCCTGGAAGGAAAGGGGAGGAGCACTGCCTGTGAGAGCAAGCTGGCTTGGCAGAACTGGAAAAACCAGAAATTCAACCTTGTGCTGGGGGAAACCACACCCCTTTGGGGCCAGAACATAAATCTAAAAAGATGGATCATTCATAGAGCGGACTTGTGAAAATGTTATAAGTGATATTATTATTCTTGTGATTTTTCTGTGCACATTTGAAGACGTGTTAGGACCCGGTGGTATGTTATGGGGGGGTTTTAGTGGAAAAGAGGATATTACTCTAAATGCATGTATGTTAAAAATCTGACACTCCACCACCTAATGCCCACACACTATGGGCACATCTGTGTAAATGCGGGGAAAAATCCAATATTGGTAACCCGACCAAAAAGTGAAATATGTTGCCATTTTTGAACCCAAGCTCCTCGAAACGACAGAATTGGAACAGGGGCTACCATCAGTAAATGCATGATGTGTGTATGCAATGCCAAACAACTGTCTATTGGGGAAGTATGTATTGCAGATATAGATTTGTGTGTAAAGTTGACAGGGGTGGGTTCTCTGTATCATAAACAGACCTCATCATGATGACACTTCATTTCATTCCCCCAATCAAGGGGAAGAGGAGGAAGTGGCCAATGACAAGTGGAGAGGGGTAGGGCCTAGAAAGCTAGCCTCTCCACCCACTTTCAAAACACATAAAAAGAGCCACTGGAAGCTAGAGAGGAGATTCTATTCCATCTGCTGCGGGACGCTCTGCCGGGAAAATCCATACTTTACCTCCAGAGAGCCAACACAGAGACTTCAATCTATCCACCTTCAGAGACCAAGACTTTACTTCAGAATTTGTAGCAGAGAGGTCAACTACAAGCTAAATCCCTCTTTAGCAGGCCTCAAATCATTGCAACTATTCACAGCCAGGCGAGCTGTTTGAATTCTTTGCAAGAACTCTTGCCATTTGCCAGAGAGCAGTGTTGTATCCAGAGAGAGACCAGCTGAACCGGAGACCGCTGTATCCGGACCCACAGACCTGATCAGAACCAGAGACCCAGACTAGACCAGCAGAGCAGAGCTGACCCAGACCGCTGTTCGCAGAACCAGAGAGCTGACCCAGATCACTGTGAAGTGCCGAGACCAGAACCGGAGTCCAGTCCAAAACCTGACCAGATCCGTGGCGAGGCCTATTTCTAAATATATTGTGAGTACCTAGCAGAACTGTGCAGAACCAATCACTTAGTTAAAATAATCTAATCCAAACTATTTTAATCTAAGTAGAACTGCCTCCTAACTGTCACCTGTCATTTGCAAAGCTGTCACCTGTCATTTTCTAGCTGCAAGCTGTAACCTGTCGCTTTGAACTTTTAAAATTTAAAATCCGAAAAACTACCTTTATTTAATCGTCCGTATCTCTGGAACCGTTTGGGCTAGGAACTTGGTTTAACTTTCCTCTGAAAGCTTAGAATCTCAACGAGCCTAGAATCTTGCCGCAATTTGCGATTTGGCCCGATTTCTTTACTTGTAAAAAGATAGCTGCTTTTGCCTGAACTACTAAATTTCGTTTGCCTCTTAAGAACCATCCCTGAATCATTGCTAGAGTGAGCCTGGACTAATATTAACTAGATACCACTCACCCTGAACCTCCTGAAGGGAATTAAAAGCATTTTCAGCATATTTCTCACTGCATTGTCACCATATTCAAAGCACTTGGGTCTGTGTTTCAAAACTCCTATTTGTTGTATAAGCTGCTGGGGGGGAATTGAACTGAATTCTATTTGATTGCATTCCTAAGAACTGAGTCCCATTCTATTCATCTCCTTACATTGCATTAAGGGGGGGGGGTGAATTGTCCAAGAAAGTGATTACATTGTCTTTTGCTGAAATCCTATCAAGTTATTTTCTGTACTGCATTTCATTCCACATTGCATCCATTTGAAACCATAAAAGTATTGTTGCTATCGTATCCATCCTATAACCACTCATCATTGATTATAAAGAAGTGTGCTAATGCCGGACTATCCATTATCGATTACTGCTCAGATTAAGTGTGATATTCAATTATTAATTTATTATAAAGTGTGATATATATATATATTGTTTAAATTATCAAATAAACCTTTTAAACTTGCAAAACAGAACTACTTCTTGGCTCAGTGGGGTCAGGGGGATTCCAAGAGAGGGGTGTTATATAGGGGTAGTCATCCAGAACTCATGAACTGGACGTAAAGATATATCAATAATGGTTTCCATTCAGTATCCCAGACTAGGCATTGACTTAGCTGTAGTGTTCAATTGAATCCTCTTACAAGAGCAATGGGTTGAAAAAAGTCACCAGGGGCCTGCAGAAAAGGACTAGGGGGACAGAAGCACAATGCACCTTGTGCTTGTAGAAGTTCTTGGTGTTGGTGCTTGACAGGGCGAGTCGGTTTCAGGGTGCTTTGTAGCTTCTGCGACAGAGTTCAAGACAGGAGAACGTGGTGGGTATCATGCGTCAGGCAGTTCGTGAGCAAGGCTGGATGGACGGCTGCAGGCTGGCCTACACGGTGGCTCGGGCTCAGGAATCATTGTCTCAGTGCTGGTCGGCGGGTCTGAAGCAGTGGCCGAGGTGTCTTGGATGGCATGAGGGACTGCGGCGTAACAAAAAACAGTGTTGCAGTTGGCTGCAGCTTAAGGGGCTCGACTGGCTCGAAAAAATTTCCTTTAAGGCAGACGTCAGTAGGTGCTTGTAGATGCACTCATCCTAGCTTCTTTGACCACCCATCATCCTGTCTCTAAAAAGTCAAATGTCTTACTTCACCTCCTCAGAGGCACTCTGCCTTCCCCCTTCTTCCCTCAGAGGCTCACTGTCTCCCAAGCTCTGGTTCTCTCTATGTTGGACTACTGTAACAGCCTCTTTCCAAATCTACCTGCCTCCACTCTACGCTCTTTACAACTAATCCAGAACAGGACGCTGAGAATTGTCCTTGGCCTCAAGCCCTGGGATCATATCTCTACAGCTCTGGAATCCCTTCACTGGCTACCAATGGAGGCAAGCATTTGAAACCTTCTGCAATGGCCACAAGGCTTTCTGGGGCCTGGGTCCTAAATACCTTCAACTATCCCTCTGTAAATAACTCAGCTCCCGAGCACTTCGCTCCTCTACTTCTAACTCCCTCAGGGTCAGTTGTTTTTAAAAGAAACAAGCTGTGGGGAGTTCTCTGTCTTCGGCTGGGGCCTCCCTTTGGAACAGCCACCCTGCCACCTTCAAACTTGAGGGAAACCATCTCCAGTTTTGGAAGCACCTCAAGACCTTCCTCTTCATTTCTGCCTTTGCCCCTCTTCTCCCCTGCTGATGTGTTTTCTCTCTCAGGCACTGTGCACCTGGCCACCCTCTTTACTTTAGGCCCAGATACCTGCTCACCATGCCTTGTGTATGAGCGTTATACAAATAAAATATTTCATTTCATTTAATTTCTGTTGCAGATCAAAAGGTTCTCTCTGAATTGAGCCCCCTGTGGCTCCTGATTAAAGGGGCAGGTTTCCCTTGAAGCTGTGTCAATATCAGACTTTTGGCCACCACCAAACCACATACTTGTACCTTCTGAATGGGGACCCCCTGCAGGAATGACTACTGTCCATACATAGTCCCAGACATGACAGGTCAATGCCCTTGATACTGAGCAGCAGGAATTGGCTTCAGGTTGACACAGTGCATATCAAAGGTTGTTGGGGTTTTCCTGTCCTTTGTTGGTCCTACGACCATGCCTCCCGTGGCCCTTTTTGAATTAACTCTCCAATTAGTATGCGAGGCTGCCACCAGCACCTAACAAAAGAAAGGGACGATCCATGGATCCTTTGTTAGTTAATTAGGCTGGCCATGGCAGGAGGAATGTTTTGGCCCTTCCCCTTCTGAGATGCATCGTGTACTCCACATGTCAGATGCCAAATAAATATGACAGTGAGGTCTTCCTGTAGGCTGTGTCCACCCACCGTGCACGGGTCTATGTGTATGTCATGTGTGAGCATAGGAAAATGTGTTCAGATTAGCCCCACACATTTTCCAGATGTGTATCTACCATCATTCAATTTCAAATAAAACATTTAAAAAGTCCATGTGAGTGCACACCCCTGTGTGCATGGTTGAATTCCTCACATGCCCCCCATCTTCAACATGTGAACCCCCACCCTACTGACGGTCTGGCTCGTCACCAAAGCAACATTACCAGCTGAGGCCATCTTAATTTCCATGCTCGGAGCCTGGGTTGTGCTGGATGTCCATATCTAATCGCTGAAGGGAGATGACCCAACGCCAAAGCTTAGGGTTCTCCCCTTGCATGGGCGTTAAATAACAAAGAGACTGGTGGTCTGTCTGGATTGTAAAGTGCGACACAAAGAAGTAGGGTTTCAGCTTCTTTCCGGCCCATACAACCACGTAACCCTCTTTTTCAACGATAGCCCAGTTCCTTTCCCTTTTTGTCAATCGCCTGCTAATGTAGGCGACAGGTTGCTCTACCCAATGAGAGTTCAGCTGCGCTAACACTGCTCCAATCCCAAAATTACAGGCGTCTGTCTGTATAACGAAATCCTGACCATAGTCTGGCACTTTCAGAATGAGGCCTTGCAAAATCCATCCTTTAAATACTGAAAGGAGGTTTGACAGACAGGTGTCCAAGTTACCTTCTTCGGCATCTTCTTGGAAGTTACATCATTCAATGGCATGGCAATGGTCCCATACCTCTTAATGAATGACCAGTAGTACCTGGTGAGACCTAGAAAGGCTCTCACCTGTGTCTGTGTGCTGGGAATGTCCCAATCCTTCACAGCCTGTACCTTTGCTTCGAGAGGATGTTTCTTACCTCCACCTAGCAGGTGGCCTAGGTAAGTCACAGTGCCCTGTACTATCTGGAACTTTGTGGCCTTGATGGTCAGACCTGCAATCTGCAGCGCCTGAAACACTTGCTTCAGGTGGGATAAGTGGTCCTTCCAGGTGTGGCTGAAGACAGCACTGAAATCTAAATCGGTGACACTGAAGTTTTCCAGACCAGACAAAAACTGGTTATCCATCTGCTGAAAAGTGACAGGGACATTCTTCAATCCGAAGGGCATCACAGTGAACTGATATTGTCCTTCTGGGGTGGGGAATGCTGATCTCTCTCTTGCTCCATCTGTCAAGCCAACCTGCCAATACCTTGCCGTGAGGTCGATAGTACTTATGTACTTGGCAGCACTGAGCTTGTCAATGCGCTCATCTGCCCGAGGAATGGGGTAAGCATCTGTCGTTGTGACAGAATTGAGCCCACTGTAGTCCACACAAAAGCAAACTTCAGTCTTCTCACCACTGGTCTTTTTAGGGACAAGTACCACTGGGATAGCACAGGGGCTGTGGGATGGCTCTATCACTCCTAGATACAGCATCTTGGAAAAATCCTCCTTGATGGTGTCTCTGACCTTATTGGACATCTGAGGAATCCTACTCTTCACCGGTTTACGGCTTACTGCCTCCAGGGTCCACATCATGGGTGCACCAAACTGCGTGAGCTGGAGTCAGCCAAAACAGACCGGCAAACTGTCGCAGTAACCGGCAACAGTCAGTAAGTTGCTGTTCTGACAGGTCAGTGGCAAGGCTAATACCTTCAACTGGCCCATCTGTGGCTTCAATGTGCAGGAGGTCTGGGAGGGGATCAGACTCCTCCTCAGTCTCTCCATCAGTCACTAATGCCATGACCAAGTCATCCCAACCGCACTGGGGATTAGGCCGGTTGACATGAAAGAACCTGCACATCTGTTTAGGTCCTTTCATGTAAATGAGGTAATTCACCTTTTCCAGCTAAGAGTAAGGCCCAATCCACTTGTCCTGAAGGGCACTGGGTTTGACCGGCTCCATAATCCACACCCACTGTCCTGGAGAATACACTGTCACTGTCACTGTGGCCTTCTGGTCGTGCCAGTGCTTCATCAGCTCCTGACCGGCCTTAAGGTTTCTCATTAACCATTCCATGTACTTCACCATTCTAACCTAAGGCCAAGTGCATAGTCCACCACATCTTGTGTAGGGGATGAAGGATTGCTCTCCCATCCCTCTTTCACTACACTGAGGGATCCTACTACAGGGTGTCCAAACAGAAGCTCAAAGGGGATAAACCCTACTCCATTCTGTGGCATCTCCCTGTAGGTGAACGGAAGGCATAGCAGGAGAATATTACATTTTCTCCTCAGATGCTCTTCCAAGCCACCTAGCATGCCTTTCAGGGTCTTTTTAAACCGCTCAACAAGCCCATTTGTTTGTGGATGGAAGGATGTGGAGAAATGGTAGGTGACTCCACACTCTTCTCACATAGCCGCAATATACGCTGATATGAAGTTTGACCCCTTGTCAGAAACAACTTCTTTGGGGAATCCAACATGGAATAATATCCCAATCACAGGGGCTTTGATGCTCCTCAGAGGGACAGCCTCAGGGTATCTTTTGGGGAGTTCTGTCACCACCAAGATGTTTCTGGTCACTGAGATGATTTGAGGATCCAAAGGACCCACAATGTCCATGCCTATTCTCTCAAGAATCAGCCCAACCACGGGTAGTGGTATTAAGGGGACCTTTGTGGCACCACATATTTTGCCAGAAGCAAACAAGTCAGGCAATACCTTAACCTTTCTGCCAAACTGTGGCCAGTAAATGTGCACAGACAGCCAGTCCGATGTCTTAGTCACTCCCAAGTGAAAGACTAAAGGAATTTGGAGAGCCAAATACAAAAGGAACTTTCTGTGGCACTGGGGAATCAACAACATTCTGGTGCCCTCACTCCAGAGTCTTTTGGTTCACCGTACAGGAGTCCATCCTCCCAGTAGACTTTGAACAGTACAGGGGCCTCAACCTAAGCCCACTCCTCTGCCTGCTTCCACAGACCCGCGCATTCATCAAATGGCAACAAAGTTATAAGCCATCTATTAATGTTGAGACCCACCTCTAATTTTGGCCCCCTTGACAAAATCCCACCACACTTTACAAAAACATTCAAATCTGGGTCCTACATTTTTTTGCAAACTTATGTTCACATTCGTAAAACGGCACAAAATTTGTAAGCCTTTCAAATATTTTGGGAACCCCTCAAACTTTACAAACAGCAACAAACTTTATAGAACCCTTCAATGTCAAGTCTAGAATTATATCACAAGGTTTCATGCAGTTTCATCAAGTGGTGCCAAAGTTATGAGCCATCCAAAAACTACTTTTCACCAGCTCCTTAATACAAAAACATGCATGGATGCCCCCAAACAACCAACATGTTTGTGGACTTCGAAGAAGAAAAATACCAGTTTCTTTGGCTTTTTATGGGCATATCCTCATCACCCGTCAACCCCCCACATAGTTTTTCATTAATGTGACAAGTGAAAGGTTATGTATTTTCATATATAGTTACCGCTGTGTCTGTGGACAACAGCGGCAGTTCGTGGATCCAACATTGCGACGGTTTCAAAATATATAACACAGCTCACATTTTTCACCATCCAATCAGTGGGTGTATATGATACCCGCAGACATCATGCCACTCTCACATTGGGCCAGGAGGGTGTCCACTGGCCGAATCGGGAAGTGAGTCCGTGGAAAGGACCCAGCAATCACTAATCCTTTTTTACCTAATTTCTGGCCATTTTTTAAAAAAACTACTGGATGTCTTTACATCGAATTTACAACAACACGCTTTCGGGACCAAGCCGCCACACCTGGTACTAAACTTTTTTTCCATTGTGTCTATGAGGAAAACCACACATTTTGAGACACCCCTATAACTTTGTCCCCGCTGGACAAAACCTCACCAAGCTTCAAAGAATCAATCTGAGGGGGTCATATACATGTTTTGCAGAGTTTGATGAGGATCTGGCCAGAGGGAAAAAGTTATAAGGCGGACAAAAAGGGTTCTTCCTATGGGTTGAGCAACTTAACGATAACTACTCGGCTGTTGCTGTACGCTGTGTTATATATAAACAATTGGTGATCTGTGGGGTACATTTAAGGCCTAAGGCAGAACCCCCAAACAACAAAAACTGCATTTCAGCAGTTACCCAAAAATTGCTGTGCTTGTGTCTGCTGAGCACATACAGGGTGAGAGTTGAACACAGCCACCACAAGAATAGCTGCATTTTGTTTAATTCATGTGAAAACAACTCAAATTCAGAATGGCTGTGCATTGATGTTCTGTCATTTAAACATTCAAGGCTGCACAGGAAAATGACCTACATTTAAAACGGCATCGTACTGGTGCTACTTTCATTTTCAAACATCACACAGTTTTGATCTATTAAAACACAGCCCTGTCCGTGTATTTTATTTTGAACAGCATCAAATAAGGCCATCCCTCCCAGAACGGCATTGTTTCATCAGTAAAGTATATGAAAAGCAAAAGAATTCTGCTTCGAGTCTGCACGGCTAGGATTTAATTTTTGAAATAAACCAACACACGCAAAGTACTTCAAAGAAAAGATGCTCTCTCTTGCCTATCACCAAGAAACCATTTTCAAACATATCTCTGCATCCAGAAACTGACCAGATCTATAAGAAGCCTTTCAGAAAGTAAATGCAAAGGAAGCTGTGTGCAGGAGAAAAAAACGCATTTTGTGAAATGAACATGAGAAAAAATGAACTCGTATGAATCTGTTGTTGCAAAGCAGAAAATTACCTTGGGAAAACTAAATGTGAAATAATACTGTAGGTCGCACAGAAACACAATTGTACATGTGGTGAGAGGGGCTGCAAAGATATGTCTATTGTGCTCTGTTTTTCCCCCCAAAAGACAAATAAGCTGGTCTGAAGTCCAGGAATTTCTGTCAAACCAGTTTGGCACCAAGGATAATTTGGCACCTACCAGTGACTAAGGCTGCAAGAGTAGGGGCCCTGTTCTTATGGACCGGACAGTGTCATAATTAAAGGTTCTCCCAGACTGCCAGGCTGAACTGCTTCCAAGGACAAAGGATGGGGGTGAAGCCCTGTGTTTTGCCTCGTAGGTGTGATTTCCTCTGCATTCATTCCCAGTATCCACTGGAGGACTTCAAAGGGGAGTCCTGTAAACCCTGGTGCAAGCTGACCCAGGGGAGACAATTTGGATTGTGGGAGTGGCAGCGCCACCCACTTCTTTGGCAAATCCACCTCATTGACATGAAAAGCAAAATATTTCTGCTCAAGTCCACACAGCTTGGATTTACTTTTTGAAATAAACCAACACAATGCAGGACATTTATACTTTAAGACGTTTTTCCCGGCAAGCTGAATAAGCAGTAATATGATATTATGACAGTTTTCATGTGATTTTTGAACAAGCACAATAAGACTATGTGCATCTCTCTCTGGCACGTGGTTAACTGAAATGGCAGAAAAAATGCAATTCTGGGGGAAGCATAAATGGCACAGATATTTAACTTGGGAAAACTATGCCAAATACCATTATGCATATTTTAGATAATATGTTTCTCCTGAATACGCTGAAATTGTGCCCAAGGACGAGGCAATATTGCACAGAATTGGCATTTGAACCGGCATATTCCTTGTGAAATATGGGATCTGCCTATCTGATTTTTATGATGGTGACTATTGTAAATATGAAGTTTTGTACCATAAACCACTTTTGTGAAAAATAGGCTTGTGAGACAAAGGGAGTCATAAAAATGCACACCTAGGGTGAGGTCACTTCCCTGGAACCAATCAGCTCAGAGGGAGGAGGCAACACCTATAGCCCTGGCCTATCCCATTCAAGGGGTAAGTCCAGGGTACTTCTGCCTATATTGCAAAATTCTCTGATGTCATTCTGGCTATATAAGGGGTAGACTGGGAGACACAGGGATATTCAACATTCAAAATTCACACTTCGAGATTCCAAGACCTCAGATCCATATCCAGGCACAACCACCTATCCAGACCCAGGCATACCCAATAATCCAGGGAGAATGGAGGAAAGGCCGCTGATCCCTTTTAGGAGAATCCAGTGACCAAACTTTTTGCCCAGGTGACCCATCCCGCTGTCCACAGTGACCAGACTTTTCCCAGCTGTTCCCCGCCAGGAGAGCCCAGCTGACCCAGTAACCAGATCTCTTGACCACGCCACCCGTGACCCCATCGTCTAGAGACCCTGCTGGCTGTCCAAATTACCAAACCCAAGTACCTTGTAAGTATCCCACCACCTAGTAGCCAAAAACTGCATATCCCACTATTTTTCTTGCATCCTGTTCAGACCCTATTCAAATCCCATAAAAACCCTAGTCATATCTCAAATTGCCAGTATCCTCTGTTCACCCTTTCCCTAGAAAAATCTGTTTAGTCTATATATGTTAGTATATTTTTTTTTCTATTTCCTTCAGTTATCTGTGTAAGTCCCTAGTATCATTTTGAATAACTTAATGAATTCCCCATTGAAAATTCACGTTTATTATTGTTGCATTTCGAAAGTAACAATTTTGTCGAGTGTTTTTACTAATTATAGCCTTAAAATATAGTTTCAGTAGAACTACTCATTGTGCTAACAAAACCGATTTTGCCCATGTATTTTGCTTTCCTTTAAAAAATCTGATTTGCATTTCCCATAATAAAATCCATATCATCATCCCATAAGAGTCATCCCTTCCCCTTAGTATCCTATCTGTTCTGTGTCTTTGTTTCCTATCCCAAAAACTGATTTCTGATTTTGACTACTAAGCCCATTTTCTTAGCTGTTTGCCAATTTAAAGCCTATGTGAAATAAGAAATTGCAATTCTGCCGTGTGTGATTTTTGTTGCATTGTTTTCCTCCCAAAAAATTGATCTTCTCACTTGTGTCTGCATTGCTTTAGTGCTCTGATCAGTAGCCTGTAAGCTTCCTTGTCTATTTAGCGCAGCCACACACATTTCTGTTCTATCTATCCTACCGCAAGTATAGACTGATCTACAAGTAACAAGTGAAATTTGAGTATGCTATTTTGCTCATCTTTAAGGTTTTCATTTTCTTCTTTGACCTCCTATCCTGGGGTGGTGGGTCGAATTTGAAAACCGGTTTCCCTCTTCTTGCTGAATCCTTGCCACTGCTTTCCTTCGACACAGAATTGAGTTCGCTGGTATTTGTGGAGTGTTGCGCAGTGGGAGCGCATAATATAAGTGCCATCTATGATTGTGAAAAAAAGTGATTTTGTTTCCATTTCAATTCAAAGTTTAAGTAGATGATGTCAGAAAGTTAAATTAATTGTATTATAAGATTTTGCATTTATGTTGTCCCCACACTGTTGATTGCTGCCCTAAATTTCATTTTGCTCTGATTTTCATTTGAATTCTAAAAAGAAAGAAATATTTCTTTGTTACACACCGGCCTGGTTCAAGGTCCATTGCGATACGGGATGTTTGTTAAGGTGGGTGGTAGATGGGTTGGATGCCTCTTCAAGAAATAATCCAG
This sequence comes from Ambystoma mexicanum, assembly GCF_040938575.1. NCBI lineage: Eukaryota > Metazoa > Chordata > Amphibia > Caudata > Ambystomatidae > Ambystoma > Ambystoma mexicanum. Next base: position 471,332,305 of record NC_090935.1, on the reverse strand, counting down.
GATTCAAATAAAAATAAAAAGGCGTGTTTTATTGTGTGCCACCTTCAGTGTCAGTGGAAGAAGTCTCTGGCTGGAGGGAGCCATGTCATAAAATCTGTTACACGTTGAGGGCTCGTGCCATGATTGAAGTAAGTGTTTACACCCGTGACAGCATAACACAGCTGGCTAACTTATTGAAGGCAGTGAACCTGGCTAGCCAACATGAGGCAACAGGTCACCTCCATGAACATGGAGGTGTGGCAGGACAGCGGCCTGTTACATCAAGCCTTGACTGAGTTGTATATGACTCCGAATATTAAAGAAGAGCAGATTAAAATGGTCTGACTCACTGCCTACATGTACCTCCACATGGTGGTCATGGAGGAAAAATATCGAGAAGGTATAACCCTTGAGCAAAACCAGTCTGAGTTCTTAAACCTAATCCAGAGTGAATTAAAACAGGTAGAAGAAAAATTGCAAAAGAGACACAATTCAGAGGTAGAATTTGAAAACCACATCAAACAGTTAACAGAGGGATTGGCTGTACAACAAAAAACAATTTAGCGCAAGAGCCCCAATTAGCTACATTAAAAGAGGAGTGTCAGGAAAAGGTTGATTCCTTAAAAGAGAGTTAACTCAAATTAAACCAACAAGTGGTATACAATAGAGCCTGCTCAGGGCAGATAACCACTTTACAAAATCAGATCGAGCAATTGGGAGAGGAAAGTAATAAATTAAATATTAAGGAACTCCATTCCCAAACAGAATTTGACCATGAGTGCCAGATGTTAGGTGCTATAAAACAACAAAGAGATGAACTGACTGAACAGGTTGACACCCTTTATCAGGAAAAAGATGCCCTATTACAGGAAGTGTGCACATTAAAAACAGACCTACAGAAAAGAGAGTCAGACCTTCAGTAACTGAATGAACTAAAAGTAGAATATGAAAACTTAATGGGGCACACAATACAAGTAGAAGGTGATCTAGAATAGACCACCCAAGCCAGAAATGTGCAGAGTGAGGAGATGTATCTCCTACAAAAAAAATGGTCTCAGTGTTCCCAGGCAATGCAAGAAGCACAAAAAGACAATGAGGCCCTCGGTGAACTATTTTGAAGGCCACTTGTCTGTCTTCATCTCCCACCTTTTGTTTCCACTCTCCCTATCCCCTTCAGCACTATCTAAATCGTCGTCTGACATAGTAAAATAGTTACTCGTTCTGTTTCTCTCTTTCTCCCTTTTTTCCAATGTCCACCCCCATCCCGCCTCACCCTCCTCCTGTTTTTTTTCCGGCACTACCTCAATTGCGGTCAGGCATAGTAATGTAGCTGCTTGTCTGTCTTACTCTCCTGCTCTCCTCCCCTCCCATTCACTGTTAATTTTGCTATTACTCTTCAGCTATGTCTGCCAGGCCTATCTGTTGCAGCTTGTTCGTTCTCCCCTTCTCCCTGCTCTCCCCTCCCATCCCCCCCAGCACTTTTTAAATTGTCATCAGACATAGTAAAATTGTTGCTCATTCTGTTTCTCTCCTTCTCCCTCTTTTCCAATCCCAACCCGCTCCATCCTCCTCCTGTTATTTTCCGGCACTACCTCAATTTCCGTCAGGCATAGTAATATAGCCGCTCGTCTGTTTCACTCTCCCTCCCTCCCCATTTCCTTAGCACTTGCACTATCTGAAATATCGTCAAGCTGATTATGATAGTCATCTTTGTTCTTTTTCACATTCTGACTGTATCAGGGACTGAAAGAATGTTCATTGTATTTTTTTCCCTTGTTCCCTCCCCTCCTTGAAGCACTTTGAAACACATTGGGCCTCATTACACGGATGGCGGTAAGGATTTACCGGTACCGGTAAAATACCGGTACCGGTAAATCCTTACCGCCTTACTACGAGGTCCCTTTGCGGGTTGGGGGATTTAACGCCTGCTTTTTGCAGGCGTTAAAAACCAACCCGCAAAGGGACCCAGGGAGCTAATTATGGAACCGCAATTTGCGGTACCGTAATTAGCGCCTTCCCCATTCCCATTGAGCCCTATGGGGCAAAAATGGGAATGGGGAAGGGCAATGGTGGAAGGGGGAATTTCCGCCCCGCCAACCTTGGAATGGGGCGGTAATTCCCCTTTCCGCCAAGGCGGTGCCGGTATTTTACCGGCATGAACCATGGCGCTAATAGCGCCATGGTTCTCCGCCATCCGTGTAATGAGGCCCATTGTGTATAGGCGCTATACAAATAAACAATCAAATCAATTCCAAAGGGCAATGTGCATTTGTAGCCCTGGTGGACACTGGATTCCAAGCGACTCTTCTGTCCAAAAGGGCCTTTGAGCAGCTAAATTCAGGAAGCGGGGAGAGACACCAGACCCCTGTCACCCCTCCTCCCGGACAACTCCAGAACTTCGACAGAAATGAAATTCTCATCGAAGGGACGAGGGATCTGGAAATTAAAATTGGTGACACAAGATGAAGCACCCAGTCATAGTCGTGACTCCAGAGGGAACACCCTGTTTATTAGGCAATGGGCCTCATTACGACCCTGGCGGAAGACCATGGTGCTATCAGCACCATGGTCCATGCCGGTAAGTTACTGACTCCGCCATGGAGAAAGGGGGAATTACCACCCCATTACAAGGTTGGCAGGGTGGTAATTCCCCCTTCCTCCATGGCCCTTCCCCATTCCCATTTTTGCCCCATAGGGCTCAATGGGAATGGGGAAGGCGCTAAGTACGGTGCCGCAGATTGACATACATTTAAAATGGCATCGCACTGGTCCTACTTTCTTTTTCAAACATCACACAGTTTTGTTCTATTAAAACACAGCCCTGTCCGTGTATTTCATTTTGAACACCATCAAATAAGGCCATTCCTCCCAGAACAGCATTGTTTCATCAGTAAAGTCCATGAAAAGCAAAATATTTCTGCTTCAAGTCCGCACAGCTTGGATTTACTTTTTGAAATAAACCAACACACTCAAAGTATTTTAAAGAAAAGATGCTCTTTGTTGCTTTGTGTCAATTACCAAGAAACCATTTTCAAACATATCTCTGTGTCCAGAAATTGACCAGATCTATAAAAAGCCTTTCAGAAAGTAAATGCAATGGAAGCTGTGTGCGGGAGAAAAAACTGCATTATGTGAAATGAACATTAGAAAAAAATGAACACGTGCAAATCTGTTGTTGCAAAGCAGAAAATGACCTTGGGAAAGCTAAATGTGAAATAATACTGTAGCTTGCACAGCAACACAATTGTCCATGTGGGGAGAGGGGCTGCAGAGATATGTATATTGTGCTCTGTTTTTGCCCCCGAAAGACAAATCATCCTGGCTGAGGCCCAGGAATTTCTTTCAAACCTGTTTGTCAGCGAGGATAATTTGGCACCTACCAGTGACTAAGGCTGCAAGGGCAGGGGCTCTGTTCTTATGGACCTGACAGTGTGATATTATATGTTGTCCCAGACTGCCAGGCAGAACTGCTCCCAAGGACAAAGGATGGGGGTGAAGCCCTGTGTTTTGCCTCGTAGGTGTGATTTCCTCTGCATTAATTCCCAGTATCCACTGGAGGACTTTACAGGGGAGTCATGGAAAACCTTGTGCAAGCTGACCCAGGGGAGACAATTTGGATTGTCGGGGTGGCAGCGCCACCCACATCTTTGCCAAATCCACCTCATTGACAATGCAGGACATTTATACTTTAAGAAATGTTTCCCGGAAATCTGAATAAGCAGTAATATGATATTATGACAGTTTCAATGTGATTTTTGGCCAAGCACAATAAGACTATGTGCATCTCTCTGGCACGTGGTTAACTGAAATGGCAGAAAAAATGTAATTCTGGGGAAGCATAAATGGCACAGATATTAAACTTGGGGAAAGTATGTCAAATGCCATTATGCATATGGGTCGCCAGCTGCAGAATTTAAGATGATATGTTTCTCCTGAAAATGGCGAAATTGTGCCCATGGGCGAGTTAACATCGCACAGAATTGGCGTTCGAACCGGCATATTCCTTGTGAAATATGGGATCTTCCTATCTGATTTTTATGATGGTGACTATTGTAAATATGAAGTTTAGTTCCATAACCCACTTTTGTGAAAAATAGGCTTGTGAGACAAAGGGAGTCATTAAAAAGCACACACCTAAGGTGAGGTCACCTCCCTGGAACCTATCAGCTCAGAGGGAGGAGGCGACACCAATAGCCCTGGTCTATCCCATTCAGGGGGTAAGTCCAGGGTACTTCTGCCCATATTGTAAAATTCTCTGATGTCATTCTGGCTATATAAGGGGTAGACAGGGAGACACAGGCATATTCAAAATTCACCCTTCAAGATTCCAAGACCCCAGCTCCTGATCCACACAGAACCACCTATCCAGACCCAGGCATACCCAATAATCCAGGGTGAAAGGAGGAAAGGCTGCTGATCCCCTTTAAGAGAATCCAGTGACCAAACCTTTTGCCCAGCTGACCCATCCCGCTGTCCACAGTGACCAGACTTTGCCCTACTGTTCCCCACAAGGAGAGCCCAGCTGACCCAGTAACCAGATCTCTTGACCCCGCTGCCCGTTACCAGATCTGTGGCCCTGCCATCTAGTGATCCTGCTGGATGATCCCAAATTACCAAACCCAAGCTTGCCTTTTAAGTATCTCTTCACCCAGTACCCAAAAACAGCATATCCCACTATTTTTCCTAGCATCTGTTCATACCCTATTTGAATCCCAAACATTTAGAAGGCACCTATGACTTAAGAAGTGCTTCCCTACCAGATAAGTAGAACTAGTCGCACCAAAAGAGTCAATACGTGTCATTACGAGTTTAGAGGTAGCCATGGCGTTATTAGCGTCATGGCTGCCTCCAAACCGGGTTTGGGTCCGGTCTGACAGAATAGGGACTTACCGGGTCATTCTGACCTTGGAGGACCTGGTAAGTCCCATTCTGTAGACCATTCCCCATTCCCATTTGAGCCCCCATAGGGCTCAATGCGAATGGGGCAGGCGCTAATTATGGGCCCGCAAATAGCGGGCCCCTTATTAGCGCTCTGGTTCCTTAGTGGGACCCGCAAAGGACGTGTGGTCAGACCACACTTCCTTTGCGGGTACGGCTAAAGGACCTCGGAATTGGGCAGTAAGGGTTTAACGGCACCGGCATCATTACCAGTGACCGTTAACCCTTACCGCCCAACTCGGAATGAGGCCCAATGTTACAGGTAAGTGCCTTTGTGGGGAGTGGTAAGTCTTAAGTGTCTCAGAAACAGTACCGTCAAAGACAAAAAGTGAGTAATAGTTCCAGAAGAAATGTACTATAAAGGATTGAAGGTAGGTAAAACAGTTTAGGGGTACTCGCCCAATTAGACCATATTAGAGGTTACCCTGGGGGAGGATCCTTGGCCAGAACTCCACCAATCATGCCGCGTCAAGAAAGAATTAGGGAGTGTACTATATGACCATACAATCCCTATGGCGGAAGGGATGGTGGAAACAGGTATTTAATCTCCCACCTCAAACTCAAAGATTTTGTGAGAAACCACCAGCCCGCCTACACATATCTTAAAAATAGTAGAGATGTTACAAAAGAAAAGGAAAAAGGGGCACAAAGCATGCCTGCAAAACTGTTACGTGCTGTAAACAACAAACACATCTGATAAGGGGGTGATAAGGGCTGTCCAGTGAAATGTTGGACAGGGGGTTCCACTAATTGCAATGAAGGGAAAGCTGCAAAAGAAAGAGTTTCCTAACAACTGGGTACACCTATTCATATGAGAAAGTTCCAAAACATTGACCAATGTAAAGACATCTTAAGTTCTAGAGTCCAGTCATCAGGTTGAACTGATTGAGCTTGTAATTCATAATGTATTTTTGTGTAAATTGGAGAACAATGTAGAATTGACACTACCTCCTATGCTGCCCTCAACAGGCTGGACTTTGCATTACAACTCACTCTGAGCCCCTTTTCATTGCACATTGATCACCAGGACAAAGCAACCATATCTACGTATGCAACCTGCCCTTCAGATACCAAGATTCCCAAAATACAGCAAGGACAGCTGACTTCTGTCAGTTCTGCACTATTAAAATCTATGCTTCAGACTCCCTGCTACCCCACACACACCTATTAAAATGCTCTCCTGCTACTCTCCAGAAAGAAGAGTACCGGATAGGATTCCCAGAAGGACCACCTCTGCTAGGCAGGCTGCTTGACTTCCATAACCCGTCTTTCTTGGCGCATGCTCTCTGGCCAACCACCTGTGCCCCCCGCCCCCTCCCACTTTCCACATAGCACTCCCAGGGACATCATTACACCAAAATGTCAGCGGTAGTGGACGTGACATCATACGACCCATGACCTCTGATGACATCACAGGAAGTGATGTCATGTGACCCCACACCAAAGTGATATCAAGGGAAGTGATGGCCACGACCTTTCACCCCTTGACAAAACAGGAAGTGGCATCACATGATGTGATATGATATGATGCAGCATTTATAATGCGCCTATACACAAGTGTTTCAAGGCGCGACGAGGCAAGTGATGGGGAACAGAGGAAAGACAGACAACGATCTTACTAGGCCAGGCAATTACAACATAGCATTGTTATTAAGTACAGTACGAAAAATATGGTTACAATATCATTATAAGGTGATACACATTTCATACAAGAATGGATCGCCATATGTATTGTTAAGATCAGTGTGTATATTACCAAAGCACTGTGAATGCAAGCAGACGTCCATGGCCAAAAGATAATGATGTGTTATTATATAGCACTTACGCTTAAGCGCTTTATATAGAACAAATATACATACAATATCACCCAACCTGTGTTGGTACTCCTTTATCGACCTCGGAAGTATGAAAGGCTTAGTTGAGGTGTTTAAGAACAGACTAAATCAGTGACTCACCCCCTGAAGTGTGCCTGAAATAAACCTTTAATGAGTCTAGCAATTGTTGTATAGAATTCTAGAAAGACAAATTATTTGGTATTCCTATTTTTTCTTATTTAGGGTCACTGCTGAAAGTGTTAGACTTGTGGAACCTCTGTTCTTTTTTGTGTGCCTTTTTTCTGGTTAAGGGGCCTGAACAAGAAAGCCAGCCACTCCAGAAGCAAATAGCCACCTGGCGCTGGCCACAGTCCAGGAGCTTGCATTTGAAAAAAAAGGGGGGAGGGTTTCTGCTTTTTTAGGGATAGCAAGGGAGACCACAGGGGTAGCAAGGGAGACCTCTGGCGACCCCTACATGATGTCCCCGAGCACTCCCTCAGAAGCTGTATTCCAGCATCTTGAGCCCCTGGCAGAGTCCCCACATCAAAATGTAAGCATTTAACGTGTGAAAGAAACTATACAATTTGTATGTTAAATGGGTGCTTTTGAGAATAGTTGAGTGTCATGGTTGAAGCAATGTGTTATTTGTCAACTGAATTAGTTTGTGCAGGGCAAATAACTGCAATAGTAACCCCGGTGGCAGGTAGTGCTTTGTAATATCGGGGATGGTATGAAGACATCTGAATACAGGTAAAGCCAGGAGACCAGTATATATATAAAAGGTAAATGTATTACTTGGTTACAGGGCTAGTTAGTTAGAAAGGCAGGGAGATACATAGATGACATCCTTTCAGTAAGGTACTCCCATCCTGTGTGACCAACTGAAGCTTTTGGAACTCTTAGGTCCCATAACATTCTATGTGACATAGCTGTATTCTACAAGCAGCACTGTATGCACACATTGCAGATAGATAACTACAATACTACACATCTCCCTCTCTTCAATTGAACATACAAACAAGATATCACAACCCAGGCATTCAGAGACAATCAAATTTACGCACTCCTGCACATCTGTAAAACCTATACAACATTCTCAACCAAGGAAGCGTATCCACATTCACGTAACTAACAATCAAACCAAACAAGTACACCAATCACCACCATCCATCTCAGAAACACCTGTCATTTGCACCATCCAGTGTTGTTTCACATACACACCCTGCCATAGAAACACTGAAAAGTAGGAAAGGACAGAAAAGAAAACTCACAAAACAAAGATCACATTAACACAACGCACCTGGGAAAGAACAGCGTGTGAAGAAAATGAACACTGACAGAGCCCGGTCAGATCTGAATCCAGGAGAAAATAGATCTTTCAAATGTATATATTCAAAAAGTTGCATGCGTATACGCAACATTCATGTCCATTTAAACACCTTCCAAATTCCAACCGGACACAAATTATGTATTCCATGGCAACAGAACGAAGCTGTGCCACTATTATTGCACTTTTACATGGCACCAGAAAGATGCTGTGCCACTGTGCCTTTACAATATCATGTATTCCATGGTACAGAACGATGCTGTGCCACTATTATTGCACTTTTACATGGCACCAGAACGATGCTGTGCCACTGTGCCATTACAATATCATGAATTCCATGGTACAGAACGATGCTGTGCCACTAATGTTGCACTATTACATGGCATAAGAAAGATGCTGTGCCACTGTGCCTTTATAATATCATGTATTCCATGGTACAGAACGATGCTGTGCCACTAATGTTGCACTATTACATGGCATAAGAACGATGCTGTGCCACTGTGCCTTTATAATATCATGAATTCCATGGTACAGAACGATACTGTGCCACTATTATTGCACTTTTACATGGCACCAGAACGATGCTGTGCCACTGTGCCTTTACAATATCATGTATTCCATGGTACAGAGCGATGCTGTGCCACTAATGTAGCACTTTTACATGGCATCAGAACGATGCTGTGCCACTGTGCCATTAATTTAATACATTACATTTTTTTTTTTATGGCACCAGAACGATGCTGTGCCACTGTGCATTTAAATTTATACATGTGATACCTTTAGGATTACTCACAATAATATCGGTATATGTTATAACAATATATATATAATCCAGAATCTGAAAACCTGAAATTCCTATCATCATAAAATTCATCCGGCCATCACACAGGTACTTTCACCCTGTCATCATAAAATTTATCCGGACATCACACAGGTACTTTCACCCTGTCATCAATTCATCTGGGCATCACACAGGTACTTTCACCTGAATATGTTTCATTTCATAAATTCATGTCATAGGGCATTTCACCCATTGTGCTCTACAGCATTGTGCTCTAATTCATAGCTAATACTGTGCCCAAACCATAATATTACACGTCGTATATCAGCACACCTCCTGATGACCATACAGTGTGATATTACATTGCATTCAAATCATTAATAAGTATATATACGCATTAACCCATGCACACTATCATATCCTAATATTCCATTATGACACCTCGCATTTCATTACCTCTCCTATGAACATACAGTGTCACAATACATTGCATTATATTGCATTATGTCATTAATAAATATATATATATATATATATATATATATATATATATATATATATATATATATATATATATATATACATATATATTAGCCCATACTCTAGACATCATGGCTTAATAAATCAAAACGGTTTCACTATTCCAAACATTTCATTTCACACCTTGATCAAACCTACCAGCAGCTTAAGCTTCTTAAGAGCTGCTACCCTGCAAATCCTCAAAAATTGTTATCAACACTTTTGTATGTTTATATTAAAATCCCATAATTGAGAAATACACAATCAGTTAGCAAATTGCCAAACACATTTCCTCTGACAAATCGTGCCAACATAAATTTTCCGTAGTAATATGTAGCAGCAAAAAAAGGTCTGCATTAATAAAGTACATCCTACAGAACTCATTAGTGCAACGCACATTTCATTACCAGCACATATATATTTCCATCTATAAATCTGCAAACACAAACCTAATGTGCAACCAAATATTTCTTGACATATAATATTCCTGGGAAAAAAACTTCCACTTCATACATCACACACACATGCGTCTATTTCACCATAAGAATGCATCCACAACAGAAAATATGCGCAGGTTAATAGGCCAAGTACTTCATACATCCATCATACAATGAGTAATCACTGCACCAGCTAATATTCATATATATATATATATATATATGCATTTAACCACACTTACTCTTAACGTACCGAGAGCTAAACACGGGTGCGCTACTATCCTGTCCAGCCACCATTTCATAAACTGACACCAACCAGCATCCATTGCATGCTAAAATCCACCTCCGGGCTCCACTACATAACTCCTAATATATATGCCCTTTACACAATATAATATCATGACATTTCACTTCATGACACCTCTCATTTCATTTAAACTAAAACAAAATATCAGAAATACATTTAATTACATTTCCTACACCTAAGAACTCATTTCATACTATCATAGCAACTCATTTCAAATATCATTTCCCATCAGTGGTACATATAATTCCATAAAATCATCAATGGCAGTTTCCTAAAAATTCATATGTACTTATAAGTCCATGGTGATGCCAAACATCACCATCCTGGAAATCCTCAGAAAATGTTAACCTTGCACAGTTTTAAACTCCCATACTACATTTTGCATTTTAATAACATTGCATTCTAAAATTGTTGCACACACTAATCTCAGTCTCACTCCAATATTTCTGCACCTTCCCAGCTAGGCACAGCACTCAACCAATCAGCACAGGAAACATCTCCTAATGGCAGTGCTTCAACTCCAGCTTGCATTGTCACCAAACAGTAGTAATTAATTTAATAACAGTTGCTTATAAACATGAATGCACAATGCTTCACCAGTAAACAATATTTCCTTAGCCCAACAACATTTCAATCACTTTATATCAAACATTCAAACAGAACCAGACCCAGCACTTAAGTCACTAACTTGCAAGTTCATTTAAACACAATTGCGCAGTAGAAGTCCATAAATTGCCCGTTGACTCTGCCGGCAGCCCAAAAAAAATACAGTACCTCATATTCACTCGTCGGTAGCATTCACCGCAACCAAGTGATGAATGAACTTTTATTTTTCTTTTTTTTTTCCACGCCACATCCGGACAAATCACTGTTCTCATTGCAGAAAACACACAACAGTACCCGAAATCCAATCGTCAGGCACGTAAGCGAACATTCCTTAGCCAGGATAATAGATGAACGTTTTGAACAGTATTCCATTTCCTCAGATGGCCGCTTTAATCCATAAGATTCATATTGCTGCCGGTAGGAACCAACTTCAAACTTCCCATCCATGAACTGCATTCTCTAACGTTGATTTCATCCATCCGCCGCTGATGCAGTTATTTAATATAAGACCACAATGCTTCCTCATAATACAGACCTCCAGCTTCACGTTTCTTAAGCTTAAACAACGGTGGCCATACACGGTGCTTCCTGTAAACGTCATCACGCCAGGTCAAGTAGCTAAGGCCTCTCCTCTATTGTTTTCATTTTTTTTTTCATAGTGATGCCGCGAACAACGCTGCGCTTGGAACACTTTCGCAGTAACGTTCCTGGCTCTGCCAACTAGCCCTGAGATTCGACCACGTCATCATTTTACTTGAATCCACGACGCTGTGCGGACACCAGCACAAATACATCAGTACAGATAGGCCAACGCTGCACACAGCAAACAGGCAGCGAACGGCCAAAATGTACAATCCATGGGCAGCGCGCGCATAAAGGAGATTAACCAGCTGCACAAAAACGCTGCATTGCCTTGACCTGATATATATATATGTTGATCCAGTTCGGTCACAGTAATTTGAAAGGCTTATTACTGGCTAGCGCAGCGCACTTTAAACAGCCACCATACACAGTACCTTATTGACTGGATATCAGCATTTCCTCGGTAGACACTGCGTGCTGGCTGCTTAGCTAACATATTTGCAGTATTTATACCCTGAAGCAGATGATTTATGAAGTCATCTCACATGGAAGCTGGTGCTGAGCTGTATCACTGCTGGGCTCATCAAAGTCCTCTCCCACAGGCATTTCCATAATGTCAGGATACAACATGATCTCTTCAGTGGGTCCTTTTATCTTGGGATTAACAGGCAAATATATCCATCAACTGGAACCAGCAAACACCTGTCAATCCCATCCTCGTCGCCATTTGTAATATCGGGGATGGTATGAAGACATCTGAATACAGGTAAAGCCAGGAGACCAGTATATATATAAAAGGTAAGTTTATTACTTGGTTACAGGGCTAGTTAGTTAGAAAGGCAGGGAGATACATAGATGACATCCTTTCAGTAAGGTACTCCCATCCTGTGTGACCAACTGAAGCTTTTGGAACTCTTAGGTCCCATAACATTCTATGTGACATAGCTGTATTCTAAAAGCAGCACTGTATGCACACATTGCAGATAGATAACTACAATACTACATGCACATTTATCTCCCCCCGCCAGTGGGGGCAGCCTGTGTGCAGTGAGAGCCAGCAATCGTCGTCATTAGCGCTACTGTATGAACTGAAAGGAGTTAGGGTGCTGCCTACAGCTCCCAGCTTCCCCAGCTCCTCTCACCTGGCAAGCCCCTCACACTGTAAAGCGAGAACACGTTCATTCAGCCCTTATGCCATGAGCAGCTAACGCTCAAAATTCCAAGAGCCAGCGGTCCGCAGTATTTTCAGCAAGTGACATATTAGTGGGGTGCAACATAGTCGTCGCTCCGGCAACACAGCGAGCACATAATACAGTACTACGTGTGCACAAGGAACGCTTGTGAGAAGGACTCTGGCGAGGTGTCAGGCAACTTTACTACTGCACCAGTGACAGGATGCTGTTTGTGATGTTTTCTTACATAATTGTGTTCATATTTTTTAAAGGAATTACAAGAGCACAGAACGTTATAACTGGGTGTTGAAAGGCGCCAAAGGCGAGTACACCAGTTATCGCTTACCTTTCGAATGGATGCGTGATTGACTCTTGGCTTTTGTGACATCTGCTTATAACCGCATGAATTCAGTAGATTAAATGATACACACTGACTGTTATATACCCATGAGAAACCAGGAGCCTGCCAGTCGCGCTGGGAATCACAGCTGCTTCTGCTCCTCTCCCATGAACCTTTGCTGCTGTTACTTTCCTCCTCACAGTGAGTCAATAGCGCCTCAATCCTAATGCGTCATCATCCCTTAACAGAAATCAATGAACATGTATTTCAAGTAATGCCATCACAGCATGACCCATGAATGAATGAATATTGCGATGGATATTGCTATCCAAAAGTCCAACCATTCGGTTCTTCAAAGGTGAACATACTTAAGTGTAATAATTAAACCAATCGTCTGTTGCCCATAATGCATTGTCTTGTCCTCGGTTTCTGATGGGAGATGTGCTTGGCATGTGGATAGCTGGTAACAGCTGCTGGTGAGCAAGCAGAATTCATGGCATATTATTATCTGAACCTTTGGGTATGTTTCTAGCCTTGGACCGAGTCTTGAGATCTTCGCCCACCGGGATCCAGTTTGAGTCTTGTAGCAGATCGAAACAATTCATGACTCGAAAACTCAAAATGGAAATGTGTTGTATTCACAAGAGGGAGGTGGTGGGGATACTGATCTTTGGGGTCTGGGCAGCTATCTACAACACAATGATGTCTGCCCCTCATGGTCTTCTCCAGGTTCAATAAAGTATAACATAGCAGCAGAGTCACAGCATTCAGCCACTTCATGGTTTGCAGTTACAAATAGGAAATGGGTGGAATGAACACCAACGGCATGTAAGGGGTTAACCTACAAAGACAAACGAACAGGGATTGCCTGCTGGGGATTGGTCAAAAACCACAGCGTCAGGATGGGGAAACAAATGAATTGTCTATGCTTTTCTAACGTGGAGATGCTGTCTCCCCCAGGATAGTGGCTTGCTACTGCATTGTCACACATCCTCTTCACAGTGCCTCAGTACCTAGGTACCATCTTGCCACAAGTCCTCTTCACAGGGGTATAGTTCCTTGCTACCGCATTGCCACACGTCCTCTTCACAGGGGTATAGTGCCTTGCTACCGCATTGCCACACGTCCTCTTTATAAGGGGAAAGTGCCTTGCTATGGCATTGCCACACATACTCTTAACAGGGTAAAGTGACTCGCTACCACATTTTCACAAGTCCTCTTCACAAAGGTATAGTGCGTTGCTACCGCATTGCCACACGAACTCTTCACAGGGGTATAGTGCCTTGCTACTCCATTGCCACACATACTCTTCACAGGGTAAAGTGCCTCGCTACCGCATTTCCACAAGTCATCTTCACAGGGTTATTGGGTATAGTGCCATGCTCTGTATTTATAATCCACACCGAAGGCTAGTTCCTGGTCACTTACTTCTGACCCATGTTTAAAGTGCTCTTCACGCCCTATCTGCATTATAAAGAATATTGTGTCCTTCATTCCCGATCTGCACTCAAGGGACATCCACCGCAGTGAGCTTAATTGGGCTGTCCCCGGACAGCCTTGTTTCTTCTCTCCAACCAAATCCAGAACTCTGCAGTGTTCCTGTGCAGGCTCTGTGCACCGAGCATGCTCTGCTGCTCCTATTTGGCTATCAACATTTCTCCCAGCAGTCTTTTCTACTTTCTCTATCACTCTCAACCTTCATTCTCTGGCACTCCTAGCACCAAAGTCCCGCTAAATTCACCATCCGACTCTTGAGGGTCACACAGACGTCTTCATGAGCCTATTGTTGTGTTTCCACTATGTAATTGGTTTGTTGTGGTTTCAATTTATTTGGGCTGATACATTCGTGGGACTCAATGGCACTGTGCTGTATAATAATGAGGATTAAGCCTGCTTGAAGTAACAACTTTATTAGTTGTAGTAAAGGAACAGGTAAGCAAACACATGAACTGAGTCCATTCAATGTTCATGGGCTGTAGATTGGGGATGGTTCAGGACTTGGGTGTCCTAGGCTGCTCAGGGGTTCTGTGGCAGTCTTTAGCCCCTTGTCAGGAGGAGCGCCGGGAGCGCGACCTGCTCCACGGATTTGGCACCTTCAAATCCTGCGTGCCGCTTTGTGCAGCTTTCTCACTCTCCGTGGGAAGTCTTGCGAGACTATGTCAGTGCCGCGTCTCGTGAGCTCCCTACACACCTCCCTTTGGTAACGCTACAATGTTTATTCCATAACAAAGTCATCATACTGCACAGGTCTTCTGTGCTCTCTTCTCAGACGACCTTCCTTTGTACCACCAGCGTCCAGTGCTTGGCTCACTTCTTGAGATGCTTCCGGCGTCTCTCTTTCCATCCCTTTCTTCATGACCTCCCTCGCTGAGGTTTCTAGTTCTCGCTCTCTCGTGGTATCCCTGTCAGGGCTTTTGCCAGGGATGAACTCCTCTTGTGTTCTCTCCGTTGTGCGATGCTTCTCAAACATTGAAACACGTTCCATCTTCCTTATGTAGCCAGTCTCTGTGCGAACGTGACTTTTATGGGTTGGCTGAAATTTTAACCTGTCTTTTGGTCTCTACAGGGTAGGTGTATTTGGATCCAGTCACCTTCTTTGACTTCACAATTCTGGGTCGCTCTTCTGTGATCACTCCATTTCTTCATGCTTGATTTTCAAGTTTCCATCCTCCACACAATTTCTTCTATGTTCACTTCCTCATCTTGTTTTGCTCTGGTCAACCATGGTGGTACAGTGTGGATGCTGCTCTTCTCCCCCTCAACATGAAGAACGGCAACACTTGGGGGATGCCACTGGGGGTTAATCTATGGGCTGCTACATCCCTCTTGATTGTTTTAAAGGGATCCTTGCCAGACGCTGTTGCTAACTGGATAGCCCCTTTGATAAATCTTTTCGCCCTCTCAACTCGTCTTTTGACCTGGGGTTGGTACAGCACAACCTTTCTTTGCTTTATGTCATGTTTCTGCAGGAATTACTCCATTTCCTATGATACTAGTTGCACCCCATTGTCTGTGACTAAGACTTTGGGGAGGCCTTCCCTCTGAAAAATGGATGTGAGGACTTCTATTAGAGTAGCTGTGGTAATATTGGGGATGAATTCTGGTTCTACCCATTAAGACAGGTCGTCTACCATCACTATGCCATATCGATACACGGGAGCCATTGCCTCTAATGGTCCGATGAAATCAATCCCTAAATTGTGCCATACAGCTTTGGGGATTTCTGTGGGAATCATCAGGGCTTGTCTGGTCTTCAAGTGTTTGTCACTGTTTAGACATTCGTGACATCTCTCTATCATGGAGCGTATGTCCTGGTCCATGGCAGGGCACCAGTATGCCTCTCTCACCCGTCGCTGTGTCATTGTGTTTCCTAAGGGCCCTGAGTGGGCCCTGCACAGGATGACTCTCATTCCCACTGGCGATATTACTTGGTCTCCTTTGATAATCAATCCTTCTGCCTCTGATATTTCTTCGGCCATCTTCCAATATGGCCTTCATGATTTCCGGTATGGCTCTATCTTCTGGCCATCCACTCCTGACCCATTCTCTAAGTCTCACCATGGTGCGGTCTTTACAGTCCTCATAGTTCCTGCGTCTTTCACTCAAATCTAGGAATTCTGGACTCCCGAGGTCTTGGATGGACGCAACAATGCTTTCATCTTGCAGAAATGTGTTGGCTCTCTCTCTTTGTTTCCAGGTAATCTTGACATGCAGTACGCCTGAGCTACCACATTGCCACACGTACTCTTCACAGGGTAAAGTGCCTCGCTACCGCATTTTCACAAGTCCTCTTCACAAAGGTATAGTGCGTTGCTACCGCATTGCCACACGTACTCTTCACAGGGGTATAGTGCCTTGCTACTGCATTGCCACACATACTCTTCCAAGGGTAAAGTGCCTCGCTACCGCATTTCCACAAGTCATCTTCACAGGGTTATTGGGTATAGTGCCATGCTCTGTATTTATAATCCACACCGAAGGCTAGTTCCTGGTCACTTACTTCTGACCCATGTTTAAAGTGCTCTTCACGCCCTATCTGCATTATAAAGAATATTGTGTCCTTCATTCCCGATCTGCACTCAAGGGACATCCACCACAGTGAGCTTAATTGGGCTGTCCCCGGACAGCCTTGTTTCTTCTCTCCAACCAAATCCAGAACTCTGCAGTGTTCCTGTGCAGGCTCTGTGCACCAAGCATGCTCTGCTGCTCCTATTTGGCTATCAACATTTCTCCCAGCAGTCTTTTCTACTTTCTCTATCACTCTCGACCTTCATTCTCTGGCACTCCTAGCACCAAAGTCCCGCTAAATTCACCATCCGACTCTTGAGGGTCACACAGACGTCTTCATGAGCCTATTGTTGTGTTTCCACTATGTAATTGGTTTGTTGTGGTTTCAATTTATTTGGGCTGATAAATTGGTGGGACTCAATGGCACTGTGTTGTATAATAATGAGGATTAAGCCTGCTTGAAGTAACAACTTTATTAGTTGTAGTAAAGGAACAGGTAAGCAAACACATGAACTGAGTCCATTCAATGTCCATGGGCTGTAGATTGGGGATGGTTCAGGACTTGGGTGTCCTAGGCTGCTCAGGGGTTCTGTGGCAGTCTTTAGCCCCTTGTCAGGAGGAGCGCCGGGAGCGCGACCTGCTCCACGGATTTGGCACCTTCAAATCCTGCGTGCCGCTTTGTGCAGCTTTCTCACTCTCCGTGGGAAGTCTTGCGAGACTATGTCAGTGCCGCGTCTCGTGAGCTCCCTACACACCTCCCTTTGGTAACGCTACAATGTTTATTCCATAACAAAGTCATCATACTGCACAGGTCTTCTGTGCTCTCTTCTCAGACGACCTTCCTTTGTACCACCAGCGTCCAGTGCTTGGCTCACTTCTTGAGATGCTTCCGGCGTCTCTCTTTCCATCCCTTTCTTCATGACCTCCCTCGCCGAGGTTTCTAGTTCTCGCTCTCTCGTGGTATCCCTGTCAGGGCTTTTGCCAGGGATGAACTCCTCTTGTGTTCTCTCCGTTGTGCGATGCTTCTCAAACATTGAAACACGTTCCATCTTCCTTATGTAGCCAGTCTCTGTGCAAACGTGACTTTTATGGGTTGGCTGAAATTTTAACCTGTCTTTTGGTCTCTACAGGGTAGGTGTATTTGGATCCAGTCACCTTCTTTGACTTCACAATTCTGGGTCGCTCTTTTGTGATCACTCCATTTCTTCATGCTTGATTTTCAAGTTTCCATCCTCCACACAATTTCTTCTATGTTCACTTCCTCATCTTGTTTTGCTCTGGTCAACCATGGTGGTACAGTGTGGATGCTGCTCTTCTCCCCCTCAACATGAAGAACGGCAACACTTGGGGGATGCCACTGGGGGTTAATCTATGGGCTGCTACATCCCTCTTGATTGTTTTAAAGGGATCCTTGCCAGACGCTGTTGCTAACTGGATAGCCCGTTTGATAAATCTTTTCGCCCTCTCAACTCGTCTATTGACCTGGGGTTGGTACAGCACAACCTTTCTTTGCTTTATGTCATGTTTCTGCAGGAATTACTCCATTTCCTGTGATACTAGTTGCACCCCATTGTCTGTGACTAAGACTTTGGGGAGGCCTTCCCTCTGAAAAATGGATGTGAGGACTTCTATTAGAGTAGCTGTGGTAATATTGGGGATGAATTCTGGTTCTACCCATTAAGACAGGTCGTCTACCATCACTATGCCATATCGATACACGGGAGCCATTGCCTCTAATGGTCCGATGAAATCAATCCCTAAATTGTGCCATACAGCTTTGGGGATTTCTGTGGGAATCATCAGGGCTTGTCTGGTCTTCAAGTGTTTGTCACTGTTTAGACATTCGTGACATCTCTCTATCATGGAGCGTATGTCCTGGTCCATGGCAGGGCACCAGTATGCCTCTCTCACCCGTCGCTGTGTCGTCATGTTTCCTAAGGGCCCTGAGTGGGCCCTGCACAGGATGACTCTCATTCCCACTGGCGATATTACTTGGTCTCCCTTGATAATCAATTCTTCTGCCTCTGATATTTCTTCGGCCATCTTCCAATATGGCCTTCATGCTTTCCGGTATGGCTCTATCTTCTGGCCATCCACTCCTGACCCATTCTCTAAGTCTCACCATGGTGGGGTCTTTACAGTCCTCATAGTTCCTGCGTCTTTCACTCAAATCTAGGAATTCTGGACTCCCGAGGTCTTGGATGGACGCAACAATGCTTTCATCTTGCAGAAATGTGTTGGCTCTCTCTCTTTGTTTCCAGGTAATCTTGACATGCAGTACGCCTGAGCATTTCTCCACCCGGCTATGTGGGTTATTTCAAATGTGTATTCCTGATGTTTGGCTGCTATGCGCACCATCCAGAGTGTTGATGACTTCGTCCCTCCTGGACTGAGCATATGAATGAGGGGCTTATGGTCTGTGACCAATTTAAACTTGGTGCGCCATACATAGGTCCTGAAATGCTCTACAACGCATGCACAGGCTAACATCTCTTTCTCCACTGTGAAGTAATTCTTCTAAGCCGTGGACAGGGCTTTAGATGTGAATGCCACTAAATGTTCTGTATCCACTTTCTTCTGGGTGAGCACGGCACCTAAACCACAGGCGCTGGCATCCGTGGTGATGACTGTATCCCACACTGCGTTGAACGGCTGTAGGCACAGTGCTTCCACTATGCATCCTTTTATGCTCTCTACAGCCCCCTTCTTGGCCTCAGACCAAATGAACTCTGCAGCCTTTTTAAGCAGGCCCCTCAGTGGTGTAGTGACTTCTGAAAAGTTCAGGATAAACTTGCCATAATATTCAAACAACCTTACTTCCTCCTTGTTGGTTGGCTCCGGGGCCTTGCCAATGGCTTGCACCAGGTTTTGTTTGGGGCTTATACCATGGGCTGAAATCTTGTATCCCAGATATTCGAACTCGTGTGCCCTCAGGACGCACTTTTCATATCTCAGATTAACTCTGGCATTCTGTAATTTGGTGAGGACTCTTTTCAAAGTAACATCATGCGTGTGTTCATCCGCAGCATACACCAGTATATTGTCCTGGAAGTAGGCCACGTTTCAAATGTTTCAAAGTAGTAAGTCCATCATGTGCTGAAATGCAGAGGCTTCGGACTACAAACCGAAAGGCATCTTAGTAAATTGGTACATGCCGAACAGGGTGATAAACGCTGTGAGTGGCCTGGGTTCTTGGTGACAATGAATCTGATGATATGCATCCCTCTTATCCAGCTTGGAAAACACCCTGGCTTCCTTGATCATGAGGATGCATTAATTTATACTGGGGAGGGGATATCTATCTGAGATGACCTCCAGGCTGAGGCTGCGCAGTTCTATGCAAACACAAGCCCACTCTGAGGCTTCCACTTCCTCAAAGGTGCCCTACTTCACCATTTTGTTTAGTTTGCTTCTGAGTATGTCCCTGGCATTCGCAGGCACCAGCCATACTTTATGCTTTACGGGGGCTGCATTGGCCTTGAGCATAATTCTGTGTACAAAGTTCTTGATTTCCCCGGGCCCTTCAGAAAACAGTTTGGGAAAATCTTCTTTTACTACCAGCACTTCTCCTTTATTGACTGTTAATACCTGATCTTCCGCGCTGGGATATAATTTAATCTTGAGCTTGGCTTGGTCGTCCCATCCTAGGACTGCTGGGCCTTCTTTTGCCAAGTATACTCTTGTGGTGGTCTCTCTTCCCTTGAACTCCACGACTGCTTTAATATACCAAAGTAGGTTCACTGACACACCTCCAAATACTATTGGTTTCTGGTGCGTGCTGAGGGCTTTGATGTTATCGGTGCCCACCATTTCTTTGTAGGTACGTAGCGGCAGTATGGTCAAATAAGAGCCTTAATCCGACATCACTCTTGTCTCCATACCGTTCACACTGATTGCCCAATGAGGCTTTTTCCTCCTGGCTCGTGAGCTGTTCACTATCAACACTGTGGGTCTCCCTTCTTCTTCCAATGATATGATATTTGATATGATATTTATATCGCGCTCATACACAGGCGTTTCAGAGCGCGACCAGACAAAGGGAGAGGAACAGGAGAGAGAATAAACACAACTATTTTACTAGGCCCAGTGACATTGAGAACGCACAAGTGCATGGGGAAGGGAAAAAGGGGAAAGTGCATGGGAGGAGGGAGAAATTGGAAATTGCAGAGCATAAAAGAGGACAAGATAAATAATAAGTAAATCAATAAATAAATACAGTGATCCAAAACAGTGGTAGTGCAGCCTGTGAGGGCCAAGTCCAAGGTTAGTCAGATAGGAAGTATCTGATCAGTGCAGACAAAGAGTGGGGGGGCTGTATGGGTACAGATACATGCCCCAGTGCAAGGGGTGGCCAGGGGGCAGTGCAGGAGGGTGGCAGGGTGAGCAGGTACCAGGGCCCGATGGGCAGAGGGTGGCCAGGTGCAGCATTGATGAGAGAGAAAGCAGATCAGCAGGAGAGAAGAGGGGCAAAAGCAGAGGAGAAGAGGAAGGTCTTTAGGAGCTTCCGGAACCATAGATGGTTCTCCTCAAGCGTTCAAGGTGGCAGGTAGGTAGTTCCAGAGGGAGGCCCCCGCAGAAGACAAAGCTCTACCACCAGCTCGTTTCTTTGAAAAACGACTGACCCTGAGGGAGTTGGCGGTAGAGGAACGAAGGGCTGCAGAGGGGAGGTATTTACCGAGGGAGAGTTGAAGGTAATTAGGACCCAGGCCCCAGAAAGCCTTGTGGACAATGCAAAGGGTTTTAAATGTAATCCTTGCAACCACAGGGAGCCAGTGAAGGGATTTCAGAGCTGGAGAGATACGATCCCAGGGCTTGAGGCCAAGGACAAGTCTCGCAGTCCTGTTCTGGATTAGTTGTAAAGGGCGGAGAGTAGAGGCAGGTAGATTTAGCAAGAGGCTGTTACAGTAGTCCAACCTAGAGAGAATCAAAGCTTGGGAGACCAAGAGCTTCTGAGGAAAGGAGAGGAAAGGAAGAGTGCCTTTAAGTAGGTGCAGTAAGAAGTTAGACTTTTTGGAGACATCAGAGATGTGTACAGAGAAGGGATGTGTGGAGTCAAAGATGACCCCAAGGTTCTTAGCTTCACTGGTAGGGGCAGGAGGAGGGCCAAGGGAGGCCGGCCAGAGAGTGATGGGAAAGGATGGAGGGGGTGTACCAATGAGGAGGATCTCAGTCTTGTGGCGTTTCAACAAACATCATTTGCGGCACACCAATTTTGAATGGCGATTAGGCAGTCAGAGATGAGGGAAGGAGAGGAGGTGGCCGAGAGAAGCCTGAAAATGAGTTGGGTGTGGTCAGCATAGCACTGGAAATTTGAGCAGAAGATGGAAATACAGTAGGCGGGAGTTGCCAGGTATTGATTGAAAAGCCAATGAGTATTTTCTTTCCTTGTTGTGTTCTGCATTGATGGTTGCAAATGTTTTATTTCGCCACCTGCAAACTAGTGAAAAATGTCAAATTTTCTTACATACCGAACACTCCTTTTCTCTTGCCGACCATTCTCTGTCATTGGCCAAGTGTTTGATGCTGGTGCATTTGTGACACTTTAGTGGTTCCTTTCTTTCCCACTTCCCTTCTCTTGTGTCATTCACTTGTTTCTCCTTTCTATTCCTAAAAGTGATCACTTGGACCTCTGCTGGGCCAGAGTTTCCTGCATACTCTTTCCGTCGCCCTGCAGTTTCTTCCACTGCTCTCGCGATCTCTATGGCCTTTTCTAGTTGTAGTTCATTCTCCAAAATGAATTTGTCCCTGACATTTCTGCTGTTGGTGTGGACCGTTAACATGTCGCAGATCATTCCTTCTGCATTGTTGCCAAAGTTGCACAGTGCGGCTAGTTCGCGCAACTTGGTTACGTAATCGTCCACCGGTTCTGATGCTTTTTGTTTGCGGCCATAGAATTGTATTCTGTGTAGCACTGTGTTGTCTTTGCTAGCAAAGTGCTTGACAATTCTCCTAACAGCCTCCTTGTACACATCGTCATTCTCATCCACCCCTGCTTTGGGGTTACGGCCTGCAAATACTTGTCCATCTACACCCAGCGCATTTAATAACATTGCTCTGCGACTCGCTGCCGTGTCCTCTGCACCCCGTAGCGCATCCAGGTAAATTGTGAACAGGGGTTGCCATTGTGGCCATGGGATTGCAGGCCTACCTGGTGGTTGCAGGAATGGCGGGTGAGGCGGCGTTGCTTCTTGCATCGTGATCTGTGGATTCCAATCTCGTCACTCATCTCCAAATATGTTGTATAATAATGAGGATTAAGCCTGCTTAAAGTAACAACATTATTAGTTGTAGTAAAAAAACTGGTAAGCAAACACAAGAACTGAGTCCATACAATGTTCATGGGCTGCAGTTTGGTAATGGTGCAGGACTTGGGTGTCCTGGGCTGCTATGGGGTTCTGTGGCAGCCTTTAGCCCCTTGTCAGAAGGAATGCCGGGAGCCCGACCTGCTCCACGGATTTGGCGCCTTCAACAATTTTACGAAATACTTGCAATGGGGCATGCGCAGAAAATCGAGCCTTAACTTGGACATGTAACCGAGCAGTAGCGACTCCGCCCCCGGAATCCATTACTTTGCCATGGTTTTCTCACATTCAAAAGCAGCAATTGTACTGTAGGCCAGTTAGGCAGTGAAACAGCACTTGGGGAGCGGTTCTTGTGGGTGCTGAGGCGATGTGGGTTAAAGAAAGTAGGAAGCAGTTATAATGTAGTTAGTGCTGCATAACCGACCAAAATGGTTTATTCAAGATTCCTTTTCCATAGTTGAAGGTATTGCCTGCATCATGTCCCCGCCAACACATCATTTGACTTCCTAATGGAATGTAATGGAAGCAATGAGATGCGTTTGTATAAATCCAGTAAAATACCGGCCAGTTATTGGACGATTGTCATAACGTTCACAGACCTACGTGTGATTTACAACTAGAAAGAGCCACAGGGTAGATGCGTGTGCATTAAGGACGATTCAGACAATGTGATTTCCGTTCTGCTGATTGGGTCCAGTGTAAGTGGGTGACACGTGAGGGACTTACGCCTGTCCGCATCATGAGGATCTAACTTCCATGACTCGCTCTGCATAAGTGGTCCTGCACAATAGCGAGTCATGGAAGGCAACGTGAGCTGTGCAACTCCCACGCTGCTGGAGCTTGCACAAGGAATACGGCCTGGAATTATCTAGCTTTACGCGGGCCAGTGGCTGTGATAACACCCAGCCTCCAGTGTAACTGTGGCAGCATGGATATGCGCAGAGACAACAGTTAGGAGACAAGCTGGCATCAAAGGTTCACAACTTCCATGAGTCCCACCTGGAGGGTACTTCACTTACTGCGTACAAGCTGACAGACATGCAGTTTCTTTGTGAATTCCTAGCATGCACACCTGTACTTTCAAACATCTATACATTGTGCACCTGCTGCACATTGGTCAATGTGAGTTATGTGTCCAGTTCTTCATACGAAGACAACTCAACAACATTAAAGATACATACACACGTTGCTGATAAACATACGTTTATGTTTCTTGAGATTTCTCTGGATGTCAGGGTTGACTCTTGTTTTGATTTTGGCTCTCAGTTCTCCTTTGGATTTTCTGCCTGGAATATGTTAGACAAACAACAGTTCAGTTGGCTCTGGGCTTTTAATATCACTCTCACAGCATGCATTGCTTTAGACAATTGATGTTTCAGTATTTTTTGGGCTGTAAGACTCACTTTCCCAGCATCCAGGATATTAGACAAATGACAGCTCAATTCGCTCTGGTTTAATTAATACTCACTTTCTCAATCTTAGAGACAGAAAAAGAACAAGTTTGCTTGTCCTTTGTTTCAAGACTTGCTTTCCCAGCATGTACACACAGCTTTCATTTGAAATGCCTAATTGGTTATCACACCACTGACGTATTTAAGGTATCTTTCCGCGGCCCCAGTAGTCAGCTTTGCTCATTGAATATTTTGGACTCTCTCTCTGTCTCCCACTGTCTCTTCCGGCCCTATCTTGGCTTTACCTGCAGGCTTCGCAGTTGGGAGGTCTGCTTCTTTCCCTCGCCCCCCGCTGATCGATAGGATTTAAGTGTATGTTTTAGCAGCTTTCTCTCCCGCTCTCATAAGTATAGGAATATCTCTCGCTTCCCTGGATTCACTTTCCAGATTCTTCCATTGCTCTCAGTTTTTGAGATTACAGGGTCTTCAAGTTCCCTGTGCTCACTGATTCTGTTGCTGGCCGGCTCTTCAGGATGGACTGGTAAATTTAGGCATGGCAGCAAGTACAATTTAGTGGCCCGTGGTGCACTCGCCCGTGACCACAATACAGCGGCCCCGACGTATAGTGCATGTAACCTGAATGCCACCCTCTTCCCATCCCAGGGAGTCTCAAGTGTATGCATGTGAAATATGTTTGACATTATTTCTTTTTATAATCTGTTGACAGAATGTTGCATACCGTTCAGTTATTTTGTGGTTCCTAAGAGACCGGGCCCCAGTGACAGTCTCTGCATACCAAAAGTAGTACAATGGTTTGCGCAGAGTAATATCATTTGGTGAAATGGACAAGGTGGGATTTAAACCCAGATTTCCTGGTATCCCTGTCTGCAATTTAACAGCAGGCTACATCCCTTCACATTCCATCTTTAGTTTTAAACCAATGCAAAGAGGTGTGGAAGCTAGAGAATTCAATGGTAAGGCTGAGCTAGGGGGTGTGCCTTCACTCTAAGAGCCGCCCGCCTGCCTCCATAGCCCACAACAGAAAACTCACACCTGAAACCCAGTCTGTTCACCCCCAGCCCCTACAACACAAGATCTTAACTTGGAAAGCTGCCTACCCACAACACAAGACCTACACTTGACATCCCTCCATCCCACCAGTATGTATCATAGAATGGTTAATGTTATAGTTATTTATGGAGTAACACTAGCTATAAAAGTACAATTTCTTTTTTGTGGCAGGATTTGTGGCAAAACGTTATTCCTTATACAATCGACACCATTTCACCAATCTGTCCAAAGTTTGCATAGTTTTCTTTTAGGACCCTCCAGACATTGCTGCCTACATGACATTTGGATACCCCACCCCTTTCCCTGGATTTCAGAAGAAGTCAAAATTTGTTTATGGGTTGTGGCAAAGCCTTGTCCCTTATACAATTCCACACCGTTTCACCAAACTGCACCAAATTCTGCATAGTTGCCTGTTAGGACACTCCGGACATTGCTGGCTGCATGACATTTGGACACCCCACCCCGTTCCCCGGATTTCATCACAAGTTAAAATGTGTTTGTGGGGTTTGTTGCTTGGCAAACGGTTGTTCCTTTTACAATTCCACACCGTTTCACCAATCTGCACCAAATTGTGGACCGTCTGGACATTTCTAGTTACATGACATTTTGACAACCCACCCCGTTCCCCGTATTTCAGCACAAGTCAAAATGTGTTTGTTGGTGTGTGGCTTGGCGAAGCATTGTTCCTTATAAAATTCCACACCGTTTCACCAATCTGCACCAAATTCTGCATAGTTACCTGTTAGGAGCCTCTGGACATTACTGGCTACATGACATTTGGACACCCCACCCGTTCCCCAGATTTCAGCACAAGTCAACATTTGTTTGTGGGTTTGGGGCTTGGTATAGCGTTGTTACATATACAATTCCACACTGTTTCACCAATCTGCACCAAATTGTGCATAGTTACCTGTTAGGACTATCCGGACCTTGCTAGTTACATGAAATTTGGACACTGCACCCCTTTCTCCAGATTTCAGCACCTTCACACATGAGACGGTTGCCTGAAATCGGGGAAACATCAATGTGGTCAAAGAAGGACCATCCCGACACGAGGAACAAAACTCAAGATCCAGGACCTAGGATGCACGGTTTCCAAGATATTTACACCACCATGCACTGCAATGGACTGCACCACGCCAGGGTGAGGCGACTGGTGGGGAGAGAGCACAGAAGGTCCCAGTATGCAGCAGCACACCAACTCTCATCTCCCCCAAACGTCTCCTCCGCGGTATTTCAGCCAGCCACATGTGCCCATTCTCAGTGCAGCTTACTTCAGGGTGCAAAGCCACAAAAAGTGATAAGTGAATCGGAACAGCTACCTACAGGATCAGTGTTATCAGGTCAGACTAATGAACCTGTTTGGAGAACGGGTACTTTCGCTAGTTGCTTATAAACACACAGGAGTGAGACTATCCATACAGAAAAAAAAGTTATTGTTGGGTAATCCTAATGTTAACTGTTAAGGAAAATAAGCACAGAGGGGTAAAATGATTTGCTCAGAATCACATAACGCATGGGATGTGGGAGGTGGGGATTTGAGTGTTGCTTTCATTGTTTCACACAGTTAGACAACACAGGAGACTTAATTTCTCCTAATCTGTCTTCGATTTTAGAACAATCAAAAGTTATTAATCAAGGCTTAAACTA
Organism: Ambystoma mexicanum; assembly: GCF_040938575.1. Taxonomy (NCBI): domain Eukaryota; kingdom Metazoa; phylum Chordata; class Amphibia; order Caudata; family Ambystomatidae; genus Ambystoma; species Ambystoma mexicanum. Next base: position 471,305,081 of record NC_090935.1, on the reverse strand, counting down.
GTACATTGTTCAGTTAATCACACTTTCCAATTATTTGATACATCTGGCTTTCAAAGCATAAAGTCACATGATAAGGCAACTTTATAAAATATAAGCAAATCTTAACAGAGGCATATATGTTCAAAAAGCAAGCATGCATCACTTTTTCAGAAACAAGAAATGGGTCCAGACAATCCTACAAGTGGGTGCCTTGACATTCAGGCTAGGCAACAATCTCTCAATCTGCAGAGCTACCTTTTCAGATTTGTATCTCTTTCTCATTTACCATATTCCCCTTGCTCGTCATCTTGTCGTTTCCTTCCCTTGCACCTCATCCTCAACCTCATTCTGAAAGTGTGTTCACTGTTCCCATCCCTTACAATTATTTGTCAGACCTCAGTCCACCCTTTGCGCCATCCCTTAACCCTTAGCCCAACCCCCTTCCATTGCCCTTATTGCACAATCACCAATTCCTTGGCACTTACTCCCTTCAATTGGCCCACACCAGCCCATTTTTTCCCCTCACAACCATATGCGGACATCATACTACCTTTATTTGACAATCTGCCAGATACAAGAAGTTGCAGTTAGGGTCTTGATTGGGAATTGTGGCACTGAGGCTTCTACCTGGACAATGCAGAGCTAAAGAAACCAAGGGGACTTCGTTTTCACTATGCTCCCAAGTTCACTATCCTGGAACATCAGCTTCCTACTTCAATTCAACGAGGAGAAAACCGTGAGGGGAACTGGTGATGGAGGGGGAATAAGGGTAGGGCTATTATGTGAATTTGTTTTTACAAGCAATGTGGTGTGTGCGTGTTTCTGTGCGTGTGCTAGTGTGTGTGTGTGTTTCCGTAGGTATGGGTTTGCTTTTATTTGTAATTGTGTAAAGTACATCTGTATTCATGTAACTGTGTATCTATGCACGTGTATGTGTTGTTAATTTTTATGCACACGTTGCGACGCCAAGATCATGAAAATCCAGCCAAACATACCAAGCGTGAGAAACATGCATAATTGAAATGACCTAACTTAAAATACATGCTCCATTTAACTGCTTTGTTGAGAGCTACCACCTTCTCTGGGAACAATACATATTTGAAATGGATACAATTTAAAAGATGTGATGGCTCTATATATAAGTGAACCGCAACAAAGATATTGAAAACATCGATTCAAGAATTATTTACAAAAACTGTATAGTGATGTTTCTATTAGGCTTAACTATGGAACTGCAACAATGGAAATGTTATAAATATGAGAACCACAACTTTGTAAAGGTTACCTCGAGAAAGCCTGTGTAGTCGAAACATGCGTAGGCATTGTACACAATAGTAAAAATAAAACTCTGGACACTGATTATCAGATGTCTTAATACAAAATTACTTTGTGTTCAGTGCATTCAGTCCCTTAACTCATATAAAACCTTAAGGCATTGGGTCAGAACACGCTACAGATATTAATATAAATTGGAATAACAGATACAAATTAACAAATTGAGAAACCTCAAAGAAAAAAGAAAAAAAAAACTAGTAGGGAGCATTCACAGAAAGGTAGTGGTTCTACCCCTGTAAAAAATGTTTTGAATGTGTGCCTTTTGTGGAACACATATGGGTATTCTGGACAAGACAATGAAAAACTGTCAAAGACTCGCTTTATAGTCTACTAATAATAATGTACATCTTTCTGTGTGTGTTTTCCAACTATATCCAAAAATCACTATCACAAACAATGCAACAGCCATCATTATAGCCGCTATATAGTAGCATCCATGAGTGCTGTTCAGGGTACTCTTAAACGCTTTGCAATGAACTCACCAGTGATCAAGAAATGTATCAGGATATAGGGGAAGCATTCTTGCATGCTGAAACCGAGGGCACATTGGCAAGATATGGATGCTTACTCCTTCTGCAACAAGGAATGGTGATAAGCTACTGAGGGTCGTGCCAGACAATAGGTGCCTGGGCTGCAGTGGTGGCAGCATTTCCATCCAGGGTTACAGAACATGTCATTCAAATATCCTGGCAGTCTGAACATGCGCCTGCTTCCAGAAGCTGTCACGTATGTGTGCACATTGCCTCTGTTCCACATGAACATGCGACTGCCAGATAGGTTTTATCACCCTCACTCATTCACTGTGCAGGCCAGGCCCGTGTGTAGGGACCAAACAGGCACATTTGCAAAATTGCTGAAATCAACCCAAGAGCCTAACCCCATCTACACAGGGCCCGGGCAGTCCTTGCAGCATTCTTACAGGCAGGCTAGATTCTGAAGGATTTGCTCTTTGCCATGGCATTTTTTCATTTTGAAGGCCTGGCCCAGACAGCAGCGGCCCGGCAGCCTGGGGGCAATTGCTGCACGCTCCGCTTCCACCGCTGCTTGCTCTCCACTGCCCAGCTTACTCGGAGGCGTAGGCAGGGTAGGGCCTGAGGGGCAAGGCCCACCCAAAATCTGTAAAGGCCCAATCATCAGCGCTGTGTGGGCATTTACAGATATTTATGTCAGTGCAGTGGGCCCAACTACATTAGCATCAGAACCCATTTGCTAGACAATCCTGGCTACGCCTCTGAGCTTACTCTTGATAGATGAACAAACATCCCTCCTTTATCGTTCACCAGCCCTTTTCATCCAGATGTATTGTTGCCGGCCCCAGGCCTCCCTGAAAAGGGAAAAAAAGACTCTCGAGATTGTTACTTCTTTGGTCTTCAGCAGATCAAATGGTCAGAGAATATAAATCTTTCATGTTTACATGCAAAGGAATGCTGTGTTGTGCTGTTGGGCTTCTGCTGCCATTCATCATTCCTTTTCATTCAGGCAAGGCAAATGTGGCTTTATGTGACAGAACCATCAATAAGTATCTCCAAAGACGTCTTACTATAAAAAAAAAACGTAATGATTTTAATGTCATATTTTCAAAGGAGCCTTTTCATATCAGATTGGGTCCCCATCCTTGAAGCACATAATTCGCGTAAGACATGTCCTCACTATTTCCAATATGTTCTTATGCGTTTCATTCTTTCCGTCAGGGTTAATGCACTGATAGCTGTGAGCCATTTTCTTGTGAAACTGAAAACACGTCATGTGATGAGTAATTGTGAAAAATTGGCTGTACGGCTCATTTCTCATGTAGTTACAGGAAATGTGTCACTACCTTATGTCTTAAACAAAACAATACAATTTTGTTTCCACTGAAAAACACTTCATTTACACAGGAAAGAGGGCGCTTCAATTTAGTCCGCTGCAAGCTACTAAGGAACGTACTTTAGCATGAAAGATGTATTCGAGACATTTCGGTGTGATCCTACATGTCCTCCGACTGTATTGTTGTATTACACGGCCTGCAGTAGTGGCCAGGTAGTTATGGTTAAGTTGCTCAACCCATAGGAAGAGCGTTTCTTGGGTGGCCTATAACTTTGCTCCCCCTCGACAAACCCTTGCCAAACTTTTCAGATTATGTATATGACCTCCTTGCAATGATTCTGCAAAGTTTGGTGTGGTTTCATCATGGGGGGGCAAAGTTATAGTGTGGACCCAACATTTTTGGAAACCCTCATAGATGCAATGGAAACAAAGGTTGCTTGTGCCACCAGCCCAAAGTGCTAGATGGATTTTCACCAAATTTGTGGCAGGAGTGGTGGCTTGATTTCGAAAGCATGCTTTTGTACATTTGGTGTAAATCCACCCAGTAGTTATATTTTAAAAAGGCCAAAAAGTAGGTAAAAAGGAATTATTGATATCTGGGTACGGCTTTGGATTCACTTCCCAATTTGGTCTGCGGACAACACCCTGGACCAATCAGGGTCCATCGTGACGTCTAGGGACATCGTACGCCCCCGCTGATTGGATGGTGAAAAGCGTGAGGCGCATCATATTTCATGTAACTGTCGCCATGTTGGATTTCCGGACAGCTGCTGGTGTTCGCGGACAGCATTGTGGGGAAAAAGTCTGGAAAACACATTTGTGGTTATTTGGTGGTCGAAAGAGGGGTTGGAAAGGGTGGGGGATGGAATAAAGATGATATGGAGCTGTTTTTCTAAGTGAAAAAAGTGGAAGCGGGTGCCGCCCAGTCCACGGACAGCGCAGTAGTCCATGGATGGTGCTGTGAACGAACAGCTTGGAAAAAACATTTGGGGTTATTATATGGCTGAAAGAGGGCGTAGAAAGGGTAGGTGAGTGGAATGGAGATGACATGGAGCTGTTTTTACAGGTGAAAAAAGGGTTTGCAGATGCTGCCGAGTCCGCTGTCACTTTTAGTGTCCGCTGACATAATTTCAGTTGCAGGGGTTCAGGGCAAGTTTGGTTATTTAAAGGTGCATTGTGCATACCTGTTAAATGGTTTAAGTTTATTGTGGTGGTTGTGGACAGTGGGCAGATTCTTGCGGCACTTGCTACAACCACCACAATAGTAATATGGGTATAGTAAGTATAGGTAATGTACTGGGAGTTTAAAGTACTTGTAATATGGTGGAATTATAAAATTGAACTGAATATGGTATTTATGATTGTAGTAGAATTGAGGATAGTGGTTATGGAATATGTATTTGTTTATACTTGGTACTTAGTCGCATACATTCATGAAGCTGCAATCTTCAGGTTCTTTTTCTGTGAAAAAAACGGTACAATTTGTTAAGCAGGATAGATTAAATGCTTTCATTGCATACCAGTTTAGATATACATTTACTTTATTTGACCCTCTTAAACAGTACATTCTATGTACTACGTTTGGTATAACATTAGTGTATGAGACACTGTTGTTGTATTGACATGAAATAATCATTGGGTCAATCCATAGAGGATTACAAAAAAACAATTATAATTATGTGAGTGTGATGGTATTTTTGTTTGAAGAGTGTTGTCATTAAGAGAATGTTTAAAGTTGTTAGATACCTGTTGGTGTATTCTAACTACATTAGCCTTTGGAAGAAGATTTGTAGTAACATCATTTGTGATGGTGTATTTGAAGTGTCACACTTTGTTATGGATGTGCTCTTGTGAAACATGGTTGCAGAGAGTGCATGTTTGTTTCCACGTGTATGAAATCTGGAAGGTTTCATTTATTGGGATGTTTTTGCGTTCCAGTACTTATAGTAGGTACATAAGGAATTCTTGAGGACCTTCATGTGTGTTAATGGTACATTTTACTATTCCTGCACAGTAGTCCAATTCTTGCCTTATACCTGAGAATAACAGATACAAATTAACAAATTGAGAAACCTCAAAGAAAAAAGAAAAAAAAACCTATTAGGGACCATTCACAGAAAGGTAGTGGTTCTACCCCTGTAAAAAATGTTTTGAATGTGTGCCTTTTGTGGAACACATATGGGTATTCTGGACAAGACAATGAAAAACTGTCAAAGACTCGCTTTATAGTCTACTAATAATAATGTACATCTTTCTGTGTGCGTTTGCCAACTATATCCAAAAATCACTATCACAAACAATACAACAGCCATCACTATAGCCGCTATATAGTAGCATCCATGAGTGCTGTTCAGGGTACTCTTAAACGCTTTGCAATGAGCTCACCAGTGATCAAGAAATGTATCAGGATATAGGGGAAGCATTCTTGCATGCTGAAACCGAGGGCACATTGGCAAGATATGGATGCTTACTCCTTCTGCAACAAGGAATGGTGATAAGCTACTGAGGGTCGTGCCAGACAATAGGTGCCTGGGCTGCAGTGGTGGCAGCATTTCCATCCAGGGTTACAGAACATGTCATTCAAATATCCTGGCAGTCTGAACATGCGCCTGCTTCCAGAAGCTGTCACGTATGTGTGCACATTGCCTCTGTTCCACATGAACATGCGACTGCCAGATAGGTTTTATCACCCTCACTCATTCACTGTTCAGGCCAGGCCCGTGTGTAGGGACCAAACAGGCACATTTGCAAAATTGCTGAAATCAACCCAAGAGCCTAACCCCATCTACACAGGGCCCGGGCAGTCCTTGCAGCATTCTTACAGGCAGGCTAGATTCTGAAGGATTTGCTCTTTGCGATGGCATTTTTTCATTTTGAAGGCCTGGCCCAGGCAGCAGCGGCCCGGCAGCCTGGGGGCAATTGCTGCACGCTCCGCTTCCACCGCTGCTTGCTCTCCACTGCCCAGCTTACTCAGAGGCGTAGGCAGGGTAGGGCCTGAGGGGCAAGGCCCACCCAAAATCTGTAAAGGCCCAATCATCAGCGCTGTGTGGGCATGTACAGATATTTGTGTCAGTGCAGTGGGCCCAACTACATTTGCATCAGGCCCCATTTGCTAGACAATCCTGGCTACGGCTCTGAGCTTACTCTTGATAGATGAACAAACATCCCTCCTTTATCGTTCACAGCCCTTTTCATCCAGATGTATTGTTGCCGGCCCCATGCCTCCCTGTAAAGGGAAAAAAGACTCTCGAGATTGTTACTTCTTTGGTCTTCAGCAGATCAAATGGTCAGAGAATATAAATCTTTCATGTTTACATGCAAAGGAATGCTGTGTTGTGCTGTTGGGCTTCTGCTGCCATTCATCATTCCTTTTCATTCAGGCAAGACAAACGTGGCGTTATGCGACAGAACCATCAATAAGTATCTTCAAAAACGTCTAACTATAAAAAAAAAACGTAATGATTTTAATGTCATATTTTCAAAGGAGCCTTTTCATATCAGATTGGGTCTCGATCCTTGAAGCACTTAATTCGCGTAAGACATTGCCTCACTATTTCCAATATGTTCTTATGCGTTTCATTCTTTCCGTCAGGGTTAATGCACTGATAGCTGTGAGCCATTTTCTCGTGAAAATGAAAACACGTCATGTGATGAGTAATTGTGAAAAATTGGCTGTACGGCTCATTTCTCCTGTAGTTACAGGAAATGTGTCACTACCTTACGTTTTAAACAAAACAATACAATTTTGTTTCCACTGAAAAACACTTCATTGACACAGGAAAGAGGGCGCTTCAATTTAGTCCGCTGCAAGCTACTAAGGACCGTACTTTAGAATGAAAGATTTATTCGAGACATTTCGGTGTGATCCTACATGTCCTCATACTGTATTGTTGTATTACACGGCCTGCAGTAGCGGCCAGGTAGTTATGGTTAAGTTGCTCAACCCATAGGAAGAGCGTTTCTTGGGTGGCTTATAACTTTGCTCCCCCTCGACAAACCCTTGCCAAACTTTTCAGAATATGTATATGACCTCCTCACAATGATTGTGTGAAGTTTGGTGTGGTTTCTTCATGGGGGGGCAAAGTTATAGGGTGGACCCAACATTTTTGGAAACCCTCATAGACGCAATGGAAACAAAGGTTGCTCGTGCCACCAGCCCAAAGTGCTAGATGGATTTTCACCAAATTTGTGGCAGGAGTGGTGGCTTGATTTCGAAAGCATGCTTTTGTACATTTGGTGTAAATCCACCCAGTAGTTTTATTTTAAAAAGGCCAAAAAGTAGGTAAAAAGGAATTATTGATATCTGGGTACGGCTTTGGATTCACTTCCCAATTCGGTCTGCGGACAACACCTTGGACCAATCAGGGTCCATCGTGACGTCTAGGGACATCGTACCCCCCCGCTGATTGGATGGTGAAAAGCGTGAGGCGCATCATATTTCATGCAACTGTCGCCATGTTGGATTTCCGGACAGCTGCTGGTGTTCGTGGACAGCATTGTGGGGAAAAAGTCTGGAAAACACATTTGTGGTTATTTGGTGGTCGAAAGAGGACTTGGAAAGGGTGGGGGATGGAATAAAGATGATATGGAGCTGTTTTTCTAAGTGAAAAAAGTGGAAGCGGGTGCCGCCCAGTCCACGGACAGCGCAGTAGTCCATGGATGGTGCCGTGAACGAACAGCTTGGAAAAAACATTTGGGGTTATTATATGGCTGAAAGAGGGCGTAGAAAGGGTAGGTGAGTGGAATGGAGATGACATGGAGCTGTTTTTACAGGTGAAAAAAGGGTTTGCAGATGCTGCCGAGTCCGCTGTCACTTTTAGTGTCCGCTGACATAATTTCAGTTGCAGGGGTTCAGGGCAAGTTTGGTTATTTAAAGGTGCATTGTGCATACTTGTTAAATGGTTTAAGTTTATTGTGGTGGTTGTGGACAGTGGGCAGATTCTTGCGGCACTTGCTACAACCACCACAATAGTAATATGGGTATAGTAATTATAGGTAATGTACTGGGAGTTTAAAGTACTTGTAATATGGTGGAATTATAAAATTGAACTGAATATGGTATTTATGATTGTAGTAGAATTGAGGATAGTGGTTATGGAATATGTATTTGTTTATACTTGGTACTTAGTCGCATACATTCATGAAGCTACAATCTTCAGGTTCTTTTTCTGTGAAAAAAAACGGTACAATTTGTTAAGCAGGATAGATTAAACGCTTTCATTGCATACCAGTTTAGATATACATTTACTTTATTTGACCATCTTAAACAGTAAATTCTATGTACTACGTTTGGTATAACATTAGTGTATGAGACACTGTTGTTGTATTGACATGAAATAATCATTGGGTCAATCCATAGAGGATTACAAAAAAAACAATTATAATTATGTGAGTGTGATGGTATTTTTGTTTGAAGAGTGTTGTCATTAAGAGAATGTTTAAAGTTGTTAGATACATGTTGGTGTATTCTAACTACATTAGACTTTAGAAGAAGTTTTGTAGTAACATCATTTGTGATGGCGTATTTGAAGTGTCACAATTTGTTATGGATGTGCTCTTGTGAAACATGGTTGCAGAGAGTGCATGTTTGTTTCCACGTGTATGAAATCTGGAAGATTTCATTTATTGGGATGTTTTTGCGTTCCAGTACTTATAGTAAGTACATAAGGAATTCTTGAGGACCTTCATGTGTGTTAATGGTACATTTTACTATTCCTGCACAGTAGTCCAATTCTTGCCTTATACCTGAGAATAACAGATACAAATTAACAAATTGAGAAACCTCAAAGAAAAAAGAAAAAAAAACCTAGTAGGGACCATTCACAGAAAGGTAGTGGTTCTACCCCTGTAAAAAATGTTTTGAATGTGTGCCTTTTGTGGAACACATATGGGTATTCTGGACAAGACAATGAAAAACTGTCAAAGACTCGCTTTATAGTCTACTAATAATAATGTACATCTTTCTGTGTGTGTTTTCCAACTATATCCAAAAATCACTATCACAAACAATACAACAGCCATCATTATAGCCGCTATATAGTAGCATCCATGAGTGCTGTTCAGGGTACTCTTAAACGCTTTGCAATGAGCTCACCAGTGATCAAGAAATGTATCAGGATATAGGGGAAGCATTCTTGCATGCTGAAACCGAGGGCACATTGGCAAGATATGGATGCTTACTCCTTCTGCAACAAGGAATGGTGATAAGCTACTGAGGGTCGTGCCAGACAATAGGTGCCTGGGCTGCAGTGGTGGCAGCATTTCCATCCAGGGTTACAGAACATGTCATTCAAATATCCTGGCAGTCTGAACATGCGCCTGCTTCCAGAAGCTGTCACGTATGTGTGCACATTGCCTCTGTTCCACATGAACATGCGACTGCCAGATAGGTTTTATCACCCTCACTCATTCACTGTGCAGGCCAAGCCCGTGTGTAGGGACCAAACAGGCACATTTGCAAAATTGTTGAAATCAACCCAAGAGCCTAACCCCATCTACACAGGGCCAGAGCAGTCCTTGCAGCATTCTTACAGGCAGGCTAGATTCTGAAGGATTTGCTCTTTGCGATGGCATTTTTTCATTTTGAAGGCCTGGCCCAGGCAGCAGCAGCCCGGCAGCCTGGGGGCAATTGCTGCACGCTCCGCTTCCACCGCTGCTCTCTCTCCACTGCCCAGCTTACTCAGAGGCGTAGGCAGGGTAGGGCCTGAGGGGCAATGCCCATCCAAAATCTGTAAAGGCCCAATCATCAGCGCTGTGTGGGCATTTACAGATATTTATGTCAGTGCAGTGGACCCAACTACATTAGCATCAGGCCCCATTTGCTAGACAATCCTGACTACGCCTCTGAGCTTACTCTTGATAGATGAACAAACATCCCTCCTTTATCGTTCACCAGCCCTTTTCATCCAAGATGTATTGTTGCCGGCCCCATGCCTCCCTGAAAAGGGAAAAAAGACTCTCGAGATTGTTACTTCTTTGGTCTTCAGCAGATCAAATGGTCAGAGAATATAAATCTTTCATGTTTACATACAAAGGAATGCTTTGTTATGCTGTTGGGCTTCTGCTGCCATTCAACATTCCTTTTCATTCAGGCAAGACAAACGTGGCTTTATGCGACAGAACCATCAATAAGTATCTTCAAAAACGTCTAACTATAAAAAAAAGTAATGATTTTAATGTCATATTTTCAAAGGAGCCTTTTCATATCAGATTGGGTCCCCATCCTTGAAGCACATAATTCGCGTAAGACATGTCCGCACTATTTCCAATATGTTCTTATGCGTTTCATTCTTTCCGTCAGGGTTAATGCACTCATAGCTGTGAGCCATTTTCTCGTGAAAATGAAAACACGTCATGTGATGAGTAATTGTGAAAAATTGGCTGTACGGCTCATTTCTCCTGTAGTTACAGGAAATGTGTCACTACCTTACGTTTCAAACAAAACAATACAATTTTGGTTCCACTGAAAAACACTTCATTTACATAGGAAAGAGGGCGCTTCAATTTAGTCCGCTGCAAGCTACTAAGAAACGTACTTTAGAATGAAAGATTTATTCAGGACATTTCGGTGTGATCCTATATGTCCTCATACTGTATTATTGTATTACACAGCCTGCAGTAGCGGCCAGGTAGTTATGGTTAAGTTGCTCAACCCATAGGATGAACATTTCTTGGGTGGCTTATAACTTTGCTCCCCCACGACAAACCATTGCCAAATTTTGCAGAATATGTATATGACCTCCTCGAAATGATTCTGTGAAGTTTGGTGTGGTTTCGTCATGGGGGGCAAAGTTATAGGGTGGGACCCAACATTTTGGGAAATCCTCATAGACGCAATGGAAACAAAGGTTGCTCGTGTCACCAGCCCAAAGTGCTAGATGGATTTTCACCAAATTTGTGGCAGGAGTGGTGGCTTGATTTCGAAAGCATGCTTTTGTACATTTGGTGTAAATCCATGCAGTAGTTTTATTTTAAAAAGGACAAAAGTAGGTAAAAAGGAATAATTGATATCTGGGTATGGCTGCGGATTCACTTCACAATTTGGCCCGTGGACAACACCCTGGACCAATCAGGGTCCATCGTGACGTCCAGGGACATCGCATGCGCCAGCTGATTGGATGGTGAAAAGCGTGAGGCGCATCATATTTCATGGAACTGTCGCCTTGTTGGATTTCCGGACAGCTGCTGGTGTTCGTGGACAGCATTGTTCGTGGACAGCATTGTGGGGAAAAAGTCTGGAAAACACATTTAGGGGTATTTGGTGGTCGAAAGAGGGGCTGGAAAGGGTGGGGGTAGGAATAAAGATGATATGGAGCTGTTTTTCTAAGTGAAAAAAGTGGAAGCAGGTGCCGCCCAGTCCACGGACAACGCAGTAGTCCACGGATGGTGCTGTGAACGAAGAGCTTGGAAAAAACATTTGGGGTTATTATATGGCTGAAAGAGGGCGTAGAAAGGGTAGGTGAGTGGAATGGAGATGACATGGAGCTGTTTTTACAGGTGACAAAAGGGTTTGCAGATGCTGCCGAGTCCGCTGTCACTTTTAGTGTCCGCTGACATAATTTCAATTGCAGGGGTTCAAGGCGAGTTTGGTTATTTAAAGGTGCATTGTGCATACTTGTTAAATGGTTTAAGTTTATTGTGGTGGTTGTGGACAGTGGCCAGATTCTTGCAGCACTTGCTACAACCACCACAATAGTAATATGGGTATAGTAATTATAGGTAATGTATTGGCAGTATAAAGTACTTGTAATACTGTGGAATTATAAAATTGAACTGAATATGGTATTTATGATTTTAGTAGAATTGAGGATAGTGGTTATGGAATATGTATTATACTTGGTACTTAGTCGCATACATTCATGAAGCTACAATCTTCAGGTTCTTTTTCTGTGAAAATAAACGGTACAATTTGTTAAGCAGGATAGATTAAACGCTTTCATTGCATACCAGTTTAGATATACATTTACTTTATTTGACCCTCTTAAACAGTACATTCTATGTACTACGTTTGGTATAACATTAGTGTATGAGACACTGTTGTTGTATTGACATGAAATAATCATTGGGTCAATCCATAGAGGATTACAAAAAAAACAATTATAATTAAGTGAGTGTGATGGTATTTTTGTTTGAAGAGTGTTGTCATTAAGAGAATGTTTAAATTTGTTAGATACCTGTTGGTGTATTCTAACTACATTAGACTTCAGAAGAAGTTTTGTAGTAACATCATTTGTGATGGAGTATTTGAAGTGTATTGTATTGGTGAAATTGAATGGTTTCACAATTTGTTATGGATGTGCTCTTGTGAAACATGGTTGCAGAGATTGCATGTATGTTACCATGTGTATGAAATCTGGAAGATTTCATTTATTGGGATGTTTTTGCGTTCCAGTACTTATAGTAGGTATGATATGATATGATATGATCGTTTATTTATATAGCGCCTATACACAATGCGTTTCAAGGCAAGGGAGGTAACAAGGGAAAATACAACCACATTCTTACAGGCCATGAACAGTAAGGATGTGAAATTAACTATCGTACTCGACCTGATGACATTTCAGATAGTGGAAGAGCTAAGACATAGATAAGGAAGGGAGGAGGAGAGTGGGAAGGAAATGGAAACAGACAGGTGACTACCGTACTAGGCCTGATGACATTTCTGGTAGAGCCAGAGAAAAACAAAAGGTGAGGGAGAGGGGTGCAGAAAGGGAGGGGAGGAACAAAACAAGTGACTATCATACTAGGCCTGACGACATTTCAGATAGTGCTGGACGGATGGTGGGGAGGAAAAAAACAGTAATTGGAGGGTGGAGGAAACAGACGAGGTTGCTATCATATTAGGTCCAGGGACAATTCTGATAGAGTAAGTGCATAGAAGAAAGTAAGGGGAGGAGATAGGAAAAGGGAGAAGGGAAAGGAGGAGAGAAAAGAGAGTAAGCAGTCAAAAAAGAGTGGAGAAGCAAGAGTGGAGAGCGAATACAATTGCAGAAGTCAGTAGTAACACATAATGTTGCAAGCCAGGATACAAGATGAAGATGGGAACAGCATGATTCAGGGCCACCATGAGTACAAGATGCAAAGGAAGTCCAGCATGAGAGTTGAGAAAGAGTGACACACCGTGAATGAATGAAGTCCATAAAATTCAAATCCAGCATTGGCCACAAGACAGTGATGGTGAAGGAAGGCACCAGGTGGGTGGGGCTTGCTAAGTGGTGAAAAAGAGAAACAGGCAGAAAGGTACCAGGTGGGCGGGGCTAAGAATTGTTGAGGACCTTCATGTGTGTTAATGGTACATTTTACCATTCCTGCACAGTAGTCCAATTCTTGCCTTATACCTGAGACACTGTAAGTGTTCTCAGGATTATTTGTGACATTTCTATGAAGGATGGTCATTTGCAAACATAACCGGCCCGAGCTGTTTAAGTAAATGTTGAGAACAATTGGTGGCAATTGGAAGAGAAGATTGATTGTTATATTTGCATAGCAATTTACTCCAGTTGTGTTGCTGAATTTAAATGGACCAGAGAGTTGTGTCTATGCATTGTTTGATGGGCATGCAGATTTATTTGGAGAAGAGGTATTTGTCTCTTTGTCGTCTGATGAACGTGGATTTAGTTTGCAGTAGATAGTTTTGTGGTTGTATTTTTTGATGGAGAAGCAGTTGGTCATTAGTTTTTTAGCTGTATTGTTGATATATCTGTTATAGGTTCTGTTTGTATTAGTTTTCTTTTTAAAGGTTTTGTTTTTTTAGGTACAGGGTGCATATCTAGATGGGGGATGTACAGTGCACATATTTATTTTAAAAGTTTATTGATTGAAATTTTGTTTTTGATGCATACGCATCTTTACAAAATTATAACATTGTTCGTAAGAATTACATTCAATAAACATCTTTACATCTTTACATCTTTACATCTTTACATTCATTCCCTATACTACATTTAAAACAATTCAGCTCTCATACTTTGCACTTACAAAAATTGTAAAATGGGCCAGATAAACAAAGAATCCAACCTAAGTTGTGATGTATAATACATAATTATCACATCAAATAAGAAAAGAAGGAAAGGGAAGAAGAAAAAAAAAAACAATTCACTATTTACAATTCACTATTATTAGCAAAAAATCAAAGAAAAGGAGAAAGCAATATATTCTATAAAACACAAACATAACTTAAACAGTAAAAATTGTAACTTCACGATTTTCGGTCTCTGAAATAGATGATAACGCTGCAACAATAATTTTCAGTAGGCATACTGTCACCATAATTATAGAGTTCGAGGAGCCCCACATACAGCGCGACCAGATTAATTCTCTTCCAAAAATTGAGTACGTCAAGCTAAAAGAGTTGATTGTCTTCACTCTCTCAATTTCAAAGAATGGACATAAGAGAAAAAGATGTTTTAAAGTTTCGGTTGATTCGGCCTTATTGCAAAATCTGCAGATGGTATCGTGAGTACTATTAACAGTACTATTCCAATATTTCGTTCTCGATTTGGTATGCAATAGATCTAAACGGAATCGCATATATAGGGCCCTAATTTCAGCACTTGGGCAAAGCATAAGATATTGTAGTCTTGGCAATTGCTTGTGTCTGAATTTCGCATATTCAGTAAATGAAGCAAAAGATGCTATTTTAGAATAGGTAGCAGCCCAATCATTCCAAAACAAGCGTTTATGAGCTATGATTAGTTTGGATGGTAAAGCTGCGGAAGAGATGTTAATCCCCTCTAAGATAGTAAATATACGCTTGTGGAAGGTTCTAATAGATGTTGGATAGGATTCCTTCAACATGATAAGAAAGTCCTCGTAAATAGAGTTTTCAATCGGAGAGCACATTTTTGTAAAGTTCTTTAGGATGCGCCAATTATGATGCACTGCTAAGGAGTTTAGTCCTAATTCATGAAGTAATATTGCATTAGGAAGATAAGTAGGAAGAACAAGAGTAGCTTTCCACAGTTTTGCTTGAAGTTTATTTTAAAAGATAGACAGATCTAATAGACATAAGTCTAAACTATACAGAATGATTGCCTCTATATTTTTAGAATAGAATTCAAACAACGGAAGTAAAGAGAATTTGCAATAAGAGAATTTGCAATATTTGCGGAAAATAATTTTCATTTGATTTTGCAGAGGTAAAGTTTTTCCGCCAGTGTTATTTGCCACTTTGCAAAAAATGGCAGAAGAATTGTTTGCAAGTTTGTAACCCAGATAGGTGGTCTGTGTGACAATTTGAATATCAACGGAATCCAATTGCCAGCGGAATTTACGATTTTTTTTTTTGAGGAGAGCACAAGGATGTTAGATTTTGAGAAATTTATGGTCAAATTATTTGCGCTACAAAAGTTCTGAAAGGTTTCCAATTTGTTCTGCAAACCTGATTGGGTACTATCGAATAAAAGCACATCGTCAGCATACGCCAGCCAAGACAGCTGAAGTGTAAGATTTAGTGGAGTCCCATAACTCTTCGATGTCTGATAAGTATAAGTTAAATAGGACTGCCGCAAGATTACATCCTTGCTTAACCCCCATTGCTGTGGGAATGGGGTCAGTCAGACTGCCTTTACTCGAAATGCGTACTCTGAAAGATGTCTTATGATTTAACAATGCAATAAGTCCTACTAAGTATGGTGGAAATTTCAGTGTAGGCATTTTGTCCCAGAGTCTACTGCGAATAACGCAATCGAATGCGGAGGATAGATCTAGGGATGCTATAAATATTGGACCATGGTGGGGACGATGTGCCTCAGCTTTTAGATGTGCAAGAATCAAAGCATTTAGCTGTGTCCCCATATTTTTTCGAAAACCAGTCTGGACTTTATTTAAAGTGTGATTCTCAGTGATATGGGTTTTCATCCTCCTTCAATAGGAGGAGGGAAAAAATTTTGGACGCTACATCCATAAGGGCAATAGGCCTGAAATTGAGGGGGTTATTCAAAGGTCCTTTTTTATGTAACGGGATAATGATTGAACTAACCCAAGAGGGCGGAAGATATTTTTGGGTGAAGATGGATTGAAATATCTTCAGGAGTATAGTGGCCCAAAAGAAAGGGTCATCCTTGATTATACAGGGCGGTAAGCCATCAGGGCCTGCACATTTTGAGGATTTGAGTTTGGAAATAGCAAACAGAATATCCTCGATAGACCATGGACATAGCATAGGAATGTGAGTAACTAAGTCCACGATATCAATGGGCAAAAAGCTTGGTGGTAACAGATATTTCTGTTCGTAAAAGTTGAACCATGCATTGCCATCTATGGCTGATTCGAACGGAGGCATAGTGCTTTTGTTTGCTGTCCTAAGTAATTTCCAAATATCGCGAATATTGTGCTTACAGATTAGGCGTACCATATTTTGGTTACCTATTAAATGGAACGAGGATCTGGCCGCTCTTATATTGTTTTTATATTTACGTAGCAATAACTTTTTAGCTGTTAGATAACTACTACAAAACACAGAGCAAAAACTTCTTTTGAGAGTTCTTAACTCACAATTTCTTTCCGATTTTAATTTAGCAATTCTACAGGTCAACATGGAAGCCGGGTCTTTAATTTGGGGCTGTGTCTGCGCCAGTTCTGCAAGGGTAGTTAAATGATTATTGATCATTTGTAAATTCCATGCAAGAATAACCTGGGCAGATTGCGCCCCATAATCATAGTCAGGCCACCAGTCCCGATTGACTAAAAATGTCAATCGGCGACAAGTAGATGTATTCCAGCGAATAGACAAGAATTGTCTATCGCTCTGAACTAAACTCAGAGTCTGTAGCTCACCAAAGGACTTAGTTTCTGCAAATATGGCACCCAATAAAATGGCATGATCACCATACGATGGAAAAAAGGAAGTAATTGGAGAGATGATACCAGAAAGATATTGGGAGGCCACTATGTAGTCAATGGTAGAGCATGCCTTTCCCCTACGCCAAGTTAGAAAGGACTGTGGGTGAAGGGGTTCTAGCACTACTAATTCCCACGAGAAGAAAAACTGTGTCCATTTTATCCCATTTGCGTAAGCTGTTTTGAAGTGATGTGAAGATACATGTGAAGGAGGCACCTTTACGGATGCAAATAAATAAGCGTTAAAGTCACCGCAAATCAGCACTTCTGCCGCCGGATATTTGTAAAAGGTTTCTGTTAATAATTCATTTAAAATATGGATGGCTTCTTCAATGTCAAGCGTAGCGGGATTCCAATAAATGGATATCAACACCACTTTTTTTAGCCCAAAAATGTTAATGTCAATGTTTGTCATTAAGAATAATTGAGAGGACAACTTAAAATTTATTACGAAAGCAAGATCATTGTTGAATAGAATGGAAATACCTCCAACTGGACGACCAGACCCGGGCTGAATGCGGTGTTGTGAACGGCTGTGAATCCGTCAAGACAAAATTCTTTACAGCACATGGTTTATTGCAAAAATAGAATGGAAGGAAGATCATTCAAGTTTCTATTTGCAAACCAAGTTAGAAGATTGTTCAGACCGCAACAATTCCAGGACTGAATAATGAGCTTGTTACATTATGATGTCAACGTAGCGGTAGAATTCATTCCCGCTGTTTGGGAGGAGTTTTGCAAAAGCGGCAAGATTCCCAAGAGTCCATTCAAAGCAGATGTAAGGGAAGCCAACTGTCCTAGTATTTTTTCATTCTCTGATGAAGCAGAGGTGGAGTTAATTACAGCAGTACACTTTGTCAAGATTGGTGGAGGCGTAAATTCTAAGAATTGCATTGCCTTTTCAAAAGAAGAAAATGCTTGCAATTCAAGTCCCAAGAAAATTAGGTCAGGCTTATACTCCCAAATCAATTTCGCAATGATGGGCGAAATTACCTTGCAGAGCATACGATTGTTATTGATTAATGGTAACTTTATCCAATCTATATCTTGGGAAATTAGATTACGCAACAAGGGAATTTTATAGAGGGTGTTCATCAGAAAGAAGCGGTTGATAAGGGCCACTCCATTGGTTTGTTGGTTACTGGCCCAACCAATTAAGGTGTGCATTTCCTCAGGAATTTTATTGAAGGATCGTAGCTCATGATTGATTATGATCCGTGAAGCGGAAGGAATACATTCAGAAGTAGGCTTTCCATGAATATCTTTCATTTCTATAGAAGATAGTGCAGCCGGAACTTGATTAGCTCCAGCAGAGGGGGAGATGTCCAGGGAAGAACCAGATTGCTTTGCTAAATCTACTCCTGAGGAATTAGAGATGTCTAACATTGTGATTGGGGGAGGCATCTGAGGAGCCATATGCTGCGAGATAGATGTCTGGGGTTCCAGCAATGGTGTCACGGGCAAAGGTTGATGAATCACAGCTGGAACACTCACAGAAGATAAGGTAATCGCTTCAGGTGCCTCTTTATTAAAATTGTTGGACCCGCCACAACATGATGTTTTTTTATTTTCTACCAAAGGAAAAAATGTGCCTGAACCAACATATTAGTAAGCCAATACCTTCACAACCAGCTAGTTCTCCAGTGTGAATAAGATCCTCAGGTACATTCTCAGCAATTGGTTTAATAGAGGTTGGACACATACCTTTCTTCCCTTTTTTTTGAGTTTTTTTAGAAGATTTTATTTGAAGAGCATTTAGGGGGTAATTCATAGAATTCAGCGCACAAGTGGCGCACGCGGCTGGCGCACAGTGTGCGCGTGCGAATCCCTGCGCCAGCCGCGTGCGCAAGAATCCATTTCCGCGCACAGCGTGTTCATGGATTCCAGCCACCAAAACCAGCCGTGGCGCACAGTGGCGCAGCGACCCTGCAGCAGCGCCAGTTACGCCCCCAAGAACGCCTCTCGCGCAGGGAAAAGCCATCAATATACCCAATCCAGCGCAAAGGTCTGCGCTAACCCTGTACCAGCACAGCAAGCGGGCTACGTGTATCACTGGGGTGCGCGGGAAGTACCTCACGCGATTGGCCCCGTGCGAGCAGGGTACGCGTATTTCAGGGGTGCGCGGGAAGTTCCACACGCAATTTCATCATGGTACGTATATTTCAGGGGTGCGCAGGAATTTCCACACGCGATTGGGCCCGTGCGAGCAGGGTACGCGTATCTCAGGGGTGTGCGGGAAGTTTCACACGCGATTCCATCAGGGTACGTGTATTTCGGGGTGCGCGTGAAGTTCCACACGCGATATCAGCAGGGTACGTGTATTACAGGGTGCAGGGGAAGTTACACACGCGATTCCAGCAGGGTACGTGTATTTCAGGGGTGCGCGGGAATTTCAACACGCGATTGGGCCCGTGTGAGCAGGGTACGTGTATTCCAGGGGTGCGCGGGAAGTTCCACACGCGATTACATCAGGGTACGTGTATTTCAGGGTGCAGGGGAAGTTGCACACGCGATTTCAGCAGGGTACGTGTATTCCAGGGGTGCGCGGGAAGTTCCACAAGCGATTCCATCAGGGTACGTGTATTTCAGGGTGCAGGGGAAGTTACACACGCGATTTCAGCAGGGTACGTGTATTCCAGGGGTGCGTGGGAAGTTCCACACGCGATTCCATCAGGGTACGTGTATTTCAGGGTGCAGGGGAAGTTCCACACGTGATTTCAGCAGGGTACGTGTATTTCAGGGGTGCGCGTGAAGTTACACACGCGATATCAGCAGGGTACGTGTATTTCAGGGTGCAGGGGAAGTTACACACGCGATTTCAGCAGGGTACGTGTATTCCAGGGGTGCGCGGGAAGTTCCACATGCGATTCCATCAGGGTACGTGTATTTCAGGGTGCAGGGGAAGTTCCAGACGCGATTTCAGAAGGGTACGTGTATTTCAGGGGTGCGCGTGAAGTTCCATACGCGATATCAGCAGGGTACGTGTATTTCAGGGTGCAGGGGAAGTTACACATGCGAAATCAGCAGGGTACGTGTATTCCAGGGGTGCGCGGGAAGTTCCACACGCGATTCCATCAGGGTACGTGTATTTCGGGGTGCGGAGGAAGTTCGACACGTGATTCCATCAGGGTACGTGTATTTCGGGGTGCGCGTGAAGTTCCACACGCGATATCAGCAGGGTACGTGTATTACAGGGTGCAGGGGAAGTTACACACGCGATTCCAGCAGGCTACGTGTATTTCAGGGGTGCGTAGGAATTTCAACACGCGATTGGGCCCGTGCGAGCAGGGTACGTGTATTCCAGGGGTGCGCGGGAAGTTCCACACGCGATTACATCAGGGTACGTGTATTTCAGGGTGCAGGGGAAGTTGCACACGCGATTTCAGCAGGGTACGTGTATTCCAGGGGTGCGCGGGAAGTTCCACAAGCGATTCCATCAGGGTACGTGTATTTCAGGGTGCAGGGGAAGTTACACACGCGATTTCAGCAGGGTACGTGTATTCCAGGGGTGCGTGGGAAGTTCCACACACGATTCCATCAGGGTACGTGTATTTCAGGGTGCAGGGGAAGTTCCACACGTGATTTCAGCAGGGTACGTGTATTTCAGGGGTGCGCGTGAAGTTACACACGCGATATCAGCAGGGTACGTGTATTTCAGGGTGCAGGGGAAGTTACACACGCAATTTCAGCAGGGTACGTGTATTCCAGGGGTGCGCGGGAAGTTCCACATGCGATTCCATCAGGGTACGTGTATTTCAGGGTGCAGGGGAAGTTCCAGACGCGATTTCAGAAGGGTACGTGTATTTCAGGGGTGCGCGTGAAGTTACACACGCGATATCAGCAGGGTACGTGTATTTCAGGGTGCAGGGGAAGTTACACACGCGAAATCAGCAGGGTACGTGTATTCCAGGGGTGCGCGGGAAGTTCCACACGCGATTCCATCAGGGTACGTGTATTTCGGGGTGCGGAGGAAGTTCGACACGTGATTCCATCAGGGTAGGTGTATTACAGGGGTGCGCGGGGAGCACCACACGTGAATTGCACGTGTGGGCCCTCCCAGGTGTTCCCTCTACACCCTCCACGACACCTGCAGGTGGCTCACACCACAGGGGCCTACCCTGCACATGTCCTGCAGGCACCCCATCCACCATGGCCATGCCCCCCAGCCAACCCACATGTCAACTTGCAGTACTGCCCACCAACGCATGTCCCCCTGCACCCCCAGCCACCAGGGGCACCAACCACGAGGCCCCCACCCATGTCTCCCACCCCTCCCACCCCCCCAGTCACCAGGGGCAGCCTCCACCAGGCCCCTACCCATGTCTCCCACCACCCCCAACCCCAGCCTACCAGGGGCAGCCTCCACCAGGCCCCCACCCATGTCTCACACCACCCACACCCCCCAGCAGTGCAGGGGCACCCACCACCAGGCCCCCACCCATGTCTCCCACCACCCCCCAGCCACCAGGGGCACCAACCACCAGGCCCCCACCCATGTCTATCAGCACCCCCACCCCCCAGCACTGTGGGGCACCTGCCAGCAGGCCCCCACCCATGTGCAACTCATGTACCCCTGCACCCCCACCCCCCAGCACTGTGGAGCACCTGCCAGCAGGCCCCACCCATGTCTCCCACCACCCCCACCCCCCAGCAGTGCAGGGGCAGCCTCCACCAGGCCCCCACCCATGTATCCCACCACCCCCACCCCCCACTCCCCAGGGCCAGCCTCCACCAGGCCCCCACCCATGTCTCCCACCACCCCCACCCCCCCAGTCACCAGGGGCAGCCTCACCAGGCACCCACCCATGTCTCCCACCACCCCCACCCCCCAGCCACCAGGGGCAGCCTCCACCAGGCCCCCACCCATGTCTCCCACCACCCCCACCCCCCAGCAGTGCAGGGGCACCCACCACCAGGCCCCCATCCATGTCTCCCACCACCCCCACTCCTCAGCCACCAGGGGCACCAACCACCAGGCCCCCACCCATGTCTTCCACCACCCCCACCCCCCCAGTCACCAGGGGCAGCCTCCACCAGGCCCCCACCCATGTCTCCCACCACCCCCACCACCCAGCACTGTGGGGCAACCTCCACCAGCCCCCCCCCTGTCTCCCACCACCCCCACCCCCCAACAGTGCAGGGGCACCCACCACCAGGCCCCCACCCATGTCTCCCACCACCCCCACCCCCCAGCCACCAGGGGCAGCATCCACCAGGCCCACACCCATGTCTCACACCACCCCCACCCCCCAGCACTGTGGGGCACCTGCCAGCAGGCCCCCACCCATGTCCAACTCATGTTCCCCACCACCCCCACCCCCCAGCACTGTGGGGCACCTGCCAACAGGCCCCCACCCATGTCCAACTCATGTTCCCCACCACCCCCAACCCCCAGCACTGTGGGGCACCTGCCAGCAGGCCCCCACCCATGTCCAACTCATGTTCCCCACCACCCCCACCCACCAGAACTGTGGGGCACCTGCCAGCAGGCCCCCACCCATGTCCAACTCATGTTCCCCACCACCCCCACCCCCCAGCAGTGCAGGGGAGGCCTCCACCAGGCCCCCCCATGTCTACCCCCACCCCCACCCCCCGGCAGTGCAGGGGCACCCACCACCAGGCCCCCACCCATGTCTCACACCACCCCCCAGCAGTGCAGGGGTACCCACCACCAGGCCCCCACCCATGTCTCACACCACCCCCACCCCCCAGCAGTGCAGGGGCACCCACCACCAGGCCCCTACCCATGTCTCCCACCACCCCCACCCCCCAGCACTGTGGGGCACCTGCCAGCAGGCCCCCACCCATGTCCAACTCATGTTCCCCACCACCCCCACCTCCCAGCACTGTGGGGCACCTGCCAGCAGACCCCAACCCATGTCCAACTCATGTTCCCCACCACCCCCACCCACCAGCACTGTGGGGCACCTGCCAGCTGGCCCCCACCCATGTCCAACTCATGTTCCCCACCACCCCCACCCCCCAGCAGTGCAAGGGCAGCCTCCACCAGGCCCCCCCTGTCTCCCACCACCACCACCCCCCAGCACTGTGGGGCACCTGCCAGCAGGCCCCCACCCATGTCCAACTCATGTTCCCCACCACCCCCACCCCCCAGCACTGTGGGGCACCTGCCAGCAGGCCCCCACCCATGTCCAACTCATGTTCCCCAGCCAACATGTCATCACAATCTAGATCCCTGGTCCCTATGGTCAGCCTCCAAATGCAAAACACCCACCCGAGTATTGCATCCACCCACTCATAATTTGCAATTACATCACAGAACACCGATTGCAAGTTCCGAAACAAACACATTTCCCTCACATACACCCAATGGGTGTCAGTGAATCTCAAAACACATATCATGAAAAGCATGAAACCAAAGAGATACCACACATTGAATTTCACCAACAATAATATGTATTAAAGGAAACATCAGTAGAATAAAAAAAGAAGAAACAGAAACGTGAATGTACAAAAATGAAAAGAAGCATGTCCGTCAAAAAAACCAAAACCAAAAATAAAAATCCAAAGTAATGTCCAAAGTCGATGTCCACAAAACAAAATCCAATGGGAAATGAAAAAGAAAGCCATTGCTCTATGGTCAAAAATAGAAAAATAAAATACAAACCAACTGTCAACTATGTACATGGGAACAATCCAGGGTCCATTATCCCAACAAAATAAAGGAAACCTATCTAACTACACTAACTAATAAAAAAAACTATATACAAAAATGTGGCCAATGTCCGAAAGGTCCAAATAAAATAAAAACAAAAATGAAACCTAACACTACCTAGAAACTATGTACAAGGGCAGCAGGCTAGTTTCACGGCTCACTTGTGGATGTTACGGGCCAGGGCATCATCGAACTCCTCCTCAATGTCCCGGAGGCGGTCCTCCTCCATGGCCCCGAGGGTCCGCAGGGCCGTCGCCGTGTCCACCTCCAAACCCCTTCGGATTGCCACGAGGCACTCGGCCCGCCTCAGGGCCCTCCGCATGGAGTTCTCCGCCCTGACCATTGTGAGCCATGCCTCTTCCGCCCGCTGCCGCTCCGCATCTATGGCGTGGCCCAACCGCTGCCACACGGAAGACACTCTCTGTCCTGGGTCCTCCTGCCCTCCAGCCGATGCCTGCCCCTCCGATGTCGAAGGCCCCGAGCCTTCATGGCTCCCACCATGTTGCTGCTGCCGCTCTGCCTCAGCCCGTGCACTGCCTCCTGCTGCCTGCACATCCTCCGCCGGGTGGGGTGCAGTTGTTGATGTGGCCACCCCTGCTGGACGTCCGACTCCCGACTGTGGCAGGGATGCCTCCTCCACCAGCCTGGCCGCACCGTCAGAGGCAGCTCCACAGGGCACCCAGGTGACTGATGGGTGGGAAGATGGCACAGAGGACGACTGGCGCGTAGGGGGTCCAGTTGAGGAGGGGGTCGGAGCAAGCCCCATCAGACGGAGGAATCTGGCCAGGGTGACCTGTCCCAGCAGGCTGACGTGGTCAACGAGCCATTCGAGATGACGTGCAGTCTCTCCATGAAAAGACTGCAGGTCACCTCGCATGGCCCGTTGACGCAACGCCACACCAGCCAGGACAGGCTCAACCCGGACCTGGATAGCCACGTCCGCAGGCAGAGGAAGGCCAGTTGACGTCAGCTCATCCCCTGCCTGAAAACGGGTCTGGACGTAGGCATCCCTGCTGGTGCAAGATGATGCAGGGACAGGATCGGGGACAGGATTGCACACAGGCACCTCCGCGGCGGCCTGTGCTGCCTCCTGTCCCTGGTCCTGCACTGCACCACTAGCACCAGTGGGATCCCCACCTCCAGACCCCGTCTCTGATGCTTGCACAGCCTCCTCCTCCACCAAACCCCCCACCAACCTGGATGACTCCGTGCCATCTTCCCCTGTTGGGCCCTGTGGGGTCCAAGCTGCCCCTTCTGCTGCCGAGGAGTCCAACTCCAACCTCCGCCTCTTGGACCTCCCCCCGGCAGCTGCGGCCTGGGACGCGGCACCGCACTCCTCACTCCCCAACGAGATGACAACACGGGAGGGGAGCTGGGCCTTGCGTCTCCGGCTGGCGGTGGGATCCCCGCCGCTGTGCTCCACAGCACCTTCTCCGCCCTCTTCATCAGTTGACGCTGCAGACAGGGAGAAACAAAACACAGGCATCAGGGCACTGTACAATGGACACATACACACATGACAGTTGCACATGCGTGGCATTGGCAAACCTCAGACATGTCATCACAATCCCCAACATACATGTCATTACAACTCGCACACATGAGCCATACCACAGCCATATCGCAACTGCCACCACCATCCATACACATACAACAGCATGAGCAGCCAAAGGTGAGCCAGACATCACATGCAACACAGGAAGTGCACCACACATGTACACACACCACCACACTTCCGTGAATGTGTACACCTCTGCCAAGTGTCGCACTGTTCAGACTGGCATCCATGTCACATCTGCCAATCAGGCTTCCACACCCGCTGTCACATGCATCCATGTTGCATCATTGTTGCACCCTTGTCAAATACACACACATGCACATGTACACAGTGCTGATACTTGCAGCCGAAAACAACATACATGCGTGACATCACGGACATGTCTACTTACATACACATTCATCCAAACATGTGTGCCCACACAAGCACCATCCATGTCTCACACATTACAGCCCTCGCATGTGTCAGCCCCACGGCCCTATACACCCCCACCCATACTCGACCCCATACAAACAGATGTGCAACCTGCACACTACTGAATAATCACCACACGCACTGCTCACAATCAGGATGCATGTACACTCACTGCTCGACTCCAGACGGGTCTGCTTCTCTAGGACCTGGACGTGGAGCGCTGGGGATATGCATTCCGGGACCCTCATCTGTTCTTCCGACAAGTTGCCCCGGCGCCCCTTGGCATCCGCTGCCTTCAAGAGGCGCCCGGCCTTGTTCAGGGTCCTGGACCGGAAGTCCTCCCAGCGCTTCCTGACATGTTGTAAGTCGCGGACTGCCACCCCCTCCGCGTTGATGGCAGTCACGATGTCAGTCCAGATCCGAGTCCGTCCTTCCTTATCGGCGCGGGAACTTCCGAAGAGGGCATCATACTGCCGCAGGACTTGCTCCACCAGGACACCAACTTCGGTGGCACTGAAGCTGGTGCCCCTCTGCCTCTCTGGCCGGGGGTTGTCAGTGGTCACAGATGGTGTTTGCCCCGACATGACAACCCCAGAGGCAGGAGTGGGTGGGCAACTTGGTCCTGGGGCTGGGCTGTGGAGTGATGGAATCCCAGTCGGGAGTCTTCGGTTCCAGCAGGGGTGGTCACAGCAACAGCACCCCTGGCTGATGTGCAGGCAGCAAATGGCAGTGCACGTGGGCAGCAGGCAGTCAGGCAGCAGCAGATGGCAGGTGGGAGCGTGCTCGGGGCTCTGGGGGGCAGTAGTTCGGCCTTCTGGGCAGGAGCGTGGTCTTCCGTGTGCTTACGCGTGGCCAGCTTGATACGGAGTGATTTGGCACGTGAAAAATCTGCATGTCAGCGTGTAATTCGAGGAAAGGCCCTTAGCGTGTAAGCGCGTCTGCACGCATACGCATTTTCATTGGACAGAAGGCCCCTCAAGCGCAAGCGCCCCTGTGACGTGACGCGTACAGACGTGCATGGGCATTTCAGCACGCGTGAAAAACTGCACGTCCGCGTGTAATACGAGGAAAGGGCCCATGCGCGTAAACGTGTGTGGAAACTGCACGTCCGCGTGTAATACGTGGAAAGGGCCATGCGCGTAAGCGCGCGTGGAAACTGCACGTCCGTGTGTGATACAGGAAAGGGCCTTTGCGCGTAAGTGACGTGACGCGCGCGTGAGTTTCCCTCAGCACGGGTTAAAGGTGAGCGGGCCCAGCAGTTCGCTGTACGTGCCTTTCGTGGAGACCGACGTGTGTTGCTGCTTCCTGTTGTTTCGCGCGCCATTACAACTTCACAGCTATCAAGGACGTATCTCTTCTTTTGGCAGGGGTATTGGCTACGCGTGTTTTTCTGCATCGCGCTAGTCAGACGGTGAGTCACACACGCTCTTTTTCCCACTGCGGGTGCCCCTGTGTATCGCACCCATTTTCGATGTCATAGTAGCCTGCGTGTCCCATGCGTACGCGTTATTCGTGTTACTGGGTGCCACCGCGTACTGCGGGAGGTTGAATCCACGCATGTAGGCTGCAGGGTTGCGTGCACGTTTTTACTGCAGTTTTGGGGTGCCTGAGCATTGCGTGACCCCTCACCACATCACCGGGGTCACATACAGCCTTGCAGGTGCAGGGGGGCTGTTAACATCTTGCGTCCCACCCCCTTCACCCCAATTGCCCAGGTCAATTGTGGTGTACACCTCCCATTGGCACCACTCCATCTGTGCCAGCACTACTACATCTGTGCCATAGTTGGGAGGCCACCAAAGGTGAGGGGCGCCTCAGCTGGGCGTACTCCTCGTGGCGGGCATGGTCGGGGACGTGGCCGTGGTGACCAGGGAGTAGGGGGACTCCAGGGTCCCGAGGCCAGCCACAGAGGGGGAAGAGGCAGGGGTGCGCCACTTGAGCACAATGTTGTGCCATGTGTCGGTGCAGCCATGCCACCACCAACTGTGGTTCCGGGGGATGCAGCTCCTGCATCTGGCACTGGCACCCATATGACCCGGCAGTCCGTTCCATCGACTGCCACGGGCCCAAGGGTGGTGGTAGCTGCAGGTGCAGCTGTGGACACCGCCACCCAGGCTCAGGGTCTGCCAGCGCAGGCTGCGTTGGCACTTGAAGAGCCCTTGGTAGATCTCCAACAGGCCAGGGGGGAAACCATAGGGGCAGGCCGGGCTGCTCAGACCAAGACACGTGTCCCTGGGGCAGTCATGTCATCTGCTGCCCCGAACAGCCAGGTGTTGGCAAGTGCAGGGGCAGATGCACCCAACAGCACCCCGGTTGTGAGTCTGCCAACCAGGACCGTTGCGGCCAACCACCCTGCCACAGCTGATGTTGCTGCGCAGGGTCCATTAGTGGGCACCCAGCTGCCACTGACACAAGTCAGGCCTCTGGTCATCCCTCCACCTGCCACTCCCTTGGCTCAATCCACCGAACCCACTGGCCATGCTGGTCAGGGCGGCATTAGCCAGCCAGGGTCTGTGCCACAGTCCAAGAGGAGGAAGTTTGCACCTGCAGCACAGGCTGGGACCCCACACACAGCCACGACCTCCTGCACGTCGAGGAAGAAGCCTTTCTGTAAGCAGGAACTGGACTTCCTCATGGACTACGTGCGGGGCCACAGCTGTGACATGCTAGTGGGTGCCAATAGTCAGACCACGGCTGCCCAAAGTGACACCCACTGGAAGCATGTTGCGGAACATGTCAGTTCATTCGGCCATGAGGTGCGCACGGCGCAGGAGTGCAAAAAGCATTGGAATGACATCAAGCGCAGCACTAAGGCCAAGCGTGCCTCAAATTACAACTTGACTCTGGTGACTGGCGGTGGGCCTACACCAGAGGAGGAAGAACTCACTCCGCATGAGGCTCTAGTTGCGGAGTTCATACCACCTGAATTGGTCAAAGGAGTGGGAGAGAAGCTGGACTTTGATGCCCAGTCCAGTGAGTGTTGATGCGTGTTTGTTGAGGACGTGTGTGTTTCACTTGTGGGATGTGTTGTGCATGATTGCTGCTACATGTGACGTGTACATGGTTCTG
This sequence comes from Ambystoma mexicanum, assembly GCF_040938575.1. Lineage (NCBI taxonomy): Eukaryota > Metazoa > Chordata > Amphibia > Caudata > Ambystomatidae > Ambystoma > Ambystoma mexicanum. Next base: position 471,276,405 of record NC_090935.1, on the reverse strand, counting down.
ATGTGTAAGTAATGCAATGCTACCGTCATGCATGTCTCCTCTGCCTGCATGCGGGACTCCATGTAGGCATGCTCCCTTGCCCCTCCTCCGCCACTCTGCACCCCAGTTCCACCTTTGCACTGGTCTGCTCCAATCTTGCCAATGTGTAGTTTCTTGTTCATGTGTCCTGTTTAGATGCTAACTTCCAGCGTAGAATCTGCAAGACATATGCCATGTGGTACAGCCTTGGTACTCGATGCAGGGTATCTCACTTGTACTGTGCATGGGTCAGATGTCCCGCAGGGACATGAGTGCCCATTCATGCTCCATGTGCATTGCACACCTGCCCCTATGTGTCCTTGACTGGATGATCACTGTAATATAAGTCCTTGGTTACATACATTGCCTGCCATCTCATCAGCCTTCCCATGTCAACTGTGCCTCAGTCCTGTGTTGCACACATGTTTAGGCTCTGACAATCTGTGTGGCTCATAGGCCTCAGCCTGTTCAATGGCCAATGACTCTGTCCAACTCTTGTTGTGTCTTCTTCACACGTGGGCGGCCTCCGGAGTTTCCATCATGTGTCCTGCCCACTGTCCCAGCATCATTTGCAGTGTTGTAATTTGAATCACATGAAGCTGTTGATGCCAGTCAACACTGCCTGTCAATACACAGGTGTATGGTCAGCCTTTTGATACCATGCTAGGCATCCCTGCTTTGGTACTGGGGTGGAGGGGTGCTTGGCTTCTAGACATGGTACACATTGAATGCACAATGCACGTGATGTCTGATTTTGACATTGCACTGCCTTCACATTTCCTGGCACACACCATGTAGTGCTTGTACATGTAGGTAGTGAGTGGCGTACACATTTTCTGCACTGCATAGACCCACATCCATGGAAACTGCCACCTTTCAACAGGTCTGATCACAGAAGCTATTCAAAGTAGACCCAGCATGCATGCCAGGTCATATGTTGTGTGTCACATGTCTGCCTGATGCCTTTGCTGTCGGGGTGTGTGTGTGTCGTGTGTTTCTGACATGTGTATTGACCTTTTCCTCTCTATTTTTCAGGTGATGACGCAATGGAGGCAGAGGATGGTGTTGTCATGCCAGACACAGGGTTGGTAACGCCACATCAACCCGGCACTAGTGGGGGTCGTGGCGTGGTAGGCCACGAAAACCCCCAAGTGCTGCAGTCCATCTTGTCTCTGGCTGCCTATGAGTCCAGCCTTGATGACGACTCTGACGTCCATGTAGAGTTGGATGACCATCAAGTCCATGTGTCAGGGGTGAGTGATTCTGATGTGGACACTCCTCTGTCTGCGACCCCTGCACTGAGGGATCAGACAGTCTTGGTTCCTCCGCCCGTGGTGGATCGGGACGCAGGGTCACCCTCCACACCAGTCACTGATGTGCCTGGGACATCACGTCAACGGGGGCATGTAGTCGTGCAGCCGCAGGCGGTGCCAACACAGCGAGGAACCCCGGTCCTTGGGTCTCGCAGGGGTCAAGCCCGGCAACGCGGTCGCCGCGCGCAACCGCTGTATACTGAGTGGGAGCAAGACATGACTGCCAATTCCGAACGGCAGGGGGCAGCAATGGAGAACATAGCTGAGAGCATGGAGCGTGTGGCCCGATCTGTGCTCCCCACTGCTAGGCAGGTGCTTCTCCAGCAGCAGGCGGCACGGTCCACGGCCCGCTCGCTCAGGCTGGGCATGGCGGCCTCAGACAGGGCACGCCAGGCTGAAATGTCGTCTCTGCGTCAAGCAATTGCTGCTCACACAGACGCGCACATGGATGCCTTGAGGGAGGAGTATGCTTCCCTCAGATCCACTCTGGGTGTCCTTATGATATCCAGAGGCAGCGGGCAGAGGAGAGGTTTGCACAGCTTGAGTGTACCATCTCGGCTGAGCTACAGGCTTGCCGGGAGGTGCAGCGGTTGTCCAGCCAGGCCTTGCAGGAGGAACTCCGTGTTACACGTGCTACCTTGCAAGAGGAAGCACGTGTATCACGGGAGGTTCTGCATGCAGACCTACATCACATCGCCACACAGAACCAGGCTCACCCGTCCGGCAGACTTGCTGCCGACGAGGGGCAAGCTGCGGCTAGGCGTGGCCAGGCTACTGTGCCATGTCCTCCTTTCCAGGATGAGCCAGACTCGGACGACCATCTATCTCCCACATAGGTCGTGCTGTGCAGGCGTTGAGCCCATGGAGGTTTTTTTTTGGCTCAGCATCATCGCATGTGGATGTTGAGCAGCACCCTGTACCTCCCCCCTCCTGGGTGCCTCCCCTCCCCCCCGGGTCGTATGTGGCCATTTTTGATTTTTCTTTTAGTTTAGTTAGTTAAGTTTCAGTTTGATAGTTAGTTTAAATAGGTAATGTAGGTTTTCCATAGTTAGTGTAATTAGTTAATAGTTGATTTAGTTTAAAATTGCTAGTCTATTGTGCTTTCATGTGACGGTGCGGTGCTTTGTGGCTTTTGAAGGCATCCACTGTCTGTTCCAGCTGGGCCCTTCATGGTTGTCTTGTGTATGTGTTTGCTGCTTGGGTTCCTTGACTCACATATGCCACTCCTGCCTCCCTTATCCATGGGCTCGCAAGGATGGTTCGGTGTTACAGCATTTTACACAAGGGCATTGGACTGTCATATCTGTGGCATGGCTGGTGCTGTGTGACTTGTGTTGACACCCCTAGTGGGGGTGATTTAGGTGTCATTGTCCACTGTTCAGCTTTTGCTAGATGGGGTGTGTCATGATTAATGTGGACATTGATTGCTATGCATTGTGTAGTATGTTTCATTTCTTTCCTGTACATGTGCTTGTTGCAATTCATGCTGTAGATAGTGTTCCACACTTTGTAGGTGAAAGACGGACTGATGGTGTGATTTGTGATGTGACTCTCTGACATGGTCAAGTAATGAGATGCCTGATGAGACACACACAGATGATTTTGAAGCATTAATCATGTGTTTCATGCCCTTTCTGCAGGGGGATGAGCCTCCAGAGCACCTTTTCCAGCAGACATGTCCCATTGGATGACAGAATTCTAGACCCGTTTGTTGGTGCCCACATGCACATGTGTGCAGAAGCAGAGGCACAGTGATTGCAGACCCACATCCTAGAACTGCTGACATGTTTCCAAGGAACTCCAGGCAAGGTGAGCATCACAGGGGGGGCCATGACACAGCAAAGCTTGCACCAGGCTTAGTCACAGCACTGAGGGTGAGCTTTGACGAATATTGGTGTTGAAGCACACAATGCAGCTCAGATGTGTTTGTGGACTGATGGCTGCTGATAGTAGGGTTTTCTGGGACACATGCAGGGGCAGTGGCACATACCCTCCGGTACACCAAGGTCCATTGAGGCACTTGTATCAACCATGTAGCCTTCCGAGACATGGAAAGGGGCAGCTCACAGGGACATGCAGCAAGGGACATACTCGGGCGCAGTGCATGTCTTTTCCACGTACTTCATGATAAATGCACTGCCAACTTTCTTTCGGTCATGGTGGTACGCAACTTGCTCTGTAGTCATGGCTTGCTATATGGGTCTGTCTGCTTACCCAGGGAACATTGCATGTTGTGTGAATTGTGACACATTGGTGTTCCATTTGCCACGCACCCAGCAGCGGCTGCCTTACTGCATTGACTGTGTATGACCCGTCACAGGGGTGATGTTATATATGGGTACGAAGCATCAACCACAGATTGTCTGTTTGTAGAGTAGTCTGTTGCTATGGGGCATGTTTGGTGTTGCTTTTTTGTGCAATTGGCACGTACAGGTTGTTGACTGTGTCTCTCTTTGCAGCATTGCAGTGCTCCTGTAACCGGACCTGAGTGTGCGCAGGCAGGAGGCCAGTACTCAAAACCAGAGCTAAGTGTCTTGTTGTTTTTCTTACAAACTGCTCTGCATAGGCTTGCTGGGGAGTGTACTGATGCATGGATGTATGTGTGGTTCAATTTGGTATGTTATTTTCTCCCTAATCATCCGTGATCCTATGCAATTTCGAAACCTGTACCCTCTACCCGGTGTTCCTCCTTCCCGTGCCTATCCAATCAACGTTCCCTGACCCTCTTTCCCCGCTGGGATTGCGGATACCTGTGTAAGCCCCGAACTTGCAGGCCCCAAAACCGAGAGGGGGTGGTTGGTTCGTACCACTCCTGAGCCTGGACTACAGAAGGCCATGACAATGATGTCCAAGTCTGTTTGGATTGTGTGTGTGTTCATGCAGGTTGTACATTTTCGTGCATTCCCTAGTTTCATGTGTCATTCCTCCTCCCCTCTCCTGCCGCTCATTCCAGTCATCCAGTGTGTCAACACCTGTCCCGACTGCATATCCCTGAACCTCCTTCCCCACCAGGGTCTCAGGGGCCTGTGTGAGTTTGACCTTGCAGGCACCCGGGACATGGTGGGGGTGGTTGTTTCGTGACACTCCCACGCCTGTACAGGGGACCTGTGACAGTACACATCCATTCATGGTGCATCATCCTATGTCATGTACCACACATATCTCACATCCTGTCGTGACATTGTTTTGCTGTGCTACCTTGTTTGTTGCATCATTGTGGTAGTACTTGGCCTTTGTGAGGTACTGCTACGTCAAGTCATCTACTGGAGGGTGTTCGGGTTCGTTTTTATGCCTTGGATTTTGGGATTTTGGAAATGAGTGTGGATTCTGAGGGTTCAGGCATCTTTTTACACACAAGGTGGGAGATGGTGACGAAGGGTAAAGGTGATCCTGTGGCCAGGTGGAATTGAGGTTTGGAGGCTCCATGACCCAGGTGCAGTTGTTCAGTGGGTCATGGTCATTTGTGAGGGAGGGGGGGTGTTGTTGATAGTTGCCTTGCCCTGCAGTGGGATGGGAACTCTGACATAGTAATGGTGGTATCCCATGTACATGTTGTGTTCTGCTGATCAATGCCTGTTCATGTGTTGTGTTTTCCTTTCAGGTGCGAGGGGATAGTTGTGGTTTGACATGCTGGGGTGTACACATGGTGGATGTTCACATGTGATGTGTAGGGAACACTGATGGTCACTTGAGTGCACATGCATATGTGGAGTGCATGTCCTTGCAGAACCACACACTTGCACTCTGATGCACTACATGTACTCCCGCCCTTGCATATCCACGTGTACACTGTTTGCCTTCTGGTGCCCACTGTGTCCCGGCAGCACATGTTCTGTGACCGATCATGGATCCAGTACATGCCTAATTTGATGTTTGACGTGGTCTGTCACTTAGATGTGATGCTCAGGGTGTGCATCACACACAATGGCTGTTCACTGTGCTGTGTGCTGAGCAGTGTGATGCAGGAGTAGGACACTGCACACATGAGCTGCAGTGTGGATTTTGCAATGCATAATGTGCATGTAGACAGGCATTCATTGTGATGTTACGTCTACGACTGTTGTAATGCATTTGGAAATGACTTATTTTGGGTGGGAGGTTGTTGGTCTGTCATTTCATCTGATTCCGGGTCAGGCAGCAGTGTCCGATGCCACTGTGCATTTAGGACATGGCAATGTGCACCTTATCGTTACTGCATTGGTGTATGGGTATTGCGTGCCATGTCATGTTGATGTTTGGGAGGGTTTGAGTGACATGACAGTGATGGCCATGGCCTGGTCTGCAGGTGTGTGTGATGCACACCTTGCATGTCCGTGTCATCCGCTTCTCAGAGCAACTGGCTGGGGGTAGATTTCTCTCCGCAGCAGGGCCCTCTCCCTGGAACAGACTTCCGGCCTGACTTGAACTTGAGGGGAATCATCTCCAGTTCTGGAAGCACCTCAAGACCTTCCTCTTTGCTTCTGCTTACTGTATGCCTCTCCCTTGCAGGATTCTCCACTGGAACTGCACAGGAGCTGCAACTGGGCCACTCTCACCGACCTCGGTCCCTGGCCCAGCCACTCTCCACTTGCACTGCCTCCCTGGCAACCCCTGCACTGCAGTACTGTCTCTCTATCCCTACAGCCCTCCCTTCCCAGCACTTGTCTGCACTTACCTTTGTAGTTGCCACCAGGCGACCTATGTATTATTTTTTTGGGCTACTTCCCCTGTACTGGACTCCCCCCCCAACCTTCCCCTTGCACTTTTCCCATTCCCCCTACCCCTGCACTTGCACGATCCCAATGACACCTGGCCTAGTAGTACCGTTCTCTGTGTTCCCTTGTTCCCCCCTCCCTGCCTCATTGCGCCTCGGAATACTTGTGTATGGCCCATATCATGTCATATGTCATATGTGTGCCTTTTGGTCACACAGGATTGCTTGTGTTTAAGTAGCTAGGGATGCAGACGATGTGGCACTTCCATGGCAACAATCTCAGGGTGGTAAGGTTGTGACAGTTGACTGTCTCTTTGTCATCATCGATTGTCACCTGGTATGTGCCAGGCCTGTGTGCACTCCGCAGGGGTGGGAGTTTAGGTGAAAAATGTGGCCACAAGCTGGGTCCGGGCTTCCTCGCCACGTGCCCTGTCCCCTCCCATGGGCAGCGCCTGTGGTTGGGGATGTGGGGGCACCACCATGACCACCGGGACGCCCTGCCGTGTTGCAACATTGTGCAGGACACATGCTGCCACAATGATCCTGCACACTACTGGTGGTGCATAGAGTAGTTGCCCACCAGAGCGGTCAAGGGAGCGGAAACGTGACTTGAGCACTCCGAATGTGCGCTCCACTATGCCCCTGGTTGCAATATGGGCTGCGTTGTATCTTACCTGGGGTGGTGTGGTGGGGTTCCGGATTGGCGTCATCATGTGGTTGCTCAGAGGGTAGGCACTGTCCCATGGGGAGATGATAATAGTTGAGATTGTTAGGGTTTGGGTATTTGTCTGTGTGTGACTTGCATGCATGTGCAAGGGCATTTGTACTGACCTAGGAGCCATGTGTCGCCATGCTGCCCAGCTTCCAGGGCCCGGCTCAGGGCGGACATTCTGTATATGAAACTGTCATGGGTGGAGCCAGGGTAGTTTGCATAGACAGAGGTGATGATTCCCTTTGCATCACATACGACCTGTACATTGATGGAACGCCAGTGCTTGCGGTTTCGGTAGATGTGCTCAATGGCCCTAGGTGGACGTAGGGCCACATGGGTGCCATCTATGGCACCGAGCACTTTGGGGAAGTGTGCCACCCTGAAAAAATCCAGGACAACGGCCTGCCTTTCTGCGGGTGTTCTGGGCATGTATATGTGCCTGCGGACTGAGGGGCGCGCTGTCATGATTGCCAGTACCTGGTGTAGGCAGCGTGACTGCGTGGCCTTTGAGACCCCCCCCACTATGGCAGTGGTCCGCTGAAATGACCCAGTGGCCAAAAAATGCAGGACATTGAGCAGCTTCTCCAAGGGGCTCAATGCCTGGGAGCAAAGGGTGGGGGATGTGAGGTCATCTTCCCACTCCCTGACCAGGTCTAGGATGATATGGGGTGGAAACCTATACGTGCCATAGACCTGGTCGTCAGGCATCCCGAAAAGGCTTGTCCGTGGTGCAAAAATGCGTGCTCTGGCTATTCACCTCCTCCTGCGGTGTCCCACGAACAGTGCAGCGACAAATGGGGCATTCATCGTAGCTGTATATACGCGTTTGTTGTTTGCGCGCACTTTTATGCTGTGCGCGGGGACGCTTCCGCCTGCCTTCGTGTGGCAGACGCGTTGACGCCTGTGCACGTCTTTTGCCATGCGCGGGTTTCCCGTATTCGGATACGGTCCGAGTGTCATCGCGTGTGATCGGAGGGGAGTGTGCGTACACGCAACTGGCCTGGGTACGTGTGTTTCGGGGTGCGCGGGAAGTAGCACACGCGATTAGCCTGGGTACGTGTGTTCCGGGATGCCGGGAACTTTCACACGCGATTGGTGGTAATCCACGTGTGTTCTGTCATCACGTGCAATGAGGGAAACACCTGCGCGCGTCACGTCACAGACGCGCTCACGCGCTAAGGGCCTTTGCTCCAATGAAATCGCATATGCGTGCTGCCGTGCATACGCGATAAGGCCCTTTCCTCGTATTACACGCGGACGTGCAGTTTTTCACGCGCGCTGAAATGCGCATGCACGTCTGTACGCGTCACGTCACAGGGGCGCTTGCGCTTGAGGGGCCTTCTGTCCAATGAAAATGCGTATGCGTGCAGACGCGCTTACGCGCTAAGGGCCTTTCCTCGAATTACACGCTGACGTGCAGATTTTTCACGTGCCAAATCATTCCGTATCAAGCTGGCCACGCGTATGCACACGGAAGACCACGCTCCTGCCCAGAAGGCCGAACTACTGCCCCCCAGAGCCCCGAGCACGCTCCCACCTGCCATCTGCTGCTGCCGGACTGCCGCCTGCCCACATGCACTGCCATTTGCTGCCTGCACATCAGCCAGGGGTGCTGTTGCTGTGACCACCCCTGCTGGTACGAAGACTCCTGACTGGGATTCCATTGCTCCACAGCCCAGCCCCAGGACCCAGTTGCCCACCCACTCCTGCCTCTGGGGTTGTCATGTCGGGGCAAACACCATCTGTGACCACTGACAACCCCCGGCCAGAGAGGCAGAGGGGCACCAGCTTCAGTGCCACCGAAGTTGGTGTCCTGGTGGAGCAAGTCCTGGGGCAGTATGATGCCCTCTTCGGAAGTTCCCGCGCCGACAAGGAAGGACGGACTCGGATCTGGACTGACATCGTGACTGCCATCAACGCGGAGAGGGGTGGCAGCCCGCGACTTACAACATGTCAGGAAGCGCTGGGAGGACTTCAGGTCCAGGACCCTGAACAAGGCCCGGCGCCTCTTGAAGGCAGCGGATGCCAAGAGGTGCCGGGGCCACTTGTCGGAAGAACAGATGAGGGTCCTGGAACGCATATCCCCAGCGCTCCACGTCCAGGTCCTAGAGAAGCAGACCCGTCTGGAGTCGAGCGGTGAGTGTACATGCATCCTGATTGTGAGCAGTGCGTGTGGTGATTATTCAGTATTGTGCAGGTTGCACATCTGTTTGTATGGGGTCGAGTATGGGTGGGGGTGTACAGGGCCGTGGGGCTGACACATGCGAGGGCTGTGATGTGTGAGACATGGATGGTGCTTGTGTGTGTAGGATTGCATGCCAAATGCAGTTGTGTGGGCACACATGTTTGGATGAATGTGTATGTAAGTAGACATGCCCGTGATGTCACGCATGTATGTTGTTTTCGGCTGCATGTTTCAGCACTGTGTACATGTGCATGTGTGTGTATTTGACAAGGGTGCAACAGTGATGCAACATGGATGCATGTGACAGCGGTATGTGGAAGCCTGATTGGCAGATGTGACATGGATGCCAGTCTGAACAGTGCGACACTTGGCAGAGGTGTACACATGCATGCAAGTGTGGTGGTGTGTGTACATGTGTGGTGCACTTCCTGTGTTGCATGTGATGTCTGGCTCACCTTTGCCTGCTCATGCTGTTGTATGTGTATGGATGGTGGTGGCAGTTGCGATATGGCTGTGGTATGGCTCATGTGTGCGAGTTGCAATGACATGTGTGTTGGGGATTGTGATGACATGTCTGAGGTTTGCCAATGCCACTCATGTACAACTTTCATGTGTGTATGTGTCCATTGTACAGTGCCCTGATGCCTGTGTTTTGTTTCTCCCTGTCTGCAGCGTCAACTGATGAAGAGGGCGGAGAAGGTGCTGTGGAGCACAGCGGCGGGGATCCGACCGCCAGCCGGAGACGCAAGGCCCGGCTCCCCTCCCAGGTTGTCATCTCGTCGGGGAGTGAGGAGTCCGGTGCCGCATCCCAGGCCGCAGCTGCCGGGGAGTGGTCCAAGAGGCGGAGGTTGGAGTTGGACTCCTCGGCAGCAGAAGGGGCAGCTGGGACCCCACAGGGCCCAACAGGGGAAGATGGCACGGAGTCATCCAGGTTGGTGGGGGGGTTGGTGGAGGAGGAGGCCATGCATGCACCAGAGACGGGGTCTGGAGGTGGGGATCCCACTGGTGCTAGTGGTGCAGTGCAGGACCAGGGACAGGAGGCAGCACAGGCCGCCGCGGAGGTGCCTGTGTGCAATCCTGTCCCCGATCCTGTCCCTGCATCATCTTGCACCAGCAGGGATGCCTACGTCCAGACCCGTTTTCAGGCAGGGGATGAGCTGATGTCAACTGGCCTTCCTCTGCCTGTGGACGTGGCTATCCAGGTCCGGGTTGAGCCTGTCCTGGCTGGTGTGGCGTTGCGTCAACGGGCCATGCGAGGTGATCTGCAGTCTTTTCATGGAGAGACTGCATGTCATCTCGAATGGCTCGTTGACCACGTCAGCCTGCTGGGACAGGTCACCCAGGCCGGATTCCTCCGTCTGATGGGGCTTGCTCCGACCCCCTCCTCAACTGGACCCCCTACGCGCCAGTCGTCCTCTGTGCCATCTTCCCACCCATCAGTCACCTGGGTGCCCTGTGGAGCTGCCTCTGACGGTGCGGCCAGGCTGGTGGAGGAGGCATCCCTGCCACAGTCGGGAGTCGGACGTCCAGCAGGGGTGGCCACATCAACAACTGCACCCCAGCCGGCGGAGGATGTGCAGGCAGCAGGAGGCAGTGCACGGGCAGAGGCAGAGCAGCAGCAGCAACGTGGTGGGTGCCATGAAGGCTCGGGGCCTTCAACATCGGAGGGGCGGGCATTGGCCGGAGGGCGGGTTGACCCAGGACGGGGTGTGTCTTCTGTGTGGCAGCGGTTGGGCCAGCAGATAGGTGCGGAGCGGCGGCGGGTGGAAGAGGTGCCGCTCACAATGGTCAGGGCGGAGAACTCCATGCGGAGGGCCCTGAGGCGGGCCGAGTGCCTCGAGGCAATCCGCAGGGGGTTGGAGGAGGACACGGCGTCGTCCCTGCGGATCCTCGGGGCCATGGAACAGGACCGCCTCCGGGACATCGAACAGGAGTTCGATGATGCCCTGGCCCAGAACACCACGGAGTGAGCCGCTTGACTTGCCCGCCGCCTTTGTATATAGTTCTTTAGTTTTAGGTTTCCTTTGTTTGTTCTTATGATTTGGAGTCGACGGACACTGCTCACTTTTTGTATATAGTTTTTATATAGCATTTTAGTTAGGGTTTTTTGTAGGTTTCCTTTGTTCAGTTGGGCTCATGGACCCTTGGATGTTTTGTACATAGTTCTTCATTGGATTGATTTTATTTTTCATTTGACTTTGATTAGGATTTGGTGTATTTATTTTTTTACACGGACATGCAGCTTATCTTTTTTTCATTGCCATTGTAGTTTGTTTCATTTCATTTGCATTCTTTTTTTTTAATACAATTTTGTTTTCATACTTCACTGTGTGGTATCATCTCATTGGTTTCATGCATATCATGTTGGGTGTTTTCCCATTCAATTGCAACCATTGTGTGTGACGGACATGGGTTCATTTGCTTTATGAACATTGGGGGTGTAACATGTAATTTCCATTTCCATGTGGGTGAATGGGTTACTTGGTAGGGCTTTTTGGCTGTGGAGGCTGACCATAACGCACATGATTGGGGATTGTGAGGCCCTGGTGGAGGCTGCCCATGGTGGCTGGGGGGTGGGGGTGATAGGGGACATGAGTGGGGGCCTGGTGGAGGGTGCCCCTGGTGGCTGGGGGTGGGGGTGCTGGGAGACATGGGTGGGGGCCTGGTGGTGGGTGCCCCTGCACTGCTGGGGGGTGGGGGTGGTGGGAGACATGGGTGGGGGCCTGGTGGAGGCTGCCCCTGGTGACTGGGGGTGTGGGGGTGGTGGGAGACATGGGTGGGGGCCTGGTGGAGGCTGCCCCTGGTGACTGGGGGGGTGGGGGTGGTGGGAGACATGGGTGGGGGCCTGGTGGTTGGTGCCCCTGGTGGCTAGAGGGTGGGGGTGCTGGGAGACATGGGTGGGGGCCTGGTGGTGAGTGTCCCTGCACTGCTGGGGGGTGGGGGTGGTGGGAGACATGGGTGGGGGCCTGGTGGAGGCTGCCCCTGGTGACTGGGGGGGTGGGGGTGGTGGGAGACATGGGTGGGGGCCTGCTGGTAGGTGCCCCACAGTGCTGGGGGGTGGGGGTGCAGGGGTACATGAGTTGCACATGGGTGGGGGCCTGCTGGCAGGTGCCCCACAGTGCTGGGGGGTGTGGGTGCTGGGAGACATGGGTGGGGGCCTGGTGGAGGCTGCCCCTGGTGGCTGGGGGGTGGGGGTGGTGGGAGACATGGGTGGGGGCCTGGTGGTAGGTGCCCCTGCACTGCTGGGGGGTGGGGGTGGTGGGAGACATGGGTGGGGGCCTGGTGGAGGGTGCCCCTGGGGGGTGGGGGTGCTGGGAGACATGGGTGGGGGCCTGGTGGTGGGTGCCCCTGCACTGCTGGGGGGTGGGGGTGGTGGGAGACATGGGTGGGGGCCTGCTGGCAGGTGCCCCACAGTGCTGGGGGTTGGGGGTGCAGGGGTACATGAGTTGCACATGGGTGGGGGCCTGGTGGAGGCTGCCCCTGGTGACTGGGGGGGTGGTGGGAGACATGGGTGGGGGCCTGGTGGTTGGTGCCCCTGGTGGCTGGGGGGTGGGGCTGCTGGGAGACATGGGTGGGGGCCTGGTGGTGGGTGCCCCTGCACTGCTGGGGGGTGGGGGTGGTGGGAGACATGGGTGGGGGCCTGGTGGAGGCTGCACCTGGTGACTGGGGGGGTGGGGGTGGTGGGAGACATGGGTGGGGGCCTGCTGGCAGGTGCCCCACAGTGCTGGGGGGTGGGGGTGCAGGGGTACATGAGTTGCACATGGGTGGGGGCCTGCTGGCAGGTGCCCCACAGTGCTGGGGGGTGGGGAGGTGGGGAACATGAGTTGCGCATGGGTGGGGGCCTGCTGGCAGGTGCCCAACAGTGCTGGGGGGTGGGGAGGTGGGGAACATGAGTTGCGCATGGGTGGGGGCCTGCTGGCAGGTGCCCCACAGTGCTGGGGGGTGGGGGAGGGTGGGGAACATGAGTTTGACATGGGTGTGGGCCTGCTGGCAGGTGCCCCACAGTGCTGGGGGGTGGGGGGGGTGGGGAACATGAGTTTGACATGGGTGGAGGCCTGCTGGTAGGTGCCCCACAGTGCTGGGGGGTGGGGGGGAACATGAGTTGGACATGGGTGGGGGCCTGCTGGCAGGTGCCCCACAGTGCCTGGGGGGTGGGGGTGGTGGGGAACATGAGTTGGACATGGGTGGGGGCCTGCTGGCAGGTGCCCCACAGTGCTGGGGGGTGTGGGTGCTGGGAGACATGGGTGGGGGCCTGGTGGAGGCTGCCCCTGGTGGCTGGGGGGTGGGGGTGGTGGGAGACATGGGTGGGGGCCTGTGGAGGGTGCCCCTGGTGGCTGGGGGTGCAGGGGGACATGCGTTGGTGGGCAGTAGTGCAAGTTGATATGTGGGTTGGCTGGGGGGCATAGCCATGGTGGATGGGGTGCCTGCAGGACATATGCAGGGTAGGCCCCTGTGGTGTGAGCCACCTGCAGGTGCCGTGGAGGGTGTAGAGGGAACACCTGGGAGGGCCCACACGTGCAATTCACGTGTGGTGCTCCCCACGCACCCCTGTAATACACGTACCCTGATGGAATCACGTGTCGAACTTCCCCCGCACCCCGAAATACACGTACCCTGATGGAATCGCATGTGGAACTTCCCGCGCACCCCTGGAATACACGTACCCTGCTGATTTTGCGTGTGTAACTTCCCCCGCACCCCAATATACACGTACCCTGATGGAATCGCGTGTGGAACTTCACGCGCACCCCGAAATACACGTACCCTGATGGAATCGCGTGTGGAACTTCCCGCGCACCCCTGAGATACGCGTACCCTGCTCGCACGGGCCCAATCGCGTGTGGAAATTCCCGCACACCCCTGAAATACACGTACCCTGCTGGAATTGCGTGTGTAACTTCCCCTGCACCCTGAAATACACGTACCCTGCTGATATCGCGTGTGGAACTTCACGCGCACCCCGAAATACACGTACCCTGATGGAATCGCGTGTGGAACTTCCCGCACACCCCTGAGATACGCGTACCCTGCTCGCACGGGCCCAATCGCGTGTGGAAATTCCCGCGCACCCCTGAAATACACGTACCCTGCTGGAATCGCGTGTGTAACTTCCCCTGCACCCTGAAATACACGTACCCTGCTGATATTGCGTGTGGAACTTCACGCGCACCCTGAAATACACGTACCCTGATGGAATCGCGTGTGTGACTTCCCCTGCACCCTGATATACACGTACCCTGCTGATATCGCGTGTGGAACTTCACGCCCACCCCGAAATACACGCACCCTGATGGAATCGCGCGTGGAACTTCCCGCGCACCCCTGAGATACGCGTACCCTGCTCGCACAGGCACTATTGCTGTATGTTGCCACTTTTGTAATGCGCACGGACGCTACCGCCTGCCTTCGTGTGGCGGACGTGTTTGGGCTTGTGCGTGTCTTTCGCTGTGCGTGGCTTTGCCCTATTCGATTCCATGAATACGTGTGATTCGGGTGGGTGTGGGCGTTCCGTCTGCTTCCCTGCAGTACATCCCCAGTTACGCCCTTGTTTTCGCGAGTTGTTCCCCATTCCGCGCGTTACGCCCCGTGTTCCGCCCACTTTCTAGTGTATGCGCAGAGGTTGTGCGCTTTCACTGTGCGCGTCGCGCACGTCTTTCGGGATGTTGCAGTGACGTGTGCGCCATGCACGGGTTTGGCGCACATCCCGAGGAAGACACGCGCAGGGACTTCCATGAATCGCACGCGTGCGCGTGCGCCTGTTTGTTTCCGCTTGCGCCTGCTTGCGCCTGCTTGCGCCTGCTTGCGCGTAGCTTTTCGGCGCACGTTTGTTCCATGAATTGGCCCCTTAGACTCTCTTCGTTCAATCGGCTCGAGTTAAACCGGAAGTCTTTGCTTCCAATTTGCGAAGTGTTCAGTGTCACATCAACGTTGTTACAATTTTTGGCTGAGCATTGCAATGAGGGAGCTGCTTTGCTACTATTAGAAATAGAGGGATTGTTCCTCTTTGATTTATTTCTGCGTTTCAGTGCTCTCTGATAGGATTTTTTCATCCTGCGAGAAGGATGGTAAATATTAGTCGACATCTCAATTGAATCTGGAGAGGTAGATTCCTCAAGTAGGTTCGTGAACGCAGAAGGACTGTCTGGAGCTGGCTCGGCCGGAATAACAGCCGAGGCTGTTGTATCATTATTTAGTAATTCGGCCGAGAACAGCTCAGATTTAAATAGCATTTGTTCAATTTGAAGAATTCGCTCATGTTGAAGTTTCGCCACTTCCACTATGTCTATTGATTCTGGAATAGTCGTAGAAGACTCCAGCAAGTTAGCTTTGGCAGCGCATTAGCAAAAGAAGTGGGCATGCCATTTAACAAATAAGTAACTTCAGTCGTTTGAGTGCTTTGCAAAGTCAAAGCATGCATTGCAAGAGTAGCTGGCAAGCTCCTCTTTACAAGCTCAGCCGTGCGTTCAGGACAAGTAATATGGAAGTTGTGACATGATTCCTGGGCTAGCATGAATCCTTCAATTTTGGATAGTTTAATCGAATTGGTTACAATAGAATCTTTTATATCCTTTAGTAGCACATGCATAAGTTCGTGTCCCCTATCAAGTAGGTTGAGGATGCGAGTAAGTACAGGAAATGAATGTAATTCCTGCTCTAATTATTGCAAAGAATTTTCATTATTCGGTATTGGGGACAGAGGAGAGTGAGAAGCGGTCAGGTCAAAAGTCGCCACTTGTGGCAGTTGATTATTCGAAGGGTCAGGAAAAGCAGTATCATCTAGCTGTAGTTTCATGAGGGACTGAAATTCAAAAGTGGGAGAACTTCTCATTTTACTCGACGCAAACACCTCTCTCGAATGGCTTCTAGATGTTGCAGGCTTATTAGAAGAAGCCAAAGGTGGGCAAGGCGTCGGATGAAAATGCCCTTGTTCCCGCAGTCCACATGAAGATGCTGCAGGAGTGGATGGACCTAGTGAGAGGCTAATTCGCCTTTCTAGGGCAGAGATTATGCCTGGTGCGAGCATAGAGGTATCAGAAATGGGCATGGGAGCATTACCAGTCGCATCCAGAAAAACACTAGTTTGAATGTCTATGCATTAGCAGTTTGTAGTGTGAAACGTGTATTCTCCTGTGCTTCTGATAAAGGAGCAGACAATTCAATGTCTATGTGTTGCTCGAGAGCATTCTGAGAAGTCAACTGCTCTACAGAGATTGAAATGGAGGCTGCTTGTGTGGCAGCAGATAGACCGGACTGTTGGCTAGTTTCTGATACAACCGATCCCTCCATTTTTATTTTTGGGAATGTCTTAATTCCCGATTTTTTGATGGATTCCCTCAAACGCTTTGCGTTCCTTAAAGTAAGTAAGGAGGAATCCATAAAGTTGGGTTCTTGTGAATACAACACCTCACATGCTATAACCTCTCACCAATAGGATTTCACACAGATGACATGCAAAGTTATTTATTTATTTTTTTTTAAATAAAAGTTACGCAAAGAGGGACCTAAACGTTCGAGTAAATATTAGTTAAACAGTCAAGGCCAAAGCAAAAATAAAGCAAAGCCAAGCAAGGCTTACCTAAATCATAGGAATTGCAGCATAGAACCAGCCCAGTACCACGCGCCGCACACCGCGAACAGCAAACAGTCCTTTGCGGTGTTTCGCGGTGCGCAGCGCAGGTGCGCGTGAGGCCAATGAATTTATGGAGACAGTAGGGGCGTTGCTCAAACGAGGGGGGGCGTGATTAGCTCCACAACACCTTTAGAAAAAATGAAAAAGTAAATAAATTTTAGTAACTGCTTGACTCTTATTCACTGTCCAGTATATTTTGCAAGTCCTTTACTATTCGGTCAGCCTCCAAAACCTTAAGGGAAGAGGAAGGGGCACGCTGCAAATCACCTATTTCCTTCTCTGACGCAGGTCAGGCACGACGGTGTCCCTTCTAAAGACTTCCTCCTTTTTCAACGGCAGTGCAGACGCTAGGAGAAACGAAGTCCACGAAAGGAAAAGCCACAGGGAAGCCGTGCAGAAACCCGGCGCGGAATCTCACGAGCAAGTCCCCACCACAGCAAACAGTCCTTTGCGGTGCTTCGCAGTGCGCAGTGCGGGTGCGCTGGAGGACAATGAATTTATGGAGACAGTAGGGGCATTGCTCAAACGAGAGGGGGCGTGATTAGCTCCACAACACCTGTTTCCTTCTCTGACGCGGGTCAGGCACGACGGTGTCCCTTCTAAAGACTTCCTCCTTTTCCAACGGCAGTGCAGACGCTAGGAGAAACGAAGTCCACGAAAGCAAATGCCACAGGGAAGCCGTGCAGAAACCCGCCGCCGGATCCCACGAGCAAGTCCCCAGCACAGCAAACAGTCCTTTGTACAGTGCACTTAGCCGATTGTATTCTTGGATGCAATGAATGTCAGCAATTACGTTTTTTGCATCACCTGTAACTAGGAATAGTACTGAGATGTGAAAGTGCTACGTAACTCATACCTTCTTTAAAGACTGCGCTGCCAATGTCAATCAATGCATGATCTATGGTTAGACATTACCATTTGTGAATGGTGACAGCCTATGCGAGAGACAGAGATAATTGTTCTCTATGTACTTAGATGTCTTTGAAAAGAGGGAAACATGCTATTGTGCAGCCAATTATTTAAACTTCTGCAAGTTTATCATAGTGGATGTTGGAAAACTGAATGTTGTGTCATGTGGATATGTTTGGAAGTCAACAACTGTACCAATTGCTCCATTGAGTAAACCTTGTTCTATGTCAAGGTTATGTTTTAGAATTTAGACACAAAGTTAATTTTTTTTCCAATCCAGCTGTGTCGGATATACATTTTTCTAAGCTATTTAGTTATGCTGTTGATGTTGACACATAGGGAGTGTCATGGCGTGCACTTCTAGTTTGTCTGTAGTGCTGATATGCAGTATGGGTTGCATTTCTTTATTTGACATTGTCTCATTGAATTGATAACAGCTTACAAGGGTTGGCATTAAGGACACGCATTTAATATTTTGTTGAGTTAATTGTTCCATGAAATCAGGAGCAGATGTGTTTCGCCCGCATAGCTCATGGATTAGTCTACTATTTAAGATGGATTTTGCATCTTTAGTAAGCAGACCAGTTATAATGCTTTCTAAAATATTAGCATAAGTGAGGTATTCAGATTGACACATTTTTTGATTTAGTTCTCTGTAGTGAAAGTGTTGTCAGAGATTTACATTTCCAATGCTGCCGAGTGTGTTGTGCATTGTTTGTGTCCTAATGTTTTGAAAATAGGTTGACCTTGTACTGGTGTTAACTGTAGGATGTCTCCGAAAGCAATAACGTGTTTTCCTCCAAATAGTTCTTCATAGTTGGTTTATAGGACTTCTTGCATTCTGGGGTGAATTAAAGTCAACATGAGGTTGGAAACCATGCTTATTTCATCTATTAGGAGCACTTTCATTTGTTTCAGAATTCTGTGTACTTCAGTAGCAGCTTCAGCTGATCATTTTCAGCATTCTAATCTCTTTTGACATTCTACTAGGAGGAGCAGTAGTCAGTGTAAAGTTACACCTCCTATGTTGTAGGCAGTTAAACCTCTAGGGGCTGTTACAACAGCTGAAAGGTTATTGTTTATCACGTTTTGTAGAAATGTGCTGATTATTTTAATTAAGAATGTTTACAAGAACAAGCTTCACCACTTGCATACAGGAGAAGAGGTTTATAATTTTTGCAGCTACAAGTTTTAGTTTAGTTTCATGTTTAAAACCATGTTCATTTTCTTCAGTCACTTCTAGATAAATGCTGAGTTATTCATCATTTAGTTGTGATTTCAGCACTGACAAGTCTTCTTTCAATTGTTTAGATTAATAGATGGTATTTTCTACCTCAGTCATAGCTATTTCTGCTTCATTTAAAATTAGTGGTTCTCCAAGTGGTTTTTGGCTTCCTGTAAGGGAAGGTTGATTGCCATCAGGAGTGTCTTTATATAGTTGAGTTTACATTTCTTCCTCTTGTTGGCGTTCATTGTCCAACATTTCTTATATATTGTTTGAAATTGATATTTGTTATGCTGCTTTCATTTGCTTTGAATGCAGCTTCAAATGAGTCATAGTTACCTAATAATTATTCTTCATTTAGCTAAGGTTTAAAAAGTTGCAGTAGGGCTATGTAGTACAGTTCTGTATGTTGCAGCGATTTACATGATAACTTATATGATTAATTAGGCTGGGTGTGGTAATAGTTCTCTATGTTGCAGAGATTTAAATGATAACTTTATAAGATTAATTAGGCTGGGTTTGGTAAATTTCACTAGGCTTCCTTCACAAGTTGACTATTTGTCAGTTGTCTCATATGGTGTTACATTGTTTTTGGTAGGAGTAGTTTTGTGCTTTGTTGTACAGGCACATGTTTTCCAAAGCAGTACTTCTGTTTGGGTAGTATTTGTCAATTACATTGTTTTTTTAAAAAAATGTCCTGTCTGTTGGGATTATTTGTGGCTATTGTTTCTATTTCTTGGTAGGATCTTAGTACTCTTTTCCGGGTTGAAGCTGGACCAGGTTTAGCCAGACAATGTGTTCAGATTTGCCATATGAGGCTATACCTGTTAAACGGTCTGCAACTTTGTAGCACCCACATTCTCTATGCGAGAGCATTTTTACACCGAAGCTGTTCAATTTTTGTGACAGTGTTTTGTCAGATGATATGTCATCCCTGAGGTCTTTTAGCTCTTTTTTCTCAGCTTTGGTGAAATAGGCTGTGCCATATCTTGCAACTGCAGTGGAATTGTCTGCAATGTCTTGTATGTCTATGTTTGCATTCCACAAGAGGGCAATGATTGCATTGTAATCATTGATGTACTTGGATGCTTCATCCCTTTTAATGTTGAATGCGTTCATAGGGGATTTGTCTTTTACACTGTCTCTAACAGAAGACATCAAGCTATCTACTTGTCCTTTTTTGCAAACTGGTCCAGGGAAGCCAAAGCAACATTTGGTATAGTATTTACCTTTGTTTTTTTATCTACATTGGCAATATTTGCCACATTTATGTTTTTGGAAGTGTAAGATTTGTGTACGTAGGTCACTGTATGTGGTTTCTGAAGGGATGTCACAGGTAATGTATTTTTCAATAAACTGCAAAACAGTGGCATCACTATCATGGCCACAATTGGGAGCATATTCTATCCACAAATGCATGTGGATGTGTGGTACTCCACTAGATTTATATTCTTTTCTCCAAAAGAAGTGTTGCACTTCTCTGAGCAGAGGGGTAGTTTAATTGCAGATGAAGTGCAACATAGCAATGAAGCAATGGTGAAAGTACCTTGACACATTGAGAGGGTCAAGAGAACAGAGTTCTCCAGGTGGTCTTATGTCTATTCCATCTTTATTTTGGTTTGCAGTGCGTAAGTAGTCATGCAAGTCATCCCATGCATACTCTGCACAACTTAAAGTACCAAACCATGTGCATCAGTGTGACGACTATATGGCTTGCTTTTATTCTTACCTGCTCTGCCTTTTCTTTCTTTTCTACAGAGCTGCTTTTTAGTAGGCATTTTGTTGTGTCTGTTTGGAAAAAAGAATGTTTGGGAAGTTGTGGAATGTCTATGCATGCATGTGTGGGTGTGATTGTAGAGATGAATAGAGTGCTGTTTGATTGTGAAGTGGCACTATAAGTGTGGTGGGGAAGGTTGTAAGAGTAAGAGTCTGTAGTGGTGTGATGGGCCTGGGTTAGTGAAGAAGGGAGTGGCGGTGTGGTTGAATAACTAGGGACATCATGATGTTTTGAGGAAAACAGTGGGTGTTTTAATGGTGGTGTTTAGATGGGAATAGAAAGAGTTTGAATGTTGCAATATAATGAGTAAGAGTGAAATAAATGTTAATTCGAAAAGAATAATCTAGGCTAACATATAGTGGAAGTATATTGTTACAATTAGAGAGATATGCATGGTACATTAGCGTTCTTAGTTTGCAGGATGTGAAGCGTATTCTTTTTTTCTAAGCTGGTTTCAGCAATCTTCTTTATTGTAATTGGAAAAGAAAGTTAGTGGGTATATGTGGTAATGCTGATGTACTTTTAGTAAGTGAGGTTGTTATTTATGAATTTAGGAGTAGTTGTTGGGAAAAAAGAGTTAATGGAGTTGTGTCATGGGTGGTGTATTAAAGTCTGTTAACTATGTTGTTAGAAGAATTGGAGTGTAAGTAGGTGTTGTTCGCACCTCAGAAGGAACAGGGCAAACATGAATGTGAGGAAAAGGTGCATTTCTAGGTTATTTTTGTGCTGCTGATTTTAATAAATGAAGTGCTCTGTTTGTGGTGGAATGTATTTGTATTTTGTTGCAGTGTTTTTAAAGAATAGGGAAACTGTGGCCTAGTGGGAATGCAATGGAGGATTTTTGTTGTTCCATTGTTTGGTGTCTTATAGTAGAGGTTGGGTAAGAAGAGTACTTCATGTGGAGGGTGAAGTGTTTTATATAGATACTTTGGCGGTATTCAGTTGTGTGTGAGCAGATGTAGAATGGTGGCAGTGTAAGGGATGTAAAGAGTGAGATTGGAAAGAGTGATAACATATTGAAAAAAAATTGAAAATGCTGACCGTTTAAAAATCTTTCTTTTTAGGAGTATTTTCATGAAAATTAAGAAATGCATGTGTGCATTTATAGGAGCTCTGTGAGTAACATTTTTGGAAATGAAAATAAAATCAGACGGAAAAGATGTGCAGCACTTGGTGTGTCTAAGTTTAATAAGTTGGCAGTACATGCATACTTGCCAACATGATGCCTTACAATCTGTAGGAGCTTATGTAGTCCTATTTATTTTGTTTGCGTTCTGGTACTTGTAGCTCCACTTTTCCCATTATAAAACCTGGATTACAAGTCCCAGATTGCAGAGAAAAAAACAGTAGTGGATAAGTGCTGTGTGGGAGTGAGGGGCTTTTTGGGCCCCCCCTCATACGTTCAACACAAAAAACCACTTGCTCACGCATTAGCGGGGGACGCCTCCATTGCCCTTATGCTACATTAGCATAAATGGGGCTATTGCGAGATACACTTGGTTTCCATATTGTGTGCTCTCAACTCTACCTTTGTACTAGGCCTCACTCCGATACTACGAAAAGGCTTCTCTCCCCTCTGCAGCACCACGCACAGCGCGTTTATGGCCCCCACCTTTTCTTCCACTGTCTGAAAGCCTCACAAATCCCTTTCTCATGGATGTGCCAGGGATAATTGAAACAAATAACAAAATGTATCATCTCACTCTTCCTCTGTGATCACTGTCTTGTGTGTGAACCGTTTCGAACCATGCCTTGTAACTCATCCATCTCCACAACCCTGCTTCTACCCTCTTGCTTCCGCTGTTGGAAAATTACTGCCAATGTAACCCTGTGCCCTCCTAAGGTATTCTCTTGATGTACCAGAAGTGTGACTCTGCTGTGCAGCCCACCCCCCGAGTTCCCCCACTAAATCCAGACCTCTGTTGCAGTATATTGTGTCCTAAAACTAACATATGTCATTATACCCCCCACTCGCCTTTATGTGCTAAGAGCTACCCAGTCACTCAGGTTATATCAAAGGACAAGACCCTTAAGCCCTGTATCGCATAAAAGTCTCAATGAAAGAAGATGTAATCATGAGAATGCAATTTATAGGTTTGTAAAGATTTACTCAATGGTATATTAATCACTATCATTTACTATATGTCTAGTGGTAGTTTCTCATGCCAGCTTAGTTAGTGTTAACTCTATCTCGCCGTGACCTAACCCTCACCCCTTCTGGACACAGGAAGCTGGACCTTGTGACGCTCACCCTCCTGCCAACTGGGCAGCTTATCCAGAAGAAGCAGCACCTACACGAATATATGTGACATCGCGAGATCTGGGACGCCCCTAGCAAAACCATCGCCTCTGCGGTCAACCAGTGTGCGCAAACCAGAAATGTTCCAAGAGTCCCCGTCATCTTTGCAAGTACCCGACTGCTCGCCGAGGTGGGTCACGGATTGGTTGGGGTGCAGCCCCAATTGTGGATAGACCGTGAACCGAGGCTCTCAGACCACCCCGGACACGTGAATACTGGTTGCAAGATTCTCAAAAGAGGGACAATATTGTGAAATATTTGGTGTAAAGATAAGGGCAAGAGAATAGGGGAAATTGAAATTTGGGCGTTAGGGACTGTGTGAGTGAAACTGTTAGGCTTTTCTTATCTATCCTTTATATGGCCATTAGGTTGTTGTGGACAAAGAGATAAAAAGGAATACGGGATCCTAACTCTGAAGGTGGGTAGAAGGCGGTGCCGCATAGCATTGTCTCGACCAGTAGGCTCGGAGTAGTAATTTAGAATATTCTTTTTCCGTGTGGGCAGAATTCTTAAAGGAGGTAGCCTAAAGGGGCTCAGAAGTGGGGAGTGAATGAGAAAATAAGAATAAGAAATTACAGATTATAGCAAAATAAAGGGGTGATTTGCATTAGAAGGTAGAACATGTTGCATGCTCAATGTATTCAAGTGTATTATGTTCGTCTGTCGACAAAGTATTTGCGTGTTTATGGTAATCTATAAAATAAGCATTGATGAAAAGTGTTTAATGGTTTCTGAAATAAGGTGTGAATAAAGAAGGTTATTGACATTTAACTTGGTGCGGGTCAAAAGGTATTTAAGAAGAGTACTGGAAAAGGTTTTTTGTTGATTACATTGTGTCAGATACCCGGTGTAAGAGCGAAAAACACAAAAAAGAATTGGGATTAGAAATTATGGGTGGGAATACACTGTTAGCACATATTTGTCAACACTACAACCTACTGATCTGGGCAGGAGCCCTGCAGCACCTCTTTGTGGCTGCTTAGCGCACCGGCGCTGGATCGAAGCTGCTGGAGCAGCATCCTCACTGTTGCCGCGTCGAGTACAGCATTTCAGCTGATCTTCTTGAGGCACGCGTCTCGTGGCCTCCACCCCCCATCCTGCCTGTGCTTGCACCCTGTGCATGCACCCTACACTGTGGCAGTAGTGGATCTCAGGAGTTCACTCGAGGCTATCTAGCGAACCTACCTGCAAAATGGCCGCCGCTCCGAACGCTTTGTGAGCGTTCCTACTGGTTGCCTAGCAACCTGATTTGCATTTTACTCGCAACGCGAGGACCGGCGGCAGAAGCCGGCCCTGCACGACCGAAGGCCTGCTGATCAAAGGCTCTTCCTGTCTGCCCCTACAGCCTCTCTGCCACTACTGATCGGGGCAGGAGCCCTGCAGCACCTCTTTGTGGCTGCTCTGCGCACCGGCGCTGGATCGGAGCTGCTGGAGCAGCATCCTCACCATTGCCACGTCGAGTACGCCATTTCAGATGATCTTCTTGAGGCACGCTTCTCGTGGCCTCCACCCCCCACCCTGCCTGTGCTTGCACCCTGTGCATGCACCCTACACTGTGGCAGTAGTGGATCTCAGGAGTTCACCCGAGGCTATCTAGCGAACCTACCCGCAAAATGCCCGCCGCTCTGAACGCGTTGTGAGCGTTCCTACTGGTTTCCTAGCAACCTCATTTGCATCTTACTCGCAACGCGAGGACCGGAGGCGGAAGCCGGCCCTGCACGACTGAAGGCCCGCTGATCAAAGGCCCTTCCTGTCTGCCCCTGTCCGCACCTGGCGGCACGGTGCGGGACTCTGCTCCGCTTATTTGCATCGTGACATTCTTTGGCACCCTTACGCTACCCACACTTCAATGCACACGCGCCGCCTATTCTCGAGCAGGCTCTGACTGACCGGAACTATCCCCACCTGTAACAATCCGGTAAGACTTGTGCCCAAGCGCTGCTTTCTAATAAAGTTTGCTACGTGTCTCTGCTCACTACACTGCACATCTGTATGGCTCATCCACGGCATACACTATGTTCACCTAGCATGTGTAGAGCGTTCACTCCTGCCGTCACCAATTGTCCATTTCTTACAACACAGCCGACCTATTGCTGTCTCCCGTGCACCATCTTGGTCGTGTGTCGGTCGTGTGTCCTATGATCCTGGACAGACCACATCTGATTGATCTGTGCATTTAAGGTTACTGATAGACCACACTTGATAGTGGCATGCCTATGGTAGTTTTAGACTGCATGTGATTGATTTATGTTGCACCTCATATGTGCCTACAGACCACATTGACCGCTGTGTTATGCCTCATGGTCGCCTATGGACCACATTGATTGCTGTGTTGTGCCTTATGGTCGCCTACAGACCACATCGACTGCTGTGTTGCACCTTATGATCGCCTACTGACCACATTGATTGTTGTGTTGTGCCTTATGGTCGCCTACAGACCACATTGATTGTTATGTTGTGCCGTATGGTCGCCTACAGACCACATTGATTGCTGTGTTGCTCCTTATGGCTACCCTCTGACCACATTGAATCGATCTGTGTTGTTCTTCTGGTCGCTAATAGACCACACCTGCTACCCTGTGTACTAGCGACGCCACCCACATCATGTATTGGTGCCTATCGACTCTCATCCACCTACTGTATACATACAGTAGACACTGGACTAGTCAACCCAACCCACATTCTAATCAAGACACTCTCACCAGCTCATGTATGGTAACTACCACCCTCTCCTCGTGGCCTAGCACCATGACACCTGCAAATCCGTACTTAGATGATCCAGCACTCTGGATACGCCACTTTCCTACTAGACCAACACCTAACCAACCTTGTACTATCGCTATTAGAAACACTAGAATGAATTCTAGAACTAGCCCACCTACCTCTCCTTACTCTCACCACCCTAGCATCTTAACCAGAAACTCTAGACTAAGAGCCCGGAGTATGAAACATTCGCATATTGACCATAACCCTGCCAATTCCCCTATTGACTCAGACAATCTAGACCATAGCCTTCGGCATAGTCGACTGATACCACCTGAAAAATCTCCCAAAAAAGTCAAACTAATTAAAGCAGCCTTGGTGAATGCTAGGTCTCTTCCTGCCCATGCTCTCGACATCGCTCACTTTATAACTTACGAAAATCTTGATCTCCTCGCAGTCACAGAAACTAGGCTTAATGCTGCATCTGGCCCATCCCTGGCCCTCGCCATACCTAATGATTATGCTATTATTAGATCCAATAGAAACACCACTCAAACGAAGGGAGGCGGACTCGCCCTCATATTCAGAAATACCTTTGACATTAAAGTTATCCAAGACGCTCAAATCCCTTCTGCTGAATCACTGTCAATTATGCTACCTCTTTCACCCAACCACACGGCAACCTTGCACCTTACTTACCGACCACCAGGACCTATTTCCTCTTTTATAGAGGACACTGCATCACTCATAACCATAAATACCAAACCTAATTCTCAAACCATTTTACTTGGGGACTTTAATCTTGGTTTCAACGACCCTAAGGACACTAACGCCCATGACCTAGCCAACACCTTATCTGAACTGGGTCATATGCACATTATCCACGAACCCACTCATATCAAAGGCAGAACACTAGACTGGCTCACCCACCTCAACTGCTCTATTGACCTCCTATCCAATGACCCATGCATCTGGTCGGATCATCATACATTAACCTTTGCTATCAAAGACAACACACCCCTCCCGGCGACTATCATCGCCCCTGCCACCTGCACAAGAAATAAGAAAGATATTACTCCCGACAAACTCCTAGCTATACTACTCCCTATTTTGAATAATATTGATTCAGATGCTGAACCCACAGTTTTAGTGGATATCTACAACCAGGCTATACTCAAAGCACTGAACACCATTGCCCCTATAAAACTGCGAAACCTAAATCACAGCGTCACCTTAACACTTGGTTCACGCCGCAGCTTAGAGAATTACGCAAATCTAAAAGAACCGCTGAGGCACATTGGGAAAAACACCCCACAGCATCCAATAAGACTGAGCTAACCTTAGCCTCCTCGAGCTACAAAGAAGCCATACTTCTTGCTAAAAAAGACACCTATAACAAAAGGATTACACAAGCGGAATCCAACACAAAAGAACTCTTTAAAATTCTGAAAGAACTAGAATCCCCCATTACCCCCATAGGCAAATGTGTTACTGACGCACTATGGTGTAGTAATATTCAGAAGGCCTTATTAGATAAAATAGCTCGCCTATATTCCAAAATCAACGCAAAAAAATCCTTACTACTAGCTGACCCAGACCACAAACAACCACCTAACAAACCATCTACCTTTAAGTCAACCTGTAAACTTTCAGCTTTTCACCCCTCTCTACTTGGGAAGTAGAAAACATCATCAGGAAACTTAAACCCTCACACTGCCAAGGTGATGCCTGCCCTGCCCCGATCATCAAAGCGGCCGTGCACGACCTGGCACCATTCATTACCAACCTCATCAATGCCTCCTTCAAATCTGGAATAGTACCTAACAACCTTAAAGACGCTTGGGTCATTCCACTCCTCAAAAAACCTACTGTTGACCCAGCCAACCCGTCTAACTATAGGCCGATAACGAGTGTACCGTTCTTATTAAAAATACTGGACAGAGCAGCCTGTTTACAAATACAGGCCTACTTAGAATCAAACAATCTCCTAGGACTTAGGCAATCAGGCTTCCGACTGAGACACGGTACGGAAACTGCACTAATAGACCTTACTACCCAGATTCAAATCTTTAAAGATAATGGCAAACTCGCACTCCTCTTACTGCTTGACCTGTCAGCAGCTTTCGACCTGGTCAACCACCAAACACTCTGTCACCACTTGAAATCTGCAGCACACTTTTCAGACGCAGCCACGGCTTGGATCAGTTCCTTCCTGGCGAAAAGAACCATGAGGGTCTTCTCTCCAACGGATTCTGCTGAACCCTCACCAGTACTCTGTGGAGTCCCGCAAGGCTCTTGCGTGTCCCCGACACTTTATAATGTATTCACAAAACCCCTCTTTGATATCCTTGACTATCTGGTTGTCACGTATAACAATTACGCGGACGACACCCAGATACTCATTCCTATCTCGGGTGTTTACGAACTGACAGCCCCACCCTTAATGAAATCTACTCTGTAATACAAGCATGAATGGCACACCATGGACTGTGTCTCAATGACGAAAAAACCCAGCTGATCATCCTGGCCACTCATGCCAAACTCAAAAATCTTAATCCCTCATTCAATGCCTTCACCATAGATGGCAATCTCATCCCTGTGTCAAATAACACTAAAACCATTGGTATCTACATCGATGCTACCTTATGCTTCTCCAAACAAACCAATGCAGTAGCATCATCAGCCGCATACACCTGTAAACTGATCACTGCATGTAGACCGTTCATCTCCGCACCCAATTGCATTACTCCTGCCAGAGCATTAGTCCTATCTAAAATAGACTACTGTAATGCCCTTTACTTGGGCACTAGTCACAAAAATATCAACAAATTGCAAGTAGTCCAAAACAATGCCATCAGGGCTGCCCTCAACATTCCCAAAAAGTCACACATATCTGAGACCAGACGTAAACTACGCTGGCTCCCTGTCGAGCATAGAATATCCCTTAAAACGTTGGCCCTTACACACAAAGCCAGAGCCAACCTTGCTCCCGCATACCTTACTAACCAACTTACACCTCACACCTCTTCAAGACCACTCAGAGCAGCACAAACTAACACCATGACCATACCGAGATTCAAACTTCATAACTCGGGTGGAGCTAGCTTCCCTGTACAAGCTTCCAAATTATGGAACACTATCCCCGCGCCCTTGCGAGCAGAATCCTCATTTAACCTGTTCAAACACAACACGAAGTGCTGGCTTCACAATTTGGACTCTATGACAGCCTAACCTCCTGATCCCAGCACGATGGACTGCTGCCGGCAAACTTTGTAATTTAATGTATATTTGTACGCACTTGCAATACTATGTTTGTACTTACCTGTAACTGTCACGTAACCATTGTTGACTGCATTTAATTGTAACTGTAACCAGATCTAACTTACGCGCCCATATGCCCCCGGACCTGGCTGCGCTTTATAAATAAAATAAATACAAATAAATACCTCCCTTTGTACAGAAATAAAAGGAGAGGGCTTGTCCCAAATATGGCCAGAAGGAGGGTCCTTTCAGAAGAGTGTTAGATCTTGTAGCAACCCATTTGTTAGCAAAGTATCGAGGTAAGCACTGCAAAACAGACGTGAAGTACTAGATTTATGGAGGATGTTTGAAGAAGCAGCCTCGAGCAGTGATGCAAATAAGGAAGTGTCCCGGGAAGGGCCTACAGCCCCGACGAGGGGAGAAGGAGTAACCGCGGAGGAGTGTACATTAAAAACAGGAGAAAATGACCTCACTAGGCTCTACCCATTATTAACGAGGCCTGCTGCATGATAAAGTGATCCCATGTATGTGCCTGCGCCGAGCACCCTGACAACCCAAGCTGCCACAGCACCGCCACCTTATGACCCAAGAAGGCTATATGGGCCCACTAGTGGCCCTCCGGTCGACATAGCGTGGCTTACTGGGGATTTAGAGAGACAACTTGCTAATACACAGATGCAAATAACATGGCTAAGAGCACTGTGTGATAGGGGACAGATGCTGCTTGGGGGTGGAGAGGTACCACTCAGTGTAGCTAGTGATTTTACACCTCCACCCAGCGTAGCAGGGGGATCTACACCTTACCCGCTGCCACAGGGGAATGTGCCTAAGGGACCGGAACATGAGTGGCAATCAGGAGAGTTTTTCTTCCATTTAAATGACAAGCCAATAAGAATAGTGAAAACAGAAGCCGCAGATGACAAGGCAGGATATGGACAAGGAGAGAGAGACTCAGATGGGGAGATAGATGAAGTATGGAGTGATCTGGATGAGTACGAAGAAGGAGTAGTGGCAGCAGGATATTCACTTCCATTACTGGAGGATCCAAAGGTTGGGGGAGGGCTCCCAAGATGGCTGGGAAGACTGAGGCAAAGAGTAGGGAACATGGCATTAAAGCAAAGCAAAGAAGGTAACGGTAAGTAAGAAAGGAAGTAAAGCAAAGCTACAGATGCTTCTGATACATAAGGGAGCGTGGAGGCCCCACTATATACCATGGGAACAGATGGACAAAAATAACTTGTTGAAAGTACTCCCTCCACTTTCGGGTGGGGCGGGGAAGTGGACACATGCATTTGAAAAGAGCACAGCAGGGGTGCCCTTGGCGATAGGGGATGTAAAAAGTTTATTAGTGTCTGCAGTTGGAGATCAAGCAGATGGGGTGTGGGTGAAGGCCAGCTTCCCGAAGTAACAATAAACTGTGATCGCCATGATGGGTCGTCATTCAACAATGTGAGGGCACAAGTGTGGGATGCATTGCGGAGAACCTTCCCATACACCCCTGACTTAAATTTAGTAATGCAATGCACTATGGGAGAGGAGGAAGAGGCTGCGCAATTCATCCTTCGGGTGCAGGACATGTGGAGATCAGAAACGGGCACGGCGTGGGACCAATCAACTGCCCTTTTTTTATTTATTAATTAAGCAAGGCCTCCCAAAGGAGGTACAGAAGGCCTTGGATAAAATAGCTGTGATAGAAGACAAAGGGTGGCCGGAGATTCAGAGCATAATAATATATCATTGTAGGAGGATCAAAGAAAGAGAAAAGGAGATAGCACAGAGAAGGTTGACAGACAAAGCAAAATCAGTTCAAAATAAATTAGTGAATGTCACGGCAATCAATTCAGCGCTACCCACTGAAAGGCAGGGGGAAGGAGAGGAGAGGTCAGGAAGTACACCAGCAAGGATGGCAGCAACTTGGTCTGCAAATGGACAAGGGCAATGGGAGAGAGAGGAGCAATACGAAGGACCCCAATGGCAGGGCAGACCCGCGAGAGGACGAGATGGCTACAGGGGACAGAGAGGAGGATTTTGGGGAACTGGAAATAGAGGGTTCAGAGGACAAGGAATGAGGGGAGGACCCCAAGGGTCATGCTGGAATTGTGGGAGGTGGGGACATTTTTCGAGAGAATGGCAGATGCAACCGATGGGATATTACCAAGGGCCGCATCCCATGGGAAATGAGCAACAATTTGGTCACCCTATCCAGGAAATCCCTATGGGTTACCAATGGGTGGGAATGGGCAACACGAGCAATGTTATAATGAGTACCCACAGAGAGCACAACAAATGCCACCCAGACAGCCACCTCAGCAGCAAGGTATGCAACAACAGATAGCATGCCAGAACATGATGGGAAACGCAAACACTAACATTTTTGCAACAACTGCAAATGGTGCGCCAGCACCTTTTCACGGTGCAGCTGTAGTTGGGTAAAATGTCTTTTCCGTCCCCGGAACAGAAACATACCCAGACTAAGACAGCCCACAGAAAGCACTTGCGTGTCCAGTCCTATCAACTACCCTATGTGCAGAATAGGAACCACTGGTGGGTGCGGAGATAGGCAACAAGCAGTTCATCTTTATGGTAGATTCGGGAGCTGAAAAATCATGCCTCATGGAAGGCCGGTTCCCGCTCTCAGGAAAAAATTTGGAAACACTGTGGTTTTCTGGGGCTATATTGAAAGTTCCTTACACAAAAGACTTAGACATAACGGTGGGGGAAACACAGTGCGAGCACCCCTACTATGTCATGAAGACTCGTTAATAAATTAAGTTGGGATGAGACAAATTGAATATGACCATCTCCTTCACAGAACGAGGGATAGTGTGCTCCACTACGGGGTATGCCCCGTAAGAGCTATGTTGATGATAAGTACTATGACAAACGAAATTGCAGTAAGGGGAGTGCCCATAGATTTAGACATGTTCATTTAATTTTCAATTTTTAGTTCATGACTGTTACTGAAGAAAACCATGTGGCCTAGATATGTCAATAAAGGAAAAAAGGGGTAGCCAGACAGGTGATGTCATCAGTGATGTCATCAATGACATTTGTGATGTCATCTTTGATGTCCTGGGTGGTAGTCCTAGCAGTGCACAGTGGTGGCACGAGTTATGGTTGCTTAGCTTACCATAACTTGTGAATTTCAGGGTTTTTTCGGTTTTACTTGGAACCATAACGTCCCTTTAACAAAGTTTTTTTACTGAATTTCATAGATTTTTAGTAGCCCAACTTAACCATAACGTCCATTTAACAAAGATTCTTTTACTGGATTTCATAGGTTTTTAGCGCAACTTAACCATAAAGTCCCTTTAACAAAGTTCTTTTACTGACTATAAATGTTCATAGTGTAAATTTGATAGATGTGTACTAGGGTTCCCTTACTTTATATACAATTAACTTAGAACATACCGAACACCCCGCTAATGATTTTGATGTCCGCGGACGGTCACGGACCACATCAACACTACCCAAACAGGTAGGGGGTATCTGAAATTGTTCTATCATACCATATAAACACTACGCAAGTTCAAAAAGCAGCACATATACACATTATATATATTAATAAATAAGCAGTGGAACCTACATATTTAACACATCAATCAGCCATTGAAGTGATATGTATTAAAATGGATTATGCAAATTGACATTAGTCCTGGTTACGAGGGACTTACCCAGAGTTTTTAGCTCACTATCTTTCACAGAGAAGAAATATCTCAAACATATCAGTCTTTGTCCTGCCCTGGGGCAGTCTAGCACCAAAATTCTAGTCAATTCTCCTCTGAACAAGAGTACCAACAGCATCCCCAGACAAGTGTTTCGGTCTGGTTGGACCTCATCAGTAGGGAGGAGCTGTGCCTCTCTAAGAATTGTGAGCAAGGGGTCCACTTCTGGATTCGCCTAATACGAGGGACTTACCCAGAGTCCTTAACTAAAGACTCTGGGTAAGTCCCTCGTAACCAGGAATAATGTCTGGCAGAGGGACTCCCAGGACCCCCATTGGTAATTTGCATATTTAAGTAACTGTGGGTCTCACCCTAAGTTACTAGGGGAATCCAGACGTGGACCCCTTGCTCAGTATTCTTAGAGAGGCACTGCTCCTCCCTACTGATGAGGTCCAACCAGACCGAAACACATGTCTGGGGATGCTGTTGGTACTCTGGTTCAGAGGAGAATTGCCTAGCATTTCGGTGCTGGACTGCCACAGGGCAGGACAAAGACTGATATGTTTGGGATATTTCTTCTCTGTGAAAGATAGTGAGCTAAAGACTCTGGGTATGTCTCTCGTAACCAGGACTAATGTCTGGCAGAGGGACTCCCAGGACCCCCACTGGTAATTTAAAATGGATTATACCATAACAAAAAAGATATCCCTCCAACATAATTACCTCACAGAAACTGCAGAGCTAGAAGCAACAGTAGACCTACACAACACAACAAATGCAATTTACCAGAAACTAGTAAGTAACCTTAATTTTTTGTAAATATTGCTCTACTTTTTGTATGAGGTACAGTATAATTAATATTTTTTTTTTTTCACACAGAAATGTGCAGTACTTTGGGGTGGCTGGAAGAACATTTTCCACATGAGGAAATGTCTGAAGACAGTGATAATAATGGTAGACACTTGTCTATACAATGAAATTAATAATCATTTAATCATTAACTAATGTGTACTTAACATATATACATTTATTTTTTACAGACCATACAAACATTGAAAATGTTACTCCAAAAGACACAATGCAAAAGACTCTCGAACGCATTGAACAGAAAGTAGACATGCTGAAGGAAAATTTCAATAGTTTGAAACAACTAGTAGAGGACCACATCAAAGAATAAATTAAGCACCATTGTCCCACCTGTAGCTGTGCCCCCTCTCCATGTCCCAGTGAACTATCCCCAATCCGTGAACAACAAGATAAATGTTTTGATGAGACTTCCATCCCTTCATCCCCTCCCATCCATCCTCTCCGAACCCCTAATCCCCCTGTTTTTGTATCAGTTTATTCTTCCCCCTCTCTTTCATAATTTGTGTATATGTATATAATAAAAGAATGTTATGTTTCTTGTAAATAAATTCTTAGTGTTTTATTTTTATTTTTAAAAGCAGTTAAAATGTCTGCGGGCAACGCGCCTGTCCGGCCTGTCCGTAATTAACAAAATGTGGATGTCTTAAGGACACTACACCTGTCCGTACCATTCGCAACCAAGATGGAACTGTTCTTAGAACACACCAGCTGTCTGGGATGTCTGTAAAACAGCAAAATGGAGGTGTCCCAAGGACATTATACCTCTCCGCACCATTCGCAACCAAGATGAAACTGTTCTTAGAACACACCAGGTGTTTGAAATGTCCGTATATGAACAAAACGGGGGTGTCCTTATGACACTATGGGCCTCATTACACGGATGGCGGGGAACCATGGCGCTATTAGCGCCATGGTTCATGCCGGTAAAATACCGGCACCGCCTTGGCGGAAAGGGGAATTACCGCCCCATTCCAAGGTTGGCGGGGCGGTAATTCCCCCTTCCACCATTGCCCATCCCCATTCCCATTTTTGCCCCATAGGGCATAATGGGAATGGGGAAGGTGCTAATTACGGTACCGAAAATTGCGGTACCGTAATTAGCTCCCTGGGTCCCTTTGCGGGTTGGTTTTTAAAGCCTGCAAAAAGCAGGCGTTACATTCCCCAACCCGCAAAGGGACGTCGTAGTAAGGCGGTAAGGATTTACCGGTACCGGTAAAATACCGGTACCGGTAAACCCTTACCGCCATCCGTGTAATGAGGCCCTATACCTGTCCATACCATTTGCAACCAAGATGAAACTGTCCGTAGAGCAGACGCGGTGTCCGGGTGTCCGTAGTCAAACAAAATTCAGGTGTCCTAAGGACACTGTACCTGGCCGTACAGTCTGCAGACCATCTACGCACATGCGTTCCATACCCGTAAGTCCCGTAAGTCCTGCGAACATCGCGCCTGTCCGTCTCACTTGTTTCGCACTTTAAATTAGTTTCAGGACCCAAACACTGTCCGTATAACACCATGCATTTGCTGTCCTGCGGACATCCGTTCCCTTCGCGGACGTGTTCCCGACGTCATCATGTGACCGCACCCATGCTGAGAGTGTGTCCTAATTTGCGGACTCTGTCCGGGTGGCCAACATTTTAAAACAACTTATTTAGACAATCCAAATTATTTTATAGTAAAAAATCACCATTTCACATGTGCCAGACAATGGCCCTGGCTTTCCACATCTTTTTTGTAACTTTTTGAACGCTTTTGAGTGTTCGATATGTTCTCAAGGCGCACCCCTCCACCCCTATAAAAGGCCACACCCCAGAGCTGATCTTCATTGTACTTCTGGCTATTGAAGATTGACTTTTGCTGCCTTTAGTGCTCCTGCTGAGATTACCTCATCAACCCTAATGGCATCCATGGCTGCTGTTGCTACATCAGGCTCAGCACCACCCCCAAACCCTCCACCACCACCACCTCCCCAAGGGCCTGCAGAGGGGAACACGCGTGAGGATGAAGCGAACGAGGATGAAGAGGATGAAGAGAATGAGGTGGAGGAACGCCCTACTACCAGCACTCGCCGGGAGTCTTGGGTGTGGCGGTTGTTTACCGTTTATGGTAACGTACCAAAAGCACGTGCAAACAGTGTCACCTGTAACAAGTTTAAATTGGTGCTGAGTCGTGGGAGACGTGGTTCGTACAACTTTGGTATGACATCCATGAAGCGACACCTAACTACGTTCCACGGTGCGGGCATTCGCAAGGTTGTATCTTGTGTTGAATGTAGTAGGTTGAGTTCCTACACAGCATCCTCCGTTTCCGCTCCTCTCACCACAAGAGACACTCCTGTGGGAGAGCGCATCCCTCCAGCTGCTTCACAGGCCATTTGCGATGCTGTTGACCCTTATCTTTCGAGGGTCACAATATTGTGTATGTACTGCTACGCAGTACTCTGCAGGGGGGAGAGTCTTCGAAGTGCTTTCGAGACTACGGTCACGGCCCACCAGAAGACCTGCTACCTACCTAAATAAGGCCCACCCTACATCTTCTTCTCTCCACCTGCCCTTTTTTATGCCCGTGGTTAGTGTCCCTTCCTTACCCTCCTTTCCCCTCCTCTCCTAGTGTGTCGTGTGTAAAATAAATAAATAAATAAATAAAACAACAAAAATCCCCCCCAAAAAAGGCTCTTTTCAGAGCTGCCTTTCTCAGTTTAAAAATAGAACTACCAAATAAACAGTGCAGGTCCCTGAGCATTTTTTAAAAGTCCGCGGACAGTCCTAGGGCAGATAAAATTTTGGGGTGCTGCCCTAGAAAAAACAATGCACTTTTCTCTGGGAGAAAGTGGTGGCTCTGAAAAGAACCTTTTGGTGGTGCTTTGTGTGTTTGAAAAACTTGGATTCGTTAACATCTAATGCAAAATAGATGACTATAGTTCCAAAAAAGGTTGCAAAGCATTTTGTACATTTCTAAGAAAAATCTGATTGCCAGCATATGTAAGATGGACTCCATCCCTGCGAAAAATGAATGTGCTACGAAACATAATATTTTCAAAAGAGGACATGCCAACATCTCTTAAAAAGGCACAAACAGCCTTATTGACATTGCACCTTGCTATCTCCATTTGTGTACCAAATGAAGAAGAACGCAGCCACATTTGTCTTTGCGCAATACGAGAAAAAATTACTTGTGAATTTGGAAACATGTCCATGACCTTCTCAAGTAGTTCTTTCATTGCAAATTGCAAAAAAATTCCAGACACATGTCCTAAACTTTTTCCTCAACAATGAATTTTAATTATGTCAGGATGACGCTCTGTCTGAAAAGTAGCACAGAGAGGTACCAAGTCCAGCCACTTCATTCCAGTGCACTTCCATATGAGGGAATCCAAGATCTGCAGATACACCACAACGTTCTGCATGTACCTCCAACCAATGTATCCATGAGTCTCCCAAAATCCAGATAATCTGTTTTTGAAAACACACAGCCATAGCTATCTGTTCTTCTCTCAGGAAAACAACGTCCTCACTAAATCTCTCCTTACCCAGCTAACCTACTAAACTTTACTGACCAATCCCTAGCTCCGCTCATTCTCATTTGCATGCCTCTCCACTCCACCCCAGAATCCCTGTATGTAATATGCGCTGTGCGCAGACTACCGCCATGTCCGCGGACATGTAGACAATCTGAGCGTGGTGAATGTACATTTAAATAGTGTTCCCCATTTCCCCTTTAAGGTGGGCTCTGAAAAGAGCCTGTTTTTTGGGTTTTTTGCAGATGCCTGACAGACACCTGTTATTTTGTATTTTTTGGGGTTTCTGTCATGATCTCTGCTTCCAAAAGATCAGGACTTGCCCGACTCCCTTGGAAGCAGACCCATAACCCCGGTTCCGAGTGCCAGCCAGTCCCAATTGGGACCTTTTGGACCCTGTCCTGGCGCCAGTGGCACCAGGCTCATAAAGATGCCCAGTCCCAGCGCTGGAAGCGCCGGGCTCATAATGCTTGGGTGGACTTACCTGCAGCAGACCATGCTGCTTACTTACCTGCCAGTTGAACCCCTGATCCTCTTCTGTTTGGGACTACTTTTCCTGTTGGGTGGGGCAGCAGCCACTCCCTAGGTTCAGAACACTGGAACTCTTCTGGAAAGCAGGAACTCTTTTCTTACCTAGGCGTGGCTGTGGAAGGAGACACCTAAGCACTACAGGAGGCTATTTAAACCACACCCGATGGATGAATCTTGCTTTGCGTTATTCTGCATTCTCTGCAGCAGAACGCTCATCGTGTCTTCTGCTTCTGATCCTGGGCCTAAGGGAACAAAGGCTTACCAACCTGGAATCCAGTCTTCAGCAGCACCTGTAAAGACAAAGAAAGAACAGGTTAGCACTACGGTCTTCAGTGGCAGCGCATCTCTTACCTGGTCCATCGGCTGTCACCAACGCCTCGCGCTGCATTCCGGCATCTGAAAGACAAAGGCTTACCTACTCTTCGCATGCTCCGGAGGTCTTCGCACTGCATTCCGGCATCTGAAAGACAAAAGCTTACCAGCTCTTCGCACGCTCCGGAGGCCTTCGGCGCTGCATCCCGCATCTGAAAGACAAAAGAAGGT
This sequence comes from Ambystoma mexicanum, assembly GCF_040938575.1. Taxonomy (NCBI): domain Eukaryota; kingdom Metazoa; phylum Chordata; class Amphibia; order Caudata; family Ambystomatidae; genus Ambystoma; species Ambystoma mexicanum. The sequence continues at coordinate 471,238,557 of NC_090935.1, read as the reverse complement.
GCGTTTAAAGACATTGGGCAACTTTATTACTCAGGTGCCATTACTCCTTCCCACGCCGAATCCAGTGGGTATTCCAGCACCCTTCAGCTTCTCTAAAGCTCCAAACTTGTACCTGCAAGATAAAAGGGACAGTTAGTGCGCATCGTGAAGCAGGCTACAAGCGCTTACTTACGTGCTTCCAGGCGCTTCTATTCCTCACGCGGGTTCGATCCTCAACTCTCATCAGCCCGCCATCCGCCATCGCCGGAACCCTGCAAAACAAGAGCTATCATTACAAAAGACTTTTAAGACATTTGAAGTGCCCAGAATTTACCGTTCGTGCAGTTAACGACGGACAGCAGTCCTCTGAGGTCAAGAGGCCTGCACCCTTATCCAGTGAAGAAACTGGTTACGGCACCCTGCCCCGAGGCAGATGGAGAGCTCGGCGTTCACTTACCTAAGGTGAGGGCGTTAACCTTTGGGGTTCTACAGGAGAAGAGAAAGGGAAGAGGAAAGAGGCACCCAATAACCCCAGTTCATTAATCCCATATTTTCTATCTGCAGACATCTTACTCTTCGAGTCAGACATACAGTGCACAGAGGTCCAGCCCAAAGAGCCAACCGTGTGTTACACATCACCTTTGAAGATACGGCATTCACCCAGTCAAGACCGGCGCCTCTGCGGGAATCAGGTGAGCGTTACAGTTTCTTTCTTCTTATTTTGCAACTAAAATCTTCACATAACCTGTTCCAAAGCAACCCTTACATTCCAAAAGAACATGGCATTTCCCAAAAAAGATAAAGAAACACCATCTGCTTCAAAATAAGCAGCATTACTCGAAACAATATTCTCGTTGTTACAGAAAAACATACCCGCTCTTAGCATGAAAGCACGCATGCCTCGATTGATTGCACACCTAGCAATGTTTTGCTGAGGACAAAAAACAGAACTATTGTCCCATATTGCTCTAGGTAGTAATCAAGAAAAAATACTTTCGCATTTGGAAGGATGTTGATTACTGCTTGAACCAACTGTTCCAAATCTGCCAACAAAGTAGGGGAACTCACGTAGCCCAAATGGATAGCACAATAGTGTAAAACTACCAGATGGGGACTGTTCATCCTACGCATATCTCTACAAACTTGGAGAATTGCCTCTACATTGCAGTCAGTCACAGTGTTCCATACCACCTCCACTCCTCTAACATCGAAATTGTTTGCCACATGCCTGCATTGAGAATACTGCTGTAAACCATGGACAAACACATTTCTGATCACCAACACCCTGACTTTCTCCACCTCTGCCATCTTCACTACACACACTCTCTTTCTGCACAAATCAACAACGTGAGCATCTGATTGGCTGATCCCTACAGTCCCCTTTCCATGCTGGATTTTCAGGAAAACCCTGAATGTGGCACGCCCTACCCGCGGACAGCCGCGGTGTCCGTGCGGCATTTAACTCTTAGCCTTCTACACTTTCCATATCACTCTCGGTTCCATTCACTCATTGGATACAGCTAAGCAGTCACAAAACCATCCACTAATCACATCCAAGTCCTCTACATCTAACTCCATCATCAGAGTTCCGCACTTCAAATGTACTGTTGATCACTCTAAATACAAGTCTCATATCATTGGAAAACACCTACTACAAAAACTACTGTACAAGTCTCAAAGATTTCTACTTACAGCTCCATGCATATCCACATGCATGATTACAAAGTGCAGGGATGCATATTTTATTCAGAGTACATGTACAACTCTTATGATTCCATATATACAGAGTAATGCCACTAAATCTGCGTAGCCAATACCTACATGCCAACGCTCCCGATTTAAGCGCGAGACGCCTGATTTTTCATTGAAAAATCGCACTATTTTTTACTGTCTCCCGCATAACCTATACATACATTCCAACCCTCCCGATTTACGCGCGAGACTCTCGATTTTTCATTGACAATGTCACCATTTTTTGCTGTCTCCCCCCTAATTAAATGCTAATCCAATGCAATCCTATGAGAAAAATAAATGTTCCCAATTGCTGTGGTGAAATCTCCCTCTCAGGTGCTCCCGATTGTTCGCATGTCTAGTTATCATATGAAATTATTCAAATTTTTCCCATCTACTATAATGAACTATCACTTCCAAACCTCTCTGCTATCTACAACACAGTTGTAAAAAAAACAAGTGAATTTCATGAACTTAAAATTCTACTCATTTGCAAACCATGTTGAACTAACATACTGTAAATAAAATATAAAGGCTGCACATAGTCAAATGAAATGCATGCATACACTATGTTCAGATATAAAACAAGAATACTACCACAAAAACATAAAAATCAATGTGTACATTAACATCAGTGCTATAAACACACAAAATTACTAACTTCTTCCTTTTACAATTGCAGTGAAGACCACTCTCCTGAAAATCAGCAGCATCTAAACTACAAACAAAATATCTGAAGAAACCTGCTCATTCCACAAAACAAAGTAAGTACAATACTGCCTTTATATTCTTACTGTTCCTCAAAGACACTGTGTGGTTCATTCATGTAATTTGCGCACCAAGAAAAACATCGATTTCTGAACCATTCTGCCCAAAAAATCCCCATTTATTAAACAGAGATTAGCAGGCAGAATGGCACACACATCCCCGTTTTTTTGGAACACAAATAACATACTCAACCCTTAGAATGTTAGTACTACAAAACAAAGAACTGTTTTAATTTTATACCATTACGTTTACTATTAATGCTTCTCCTCACCACTAGCTCACTTTCTACTCTCATCTGAACCGCAGTATAGTAACATACAAACAGAAGAATAGCCTTCCCAACTCATTGTAACTGCCCAATGCATTCACACACCACCACATACATCTTTCCCATGAAACTCATACTTGCATGCACACAGCACACATACATTGCAAAACAGACCAAACCATACTTTCTTTTTTTTTCAACAGAGCCCAAAGAATGCCTACCAAAAAGCAAGTCTGTAGAAAGCAACGAAGAAATAGAGCAAATGAAAATAAAAGTGTCCAAAATAAGCATCTATCTCTACCAGAGTTTGAACAAAACATTCAAACAAAACAGCTAATGCAGTCATTTAACGAAACAAAAGAAGCTTCTAGTACAGAAGCTTTGCCTCAAGAATTCGGCTACCAATACTGCTAAAACTGCTCCTATAAATCTTCATATCCTAGCAAGTAACCATACCAAAAAAAGTATTTTAGCAAAAATGTTCCGCCACAGAGTCCTTCAGAATCTTATAAAAACAGGAGCGAAATCACGCACAACACTTAAAACCTATCGTAGAAAATTAATCCTAGAAGCTCTCTTAGACAGTGCAATCCTTCTCAAAAGGAAGTTATTTATTTTAGCTTTAAACAGGATGAAACCACTAACAAAACTAAGTACTAAACTACAAAAAAAACTTCTCAATAGATGCAATGTCAACAAAAATAACTTCTTAAATATCTGTGGAGGTGAATGGAGTCACACCATGACCACAGAACCTATTTTAATGAAGAAGCATACAAACAAAACCAAACAAACACAATTGCCATCCATAGCAGTGGACAAGGTTGTGAGAAAAATAATAATACCATCATGGAACAAGTAACACTGCTTACAAAAATATCCCCAGAAAACTCAGAATTACCTCTCCATTCAACTGCACTAGAACGTCCATTATACAAATGGCCATGCACCTCAATGTGTAACCTTCACAACAAATCTTTCAAATCTTTAGCCAGTTCCTCAATCAGTATGTGAAAGGTAAAGACAAAATCAAAATGAAAGTGCTGCAAAATATGGATACCTGTCCAGTGCGCAAATACACAGGACTACAAGGACATTCATTAGCCTGCATTTCAGGACCTATTTGCAAAAGCACCTTCCATGATATCAAAATGATATCAACACATCCTTCAACTGTAAGAAATCTAGTCTCTAAACTGTGCTATGCTAAAAGTCCTACTTTAGAACTAGCCAATTTAAATAACACTCTTCTACATATTACACCCGAAGACCTACAAGAAGAAATCAACCGTATCCAAAGAAAATATTTTGGAAATGAAAGCCACTTACAAAATGCAATAGCTTTAGAACAGACTAGCAACAATTCTGCACATGGCAACCTTGTACTACACACATACCACAAAAGAAATACTAAAATGTAAAAGTACATCCGCTGAAGTACCAAACCATGTGTGTGTGTGTTGCCGCAGACCTTTTTACAAAAGTAACACAAAAACTATACAAGTAACATACAAAATAGAAGACAATGAAGATTCCAAATGGTTTGAATTAGCTCTCTACCTTTTAGCAGAAAACAAATACGAAATAGGTGACCCCTTAATACTTTGCAGTTACTGCACTACAAAACTTGACAACAACCAAACTGTCATGACCGCAGCCTCCAAGGAGTCAGGTTTAGCCCAACTGCCTCGGAAGCTGGGTCACAACTTCATTTCCAGGCACCCATCGGCTCCCATAGGGGCCTTATGGACCTTGTCCTGGCGCCAGTGGCGCCAGGCTCATAAGGGGACCCAGTCCCGGCACAGGACGTGCCGGGCTCATGATGTAAGGAATGGTGCTTGGGTGGACCTACCTGCTGCAGACCATGCTGCTCACTCACCTGCAGGATGAAATCCTCATCCATCCATGGCTGGAACTACTTTACCTTATGGGTGTGGCCAGCACCACTCCCTGGGACTGGATACTGGAACTATTCTGGAAGCTGGGACTTCTTACCTGGGCGAGGCTGCTGTGGAAGGAGACACCTAAGCACTCCAGTAAGCTATTTAAACCACGCCCGATCAGAGCAACGTGCTTTGCGTTATTCTGCAATAGCAGCAGGACGCTCACCGTGTCAGCTCCAGAGAATCTTCAACTTCTGCATCTGGGGAAGAGAAATCCGCAATCTTACCTTCTGAAATACCATCTTCGTCTTCAGCAGCATCTGAAAAGGGAAAAGAACACCAGGTTAGCACGAGATAAAAACCAGCGCAGCACTTACCCAGTCCATCGGTGCATCTCAAGCCACGGGCTGCAGCTTTCCATTTTTCCGGCACCCTGTGGAAGCAAAGACATTGGTTAGTAAACCTCCGTGAAACTCTCCTTACCTGCGCTGCATTCTTCTCGCCTCCGCCGACGCTGCTACTCGCATCTGCAAAACAAAAGGACATCATTAAGAAATACAAAACTCCATCTATACGCACGTGTTTTGGGCAGCGCTCATCTTTCTCACTCCTCGGCGCATTCCTCGACATCCATTTTTCTACCCAGCTGCTTCTGCGACCTGAAAAAAGAAAAGAGACATTAAGAAGTGCTTTTAACTTCGAATTGACATTTTCTACTTACTTGCCTGCAATACCTTCGCCATTCCATCGCACTCCGGACTTCCATATTCAAGCAACCGCCGTTCTTGCTGCTAACAACGGCCTAGCTCTAAATCTTCATCCTCTGCAACCAAGAGGCTGGACAATTAACCAGTGAAGTAACTGGCTTTGGCGCCCCTGCACAGACGCAGGATGGAGAGCTCCGCTTTCACCTACATAAGGTGAGCACATTTAGCCTACGAACTACTTGGGAGTACCAGGAAGGGGAGGCAGCTTACCCAGTCAGGCTCATATATCCATATTAACCCCTTGCTCTCATAATTGCAGACACCTCACCCTTCAGATCAAGATCTCCGTGAGGAAAGGGCCTTTCCAGGGTGGCATTCGAGGCCTGCGCGTAACCCTAGAAGACTCCGAGAACCCCCAGCCCAGACCTGCGCCTCCGAGGGATTCAGGTGAGCGTTACACAAACTACTTCACGTGCTATCACAAATAACTTGGAATTATTCTCACTACCAAAATCCCTGCAACAACTCAATTTATATGAGAGCATCATAATTCAAACAATACACCCATTTCAAGCAATAATATGCCTTCAACCAAAAACAGCAAAATTACCTCCCTCTGAATTGGTGAATGGCATTTGTGGCAAAGTAGATTATTTACCATTAGATCTGACAGAAAATGCGCACACTCTAGGAGTGCAACCTCCAATAGAGCAATCTTTAATTGTCTTGGTAAATGGTGTACCAAAAAAAGACAAAATAAATCGGCAACAACTGGTGGATTTACATAAAGTTAGACAAGCCTTGCAATATCTAAAAGACAATAATGAATACTACAAAGAAATAAATATTGAAGAATGCTTAAGGGAAACAACTGAAATAATTCAGGACTCACCAGAAAAACTGGTCAATTTGAACTTCTGGATCCTGCTGCAGTATCCAATATTTTAGACCATTATATAATTCATCCATTACACGCTAATGACAGCATAGACGATGCACTAGAAATGTACCAAATGCGACAAACCAAAGGGTCACCAACAAGCATATGGGAAAAAAGTATAGAAGCACATGCTTTGTCTCTACTATTTCCTTCTGGCAAAGGAGGAAGGTACGATGATAGACCCACTCAGATAACAGCATCAGAATACAGCTCATTACGAATGTATTCTGAGATCCCAGATTTAGACAAAATGTGGAATACATATTCCACCTACTCTTTGAAAGTGAACTATCAACTCTGATTTACGGAGGAACCCACTTTCAAAATACGTCAGCTACGCAATTAATACAAAAAGTGCAAGAAAAAGATGAGGTTTTACAATCAAGCATTACAAATCTGTTTGTAAACATGCGTGGTATGAAAGAATACTGGTTCCGACGTCTTGGGGATGTACGTTGTATGATCAGAAACCTTGGACCACCCACTTGGTTTGTTACATTAAGTTGTGCAGAATATACATGGGAAGATTTACATGATTTCGTACGCATATCAAACAAAAACAAAACAAACATAGATATACTAACACCTGGAGAACTTTGCTCTCTAGATCCTGTTAAAGTTTCAAGATATTTACACCATTGTTTCATTGCTATGCTACACTTTATTTGTAATAAAACTGTTCTTCCCCTCGGAGAAGTACCACACTTCTTTTGGAGAAAAGAATACCAAGCCAGAGGAGCACCAGATATCCAGATGCTTTTATGGATTAAAGATGCTCCTAAATTTGGTCAGGGCAGTGATGCCACTGTTTTGCAGTTCATCCAAGGATATGTCACTTGTGAAATCCCTTCACAAACGAGACGTAGTGACCTTCATGCACAAATTGTATAATTTCAAAGACACAAATGTGGCAAATATTGTCGTCACAAATACAAAAACAAAGAGAAATACTATACCAAATGCCGCTTTGGTTTCCCTAGACCAGTTACAGAAACAGGTGAAGTGAACAACTTCATGTCTTCAGTTAGACATAGTGTTAAAGGTAAATCACCTAAGAACACGTATTACATAAAAAGAACAGAAGAATCAAAATATACCAATGATTAAAATGCAATCATTGACCTCTTATGGAATACAAACAGATGTGCAGTACATTGCAGACAATTCCACTGCAGTTGCACGATATGTTACAGCCTACTTAACAAAAGCAGAAAAAACAGAGCTTCAAGACTTCTGGAATGACCTATCATCAGACAAAACACTATCTCAGAAATGGTACAGTTTAGGCATAAAAATGCTCTCTCATAGAGAATGTGGCGCATACGAAGCTGCAGATCGTTTAACCGTTACTGCTTTGTATGGAACGTCTGAAAATATAGTATGGCTAGGTCTTGGTCCTGCTAAATCTAGAAAAAAGAGTTCTCAAATCATATGAGGACATAGAAACAATAGCCAAAAATGATCCCAACAGCCAAGATATTTTGAAAAACAATTTACTAGGCACATACTACCCGAACAGAAGTACCACTTTGGAAACCATGTGTCTATACCATATAGCCCAAAACTTTGCATACAAAAATAATATAAAACCCGATGAAAAAAAAGGTAGATATAGAGTGATAGATTGTGAAGGCAGCTTAGTGAAACTTACCAAACAAAGCTTAATTGATCATATCAAATTGTCATTAAAAACTCCTCAACAGAAAGAACTATATTACATGTCCCTGCTACAACTTTTTAAACCATGGAGAAAAGAAGAAAAGATACTAGATAACTATGACTGCTATGAAGACGCTTTCAAGGCACATGAAAGCACTATCACCGATGTGAACTTTACGCAGTACAAAACAATGTTGCACAATGAACAGCAACACGAAGAAGAACTCCAGGCCCAACTAGATAAGGACACTTCCAACAGTAGTCAACCTTCTGTAACAGGAAGCAAAGAACCACTGGGACAGCCACTAAAACAAATTAGGCTGAATTAGCTATGACAGAAGTAGAAAACACCATGTGTCACTATGAAGAAGATACAGAAGTCTTAACTGTAGTACAATCAAAACTTACCAAAGACCAGCACACCATTTTTGAACAAGTAACAAAAGAAATTGCACATGGTGTACAACACGAAAATAAAGAATGTACCTGCCAAAATTACAAACCTATATTGCTATACATCAGTGGTGAAGCTGGTTCAGGCAAAACATTCTTAATCAAAATCATCAGCAAGTTCCTTCAACAATTGACAAACAACAAACGGTCAGCTGTTGTAACTGCCCCCACAGGTTTAGCTGGCTACAACATACGCGGTATCACTTTACACTGATTACTACTCCTTCCAATAGAACACCAAAATAAATTAGACTATTACAAACTTTCTACAGAAGCTGCAATGGAACTATGCAGAGTATTAAAACAAATGAAAATGCTACTAATAGATGATGTGAGCATGGTCTCCAACCTTTTGTTGGCTTTGATTCACCTCAGATTGCAAGAAGTACTTAAAACAAACTACGAAGAACTCTTTGTAGGAAAACACATTATTGTTTTCGGAGATCTTCTTCAATTGACACCAGTGAAAGGTGAAACTATTTTTAAAACCTTAGGACACAAACTCTGCCGTAAAACTGTTGGCAGCATAGGAAATGTCAACCTTTGGCAACATTTCCAATACAGAGAATTAACAGAAAACAGGCGCCAATCTACAGACCTCACCTAGGCAAACATTTTAAAAAGTATTAGAGTTGGTGTACTATCTCAAGAAGCACAAGCAATATTAAAAACCCGGCACATCCATGCACTTTATGGCGATAACTCATGTGCTACTGATGTTATGGAACAATTAACGCACACAAATGCCAATTATATGTCCTTAATGCCAACTCTTGCAAGCTGTTCCAAATTCAATGAAACAATGTTGAAAAAAGAAATGCAACCAATAATTGAAATTTGCTACACAGACAAACTGGACGTACATGGTATGACACTAAACATGTGTCAACAAGCCACAACAAGACTAAATACCTTAGACAATTCTATCTCCAACACAGCTGGGTTGGAGAAAATATTAAAATTATCCTTAAACTGTAGAGTAATGCTTAAACGTAACCTTGACGTGGAGCAAGGACTAGTTAATGGAGCACTGGTACAGTTGTTGTCTTTCAAACATACCCACGTGACAACAACAATCAGTTTGTCAATATTCTCTTCGACAAACTTTCAGAAGTAAAAAGGATAGGGCGCTCAACAGCTCAATGCCTTCTCTTCAAAGACATGTATGTACGCAGAGAACAATTTTCTTTAACTCTTGCATATGCAGTCACCATTCATAAATCCCAAGGTCTTACCCTAGACAAAGCATTGATAGATATTGGTAACACAGTCTTTAAAGAAGGCATGAGCTACGTAGCACTATGACGCTTACGTACACTTGACGGTCTATTTCTAATCAACTTTGATGCAAGTAAAGTAAACGCTGATATTCCTTGCATTTTAGAATACAATAGATTACGTTCACTATACACCCCCATCTAAAATCATATCCTGCTCCACAAAAAGGAAAACGTTGTAAAAGAAAACTAATTCAAACTGAAATGCAACAGGATCTGACTGCAAATCCTTCAAAGAGAGTAAAAGAAGGTAATACTTCATCAATTACCACAACCAAAGAAAAACCTATTAGTCAAAATAACTCAGGTACTTCTTGAAAGAAGCAACACACACTCCGAAAAAATGACTATGGCCTACGGCCTGCAGCCATGCACCCAAGACTCTAGGCCCTGGCCACAACCACCACAGCATATCACACCCATTGTGACTTATAACTCAGTATGACACCCATATATTCGAAACTTTTAACTGCGGCATATACTCAATTATAAAGTCCGCTGACACCACGCGTGTCCTTAGAACAGTTTCAACTTGCCTGCGCACAGCACGGACAGGAATACTATCCTTAGGACACCCCTCATTTTCAGTAATTACGAACATCCCGGACAGCGCGAGCATTGCTAATACATCAGTAGCACCTGCCACCTAAAAAAATACGGTATTTCACCCATCTCCTCCTCCCTAAACCTCCCCAAGCACTCTTGCACATCAAAACATTCTCCAAAACTGCATTTCGCCTCTGTTCGCCGCCGCGCTGTCGGCGGATCCAAGATGGCGGGCGCGTCGGAACAATCTGACTCACATCACACCTCACTTCAGCCAATCAGTGGACACGTCGCGTGTCCGCGGACATGACACGAGCCCATTAGCCAATCGGTGTCCTGCCCGCGGACCTAACAGGGAAATGTCTCCGTGGAGCAGACATAGATATCACTAATTTTTTGAGACCTACTTTTTGATCTTTAAAGCCCCTGCACCTGCCGCAAATTTGATGAAAATCCGTCCAGCGGTTTTGGCTGTAGGCGTGCGCAAAGTTTTTCCCCCATTCAGTCTATGGGAAAAAAGAAGTTTTGGGAACCCCCCTATAACTTTGTTCCCCCTGGACCAAACCTCACCAAACTTTTCAAGAGTGGGCCATATACTTTTATTTGCAAAGTTTGGTGAGGATTCGTCCAGGGGGAGCAGAGTTATAAGCTGCCCAAAAAGTGCTCTTCCTATGGAAACAGCAACTTAACCATAACTGCACACTTCCGTGGCTGTGTAATATGTATATATATATGTTTAAGTAACAATATTGATTTGTGTTATAGATGCCTTTTTGGAGTGCAAGAGGAATTTTTATATGGCCTTTGTGGAGTTTAGTGTAGCAATACAGTTGGAAGGAATATAAAAAGAAAATATAAGTACTAATGGATAAAAGAGGGAGATAAACAGAGAGATAAAAGGTACCTGTGGACAAAGGGAGTGTGTGAATCTCCTCATTGATTATTATTAGAGGAAAGAGTACAAAGGTGAGTACAAGTGAAAGGTAGTGAGGGATATATTGGTTTCAAATTGATAGCACTTCTCCTAAGTAGAGCGTAGTAGGTGTAGGTAAAGTATAGTATACTTATATGTATGGCTATATCTATTGAAGAAGCTAAAGGAGACCCCCGGATAGAAGAAGGTGGGGTAACCTTTTTATGATTATGTCAATGTAAAGTATAGAAAATGTATATATGTTTAATATGTGCCATGTTTTAGTAAAGAGACAAAGAAATACTGGGTTATAAAATTGGTGATAGGCAAATGGGCCTCATTACGAGTCCTGCAGTAACCCTGCCGGTGCTACCGGTGGGTTGCTGCCGGACTCGGAAAGTTCTACCGGCGCCTGACTTCCCGGTGCCACAGAATATAGCTCTATGACATAAGAAATACTATAGCAAAAGGTAGCCATCTTCCCCTAAATGGATGCCATAGCATGCATTACAAATAAATGCAGGCCTCAAAACCTCATGAGAATTCATATTTGTGCAAACACAGAACAATAGCAACCCAAGCCAAGGTTTAAAAAAAAAAATTGTATTGGGTTATATAACATTACAACAGTGATTATCGTTAATGCGGCAATTAAGAAATCTGAAACGAATTGCCTCCCTCCCCTCCCTCCCAACACCCCCAAGACCACTCTTCTCTGTATTCAATTCAGCCTTCACCGGATGATCGTCATGGACTGCCTATGTCATCGATAGAGGAAGCTTCCTCTCTTGGGTGGAATAATGACACCGTGAGGGCCACCCATTGTTGTAGGTCTTCACTTGTGTCACTTTCTGTTCTCGTTGCGCATTCTCCCACGCCCCTGTTTCTGCAGCTGACCATTTTCAGAGATCCTCCCACCACAATGTTACGCTGGGGATTTTGGGGCTTTTCCACCCCATAGCAATGCGTCTTTTCGCTAGGATGTACATGAAGTCCTTAAACTTATTCAGAGGTTTGTTCTTCTTGTTTTTTATCTGCCCAGGATGCATGCCTTTGGCGACTGTACGTCCAAGGTGATGTCTGACCCGGCCACCTTTGTACCGATTTGTGTCCAGAAAGATCGTACCGGCTGGCTTCCCCAAAACTTATGGGTCATCCCCGCACGGGGTTCGTTGCATTTTGGGCATTCTGTTATTCTTGCCCCTTAAATTTGGAGATGACTTTGGGTGTGAGGTATGCTCTGTTAATGATGTAAAACTGTATAAGCTGCAGTCGGGTGTTTCTGGATACTTTTTTATGGTATTGCGTTATGGATTCCCATTCTTTGTCCTCGAATTGCAGGCCTAGCTCCTGTTCCCATTTCTCTTTACTCTTGATGTCTTGCCTGATTGTGCTATCTAGCAATGTCTCATAGAGCCTCGAGGTTTCATGCCCTCCCTCGGCGGCATTCAGCACGTTTTCTATGGCTTCATGCCCAGTTTCAAGGCTCTCTGCCTCCGGCCATCAATTTGTGAGCTTTCTTACCACAGCACCGTGAAGTAGTAACTGCCCAGTTGGTAGTCCCGAGGTCTCATGTAACTCTGCGAATGTTAAGATGCCCTGGTCATCCACCAGGTCACCCAGGGTGGCAATTCTGCAGCGCTCCCATATGTTCCTTATCTCTTTTAGGCCCCCTGGTCTGGTTGTCATGATAGCTGCTATCAGGATCTGAGGGGAATATGGGTTGATTGTTTTCGTGGCTTTGCAAGTTTGTTTCCAGATCTGGGTCCCTAGATTAATTAAGTATGAGTTGTGTTGCTTTGCATTTGGTGAGTTCCATAATAAGTCTCTGAGAAGCATGTGGGGGATGGCCGGTTGTAGGAGTCGGGTGACTGTTGTAGTCTCGTCTGCCAACCATTGAATTACATGTTTCAGTTGGCCCGCTAAGTAGTATAGTTCGAAGTTGGGGATTTTCAGGCCTGCCTTGTCTTAGGGTCTCTGTAGTACTTCTAGTGCAACTCTATGCCTCCCTCCTTGCCATAAGAATCTTCTGCAGAGTTTATTTAGGTCTTTGAAGAACTGCAGGGGGATGTTGTATGGGACCTTGGTGAAGAAGTGTAGGAGTTGGGGCAACGCCACCATCTTAAGTAGCCCCGCTCTTCCTGCCACTGAGAGCGGTAATCTGCCCCCAAAAGTCCATTGATTTTCCAAGCTGTCTTTAGCTCTCACCGTGTTTAGGGTGTATTCGGTCTTGGGGTCCCGGTGGCTGGAAATGCCCAGATATTTGAAGGAGGTGATCTCCCAGTTAAAGGCTAAGGCAGCCAGGGGGAAGAGGCATGATTTGTCGTGATTAATTTATATCCCCGTGTATCTATGGAACCCATCTAAAGTTTTGAGTATGTATGGTAATGTGTGTTCTGGGTTGTTTAGATAAAGGAGCGTGTCGTCTGCGTACATTGAAACCAGGTGGGTCACCCCGTCTATCACTATGCCCCCGTCCCCATACTTCTGCCTTAGATATGCTGCTACAGGTTCGACGTCTATGATGTGCAGCATGGGGGAAAGCAGACATCCCTGTTACGTGCCCCAGTGAAGGTGCCATTTATCCGAATAGGTATTATTCGTGCATACTCTTGCCGTGGGTTCTGTCTACATGAGTTTGGTCCACTTTAAGAAGGCTGGTCCTATTCCCATTTTGATCATAGTGGCGTGCAGCCATTTCCACCAGACTGATTTGAATGCCTTGGTGGCATCCAAGGATGCCACTGCGCATTTCTCCGGCTTGCCATTGGTGCTATATATAACGTGGTGTAGTTTACGTAGATTCTCTGTGATGGATCGCCCAGGCACGTACCCCATCTGATCGTGGTGGATCAGCAGCGGGACCGCCTTCCGCAGCCTCCTCACCAGCAGCGCTGTCAGGATCTTGTTGTCTGCATTTAGCATAGATAAGGGCCTGTATGAGCCACACTCCTCACCGTCCTTGCCAGGTTTCAGTAATGGGATAATTACAGCTTCTCTCATGGTGTCTGGGAGTGCACCTGTTTCATATGCTTCGTTATACACTTGGGCTAGGAGGGGGGGCCATTGTGTCCTCATATGTTTTATAGAACTCCCCTGGGAGCCTGTCGGTTCCTGGCACCTTCCCAGATGGGAGCGACCTGATGGGGGCCGTGACCTCTTCTGGGGCGATGGGCTCATCTAGGGCCTCAGCCATTTGCTCGTCTAGTTTAGGTAGCTTAATGATGTCCAAGACATCTTAAATTTCAGTGTGCAACTGTGCCGTCTTCTCTGCAGACTTGACAGATGGGCTTTCTGGGGCTTCCCATTTGTAGAGCAAAGCTAATAGCTTCCCTGGTTTGTCACAGAGGGTGTGAATCCTTTCCATATGTTTTGCGTGGCTGAGTTTCCCTAATTTTTCTCAATGCACTATGCGGGCTTGTTTAAGCTCTACCACTTTTTTTATATGGGCTAGGTCAGAGGAGGCCTTGGCTTCTAATTTCCTCAGCTCATCCTCGGCCTGTTTTAGTGAGGTCATTATGGACCTCTTGGCACCACCTATAGCTGCAATAATTTCCCCCTCATAACCACTTTGTACGCCTCCCATGCTGTGCTAATGCGTTGCACACTATTTACGTTTATTTGTCAGTAGTCTAGCATACTCTTCCTAATCTGTTCGCAGAAGGCTCTGTCCAGCAGGGCTTCGCTTCTGAGCCTCCATGTGGGCGCGGGGGGTCTGGGTGCGAGCACTGTCCAGGTGGTTGTTAAGGGGGAGTGATCTGACAACACTCTGGCCAGGTATTGTGTGTCCCCAAATGAGGCTTGATGTTCCTCACTCACAAATATATAGTCTATTCTAGTCTGTACTGCGTGTGGAGGTGAGTAGTAGGAATACTCTCTTTTCTCAGGGTGCTGCTCCATCCATAAGTCTCTTTATTGTGCGAATTGTTGTGTTAGTGCTTTCAGTATTTTGGCAGGAGGGGAGGGGCGGGCGTGTTTACTATCTGATCTGTCTTTATGGGGGTCTAGGGTACAGTTGTGGTCTCCCCCCATATCTGGATGCTATCTCTATATGGGCCGAGTCGATTGTATAATGAATGAAAGAAGACTGTGGCATCGTGGTTGGGTGCGTAAGAGTTAATTAGGCAAACTTCCTTTCCTTCTATGGTGCCATGTATCAAGAAAAAACAACAGGGCAAATTATGGCCTCTTTAGGCAGACTGAAATATCATTGTCATCCCCAACCGTAGGGGTATTATGGAACACAATCAATCATGTATCAAGGCCATTCTGCCATCGTCGTCCATTTTAGTATGCATCCATTTTATGGGAATGGTTGGGGCAATCCAGATTAGGACACCTCTTGTGTACGTGGAGTACATTGTCCCTATCAATATTCCTCTCTGCTAACTTTTGTGCATCCAGGTGAGTCTCCTGCAGGAGGGCGATTCCGACCTTGCTATGTTTTATGAATGTGTGGATTTGGCGTTGATTGACATAGCTATTCATTCCTCTGACATTCCATGACATGATCCTGATTTTGTCAGCCATGGGTTTTGTGTGGCCGAATGTTCAAGGGTGGCATTTGCGGAGAGTCCTTCTTTTGTTCCGGCGGCTTCCGGTGCTCTGGGTGGTCTTGGTTTTTCTGTATATGATTCCCCAACTGGGATCCCAACTTCCGGGTTCCCTTTCCCCAAAACTTTAAACTCCCCTGTAACAAAACAAGTCTATCGAGGTTCCCCCCGTTCTGACTATCCCGTTTCCATTCCATTTGACCTTTAGGTCTCTTGGTGCCCTACGGGTGTGTTAAATATACCCAAACTACTTCTGGGGGCAGAAGAAGTCCACTTTGGCTTCTGTCACGTTAGGAGCAGTCCGTCTCCAGTATGGCACCTGTGAGGAACAGTCTTGCTGCATCAGGGTGTAGTTCTATTTTCCGTGTGTGCCTTGCCCAGTTGCTGGGCTACGATGTTCGCTTAGGTTGCAGATTGCCGTGGTTTGCGCTCTTTCGCTTCAAGGTCAGGGAACTGCTCTCTGTCCATCCACTCTCTGGCTTCCGCCGGCATGTCAAACAGGTACGCTTTGTTGTTATGCAGCACTTTCAGTCTTGCTGGATAAAGAAGCATATAGCGCAGGCCTGCATTTTTCAATCTTGCTTTAGTGTAAATGAATTGGGCTCTTCTCATCTGGACTTGGAAAGTATAGTCTGGATATATGGCTATCTTCGCTGAGTCTCTTTGTATGCGGCCGACTGATCTGGAGAAGGCTTGGATCGTCTCCCTGTATCTGTAGTTGAGCACTTTAGCTATTATTGGCCTAGGTGGGGTCCCTGGGGGTGGCCGTTTGGTGAGGGATTGATGGGCTCTCTCGATGGTGAAGCCCTGTGTTAGTTTCCCAGCCCCAATTTCTTGCAGTAGGAGATCTTCAATATAGTTTGTGGGGTCATTTCCTTCGATGCCCTCTGCCAGGCCTAGAATTCTAATGTTATTTCGGCATGCCCACCCTTCGGCCTCGTCGGCTCTATCTTCCAGGTGTTTTACCTTCTGTGCCAGTCCATCGACGTCCTTAAGGAGCTGAATTTTGGCCTCAGTGTTCTCACGAACCTGGGTTTAAAGCGCTTCGGTTCTGCTCGCTATGGAGCGAACATCTTGTTGTAGTAAGTTTAGATCAATTGCCACTGCGTCTATTTTGCTTTCCATTGTCCTCTCGAGCGTTTTGATGGCCTCCAGGAGCTGCGAGTTCGATGGTTCTAGCGGCTCGGTCCCCGTTGTCTCAGTGCCAGTGGTGCTGGTGTCTGGTCTGGCTGTACCACCTGCCGTATATTCTCCATGGTGGTCTGTTTCTGTTTGACTCTCACTACTTTTATGGTCATTACTCTGTGCGCAGGAGGGCCTGCCGGTTCCCTAAACTGGATGTGGTGCAATGCCTAGGGGTGGCACAGCTGTTGTGCACTCTTAGTGGCTTCCGGGAGCTGTGTGGGTTGCACGCGTTCTCTTAGGTGTAAATTGAGTGGTTTCCGGGCTTGCTATAATGTTGCCAGACCCCAGTGCTTCTTTGCTCGGTGTGCGGGGGGACCCTTCTGGCCGTGTCCGGCTGACTGCCTGTTTTCCGGTAGGCACTGCTTATATGGAGCACCGGGGGGTCTTTGCTGCTGCGAAGTGCTGCCGGACCCCAATCTCATCCAGTGGGGCTGCACGTAATTGTAAGTGTTCCAATATATTTTGTTATTTTTGGGGCCTCCCGCCTGTGCTTGCGGTGGTGGTGCACTGTATGCAGTACGCACTTATTGTGCGCCGTTCCGGCCATGCACAGACCTTGGCCGCAGCCTCTGCGTTTTCGATGCAAGCTCCTTACCTTGTTCCCTCGTTTATTCTGCTGGGCTCTCTCGTGCACCGGCTTCTGACTCCTGCAGTGGCACGCCTCACCAGTCCCACTCTGCCCGGGCTCTCGGTTTGTGGTCCGGGTACTCCTCGCTCACTCGCTGGAGGCAGTCGCACACAGGCTGCTTACTTGCCCCTCCTCCAGGGACGCACGCGTCGCCGCTGGTGGTGCGGGCCAAGTCCCGAACACAGCGCTCCAGCCACCCACCGGGCCGCACGGGGCCAGTCCTCGTGCGGAGCTCGGGGGTATCGGGTCTCGGGTCCCTCCGATGTTTCCAGGCACAAACCTCTCTACCGCCCGGTCCGAGGTGCAGGCTCTTCGTCGAGCGCCCAGGTCCCCCTCGGGATCTCCCTAGTGCTCTCTGGTCCTTCCGGGTGCTCACAGTCTCAGCCCGAGGGGTCGGGGCCCTGTGCAATACACCGTTCATACGTCAGGCACCATTTTCTCAATCTCCGCCGCCTCTCTGCAACTCGGCGCTCCGTGGAGGAGGAGGGTCGCAGCCGCCTCAAACTTCGGGTGAGGGTGCACAGTGTGCTTGGCAGCAATTGTGGTGGCTCTCCGTTGTTTGTGCGGCACGGAACTGTGATTTTCAGCAGTATTGTGGGCACATCTAGCAGAGCCCTCTGGATAAGCGTCCTTCTTACATGGCGGTTAACCACGCCCCCCAACCCAAGCCAAGGTTATTGGGAACAGGGGAAGGCCTGGGCAAATGCCAGTTGCAGTGATTTAGCAGTTTTAAATGTCAGGAAAATAAAATTTTAGGGGTTCCATGGCAGAAAGGGAGTTTCATACTAAAGGTTGGCTGTTAGCTAGGAACAGTATGTGCTTGACAAATTGAAGGAGGCTCACTTTATCTCAGAACTGCTTTTATCCAGTTTTTAAAGTTACAAAACCTGTTCTGTGATTCGGTGAAAGGGGAAAAAATATGTTTTGTACTGACTAGCATAGTATGAGGTCATTGTAAGAAGAAATCAGGAAGCATTTATGTGCAATGAAAAAAGGCAGTGAAATTTGCTTATAGAAACCTGACCTATCATATTGTAAGGTTTATATTACAACATAACTGTTGTGCAATGTCTCCCTTCTATAAAAGTATGCCAGAGATTAAAAAAATGATGAGTTCATCATCTCTTCAGCGTGGTCGGTCCTGCCTTCCTCAAAGGACAAATTTAGGTCTCCACATAAAATTAAAGAGGCGTTATCCAACTATACCCCTCATCAATGACCTTTGAGGGATCTAGCAACATTTTATCCTCGTCTTTTTTCTTCTGGTTCCAATATATATTAATCAAGGCTAGATGCTTGTTTACCTTCTTTATAAGGAGGGACATTTTTAATCGCTGTTTTAGGATGGTGAGCTGGATAAAGGACCTGTGGTTCGACGACTTTACTCGTTCAAAATTTGATCCGTTTTTTTTTATCAGGGTCAGTAGGCCGGCTGAGGGCCTCAAGCCTGAGGGGGCGGTTGCTGGATTTTGAAAAGACACAAAGCCATCTAGAGCTGGATTTCTAGAGAGCCATATTTCTTGAAAACAGATAAATTCTGCATCGTTCCATGTAATATCCCCTTTTTTGTCAGGTGGGAAAAACTTCTACTGTTCCAAGACACCACAGTGAGGCTAATCAGCCTTGAACCCCCTCCGGTTCGTTGTTAGACTTTCGCTTCAGTAGAAAGAGCAGAAGGCAGCCACGCCAAGGATTCTAATTCCTGGTGGCTAGTGAAACTTGATTTCTCTGACCTTCCTGCATTTATGAAACCATGTTGAAGCTTCCACCCAAAAATAGGTGTGGAGGAAATCACTTAGCTCCTGTACGCAGACGAACTCGTCCTGATGAATAGAATCCCAAAAGGTCTACAAAGGCAATTGAGACACTTGGAATAATACACCACATTGAACAACCTCTCGATCAACATAAAAAAACAAAGGTCGTTCAATTTCAGAAACACAAAAGGAAGACGCGGACATTTAGTTGGTCCATTGGCAACAACAAATTGGAGTGTGTAACATTGTTTAAATATCTGGGACTGCAGATATCCATGAACGGAGTGGAAAAGGAAAACATGGCTGCTCTGAAAAGGAAAGTCTTAGATCTGGCTAACCAAGCCTTAACCCTCAAGCAAAGATTCTGTTCCTTCTCCCTACAACCAGTGTTGGACTTTTATAAAGCCAAGCTGGTTCCTACAGTATCGTATGGCTCGGAAGCAATGTTAACCATCCTGGGCCAGCTATGACCACTACTTGAAGGGATATTTTGCAAACGTGTTCTTGGTTTACCTAAATCAATCCCAATACAAATTGTAAGAAGAGAACTGGGCCTAATTTCACTAAAGGCTGCAGTGGAATGGAAAGTACTCTCTTTCTTTAGGAAATACATAACACCTGACTCGGCTGTATGCTTTCAAATCATTAAACCTGAGTTATCTAAGGGAGACAACGTAGTAGGCTCAGCGTGGGAAGACTCCTACAAAAAACCTCTAGAAGCATTAGACACCTCAAAAAAGGAGCTTCTGACTTATATGGAAAAAACTAAGACGAAGCTTTGGCAAAAAGACTGGATAACAATTGGGAAAGAAGCCAACAAATATAAACTCCATAACCAGCTGGCGCACAAGTCTAGAGCTTATGGTCAGACGCTGGGCTATATAACAACATTTCAGGACCCTGCATATAGAAACCGGCTGATGACAATCAGGTTAAACCTCGTTCCCACTATGGAGATTATGTCGGCCAGATCAAAGGGACTTTCAATCACCCCGACGTGGAGGTTTTGTAATATAACCTCATCACCGGAAACCTTACAACACCTCATCACAATCTGCCCTAACTGAACTGAGATTGAAGTTCTGTACTAAGTACCTGTACGCTGGGGCTCTAACTGCAGTCGACTGGCGGTCAATGGTTCTGAGTGGAGACTGTCTGGGTTTTACCATTGCCGTGGTTGACTTTATAAGAGAGTGCTTAGACTTGAATGGGCCCACACTCTAAACAACTTTTGATCAAATTGGAACCAGACTGGCTGAACGTAAAGAATATTTTGATGACAACAAGGGGATGCTTTCCCCTTTTTCTGTGTGGATTTAGGTTGGAGCAACTTAAAGAGTTTGCTAAAAGTTTTCAAATAAACTAAATATGCAATAAAACAATGTTTTTCTAACCATATGCATCGGTGTTGACACTTTCACTAAAACACTTGGGCATTTAGGGCTTGCCGTCTCACTTCATTTAGCTTTTTGTGCAACCATCCAAGACAATATTAAGTAGCCTTTGAAACTAATGACGGTTCGGGTGACGGTCATAAGGCAATGGAGCGGTTCGAGATTTGTATTAGGGATATAT
This sequence comes from Ambystoma mexicanum, assembly GCF_040938575.1. Classification (NCBI taxonomy): domain Eukaryota; kingdom Metazoa; phylum Chordata; class Amphibia; order Caudata; family Ambystomatidae; genus Ambystoma; species Ambystoma mexicanum. Next base: position 471,217,735 of record NC_090935.1, on the reverse strand, counting down.
TGATTCATGCTGAATTTGTGTTTCTTAAGGCTCTTGAGGCAGACTTAGATCATACTGAGGGCATACTACCTGGACTTAGATCTTGCAGTAGGACACCTCTCCGAATTCTAGGTGATATTGAGCTGAAGTTCGATGCCTTCTGAGTAACGTCAGATAGAGAGTTCCCATGGATATGGTGAGTTGGAAAGGCCTTGCCGAGCACCTACATGTATGATATGCCATGAGAGGGGTAGGGAGGGCATTTGCTCTATTGTAGATAGAGAAAGTAGCCCTTGTATACTGAGTGTGGGAATCGGCTCAATTTTTGCTAAATGGTATGCAGCATTATATTCCAACCATGACAGTAAATCTGAATCTCACATGGTGGATTTCCTCAGTGAAATTCCAATGTCAGCCCCAGCACTGTACCCCTTTTCTATGACCCATTAGCACCCTGCATGGGGGCACCAGCCAATCAGGAGGCTCCGAATGCGGGCTGTACTGTATGGTGCAAGCCGGCTTTCTGGGCTGCCTGTGCAGCCAGCGCTCCCTTCCACGCTCCCCCTCTCACTTCCTTTCTTAGCACCCATTTAGTTTCCTACGCGGGCGCTAAGAGTGTTTTTTTTTAAAGAAATAATTACATTTACCTTAGAAGGCAGTCTGACGCCGTGTAGTCCTGTTTGACAGGAATCCCGTTTTCAATGTTGATGACGTACAACGTCATCAACATAGAAAACGGACTTGCTGTCAAACAGGACTGCACAGCATCGGGACGCCATCTAAGGTAAATGTAAGTTCTTTTTTATTTTACATATACACCATTAGCACCCATGTAGACAAATGCACAGGTGCTAATGGCAATATGTCTCCATAAGTGCTGCAGAGATACTGCAGGTAATTGATACCCTCCCTGCTGAGAAAGCTCCTGGCAAGGGTGGCTTGCTTGTGGAATTGTCTGAGGAATACTAGTTGCTGCTTGTGCAATATCATTTACGGGTCTGGGAGGGCACACTGGAGAGTGGCCACCTGCAGCGAACAAAGAGAGAAGCTCTTTTCTCGTTATCGGTAAAGCCTAATTAGTCGCCAACTTAATGTGGGCACCAGAACGTTTCATTAATGAATGCATGCTAAGATATTTGCCATAAACTTGGCCACACAATTGATGGATCACATACAATCTCTGGTCAGTCCAGATTTATCGCCACAATGTGAAGTGTGTAAAATGTACACAGGCTTTTTTGTATCATGTGATATATCAAACCATATGTCAGTGTGGTCACTGCAGCGATAACTTCCCAGAAAACCTACTCTCTCTGTTTCCCTGGATGTTCTGTTCTGTTTTGCAGCTGCTTGGCTTTGGCCACTACTTTATATCCTGTGTTTGGCTACAACATATACAACATACTAGCTCTCTAGCATGGTATATACAAGCAGCTTGCTATCTTCTGATGTATTCTTAGATAAGAGGACCAGCAGCGGATGACTCCTATCTCGCCTGGTATTGCTTTAGTATTGGAACTCTTGCCTGTTTTCATCTTGATCATGCTGATAGAGGTATTTGTCTCAAGAATAATATTAGTCAATTGTCATTTATCAAGCCCTTTTGCCAAAGTGTTGTAGATAGAACATTCACATACCATTATTATCTCTCAAACAACGTTAGTACTCATTTATCGATTTCATATGGACAAAAGGCTGTGTTGATCTTGCCAATATTCAAACCTGCGAAATGCAGATCATACTCAGATCTCAGCAGCAAGCCATCAACCCACTGAGCTATCTTACCAACTGTTAAGATGGTTTTATTATATACGTGCAATATTTCATTATTCATTTTCTAACTGACATTCCCAGGTGCAATTGGGCCATTTCCTCTGCTTTCCAGGCATGCTGTTCAGCTAATGATCTCTGTCTTAATGCCAGTAAGACTAAGATCCTTCTCATTGGGATGCCTACTCCCTGCCCCCCCCCCACTCTGTGTCTGCCCTCCTTGGGCCCACTCCCCACACCCTCTTATGAGGCAAAAAAACCTTGGGGTCCTCTTTGAGTCCTCTCTCTCCTTCTCCCCTCCTGTCTCATACCTTGCCAAGAAGTCCACCTTTCAGCTCCACCTGCTCAGAGGCATTCTCCCTTTCCTCACCTTTCCCCAGAAGCTCAATGTCTCCAGGGCTCTGGTTCTCTCTAGGCTTGACTACTGTAACAGACTCTTCCTCAATCTGCCTCTCCTCCCTTCACCCTCTGCAACTTATCCAGAACAGGACTGTGACTGGTGTCTCGGGAGGTAGCTCAGGGGCAACGTGCTCGCCTTGGAAGCAAGACTACACAGAGCACCACAGGTTCAATCCCCGGGCCTGTACTTAGAAACCTCTGGGTATTAAGCAAGTTATAAATAACCTATCATATCATATCCTTGGCCTCAAGCTCAGAGACTGTATCTCTCCAGCCCTGAAATCTCTCCACTGGTTCCCGGTGATTTCATGGATCAAGTTCAAGACCCTGTGCATAGTCCACAAGGCTTTCTGGGGCCGAGGCCCACATTACATTTAACACTCCCTTCCTAAATAACTTTATTCTTGAGCCCTTCGCTCTGCTGCCTCCAGCGCTCTGAGGGTCAGATGCTTCTCCAGGCAGAGAGTAAGGGCGCAGATCACTTTCCTCTGCAGGTGCCTCCCCCTGGAACGGCCTCCCTCCCCCTCTCAAACTTGAGCCGGACCACCTGAAGTTCCGGAAGCAGCTCAACACCTTCCTTTTCTCCTCTGCTTTCTCTCCCTCCCTCCCCTGCTGACCTACCTGTCTGCTGTGCCACCTGATTGCTTGGTTACCCTCAGAGTCCCATTGGGTACCTGGCTCCTCTTGACTGGTCTCCCCTGCACTGCCTCCGGGCCTGTTACGCACTAGGGGCTGTAACGGTAACCTCTAAAGTCCCCCTCCTCCTTGCACTTAAGCAGAGCCGTGCTGTCCTGGCTGCACTTACGCAGAGCAATGCTGCCCTGATTGCCTCCCCGCTTGCATTTCCCCCGTTCCTCTTCCCTTGCAATTTGAGTTCTGCACTTGCACAATGTGAATGACACAAGGCCTAGTAAGATTGTTTGTCTTGTCCTCCCTCCGTACCCTCTCTTGTCTTTTCGTGCCTATCGTTTCGGGTGAATGCTGCTATTTCTATCCCCATTCATTTCTGGCAGTACCCCTGTTGCCATCTTTGCTTAGGGCTTGATGGCTTGGTGCTCTTTGCAAGATATTTAGGGTCAATTGACCGGAGACCCCGAGGGTGAAGCGCAACATTGTAAAGAAAACGTTATATTTCGCTGACAGTCAGCAGAGTGCCTTCAAAGCAGGGGTGGCGTGTTGGTAATTAACCCCTGAATTATAAGGGGTGTATGATTCTGAATGATTTGGAGTTGAATGACCTGTTTAAAGCCCCTGAGTAAGTTTGCAATAGTCAAATTGGAAGAGCACCAACACTCGTATACATTTCCTTATTTATTTATTTATTTATTTATTTTTATTGTGTTTTACTTTGTTATTAAACTTTTTTTTTACACATAATAGAAACACTCCATAAGACGTTTGTCTTTCCTTAATGAATAAAACGGTTGTCCATTTCCCATGGCGAGTAGGTCTCCGATCAGTTTCCTGCATCGGACGTTTCTAGGATATCATCAGGAAGCTGTATGACTGCACATGCAAAAGGGGTTTTCTCGCCACATAAGAGGAAGGGTCCAGCATTCATCCGTGGATAATGCACTTGCATTAGTGAGGTGCTTTCCTAGGTGTGAGGTCCCTGCATCTTAACAGCCAGACGGACACATGAGTATCAGATGTTTAACCGCTTTTATTTACTCATTCAGTTTGCAAAATCGACAGCTGTTGTTCGGGCAATTCATGTGTTTTCATCTTTCCAATACCTCCCAAGTGTAGTGTCGATGAAGCCTTAGCCTTAAGAATTGATTGCGGTGAAACCTGCTTGGACGTTTCTGTGAGTATCTCGGCACCGTGTTTAATCTATCTGGCTCTTTGAGAAAGTCACTTAACGCTTTGTTTACTCTTAGTTCGGATGTTACAATCCGGTCTCTCTGTTGCAGCTTTTTTTGACAGCGTCTGGATTCCCGATTGGTGTCCAAGTCCTCAAGGTGTTTTTGCCATATTTCATTCCATTCGTTCAGGGGCCAAACTCCAGGGCCATTCGTGGAAGTGTTTAGGATGCCATCTTTCATCTTCAGATTTCTATAAAGTGAAATACCTTTCCATCGCTTTATTGAGTATAATGATGGCAGTCCTAGTTCATTTCTTATAAGACTCATGGGAACACTTTTTGATACGTGCAAGACGGTTCATTATGTGCAGGAAATCAATGAAAGGTACGATTATTTACAGTGTATCGATTTGGAGACTAGCTTTGTGCAAGCCATGGTAATCTGTGTTTTGATGAAAGATCAGAATCTACTATAACAGCTGAGTTCCTCACCTGGACATTGGATTGGAGTAGAAGGAGAATTAGAAGGAGAAGTCATTGGGCTAGGCCAGTCGAAGGGTACATTAGAAGTGAAAGGGTGCCACCGAGTACCACTTCAGTTTTATCTCCATTCAGACGGAGGCTTCTGTTTGCAAATTACTGGGGATTTTCCTGAAACAACGCTTGATTGCCTTGAGGAAATGTGGGTTCTTTTCCTGCTGTACCATAATCTCTATGAAATCTGCATAGAATTAGAATTGTACCTCAAACGATTCTATGATAACAGGTGCTTCATGTTAACCTTGAAGAGCCATGGGGAGACTGATGACCCCTGTGAAACCTCACATCGTGGTACAGTCTTTTCAGTGAGAAGATGGATGCATTGAACAGGTGCTGTTTATGAGGAAGGATGTAAACTATTTCATGGCAGTATCTTCTAATCGTCCTCGCAGTGAAGACAGTGCACCGTAATAAGGTGGTGCCATCTACAGAGTCCTAAAATAGGCTGCTGGCAGGTCACAAGGAACACAAGAGACTTGCTGTATAAGCAGCTTACAAATGCACAATAACATAAATAAATAAATAAATAAATAAATAAGAGCAGCTGGATTATTGTCAACTCTAGCAAGTTCCTTCTGTTCTTCAAGATGGCCTAAAACCTGACTGGAGATTGGTGAGTAAGGGATGTTGCACATGATGGAGGGACATTCTTTCAAGGTTCTACGCTTCTAGTGGGAGGTTCACGATTGGGCAATGGTTGTTTTAGAGGATCAGGATAGTATTTCTTCGAGTGTCTCTATACAAGTGAGTTTTTTCAGAGAAGATGCTACTAATCTTGATCTCAAGGAGGGGTTGGAAAGCACCGCTAGCCAAGGGGCCAAGGTGCAAGTGTGATGTTTGTATGGCTACTGGGGCAAAGGCCTCCTTGTGCTGAGGAGGCTTTCATCTGAGAAACACATTTGATGAGATTGCATTCTGTGATTGCTTGGAAGGAGTTGAAGGAGTATGGGGAGTTTGGTGGTAGCTTGTTATTGGGTCGTGATAGACAGTTTTATATTGTTTATTGTGTTGATGGAATAGTGTGGTAGCTCGTTTGCCAACTTTTGCGTAGATTACATATGTTCTAGTAGTTCGGGCGTTGGCAACTTGTGGCATACCTTAAATCCCTCATCCGTTTAATTGGAGGCACCCGTGATATGAGCGTGAAGGAAGGACATGTTCTTGCTGTGCATTAGCTTCTGGTAATCCTGAAAGTACAACATACAAGACTTTTTTCATTTCCAAAAAAGGTGTTCCTGTGCCTCCAGTCAAACTTTCTGTTTTCTCTCGTCGCATCAGCAAGTTCCCTGCTGGGCCGTGGCCAGCCAGAAGCTCGCCACTGAAATTAATATTTCATAATATTAAATGGGCTACAGGACTGTGCCAAGTTGCATCTACACCCTGGAAAGCTCGCGCTTCTGAATAGCACCGGAAGCAGCTCTGTACGGTCACTAGTCCATTTCTGCGAATGCGGTGCGTCATTGTCTCATTACCTCACATCTGTGATTGCTGTATGTGGCAACCACTAGATGAAATACTACAGTCCATGTATATTACGTTTCTCCTACACGCGGGAACTTGGACTGAAAACAGATACTAGACAGGATATTTGAAATCAATAACCAATGCCTGAAACACTCAGGTCAACAATTTACACTAACGTAATGTAGCATCCCGCGCCTATTCCCACCCCCACACCCCACACTGCTAGGAGGGCCTCCTCACGGTCTATGCAGTCGTTTGGTGGAAAAGCCTCAGAATTACCGCAAAACTCGGTTATCATTACAGCTGGTCGGTCCCGTGGCATTAACACAGAATCACAAGTGCTGGTAAGGCGGTGTAAAGCCCCAATTTTTATATCCATTCGTCTCCATGGGGATTTTCGGAGATTACCACCAAGCGGTATTGCACACAGTAAATCCGTTGAGTTGTGGAGGTAAAGTGAAGGATTTACCTGTATCAAAATGCTGGAGGTACACTGGGCCTCATTCTGAGTTTGGTGGAGCATTAAAAAAGTGGTAACTCTGTTACCACCACTTTTTTGGGCGGTAATGGAATTACTGCAATTTTCACCACTCCACCAAATTGTGAGTTTAGCTTTGAAGTAGAGGATTTCCCTCCAACTTCATGCTGCAGGAAAATCCTCCACATTAAAGCCAGAAATCTGCAAAATTACCACTGGTGGTAATTGCTCCATAAACCCAGACTCCAAAAATGGGGACTAACACAGTCCTACCATCATTTGTAATCCTGTGATAACCTCACAGGACCAAGTGGTGGTATTGGTAATTGATTTTGGCAGTAATCCAGCGGAATTACCTTCAATCTCAGAATGAGGCCCTTCTACTTTACCTCCATGCCTGCAGTAAGGCATTACTGCCACTTTACTGCCACTTTACTGCACTGCTCTACTTTAATGAGGCCCGCAGTGTCACTTGGACATGAGGCTCCTATGAGAGGAAAGAATCTAGAAGCGGAGTCGGATGTTTCCGCCTTCCTGCACCTGTGTACACCTGTGGGTGCCGCTGATTATCATATAATGTGAAATAACAGCTGCGGGTGGGAAACTGAATGCTGTGGACAGCCAGTTATTTCACGTACTGCTCCCCTCCAGTCACTGCGCATTGGGCTGAAAAACCTATCAGGGATGTTTCTTGCTATTTCTCGTAACCTATTGTGGGTCACTACAACTGGATAGTTAGCTGTGTGTGGCGCAGTGGCCATAACTGATGTGGGTGATGGTTGGCACCTGAATATGAGTGGTGTGGGAAGTGGTGGACAATGTGCTTGACGGGCAGGCTATGCCCAAAGAGGGGTGAGAGTCCTTGATTTGGAAGAGGGTAACTGTGACTGATATAGGTAGATTGTCGGTGCTCAATACTGTTGCCTGTGTCTGATATGGTGACTGTGCTTGGTCGGAACACTTTGTCGGAATCGGTGATTGTCCCTGATTGTGTTTGGCCGTGCCTGCTGCCGTATTCTACTTACCGCCTCATAGGGATATCGTGCCCAAAGCGTTGATTACATCTCAGAGGAGGAATATTCCAAAATGTTGGCAAATGCTATAGGTCTATTTAACCACTGGTCATGGGAAGTAGTGTGGACACTCCATACTGTACAGGTCTATGTAATACTAGACATAGGCAGGATATTGGGGACACTGCATGCTCTACAGGTCTATTTAACGCTAGACATAGGCAGTATATTGTGGTCATTCTATACACTACAGCTATATTTAAGCAGTAGACATCAGCAGTATTATGGACACCATACTGTACAGGTCTATTTCACAGTAGACATTGGCAGTATATTGTGGACACTCCATACTGTAAAGGTCTATTTCACAGTAGACATAGGCAGTATATAGTGGACACTCCATACTCTACAGGTCTATGTAACACTAGACATTGGCCATATATTGTGGACACTCCATACTGTACAGGTTTATGCAACACTAGACATAGGCAGTATATTGTGGACACTCCATACTGTAAAGGTCTATTTCACAGTGGACATAGGCAGTATATAGTGGACACTGCATGCTCTACAGGTCTATTTAACGCTAGACATAGGCAGTATATTGTGGTCATTCTATACACTACAGCTATATTTAAGCAGTAGGCATCAGCAGTATTATGGACACCATACTGTACAGGTCTATTTCACAGTAGACATTGGCAGTATATTGTGGACACTCCATACTGTAAAGGTCTATTTCACACTAGATATAGGCAGTATATAGTGGACACTCCATACTGTACAGGTTTATTTGAGTAGTAGACATAGCCAGTATATAGTGGACACTCCATACTCTACAGGTCTATGTAACACTAGACATTGGGCATATATTGTGGACACTCCATACTGTACAGGTTTATGCAACACTAGACATAGGCAGTATATTGTGGCAGTAGACATAGGCAGTATATTGTAGACAGTTTATACACGACAGGTCTATTAAAGCACTAGACATCAGCAGTATTGTGGACACTCCATGCTATAGAGGTCTATTTAACACTCGACATAGGCAGTATATTGTGGACAGTCTATAACCTACAGTTTTATTTGAGCACTCGATATCCGCAGTATTGTGGACACCATTGCAATTTTGTGAAACTATCCTTTTCTATTCTTCAGAAACATTTTCACTCATTAACCCCCACAATGAGTACCTCCACTTCCATGTTCCCATTTCAAGCACTGAACTCAAGCGAGGGGTGACACTGTCAACGGCAAAGTATGTATCTCCAATTTACAGGTTGCTGGAACGAGGTTTCAACCTCCTTCTGCTAAGTCCAATAATCAGGGGTCAATTGCTAAAAATGTAAGTGGGGGACTCATCAACAAACGCAATGGGATGCAACGTCACCAGAAATTAGCATATCAAGGTGAACTAGGCACATTTCATTAAATTGGCTTTGCATAACCACCCAAATTGCACAGGGCTAATGGCATTTGCCTTTCATAAGATCAACACACACACAAAACCAAGAGAGGATATTTTCTTTTTTTTTTTTTTTTATTTATTTTTTTTTTTTATTTCGTTTAGTTTATACAAACTTTTTGAAACATGAAAGGTAAGAGAAGAGAAAAGAAAAAGAAAAAGAAGAGTTTCCATATTACAAAGTGCCCGAGAAGCAGAATTTAAGCAGAATACATCTTAGTCACATTAGTTTTTGCAACAATTTTAGTATCCTTTGTTGCTAGCCTTCCAATCCTGTTTTCCGATCCATATTTTGATTTGCAGATTCTGCTTGTTTCCGTGAATGGGTCATCCAGTTTTCCTTATTTTCACCTATTTGGATTCTGCTTCTGTAGCACATATAGCATTTCTTACCCTGCTCTATTAACCAGGTTAATTTAGATTTTTTAGCGCAAGCTCCAGATTTTGTAGAAAGTTAGTCAATCCAAAAATGTCCTTTTCTCGTGGATTGAAAAATTTGCGCCACAACTCATCTCCGCACAGGGTAGAGTATTGTTTTACTAAGTTTCCTAGATGCACAGATCTTATGTCTTTCAGGTTTTCGCAGTACAGTACAAGATGTTTGAGCGTCTCTTGCTGTTTCGTACAAAAGCGACAACTTAGTGGTGCTAGTGCGTTTCGAGTTCTTACGGCATAACTTACTCTTGTGTTAATTAGATTCATTCGGAGTTTCATGTACGTCACTCGATGTTTAGTACTCGGTGATTTTATCAAGTATTGTAACATTACGTTCCGGTCTTTAGCCTCTATTGCGGCATCTTTCATTAGTTTATGCCGATTTCGCTCATCAACTGTTAAGCACCAATCCAACTCCCATAACTTTTGCTTAACAGAATTTGGATTGGTTTCCAAGGTATTTTGATCAATGCCCATCTCCGCTAGCTTGTTTTTACAACCAGTTGCCCATTTCGATATAACTGATTCCGGATTTCCCTTCAGAGCGTCCTGTAATATTTTATACTGGGGATAGCATGTTCCATAGGACTCGGGCCTGCATTGATATTAGATTAAGTTCATATCGAATGCAGGCACTCGAGATTCCCTTTTGTAGGTGAAGAACTCGTCTGCAGTATTGATTTTCCATTTCTGGCCATTGGGTTGCAGATACTCCTAGTGCACTTTCTGCACTATATATCAGTGTTGGTATAACTTTTTGATTATAGTGGGCTAGAACAGGTAGAAGAGAGAATTTCCCGAACTTTTTGTTTATAATAACTCCTTGACATGCCAACTGTCTGCATTTCTGCATTGTCTGCCCATGGTGAGTCGTTTATGTTACTATTGATCCACATTCCTAAGTATTTTGTTTTTTTCACACATCTTAAGTTGTCTTTATATAGTCTCCATGTAGGTACACAGTTTTTATTTTGCTTATTATTTCTTGTGAGGTCTTGAAAAATTATTATTTCTGATTTTGCGGAGTTGATTTTTAATTTATTTTTCTCCACGTAGCTTTCTAAGGCTCTTAGTTTTCTTGTCAAACCAATTGGGGTTAAGTCTAGCAAGACGATGTCATCAGCATATAGCATCCAGTTTACCCGTGAGCCGTTAATTTTGGGTGGGAAAGAAATTATGGATTCTAGACTTTCACCAATGTCAGACACGAACAAGGCGAACAGCGTGGCTGCTAGGGGACAGCCTTGTTTCACGCCTTGGTTTGTGCGTATTGCCTTACTTAAAGTTCCGTTGGAGTCCAGTCTAACCTTAATTTCTGTATCTGTATACAGTTCTTTTATTGGTTTAAGTAGATTTTCAGGACATTTCCAGTTTTTCATCTTACTCCAAAGTAGCTCTCGATCAATTGTGTCGAAAGCACTGGATAGATCCACAAGCGCTACATACATTTTTCTATTTTGGCGGATGGCTTCCATTTTTAGGAAATTCAGGATCGTTAGGTTTAGGCCACATCCGACCCCTTTTACAAATCCTGATTGCCGCGGATCATATCGTTTGGAGTCATTAATCCAGTTTGTTAGTTGGGTTTGCAGCTGGGAAGCAAAGATTTTTCCCACCACCATTCGAGGAGCGCTATAGGTCGATAATTGCTTGGATCATCACGCTTCCCTTTCTTAAAAATTGGTATAACAATAGCGCTCTTCCAAGATGTAGGAATTTTTCGATTCTCTAAGATATTTGAAAATAACAGATAACAGAATTCTGTCCATAGTTCAGGCTGCTGTTTTAGCAAGTAATTTGTTAGCCCATCGGGTCCTGGGGCTCTTGATGTCCTTAGTCTCATGATATTTTGAGAGATATCTTCTTTTTTTATGACAATTGACCACTCACTCTCCGGTGTAGTGCACACTTCTGTTTTGATATCATTATTATAAAATATTCCTGCATAATGTTTCACCCATAATTCTTCTGGTATTATATTTTTCATTATGGCACCTTGAGGAGTCGAGATGTTATTCAGGTAGGACCAAAACTCACTTGTGTTTCTTTTAGCTAATGTTACCATCATGCATTCCGCATCCCGTTGCAGCATTATGTGTTTATGGCTAATGAGCCAGTTCTTGTAGCTTTGTTTAAGATGTTTCTCTGTACTTTTGTTGCTCAAGAGAGGATATTTTCTTCTAATAGTGTTTTTGAAAATGTTAAAAGGTGTGCATGTTTTAAACTCCAAGAATCAATACAAATGTTTTCCCCGGAGCTTGCAGTACCGAATCGGGACCTTTCACCTTTAGTTATTCATTATTTTTCATCAGGTTATATAGTGCAGTGGTGAAGTGCCAGGCCTGCAAACCTGACAACTGCATTTCGATCCCTGAGGTTGTCTTTAATTAATAAATTCAAAGAGGATATTCAATGTTTCTCATTTTAGCTGGGGGGGGGGGACTGAGTTCACCCTCTGAAAAAAGTGGGTGGACTCCGTCCCCCCGCGTGTACCCTCGACTTGAGCCCTGCCAATAATGTTACCACAGTTACCACAGTTAGAGGCCTCTGCCCAACATCCGTCCTGCACTGCCTCCCTTTCACCTATACCAGTGATGGAAACCGCTACTAGATTTGGCATTCCACAGAGGGAGCTGTCAGAGGCATGGCTACTGTTCTTGTCATGAGTGGGTTCAAGGCTGGTAGCAGCCCCGCCCCATCATCCTTCCCGGAAGTGATTCATCCTGCCACGGATATGAGTCTGTGTGGCGCCATTCCTTTCGGTTCCATAAGGGAAAGGGAGAGTGAGGGCTCCTGCTGGCCCCAAGCTGGTACTGAAAGCAATCGACCTGAGGGATTCTGATAGGCTTGTTATTGCCTCTGGTGGGCAAATTGTAGCCTCCCAACTGTCGGAATGATGTGGAGCAGAGGTCTTAGTAAATATATTTCCTCTGTCTCAAGGCAAATACTGCGTCACAGTGAAAGTGAGCCACCACCAATGCACACAATCTCCTTTTGAAGGTGCAGGCAAGTGCATGTCTGCTGCATTCAGGCTTGTCCAACTGTGTTAACAGGGTTGCTAAATATTTAAAGAGACATGTACTTTTAAATATTCTGGAAAAGTGATATTTGGGGGTGGAATTTGCAAAACTAAGACCAGCTTCTAAGGGCTCTTGAACACTTGTAGAGACTGCACTGTTCGAATTATTTTGGACCCTGTAATTTAAAACGTTGTACTATTATGCCCTTTATCTCACAGGATAGTATGTAAAAGTGATGCCCTTTAGACTTCATCCAGCTGCACCCTCTTTAAGAGACAAATCAAGAGGGCAGTGGTGTGAGGTGGTATGATAGTGTGAGAACGAGAAGTGTAAGGGGAAAGGGAGGGGGGAAGGGCAAGGGAGAGGGGGGAACAGGGCAGCAATGCTCTAAGGATGTGCAGCCAGGGCAGCACGGCTCTGGGCAGTGCAAGGAGAACAAGGCACTGTAGGGTTACAGTTACAGCCCCTAAGTGTGTTGAAGGCACGGAGGCAGTGCAAGGGTGACTGATCAAGAAAGAGCCTGGTACCCAGTGAGACTCTGAGGGTAGCCAAGCAACCAGTCAGTACAGACAGATAGGTCAGCAGGGGAGGGACAGAGAGAAAGCAGATGACAAGAGGAACGTTTTGAGCTGCTTCCGGAACTTCATGGAAGGAACATGTGGTCTTAAGTAATACGAGTATACATATGAGGACTCCAGCATTCCTGCAGAGAAGGACTTCAAAGGCCTGGGGGTTCAGTCAGAGCAGGAAGCGATTAACCTGCTGCCTCACCACTCACTCGAAGCAGAGCGTGCTCTCACTGCTTGTATTAAGGTGGGGCCTCGGAGTCCTTTGATGCTTGAGTCACTAGAGTGGAAGAATGGAATGAAATACATTTTCTGTGTAGAGCTGCATCACAACAGATGCTCTAAAAGCATGATGAAAAAAGCATGTATTGGAGAAAGGCACCGTGCATTGAAAGAGATGCCGGAGGCTCTGACTGGACGCTTTATAGGACTAAACATAAAAAACCTAGTGAAGTCCTAATGGGTTTTTCGGGATTTAAGATGTCACGTTCTTGCATTTTTAGCATGCAAATACAAGGAGCTTAGAAATTATTTCGCTATCGCTATGTTTTTAGACACAGGGTTTGATCAAAACGGTTGTTTTTGTTGACTCTCTGCATAACATAGAACTATTTATGTGTTTGGAGTTTGGAGGGCACTGCCTTGTATATGGAAAAAGGGTAACGCATTTCAAAACTATAATAGTTGCTCGTAAAAAAAATGTATTAACTGTTTATTAAGATTGCATTTATATTTTTGCAGAAGGATTATATTTAAGCAATAAGATCTGAACAGGTGGGCCCGATTGGGTGGTAACTGACAGGGGCCCAATTTACATGCCCAAACGCAGCAAGGGCCTTAACGATTGGGCCTGGTGCCATTACCACCCAATCTGGCCCTATCAGTGAGGGTCTCATTGCTACTAGCACCCTGGGTTTGCAATCCAGAAACCCGGGGTGCTAACAACAATGTTTTTTGTTTGAATGAATGGGACACCTTGAGGCATCACAGAACCGAGGGGGAAGGGAAGGGAGGGGGGAAAATGGTGGGTGGGGTTAACAGCCATCATGCTCCGCGGAACACGGGCTTAGATCGTGGGAATCATCCGGAGATCCAAGTAAACATGATTGGTTTGCTGCCCTTCCCCAGGTGCTAATTTAAGGTGTTGGCTCACATGTCCGAATACTGCATCACGTGAACTGTGGCACACCGTTTCCATTGCCTTTAAATCAGTTTGGACCATAACCATAGCGGTTAGAAACACAAACACTTTGAGCGGGTCAGCACGAATGTTTAACACCCGGGTTTCGCCCAGATACCGGTCCACTGCAGTTCCTGCATTTTGTACCTGAGGTGAGTGTTGGACCACAAGGAATGGTTATGTGATGGGGATGCACGTGCGCTTATGAACAAATTGGACGCCATGCTGCCAGGTTTTTCTTCACAGGTGGTGCAGCTTGTTCGAAATGGATATATGCAACAGTGAGTAAGAACTGGCCCTAGTAGCTGTAGTTTTATTTTAGCAGTTTACATTTCAGTGTGACAGAGGAGGATCCAGTGCTTGGTCAAAATATGTGACCAGGTGTCTTTTGGGACATTAAATGACCTTCTGAAGTGAGCATGAAGGTTAGTTGCATTGCAATTCCCTCTTTTATTAATGTATGTTTCCCACTAGTTATTCACTATTTATTCAGCTGGCATATGGCAGGGGAAGTTAATTCCTTCGTTTTTTGTCCATCTTGCAGATTTGTCGCTATCACCTCTCACATGAAGTAGCATCGCCCTGTAGAAGGCTGGGTTGCTTGTAAATAGTTTCAACCCTACCGCCGAAACTCTAGTTGACCCTTCACTACTTTGGAGTCATTTAGAATGTTCCCTCTTGCTCTAAGTATATTGCACTAGATGTTGAGCCTCTGGGCTATGGACCTTTGAACTGATGGGCACATATTTTATGAAACATTAGAGCCAGACTGTATTGAGCACTGGTCACTTTGTTCGCTATTTTGCACAAGAATGACGATTTTTGCACAGTGTCCTCTCTTAGACACTTGTTTTTTTAAATATTTTGTGAGTTTTGTCTTCATGTCGGATATGTGTCATTACGGTGTGTATGATTGTGTGTGTAGTCATGTTTCATTTACAGTTAGGTAAATGTGCTGCCTTCATGATATATTGATGGATTTTTATGCACAAATTGATTGGACTTCTTTGTATTTTTTGAGAATTGTTATTACAGCTTTTTATGTTTCCACGGACTGCTGTATTGCCAACACCGTTTTCATTCAATTCATTCGAAAATTGCTTCTACCCATGGGAATTATTGCTACCTACTATGTTTGACATAGGATCTCTTTTTTTCGCCTGATAGGTTCTTCAAAGCGACATCCAGTAAAGCCCAAAACGAATGCAATGAGTTGGCAGAGGGGATAATGGCATTATAAAATGGATACAAATACACTAGTGCTTTGGCCATTGGGCCTTATTATAAGTCGACTGGTCTGGTATTAAAACACCGGTATTAACATATACCGGACCGGCCGACTACATGTTTGCCAGTGGGGCATCTGAGATACCTTCAGCTAAAAGCTGGTGTTAATGCAGGTGCCCTACCGGCAAAAAACAACATCATTACTGGCACCGGTAATGACGGCAAATCCTACCCATGAATGTGGATTTACACTCACTTGTAAATCAGCGGTAATGCCGGCAGACTGAGTGCCGGAAATGGTAATAGCATTTGCCGGTATCCTGACAGATTAACCGCCAGGATACTGTCAGGGTCCTATTGAGGCCCACTTGTGTTTTGTTTTTCTTTACCTAACCCCAGTAGAACAAGTCTTTTTAGCCCTCCTTTTGGCACCACAATCATGTTTAAAATGGATTATAATAATGTGGGTGTGGAGAAAAAAAGAAAGAAAGAAAAAGAAAGAAAGGAAGAAAGAAAGAAAGAAAGAAACAAAGAAAGAAAGAAAGGAAAGAAAGAAGGAAAGAAGTGTGTGTAAGGTATGTTTCCATATCTTCATTTAAAAGAAAGACAACAAGCGGAGAAACAGAGGACGGGTTGGGATGCCGCTTTCTACTGTTGACTGCATGCTGCATTACTAGCTTCTTGCCTGTCGGGTGCCTCCTCCCTGAGAGCTAGTGAAAAGAAAGAAAAGAAGTGCACCTAAATGGAATGTATATCTTGACAAAAAATAAGCAAGATGTATCAACATAATTGTGTTGCACTGTAATGGGCACTTTCTGCCTCTGGCACATTATAAAAAACAAAAAACTAAACAAATATATTTAAATGTGTCTATTCATTTACTGCTTACTAAACTAGATCATTTTTATTAATTTCAATTTGTTTTTCTGATGCTACTTGGAAAAATAGCTTTAATAGTTTAGAAGTTGTGCTCCTACTGTGCCTGTGTTTACTGGACAGAATTACATGAAAGAATATGCAAAATGGCTCATTCTTTAATGAAAGGGCATTTACATAGATGGTGATTACCCTAAAAAAGTACAAGTAGCTGAAATATTATTGGGACAACTGACATTCTATATTACACAGCCAGGGCAATGGCTGTGTAGTTATGGTTAAATTGCTAATCCCATAGGAAGAGCACTTTTTTGCGGCTTATAACTTCGCCCCCCCTGGACGAATCCTCATCAAACGTTGCAAAAAAAGTATATGGCCCACTCTGAATTTTTTTTGCAAATTTTACTGAGGTTTGGTTCAGGGGGGGCAAAGTTATAGGAGGGTCCCAAAATGTATTTTTTTAGACATAATGGGAAAAAACTTTGCGCATGCCTACAGCTCAAACCGCTGGACGGATTTCCACCAAAATAACGGGAGGAGCGGCGGCTTAGTCCCGAAAGTGCGCTTTTGTTAATTTGGTGTAAATTCGTCCAGTAGTTTTTTTAATAAACGGCCAAAACGTAATGCAATAAAATTAGTGATATCTATGTCTGCTACGCGGACACACTTCCCTGTTTGCTCCGCGGACAAGATACGATTGGCTAATTTGCTTGCGTCATGTCCGTGGACAGGCAACATGACATTTGCCCCCAGAGCCCCAGTCCTCCAGGAATCACCTCGGGAGAGGGCAGGAGCCCTTTCCCCCCGGCGTCAGCAGCGCAACTCCAGCAGCTGATCCGGATGCGTGCCGCACCCTTCCATGAATTTCGGCATCCAGCCACCAGCTATTGTGGTAAGGCTTGTGCGCCCATCCTCACCCCTACCTGCTTCCAGGAATCACATTATATGGACTAATTCAGAGGGCCCAGCACCAGCGACCACGACTGACCCTGCCTGACCATATCCTGCCTGACCCTGTAATGCCGGGCGCAACGCGGCGCCATATCGAGGCTGCTGCCCCGTTGCCAGGTTACTGAAGCCTGATTTGAATTCGCAGCATCCGCCGGCAGGCGGAAGCGCCGGCGGCCTCATACGAAGGCCCATATTAAGGCCCCTGTTTGCCCCCTGTTTGCACGCTGGAGCGCGCTACTCTGCCCGTGCTCATACTTGCAGCATGCTCTCCATGCCAACAACTCAACCGAAGGCCGAAGGAGTAGGAGATCCCGCTATCCACTGCAGGAGTAGCAGGCTTCAGGATCGTTGACTACGAACCCTGCCAGATGCAAGGTAGGCCAAATGCCTCCCCTAGTTGCACTCCAAATTCCAGCCACTTTTGCCTGTCTTTTCCCTTTTCTAGAGTGCTCGGGCACCCATATGGGCCCTTACTAGCATACGGCATCCAGTATGTTTACCACTGCCACATGTAGAAACAGTACATGCAGCTCAAGTTACCGGCTCGTGCACTACAGACTCGCTCTCTGACACACTATTACTGGTCTCACACCTACACAATGGTTGTAAATAGACTCCATTGATGTGTACTGTGCCCCATGGTCGCTAATAGACCACATTTGATTTGCATTGTGCCCTATGGCCGGTAGTAGACCACATTTGACTTGCATTGTGCCCTATGGTCGCTAATAGACCACATCTGATTTGCATTGTGCCCTATGGTCGCTAATAGACCATGTTTGATTTGCATTGTGCCCTATGGTCGCTAATAGACTTGCATTGTGCCCGATGGTCGCTAATAGACCACATTTGACTTGCAATGTGCCCCATGGTCGTTAATAGACCACTTTTGATCTGTACTGTGCCATATGGCCGCTAATAGACCACATTTGACTTGCATTGTACCCTTGCGCCCTGGCTCTGTACCTAGCATGATAGTTGCATCCAGCCTGCCTGTTCTTGACCATTTCAAATTGCTACTGAAACTGTACCTAGCCTGATAGCTGCATCTAGCCTGCCTAGCCTTAGCCACCACAATTGCCACTGAAACTACACCTAACTGACTATTACTCAGCCATTTAGCATGTACACCCTGGGTCTTGAACACAGGTCACCCTGGCTACCATTGTATATCGCCCTCCTCATCACATTAGGAATACAACCACTTATAATAAGCACCAAAGCTAACATTCGGAGTCTTCGCACCACGTCCTACTCCTACTGTCCTATCATGCTCAACACACAACAACCCAATACTGGACTTAAAATGACCCACTATCCAGATAGCACCATTCTACAAAGGCCATGTAACACTACAGACAGAAACCTAAGACTACGTGCTCGCCTGTCCAAACTGCATGAGCTACCTGCCAAGAAAACTGAACTACTAAAAGTCCAAAATAAAATACAGCTACCATTCAAGGGTATTGCAGAACCCACCAGGAAACAGGCCAAGCCCAACAGACCTAGAATAAACAACTCCAAACAGACAACCAAAGGTAGTCACAACACCACCTGTCCTAACCTAGCAGACCACAAACCATATCTCAAAGGTGTGCTTATAAACGCCAGGTCGCTAGTCGCACACGCCACAGAGATCTCAGATATCATTGCCACAGACAACCTAGACTTCTTGGCCATCTCAGAATCCTGGCTACATGATGCGGCTGGCCAAGCCTTATCACTAGCAGTCCCAGACAACTATACAATCTTACGTGCGGACAGACTTACCTCCCGAGGAGGAGGTCTAGCAATCATAACTAAAACTAGCCTGGACATGAGGATCATCACTACTACCACTATACAATCCTGTGAATGCCTCACGGTCAAAATAGCCACTGCCAACTCCCAAACCCTGAACATCATCCTCATCTACAGACCACCAGGTCCTATCGGAACCTTCGCTGAGGACATCTCGACATCCTTGTCCAATAACCTGAAAAATACATCCCAAACAATAGTGCTAGGAGACTTTAATCTAGGCTATAATGACAATAAGGACACCCAATCGACAGCGATTGCTCTGACCTTGAAAGAGCTATGATTCTCCCAAAAAGTTGAATGGCCTACCCACAACAAAGGTCGCATCCTTGACTGGATAGCAGAACATAATTGCGAAGTAAATATTACAGACTCTGTACCGCAGATCTGGACTGACCACTAGCTGCTATTATTCACAGTGACAACCCAGCGGGCCACTGCCCCGTCCTCACCCACCCCACCTCTGCCAACGAGAAATAAAAAACTAATGACAGCAGAAAATCTGATGCCCGTTATAATACCTAAATTGAACTCACTACCAGACAGTATGGACCCTAATCTGTTAGTTAAACATTATAATGTAGCCATGACCTCAGCCTTGGATCACATAGCCCCACTTAAACTAAGAAATAGCAAACGAAGAAAACACCTCAATTCCTGGTTCACGCCCATCTAAAAAATCTCAGGCTGGCCAAAAGAAAACTTGAAACTATTTGGAGACTCTCCCCATCAGTCAAAAATAAACTCAACCTCTCCAAAGCCTCCTCCCAATACAAGAAAGAAATACTATTAGCCAAACAAGAAACCTACAATACTAGAATACCCAACTCAAAATCTAGTGTCAAAGAACTGTTCAGCATTCTGAAAGAATTGGAAACACCCGTTGTACCCAAAGAAAACTGTAATAAGGATAAAAAATGGTGCTCTAGCATACAACTTGCCTGAACAAACAAAGTAGCAAACCTACAAACCAAAATTGCCATCAAGAAGGCATCGCTAACACCACACATCCCTCAGAGTCCAGTGCCACGGCCACAGCCTAAGACGGGAGCCCGATTCTGCTTTTCTAAGGTATCGATCATAGAGGTAGAAAAGGTAATCCTGGGACTTAAACCGTCCAACTGCAAAGGTGACCAATGCCCAGCACAACTCATCAAGGATGCTACGAGAGAACTATCACCATTTATAACCAAACTAATGAACTCCTCCTTTACCTCTGGTTCAGTAACTATCAACCTAAAAGAGTCCTGGGTACTGCCACTACTAAAGAAACAAACCCTTGACCCTGCCATTCCGACTAACTTCAGGCCCATCACGACTGTGACCTTTCTTCTAAAAATCTTAGATAAAGTGGCTTACCTGCAAATTCAAAACTTCCTAGAGTCTAACCACCTACTTGGAACCCGTCAATCAGGATTCCGCCCGCAACATGGGACCGAGACAGCGTTAATAGACCTCAAGGCCCAAATAGACGACTGCAAAGACAATGGCCAAGCGGCCCTACTTCTCCTCCTGTACCTATCAGCGGCATTCGACTTAGTGGACCACACGGTCTTCTGTAGTCACCTCGACTCGGCAGCCCACTTCTCAAAAGAGGCCATGATTTGGATCAAGTCATTTTTGAGTAATCGGACCATGAGAGTCTTCGCTCCATCAGCCTCAGCAGATCCAATTCCCATAACATGCGGTGTTACACAAGGGTCTTGTGTGTCACCCACCCTCTACAATGTCTTTACGAAGCCCCTCTTTGACGAAATGGATCATCTGGGTATCGCCTAGAGTCCCATGATCTCCTGACATTGACTATGCTGTACAGGCCGGATGGGAATGGTAGTCCAAACACATCTGGGAGCCAAAGGTTGCAGACCCCTGGCCTAGACCAACTACGCAGACGATACCCAGATCCTCCTCCTGCTCTCAGGAGACTACGCCAAGGACCTGGCCCTAGTGAACAGGATATATAGCATCGTTCAGGCATGGATGGCCACACACGGCTTATGCCTGAACGATGATAAAACTGAGCTTATCATCCTGGGCACCACTACCTATATATCCAAATTTAGCCCTGATTATGACAACTTCATTATCGATGGGAACAACATAAAAGTAGCTCACTAAGTAAAAACCCTAGGATTCTACCTAGACGCCACCATGAACTTTACCAAACAAGTCAACTCTCTAGCTTCTGCCACAGCATACACATGCAAACTTATCAGAGCGAGCAAACAATTCCTCTCTACAGATAGTTGCATTACACTTGCAAGAGCCTTGATACTATCCAAATTAGACTATTGTAATGGACTTTACATTGGAGCAAATAAACAGACCATCCACAAAATCCAAGTGCTCCAGAACAATGCCTTGAGAGCAGCACTCAAGATTAACAGAAATGAGCATATATCCTCTACTAGAAGAGAATACAAATGGCTCTCCACCATAGACAAAATTCATCTCAAAATCGCTTCCCTCACCCACAAATGCATCAATAACAAAGCTCCTCCATACCTCATTGACAGATTACGTAAAAGAACTTCTTCCAGACCTACCAGAATAGCCAACGCAAACTGCCTCCAAGTTCTGCGTTTCAAACTTGCCACTATAGGAGGAAATAGCTTCCCGGTCAAGGCTGCGCAGTTATGGAACTCCCTCCCCCATGACGTCAGAGAACCTCAGCCTTTCGCAAAATTTAGACAGAACCTCACTAGGTGGCTGAGAGCCAATGACAGCTAACCACTCCACTTGTCACATTGTACATAACTGTATAACTGTACATAACTGTATATAACTTTATATTACGTGAACAGGACCATGCAGGAGCATGCTCCTTGCTCCCTAGCTCTTGATCTCTTCCTGTTCATATCTGCTTACTGTAACATTGCTGATGCCTATGTCTACACTTCCTGTCTTTTCCTTGAACTTGCAATTAGCCAAGCATATCTGTAACCAAGCTCAGCGTATCTCTGTACCTTCATCTGATTTTCATGTATCTGTAACTAAGTTGAGCATATCCTTGTCTGTTTGCGCCCTGATACTCCAGGGTATGGCGCGCCATACAAATAATAAACTAAACTAAACTAAACGTGTTCTCTGATTGGCTGGGGTGAGGCATGAGGTGCGTCACATTGTTTTGATGCACTCGCCATCTTGGATCCGCCGACAGCGTGGTGGCGGACAGAGGCAAAATGCAATTTTGGGGAGTGTGTTGGTGTGCAGAAGTGCTTGGGGAGGGTTGGGGAGTAAGAGATGGGTGAAATATTGTATCTGTTTAGGTGGCAGGTGCCCCTGATGTGTTTGAATGCATGTCCGCGGTCAATAGCCCCTATAAGCAGCCCACATACCACAGTCAAAATGTTTGGTATTATAGGTGTGTTATGCTGCGGTGGTTGTGGCCAGGGCGTAGAGTCTTGGGTGCATGGGCAAAGGCCATAGGCTGTAGGCCTTGCACCCAAGACTCTACGCCTTGGACAGGATTCACCGACAGCGTGGCGGCGAACAGAGGCAAAATGTAATTTTGGGGAGTGTGTTGGTGTGCAGAAGTACTTGGGGAGGGTTGGGGAGTAAGAGATGGGTGAAATACTGTATCTGTTTAGGTGGCAGGTGCTCCTGATGTGTTCGCCATGTGCGCAGTCAATATCCCCTATAAGCAGCCCACATACCACAGTCAAAATGTTTGGTATTATCGGTGTGTTATGCAGAGGTTGTTGTGGCCAGGGCGTAGAGTCTTGGTTGCATGGGCGAAGGCCGTAGGCCATAGGCCATGCATCGAAGACTGTACGCCCTGGACACAACCACTGCAGCATAACACACCCACAGAATCAAACACCCATCAAATATCCAGAACACAAAAGTTTGTGTACTGTTTCATTTGTAGAGTTTGTATGTGAAGTTTTAGCTATGCTATGCAGCTAAGGTTGTAGAGTTTGTAATCGGACTGCGTTATAAGATACCTTTGGAAGTAAATATTTTGGATTGTGGTGTATGATTGTGTACATTTTCTTTGAGACTTTATCGTAAACAAACTACTTTGCCATGATTGCCTTTCACTAATTTAGAGGGAGGTAATTTTGCTGTTTTTATTGAAGGTGTACTGACAGCGCGGCGGCGAACAGAGGCAAAATGCAATTTTGCAGAGTGTGTTGGTGTGCAGAAGTGCTTGGTGAGGGTTGGGGAATAAGAGATGGGTCAAATACTGTATTTGTTTAGGTGGCAGGTGCCCCTGATGTGTTCTCCATGTGAAGCGCTATCTGCTCCCATTCTGAGTGAAGGTCAGTGCCGTTGAATTTGTGTTTCCTAGCTGAGCACACCCACAGATGGTACACAGTATAAGGGTCAATTGTTTTTTGACCTTGAAACAAAGGGAGGATTGCAAATGGAATGCATGAAGGGAGGGATGTAAGACTTTCAAATATGATAATGTTCACCATTCAAAAATTGGATAAAGGAACATGTAATTTCATTTTGTGAAAATTCGTTGAAGCGGACGGAGTGCTTCTTTTACGCCGATACAATGGAAATGCCGAATATTATGTAAGTTTTACTTTGGACGATTTTGTACACAAACTAGTAAAATTATAATTTGGTAACAATATTGGTGGGCTAAATTGTATTGCGTGTTGTGTGTGGTATATTGCAATGAGTCGCAATTAGAACTTGTGTGTGTAGATATTTTTTGTCGTGGGGATATGGGCAGTGCAGCATCGAGATAGGTGTAGTGCAGTTGTGGGTTCCCCCAGGTTCACAAAGGCGTAATTGAAGGCTAATATTTAATTAAAATTCCATGTATCTGTTCTTTAAGGTTTTATTTAGCTGTCTGATTGCAGCGTCAGTGTTAGATCTCATTTCGAGCTCAGCATACTCTATTGCAGTAACGTGTACAGCAAACTGAAGAGTAATTTGCACATTCTTTTGTTTGAGTTATCATTGCTTGATGTCCGTGTTTATTAATAGTTGTAACAGGGGCCCGAATTGATGGTTATAATGATAAACTGTAATAAGATTGGTTACTGAGACACATTTCTGTTTTTTTTTAATAGTTACATCTTGACTTTCTGCGATTGTCATGGATTCCAGATACCGAATGACATTTATTTTTAACCGTCACCTACAGATATACATCAGTGGTTGGATTCCAGTGACACTGTTTTGGGATGATCGACACAGGCCCATATGCCCATACGCCATACCAGTGATAAGGAGCAATTTCATATCTTTTGTGGTGGCTTAGCGGAAGTTCGTGCCAAAGTCTTCACAGGAATATCGCGTAAATCACGATAAACATTTGTGGATCGAGAACGAAGAAAACAATTACCTATTTGCTTGCATATGTAAGTTTACGGATGTTCTCTGAGCGTTTATTGTGAAATAAAAGTACTTTACAAATTTGGTATTTCCTTTAAAAGTATGGTTTGATATTCAAAATTGGGATGCCTGTGTTGTGAGATGATGTGTGTTGATATTCCGGGTTCTGTGTCAAGTAACTTTATCAAGTAGGTGAAGATTGGGTGCGTTTTACTACGTTGTATAGTAATGTTCTGGAGATAGGTAGAGCATATTACTAGGTTTGGTGATGTTAGATTCAGGGGCGGGGCATATTCATTAGTGTCGCCAGGGCAGTCCACCTTGGGCGATGTGGGAACGAATAAGATTATCACAAGATGGCCGAGCCCTGCTGCTTGATTTCGCATGTGTAAAAAAGAGTAAAGGTACTGTAAGCTGCAAAGGAAATGTTTGTACAATCGATCAATGTATGCTTAGAAGTACATGCCCAA
The DNA here is from genome assembly GCF_040938575.1 of Ambystoma mexicanum. Lineage (NCBI taxonomy): Eukaryota > Metazoa > Chordata > Amphibia > Caudata > Ambystomatidae > Ambystoma > Ambystoma mexicanum. The sequence continues at coordinate 471,192,997 of NC_090935.1, read as the reverse complement.
ACACTTGGGAAAATAATATTTCTGAGTGCACAATTATTTTAATAGATCAATTTTCTGCTGCATTCGCTGCACCTGATTTTCTAATGTCTGTTTCTGTATTATTTTTAATGTCTGTATGGTGTGTTTAAAACATTTCTTTTTGGAAAGTACAGAAAGTAATGGTTAATAATTTGTTTATGTAAAAAGTGTGGTGTCTTCCATTAGGAGCGCCGGTTTTACAATGCACAGGTATTTACAAAAGGAAAGTCACCGAGTTGTTGGATGAGGGGGTGCACACTGTGAGCCTTCTTAACAGACTTCTGCTAAGAGGTTTTATACAACTGACTATGTTGGCATTTTAAACACGACGAAGGAGATTTCTGTGCTGTAAAGGATGTCGTTTCAATGCATTTATACACACATGCTTCCAATCACTGTATCAGTATCTAGTCTGCCAAACATTGGTTTCAGTCCGATATGCTTCATGCTACATTTAATGGTCGTCTTCCTATCCTGCTGTCCAGTCAGTGCACTTTTGAGCCTTGCTTGCATTTCCAAACTCCCTGCCACTACTTGATGTCCAAGTGCATAGCTGCCATGTGAGCCACTAAGAGCCATTGCTGGCGTTTCTCGTTGCATGATTGGATTTGTGCTTTCATGTTTCCCCTGCTAAGTATGGGCTTACAAATTCCAGCATGTAAAGTCAAAAGCAAGAACAGGCTTGTGTTAGCGGGCATAATATGGGAGCATTTGACAGTTATGCAAGTGTTCATCAAAAACTCATGCTCCCGGCAGGATTTGCGACTGCTCTTCACACTCTGCTATGCCCAGTAGTGTGCTTTTAAATGCTCCTGTAGCAGAGGTGTTACCACCTGTGGGTTTTTAGGTAAACTAAAGCATGTGTGTGCCCTTTATTTTTAAGAAGACTGTCCCTTATTTCTGAGAACACCTCATGGTGCCACAGTAGTGAGACGCTCAGGAAATGGTTATTTTCTTAAATCCTATCAGTTTAAATTGAGGTTCTTAGGGTTTTCAATTCTGGTTATACATGCATGATAGTACATATTCTAGAAGGCACAGAGATCTAAGTTAAGTGCTGCGAGACGAGTGACTAGCAGGTTCAACTTGACGGGGACCCAGTCCTGCTCCCCAGACACACGTGTGTTCTGGTGCTACATCCCAAGTCTCCCCACAGCGTTTAACTCCTATACCACAGGCGTTCCTGGGTGTCTGAAGGTTCAGCATAGGCACCAGAGTTTTGAAGTGCGTCAAGCGCACATTTGTCTGAGAGTGTGTGTGTGTGTGTGTGTGTATTGTGTGTGTGTGTTCACACTCCCATTCACACCTGCTGGTGGTGGCGCTCCTTGGAGGCTGGAAAATCAGGCAGCCGGCTGCATGGCCTGATGCAAAGTTAGTATCAATGTTTTCAGTTAATTCATCACAAGGAAAATATTCTTCCAGCCATTCTAAAGTAGTAGATGTTTCTATGTAGAAAGAAATATATATATTATTTTTACTGTACCTATGTAGGTATTCAAAGATGTATTAGTTAAAACAAATGAGTGCTTAGCCAATAAGTAGGTTGTTTGGACTAGAAGGGAGCCCAATTCTTTTATTTCTCAATTCTCTTTTCTTTTTTTACATTTCAGAAAAAAGAATATGTCTTCTCTCTCGCTGTTCAGCTTTCCTCCGCAGGATACTCCCTCATGATGCATCAAGGTAAGAAATACTTCTAATTCTTTAATGTCTCTTATGTTTTCTTTCTTCTATGCTTTTTTCATAAACATTTCCTTAGGACACTTTCTATCTGTGTATTTACTTTCTCAGTCTTTTGTATCTCTATTCTTGCTTATCTCCTCTATTTGGAATTCTCCTTATGTGGATTTCTTCTCCTGTCTTTTTATTGTCCAAAATCCCTATATGTTTAGACTGTAGAATACTTCTGTCTCTGCCTCATTAAGTTCGGTCTGTTGTTTAGAGCTCCACCTCCTGCTCTCTGTAGTTTGTTTAAGAGCAGTATACTTTAGTGACCAATTTCAGTCTTATATTGTTAATAACGTTTTGCCCCAAACAGTTTCTCCTCATCTGGCGCAAGAATCGCCTTTCTCATTACCCTCCGAACTTCAGGCGCAACGGCGCCGGCTTAATACAAACAGGCGGCGACAACGATCGCCTTTCATTAACTTTCTCCTCATATAGCGCAACGGCGCCTACTTGACATGAACATACGGCGACAACGATCGCCTTTCATTAACTTTCTCCTCAGGTAGCGCAACAGCGCCTACTTCAAACACACTTCCATTCCTTACAACGCGACGGTGTTGTTTTCACCACGGATCATGCGGCGTCATCAATCACTTGCTTCGGTATGGACCTCAGCTCATACCGCACAACGGCACTGCTTTTCTTTAAAGTTCATGTGGCGATAACGATCGCCCTTAGTTTCATTCGGCACCTTTGTTCTTATCCAAACCACACATTCATTCAGCGGTCTATTCGTGGGTAGCAAACATTAGCTTAATGTAAGGTTGATCTTCTTATTCTAACCTTACGACGTGTCACTCACTGTTCTGAAAGAGCGACCACGATCGCTTCCTTATTTCTTTCTGCTCTCGCCTTTTATAATCTTCACGCCAGCACCCCATCGACCGGAGCCTTTCAACTATTCACCTTCTCCTCAATAAGCCCACAAGCTTCCTCCTCCTCCGCCTCCTAGCAACCAGGATACAAAACGAAGGAAGTCAACCACAACTCTTTCAGTGATTGGCCAATTAATCGGTCAGTCTTTCCCTGTAGCTGGTGAACAACCTTAACCCTTTGTTGCCCTGTTTGACCTGATATTGCCAGAGCCCGTGCCTGATTGCATCTCTGCTGTTTTCTTTACATCGGATTTGTCACAACCTAATACAGAAAGTTTATAAATATATAAAATCAGTGAAAAAGACTTTGTTAAAGGGACATTATGGTTAAGTTGTGCTACTAAAAACCTATGAAATTCAGTGAACAAAAACGTTGTTAAAGGGACGTTATGGTTCCAAGTAAAACCGAAAAGACTAACACCCAGGACATCAAAGATGACATCACAAATGTCATTGATGACATCACTGATAACATCACAGTTTTGGTTTCCTCTTTTTGTGTGCACTGACATATGTAGGGCAGGTGGTTTTCTTCACTAACAGCTAACAACTAAACATGCAAAAGTGTTTGTAGATCTTAGCTTTCTCATATGTTGTTACACTGCTTTCCTTAGGTTGCAGACACATCATATGATATATATACAAAGGAGAAGAAAGAAGCCTGAAACACAGCAATCATTTCCAGCCATAGTTTGCACCACCACCGTGCACTACTAAGACTAACACCCAGGACATCAAATATGACGTCTCACAAATGTCATTGATGACATCACTGATGTGTGTCAGCACTTGGGAAGAATTGAACATCTCTGAGTTTATCAATTGTAGAACAAAATGAGTCTTCTATACTATATTATGTGTCTGCGTACATTGGGAGCAGAATTCGAGAGCCCAGGTTCATACAAGGGAACATCTGAGTGGAACATCCTTTTGAGACTTTCACATGCATTTGAAAAAATGCCATCATTCTTATGTTGTTTAATAGGGGTTCCTAAAAAATCGAAAGATAGTCCCAATAGCACTTTTCTACTCACCATACTATATGACATAGGAAACAATAAAGTTTGTCAACTTCCATTTGTCATACTAGTATACACACGTGGTAATATTGTCAACATGCGTTTTTAAATTTGACTCTTACTTCTCTTGGATCAACCTAAGAAAACCTCAGTGAATGGCCAACTTTTTTTTGCTACAGCATACCGCCCTTGTGTGAAGGAGACATCAACACACTATTGGGCACAGCTAGCTACGAGGACCCCACAGAATTCAACCAAGGGCTAACTAATTAAAATCTCCTTTTTTTATTATTGTTGTTTGATTGCATCTCCTGAGTTTTTGATGTGTGAAAACACTAAATAGTGTACATCTCAGGCGCAGTACCTGACTCGTCCAATCGATATGTTTATACACACTTGGTTTACGACATTTACTTGCCAACAAAACTGAATTTACATCCATAGGTTTCCTAAATGTTTTAGACATGAACATACCATCTTTATCATATAGATGTACACCCAAGAAATCAATTTCAGTTGGTTGTGCTACACCTGTGAACTTAATGCCAAAATCATTGTTGTTAAAAAAATTCACAGATCCCATTAAAGTGGACTCGTTGCCTTGCCATATGAGAAAAACATCATCAATGTACCTGGTCCAAAGTTTTATATGTGGTGTATATGTTTTGAATATACATATGTGTCCTCAAAGAACCCCATGAAGAGTTTGGCCAATGGGTGCGCATAATTCGCCCCAATGGCCACCTCTCAAGTTTGCCTATTTATTTTCAAATCTGTTTTTATTAAGAACAGTAACTTATAGTCAGTATACATTTCCTTAAAAGAAACAAATCATATCAATATCCATAATGTGTTTCACAGAATATTATATAATTCAAAGCAATTACTTCCTTCTGACTCCCCCAGGAGAGTATAAATAAATAACCAATAAAAAACAACCCAACAGGGGTAAACTAGGTAAAGTAAAATCGACCGATTCTTTCAGCATTGAAATATGGGAAATAGCCCAAAATGTCGCCCTCACAATTGCGACGGCCGAAATACCCGACTTTTTTTTTAAACACCCCCTTTACACCACATATATAAATGTGGGGGTTATAGGATATTATAGTAATATGGGGTCTGCGGGGGTTCTCCCCCTGCATATCTATGTGGTGTAAAGGGGGTTTAATTATATTAAAAAAGTTGGCATTTTCGGCCGTCGCAGATATATGTGGTCTCAGTGATCACATAGATCTGTAATATGTAGAAAATAAGATGCTGATCTTTCAACAAAGGTGTATTTTATGGTCTTCAGTGCTAATTTGTGCTCTATAGATGTATGTAGATCCTTGACGTGCAATGTTGCAAGACAAACATCTATGTCCCAATCAAAATGTTGCAATATTTGTAACATGTGCATAGTGTCCCACAAAAAGGCTGGTAATTTGGGAACTTCCTTACATAATATTGCATTGATGTATGTATGATGTGATATGATATTTATTTATATCACGCTCATACACAAGTGTTTCAGAGTACGTCGAGGCAAGGGAGGGGAACAAGGGAGGACAAAACAAGGATCTTACTAGGCCCATTGACATTGAGAACATGCAAGTGCAGGGGAGTATTTGGAATCCTTTTCAGTTATCCAGCCCATGCCACTGACTATGGGTCATCCTTCAGTTATATTGTCAAAGCTCTTAGGTATCTTAGGTAGAACATATATTGTAGGTAATCTAGGGCTATTCAATGTCAAGTATGTTTTGTCTTCATCAGTAAGTAGTCCTGTCCTTGCCCGTTTATCTACTTAATTATGCCTCTTCCAAAATGTCTTTGATCAAATTAGTTTTACATTTTTCATAACAACCCGCTGCATTGAGATGCATCTCTGCATGCTACTGTAGTTGCTCCTGTTCATCATTACCACATTGCGCCCCCTTGTCCGCTGGCTTAATCACAATTTGGTCATCGCTCCTTAGTGAGGCCACTGTTTGTCTCTCTGCCCTAAATAGGTTGTCATATCTAGTTGTACCCCTATTGTTGTTTATTATTCTGTGAATATCACATGTGACTGCTCAGTGAGTTTAATTGTGTTTTCAATACCAAAGAAAGATGTACATCTTGATTTATCTCTCATTTCTTTATTGGTAAGATGTTTAAGATCTAAATCTAATTCTTTCAAAATGTCCAAAGATTGTATAGCCATGCTCTCCTCTAAAGACATCAAGAGTTGTGTGTTGGTAATGTCTGTTATTTCAAGCTCGCTATCTGGACTTCTTCTCTGTTCCGCACTAGATGTGAATTGTTTTTGATGAAAAAACCTTTTGATTTTGAGTTTTCGAGTCAATTTAAAGAGGTCTATTTGTGTATCAACCCAGTCACAAGGCCAGACTGCACACCAGCAAAATCACGCACCTCACCTCGCAAGCCCAGGGTGCACCCGGTGAAAATGCGGGCCCTCCCTCACAAGGCCACACTGCACTGCAGTAAAATTGCCTGCCTCACCTTGCAAGCCCAGGCTGCAACCCTGCGAAAACACAGGCCCTCCCTCGCAAGGCCAGACTGCACCCCAGCAAAATGGCGCACCTTACCTCGCAAGCCCAGTCTGCACCCCAGCGAAAACACGGGCCCTCCCTTGCAAGGCCAGACTGCACCCCAGCAAAATCGTGCCCCTCCCCTCGCAAGCCTAGGCTGCACCCCTGTGAAAACACGGGTCTTCCCTTGCAAGGCCAGACTGCACCCCAGTGAAATGGCGTGCCTCACCTCGCAAGCACAGACTGCACCCCTGCGAAAACACAGGCCCTCCCTCACAAGGCCAGACTGCACCCCAGCAAAATCGCACGCCTCACCTTGCAAGCCCAGGCTGCACCCCTGCGAAAACACGGGCCCTCCCTCGGAAGACCAGACTGCACCCCAGCGAAATCGAATGCCTCACCTCGCAAGCCCAGGCTGCACCCCTGCAAAAATGTGAGTCCACCCCCTACACCACCGCCACCCACTCGGGCTGCATACCCCCATACTGCACATCAACCACTCTAGCCCAGACATCACACACCAGCCCCCTCCAGACCGGACACCACCCACCAGCCCCCCTTACCTGTGACAAGCCCCCAGGCATCCCCCTCCAGTCTGGACACCACCCACCAGCCCCCATCACCTGTGACCCCCCCCAGCAGTCCCCTCCAGTCTGGACACCACCCACCAGCGCCGCTCACCTGTTACACCCCCCCAGGCAGCCCCTTCCAGTCTGAACACCGCCCACCAGCCGCCCTCTACATGTGACACCCCCCAGGCAGCCCCCTCCAGTCTGGACACTACCCCCAGCCCCTCTAGTCTGGACAACACCCACCAGCCCCCTCACCTGTGACCTCCCGCCCCCAGGCTGCCCCTTCCAGTCTGGACACCAGGCACTAGCCCCCCTAACATGTGTCACCCCACCAGGCAGCCCCCCCGTGACCTCCCGCCCCCAGGCTGCCCCTTCCAGTCTGGACACCAGGCACTAGCCCCCCTCACATGTGTCACCCCACCAGGCAGCCCCCTCCAGTCTGGACACCACCCACCAGCCCCCTCACCTGTGACCCCCCTCAGGCAGCCCCCTCCAGTCTGGACACCACCCATCAGCCCCCCTCACCTGTGACAACCCCACCAGGCGGCCCACTCCAGTCTGGACCCCACCCACCAGCCCCCAGGCAGTCCCCTTACAGGCTCCCACAATACCAGTGCAATGCATGTCTGCTGCTCACCTGAACCTCCAGGGTGTCTGCCAGCACCCGGAAATCAAACACCAATATGTCCACTGCAAACACGATCAACAGGAAGCACCGGAGATCCATCCAGGACTGGACCATCTGCTGACACACCCTTCCAGACCTTGATCACCCCACCCCACACACATGTGATAAGTGAATGCAATGACAAGTGGCATGTGCATGTTGGCCATGGCACATTTCCAAGGCATCAAATCACACTAATTGAATGTGTGCCCGTCACAGAAGTAAACATTCTAAAATGTGCAATATCCACAAACAATGGCCAGGCACGTCACAGCCTGAGCATCAGTCACCTGGGTGGAAGTAGTGGCAAAATACCTTTCAGGGAACAATTACATGACAGGGCCATGCATGGGTGATGGGAGGGCAGTCAGAGAGTGAATGAGTCACAGAGACTGGAGAATTGTGCGGTCACTCCGAAAGAGCAAACATGGCTCACAACTGCATTCCAGTGTCCGAGGTGAAGCAACACATGAGAGAAGGCAGTGTGTGACTCTACATGCTAGTGGGCGTGTCTGCATGACATGGGTTTAACACAGTAGTGAAAAACAAATGTGCCATTAATGTGACCATGGAACACCTCCACAGTGACCACACCTCCCTCCACCCCAACCTCACTGATGCCAAACACACAGTGATGCTGCACAGGTAAAAGCAAATGAAAACATACAGTGTAGATCCAGTCATCTGATGGATCCACCCCTACATCTCAAGCACTTGTGCATCCTTCCAGCCGCAACTATCACAGCAACAACAACACACATGCATGCACGTCAGAAGACACATGACTTTCAATGGAGAAATGCACATGCTGAAAAGTGAACTATCATAGTTGCTGACACACAAATGAACTGCATGAAGCATGGAATATAACCAAATGAAAGATGTATTGAATATATATATGTACAATTAAAATGGGAAATGAAGGTCAAAGCAGTACACGGGGAAAATATGAAATTAAATAAAAACTCTACGCCTAAATAACTATATACATGAAAAACTGTGAAGGAAAGTCTGCAAAGTCCAGGTAAAATAATAAATAAAAAAAGGAAACCTACACCTAAATACCTATGTGCAAAGGCAGCAGGCTAGTTCTCCTCTCCGATCTCACTCAGCCTTTCCACCAGGGCTGGGCCCAACGCCACATCCCCCCCTCAGGTGAGCCTCCATTGTTGCCTGCAGGGCTTGCAGGTCATCCAGCATCTGGGTCTCTATCTCTCGCGCTTCCCTGCAAGTGGCCTCCACGATGGCAGTCCGCCTCCTTGCCTGACGCAGCACAATCCGAGCCCTGGCCATCGGTACTCTTGCCTCCAGTGCCCGCTGCCTCTCTGCCATAATCTGCACTCTATACTGCTGGAACACGGAAGACATTCTGTGCCTCATGTCCATGTGTACCTCCTGCCTCACGCTTCCCAACTGGATCCTTTGGGTGGTCTGCCCTGCAACCAATTGCCTCCTCCTCATTGTCACCTGCTGACTCAGTGCCCAGTGTCTGCTACATTGGTACACAACCTCTGAGCTGATGACGATCCCGGTGGCGTACGACACCTGCACTGCTTATAGGTGCCTGCTGTCACAGACACAGAACAGCAACATCAGTGTACTGCACCAAAGCCAGTGTGGCATCACCAACATTCACAGGAACATTACTTGTCACGCGAACAACCATCAACCTCCACATCCACACACATGCACATGCAACCCACATCCATGCAGACACCTGCCTGGCCATCACTCCACACAATCACATCACATGCCACTGTCACAACCAATCAATTCTGTATGCTATACACACATGCATCAAATGCACATGCACATGTGAGCATGTCATGGCACCAGGCACATACATATGGTCATGCACACACATCAACTCAGAGGGCCCAAGCAGTGCTATGACCAATCACACCAGAGTCCCGGGAACTGCAATGCTTCAACGTGACTAAGCCAGACATCCGAATGCACGTGTTGCATCGAGGCGTGAATGATGCCCAGTGACACATTGTCATTTTGGGCACATACACATGAGCATCATTCATGCACATGAGGTTGGCAACACTACCTCAACTGGCACACTTGCCATTCTGGCACGTCTCAGACACAAGTAACATTTCATGTGCACGGTCTGCAAGCCAGCACTAATACACACAATGCAAGTAAGAGCACATTTAAAATCAAAAGATGTCTGAATGCACAAATGGAGCCCAATGTATGGTGCATGCATGCAGACATCCGTCTCAGAAACATACTTGCTGCGAGCCTAAGGGGGTCACTGCCAACATGCTTGTACATGCACAACACACATGCACCGTGGAGCAGTGCACCACATGACTACTCACCATTCGACTCCAGACGTTGATGTAACTTGCAGACCTGGGAATGCAGCGCCGGGTAGAACCTCTCCTGAACCTGCATGTTGTTACCCGACAGCCTGCACCTGCGTGCACGCTGCCTCTCTGTGGTAGCACCGGCCTGGATGTATCACAAGGCCTTGCTGTGGGTCGTAGATTTCAGATCCTCTAGTGCTTATGGACTGTCTTGAAGGTGCGGACAGCCACCCACTCCACGTTGATCTGTGATCCCGTCCCAGATCTGCTGATGTCCTTCCCTGCCGTGTTGCATCACAAGGTTGAAAAGGGCATCATAATGCTCCAGGACCTTCTCCACCAGGATGTCAACTTCCCTGGTGCTGAAGTTGACAGCCCTCTGCCTTGCTACTATGGGGTTGCCACTCTGGTCAGAGGATGATGGTGTTGACATGGCAACCCCCGAGGGAGGTGTGGGTGGGCAAGGTGGTCCTGGAGCTGGGCTGTGGAGCGGTGGAGGTGGTAATGCACGGTGGGAGTCCACCAAAGCAGCTAAGGTGGTCACAGGGCAGGGGACAGGAACATAGGCAATGGCTGGACAGCAGGCCCTCCAAACGCAGATCAGGTGGGCAGCAGGCACACACTCTACGGGCAGCAGCAGATGGCAAAGTTGGAGGCCGTACAGGGCAGGAGGAGTCAGGTAAAATGGCATGGAGGGTGTGTATTCCATGTCTCGCAATGAAGGCAGCTAGAAACAGACTGAAAGGACTTTTGCGCATAAAAACAGAGAAAAGCGTGGACACGTGAAAACAGAAGAAAGGCCCTCAGCGCGTAACTTACGTGACACGTGCTGTGTGCAGGCATTGAGCACACAATATTCAGAAATACATAAGTACATGTAAAAGCAACCCTGGACATGCGTGCGAAGGGGAGGAGATGGATGAGTGGAGTACAGGCGTTTTTTGGGGTGCCACGCATTCCGTTCACTTCAAGGACCGTAGCTACTTCTTATTTTGGTGGGGGCTTTTCCTCCGATCATACACGCATTTACTTTTGATTTTTGCGAGGCTAACGGTGAGTCACGTACACCTTTTTTCAACTCTGGGTGCCTCTGTGTATCGCGTACCACTATTTTTACTTTTCTGGTAGCTTTCTGTGGTTGGCATACACATTTTTTGTGTTGCTGGGTGCTACTACGCATCAGATACCACTTTTTTCCTATTTTGGAAGCGACCCTGATATCGCGTATGCATTTCTTTCGGGGTGCCTGTGCGCTACGCATACCATACTATCCACACATGGGGTACATTTGTGCCTTGCTGGCCCACAGAACTATGTCATCCATCACATAGACTGCCCCCTCACCCATATTGCCAATGACAATTACTTGGTGTGCCTTCCATATTTCTGTTCCACCAGGAACAGTGGAAAGGCCCCAAGAGAGAAAGGGGGCAGACAGGGCCGGGGTCAGGGGCGTGCTGTGGAAGCAGCTGCCCCAGCCCCAAGGGGTCATGGGCGTGCTGTGGTAGCAGCTGCCCCAGCCCCAATGGGTCAGGGGCGTGCTGTGGAAGAGGCTGCGCCAGCCCAAATGGGTCAGGGGCGTGCTGTGGAAACAGCTGCCCAAGCCCCAAGGGGTCATGGGCCAGCTGTGGAAGCAGCTGCCCCAGCCTCAAGGGGTAAGGCCATGCCTCAGGCCACTTGTGGTCCGGCATCTGGATCCCAAAGTGGTCCCAACCACTCAGGGGTGGCACCAACATCTTGTGGCACCTGTGACAAGAAGGATAAGCCTGCACAGCAGGAATAGACTCAACCCCATGACACGGCACAGGACACTGGCCCATTTAGGAAGAAGAACTTCCCTGATGAAGAACTCCACATCATCATGGACTACGTGGCCAGTCACCACCGTGACATGTGCCAGCATCCTGGGAGCACCGATACAACTGCTGTGTATGGTGCATTGGAAGCATGTCACAGACGAGATCAATGCCTTAGGGTTTGAGAAGTACACTACTGCACAGGTAATGAAGCGCTGTTACGCTCACCTGGTCTCTGCGGAGGCATTGGGGCATGGTTGCAGCCCTCCCGGGGGTGAGGTCGCTCGGGTCCGACTTCACCCTCTGTGCTTATGTGGTGACTGGTGGTAATAGGTGATGCTGCTCGGAACGGCTCCTGTGTGGAGAATAGGGGGCGTGAGTATGCCAACCTTTGCGCCAGATCCCCTTCCGACCCCTTCTCCCAAACCTTGGTACCCGTGGGATGCACTGTCCCTGGAAAGCTCACCTGTTGATTAGTTTTGGCGAGCACTCCGTCCTGCTGCTTCTGGCAGGGAAACTTGTATGATCTGGACCGAGTTCCCTCAATGGTCCCTTGCATGTGGTAGTCCAGTCCTACTGCGACTAAGCCACTATACTTCAGGTAAGTGTTCCTGTTTGCCTTTGTCTTTCCTTGTTTGTTTTTGTTGTATTGTAAAGTTTATTGTCTTGTATTACTGTCCCTTTCGCTTTTGATGTTTGCTCTTTTGCTTTCTTACCTTGCAGGTGATGTTGTCTGCTCAGCAGAAGCTGCGGAGATCCAGGCTGCAGCCGGAGGAAATGAGGAACAAAGCTGCAGCGGTACAGTTGCTTGTAAATTGTTAACTAGGGGGCACTTGGGGTTCAAATGCGGCGTGGCCCTAGGACAGATTTTCTAACCTTGTCTTTCTTCTTCTTCACAGGGTCCGAGTTTGTGGATGCGGAGCACGGTGCTGCAACGTCCGGATCAAGATCACTGGATGTCAGGAGATGAGTCTGCAGATGAAGCGATGAAGCACCGGTTTCCTGGAGGTGAGTATGCAGGAGAACGCCTGGTTTCAAAGGTAAGTAAACAGGTCCAAGCAGCGGTGAGCATCACGTTGCACGCGAGTGCACAGTAACGCGAAGCACCGGCCTTAAGGATGGAGCAGCTTATATAGCTGAGCTTCTGAAGCCACGCCCACCAGGTTCAGCCTGCCTGCCGCACCCTGCCACACCCGATGAGTCAGTACATGAAGACCAGGCTTAGGGAGCCACACCCGATGAGTCAGCACATGAGGATGTTCTCTGGAATAAAGGCTTTCAGCTCTTGGAAAGTTCTTATAAAATAAAAGCACTCCTGCACTGAAATAAAGTAAAAGCACTCCAGCACTGAAATAAAGTGTTCCTGCTCACATCTCTACATGAGCCTGGCGCCAAAGGTGCTAGGACTGAGTCCGGCCAGGGCCCCTGTGTTTATTGGTCCAAAAGGGACATAAGTGAGTCAAGTGACCCATTGCCCCATCACTAGATGGTGTGGGTTTTGTGTTCTGGGGCCTGTGGCCATGATATCGCTAAAATTATGTCACCCATCACACCAAGTCAAAGCTGGGTGCCAACCTTGCCGCTGCTCTGACAACTGGAGGGGGATCACCAGAGGTGGAGGAGCTGACCCAGCATGAAGAGGCTATGAGCCAATTCATACGACTGGGGCAGGTGCACAGCGTGGGAGGCCTGGAAGGTTATGAGGACACGTCTGGTGAGTGACCAACATTGTGCATCCTGAGTATCAGCAAGAAGTATAATTGTGGTGCACATCTGGCTGCATTGGAATGACTGCCCTGGGTGAACCATGTCTTGTGGGGGACAGACTCCTGTCCAGTGGGCACAATAGTGGATACAAATCATGTGGTTTACATCAGTTGAACATGTCCTTTTGACCCTACTTATCCTCCACAAGCATCCCCCCACATCTGCCACATGATACCACTATGTGCACAGTTGTTTGCAGCATCCTTCACATGGGTGACCCTGCTCTGCTAGACATGTGCATGTGTCCCAAATTCTAGTTACCCCTCATGCCATGCAGGCTATTGAATCTCTTTTCACACATGTATGTATGTTCTGCCATGCCACATAGACCATCCAGGCTGACACAAAACAGACCTTATGGCATGCCCTGAGCGAGCGTGCATATGTTCAGACTGTACACATCCCCATTGCCCCAATGGCAATGACTCCAGAGGCAAATCCTTGTGCACCTGCTCCCTGTTACCCTCCCACACTCAGCCCACACTCCATGTGCCCACGTCCCTCTCCCTCTTGTGGGTAACTGTACCTTGGTCTTATCTACAACTCCATTAATCTTCTCTCGCCACTTCACGGACCTTGGCTAAATGGTCCTTTTACAGCCATACATCACCAGCGACTATTTGCTGTTTCCCTAACATATGGCATGCTCTCTTTGTCTACAGTCCCTGTACCAAGTCAACACTGGTGTGGCATGTGATGGACGCAGCATTGTATGTGCATATGTGTGGCTGCTTGTTGCCATGTAATGTAATTGCATGTCACAGAGACATATCCATCCTCATTTCACTGGTATTAGTCAAAAGTGTGCGGTAATATGGCTCCTAACATGCTTCTTAAGACCCTCTTGGTTGGCAATGTGTCCACTGGCACCATGACCCTGGGCAGGGAATTTGTTGTCCATTCTGCATATGCCATGCTCGCATTGCTTGTTGTCCACAGTGCGTGGATGCTGTATTTCTTCTTACTACATGCCCTACATTTTGTAGAATGACAGCTATGTGATATACATGTTTACTGTAGACACGTTGCACATGACTCCACATGTCTTTTTCTGTCCATGTGCAGGTCAGGATGCAACAGATGCAGAGGAGGAGAATGAAGAAGAGCCTGTGGGGCTTGAGACCACCAGTGGGGGATGTTGGGTGGCAGGCCGCGAGAACCCACTGATGCTCCAGGCCATCCTAAGGCTTGCTGCAGATTCTTCGGGATCTTTGCACTAAGCTGGCTCTGATGCAGAACTGGATGTGCAGTCCTCAATGCTGGCGGAGGTGAGTGCACCAATGGATGGCACCGTTGTGACCCGTGAGTCTTCAGGGGGTCAGATGCCTTCATAAGGCCAGTCAGTGGTGGCCCCCATCTGCAGTGGTTACGCCTGCAAGGCCACCCTCCTATGCATTGGTTACTGGTCTTGGGAGAGATGTCCAAGGGAGGGTTGCAGACCTACAGCCAAGGACAGGGGCATCACAGCAAGGGCCCTGCTCCCTTGCATCAGGCAGATGTGCGCCATGCACACATGGGGAATGTGGGCAGCCTGGGCAGAGTGGGAGCAGCAGATGTTGCGTTCTGCACACCGACAAGGTGCTGCCTTTGAGAGTCTGGCTAAGGGCATGGATAGGGTGGCCACTTTCATGACTCCCATAGCAACACAGGTGGCTCAACAGCTGCAGGTCATGCGTTCCACATGCCAGGGGCCGACGGGCAGATCTGCAATGTGTGCAGGCATCACTGCTTGCAGAGGGTCATGCACACAGGGATGCCCTGAGCAGTGAGATGTTGACAAGGCTGCACAGGGCTACAATCCGCGAGGAGCATGCAGCCACCAGTAGACTGTTTCCAACAGGAGTCGTTAGCATTGAGGCAGACAATCTCAGAAGAACTCTGTGCAACCCGTGAGGTTGTGAATAGTGACCTCACAGCCCTCAGTCTGCTGGTGTATTCATCAGTGTCATGCATGGCAGCTGCCACTGAGGACCAGGCCAGGGCACTGCATGGTCAGCCTCCAGGACCACTTCCACCATTCAACGCAGGATGGGGGTGCCAGCACATACATGCCTCCTGGTCCACCGTAGCTGTGAGATCCATGAGCCCATGGAGGGTTTTTTGTTTTTTATGATTTTCTTATTTTTATCATTGACATGCATCCTACCCCTACCCCCTCCTGGGTAGAACCCCTCGCTGTCTATGACAGACTTTTTTGTGTGCAACTTTTGTAGACCCCAGGGCCAGATCTGTGAATGGTACTTAACTATGCCTGTTGTAATGTCTTGTCCCATGTTGTTTCAGTCATCCGTAATGAGGCAGTGACTGCTGTCCCGGGGGAGACACCCTGCACCCTTTGACATCCATGTCACTCATTTGGTGGCACAGTTCCCGGTGAAGTTGTTGCGGGATTCACATTATGCCGGCTCAGTCAGCAGATAAGCATGAGCACTGTCTTGCATGATCAGCATGCGTGATTGTTCCCTGTATTTGCTGCATGTGTAAGTTTCCTTATATGTGCTTTGCATGCTACCATGCCATGATGTTTTTCAAGTGATACTTATTGTCTTCCTCCCTCGGTCAACTGAGCTATTCCCGCACCTACTGTGGTGTAGTGCATGCCCTTGGCCATCTCCAATCCAGACAGTGTACTCATTGATGGGATTTTCACTTGGCCTTCCCTCTCATTTTCACTCTCTATCTCTGTTGTGCTACGCTGCACTGATGGGCAGATCACAATCTATGTCCTGTCACCCTCTTGCACTCTGTGGTCCTTCTGCAGTGGGTTGTCTCAGCATTTTTTTCCTCCTCCATTCCTATGTTGTCATGGATGTGCAGTTTCTTTCCGTTGTTACTATGCATGTATTTGCATTTAGTGGATGTCTCTCCCGTGGGTTGCATCGCATGAAAGGCACGTGGGTACCCTGTGCAGGTAAGTGAAAGGCATTTGCAGATACGTGTGTGGTGTTTAGCTGGGAGTCTTGCACTGTGTGTGGTCACTTTGGATTGACCTGTGTTGTGGGCCACTGGTACTACTTCATCGGTGAATGTGTCACATGATGTGCTTCTGGTCATAGGTCTGGGCATTGTATGCTTTCTATGGATTAATGGGGCCACAGGTTGCAGGTTCCATATTGTGGGAGTTCCAGCTGTGTGGGCCTTTCTTGGGTGGTTGGCAGTGGCGTAACACAAAATGTGGGGGTCACCCTGCGAGCCATGCTGAGGGCCCCCCCCAACTCAGCAACAAATCACGGGTCACGCAACACTCTGGGCTGGCAATACGCACGAACGTGCTGCTGAAGGGGTATGTTGCACACTGTACTAGGAGAAAAACATAAATGTTTTAAGGCAATATACAGCACACTTTCTGAGACAAATTGGCCATAAAACCACAGTGTGTGCAATTGTTTTGTAGGGTAACACCAATCCAATACATGCAAGAGTGCACAGGAACATTAATGCTTTGCTATTAAAAATGCCATGCCACAATTAAAACATGTCCAACTGAACTAGACCAGTGTAGACACGTAATAACGTTATAGTAAAGCATGCCAGCCCACATTTAGACATACTTAGACTGGTTGCACCAAAACGCCAGTCGAAGAAATAACACTCATCAAAAAGAGAGCACATAAAAAAGCCTGCATCTCTGCGGCCTCTAACAACACGTCCAAACTCTTTAAAATATGCAAGGAACTTGTCAATCCTGTTGCGGTCTCTACCTCTCCTGTTCCCTCCCAGGCACTCTGTACGGCTCTGGCCTCTCACTTCTCTGCTAAATCTCAGGACATCCTGTCCTCTATCTCCTCTTCCTCTCCCGCTTCCTCTCCCGGCCACATTTGCCCATCTCTACCTCTCCTCATCTTTTTTCCTCTTTCTCTCTGACAACACATGACAAGGTTTCTGTTACGCTCACCACAGGGGCGTCGATCGGACCCGGACAGCTGCGGTCTCCACCAACGTGATGCGTAGTGAAGAGATGATAGTCTGGACTGGCCCGCCTAATCTTGTCTGCTGGACTCGTAGAAGTATTCTCCTGCAAGTGGAGAAAGGGATTTAGCCACCCGTGGACTTTAGTGATGGCCCCCCAACAGTTCTCGCTCTCCCCACTAATCACCTCCGATATCCCCTTTTGGTAATCTCACCTTATGTTTTTAAATGATGAGCTCTCCATCCTGCATGCAGGGGCGCGTAGATACCAGTTACTTCACTGGGCTGAAGGTACTGGAGGAGTCCAAGAGGAATATTAACTCCAGTGTCTATAAAGTTCAATGAGTTCAATATGTCCGTTGTTCACTCTTGTTCCATTCCCTCGATAGGGCGCAGCTGGGTCCAAAAGAATATTGCCTGGAGGCAGCTGATGGCGTTCAGGTAAGAGTCTGTATTCATTACGACCCTGGCGGAAGACCATGGTGCTATTAGCACCATGGTCCATGCTGGTAAGTTACCGACTCCGCCATGGAGAAAGGGGGAATTACCACCCCATTACAAGGTTGGCGGGGCGGTAATTCCCCCTTCTTCCATGGCCCTTCCCCATTCCCAGTTTTGACCCATAGGGCTCAATGGGAATGGAGAAGGCGCTAATTGCGGCATCATAATTAGCACCAAGGTCCCTTTGCGGGTCCCTACTTTAACGGCTGGTCTACACCAGCCGTTAAGGTCGGGTCCCGCAAAGAGACCTCGTAATTAGGCGCTAATAGGTTAACACCGCCACAGCCTTTTACGGCGCCGTTAACCCATTAGTGCCTGGGTCGTAATGAGGCCCACTGTCCGGTAAAAGTTGCATGAGTTTAACTTGCTGTTTTCTCTCCCTTTTTAGGTGCGGCATAGGAAGATGCAGCGAATTAAAGAATAATACCTATGGTGGCAAAGAGATTGTCTTTGTCGGTTTTCTCGGCTCACCTTGTTATTCCTTTTGTTTTCCCCCCAGGTGCTGGATTTCGACGAAGAAAATGATGGATGCAGTGCAGAGTCGAAAGATGCGGTGGACTGGTGAGTATAACGCGGCACTGCTGCTGGCGAAGCGACGAGTGCTGAAATAATGTCCTTTCCAGGCTCAGAGATGTGCTGGGTCCAGAATCAGGTAAGGAATCAAATAATGTCCGTGATCTAACCTCTTCTCCTTTCTTTTCCTTTTGTTTAGGAGCTCTGGATTCGAGGCAGGCGTGCCAGAAGACTGGATGCTGACTTGCAGACACGGTGAGCGTCACGCTGCTGGATGCAAAATAACGCGAAGCATGGGCTGCTGTTCGGGCGCGGTTTAAATAGCCTGCAAAGTAGTCCCAGGTAAGAAGTTCTCCAGAACCACACCCTAGTGAAAAATAGTCCCTGTAATAAAATAGTCCCATCCAGGCCTCACGTTGGCTTGGACTCATTTGCAGCATGGTCTGCATAAGGTAAGTAAAGTTTATGGGCCTGGCGCCTATGGCGCCAGGACTTTTTTCTATGATGAGCCTGGCGCCTAAGGCGCCAGGACTGAATCCAAACAGCCCCCAGCTGGGGCTGTTGGGGTTTTAATGAGTATCTGGATGCCTGCTCCCGGGGCTGATGGACACGATCCGGATGCCCGGGGGTAGGCATCATGACAGCACTCCCCCCCCAAGGCCCCTCCTAAAGTTGTTCTTCCCCTTGGCCCTGGCTTGTCTGGGAAGTCCCGATGGAATTTTTTCAGCAATCAAGGAGCATGAACGTGGTCACTAGGTTCCCATGACCTTTCTTGTGGTCCGTAACCCTTCCAGTTGATTAAATAAAAAAGTCTTCATTTAACCATTTTAGAGTCCAGGATGTTTTTTACCTCGAATTCAGGTTCTCCATCTATTAGGATGGGGTCAGGTGGTTTGGTTAATCTTGTCCCGGTTTAACTGGTTTTAGAAGTGAAACATGAAAGACAGGATGAATCCGCATATTAAAGGCTAGTTCTAATTTGACAGCCACCGGGTTGATAATGGCCTTAATGGTGTAAGGTCCCAAATATCTAGGATTAAAAGTCTGAGTTCCTTTCAGAGGTATATGTCTTGTAGCCAGCCAAACTTGGTCTCCGATTCGACATGGTGGGGTCTCAATTCTATGTTGATCACCATTTTTCTTTTATTTCTCTTTTGCTTGTTTCAAATGTTTTGTTGCCTCTTTAAAGGCTTGTGTAATAGTAGTATGCAGATGAGTTACTGCCGGCATTTCTAAATGCTGGGGCGAATCGAGTTCTGAGGTTCGAGGATGATGTCCATATATGATATAAAAGGGGCTTTGTCCGGTTCCTGAATGTACAGAGTTGTTGTATGCGTATTCAGAAATCCATAAAATGTCCTTCCAATTACTTTCGGTTTGGTGGAGCATACAACGTAGGTATTGTTCAAGAGTCTGGTTGGTTCTCTCCGTCTGACTATCGGTTTGGGGATGGTGACTAGTTGATAACCTTACGTCGATTTGTGCCAATTGACAACACTTCTGCCAAAATTGCGAAATGAACTGACTACCTCGGTCAGAGATCAATACGGAAGGAAATTCATGTATTCGAACAATATTTTCGGGAAATTCCTTGGCCAAGATTGAAGCAGAAGGTAATCCTTTTAAAGGAATTAAGTGGGCCATCTTGGAAAAAAGATCTGCAATAACTAGAATGGTGTTGAATCCATTACATGGCGGTAGATCTGTAATAAAGTCTAAAGACAAAGTGTGCCATGGTGCGGGTGGAATATCTAAAGGTTGTAAAAGACCAGCTGGTTTCTTCTTTTGACTTTTGTTCTGGGCGCAGATGCCACAAGACAGTACAAATGACTTTACATCTTTTTGCCAGGTGGGCCACCAGAATTGTCTTTTAATTTTAGCTTCAGTTTTTGCAATTCCTGGGTGCCCTTCCATCAGAGCTTCATGGTAATTGGAGATTACTTGTTCTTGTAGTTCCTTGTGTGGTAGAAATAGACGCCCTTGATAGTAAGGTAGGTCATTGACAACTGAATAATCTTGGCCCTTTTTAACCTAGTCCTGCAGGGCTGCTGAATCAAAAAGTTGTTGGATCTTTAAATGAATATCTTCTAAGGTCTGTCGAGTAGTTATCCCAAGGATTCTTTGTTCAGGAATTATAGGCACCGGTTCCGGGTTCGAATATGCTTCTCCCATCCCGATTCGGGACAAAGCGTCTGCCTTACCATTCTTACAACCTGGTCGATAAGTAATGACGAAATTGAATTCGGCAAGGAATAAGGCCCATCGAAGTTGACGCGATGATTGGGCCTTGGCTGTTTTTAAATACGGCAAGTTCCTGTGATCGGTGATTACAGTAATGGTATGCCTGGCACCGAGAAGATAATGCCGCCAAGTCTTGAAGGCGGATTTGATGGCTCACAACTCTTTATCGATAACCACATAGTTTAATTTGGGGGCCGAGAATTTTCTGGACCAAAATGCTACTGGATGAAGTTAACCGGTTTCTGGATCCTTCTGGGACAGGACAGCCCCCATGGCTAAACTGGATGCATCGGTTTCAACTATGTATGGGAGCTCGGGGCGTGGATGCTTTAAGACAGGTGCCCACGTGAATTTCAATTTCAGTTCTTGGAAGGCTTTTTCAGCCTCTTTGGTCCACAAGACGCGTTTGTTTTTTCGCAAAAGTGCTGTGCTGGGGTGTACAACATATGAGAAGTCAGGAATAAATCTGCGGTAGAAATTAGCAAACCCAAGCATGCTTTGCACCCCTTTAACTGAACTGGGTGATGTCCACTTGAGAATTGCGTCCACCTTTCGAGAGTCCATTCGGACTCCTCTTGAGTCAGGATAAATCCAAGGAATTCAACTTCTGTAGCATGAAAAAAACACTTTTCCAATTTTGCATATAACTTGTACTGGCGTAGTTTCTCAAGGACTGCACGAACGTGCTTAACATGGTCTGATTCTGTGGAGGAGTACACTAGAATATCGTCTATGTATACGACAACACAGACGTCAATGAGTTCACGAAGGACATCATTCATAAAATACTGGAAGGCTGCTGGTGCATTGCACAACCCAAAGGGCATCACCTGATATTCGAATAATCCGTACTTGGTGCGAAAAGCGGTCTTCCATTCGTCGCCCTTCTTTACACGTACCAGATGATATGCCCCTCGGAGATCTAATTTAGTGTAGATGCAAGCATCCTTTACTTGGTCTAGTAGTTCGGGGATCAGAGGCAATGGATATCGGTTCTTCACCGTGATCTGGTTTAATGCGCGGTAGTCTATGCACGTTCTGAGGTAACCTTCCTTTTTGGGCACGAACAATAAAGCTGAAGATGCAGGGGACTTAGATGGACGAATGAAGCCATTAGCAAGGTATTGGTCCAAGTATTGTCGTAGGTGACGGTTTTCGGGTTCCGTAAGGGCATAGATCCTACTGCATGGAGGTTGTGCACCGGGTATGAGGTCGATTTGACAATCGTATGATCTATGAGGTGGTAAGGTGTTTGCCTGTTCTTTTTGGAAAACATCCTGGAATTCTTGATATTCATTAGGTAACTGCATGACTGGATTAGCGACTGTGGCCAGGCTTTTGTTCAAGGTTTTTTCCGGGTAACAGGTGTGTGCACACTCCGGGAAGGTTACTCTCTTCTCTCGCCAATCAATACAAGGATTATGTGTTTCCAACCAAGGTATCCCCAGTATTATTTGGAACTGCAGGGTTTTGATTAAGTCAAACACAATAGTCTCTCGATGCCCATCTTGACCCAACAGTGTCATCTCTGTGGTGGAATGAGTTACAGGCCCAGAGGCAATTTCAGCTCCATCGACTGTGGTGATAACATCCGAAGTGGTCTTTTTGCAGAGAGGTAGATTCATCCTAGAAGCCAATTCGTGGTCCACATAGTTTCCCACGGCCCTGCTATCAATGTATGCCCTAACTGCGTGCACACGTGATGGCTGCCTTGGATCAATAAGGACCATTGGTATGATTAGGTGCGAGGTCTGAGTGTCCTTCTTTAAGCTCGGCAAGCGGACCTCTAGACTTGTCGGGGGTGGTCGTTTCCCGAATCAGGCTCTGTTTGATTTCTATCAGCAACTCCGACTACTTTCTTGGATGGTTTTATAGGGCAATCCCGTAGAAAATGTCCTGAGGCCCCACAGTACAGACACAACTGCATCTGTCGTCTCCTTTCTCTTTCTTTTTGAGTTAAGGGTCCCTTAACCCCCCCGATCTGCATTGGTTCTGATGCATCTATTCCTTTGGGAGTAACATTGGGTTTAACCAATACCCAATTCTCGAACTTAGCTCGATCAGCTTTTCTATTCTGAAGTCGGTGGTCTAGCTGGACCACTAAGTCTATATATTCTGCGCAATCCTGAGGTGGGTTCACAACTTGGGCCAAAACATCTTTGAGTTCACCCCAAAGTCCACAATGACATAATGTAATTCGCTTTACCTCTGGCCATCCGGTTTCCACCACCAACCTATTGAAGGTTGCGATATAAGTTAGCAGGTCCTTGTTTCCTTGTGGTAGGGATAGAAGTTCGTTATCCAGGGCCTGTCCCTGTGAATGTCTGGCGAATAATCTTTCCATGCTCAATTGAAAACCCTGAAAATCCCGAAGAAGAGGGTCATCCTGGTTGACTAATGGAATTGACCAATCCGCTGCGCTGCCACTAAGGTATAACAGTACAAAGGCTACTTTGGCTTGGTCGTTTGGAAAAGCTTCTGGTCTGCATAAAAAGTGCAAGTGGCATTGGTTCATGAACACGGCGAACCTTTTCGGGTCCCCAGCAAAGCGTTCGGGTGGAGCTAAAGGAATGCTCCCTGGTAGAACCACTTGCACAGGGCTGCTCGATGAAACGGGGGTTGAATTCCCCCCAAGTCCAGGTAGTAGTGTTTGCCCGGTTTGGTTTTGCAGCAGTTGTCTGGCAAGATCATCAGTGCGCTCCTTTGACACATTCAGTTCTCTCCTGAGGGCATTAGTTTCTTGGCGCGCAGAGTGCACTTCTGCCCTACGTTCTCCTAACAATTAGGCTAGTTGGTCGGTTTCTGAGGTCTCCATTACGCCCGGGTGGGGATTTGTAGATAGGCTTCGCGTTCTTTTACGCTCACCTGGTTCCCACAGGGGCATCAATCGGACCCGGACAGCTGCGGTCTCCACCAATGTGATGCGTAGTGAAGAGATGATAGTCTGGACTGGCCTGCCTAATCTTGTCTGCCGGACTCGTAGAAGTATTCTCCTGCAAGTGGAGAAAGGGATTTAGCCACCCGTGGACTTTAGTGATGGCCCCCCAACAGTTCTCGTTCTCCCCACTAATCACCTCCGATATCCCCTTTTGGTAATCTCACTTTATGTTTTTAAATGATGAGCTCTCCATCCTGCATGGCATGCAGGGGCGTGTAGATACCAGTTACTTAACTGGGTTGAAGGTACTGGAGGAGTTCCGGAGGAATATTAACTCCAGTGTCTATAAAGTTCAAAGAGTTCAAAATGTCTGATGTTCACTCTTGTTCCATTCCCTCGTTAGGTTGCAGCTGGGTCCAAAAGAATATTGCCTGGAGGCAGCTGATGGCGTTCAGGTAAGAGTCTGTATTACTAAACACTGTCCGGTAAAAGTTGCATGAGTTTAACTTGCTGTTTTCTCTCCCTTTTTAGGTGCGGCATAGGAAGATGCGGCAAATTAAAGAATAATACCTCCGGTGGTAAAGCAGGTAAGCCTATGGTGGCAAAGACATTGTCTTTGTCGGTTTTCTCGGCTCACCTTGTTATTCCTTTTGTTTTTCCCCCAGTTGCTGGATTTCAACAAAGAAAATGATGGAGGCAGCA
Source organism: Ambystoma mexicanum (assembly GCF_040938575.1). Taxonomy (NCBI): domain Eukaryota; kingdom Metazoa; phylum Chordata; class Amphibia; order Caudata; family Ambystomatidae; genus Ambystoma; species Ambystoma mexicanum. The sequence goes on along the minus strand of NC_090935.1, from coordinate 471,168,977 downwards.
CCGAGTCGAAAGATGCGGTGGACTGGTGAGTATAACGCGGCACTGCTGCTGGCGAAGCGACGCATGCTGAAATAATGTCCTTTCCAGGCTCGGAGATGTGCTGGGTCCGGAATCAGGTAAGGAATCAAATAATGTCCGTGATCTAACCTCTTCTCCTTTCTTTTCCTTTTGTCTAGGAGCTCTGGATTTGAGGCGGGCGTGGCAGAAGACTGGATGCTGACTTGCAGACACGGTGAGCGTCACGCTGCTGGATGCAGAATAACGCGAAGCATGGACTGCTGTTCGGGCGTGGTTTAAATAGCCTGCAAAGTAGTCCCAGGTAAGAAGTTCCCCAGAACCACACCCAAGTGAAAAATAGTCCCTGTAATAAAATAGTCCCATCCAGGCCTCACATTGGCTTGGACTCATTTGCAGCATGGTCTGCATAAGGTAAGTAAAGTTTATGAGCCTGGCACCTACGGAGCCAGGACCTTTTTCTATGATGAGCCTGGCGGCACCAGGACTGAATCCAAACAGCCCCCAGCCGGGGCTGTTGGGGTTTTAATGAGTATCTGGATGCCTGCTCCTGGGGCTGATGGACACGATCCGGATACCCGGGGGTAGGCATCATGACAGTTTCTAGACAAGTCCTATCTATGAAAGTGTCATCCAAGCAGATGCTCCCCTGCTCCTCCACAACCATCAAGGAACATATTGACACCCTCGCTCCAGCCTTGGCCGATTTCTGTAATCACTCTTTTGCCACTGGAACGTTCCCCTCTCTCCTTAAGCACTCCTTTGTGCACCCACTCCTCAAGAAGCCGTCTGCCGATCTTACCTGCCCGGCAAACTATTACCCAATCTCCATCACCCCTTTCCTGGGCAAACTCTTGGAAAAGCTTGCCATCTACCAGCGTACTCTCCACACTGAATCTGTTGGTTGTCGCCATGACCATCAGTATGGCTTCAGAGCTGCCAGAGGCACAGAAACTGGTCTCCTGAACACCTGTGAAGATCTGCTCTCTAACCTTGATTCCAGCATTCCTTCTGTCCTCATCCTCTCTCTTTCCTCTGCTTTCGACATGGCCAACCACGCCATCCTGATCAATCGACTCTGTGAGAACCTGGGCATCAAGGATCAAGCCCTGGAGTGACTGACCTCCTTCCTCTTGGACCGCCCCTCCCATCCCAGGTCCAACTTGGTCCCTTTCTCTCTGCCACCTCTCTCTGCCTGTGGCGTTCCCCAGGGCTGTATCCTCTCACCCGGTTTTTTCAACCTCTACTTGGCCCCTTTGGCTCACCTGATCTCTGCCTTCTCCTCTAACTTTCAGTGTTATGTGGATGATTCAGCTTTCCTTCAGGCTCCCCTCAGCCTCCTCACTTCTCTTGCTCATTCCTGATTGTCTATCCACGATTCAGGATTGGTGCGCCTCCAATGATCTCTGCCTTAATGCCAGTAAGACAGAGATCCTTCTGATTGGGACACCTGCCCCTGCTTTCCCTCACTCCCACTGGCCACCCACCTTGGCCCTCTTCCTTCGCCTTCCTGCGAGGCAAAAAACCCTGGTGTCATCTTCGACTCCACTCTCTCTTTCTCTCCTCACATCTCAGACGTCACCATGAAGTCCCACTGCCAGCTGCTCCCCCTCAAAGGGTCTCTTCCCTTTCCCACTTTCCACCATAAGCTCACTGTCTCCAGATCCATGGTTCTCTCTAGGCTGGACTACTGCAACAGCCTCTTTCTCAACCTGCCTTCCTCTACTCTCTGCTATCTGCAACTAATCCAGAACAGAACTGCAAGACCTATCCTTGGCCTCGAGCCCAGGAATCGTATCCCTCCAGCCCTGAAATCTCTCCACTGGCACCCGGCGGCTGCAAGGATCAGGTTCAAGACCCTTTGCATTGTCCACAAGGCTTTCTGGGGCTGTGGCCCGCACTACATCCAACCCTCTCTTCCAAAATACCTTCCTTCTCAAGCCATTTGTTCAGCTACCTCCAACTCTCTAGGGGTTAGATGCTTCTCCAGGCAGAGAGTGGGGGTAGATCTCTTTCCTCTGCTGGTGCCTCCCTCTGGAATGGCCCTCTCAAACTTGAGCCGGACCACCTGAAGTTTCGGAAGCAGCTCAAAACTATCCTCTTCTCCTCTGCTTTCGCTCTCTCCCACCCCTGCTGACCTACCTGTCTGCTGTACCGACTGGTTGCTTGGCACCCTCAGACTCTCTGAGTCCAGGCTCTTTCTTGATCGGTCACCCTTGCACTGCCTCCGGAACTACCATGCACTTAGGGGCTGTAACTGTAACCCTGCAGTCCCTTGTTCTCCTTGCACTATCCAGAGCTGTGCTGCCCTGGCTGCACTTACTCAGAGCATTGCTGTCCTGTTTTCCCCTCCCCTCTCCCTTGCACTTCACCCCTCCCTTCTCGTTCTCACACTTGCACAATCTGAATGACACAAGGCCTAATAAGATCATTTGTCTTGTCCTCCCTCTATATTCCCTTCCTTGTCTTGTCGTGCCTAGAAACACTTGTGTACAGGCGCGTTATAATTGACGTATATCATATCATATATCATTTTATCAAAGATGCATAGAAAAATATACAATGCTGCAGTAAGAAATGGCTAGACTTGCAGCACCCAAATGCCATTCTAGCCAGGTAATTACATTTAGTAGGACTGCTTTATCAGAAATGCCCAGTTAAAAGAAAATCATACCAAACTGAGGAATGGCTAAACTGGCTGCACCAAAATGCCTCTCTAGCCACTAATACCGCATATCATGCCTGCTTAGCCTGGACATGGACAGCCATTATGATTTTATCGCTTAATCCCACCCCCCCACACAGCCCCACTCCCTCACACCCCCCACCCCAACCTACAAAATCAGCTCCATGGCCCAAAATTACCTCCATGTCCCTTGTCCTTGTCCCTGAGCTTATGTATGAGGCTCCTTGCCTCATAGGTAAGTAGTGGGATGACGAAGAGTGGGAGTAGGAGTTATGAAGATTATAGGTAGCTAAATCAGACATTACCTCCATGTACCTCTACTTCATCCTAGTACTTGTGTATGAGGCACGGTGCCTCATACACAAGTACTGCCTCATACATAAGAACTGGGATGAGAAATAATATGGCTAGGAGTAATGAAGATTACCAATAAGTAATCAAGGCATTAAACACAATTAGTGGCACAAACACCATTGAGTTGAATGGGCTTCAGCACTTCCCCCCTGAAATTTTGGGCTATGTTGACTTGACCTGGCTGACCTTTAGAGTAGTTGCTGGACAGAACAGGACACAGATGTTAAACGGGATCTGGGTTTCGCTGTTAACAAGGGCCCAGCAATTACCAACGTAAAACATTTCACTGTTAGTACCTGCATTCAAATGCCACATTTATTAGGCAATTGAAGTTGTGATGTGGGTTTAGTACTTGCATGCTAGGGTAGTAATTGGAAGGGAAGAGAGGAGACCGCTCATTCTCACAGCAGTGCATACGTGGGTGCTTTCAGACTTAAAGAAGAGAGTTAACTGCTTGTAACATTGATGCTTCACTAGAATAGTGTCATTAAAATGCGTAAAGAAGTTAGATACCCCACACAAATAAGTTTTCCCCTCTCCAGCGCCATGAAGTTAGCGCCTCTCCCAAAATTTGAAGGGTTAGCCCCCCAAAATGTAGGTTTTGTTGTGCAACTGAAGACAAGCATAAACACTGTTCACCATATACACACACACACACCCAGCCATCGATACATTTAAGTGTGCACTCTTTCACTATACAGGCACACCCAGGCAGCCATCCATACATTTTAGTGTGCACCCTTTCACCATAAAGGCACACTCAGGCAGCCATCCGTACATTAAGTGTGCACCCTTTCACCATACAGGCACACACACCCAGGCACCCACCCATACATTTAAGTGTGCACGCTTTCACCATACACTCACACAGGAAGCCACCTATACATTTATGTGTGCACCCTTTCACCATACAGTCACACCCAGGCAGCCACCCATACATTTAAGTGTGCACCCGTTCACCATACTTGCACGCACACGCACCCAGCCACCCATACATTTGTGTTCACCCTTTCACCATACACTAACACAGGCAGCCACCAATACATTTAAGTGTGCACCCTTTCACCATACACTCACACACACACAGTCATGGGGTTGGGGGAGCCCTATTACTGAAACAAGAAATTGGGGCACATTACGGGTCCGGCAGTAACCGTGCCTTTGCTACCGGCGGATTTCTGCCAGACCCGTAAAAAATGACCGGCACCTGACTTCCCGGTGCCACCGGACTATTCCAAGTCAGATGACGGTAATTTTGTCAATCCCCATTCCCATAGAGCCCAATAGAACTCCATGGGAATGGGGACACAGAAGCACCGGCACCGTTGTTAATGGTGCCGGTGCTTGCATGACGGATCTGCCTACTATGGTTGCTGTGCCCGGCAGGGTCAGACCTGTTGGGCATGGAGGCCCTAGCAGGCAGACCTTTAATATGCTGGTCCGGAAATAACGGTGGCGGTAAGCTTAACTGCACTTTTGTTTCCGGACCAGCATGGTCAGAATGAGCCCCATTGTTTCTTTTTTAAGTCACTGTGAACCGAAACATAACGGAAATAATTTCTTTATGAAGGCAGAGTGACTATGAAAATAAACTTTCTTTTTGAAGTCATAGGGCTCCCCCCCAACCTATGACATGGAGGCCTCCAGCCTAGGATCCTCCATGTCATGGCGTGGAGGAGCCCTTGGACTTCAAATTGTAGTCACTCTGCATTCATAAAGAAATGATTTCTGTTACATAAATCGTTTCTTTATGAATGCAGAGTGAATCTAAAAAGAAAAGTTTTTTTTTCTTTTTAAATCATTTTTTTTCTCCAGTTGGGGCCCCTTCCCAGGACATGTGCTGACGGGGGCCCCCCACGCCGCAGGTGTTGCGGGTACCCATTACGCCAATGGTGGTTGGGAATGGGAGGCAGGGACAGCTGTTTGTGGTCTGTGACAGGAGTTGATGGTTATGCCGGTGTGTGTATCATTGCACTTTGCATATGTGTACTAAGTGAAACTTCGTATCCCATGCAATGTTTGGGGGTGATGGTTCTATGGCACATTTTACCTCTCTTGCTCAGGGTTCCACATTGATGGTGTGCAGCCCCAGTTATGATTCACAAACATGTAACCATTGATGCACATTTTTGTGATGCTATGTTGTGTACAGGCACACTACGCTGTGCAGTGTTGGTGTTTTTACATGCATGTCCCATGCATGCTGCACCATGGTGGTTGCAGCTTCAAATTGACCGCAGTTCGGTGCATGGTGCTGATGCATTCAATAGAATACACAATTGAACCAATTGTATGCTGTCACAATGAAGTCTACATTAACCTTGCACTTTTTCCTTGCATCCTACTTTTTGCATGCATTTATCCTGGTTGACAGTTTCACATTGCATGTCTTCCATGGCAGTTGCCTAAGTGACAAGCCTTCCAGTCTGATATCAGCCTCTTTTAAATGCTGTCTCCAACATGGTCCTGCATGGAGTGCAAGAGGTGAGTGTTTGTGTGCAGGCCTTCTTGTGCTTTGCATCATGTGCTCCCATGACTGTGTTCACTGCAGTGTCCCACTACTGCGCTGGTGATGGCATGACTTGTCATGTCATTGCTTGTCTTCTAGGGGGGTCCCTGCTTTTTTGGATGCTCACTTACCTGCATTTCTGAGATATTCTCATTTTCAAGCAGCATGTTGACTGATGCATGTTGTTGTGAATGTGCCATCAGCTTGGAAATGGGATATGTGACATTCACATTTGCTCCATGTCATCCAGGGGGTCAGGCAGTGTGGGGGTTGTGGTTGTTTGTGAGTGTGTGTGTTTTGTGTGTTTGAATTGCATGCAGTGTGCTGGTGTTGCTGCATGTGTGCTGGGACACATGTTGATGGTTGTCTTGTGAGTTGTTGGTTGCATGTGGGTCTATGCTTTTTGAGTGTATGGATGTATTTGCTGCACTCAGTTTGTATTTTTTCATTGTCTGTCAGAGAATGATGGCTATTCCATGGGATGAAGATTGACTGTCGACTGCATGCCCAGGGGACAGGTAAGATGTGCATTTATCCTGATCCTTATGGAATGGCTACATTAATTACTGCATGTCTGGATGTGGCCATTCTGATTTGTCACCCTCTTGGTCACAATGTCAATTGCCTTTAGTTGAGTGGTTCCATTGGGATGGGGTTTATTGTGGTCATGTTGCCAGAATCTGTCAAATGTGGATCCTTACTGCACTATTTTTCCACACCCCACAATAGGGACATGTTTCTGCACATCATGCACATTCTAGGCCACATGCCCTTTGCCCAACCATACACAAGCGGTGTGCCTGTGTGTGCGGATGGTGTGCCACCACCATGTCCACCGGGACGCCACGCCGTGTATCAACACTGTGCAGGACACACGCGGCCAAAATGATCCTGCAGAATAGTGGTGGTGCATATAGCAACACATACCACTCAAGGAAAAAATGTATTTCTTATATTCAATACACCTCATCTGGGGATGCAGACCTTTCTTTTACATCTACGTTACAGTATCACACAAAACAGGGACAGGTATATGTCATTGTTTCTCACATTTATTTGTCAAAAACTATTATTGTGTACCCTATATCTGACCCTGACCAGAAGAACATCCTGATCCTCCGAGGTGTTCTCATCCTTGGTTGCGATGGTGTGCCGCCTATCTAAAATGATAGGAAAAAGGAGTGAGTCCAATGACCCTAACACTACAATGAAAAAAAGTTGAGTAAAAAAGCTCAATCTGGGAACCCGTCCCTGAGAAGAGCAAAGCAGGGTATTTGTGGTGAAGCAGTTCGCAGGGGAGTATTCGAAAACTGGTACCTTGCCAGAAAATGTATTCACCCTCTGCGAAGTGTGTTTAACCTACCCATAAAAAGCTATTTCTTAAATAAAAAAGCGAATTGAAACCCTTTCAAAAGTACCAATTGTCTTTCGTATTTACTACGTGAGCACCTTCAATTCCACAATATGAGTTATTCCATTTTTTCACAGGGGAATTTCGAAAGGCACAACAAATGTAATTAAAACCAATCTTGTGTCATATAGACACTGGTCATTCATAATTTATTAATTTTTTGCATGTCTCTCGTATAACTTAGAGATATCTGTATGTTCTTAGGTCGACTGGTTTCGATTATGTATTTTTTGGAATCATCTTCTTCAGGAATATTTCTCAGTTTGAAGCATCTGTCATCCACCCATTAGAAATGGCGGGGCACTCAGCTCAACCTAGGGGATAGAGTCAAAATGACATATTTTAAGCCGGGTTCTTTTTAGGGAGTTACATTTCCATATAAGCTCAAAATGCAGTTAACAGTATGTTGTACAGTGGCATTTTCTTAATGTATCGCCTTTCCCCAGATATATGGGTATACACCACATGCCATTGTTTTTATTACTCTTAACATCATGTCTCAAGTACCTTTTTCTGCTCTATCCATGTGTTTAATGCGCATCATTTTTTCGAAGACGGTGTGACATTCTTAGAGATGGTGTGTATATGTCACCCTCTGGTTGGTTGGGAATCCAGGTGTCTCCACAGAAAGCGGGCCGTAAACAGAGAGAGAGAAAGAAACATTTTCTCTCAGTTCACACACCCATCTGTTAGGGTTTACAAAGTAACATCCCATGATCTATGCTGGGCTTACAATAGTTGCTACATGTGAACATGTAGAACAACAAATATTGTTTAAAGGTTATCCTCTGCTTTAGATGAACCGCATACACATAAAAGGGGAGGGCCGGTTACTATGCCAAAATGCCCACAGGCTTTTTCGCGCGAGATTCCTCATGGAGACTCGCAGCACGAAAAGTGCAGACACAATTGCAGTTAAAGGTAAGCTTTACTCTTGCAGCAAATATAACGGCGAATGTGCTTAAATATAACTATAACTATTTCCGTAATGACAAACGTCTAACTGTGCACGACGCACACCAGCACAGGATAACTCATCGCTGTTATAAATGATGATAACGAGGATATTAGAACCGAACATAAAAACAGCAACTTTTTGTAAAATGTCCTATGGCGGTGCGGCAACACTACTACAATGGCACCAATCTCATAAATACTAACAGGCCGATTCATGTAATTCCTCTCAAAAGTGTCGCACGCGGCTGGCGCACAGCATGCCCGTGCGAATGTCTGCGCCAGCCGCGTGCGATAAAATCCAATTTCCGCGCACAGCGTATTCATGGATTCCCACCTCCAAAAGCAGACGTGGCGCAGAGTGGCGCAGCGACCCTGCAGCAGCGCCAGTTACGCCCCCAAGAATGCCCTTGTGCAAGGAAAAGCCATCAAGATCGCAAAACCATCGCAAAGGGCTGCGCCAACCCTGTACCAGTTTACCGGACTGGCAAACAGCAAACGCAAAGCGGGGAACGTGTATTACGGGTGTCGGGAACATGCGTGCGCGAGAAGTTTCACACGCGACCTGGCCTGGGGGAGCGTGTGCGTGTATTTCAGGGGTGTGCGAGAAGTTCCACACGCGATTGGCCTGGGTGCGTGTATTTCAGGGGCTCGCGGGTGGTTTCACACGCGATCGGGCCTGGGGGAGCGTGTGCGTGTATTTCAGGGGTGCGCGAGAAGTTCCACACGCGATTGGCCTGGGCGCGTGTATTTCAGGGGTGCGCGAGAAGTTCCACACGCGATTGGCCTGGGTGCGTGTATTTCAGGGGCTCGCGGGTGGTTTCACACGCGATCGGGCCTGGGGGAGCGTGTGCGTGTATTTCAGGGGTGCGCGAAAAGTTCCACACGCGATTGGCCTGGGCGCGTGTATTGCAGGGGCTCGCGGGTGGTTTCACACGTGATCGGGCCTGGGGGAGCGTGTGCGTGTATTTCAGGGGTGCGCGAGAAGTATTACACGCGAATGGCCTGGGTGCGTGTATTTCAGGGGTGCGCGAGAAGTTCCACACGCGATTGGCCTGGGTGCGTGTATTTCAGGGGCTCGCGGGTGGTTTCACACGCGATCGGGCCTGGGGGAGCGTGTGCGTGTATTTCAGGGGTGCGCGAGAAGTTCCACACGCGATTGGCCTGGGCGCGTGTATTGCAGTGGCTTGCGGGTGGTTTCACACGCGATCTGGCCTGGGGGAGCGTGTGCGTGTATTTCAGGGGTGCGTGAGAAGTATAACACGCGAATGGCCTGGGTGCGTGTATTTCAGGGGTGCGCGAGAAGTTCCACACGCGATTGGCCTGGGTGCGTGTATTTCAGGGGCTCGCGGGTGGTTTCACCCGCGATCGGGCCTGGGGGAGCGTGTGCGTGTATTTCAGGGGTGCGCGAGAAGTTCCACACGCGATTTGCCTGGGCGCGTGTATTTCAGGGGTGCGCGAGAAGTTCCACACGTGATTGGCCTGGGCGCGTGTATTTCAGGGGTGCGCGAGAAGTTCCACACGCGATTGGCCTGGGCGCGTGTATTTCAGGGGTGCGCGAGAAGTTCCACACGTGATTGGCCTGGGTGCGTGTATTTCAGGGGCTCGTGGGTGGTTTCACATGCGATCGGGCCTGGGGGAGCGTGTGCGTGTATTTCAGGGGTGCGCGAGAAGTTCCACATGCGATTGGCCTGGGCGCGTATATTGCAGGGGCTCGTGGGTGGTTTCACATGCGATCAGGCCTGGGGGAGCGTGTGCGTGTATTTCAGGGGTGCGCGAGAAGTATTGCACGCAAATGGCCTGGGTGCGTGTATTTCAGGGGTGCGCGAGAAGTTCCACACGCGATTGGCCTGGGTGCGTGTATTTCAGGGGCTCGCGGGTGGTTTCACACGCGATCGGGCCTGGGGGAGTGTGTGCGTGTATTTCAGGGGTGCGCGAGAAGTTCCACACGCGATTGGCCTGGGCGCGTGTATTTCAGGGGTGCGCGAGAAGTTCCACACGCGATTGGCCTGGGTGCGTGTATTTCAGGGGCTCGCGGGTGGTTTCACACGGGATCGGGCCTGGGGGAGCGTGTGCGTGTATTTCAGGGGTGCGCGAGAAGTTCCACACGCGATTGGCCTGGGCGCGTGTATTGCAGGGGCTCGCGGGTGGTTTCACACGCGATCGGGCCTGGGGGAGTGGGGTACGTGTATTTCCGGGGCTCGCAGGTGGTTTTACACGCGATCGGGCCTGGGGGAGCGGGTTACGTGTATTTCAGGGATGCGTGAGAAGTACCACACGGATTGGGCTGGGTGCGGGTATTCCAGGGGCTCGCGGGTGGTTTCACACGCGATCGGACCTGGGGGAGCGTGTGCGTGTATTTCAGGGGCTCGCGGGTGGTTTCACACGCGATCGGGCCTGGGGCAGCGGGGTACGTGTATTTCCAGGGCTCGCGGTCGGGCCTGGGGGAGCGGGGTACATGTATTTCAGGGGTGCGTGAGAAGTACCACACGCGATTGGGCTCGGTGTGGGTATTCCAGGGCTGCGCGGGAAGTTTTACACGCTCGCCTACAACACGTATTCATGGAAACGAACGTGGCCAATCCGGAAACACGTACGCCAGCAGGAAGTAGGCGTACGTCCACCCGCACAGCATAAAAGTGCACGCAAACAACAAACAAGCTCAGACGCCAGGATGAACATACCGTTCCTAGCAGCAGTGGCCGTGGGATACCGCAGGAGGAGGATAGTCCGGGCCAGAATTTTTACACCCAGAACCAGCCTTTTTGGGATGCCTGATGACCATGTGTATGGGAGGTACAGGTTTCCACCTCACATAATACTCGACCTGGTCAGTGAGTGGGAAGATGACCTCACATCAACCACCCTGTGCTCCCAAGCACTCAGCCCCCTGGAGAAGGTCCTCAATGTACTGCACTTCCTGGCCACTGGATCATTTCAGCGGACAAGTGCCATAGTGGGGGGGGTGTCACAGGCCACGCAGTCACGCTGCCTACACCAGGTCTTGGCCATCATCACTGCACGCCCATCAGTCCGCAGGCACATATACCTGCCCAGAACACCTGCAGAAAGGCAGGCTGTTGCCCAGGACTTCTACAGGGTGGCACAATTCCCCAAAGTGCTAGGTGCCATTGATTGCACCCATGTGGCGCTACGTCCCCCCAGGGCAACTTGCCTGAGATTGTACATCTGGAAGTGTTCCATTGTGTGCTTCCCAACCTACAGAAACAGCACCAATGCTGTGTTCAAAAGACACACTTCTATGCTGCTAAAATCATTACCCCCTTGCAAGACACAACATGACAACAGTGCCATGTCACCCAACCCCTCCCCAGCACCGCCACCCAACACACCATGGCATGACATGCCATGTGAGAGCAAACAAAGTCATCCCCCAAACATGACACGTGTCACAAAGTACAGTGTCCCTAATGGAAACTGGCCACACACAATATGCCCACATGAATGTAGAAACAACAACACACATGACCAAATACTTACCACAATACAATCGACATAGCATAAACATGACAGTACTAAGGCAAAGGATACGTAGTCTTACAACATGAGAATGCCAGCACATCCACCACCTCCAACTGTACAGTGTTGTTGCCACGCACATCTGGAAGTCCACTGCTCACAACATGAGCCCCATCTCCAAAGTGGACGGCCTTGTGAAGACATGAGGAATGAACCTGCAAATTAGGAGGGAGACATGGATGCACAAGCACACATCAATACACCATGCAGTGCACAAGACAACAACAATATGCACTAGGAATGTATACACAGTATTGACTACAGACTGCCCACACAGCTCATGGGAGTCCAACGTCACTGTGTAATTCACTGTCACTTGGGCACACCCTTTGCAAGCCCATGGAAACGGGAAGCAGGAGGGGTGTGTGTCTCACTGACCCAAGCATCTAACCCAAACTCAGGACAAGCCTGCATGTGCCCAGCCGGAATACAGTGGATGCCCACGGGAGCCACACAAGGCAACACACTGCAACAAAAAATCAAAAATCAAAAATCAAAAATCAAAAATGGCCATGTGTGGGCCAGGGGGGGTGGGGGAGGCCACCCAGGAGGTCTGAGGACAGGGCGCCCACCAACAGCCACCTGCGTGAATGTAGCGAAAAAAAAACACCTCCATGGGCTCATGGCCTGCACGGCTACTAAACAGTGGGAGATTCACTGCTGGATTCGCTCTCCTCAACCTCTGCTGCTGCTGCCACAAGAGGTGGTGGTGCCATGGGAGGCAGCCCACGCAATGCCCTAGTTTGGTCCTCCATGGCAGCAAGCATGCGGGCCTGGAAGGCCTTGTTCTGGAGGGATATGGTGCGGAGATCCCCATGCAACACCCGACGTGTTGCCCGGACCTCCGCCCGAGTTGCCTGCATCTCTGCTGAGAGCATACGGGTGACGCGCTCCAGCAGCTGTTCCATCCTGGTGACAGTGGAAGCCTCAAGGTCCACAAGAGTCTGCCTGAGGGGCTTCCCCCTGTCCCTGGGCATCTATAGAAATTGATTCCCTCAGATTGTCCAGGGCCGCCTGTCTGTCCCTGTTGGACGCCAACATGTCCTCCCTGACGGATTGGCAAATAAGTCTGTTGCCTGCTGTAGTAGCTCCATCTGCCTTTCTGGGGGGACAATGGAAGTGGCCACCCTCTCCATGGCTGCGCCTTGCTGTGTCGGCACTGCCTGAGGCTGCAGGACTGCATTTCCCCTCTGAACTGCTGGCCCAGGAACAGGATCAGATGTTGCGGAGTGTGGCCCTGCATCCGTAACCACCACAGGCGCACCTACCAACACTGACATCCCCATAGTGGGCTCTACCCCTGGTGCAGGTGGGTCGGACAGAACAGTATCCCTTCCATGAACACATACCTGCGAATCCACATAGGCCTCATCCGAATCAACACCTGAAAAGAGTTCTGGGGAGGTGCAGCCAGGGACACCCCGGGACAGTATGGCCTGCAGCAAGAGAGGGTTCTCCCCCACCACCAAACCACGTACCCCACTGGTACCTGGTCGTGCTTCAGATCCCTCATGGGCCTGCACCATCTCCTCTCCCTCAACAGCATCAGGTGCGTCATCCTCTGCAAAAACAAGAAAGACAAAAAATGGAAACAGGCATTAGCACCATGGCACGCTATTAGGCCAGACAAGCTACAATACCAGTATTTGATTTACACATGTCCCACATGACTATAACCCTCCCATGCATGCACTGACCATGAGTGGGAAGGGGAGGAAAATGTCAGACACTGATGACACCAAGATGGGAGAGCAACACATCAGCTGCATGCTGGCTAGCAGTGCCATCACACATTGGCCTGTGAGTGGCATGTCCAATACACATACATGACACATGCCATCACACAGATGGCATGTACCATGGGCATGTCATATATGTGACAATGGGGCAGAGTGATGCGCAGTAGAACCAGGTGAATTCCTACAATCAGCCTGAATGAACACAGCTAAATACGGAACAATGTGGTAGCAAGATGCCACTTCAAGGGCAACTGGCGCAATGTAGTGCAAAACACCTACTGTGGCCAGAAGGGATACTGTAATACCACCCAAATCCTGGGGCGCAGAATGCATTGGATGAAGCACATGGGTGGTACAAAACACTCAGGCACACACACACTGACCTGGCACTCAACCAGATCCCCTCCCACAAACTACATAAAAATGGATCACACACACATGCATGTGCACTCACCGGACAATGCCTCGTAATCTGGCAGTTCTCCCACACCTTGGATCTGCTCCTCTGTGACGTAGGTCCCAGCAACATGCTCATGCAGAGTGAGTTCTATGTCCTCTTGTGGAGACCCACCTCCAGTCACCAGAGTTGCGGCATGACTTGAGGCCAGCTTTTTCTTTGCCCTACGCTTAAGGTCGTTCCAGCGCTTGTAGCACTCAACAGCTGTGCGCCTCATAAACCCAAGGGTACTTATGCTGTCCGCGATGGACTGCCAGTGTGCCGGACGTCGAGCAGGTGTAATCCTACACCCTGAAATGACCAACATTTCGGCGTCATGTTCGGACACATACTGCACAAGTGCATCCAGTTCGGCATCATTGAAGCTAGGCTTCCTTGGCGTGCCGGACCATGTAGCCGTGTCGGGGTCATCAGCCTGTACTGGACGAGCACTCTTCCTCTTTCTTTTTGTGGGTGGTGGGGATCCTGAGTGCCCTACGCCGCTGTGGACACTAGAAGCAGGAGCACTGGTGGACTGTGTAGTAGTAGTGTGCGATGGCACACTGACCACATGACTTTCTGCAGGCATTGGCTGAATTGTGATGATGGCAGGGGGAACCTCAGTCTGATGTACCGGGACCAACACTGTCCTTGCTGGGGGAGTCAGAGCTGGGGTGGACGGAGCTGCAGCTGCCCCTGCAGCCTCCGCACCCCACCTACTCGGGGCAGCAGATGACATGGCTGCCCCTGTACCACGTGGCCTGGTGACACTGGCTTGCGCCGCCACCCGTGGCCTAGACTTGGCGACCTGGAAGTCAGCCTGGGAGTCACCCTGTGCTAGGTCAGGTGCCACAACGGGCCGGTCCAACAAGGGCTGAGCAGGGATGGTGTCAGCCACGTTTCCCTCAACCATGGGGGGGGGTGTGTGTCCCTGACTGGTCCTCCACACGTGGGGAGCTTGGGGGAGTCTGCAAATCCTGGCCACGTCCCCTACCGCGCCCACCACGCCCACCTCTTGAGGCTCGGCCACCTTTGCCACCCTTACCACTTGCTCGCCTCCCAGCCATGGCACTGATGGAGTTGTGCATATGGGAGTTGCAGTGGACAATTGTCCTGGGCAATTGGGGGTCAAAGGGGTAGGGTACTAGATGAAATTCGTACCCAAGTGCTCTAGCAAGGCTGTATGTAACCCCTGGGGAAAGATGACGGGTCACGCAACGCACAGGCACCCCTAAAACAGAAAATGACGTGCACGCGACCCCTCGTAGACCACGTGCGTGGGAAAATGAACCTGCACTACGCTGTGGCACCCAGAAACACAAAAATGAACGTATGCGTGTCACACGCAGCCTACAATGACCTCTGAAGGGGTACGCTACACACGGGGCTAGCACAGTTGGTAAATACGTGCGCGACTCACTGTCTGCCTGGGAAAAGAGCGTGAAAAATACACGCGTGTGCTTGTTGGCAACAGCCCCGCCAAAAGAAGAATTGTACACTGTGTGAGGAGACAGGACAAAAGGAGAAGTCAACGCTGTTTGAGGAAACAGGTCGAAGAGAAAATCAGAAAAATACTGACAGAGGTAACAGGGAGTACGAACTAGAAACGCTGTGAAGTAAATCGCGTGTGAACCGACAAGAAGTACAGATTTCACCCACTCGCTCTCCACGGGAAGCACGTACAAGGAAATGACGTACTACACGCACCTTTTAAACCGCACCACACGTCCAACGTCACTTCCGCGTATACGCACTGAGGCACTATCCTCCAATCACGCGGGCTGACACTCGGACGTGCAGTTTTTGGTCTTGTAACATTCCCCCGGGTACAGGGACGCGCCGGCGCGTGTCACGTCACAGACGCGCCTGCGCTGTCAGGGCCTTTGGTCCAATGGAATTGCGTACACAGGCCAATCGCATGTAGAACTTCTCGCGCACCCCTGAAATACACGCGCCCAGGACAATCGCGTGTGAAAACACCAGCGAGCCCCTGAAATACACGCACCCAGGCCAATCGCATGTGAAACTTCTCGCGCACCCCTGAAATACACGCACACGCTCCCCCAGGCCCGATCGCGTGTGGAACTTCTCGCTCACCCCTGAAATACACGCACATGCTCCCCCAGGCCCGATCGCGCGTGTGGAACTTCCCGCGCACCCCTGAAATACACGCGCCCAGGACAATCGCGTGTGAAAACACCCACGAGCCCCTGAAATACACGCACCCAGGCCAATCGCATGTGAAACTTCTTGCGCACCCCTGAAATACACGCACACGCTCCCCCAGGCCCGATCGCGTGTGGGACTTCTTGCGCACGCCTGAAATACACGCACACGCTCCCCCAGGCCCGATCGCGTGTGGAACTTCTCGCGGGTATAGAACTTTGGCTCACATTTTTTTCCTGCGCAGGGACGCTACCGCCTGCTTTCGTGTGGCGGACATGTATGGGCCTGTGCGCGTCTTTGGCCGTGCGCTGTTTTTCCCTATTCGATTCCATGAATACGTGTTGTAGGCGAGCGTGTGGGCGTTCTGCGCACTTGCCTCCTGTACTTCCCCCGTGACGCCCACATTTTCACGAGTTGTTCCCCATTCTGCGTGTAACGCCCCGTGTTACGCCTACTTTTGTTATGTGCGCCGCGCTATGTGCGAATTCGCTGTGGCCTTATCGCACGGCGTTCGATGACCTGTGCGCCAGCGTGCGCCAGCGTGCGCCGCGCACTTTTTCAGCGCACATCCCACATTTTTCGCGTGCATGGACTTCCATGAATAGATATGCGATGTTTTCTATGCGATAATCGCACTTGCACTGCGTTAATCGCACTTGCACTGCGATTTTCGCTATTTCACTGCGAATCGCACGTTTTCGCACGCGTGCGCCGTTTTTTCGGCGCACGTTGATTCCATGAATCGGCCTGTTTATTTAGGAGGGAATACCATAGAATCCACATATGTGGTAGCTCTATCTTTTCATGGGTAGTAGAAACTAATTTAATACAAGAGATAGATAGATCAAATCTACTCAACAGTTACAATCATTAAACATAAACTGTTAAACACATATAAGATTTAATTCAATTTTGACATAAAAATTACAAATTTATCAAAAACACATTATAAAACACTGTATAAAAAATACAATTCTATAACCCATGACAAGACGTCGCCTAATTAGCTAAACAAAGATCTCAATAGATTGTGTTATTAGTAGTCGTCAAGGCTAAATTAATAGTCTCTAGATTGATATTGTCATTAATTTGACTTTAATGCATTATCAATGGTTACTACATAAGCCATTGTGATGTTCTCGACATGTTTCAGTTCTCTTCAGTAGTATATGGAACTTTCTTCAGGAGTATTGTCACTTGATAATATTAAAAACATACAATATATACTTTGATTCTATATTGCTGAAGTTTCCTCCAGCTTATTGTAAGCAGTGTACACGCTGAATCTTGCACAGTATAAAACTGTTGTAACTGTTGGTAGAAATGACATATAGAGAAAGAAAGCTATTAGTGCTAAATTTAATCTCTGAGACTATAAATTAATCTGGATTAGACCTAAAGGTGTCTTTACCTGGTCTAGTCTGTGGAGTCAGCTGAGAGGCAATCTTGATTTAAGCAAGGAGTGTCTTCTCAACGTATGGTTTCCCTATTAAGGGAGAATCTACCTGCAAAACAATTTGCATTCAATTAAAAAAAAATCCTGAGAGATTATCAGAAGGCACATTGCACTTTTGGAAAGAACACCACCCCATAAAAATCCTGGACCACTGCTTGCCTTCCTGTCAGTGAAAAAGGCATATAGATGTGCCCGCTGACAGAAGGTCAGTTATGATTACCAACACCTGGTGTAGGCAGCGATACTGTGTGGCCTGGGAGATGCCACCTTCTATGGCGGTGCTCCGCTGGAATGACCCAGTGGCCAAAACATGCAGAGCAATGAGCATGTTTTGCAAGGGGCTCAGTGCTTGTGAGCACATGGTGGGTGATGTGAGGTTATCTTCCCACTACCTGACCAGGTCTAGGATGATATGGGGGACCTATACCTGCCATAGACCTGGTCATCAGGTATCTCAAAAAGGCTGGCAAGTGGGTGGCAGATCCGATCCCTGACCATCCTCCTCCTCCTGCGGTGTCCATAGATGTTTGCTGCAACAAATGGTGCATTCATTGTGGCTGTATCCATGTATTTGTTATGCTCCCATGCTTTATATGCATTTAAGGTGCGGATTGACATTTACGCCTGCTATCGCCCGGTATAGGTGTTCCGGGATTTGCACGTGTTTATACACGAGCCAAAGTTCCCTGTTCAAATCCATGAATACATTTATTTTGAGTGCGTATAGGCGGTGCGATTGTTTGATGGTGGAACATCCCTCGTAACACCCACATGTTCACTTGTTCTTTTTAGGTGGCTGCACAGGCCCGGCCCACACTCTTCTTGGAGTCTCGCGCAAGGCGTTCCTCAAGTCGCAGTGACATGACGGATCCTCGCATGTCCCAGGTAAGCCCAGCGCATTGCTTTTCATGAATCGACAAATCGGGATTTGTGCACAATTTTGCACGCAAGTCCCTGATTTTCCCTGCAGAATATTCCATGAATCGTGTCCATTTGTAGGTAGGATTCGTTTGGGGAAAAATTGGAAAAATTGCAGAACAAAAGGTATGTGCTGGACAAGTTTGGACCTGTAAAGTAATGCCTTCTGTGAATATTGAGAAAAGCAATGCACTGCTTCATTCCCCTGACTCTTCTAGTTAGGAAATCACACATTTTTCATAATGTTTCCCAAAACAAATAATACGACGAGCCATGGACACAAGATTTCTATGCTGATGACCTAAACAGAAGAACTTAGCATGTGCAAATAAGGAAAACAAATGTGGTGAGGAATGGCAAGCATACATTTTTTGAAAGAGCACATGCAGACCTTTTGAAGGATAGGTGATTTGTGCAGGTTACAAAAGCGTACATTGCCTAAAGCAGTGACTAAATGTAGGTTACATTTGGGAAATGAAAAGGTTATGTAACAAAGTGCAGTAGCAATTGTATCAAAATTTTATCAAAAACAAGAGAAAACAACAAATGTCCCACCTTTCCACATTCCCACAGGTGTCCCGACGAAAACTGTTCCTCACATCTGTGGGTCCTGGACACAAAGGGAAAAGGCTAAACCACTGCTATCCCAAAGGTTCAAAGGTTGTGGGGAGAGTACATTTTTGGGATTTTGGTCTTGTGGACAACCTACAGATTTGGGCCTAAGGTGTCGCAGCCACCAAGGAAAACAGGGAACCCCATGCATTTCTGAAAAGAAGATACCGTGGGAATCCACAAATGTCTGACTTGTACGACTCGCCATAGAAGTTATAACTCACAAGGCCCGGCAAAGTCCAAACTGTAGGCAAAAACACCATTTTCAGACATTTGCCACCAGGAAATCTCTGAAATACTCCGCCAACAACACATGTCATACCTTCCCACATTTCCACAGGTGTCCTGATAAAAACAGTACCTCACATGTGTGAGTGCACCTACCTGACCAGAAAAGAAAAAGTGTTGACCGTCCACAGGTTCATCATCAGTCCCAGGGAGGCCGGCAGGGTCCCCATCCCTTCCCAGAGCAGAATTCTGTAATGTAACCCAGCCAGACCTCCAGGATGGTCGGGGTTGATGTCACTGACTTTGGGCGGCTGCCTCCCATGTGGGTTGACCATCCCGAAGTGCAGCGTCATTCCACTTTGCCCCAGCAGAGCCTACATCCCTTCCCGTAGGGAAATTCTGTAACGCAGCCCATCAGAGCTCCATGATGGTCGGGGATGATGTCACTGGCCATGGGAGCTTGTATCCCATTTAGGTGGACAGCACCCAAGCACAACGGCAGTCCTCGGGAGCCCCAGTAGGGTCCCCATCCCTTCCTGGAGGGAAAAGCTATAACGCAGCCCAGCCAGGGCTCCAGACTGGGCTTGGGGGTGGTCAACCCACATGTGAGAAAGGTGCCCAAGGCCTGGGACATCACCCGACCATCCTGGAGCTATGGCTGGGTTGTGTTATGGCTTCTCTTTCTGGGAAAGGCCAGTGACCCTGCCGAGGATCCCTGTAACTGCTACTGGGCTTTTGGAAGGTCAATCCACATGAGGAGCAACCACCCAAGGCCAGGGACATCACCCCCATCAATCCTGGAGCTCTGGCTGGGCTGCATTTCAGAATTTCCCTCCGGGAAGAGATCATCTTGTGATACTTGTGTCTGTCTTGCTTCGATACCATGCATTCCTTTCAAATGGTGTCAGCGGTGGGATGTGATTCAACTGATAAAAAATGAAAATCCATGCTGATAATTGTCGTACCACCAGAAGGGGAAAATAGAATCATTGAACTCCTCGACTCTGTGTATCCAAGCTAAAAGAGGTTTTGCTCTCTCAACTACGTATCCCGACTGGTCAACAAGATCTGTTCTTTAAAACTCAAGTATTATTAGACACCCTTCCCCTCTCCCACCGTAATATACAACAGTGGGATCGAATAATACTGAAAGTTCGACCAGCCTTTACCTTTATTAGACCTAGTGCCTTAAAATCCCTCACTCTGGACCTTTTTTTTGCTACCGAATTGCCAATTTCCATCCGTCGAGAGGCCATCAGGGTTATAGACCAACCTACTGAAGTCAATCCCTTCGCCAGAATTAAACTCAGAAGAATCAGACAACTTCAAAACTTTATCTGAGAGAGGCGAGACCTGATTCAGAAATAAACACAGAAGGAACCCTTACCCAACTGGAAGAAATGGCCAACCTGGCTAATGTCATAGCCCAATCGGCGGACCATGAAATACAGGCTGAAGCTAGAATCCAAGAAAATCTACGAGAATTGGTTGAGGTGCGAACTAAATCCCTACTACCATACCTAGAAGGCGACGATCTGGGGAATTGTTTCTTGAATTTCGAACACATAGCTCAACAACTAGGATGGATGCAAAAAGCCATTTTACAGTTAAGTCGACCTACCCTAGCCATGGCCATTGAAACTGCACAAAACCACTCAGATGCAGCTAATCACTTCCACTCGGCACATCAAGGGGAGGAACGAAATGATTACAAACCTATCCACTGACCTCAACCTCAGGGAGAAAACAAACAAGGAGGTTTACATAGAATCAAATTCTAGTTTGGGTGAGCTTACCAATAGCCATGCGCCGTAAAATAGAAAGATGAGGAAAACTTTATTTTCAGTGGGAAAAAATGATTCCTTTTATTTGAAATTAATGCCTTAGTGGATAACACGTGTTTAGTAAAGCACAATGGGAAATTAACCCATTCAAAATGTGCGACGCAAAAAAGCAAATGGAAATGCCGAGTAAGCTGACATTTTAAATATGTATATGATATCCGTTAATAGTGACATATCCTAATGTATACTAGTTCTTAAATTTACATGTCCCTTGTAGGTGGCAGGAAAACATGCTGCTTAAATGCAGATAGCAATGGGTACTGGGAAATAGAGCATTCTGGCTATTGTAGTCTAAATTGTCATCTAGGAAAATCTGCTTGGGCAGATGGCAGGGAGTACTTACAAAAATAGCATCCTGGGTGTTATGAGTGCCAACGACGCCTAAGGTGAGGGGGAAATGAAAGAGTAAGTACTGGAGCATAGTGTGCTAAATTTAAATATAGGAATTACATTTCAAATCAGATTAAGTGTATACAGTATTGCCATAAATATTGCATGCATAAGAAAACAGTAAGGTTGATGACACCAGGTTGTTATTAGTAAACCTGACAAACAAAACAGTAAATTAGAGAAAATGTTCATCATCGGAATTCAGTCCCCAATCTACTGATCAGTGATTCCAAATAAGTCTTGTTTCAGCTTGTCAGAGAAAAAGTTTTTGGTTGCCACCTCTTTGTTTGCTCTGTATTTTTTGTAAACCAATGAACTTTATATCCATTTTGTTGTCCATCTGATGAAATAGTTGCCAGTGTTGTGAGAGGGGCAAGTTACTGTCCTGACTGCCAATTACTGAAAGGTGTTCCCTTATACGGGTTCTGAGTTCAGTTATGGTGGATCCGATGTAAATCAACTTGCACGTGCATTGAATTGCGTAAATCACAAATTTCGAGCGACAATTAATTTGCTGTTTAATTTTAGTTTTGATCCCTTTACTGTCCGTAAAAGTAGTACTCGGTGGGAAGGCGTGCTTACACATGGTACAGAAACCACATTTTCTGAATCCTGTTGTTGGTTGGTTGAGCCAAGTTGACTCGGTGGTTTGTTCATGTTCTGGTAAAAAAGAAGGACTGATACACATTTTGAGAGTTTTAGCTGTTTTGAAAACAAGAGTTGGAGTGTCCATAATAATTTTGGAGATATGAGGATCAAGTTTGAGGAAATACCAGTTTTTCTTTAAGATTTTCCTGATGACTTTGGTGTTTTCACAGTATGTGGTAATGAATTGTACCACCTCTTGCTGATATGATTTGTTTTGAGGGGTAAATGTTGTGATTCTAGACCTTTTTTTGGCTTTCATTCTGGCAGTTTTTATAGAATTTTGGGGTACCCCCTGGCAAGAAATCTTGTAGACAGAAGTGCGCATTCAGATTTAAATGAGGAGATGTTGGTACAGTTCCTTTTGGCCCTAATAAATACACCCTTTGGAATATTTTTAATGATGGGTTAATAATGACAGCTCGTAGCAAAGAGCGTTGAGTTCACTTCCATTTCTTTCCTGAAAGTTCTAGTCAGTAGTTTGTTTCCGGAAACTGAGATTGTAAGATCTAGAAAGTTGATCTCAGAATTACTCATGACTCCTGTGAATTGTAGACCATAGGAGTTAGTGTTAGTTTGTTCTAAAAAATCCATCAGAGCAATTTTGGTTCCTTTCCATATCAGAAGCACGTCATCAATATAATGAGTCCATTTGACAATGTTGTTCTTGAATGCTGGTAATTGATAGATAAAAAGATCCTCGAACATTCCCATTACCAAATTGGCAAGGGCAGGGGCAAATTTAATGCCCATTGCAACTCCACATGTTTGCTTGTAAAAACTATTGTCAAAAATGAAGATGTTGTTTTCCAAAGTTGTTAGTACCATTTCCTTAAGCATGCAGACATAGCTGAAGTGTGATGACGATTTATCCTTGAATGTGTAATCGATTGCTTGAAGTGCTAGATCATGTCCAATTGAAGTATATAGGGCTTTGACGTCCCATGTTGCCAATACATAGTTATCTTGCCATTGAATTTGGCAAAGTATGTTAATGATTGAAGTGGTATCTTTGAGATAGGCTTGTACTTGAGTAACATTAGGTTTGAGTATATTATCAATGTATTCAGCAATTGGTTCAGTGGCCGATCCAATCCCACTCACAATGGGTCTGCCTTCAGGGATTTCTTGAAAAGGTTTATGTACCTTCGGGAGAAACTAAATGGTTGGAATAGTAGGCTTTGGGATGTAGAAATGTGATTTATCGCCGTCCGTGATCAGACCTTGGCGATGCCAGTTATAAATTAACATCTTGAGTTCCTGTATGATTTGGTAAATTGGATTGCTTGTAAGTTTCTCATAGCAGTTTGGGGTTTGCAGATGATTATGAGCTATTTTTATATAGTCTGACCGGTTCATAATAATGATGTTACCCCCCTTGTCTGCTTCCTTTATGACCAGTTTTTTATTTGACTGAAGGTTCGATAAGGCAATTTTTTCCTTGTTAGTTAGATTTGGTGTACCTTGTTTCACTTTAATGTGACAAGATTTGTCAAAGTACTGATATAGATCATGTGTAACAGCTTTGTGGAAAGCGTCAATCATGTTATCAGGTGCTAGTTGCGGCAGAAATTTGGATTTGGATTTAAATTCCTTAGTCGTTAGTGCAGTTGGTTGAATCTGTAGCTCGTGCATAGTTTGATGTATTGGATAATCTGGGTGTTCACCAATTGATCTTAGCAAATTAATATTACCTAGTTTTTCTATTGTAATATCACTAATATCCGGTCGTGTTTGATGTTTCTTTTTGTTCTCCACCTGAGTGGCGAAGAATTTTTTGAGCTTCAGTTTACCAGTAAATTTAAATAAATCCACATGTAGGTTAAATGGTTCACAGAATGAAGTAGGTGCAAAGGACAGGCCTCAATTAAGAAGAGTAAGTTCCTCAGAAGTAAGATGATGGCCTGATAGGTTCATGACAAGGTTATTTATTTGGGTTTTTTGGCTGCCTCTCTCACTGGGGCCCTGGTTAGGCGTCGATAGGCGTCTAGGTTGTCTGGGCTGTCTGCTTCCTCCAGATCCTCTACTCCCTCTTTTCTGATTGGGAGTTGTGATGTGTCCGGCGCTTTGTTTATCTGAAAACGAACCTGTTTAACAGGTAAATTTCTATTTCCTTTTTTGTATCGTCTGATTTGGTTCAGAAAACCATGGCCTTGCTTCTTAGCAGTGTTGGTATGAGTTTAAGTATTAGGTTCCGGTTCTTCTTCAGCTTCAGAGCTTGCTGATGAGGTGTTGGGAGTTGACTCTTTTGATTCTGGTTTCGTAAATTTATTATATTTGTCCTGAAAAGTATATACTCGGTCCTCGCTGTAGTCCCTGTCATCTCTATAAAATGTCCTCAATTTACATAATTTAATGTCGTCTTGATACTCTTTGAGGATTTCATACATTCATACATTTAAGAAGTTTTTCTCTTTAGTCACTTCAAGTGCTTTTGCCTCCTTAATTTCTTTTTTGAAAAGTTCAATTTGAGCTATGGATCTTTGGTGTTCTCTCTCAGCATGTTCTTTTAGCATATGTATCATTTGATTAGAGCATTGGCTTCAGTTGCTTTCCCAGTTGTCTGCTAAATCCTTGTCTTCGTCTTTATTGAAGTCAGGAAAGATGAGAATACGTAATCCCCTGGGAATTTGATCTTTAGTCAGATCGTTTTTGAGCGAGACAATCTCCCAGTATTTGTCGATCTCGCGCCGGGATACTCTTTCTAATTTGATGAATTTATATCTGAGGTCCTCTTTTTGTGGAGTAGCCGATGAAAATGCATGTGTGTTGTTCCCCGTGGGGTGGAAAGGTTGCTGGCTTCTTGTTCTCTATTTTCCAAATATTCAGCCATTTTGATGCACTTGTTCAAAAAGAGGTCATGCGTGGTACTTGGTGTCTATGTAGAAGGATAAGTGACAGTATGAGGGACTTTTTGAAAAGACACTTTCGGAAGGATACCTCGCGACCTAATGTCGTATAGTTATAGGTCTAGGTTAGTAGTTGAGTGCTGCGTCGCATGAGGTCAGCTGCCACGGAGACATTGAGCCCCCCGACTCTGTATGTAGAAACTGATTCTAGTTTGGGTGAGCTTACCAATAGCCATGCGCCGTAAAATAGAAAGATGAGGAAAACTTTGTTTTCAGTGGGAAAAAAATGATTCCTTTTATTTGAAATTAATGCCTTAGTGGATAACACGTGTTTAGTAAAGCACAATGGGAAATTAACCCATTCAAAATGTGCGACGCAAAAAAGCAAAGGGAAATGCCGAGTAAGCTGACATTTTAAATATTTATATGATATCCGTTAATAGTGACATATCCTAATGTATACCAGTTCTTAAATTTAGATGTCCCTTGTAGGTGGCAGGAAAACATGCTGCTCAAATGCAGATAGAAATGGGTACTGGGAAATAGAGCATTCTGGGTATTGTAGTCTAAATTGTCATCTAGGAAAATCTGTTTGGGCAGATGGCAGTAAGTACTTACAAAAATAGCATCCTGGGTGTTATGAGTTGCCAACAACGCCTAAGGTGAGAGGGAAATGAAAGAGTAAGTACTGGAGCATAGTGTGCTAAATTTAAATAAAGGAATTACATTTCAAATCAGATTAAGTGTATACAGTATTGTCATAAATATTGCATGCATAAAAATACAGTAAGGTTGATGACACCAGGTTGTTATTAGTAAACCTGACAAGCAAAACAGTAAATTAGAGAAAATGTGCCATTTCATCGTCGGAATTCAGTCCCCAATCTACTGATCGGTGATTCCAAATAAGTCTTGCTTCAGCTTGCCTGAGAAGAAGTTCTTGGTTGCCACCTCTTAGTTTGCTCTGTATTTTTTGTAAACCAATGAACTTTATATCCATTTTGTTGTCCATCTGATGAAATAGTTTCCAGTGTTGTGAGAGGGGCAAGTTACTGTCCTGACTGCCAATTACTGAAAGGTGTTCCCTTATACGGGTTCTGAGTTCACGTATGGTGGATCCGATGTAAATCAAATTGCACGTGCATTGAATTGCGTAAATCACAAATTTCGAGCGACAATTAATTTGCTGTTTAATTTTAGTTTTGATCCCTTTACTGTCCGTAAAAGTAGTACTCGGTGGGAAGGCGTGCTTACACATGTTACAGAAAGCACATTTTCTGAATCCTGTTATTGGTTGGTTGAGCCAAGTTGACTCGGTGGTTTCTTTATGTTCCGGTAAAAAAGAAAGACTGATACACATTTTGAGAGTTTTAGCTTTTTTGAAAACAAGAGTTGGAGTGTCTTTAATAATTTTGGAGATATGAGGATCAAGTTTGAGGAGATACCAGTTTTTCTTTAAGATTTTCCTGATGACTTTGGTCTTTTCACAGTATGTGGTAATGAATTGTACCACCTCTTGCTGATATGATTTGTTTTGAGGGGTCAATGTTGTGATTCTAGACATTTCTTTGGCTTTCATTCTGGCAGTTTTTATAGCATTTTTGGGGTACCCCCTGGCAAGAAATCTTGTAGACAGAAGTTCACATTCAGATTCAAATGAGGAGATGTTGGTACAGTTCCTTTTGGCCCTAATAAATTCACCCTTTGTAATATTTGTAATGATGGGTTTATAATGACAGCTCGTAGCAAAGAGCGTTGAGTTCACTTCCGTTTCTTTCCTGAAAGTTCTAGTCAGTAGTTTATTTCCGGAAACTGAGATTGAAAGATCTAGAAAGTTGATCTCAGAATTACTCATGACTCCTGTGAATTGTAGACCATAGGAGTTAGTGTTAGTTTGTTCTAAAAAATCAAAATCCATCAGAGCAATTTCGGTTCCTTTCCATATCAGAAGCACGTCATCAATATAATGAGTCCATTTGACAATGTTGTTCTTGAATGCTGGTAATTGATAGATAAAAAGATCCTCGAACATTCCCATTACCAAATTGGCAAGGGCAGGGGCAAATTTAATGCCCATTGCAACTCCACATGTTTGCTTGTAAAAACTATTGTCAAAAATGTAGATGTTGTTTTCCAAATTTGTTAGTACCATTTCCTTAAGCATGCAGTCATAGCTGAAGTGTGATGACGATTTATCCTTGAATGTGTAATCGATTGCTTGAAGTGCTAGATCATGTCCAATTGAAGTATATAGGGCTTTGACGTCCCATGTTGCCAATACATAGTTATCTTGCCATTGAATTTGGGAAAGTATGTTAATGATTGAAGTGGTATCTTTGAGATAGGCTTGTACTTGACTAACATTAGGTTTGAGTATATTATCAATGTATTCAGCAATTCGTTCAGTGGCCCATCCAATCCCACTCACAATGGGTCTGCCTTCAGGGATTTCTTGAAAAGGTTTATGTACCTTTCGGGAGAAAGTAAATGGTTGGAATAATAGGCTTTGGGATGTAGAAATGTGATTTCTCGTCGTCCGTGATCAGACCTTGGGGATGCCAGTTATCAATTAACATCTTGAGTTCCTGTATGATTTGGTAAGTTGGATTGCTTGTAAGTTTCTCATAGCAGTTTGGGGTTTGCAGATGATTGTGTGCCATTTTTATATAGTCTGACCGGTTCATAATAATGATGTTACCCCCCTTGTCTGCTTCCTTTATGACCAATTTTTTATTTGACTGAAGGTTCGATAAGGCAATTTTTTCCTTGTTAGATAGATTTGGTGTACCTTGTTTCACTTTAATGTGACAAGATTTGTCAAAGTACTGATATAGATCATGTGTAACAGCTTTGTGGAAAGCGTCAATCATGTTATCAGGTGCTAGTTGTGGCAGAAATTTGGATTTGGATTTAAATTTCTTAGTCGTTAGTGCAGTTGGTTGAATCTGTAGCTCGTGCATAGTTTGATATATTGGATAATCCGGGTGTTCACCAATTAATCTTAGCAAATGAATATTACCTAGTTCTTCTATTGTAATATCACTTATATCCAGTCGTGTTTGATGTTTCTTTTTGTTCTCCACCTGAGTGGCGAAGAATTTATTGAGCTTCAATTTACGAGTAAATTTAAATAAATCCACGTGTAGGTTAAATGGTTCACAGAATGAAGTAGGTGCAAAGGACAGGCCTCGATTAAGAAGAGTAAGTTCCTCAGTAGTAAGATGATGGCCTGATAGGTTCATGACAAGGTTATTTATTTGGTTTTTTTGGCTGCCTCTCTCACTGCGGCCCTGGTTAGGCGTCGATAGGCGTCTAGGTTGTCTGGGCTGTCTGCGTCCTCCAGATCCTCTACTCCCTCTTTTCTGATAGGGAGTTGTGATGTGTCCGGTGCTTTGTTTATCTGAAAACGGACCTGTTTAACAGGTAAATTTCAATTTCCTTTTTTGTATCGTCTGATTTGGTTCAGAAAACCATGGCCTTGCTTCTTAGCAGTGTTGATATTAGTTTCAGTATAAGGTTCTGGTTCTTCTTCAGCATCAGAGCTTGCTGATGAGGTGTTGGGAGTTGACTCTTTTGATACTGGTTTCGTAAATGTATTATATTTGTCCTGAAAAGTATATACTCGGTCCTCGCTATAGTCCCTGTCATCTCTATAAAATTTCCTCAATTTACGTAATTTAATGTCGTCTTGATACTCCTTGAGGATTTCATACATTTTTAAGAAGTTCTTCTCTTTAGTCACTTCAAGTGCTTTTGCCTCCTTAATTTCTTTTCTGAAAAGTTCAATTTGAGCTATGGATCTTTGGTGTTCTCTCTCAGCATGTTCTATTAGCATATGTATCATTTGTTTAGAGCATTGGCTTAAGTTGCTTTCCCAGTTGTCTGCTAAATCCTTGTCTTTGTCTTTATTGAAGTCAGGAAAGATGAGAATACGTTATCCCCTGGGAATTTGATCTTTAGTCAGATCGTTTTTGAGCGAGACAATCTCCCAGTATTTGTCGATCTCGCGCCGGGATACTCT
Organism: Ambystoma mexicanum; assembly: GCF_040938575.1. Lineage (NCBI taxonomy): Eukaryota > Metazoa > Chordata > Amphibia > Caudata > Ambystomatidae > Ambystoma > Ambystoma mexicanum. Next base: position 471,140,204 of record NC_090935.1, on the reverse strand, counting down.
TTCTAATTTGATGAATTTATATCTGAGGTCCTCTTTTTGTGGAGTAGCCGATGAAAATGCATGTGTGTTGTTCCCCCGTGGGGTGAAAAGGTGCTGGCTTCTTGTTCTCTATTTTCCAAATATTCAGCCATTTTGATGCACTTGTTCAAAAAGGGGTCATGCGTGGTACTTGGTGTCTATGTACAAGGATAAGTGACAGTATGAGGGACTTTTTGAAAAGACACCTTCGGAAGGGTACCTCGCGACCTAATGTCGTATAGTTATAGCTCTAGGTTAGTAGTTGAGTGCTGCATCGCATGAGGTGAGCTGCCACGGAGACTTTGAGCCCCCCAACTCCGTATGTAGAAACTGATTCTAGTTTGGGTGAGCTTACCGATAGCCATGCGCCGTAAAATAGAAAGATGAGGAAAACTTTGTTTTTAGTGGGAAAAAATGATTCCTTTTATTTGAAATTAATGCCTTAGTGGGTAACACGTGTTTAGTAAAGCACAATGGGAAATTAACCCATCCAAAATGTGCAACGCAAAAATGCAAAAGGAAATGCCGAGTAAGCTGACATTTTAAATATTTATATGATATCCGTTAATAGTGACATATTCTAATGTATACCAGTTCTTAAATTTAGATGTCCCTTGTAGGTGGCAGGAACACATGCTGCTCAAATGCAGATAGAAATGGGTACTGGGAAATAGAGCATTCTGGGTATTGTAGTCTAAATTGTCATCTAGGAAAATCTGTTTGTGCAGATGGCAGTGCCAGAGAGTACTTACAAAAATAGCATCCTGGGTGTTATGAGTTGCCAACAACGCCTAAGGTGAGGGGGAAATGAAAGAGTAAGTACTGGAGCATAGTGTGCTAAATTTAAATATAAGAATTACATTTCAAATCAGATTAAGTGTATACAGTATTGCCATAAATACTGCATGCATAAGAATACAGTAAGGTTGATGACACCAGGTTGTTATTAGTAAACCTGACAAACAAAACAGTCAATTAAAGAAAATGTGCCATTTCATCGTCGGAATTCAGTCCCCAATCTACTGATCGGTGTTGCCAAATAAGTCTTGCTTCAGCTTGTCTGAGAAAAAGTTCTTGGTTGCCACCTCTTATTTTGCTCTGTATTTTTTGTAAACCAATGAACTTTATATCCATTTTGTTGTCCATCTGATGAAATAGTTGCCAGTGTTGTGAGAGGGGCAAGTTACTGTCCTGACTGCCAATTACTGAAAGGTTTTCCCTTATACGGGTTCTGAGTTCACGTATGGTGGATCCGATGTAAATCAACTTGCACGTGCATTGAATTGCGTAAATCACAAATTTCGAGCAACAATTAATTTGCTGTTTAATTTTAGTTTTGATCCCTTTACTGTCCGTAGAAGTAGTACTCGGTGGGAAGGCATGCTTACACATGGTACAGAAACCACATTTTCTGAATCCTGTTGTTGGTTGGTTGAGCCAAGTTGACTCGGTGGTTTGTTCATGTTCTGGTAAAAAAGAAGGACTGAAACACATTTTGAGAGTTTTAGCTTTTTTGAAAACAAGAGTTGGAATGTCCTTAATATTTTTGGAGATATGAGGATCAAGTTTGAGGAGATACCAGTTTTTCTTTAAGATTTTCCTGATGACTTTGGTGTTTTCACAGTATCTGGTAATGAATTGTACCACCTCTTGTTGATGTTGTGATTTGTTTTGAGGGGTCAATGTTGTGATTCTAGACATTTTTTTGGCTTTCATTCTGGCAGTTTTTATAACATTTTTGGGGTACCCCTCGGCAAGAAATCTTGTAAACAGAAGTTCACATTCAGATTCAAATTAGGAGATGTTGGTACAGTTCCTTTTGGCCCTAATAAATTCACCCTTTGGAATATTTTTTATGATGGCTTTATAATGACAGCTCGTAGCAAAGAGCGTTGAGTTCACTTCTGTTTCTTTCCTGAAAGTTCTAGTCAGTAGTTTGTTTCCGGAAACTGAGATTGTAAGATCTAGAAAGTTGATCTCAGAATTACTCATGACTCCTGTGAATTGTAGACCATAGTAGTTAGTGTTAGTTTGTTCTAAAAAATCCATCATAGCAATTTCGGTTCCTTTCCATATCAGAAGCACGTCATCAATATAACGAGTCCATTTGACAATGTTGTTCTTGAATGCTGGTAGTTGATAGATAAAAAGATCCTCGAACATTCCCATTACCAAATTGGCAAGGGCAGAGGCAAATTTAACACCCATTGCAACTCCACATGTTGGTTTGTAAAATCTATTGTCAAAAATGAAGATGTTGTTTTCCAAAGTTGTTAGTAACATTTCCTTAAGCATGCAGACATAGCTGAAGTGTGATGACGATTTATCCTTGAATGTGTAATCGATTTCTTGAAGTGCTAGATCATGTCCAATTGAGGTATATAGGGCTTTGACGTCCCATGTTGCCAATAGATAGTTATCTTGCCATTGAATTTGGGAAAGTATGTTAATGATTGAAGTGGTATCTTTGAGATAGGCTTGTACTTGAGTAACTTTAGGTTTGAGTATATTATCAATGTATTCAGCAATTGGTTCAGTAGCCCATCCAATCCCACTCACAATGGGTCTGCCTTCAGGGATTTCTTGAAAAGGTTTATGTACCTTCGGGAGAAAGTAAATGGTTGGAATAGTAGGCTTTGGGATGTAGAAATGTGATTTCTCGTCGCCCGTGATCAGACCTTGGCGATGCCAGTTATCAATTAACATCTTGAGTTCCTGTATGATTTGTTAAATTGGATTGCTTGTAAGTTTCTCATAGCAGTTTGGGGTTTGCAGATGATTGTGAGCCATTTTTTCATAGTCTGACCGATTCATAATAATGATGTTACCCCCCTTGTCTGCTTCCTTTATGACCAGTTTTTTATTTGACTGAAGGTTCGATAAGGTAATTTTTTCCTTGTTAGTTAGATTTGGTGTACCTTGTTTCACTTTAATGTGACAAGATTTGTCAAAGTACTGATATAGATCATGTGTAACAGCTTTGTGGAAAGCATCAATCATGTTATCAGGTGCTAGTTGTGGCAGAAATTTGGATTTGGATTTAAATTCCTTAGTCGTTAGTGCAGTTGGTTGAATCTGTAGCTCGTGCATAGTTTGATGTATTGGATAATCCGGGTGTTCACCAATTGATCTTAGCAAATGAATATTACCTAGTTCTTCTATAGTAATATCACAAGTATCCGGTCGTGTTTGATGTTTCTTTTTGTTCTCCACCTGAGTGGCGAAGAATTTATTGAGCTTCAATTTACGAGTAAATTTAAATAAATCCACATGTAGGTTAAATGGTTCACAGAATGAAGTAGGTGCAAAGGACAGTCCTCGATTAAGAAGAGTAAGTTCCTCAGTAGTTGTAACGCTCACCTGACTCCCACGGAGACGCTGGCCTGGTTAGTGCTGCTGTGACCTCTTCTAAGGTGATGCGCAGGGTTCGGAAGACGGTCTGGACCGAGCCCCCAAATCTGGCTAGTCTGGCTCGCAGAAGTATCCTTCTGTAGGCGGAAATAGGGGATTAACTGTCTGCGGGGTAATGCAATCGGCCTCCCACTTTCCCCTCTCACCCTCCTCGAAACCCTTCTGTGATTCCCCGTAGCGTCTCACCTTAGGTTCTGGAAGGACGAGCTCTCCATCCTGCTTCTGATGCAGGGGCGCGTTGGTATCCAGTTACTTCACTGGATTTTCGGATTGGTGAGAACCAAACTTGCTTGGCTTCCAGGTAAGTTTTTTGATAAGAGGTTCCCCTTGTGTCCATGCATTAATGTACTAATGCTAGTGTCTTTTTCCCCATAGGGGCTGGGGTACGGAATGCCGGGGAACAGGCACCGTCCCGAGATGAGAGGTGAAATCCTTCTAGAAATCAGGTAAGTCTTTAATGAGCGTTTTTTGGTAATGTCTTTTCATTCGTTCATTAACGCTGATTTCCTTTTTTCCCCTAAGGGGCCGGGGTCTGGAAATGCCAGGATTCGGCGCGGACCCGAAATGAAGAGGGAATGAATCAACAGGTAAGTCTTAACATGGAGATTTAGCTTTCCTTATTCCCTTCTCGCTCTCACCTTTTGTTCTTGCCTTTTTCTCCCTAGGTGCTGGGGCGTGACTGCGAATCCGGATGGTCGCTGCTGAACATGGAGGCGCCCTGTAAAGGTGAGTGGAAACCGGCGCTGCAGCGATCGTCGCGATGAGCTTTTAAATAAAAGTCTTCCTTTTCAGGATTGTCGGCGAGATGTCTCCGGGATGCGGATTTAGCAGGTAAGGACTTTTCCTTCTTCTGTTCTCTTCTTTTCTTCCTTTGCAGGTGATCCAGGATGCTGGCAGGTGTGGCAGAAGTCAGGATGCAGGAGCAGATACGGTGAGCGTCCAGCTGCTAGATGCAGAACAACGCGAAGCACGTGTGGCTGTTCGGGTGGGGTTTAAATAGCCTTGGAAGAAGTTCCAGGTATGTATCCTTCCACCAATCAGGTATGTATCCTTCCCCGACCATGCCCGGATGGTAAATTAGTCCCACAGGTAAAGTAGTTCCCTTCAGGCCTCAAGGAGGCCGGGATCCTGCAGCATGGTCTGGATCAGGTAAGTGCACCCAAGCACACCCATAATGAGCCTGGCGCCTATGGCACCTGGACTGATGTCTTTTATGAGCCTGGCGCCATAGGCGCCAGGACACTGTCCAAAGGGCCCCTACATGGGGTTGCTGGGTCTTTCCTTGGGAACTGGATGTCCGCTTTTCGGGGACGCAGGGCTTAAACCGGCACCCCGGGAGCTGGCATCATGACAGTAGTAAGATGATGGCCTGATAGGTTCATGACAAGGTTATTTATTTGGGTTTTTTGGCTGCCTCTCTCACTGCGGCCCTGGTTAGGCGTCGATAGGTGTCTAGGTTGTCTGGGCTGTCTGCGTCCTCCAGATCCTCTACTCCCTCTTTTCTGATAGGGAGTTGTGATGTGTCCGGCGCTTTGTTTATCTGAAAACGGACCTGTTTGACAGGTAAATTTCAATTTCCTTTTTTGTATCATCTGATTTGGTTCAGAAAACCATGGCCTTGCTTCTTAGCAGTGTTGGTATTAGTTTCAGTATTAGGTTCTGGTTCTTCTTCAGCTTCAGAGCTTGCTGATGAGGTGTTGGGAGTTGACTCTTTTGATAGTGGTTTCGTAAATGTATTATATTTGTCCTGAAAAGTATATACTCGGTCCTCGCTGTAGTCTCTGTCATCTCTATAAATTTTCCTCAATTTACGTAATTTAATGTCGTCTTGATACTCCTTGAGGATTTCATAAATTTTTAAGAAGTTCTTCTCTTTAGTCACTTCAAGTCCTTTTGCCTCCTTAATTTCTTTTTTGAAAAGTTCAATTTGAGCTATGGATCTTTGGTGTTCTCTCTCAGCATGTTCTATTAGCATATGTATCATTTGTTTAGAGCATTGTCTTAAGTTGCTTTCCCAGTTGTCTGCTAAATCCTTGTCTTTGTCTTTATTGAAGTCAGGAAAGATGAGAATATGTAATCCCCTGGGAATTTGATCTTTAGTCAGTTTTTGAGCGAGACAATCTTCCAGCATTTGTCGATCTCGCGCCGGGATACTCTTTCTAATTTGATGAATTTATATCTGAGGTCCTCTTTTTGTGGAGTAGCCGATGAAAATGCATGTGTGTTGTTCCCCCGTGGGGTGAAAAGGTGCTGGTTTCTTGTTCTCTATTTTTCAAATATTCAGCCATTTTGATGCACTTGTTCAAAAAGGGGTCATGCGTGGTACTTGGTGTCTATGTAGAAGGATAAGTGACAGTATGAGGGACTTTTTGAAAAGACACCTTCGGAAGGGTACCTCGCGACCTAATGTCGTACAGTTATAGGTCTAGGTTAGTAGTTGAGTGCTGCATCGCATGAGGTGAGCTGCCACGGAGACTTTGAGCCCCCCGACTCCGTATGTAGAAACTGATTCTAGTTTGGGTGAGCTTACCAATAGCCATGCGCCGTAAAATAGAAAGATGAGGAAAACTTTGTTTTCAGTGGGTAAAAATGATTCCTTTTATTTGAAATTAATGCCTTAGTGGGTAACACGTTTTTAGTAAAGCACAATGGGAAATTAACCCATTCAAAATGGGCGACGCAAAAATGCAAAAGGAAATGCCGAGTAAGCTGACATTTTAAATATTTATATGATATCCGTTAATAGTGACATATCCTAATGTATGCCAGTTCTTAAATTTAGATGTCCCTTGTAGGTGGCAGGAAAACATGCTGCTCAAATGCAGATAGAAATGGGTACTGGGAAATAGAGCATTCTGGGTATTGTAGTCTAAATTGTCATCTAGGAAAATCTGTTTGGGCAGATGGCAGTGGCAGTGAGTACTTACAAAAATAGCATCCTGGGTGTTATGAGTTGCCATAACGCCTAAGGTGAGGGGGAAATGAAAGAGTAAGTACTGGAGCATAGTGTGCTAAATTTAAATATAGGAATTACATTTCAAATCAGATTAAGTGTATACAGTATTGCCATAAATATTGCATGCATAAGAATACAGTAAGGTTGATGACACCAGGTTGTTATTATTAAACCTGACAAACAAAACAGTAAATTAAAGAAAATGTGCCATTTCATCATCGGAATTCAGTTCCCAATCTACTGATCGGTGATGCCAAATAAGTCTTGCTTCAGCTTGTCTGAGAAAAAGTTCTTGGTTGCCACCTCTTATTTTGCTCTGTATTTTTTGTAAACCAAGAACTTTATATCCATTTTGTTGTCCATCTGATGAAATAGTTGCCAGTGTTGTGAGAGGGGCAAGTTACTGTCCTGACTGCCAATTACTGAAAGGTGTTCCCTTATACGGGTTCTGAGTTCACGTATGGTGGATCCGATGTAAAATCAACTTGCACGTGCATTGAATTGCGTAAATCACAAATTTCGAGCAACAATTAATTTGCTGTTTAATTTCAGTTTTGATCCCTTTACTGTCCGTAAAAGTAGTACTCGGTGGGAAGGCGTGCTTACGCATGGTACAGAAACCACATTTTCTGAATCCTGTTGTTGGTTGGTTGAGCCAAGTTGACTCGGTGGTTTGTTCATGTTCTGGTAAAAAAGAAGGACTGATACACATTTTGAGAGTTTTAGCTTTTTTGAAAACAAGAGTTGGAGATTGAGATCTAGAATTACTCATGACTCCTGTGAATTGTAGACCATAGGAGTTAGTGTTAGTTTGTTCTAAAAAATCCATCAGAGCAATTTCGGTTCCTTTCCATATCAGAAGCACATCATCAATATAACGAGTCCATTTGACAATGTTGTTCTTGAATGCTGGTAATTGATAGATAAAAAGATCCTCGAACATTCCCATTACCAAATTGGCAAGGGCAGGGGCAAATTTAACACCCATTGTAACTCCACATGTTGGTTTGTAAAATCTATTGTCAAAAATGAAGATGTTGTTTTCCAAAGTTGTTAGTAACATTTCCTTAAGCATGCAGACATAGCTGAAGTGTGATGACGATTTATCCTTGAATGTGTAATCGATTTCTTGAAGTTCTAGATCATGTCCAATTGAGGTATATAGGGCTTTGACGTCCCATGTTGCCAATAGGTAGTTATCTTTCCATTGAATTTGGGAAAGAATGTTAATGATTAAATGGTATCTTTGAGATAGGCTTGTACTTGAGTAACTTTAGGTTTGAGTATATTATCAATGTATTCAGCAATTGGTTCAGTGGCCCATCCAATCCCATTCACAATGGGTCTGCCTTCAGGGATTTCTTGAAAAGGTTTATGTACCTTCGGGAGAAAGTAAATGGTTGGAATAGTAGGCTTTGGGATGTAGAAATGTGATTTCTCGTTGTCCGTGATTAGACCTTGGCGATGCCAGTTATCAATTAACATCTTGAGTTCCTGTATGATTTGGTAAGTTGGATTGCTTGTAAGTTTCTCATAGCAGTTTGGGGTTTGCAGATGATTGTAAGCCATTTTTATATAGTCTGACCGGTTCATAATAATGATGTTACCCCCCTTGTCTGCTTCCTTTATGACCAGTTTTTTATTTGACTGAAGGTTCGATAAGGCAATTTATAGAATCAAGTAAGGGATACCAAAAGAAATCAAGAGATCACACCCTAAAATCAAGGACGAAAGCAGAAGGGAGGAAACTAAAGGAAGCAGACCACACCCTCTTTTCTGTTTTTCCTGTAGAGAAATGGGGCATTTAGCTAGACACTGCTTGAAGAATTTAAGGGACGAACCTATGGAAATAGTCTATTTGAAGGGGGAAGAGTGGGAATACCACAAGAGGTTTTTCGAGGCCTTTTAGCATATCTTTATGTCAGCCTTCTGCTGACTTTACATATGAAAAGGCTTGGGTGAATGCGAAGCAAGCAAATGCTTTAATTGACTCGGGTAGCAAAGAAACTGCTATATGAGCTGACTTGGTTACAACAAATGACCTCGAGAACACTGCCCTAGTTAGAGTTACCTGTGTACCTGGGGACAATGAAGTATACCCCAAAATACCTGCACACATTAAAATCAGGGGTGAGTCTAATTTATTATCTTCAGCCATAATTCCGGTACTCCCTGAGAAAGTTATTCTGGATCAGGATTTCCCTACCATTTCTACTATCTTGCAAAAAAGTCCACATCCCTTTGGAGAATTTTAACCCCAGAATTGCTGACGGTCAACCTACTACTCCCAAAACTCTCTAATATGAGACAGGGAAAAATCAGAACCCCACGAAACCCCTTCAAGATATAAAGAACTTATGAAACCCGAGTCAACCCTTAGAGACCAGTTCATAGGTTCCTTTAGAGAGAGCAATAAAGCGACTCCACCTCTACATCGGCGAAAGAAAATCAATGGAATATGCAAGAGTTCCTGGACATATCTCATCCCTCTTCTTTTCCAGGTCTTAACAACGAAGAACCTGGACAAAAAACAGGTATATCCACCTTGCATAGGGGAAGGGTATGTGAGAAAACTGAAGGTGTCTCACCCGCTAGTCTTTGGGGATCTATCATCCAGGTGGCCAGGACACGCCATCGCTTTTGGATCCAGTTCCTGGGGGTTGACCAGTGCACGAGGATTACCTGGATGTGGGGTCCTCTGGAGTGGAAGTGATTCACCGAAGGTTGCGATGTGGTATCCCCTTCCTAATAACACCTTTTCCCCATCCTACCAAGTATGATACCTAGGAACTCAACCCTCCTCCCCCTTGCTGACACAAACACTTTTTCACGGACAGTCCAACATGAAAGAAAATGGACTAACACCTGAGCTGTAAACCTGACATGTTGCAATACAAGGATCAGGCAGAGCCAGGCAATTACTGATGATTACACACACCTGACTTCCATAACTCTATCCCACGGGATAAAAGTCTGAGCACGGTAGCACACTCTGAGCAAGGCAAACCACCAGAGGAAGCAGAAGTTCCAAAATGTCGGTTTAACACGAGGAGAAAGACGGCGAGATCAGAAAGCATTGCAAGGAGGGAATTGCCATTGGCCTTTTCAATTCAAGGAAACTGTTACTTTCAAGAGCCCTCAAGGATAAGAAACATAAGGCTGGGAACTAATGCTGAAGAAAGGCGCATTGTGTGTCGAAGGTACACAGGGCTTTCCTTCAGCGATAGCCTTAGCGGGGAGGAGCGATTGCACAGTAGTACTGTCCTTGGCTCCTGCAACAAAGCCGCGCCAGTAAAGTCAGCACAGCCGGTGAGTCGGGAGACTGATAGCAGACCAGTCTGTGTTAGACCGAAGGTCACAAGCAACATTGTTGTATGAAGAAGCTGCAAGGAACAAAGCATAAGGCGTATGTGATGAGCAATACACATATACTTGAATATTCAAGGAGTGAGTGAACTTTTGAAAAAGAATAGCTACTATACAGAGTAGTCCGGCACCACCTGGGTGCTCTTTCGAAAGTCTCTGTTAGCTATCCAACGGAGAGTGTAAAATTGTGAACTGTGATTCCAAAAAAGCAAGTGTGAACCCCGACGGAGGGATGCCAAGAGAAAGCTAGGGGAAGGGGACCCCACTTTCTGATGAGAGTGTAATTGTAAATTGTAAAGTTGAAGTGGTCCTGCATCGGGTCAAGCCCAATCCTGTGCACATTCGAAAGTCTTCGATAGAAAAACCGAAGTTGAGATGGGTCCGAGCCTGGCTGAGAGAGACTAATTGTAAAAAGGGATCTGAGCCCAACAGTGGGGTATCCAGGGTGAACCGTCAGTCCCCCGAGACCTAATTGTAAACAGGGATCTGAGCCTGACAGAGGGGAATCCGGATTGAACAATGAGTCACCTGAGAACTACCCTTAAAAAGGGGGATATGAGCCCGGAAGAGGGGAATCCAGGGTGAAGAGTGAATCGTCCGAATTTAATATACATGTGAGAGGAAAAGAACTTTGTGTTTTGTTTTGATACATCAGGCCCTCTGAATCAAGAGGCTGATAAGTAAGGAGACTTGGGCACAGAAGGCCCTGATGCTGGTACTGGAACTATATCCTCATGCCGAAAAAGCCAGAGTGTGTGCTATGTTCAAGTGAACCGCCTTGTCCCATGCTGAAGACATGTGCAAGGGAGTCCCACGGCATGAACATCCTGTCTTATTCTTTGTGAACACTTCTTTATTTTTCATTAACATTATCCCACACTATTTGTAAATTAGCGGTAAGGATTGGCAATATTTTTTAGAATAGGCCCATTATGCTGACGAGATGCCACTAGGACTGCGTTATTATTATTTGATGGTAGCAGCTTACTCCGATCTTAGATTTAGGTTTAGATAGGCATTCATCACAACCTTGTTAAAAGTTCAGTATACACCCTTGAACTGTGTGTCTGTCTTGCTTCGATACCATGCCTTCCTTTCAAGGGTGAGTATATTCTGATACAGAGTCTCCCCTTGAAGGGGGAGAGTTTATTTAGCTATAGAGTCTCCCCTACAAGGGGGGAAATGTATTCTGCTACATAGTCTCCCCCATCAAGTGGGGGAGTTTATTCTGCTACAGAGTCTCCCCATCAAGGGGGAGTTTATTCTGCTACAGTGTCTACACTTCAAAGGGGAGAGATTATGGGTAGCGTTGAGTCTGATACAGAGTCTCCACGTTCAATGGGGTTAGTTTATTCTGATACAGTGTCTCCCCCTTTCAGGGGGAGAGTTTATTCTGATACAGAATATTCCCAATTAAGGAGGAGAGCGTATTCTGATACACAATCTCCCCTTCAAGGAAGAGAGTTTATTTTTGTACTGAGTCTCCCCTTTCGAGGGGGAGAGTTCATTCTGCTACAGAGCTTCCCCTTTAAAGGGGGAGAATGTATTCTGCTACAGAGTCTCCCCCATCAAGCATGAGAGTTTATTCTGCTACAGAATCTCCCCCTTCAATGGGGAGAGTTTATTCTGACACAGCGTCTCCCCTTCAAGGAGCAGAGTTTATTCTGGTACAGAGTTCAACCTTCAACGAGGAGAGTTTATTCTTGGGGAGAGTTTATTCTGCTACAGGGTCTCCCCATCAAGGGGGAGCGTTTATTCTACTTCAGAATCTCCCTCATCAAGGGGAGAGTTTATTCTGCTACAGAGTCTCCCCTTTCAATGGGGAGAGTTTATTCTGGCACAATGTCTTCCCCTGAAGGGGCAGAGTTTATTCTGATAGAGAGTCGCCCCTTTCAAGAGGGAGAGTTTATTCTGCTATAGAGTCTCCCCCATCAAGAGGGAGAGTGTATTCTTCGACAGAATCTCCCCCGTCAAGGGGATAATTTATTCTGATACAGAACCTGCCCCATCAAGTGGGGGAGTTTATTCTGCTACAGAGTCTCCCCATCAAGGGGGAGTTTATTCTGCTACAGTGTCTACACTTCAAAGGGGAGAGATTATGGGTAGCGTTGAGTCTGATACAGAGTCTCCACGTTCAATGGGGTTAGTTTATTCTGATACAGTGTCTCCCCCCTTCAGGGGGAGAGTTTATTCTGATACAGAGTCTCCCCTTCAAGGGGGAGAGTTTATTCTGCTACAGATTCTTCCCAATTAAGGGGGAGAGCGTATTCTGATACACAATCTCCTCTTCAAGGAGGAGAGTTTATTCTGGTACTGAGTCTCCCCTTTCAAGGGTGAGAGTTCATTCTGCTACAGAGCCTCCCATTTCAAGGGGGAGAATGTATTCTGCTACAGAGTCTCCCCCATCAAACATGAGAGTTTATGCTGCTACAGAATCTCCCTCTTCAATGGGGAGAGTTTATTCTGACACAGCGTCTCCCTTTCAAGGGGGAGAATTTATTCTGGTACAGAGTCTAACCTTCAACAAGGAGAGTTTATTCTTGTGGAGAGTTTATTCTGCTGCAGGGTCTCCCCATCAAGGGGGAGCGTTTATTCTACTTCAGAATCTCCCCCATCAAGGGGAGAGTTTATTCTGCTACAGAGTCTCCCCCTTCAAGGGGCAGAGTTTATTCTGATAGAGAGTCACCCCTTTCAAGAGGGAGAGTTTATTCTGCTATAGAGTCTCCCCCATCAAGAGGGAGAGTGTATTCTTCTACAGAATCTCCCCCGTCAAGGGGATAATTTATTCTGATACAGAAAATGCCCCATCAAGGGGGAGAGTTTATTCTGATACAGAGTATCCCCCATCAAGGGGGGAGTTTATTCTTCTACAGTGTCTACCCTTCAAAGGGGAGAGATTATTCTGAAATAGAGCCTCCCCCATCAAGGGAGATAGCTAATTCTGCAACAGCGTCTCCCCTTCAAGGAGGAGTGTTTATGTAATGCTCACCTGATTCCCGTAGAGGCGCCGGTCTTGACTGGGCGTATACCGTATCTTCAAAGGTGATGTGTAACACACGGCTGGCTCTTTGGGCTGGACCTCTGTGCACTGTATGTCTGACTCGAAGGGTAAGATGTCTGCAGATAGAAAATATGGGATTAAGGAACTGGGTTATTGAATGTCTCTCTCTTCTTCCCTTTCTCTTCTCCTGTAGAACCCCAAAGGTTACCGCTCTCACCTTAGGTAAGTGAACGCCGTGCTCTCCATCTGCCTCGGGGCAGGGTGCTGTAACCAGTTTCTTCACTGGATAAGGGGATCAGGCCTCTTGACTTCAGAGGACTGCTGTCTGTCGTTTACTGCACGAACGGTAAGTTTCGAGTAATTCTAATGTCTTTTAAGTCTTTAGTAATGATGTTTCTTGTTTTGCAGGGTTCCGGCGATGGCGGATGACGGGCTGAAGTGAGTTGAAGATGGAGCCCGTGTGATGAATAGAAGCGCCTGGAAGCACGTAAGTAAGCGCTTGTTGCCTGCTTCACGATGCGCTCTAACTGTCTTTTTATTTTGCAGGTACAAGTTCGGAGCGGCTGCAGGGTGCCGGAATACCCACTGGGTTAGATGTGAAAAGGAGTAATGGCACGTGAGTATTAAAGTTCCCCAATGTCTTTAAACGCACCTTGTTTTGTCTTTCAGATGCGGGATGCAGCGCCGAAGGCCTCCGGAGCGTGCAAAGAGTTGGTAAGCTTTTGTCTTTCAGATGCCGGAATGCAGTGTGAAGACCTCCGGAGCGCACGAAGAGTAGGTAAGCCTTTGTCTTTCAGATGCCGGAATGCAGCACGAGGCGTTGGTGACAGCCGATGGACCAAGTAAGTGAAGAGCTGTCACTGAAGACCGTAATGCTAACCTGTTCTTTCTTGTCTTTATAGGTGTTGCTGAAGACTGGATTCAGGATGGTAAGCCTTTTTCCTTAGGCCCAGGATCAGATGCAGAAGACACGATGAGCGTTCTGCTGCAGAGGATGCAGAATAACGCAAAGCAAGATTCATCCATCGGGTGTGGTTTAAATAGCCTCCTGTAGTGCTTAGGTGTCTACTTCCACAGCCACGCCTAGGTAAGAAAAGAGTTCCTGCTTTCCAGAAGAGTTCCAGTGGCCTGAATCTAGGGAGTGGCTCCTGGCCCACCCAACAGGAAAAGTAGTTCCAAACAGAAGAGGATCAGAGGCTCAACTGGCAGGCAAGTAAGCAGCATGGTCTGCTGCAGGTAAGTCCACCCAAGCATTATGAGCCCGGCGCTTTCAGCGCTGGGACTGGGCATATTTATGAGCCTGGTGCCACTGGCGCCAGGACTGGGTCCAAAAGGTCCCAATTGGGACTGGTTGGCACTCGGAACCTGGGTTATGGATCTGCTTCCAAGGGAGTTGGGAAAACCCTGACCTTTTGGAAGCAGAGATCATGACAGTACCCCCCCTCAAGGCCCCTCCCAAACCGGGCTTCTCCGGGGGTTTTGGCTTGTCAGGAAATGTTCGGTGAAATCTTTTGATTAGGCGAGGAGCGTGGACATATTCAGCAGGTTCCCAGGATCTCTCTTGGGGGCCGTAGCCTTTCCAGTCAATTAGGTAAAATAGTTTAGATTTGGAGATCTTGGAGTCCAGAATGCTTTTAACTTCAAACTCGAGTTCTCCATCAACTAGGATAGGTTTTGGAGATTTAGTTAGTCGGGTTTGAGGTTGCACGGGTTTTAATAGAGAGACGTGGAAGACCGGATGTATCTTCATGTGCGGGGGCAAGTCCAACTTGACCGCTACTGGGTTTACTATGGTAGTGATGGAATAGGGACCAAGGTATCTTGGGTTGAATGTGCGTGGCCCTTTTAGAGGTAGATATTTGGTGGATAACCAGACTTGATCACCTACTTGATATTGAGGGGCTTCCTTCCGATGTTGATCTGCTCCTTTCTTGTATTGTTCTTTAGCCCTTTGAAGGTGAGAAACAGCTTCCTTAAAGGCTTGGGTGATTGTAGAATGCAGGTAGTCTACTGCTGGTGTTTCAAGATCTTGGAGGGGATCCAACTCCGAGGTTCGAGGGTGACTGCCGTACAAAAGAAAAAACGGGGTTTTCCCAGTTCCCGAATGGACAGAGTTATTGTAGGCATATTCGGCTATCCAAAGGATGTCTTTCCAAGTTTTTTCAGTTTGTTGCAGCATGCAGCGTAAATACTGTTCCAGAGTTTGATTGGTCCTCTCGGTTTGTCCGTTGGTCTGAGGGTGGTGACTGGTCGATAGTCTCACATCAATTTGAGCCGACCGACAGCAACTTCGCCAAAAATGAGAAATAAATTGACTACCTCGATCCGAAATTAGAACCGAAGGAAAACCGTGCAGTCGGACGATGTTTTCGAGAAATTCTCGGGCCAGAGTTGCTGCTGTTGGCAAGCCTTTGAGCGGAATGAAATGCGCCATCTTGGAGAATAAGTCCACGATTACTAGAATCGTATTGTATCCGGAGCATGGAGGTAGATCGGTGATGAAGTCCATAGAAAGCGTATGCCAAGGGCGAGGTGGGATGTCAATAGGGCGTAAGAGGCCTGCTGGTCTTTCCTTTTGACTCTTGTTTTGGGCGCATACTCCACAGGACATTATAAAGTCTCTGATATCTTTTTTCCAAGACGGCCACCAGAAGTAGCGCTTGATCTTTTCTGAGGTCTTGGCCATACCGGGATGTCCTTCCATTAAAGAATCGTGATAACAAGAGATTACTTTTTTCTGTAAATCTGTGCTGGGTAGGTATAATCGTTCTTGGAAATACAATAAGTTGTCCTTTACTGCAAAGTCCTTTCCCTGCAGATGCCAATTCTGTATGTCTGCTGGAGTTACAAGTTGCCTGGCTTTATCCTTAACTTCCTCTATGGATTCTGTGGCGATTACACCCAGAATTCTTTGTTCGGGAATGATTGGTACAGGTTTAGGGTTGATCAAGTGTTCTTCCACTCCCATCCGTGAAAGGGCATCAGCTTTACCGTTCTTTGTACCAGGTCGATAGGTAATTATGAAGTCAAACTCAGCAAAGAATAATGCCCAACGGAGTTGTCTAGAGGATTGGGCTTTTGCGGTTTTCAAATATTGCAGGTTTCGGTGATCCGTAATCACAGTAACGGGTGTCGGGCCCCCAGCAGATAATGCTGCCAAGCCTTAAAGGCAGACTTGATAGCCAGAAGTTCCTTGTCAGTAATCGTGTAATTGATTTCAGGAGGCGAGAATTTGCGGGACCAAAATGCCACGGGATGCAACTGATTGGTTACCGGGTCCTTTTGTGATAGAACTGCCCCCATGGCAAGGCTTGAAGCATCAGTTTCCACGATGTAGGGGAGTTCGGGGCGAGGGTGTTTTAAGATTGGTGCAGAGATAAATTTAGTCTTCAAATCCTGGAAAGCTTGTTCCGCCTCGGTAGACCATTCAAAACGTTTGTTTTTCTTTAACAAGGCAGTGATGGGCTGGACTATTCGAGAGAATTCGGGGATAAACCTGCGGTAAAAGTTAGCGAAGCCTAACATGCTTTGCACACCTTTTACGGAGGATGGTGATGGCCATTTGAGAACTGCATCGACCTTCTTTGAATCCATACGCACTCCGCCAGGTGATAATATGAATCCCAAGAATTCAACTTCAGTCACGTTTAAAACACATTTTTCCAATTTAGCGAAAAGTTTGTGTTGACGCAATCTTTCGAGGACCATTTTCACGTGTTTCCGATGTTCAGATTCCGATGAAGAATAAACGAGGATGTCGTCAATGTAAACAACAACACACACATCTATGATCTCTCTGAGGACATCGTTCATAAAATATTGAAAGGCGGCCGGGGCATTGCAAAGTCCGAAGGGCATGACCTGATATTCAAATAGCCCATACTTGGTGCGGAAGGCCGTCTTCCATTCATCGCCCTCTTTTACTCGTACCAAGTGGTAAGCTCCTCTAAGATCCAGCTTTGTATATATGCATGCTTTTCTGACTTGGTCCAGGAGTTCAGGGATCAAAGGTAACGGATATCTATTCTTAACGGTGATCTGGTTCAGGGAGCGATAATCTATACAAGTTCTAAGGTCTCCTTCCTTTTTTGGAACGAAGAACAAAGCTGAAGAAGCAGGGGACTTGGAAGGACGAATAAACCCATTTGCCAGGTATTGATCCAGGTATTGTCGAAGGTGAAGGTTCTCAGGCTCGGTGAGGGCATAAATTCTACTACAAGGAGGAGTAGATCCAGGTGTCAGGTCTATCTGGCAGTCATAAGACCTATGAGGAGGTAGAGAGTTAGCCTGATCCTTCCGGAAAACATCTTGGTATTCTAGGTATTCGGGAGGTAACTGGGGAGTCTCTGAAGAAATTGCTGCCAGTGCAACACCAGGTGGAGGGTGACAAGTAGAGACACATTCTGGAAACTGGACCGTTCTTGCTCGCCAATCGATCAGAGGATTGTGTTTCTCTAACCAAGGTATTCCTAGAATAATCTGAAACTGAGGGGCCTTGATCACATCGAACACGATCTTCTCATGGTGTCCATCTTGACTTACTAGCGTCACCTCTTGAGTGGTATGCGTTACTGGCCCGGAGGCTATCTCCGTACCATCCACCGTAGTAATGACGTCCTTTACAGCCTTGGGACAAAGAGTTAGATTCATCCTCAAAACCATTTCATGATCCACATAATTGCCGATGGCACCGCTGTCGACGTAAGCTTCAATTGCATGTAATCGATCCGGATTATCAGGGCTAATGAGGACCACAGGTATCACGAAATGCGAGGTCACGGAACTGGTTTTCACGCTCGGCAAGAGGACCTCTATTCTTGTCGGGCGAGGTCGTTTCCCTGCTCAGAGTTTGTAACTTTGGTAACTGCAGCTCCTACTGCCTTCTTGGCAGGTTTCACCGGACAGTCTCGAAGAAAGTGCCCTGAGTTTCCGCAATAGAGGCATAATTGCAACTGTTTTCTCCTTTCCCGCTCCTTTTGTGTTAGAGGACCTTTCAGACCCCCTATTTGCATGGGTTCCCCGGAGACTACTCCTTTGGAAGGAGTTGGCGGTTTGGAAAATACTCGAGCCTCAAACTTGGAACGATCGGCCTTCCTGTTCTGCAGTCTGTGATCTATTTGAACGACTAAGTCTATATAGTCCGAACAATCTTGTGGGGGATTCACTACTTGGGCTAACACATCTTTGAGCTCTCCACGTAGACCTCTATAAAACAGCGTAATCCTTTTGTCCTCAGGCCATTGAGTTTCCACTATCAGTCTGTTGAAAGACGCAATATAAGCCAAAAGGTCTTGATTACCTTGTCGCAACGAAAGAAGCTCATTGTCCAAGGCCTGCCCCTGTGAATGTCTTGCGAACAGTTTTTCCATACTGAGCTGAAAAGCTTGAAAATCATGGAGGACCGGATCATCTTGATTTACTAGAGGGATCGACCAGTCTGCCGCATTGCCACTAAGGTACGAAAGCACGAAAGCTACTTTAGCTTGATCAGTTGGAAAGGCTGCTGGCCGGCATAAGAAATGCAACCGGCACTGATTGATAAATACTGCAAACCTCTTTGGGTCACCAGAAAATCGTTCGGGCGGAGCCAGAGGTACATTCCCAGGTAGGTTGATCTGCACTGGATTCATAGAGGATGTAGAAGGAAGATTTACCCCAGATGCGGGTAACGGGGTCTGTCCGGCTTGTGACTGTAGCAATTGTCTAGCGAGATCATCTGTTCGCTCCTTGGAAATAATCAGTTCCCTTCTTAGAGCGTTCGTTTCCTGACGGGCTGCATGCACTTCTGCCCTTAGTTCCCCAAGTAACTGGGCTAGCTGGTCGGTATCCGAGGTTTCCATAGCGCCTGGACGGGAGTTTTGTGGTAGGTTTTGCGTTCTGTAACGCTCACCTGATTCCCGTAGAGGCGCCGGTCTTGACTGGGCGTATACCGTATCTTCAAAGGTGATGTGTAACACACGGCTGGCTCTTTGGGCTGGACCTCTGTGCACTGTATGTCTGACTCGAAGGGTAAGATGTCTGCAGATAGAAAATATGGGATTAAGGAACTGGGTTATTGAATGTCTCTCTCTTCTTCCCTTTCTCTTCTCCTGTAGAACCCCAAAGGTTAACGCTCTCACCTTAGGTAAGTGAATGCCGTGCTCTCCATCTGCCTCGGGGCAGGGTGCTGTAACCAGTTTCTTCACTGGATAAGGGGAGCAGGCCTCTTGACTTCAGAGGACTGCTGTCCGTCGTTTACTGCACGAACGGTAAGTTTCGAGTAATTCTAATGTCTTTAAAGTCTTTAGTAATGATGTTTCTTGTTTTGCAGGGTTCCGGCGATGGCGGATGACGGGCTGAAGTGAGTTGAAGATGGAGCCCGTGTGATGAATAGAAGCGCCTGGAAGCACGTAAGTAAGCGCTTGTTGCCTGCTTCACGATGCGCTCTAACTGTCTTTTTATTTTGCAGGTACAAGTTCGGAGCGGCTGCAGGGTGCCGGAATACCCACTGGGTTAGATGTGGAAAGGAGTAATGGCATGTGAGTATTAAAGTTCCCCAATGTCTTTAAACGCACCTTGTTTTGTCTTTCAGATGCGGGATGCAGCGCCGAAGGCCTCCGGAGCGTGCGAAGAGTTGGTAAGCTTTTGTCTTTCAGATGCCGGAATGCAGTGTGAAGACCTCCGGAGCGCACGAAGAGTAGGTAAGCCTTTGTCTTTCAGATGCCGGAATGCAGCGCGAGGCGTTGGTGACAGCCGATGGACCAGGTAAGTGAAGAGCTGTCACTGAAGACCGTAATGCTAACCTGTTCTTTCTTGTCTTTATAGGTGTTGCTGAAGACTGGATTCAGGATGGTAAGCCTTTTTCCTTAGGCCCAGGATCAGATGCAGAAGACACGATGAGCGTTCTGCTGCAGAGGATGCAGAATAACGCAAAGCAAGATTCATCCATCGGGTGTGGTTTAAATAGCCTCCTGTAGTGCTTAGGTGTCTACTTCCACAGCCACGCCTAGGTAAGAAAAGAGTTCCTGCTTTCCAGAAGAGTTCCAGTGTTCTGAATCTAGGGAGTGGCTCCTGCCCCACCCAACAGGAAAAGTAGTTCCAAACAGAAGAGGATCAGAGGCTCAACTGGCAGGCAAGTAAGCAGCATGGTCTGCTGCAGGTAAGTCCACCCAAGCATTATGAGCCCGGCGCTTCCAGCGCTGGGACTGGGCATATTTATGAGCCTGGTGCCACTGGCGCCAGGACTGGGTCCAAAAGGTCCCAATTGGGACTGGTTGGCACTCGGAACCTGGGTTATGGATCTGCTTCCAAGGGAGTTGGGAAAACCCTGACCTTTTGGAAGCAGAGATCATGACAGTTTATTCTGGTACTGAGTCTCCCCTTTCAAGGGGGAGAGTTCATTCTGCTACAGAGCCTCCCCTTTCAAGGGGGAGAATGTATTCTGCTACAGAGTCTCCCCCATCAAGCATGAGAGTTTATTCTGCTACAGAATCTCCCCCTTCAATGGGGAGAGTTTATTCTGACACAGCGTCTCCCCTTCAAGGGGCAGAGTTTATTCTGGTACTGAGTCTCCCCCATCAAGCATGAGAGTTTATTCTGCTACAGAGTCTCCTCCTTCAATGGGGAGAGTTTATTCTGGCACAATGTCTCCCCTTCAAGTGGCAGAGTTATATTGATAGAGAGTCGCCCCTTTCAAGAGGGAGAGTTTATTCTGCTATAGAGTCTCCCCCATCAAGAGGGAGAGTGTATTCTTCTACAGAATCTCCCCCGTCAAGGAGATAATTTATTCTGATACAGAACCTGCCCCGTCAAGGGGGAGAGTTTATTCTGATACAGAGTATCCCCCATCAAGGGGGGAGTTTATTCTTCTACAGTGTCTACCCTTCAAAGGGGAAAGATTATTCTGAAATAGAGCCTCCCCCATCAAGGGAGATAGCTAATTCTGCAACAGAGTCTCCCCTTCAAGGAGGAGAGTTTATTCTGGTACTGAGTCCCCCCATTCAAGGTAGAGAGTTCAGTCTGCTACAGAGCCTCCCCTTTCAAGGGGGAGAATGTATTCTGCTACAGAGTCTCCCCCATCAAGCATGAGAGTTTATTCTGCTACAGAATCTCCCCCTTTAATGGGGAGAGTTTATTCTGACACAGCGTCTCCCCTTCAAGGGGCAGAGTTTATTCTGGTACAGAGTCTCCGCTTTCAAGGGGGAGAGTTTATTCTGCTACAGAGTCTAACCTTCAACGAGGAGAGTTCATTCTTGGGGAGAGTTTATTCTGCTAGAGCGTCTCCCCATCAAGGGGGAGCGTTTATTCTACTTCCGAATATCCCCCATCAAGGGTAGAGTTTATTCTGCTACATAGTCTCCCCCTTCAATGGGGAGAGTTTATTCTGACACAGCGTCTCCCCTTCAAGGGGCAGAGTTTATTCTGGTACAGAGTCTAACCTTCAATGAGGAGAGTTCATTCTTGGGGAGAGTTTATTCTGCTACAGCGTCTCCCCAACAAGAGGGAGCGTTTATTCTACTTCAGAATCTCCCCCATCAAGGGTAGAGTTTGCTCTGCTACATAGTCTCCCCCTTCAATGGGGAGAGTTTATTCTGGGACAGTGTCTCCCCTTCAAGGGGCAGAGTTTATTCTGATAGAGAGTCGCCCCTTTCAAGAGGGAGAGTTTATTCTGCTATAGAGTCTCCCCCATCAAGAGGGAGAGTGTATTCTTCTACAGAATCTCCCCCGTCAAGGGGATAATTTATTCTGACACAGAACCTGCCCCGTCAAGGGGGAGAGTTTATTCTGATACAGAGTATCCCCCATCAAGGGGGGAGTTTATTCTTCGACAGTGTATACACTTAAGAGGGGAAAGATTATTCCGAAATAGAGCCTCCCCCATAAAGGGGGAGAGTTTATTCTACAACAGTGTCTCCCATTCAAGGGAGACAGTGTATTCTGCTATATAGTATCCCCCCATCAATGGTGGAGTTTATTCTGCTGCAGTGTCTACCTTCAGAGGGGAGCGATTATTCTGATATGTAGCCTCCCCCATCAAGGGAGATAGCTAATTCTGTAACAGAGTCTCCCATTCAAGGGGTAGCGTTGAGTCTGATACAGAGTCTCCCGGTTCAATGGGGTGAGTTTATTCAGATACAGTGTCTCCCCCTTTTAGGTGGGGGTTTATTATAGTACAGAGCCTCCCCTTTCAAGGAGAAGAGTTTATTCTGCTACAGAGTATCCCCCATCAAGGGGGAGAGTTTATTCTGCTAAAGAATCTCCCCCATCAAGGTGAGAGTTTATTCTGATACAGAACCTGCCCCGTCAAGGGGTAGAGTTTATTCTGATACAAAGTATCCCCATCAAGTCCGGAGTTTATTCTGCTACAGTGTCTACCCTTCAAAGGGGACACATTATTCTGATATAGAGCCTCCCCCATCAAGAGGGAGAGCTTATTCTGCAATAGAGTCTCCCATCAAGGGTAGAGATTATTCTGCTACAGTGTCTACCTTCAAAGGGGAGAGATTATTCTGATATAGAGCCTCCCCCATCAAGGGGGAGAGCTTATTCTGTAACAGAGTCTCCCATTTAAGGGATAGCATTGAGTCTGATATAGAGTATCCCTGTTGAATGGGGTGAGTTTATTCTGATACAGTGTTTCCCTTCAAGGGGGAGAGTTTATTCTGGTAGAGAGTCTCCCCCATAAAGTGGGAGAGTGTATTCTGCTACAGATTCTCCCCTTTCAATTGGGAGAGTTTATTCTGACACAGCCTCTCCCCTTCAAGGGGCAGAGTTTATTCTGGTAGAGAGACTCCCCTTTCCAGTGGCAGCGTTTATTCTGCTACAGAGTCTCCCCCATCAAGGTGGAGAGTTTATTCTGCTACAGAACCTCCACCGTCAAGGGGAGAGTTTATTCTGATACAGAGTCTCCCCTTCAGGGGGAAAGTTTATTCTGGGGTAGAGTTTATTCTGCTACAGAATCTCCCCGATCAAGGGGAGAGTTCATTCTGATACAGAGTCTCCTTTTTCAAGGGGGAGAGTTTATTCTGCTACAGGGTCTCCCCCTTCAATGGGGAGAGTTTATTCTGACACAGAGTCTCTCCTTCCAAGAGGGAGAGTTTATTCTGCTATAGAGTCTCCCCCATCAAGAGGGAGAGTGTATTCTTCTACAGAATCTCCCCCGTCAAGGGGATAATTTATTCTGATACAGAACCTGCCCTGTCAAGGTGGAGAGTTTATTCTGATACAGAGTATCCCCCATCAAGGGGGGAGTTTATTCTTGTACAGTGTCTACCCTTCAAAGGGGAAAGATTATTCTGAAATAGAGCCTCCCCCATCAAGGGGGAGAGTTTATTCTGCAACAGCGTCTCCCATTCAAGGGAGAGACTGCATTCTGCTACATAGTATCCCCCATCAAGGGGAGAGTTTATTCTGCTACAGTGTCTACCCTTCAAAGGAGAGAGATTATTCTGAAAAAGAGCCTCCCCCATCAAGGGAGATAGCTAATTCTGCAACAGAGTCTCCCATTCAAGGTAGACAGTTTATTCTGCTACAAAGTATCCCCCATCAAGGGTGGAGTTTATTCTGCTACAGTGTCTACCTCCAGACAGGAGAGATTATTCTGATATGTAGCCTCGCCCATCAAGGGAGATAGCTAATTCTGTAACAGAGTCTCCCATTCAAGGGGTAGCGTTGAGTCTGATACAGAGTCTCCCGGTTCAATGGGGTGAGTTTATTCAGATACAGTGTCTCCCCCTTTTAGGGGGAGAGTTTATTCTGATACAGAGTCTCCCCTTCAAGGGGGGGAGTTTATTATGGTACAGAGTCTCCCCTTTCAAGGGGCAGAGTTTATTCTGCTACAGAGTATCCCCCATCAAGGGGGAGAGTTTATTCTGCTAAAGAATCTCCCCCATCAAGGGGAGAGTTTATTCTGATACAGAACCTGCCCCATCAAGGGGGAGAGTTTATTCTGACACAGCGTCTCCCCTTCAAGGGGCAGAGTTTATTCTGATATAGAGCCTCCCCATCAAGAGGGAGAGCTTATTTTGCAACACAGTCTCCCATTCAAGGGGGAGAGATTATTCTGATATAGAGCTTCCCGCATCAAGAGGGAGAGCTTATTCTGCAACAGAGTCTCCCATTCAAGGGGGAGAGCTTATTCAGTAATGGAGTCTCCCATTTAAGGGGTAGCATTGAGTCTGATATAGAGTATCCCTGTTGAATGGGGTGAGTTTATTCTGATACAGTGTCTCCCATTCAAGGGGGAGAGTTTATTCTGGTAGAGAGTCTCACCCATAAAGTGGGAGAGTGTATTCTGCTACAGACTCTCACCTTTCAATTGGGAGAGTTTATTCTGACACAGCCTCTCCCTTTCAAGGGGCAGAGTTTATTCTGGTAGAGAGTCTCCCATTTCCAGGGGAGAGTTTATTCTGCTACAGAGTCTCCCCCATCAAGGCAGAGAGTTTATTCTGCTACAGAACCTCCACCGTCAAGGGGAGTGTTTATTCTGATACAGAGTCTCCCTCTTCAAGGGGAGAGTTTATTCTGGGGGGAGAGTTTATTCTGCTACAGAATCCCCCTGATCAAGGGGAGAGTTAATTCTGATACAGAGTCTCCTTTTTCAAGGGGGAGAGTTTATTCTGCTACAGGGTCTCCCCCTTCAATGGGGAGAGTTTATTCTGACGCAGAGTCTCTCCTTTCAAGAGGGAGAGTTTATTCTGCTATAGAGTCTCCCCCATCAAGAGGAAGAGTGTATTCTTCTACAGAATCTCCCCCGTCAAGGGGAAAATTTATTCTGATACAGAACCTGCCCTGTCAAGGGGGAGAGTTTATTCTGATACAGAGTATCCCCCATCAAGGGGGGAGTTTATTCTTCTACAGTGTCTACCCTTCAAAGGGGAAAGATTATTCTGAAATAGAGCCTCCCCCATCAAGGGGGAGAGTTTATACTGCAATAGTGTCTCCCATTCAAGGGAGAGACTGCATTCTGCTACATAGTATCCCCCATCAAGGGGGGAGTTTATTCTGCTACAGTGTCTACCCTTCAAAGGGGAGAGATTATTCTGAAATAGAGCCTCCCCCATCAAGGGAGATAGCTAATTCTGCAACAGAGTCTCCCATTCAAGGTAGACAGTTTATTCTGCTACAAAGTATCCCCCATCAAGGGTGGAGTTTATTCTGCTACAGTGTCTACCTTCAGACGGGAGAGATTATTCTGATATGTAGCCTCCGCCATCAAGGGAGATAGCTAATTCTGTAACAGAGTCTCCCATTCAAGGGGTAGCATTGAGTCTGATACAGAGTCTCCCGGTTCAATGGGGCGAGTTTATTCAGATACAGTGTCTCCCCCTTTTAGGGGGAGAGTTTATTCTGATACAGAGTCTCCCCTTCAAGGGGGGAGATTATTATGGTACAGAGTCTCCCCTTTCAAGGGGCAGAGTTTATTCTGCTACAGAGTATCCCCCATCAAGGGGGAGAGTTTATTCTGCTAAGGAATCTCCCCCATCAAGGGGAGAGTTTATTCTGATACAGAACCTGCCCCATCAAGGGGTAGAGTTAATTCTGATACAGAGTATCCCTCATCAAGTCGGGAGTTTATTCTGCTACAGAGTCTCCCATTCAAGGGGGAGAGATTATTCTGATATAGAGCCTCCCCCATCAAGAGGGAGAGCTTATTCTGCAACAGAGTCTCCCATTCAAGGGGGAGAGATTATTCTGATATAGAGCCTCCCCCATCAAGGGGGAGAGCTTATTCTGTAACGGAGTCCCCCATTTAAGGGGTAGCATTGAGTCTGATATAGAGTATCCCTGTTGAATGGGGTGAGTTTATTCTGATACAGTGTCTCCCATTCAAGGGGGAGAGTTTATTCTGGTAGAGAGTCTCACCCATAAAGTGGGAGAGTGCATTCTGCTACAGATTCTCACCTTTCAATTGGGAGGGTTTATTCTGACATAGCCTCTCCCCTTCAAGGGGCAGAGTTTATTCTGGTAGAGAGTCTCCCCTTTCCAGGGGAAAGTTTATTCTGCTACAGAGTCTCCCCCATCAAGGCAGAGAGTTTATTCTGCTAAAGAACCTCCACCGTCAAGGGGAGTGTTTATTCTGATACAGAGTCTCCCTCTTCAAGGGGAGAGTTTATTCTGGGGGAGAGTTTATTCTGCTACAGAATCTCCCCAATCAAGGGGTGAGTTAATTCTGATTCAGAGTCTCCTTTTTCAAGGGGGAGAGTTTATTCTGCTACTGGGTCTCCCCCTTCAATGGGGAGAGTTTATTCTGACACAGAGTCTCCCCTTCAAGGGGCAGAGTTTATTCTGCTACAGAGTCTCCCCTTTCGGGTGGGAGTTTATTCTGCTGCAGAGTGTACCCTGTCAAAGGGGCGAGTTTATTATACTACAGTGTCTCTCCCACCAAGGTGATAGCTCAACATGATTTCAAGAGATAGTCGCCTGACTAGATTTTTCCAAAACCCTCCCTAGAAGAGTAAAGACATAGGGCCTCATTCCAAGTTGGGCGGTAAGGGTTAACGGTCACCGGTAAGGAACCCGTTGCCGGCAAACCCTTACCGCCCAATTCTGAGTTCCATAAGCGGAACCCGCAAAGGACGTGTGGTCTGACCACACGTCCTTTGCGGGTCCCGCTAAGGGACCAGGGCGCTAATAATGGGCCCGCTATTTGCTTCCCCATTCCCTTTGAGCCCTATGGGGGCTCAAATGGGAATGGGGAATGGTTGGTTGAATGGGGACTTACCAGGTCCGCACAGGTCAGAATGTCCCGGTAAGTCCCCATTCAACCAGACCGGACCCGGGTTTGGAAGTAGCCATGGCGCTAATAGTGCCATGGCTGCCTCCAAACTCGTAATGACCCACATAGTTTTAAACAAATGCCAGAGGTTGAAGGGTTCAAAATGAGAGGAAATTAATTTCATGTCATGGGGGAGAATTTATTTCACAGGGGGAGATTCCAGTTCAGAATAGATTCTGCCAGGGAGCCTTTATTTCAGAATAAAGTCTCACGGGGGAGTCTTTATTACAGGGAGGGTTAATTTCGTGACACCGACACTGTTCAATAAGAATGGCAAAGAATTGGTGGTAGAGTCTCAAAGTTTGTTCCAATGTGCATTACAAGTGTTCAGGAAGGTCAAGCGCTTGTTGTGCCTCTATTGTTGTTCAGTCCTTGCTCTCCATGCGAGACTACCAACATATGCCAGTATCATTTTCTCCTCACGCAATTTTACAAAGCGGTGCACATCCTCCTATAGGCACAAAAACCTTTCACCTCAAGCAAGCCAGACCTATTGGTTTTGCCCATGTTTCTCTCTGATACTATCATTGATGTCACTCTGTATCTTATGTACGACGGTCTTACTAAAGGTAAGTAAGTGCAGCGCGGTGGCGCCAGAGCCTCAGCCTCCGTATTCCTCGGCTTCTGGAACATCAACATATACGTTCATAGTGAAGCAGACTCACGTTGAAGGTTCAAATACGATTTTCAACAACGGTTACTTGAAGTGCGTGGCTTTGCAGCACGCGAACACTAAAAAGAGGATTAAAAAAAACGGTTCTCAGCAGGACTCCTACATGTCACCTTGTTCAATGCACCTTTGTATAAATGTATGTTTGACAGGCGTCATGGGACAACTTCGGTGGTGATTGGTGCCATATAAAGCTTTATAAGTTGACATTTTACTGAACGTGGAAGAGAATAATGGTTTGTATTTACTTTTAATAAGTAAATAAAAAGGAAATTCAACGTTGTCAAATACATTTAGCCCAACTATTGCATCACGGCCAGGCTTACATTTTATTTAATTCAAATAAATAGTTGTATTGAAATTGCTGCTAGTGAAGCATCATTCAGTCCTACTTCTGCAGAGGCCTGGCTCCAGCAGGAGAGCCAGGGTGCCAGGCCGACTCAAGGCCACCCCAGAGTCCCTCCTACACAGTGGTGGTGCACGATCTGAATGGCACAAGGCCTAGTAAGATCGTTTGTCTTGCCCTTTCTTGTTGTGCCTAGAAATACTTGTGTACAGGCGCGTTGTAAATGACTCGTATCATATCATATCAACCACCACTGCGATGTGGCGGGGTGGGGCGCAGAGATGACGGGATGGGCTGTAGTCAGGCGGGATTTTGTTTTAAACGTGCAATTGCAAAGTTTAACTGTTTATCTTACTTACATTTCCAACTTTTCTGTTACAAGGTAGCTATTTCTATAAACCTATCCAGTTGATTTCTGTAATTTAAAGTGGGTTTATTTTGGGTGGTGATATAACTGTTGTTTCCATCATGTTTAATAAGATGGTTAACTCTATCAAACAATAAATGGCAGCTGATGCTTGACACAGATTTCTGCAGCAGGTGCATGTTCTGCTGAGGACCCTGATAGAGTACATTCAAAGTATATATTCTGCTGCAGTAACTACTTCTGCAGAAGTGAAAAAATAAGGTTGGTAGCAAGAAAACGTGTAATTCTGAAGGGGAGAGTGTAGTAAAATAAAAAAGTCATTTGATGCAAGGCTTTCAGTTATACATTACCACTATCATTGTTCTGGGCAACCTTGCATGCCCTCATTCTTTAGCATGTTTGTGCCATTACGGAAGGGGACAAGGCATTAGCAAATGAGATTTGGTTCTGCCACAAAAGGGCGCTGCTCAATCTCAACTGCTAGGCCTTGTCCCCCCTGGAACTCAAGTTACTGCAGGCCTTTTTAGGCCTTGTTGTCTCGCAGTTTGGGCAGGGCTGCTCACATTAGTGGCAGCACTAAGACTGATTTGCAAACAATTGTATGGAAGGCTGACAAGAGCAATGCCAGTGGTTATGATTGATTCAAAGACTTACATCCATCAGACTGAGGGCTGGATCAAATTACATTTAAAGTATATATCCTTCTAAATTAACTACTTGAGTATAAGTGAACAAATACTGTTGGTCGTAAGAACAATGTAATTCTGGAGGAGAGAGTGTAGTAAAATCAAAAAAGTGATTTGTTGCAAAGCTTTGAATTAGGCTATTAGGTGTAAGTCAGAACGATTGCATTGGTACACAGATAGGATTGAAATGGAATCTTAGGAGGGACACACATCCTATGGGTGCATTTGGTGATTTACCCTCCCATTGACGTGTTAATCCCTATGGCATGTCCACCAACTGCCTGCCCCTCACAGCAGAAACATACTCTCTTGGGTACTCTTTGAGCTAGCTCTGTCACAAAGTAACATCAAACATTCTGGTGTATAGGGTCTGCTACTGTTATATCTAATGCATTCTTTAGAGTGCTCAATGAGTTAATAGCCTCTGTAAATGAGCTCCTATTGTAAAAAAATCTTTTGCAGTGTGTGTCCTCATTCAGTTCATTTATAAGCAATATGTGTGTCCTTGCATATGTTACTTGCACTGGAGTCCTGTCTGAAACAAGCAATCGTAAAGCCAACAGTTTTGGCTTGTGTATAGGAATTAGACAGACATTTCCCAGACAATGACTTCATATGCCCAGGTACTCGCACAATTTTCCAGATCTTATTTTATGGCCAGGTGGTACACTTATGGCAGTGTCTGGCAAATGCCTATCCCATGTGTGCTCAAAGGCCCAAGCTGTTGGCTTTGCCAATGCGTCTTGGTTTCAGTGTGTCTCCCTAAGTGAAAATGTATATGCCTGGATGCCTTGCTTGCCACGCCTATGGAGTCCAGCTCCCCCTCACTAAGTTGGTCCAACAAGGCCCTAACTGAATAAGGCCCTAACTGAATATGTAACAGCTAGTATGACAAGTATGGACCAGCTTCAGTTCTTCTCATGCATATTTACCAGTGGGGTTCTCATCTAATTATCTTTGTGCATGTGGAAGCCTAGTCTCCCCTGAAGAACTTTTCATGATTGGAACTGATAAGTACTGACTTGATAAAACCATGTTGTTTTACTATTAACAGTGTTTGTATGCAAACAGAATACATCATGTGTATTGTGGATCCCTACTCTGCCTTTCTCCCCTCAAAGTCAGCCGGGACGGCACAGGCCCTCCCAGTGAGGCCTTATATTTTTAACATGACTCTGCAGCAAATTATTTAGAACAGGAAGTGATTAGAGATGGGAAAAGGCAGCTGGCAATGACGATTGCTGCGGCAAATGTTTCTTTCTAAAATTATACATGGTTATAATAAGCTATTTAAGTGTGTATTGTTGGATGATTAAACATTATGGTGATGCAGAACAAGCTGTGTAAAACAATGACCTTCTCATGCATTCCATTTAACTTTGTGTCTGTGTGAGATATTTTGTAAATTCTCATTAATTTGCATGCTAGACCTTGTAGGTTTCCATTCATGGTGGGGAAAATAAACTAGAATCATATGGGGTCTGTCTCTAAGTCCTGCCAAGTGTAAAAAGTGGCAGGAAACACATTTTCCCAGCACATTTTCCACTCTGCAGTACTTGAAACAAAGCATTTTACTGCCACGTTTTCCACTCCATTGGACTTGGCAAATCCCCCTCTACGATTGTAGCTTTATTGACTAAAGTAGGCAGATTCCAAAGGAATCTATTGTAGATGGCTCCCACAATCGTTAATTGTGGGAAGGATATACACTTTTTCAGACATATTGTGGAAAAAAGATAAACGTGATTTTGCCTGTGTTTTATGATTTTCTTTTCCAGTACTTGGTAGAAACAGTTAAAATTACCCATAGGGGCCCTTTTGCAAAAAAAGTGCAAATAGGAATGGTCCTTTACATGCATTTTAGGATTCTAAAGAATATTACCACATTTCTCCTTTTCATCAAAACATTTCTATATGATGTGAGGTTGTAAGATTGTAAGATTGGTTATGTATAATATTGAGTATTATTTTAGGAATTAAAAACAAAACTTCAACACATATTTGTACAACTTGAGCTGGGAAGACGCATGGTCAAGTACGTATATTTCAAGCTAGACTCAAATTCTGGATTTACCACTTAAACAAAGAGTGTGATCCTGGGCAAATCATTTAATATCACTGTGCCTTACCTGCCAAAATTAGGTGCCACTAGAAGTGATTCAGTTTGCAGTATGGGCTATTAAATAAAGCCTTACTCATGGATTAATAGATGGGCAGCGCATGGGTTAGGGTCTGCATGGGAAACACAGATACACCTTTCTTTGGAAAATATAATCCCACCTTAAGAGAACAAAACTGTGACATTCATTAGAAAATCAAAGTAAAGATGCCAAACAAGAAGTAACCATGGACAATGTATATTATAAACAATATGTACCAGACAATGATGTATGGAGGGTGGTAGGGGAGCAGTGGCCCCTCCTCCCTGCCATGCTCCAACGGGAGGGATACCCAGAGTCTGGAAATCCCTCAACCTGTCTGCCTCCTGATCTTGCTCATCAAGCTCTGTCTCCTGCATGCTAGCACTCCCTTGAAACCTCAACTTAATTAAAATGTGCTTCAAAATTGCAATAATCAATAAAATGTTGTGCCTCAAAATGCCATTTTGTTAGAAACAAAATGGCTTATTCCTTGCTTCTGTATTCTGGAGAGGGTGATGGAGGTCTGGCTTTCACAACAAGATGGCGAACCACAAGCACCGCCTCTGTGGTCTGCTGGGAGTAGCCACAATGTTCAGGGAAGTATTGCTGCACACACACCATCTAAGAGTGAATAAGTAATGATGGCCTTGTTGCTCAGCCCTGGCAGAGGAGGAGGAGGTACTATCCTAGATTCTCCCCAGCCAGGCCAAGAAGACATGTTGGGGTAGAGTGGGGTAGCTGGGAGTGGTGGTAAATGGGAACGGTGATCTGGGGGAGCTGATGGAAGGTGACTGCAGGTTGAAAGGTAAACGAGGAGTGGATAGAATAGAAAGGGGAGAGCAGATGGAAAGGTAAGATAAGTACATTATTGCTGCCACACTATTTTTCCTGCTTCTCTTTAGCTTTGTACTGTTTTTAAATCTCAATCATAGCATTATGTTAAAAAAGGTACACACCTTTTGTGTGATTAATTGGGATTCATCTCTCAGTTTTGTTCACAGGTCTGCAGTTTACAGCTTTTATTTTTCATGCTTTAGGAATAGTTTTCCTTATGACAGTTGGGGTTTGGGGTCTAATCAAATGCCTCAAACCAACAGAACTGAAGGGCTCACTGGAACATATTTATCTGCAAGCCTTCATAAAAAAAACCTTCATGCTGAAAATGGGCCTACTTAGGCAGACTATGTAGGTGTCCGTCTGCAGTTGAAATCCAAAGAAAGCTAAAACAAAAATGTAATTCAAGTGCAGATTGGAAATAAATGCAGCATATTTCAGGGCAACTGTCACCCATCAAAGGTGGTGCACTGTGAGAATTTAGACCCACTTTTCAGCAGAAAAAACAGACAGCAGATAATTAAAAGTGTATTTTATTAATGACTGAAAGAAACAGCCTTGTACTTTCAGAGCAAAACCAAAGTGAACCCTGATCAGTAAAACACACTGGGCCTCATTACACGGTAGGCGGTAGGGACTTAACGTTACCGGTAATGGAATACCGTTAACGTTAAATCCCCATCCAAATTATGACCTGGCTCACCGCTATTTGCGGCACCGCTAAGTACGGTGCCACTAATAGCGGCCAGTCCGCGGGCACGCGACCCTCGAGTCCGTAATTTACTCCATGCCGCTATTAGCACATCATCACAAGCCAGGCGGACGTGCCAATAGCGGCATGGAAAAGCACCCAAAACCCCTTACCGCCATGGCGCTAATACCGCCATCGCGAACCACCCGTTAAGAGAACTGAGCAGTGTTCCCACCTGCCACAGGTGGACACAATCAGCACAGGTGGAGGCAATGGAGACTCAGGCAGCACAAAAGGAGCACACCACATGTAAGAAGATTCAATTCAACACTACAGCTAAGTCAATGCCTAGTCTGGGATACTGAATGGAAACCCTTATTGATATATCTTTATGTCCAGTTCATGAGTTCTGGATGACTACCCCTATATAACACCCCTCTCTTAGAATCCCCCTGACCCCACTGAGCCAGGAAGTAGTTCTGTTTTGCAAGTTTAAAAGGTTTATTTGAGAAATAAGACAAAATATAGATACCACGCTTTTATAATAAATTAATAATCGATATCGCCCTTATAAATATAATGTTAATCAACAATGGGTAATCTGACACTAGCACACTTCTTTATAATCAATGAGGAGTTAGTATAGGATGGATCAAGTAGCAAAAATACTTTTATGATTTCAAGGGAAAAGCAATGAGGAATAAAAGGCAGTACAGAAATACTTGAGATGATTTTAGCAAAAGATAATATAATCACTTTTTCTCTGGCAATTCACACCCCTCCCCTATGCAATGTAAGACATGGAAGTAGATGGAAAGAGGAGCACACAGTTCTCAGGAATGCAATCAAATACAATACGAAATTCAGTTCCCCCCCAGCAAGCTTAGAGAAAACCGGTATGAGTTTTAAAACACAGGCCCATGTGCTTTGAATGTGGTGGCAATGAAGTGAGAAATATGCTGAAAATGCTTTTAATTCCCTTTAGGAGGTTCAGGGTGAGTGAGAGATTTTTGGGATGAGTGCAGGCTCACTTTAGCAATGATTCAGAGATGGTGATTAAGAGGCAAACAAATTTTTAGCAAGGAAAGAAATGACTGCTGATGGTTACACGTGGCTGGATTTTTAACCAAATCGCAAATCGCGGTAAAATTCGCGAGTGCGTGAATCGTGATTACGGCGAAAGTATAAGGAGTATTGAAAAGCTGAGATTCTAAGCTTTCAGAGGAAAGTTAAACCAAGTTCGTAGCCCAATCGGTTCCAGAGATATGAACGAATTTGTAAAGGTCGTTTTTCGGATTTAAAGTAAACTCAAAATGACAAGTGACAGCTATGCAGCTGCAGAATTGACAAGT
Source organism: Ambystoma mexicanum (assembly GCF_040938575.1). Taxonomy (NCBI): domain Eukaryota; kingdom Metazoa; phylum Chordata; class Amphibia; order Caudata; family Ambystomatidae; genus Ambystoma; species Ambystoma mexicanum. The sequence goes on along the minus strand of NC_090935.1, from coordinate 471,106,609 downwards.
GACAGTGGTGCAGCTTTACCAAATGACAAGTGACAACTTCTAGAAGGCAGTTCTGGTTAGATTAAAATAGTTTGGATTAGATTATTTTAAACTAAGAGCTTATTTCTGTCACAATCTGACCTAAGTACTCACAATATATTTTGGAAGGACTGGACCTCGTCACGGATCTGATCAATCAGGCTACCGGCACTTCACAGCGATCTGGTCTCTGGGTCTGCGGTTCTGCACGGTCTGGTCTGGTCTGGCACTGGTGTGGTCTGTCCGGATACAGCGGTCTCTGCACGGCTCCTGGATCTCTGCACTGGTCCTGGCAAAAGTTCTTGGCAAGGGATTCAAGCAGCTTGCCCGGCTGTGAGTAGCTTGCAATGATTTGAGGCCTGCTGCAGAGAACTCAGCTCGTGGTTTTAGGCCTCTGATTTAGGTTCTAAAGTATAGGTTCTAGGTTCTGAAGTATGTAGCTGGAGTCAGTCTGGAACTGGTATCTTCTGGATGTTGTGTGGTCCGGCAAAACGCTCCGCAGCAACTGGATTTGAATGTCCTCTCTAGCTTCCAGTGGCTCTTTTTATGTCTTTTGAAAATGGGTGTGTGCGCAGCATCACTAAGCCAGCCCCTCTCTCAACTGATCTTTGGTCAAGCTTTTCTCTCTTCCTTGATAGGGGAAAGGAAATGTGAGTCATGGTGATGCTGTTTTATGGCCTGCAGAAAGGACACTCCCCTGTCAAATTGCACATAAATCTATATTTGACCCAAATACATATTGCACATATACACAGTTGTTTAAAATTACATGCACCCATCACATATCACATGAGGTATACTCTGTTCAAACTCTGCTCTTCCTGGGGGCTTGCATTCAAAAATGACAACATTTTGCGCGTTTTAACTGGTTTTGCTATATCGGACATTTACCCAAATTTACACATATGTGCGCAAGGAGTATGGACTTTAATTGATGAAGTGTCAGATTTTTAACATGCAGACATTTGGAGTGAGACCCTATTTTCCGCTAGCAACCCCCCAGAATACACCACAGGGTCCTAACGCATCTCAAAATGTTCACAGAAAAATCACAAAAATAATGATATTACTTATATAATTCTGACAAGTCCGCACTATGAGTTATCTATCTTTTTTAAAATTATGCTCTGGCCCAGATGGGTGTGGTTTAGGTTCCAAAGCACATGGGGGAAGCTTCTGCTTGTCCCCGCCTCCAGCTCGGGTGGCTCCCAGAGGCACTTCTCCTCCCACTTCTCCCAAGAGAAAGCCACTTTTACGACGCCCCCAATATAACATTTGCCTGAGTCCAGGACAGGCCTTTGTTCACCTCCCTGTAGTCCCCAGCTGCTCCACCCCTAATCTAATCAGAGAGATGACAACTCCTTTTGGCAAGGGGAAGAGTGGCTGAGCAGGTTTTAACTCCTGTGGGGGTAGATGTCAGGCAGAATTCAGTTTCATTTAAGCCAGGTTTCAGCTAAAATGTCACTTTTTGTTCCCCAGTTTAAGCCAATACAATTTTTACATATGCAGCTAGAATGCTGATTCTAAGTTCAAAACGATGACATTTTAACAGTTACAAACTATGTGACACTCAAAAGTAGGTCACTCAGTTAATTTAAACATTTCTATTTTGGTGGTTTTAATCCAGTTTCAGTTAGGCTGCTGACATGCATAGCTCAGCCAGTTTTGTTATGAACATTGTTTTGGGCTCTTCATCCTCCCAGATTTTGTATGCACACATACTTCATTCTGCCAGATGTCCGCTGGTGTTCAGTGAGATTTTTGGATGTGTTGCAATGTTTGAAAATAGGCATTTTGAGCTGGCATTCAGAGAAACCAAAGGTAATTTTAAAGCGCTTTTGAGCTAACCGCCGCTGCTGTTTTACCTTTGGCACCCATTCCACTCATGGCACCCTGGCCCATCATGCTCGCGCTGGTGGGTGGCAAGTTAGGCAGCCATTTTGGTGTACGCACAAACTGCGTGGTTCTCCTGGATTCTGGCGTACATGTGGGCTTTTTGGCCATCTTGGATTTTCTAAGCCCCCTGCACCAAATGTTGCAGCATGATAGCTCAAACGTGGGTCAGGACACCCAACAAGGCCCCCCACGCGACTGCACTTTGAATTTGAGTCGATGGGGAGTCGAGTGCACAGAAGGTTTTGACCCACGCACTGGTATGTCCACATAATCTTCTTCCAATTCTGCAAATGGCACAGTTCAGCATCTTTTCCTCCCTCCAGTCGATCAATCAGTTCTCCTTGCTGGTCCTGATGGGAGGATTGGGCGGTACCCTGGGCCCCTCGGGTCTCTGCTCCCGGTCTCCGGATCATCCTCCTTGGCCAGTCTCCAGGTTTTCTTTCTCCTAGGACGACAAAGGAAGAGCGGCAATACCTATTCATGGACATTTCTTCCTCACCATTGATATAGTGGGGTGGCATATATATTTTAGAACTCAACAGATATGAACATGCACATTTTCTTTTTTTTAAGCGACAGGAACACATAAACTTGAGAAACACAGAATTTGATAGGCTATATGTAGGATATTTTAGGGTTGGAATTGAATTACTCTGGAGCGGTACCCTCTGGGATTACAGAGGACTCCTCCAGTTGCTGCAAAGTGTGCCTGGGATGGCAACACTTCAACTGGTTTATGTGGACCCACTTGTCTTCCCCCTCTGCCAAACCGCCTTTGGGGATGCGGATCTTGTAGGCCACAGGGGAGATCTTGTCTATAATTTCAAACGGTCCCTTCCATGTAGGCAAACATTTTCTCTGTTTGGCCTGGTTTCTTTGGAAATTGTATAGATAGACCCGGTCCCCCACCTGATATTCGTTCCTGGAAGTTTTCAGGTCATAGTGGTCTTCATACTCTCGGCTGATCTTTCTAGATTCCGCTGAGCATAGGCAAAAGCATGCTGAAGGTGTCTGACAGGGTAAGCTAGGCAGGGCGCTTGTGAGAGGCTTCTTTTGAGTTGTCTTACTGCCTCGGCTTGTTCTGGACCCCATTCCCACTTGAACCCCCCCTTCAGGAGATGAATCAGGGGTCTGGTGATCTCTGCGTAGCCCTCAATGAACTTTCTGCTGTAATTAGTCAGTCCAAGGAGGCTCCTTAGTTCCCGCAGAGTTGTGGGGTCTTTCAGTTTCTGAAGTGCTTCCACTTTCTTTTCCTGGGGACAGAGACCCTGAGGAGTAATCTCATGCCCCAAGAAATTAACACGGGTTCTACACCACTGTGCTTTCTGAAAGGAAAGTTTTGCTATGGCGGCCCTCAACTGGGTCAGAACATAACGGATCTCCGCTATGTGTTCCTCCACAGATGAACATTTGATGAGGACATCATCTACATAAGCCAGGTTACCCCTTGCACCCAGGTCGGGCATGGTCTTGTGAAAATGTTGAATTCATTGCCGGAGTTGAGGTATCCGAAGGGAGTCCGGGTCCATGTGTACTGCTGGCCCCCAAAGGTAAAAGCCAGCTTGTATTGGTCCTCCCTACTGACAGGCATAGTCCAGTATCCATTGGTCAAATCTATTGCAGTGAATACCTGTGACCCTTGGATCTGGGTCAGCCCTTGGTCAATGTAGGGCAGAGGCCATCGGAAAGACCGACAACAACTTCGCCAAAAATGAGAAATGAATTGACTACCTCGATCCGAAATTAGCACTGAAGGAAAACCGTGCAGTCGGACAATGTTTTCGAGAAATTCTCGGGCCAGAGTTGTTGCTGTGGGCAAGCCTTTGAGTGGAATGAAATGCGCCATCTTGGAGAATAAGTCCACGATTACCAGGATCGTATTGTATCCGGAGCATGGAGTACGGTCGGTGATGAAGTCCATAGAAAGCGTATGCCAAGGGCGAGGTGGGATGTCAATAGGGCGTAAGAGGCCGGCTGGTCTTTCCTTTTGACTCTTGTTTTGGGCGCATACTCCACAGGACATTATAAAGTCTCTGATATCTTTTTTCCAAGACGGCCACCAGAAGTAGCGCTTGATCTTTTCTGAGGTTTTGGCCATACCGGGATGTCCTTCCATTAGAGACTCGTGATAACAAGAGATCACCTTTTTCTGTAAATCTGTGCTGGGCAGGTATAATCGTCCTTGGAAATACAATAAGTTGTCCTTTACTGCAAAGTCCTTTCCCTGCAGATGCCAATTCTGTATTTCTGCTGGAGTTATAAGTTGCCTGGTTTTATCCTTAATTTCCTCTATGGATTGTGTAGTTAATACACCCAGAATTCTTTGTTCGGGAATGATAGGTACAGGTTTAGGGTTGGTCAAGTGTTCCTCCACTCCCATCCGAGAAAGGGCATCAGCTTTACCGTTTTTTGTACCAGGTCGATAGGTAATTATGAAGTCAAACTCGGCAAAGAATAGTGCCCAACGGAGTTGTCTAGAGGATTGGGCTTTTGCGGTTTTCAGATATTGCAGGTTTCGGTGATCCGTAATCACAGTAACCGTGTGTCGGGCCCCCAGAAGATAATGCCGCCAAGCCTTAAAGGCAGACTTGATAGCCAGAAGTTCCTTATCAGTAATAGTGTAATTGATCTCAGGAGGCGAGAATTTGCGAGACCAGAATGCCACGGGATGTAACTGATTGGTTACTGGGTCCTTCTGTGATAGAACTGCCCCCATGGCAAGGCTCGAAGCATCAGTTTCAACGATGTAGGGGAGTTCGGGGCGAGGATGTTTTAGAATTGGTGCAGAGATAAACTTTGTCTTCAAATTCTGGAAAGCTTGTTCCGCCTCGGTAGACCATTCAAAACGTTTGTTTTTCTTTAACAAGGCGGTGATGGGCTGGACTATTCGAGAGAATTCGGGGATAAACCTGCGGTAAAAGTTGGCGAAGCCTAACATGCTTTGAACCCCTTTTACGGAGGATGGTGATGGCCATTTGAGAATTGCATCGACCTTCCTTGAATCCATACGCACTCCCCTAGGTGATAATATGAATCCCAAGAATTCAACTTCCGTCACGTTGAAAACACATTTTTCCAACTTAGCGAAAAGTCTGTGTTGACGCAACCTCTCGAGGACCATTTTCACGTGTTTCCGATGTTCAGATTCCGATGAAGAATAAACGAGGATGTCGTCAATGTAAACGACAACACATACATCTATGAGTTCTCTGAGGACATCGTTCATAAAATATTTTCAAGGCGGCCGGGGCATTGCAAAGCCCGAAGGGCATGACCTGATATTCAAATAGCCCATACTTGGTGCGGAAGGCCTTTTTCCATTCATCGCCCTCTTTTACTCGTACCAAGTGGTAGGCTCCTCTAAGATCCAGCTTTGTATATATGCATGCTCTTCTGACTTGGTCCAGGAGTTCAGGGATTAAAGGTAACGGATATCTATTCTTAACGGTGATCTGGTTCAGGGCGCAGTAATCTATACAAGTTCTAAGGTCCCCTTCTTTTTTTGGAACGAAGAACAAAGCTGAAGAAGCAGGGGACTTAGAAGGACGAATAAACCCATTCGCTAGGTATTGATCCAGGTATTGTCGGAGGTGAAGGTTCTCAGGCTCGGTGAGGGCATAAATTCTGCTACACGGAGGCGTAGATCCAGGTATCAGGTCTATCTGGCAGTCATAGGACCTATGAGGAGGTAGAGAGTTAGCCTGATCCTTCCGGAAAACATCTTGGAATTCTAGGTATTCGGGAGGTAACTGGGGAGTCTCCAAAGAAATTGCTGCTAGAGCAACACCAGGTGGAGGGTGACAAGTAGAGACACATTCTGGGAACTGAACCGTTCTTGCTCGCCAATCGATCCGAGGATTGTGTTTTTCTAACCAAGGTATCCCTAGAATAATCTGGAACTGAGGGGCCTTGATCACATCGAACACGATCTTCTCATGGTGTCCATCTTGACTTACTAGCGTCACTTCTTGAGTGGTATGCGTTACTGGTCCGGAGGCTATCTCCGTACCATCCACCGTAGTAATGACATCCTTTACAGCCTTGGGACAAAGAGTTAGATTCATCCTCAAAACCATTTCCTGATCCACATAATTGCCGATGGCACCGCTGTCGACGTAAGCTTCAATCGCATGTAATCGATCTGGATGATCAGGGCTAATGAGGACCATAGGTATCACGAAATGCGAGGTCACGGAACTGGTTTTAACGCTCGGCAAGAGGACCTCTATTCTTGTCGGGCGAGGTCGTTTCCCTGCTCAGAGTTTGTGACCTTGGTAACTGCAGCTCCTACCGCCTTCTTGGCTGGTTTCACCGGACAGCCTCGAAGAAAGTGCCCTGAGTTTCCGCAATAGAGGCATAATTGCAACTGTTTTCTCCTTTCCCGCTCCTTTTGTGTTAGTGGTCCTTTCAGGCCCCCTATTTGCATGGGTTCCCCGGAGTCTACTCCTTTGGAAGGAGTTGGTGGTTTGGAAAATACTCGAGCATCAAACTTGGAATGATCGGCCTTCCTGTTCTGCAGTCTGTGATCTATTTGAACGACTAAGTCTATATAATCCGAACAGTCTTGTGGGGGATTCACTACTTGGGCTAAAACGTCTTTGAGCTCTACACGTAGACCTCTATAAAACAGCGTAATCCTTTTGTCCTCAGGCCATTGAGTTTCCACTATTAGTCTGTTGAAAGATGCAATATAAGCTAAAAGGTCTTGATTACCCTGTCGCAACGAAAGAAGCTCATTGTCCAAGGCCTGCCCCTGTGAATGTCTTGCGAACAGTTTTTCCATACTAAGCTGAAAGGCTTGAAAATCATGGAGAACCGGATCATCTTGATTAACTAGAGGGATCGACCAGTCTGCCGCATTGCCACTAAGGTACGAAAGCACAAAAGCTACTTTAGCTTGATCAGTTGGAAAGGCTGCTGGCCGGCATAAAAAATGCAACCGGCACTGATTGATAAATACTGCAAACCTCTTTGGGTCACCAGAAAATCGTTCGGGCGGAGCCAGAGGTACATTCCCAGGTAGGTTGATCTGCACTGGATTCATAGGGGATGTTGAAGGAAGATTTGCCCCTAATGCGGGTAACGGGGTCTGTCCGGCTTGTGACTGTAGCAATTGTCTAGCAAGATCGTCTGTTCGCTCCTTGGAAATAATTAGTTCCCTTCTTAGAGCATTTGTTTCCTGACGAGCTGCATGCACTTCTGCCCTTAGTTCCCCAATTAACCGGGCTAGATGGTCGGTATCCGAGGTTTCCATAGCGCCTGGGCGAGAGTTTTGCGGTAGGCTTTGCGTTCTGTAACGCTCACCTGATTCTCGCAGAGGCGCCGGTCTTGACTGGGCGACTACCGTATCTTCAAAAGTGATGTGCACCACCCGGTTGGCTCTTTGGGCTGGACCTCTGTGCACTGTATGCCTGACTCGAAGAGTAAGATGTCTGCAGATAGAAAATATGGGATTAATGAACTGGGGTTATTGGGGTGTCCGTATCTCTTTCCTTTTCTCCTCTCCTGTAGAACCCCAAAGGTTAACGCTCTCACCTTAGGTAAGTGAACGCGAGCTCTCCACCTGCCTCGGGGCAGGGTGCTGTAACCAGTTTCTTCACTGGATAGGTAGCGCAGGCCTCTTGACTTCAGAGGACTGCTGTCCGTCGTTTACTTCACGAACGGTGAGTTCCGAATATTTCAAATGGCTTTAAAAGTCTTTTGTAATGCTGTCTCTTATTTTGCAGGGTTCCCGCGATGGCGGTTGACTGGCTGAAGTGAGTTGAGGATGGACCCGTATGCGGAATAGAAGCGCCTGGAAGCGCGTAAGTAAGCGCTTGTTGCTTGCTTCACGATGCGCATTAACTGTCCTTTTATTTTGCAGGTACCAGTTCGGAGCTGCTGAAGGATGCCGGAATGCCCACTGAGTTCGGCGTGGATGGAGTAATGGCACGTGAGTATTGAACGTTATCCAATGTCTTTAAACGCACCTTCTTTTGTCTTACAGATGCGGGATGCAGCGCCGAAGGCCTCCGGAGCGTGCGAAGAGTTGGTAAGCTTTTGTCTTTCAGATGCCGGAATGCAGTGCGATGACCTCCGGAGCGCGTGAAGAGTAGGTAAGCCTTTGTCTTTCAGATGCAGGAGTGCTGCGCGAGGCGTTGATGACAGCCGATGGACCAGGTAAGAGATGCGCTGTCACTGAAGACCGTAGTGCTAACCTGTTCTTTCTTGTCTTTATAGATGTTGCTGAAGACTGGATTCAGGATGGTAAGCCTTTTTCCTTTAGGCCCAGGATCAGATGCAGAAGACACGATGAGCGTTCTGCTGCAGAGGATGCAGAATAACGCAAAGCAAGATTCATCCATCGGGTGTGGTTTAAATAGCCTCCTGTAGTGCTTAGGTGTCTCCTTCCACAGCCACGCCTAGGTAAGAAAAGAGTTCCTGCTTTCCAGAAGAGTTCCAGTGTTCTGAACCTAGGGAGTGGCTCCTGCCCCACCCAACAGGAAAAGTAGTCCCAAACAGAAGATGATCAGGGGTTCAACTGGCAGGTAAGTAAGCAGCATGGTCTGCTGCAGGTAAATCCACCCAAGCATTATGAGCCCGGCGCTTGCAGCGCTGGGACTGGGCATATTTATGAGCCTGGCGCCAGGACAGGGTCAAAAAGGTCCCAATTGGGACTGGCTGGCACTCGGAACCTGGGTTATGGGTCTGCTTCCAAGGGAGTTGAGTAAGTCCTGGCCTTTTGGAAGCAGAGATCATGACATTTGCAATTTTTGTCCTCTATTAACTTTCACTTCCAGGGGGAATTGTCGGGTCCTTTCTGGGATGGTGACTTCCTCTTTGATCTGAATTTCATCTGCATAAGGTAGCAATTGAGCTGACCTAAATGCTTTTTCTGGATCATCAAAGCCCATGGGATTATCCGCTAATCGGGACCAAGCTTTGAAGTTTATTAGGTCCAAACTAATGGCAAAGCGATTGAGAATGTCACTGCCTAAGTAAAAGGCGGCAATGACGTCTCGCACGACCCAACAATTATGGACTATGCTCTTGTTGCCAATGGAGATTTTGAGCATACACCTGCTTGGCAGGAGATGTTTGGAATTAGGTGCTTCCAGGTCCATTTCCCATTTGTCTATCAGTTTGAATGTGGGAATGGCTGGATCTTTTGGGAGTTGGCGGAACATGGCTTCGCTGATGAACAGGGATGAACAACTGCTCTCCAATTTGCTGAATATCAGCCAGGCTCTGAGCTGATTTCACATCTTTCTGGACTATAGGAGTGGGAGTTTCTGATTGTGGATTAGTAAAGAATTTCAGGGTGTTTCCTTCCAGTGTGGAATACCACCTTAAACTGGAAGGAAGGTTGATTTTCAGAAATAGAGAGGACCCCCCATCACCAGTCTGTTGTCCTACTGCTATTACTGTCACGTCTGGAGTTTGGTTGTTCTGGAAGTGAAATTCTACTTGGTCAGATTTTTGTTCAACCATGTGGCAGGTGCCGTTTAAACTAACATGGTTGACACTCTGTTTTAATTTTATTGGTCGGCTAGTCTGGGTCCAGAGGACCTTGTTTACACAATCTATTAGGGGTGACAACCTTCTCAGGAGGTCATTCCCTAGTAAACAAGGGGTGCCCTCTGGAGTCACTGCTATGACCGGGTGTTTCACCTTGTGTCGCCCAATTTCAATGTCCAAGTCTGCAGTCCCCTCAACGGGAATTTCCTGCAGTTGTCCAGGAAGAGAGGTGAGAGGAATACGGTAATTCTCCCCCCTTCCTGCATTTAGTTCCTCAAAGGCCCTTTTGGACAGAAGGGTAACTTGGGATCCAGTTTCCACCAGTGCCAAAATTGTACCCTGCCCCTGTACTTGTACCGGGGCATAGTATCTTCCCTCCTTCTCCTCAAGGGGGCACAGATAATGCACATTTTTGGACAACTGGTGGGCTAATTTTCTGGTTTTGGACATTGCTAGCGAAGAGATTTGGGCAGAATTCTGTGGAGAGCCTTGGGAATCTGAAAGAAAAAGTTGGCAACTGGAGATCAGAGCCATTGTGGGTTCCCCTGGTTCCGGTTCTGGGCCGCCCCCCCCTTTTTGGAGGCAGTCACCAGGATGGGTTTGAACCAGGGGATTTCGGTATTGTGGGTTCTGGGATGAGATGATGGGCGGCGGTAGCTCAGTCTCCATATCTCCCCAGTCTGGATTGGAATCCCTTGGGACCCATTTTTCTTTGGGAGGAGTTCCCCCATCTCTGAAGGAGAAGATCCTTTTCCCAGGATCTTCTGAGGATCCCTCTCCCTCAAATTGGAAGACCTGTACCTCCTCCACAAAGTGGGTCTGTTTGGGTCCTTTGTTTCTCCTACCCCCCTCTGCTCCTTGGGAGGCAGGCTTTCAGGGGCAGGAGATTGTGTTTCCGGTTCCTGGTTTTCCAGGGGCTGTTTACAAGTTGGGAAGGAAGCCTCCTCCAAGGCTTTACACCCCCCTTCCCCTTGTGCCTCCTCCCTGGGAACCGGTGGGTTATCGGGGTGCTGCCCCCGTCATTGTTCTGGAGCACCAGGTCCCGAGTTTGGGGCATTCTGTGGTGGCATGATCATCTGAGGGTTCTGTTGAGCCCTCAGTATGTGACCCAGATCTCGTGCCATATTTTGGACCTGGCGCTCAAGTTGTAAAACCCGCTCAGGCTGATACGGGGCTCTATTTTCTCCCCTGGGCTGATCCCGGGAAGGGTAGCTATCCCTTCTCTGGTAGTACCCCTGGTTGGGAAGATTTTGGTACCCCTCCACCCTTGGCCTCCCCTCTCCCGGATTAGGTTGTCTGGGCTCAGGGAATTGGGGAAAGAAGGATGGATGATTTTGGGGCTGGAAATTGGGTGGATACCTGGGGAAAAAGTTCTGCCCAGGATTTGGAGAATTTCTGCCCTCCTGTGGGAAGTTGGGAGGGAAGTTCCCTGGGTTAGTTGCTTGGCTGGATCCCCCCCCTTGGGCTGGATGAGTCCACACATAACCCAGGATTGGTCGGTTTCCCTTGTAGCGGGGATTACATAGTCAGGGGAGCGGGGGACCCCATTTGTGGGACTACCTCCTCGACTCCCTGTCTGTGACTGGCCCGAGGGCCTTCTGGGCGGTGAATTATTTGGTGCAGGCAGGTTTTTAGGCCCCCCCCATCTCCAAATCTAAAACGGGGGCAATCTTTACCTCTGCCACCTTGGCAGCAGCCGGGGTGCTGTTGGTTTTGGGGTTTTTTCGGCGCGTTATTTTTATTTTCGATAGGCTTCTGCACCTCATAGATCCAGGTAGCCTGTTCAATGACCCAGTCTAAAGATCTTGTCTCATGAAAATCTCTCACGAGCTGGGTCATTATGTATTTGGGTAAGGCATGAAAAAACGTATTGATAAATTCTCTGCTATCCGTGCGCACCCTTCTGGTGGTCTGCGCAAAAGCACGTTTTAATTCTTGCACAAACCCTTGTGGGGCCTAATCCTCCCCACATTGCAAATTGTAGGCTGCCTTGCGAGCCTCTTGAGGATTTCTGTGAACAGAAAAATGTTTCAAGATGGCCGCCTTATAGGTGGACCATCTTAAATGATTTTGGTCCTCCAGGCCCGCAAAGAAACTGGAGTATTCTGGGGAGAATGTCCATTTGACGTACTGGATGCAGCTACTGCTGTCCTTCAAATGGAAAGTCTCCATCATTTGCTCATAGAGCTCCAAGTGTTCCCAAACGGAATACTTGGCGTTCTTATGATAAGGCGTGATGACACTCCTTATTGCCTTTATTTGCTTCAATGGGTCCTTAAGCAAGGCCCTTTTTGCCTTATTGGCCTTTTTGGATCGGGTAACCCTGGTCCATTCATCCTCTGACTCAGAGGCACTGCTCCCAGAGGTTCCTGTCTGATCTTCCAGGTTTTCCCGGATTCTGCGAGCCTGGGAATGGCTGGCAGAATGTGGGGACCTGGTCTCCTGTGTCCTGCGCCGTTCAGAGGAGTTTTCAGATTCCTCCTTGCTGCCAGGATTTGATGGGTACCCCCCCCCCACTGACCTAAGAAGTTTTCAGGATGCCCTTAATGGGCCTACTCTCCTGGGGTTCTCCACTAAATTGCACTGTGCTTGGGTGCCCATACCCGGATGCCCGCCGATCCATTCCTGGGAGGTACTGGCCTATGAGCCCCATACTTCTAGCTGGATAGTAATCTGCCATCCCCGTGGCCCTGGGCTCATGTGCGCGAGGGGACATGGGGGTGGCTGAGTCCAGGGACTGGGAGAGATGAAGTCCTCTGGTACTAGGGCTCCTGAGGTTATGCTCAGGAGTTTCCCTTTCCCAGCTAACCTCATCTCTATCCGCCCCTGCTTCCTGTTGCAATGCAAGAGCCTGCGCTTTCAGTTCCTCAGTTAAGGCCTTACTCGACTCTATCAGTCTCTCCTGCATCGCTACCTGTTGCTGGAGCCTATCATTGTGCTGACAGAGAGCCTCATTTTCTCTCTGTGCCTCCTGATTGGTCCTGGAGTACTGGGCCAGTCTCTGATGCAGGAGGGTTACCTCCTGAGCTGTGTCCCTATTGGCCTGCTCCTTTCTTGCCAGAGCATCCTCCACCCTCCTGGTGTGCTCTGACAAGTTCTGGTGTTCTTTTTGGAGGTCACCCAGTCCCTGGAGGGCCAGGTGATTTTCTTCCATTTTCCTTTTTAAGTGGCAGACTTCCTGGCCTAAGGTGTCCCTTTCCTGACTAAGAGCCTGCATCTGTGCCGCCAGGTCGTCCCTTTGCCTTTGGAAGGCACCAGCTTTATGGTGCTCCTGATCAAACTCTGCCTGGGTATCCAGGTCTTTCAGAATCAATGTATTGCTTTCCTCTTTCTCTCTGTCTAATCGAATTTGCAGGGTGGCTACCTGTTCTGTGCATGCCCTGTTGAAGTCCAGTTGTTGCTCCAGCTTTTTCTGGCTCTGCAGAAGGGAGTCCAAACCTTCTTGGTACTCCTTCTGCAAGGCCAGAAATCTGGTATCCTGGTCAGCCTTCTCCTGTTGCAGTCTATCCATGTCCTCTTTTATTTTAATGATATACTGCCTACTATCATTTTCTGACTCCTGGCTCCTCTGCAGCCTCTACTCAGAAGAGACCAGGTCAGATTGGGCCTTTTCTAACGCCAGCTGTTGCCTATTTGCCAGATCTTGGCCTTCAGCACATTTGTCCTGCATGGCTCCCATATATAGATACAAATATGCTGCTATCCTGGCAATCTTATTCTGTTCATCTTTGGCTTTAGGGGCCATATATAGTTCACTCAGGGCCACATGTAGGGGACCCTGATCTCCCCATATATCTGACCCTGTTTCAGTGACCCGTTGCGCGATTGCCAGCAACCAGACCGTTTGGTCCTGATGAGTCCACTCACCTCTTACAAATAGCTTATGTAAAAAGTGCTCTCTGGCTATTTTGATGTCTACCAGTGTCGTCATTCTGGAATTTGAGTTCCTTCCTGACTTACAGAACTTTGTATTTTATTTTTGCAAAACAGACCGTTTCCTTAGAGCGTTCCTTTGAGGAGTGCTTTACAGCGTAACACAGCGTGGTGATCCGACTGGATATGTGTATCTAGTCAGCTGGCACACTGTATTAATCTGCACAAATGGTAAATCTAACCCAGAATATCCCGGCTCGAGCCCCCACTTTGTAAGAAGATTCAATTCAACACTACAGCTAAGTCAATGCCTAGTCTGGGATACTGAATGGAAACCCTTATTGATATATCTTTATGTCCAGTTCATGAGTTCTGGATGACTACCCCTATATAACACCCCTCTCTTAGAATCCCCCTGACCCCACTGAGCCAAGAAGTAGTTTTGTTTTGCAAGTTTAAAAGGTTTATTTGAGAAATAAGACAAAATATAGATACCACGCTTTTATAATAAATTAATAATCGATATCGCCCTTATAAATATAATGTTAATCAACAATGGGTAATCTGACACTAGCACACTTCTTTATAATCAATGAGGAGTTAGTATAGGATGGATCAAGTAGCAAAAATACTTTTATGATTTCAAGGGAAAAGCAATGAGGAATATAAGGCAGTACAGAAATACTTGAGATGATTTTAGCAAAAGATAATATAATCACTTTTTCTCTGGCAATTCACCCCCCTCCCCTATGCAATGTAAGACATGGAAGTAGATGGAAAGAGGAGCACACAGTTCTCAGGAATGCAATCAAATACAATACGAAATTCAGTTCCCCCCCAGCAAGCTTAGAGAAAACCGGTATGAGTTTTAAAACACAGGCCCAAGTGCTTTGAATGTGGTGGCAATGAAGTGAGAAATATGCTGAAAATGCTTTTAATTCCCTTTAGGAGGTTCAGGGTGAGTGAGAGATACTTGGGATGAGTGCAGGCTCACTTTAGCAATGATTCAGAGATGGTGATTAAGAGGCAAACGAATTTTTAGCAAGGAAAGAAATGACTGCTGATGGTTACACGTGGCTGGATTTTTAACCAAACCGCGAATCGCGGTAAAATTCGCGATTTCGTGAATCGTGATTACGGCAAAAGTATAAGCTGAGATTCTAAGCTTTCAGAGGAAAGTTAAACCAAGTTCGTAGCCCAAACGGTTCCAGAGATATGAACAAATGTGTAAAGGTCGTTTTTCGGATTTAAAGTAAACTCAAAATGACAAGTGACAGCTATGCAGCTGCAGAATTGACAAGTGACAGTGGTGCAGCTTTACCAAATGACAAGTGACAACTTCTAGGAGGCAGTTCTGGTTAGATTAAAATAGTTTGGATTAGATTATTTTAAACTAAGATCTTATTTCTGTCACAATCTGACCTAAGTACTCACAATATATTTTGGAAGGACTGGACCTCGTCACGGATCTGATCAATCAGGCTAGCAGCACTTCACAGCGATCTGGTCTCTGGGTCTGCGGTTCTGCATGGTCTGGTCTGGTCTGGCACTGGTCTGGTCTGTCTGGATACAGCGGTCTCTGCACGGCTCCTGGATCTCTGCACTGGTCCTGGCAAAAGTTCTTGGCAAGGGATTCAAGCAGCTCGCCCGGCTGTGAGGAGCTTGCAATGATTTGAGGCCTGCTGCAGAGAACTCAGCTTGTGGTTTTAGGCCTCTGATTTAGGTTCTAAAGTATAAGTTCTAGGTTCTGGAGTATGTAGCTGGAGTCAGTCTGGAACTGGTATCTTCTGGATGTTGTGTGGTCCGGCAAAACGCTCCGCAGCAACTGGATTTGAATGTCCCCTCTAGCTTCCAGTGGCTCTTTTTATGTCTTTTGAAAATGGGTGTGTGCGCAGCATCACTAAGCCAGCCCCTCTCTCAACTGATCATTGGTCAAGCTTTTCTCTCTTCCTTGATAGGGGAAAGGAAATGTGAGTCATGGTGATGCTGTTTTATGGCCTGCAGAAATGACACTCCCCTGTCAAATTGCACATAAATCTATATTTGACCCAAATACATATTGCACAGATACACAGTTGTTTAAAATTACATGCACCCATCACATATCACATGGGGTATACTCTGTTCAAACTCTGCTCTTCCTGGGGGCTTGCATTAAAAAATGACAACATTTTGCACTTTTTAACTGGTTTTGCAATATCGGACATTTACCCAAATTTACACACATGTGCGCAAGGAGTATGGACATTAATTGATGACGTGTCAGATTTTTAACATGCAGACATTTGGAGTGAGACCCTATTTTCTGCTAGCAACCCCCCAGAATACACCACAGGGTCCTAACGCATCTCAAAATGTTCACAGAAAAATCACAAAAATAATGATATTACTTATATAATTCTGACAAGTCCGCACTATGAGTTATCTGTCTTTTTTAAAATTATGCTCTGGCCCAGATGGGTGTGGTTTAGGTTCCAAAGCACATGGGGGAAGCTTCTGCCTGACCCCGCCTCCAGCTCGGGTGGCTCCCAGAGGCACTTCTCCTCCCACTTCTCCCAAGAGGAAGCCACTTTTACGACGCCCAGTCCAGGACAGGCCTTTGTTAACCTCCCTGTAGTCCCCAGCTGCTCCACCCCTAATCTAATCAGAGAGGTGACAACTCCTTTTGGCAAGGGGAAGAGTGGCTGAGCAGGTTTTAACTCCTGTGGGGGTAGATGTCAGGCAGAATTCAGTTTCATTAAGCCAGGTTCCAGCTAAAATGTCACTTTTTGTTCCCCAGTTTAAGTCAATGCAATTTTTACATATGCAGCTAGAATGCTGATTCTAAGTTCAAAACTATGACATTTTAACAGTTACAAACTATGTGACACTCAAAAGTATGTCACTCAGTTAATTTAAACATTTCGATTATGGTGGTTTTAATCCAGTTTCAGTTAGGTTGCTGACATGCATAGCTCAGCCAGTTTTGTTATGAACATTGTTTTGGGCTCTTCATCCTCCCAGATTTTGTATGCACACATACTTCATTCTGCCAGATGTCCGCTGGTGTTCAGTGAGATTTTTGGATGTGTTGCAATGTTTGAAAATAGGCATTTTGAGCTAGCATTCAGAGAAACCAAAGGTAATTTTAAAGCGTTTTTGAGCTAACAGGCGCTGCTGTTTTACCTTTGGCACCCATTCCACTCATGGCACCCTGGCCCATCATGCTCGCGCTGGTGGGTGGCAAGTTAGGCAGCCATTTTGGTGTACGCACAAACTGTGTGGTTCTCCTGGATTCTGGCGCACATGTGGGCTTTTTGGCCATCTTGGATTTTCTAAGCCCACAGCACCAAATGTTGCAGCATGATAGCTCAAACGTTGGTCAGGACACCCAACACACACCCCTTCCCACACCAAGATGGTTCCAATACAAGCAGCATTACATGGGCTGGAGGACATGATTGCAGCGCAGCAGCAGGCAGCACAGAGGAGACGCAGGAGGAGGAGGGCAAGACAGGCACAGCAAGCACCACCACAGCACCTAATCATACCACAGAGGCACCCACCAATCCCCAGGATCAGAGCCAATCCATTTAACCTAACCCCAGAGCAGATACACACCCTGTACTGTCTGGACCGGGATACCATAACCAGCATTGTAGACATGATACACAACGACATTGTGAGCCTCATAGACATCCGAACTGACATCCCCCCTCTACTCAAGGTGGTGACTGTGCTCCACTTCCTGGCCACAGGCACTTACCAGCATACAATGGGGCAGATGCATGGCATCTCACAGCCAGTATTCTCATGCACGCTGACCCAGGTACTCAATGCCCTCCTGAAGCATGCACCTGAACACATATTCATGCCACGGACTGCCCAGGAGCTTGCAAACACCAAAGTTGGCTTCTATGCACTGGCAGGCATCCCAAGTTGCATCGGGGCAATCGACTGTACCCATCTGGAATTGGTGGTCCCACATCACAATGAAATAGTGTACCGAAACAGGAAGCAATTCCACTCCATCAATGTCCAAATGGTATGTGACTCCAACAAGATAATCACTCATTGCTGTGCCCGATTTCCTGGATCAACCCATGATTCCATGGTCCTGCGGAACTCAACTATCCCACGTTACATGGAGCAACAAGCCGGACAACGTTCGTGGCTACTTGGTGAGTAGCAGGGCAAGCACAGGGCAGTGTGATTGGGGGGGAGAGAGATACATACTCCGATTGGGTGTAGCTTGTTGTCCGTTGGACAAATGCACATACAGATGTACGCCAACATCCATATGGGTAGGCCCAAAACGTACCAGAGATGAATGGACATGCAAGTGTGAGCTACATAACATAGATGACAATCCAGGTCTAGAAAAAACAAACATCAATCCATATCCACATTGCACAACATTCCACACCGCAAAATACACAAATCTCATACATGTCACCAACATAGTTCTACAAAATGACCGCAGCACAACATCAATAATGCATTGTGGCCTTGAATGCATGCAAAGGGATCACCCCTAGCCATAGCATTACACCACGCACTTATAGCACAACTCAAGTGATGCCTCTCAGCATGGCAACATCAATGTTGGAATGGCAGTACACCAGCAGTGTGATACCAAATCTGCTTAGGACCAAGGAAACCCTAACACACAGCTTCAACCAGGACATGTCCATTACTGTTGTAGGCATTAACGGGGCATGTGTACTTGCAGGGTCGCCCTTACCTTTGCACATTCCAGTCACACAGACAGTCTGCATGTATGCTGTTAATTGTGCACTTCAATCACAATGCAAATTAAAAAAGCCTGAAATGAACTGGCCGCACTTGTGCTGAACAGTAACAGGTCCCCATTTGTCCCCCCATACAGGTGATGCTGGCTATCCCCTGAAGAGGTGGCTCCTTACCCCTGTACGGAACACACAGAACAGGCACGAAGAGGACTACAATCGTGCACATACCCGTACCCGCGTCGTGATCAAGCAGACATTTGGCCTTTTGAAGACACGGTTTAGGTGCATAAGCAGGTCGGGTGGCGCTCTCCTGTATGGCCATGAGAAGGTGGCCAAGATCACCATGGCATGTGTCATGCTGCACAATATGTGTATCAGAGGGAATGTGCCACTGCCCCCTGATGTTGAAATGGAAGCACCTGATGAGGATGATGATGGTGATGAGGACGGAGGTGAAGGGGATGCAGGACATGCAAGAGGGGATGGTCAAGAGGGACGTGCTGTGAGACAACATCTGATCAACCAAATATTCTGAGTAACGTGGTTTTTTACTGTCACATGGATATGGGTATGAATGCACTGGTGTATGTTTGGAAGCACGCAATGGACCCCGTCGCCAATAATGTACACAAACACAATGAAGATGTCCAAGCATGTGTTTTGATCAGACACCAGTGTATTAAGTAACGGAAAGATGAAAAAGGACATGTCCCCAAACATCCCACCACCCTTCAACCCACCCCCCACAACAGACCCATAACACCCTTCCACCCACCCCCCACAAAAGACCCATAACATCCTTCCACCCACCCCCCACAACGGACCCATAACACCCTTTCCCCCACCCCCACAACAGTTCCTCATGTGTCTGCCACTATGTTTGCATCGGGCCATGCACTCAGAAGCTTCGCCATAAACTCCCTATTGGCCATTGTCTGTGCCAGCATTTGGAGCCTGGTGGTGCGTGTGGAGCGGCGGAGGGGGCTTGTCTGCGTTGAACCGGCGGATGATGATGTGGCTGACTGTCCTGGTGGTGTGAAGTGGCGGTCAATTGTGTCTGATATTCGAGTGAGGACCTCCCTGAGTCTGCCTATCTCCTCACACAGCCTGTCTGTACAGGCCTCCATCCTCTCCCTGGAGTGCCTTGCCGTCTCCACAATCTCCTCCCTGAGATGGGAAGCCTCCTCCACATGCTGGCCAACCAGCACAATTAATTCCTGTTGACGCTGGCTGATGGTGGCCAGGTCGAGGGCAGTGCTGGGTGCTGGTGGAGTGGCTGCTGTGCCCTCAGATGCATCCATGTCAGCAGGTGAAGCCACCATGGGGGACATTGAGCCTAGAATGTTGTCCTCGCCAGTGGCATCAGACCCAGGTGTCTGGAGTGGTGATGGCTCAGGGGTTTCAGGGGGGGTTGGGGTGTGCATCTCCATTGTGACATCTGTTGTGTCCTTAACATCAGATAGCGGGGCAGTGGCTGCTGCCTCTCCTGCGGAGCTTGGCACAGCTGATGGTGGGCCCTCCGTGGCTGGGATTGGTGATGGGGCTGTAGTTAGTGGTGTGGCTACTTCTATCCTGGCAGTGGCACTCCTCCGATGCTTGACACTCATCATGTGGAACCTTCCCCCCTTGCCCCTTGATGTTTTGGGGGTGTCCTCAGAGTCCTGTGCCCTTGGTCTCTTACTTGCAGGGGGTGCTGGGATGCATTTCCAGCATCCTCACCGTCTGTATGTGAGCCTGTCAGGGACAAGAAGGGGGATGGCATTGGTTACGTTTCTATGTACTTTATGCAGAATACATCAATAATGCAGTTGTGGCCATTAGGACTTCATTGTTGGGGATGCAGGTGATGTGTCAGTTCAGTGACTCATCCATGCATGGTTGTGTTTGGCACTTGTCTCTGGTGATGTGTGCATGTGTGTGTGTTTGGGTCTGACACTGACATGGGCAGGGATGGATGCATGTGTGGATGTTTGTCTATCCATGAGATGATTGTGGGCTCACATTTGGGGGGACCAGTACATTCACATAGCATCCTGTCATGTGTACACTCACCTCCATCTGAAGTGGTTGCCACGCCATGCTCCATAGTGCCGACTCCCTCAATGCATTCCACTCCGATTAGGTTCGCACAGGTCTCCTCCCATTCCTTTAGTTTGATTGGTGAACCGGATACACCTGCAGTGGCTATTCTGTGGTTTTCGGCAAGGATGCTCCTCACCCGCAGTCTGAGGTCGTCCCACCTTTTCCTGCACTCACGCACATTGCGGGTGGTGGTGCCCACTGCACTAACTTTCACCGCAACTTCATCCCAGATGGCCTTTTTTTTTATAGGTGTCTCCCGCCGCATGTCGTTGGCAAAGACAATGGCGGCATTGTCAGCCAGGGTCTGGGTCAGCATGATCAGCTGCTCTGATGTAAATTTTTCGTTGCGCTGCCTGTCGGTGCTTTATTTCAATGCCTTGGGCATGTTGAGGGTGTCCCTGATGATTTGCAACTGCAACCTACTCCAAACAGGTCCAGGGGGCAGAGGATGCCAATGGATTGTGTTTTTAAAGATGGCCGCCGTGCTCTTTCCCGTTCCTGTGCGATGACGCTATTTCCGGTTCCGCAATTTAACGGTCACCGCTAATAGCGGTCACCGCTATTTGCATGCAGCGTGAGGGCGAAGTTGCACTTTCGTCGAGGGCGGTAAGTGACTTTTTGGGGTCTTTAACAGCATGGCGGTAGGGTCATTACCGGCATGGCGCTATGCTCGTGTTCGCGTACTCGTAATGGTACGGTATTAGCGCCCTCTTGCGAGGGCGGACACGTTAAGAGCGCCATGCCGGTAATTGGAGATTTTTACCGCACAACGTGTAATGAGGCCCACTGTATGTCAAAGAATAAAGACTTATGTTAGAAAATGCAATATGTGAGTTCCTTTCAGCCAAAGTCAATTGGTGGATCTCTGGGCAGAGTTTGCAAATGGCATCCCCACCGCAAGCCTGGTTTGTGCATCCTAGCTATTTACAACTGCAATAAAATGTGGCCTGACTGAAGGGTGTTGAAAACCAAGTTTCCCCAGACCTGCTGTCTATGAAGGCAGTTTTGTGCAAGCCAGATTTCTAAGCCAATGCATGACTGGAATGTGGGGAGAGGGATCTCTGTGTTGCCAAGGCCTCCCAAACATTTACAGCCAGCAATTTCAAACAACAAAGAGGCTAATAAAAACACAGTCGAGGAAGCTTTTGTCACATGCTGGCCAGGACTAGCAAATGGCCTGGAGGAAGGGAAGCTCATTTGTGCGCATATGAAGATTCCCCCGTAGTGATTCCCCCTTAGTTTAAATGGACTATCACAATTGTTGCATTTTTGATAGTCCATACATGTATGTTTCATTTTAGATAATTTCAAGGTGACTTCTTGAAATAAAATGTGCCCACCTGTGACTTAGGGAAATGTAATGGCAAGCTAAAATGTGTTTCTGGCTGCTCTGGAAATGTTCAAAATTTCAGAATTGGTGTGCTGGTGGAGGTTAAAATTAGGAATGTGGGGAGTAAATTGCATGTTTCTAACTATTATGCTTTTTGTACAAACGGCGGAAAATTGCCACACGCCTGTGCAACATAGTGCAGACCCGGCTGTCATTTTTTTAAATACCCCATGGTTAGCTGAAGCATAATATATATATATATATATATATTATGGCATATTCTAGTAAATTATGAAGAACAGAACTCGTTTTTGCCAAAAAGTTGACATGAAAACAAAAGGGGATTCCAGATGGGAGTTGCCATATATCTGTTCCAGATTCCTAAATCAATCCTTAGGGAGATGCTAGATTTGGGAGTAGAGAGAAGGGTAAGTGTGAAATCCTGGTTGTGAGATCTCTTGCAGGGTACTGCCAATATTGAGATCTTGATGGTGTCTTCACTGGTATATAAAGTGGATGCACAATGAGAGAATGAGGAAAGCTGCTAAAAATTACCATCTGAAAGCCGCAAATAAACACCAAAAGGAGATTTTGCTGGAGTGGAATTGTCGATTGCTGGAAAGGTCTAAAAGCGACTGGGTCCTATGGTGATGAGCTGGGGGCCATCCTTGAGAGTGGACTGACCAGACCCCTGCCCTGTCCTCCCAGAGCGTCCTGAAATGCAGCTTCCATTCCTGAACTTTAAACAGAGGTTTGCAATGTAAGTAGAATTGAGCCCTTTTAAACCAAATGGTGGGGAATTTGCTTCAATCCTTTCCCTTTATAGTGGGCGGGAGAAAAACTGTGTAGATCCTTAGCCTATTTAACAAAGAATGTTAATTTAATTAATTCCCCTTGGCAGAACATCATGGGTTATTTTTGCTAAAATTTAAAATGAGCAAAGCTCATTCCCAGTGTGCGCTGAAAACTATAGACTGAAGTGTAATTGGGGAATCCTATTTTTTCCTGTTAACCCCAACTTCTTTTAGGAAGAGCGATGCCTTTTTCCGTAAACTAAAACAAAAAGAAATCCCTAAACTACCATCTTGCCCCAACATAGGCCTTTGAGTGGAGAGGGGTCTGAAATCCAAAATTCTTAAATCATTCCAGTGTTTTCTGTCAAGCCTCCCCAACACGGGCCTATCAGTGGATAGGGGGTTCTGAAATGCAAAACTCTTAAATCATCCCCGTTTCTGTCCGACTTCCCCAACACAGACCAAAGTGTTGCAGGGGTCTAAAAAACAAACTCCTAAATCACCCTGTGTTTATTGTAAAGCAAAAGTGTGGTTGAAATAAAAATTGCCATACGCATTTGTACAAATCTGTAAAACAACTGCTAGCCCTTTAAGCGAACAGGAAAATCAAAATGGCAGAGCATTGCATATATAATTGATGTGGTTCATTGACCAGTGTTTATTATTTCTTGAAGTAAAATCTGTAGAAAGTAAAGAAATGTGATTTGTGTTTTCCCAACCAGCAACCCCTTAATTGCCACAGCCGAGAATGCTCATCCTTTTTGCATATACTTGATTGAAGCTAAGCGGTTAAGAGGTTACCACAATGAAGGTGGAGTGTGTAGTTTAGTGTGATCTCTATTATCTATCATTCAAATAAATACAAATATATTTCCTTTGCAAGGCCCTGGTTCTTGGCTCATTAGTAGCGCAGGGGTAGGGATCCAGGGGGTATTAGAGGAATCAGAAATAGGGCTGAAAAAAGAACTGACATTAAACAGTTTTTTGTGACACACTTTGATTGGGTGGGAAGGAACTCCCCGTGTTAAGAGTGGCCTCTCTATAAACCATTACAAATTGCTGGCTCATGCCAGGATTTGGCTGGCTATTTTTGACTCATGACAAGTGCATTGTGACAGACTATTTTTTTGATATAATTAAATTTAGGTGGAGGGTAAGTCAGCTTTGCTTTGTAAAAGTGGCGTGATAACTTGCCCCTTGAGTTCCAGGGAGGTGTATGGGTGTAAAATTGAGATTGATTAAGAATTGATTTTGATTTGCCATTGTGAGTGGAAATTAAGCGGGAACAGGGTGACTTTTGCCCGTGCACAAAGGAAATTCTTCAATAATTGCAAAAAGGCCATTTAAAAAAATGAATGCAATTGAATTAGATGAAGCCATGAGACATTTCCTGACTAGGCTGTTCATTCGTGGTGTGTGGACAGAGGTGGATGAAGGGAGTTGGTAAACTAAAATGATGCAAAATGTTACATCAGAAGGAATTGACATTTGGTGTGAAGGTGAGATATGGCACATAGCATTAGAGACATTTTATATGACCCGAAATGCTCAAGAAGAACTGAGTCAAATGGCCCAGCTCACAGCTTATCTAAACTTCCACTTGCAGTCAGTGGAAGAGCAAGTGCACAAGACTGAGGCCTGTGCACAGAGTCAGACTGAGATTGTAAATGAGGCGCAGACAGAACTTAAACAGTTAAAAGATCAAGTACACCAGAGCCAGATCTTCGAGTTAAAACCAAAAAGCCTCATAGAACAACTCAAAGATGAGTTCTAAACCCAGCAGCAAGAGAGTGCAGAGCGTGAAACACAGTTTTCTACACTGCAAGATGCACATAAAGAGTGTGTGGACAATTTGAGAACACGGCAACAAAAGGTCAATGATCAGAATGGTGATAATAGAGGGCTGTTAGATGCCCTTATGGCCTTTCAATTACAAATAAAGGAGTTGAAAAATAAAAACAGTCAGTTAATTATAAAAGGGGATGTTGCCAAAATGACTTTGACCAGATATGTCAGAAGGTACATACTTTAAAACAACAGAAAATTCAACAGATGAAGGAAAAATACCTCTTGAACCAGGGGATTAGTGTCCTTGCACAGGAGGTGCATCAGTTGAAAATGGATACAGAAAAGAGGCAGTCAGGTTCTCAGGAACAGTCTGGAAATAGACAAGAAAATATGGAACTCATGGAGTGTGTGAAGCAAGCGGACACTGACCTGTTAAAGGCAGCGCAGTGTAGAAACGTGCAAGAGAAAGCGATTCGTATTTTTAAAGCAAACCGCTTTTAATATGCGTGCACAATGCAAGCCACACAAAATCAAAATGAGTCAAGGATGAATGAAATCAGGGAACAGAAAGATCAATTAATGGCTCAGACTAAAAGTGCTCGAGGCCAATCAGGCCCTGGTGTCAGAGTTAAAAAAGCCAGCTCTCTGAAAATCATCAGAAAATAAGGACAGAGAGAAGCAGGCATGAGAGTTTGATAAGTGAAACTGAAATTACAAACAGGAATGGAGGCACCCTGTCCAATCAGGGTAACAGAAAGGGCCCTCTGAACCATGGATGATGCCTTACCCATCAAGAAAATTCAAAGCTTAAGCCCGAGAGGGGCATATTAAAAACCTTATCACATTTAGGGGATGGGGTGAATTTCCCCAGACTATCTTGAAGGGGGGAGACTACACAGTTGAGTCAGTTTGAGGAAGAGACTGAGTATTATCATGTCCCAAAAGGTTACTACACAGGAAATGACCCTGACAAATCACGGCAGCACAGGCAAGAGGAGACTAGACCCCGTGGTTCTAGGAGGTATTCCCAGTCTCATAGAGATAGGGAGCACCTAGAAAATAGGGAATGGAGTACCAATAGCATCTCTGAGTCAGAAAGTGAATGGACTCAGGTGCAGAGAAAAAGGAAGACAGGGAAACAAAGAAAGGGTTTTGTCAAAGACCCCATTGGACAGATCAAGGCCATAAAGAGCTTCATGACCTCATACTAAAAAACGCTAAGTATTCAGTGGGGGGACATCTAGAATTGTATGAACAAATGATATCTTCATTTGGAATTAAAAATGACCTAAATTGTATGGACGTTCTCTCCTGAGTACTCCAGTTTCTTTATGGGATTGGAGAACCAGAATCCTATGAAATGGCCATTTAGAAACATTTTACAGACATACGAACCCACAGGAGGCCCATAAGGCTGCATATCATTTGCAATGTTGGGAGGATCAGGCACCTAGGCCGTTTGTGCAGGAGTTAAAGTGGGTATTTTCTCAGACTTCACGGCGGGTGAACACAAATAGTAGGGCATTCATAACTACATATTTCCTTGCGCTCCTCAAATACAGAATGACTCAGTCGGTGCATAATTTTCATGAGCACAGGACCCTGGATTGGGTGATTAAACAGGCCACCAGGTTCTATGAGGTCCAGAAGCCAACTGAGAGTAAAAGCACCCCAAAAAACCCCAAACCATCTAACACCCCTGTTGCTGCAAAGGTGGCAGAGGTAAAAACTACCTTTCCTTTGGATCTGGAGATGGGAAGGCTTAAAAACACTCCTTTTGACAACAAGCAGAATGATAGGCAGAGGAGATCCTCGGACCCAGCCCAATTGAAGGGTACTCAGGCAGGATCTCAGACCAATGACACCTCTGACCGTGACACCCATGTAAGCCCTAGGTACAAGGGTACCAAACCAATCGTCGGGTATGTCTACACCCCCCTGGCCCAAGGGGGATGACATAGGTAGGTACTGCCCCTCCAAACTTCCCTCCAAACTTCCCCCAGGAGACAGGTATCACTCCAACGCCCAAACTGAACATTTTCCACAGATATCCCCAGAACCAGAATTTCCAAAATAATCCCCCTCTCTCTCCCTGATTCCAGGACAATAGATCCCTGAACCCAGGGAGATTCAGGATGGAAAATTATGGGGTGAATTTCCAGTACCTGAGCTACTCCAGGAGAAGGGACAGATACTCTTTTAGTGAGCAGCAGAGGTATGACTCGAGACCTCCCTACATCCCAGAAAAGGTTTCACAGTTGAAGCGACATGTCTAGCAACTGACCGACATCGTGGGGCTCATGCCCATCTCTGAGCCTAACCCGGCTTTGCAGAATACCCCAACACCCATGGCTGAGGCCCCAGGGGGGATACAATGGGAGGAAACATCAGACAATCTGCAGGTTGCAGAGGAGGGTGCCTGGGTGGAGGGGAGAAGCCTAGCTCCAAGTGCAACTCTTGATATGACTCTGATCTTTCCACCCTGAAATGCAAGTGTAGGGTGGCTGAGAGGAAGTGGGGGGCATCAGAAGCATCCTCTGACAAACTGGCCTGGCGCCTGCTCTAAAAGCAATACAGACTCTCTGTCCTGACCAAGAAGAGAGCCCAATAGGCCTGCATCTTTACGGCCTCTAACAACAGAGCCAAACTCTTTAAAATCTTCAAGGAGCTGGCCAATCCTTTTGTAATCTCCACCTCTCCTGTTCCATCCTGGGCCGGTTGTAAGGCTCTGGCTTCTCACTTCGGCCACTTAAACTCAGGACATCCTGTCCTCTCTCCCCTCTTCCTCTCCCTCTCTTGGCCCACCTCTGGCCACCTCTCCCTCTCCTTCTCCTTTCTCCACTTTCTCTCCAGCCACTCCTCACAAGGTTTCTAGACAAGTCTAAAATATGAAAGTGATGTCCAAGAAGGTGCTCCCATGCTCTTCCAGAACCATTAAGGACCACATGGGCACCCTTGCTCCAGCAATGGCCCATTTCTGCAATCACTCTTTTGCCACTGGAACTTTCCCCTCTCCCCTCAAGCACTCCCCTGTGCACCCCCTCCTGAAAAAGCCTTCAAAAATCTCCCAGCTTACTCTTCACACTGAATCTGTTGATTGTTTCCATGACTATCAGTCCAGCTTCAGAGCATCCAGAGGCAAGGAAATGCTCTCATGAACACCTATGAAGATCTGCTCACTAACCCTGATTCTAGCCTCCCTTCTGTCCACATCCTCTGTGATCTTTCCTCTGTTTTTGACACAGTCAATCATGCCATCCTGATCAATCGTCTCTGTAAGAACCTGGGCATCACATATCAGACCCTGGTTTATTGACCACTTTCCTCCTGGACCGACCCTCCCAGGTCCAACTTGGGTCCTTTTTCTCCACCACTTCTCTCTCCACATGTGGTGTTCCATATGGCTCTAACCTCTCATCCTGGCACTTCAATGCCTACTTGGCCCCTTTGGATCACCTTATCTCTACATTCTCCTCTAACTTTCATTGTTATGCAGATGACACCCAGCTCTCCCTCAGGCTACCCTCGGCCTCCTCTCCTCTCTCACTCATTACAACTATCTATCCGCGATTCAGGAGTGGTGCACCTCCAATGATCTCTGCCTTAAAGCCATTAAGACTGAGATATTTCTCATTGGGACCCCTGCTCCAGCTTTGCCTCTCTCACTCTGGCTGCCCTACTTGGGCCCTCTTCCTTCACCTTCCAGTAAACCAAAAAACCTTGGTGTCAACTTCGACCTCCACTCTCTCCTTCCCTCCTCACATCCCAGACCTTGCCAAGAAGGCCCACTACCAGCTGCACCCCTCGAAGGTATTCTTTCTTTCCTCAATTTCCCCCAGAAGCTCACTATTTCCAGAGCTCTGGTTCTCTCTAGGTTGGACTACTGCAACAGCCTCTTTCTCAATCTGCTTTTCTCTACTCTCTGCCCTCTGCAACTAATCCAGAACAGGACTGCGAGATTTGTCCTTGGCCTTATATCTCTACAGCCCTGAAATCTCTCCACTGGCTCCCGGTGGCTGCAAGAATCAAGTTCAAGACCCTTCCGATCGTCCACAAGACTTTCTGGGGCTGGGGCCTGCACTACATCCAACTCTCTCTTCCTAAGCATATTCCTTCTCGAGCCTTTCGCTCAGTCACCACCAACTCTCTGCGGGTCAGACGCTTCTCCAAGCAGGGAGTGGGAGGGGGGCTAGATCTTTCTCCTGTACAGGTGCCACCCTCTGTAATGGCCTCCCTGTCCCTATCAAACTTGATATTGCAAAATTGGGTACTCCCAGTTTTTTGTTATCGGGGGGGTGGCACTATCAGTGGGAGACTGATACGTAAGAAGCAAGGGTTGATAGGTCGCCTTCCCCTACCTAAAGACCCTAAGTCGCACCAGGTTAAATCCAAGGTAATCTTATGTAATTTTAAGATTACATATACCACACCTAATTAACACGGATATTTACTTTTTATTTTCCGATTTGTTTTTCAAATGACAAATGTATAAAAACAAAAACACCTAGATCTATAAAAACAAACTGTGCTAATCACTTACAATCTAACTGGTGAAAATCCACCAGGCCTATCAAGATGTCAGATTCCATACAGATAGGTAACGGGAAAAAAACAGTATGTATTACTGCAGATATAAACATAGATAATTACAAGGAAGAGTCAAAAGATATTGGAGTCTCCCAACTACTAATGTGTGCTTCAAAGGTTTTTTGACCAGAGCGGGTGATCTAGTGCTGCATTTAGTTTGTTAACCACTCTGTTTTAAATTAACTTGCGTTGGTGTAGGGTAGCTGCGGGGTGCTTCATACACGCCAACTGCCCTATTACACTTTTTAAGTGTGAGAGATAGGAATCAAAAAAATAAAACAGTTCCTCTTAGCAAGTCAACATATGTTTTGGCCTTTCTGACTCATACGGAACTCTCTCTGGTGCCGCTGGTCTTGGTGTTGATGTAATCTCTCCTTGCTTTCTTCCTTGTTATTCTCACGGTGCTATTTTGCAAGGTCAAGCATTTTGGTATGCATCCCTTACATGCGCCAAGCAAGAGTGCATTGCCCTAGTCAAGCCTAGATAAAATAGTGGCCCTTGCTATGGTTGCACTAGTATCCTCACTCAAGTATGGTCTGATGGATTGAAGTAGCCACAGATAGTATTGGTAGTTTTTATTGAGGTAGGCAATCTGTGCTTCTGCACCCATTGAGGCTCCCTGGAAGATCCCCAATGTCTTCACCTTCCCTACTACTGAGATAGGGGTGTTTTTGATGTTAAATGTCTGATACTCTTGACTTAGCTTGGAGCGAGCTTGTGGAAAGACAAAGATCATAAGCTCTGTTTTGTTCCCATTAAGGCACATCAAGTGTTTATCCATCCATGTTTCAATGATGTTGTATAAAGATGCCACTTTAGTACCGTCGCTAGTATAACAACCACTCGGTTCCACCACCAACTGGGTGTCATCTGCATAGTTCGTGAAAAAAGCTCTGATGTTATCGAGCACTGTGCAGAGAAATCTGATATAGAGGTTGAAAAGCAGTGGTGATAAGCTGGCACACTGGGGTACGCCACAGTAAATGGGCCTTTCACTTGAGAATGTGTCCCCACAGTGAATTTTAGTTCTCCTATCTGCTAGAAATGAAGCTACCCATCTGGTTGCTTCAGTTGAGCAGATGCCCACATTTTTCTGTGCCCACTGTAGCTGTTGGTGATCAAGGAGATCAAATGCCACACTTATGTCTAATGGCACCAGCAGGCCTGTTTTACCTCTATCCATAATGTTCAGCATATGGGATTGTGACCTTCCCTTTTGCTTCTGCTTTCTCTCTCTCTCTCTTTCTCCCCTGCTGACCAACCTGTATGCTGCGCTGACTGGTTGCCTGGCTACCTCAGAGTCTCACTGGTACCAGGCTCTCCCTTGACCAGTAGCCCCTGCACTGCCTCCGTGCCTGCCACGCACTTAGGGGTGGTATCTGGAACCCTACAGCCCCCTGTCTCCTTGCACTTACCCAGAGCTGTGCTGCCCTGGCTGCACTTACTCAGAGCATTGCTACCATGATTGCACTTCCCACTTCCCTCCCCCTGGCACTTCCCTTCTCCCTCGACCCTGCTCATTTGCATATCGCACTTGCACACTCTGAATGACAGACGGCTTAGTAAGATCATTGTTTTGTCCTCCCTCTGTCTACCCTCTCTTGTGTCGCACCTAGAAACACTTGTGTACAGGCGTGTTGTAAATGACTTATATCATATCATATCATGCCAAGCCCTAGAGGAAGCTTCCTTTCTCACCCAGACAGAACCCCTAGAATCCTCTCAGCCTGAAAGTGACTATTCTAACCCAAAAATGTTAGAACCCAAAGAGCAAAGGGTAAGTAGGAGAGGTCAAAGAAGAAACCACTTTGTGGAGGAAGGCCAGATCATCCACTTTGAAAGGGAAGAATTCCTGGAGGATTCAGGTAGGGAAATCTTCTCTTTTGGGATTGGGGGGTCCCTCCCAAAGAAAAATGGGACCCAAAAGACTTTGAATGGCATGGGGTGAGTATGGAGACAGACCCAAAACAAGAAACTGTTCAAACCCCAAAATGTGAGACAGATAGAATAGGAACAGAGCTGTCCTTCCCCCAAACAGGTTCTGAGAACTGCCCACAGGAAATGGGGGATAGCAAAGAATCGAGGGAGAAAGAGTATTTCCCAAATCCACCCATTGTTAGTTACAAACTTTTATTTGCAGATTTCCAAACTCCAACACAAAAAAAATGCTCAAGATCACATGGTGTAGGAGTTCAATATTAAGAAAATTACCACCAGGCTGGCAAATAACTCAACAAAACAGAAGAGGCAGGTGATACCAGGACTATCTTGGTACTATGATCTGGCCTGGATAGAACCTATATATTTATGTTAACATCAGAGATCATAGTACTTGTGTTTCTATGTGGTGAGCTCAGGCGTAGTTATCTCATGTTGACAGTCACCATTTCATCATAACTTCAAAGCATTGTGAAGAAAACATGTCTCTAAACAGTGAGATGAAAGGCATTCAATTCAAATCAAAGGACTCTCAATATTTTTATAATATGTAGAAAAAACATCGTAAAAGATTGATCTCATTATTTTTTAGAAAAACATCACAAGTGTCAAAATCAGTGTAAACATTTACCAATCTGAGAAAACCACTGGTTCATCTGATAAAATACATCATTCTCATCTAAAACCACATCAAACCATACGCCAAACATACCTCATTCATACGCAGATGATTCATCATTTCATTCACGACTAATATCTAAATCATCACTTAAAAACAACATCCTAGAATACAACACAACAATACGACTTTGTGTCCATTACAAATATGAACGGTAGGATTTTAACAACTGAGTCGACGTCAATTATTTGGTCTAGTACATCACAAAAAGGCTCAGTATCATGTATATCAGTGCTGTTACTAATGACAGCACATTCCAAAACCTGACATGTTTCTTTCTGTAAAACGATTATTCAACAGAAATTCTTCAGGGGCACAACAGTCCAGCGTTGTCAAAGGAACGTCAGTGGAATTAGGAACATGTAGACTACACCAACAACTCACCTATAAATAAAAACATAGAAACACAATCAATCGGACCAAATGTGCAAGTTTCCCGTTTGATCATTGCTATCACCGCACTGTTAATGTACGGAGTGCAGAAGGGTTATTAATAGCCCTATGTTTCCTTCACCAATACAGGGCTCATGCAGACCACCAAGGGAATCATGATCGGTACACCATCTTAATTGGTGTATTTGAAAAACACCATCTCAATTAGTGCATTCAAAAAACACCACCATCACCGACACCGCGTGACACATCAGGACATCCAGGACTCGTAATGCTATCCCAGAGGGTAAAGAAGTGACTGACTCGTACCGAATAACAAATCAATAATATAACAAATATATAAGAATATATTCAACAGACACTCACAGCTGGTCTCTAATTCTGGTGTTCACTTGGTACGCTCATCTCATCAAAATGATGGTGCAGTGTTACCGTTTGCATGGTCATGATCTGCAATCTTAGGGACGGATGCAGAAATGTAGAACCTGATGATTCACAAGGGCAGGTCCTCACAAACCTACGATAACACAAAAATGGAAGCAAGTGTAAGGAAAAATGGGAAAAATGACTAAGGTCACTCCCTCGTCAGCTAACCTGTCCTTAAGCAAATGGAAAACATGTGCTTATCATAACAACTGGTCCTAACCTTCACAGTCAGGAAACACTGCATATCAGAGAGTGTACCAAGAACCACGTGTTAGTGAATTAACGAGCCGTAGGAGCAACATATGAGCTCACGGACACTGGATCATGCGAGCTCTCGTACTGTCACATGATATTCACGTTACGTGAATTTGAACGTGATCAGTTTTTAAAGGTGTAGCCTCATTAAGTGGGTATAAATGGGTCATTGGGATCAAGCTCGGTTCAGAAAATCGCCAATCTATGGACAGTCAATCCTAAAATGTCCAACAGTTATTTAAATCTGTCGAAGTGACAAAAAATATTATGAATTATATCTGCCATTCAAGAAAGGTAGAGGTATAACACTAACTCATCCCGGGGAGTCCAAAACATGTAACGCCGTGTCGAATGATGGTGATATGCCCCAATGGCAAGGAAAACATACAAATCCCAAGGACAATGGGCGTGTAAAAACACAACAAAACAGAAGAGGCAGGTGATACCAGGAATATCTTGGTACTATGATCTGGACTGTATAGAACCTATATATTTATGTTAACATTAGAGATCATAGTACTTGTGTTTCTATGTGGTGAGCTCAGGCGTAGTTATCTCATGCTGACAGTCACCATTTCATCATAACTTCAAAGCATTGTGAAGAAAACATGTCTCTAAACAGTGAGATGAAAGGCATTCAATTCAAATCAAAGGACTCTCTCAATATTTTATTAATATGTAGAAAAAACATCGTAAAAGATTGATCTCATTATTTTTTAGAAAAACATCACAAGTGTCAAAATCAGTGTAAACATTTACCAATCTGAGAAAATCACTAGTTCTTCTGATAAAATACATCATTCTCATCTAAAACAACATCAAACCATACGCCAAACATACCTCATTTATACGCAGATGATTCATCATTTCATTCACGACTAATATCTAAATCATCACTTAAAAACAACATCCTAGAATTCAACACAACAATACGACTTTGTGTCCATTACAAATATGAACGGTAGGATTTAACAACTGAGTCGACGTCAATTATTTGGTCTAGTATATCACAAAAAGGCTCAGTATCATTTATATCAGTGCTGTTACTAATGACAGCACATTCCAAAACCCGAAATGTTTCTTTCTGTACAGCGATTATTCAACAGAAATTCTTCAGGGGCACAACAGTCCAGCGTTGTCAAAGGAACGTCAGTGGAATTAGGAACATGTAGACTACACCAACAACTCACCTAGAAATAAAAACATAGAAACACAATCAATCGGACTAAATGTGCAAGTTTCCCGTTTGATCATTGCTATCACCGCACCGTTAAGGTACGGAGTGCAGAAGGGTTATTAATACCCCTATGTTTCCTTCACCAATACAGGGATCATGCAGACCACCAAGGGAATCATGATCGGTACACCATCTTAATTGGTGTATTTGATAAACACCATCTCAATTAGTGTATTCAAAAAACACCACCATCACCGACACCGCATGACACATCAGGACATCCAGGACTCGTAATGCTATCCCAGAGGGTAAAGAAGTGACTGACTCGTACAGAATAACAAATCAATAATATAACAAATATATAAGAATATATTCAACAGACACTCACAGCTGGTCTCTAATTCTGGTGTTCACTTGGTACGCTCATCTCATCAAAAATGATGGTGCAGTGTTACCGTTTGCATGGTCATGATCTGCAATCTTAGGGACGGATGCAGAAATGTAGAACCTGATGATTCACAAGGGCAGGTCCTCACAAACCTACGATAACACAAAAATGGAAGCGAGTGTAAGGAAAAATGGGAAAAAAGACTAAGGTCACTCCCTCGTCAGCTAACCTGTCCTTAAGCAAATGGAAAACATGTGCTTATCATAACAACTGGTCCTAACCTTCACAGTCAGGAAATACTGCATATCAGAGAGTGTACCAGGAACCACGCGTTAGTGATTCAACGAGCCGTAGGAGCAACATATGAGCTCACGGACACTGGATCATGTGAGCTCTCGTACTGTCACGTGATATTCACGTTACGTGAACTTGAACGTGATCAGTTTTTAAAGGTGTAGCCTCATTAAGTGGGTATAAATGGGTCATTGGGATCAAGCTCGGTTCAGAAAATCGCCAATCTATGGACAGTCAATCCTAAAATGTCCAACAGTTATTTAAATCTGTCGAAGTGACAAAAAATATTATGAATTATATCTGCCATTCAAGAAAGGTAGAGGTATAACACTAACTCATCCCAGGGAGTCCAAAACATATAACGCTGTGTCGAATGATGGTGATATGCCCCAATGGCAAGGAAAACATACAAATCCCACGGACAATGGCCGTGCAAAAACACAACAAAACAGAAGAGGCAGGTGATACCAGGAATATCTTGGTACTCTGATCTGGCCTGGATAGAACCTATATATTTATGTTAACATCAGAGATCATAGTACTTGTGTTTCTATGTGGTGAGCTCAGGCGTAGTTATCTCGTGTTGACAGTCACCATTTCAGCATAACTTCAAAGCATTGTGAAGAAAACATGTCTCTAAACAGTGAGATGAAAGGCATTCAATTCAAATCAAAGGAATCTCTCAATATTTTTATTAATATGTAGAAAAAACATCGTAAAAGATTGATCTCATTATTTTTTAGAAAAACATCACAAGTGTCAAAATCAGTGTAAACATTTACCAATCTGAGAAAATCACTAGTTCTTCTGATAAAATACATCATTCTCATCTAAAACCACATTAAACCATACGCCAAACATACCTCATTCATACGCAGATGATTCATCATTTCATTCACGACTAATATCTAAATCATCACTTAAAAACAACATCCTAGAATACAACACAACAATACGACTTTGTGTCCATTACAAATATGAACGGTAGGATTTTAACAACAGAGTCGACGTCAATTATTTGGTCTAGTACATCACAAAAAGGCTCAGTATCATTTATATCAGTGCTGTTACTAATGACAGCACATTCCAAAACCTGACATGTTTCTTTCTGTACAACGATTATTCAACAGAAATTCTTCAGGGGCACAACAGTCCAGCGTTGTCAAAGGAACGTCAGTGGAATTAGGAACATGTAGACTACACCAACAACTCACCTATAAATAAAAACATAGAAACACAACCAATCAGACTAAATGTGCAAGTTTCCCGTTTGATCATTGCTATCACCGCACCGTTAATGTACGGAGCGCAGAAGTTTTATTAATACCCCTATGTTTCCTTCACCAATACAGGGATCATGCAGACCACCAAGGGAATCATGATCGGTACACCATCTTAATTGGTGTATTTGAAAAACACCATCTCAATTAGTGTATTCAAAAAACACCACCATCACCGACACCGCGTGACACAACAGGACATCCAGGACTCGTAATGCTATCCCAGAGGGTAAAGAAGTGACTGACTCGTACCGAATAACAAATCAATAATATAACAAATATATAAGAATATATTCAACAGACACTCACAGCTGGTCTCTAATTCTGGTGTTCACTTGGTACGCTCATCTCATCAAAAATGGTGGTGCAGTGTTACCGTTTGCATGGTCATGATCCGCAATCTTAGGGACGGATGCAGAAATTTAGAACCTGATGACTCACAAGGGCAGGTCCTCACAAACCTACGATAACACAAAATTGAAAGCGAGTGTAAGGAAAAATGGGAAAAATGACTAAGGTCACTCCCTCGTCAGCTAACCTGTCCTTAAGCAAATGGAAAACATGTGCTTATCATAACAACTGGTCCTAACCTTCACAGTCAGGAAACACTGCATATCAGAGAGTGTACCAGGAACCACGCGTTAGTGATTCAGCGAGCCGTAGGAGCAACATATGAGCTCACGGACACTGGATCATGTGAGCTCTCGTACTGTCACATGATATTCACGTTACATGAACTTGAACGTGATCAGTTTTTAAAGATGTAGCCTCATTAAGTGGGTATAAATGGGTCATTGGGATCAAGCTCGGTTCAGAAAATCGCCAATCTATGGACAGTCAATCCTAAAATGTCCAACAGTTATTTAAATCTGTCGAAGTGACAAAAAATATTATGAATTATATCTGCCATTCAAGAAAGGTAGAGGTATAACACTAACTCATCCCGGGGAGTCCAAAACATGTAACGCCTTGTCGAATGATGGTGATATGCCCCAATGGCAAGGAAAACATACAAATCCCACGGACAATGGCCGTGCAAAAACACAACAAAACAGAAGAGGCAGGTGATACCAGGAATATCTTGGTACTATGATCTGGCCTGGATAGAACCTATATATTTATGTTAACATCAGAGATCATAGTACTTGTGTTTCTATGTGGTGAGCTCAGGCGTAGTTATCTCATGTTGATAGTCACCATTTCATCATAACTTCAAAGCATTGTGAAGAAAACATGTCTCTAAACAGTGAGATGAAAGGCATTCAATTCAAATCAAAGGACTCTCTCAATATTTTTATTAATATGTAGAAAAAACATCGTAAAAGATTGATCTCATTATTTTTTAGAAAAACATCACAAGTGTCAAAATCAGTGTAAACATTTACCAATCTGAGAAAATCACTGGTTCTTCTGATAAAATACATAATTCTCATCTAAAACCACATCAAACCATACGCCAAACATACCTCATTCATACGCAGATGATTCATCATTTCATTCACGACTAATATCTAAATCATCACTTAAAAACAACATCCTAGAATACAACACAACAATACGACTTTGTGTCTATTACAAATATGAACGGTAGGATTTTAACAACTGAGTCAATTATTTGGTCTAGTACATCACACAAAGGCGCAGTATCAGTGGCAAATAACTCACACATTCTTTGGCAAATAACTCACACATTCTTTGCACCCTGGAGGAGAAAGAAGGCAGATTGTATGCACTGGTAAGGGTGCAGGGTCAGTGGGAATGATCAGCTATGGTGGATACTCAAGCCACCCTCCTGTCCAGAAAGGCCTTTGACCAACTAAACTCACTCGGGACGGGGAAAGGCCACCAAATTCCTCTCACATCACTTACCAGACTCCAAAATTTCAATGGAAATGACATTCCCGTTAAAGGTACTGCCGATCTGGAAATCAAAATAGGGCGGCATCGACTGAAACATCTGGTGATAGTCATGCCTCCAGGGGGCACACCTTGTTTACTAGGGACCAATCTCCTGAGGGGGTTATCACCTCTGATCGACTGTGTTAACTAGGTCCTCTGGACCCAGACTAACCAGCTTATAAAGTTTAAAATGAGTACAATCATGTAAGCATGAATGGTACCTGTCATTTATTTGGTCGACTTTCTGAGAAAGTAGAATTCAATTTCAAGAATAACCAATTCCCAGACATCACTGTCATCGCTGTAAGAGAACAACTTGGTGATGGAAACCCTTCTCCATTCTTGAAAATCAATCTTCCTCCCAGTTTTAAATGGCAATCCTCACTGGAAGGGAACACCCTAAAATGTTACACCAATCCAAAATCAGAAGATGCCTTGAGTTCAATTAAATGAGGATGAGGAGCTGGTGCTCGCTAGAGTATAACTTATGTAGGGAGGACGCCCGGTATACAATTGACTAAGGGGGGTTAGCAATGTATACTTTGTCTGTGTCCGGGAGGACAATAATCCAAATATATAAAGAGAGACAAAGCTATAGTGTAGATGCCAGAAATACAGAACAACAAGGATTGGCGTGCTCTGACAAGGGGACCAGTCACAGTTAAAAGATAAGTATAAAGTTTTAATAGTAAATTACAAGGGTAATAACAACCAATTAAATATTGTGGTCCACAGTACAAAACTTCAGATATACAATAAAAGACGAACTAGAAAAGGGGTTACGTGACAAGCTGGATAGCTATTTAAAAACACTGTATCAACATGAACACAAATGGGTACATATAAGACAAATAGTGTAGTACCCTACTTCAATTAGGATCAATGTGTCAAAAATGTGATATCTCGACATGTTTCTGTTCCTCAAGGTAAGCATGGAACATTCATCAGGAGGTACAGTTGTGACAACGTAACAAAGTTACAATTGGAGGGCAACAATTAACAGTGAAAATTTCATAGCATCTGTGAAGTAAAAAAACAGAAAGGCAGAGAGTCAGCTCATAAGTAGCAAATTACATCAGAAAGTTCAAAATTCATGAACAGTGGCATCACAAACAGAGGGGACAAGTACCTCAATTGATGCCTGTGGGTGCTCTCTACTGAAAGATAGTAGGAGGTAGAAGACCACTGGGTCAATCCTACAAAAGATAGAAATATCTATAAAGCGCCATAGGTAGCTTAAAGAGAAGCAGAAGATGTACCAACAACATAGCAAGTGGAGAGACAGACATGCAGACGAAGTACTCTGCACGGTCGGAGTCAAAAAGACACTATCTAAATGGGAACTAGGGGTGGCCTGTAAGGGTGAGGCAGCAAGCGTGCTGGTAACCCCAGAAGAACTGCACCAGGGACAACGTGCAGTGAGAAACCTCTCCAGGGTAACATCAGCCCAGTTAGAAGATGGAGGGGAAGGCACGGATAGCAGAATGGTGGGTAACCTGTGTCTACAGGTGGGGGGAGAGAGTGAAAGTGTGTATGTAGCGGTCACTAAATATTACCCCAACCAAGATGATAACCTCACCCAAAGACGAGTCGCTGTGGGATGCGCTCAACACATTCATACCTGCGGTCTGCCGCGCCTAGGAAGGTCCAAAGGTTGAGCAGGCAAGGCGGCTCAAATCGAAGGGTAACCTTCGTATAGCACTACAAGGAGAAATAGAATAGGCCGATTTTATAGTACCTGGCCATTCGTCAATATTCAGAAAATACTGTGATCGCGTGTGCTTAGAAAAGCAGCTTACCCAGTGCTGAGAATGTCCGCAGGGGGAAGAGTGCTCCGTGTAAATCGGGACTGACTCCGCGAGTGAATCAGAAGGCACGTCGCAGCCGATGCAGAGCAGGTAGTCATAGTAACTAGGAAGTCCTATTACTATGTTTGGTTAACATCGGGCGAGTGCAAGGGTAAAACACGGCGGCCATCTTAGAATAACGGGTGATTGCCTGGAACACAGATATCCAATGTAACACTGTGGCGAGAGGGGGAGAATCAACATAAAATAGGCCACCCTGTCCGCACTCATAATAAAGTAGTGCAAAGAGAGGCCGCAGGACTAGAGAATTGAAAGTAAAGAGAGGTACTGAAATAACCTAAACAACCGGGAAGTGGGATAAAACGGTGAGCAGCATGGAACCGGTCATAAAGAAGGAGAGAGACAGAGACATGGGGGTGGCTAGATATTGTGCCACTCAGTAGATTCATTGAGACCCATTACATCACTGTGCAAAGTGTATATCATTTTCTGCTCCATCTTCAACAGTTTTGTTACAAACTTCCTCCGACACTATGGTATGTAGAGTCACGTATCTGTATTCAGAGACCCCGCAGCCTCTTTCCACAGCTCCCTCAGCTCCAACGGCCACCGTGGAATGTTGATTACCAAACACGCATCAACATTCCACCAGTGTGCCTATGCACGAGCCCGTGCATATTACAACATATCCTCTTCCCTTGGATGAAACTGTTAATACCAATTTGAACAATGGAACATAAACAAAATATTACATGACTTGTCATCAATACAACTTCCATCTAGATACAGACAAAGTAAGATGGGTGCAATTAAATGTACTTTTGCTTTTAACAAATGTAATCTCTAAATCTTATGGGAGGCCCACATCTCCTACTCACACGACCCCTGTGTTGTCCTTCATAATGTTGTTGATCAATATCATTCTGACATCCCACATCTACCTCTGGACCAACAGGAATTGGAATTGGAACAATCTCTTCCTGTTCAATCCTTATTCTTTGTGAATCCACAGGATCATAATCCAGTACTGTTTCTTGCGCTTCTACATTAGATGCCACACCTGGCTTAACCATACTTTTGCAACCCTTCACCACCACCCTTCTCTTGCTCCACACAGAGCCATCCTCCAAGTGCACATGCCCCTTTCCAACCTTAACAACTCTCCTTGAAGGCATGAAAGAGCTGTAACCTTTGTGAACCATCCTAGGATTCTTTATGTAAACTTCATCCCCAGGCTTAACATTCAACTCCTTCCTAGCCTTTTGTGAAGACATTGTGCTAAGTTCTCAACGTTGTACCTGCCTTCCTACCCCTCATGAGTTCAAAAGGAGATCTTCCCGTAAGCATGGTAGGGGTTCTCCGATATGCAGCCAGATATTGTGTCAACACTTCCTGCCAATCCAAACCATTGGCCAAAGCCAATTGTATTGCTGACTTAATGGTACCGTTTGCTCTCTCTACTAATCCATTCGCAGAAGGATTATATAAAGCTGTCCTACAATGAGAAATGGCATGCTGCTCCAAAAATTCTCGCATTGTACTAGAGGTGAACTGCACCCCATTATCAGTAACTAAAGTTGCAGGTAATCCTTCACGATCAAATACTTTCCTCAAAAAATCAATAACGGAACTTGTTGTAATACTAGAACATGCCGCCACCTCAATCCACCTGGATGTATAGTCCACCAATACCAACATGTATCTGGACTCATGCTCTAAACAGTAAAATGGACCCATGATATCCAAAGCCACTTTCGACCATACCTGCTCTGGAACCTCTACAGGATGTGTAGGCTGTGGATGCAGTACTTTGCTCTTGTCGCTGACAGAACATGCCATACAATCTTTCACTACTTGCTCAACATCCTTGTCCATAGACGGCCACCAGTACTCCTCTCTCAGTCTCCTTTTGGTTAACGATCGGCCCAAATGACCAACATGTGCCAATTCCACTATTCTTCCCCTCAAGCTTACAGGAGGTATAAACCTAGATCCCCTAGACACACCCCAGGGACCCTCGGCTAATTCATCAATAACCTGAACATAAGCTTTCCCTTCCAACCTGTCCTTAACAGTGTGCCACCCCTTAAGCAGACCTTCCCTAATCCACTTCAACTCAAGATCCGTCTCAGACTCCCGATCCCACACCGACTTCTCCACAGCTGAGGTCACCAAAGCAACCTGACACTCCTGCGAATCATCCTCTTGTACTATTCCTGTCTCACTATCACCCTGTGCCACTGGAAAGCGGGACAAACAGTCCGCAACAACATTAAACCTTCCTGGAAAATACTGCAAGGAAAAATTGTAATCCTGCAACTGTACTGACCACTTTGCAATCCTTGGGGACACTGCCAAAACTCCCTTGGTAGAAAATACCTGCACCAACGGTTTATGGTCCGTTCTGACAATATAAGGTATGCCCCATAAAAATGTCCTGAAGTGTTTTGAAGCCCATAAGACTGCCAAAGTCTCTCTCTCAATTACAGAGTACCTTGTTTCCACCTCTCTCAAAGTTCTCGAAGCAAAAGCCACTGGTACCCATTCACCATTTATCCATTGCTCTAGTACTGCCCCCAGACCCACCTCACTTGCATCCACCGTCAAAGCAGTTTTATTTTTTAGGTCAAATGACTTCAATGAAGGAGCATTCTCCACTTCCTTCTTGACCAACTCAAATTCTGCCGCACACTCCGCAGACCATACAAACCTTACACATTTCCTCATGAGAGCTCTCATGGCCACCGTTTTTTCAGCATAATTTGACACAAATTTAACATAGTACTCCGCCAGACCCAGAAAAGCCCTTAGCTGATCCTTATTGCCTGGAGCTGGCGTATCCCTCAACACTTGTACTAACTCCTTTTTTGGGCTCACCCCTCGTGAACTCAATGTGTGTCCCAAATATGTGACCTCCTGCACACCCACCTGACACTTAGTCAACTTTACCGTCAATCCTCTCTCTTTAAGAATCTGCATGACCTTCCTTACCCTGACATCATGTTGCTCCTTGCTGCTGCCCCAAACCAAAATGTCATCTTGAAAATAGCTGACACCCTTCACACCCCCAAACAATTGCTGCATCAACCGCTGAAACACAGCCGAAGCCGAAGCCAGGCCAAAAGGCATGCGACAAAACCTGAAAGCCCCAAACGGAGTCATAAATGATGTAAGGGGTCTAGAATCCACATGCAAGTCAATTTGATGGTACACCGTTGACAAATCAAATGTTGAAAAGTATTTAGCTTCCCCCAGAGTCAACAACAACTCATTGATATTTGGCAAAGGATGCCGATCCACCCATATGCTGGAATTTAGTTCCCGGAGGTCTACACACATTCTGATGCTGCCATCACTCT
This sequence comes from Ambystoma mexicanum, assembly GCF_040938575.1. Lineage (NCBI taxonomy): Eukaryota > Metazoa > Chordata > Amphibia > Caudata > Ambystomatidae > Ambystoma > Ambystoma mexicanum. Next base: position 471,064,118 of record NC_090935.1, on the reverse strand, counting down.
TCTTAACTAAAACCACAGGAAACAACCACTCTGAACACTCAATAGGCTCAATTATTCCTGTTGACTGTAACTTAGTCAATTCTGCTTTGAATGCCTCCCTGGCTGCAACTGGCACTCCCCTCACTTTATGAACTCTCGGAATCGCACCCTTCTTCAACACAATGCGATGTGTAAAACCTTTAAGCATGCCAAGGGTGTCTGAAAATACCTCCGGAAACTCACTCATGAGCACTGTGGGAGTAACCGTTATGTCATTCTCTTCCCCTCCCTCCATGACACTTAGAACTGGTTCCTTTTCACCTGGATGTATTTGTATTTTTAGTGCAGCCTGCTCATCCCAACCCAGTACACTTGTGCCCTTTGAAGCCACATACAATTTACCCGCAGTTTGCCTCCCCTTGAAAGAGAAATTCGACCAATTATAACCAAGCAGGTCAATGGAATGCTGCCCATAAGCATATGGTCTGATGTCCGGAGGCAACAGAGTAGACATCTCTTTACCCAGCACTTCATGATAGACTTCCGGAGACACCAGAGTGTAAGGTGACCCCGAATCCACCAACATATCCACAGGATGCTGGTCCACCAATACCGACACCCATGGACCCTTCCGCCCACCTCCCTCAACATGTAAAATGACACTCTGATTAGAGCCACCTCCCAATGCCCCTTCTAGTCCCATGGTAGTATCTTCTGTAGCTACACTAGCAACCACCTGCCCCTTACACATGCGTGCAAAATGATCCACACGTTTACATTTCCTGCATTCAACATTGTTAGCAGGACAGGATTTCGAGTCCGCATTGTGACTCGACCAGCCACAATTTTTGCATGCCACCTTAGCCTTGGATGCTCTATTACCTTGTGCCACAACTTTATCCCCTGCTTTTTTGCTCCTTGACACCACAGCATGTACTATCTCCCTACTCCCGTCCCTTTCAGTAACCACTTGTACACTCGCCTTTGAGGCTTCAATTGCTCTGGCAATCTCCAAAACCTTATCAAGAGAAGGATTGTTCTCAATCCACAACCTCTCTCTAATTTTTTGATTTGACGTCTTCATCATAATCTGATCCCTTATATGTTCCTCTCCATTCCCCGGGAACCCACACGTAGCCATGAGTGCACGTAAGGCTGTAACATATGAATCTATGCTTTCCAATGAACCTTGTGCCCTAGAGAAAAATGTATACCGCTCTAAAACCACATTAACTCTTTTCCCAAAACGTATTTGCAATTTTTCCAAAGCAGTCTCATAGGCACTTACCACCATTTCCCCTTCACCTCCCCCTTGAACCATCACATTCTCTCCAGGCAAATGACGAAAAACCCTCAACCCCTCCGTACCAATGCAATTCAGTAAAGCAGCCTCCTTTTCATCATCATTGAACTTTGCCCCACCTGCAGCCCTCAAATACACCTTAAAAGCATCTACCCACTGCTCCCAAGGAGCAACCGGCTCTCCGGGATTCGGCAGAAAAGCAGGTGGAGGCCTAGCAGCTGTATGCAACATATTTGAATGTACTCGCCTGTTCCTTATGTCCCCAATAATAACTTGCCGACCTTTGTGTAATGCTGAAAGCTCTTAATTCCCTAGCAGCAGACCATTACCTCACTGTTACTTTGTACACCTGCCCCCAAAATACATACAATATAATATTTGTCACTTGTGGATGACAACCCAACCAATGCAAAAGCAGACCGATATCTCCCACTGTTGCCTTGGGCACGTGCACCCACACGTAAATGCAGTACAGCCAGGTTCTGGCACTGGGTGAGTCTAAACTGCTGCCTTGAGCACGTGCACCCCCACGTAATTGCAGTACAACCAAGTTCTGGCACCGGGTGAGTCTCAACTGCTGATACCAAACTCCTTGGCAGCCAACCTAGCCCAAGCAAATCCACTAATCTCCAGTTGGCAGCACTCCAAGCAGTTTGTATGCCCCAACCTTACCGCCAACCGCCTTTAGGAGTAATTTGCCGCCTTTAGAAGTAATTTGCCGCCCTTTCCACTTGCCTGAGTTGTGTTATGCTGCTGCCCTGCCTTCTCACCAAATTGGCAGCTATCAGCGCCACCGCAGCCCCTCCTCCTTCCTTAAGGCGACCCAGTCCACGGAGACAGCCTTGGATAAGGACGCTGTCAGAGGCGGGGCAGCTGCCGGCCACGTGATTGCCAAGCGCCACCTCATCCACGAAGAACAGCGTTGAATACGGACGCTGCCGAAAGGCGGGGCCAGCTGACGGCACTCTGCTCTTTGCGCAGATGCTATCGTGCGCCCGCCTCCATGCAGCCCAACGGCCCGGCCACTCTTGCTGGCAGCCCCAACTTGATCCAAGCAGCCGAGGACTCCTTAGAGAATGGAGCCCTCCCTCCTCTGTCGCTATCACCGGCGACTGAAACTCCAACTGTTGACCCGCGAACTCCCTGGGTCTTCCGCTGCCAACCACGAGCCGACCACAAATCGGCCTGCGCGGTACCCCGATTGAGCACCGAGGCAGCTCCTCCGCTACCCCGACTGGGCACCCGGACCGCTCCTCCCTGCTCACGGAGAGCCGACGCGGACTGGCCCGCAATGGTACCCCGACTTGGCACCCGGACCGCTCCTCCGCCACCCCAACCGGGCACCCGAACAGCTCCTCCCTGCACACGGCGAGCCGGCGCGGCTTTGCCCACAGCAGTACCCCGACTGGGCACCCGGACTGCTCCTCCACTTCACCTCCCAAACAGACACCCACACCCGCCAGGGGGGTCCCTTTCTCTCCCGGTTCGTCCTCGCCAACCACCGGGGATGGGCTCGAAGCCCAGACAGCTGCTCCACGCACACGTGGGACAGGGTCTCGCACAATCCTCATCGCCAATGTTACAAACTTCCTCCGACACTATGGTATGTAGAGTCACGTATCTTTATTCAGAGACCCCGCAGCCTCTTGCCACAGCTCCCTCAGCTCCAACGGCCACCGTGGAATGTTGATTACCAAACATGCATCAACATTCCACCAGTGTGCCTATGCACGAACCCGTGCATATTACAACAAGTTTCTTCTCGCGTATTGCATAGTTAGTCCCTTTCAGGGCCATTAGTATAGTCCATTTAAAATCCTCATGGTTATGCTTGAGCAGGTTGAAATGTTTCACCATGGGAGCATTTTCAGTTCTATTCTTCAAGCAGCTCTGATGTTCCATGATTCGGGTTTTAGCTTTGCGGGTGGTCTTGCCCACATAATGCAGGCCACATATACAAGTAATCAGATAAACCACAAATTCAGTATTACAATTCGTCAGATTCTTTTGGGTCCAGAGCTCTGAAAGGCCAACATCAATAACTTTAGTTTTGGAAGTTAATCTGCAGACACCACAAGCGCCACAGGGGTAATGCCCGGTGGCTTCAGGCAGACCCCATAGAGTAGTTAATCTAGGTTCAGGGATGTTGAGACATTTGAGTTTGCTGTTGCTAACTCTATTGCCTATAGTGGTGCTCCTTTTATACGCAAAGATAGGCAATGCCATCGCTTGGGTAGTGGTTTTAAAGATTTTCCAATTTTTCTTGATAATGTTGGTGATTTCAAAACTCTGGTCAGTAAAAGTGTTGACACAGACAATGTGATCATCTTTAGGTTTGACAGGTTTGGGTTCAAGTAGAGCTTCACGATTGTTGTTAAAGGCCCTTTTTGCCGATTTTTTCACCAATTTTTTAGGGTAGCCTCTTCGTCTAAGTTGTTTACTGAGAGTAGTAGCCTCAGTCTCGTATGTTTCTTTATCAGAGCTGTTCCTCTTGAGGCGTAAAAACTGGCCAAATGGAAGGTTATCACGTAAGTGTTTAATGTGGTGGCTAGAGTAATCCAGATGGGAATTTTTGTCAGTAGGCTTGTGGTACGGTTTGAATTTGAGGACCCTGTTAGCATGAAAAATAGTGAGGTCTAAAAAATTGGTAGATTCGTTACTTGCAGTCATGGTGAACTGCAGGTGTGGGTTGAGATTATTAAGCCAAGTGAAAAAATTGTTAGCCTCATCTACAGTGCCATTCCACAGTACCAAAATGTCGTCAATGTAGCGGCTCCATTTAGCAATGTTGGTGCTGAAAAGGTTAAGGTTGCTGTAAATGTGGGATTTCTCAAAAGTCTCGACATAAAGATTGGCTACACTAGGAGCCATGATGGCCCCCATTGCTGTGCCCTCAATTTGCTGGTAGAATTTACCGTTGAACTCGAAGTAGGTGCTTTTCAGAGCGAGTTCCACGCACCAGAGAATGAACGAGGTGGGCACCGGATCGCTATCACCGCGAGATAAAAGTATTTCTTCGATGGCGTCTAGAGAGGCTTGTTGAGGAATGTTGGTGTAAAGTGAGACAATATCTAAGCCCAACAACAGCTGGGTAGTAGGGTCAAAGTCAAGATTTTCATGACTGTTGATGACATCCCAAGAGTCTTTTAAATAGGATTGCATAGCTTGAACATATTCTTTCAAATAATGATCAACAAAGGTAGAGAGAGGTTCAAGGACTGAGTTGATCCCTGCCACAATAGGCCGTCCGGGAGGATTGATGAGGGTTTTGTGCACCTTGGGTAAGGTGTAGAATGTAGGGACACTCGGTTTTTTGTTGGTGAGGAAGTCTGCTTCCTGTTTAGAAATCCACTCATGATCTTTAGCCTTGGAAACTTTGTCGGAGACGAGAAGTTGTAGTTCTAGAGTGGGATCTTGCATGAGATAGCGATAGTAGTGAGTATTGCTAAGCTGTCTTTCGCATTCTTTAATATAATCGCAGCGATTAAGGATCACGATTCCTTCCCCTTTATCCGCCTTCTTGATGACAATAAGCGGATTCTTAGCTAAGGAGTCAAAGGCTTTGAGTTCCACATTTGAAAGGTTGTGGAAGGGTCTCTGGTGTTTATTTCCGAGGGCGGTCACTTCTGCAATCACTTTCTTTTCAAAAACTAGTGATTCTGGAGAGAAACTCTGTGCAGGAGGGTAGAAGGTGGATGGATTGCGTAGTCCCGTACAGTTCAAAGGTCCTTCATAGATACTCTCGCTGTCGAGAGAAAAGAATTCCTTGAGATGGATTTTTCTCATCAATTTTTTTAATTCAATTTGGAATTCAAAGGGATCATGTTGTTTGGTCATGACAAATCCAAGTCCCTTATTAAGGACTTGCTCTTCCATATCTGTAAGTGTGTAGTTAGATAGGTTGATCAGAAGCGATTCCCGCTTCGGGTTTGTTTTGATCCGTCGTCCCAAGTGTTTTTGTTCTGGGCCTGGTATAAAAAACGTCCCTGATTGCTTCTTCTGCCTCCGTTGTTTTGCCATCTTGTGGATTGGCCTCTACCCCTTTTGTTGATTGCCTTGTTCCCGGAGGAAGTACCTTCGCCTGCGTCATCAGGGTCGCTGCTGTCGTTACTTGTACTGTATGAGGTGTTGCAGAACCTAACTCGTCTGTTGTATCTGGTCGGGCCATTGGTTTGCAGGGTTTTGTTGACGTAGTCGTCTTTAACATATGGGAAAGCTTTCTCGTGCGAAAAACGTGCTAGATCTTTTTTCATACGTTGGATCCGTTCGCTGGTATTAGTAGTTTTAAATTCCTTCATTTCCTTTTCAATCTCTTCTAGTCGTTATTTATAGTTGTCAAGTGGTAGCAATTTTTTTATATTTTCTTCGATTTTAAGTAATTCGATTTCGATTTTGGTGGATGTTTCTTTGGCGGTATCGATAATCAAAATAAGCCAATCATGGCCACAGCGATTCGCTATATAGCTCCATTGCACTCGAAACTTCTCATTATCAAGGAACAATCTGGGTTCGTTCAGGACAGTGAGTCGTTGGGGTAGTGCTTTGTTCTTGAGATATTCCAGCATAATTGCTCCATGGAGTTCGTCCTTGTGAGTCTTTTTCTTAATTGTATGAGTTCATTCCATTCGTCTTTGTCTTGTGTGGTATCCACGATATCGTCGTGATTAAGGATAGAGATAGCTTTCATAAGGGCTGCTGCATAGTCATCGCTGTAAGCTAAGGTTCTATCTTCGGCCATTATAAAGGGGAAGTGTGAAGAGTGAGAGTCTCAACTGTATGCTATGTGTAGGTGCAAGATACAACCCACTTGCAAAAAAGTTTCCTGTGACTAGTCAGCCACTATGAACAATTTATGTAGGGAGGAAGCCCGGTATACAATTGACTAAGGGGGGTTAGCAATGTATACTTTGTCTGTGTCCGGGAGGACAATAATCCAAATATATAAAGAGAGACAAAGCTATAGTGTAGATGCCAGAAATACAGAACAACAAGGATTGCCGTGCTCTGACAAGGGGACCAGTCACAGTTAAAAGATAAGTATAAAGTTTTAATAGTAAATTAGAGGGGTAAAAACAACCAATTAAATATTGTGATCCACAGTACAAAACTTAAGATATGCAATAAAAGACGAACTAGAACAGGGGTTACGTGACAAGCTGGATAGCTAGTTAAAAACACTGTATCAACATGAACACAAATGGGTACATATAAGACAAATAGTGTAGTACCCTACTTCAATTAGGATCAATGTGTCAAAAATGTGTAACTCTGGTTATCATACAGAGTGATATCTCGACATGTTTCTGTTCCTCAAGGTAAGTATGGAACATTCATCAGGAGGTACAGTTGTGACAACGTAACAAAGTTACAATTGGAGGGCAACAATTAACAGTGAAAATTTCATAGCATCTGTGAAGTAAAAAAACAGAAAGGCAGAGAGTCAGCTCATAAGTAGCAAATTACATCAGAAAGTTCAAAATTCATGAACAGTGGCATCACAAACAGAGGGGACAAGTACCTCAATTGATGCCTGTGGGTGCTCTCTACTGAAAGATAGTAGGAGGTAGAAGACCACTGGGTCAATCCTACAAAAGATAGAAATATCTATAAAGCGCCATAGGTAGCTTAAAGAGAAGCAGAAGATGTACCAACAACATAGCAAGTGGAGAGACAGACATGCAGACGAAGTAGAAGAAAAGTCTTTTTACTCCCGGGTATCTCGGTTGGTTTATCAAAATAATTGTTTCCAACACTGTGGTTAGAAAAAGATTTGTTTATTTGTTGTTTCCTTGTGTGGTTTATTCATAAGAAAAGTTTGTGTTTTGTATAACACTTGTTACAGACTTGTTATGCAAGTTTGGTCAGCCGACACGTGTTTCGACCCATAGGGTCTTTCTCAAGGCTGAGCAATGTTCAGGAGTGCCAAGTGTTATGTGGTTAGTGATAATTAGGTGACAAGTAGTACATTCATTGTGGTGTTCAAGTGATGTGAAAAATTAGTGACACGTTAAGTACATAGCATCAAAGCACATTGTTGTGTCAAAATTAAGTGTTGGTTTTCAGGGTTGAAAGGAAAGCAGGGAGAGAGAAGAGAGAAAAGGTTAGCAGGCTGTTGGGTTGAGATATTTAATAATAAGGATGAGGTGGAGTGCCTCTTACCATGTACCGAATACTGTGTGCCCTCAGTGGGGTTCTGTATATGCGGACTGTCCTTATGGCAGTCCTGGCTCCTGTTGGGCTCTGGGGGGGGAAAAAATGTGAAATTGGACTAATGATTGGTTGGATTAATTCATTCAGGGCTGATTGGGCACTGATTCAGAGTGCCCTGTTCGCTTGTTCATGCGTAAATGTAGCATGTCTATAGGGTACCCTGGGTGGTTGTTGCTGGCTGGGGCCAAGTCCCATTGGCGGTGTGGAAAAGACATCAAGAACTTTTCTTGAAGAGTTCTTGTGTGTTACCAACCGTTAAAGTGTAACTTATTGATACACGGCATTGAAATCCCATCACGGGCATTTTGTAGCCCTCGTGTTTATTTCTCCACCGGGTTCATATAGGTAACGTATTTACGCAGCTGTAAAACTGCCGGTTCTTAAGGAATACGGCTGCATGATCTCAAAATGGGCGGGCGGTAGGGCTCACCTGTGTGTTTTGTCCGACGTCCTTGGTGGTATTCTGCTACTCTGACCTACCACGCAGGGACGCCATTTAAGGACAATCCGCGTTGTCATTGGATCGCGTGCGCATGTGCGATTAGATAGTGTCTCATGGGTGATCCCAGCGCATGCGCGTTTAAGAGTAGTGGTCGCGCATGCGTCGTGGATCGGTAATTGGATTACTAATGTTTGAATGCTCATTATGTATTGGTGGTGGTTTCTCTATTGGAAGAATGAGCTAAGGAGCAGTGGACAAGGGATCGTGTGGGGGCAATACAAGGTGGTGAGGCTATGTGAGGTTATAGCCTGTATTTGTATACTCCTGTTAGGATTGATTAATTCATTGTCTCTATAAGAGTCCATGGTGTCATAAAGTTCAACCGAGATTGGTGTGGGCGAGGTACGAAACAAGGGGGGAAGTTATAGAAAAACATTCAAGTCATGTTCCTTATTCAGACCATTTTTAACACATCTGAAGTGACAAATCAGACGTGCTTCCTCTTGCCTCAGTCTTAGAGTTCTGTCCCCTCCTCTGGGGCCCAGTCGGACAATCTTAAGTCCGATGAACCTAATGTCACTTTTGTTGTCCATTTGGTGGTTCTTCTGCCAATGGTTTGCCAATGGTAGTTTCGGATCTTGTGAATATATGCTGTTGAGGTGTTCTCTTATCCTGAAGCGTGTTTCTCGGATGGTACTGCCTATGTAGATTTTATTGCTATGTACTTAACGTGTCACTAATTTTTCACATCACTTGAACACCACAATGAATGTACTACTTGTCACCTAATTATCACTAACCACATAACACTTGGCACTCCTGAACATTGCTCAGCCTTGAGAAAGACCCTATGGGTCGAAACACGTGTCGGCTGACCAAACTTGCATAACAAGTCTGTAACAAGTGTTATACAAAACACAAACTTTTCTTATGAATAAACCACACAAGGAAACAACAAATAAACAAATCGTTTTCTAACCACAGTGTTGGAAACAATTATTTTGATAAACCAACCGAGATACCCGGGAGTAAAAAGACTTTTCTTCTAACTACCAAACTGGGGCTTAGGCTAAACCCCAAAACCACTCCTGTGATCTCGCTAGAACTCATCATCACAATATAAATGGAGCTCAGCACAGGCAGGTTCAAATCCTAGAGCCTCAAACCCACTCCAACTATGCAGACGAAGTACTCTGCACGGTAGGAGTCAAAAAGATACTATCTAAATGTGGAACTGGGGGTGGCCTGTAAGGGCGAGGCAGCAAGCGTGCTGGTAACCCCAGAAGAACTGCACCAGGGACAACGTGCAGTGAGAAACCTCTCCAGGGTAACATCAGCCCAGTTAGAAGATGGAGGGGAAGGCACGGGATAGTAGAATGGTGGGTAACCCGTGTCTACAGGTGGGGGAGAGAGTGAAAGTGTGTATGTAGCGGTCACTAAATATCACCCCAACCAAGATGATAACCTCACCCAACGACGAGTCGCCGTGGGATGCGCTCAACACATTCATACCTGCGGTCTGCCGGGCCTAGGAAGGTCCAAAGGTTGAGCAGGCAAGGCGGCTCAAATCGAAGGGTAACCTTCGTATAGCACTACAAGGAGAAATAGAGTAGGCCGATCTTATAGTACCTGGCCATTCATCAATATTCAGAAAATACTGTGATCGCGTGTGCTTAGAAAAGCAGCTTACCCAGTGTTGAGAAAGTCCGCAGGGGGAAGAGTGCTCCGTGTAAATTGGGACTGACTCCGCGAGTGAATCAGAAGGCACGTCGCAGCCGATGCAGAGCAGGTAGTCAAGTCATAGTAACTAGGAAGTCCTATTACTATGTTTGGTTAACATTGGGCGAGTGCAAGGGTAAAACACGGCAGCCATCTTAGAGTAACGGGTGATTGCCTGGAACACAGATATCCAATGTAACACTGTGGCGAGAGGGGGAGAATCAACATAAAATAGGCCACCCTGTCCGCACTCATAATAAAGAAGAGCCCAAAGTAGTGCAAAGAGAGGCCGGAGGACTAGAGAATTGAAAGTAAAGAGAGGTACTGAAATAACCTAAACAACCGGGAAGTGGGATAAAACGGTGAGCAGCGTGGAACCGGTCATAAAGAAGGAGAGAGACAGAGACATGGGGGTGGCTAGATATTGTGCCACTCAATAGATTCATTGAGACCCATTACATCACTGTGCAAAGTGTATATCATTTTCTGCTCCATCTTCAACAGTTTCTTCTCGCGTATTGCATAGTTAGTCCCTTTCAGGGCCATTAGTATAGTCCATTTAAAATCCTCATGGTTATGCTTGAGCAGGTTGAAATGTTTCACCATGGGAGCATTTTCAGTTCTATTCTTCAAGCAGCTCTGATGTTCCATGATTCGGGTTTTGGCTTTGCGGGTGGTCTTGCCCACATAATGCAGGCCACATATACAAGTAATCAGATAAACCACAAATTCAGTATTACAATTCGTCAGATTCTTTTGGGTCCAGAGCTTTGAAAGGCCAACATCAATAACTTTAGTTCTGGAAGTTAATCTGCAGACACCACAAGCGCCACAGGGGTAATGCCCGGTGGCTTCAGGCAGACCCCATAGAGTAGTTAATCTCGCTAGAGTATGCCTGAATAATTGAAGTAGCTTCATCAGCTAAGGATTATTCAGGAACCTCCCAAAAGATCAGACCATTCCCTCATTTAAATTGAATGACAAATGAGAAGTAGGTCTGCAAATTCCGAACTCCAAACATCTCCTTCCTAGCGGGTGTATGCCAAAAATTTCCCTTGGCGACAAAAGCATAGAGCATAATTGTTGGGTTGTGAGAGATGTTCCTTCTGCCTTTTATCTTGGAAGTGGCATTCCCAACCGATTCGCAATCAATTTGGACCATATTAATAATAAATCCCAGGTCCCGAACTGGGGGGTAAACCATGGGTTTTGACAACACCGAAAAAGCATTCCGGTCAGCTCAATTACAGCCTTATGTGGTTGAAGTTCAAGTGCGAGAAGAGGTTACCATCCCAGGGCAGGTGCAACAATTCACTATTCACCTCAAAATTAAGCAAGGACAGAACCTCAAACATCAGGACGCCTATATACATTTAAATTCCTATCTCCAACAACAAAGTTTGTATTTAAATCTGACACTTTAAGTAGACCTAGGGCCTCGTTACGAGCATGGAGGTAATAAAAAAGGAAGGCGGAATGGTATTACTGGCATCTTTAACGCGTCCGGGCCATTACGAGCCGACAACCCGGCAATACGTCACTGCCCATACCATGCCCCTTCTTACCGTCATGCGCGCGTACACGCGCCCTTTCGCGGCGGAAATACCGGGATGCTGCTAACAGGAGGACATCACAAGTTACGCGGGCATGCACTTACCAGCATCCCGAAGGCAGTAATTAGGACCTGCACGACAGCGGCAATACAGGCATCGCAGACCACCTGTAAATAGCAACCTGCATTGTAGGTAACTGCCACAGGTGCACACAATCACCACAGGTGGAGTCAATGGAGCTTGTCCCAGTACAAAAGGAGCACACCCACACACCACACCCCTTCCTACACCAAAATGATCCCACTAGCTGTTGCAATCATGGGGCTCGAGGACATGCCTGTACTGCTACAACAGCAACAACAACTACAAAAACAACAACAGGCAGCACAGAGGAGACGCAGGAGGAGAAGGAGGGTGAGACAGGCCCAGCAAGTCCCACCAGTGCAGCCAGTGGTACCACGTAGGCAGCCACCAATCCCTCGCACCAGGCCCAGTCCATTCAATCTAACCCCTGAGCAGATCCACACCCTGTACCAGTTGGACCGGAACACCATCACCACCATAGTGGACATGATACACGACGACATTGTCAGCCTGATAGAAATCTGTACTGCCATCCCCCCTCTACTGAAGGTGGTGTCTTTGCTCCACTTCCTGGCCACAGGCACCTAAAAGCACACAGTGGGTCAGCTGCATGGCATATCACAACCACTCTTTTCTCACATGCTGACCCAAGTGCTAATGCCCTCCTGAAGCATGCAAGCATCCACATATCCCTACCACGGACTGGCCAGGAGCTTGCTGACACTAAAGTAGGCTTCCATGCACTGGCAGGCAATCCCAATTGCGTCAGTGCCCTCGACTGCACCCATGTAAAATTGGTGGTCCTTCATGCCAATGACGCGGTGTACCACAATCGCAAGCAATTCCACTCCATCAATGTGCAGATGGCATGTGACTCCAGCAAGATCATCACACATTGTTGCGCCCGATATCCCAGATCTACACATGATGACATGGTGCTGCATAGTTCCACGCTACCCCGCTACATAGAGCGACATGCTGGACGACGTGCCTGGCTGCTTGGTAACTTGCCTGACTGGGCCATGGCAGTGCAGTGGGGTTGTGAGATGGGGGGATGCATACTCCACCTGGGTGAGATTGTGGGGGGATGCATACTCCACCTGGGTGATATTGGGGGGGGGATGCATACTCCACCTGGGTGAGATTGGGCAGTGAGTGGACAATGTACTTACAGCTAAACACTGTTGCCCTGAACATCCCAACCTGAACATGACACATCAATGGCATACATTAGACCAATGCTGCACATCAATGACAACATGCCAGACAAACAAGCAGGCCACCATGGGTATGTCAAGCGATGGATGACTAAACATGATTACACCTGTGGCAATGCCGCTAGTGGGAATAGGTACAGAGTACCATACACCGCAAATATGGGTGGCAAAACATTGTTCCGCATCCACAGTACATCCGCATCAGCATGCAAGTGAACACCCTGCATCATATGTACAACGCAATCCACACCAGCAGACCATAGTACAGTACACAATGCATCAAATGAACCTGTGTGCATATATCCAGGGACATGTGCATGTCAACACCAAATAGCTGCAGCCATGGCAGTGATTCCTAAAGATGTCAGGTTAGATATTGACTCACACATACCTCTGTGTGCTCCCATGCAGGTGATGGTGGCTATCCCTTGAAGCCGTGGCTACTTACCCCTGTATGGAACCCGCAGAACAGGCACGAAGAGGAGTACAATCAGGTTCATACTCGTACCCGTGTTGTGATTGAGGAGAGCTTTGGCCTGTTGAAGGCACGGTTCCGCTGCCTAAACAGGTCTGGTGGAGCACTCCTTTATGGGCCTAAGAAGGTGGCAAAGATCACCATGGTCTGTGTCATGCTGCGCAACATGTGCATCCGGAGAAACGTACCACTGCCACCTGACATTGACATGCATGCACCGGGTGAGGATGATGATGGAGGAGAAGCAGTGCCCCTGGCAGTTCATGATGCACAAGATGGCCGTGCTGTGCGGCAATCACTGATTGACGATTACTTCTGAACCACAGGGAAGTTGATGGTTATGTGTTCGTACTACACTGACCACTGGGATCGTGTGGACATGGACACAGGGTGTGTGGTGAGTTGGGCACTGTGCGCTGTCATGAATTGAATAAACACACACAAAATGAACAATGTCCAGTTATGAAATTAATTTGAACACAACGGGTGTATTAGGAATAATAACAATATAGTGCTTCCTCCCACACGCCCTCCCCACTCCCCCCAAAACACCCAAACACCCCATAACCCCCCAAACACCCCATACCCACCCCAAACACCCCATAACCCCCACAAACTCCATACCCACCCCCAAATACCCCATACCCCCCAATTAACACCCCATAACCCCATCAACACCACCAACACCACTTCCCCCTCACCCATTATCATCCCACACACAATGTGGTTGGACAGGTTATTTCCAGTCTCTTTTTGTGTCGGGGGCAGCATTTCTGTGGGCCTTGCACTGCGCCTCATCATCCGCACAGGGCTTGAGGGAGTTGAGCTTGCAGGTGTGGTTGATGGGGTGGAGGTGGATGGATTTGGCACCGCCGGTGCAGGTTGTTGCTGCTGCATGTGTTCCAGCATCCTGCTAAGGACCTGTGTCACCGCCCCTAAACTGTCACGAATGAGTATGGCACTCGAATTGATGGCCATAATGGTTGCAGCAATCTCCTCCCGTATTTCACGGCGTGTTTGTTCACCCTCAGCCACATACTGGCGCACCAGTTCTATCACTGAGTCCTGGCGGGCCTCTACCCTCGACAGGCGTGCCTCCATGTCAGTGGGGGCTGTGGAGGTGGAGGGTGCTGTGGCTGGGTGGACCATTGCAGGGCTGGCCTCTGAGGTGCTGGACAGATGCAGACTCCGCAGTAGAACCACTGGTTCCTACATGGGGCTTGCAGGTGTGCCCTGTGTGGAGTGGTGGGAGGTGGACTGCGGGCTTGGTGTATGGGGACATTCGACATTGATGGTGCCGTCAATGTCCTCGTATTCCTCCGCGTGCACATCCACACCACTGAGGGGGCTGTGGCTGCTGCCTCACCTACAGAACTGGTGGCAGCGGACTGCGTACCATCAGCCTCTCCCTCTGAAATTGTTGCCGACTCTGTATTTGCAGTCTCGTCAGCTCCTGTAATCTCCTCCTCAGCCAGCCTGGCCGGTACTGGTGCCCTGGGTTGCACTCTGGCCCGCGGTGATGCCCCAGAGGTGGAAGGCCCAGTGCCATCTGGTCAGGCCCTGGATGACTTGGAGTGTGTTGGAGCCCTTGGGGCAGGGTCCTTCCCTTCACTTTCAGCACCAGTGCCTGTGGGGGAACAAGAGATTCAGGGCATCAGTGATGGTGTTACATGCAAGATGCATGAGTTGGTGCTGTACAGTATTTCATTTCTCATGCATTGCATTCTTACAGGTGTGTCACACAGGGTACTTTCAAGGGGGGGCATATTGGCATAGGCCATGGCCTCTCCATTCGGTAGTGATGTGGACCAGGTGGCATACCGTTGTATTGCGGTTTGTGTGATGTGTGACATGTGAATGGTCCTTGTGTGTTGGGTGTCTCTTGGTAATGGGATTGGCACGCAGCGTGCATTTCGTTGTGCAAGGGTTTGGGCCTCCATCTGGGCATGGATCTGTATATGTGTGTATGATGGGCCATGCATTGGCATGGCTCACTTTCACATCTGTTGTACTATGCCATGTTTTGGCCTGCTGGGTTTTGCAGGGTCACTCACCTCCATCTCCCGATGTCGCTGCACTGTCTCCATTTCACCGAAGCCTACAATGGACTCCATATTTATGGTGGTGCTGCAGGTCTCTTCCCATCGCATCAATTTTACGGGTGAGTGGGCACCCCCGCCTGTGGCCATGGCCTCCCTGCGATTTGATGCCAGGATGTTACGCACCCAGAGACGTAGGTCATCCCATTGCTTCTTACGGTCTTTAACCGTGCGTGGGGTGGTGCCAACCTCTGTCACCTTACGCGCACCCTCCTCCCATATTTCTTTTTTTCTGAGTTGAACTTCCCTTTTGAGGTTCTTGGCGAACACCTCATCTGCATGGGCTGCAAGAGTATCAGCAAGCATGTTGAGCTCCTCGTCGGAGAAGCTCTTCTTGCGCAGGCGGGGGGTGGTCTTGCGGGTTGCCTTGGACATGTTGGATGGTATGGCCCTTCTCTCAGCAATGTAGCACTGCTGGATTGAGAGGATTGCAATGGATTGTGTTTTTAAAGATGGCTGCCGGCATATTTCCCGTTTCGACGCGATGACATTACTTCCGGGTCCGGTATTACGAGCCCGGTATTTGCATGATGTTATTACCGGGTCGTTATTAAGGGGTTGCTCCTTGGCGGAGGCAGTATCGGTGGGTCCCATGATGGTGCTATCGAGGGGTTGGAGGGCCTTTAGCGGCATGGCGGTGCAGCCATTACCGGCATGGGGGTTTGTGCGTGCTTGCGCACTCGTAATCAGCCGCTATTAGCGGCGTCAAGGGTGCACGGATGTGCTATTACCACCATGCCCGTAATAAGGCCCTTAGAACATGACACCATTTGAATATTGGTAGATAACAGCGACCCTCGAAGTATCACACCTTTATTGGATGGTGGTTGATGCCCAACATTATTCTATTTATTTAGGTAATTAAATCATGGGACCAATCCCAAAGGACTGTTTTGACATCAGCAACGGTATTCCTCCAGAAAAGATTTTTACTAGACATGGGGGGAATTTCATGGTGTACTCTCCCTGCCTCCACAGGGTGGAAGAGGTGACCGTTGACATCAGGAGGGAGGAGGTAGTGTTCAGAGTCAAGGACCACTACCTCGAATCCCTTGAAGCTACTGGTCAAGTCAACACCATCAAAAGAGATCTTTCCACCAAACTGGAGAATACCGCTGAAATTGACAAACCCGAGGTCTTTCCAGGTTTCAAGCAGGTGGTCGAGGAAAGGATTAATGTTGCTGATGCCTGTGAGACCGAGGAGCAAAGCCAAAAGCTGAAACAGGTCTTCCTGAAATTCCAAGATATCTTTTCAGTGGACCCATACAACTGTGGACGCACATCCATTCATTCAACCACCATACCCATGGACCTCGAGATGTCTCCTGTATTTGTGAAACAATACCGGTTACCTCTTGCGTCCATTGAATCACTCACAGAGATTATTTAGAAATCAGAATCTTGGGGAATAATTTGTCCGATCCACATTAGCTTCCACAATCCGGTACTGGGTATACTCAAACCAAACGGCCAATGAAGACTATGTGCAGACCTGAGGAAGTTGAACAAATGCGTTCAGATGTCACGATGGCTACTTCCCGACATCGATCAGGGGCTAGCAGAGCTCCAAGGGTCAAAGGTGTACACTGGCTTTCACCTGACCATTGGCTACTGCACAGTACCCATAAGTGTGGCAGACCAGTACAAGCTTGCATTTACCTTCGCTGGGCAGCAGTACACATGAACCCGTACCACCTTTGGATACATAAACTCTGATAATGAGTTCAACATCTTTCTACATAAGGCCATGCCCGACTTGGGCAAAAGGGAAAACCTGGCCTATGTAAATGATGTTTTGATCAAGAGTTCAACTGTGGAGGAACACATAGCAGAAGTCTGCCATGTTCTAACACAATTGCAGAAAGCCGGAGCAAAACTGTCCTTTCAGAAGGCACAGTGGTGTAAGACCCAAGTGAACATCTTAGAGCACGAGATCACCACTGAGGTTCTTACTCCTCAGGCGAAGAATGTGGAATCCTTAATGAAATTAAAAGTTCCTACTACTCTGCAAGAATTAAGATGCCTCCTTGGACTCACTAATTATAGTCAAAGGTTAATTGAAGATTACGCAGAGGTCATTCAACCCTTGGGCCATTTATTAAAGGCTGCAGTCAAGTGGGTGTGGGGTCCGGAACAACTGAAAAGAAGTATTTCCCAGGCTCCTTGTTTGGCTTACCCCATAAAAAATAAGGAGTACTTCTTGGAGAGTTATCAGATAATTGCCTAACAGCGGTGTCGAATCAAAAGCATGACAAGGTCAACAAAGTCATTTCGTACGTGAGCAAGACTTTGTCCTCCCTGGAGGAAAAATGTAATGACTAGGAGAAGGCACTCCTGGCAACAGTGTGGGCATTGAAAAATTAGTCACCGTTCATCCAGGGGCGAACATCATTGTCGAGACTCCTCACCAACCCTTTCAATATCTCACAAGTGACAGAATCCAGGTGGGGAACGTCAGTAATTCCAGAATTACTTCCTGGATTCTGTCCATTCAAGGCTTTCCTGTGGAGGTCAGATATGTTATGTTATTGTACATTTTTATAGCGCCTTACATACCATTGGTAAGATCTCAAAGCGATGTTGGTTGAACGCCCTTGGGGACCGTAGTCTAAGTCAGTGGAGAGAGTAGGGTAGCATATAGTGCTTGGGTGCACTGTGGCCGCATTCTAATGTTAGATACCGTGCGGTGGTTGTGAGAGATCAGTGGAATGTGTTCAGCAAGGTCATTGGCCTCCGAGTCCGCATTCTGGCTGCTGTGGGGCCTTTTTAAGAGATTTTGTGTGCAGCTAGGCCGATTTATCATGGGGTATAACTGCGTTCTAACAGAGGTGTTCAAGGAGTAGTATAGGTATGTGGACAGGTAGGCTGAAATTTATCGAGGAGTGTAGCTGTTTTCTATTGTTTGTTGTTGTAAAGTGGAGAATGAGCATATTGGTAGGAGTGAGTGTCTGTGCTTACTAGTAGGAAGCTCCTGTTCCTGGTTACTTTCCGGAGCCCGATTAGCTGGCCGTCACTGCCCTGGTGGTTCGTGGTAGTGGATCATCGAGAGAGATTCTTTGGCTGGTGCGGAGTATGTTGTGTTTGTCCAGTTGGACGGTCCTTTTTCCAGAGGCTGTGTGTCAGAGGGCTCATTTTCCAGGTACCTGGCCATAGTTTAGGGCGGGTGGCTGGGGTATTCCTGCCACGTTTGTAGTTACTGCATGATTCTCAAGAGAGTCCAACCAGGCATAGTTGTTATAGCGCCTCAGGTGTGGCAGTTCTTGGCCTTATTCCTAGGTAGGCCAGGGTTGCATGATTTTCGCGTATTCTGCCTTGTGTACCCGATAGGTAACATGATATGACCCAACTGTAATGTTAGAAACTTTAAGTGCTATGAGGCTCTGCAATAGTGGCTCTGTGTGTCGATTCCCAGATAGGTAGCGCTTGACAGGGGGTTGACAGGAAACAGAGCCACATGTTGTTTCCTGACAGGGGGACCTGCGATGGTGGCTTTGCATGTTAATAACCAGATGGGTAAGTTTTGACAGGAGCGGATCCAGTTTCATTTAGCTGTCAGAGGAGCTATTACGCTCTGGGAATCTGGTGGTGCACAGGGATACGTGGGTTGGTCTGTATGACAGTGCTTGGCATCTTCTAGGTGAAAGTGCTGTGCTTCCTTATGAGAAGATAATGACTAAGCTCCGTTATGGGTACTATTGAGCTCGAGTTTCTAGGTTGATATATACAGACAGACATCTCCTGATCTTAGAGTGTGGGGTATGTCTGGTCGGGTGGCAGAGAGCTAGCCTGGTCATAGTTCATTGTAATTACCTAAAGTTCACATCTCCCTCCTAAGAGAAGCCTGGCTGCACTGCCATACTCCCAAATCCTTGAGTAGAACAGACATACTAGAAGTTGGGACCTGTATACCAAGGGATACCAAGGGATAGTTTTATAAAGTCTTACCCTAAATAATGCACAGGATTGTTTGATTTCATCATGAAAATGGCAATCGTGTGCAAAGTAAATATCTTCCTAATCATATTTGTACATGATGCTCATTAAAGGAACCAAAATATACACAGGAATGGTGTAATACGAGCACAACTGAAATAATTTCCAACATTACTTTTTCATTGTGTATCTCCAGCGTCATTGTCCCAAATGTAGGTCTTTTCCCCCACTTGCCAGCTACCTCAGATCTACGTGTTTTCTACTTGCTACTGTGCCCCAAATGAGGGTGTATTTTCCCACTTGTCGGGTACCGTAGGGGCAGTAATTGCAGTTAGTCATAGCAGCGGTCAGAGCCGCCATTTTGTGGAATGCCCTTCTGGCTGCCCTTGGTGCTTGTTCGGTTCATATACATTTCAGTAAGGCTTTGAAAATTCGCTTATTTTAGCTTTCCTCTTCTTGTGATACCTGTTGTTTTCAGTCTTAGCACCAGGTTGCCTCTTTTGGTGTTGGTTGCGCTGTACTTCGGTACAAAAACGATAATATAACATAACAAAACAGCAGGGGTAGGAAAGAGTACTGCCACTAACCAACCTTGCTAAAAGTCACCCTTCTGCATAAACCTCTCAAACTCTGACCTAAACACAACTAGAGCTCTATAGCACAACACTCTGCATGCACTTCACTACACCGCAACAACAAAACAAACCACACACAATCTTGCACAACAGCACATAACTGCTACCAACCGAAAAACACACCTAAGCTCAGCGAACAGTGTAAACCGAACTGAAGCTGCCAACAACACATCACAGATCTCTTGCTCTTTTCTCCCACTCAGTCCTACTAACTTACACCAAGTGCAGCTAAATGGACTTTTAAGGAATTGAAGACAAGACCCGAATCCAACAAGGGAAAATAGATAATCATGTTAGGTGTTCAACATTTGACCTACACTATATTACTAATCTTTTCCATTTGTTAAAGTAACAGTCCCTAGTGTTTGGTTTACATGCTCCCTTTAATAATTCCATGCATCTGGTAGTTAAATAAGAGGGCCAAACTATGACTTCAGAAGCCACGTTTGCTGGATGTAGAATCTACGTTGGTTGGATGTGGTTGGATGGTTGCCCCTTGGCTCTGTGGCATGCTGTAAGGACAGGTTAGTTTCATTGATGGGCACATTTTGAGTAGGTGGGAGTACCATGTCCGATGTGCCCAAATTGGAGCAACTAGGATCATTGTTAAGTGCTGCTGAAGCATTTTATAGATTACTCTGTTCAAGAGTGGAGTTGGGTGAAAGCGTATATCCCTGACCAACTGATCCACAGTACTTTCCATTTGGATCCCTTCTGGAGGAACCTGAAGGCATAAGTGAGGCATTTTGCCTTTTCTTCTCTGGCAAACAGATGTAGGTCTGGGTGACCCCATTGTGAGAAAATGCCATTGACAATGTCTCAATATAGTTCCCACTCGTGTTCTGAGGGTATACTTGTGTTTTGCTTAGTGTCTGCTAGGCAGTTGTGTTCTCCTGGAACATGTTATGACCAGGCCTGGATTGGCCCACCGGGACACCGGGAGTTTCCCTGCTAGACCTCCGGGACATAGGGCCTCTTTTCTTGGGGGGAAGGATACAAAGATAATTAAATCATGTTTAAATGCTTTGGTTGCTTCCGTTCATTATTTGCAATTGCAATTTGTATTTTTTTGTGTTTTCTAACTTTACTTAGGTGACAGTCATTTATAATGTCCTTGTTCTGAGGGTTTGCTGAGCAGTTTTGTCTGGGTAAGCAGCCGGGCTGTGTACACTGACTGGGTTGGGGAAGGGAAATATGGCATGGTTCCGCACAGGCAATAATGATTATGAGAAACAGTACGTGCCCTACAAATTCGCAGGTGCGTCCTGGCGACAAGCTGCCAGCCTGCCGGCATCCATTCTTCAGCAGCACGTAGCGACCTGAGGTGAGCCTTCGGCTGGAGGATAGGCTGAGGGTAGCAGGCCTGGATAGCCAGGTAAGGATTATTTGGAACACTATTTTTGTTTTAGTTTCTGGAGCTTTACAGTGTTTTTTCCTGTTAATCACACAGGCAGGACCCGGTTGAGGCAGGTCGGGGGACATCCTGCCTGAAGCTCTTACACAGGAGTGGTAGATCTGCCCGTGAGACCTCCAGTATTTGGATCAGGTTAATGCCCAGATGCACCTTGCTCATGGGCTTCGCTTTCCTTCGCCATGCGATCTTGCCCCTCGCACAAAGTATCATCTTCTTGTTGCGCTCTGTGGGGGATGTGGGTCTGCAGGCACTGTAGTTTCGGCACCTCACTTTTGGCAAGGTTGACAAAGAGCATCTACGGGATCGGTGGGTCCGACAGAGCAGTGTGACTGCCTCAGATCTTTTACAGAACCTTTCTCTCAAAAGCTCCAGGGGTCCTGAGGAAGTAGTGTTTCTGTGCACGTCCCTGAGACACTCACAAATTCACATCCCTCAAAAACTTATCGGCCAATATGATTAGAACTGGGGTGCACTGTCAGACTCTGGGCCGCAGTACACAAAAACAGATGAGACCAAATAGACAAACGGCCTTCCCCAGCATCGCCTATCCATTCGTTTTGTGTGTTCTTTAGCAGATTCTGACTGCATGTACCACAATGCATTGGGTGTGATCTGATACATGATACCCCAGCCCTTGAAAGGGGTTACAGAAGCAGCCCGTTCCACACTAGCGCTTTCACAGTAGTGTAGGATGGCAGCACATGCTGGTACTTCTAGCTTTGTATATATGTCCCAATGCAAAGAAAATCAGGCTGGGTGACTTACTAGCACCTAATACATAGCGAATTGTGAAACTGTATTTTGTGCCTTATAAAACAGCTGACGTATTTTTAGTTAACTCTGCTGATGTCAGCGCACCCATAGAGCATGATGGGGGAACCGCAGCTGGGAGCTGACTAGCTGAGGAGGCCTTATTTCAAGTAGAGGAGGGGGCAGATGAGACGTGAGGGTCTGAATCTATGTTGGAGTGCGGGTGGGTAAGAGACCGAGTCTTGATTGGAGGTGGCAGGAGAGAAACAGGTGCAGATCATGATTCTATCCGAGGGAGGACGTGGAGGACTAAGTGATGGGCCCAGCATGACGTTATCCGGGACCTATATAACACACCCACAAGGATGCATTGCAGTTTGACTGCTTTCGCTGCCTTCACTTGTCCATTTTTGGTAGTAGCAACCTGGCAATGATTTATCTTTGTTTCGTGTGGTACACTTTCGTTTGAAGAAAAGAAAGAGCTGTTTGGTAAAGATTTGGGGGATGGGGTTTTTCAGCCTGTCTTGTTTAGGACTCTGCGTGCACTGACACAGCGTTTCTTTTCGGATCCGGCGGGATCATGGGCTCCCTGTGCCTTAAAAGCCTCAACAGTGGTTGAGGCGCTCACCCACGCTGTTCTTTTTCCAATGCACGTGCACATAAGGGAAAAACTCACTAGGTGGAGCACCTTCTGCTTCTGCACTAACTAACCTGTAGTTGTGGATCTTGGCAGCAGGCCCTACGTAAGTTCTTCTAGCATGGGGTGCTTAAAACTCAAAATGCATACTTTTTAGGGGTTCTGTTAACTTTGAAGCACTGATAACTGTTTGATGTGGTCTCTGGGTGGGAAACACGAACACTGTCACTTTGGTGCACTTAACTCTGCATTCCTTATATGGCCAAAATATGTTGAACAGTGTGGGATGCATCAATTCATACACACACTGTCTACCATAGTGGGGAGGCTCAGCCAGTCCTGTGGTGGTGGTGGTGGTATTTTTCCATAACGTCTAGTACTGAATTGCTATGGTAAAAGCAATTCCACAAGTCACAGAAAGGAAAAAACACGCCTTGAGCATTCAGACGTTCATGCTCAATGCAACATGGATAGACCCCCCTGCCCCGACCCTCCGGGTGGATAGGCGTTTGCCATGTTACCCCAACCATCGTCCTATATGGGCAGTAGTAAAGCATTGCGTCTGTATGTTGCTGCTGGCTTCATAGGCCCCAGTGGACAAAGCAGCCACTTAAGTATGGTCACTAGCCCTGTCCTCTGGGACCTCAAGCAGTTTCCCATGCACTTGCGCGATCTGAATGACACCTGGCCCAGTAGGATCGTTCTCTGTCCTCCCTTTGTTCCCCCTCCCTTGCCTCGCCACGCCTTGAAACACATGTGTATAGGCGCGTTATAAATGCCAGATCATATCAAAGAGTGTATATTTATGCCCTTTCTAGATTTGTCTGTGAGGGGGAGGGGAGGTTAAGGGAGGTAGTGCCATGCTCAGCATTTACGCAGGTCCTAGGATTAGCATGTGCTGCATGCATTTGTATGTCCCAAGCAGGCCTTATTTGCCTTTCCTTAAACTGCAGTACATTTTCAGCATTGTGCCGAAATGCTGCTGTTTCTTAGTCAGATATTTTTAATTCCATTATTGTCTTAAACTGAATCTTAAAGCCTTTGCCATAAGGTCCCATCTGTCATGGACCCGTATTTCTGTTGCTTGGGGGTTGTTATGTTTAGCGGTTAACCATGTCACCTGGGACATCATGGCCCAACCGTGGGTTTTAATTTTCAAAGACGTGCTTTGTGGTTGTTGAAGCCTTTGGGTCACTTAAGATGATCACAAGTATTGCCAAATCTAATAGATATCTGTCATGTAGAGGCAAAGATGTATTTTGTAAAGCCACCTCTGTATACAGGCAGGCCTATTGGCTTTAGCATTGCTTACAACTGGCCCTCAAAGAATTGCCATGCCATGAAGTCTGAAATTTTGCAGAGGTTGTTGTTTGTTCTACAGAGTTACTTGTGGTTTTCCACTTTTCTGGCCATGCATGCTCCACATCAGCCGGTCTCATTTACATACCCTCATCCCTGTTTCGATCAGACACTAATGCTTTCTTCCAGGAAGTTCTTTTATTCCCCATAGAATGACGTACACATGGTTGAGTGAACAGACAGTGTTGTGAAAAATCTGGTTGGCAGCAATATACGCTATGTGTTCCCTTGGAGGAGCGATTCCACTACAAAATGTCAGAATAATCACAAGCTTCAACCAGAGATGCCCCTCACCCCTCCGGCAGTTTTGTGAAACAGGGTTGAGCATTTGCCTGTAGATTTGCAGTGGTTTGGCCTGTATGAGCAGGACAAGGATGGAATGGCCTTCAGGGAACTTTGGAGGTTTCCCGATAGGCCTCTGTACCCTGGGACTCCTTTGTGTGGTAACCCATTTTATTTCCAAATGTTCTCATAGGAAAAGGGTTGAGTTTACTGAAAATGATGTCTAATATGGGGCCACTTTGAAAATTATTTCCAGGGACTGTTTTGGTTGCCAGTCCACCCCTGGTTATGACACAAGGAAAATGTCCCTCTGGAGGCTCCATTTCCAGATTATGTGCTAGTCTGGACAGATTTAAAGAATGTGACCTGCCTTGTGTGTTGATGTAAAACATGGCAGTTGTGCAATCAGTGATACTGAGTACAGTCTTTCCTACCTTGTATTGATTTGTACACTGCTAGCAACTGTAGGACATTGATTTGCTGTTTCACTACTGTTTGTGTCCACATGCTGGGTGCTGTATGGTGGAAGTCATGTGGTCTCAACCTGAAAGTGATAAGTCTGTTGCGATTGCGACCTGTGTTGGTGTGTTGTGTAAGGGAGTCATGGTATCACAAGTGAAGACATACACAAGAGATGCAAGTTCAAGGGTGTTTATTGAACATCAACGTTTGTAAAAATCTCCTATCTGGCCCTATATACAAAGATGGGAGCACGCTCTACCATCAAATAATAAATAACACAGTCCTAGTCATGTCTGTCAAAGAAAAGTGGCTTATACTAAATAAACGTATGACCTGCCCATACGCTATTACAATAAATGGGTGCATGGAAAAGGGTGTATGTAAAGGAAAATCATTGTTATAACATAAAAGATCAAGATGGCTGAGTCAGCTCTCCGCCCCACAATGGACAGCACGGAGTAGACAGGATGACACACTCAGGCTCAGGTTCTCAAAACAAAGGCAGTTCATAACATGGATCGTAGCCTGCTTGGCCTTCCACGTTAAAGTCACTTTTCCAGCATTTCAAAAGTTCTTTGTTATGTTATGTTATGTTAATTATACTTATAAGGCGCCAAAGCCCGCAGGCATCCAGGCGCCGAAAGACAGAAGTAGTAGCAGATAGAGCTGAAAATATTCTATTCAAACAATATAGTCTTCAATTGTTTACGAAAAGCAAGGTGGTTTTCTGTCAGGTGCATCTGTGTCAGAAGAGAGTTCCAGGCTTGCGCGCCTCAGTCACAAAAGGCCCTACCTAAGCCACAAGACCTTTTTATCTGGGGCCAAGCTAACAGAGACCCAGCCGAGGAATGTAAGCTTCTTGTTGGTTGATAGACATTTATCTTTTCCTTCAAATAAGCCGGAGCATTTTCAAAAATACACTTATGACACGTGGTAAGTATTTTAAATTGGATACGAGCTGCCACTGGAAGCCAGTGAAGTTTTCTTCTGGCCGCACTGGTGGGTTCCGAGCTTTTCATCTGGAAAACGATTCTAACAGCTGCATTTTGTATCTTCTGCAACTGTTGGATGTCAGCTTTATTAGCTCCCCCCAACAGTGCATTGCAATAATCTATGCGAGGCAGTATTACTGCTCTCACATGTTTTATGCGATTTTCTACCGAAATCAACAGGGCTACTTGTCTCAAAACCTTTGGTGGTAGTTCGTATTGGTAGTCATGGCAGTAACATGTGCCTCACTATCCAGACTTTCCTCCATATAGGTACCCAAAGTCTTAACTTTCTTTACGGTTTTGATCTTAGCACCTTCAATCATAAAACAATTATAATCTTGGCTTAGTCTGAATTGGGCATGCTGGGAGCCAAAAAGCATCAGCTCCATTTTCGCAGCATTCAAACAGAGCCAATTAGTTGACATCCATTGTTTTATGACTTCATATGCTTTGGCTACTGTTTGTTGGTCAGCCTCATAGTTCCTGGTTATGTTCAAGACTAGTTGGAAATCATCTGCATAGCTACAGAAAAAGATCCCCAAAGATTCTAACTCGATACATAAGGGAAGAATGTAAATATTGAACAGCAGTGGAGAGAGACATGCTCCCTGGGGGACTCCACATGTGATAGTCTGTGGCTCAGAAGCACAATCACCCCAGTGGACACGAGACTGGTGACCCTCCAGGAAAGATCTGAGCCAAGAAAGGGTATTTTTGGAAAGTCCACCTACCGACGCCATTCTGTTGAGCAGGATCTTGTGGTCCAGCAAGTCGAAGGCTGCCGATAGATCTAATAACATCAGCAACCCCGACTTGCTATGTTCCAGTTTACCCAACATATGTGTCTGAAGATCCAATAAAGCTGTCTCCGTTCCATGGAAACTTCGGAAACCTGATTGCTTCGCATGTAATATGCCAGAGTTTAGTACATGGGCTTGTAACTGTGTGGTCGCTGCCTTATCTATAAGTTTAAGGAAAAATAACATATTTGTTATTGGTCTTAAATTATTTGCATCTAATGGATCCAGGCCTGGTTTTTTTATCAGGGGGGTAACAGCCACATTTTTAATAGAATGAGGAATGGAACCTGAACGAAAAGAGGACTTTATGAACCAGTATAGAAATGGGGCAAACAGTTCTTGATGCTCCAGTATATATTTTGAGGGGAAAATTTCCCCTGGACAATTTGTGGGATGCATATCTTTCAATAGCAACAATGTTTCAGCTAAGTTTGGTTCAGCAAAATAAAAATTACCTAGAGAACTGATAAGGTCACTTGTTTTAGATATTTTAGGTGCAAACGGGGGATTTGGCAGGGGATAAATTAGTATTTCCTGCTCAATTTTCTTTTGTGCCTTCAGCAGTTTGTCTGCAAAAGCCCTCTGGACTCTGCTACAGTCATCTATAGTGGGTTTAATTGAGGGATTACAAACAGTGGGTTTTTCCCATAACCTGAAAAGGCGGAAGAGTTCTTTTGTTTTATCTCCAGCTTGGTTTATTTGAGCGTCATAGAAGGATTTTCTGGCTTCTGTAGTCATCACTCTATAACGCTTTTCAATGTGTTTCCAAGCCAGCCAATTATCATTCGTTTTGTTTTAATGCCAAGAGTTTTCAGCTTGCCTTTTAGTGATTTTAAGTTCAGCTAGTGCAGGCGAAAACCACTTATGACAATTGGGCAGATCTTTCACAATTTTATCCTTCATGGGTGCATGTTTATCTAGCATTTCTAACATGACATCATTATAAACTTTTATGAGTCTCTCAGGATCGTCTAAATCGTCCGTTGTACTTAAGAGTAATTCCATGCTAGTTGTTAAAATAAAATATCAGACGTGATATTCTTAAAATTCCGTGATTTAACCATGTGTGCTTTGACGTGCACTCTTACGATTTCACAGATAACAAAAAGTTCACAGTTCAACAAGAAGTTCACAGTTGAACAAAAAGTTCACATAGGTCTGCCTCCGTCAGGCTCTGATCTCTCAAAGCTTTAACAGTTCATACATGCCTCCCTCAG
Organism: Ambystoma mexicanum; assembly: GCF_040938575.1. Lineage (NCBI taxonomy): Eukaryota > Metazoa > Chordata > Amphibia > Caudata > Ambystomatidae > Ambystoma > Ambystoma mexicanum. The sequence continues at coordinate 471,036,556 of NC_090935.1, read as the reverse complement.
CCTGGCTCGGATTGCTCAAACAACCTACCTGATTCAACGAAGATCTACCTCAGCCTGGTTTGGACCTCACAATCACAGCACTTGCAGGGGTTGCCTTCCCCGAAGCTTAATTCATATTTGTTAGGGGTTCGCTTCCCCTAACTTATCACACTTATGGTCTCCCTCAGTCGGGCTCGGACCTTTTACTGATATCAAAGACTTTCAAATGTGCAAAGCTTTTACTATAGACTTCTGTATGACCTCATCGAATTTCTCAAAAATTGCTATAGGGTCCCTCTGCCAGGCTGAAACCTCTCATTCACTCACAGTTCATCACAAGTCTCCCTCAGTCAGGCTCGTTCCTCTCACTTTGCAACGCAATGTGATTCACTTTCCTTAGGCTTCTCTTGCCTTGACACCAAACATAGTTCCTATCATTTAGACTCACATCAGAACTCGCTCAACGGAGACTTTCGACTGGGCACTGTCGCTATGCCGCACCACTCTGTTATACTGTATTACTGTTATTTGTTACTTGCTTGCTTCAACTCACCAGCTGTGTTGGTTTCTTTGTTCGTATCCTTGATTTGGGAGCCAAGGACGATACCATAGCTGTGGCTGGTGTCTTTGAATGCAATGTTGAAGGCCCTGTTCTCCATCGCTTTGTCCTCTCAGGCATCTCCCTCAGCTGGGCTCAGACCCTTCCTTAAAGTTTCTCACACGGGTCTCCCTCAGTCAGGCTCGGACCCCTCTTGATTGGTAAATCTTTCAAGTGTTTGGACTTCATGTCCCAGAATGCACTTTTCTTATTTTGCTCCCACTTCGTCAGCTCCCCTATACAGCATCCCAGGGTTAAGGATGCTGCAGGAGGTAAAAGGGATGACCTGTTGAGGTCAGGGTCTCACCACCTGCCCCTCAAAGGCCTGGGCTTTCCTGTTTTGCCCAGGGGAGGTGCTCTGGTGTGGGCACTGCCAGGTAACCCCCAGCTGTCCCTGGTTTGGCTCACTGGATTTAGAACTCCCCCTCCACACTACAACTTCCCCTCTGCTCATGGGCTCAGCAGTTAGGCAGTCTTTTTCCCCCAGGCATTCCAGGGTCTCTTCAGGTCGAATTCCCTCAGCTCAGCCTCTGTGCAGCATCTCCATCTCACAAAAAGAGTGTCTGTGTGTTCCACCTTTTATACTTCCTGGGAGAGTTAACAGGTTTCAGGTGGGAATGAGTGTAAAGGGAGGCCTGACCTTGCCTGGCCTCATTACTGGGACAAAATGGCGACTGCCCATAGAAATTCCTTGTGCATTGGTTTCTATGGTTAATCTTCATAGCTCCCTTTCGCCTCTTCTTAATCCTAGTGGTTTGGTAAATGGGTTTTCTAGAGTGGTGGTAGGAATTGTGGGAGATGTCGTTTTTTCAAGAGATTGTAAAAACATCATCAGAAGAAGGGGGACCACTTTGTTGTTGTGAGATATAGAGTGTTATGTTTGTTCTCCTATCCCTCCCTTTGATGTGGGTACCTGTTGAAATTGGGGATGGGGCAACGGGACAAGACTAACAACAACCGATAAAGGTGGAGGAAGTGTTGAGTAGGGGTATGTTGTGAAGAGGGGGATAAAGCATCTTGCCATCGGACATCTCACCCCCGCTACCAGAGGACCCCTCACCCAGATGATCCTCCCTCACTTGTTGAGCCCCAGTGTCTGGATTCAAAGGCGATGGCCGTGTTCTGGCCACCTGAGCAGGGGTTCCCCGGTGTCTAGATAGTGAGACACCCTTTGGTTTCTTACCGTTGACAAAGCCTTTCCCTTTTACCAAGTTTCCCCTTTGTCCACCATTGCAGAACCAACATCACAGTCTGTGAAACTACCACTAGATCATCCCAATTTGTGTGTCGGCGACCATGGTTTCGCTAACCATTCTTGTATTGGATGCATGTGTAGCCATGCATGTGTCACAATGAAGATGCATGATGACAGACTGTATAACATAATCTGCAACAGAGGTTTTGAAGCCGCTCCTGGAGGGAAAGATAAGAGTTTCTTCTGTCTGAATTACAACTCCTAGAAACTGTTTTGTTTAACTGGAAACTAAGCTCGACTTTCTCAATGATAGCAAACCCAATCTGATGCAGAAGGTTTGTCTCCTGCGTATGCTGCTGACAAGTTTTTGGCATATCTCCTGTTCTGAGCCAGTCATCCAGATAAGGGTAAACTGGGATTGATGGTCTGCATAAGTGGGCTGCTACCAATGCTAGTACCTTTATAAAGACCAAAGGAGTACCCTGAATTGGTAGTGTATAGACCCCAACCTTGAATGTTCTGTGATTTGTGAGCTGGCAACATCGAAATATGAAAGTATGCATCTTTCATATCTAGTGTTGCCAAGTAGTCTCCCCTCCCCACATCCCTGCTGAGTAGAGGAATTACCTCCAGTAATGTGGTCATTCTGAATTTGAGGTTTGACATATTTGTTTGCTGGTCTTAAGTCAATTACTGGGCGTTTTGACTGGACTTTCTTTGGAATAAGGAGGTACTTAGAATGTATACCCTTGTTTACCTCTGATGGAGAGACGAGCTGTATGGCTCCTCTTTCCAGTCGGTTGTTAACATTTTCTGGATATTTTCCTGTGTCTTGGAGGATGATCACGTGGCCGGTGTAGGTATTAAACACAATCAGTCATTGACAATCGAAAAAACCCACTTATCTGATGTAATCCCCTTCTATACATGGGCAAATAGAGATATGCAACCCTCCCCTACCAGAATGAGATGGGAGGCCACTTGAAGCTGAGAGTGATTGCTTAGTGTGGGTAGCCAAACCTCTATCCATTTGGATTCCTCCCCTATTACACCCTCTCCTAAATTGTCTTTGAAAAGGAGACTGGGAAGCCAATAGTTGTCCCTGATGAGTGTACCATGAGCTGGTATCTGCTCTTGACGTTTAGCTAGACTGGGTTGAGGGTCTGTTAGGTAAGCTGCAAAGAATCCTTTGTTGGAAGCCTCCCCTGTTGATGACTGCCACAGCTTTCCTTCAGTATCCTGAAGGCATCCACTCAGCTCTTTTCTGACGAGGTACTGTGTTGGCTCGGGTAATACTTATTTTGTCACCGAGTAAACTTAAATAAAAAATGTGTACTTGGCAGATTACAGCAACAATATACAGTGCAAGTTTCAAAAGGTTGTACCTTGAGATCCTCAACCTGGACCAGCAACTAATCACTCATTTTGTAAACAGGACCGGCAGGATTTGGTCTCATCCTCTTTAAGTAAACTGAAACTTACTTGATCTAGAAAAGATCTACTTCCAGCACAGGGCTCCAAATTAAGATTGGATAAGCAGGAGCTAAAAGAAGCTCCTGGGTATCCATCATTAATCAGTGACCAGGAGCTACCACAGGGGAAACGAGGAGCTAGTGTGTAGCAGTTTGCAAAATTAAATTCCACATAAAATGGAAACATAATTTTGGCCATTATTTATGTCTTATGCTTTAAATTTCACATAGATGTGTCCTAATGTTTATTCATTGTGTCCCAAATGCAGAGTTAAATACAAACAGGTGTGCAAAAAATAGCACCTGGTAGATGTTGGAGTCAACTAAACAGGCTCTTCAAGGCTACAACCAGTGGCTAAATAGCTCCCAGCTCCCCTCCCTTTCAAACGCTACAGTGTGTGTAGCTCAAGCTCACTCCAGGTTTGATCCAAAATGTTGCACTTTTTAAACCCATATCTATATGCAACGGACTGTTGTTTAAGTAGATTTTCACTTTTTTGTGAAATTCTCTCCACCTGTAAGTACCGCATCACTTTTTTCTGAACTCTTAGATTTTTGACCAGTTCTGAGTGATTTGAAACCTTTTTCCACACTCATTGTTTCACCCTACCTTTGTGAATTTTGTCAACCCTTTTGGTACCATGCTTTCCTCCAACTTTTAGGGCATCTACAATTTACTGTTGCAGCACACAGCACTGTCTCTGCAGTGTTGCTGGGAGTTGTTTGCGCTGCCCTTTTCATCTCCTTGCAATAACAGACGTTACCAAGGACAGGGGGACACTTTTATCCTACCCAACTTATTTTGTGGTATCAGCACACCCGACCTCATGTGCAGTGCTGAGGGGACACACCTTATCCCTTTTCCCACTTTCCCTGTAACTTTCTAGTTACAGTAACACGTTCATCTGAATAGCTGGTGGCAGTGGATATTTTCTACTGACTCTGTACTTTCCTCTCAGATTGTCGCTGCTGCTTTAAGGGAAACATGGGTCACCAGTGACCTAAAATGGTGTTTGTACTTTACTTTTGCCATCTCATGAGCATTCTCCTACTTGGGGGATGGAGGGCTAGGTCTTTTGTTTTTGGCGAGTTTCCTTGCAAAAGCCCAAGGATCTCTTCTGAGTGCCTGAAAGGACAGGAAGTGGGGGAGGACACCAAAACTGTCCTCAGTGTGTCTGCCTGGAACAAGTTAAAACTGGGAGGATGGCTATACTTTGTGGACAAGCCAACCACCCTTGCCTGAAAGAAAGCCTCCTTGGTGATGGGTGGATCCAGCCAGTTTCCTGCATAGAAGGAATCAGCACTGGAGCTGAAACTCTGTTGACCACTGTAAAGAAGAATCTGATGAAGAGGAAGGACGTCTGCAGCCAGTGCCTGCTGAGTAACTACTGTTGCGCCAACCTCCCCTTCTGCGCAAAAGGGAAGATCCAGACCAGACGACTTCCTCCCTTGGACTGTTGGGCCCAACCAGTGTCAAAATCCTCTTCAATTTGAGCCAAACCATGAAGAGTTGCGACTGGCCAGGGCTATAATCTCCCACTACCCTGCAACCTGGGCCATCTTGCTATGCATCGTCTGGTGAAGAGTGGTTTCAGCTACAACCTTATGGGCATCTGTTTGGGTCTATAGGGACTCTCCTAGACTTGTTCTCAACTGAGTCAGAGACCAAGAAATGGAGTGAAGTCTGCCATTTGACAACCGCTGCTGTTCTGAAACATGTTTAGAGTCCTAACGAACCAGTATCGTGAAGATTGTCGGCTGGGTATCCCATCCTGCCAAAAGTTCCTTCTTCATCCACAAGGCCAAGAAATCCAAGCCAGAGACTGTCATCTCACCTCGGGGACCCACCGTTGACATCGCTTTCATCACAAAAGGCACTCTCTCTCCTAGGTACGTACCTGGGTGCTTGTTCTGTGCTCCTCCTGAGCTTCTGGAGACAGGTTGGGGTGGACAACCCAATCGTGTTCTCCCTTGCCTTAGGACAGGGCTCTTTGAGGGGCTGAATGTACTACAGCTGTCCCATTCAGTGGGACAATCTATTCATGGGAATGAACGGATGGAAGGCACATCAGTGTGTTAATTTCAGCTTTTAAGAAAAAGGGGTTTAAGGTGTACTTTTAATGTATTTCTTTTTTATTGTACCACACGATACATAACCTTTTAATGGCATTACCACTTTCATTTATTTGTATTGAGACTGAAATTATGTTTTTAAATCGAAGTAAAACTGCACGTATCATTATGCATGGGAAAATAAAACGGGACCACAGAGCCTTCACACAAGACACAGTGGCTGACATTAGGCCAGGCAACATTTCATCATAAAATTCATGTGACTTGGAGGGCCATAAATAATGCCCCATGTTGTGCACCACTGCCATAGGACATCGGTCCCTAAGGCAATACTCCTTCAGCGGGTCTACCTAACCTCCCTGAAATCACCTTTTATCACCAACCTTACTTGCAACATAGAGTAATCTTCTAAACATTTTAACTTGACAGTGTCTTGCTTCCTTTGTTCTTCCGCGCACAGGCCCAGGTCCCCCAGCACCTCCTCTGACTTTTAGACTCATCCCCAGATAGGATTGGACTTCCTAAAACTAGGCTGTTGCTAAAGTTATTACCAGTGTCAGTGTTGACAAAGCATTGAATGTCGGTTAATTAAATGATTTATTAACCTAAAGCAACCTGTGTTCCATCTAAGGTCTACTATTGAATTGAGTCCTGCACAGCAAAACTGCATACAGGTGTGAATTGTTTTACTTACCTAAGTCTAGTATTGTGTTGAGTGTTGCCGTAGTGTACATAATAACCATATTCTTATTCAGTAAAAAAACTTTGTTAAAGGGACATTATAGTTAAGTTGCACTACTAAAAACCTATGAAATTCAGTAAAAAAACGTTGTTAAAGTGACGTTATGGTTCCAAGTAAAACCAAAAAAAACCTGAAATTCGCTAGTTATGGTAAGCTAAGCAACCATAACTTGCGCCACCACCGTGCATTGCTAAGACTAACACCCAGGACATCAAAGATGACATCACAAATGCCATATAAACACTGAACAAGTTCAAAAACAGCACATATGCAATAATACATAAGAAGTGGAACCTACATATGTAACACATCAACCATCCATTTAAATAGCATATGTACTAAAATGGAATATACCAAAACAAAAAAGATATGTCTCTAACATAATTACCTCACAGAAACCGCACAGCAAGAAGCAACAGCAGACCTACACAACAGTAACAACAAAACTTACCAGAAACTAGTAAGTAAACTTTCTGTATTAGATACACCAAAAGTAATATTTTTTATTTACACAGAAATGTCCAGTACTTTGGAATGGCTTGAAGAAAATTTCCCACGTGCTGAAATGAGTGAAGACAGTGATACTAATGGTAGACATGGTTTATAGTGAAAATGTCGACTGCAAAAATGTCGAAAAAAAGAATGTAGAAACAAAAAAATTCCCCCCAAACTCCTGTTTATTTTTACTACCTAAACCCAAAAAAACATACAAATTAAAAAAAAACACATTCAGATTTTTTTTCGACATTTTTGCATATGGGTAGACACTTCTCTATATAAGCACATTAATAATCATTATTTTATGTGTACTTAACACATTTTCTTTTAACAGACCATACAAACAGTGAAAATAATATAGCAAAAGAGACATTAGAAAATGCTCTGCAGCGCATGGGACAAAAAATTGATATGCTTATGGAAAATGTCAATCTTTTAAAACATTTTGTGGAGGTGTCGGGGTGATTTCCCGGGGGTCGGCAGGGCCGTCCGCAGACCTCCGGGTTAGAAAGGCCCCCAACTCCTCCCGTAGTCCCCAGTGAGTATGAGACACACGCAAGAGCAAGGCATTACTGCTGTTTATTAGACAAAATGGCAGGGATAGGTTCTGGGATCACAGGTCATCCCGGAACACTTCTCACAAGAGTGGGCTCACAGGCCCTTTGTCTGCTCGCATGACGCCACACTGTGCGCCACATGGGAAAACTTCACCCAAAACCGCCCCTCGGGTTGGCTCCCCGAGTGATAGTGCTAGTATAGACACATATAGGAACATTAGTAATTGGTAGAGGAGAGGTCAGGTGATACGCTTGAGTCGTCCCTGGAAATTGTTACAACAAGATGGTTACATAGGGAAGGTTAGTGATTGGCTAGGTTGTGATGCCGTCAGTGGTTAGCCCCCGTACCCTGATTGGTATATCCATGAGCCCCCAAGCCTGGGACCATCGTTGTTCCCAGCTCACGGTGTACCTGGTGTTAGAAACAATGTATCACTATGTGTCAGTGGTGGACAATGGACAGGTCTGCCATTTGCAGCAGGCGTGCTTCGTTCTCACCGCCGTCAGTGTCCAATTTGTCACTTCATTGTTGCAGTCTGTGTCCCTAACGTGAGACCCCAGAGTTTCCCTGGTCTTTGGTACTTGGCATCGCATCAGGTCGGCCTAATCATGTGTTGTGAGACCGTGGCTGGAGCAGAATTATGAGCATTTGATTTGTATTTCGGCTGCAAGGGGTGGTTAGCTGTGGCAGGTGTAACCTTAGCTCAGGGCGTGCGGCGTGTAGTTGCAACTTCGTGGCCTTGGCTGCGAGGCCCTCATCGGGGTTCGATCAGCGTGTTGCAGCTCCATCTGAGCTGCTCTGGGCCGGTGGCTCTAGTTTTGCGGCCTACTCTGGTGCAGAGGCCTACTCTGGCCTCGTCTATGGATGGAGGCATATGGCTCACGACACGGGGGTCGCACAGGCGACATGGGTCCTTATATATAGGTGTCTTACATCACCGTGGTTTTAGTAGCAAGGAAGCGTTTGCAAGCATGTACACGAGCTCTTCTTGCGTCTTGCATTTCCGCAGTGCTGTAGCTTAGCCTATGTGAAAAATAATAATGATGCATGAATGAATGTGGCGGTCCCCTACGTCATGGTGCTGAGTATGTTCTTTGTGTTGATTGGCGTGGGTATGACCAGTGTGCATGGTGGCACATGTGTTACCGTCCGTTGGCTATGTCATCATGGCATCTCTAATGATGGTGGTTTACATTGTTGCGGTTTAATCGATCTGATCCATATGATTGATGTCGGCTTCACCTAAGGTTCTGTCACGTGGTTTGAATAATGGGCAGTTCCTCTGGCTGTGTAGGGTGTGGACACAGTGGATGTTGACGTCCGGGGCATCTGTGAGCGGGTCGAATTCCTCTCGTGGTGGGTGCTTGGGTCGTGATGTTCTAGGCCATGGTCTGGATGAGAATCAGGGGAAGGGAATGTCTCATTTTTCCTCTTCAGTCCCCCCTCTGGTTGACTTGTCAACCACAAAATTATCCACTCTCTTTTCTCCTCGCACTCGCCATACCTTCGTTATCCCTGCCAAGTGTCCGTATCGGTCCAAATGGTCTTCGAAAGACCAATAAATATAGACACATCCGCCTCCGGGTTTGCAATAAACCCATTTCCCAATGTAGCTTTTCGGGTTCCCTGGATTTTCAACTTTGATTGATGGGGGGTAAAAGTCTGCTTCTACTATTTGTTGGCGCAGTCACGTTCCTTAGTAATAATGTCTGCATTCTTATCGTCTTCAGCTGGCATTAAGACATGCAGGCCTATCATTTCTTCAGCAGTGTGCTTAGATCTTGTCTTCCATACCTTCATCCCCATTATAGCAGCCACTCCTAATATCACACACCCTGCTACTACTTTGAGGCCGTCTGAAAGCCAAGATGGCATCCAGGACCATATGTAGGAAAACCAGCTGCCGTCCTTCTTCACTCCTTTTGCTTCGTCTTCCATTTTGGCATGCATCTGAGGGAGCTGCGATACTGCTTCCGATAATGTACCGTTCTCTTTATCGTTGGCAGGGGTAAATGTGCAACACAAGCTTCCAATTTCCACGCAAACACCTCCTTCCATTGCTGTCAAAAGGTCCAGTACATATCTGTTTTGTAGGGCTGCCATCCTTATTGCTCTTAATTCTTCTTTTATTGCATTGAATCCGTTCACCGTGGAGTTAATTGTTAGCATGAGCTCCCACCTGGTGATCTGCAACCATTTGGCATTAGCGTAGGCTTGCACTCCTGGATGTATTATGGAGGAGAAGAACATTGCTGCTCTGCTGAATAGCCTATGTGCTGGTGGGATGTCACTCAGGGCTGTCTCTGATTTTCCCCACAGGTAGTTCCCTGTCAGTGGTTCTCCTTGTCTCTTTACTCTTGACAAGTGAGTGGTGTCGTTCAGGTGTTTTCTTTCTACCATCTCCAGTGATCTTTTCCTCCTCTTGTTCCCTTCATCCATCTTAGGGAAATTTTTCAAGTTAACGTGCTTCTGTGGTACTACTAATGATGGTACGTTGATGTGTACCATAGTACATACTCCCTCACACATTGGCGGCAAACTGTGGTATGCCCTTGATCCACAGGCTGAGTAGTGGTTTATCGGTACAGCTGTTCCTGCACCCCCTTCAGGAAGCTTTATTTTCCTCTTGCATCCTTCGTTTGTTCCAATGTCTATTTCTCAGTCATGTTGTTACCACAGCGTCGGTGCTGTCAGTGGGAGTATTTTGATGGGTTCCTCTTCTTTATCTAACCATGTCACCAGTGCCGCACTCTTCGTCCATTCTTTATAGCACTTGTCATTTTCTTCTTGTACTTTCATCACTGATGACTTTGCCAATGTCAGCATTTTGCTCCCTACAAGTCCGTCCACCCATCCATCCTTCGTGTATACTTTTCCATGTATCAGTATCAGTGGTATTTCCCAGCATCCTGGTTGCCCTGCAACTTCTTTTGCGTACCATTCGCATGATAAGTAATCCAGTGTGACCTCTTGTGTTTCTCTTTTTTCTGGTCCTTCTGCTATGTAGTTAAGTCCTTTCGTCTGCTGCCATGAGTCATCAGACATGGGAAGTGTTTTGATGAAGTCATTTTCATATGGGTACGTCGATCTTGATTTCCACCGGAGCGTGGCCTTTTTCCCCTGGAATCTTCCTCTCGCTTGGAACAATGCTAGATATAGTAAGCATTCAGTAGTTGTTGCAGGCACTTCAGTTTCAACAAATGTTCTTGAGCTGCTCATGGCATATGGGATCAATGAACACACATAGCAGTTGTCCTTTGTTGTATCCGTACCAATTTTCGACATGTGTTTATACCACATGTTGTTAGAGTTGTTTGCAGATTCTGTGAGATATGTGTCCAGTCCATTTACATCACTTGATACGCTACGTTTGTTCCTCTTAATGTTTTGCCCCGTACTAGTTGTACCACCTGGCACAGTGCTCCTTGCAGGCATTGCGGGGGATATGTTAGTAGTGGGAACTGCAGCCACATAGAAAGCATAGTATGCCTACCAGACAGTGGCAGTAACCAGACCAGTGGTAAAAAATATCCCCAACATCTTAATTACAGTTGCTAATAGCACTGGCATTCTCACTCTTACCTTTGCTGCGGTCCTGCAGCTACTTTACTTTAGATGAGATAGGTGCCCGCCTGAAAATCTCTAAAATGATGTGTTATTACTGTTAGTGTTTTTACTCAAGCCCTGTGTATTAGGTAATTGTTCAATGCACAGGCGAAAAGATCTTCCCAGACTTTCCTTACCGTCCTATCTCGTAGGGCTGGTAGTGCTTTGTGGAGGTGTGGAAATGATTGAGTAATCATCATAAGGAACGTGTTATAATATACACATGCTCTTCTTCTATTTAAATGTTTTGGCCTTATTATGACATATACAAATTGGCGTTACAGTGCCTCTGGAGTACTATCGTCTGCGGGCAGCATTTACCCCTGGGCAGTGACGTTTGTTATAATTCTGTATGTATTTTTGTTTTTTATGTAATATGATAACAATACGCAGTACCTGCATGTGCGAGACAAAAAAGAAGAGAGCATTTATGTGTTTACACAGTGTGGTGTATATTTGCAAATAATCTTTTCAACGTCCTTGTTATCTAGTGGCTGGGGAGTGTTAAATTATGCTAAGTCTGTTTGCTTTGCTGGGGCCTTGTAATCATGGGGTGGCCTATGGGACGCTGATTGTTTGTGTCTTTTGGGGCGTTCTGATCTTGCGCTGTGTCGATTTAATGTGTCGTTGATGAAGCGTTGGCCCCTTCGCTGAGGAGAGGGTGGGTCTGTGCTTTGCAGGGCTTGATGTCGTGGATATGCGACCACACTTCCTTGCCCCTGAGCTTCACGCCCGGGGCTACCTTCTCTACTAGATAAGGACCTGTGAATCTCAGATTACTCGAAGTCCGCCGGAAGTTCCTCAGGAGTACCTTGTCTCCCTCTTTCCCTATCCACTGTGTAGTCTGCTCTTGTTCCTTGTTGGTGGCTTCTCCTTGCTGATCGTTCTTCGACCCACCCTGTGCCCGTTTGATCTGTTGAGAGATAAAAGCGGCACTAGTAACCAAGGAAGAGACATATTTGTGCATTTCATCACCAAAAACAGTGCTGGTTGCTTGGCAGTCCGTTGTGGCCCTTGATGGTGGTGTGGTTGAGAGGTGCATTTGGTGAGCAGTCACCACCTTGTGTGTGAGGTGGTGATCTGACCCTGGTCTATTCCTTAATTCAAACAAAGCCAAAGGAAGGCAGTACAGCCAACTCTTCTTTGCTGTTTGCTTGATTTTTGCTATTTCTTCTTTTAGGAGTCCGTTGAGGGGTTTGCAGACACTGTTTGCTTGAGGGTGGTACGCACATGCAAACTTATGCTTGATCCGTAAGAGGGTAGTTACATTTTGGAACAGTTCGTTAGCGAAGTGGGGGCCATTGTCTGACTGCAATACCTCGCTTACCCCCCACCTCGGGAAGACCTCCCTCACCAAGAACTTCGCTGCTCTGAATTCATCAGCATGGGAGCATGGATCAGCCTCGATCCAGCGTGAGAATGGGCACACCACTACAATCATGTATCTGTAGCCTTGACATTCATTGATTATGTCAATTTAGTCAATATGGCGGTGTAGAAAGGGTCCTTCAGGCCGGGGTATGGTACCTTTTATCACTTGCAGCGTGTGACGGCCGTAAATTGCTGGCATGTAAAACAGCTACTGATGAACACAGTTTTCTTTTATTTGTGCTGCAATTACCTCTTTCCCTGTATGCGTGGGCTGGTGTAATTGGGTCAGGGCTATTTTCAATAGTGCTAGGGGCATCACCACTTTCCCTGTGTTGTTCTGCCGCCATAATGCATCTGTGGGGGACATGGTACACCCTCTTTTTACCCAGGGTTCATTTTCTGCCATTGGTGCTGCTGCCTGCAATTCAATTATTTGCGTCTCTGGGTTATGTGTATACCCATCCTTCATTAACATTTGCCTTACCCCCCTTTTCTTTTTGTTTTTCTGGGAGGGTCCATATTTCGCCAAAGTATGCCGCATATTTGGCATGAGCATCAGCTGTTTCGTTACCTCGTGATATTGGGTCGTCACCATTGGAGTGTGCCTGACACTTCACAAGTGCTACCTCTATCGGGTAATTAATTACTTCAATTAGTTTGGCCAGTAGGAGAGCGTGCTGTACCGGAGTACCATCAGCTCTTCTAAATCTTCTCCTTTCCCATTTTATTAATCCTGAGTGTACTGTTGATGTGACTTATGCACTATCTGAGTATATTGTTACTCTTTTGTCATTTCCCTCTTCTAGGGCCAAGATAAGCGCTACTAGATCCGCAGCCTGGGCTGAGTAGTGCTGGGGTAATTTTACACATCTTACTGGAACAAAAGTCCGCACTACAGCTGTTCCCGTCCTTCTTATTCCATCACTTTGGTCAATAGTTGATGACCCATCTATGTACATAACCTCACCCCCCTCTAATACATTTTCCTCCCCTTTCCTTGCTCCTGAGTAATTTTCAATGGCTTCTGGGCAGTCATGTGAGTATTCTCCATTTACCATTTACTGCTTCCTCTGCTATAAATTGTGCTGGATTTACATTACTGCATCTTACTACTGTCAATTCTGTCCTGGCAATTTTATCTCATACCCAGTTGCTCTTTGGGTTGTCAGTGTTGACTTAGGTTTTGACAATATTGCAAAGAGGGCATGATCCACACACAATGTTGTTTGGCATCCCATTGTGATGGATGACAATTTTTCCACTGCAAATGCTGCAGCTGCTAGGCTTTGTTCACACAGGAAATGTCCCATCATTACTGCGGCTTAATGGCCACTGTAAAATGCCACTGGCTTGTGCCCCATGCTTGTCTTTTGGGTCAGTACTGCTTTCATTACTACAGTGTCACAATGTGAGAAAATGTAGAATTCCTTTTCATAATTGGGGGTGGCTAGTACTGGTGCAGTTGAAATAGCATTTTTTAGTTCATTAATGCATCTGTCATTTCCTGTGTCCATTTCAACTCCCCCTGGCCCCTCTGTGCCTCCCTGAGTGCCTCGAGTAATGGTGCTATGTATGAGCTGTAGTCAAAAACCCATGCTCTGCAGTAATTGCACAGCCCAAGAAACTGCTGCAGTTCTCTCACTGTCTGCAGCTGGGGTGTGTTCCATATTGCTAGTGCCCTTTGTGGTGCAATGTTCCTCCCTTTCTGTGAAATTATCTGTCCAATGTAGAGTACTTGCTCCTGGCAATATTGCAGTTTCTCTTTGTCAATCTTGTATCCTTTCTCAGCTAGTATGGTAAGCATTTTCACTGAGTCCCTCCTGCACTTTTCCTCAGTGGTGCTGCATATTAGTATGTCATCTACATACTGCAGCACCGTGCTTTCCATCTCTATGTTCCCTAAATCCATTTGTATAACTCTGTTAAAGATGGACGGTGACTCACAGTACCCTTGGGGCAGCCTAGTGAGTTTCCATTTCGTGTTGCGGTATGTGAAGCTTGTTAGAGCTTGTGAAGCGGGGTGCAGTGGAATGGAGAAAAAAGTGTTTTTGAGGTCTATCACGGTGAACCGTGATGCCTTCGCTGGAATCCCGCATAATATTGTTGCTGGATTAGCTACAATAGGGTACTCTACTTCCACAATGTGGTTGAGAGGCCTTAAATCCTGGATGAAACGCCAGGACCCCCCCTTTGCCTTACGCAAGGGTTACACTGCCGTGTTGCATGGTGATTCTGAAGGTACTACTATTCCCCTATCCAATAGAGCAGATATTGTCTCTTATTTCCCCTCATCAGCTTCCTTTGATAGTGGGTACTGCTTCACCCTGGGCAGCATTGCACCTTTCTTTAGCTTAATTTTCCCTCCTCCAATGCTTTTGATGCATCCCACGTCATAGGTACTAGTAGTCCATAAGGAGGCGCCATTGACATCTTTTGAGCTACGTCTTTGACTGTTACCTTCAGCCAAATGTAAACGCTCATGTCAAAAAACATTTCCCCATCTCCTCTCTCATCAGAAAACAGTTCCTCATCTGATACCTGTGTAAGCCTGCATCCTTCTGCCAACGCTATTACTGCTCTCCATGCCTTCCCTTCCCCATTATGTGCGTGTACTGCAATGTAGTCTGCTTTTGCAACAATACTCTCCAAGTCCACTGATATTATTGTCCCTTCCTCTTCATCAGTGGGGATCTCTGTCCTGAAAAGATATGCTGCTGTTCTCCTCCACACCTTGCCCTCTATTCCTGGTAGCCTCGCTATTGCCATATTGTCCCGTATTGGAAAATGTCCCCGTCCACTGATTCTGCCCTTATCACTTTCTTGCCGCAGTAAGCCTGTAGTATGTGTCGGGCTGTAATCATGTTTATGCTTGGTGTGGAGCACACTATTCCCTTGTCAGTGAAAGAGATACTCATGTTCAATCTGCTCATTATGTCTCTTCCAAGGATATTTACTGGTGATTGCTTTGAGTATAACAAGGATAGAGCTAAGTCATGCTCCCCAACAGACAA
Organism: Ambystoma mexicanum; assembly: GCF_040938575.1. Taxonomy (NCBI): domain Eukaryota; kingdom Metazoa; phylum Chordata; class Amphibia; order Caudata; family Ambystomatidae; genus Ambystoma; species Ambystoma mexicanum. The sequence continues at coordinate 471,021,453 of NC_090935.1, read as the reverse complement.
TTTAAACTTCCCTTCCCTGATGCAAGACCTAGTTGCACCTGTGTCTACAAAAAAGGAAAATGTTTTGTCACTTATCGCCACCTTAATGCGTGGTTCCTCCGTAGGGTTAGGTGTAACCGACAGGATGGGACACAGCAAGGACGTCTGAGGGCTGTCCTATTGGGGGTATAGTGATTGTCTGTTCCCTGTGTATGGGTTGTGACCCAATATTGTCACCCTCCCCAAATGTGTTTGTTGCATTGGTTCCTCTGCGGGTGATTGTTTACTGTCCTGTATCTGTGTTAGTTGTTGTACTGTCGAAATAGAAAGTATATTGTGCCTCCTATTGTAATAAATATATTTAATATTGGCCTACGCCAAGCTGCTCGAAAGTCGCTTGCGAAAGAAATCTGTGTTGCAAGGTCCTGACCTTAAATCTATGTAGGCCGCCATTTTAGGTCAAACCGCCATTTTAGGATTTGTTGTGTAAAAGTCACCCTGTGAGCTAAAATGGTGGACGATGTCATTGCAGAATACAACATGGCCGTCTTGACCTCTGTAGATAGCTAATGTGTAATCTGTTTGCAGGCCACTTGTTGAGGTCATGAACTGAGACCTCATCCTTAGTTGACCTATGTGTAAAGGGATTACTTGTGCAATGAAACTAATCCAGGAGCATATATTGAAACAATGTATTTACATACTGAACAAAGAACATCTGTCTTATTACATTGTATTAATGTTTAAGAAGGCCTGCACGGAAAACTTTAGAATACACAGCTATTGCATGCGCTTGTTGATACAAGTATTAAAAGCAAACCAGTTATATGCAGTTATTTGAGACTAGATCGGTGATATATTAAAAGGAATATTAACCCGAGGTGGGGCTGGGCATCGCGCCCACAAAATGTATAAAAAGCGAATGCATTCTAATGTACAGCGTCTCTCACTGAACACACTGAACCACGGTGGAGTTCGTTGTGTTGTACTGAGGGCCGATAGCTATCTGACTTTGCACTGTTTTTGTAATTGAATTCAGTATAGAATAAAGTACTTTGTATGTTCCTTTGTAACCCGTGTTCGGTGTATTTCCTTTTGGGGTACTCAGCCTCAATATTTTTTTTTCTGTTTTCACAGTTGGCGCCCGAATAGGGACCCTCAAGATTGATGCCGGATTGTTGAAGGTTGACACACGCTATCGGACCGGGATTGGACGGTGTGACATAAAGAGGCCCCTGGATGAGGCGCGGCATGACCCGATCCCTGGATGATTAGCTTGTGGTCTGAGACGGCATCTTGACGAGGGTCCACTTATCCAGGCGGGCAGATTTGCCGAAATCACAATACACGAGGTAAGATTAGTTAGGTAAGATTCTTAGAAGTTCCGATCGGTCCTCCTTAGGTTTGGTCAGGTGAGTTGTGACCCGATTCTTAATTGAAACCTGACAATTTAAATTTTGGCGCATTGTATCTGCAGACATAATTATCGACCAGGTAACACCAAGAATTTGAGATATGCCTGGGAAATCGTCTACCTCCTTTAGGGCATTATTCCGCAGTGATAGACAATCGTTGGAATTTAGCTGTCCCGCACTACAGGAGGGGTCGCCAGCATGTACTATGTACTGTAAGTACGGCATTGGAAGTATAGTATTTAATGATATTTGGCACAGGCAAATCAGACATGCCTCCGAACTTCAGTGGCCAATCAATGGTAGTTTTGAGATCCCTTGCATTGAATATTTGGAGTCAGTCTTGTTAAAGAAAAAGGCTAGACCTGCAGCATTTGATGTTTTGCAGAATTGGAAAAAAAGAAGCGTTGCAACAACTTAAAGGTAGAGAGAAACATGCATGTCGTCATAAAATGAACGCTGAAAAAGCATTGTTATATGACCAAAACAAACAGTCAGAGGGATTAAAAATCTGGATAGGGCTTTCTCACTTGGAATTCAGAAAATCTATCCTTCTAAAGATCTTCATATTTCTGATGAGTTTATTGACAAAATATTAAGTGAACGAAGGCCTGGTGTCTCTGCGCCACCTCTGTATGTTCCTCTTCCCACTGCTGTACCTCTTCTGCTGTTATTCCTGCTCTTCCTACTCAACCTGTTGTTCCTACTCCTCTGGTTTTTGTCCCTCCACCTGCTCCTCTGCCTCTTTTTATTGCACCAGTTATAGTACCTCCATCGAATTTGCCTGCTCCTTCTCTTCCAAGTGGTCCTGAGCCGCTTGTAATCGATCGAGGTACGGGAACAAAAGTTGTCACTCGCAATACTGTACCGCCAGAGAAGAAACATGAGTTAATTGCATTGGCTAAGCATTGTATGGAGAAGGATGATGAAGCTAGTGTTTTTGCCACACTTTGTAATACGGATAATTTTGATGAGAAAAATGTTTTTATTGAAGGTTTAGGGATTCAGTTATGTATAATGTGGGGAAGATTAAATAATGTGGATGTTCCGCAAGGGTTAAGGGATCTAAATACTCTAGCACTTTCCAGAGACACCATGGAGAAGGTAAATGAGCATGTCAAGAGGTTATTTGGGTATAGAAAGGAGTTAGAAAAGTTACAGAATGAGGATGATGAAGAGCAGAATATGTATGTACAGAAACGGTTCCTTCTGTGTCGTAAACTGATATCGGAGGAAATGCAAATTTGTAAGAAAGACGCGATTAGATGGATTTCAGACATATGAATAACTCCAGTTGAGGTATATGACACATATAGTGAATATACGTTGAAATGCAGAGGAAAGTGATACAGGTAATGGTAGAGTACCTGCAGGATGAGTGTGTAAAAAGGAAGATTAGTTGTCCCACAGAGTTATTGAGAGCTTTTTCACTTGACACTTCTTCGACTGCTTTAGCGCTCGACTTGGCTATGTTGCTTAGTAAGCGTTCGGAGTTTCCTACATCTCAGTTGCCTATGAGAGACGTTCCTCTGACATTTGTCCCGAAGGTTGAGGTTGCGGCCGATGCTGCACGGGGTATAGTCGCTGTGGACATTCACGCACATTATGTATCAAAGTTTGTTCACGTCCCTTTTTCACGGCAGGAAGTGAACACCATTAGACAGTCTATTCCTGACATTAGGAAAAATCTGACAGGGTTCTATAAAGAGATGGAATCTGTTTTGCAATCCTCAGTGTTCACTTTAGGTGACATTGATTTGTTGTTTCCCGTACTCCTGCCCGTAGATTTATGGAAATAAGTTAGAACTATTGACGATGTACCCGTGTTGGGAGATACATGGGCGAATATAACCAGACTTGATGGGGCAAGCCAGCTGGCGAAAGACCACAACAGGTGATATTAACTCTGCCTGATAGAATCATTGCTAAATTAAAAACCATAATTCCCGAAAAAATAATTATTTGGGACAAGCTTACGGCCTGTGTCCAAGGAAGGTCTGAAAGTGCTACCGAGTTCTTTAATCGGTTCAAACAGGCATTCTCAGATTTCAGTGGACAAGACTTAGGCACAGAGTCTGGGAAAAGATTATTTGTGGACAAATTTGTACGTGGATTACTGCCTGACATCCAGTCACAGATTATGTCTTCTGAGAGTGTGTGGCAGGCGAAATCACAATCAGAAGTACTGCACATGGCTCAGTACTATGAGAACCGTGTCAATAATGAAAAAGATAGTATTGAAAAATGGAAAGGCGATTTAAAAACTAAAGTGCTTTTGCAGCAAATTGTTAGGGGCTCCAGAGGGGGTAATTCTCAGGTTAGAGGTCAGTATGTCCCACAGGGGAATGTGCCCTGGGTCCTGTGAGTATTAATCAATGTGCTTATTGTCGTTGAGAGGGTCATTGGCGAGCACAATGCCCCGTCCTTCAACAAAGGTCAAATAATACATTTGGTAATATGGGTAGGCAATCCAGAGGTCGCCCGGGCATAGGGGGCCCTGGTAGAGGTCAGTTTATACATGACCCTCAACAACTTTTTTCGCAGGACAATCAGACTCCGAGTGTGGACACTAGGAATATATTTTATCATCCTTCCACCACATTATTATCTGAAGAGCTTCCTTTTGATAATATTCTGTTTCGTTAGGATTGCCCGAAGCAGGGTTTGGAACCTACACCTATTCCCGTCAATCAGAAAGGTCCCTACGTTGAAATGGTGGTGGGAAATAGGAAACAACAGTTTTTGATAGACACTGGAGCACAGAAGTATTCCATTGATCATTTGCGGGTTCCAAACATTCCACTGTCAGGGCAAACGGATGTTTCTGTAGGGTTTTCCGGTATACCAGTTGTTTGTCCGGTTTCTATGCCAGTAGCTAATTTCTTTGGGTCCATATACGGACCAGTGTCCTTTTCTGTTGACTTCGGATTGTGGAGAGAACTTGCTGGGGTTGAATTTGTTAAAAGAATTAAATGCAGTGATTTATTGTTCTTCTGATGGAGTGCGCTTGACGATTTCACCACAGCAATATTCTGCCTCGCAATTTTTGACTAGACCTTTGCCTCCAGAATTCATTGATGTACCAGAGAGCTTGTGGGCTGTCGCTGACAATGATATCAGTGTTTTACAGATCGAGCCTGTTAAGATAGTTTTGAAACATGGAATTGAGCTGCCTCGCATTCCCCAGTATAAGATTTCATTTGAGGGCGAGCGAGCTTTGAAATGTATTGTTTCCGATTTTGTGCATCGCGGTGTGATTGAAGAAATTTCAGGAAGTTTGTGTAATAGTCCGATTTTACCTGTGTACAAGAAAGGCGATAATGTAATTCCATTCCGTTTTGTAATTGATTTACGTGCCATTAATAAAGTTGTGGCACCACAATTTCCAACTGTGCCTGATGTGACAATGATCCTAACCATGATTCCAGCTACAGCTACTTACTTTAGTGTTGTGGACTTAAAGAATGCGTTCTTTAGTATTCCTATACACAAGGATAGTAGATATTTGTTCGCGTTCACCTTAGGGGGACGCTCATTTACATTTACTCGTGCACCTCAGGGGTACACAGAGAGTCCTAGTATTTATAGTAGGGCTTTGAAAGAACAACTTGATACCCTTGAATTGCCCTCTACCTGTACTTTGCTTCAGTACGTTGACGATTTGCTTCTGGCTGCTGACTCTGAGAGTGCCTGTAAGGAGGGCACTGTGTTATTACTTATTCATCTAGCTAAGCATGGTCACAAAGCTTCACTTAAAAAATTTCAATATTGTTGTCAGGAGGTCGCCTATCTCAGCTATCTCCTGTCAAAGGAGGGAAGAAGATTGACACCTGAAAGAATAAAACACATTTCTGGCATGTCTGTCCCAAATACACAGAAGGAAGTTAGAGCCTTGATGGGTATGGCTTCTTACTGTAGGTTGTGGATCCCGAATTTCTCACTAGTGATCAAACTGATGGTGGCTTTGACAAAGAAGGGCATTTCTTCGCCATTGCCATGGAACGTGGTACACAAGCAGTCGTTTGACTTGCTTAAGACTGCATTATGCTCTGCACCAGTTTTGGGCACACCAAACTATGAAAAGGCCTTTGTGTTGTTTGTGAATGAATGTGATGGATGTGCTTTGGCTGTATTAACGCAGGAACATGGAGGGAAGAATAGGCCGTGCGGTTACTATTCTTCCGCCATTGATCCTGTAGCATGCGCTTTGCCAAGATGTTTTCACGCTGTCGCTGCTGCTGCCGCATCTGTAAAACAGAGTGAGGAAATGGTCCCAGGCCATGATCTAACCCTGATGGTGCCTCACTCTGTAGATGTTCTATTGAACCGAACTCAAACGCAACACCTCACTTCTGCACGGTTGACAAGATATGAATTGATCTTGTTTGCTCCTCACATTCAAATTAAGAGGTGTTGTGTCCTTAATCTGGCTGAACTCCTACCTTTTCCGCAAGATACTACTTGCGGCGATGAAGAGTCACATGATTGTTTGTATACGACCGAACAAGAAACAAAGGGCAGAATTGATTTGAAAGATACTCCTTTGGATAATCCGCAAGGAGAGCTGTTTTGTGACAGCTCCTGCTTTAAACTTCCGGATGGTACATCCACAGCCGCTTATGCAATCACTACATTGAGCACGGTTGTGGAAACTAAGAGAATAACGTATAATTCTGCGCAGGCCGCAGAGATTATAGCATTGACCCGAGCTTGTGATCTTTCCGAAGGGCTTGCAGTAAATATATATACTGATAGTCAGTATTCCTTTGGGGTGGTTCACAACTTTGGGAGACTTTGGTCAGAAAGAGGGTTCCTAACTATGCATGGCACCAAGATTAAACATGGCTCCCTAATAGTGCAACTACTCTCAACGCTTGCGCTCCCTACTCAGTTAGCAGTTACGAAATGTGCAGCACATCGAAAGATTGTGGATGATATTGGAAAAGGGAATGCTTTCGCTGATCAAATAGCTAGACAAACTGCCACAGATCTTTTCACAGAAATGTATGTTTCAAGGGAGACTGTAGATGCCTATGTAATGGATGAGGGTGTTGGGTCTGTTCAGGATATCCAAGCTGATGCCACGATGGAAGAGTCTAAGAGGTGGGCTGAAGGCTTGGGAAAACTTGATGATGATGGGTGTTGGGTGGACATGGTCGAGGGAAAATGGCTGTTACGCGACGCCTATGTCATGATGATGGTTGTAATGGCACACGGCCCTACACATGTTTGTGCCCAGCAGGTTACGAAAATGTTAGAAAAAGTTTGGCCAAACGACAAGATTTCAAAAATTGCTCAGCACTACGTCCAGAACTGTATGATTTGCCTACAACACAATGTGGGAAAGGGGACATCAACTCCAAGGGGAAGTTTTGGCCCACCTTCTGTCCCCTTCAAAGTTATTCACTTTGATTTCATTGAAATGGAACGATGCAACAAGTTAAAATATGTCCTAGTGGTCATTTGTGCCTTTAGTAAATGGGTTGAGGCTTTCCCTGTTAAAGATGCTACAGCCATGGCCACTGCGAAAACCATGTTAAAGGAGTACTTCCCCTGGTTCGGTTTGCCGAGAGTTATCTGGTCGGACAATGGTTCACATTTTGTCGCTGCGTAATCCTACAGATATGTACAGCGTTACGAATTGACAAACGGTTCCATTCGGCCAGACATCCTCAGAGCGCAGGAATAGTATAAAGACACAACGGTATCATCAAGAACAAGCTCGCTAAGACGTGTGCCGGCACCAAACTAAAATAGCCGGACGCCTTACCGATCGTGTTACTAGCCATGCGTACAACCCCTCAAACTAAGACTGGGCTCTCTCCATTTGAGGTGGTAATGGGGAGACCTGCCAATATCTGGAATCTTCCAAAATGCCGAAATTTAAAGAATGTTGAAAATGTACTACTTTCAGATTATTGTAGCCAATTGACTAAAAACCTGTATTTGATTTACCACCGGGTACTAGAAGCTTTACCTGTGCAATACGAGGGCCCGTGCCATGGCATACGACCTGGGAGCTGGGTGCTCGTCAAATCATTTGAGCACACCTCCTGCCTCGCGCCTCGCTGGCGTGGGCCATTCCAGGTCCTGTTGGTCACCCAGACAGCGGTGCGGGTAGCTGGACGAAAGAACTGGATCCATGCGTCACACATCAAGAAACTTCCTCGCCCTGTGCCACACGCTACAGAAGAAACAGAACCCCTTGCTGATACTGCAACCAATGATCCCAAAGCAGTAAGCAGCACTGAGAGTGTGTCAGAGACTATCTCTGAGCCCATGAGGCTTGTGGAAGCTGCCATTTTGTCTCCATACTCTCCGAAATGTTTGCACCCGGAAACGGATGTTTCAAACTCAGCCTCTTCACTTGCCTCTGACACGTTGCTTCCAGCAGGAAGTGACAACATATTGTTTCCGGATCAATCAGTACCAGGAAAAGTACGATACAACTTGGGACCACGTAGATAGACTTACGGCACGGTTCGGCTGTGCATTCAGAGAAGGAAAAGAGTCATTGAGGGCTTGCTTTTGCCCAAATTTGAGAAAGGGGATTCTTTTGGCTAGGGTTGTGGAAGGACTAAGAAATCGCACGACCGGGGGGTCGCCAGCAACGAACTTTGGGGTTTCCATCCGAAGACTACAATGCCTGCTACTGCCGCCGCTTGTATTGGACTTGTAAATAATGGGGTGACCAACTGGGACAATGGACAAAATGCCTGGGCCCCGAAAATGTATTGCTGTATTCTTGTAATGATATTTGGGTTTTTTATAGTCGCTGCCCTAGGATTATGGTACCTAGAGGAAACTCATTCTTTAGAACTTTTGTTGCCTACTGAAAGTGCACCCATTGTTCCTACTCCCTTTGTACATTTGCACACTTTATCCCCTCAGGATTCCCAGCACAGACAAAGGTACCATAATAACACTCTACTACTTATCATGAATGCTACACATGCCATTTTTAATAAATCCAATTGCTGGGTCTGCTCACATTTACCACAACACGGGGATAAGGGGCTAGGTTGGTATATTCATCCCTTACCGTTGACAACTGCCTGCTGTGCTTCTCTTAGAGCACTGTTCTTTGGCCGATGGAATGATAGCATCTCAGGGATCTTTGATGGCACCAATTTGAATAGTTTTGAGAAACGTTTTTGACTTCCGTGGGATGCTCGCTTTTTGCAAATAGGAGTAAACCGAATGTTGCTTCTATTAGGCCTTCTGACAAACTGTCTCGTCCTTTCCAATCTATGATTTCCTTTAAAATGGCTCTGATAGGCAATAAGGATGCCATGCCTCCTTCTTACACTGTTAACCATAGCCCCAATTCTGTTTCTTTTTGCATACAGAGGAATGGAACTCAGTCAATGGGAACATTTTTAGGTAGTGCCAACGTTGCAAATTTGACTGGTGAGAGCAGACCGTTGTATGTAGGCAAAACTGTCTACTTTGTCTGCAGTAATGTAGCATTCCCATGGTTGCCCAGGGATTGGCAGGGAACCTGTTAATTAGGGATGCTATTACCTGGGGTGTTTATAGCTAGTACAAAAGAAGTTTCGAAGGCTCGTCCAAGGTGGGATGAGAGTGGTGATACCCCGGCACAAGTATTGGGGGATATAGCAAAATCAGCTGTGCCATTTTGGGGGCAGATAGCGAATTCAGAAGATATTAGAAAACTAGAGAGAGTACTGAAGAGAACCATCAACCCGACCACGGACATACTCTACAATATGACGTTAGAACAAAAGGCGATAAGATTAGTAGCACTTCAAAATCGAATGCCATTAGATGTCATTCTAGCTGAGCGTGGTGGAGTATGCAAATTAGTGGGGTCCGCTTGCTGTTTTTTCGTACCAGATTCCTACCCAACTATCTTCAAGGCAATACAAAATCTGCACGTCCTTAGTTCCGAAGTACATGATTACCGAGGGAAACTGGGATCTAAGCGCTTGGTTCTGGGACTTCTTGCGGTCTTGGGGTTGGAAGGTGCTTTCGGTCTTATTGATTATTTTGGGAATACTGTTGTTTCTTTGTTGTATTCAGTGTCTACCTGGTATGTGTTCGATACTAGGGAGATGTTGCGCACAAGCGATAGGTTCGATAGGACATAAAGTGTATGCCCCAGATAAGACTGCCAAAGAATACGTATTGAAGGATATTTTAGCAAAAGGCCTAATGGCAATAGATATTTCTGATAGTAATTCAGGGTGCATGATCTCCTTGCAAATAACTCCATGATGCATGGAGTTATTTGCAAGGAGATCCAAAGTAGTTTTAGCATTTGGCATAGGCCAAAAGGAGGGTTTGTCGAAATAGAAAGTATATTGTGCCTCCTATTGTAATAAATATATTTAATATTGGCCTACGCCAAGCTGCTCGAAAGTCGCTTGCGAAAGAAATCTGTGTTGCAAGGTCCTGACCTTAAATCTATGTAGGCCGCCATTTTAGGTCAAACCGCCATTTTAGGATTTGTTGTGTAAAAGTCACCCTGTGAGCTAAAATGGTGGACGATATCATTGCAGAATACAATATGGCCGTCTTGACCTCTGTAGATAGCTAATGTGTAATCTGCCTGCAGGCCACTTGTTGAGGTCATGAACTGAGACCTCGTCCTTCGTTGACCTATGTGTAAAGGGATTACTTGTGCAATGCAACTAATCCACGAGCATATATTGAGACAATGTATTTACATACTGAACAAAGAACATCTGTCTTATTACATTGTATTAATGTTTAGAAAGGCCTGCATGGAAAACTTTAGGATATACAGCTATTGCATACGCTTGTTGATACTTGTATTAAAGGCAAACCAGTTATATGCGGTTATTTGAGACTTGGCATGAACCCAAGGTCGGTGATATATTAAAAGGAATATTAACCCGAAGTGGGGCTGGGCATCGCGCCCACAAAATGTTTAAAAAGCAAATGCATTCTAATGTACAGCGTCTCTCACTGAACACACTGAACCACGCTGGAGTTGGTTGTGTTGTACTGAGGGCCGATAGCTATCTGACTTTGCACTGTTTTGTAATTGAATTCAGTATAGAATAAAGTACTTTGTATGTTCCTTTGTAACCCGTGTTCAGTGTATTTCCTCTTGGGGTACTCAGCCTCGATATTCTTTTTCTGTTTTCACAGTACCGTCTGGACGTGTTGTTGTTGTGCCGTTGTCATTTGTTGTTGTGCTTGCTGCTGTGCTGGTTGATGTTGCACCAGTTGTTTGGGGGACGTTGTGTATTCAAGCTTTGGTGGCATTGTTTGTTGTATTTGTGTCTGTGTCACCTGTTGTTGCGGTGGCTGTTGGTAATACTGCTGTCCCCCATTGTAACCGTGTTGCCCCTGCTCTCCCCATCCTGCTTGTGCCTGTCTTGTCCTGCATGTGCGTGACACGTGCCCTACCATTCCACACGTCCAACATGTTGGCGGTTCTCGTGCTTTCCATGGGTACCCCCAGTGTTGTCTAAGTACCCTTGATCTCCATATGTGTTGTATCCTCGGAACCCCCCTTGCTGTGGTGCTGCTGGTTCAAATCCCCACCCTCTTGCTACCCCGCCCCTTCCTCTATAGTTTTTCGCTTGTTCATTTCCCATTTGTGTGTATCCACCCCCCACCTGAGGAGCATAGGAGTGTTGTGCTGTGTATGGTGGTGGTGGTGGCATTTGTTGTGTTATTATCTGTGCTGGCTGAATTTGTGCTACTGTGTGGTGTTGTGTCACGTCTGATGCGTGTGTTACTTGTGCGGTTCTGTTATTAGCGCACCTTCCATTGCATATTTGGACAGTTTCTTTTGTACCAATTTTGCCTCCTCTGCCTTCCTATCCTCCTCTTTCTGCTTCATCTTTTCCTGCCATAGTCTGCAATGGTGAACTATTGTTAGCTGTATTTATGGCCATGCCTTTGTTTCCATTCCTACTAGTTTTAGCTCTGGGAGGCCCTGTACCAGTACATGGTAAAAAATTGCAAGCGTCTTGTCCCACGGTTCCCACGTTTCCAAGAGCCACTTCTCTTGGATTTCCTGGATGTAATTAACAGGGTCTTCATTCTCACGCATCTTGTGTGATGTTATTGCTCCTATGTCTGATATGTCTGGGTATGGTATTCTTAGTGCCTGCCAAAATGCGTGCCTGCTATTCGCAAATAGTGCTCCATCATGTGATGTATCGTTAATTGTCACCCCTGGTAATCCCGTCCTCTTCCAAATGTCATCTGCTGCGTCACCCAATATGGAAATTAACAACCCCTTCACATCGCCCACTGCAAGCTTTAGTCCAGCAGTTTATTTTTCCATTTCGTATATCCATTTCCCAGCCCCTCCACTCAATGATGGAAGTCTACATTTAATGTTCTCCTTATCCACGTGCTTCTAAGGAACATATTGGGGCCTTGCTCCCCCTCTTTCGAGTAATGGCATTTGTGTGTATTCCCTCACCTCCCCTGGTGTGCGTTTGTGTGGTGTTGTATGTGTTTATTCGCTATCCTCCTCCTCCATGTCAGAAAATTCCTCAATAAAGTCAGTAAGGTGTTGTGTAAGTCTATTTTATCCCTCGGCCACATGTCCCCTCCGTTTCTCTACCTGTTTCTTGTTATGTGGTGTTGCCAACTCCTCCAGTCTACGTCCTGGGAGGTCCATAAGTCTGTTAACATATGGCCTGTCTTGTGCTGGTGGTGTTGGTTGTCTTTGAGCACTTTCCTTTTGCTGCCTCACGTTCGCCCTTCCTACCTCTCCCTCTTCTTGTGTCCTGCACTCCCATGACAATCCGCAGTCTGTGCGTGTTATGTATAGTTTACTTAATCCTTCCCCGCTTCTGTCGCTTTGTTCTGCACACAATCGTTCTTCTTCCTCGCTGCAAAACCCGTCCGAGAATGCCAACCTCGTAGTTATATTTTTCCCTCCTACAGTTACTGTTTCCAGATCTATGTCTGCGTACTCACCTGTCCCTTTCGCTTGTGCCATCGTTGCTTCCCCCGTGTTACACTCATGTGTCTTAACCTCATGTGTCTTACTTGATCCTCTGATTCCCATATTTCTTTGTTTATTCCCTTCATCTTTTACTTCTGTCCTTGCCCTGCAAAGTTTGTTCATTATTGCGTCACGTACCTGCTTAAGTGCCCTGGCATCTCTATCCTTTCCATACCATGCCCATCCCTCCTTTTCCAGTAAGCTCTCTAGTATTCTCCCTTCCTCATACTTACGTGCACTCTCTGCTATAATCTTCCTTTTCCATAGTGTCATCTCCCTGTCGTTTTCTTCTCGCTCTTCTTCTTTACTCCTAAATTCCAGCTGTTCCATGCATGCTACCCTTTCTGCAATCCCCCTTAGGCGGTCTTCCTCCTTCTTCTTTTCTATTTCTTGTTGGGTTACCCCCGCTCCATCGCCCTTACCTTCCGTCCTCTTCCCTGGCCTCTCGCGTTCCTCCTGCTCCAGTTGCCTAATCAGCACACTCCGTGCCTCCCTCAGTTGCACCAGCTTTTCCTCTAACGCCGCCTCCTCTGCCGTTGTCATACTTATGTCTTCTGTTGTACCTACCTCATATTTTCCTTGCGCTCCTCCCTCCTCCTCCTTAGCTACCTTGCTAACCGCTTCTTCCTCTTCTTCTGTTAGTTTCCCCCGTAGTTTCAGTAACACTTGTGCAGCTATCCATTCATCTGGTCCTATACTTGCGAAGTCCACGTGTGTCTTTTGTGCACTCCCCGTGCTCACCTGTGGCTGTTGTGCGTCTGCGGTGCTCCCCACACCCCGGCCCTTTTGTTAACTATCTGCTGGTGCGTACGGCGGCGGGCTGAACGTGGGGTTTGAATAGCCTTCTGCAGCTGTCAAATGTGATCGCGCCACTAACAAAACTAACTACTAAACTACAAAAAAGACTTCTCAATAAACGGAATGTCAAAAAAAATAACTTCTTAAATATCTGTGGAGGTGAATGGAGTCACACCATGAGCACAGAACCATATTTCAATGAAGAAGCATACAAGCACAAGCAAACAAACACAATTGCCATACATAGCAGTGGACGAGGGTATGAAAAACTTAATAATGCCATAATGGAACAAGAAATGCTGCTTACAAAAATATCCCCAGAAAACTCAGAATCACCTCTCCATCCGACTGAACCAAAACGTCCAGTGTACAAATGGCCGTGCACGTCAATGTGTAACATTGACAAAAAATCTTTCAAATCTTTGCGCCAGTTCCTCATTCAGTATGTGAAAGGCAAAGACAAATTCAAAATGAAACTCCTACAAAATATGGATACAAGTCCAGTGCGCAAATACGCAGGACTACAAGGACATTCATTAGCATGCATTTCAGGACCTAATTGCAAAAGCACTTTCCATCATATCAAAATGATATCAACACATCATTCAACTATAAGAAATCTAGTCCATAAACTGTACTACGATAAAAGTCCTGCTTTAGCATTAGGCAATTTAAATAACAATCTTCTACATGGTACAGCCAAAGACCTACTGGAAGAAATAGAGCATATCCAGAGAAAATGTTTTCGAAGTGAAAGCCACTTACAAAATACAACAGCTTTACAACAGACTAGGAACAATTGTACAAATGTCAATATTCTACTACACACATACAAAAAAGAAATACTAAAATTTAAAAGTACATCCACTGAAGTACCAAACCATGTGTGTGTGTCTTGCCGCAGAAGTTTCTATGAAAGTAGCACAAAAACTGTAGACATAACTTACAAAATAGAAGACAATGAAGATTCAAAATGGTTTGAATTAGCTCTCTACCTGATAGCAGAAAACAAATACGAAATAACTGACCCTTAATACTTTGCAGTTACTCCAATGCAAAACGTGACAACAACCAAACTCCTTCACGTGCTATCACAAATAACTTGGAATTATTCCTATTACCAAAACCCCTGCAACAACTCAATATATATGAGAGCATTATAATTTAAACAGTGCACCCATTTCAAGCAATAATACGCCTTCAACCAAAAACAGCAGAATTACCTCCCTCTGAATTAGTGAAAGGCATTTGTGGAAAAGTAGTTTATTTACCATTAGATCTGAAAGAAAATGTACACACTCTGGGAGTGCACTGTCCAATAGATCAAACTTTAATTGTCTTAGTAAATCGTGTACCTACAAAAGACAAACAATTTGGCAACAACCTGTGGACTTAAATAAAGTTAGAGAAGCCTTGCAATATCTAAAAGACAATAATGAATACTACAAAGAAATTAATATTGAAGAAAACCTGAGGGAAACCACTGAAATAATTCAAGAGTCACCAGAAACTGGTCAATTTCAACTTCTAGATCCTGCTACAGTATCCAATATTTTGGACCATTATACAATTCATCCATTACACTCTAAAGACACCATTGATGATGCACTAGAAATGTACCAAATGTGACAAACCAAAGGATCACCATTCAGCATATGGGGAAAAAAGTATAGAAGCACGTGCCTTTCCTCTACTCTTTCATCAGAATATCACTTGTTACAAATGTATTCTGAAGATCCCAGATTTAGACAAAATGTGGAATACATTTTCTACCTACTCTTTGCAAGTGAGCTAGCAACTTCCGACGTCACAGAGATGTACGTTGCATGATAAGAAACCTTGGCCCACCCACTTGGTTTGTTACATTAAGTTGTGTAGAATATGCATGTAAAGATTTACATGATTTCCTACGCAGATCAAACAAAAACAAAACAAACATAGATGTACTAACACCTGGAGAACGCTGCTCTCTAGATCCTGTTAATGTTTCAAGATATTTCCATCATCGCTTCATTGCTATGCTACACTTTATTTGTAATAAAACTGTTTCTCCCCTCGGAGAAGTGTGACACTTCTTTTGGAGAAAAGAATACCAAGCCAGAGGAGCACCACATATCCACATGCTTTTATGGATTAAAGATGCTCCTAAATTTGGTCAAGACAGTGATGCCACTGTTTTACAGTTTATCCAGAAATATGTCACTTGTGAAATTCCTTCACAAACAAAAAACAGTGACCTTAATGCACACATTTTACAATTTCAAAGACATAAATATGGGAAATATTGTCATTGCAAATACAAAAAAAAGGGAAATACTACACAAAATGCTGCTTTGGTTTCTCTAGACCAGTTACAGCAACAGGTCAAGTAAAAAACTTCATGCCTTCAGTTAGACATAGTGTTAAAGGTAAATCACATTTGAACACATATTACATAAAAAAGAACAGAAAAAGGAAAATATATCAATGATTACAATGCAATCATTGCCCTCTTATGGAATGAAAACATAGGTGTGCACTGCAGTGGCACGATATGTTACAGTCTACTTAACCAAAGCAGAAAAAACAGAGATTCAAGACCTCTGGGATGACCTATCATCGGACAAAACACTGTCTCAGAAATTGTACAGTTTAGGCATAAAAATGCTATCTCATAGAGAATGTGGGTGCTATGAAGCTGCAGACCGTTTAACTGGTACTGCTTTGTATGGAAAATCTGAAAATATAGTATGGCTAATTCTTGGTCCTGCTAAATCTAGAAAAAGAGTTCTCAAATCATACGGGGACATAGAAACAATAGCCAAAAATGATCCCAACAGCCAAGACATTTTAAAAAACAATTTACTAGACACATACTACCCAAACAGGTGTACCACTTTGGAAACAATGTGTCTATACCACATAGCCCAAAACTTCACATAAAAAAATAATATTAAACCAGATGAAAACAAAGGTATATACAGAGTGACACATTGTGAAGGCAGTTTAGTGAAACCTACCAAATGAAGCTTAATTAATCATATCAAATTGTCATTAAAAACTCCTAAATATAAAGAACTATATTACATGTCCCTGCTACAACTTTTTAAACCATGGAGGAAAGAAGAAGAATTACTAGATATCTATGAATCCTATGAAGACGCTTTCAAAGCAAATGAAAGCACTATAACAGATATAAACTTTACACAGTACAAAACAATGTTGCACAATGAACAGCAACATGAAGAAGAACTCCAGACCCAACTAGATAAAGACAATCCTGACAGTAGTCAACCTTCTGTAATAGGAAGCCAAGAACAACTGGGACAGCCACTAATAGCAAATGAGGCAGAATTAGCTATGACAGAAGTAGAAAACACCATGTCTCACTATGGAGAAGATACAGAAGACTTCACTGTACTGAAATCAAAACTGAATAATGAGCAGCGCAGCATTTTCCAAGAAGTAACAAAAGAAATTGAACAAGGTGTACAACATGAAAATAAAAAGTGTACCTGCCAAAACTACAAACCTATACTACTATACGTCAGTGGTCAAGCTGGTTCAGGAAAAACATCCTTAATCAAAATCATCAGCAAGTTCCCTCAACAATTGACAAACAACAAACTGTCAGCTGTTGTAACTGCCACCACAGGTTTAGCTGCCTACAACATAGGTGGTGTCACTTTACACTGATTACTACTCCTTCCAACACCAAAACAAATTAGATCATTACAAACTTTCTACAGAAGCTGCAATGGAACTATGCAGAGTTTTGAAACAAATGAAAATGCTACTAATAGATGAAGTGAGCATGGTATCCAACCTAATGTTGGCTTTGATTCACCTCAGATTACAAGAAGTACTCAAAACAGACTACGAAGAGCTCTTTGGAGGAAACACATTATTGTTTTCGGAGATCTTCTTCAATTGACACCAGTGAAAGGTGAACCTATTTTTAAAGCCTTAGGGCACAAACTCTGCCTAAAACTGTTGGCAGCATAGGAAATGTCAACCTTTGGCAACATTTCAAATACAGAGAATTAACAGAAAACATGCGCCAGTCTGCAGACGTCACATACGCCAACATTTTAAAAAGTATTAGAGTTGGTGTACTCAAGAAGCACAATCAATATTAAAACCCTGACACATCCAAGCACTCTATGGCCATAACTAATGTGCTACTGATGTCATGGAAAATTAGCACACAAAAATGTCAATTGTATGTCCTTGATGCCAACTCTTGCAAGCTGTTCAAAATTCAATGAAACAATGTTAAAAAAAGAAATGCAACCAATAATTGAAATTTGATCCATAGACAACCTGGACGTACATGGTATGACACTACCCATGTGTCAACAAGCCACAACAAGTCTAATTACCTTAGAAAACTCTATCTCCAACTCAGCTGGTTTGGAAAAAATATTAAAATTATCTTTAAACTGTAGAATAATGCTTAAAAGTAACCTTGACGTGGAGCAAGGACTAGTTAATGGAGCACTTGGTACAGTTGTTGGCTTTCAAACATACCCACGTGACAACAACATTCAGTTTGTCAATATTCTCTTTGACAAACTATCAGAAGTTAAAAGGATAGGAAGCTCAACAGCCCAAATCCTTCTTTTCAAAGACATGTATGTACACAGAGAACAATTTTCTCTAACTCTAGCATACGCAGTCACCATTCACAAATCACAAGGTCTTACTCTAGATAAAGCATTAATAGATATTGGTAGCACAGTCTTTAAAGAAGGCATGAACTATGTAGCACTATCACGCTTACGTACACTTGACGGGCTATTTCTAATCAACGTTGATGCAAGTAAAGTAAATGCTGATATTCCTTGCATTCTAGAATACAATAGACTACGTTCACAGTACACCTCCCATCTAAAAACCTATCCTGTTCCACAAAAAGCAAAACATTGTAAAAGAAAACTACTTCAAACAGAAACGAAACAGGTTCTCACAGAAAATCCTCCAAAGAGAGAAAAAGAACCTAATACTTCATCAATTGCTACAACCAAAGAAGAATCTACTCCTCAAACTAACTCAGGTACTTCTTCAAAGAAGCAGCACGCATTCCGAAAAAATGACTTGGACACAGAATATCAGGTCCATTCAAATGTTCAAATATAACTGGTGTAAATTGCTACGCAAATGTAGCAATAAATATTCTATTCTAATTGCCACCAATTATTGACAACATTTACTTTGCAAATGTTTGTCCTTCATAGAAAAGCAAACAACAATCCTGACAACACGTACAGTGTTCATGGAATAGGCAAAGAATTGGACTACTGTGCTGGATTGGTCAAATTCACTACAAACACACAAGAAGATCCACAATGTCAGGCTCCAATCTTCAAGCGCAGGAGTGGTACAAACCAACCTCCCCCTCCGCGGTCTGGGTGCCTGCAAGTCACAGCTTACACAGACCTCCGAGACCCCGGCGAGGAAAGAGGGTTCGGGAATCGTTGGTTGGACAGGAACAGGTTTTCAGGATAACCGGAAAAAGGGTTAGGAGAGGGAAGGTGGACAGGACTGGGGGAGTCAGGGTAAATACGAACTAACAATTAAACATGCATACCCAAACCAGCATATACATTACACATTACAGTCTGTCATCCATGAGGCAATTAGAGCAAAAGGACTTATCTCTGTTTTTGAGTGCTGGCCTCCTGCCTGCGCACTCTCAGGTCCGGTCTCCGGAGCAGATAAATGCTGCAAAGAGAGTTATGAGTTATTACCTTGTGGGTGTTTCCTCACACAACAGATGCTTCCAGTGGGTAAATGACATTCCTTCATGCACCCCCACTCATCTCCAAGTTGCCACGTTCTAACTTGTATGCCCCCTTGCGTGGGTTTCACCCTGATATGCAGTCAAGCCGCACGTGGCCCCGCAGTTCACACTGATCCACGTGTTAATATGCACACGTAAATTAAATAATAAACGTGCCGCTAGCCGCACGTGGCGCAGTGCGACTTCAGTACAAGCCACGCCGTGTTCCCAGTCCCGGTTCCCTTAGATGGCGCACCTGGCTAATTATGCTGGCAAATAATATGCACTGCTCGTGGGATCGCTGCGCTTCGGTGCGGGTCTTGCGTGGGTCTTAGCTTTGGATTAATGGCTGCTACGTGCTGCACTTATCTTTTGCCGAACAAGGGGACTTCATGAGTCTGGGCGGTGCCCCCTTGCGTGGGAGATTCTTGACTGTTCGCCCCTGAACGCGGCTTTGCTGCCCAAGCGCGGGTTTCCCAGCATGTGCTGAAGCTGCTCCCCTGCGCTTGCGGTACTTATCTCAGGCGCGTGAGGGGCCCGGTGATGGCTGGCTGGGGTGTGGCCCCTCGCGTGTGTCCCCTTCCTCTGAGCTGCGGTGAACACGTCCTCTTCGTTCGGGAGTTCAAGCACAAGCCCCGTGCTAACGTGCGCGCCCTCATGCGCGGATGTGCTCCACCCAGCGTGGGTGGGGTTTTGTAGTTTCCGGCCCAGGGCCTGCTGGGAAATGGAGTTTGCAGGCCTTTGTTCCTGCAAAGAGGGCACAGAAGCCTTCTATAAGGCAATATCCGTTTGTGCTGGGGTTTTTTTGGTTTCCCCATGTGTGGACCATGTCCACAGCTCACTGCAGGCTCCCCTCTACACAACCCCAATGCCTGCACCCTGACAGTACTCCCCCCCGCACAGAACGCTCTGGGTTTGTGTTTCCCTGGGTAATCTCAATGAAACGCCCTAATCAACCTGGGTGCGTGCACATTGCAGGCCGGCTCCCAAGACCGGTCCTCCGGGCCATATCCCACCCAGTCAATAAAGTAATACAAACCATTTTTTCGGTGCTGAGAATTCAGGATTGTCCTAACCTCATATTCAGGGTGTCCCTGGACTAATATTGGAGGTGGTTTCTTAGTAGGGACAGTGGAGGGTGCAGGCTTCAATAGAGATACATGAAAGGTGGGGTGGATCTTCATTTGTTTTGCCAAGGCCAGCTTTACTGCCACTGGATTAATCACTGCAGAGATGGTAAAGGGACCCAGATATCGCATTTGCAACTTACGTGGGCCAGACATTTTAATATTGCGTGTGGATAGCCAAACGCGGTCCCCTAGTTTATATGGAGGGCTTTGTCTCCTTTTCAAATCGGCGTAATGTTTGTATGACTGTTTTGCAGCATCTAAATTTCTTTGTGTACTAGACCAGACTTGTTGTGCATAAACATGATGCCCCCTGAGTGTGGGTATATCCTCCAGGGATGGGCAGGAAGCTGTGGGCAAAACCCTAGGGTGGAAACCATAAACCCCGAAGAATGGGGTATGTTTCGTGGAACTATGGAGAGCATTGTTGTGCGCTATTTCTGCTAACCATACATACTGCACCCACAAAGTTTCCGTGTCTGTAGTGTAGCAGCGTAAGTACTGCTCCAGGCCCTGGTTTAACCTCTCGGTTTGTCCATCGGTTTCTGGGTGGTATCCCGAGGACAAACTTACTTCCATACCAATTAACTGGCAAAAAGCGCGCCAGAAGCAGGAGGTGAACTGTGGACCACGATCAGTAATTACTCGTGTTGGAAGTCCATGCAGTCACACTACGTTTTGTAAGAACAGTTCCGCTAATTCCCCAGCTGTGGGTACCCCTTTACATGGAACAAAGTGACCCATTTTTGTGAGCGAGTCAACCACTACCAGAATGGAAGTGTATTTTTGAACAGGTGGTAAGTCCACAATTAAATCCATGGTAACAGTGTGCCATGGGGTAGGGGGAGTTGGCAAGGGTTGTAGTAATCCTGCCGGTTTTTTATGGCTGGACTTCTATCTTCCACAAACGTTGCATTCTGTCACGTATTTGCGCACATCCCGAAGCAGTGTAGGCCACCAGAAATGCTGAGCCACATTCTGTTGGGTTTTGGCAACACCTGGATGACCCGCGGTAGTGGCATCATGGCACCATTGCATAACCTCCTTTCGGAGCTCTTCTGTGGGCCGGTATAATGCTTTAGCATAGTAGGGGAGGCCATTCACCAGGGAATGGTGTAAACCCCTCCCACACCAATCTTGCAACTCTTGTGTATTCATGGCTGTTTGTACATCTTCGAATATGTTGGGCCTTCCGACTACCCCGATAATTTGTGGAGGCGGCACAATAGGGCGATTTTCCATACATTCCTTATCGTCCGAATCTAGGTATCGTGACAAGATATCTGCTTTTTTGTTATCAGCTCCAGGCCGATAAGTAATAAGAAAATCATAATCAGCGAAGAATAATGCCCAATGTAGTTGGCGTGGACTAAGTGTCTTAGCAGTTTTGATGAACTGTAGATTCCGATGATCGGTGATCACAGTCACGGTATGATGAGCCCCCATGAGGTAATGTCTCCATTCCTCAAAGGCCGCCTTCACTGCTAGCAATTCCCGATCAGCTAGGGTATAATTAGCTTCGGTAGGGAGTAATTTGCGGCAATATTAAGCAACGGGATGGAGCATTCCCGTTTGCACTTCTCGTTGTGAAAGAACTGCACCGATGGTGTAGCTGGAGGCATCCGTCTCGACCACGAAGGGCTGAGCTAGATCGGGATGCTTTAGCACCGGGGCAGATGTGAAAGCTTGTTTCAACTGCTGAAAGCCTAGTTCTGCGGCTTCGTTCCAAACATATGAACGTCCCTTTTTTAGTAAGGAAGTAATGGGGGTCACCAATTCCGAGAAGTTTCAGATAAACCGCCGGTAGAAGTTAGCGAAGCCTAGGAAGGATTGCACTTCCTTCACTGATTTCGGTGCTGGCCAGTCTAAGATTGTTTGTACTTTACGTTGATCCATTTGTACCCCAGACAGGGTCAAAAAGTACCCCAGAAATTCCACAGTAGAACAGTGAAATTCACACTTCTCCAGTTTAGCGAACAAACCATGTTCTCGTAAACGTTGGAGTACTGCCTTGACATGTTCGTGTTTGTCTTGTGAGTAAATTAAGATATCGTCGATGTTTACCACCGCGAAGATATCTAGAAATTCACGTAGCACTTCATCCAGGAAATGCTGGAAGGCAGCTGGGGCGTTGCACAGGCCGAACGGCATCACCTGATACTCGTACAGGCCAAACTTAGTCCGGAACGTTGTTTTCCATTCATCCCCAGCCCGTTATCGTACCAGGTGATATGCCCCTCGGAGATCTAGTTTAGTGTATATGGTCGCCTTCCGCACTTGATCCAGTAAGACTGGAATTAACGGTAATGGGTACCGATTTTTGATGGTGATACGATAATTCCGCGATAATCGCTGCACGTTCTTAAGTCTCCGGTCTTCTTCGGTATGAAGAATAATGGCGAGGAGACTGGGGAATTAGAGTGTCTAATGAACCCGCTTCGTAGGTTAGTGTCTATATATTCCTTTAGATGTTTTGTTTCATCTTCAGTGAGCGCATACACCCTACTGCAGGGTAAGACTGCTCCTGGCTCTAGGTCAATTCGGCAATCAAATGGCCGGTGAGGTGGCAGGGTTTCCGCCGCTTGTTTACTAAACACATCGGCATATACCGCATACTCGGCGGGTAAGGCACTCATGTCTAAGGGTTCCATTGAGGCTATACATGGTTTCTTTTCAGATTTCAAGCACTGTGCGAGGCAGAATTCTGACGAAAAACTCACCTTGTTTTCTGACCACACTATCTTGGGATTGTGTTTGTAAAACCAAGGAAGGCCCAAAATAATCCCGAATTGTGGTGCTGCAATCAAATCAAACTGAATGTCTTCCAGATGATTTTGCTGACAACGCAAGGTTACTACTTGTGTGCTTTGGATGATGGGTCCAGAACATAATGCGGTACCATCGACCGTCTTGACGGATTCCGGAGTAGATTTACTACACAAAGGTAGTCCCAGCTTGTTAGCATACGCGACATCAACGAAATTGCCGGTGGCTCCTGAATCCAGAAACAATGTAACCGTAACCTCCTGGTCCAGGAAACCTAACACACCAGACAACGTGACATGCTGAGCATAATTGCTGAAACCAACTGCTGGGGCAATCTCCACGGCCTGGCTCGACTGTACCACCCCTACTACTGCCGAGCCAAGGCGTTTCCCTGTGGCTTAGGTTTATTAGGACACTCTTTTACGAAGTGCCCCGAGGTACCACAGTACAAACACAGCCCTTCCTTGCGTCTGAGCTCCCTCTCCTGTTTGGTGAGAGGACCGCGAACCACTCCTATCTGCATTGGCTCATCTCCTGTCACTCTCTCCACAGATGTGGGAGGACGGGAAGTCCCAAAGCGGTCCAACCTAGCTATGGGACGCGGGTCCCCACGCTTCTTGTCTCTGCGACGTTCAGCTTGCCTATGATCCAGTCTTAATGCTAGATCAATCATTGACGGACAATCCTGAGGCTGTGGATCTATGTAACCCTAGGTAAAAGAGAGACATTTGCTTTTCATGTGGCCACTCAGCTTCAGCGACCAACCTATTAAACTGTGTGACATAGGTCACCAGTTCCTTGCTACCTTGACGTAAGGTAAGCAATTCTCTGTCCCTAGACGTGGCGGCTGCCTTCCGGTTGAAGATCTTGCCGAATTCCAGCTGGAATTCATCCCAGTCGTACAACACTCCATCATCCCTATGCACTAAAGGGTTTGCTTAAGCTGCAGCGTCCCCGGTTAGATAAGAAGTTACAAAAGCGGTCCGGGCTTGAATGGTTCGGAAGGCTGCTGGTTTCGTAAGGAAGTGCAGCTGGCATTGGGTCATGAAGGTCTGGTATTTCTGGGGGTCTCCCGCATACCTTTCAGGTGAAGCTAAGGGTACTACAGGTTCAGGAGTAACCTGGACTTGTACGGGCATAGGGAGCGTAGGCTCCGTAGGGAGGGGGCTGTTTGTGCAGCTAAACTGCGCACTTGCGTAGCTAACACAGCGTAATCTTGTCTGGTGGCAGCAAGCTCAGCCTGGAGGCCCTGCAAGACCTTAGTAAGCTCCTCCATGACAGGCTGGTGCGCAACACTCGGTCGCTTGTTACACTTGGGCGTGTGCTTCTGTCAGGCTCCAATCTTCAAGCGCAGGAGTGGTACGAACCAACCACCCCCTCCGCGGTCTGGGTGCCTGCAAGTCACAGTTTACACAGACCTCCGAGACCCCAGCGGGGAAAGAGGGTTAGGGAATCGTTGGTTGGACAGGAACAGGTTTTCAGGATAACCGGAAAAAGGGTTAGGAGAGGGAAGGTGGACAGGACTAGGGGAGTCAGGGTAAATACGAACTAACAATTAAACATGCATACCCAAACCAGCAAATACATTACATGACCACATTACAGTCTGTCATCAATGAGGCAATTAGAGCAAAAGGACTTATCTCTGTTTTTGAGTGCTGACCTCCTGCCTGTGCAATCTCAGGTCCGGTCTCCGGAGCAGATAAATGCTGCAAAGAGAGTTATGAGTTATTACATTGTGGGTGTTTCCTCACACACACAACAGATGCATCCAGTGGGTAAATGACATTCTTTCATGCACCCCCACTCATCTCCAAGTTGCCACGTTCTAACTTGTATGCCCCCTTGCGTGGGTTTCACCCTGATATGCAGTTAAGCCACACGTGGCCCCGCAGTTCACACTGATCCACATGTTAATATGCACACGTAGATTAAATAATAAACGTGCCTCTAGTCGCACGTGGCGCAGTGCGACTTCAGTACAAGCCACGCCGTGTTCCCAGTTGCAGTTCCCTTAGATGGCGCACATGGCTAATTATGCATGCAAATAATATGCACTGCTCATGGGATCGCTGCGCTTCGGTGCGGGTCTTGCGCAGGTTTTTTTAGCTTTGGATTAATGGCTGCTACGTGCTGCACTTATCTTTTGCCGAACAAGGGGACTTCATGAGTCTGGATGGTGCCCCCTTGCGTGTGCCCCGCTTCGCGTGGGAGATTCCTGACTGTTCACCCCTGAACGCGGCTTTGCTGCCCAAGCGTGGGTTTCCCAGCATGTGCTGAAGCTGCTCCCCTGCACTTGCGGTACTTATCTCAGGCGCGTGAGGGGCCGGGTGATGGCTGGCTGGGGTGTTGCCCCTCGTGTGTGTCCCCTTCCTCGGAGCTGTGGTGAACACGTCCTCTTCGTTCGGGAGTTCAAGCACAAGCCCCGTGCTAACATGCGCGCACGCATGCGTGGATGTGCTCCACCCAGCATGGGTGGGGTTTTGTAGTTTCCAGCCCAGGGCCTGCTGGGAAATGGAGTTTGTAGGCCTTTGTTCCTGCAAAGAGGGCACAGAAGCCTTCTATAAGGCAATATCCGTTTGCGCTGGGGTTTATTGTGTTTCCCCATGTGTGGACCACATCCACAGCTCACTCCAGGCTCCCCTCTACACAACCCCAATGCCTGCACCCTGACACACAAGAATTTCTAATGTACTTACTAAAAGTACTGGAAAACAAAAACATACCTATAAATGAATTCTTTCCGATTTCATACGTGTTGAAACATACATGCATTCTCTGCAGCCATGTGGCAAAGGAACAAATCCCTAATGAACGCTTCGTGTATGGATAAATACCTTACTGTGAATCCATTCCATTTCAGCAACTTTTACAAAATGCAAACCATGGCAGATTATGTACTACCTGCAATTCAGATAATCGCTCCTCATTACAACCCAGGCGGTAGGTTCCCTACTTTACCACCATGGTGTAAACTCCGTTTACACCATGGTGGATGGCGGATTTACTGCCCCATTCCAAGGTGAGTGGGGCGGTAAATCCCCATTCCCCATTTACCCTTCCCCATTCCCATTTTTGCCCCATAGGGCATAATGGGAGTGGGGAAGGCGCTAATTACGGCACCGTAAATTACGGTGCCGTAATTAGCACCAAGGCGGGTTAGCGCCTTGCATTTTAACGCCTGCTAAAAGCAGGCGTTAAAATGGTAATCAGGCGTTAAGAGTTAACGGCGCCGACGGCGCCGTTAAACCCTTAACGCCTGGGTTGTAATGAGGCCCATAGTAAATACGTAATACTAATGCTTTTACGTTACAATGCAGATGGTACCAAAAACAACTGCAAGCTGACTGGATTCACACATGGTCAATTATCACTTGGTAAGAAAACCTTCAAAACAATAGGTATAATCTACCACGCAGGAGCCACAACCAATGCAGGTCACTACACTGCATATATAAAAAAGAATTGTGGATGGTTCGAATGTAATGATAGTACCATTACTCTAAAGCAGAGATTACCAGCAAATCTTATAAACGCTAATTTAATATCCTTAAAACCAACATTTAATAACTAATTTGTGCATAAACATTAACAAAACTTCAATTAGAAAACTGTAAACAATTAGAATACGCCAACAGTTATCTAACTGCCCCAAGATTCTGCAACAACCAAACAGAAAAATCAATACCACTAAAATATAAGAATAAACAGTTAGAATACACCAACAGTTATCTAACTGCCCCAAGATTCTGCAACAACCAAACAGAAAAATCAATACCACTAAAATATAAGAATAAACAGTTAGAATACACCAACAGGTATCTAATTGCCCCAAAAACTGCAACAACTCAACAGATAGATGAGTAACATGGAAATATAAATAAAAACTATAACCAGTTAGAATATGCCAACAGGTATCTAACTGCCCCAAAAAATCTGCAACAAGCCAACAGATAGAACATTAGCCAGAAACAACAAAAAACACTGAAAACAAAGAAAGAACTATATTGTAACATAACAAAAAAAGTTTTTTTTTAAATCCAGCATGGATTTTTTTTTCCACAGACCCAATGATTTAATAAACAAATACAGAAACTGAGCAAATTGCACAGTACACTGGTTTGTAAACTACTAAATATGAGGCTCGAAATAATGCAGAAATGTCTATTATGCAATGCAATAACTCATTATGAACTACCTACACTAAGATGATCTTTTCTTTTATCACAGAAATTGAAAAAGAATATCTGCTCCAGTTACCCAAGTCATGAAAAAATATATCCAATCACAAAAAAATCAAACAGTAAGTATTTAATAATTCAACTCACAAATACTGCTCCATAACACAACAATCGAAGCAAACATCTAACCATACACCACAATCCAAAATGTTTACTTCCATGGATATGTTATACTGCAGTGCTTGTTACCAAACTCTACAATCTTAATTGCATGACTTAGCCCAAACTTCACATACAAACTATAGAAATCAAACAGTACACAAACTGTAGATTTGTGGATATTTGATGGATGTTTGATTCTATAGGTGTGTTATGCTGCAGGGGTTGTGACCAGGGCCTAGAGTCTTGGGTCCATGGCCTACGGCTTACGGCCTTCGGCCATGCATCCAAGACTCTAGGCCATGGCCACAACCACTGTAGCATAACACACCCATAGAATCAAACATTTTAACTGTGCTATATTGGCTACTTATACAGGATATTAAATACAATCAACACTGTACTAACAACCCAAAACCAATATCAATATCATACTAAAGTAAAATAGCCAGAAGTGCAAGACAAACACATCAGGGGCACCTGCCACCTAAACAAATACAGCATTGGACCCACCTCTTACTCCCCCACCCTCCCCAAGCACTCTTACACACTCCCCGAAGTTGTATTTGTCCCCCGTTCATCGCTGCGCTGTCCGAGGATGTCCGTGGATCCAAGATGGAGGACGCATCAAAACAATACGACGCACCTTATGCTTCAACCCAGCCAATCAGCGAACACGTCATATGTCTGCGGACATGACACAAGCCGATTAGCCAATCAGTGTCCTGTGTGCCCGCAGAGCGGACATAGATATCACAAATTATTTTGGACCTACTTTTTGGTCATTTAAAAAAAAAACACTGGACGGATTTACACCAAATTTTCAAAAGCACGCTTTCGGGACAAAGCCGCTGCTCCTGCTGCAAATTTGGTGCAAATCTATTAAGCGGTTTGAGCAGTAGACGTGAGCAAAGTTTTTTCCCCATTCACTCTATGGGAAAAAAATAAATTTTGGGACCCCACTTATAACTTTGCCCCCCCCCCCCCCTGCACCAAACCTCACTAAACTTTGCAAAAAAATTCAGAGTGGGCCATATACTTTTTTAAAAAGTTTGGTGAGGATTCGTCCAGGGGGAGCAAAGTTATAAGCCGCTCAACAAGTGCTCTTCCTAGGGGATTAGCAACTTAACCATTACTACATGGTCACTACCGTGGGCCGTGTAATATAATTATAGTGTGTAAGTGTTTCCTTGGCTGAAAGTGGGCTCTGAGCTCCTCATACTTACCTACAGCCCTCCTCCCTCCAAGACTAAGCCTGGCTGTTCGACCATAGTTACCAAACCTTTTGGTTAGTTCAGGTAAAACCAAAGAGTTGGAGTCCTGTACCCCCAAGAGTGAGTCTTCTGAAGTCCTACCAGAGGTGGACTTTGGTGAAACTCTTAAAACATTTCCTTTAGGTCTCAAATTCACTATTACGCTCATACTCAAGAAATCTTCTCTTGTCCCCATTCAATTGGGAAATTATCGTCCTTTAGCTGGACTACCTTGGTTGATGCAGATTTTGGAGGAGCTAGTGCAAATACAATTGACAGACTTCATAGAACAATTTAATTCTGGTTCAATTGCAATCAGGTTTTCGACCCAAACATGGAACAGAAACCACCCTGGTCTCTGTATGGGATGACTTGTTCGCAACCAGGGAGAGGTGTTCAGACAATCAGGTGGCTGGAAAAGCAGGTGAGAACACACTGTACCTCCTGCTTTTTCCATCCACCCAAGGTCCTTCTCCAGGTGTTTCCATCTTGATTGTGGGGGATGCAACAGGGGTGACACAAGCAACCACCCCATTGTCTGAGGGCGTACACTTGCAGTCACAGCCCACAGCCCACAGCCCTTGCTTCGGCCAGGCAAGGCTCAGCAGGAGGGCAGAGTCAAATGGAATTTCCGCACTAGGCGAGGGGCATTCATGTTGGAGACAGGTTCCCAAGTTTGTTCTCTGGGAGGATATCCTTTCCATTCCACTAGGTACTGAAGTCGACCTCGAATTCAGTCTGCTCGTTGACTAGCACTGGATTGGGTCGGTGAGTTGACCTAGTGGATGAAAGATAAGGTTTGAGCAGGGAAGTGTGAAAGACAGGATGAATCCTTCTGCAGGAGTCTGTTAACTGGAGTCGATACGCCACTTGATTGATGACCTCCTTGATAGGAAATGGCCCATAGAATTTGGGGGCCAATTTATTAGGATGTAGATATCGAGGTAGTAGTTTTGATGACAGCCTGACCTTGTCACCGATCCCATAGACAGGGGCAGGTCTCCGTCTGGCATCAGCATGTCTTTTGACATCCATCCTGGCCTTTTTCAAATGTTCTTTAGCATCCCTGTGCGAGGTGACCAACCTTTGAATCCAGGAATCAACCGATGGAACCGGGGTGGCATGAGGTAGAATGGATGGTAGCACCGATGTATGAAAACCTTGACTACAGAAGAAGGGGCTTGTCTTAATGGCTGAGTGATCAGAATTGTTATAAGCAAATTCTACCACTGGACTCAAGATTGACCAATCATCCTGGACTTTGGCTGAAAAGCAGCGCAAATATTGTTCTAAGGTCTGATTAACTCGCTCTATAATCCCATTGGTTTGAGGGTGGTAACCTGAAGACAAGGCACGTTGGATGCCCAGCATGTGGCATAGGTGTTTCCAGAACTGTGAGATGTATTGAGGACCACGGTCTGAAATGATCTTGGAGGGTAGTCCATGTAATCTGAAGATGTGTTTCAGAAATATACCTGCCATTTCCTGGGCTGAAGGTAGCTTATGCAATGGGGTGAAATGAGCCATGTGGGTGAACATGTCGATGGTAACCATTATGGTGGTTAATCCTTTGGAAGGGTCAGCTCTACGATAAAATCGGTAGCGATTATTTCCCAAGGACGATCTGGCAACGTAGGTTGATGGAGAAGACCGGCAGGTTTCCTATTATCTGACTTATTCTGACTGCAGACTGGGCAGGCATGAACATACGCCTTTACGACATCCTTCATGTTAGGCCACCAGAATTGTCTCTGAATATGACGAAGGGTGGAAGTAATGCCTCGATGCCCGGAATGGAAGGTGTCATGACAAAGGTTTATGATCTTGGTTCTCAACTTGTTTGTGGATACTGCCAACCTATTATCTTTGAAGAGGTAACCATCTTTTGTAATTAAAGACCATTGGTTCTTTCCGACGTAGTCCTTCCACAATTCAGAGGATGGGGTTTCAGCTCGAAATATTTCCAGCAGGGAGTTGGCTTGGGCGACAAACAGTGTGTCAGGGAACATTTTTGGAAAGGCATGGGCCTCCAATGGCTCGTAATCCGGGCGCCTAGATAAGGTGTCAGCAATTACATTGTGAGTTCCAGGAGCGTGATGAATATGAAACTGATACTGTGCAAAGAAATAAGCCCAACGAGCTTGACGACTGTTCCTGCATTCCAGGGATTGTAGAACCTGTAGATTTCTGTGGTCAGTTCGGACCTGGACAGGAAATTTGCCACCCAGGAGTAAATGGCGCCAATCAGTAAAGGCTTGCCGTATGGCGAGCAACTCTTTCTCCAGCACTGACTAGTGGGTCTCACTGGGACTTAAAGTTTGAGATAAATAGGCGATGGGGTGTTCCAAGTTGTCCTCAAATTCCTGTTTCAGGACGGCTCCAATTGCATGATCTGAGGCATCAGTTTCTACCAGGAAGAGTCTGTCGATATCCGGTTGGGCCAGGATAGGGCCCTGAGTAAATCTTCGTTATAACTCCTGGAAGGCCGCTTCTTGAGTTTCGGACCAAAGGAAGGGAATGTCTTTCTTCAAAAATGCAACTATTGGCTGTACAACATCAGAGAAAGTGGGAATGAATTTCTGGTAAAAGTTGGCAAGTCCCAGGAAGGATTGAATCTGTTTTACTGTGGTAGGGGCTGGCCAAGATAGGATGGACTGCACCTTGGAGGGATCCATTTCGATTCCCTTTGCACTCAGGATGAACCCGAGGTAATGGACTGTTTGGGTGTGGAATATACATTTCTCATGTTTGACCAGCAATTTATTCTCACGTGAACATTGTAATACCGATGTCACATGTTTCTGATGTAGCTGAGGATCCTTGGAATAAATCAAGATGTCATCCAAATATACTATGACAAAGAGGAACAACATATCCGAAAAGACTATCCATGAATCGCTGAAATACCGCAGGTGCGTTTGCAAGGCCAAATGGCATTACCAGGTATTCAAAATGCCCAAAGGGGGTCCGGAAGGCTGTCTTCCATTCATTGCCTTCCCTTATCCGGATGAGATGGTAGGCGCCTCTTAGGTCAAGTTTAGTAAAGATTACAGCTCCCCTGACTGCTTCCAATATGTTGGATATGAGCGGTAGGGGATAGCGATCCTTGAGGGGGCATTGGTTGAGTCCCCGATAGTCCAGGCAGAGTTGAAGTTCCTTAGTGTCTTTCTTGGGCACAAAAAACAAGGAGGCACCGGCTGGGGATTTGGAAGGTCGAATGGTTCCATTGGCAAGATTGGTATCCAGATATTCCTGCAATGCCCTTTTTTCCATCTCGGAAAGGATAAACATTCTTCCAAATGGTATCACCACAGAGTCTTCTGTGTTGATAGTGCAATCTTCTTGTCGATGTGGTGGTAGTGATTGAACTATAGCTGTGGAAAACACGTCAGAGAAGTCATGATAAATTTCCAGAACCTGGGAAATACTGGAGACACAGATGGGTGGTCGTTGGGAAACCTGGGGTTCCATATCCACATTCTGAATCATGTCCTGGGGTAAACAATGGGACAGGCAGTATTCAGATCCTAGGAATAAGGACCCTGCCGCTAAATTGACATATGGTTGTGTTTTTGTAGCGAGGGCATTCCCAGAACCAAGGGGTAATGTGCTGCCTTGATGATGTCAAAACAAAGCATCTCCTGATGATTGTTGATCGAGAGTAACAGTTCCGTGGTTTGTTGGGTTATGGGTCCTGACGAAAGTGTTTTTCCATCCATTCCTTCAACAACCTGAATTGTTCCCTTAGCTTTCCGGGGAATGCTGTGTCTCAAGGCCCATTCATGGTCCAAGGAGATTCCCATTGCGCCACAGTCTACTAGGGCCGTAACGGAATGAGTCTCCTTATTGGCGGTAGATAAGGATGTTTGTAGGACCACCAAGGTTTTCAATTGAGGGTAATGTAAGGAAGGAGCTGAGGCGGAGCAAACACCATTCTCCCGAAGCTGGGCTCCGCTCAAGATCGGGAGCTGGCGTTTCTTGAACGTCGGGGTGGAGTAATAGGGCAATTCCGTATTAGATGTTTATCCGAGGCACAATACATACAGAGTCCTATGTTAATCCTATGCATCCTTTCTTGTGCGGATATTAGACCCCGTATGGAACGCAGTTGCATAGGTTCAGGATCAGGAGAGTGAGATGTGGTTGCTTCCTTAGGCCTGGGATATTCCATGGGAACCTTAGGAGAAGCTGTTTTGGTTTTTTTCTTTTCTGCTCTTCTTTCCTGGATTCGAAAGTCAATTTGGGAGATAGGTCAATCAGGGCCTGGAAGGAACTTGGACGGCCCACTCTAGCAAGTTCGTCTTTGATTTCATCGTTTAATCCCCTGCAGAACAGGGTAAAGCTTGCTTCCTGGGACCATCTGCTTCTTTAGCCAACTGCTTAAAACGGGTTACATAAGAAGGCATGTCTTGACTCCCTTGTTGGAATTCTAGGAGTCTTTCCTGAGCACTGTATACCTGTTCAGGACGATCGAACATGGTTTTGTAGGCTTCCACAAACCCGTCATATTTATCCAGGAGTGGGTCCGCAGAATTTAATAAGGGAGTTGCCCAGGCTAAGGCATTTCCTGAGAGATGATCAATTATAAACCCCACTTTGGCTCGAGGTGTAGAAAGATAGTAGGGTTTAAATGTGAAATGCACCAAACAGGAATCAAGGAAGGACCACAGTGATTTGCTGGAACCATCATACTTGTCCACTATGCCCCCGACTAGAGCACTTTCCTGTAGTGCGGAATAACGGGAAAGCACGAGTTGCTTTAAGGCTGCATTTTCAGCCTTGAGGTTCTGGACCTCTGTTGTTAATTCCTGCATTCTTCTCATTAGATCCTGGACTGCAGCCTCCATATTGAACACTGTATCAGGTTTGTGGCGTCTCAAACTGTCACAATCAACCCCCGATCCTACCTGAACGTCCTTCGCCGTTCTCTTCTTTATGGGTTTCTCTGATTTCCGAGAAGTCCTGGACTTGAACAGGTACGGCCGGTGGTCCTCTATATCCAGCGTGGAACGTGGATGGAGGCAGAGGAAGAGTTCAGGATTCCGGGAAGCAAGGGTAGACTGCGTTCAGGAATAACCACAGAACCAGGAAGGAAGTTGTTGCTCGTAAGCTAAACAAGCAGGGTGTATGCACGGAGTAAGGAAGGGAGCCAGGAAGGAAGGCGCGAGAGGCCTGGAAGAGGAGTAACCGCTCTGGGGTCCGGGAATGAAGGGGAGAAGGATTAAAGTATCAGAAAAGTGATACGAGGATGGAACGCAGGGCACACTAGCCGCTAACTAGTACAGGAGCGTTGAGACGCGGAGCGCCATGGGGGCGTGTCCGTTTTGTAGGAGTCCATCGCACTGGTGTAAACGCTGGAGCGCAGCATGACCGATGCGTCGGCCATGTTGAGAGGAACACCGCCCGGTGGTACGATGCATCATAGACCAGGAAGTCCAGAAGGGGCGCGAGTGGCGGTTCATGACAATTGATCATGCTGGATTTGTAAGCCGCAGTTGCCATAGTGGACTATTCGATCCTTCTTTCAATGCTGGTAGACATTATTGGGGCTGAAGGCATCATGCTAGAATGGTTTCATAGCTTTCTTTCAGAGAGAACGCAAATGTTAAACTTTCATCTCACCTCTACCACCTCCAAGGCTATCTGTGGTGTTCCACAGGGCTATTGGCTGTCACCCCCGAGTCCCCTTTGACATTTATCTTCTTCCTTTGATGCCTTATTTGGAACTGTAATATTGGGGTTCACTCTTACGTGGATGATACCCAGTTTTACTCGAAAGCCTTTGGGCCCCTGGAGGCTTTTGAAGAACTTCAGCCCTGTTTGGTGGAGGTTAAACATTGGCTAACCATAAAAACAGAGGTTATGCCCCTGGGACCAAAACCCTTATTAAATGACATGTCAAGTCAACCTACACCCCCCTCAATTATTACTAAGAGGATGAAAACCTGGGAACCATCTGGGACCATGGCCCTCATTACGACCCTTGCGGAAATCGAAAAACGATGGCGGAAATGCAATACCGCCATCGAATAGCGCTCGGTGCGATCATGACCCGTCACCGTAAAGTACGATGCCATTAGCGACACCGTAGTGAACGCCAACGCTAACTGCACCAAGTACGCGCACGCGCGCCATGCCAAACCGTAATTACCACCATGGCGCAACGGTACGCGAATTCTGACCCTAGCGGACATGTACCTAACGCCATCAAGCACGGCGGAAAGTACCATTCCGCCATGGTGAGAAGTACGGCATCTCGAACCAACCGTAAACGGCCATACTGAGTGCCTGTACACCACTCCCTGGCCACATTGCACAACTCCTCGTAGGTGCAATGAAGACACACAATGCAACCAGTGAAATGTACAAGTCACCCATGCCTGCCAACGAACAAATGAATCTAGGGGCTCCAAGTGCCTTGTGAGTGGCCATCCATAATTGCCATGGCACCATTGCCGCACTGATGCAGCACAGGCATGTGAAGGGTCAAGTCCAGCAACATGAACAGAAAAATGACACAAACAAAAACAGGCCCCCCCATCGACTGACACCAGTGTAAGGCAACATCCAAAGCAGCATCCTGAGTCAGACTGCACCAGCCCTGTACTCCTGCCAGTAAACAAACCAACCATCAGCATAAGCATCTACCACACAAGTGGTTAGAGTGACTGAGCAGCCAGGCTCATCTCAAGAGGGGCCAATGGGAGCTGCAGGGCACAGATGGCACGAATACAGAAGCCATTCAAATGGACATGACCACAGTCTCCCTCCAAGAAACGCACGCAAACACAGGCACCTGTGACCAGCCATATTCTGATTATCACACCATTCCACCAATCCACCTGGCTGACCGGCATCTGTTACACAAATGCTAATCCCCGCCCCTGAGCATGACATCATTAAAACAGTCATATCGGCAGCCCCTATCCCTGACCACACTGGGCTTCGTAGGCAAACGCGCCCAGTACAGTACCACGCAACTATACTCCGAAGCTGGAACCCAATGCAGATCTCCTCACAATAAATCGCTCCACAAATAGGAATATGCTACATCACTTGCAAAGAAGAACGCTACACGGTTCATATCAGAATAGAAATTTAATGCACAACAAAATCACCAAGCCCATACAGCCATTAGGTCATGAACTCCAAAATAGATTTCATCATTGTGGGCTGCATCCGCAATAAATGACCAGCTTCTTCTTGTGTGACGCCCTGTTCCTTCATGGTACACAGGGGCTACATTCACGTTCAAAAAGGCAACATGGAAGCGCCTAGAACCGCAGGGCCGTCCCATTAGGTAGGCACTAGTCCAGCTGAAAGGCCGAAATGTTGCTCCTAGCCACTAGTACTGCGTAAGGGCATGTGGCCCATTGGCGATCGTCCCATAAGATCGAAATGGTGCTCCACTGATTAACACGAAGCAGCAGGTGTTGGGAGTAAAATCCATCTGCAGGAGTGGCATACAGATGGCAGTGGCAAAAGGGGAGGAGATACCTGTCACCCAAATGAAATGAAAAAGAATAGTATGGGCATCCGAACTTCATTTGAATTACTCACTTCAATGATCACACTAAATCCACAGCCATATGCATGCTAGCCCACTCCAAAGGATTATTTCCACCCAAAAACCACTTGCGAATCATAACTATATATATCGAGGTGAAAACACTATTACAAACGAGTGTTTTTGTGCATGCGTCTGTCAAAACAGAATCCATCAGATGGGATTAGTAATGTGCATAGACACAAGTGTTTGAAGGCGCGTCGAGACAGGGAGGGTTCAACAAGGGCAGATAGACGATGGTCCCACTATGGCAGCACTGCATCACATAGCGCAGGGGAGGTGGATAGATTCCAAGAAGCCCTGTACATGGCAAACTCTGTATTAAATCATCTGTCCATGCATCCATACATCATTCCCTCATCCCGGTATGAAAACGCCTGATTTCATACTCACATAACATGTGAAATTTCCATTGAGTCTGTGCGTTATGCAGTCTGCAAAATCCACTGTGCTCCAGCCCGTAATTCCAGTGTTGTGAAGTAACATGTATTTGGGAACGTCCGGCCTCATCGTCCACTACGCTATTGCGCATCCCATACTATTCATATCAATCATTGCATTCTCGCCATGGCCCCTGTCCCAAGGACATTGAACAATAGAACGTTATATTTGCAGTCAGACCTGTGGGCATCTCCTCGCCGCTAGCTGAAAACCAAAAGCGCCGTCCTTCGAATTCCTCATTTGCAACATCACGTCGAAAAGGCAACTGTGACCGCTTGAAATCACAAATTAATCCATCTAGTGCGGCTGTGTGTGAAAATGGCAACTGGCTTCACTCACAAATGGGACGCCCCGCCCGTCGGTGAACCTCGGTACAGTGTTGCATGAGGGTCCACCGTTACTCGAATACTACGTTCCACTGACCCTTCACA
Organism: Ambystoma mexicanum; assembly: GCF_040938575.1. NCBI lineage: Eukaryota > Metazoa > Chordata > Amphibia > Caudata > Ambystomatidae > Ambystoma > Ambystoma mexicanum. The sequence continues at coordinate 470,984,618 of NC_090935.1, read as the reverse complement.
AGTCTGTTCGCGACTGCAAAGATAGTATGTGAAACAATGGGACCATAGCAGAATGAACATATGAACCAATATTACACTGCCATCGGGAACAAATACATGATTGTAATAGCAAGATGCCATTCGTCGAATTGCAGCGTTGTGTGCGGGACGTGCTCGCCCAAAGGGGATTGCAGCTTGCACAGGTGGAATGAATCACCACAGGTGGAGGCTATACAGCCTGAAAACACATAAATTGCACACCCAACCCCCTCCCACAACCACACCCACTCCGAAATGCTACCGGCAGGACTAGCGATGTTGGCCCTGGGGGACCTGATAGCACTGCAAGTACTCCAACTTCAAGAAGAAGACGAACCCCAACTACTACAACAACCGGGCGCACGGAGGAGACGCAGGAGGAGGAGGAGGGCAAGGCAGGGCCAGCAAGGGCCGCCAGCACAGCCACTACCACCACGCAGGCAGCCCGCAATCCCACGCCTCCGAGCACATCCGTTCAACCTCACTGATGAGCAGATCCACACCCTCTACCGTTTGGACCGGGACACCATAACCGCCATTGTGGACATGACACAGGCTGACCTTGTCAGCATGATAGATAGCCCAACCGCCATCCCACCCCTACTGAAGGTGGTGTCTGTACTCCACTTCCTGGCCACAGGCACCTACCAGCACACAGTCGGACAGTTGCATGGCATTTCACAGCCACTGTTCTCACGGACACTATTGCAAGTGCTCGATGCCCTCCTGAGGCACGCAGACGACTACATCTCTCTACCACGCTCGGAGCAGGAAATTACGAACGCAAAAGTGGGATTCCATGCACTTGGCGGCATACCGGGTTGCATTGGTGCCATCGACTGCACCCATGTGGAACTGGTCGTCCCACATGCCATGGAGGCCCAGTACCGCAACCGAAAACAATTTCATTCCCTTAATGTACAAATGGTGTGTGACTCCAACAGGATCATTACACATTGTTGTGCCCGATTTCCTGGATCAACCCATGATTCTATGGTCTTGAGGAACTCTACAATACCACGCTACATGGAGCGACACGCAGGGAACAGATCCTGGCTACTCGGTGAGTCTCATTTCATGCATGATAATGTGGGGTATGTGATGCGGCAATGACCTGGCAGGAGGGGGGGGGTGCGTACGTAGCAATGTCATTCCTCAAACATCCTTTATTGTCCACATACAGGTGATGCCGGGTATCCACTGAAGAGATGGCTCCTTACACCACTCCGGAACCCACAGGACCAGCATGAGGAGGACTACAACCATGCCCACTCACGTACCCGTGTAGTCATAGAACAGGCATTCGTCCTACTGAAGACTCATTTCCGCTGCCTCAGCAGGTCTGGCGGGGCACTCCTGTACCGCCATGAGAAGGTTGCAAAGATGGTCATGGCATGTGTCATGCTACACAACATGTGCGTACGTAGAAATGTGCCCATGCCCCCTGACGCAGAACTGCAAGCACCTGAAGATGGTCATGATGAGGGTGGGGATGTGGCAGCACCTCAAGGAGTCTGCGAGGCACAGGAGGGCCGTGACATTCATCAGCATATCATAGATGCATGCTTCTAGCACTCACGCCTGGTGGCTGATACATGGACACGGGACTTGTGGCACTGTGTGTGTCTGGAACATGCACAATATGGACTGTACGCCTATAATGGCCTCGTACACAAAGATCAATGTCCACACATCTCATTGGATGATCGTGCATTGTTTATGGCATATGTGAAATCATGTTACACACCCCATCGACCCGCCACCCAAGTCAGCCCCACACACCCCCTCCACCCTCCTACCTCCCCCCCGAACACCAGTGTCCAAAGATGCTCATTGTCAGTGGGCAGTCGCTATTGCAAGCCCCCTCTCCGGGTATCAGGGGCACCCCTGCCTGTGGAGCGCAGGTTCCTCCCAGATCTACGTTGGGGGCTGCCCTGGACGGAACTTGCAACGGATGATGTCTCTGCCTGCTCACGTCCATGCATGTCCCTAAGGGTTTGTGAGAGCTCAGTGAGCACACGGCGCACAGCGGCAAGTTCAGCACATACGTCTTTGGACGTCGCATGCAGTTCCCCCCTCAGGCTCTCGGTGCTTCTCTCCATTTGTACTCTCAGGCTCTCGGTGCTTCTCTCCATTTCTACTCTCAGGCTCTCGGTGCTTCTCTCCATTTGTGCCCTTAGTGTCTCTGTACTTCTCTCCATTTCTGCCCTAAGTGTCTCAGTTGATGTTTCTATGGCTGCCTTAGTACCCCCACATTCATCAGCATGGTCCTTGAGGAGCGTGGCCAGTTGCTGCTGTTGCACGATCACCTGGTCGAGGGACTGTTGCCTCTGCTGTGCCATGGCCATTTGCGGTGGTGTCACAGAGGGGCTGGTCACCTCATGTTGCCTTGCCACAGGGCTTGTGGGGGATGGCCAGTCGTCGTCTTGTGGGTGCCCCTGCGTGGTATCCTCATGGTGTACGGGATGGAACAAACAGGGGGATTGAGACAGGTCATGGATGGATCTTACTTCGACATCCCCGTTTTCTGTGTCGGAGCATGCTGCCATTAATGCAGTGTCACCTATGGTGCTGCTGCCACCAGAAGCAGTGCCTTCTGTGGCATCCATTGGGGGGACCTGTGGTGGTGCTGTTGTGGGCATGCTGGCTGCTGGGGTGCCTGTTGAAGTTCTCTCCTGTGTGCTGCCACTTGATTTGTGCTGCTGCCGTGTCTTGATGCGTGCAGCTGAGGTGGAGGGTCTTTGGCCGTTGGTCTTGGCCCTCTTTGCAGGTGTGCTGGTAGGGGTGTCCTGGAGCTCGTCGTTTGAATCGGACCCTGTGGTGGAGTAAAGGAGGGCGAGCGTTATTAATGGGTCTGTGGAAATTGGAATGGCAATGTATCACATGCATTGGGGTGGTACCTGAGGGTGATTTGGGTTGGGGCCTTGGTGGTGGTTTCATTTTTGTGTGGATTGAGGATGCAGTTGTTTTGCAGCCTGCAGTTAGGGAGTGCCTGCTGCACGTGTAGAGGGTGTTTTTAGGATTTTAAATTATTTATGTATTTAATGTGACTTTTAAAGTGTGCTATCAGGCCTATGTATGTGGACGTTCTCCTGGACATGTGTTACTGTTGCACTATGTGGACACATGGTACTTCACATGATTGGACATTGTGGATTTGGCATTGTTTTATTTGGCCCACCTACCTGATTCTTCGGATGTCTGCACTCCTTTCTCCATCCCTCCGACTCCCTCTATACTCTCCATTCCAATGGTGGAGGCACAGATTTCTTCCCAGGGGGTCAACTTGATGGGTGATTCCGATCCTCCCCCGGTAGCTGTGGCAATGTTTCGGTTGGCAGAAAGTATGCTCCGGACGCGTATCTGCAAGTCGTCCCATCGCTTTCTGCATTGCTGTGGGTTGCGGGGTGCGGTCCCCACCGCACTTACCCGCTGTGCCACCAGGGCCCATATGGCCTTCTTGTTCGCAAGTGCCGTCCTGGTCATTTGCGTGGAGAAGACGACGCCAGCATTCTCCTGGAGGGTCTCTGTGAGCACGGTGAGTTCCTCACGGGAGAAGTGGACCTGCCGCTTGCGGTCGCACGCTTTCTTAGCTACTTTTTCCATTTTTCTTGGTTTCACTAGGGTGGATGACGGGTTGGGATGAGTCTCAGGGTAGTGTTTTTAATGGTTATGTGGAAATTGTGTTTTTATAGGTGTACGGCGTGCTGTTTCCCGTTCCGGGACCATGTTTTTACTTCCGTTTCCGGTTGCCGCTCATTGCGGTGACCGCTAAGATGGGTGGCGGAATTGCACCTAGGGCGCCGTACGGCGGCGGTGTGGGCCGTTTTGGGGTCATTTCCGCCATCGCAGACTTTGCACTTCCGCCATGGCGTGGTGCTCGTGCCCGATGGGTCGGAATGAGCCGCACTTTGCTCCGTCGTGCAATGGCGGAAACGCTATTTACGCTATGGCGGTCAGGTCAGTCACTTTCCGCCAGGGTCGTAATGAGAGCCAATGAATTTAGGCTGAACTCACAAGTTAACCTAACCAAGTGGTCAAATCATTTTTTTCTTTTAAATACAGAGGCATGCTCTACTTTCTCTCTTATGAGCCTCATGCAATAGTTATTGGTGCATTTGTGAATGCTTGCTTGGACTAAACGAATTAATGATATATGGATCTCCGAACTACCTTTTACATAGACTCCAGATCACTCAAATGCTGCCATCTGTCTAATTCTTTATGTACCTACATTTCCCCACTTCTAATTGTATATGAAGGCAGACCAGGAGCTAATGCAAACATTTAAGATAATTTTAGTTTTGAAGCGCAGTTTAGCAGTAGAGTATTTAAAATCAAAAGAATGTGCTTATGCCAACCATCCCACCATGTTCACCCAACTCACATGCATCTTTCAACTATCTCCCCTCTCGCTGCATCACTTGGGGAGATTGATGCTTTTATGTTGTTGCTCCTCACCTTTGGAACAATCTCCTAAAACTTTAAACATCTCTTCTCGCAATTTCAAATAGGCAACTTCATGTCAATCCATCAGTCTGCAATTTCTCTACCAAAATCACTGCACCCCGACGCAATTTATTTTGCTCTGTACCCTATTTGATTTTTTTTACGCTATAAAAATAGTTCAATATGGACAAAACAAGAAGATTCCCATTGAGCACGTGTTGGCAGACTTGCATGATTGTGCTCAAGAAAACTGTCTCAAGGACGAAAGTCTAATGACCAACAACAATATGGAGGCATACTTAACTTCCCTCCAAAAGGTCTACGAAGGAGACACATGTCACGAGATACCCACAGTTTATGTGGATGGGTGCTCCTACCATTCCGATAACAACAGGGAAAAGGTACTAGTGCCTGGCATTGGGAATGCCTGGGTGAATGATTCTGCAGAACCCTCTGCTGGTTACAAAATAGGACCCCAAAGTAGTCACTTTGCAGAGTTGATGGCCGTCCGTCAAGCCCTCCTCACTGCAGTGCACCACCAACTCAAGGAACTGGACAGAATCACTGACTCTGATTATGTCAAGAATGGATTCATAGAGACCTGATTAACTGGAAGAATCGAGGCATGTTTTGTGCCAACAATAAACCCTTAAAGTATGCCAAACAAATCCAGTCAATTGATGATGTGGTGACCTCCAGTGAGAGGAACATCTATTGGAACAAGATAAGAGGTCATTCCAAAATAGAAGGACCAGATAAGACCTGTAATGTCCTGGCTGACCAGCTGGCTAAAACCACATCCATGCAGGGGGATTTCATAGAAACAGAATCCCTGCTATGGGAAATCCAAGTTGCTGCCGTCACCCAGGCACAAACTCATGCAAAGAGTGAACTCTTGACTGTTCAGTGGAGTAAAGATACCCCGATGCAGATTTGACCACTGCACAGAAAGAGGACCCGATCATTGGGAAAATATATTGACGCATTGAAGACCCAGTGAGTTTCCCTCTAACACAGGGCCTCATCACGAGTCTGGCGGTAACCCTTAAATGCGGCGGGAGCACTTTTACCACCGCATTTAAGGGTACGCCAGATAATGGCTTTGGCGGATTCCCCCCCAGCCCTGAGCTGGGGGGAAATCCGGTGCAAAATTGCAGATTTTCAGCGCGATTACCGCCGGCGGGAAATCCGCTGGCAGTAATAGCGCGAATTTTCCCCATTGGGATCAATGGGGAATGAGGAATTCCCGAATGGGCCCAATGGGGAATGGGCAATAACCTTTCCACCAAACCCGTGATCCGGCACTAATAGCGCCAGGGGGTTTGGCGGTAGGGCTGTTAGCGCCGGCGCTAATAGCGCCGGTGTTACCGCCCAACTCGTGATGAGGCCCAGAGTCAGATTGTACTGGTAAAGGGGATCTCTGGGTGTTGAAGAAGTTTTCCAAGATGTTCCAGATCCAAGACGGTTAGTTGGTAAGGAGAGCCCTACATGGCTGTGATCAGTGGGTGGTATCTACCTTATTCCGAAGCCTGATGTTGAACCACGCCCATTACATGCCCACTGCCGGTTATAGGGGTTTCACACGACATTAGAAATCTTGCGTGAGCTTGCCTACTGTCCACACATGGGACAGGACCTCGACATTTATCTAAAGGGATGTCTTGTGTGTGCTCAAATTCAACCCAGTTCACTCACACACAGTGCTCCCCTCCAAAAAAGGGGAATCACATTGCCTTGGTGAGATTTGCAAGTCGACTTCATTGGGCCAGTGACTCGCTCCTCTAGAGGAAACAAGTGCATGTTCACTGTAACATGCTTGTTCACAAAGTTGGTAGAATGTCTTTGTAAAGACTGGAGAGGGTGTCTGTACTTCTTCCTTCTATATGGCAGAGCAGAGACACAGAGCACTCCAGCCAAGGTGCTCTATACGGTAGCGTATGGATGAGCAACCAAGGCTTAAGCTCTCAGCAGGTGATGCGGGCTGGTTATTAAGTACAGTCCCCAAGACCCCACAGAGGAATGTCCACACACTATGTTATGTGCTAACACAGTTCTTTATATAAAAATAAGGTTTAATATATATACACAATTCAATAACAAACTTTGCACTCTGGTAATTCTAATATGGCAAATACATACAGTTTGTATGTTGTACTCTTCTTAGCATCCGATTCCTTTAAACTGCATCAACTGCTGACAGTTATAAGGTAGCATACAAATCATGCAGCAAGGTGTATCAACATAGATCATAGGTAGGAAGGCAGGTTAGGGTTAAAAAATGGCAGAATGCTTTGTCTTGCTACTGAGACACAATTTTGAGTGAGGATCCTCCCACCTGGGTAACCTGTAATAAAAGTACTAACAAGCCCAGTCCATAAATGTTTAAACAAGTCTTGCTTCCTGGTCAAAAAGTTCAACTACCCCCATTTACCTGTTGTGGAAGAGTTTCTTCGACGGTTCGACATCAATGTCCTCAGGAGTGCACTCCCTTTAAAGCAGTTGCCACAGGGCATTGAGATCCTCGACGCAAGGTGGAACACTTGCATCGATGTTGCAGCTTCGACTTTCATGGTGCTCTTCAACGATTGATTGTGGAAGTCTTGGGAATATGAGGCATGCGGTGCACCTTGATGCAAAGTGTTTGGTGCTGCAAAGAAGACTCAGTGATGAATGTGGGTCCAGTAGCGGGTGTCGGGTGTAGGGTGTTGGGTGTTAGAAGTCGTGTTTGGCAGTCCTCTGGCCTGTTGGTGCTACAGCCACAGCATGTACCTCCAGAAAGCTTTGGCGATCTGGACTCGACCATGGGCTGGACTTTGGATCTTTACTTTGTAAGTATCCTGAGGACGTCTTTGTCGGCTTCTGGTGGAGGGAAACCCACAGGCGGACTTTCTTCGGTAGCCGGCAACCTCCACTTTCTCCGGCGGGACAAAGTGGTTGACGATGATGGCAAGGGAGCCTTGTTCAAATGATCCTAGGCAATGCAGAGCTTGTCAGCTCCAGGTGCAGAGCAGCACGGCATCATGATGTCCCCTTTTCTGGGCGACATGACTTAACTGGCTTCCAGCAGTCATGGAAATCCTCAGAACCCCTGTCGATCGCAATGGACTTTGATGGCCTCGAGGTCCCGGCGCTTCTCTTTGGATTCTCGGAGGACCCCTTCTCCAGACGTCAGACTGATAGAACTGGCATACAGGGTGCTTCGATGAAGAATAGCTGTTTTGCATGATGGTACCTCATAGCTCATTAAGAAGTCTCCTAGCCAGGTCCTCTCTCGGAGCAGTCCTCGACAGACTCAACAGATTTTAGATTTCATCAAAGGAAAGCCGCAGCAATTCTTCTTCTTCCAGCTGGGCTTCAAGAATGAGCTTCAAGTTTCAAGAAGCAATTGGTAAGTGAGAGGTCCCCAGATATACACATCTGTCGCTCATTCACTCTGGCTGAGTCAGGCTCAGTCAGCCAATCATACAGAAGGCATTCATGCAGGCAGGCAGCCAATCGGGCTCACATGCATTCAGGGCATACACTTCCAACCAGACACCCATAACAAGAAATGTGGATTGGGGCAAGAACCCATCCTTTCAGCACAGCACACTGCATTCATGTCAGTTTCAGGCAGGGCTGTCTCATTCATTGTGTCACACACACAGAAACCAGACAACCTTAACATAGAATGCATATTGGTCACACACTCTATTCATACAGGTTCCACCCCAAGGGTGCACCCGCAATATACAGTCACTGGGAAGGCTCCAGCTAGTCTGGACTGGGCTTCCGCACAATACCATATATGGTTCTTCTATCCAACAGCCAGTCAGGGAAAGGGACAGAGTCAGGGCTTCCCAGGACTTTGGGAAAACAAGGTAAAAGGCAACAGAAAACCAAGCGGCCACAGGGGCCATCTTGCCTTCAATCCAGAATTCACTGATTCCTACGGCAGTGCCTGGGTATCCCAAAATGGAGGATACTCAGAGCACCAACAGGGTTTTACCCCCACCCATGGCTGCCATAAGGGTTTCCCAAGGGTCTCTGTTCACCATGAGCAAAAAGAGGAAGAGCTGCACTGCCAGGGGTCCCACTGGAGTCCTGTGCAGAAAATAACACAGCACACACATGATAAGGGAGTACAGGACAAGGACATGGAGGCCCTACCCCTCCAATGCATTTCCAGCATCATAGTCACCCAGCCCCAAATTGAAAGGTGGAGACAGCTGCTCCAGTAAGGATCATCCACATCTTCTCTTGTTTTGGCATCCCGCAAAGGATTGAGTCAGACCGAGGAAGCCATTTTACCGGTGAGGTGATGGCGAAGATGTGGGCGATTCTCAAGGTAAAAAGAAATCTCCACATCACCTACTGCTGGCTTCAAGCGGGGCGTAGAGAGATACAACAAGACAATTGTGAGTATCTTAAAGAGTGTATGTCAGACTCTGGACCCAGTTGGGACATCCAATTACCACTTGCCCTGATGACTATTAGGTCTACACCATCTTCTGCAACAAAGATGTCTCCATTGGAGCTTATGACCAGATGAAAAATGGTGTTACAGCAGCATCTTCTCTGCAGAACTCAGAACCAGATACTGATAAATGTGTCCACTACTTATGAGTACATTGAAAATGTAAGGATGCACCTCCAACATGCTTTTGCTTATGTTCAGCGCAATTTAGAAAAGTCGTCTGAAGAAAGGAAGACATAGGGCCTCATCACGAGTCCGGCGGTAATCTGCCGGTTTTTCCGGCTCGGTTACCGCTGGACTCGTATTACCATTCCGCCTCTGTGATTTCCAGAATTACCGGGGCATTACGACCCCGGTGTCCTGGGAATTCCGGAGGCGGAATTCGGTAAATCCCTATTCCCATTGAGTCCCATAGGATTCAATGGGAATGGGGACCATGGAAACACCGGCACCATCTGCAGGCAGGCGCTGTTAAACCCGCCAGGTCAGACCTGGCATGAATGACACCTCCGCCTGCAGGACTCGAAATCACCCGGTATGGAAACAACGGTGTAGCGCCTATACACAATGTGTTTCAAAGCGCTTCAAGGAGGGAGGGGACATAGGAAAATACAGTTACATTCATTAAAAGGTCCTTGAAACAATACAGAATGTGAAAAATAACTATCGTAATAGGCCTGTCGACATTTCCGATAGTGCAAGTGCATAGAACAAACAAGGCGAGAGGTAAATGGATAGGAAGGAGAACAAAGCAAGCAGTAACATTACTATGTCTGACGACAATTTACGCAGTGCAGGTGGTAACAAGAGGCGGAGTGGGAGGGGGGGCAAGGGGACGGAGGGGAAGGAGAACAAGGCACGCTACTGAGCAAAAATGTTGGTGACAAATTTGAAGAGCAGGGGAGGGGCGGAGGGAGAGAACAAGGGGGGAGGAGGGGAGACTGACGAGCTGCTATCAAGAGTCACAGAACAGATGATAGGAGTAAGTGCTAGGAGGGGGAAGTCTGAGAGGAGGGAGAATATAGAAGGCGGGAGTAGGAAGGTAGTGGAAGAGGATGGAAGTGAGGAGGGTGGAAGGGAAGGAGGCAGAAGAGGGGGTGAAAAACAGAGCAAAAAGAGGGGGGAGCAAACAGGGTGAGGGCACACAGACACTCACAGGAGGGGCAGGGGGGCACGCAGACACTCACGGAGGGGCAGGGGGGCACGCAGACACTCACGGAGGGTCAGGGGGCATGCATACACTCACGGAGGGGCAGGGGGCAAACAGACACTCACGGAGGGGCAGGGGGCATGCAGACACTCACAGAGGGGCAGGGGGGCACACAGACACTCACAAGAGGGGCAGGGGGGCACACAGACACTCACGGAGGGGCAGGGGGGCACACAGACACTCATGGAGGGGCAGGGGGGCAAACAGACACTCACGGAGGGGTAGGGGGGCATGCAGACACTCACGGAGGGGCAGGGGGGCAAACAGACACTCACGGAGGGGCAGGGGGGCACGCAGACACTCACAGAGGGGCAGGGGGGCACGCAGACACTCACGGAGGGGCAGGGGGGCTCGCAGACACTCACAGGAGGGGCAGGGGGGCACGTAGACACTCACAGAGGGGCAGGGGGGCACGCAGACACTCACGGAGGGGCAGGGGGGCACGCAGACACTCACGGAGGGGCAGGGGGGCAAACAGACACTCACGGAGGGGCAGGGGGGCACGCAGACACTCACGGAGGGGCAGGGGGGCATGCAGACACTCATGGAGGGGCAGGGGGGCAAACAGACACTCACGGAGGGGCAGGGGGGCACGCAGACACTCACTGAGGGGCAGGCGCCACTGGTTTACCGCCATTGTTATTTCCATACCGGGTGACTCGTAATGAGGCCCAAAATATGATTTAAAGACCACCAAGAAAGAGTATGAAGTAGGTGGAAAGGTTTACCTGTACAATTTTCAAAGGAATAAGGCCAAGGGGCGGACATTTCTTCCATCATGGTGTGGTGCCTTTGCAATTGTAGATAAAATATCACATGTTGCCTACAAGATCCGCACCCCAAAAGGAGAACAGAAGAACAGACAGAAGAAAAATGGGTCCACATCAATCAGTGGAAAAGCTGTCATCCCAGACTAGCTTTACGACTGCTTGAGGAGCCAAAAGAAAGTCGAGCAGAGGGACCATTAGAGGAGTGAAAACACTGGATGGAGAATAATAACAGGTGAGTAGTTTATTTAATATTCTTTGAAAAATAAATGTATTGAATTGATTTTCCTAAATGTTATGTATTGTTTTAGGTAATATTGTCCTCTTTTGAATGGAAGTCTTGAAATGTTATGTCTATTTTTATGTCATGTTTTTCTCTCGAATGCAATGTCCATCTTCCGGGGAAATATTTTGTGTAAAAAGTACTGTACCTCTCTTGTTTCTATTTGCTAGTTAAAAAAGTTCATTCACTTCCAGCCTGGATGCAAGAGGTGAGTCCGGGGAGGATCTTAGGGACCCCGGGCAGATGGAAGAAAAGGGGTGCTGTACTACACCCCCAACCCAAAGACAGATGGGCAGGCTTGAGTGCCCACTGCCTAATGAAGGAAATTGAGGCAGACAGGTTCCAATCGAAAGAAAAATATGGGAAGAAACAAATGGGGACTTTGAATGAAAACCTCACTCTGCCCTGCTCTTCCCCACGAAAGAATCATGGAACATCAGGAGAGGCTTCATGTGGGGTGTAATCAAAGGCCCCAGACCAATGGAACTGAAGGGCCCACTGGAAAAAATTACTTTCCAGCCTTCATAAAAGAACCTTTATGCTGCAAATGTGCCTATTTGGGCAGTCTATGTGGGTGTCTTTCTGCAGTTGAAATCCAGAGAAAGCGAAAAATAAAAATGTAATCCAAGGGGAGATCGGAAAAGCACATCACATTGCTGGCTGAGACATAAATGCAGCATATTTCACTGAAACTGTCACCCATCAAAAGGTGGTGCACTGTGATAATTCAGACCCACCTTTCAGCAGAAAAACAAACAGCATGTACTTAAAAGAATATTTTATTAATGACCGAAAGAAACAGCCCTGTACTTTCAGCGCAAAAAAGAAAAATGTACCCTGATCAGTAAAACACACCGTATTTCAAAGAATAAAGGCTGATGTTAGAAAATGCAATATGTGAATTTCTTTCAGCCAAGGACAATTGGTGGGTCTCTGGGCAGAATTCACAAATGGCTTCCCCGACTGCGAGCCTAGTTCATGCATCCTAACTATTTACAACTGCAATAACATGTAACCTGCCTGAATGGTGTTCAAAACCATGTTTCCCCAGACTTGCGGTCTCTGATGGCAGTTCTGTGCAGGCCAAATGCCCTTGTCAGTGTGTGACTGGAATGTGCGGAGGGGGATCTCTATGTTGCCAAGGACTCCCAGACATTTACTGCTGGCAGCCGCCAAATTCAACTAACAAATAGGCTAATCAAAACACCTACCAGGTAGCTTTGGTGACATGCTGGCCAGGTGTGGTAAATGGCCTGGTTGAAGAAAAGCTCATATTTGCACATATTAAGATTCCCCCTTAGTTTAAATGGACTATCACAATTGTTGCATTTTCTCAGAAACCACAAGTCGCCTTGCATACCATGTTTCATGTTGCTTATGTTTCATTTTTAGATAATTTCAAGGCAATTTATTACAATAAAATGTGTCGACCTGCGACTTAAGGAAATGTAACGGCAAGCTAAAATGTGTTCCTGTGGCTGCTCTGGATATGTCCCAAATTCCCGAATCACTGTGCTGGTGAAGGGTAAATCTAGGAATATGGGGAGTAAATTGCATGTTCCTATTATGTTTTGGTAAAAATGACAGAACATTGCCACATGCCCGTGCAACATATGGACCCGGCTGTTGTTTTATTAAAAGCCCCATGATTAGTTGAAGTGGAATATATACATATTCAGTAAAAAAAACATATTTAAAGAGACATTATGGTTAAGCTGCACTACTAAAAACCTATGAAATTCAGTGAAAAAAACTTTGTTACAGGGACGTTATGGTTCCAAGTAAAACTGAAAGACCCCTGAAATTCGCCAGTTATGGTAAGCTAAGTAACCATGACTTGCGCCACCACTGTGCACTCCTAAGACTAACACACAGGACATCAAAGATGAATCACAAATGTCATTGATGACATCACTGATGATATCACATGTCTGACTCCCTCTTTTTTCCTTTACTGACATATCTAGGCCAGTAATAGTCAGGAACTAAAAATTCAAAAAGTAGTATATTTGTAAACTTTGGACCTCATTACACGGTAGGGGGTACCGGCATCGCCTTGGTGGAAAGGGGAATTACCGCCCCATTCCAAGGTTGGCGGGGCGGTAATTCCCCCTTCCACCATTGCCCTTCCCCATTCCCATTTTTGCCCCATAGGGCTCTATGGGAATGGGGAAGGCGCTAATTACGGTACCGCAAATTGCGGTACCGTAATTAGCTCCACTGGTCCCTTTGCGGGTTGGTTTTTAACGCCTGCAAAAAGCAGGCGTTAAATTCCCCAACCCGCAAAGGGACCTCGTAGTAAGGCGGTAAGGATTTACAGGTACCGGTAAAGTACCGGTACCGGTAAACCCTTACCGCCTACCGTATAATGAGGCCCTTAGACTTCAAAAATGTTCTTAGAGTAATTCACTTGGGGTTTACTCACAGAATATGAACGATATACGTATGGGAAAACACAGACTTGGAAGACAGCAATGATTTCTATGTATGAAGATGATCATAACACTTTCTTATAGTTCTGTTTTTTTTTATTACTGTACTTTCCCTGGATATGCTCATATTTGTATACATTGTACTCACACTACTTTCCTTAGGGTCCAGTCACATTATGTAATAGTTATGTGATAGTTATACATAGGGAAATAGTAGCTTTGAAGCAGAGCTATAATTTCTGTGCATGAAGATAATCAGTTAGAATATGAAGACTGTCTGGTATTACTGCTGTATTTTTGTTTATTTAATTTTCCCTGTATATGCTCATGTTTGTATGTTTTGATGTCTGTTTGTGTTTTGTTTGCAATAATGCAATTATGTAGCAAGTGGGTTTAATTAACTACTTATTAAATGTTTCACAGTAGGCAAAATGATCCTTGACACATTTTTTATCAACATTACAATAAGAATCCCTTGTATAGAGATTTCATGAAAAGTAAATGCACATGTGATGTCCTCAGTGAAGTCATCAATGACATTTGTGATGTCATCGTTGATGTCCTGGGTGTTAGTCTTGGCAGTGCACAGTAGTGGTGCAAGTTATGGTTGCTTAGCTTACCATAACTGGCGAATTTCAGGGGTTTTTCGGTTTTACTTGGAACCATAACTTTGTTACAGGGACGTTATGGTTCCAAGTAAAACCGAAAAACCCCTGAAATTCGACAGTTATGGTGCACATTGTGACATGCATGAAACCAATGAGAGAAGACCACACATTGAAGTAAGAAACAAAAATGTATTCAAGTCAAAATGAAGGGAATGAAATCAAAACACACAATAATGCCAATAATAATCAAAATGCAGTAAGTCCCAAAAAATGATAAATAAATAAAATGAGAATCCAAATTAATCCAAATGAAAATGTGTCCAAAGTCACCGTCCAACAAAGTAAATCCAAAGGGAAAGAAAAGCGTAATATCCATTGCTCCATGGTGAAGAAAAAGAAAAGATGAAGGAGAAAAATCCACTGTAAAACTATGTACAAATAGCAAATCCAGGGTCCATGAGCCCAATGACATAAATGAAACCTACAATGAAAGCTACCTAATTACTAACTATATACAAAAATGTGGGGCATAGTCCATGCATCCCAAATGAAAGAAAAAAGAAATTAAACTTAACACTAATGAACTATATACAATCACGGCAGGCAAGTCCAACGGCTCACTTGTTGATGTGATGGGCCAGGGCATCATCGAACTCCTGTTCAATGTCTTGTCTTGTCTTGGCGGGCCTGTTCTCTGGCCCCGAGGTCTCGCAAGGATAACCCCATGTCCACCTCCAACTCCCTGCGAATTCGCTCGAGGCACTCAGCCTGCCTCAGCGCCCTGCGCATGGAGTTCTCCGCCCTGACCATTGTGAGCTTTGCCTCCTCCGCCCGCGGCCTTCCGCACCTATCTGCTGGCCCAACCGCTGCTACACGGAAGACATTCCCATTCCAGGGTCCTCCTGCCCTCCAGCCGATACCTGCCCCTCTGATGTAGATGGCCCCGAGACATGATGCCTCCCACGTTGAGCCTGCCGCTGCCTCCGACGCAACTGCCTCTGCTTTGCACGACGGCATCCAGGCTGATGGAATCCACCGACGCCGTTGTGCACGTGCCCTGCCCAATGATGCGGGCACATCCTCCATCTGCTGGGGTGCAGTTGCTGTGATGTCCACCCATGCTGGACCTCCGACTCCCGACTGTGGCAGGGATGGGATCCCCACTGAGCTGGCTGCATTGGTCAGGGCAGGTCCACAGGGGGCCCTAGTGGCATCTGGGCCGGAAGACGGCATGGAGAACGACTGGCGCATAGTCTCCACAGAGGAGGAGAGGGCCGCCAGAGTGGCCGACACATGTACAAAACCTCTGACCATGGACACTCCCAACTGGGCCACGTTGGCACGCTGCTCTTTGTGATGACGTGCGTGCTCCCTCTGGGAAGCACGCACGTCATCACGAATGTCACACGTGCGCAACGTGACACCAATCAGGACCTTCTCCATACGGCCAGGGGTCCCCTCGTCCGCAGGTAGAGGAGTGTCAGATAACATTGACATCCCCCTTACCTGCGGATGGGCCTGGGATGGGGCATCCCTGTTGGTGCATGGTGGTGCAGTCACAGTGTCAGGGACAGTGACATGCACAGGGCCCTCCACGGCGAGCTGTGCTGCCTCCTGCCCCTTCCCCTGGACTGCACCACTTGCACCAGTGGTACCACCAGGCCCCATGTGCGGCTCAGTAGCAGCCTCCTCCTCCTCTGTGGAAACCACCAACCTGGATGGCTCCACACCATCTTCCGCCATTGCAAGCCCCTGTGGGGGCTCACCCACCCCTTCCGCTGCGGCCGTAGTGATAGACGCAGCACCAGTCCCCTCACTCCCGGACAATGGTAAATTCTGGGAGGGTGACTGGGCCTTGCTCCACAGCGCCGTCTCTGCCCTCTTCATCACTTGACGCTGTGTAGAGGGAGACATAGAACACAAGCATCAGGGTACTGTACAATGGTCCCCTAGACAGGAAGCAATAGCAGATGAGTGGCACTGTCAAACATCACTTCCATCATGTCCCTCCACAACACATGGGTCAGTGCAGGCAAAACACATGCAGTAACAGGCATGGCGCATGCAATGAACATTAGCATACATGTCCAAGGGACTCTTGAAACCTACAATGCTGGTTTGAAACTCACATGCATCATGGGTCATGACTATCACATGCACACACTTCACCGTAGTTTCATCCATCTGGCCTCGTACACCCCAGACTCAGTGGATACAAGGATGAGTAGGCTGCATCAGTGAATCTGAACATTGTCACAGACATGTGTCATGCATCCATGGCATTTAGAAGTCACAGACACGCAAGTCAGACACACAGACATGGACACCATACATGTCCATGACCGCAGCACCCATATCTCACACCCCATCCATGTCCAATAACAGAGACAGGCATGCATTAATGTGTGCATTCCGCATGCTGCTCCGCATGTTGCATTGTAACACATGCACCTACCATGTGGTTCACACATTACTGGTCTCACATGCATGACCATGATGTCCCTGCACACACACATACGTACATGGCCTATGACACAAATACAGGCAAGTATCAGACAACCAGCACCCTGCAACATGCCCTGTCTCACACAGCAATGCTTGGCCACTTACTGCTTAACTCCAGACGGATCTGCCTCTGAAGGATCTGGGCGTGGAGCGCTGGGCCTATGCGTTCCAGGACCCTCATCTGGATGGTACTCATGCTGCCCCGGCCCCCCTCCATGAGGTGCCGGGCATTTATGAGAGACCTGGACCTCAAGTCCTCCCAGCGCTTCTTGACCTTCCTTGATGTTGCGGGTTGCCACCCCCTCTGCGTTGATGGCAACCACAAAGTCGTCCCAGATCCTATCCCGTCCTTCCTTGTTGGCGCGTGATGTTCCGAAGAGGGCATCATAATGCCCCAGGACATGCTCCACCAGGACACCAACTTCCTTCTGACTGA
Source organism: Ambystoma mexicanum (assembly GCF_040938575.1). Classification (NCBI taxonomy): domain Eukaryota; kingdom Metazoa; phylum Chordata; class Amphibia; order Caudata; family Ambystomatidae; genus Ambystoma; species Ambystoma mexicanum. The sequence goes on along the minus strand of NC_090935.1, from coordinate 470,967,454 downwards.
AGCTGGAAGCCCTCTGCCCCTCTGGCTGGGGTTCGCCAGTGGTCTCAGATGGTGTTTCCCCCGACATGGCGACCCCCGAGGCAGGCGTGGGTTGGCAACTGGGTCCTGGGGCTGGGCTGTGGAGCGATGGTATCCCAGTTGGGAGTCTTCTGTTCCAGCAGGGGTGGACACAGCAACTGGACCCCTGCAGATGGCTGATGTGCAGGCACCAAATAGCAGGGCACGTGGGCAGCAGGCAGTCAGGCAGCAGCAGATGGCAGGTGGGAGCGTGCTCGGGGCTCTGGGGGGCAGGAAAATGGCCTTCAGGGCAGGAGCGAGGTCTTCCATGTGTTTTCGCGTGGCCAGCTTGATACTGAGTGATTTGGCACGTGAAAAAATTGCACGTCAGCGTGTAATTCGAGGAAAGGCCCTTAGCACATAAGCGCGTCAGCGATTGCATTGGACCAAAGGCCCTTCGCGCGTAAGCGCTTCTGTGACGTGACGCGGGCGTGCACGGGCGTTTCCCCCGTGACGTGAGCACAGTGGATTTGCGCGAGTGCAAAAAAAATGCACGTCCCCGTGTGAATGCGTGTAATCCGAGGAAAGGGCCTACACGCGTAAGTGACGTGACACGCGCGGGCGTTTCCTTCAGCATGGGTTAAAGGTGAGCGGGGCCTGCAGTTCGCTGTACGTGCCTTTCATGGAGACCGACGTGTGTTGCTGCTTCGTGTTGTTTCGCGCGCCATCAAAACTTCACAGCTATCAAGGACGTATCTCTTCTTTTGGCGGGGGTATTGGCTATGCGTGTTTTTCTGCATCGCGCTAGTCAGACGGTGAGTCGCGCACACTATTATTCCCACTGCGGGTGCCCCTGTGTATCTCAACGTTTTTGATGTCATAATAGCCTGCGTGTCCCACGTGTATGCGTTTTTCGTGTTACTGGGTGCCACCGTGTACTGCGGGAGGTTGAATCCACGCACGTAGGCTGCATGGTTGCGTGCATGGTTTTCCAGCAGTTTTGGGGTGCCTGAGCGTTGCGTGACCCTTCACTACATCACTGAGGTCACATACAGCCTTGCAGGTGCAGGGGGGCTGTTAACATCTTGCTTCCCACCCCCTTCACCCCAATTGCCCAGGTCAATTGTGTTGTACACCTCCCATTGGCACTACTCCATCTGTGCCGGCACTACTACATCTGTGCCATGGTTGGGAGGACACCAAAGGTGAGGGGCGCCTCAGCTGGGCGTCCTCCTCATGGCGGGCGTGGTCAGGGACGTGGCCGGGGTGACCAGTCAGTAGGGGGACTCCAGGGTGTCCAGGGCAGCCGCAGAGGGGGAAGAGGCAGGGGTGCGCCACTTGAGCACGATGTCGTGCCATGTGTTGGTGCAGTCAAGCCACCACCCCCTGTGGTTCCGGGAGATGCAGCTTCTGCATCTGGCACTGGCGCCCGTGTGACCCGGCAGTCCATTCCATCAACTGCCACGGGCACAAGGGTAGTGGTAGCTGCAGGTGCAGCTGTGGACACCGCCCCCCAGGCTGAGGGTCTTCCAGCGCAGCCTGCGTTGGCACTTGAGGAGCCCTTGGAAGATTTCCAACAGGCCAGGAGGGAAACCATAGGGGCACGCAGGGCTGCCCTGACCAAGACACGTGTCCCTGGTGTAGTTATGTCATCTGCTGCCCCAAACAGCTGGATGTTGGCAAGTGCAGGGGTAGATGCACCTAACAATACCCCGGTTGTGAGTCTGCCAACCAGGACAGTTGCGGTCAATGACCCTGCCACAGCGGATGTTGCTGCGCAGGGTCCATTAGAGGGCACCCAGCTGCCACTGACAGAAGTCAGGCCTTTGGTCGTCCCTCCACCTGCCACTCCCTTGGCTCAATCCACCGAACCCACTGGCCATACTGGTCAGGGCGGCATTAGCCAGCCAGGGTCTGAGCCACAATCCAAGAGGAGGAAGGTTGCACCTGTAGCACAGGCTGGGACCCCACACACAGCCACGACCTCCTGCACGTCGAGGAAGAAGCATTTCTGCAACCAGGAACTGGACTTCCTCGTGGGCTACGTGCAGGGCCACAGCCGTGACATGCTAGTGGGTGCCAATAGTCAGACTACGGCTGCCCAACGTGATACCCACTGGAAGCATGTTGCGGAACATGTCAGTGCATTCGGCCATGAGGTGCGCACGGCGCAAGAGTGCAAAAAGCGTTGGAATGACATCAAACGCAGTGCTAAGGCTAAGCGTGCCTCAAATTACAACTTGACTCTGGTAACTGGCGGTGGGCCTGCACCAGAGGAGGAAGTCCTCACTCCGCATGAGTCACTCGTTGCGGAGTTCATACCATCTGAATTGGTCGAAGGAGTGGGAGAGATGCCGGACTTTGATGCCCAGTCCAGTGAGTGTTTATGCGTGTTTGGTGAGGACGTGTGTGTTTTACTTGTGGGATGTGTTGTGCATGATTGCCACTACATGTGACGTGTACATGGTTCGGATGTGCAAGTAATGCAATGCTTCCGTGATGCATGTCTGCTCTGCTGGATGGTGGACATGTGGAGCAGATGGGGACTGTCCGCATCAAAACTATTGCACCCTACTCACATGCTGGTTACCAGTATGCCCCTCCGGTCCATGTTCCAACTCACTGGCCCTTCTGCATGTAGCATGGGGTGACCTTCCTCGCAGCCCAGACACGATGTCATAGCATGACTGACGTGCATGTGTCCTTTGCCTGCATACGGGTACTCCATGTAGGCATGCTCCCTTGCCCCTCCACTCCCCGCTCTGCACCCCAATTCCACCTTTGCACTGGTCTGCTTCAATATTGCCGTTGGGTACTTCCCTGTTAATGCGTCCTGTCTACATGCTAACTTCCCGCAACTAATCTGCCAGACATATGCTGTGTGGTACAGCATTAGTACTTGATGCAGGGTATCTCACTTGTACTGTGCAGAGGTCAGATGCCCCGCAGGGACATGAGTGCCCATTCATGCTCCATGTGCATTGCACGCATGCCCCTATGTGTCCTTGACTGGATGATCACTGTAATACAAGTCCTGGGTGACATACATTGCATGGCATTTCATCAGCCTTCCCATGTCAACTGTGGCTCAGTACTGCGTTGCACACATGTTCAGGGTCTGACAATCTGGGTGGGTCACAGGCCTCAGCCTGTTTAATGGCCAATGACTCTGTCCAACTGGTGTAGTGTCTTCTTCACACGTGGGTGGCCTCCAGACCTTTCATCATGTGTCCTGCTTACTGTCCCATCATCATTTGCAGTGTTGTCACTTGACTCACATGAAGCTGTTGATGCTAGTCAACACTGCCTGTCAACACCCAAGTCTATGGTCAGCCTATTGATACCATGCTAGGCATCCATGCTTTTGCATTTGGGTGGAGGGGTGCTTTGCTTGTAGATATGCTACCCATTGAATGTACATTGCATGTGATGCCTCAAGTTGACCTTGTACTGCCTTCACATTTTCTGACACACACCATGAAGTACTTGTACATGTAGGTAGTGAGTAACATACACATTGGCTGCACTGCATAGACCCACTTCAATGTAAACTGCCACCTTTCAACAGGTCTGATCACAGAAGCAATTCCAAGTTGACCCAGCATGCATGCCAGGTTCTATTTTGTGTGTCACATGTCTGCCTGATGTTGTCGGTGTGTGTGTGTTGTGTGCTTCTGACATGTGTAGTGACCTTTTTTCTCTCTATTTTTCAGATGATGACGCAATGGAGCCGGAGGATGGTGTTGTCATGCCAGGCACAGGGTTGGTATCACTTCATCAACCCGGCACAAGTGGGGGTCGTGGGGTGGCAGGCCACGAAAACCCCCAAGTGCTACAGGCCATCTTGTCTCTGGCTGCCTATGAGTCCAGCCCTGATGACAACTTTGACGTCCATGTCGAGTTGGATGAGCATCAGGTCCATGTGTCAGGGGTGAGTGATTCTGATGTGGACACTCCTCTGTCCGCGACATCTGCACTGAGGGGTCAGACAGTCTTGGGACCTCCGCCCGCGGTGGATCGGTACGCAGGGTCACCCTCCACACCAGTCACTGATGTGCCTGGGACATCACGTCGACGGGAGCATGTAGTCGTGCAGCCGCGGGCGGTTCCAACATGACGAGGACACCCGGTCCTTGGGTCCCGCAGGGGTCAAGCCCAGCAACGCGGTCGCCACGCGCAACCGCTGTATACTGAGTGGGAGCAAGACATGACTGCCAATTCAGAACGGCAGGGGGCAGCAATGGAGAACATCGCTGAGAGCATGGAGCGTGTGGCCCGATCCGTGCTCCCCCCTCCTAGGCAGGTGCTTCTACAGCAGCAGGCGGCACGGTCCACGGCCCGCTCGCTCAGGCTGGGCATGGCGGTCTCAGACAGGGCACGCCAGGCTGAAATGTCGTCTGTGCATCAAGCAATTGCTGCTCACACAGAGGCACACATGGAGGCCCTGAGGGAGGAGTATGCTTTCCTCAGATCCACTCTGATGTCCCAGAGGGAGCGGTCAAAGGAGAGGTTTGCACAGCTTGAGCATACCATCTTGGCTGAGCTACAGGCTTGCCGGGAGGGTCAGCGGTTGTCCAGCCAGGCCTTGCAGGAGGAACTCTGTGTTACACTTGCTACCTTGCAAGAGGAAGCACGTGTATCACGGGCGGTTCTGCATGCAGACCTACAAGTCATCACCACACAGAACCAGGCTCACCCGTCCGGCAGACTTGCTGCCGACGAGGGGCAAGCTGCGGCTAGGCGTGGCCAGGCTACTGTGCCACGTCCTCCTTTCCAGGATGAGCCAGACTCGGACGACAATCTATCTCCCACATAGGTCGGGCTGTGTAGGCGTTGAGCCCATGGAGGTTTTTTTTTGGCTCAGCATCATCGCATTTGGGTGTAGAGCAGCACCCTGTACCTCCCCCCTCCTGGGTGTCCCCCCCGGGTCGTATGTGGCCATTTTTGATTTTTCTTTTAGTTTAGTTAGTTAAGTTTCTGTTTGATAGTTTAATTAGGTAATGTAGGTTTTTCATAGTTAGTGTAATTAGTTAATATAGTTTAAAATTGCTTGTCTATTGTGCTTTCATGTGACAGTGTGGTGCTTTGTGGCTCTTGAAAGCATCCACTGTCTGTTCCAGCTGGGCCCTTCAGGCTTGTCTTGTGTATGTGTTTGCTGCTTGGGGTCCTTGACTCAGATATGCCACTCCTGCTTCCCTTATCCATGGGCTCGCAAGGATGGTTCGGTGTAACAGCCTATTACACAAGGGCTTTGGACTGTCAGATCTGTGGCATGTCTGCTGCTGTGGAACTTGTGTTAACACCCCTAGTGGGGATGATTGGGGTGTTATTGACCACTGATCTGCTTTTTCTAGATGGGGTGTTTCATGATTCATGTGTACATTTATTGCTATGCATTGTGTAGTATGTTTCTTATCTTTACTGGACATGTGCTTGTTGCAATTCACGCCGTAGATAGTGTGTTCCACACTTTGGCTGTGAAAGACGGACTGATGGTATGATTTCTGATGTACGCCTCTGACATGGTCCAGTGATGTGATGCCTGAAGAGACACACACAGATTAATCTAATGCATTAATCATGCGTTTCATGCCCTTTCTGCAGGGGGAATGAGCCTCCAGACCACCTTTGCCAGCAGACATGGGCCATTGTACATCTGGAATCTGGACACGTTTGGTGGTGCCCACATCCACATGTGTGCGCAAGCAGAGGCACAGGGATTGCAATCATACATCCTAAAACTGCTGACGTGTTTCAAGGGACTCCAGGCAAGGTGAGCAGCAAAGGGGGGCCACAACACAGCAAACCTTCCACCAGGCCAGTTGCACATGCATGCTTAGTAGCAGCACTGAGGGTGAGCTTGGACGAATATTGGTTTTGAAGCGCACAATACAGCTCAGATGTGTTGGTGGACTCATGGCTAGTTGATTGTAAGGTTGTCTGGGGCACCTGCAGGGGCAGTGGCACATTCCCTCCGGTCCACCATGGTCCATTGAGGCACTTGTATCACCCATGTAGCGTTCCGAGACATGGAAAGAAGCAGCTCACAGGGACAGACAGCAAGGGACAGACTCGGGTGCAGTGCATTTCATTTCCATGTAGAATTTGTAACATGCACTGCCTACTTTATTTGGGTCATGGTGGAACACAACTTGTTCTGAAGTCATACCTTGCTATATGCGTCTGTCTGCTTACCCAGGGAACATTGCATGTTGTGTGATTCGTGACACATTGGTGTTCCATTTGCCACACACCCACCGGCGCCTGACTTACTGCATTGACTGTGTATGAACCATCACAGGGGTAATGGTACGTATGGGTACGAAGCATCCACACCAGATTGTCTGTTTGTAGAGTAGTTTGTTACTTTGGGGCATATTTGGTGGTGTGTTTGTGTGTTATGGGCACGCACAGATTTTTAACTGTGGCTCTCTTTGCAGCATTGAAGTGCTCCTGTTACCGGACCTGAGAGTGCGCAGGCAGGAGGCCAGCACTCACCCCAGAGATAAGTTTCTCTTTGACTTCCATTTCAGTGAATTGCTGCTATGTGCATGATGAACAAGTTTGGTATGATTGTGTATGTGTTAATGTGAGTACTACATTTTTGGGTATTCCCTACTTTCCCCTGTCAATCCTACTCCCCTCTCCTGCCCCTCATTCCGGTTATCCAGTATGCCAACGCCTGTCCGACTGCATATACATGACCCTCCTTCCCCACCAGGGTCTCAGAGGCCTGTGTGAGTTTGACCTTGCAACCACCCAGACCACGGTGGGGGTGGTTGGTTTGTGCCACTCCTGCACCTGTACACGGGAGCAGTGACAGTACACATCCGTTTGTGGTGCATCATTCTATGTTATGTACCACACATGGTACACATCCTGTTGTGACATTGTTTTACTGTTCTACCTTGGTTGTTACATCATTGTGGTAGTACTTGGCCTTTGTGAGGTACTGCTACTTCAAGTCATCTACTGGAGGCTGTTCTGGCTAGTTTTTCTGCCTGCAGGCTTTTTTCTTGGCTTCTGTGTTGGCCTGCTTTGAGTTCTCTTGGATGTAGTGTTTTTGCAAATCAAGGTGGACTCTGAGGGTGCAGGCAACTTTTTACACACAAGGTGGGAGATGGTGACAAAGGGGAAGGATGATCCTGTGGCCAGGTGAAATTCAAGGATAAAGGCTCCATAACCCCGGTGCAGTTGTTCAGTGGGTCATGGTGATTTGTGAGGGAGGGGGGGTGCTTTGTTGGTGATAGTTGCCTTGCCCTGCAGTGTGATGGGCACCCTGACATTGTAATTGTGGTATCCTATGTACATGATGTGTTCTGCTGATCAATGCCTGTTCATGTGTTGTGTTTACCTTTCAGGTGTGAGGGGATAGTTGTGGTTTGACATGCTGGGGTGCACACATGGTGAATGTTCACATGTGATGTGTAGAGGATACTGATGGTCACTTGATTGCACATGCATATGTTGAGTGCATGTCCCTACTGACCCACACACTCGCACTATAATGCACTACATGTACAACCACCCTTCCATGTCCACGTGTACACTCTGTTTTCCTTCTGTTGCCCACTGTGTCCCTGCTGTACATGTCCTACGACCAATTGTGGATCCTGTACATGCCTAATTTGCTTTTTGATGTGGTTTGTCGCTTAGATGTGATGCTCAGGGTGTGCATCACACGCAATGGCTGTTAACTGTGCTGTGCACTGAGCAGTGTGTTGCAGGAGGTGGGCACGGCACACAGAAGCTGCAGTGTTGATTTTGCAATGCACAATGTGCATGTAGACAGGCATTCATTGTTATGTTACAACTACAACGTTTGGAATGCATTTGGGTATGACTTATTTTGGGTGGGAGGTTGTTGGTCAGTCATTTCATCTGATTCCATGTCAGGCATCATTGTCTGATGCCAATTTACATTTTTCACATGGCAATGTGTACCTTATTGGTACTGTGTTGGTGTATGGCTATTGCTTGCCATGTCATGTTGTGGGTTGGGAGGGTTTTAGTGACATACCAGTGATAGTCATGGCCTGTTTTTCAGGTATGTGTGATTCACACCTTGCATGTGTGCCTTTTGGTCACACAGGATTGCTTGCAGCTAGGGATGCACACAATGTGGCACTTCCATGGCAACAATCTCAGGGTGGTAAGGTTGTGACAGTTGACTGTCTCTTTGTCATCATCGATTGTCACTTGGTATGTGCCAGGCCTGTGTGCACTCCGCAGGGGTGGGAGTTTAGGTGAAAAATGTGTCCACAAGCTGGGTCCGGGCTTCCTCGCCAGGTGCCCTATCCCCACCCATGGGCAGCGCCTGTGGTTGGGGATATGGGGGCACCACCATGTCCACCGGTAGGCCCTCCCATGTTGCAACATTGTGCAGGACACATGCTGCCACAATGATCCTGCACACTACTGGGGGTGCATAGAATAGCTGCCCACCAGAGCGGTCAAGGGAGCAGAAGCGTGACTTGAGCACTCCGAATGTGCGCTCCACTATGGCCCTGGTTGCAATATGGGCTGCGTTGTATCTTACCTGGGGTGGTGTGGTGGGGTTCCGGATTGGCGTCATCATGTGGTTGCTCAGAGGGTAGGCACTGTCCCCTGGAGAGGTGATAATGGTTGTGATTATTGGGGTTTGTGTATTTGTGTGTTTGTGTGTAACATGCATGCATAGTTTGCATAAACAGAGGTGATGATTCCCTTTGCATCGCATACCACCTATACATTGATGGAATGCCAGTGCTTGCGGTTTTGGTAGATGTGCTCAGTGGCCCTAGGTGGACGTAGGGCCACATGGGTGCAATCTATGGCACCAAGCACTTTGGGGAAGTGTGCCACCCTGTAAAAGTCCAGGACAACGGCCTGCCTTTCTGCGGGTGTTCTGGGCATGTATATGTGCCTGCGGACTGAGGGGCGCGCTGTCATGATTACCAAGACCTTGTGTAGGCAGCGTGACTGTGTGGCCTGTGAGACCCCCCCCACTATGGCAGTAGTCCGCTGAAATGACCCAGTGGCCAAAAAATGCAGGACATTGAGCACCTTCTCCAAGGGGCTCAATGCTTGGGAGCAAAGGGTGGGGGATCTAAGGTCATCTTCCCACTCCCTGACCAGGTCTAGGATGATACGGCGTGGAAACCTATACCTGCCATAGACCTGGTCGTCAGGCAGCCCAAAAAGGCTTGTCCGTGGTGAAAAAATGTGTGCCCTGGCTATTCTCCTCCTCCTGCGGTGTCCCACGATCAGTGCTGCGACAAATGGGGCATTCATCGTAGCTGTATATACGTGTTTGTTGTTTGCGTGCACTTTTATACTGTGCGTGGGGACGCTTCCGCCTGCCTTCGTGTGGCAGACGCATTCATGCCTGTGTGCGTCTTTTGCCGTGCGCGGGTTTCCCGTATTCGTATCCATGAATACAGGTTGTTCGCATGCATGTGGGCGTTCCGTGTAGTTCCCTGCAGTACTTCCCCAGTTACGCCTTCTTTTTCACGCGTTATTCCCCATTCTGCGTGTTACGGCCACTGTTGCGCCTACTTTTGTTGTGTGCGCTGTGCTATGAGCGCTTTTGCTGTGCGTGTAGCGCACGCCGTTTGATGACGTGTGTGCCCACGTGCGACATACACCGATTTGGCGCACAACCAGTGGGAACCAAGAGCAGCGCCTTCCTTGAATGCACGCGTTCGCGCGCGCTTGCTTTCTCACGCTTGCGCCACCTTGCGCCTGCTGCACTGGGATTTTTGGCACACGTTTGCTCCATGAATCGGCCCCTAAGTGTGTTGTTAGTATATTCCTCTGCGTATTATTTTTTGTTTTAAAGGCAGTGAGGGGGTTCGTGGGCAGCGCGACTGTCCGGGATGTCCTCAATTAACCAAAATGGGTGTGTCCGAAGGACACTATACCTGTTTATATTGTTGGCAATCAAATTGGAGGTGTCCTCAGGACACATAAGATGTCCGCCTATCCGCAATTAACCAAAATGGGGATGTCCTAAGGACACTGTACCTGTTTGCACTGTCCTCAATCAAGATGGAAGTGTCCTTAGGACACACAAGATGTCCGCCTGTCTGTAATTAAACAAAATGCGGGTGTATCCTAAGGACACTATACCTGTTCGAATTGGCCGTAGTCAAAATGGGGGTGTCCGCAGAACACTAAAGACGTCCGCATGTTCGTAGCTATGCAAAATGAAGTGTCCTAAGAACATTCACCCTGTTTGCATTGTCCGTAACCAGAATGAATATGTCTGTAGAACACATAGCCCGTCCACCTGTCCGCAAAGTTGTGACGCACATTTATTTTTTTCGGGTATCTGAACACTGTCCGTAGAACACCCGCGCGCATGCATAGCACACCCTTGCCCCTACGAACATCGTGCCTGTGCGCAACTGTCAGGCGCACGTGTGTCGCACTTTTAATTAGTTCGGGGACTGGAACACTGTCCGTAGAGCACCCGCACGCATTCATAGACCCGACCCACGCATTTGGTGTCCTATGGACAGCTGTCCCATTCGCCAACGTATTCTCGTCGTCATAATGTGACCGTACCCGCGCTAAGCATAACAAACACTGTCCAGGCCCCCGGACACCTAAAAAGTGTTTTTTCAGCAATCCAAGGTATTTTCCTGGGAAAGTTCACCCTCGCACATGTTCCACACCATGTCCCTGGCGATCTGCATATTTTCCGGAACTTTTTGAGCCCTTTCTTGTTGTTCGAAGTGTTTGGGGGCACAGCGGATGTCTGTGAAGCATGCCCCAGCACCTCTATAAAAGGCCACACCCCAGAGCTGCCCCTTATTCTGTTTTTGGGCTTCCAGGACAGAGACTGCTCCTTGTTGCATTGAATTCCTCTTGCTCTTTGAAACAGCTGTCCTGATGGTATCCATGGCTGCTGCAGGTGCTACTGCTGGTTCAGCAGCACCCCCAACCCCTCCACCACCAACACCTCGCAGAGGGCCTGAAGAGGGGAACAGGCGTCAGGATACAGAGGAGAGTGATGAAGAGGATGAAGAGGATGAGGTAGTGGAAGTCCCTACTACTAGTTCTCACCGTGAATCTTGGGTGTGGCGGTTATTTACCACTGTTTATTGAGTACCAAAAGCATGTGCACACAAAGTGACCTGCATTCAGTGCAAGATGGTGCTGAGTCGTGGAAAACTGGGTTTGTACAGCTATGGTACTACCTCAATGAAGCAACACCTGAAACTGTTCCACGGTGGGGCTATTCGTAAGGTTGTACCTTGCGATAAACATAGTAGGTTGAGTGCCTCTGCAGCATCCTCCGTTTCAGCTCCTGTCACCACAAGAGACAGTCCTGTGGGGCTGGGCATCCCTCCAGCTGCCTCGCAGGCCATATATGATGCTATTGATCCATACCTTTCGAGGGCCCAGTATTGTGCATGTACTGCGACACAGACTGCTGCTTTCGAGACTGTGGTCAAGGAGCATGAGAAGAACTGCTACCTACCTGAATAAGGCCGACCCTACATCTTCCTCTCTCCACTTTCCCTTTCTTAACCCCCGTGGTTGGTGTCCCTTCCTTACCCTCCTTTCCCTTCCTTTCCTTGTGTGATGTGTTTAAAAAACCCCAAAAAATATAAAACAACAAAAACAAAAAAAAAGGCTCTTTTCTGAGCCGCCTTTCACAGTTCAAAAAGAGAAGTGTCAATGAAATGCGCAGGGCCCTGTGCATTTTCAGAAGTCCGCGGACACCTAAAATCTGTGCAGTACTGCTCTGTCACAACCATTGCACCTTTCTCTGCGAGGAAGTGGTGGCTCTGAAAAGAGCCTTTTTGTGGTGTTTTTTTGTGTTTCGAAAACTTCAAATGGTCAACACCTACTGCAAAATGGATTGCTGTACTTCCAAAAAAGGTTGCAATGCATTTTGTATATTTCGCAGAAGAATCTGTTTGCCGGCATAAGTAAGATGTACTCCATCTCTGCGAAAAATGTGTGTACTACGAAACATAATGTTTTCATTGTGAAAAGCGGACATACCAAAATCTTTCAAAAAGGCACGGACAGCCTTGTTAATATTGCAGTTTGCTTTCTCAATTTGTGGACCAAATGAAGAAGAACACAGCCACATTTGTCTCTGCGCAATACGGGAAAAAATTACTCTGGAGTTTAGATACATGTCCATGACTTTCTCAAGTCCTTCTTTAATTGCAAATTGCAAAGAGATTCCAGACACATGTCCTAAACTGTTCCCTCCACAATTAATAATAATAATGATGTCTGGATGACGCTGTGTCACCAAAGTAGCACAAAGAGGTACCAAATCCAGCCCCTTCATTTCATGCACTCCATGCCAGTGCACTTCCACATGAGGGAATCCAAGATGTACAGCCACTCCGCAGCGATCTGCATGCACCTCCAACCAATTTATCCACGAATCTCCCAAAATCCAAACAATCTGCTTTCTGAAACACACAGCCATAGCTATCTCCTCTCCTCCCCTCTCAAGAAAAAAGACTTTCTGAAAAAATCTCTGCTTGCACATCACACCCAGTAAACCCTATTGACCAATCCCTTGCTGTGCTACATCTCATTTGCATGCCTCTCAACCTCAAAAATCCTGTATGTAATATGCGCTGGTCGCGGACAACAGCGGTGTCCATGGACAAATCAAAAAATCTGAGCGTGGGGAAGGAAAATTTAAATAGTGTGCCCCATTTCCCCTTTGAGGTTGGCTCTGAAAAGAGCTGTTTTTTTGTTTTTTTGCAGATGCTTCAGAAACACCTTTTATTTTGTATTTCTTTGGGTTTTTTTTCCTAATTTTCGTTCCTCCAAAAATCTTCACATTACCTTCTCCAAAGCAAACCTTATGTTCCAAAACTGCATGGCATTTCCCATACAAGATAAAGACATGGCGTCTTCTTTAAAGTAATCAACATTACCAGAGTCAATGTTCTCATTGTTGCAAAAGAACATTCCAGCTCTAGTCATACAAGCAAGCATGCCTCGGTTGATTAAGCACCTACCAATATTTTGCTGAGGACAAAAAACAGAACTATTGTCCCATATTGGCCTAGGTATCAAACCAGAAAATATCTTGCCATTTGGAAGTACTTTCATTACCTCCTGAACCAAGTTTTGCAGATCTTGCAACAAAGTAGGGGCACTGACATAGCCCAAATGCAAAGCACCACAGTGCAGAACAACCACATGTGGACTATTATACCTAGCCATATGCTGACAAACTTCTAGCATTGCCTGCAAATTAAAACCAGGCCCAATGCACCATACCACCTCCACTCCTTTTCAAAATGGTTAGTCACATTCCTAGATTTAGCATACTGCTCCAAATCATTCACATCATTCACAAACATATCTCAAAGCACCACCACCCTGACTTTCTCCACCTCCGCCATCTTCACTACACACAGCCTCTCTCAATACGAAGCAGAACCTCAACCCCTGATTGGCTAATCCTCAAAATACACTCCCATTTCATGCTTGTAAGCCCTGGATGTGGCATGTCCTGTCTGCAAACAGCCACGCTGTCTGCAGAGTGCGTAAGTTACACTGGGGCAGCACTTCTAACCTTTCCTCTTCACTCTCTGCACCATTCCCTCATTGATACTGTTAAGCAGTCACAGAACCATCCCCAATCACATGCAAGACCTCTACATCTAACTCCATCATCACAATTTAGCACTTTAGATGTACTGTTGATCACTCCGAGTACAATTGCGCTGTGACTGCAAAGCACCTACAGCAACTACTAGTAAACTCTTCAACATTTCTACTTGCAGATTCATGCACATCCACATGCTTGAACACAAAGTACAGGTATGAATATTTTTTGCACAGTACATCATACCTGCCAACATTCTGACCCACCTGGAAATACTACACCAAATGCTGCTTTAGTTTGCCTAGACCAGTTTCAACAGCAGGTCAAGTAAACAACTTCATGTCTTCAGTTAGACATAGGGCCTCATTACGACCCAGGCGGTAAGGGGTTTACGGCAGCGTTAACAGCGCCGACCCTTACCGCCTGAGTACGAGGTCCCTTAGCGCCATGGCGCTTTTAACACCTGCTTTTAGCAGGTGTTAAAATCCATGGCGCTAAGGGACCATGGAGTTAAATACGCCACCGTAATTTACGGTGGCGTAATTAACGCCTTCCCCACTCCCATTATGCCCTATGGGGCAGAAATGGGAATGGGGAAGGGTAAATGGGGATTGGGGACTTACCGCCCCCGCCAACCTCGGAATGGGGCGGTAAGTCCGCCAACCACCATGGCGTAAATGTAGTTTACGCCATGGTGGTAAAGTCACGGCCCAGGCGGTAACTTACCGCCTGGGTCGTAATGAGGCCCATAGTGTCAAAGGTAAATCACCTAATAACACATATTACATAAAAAGAACAGAAGAATCAAAATACATCAATGATTACAATGCAATCAGTTCCCTCCTATGGAATGCAAACATAGGTGTGCAGTACATTATAGGCATTTCCACTGCAGTTGCACGACATGCCACAGCCTACTTAACCAAATCAGAGAAAACAGAGCTTCAGGACCTCTGGGATGACATATCATCTGACAAAGAACTATTACAGAAATTGTACAGCTTAGACATAGAATTGCTCTCATAGAGAATGTGGCTGCTATGAAGCTGCAAACCGCTTAGCCGGTACTGCCTTGTGTGGAAAATCTGACAATATAGTATGGCTAAGTCTTGGTCCTGCTAAATCTAGAAAAAGAGTTCTCAAACCATATGAGGACATAGAAACAACAGCCAAAAATGATACCAACAGCCAAGACATTTTGAAAAACAATTTACTGGACACATACTACCCAAACAGGAGTACCACTTTGGAAACCATGTGTCTCTACCACATAGCCCAAGACTTCACATACACAAATAATATTAAACCAGATGAAAGGAAAGGTAGATACAGATTAGCAAATTGTGAAGGCAGCTTAGTGAAACTTACCAAACGTATCTTAATTAATCATATCAAATTGTCATTAAAAACTCCTCAACATAAAAACAGTATTACATGTCCCTGCTACAACTTTTTAAACCATGGAGAAAAGAAGAAGAGGTACTAGATATGTATGACTCCTATGAAGACGCTTTCAAAGCACATGAAAGCACTATAACAGACGTAAACTTTACACAGTACCAAACAATGTTGCACAATGAACAGCAACACGAAAAAGAACTCCAGGCCCAACTAGATGTGGACACTCCTGACAATAATCAACCTTCTGTAACAGGAAGCCAAGAACCACTTGGACAGCCACTAATAGCAAATGAGACAGAATTAGCCATGACAGAAGTAGAAAACACCATTGGCCTCATTATGAGGTAGGAGGTAGCCATGGTGCTATTAGCACCATGGCTACCCCCCTTACCGCATACCGGGTCTGGGTTCTCGGAATGGGTACTTACTGGGTCATTCCAACCTTGGAGGACCCGGTAGGTCCCCATTCTGAGAACCATTCTCCATTCCCTTTTAAACCCCCATAGGGCTCAATGGGAATGGGGAAGTAGCTAATAAAGGTACCGCAATTTGCGGTACCATTATTAGCTCTGAAGTCCCTTAGCGGGTCCCGTCCTTAAAACCTGGTCAGACCAGGCATTAAGGAAGGGACCCGCTAAGGGACCTCGGAATATGGAGGTATGGGATTATCGGCACCAAGACCCTTAACGGTTCCGGTAATACCTTACCTCCAATCTCGTAATGAGGCCCCATGTGTCAGTATGAGTAATCTACAAAAGACTTTGCTGTACTGAAATCACAACTAAACACTCAGCAGCGTAGCATTTTCCAAGAAGTAATAAAACATATTGAACATGGTGTGCAACATGAAAATAAAAACTGTACCTGCCAAGATTACAAACCTATACTGCTATACGTGAGTGGTCAAGCTGGTTCAGGCAAAACATTCTTAATCAAAATCATCATCAAGGTCCTCCAACCATTGACAAACAACAAACTGTCAGCTGTTGTAACTGCCCCCACAGGTTTAGCTGCCTACAACATAGGGGGGGCACTTTATACCGATTACTACTCTTTCCAATAGAACACCAAAACAGATTAGGCTATTACAAACTTTCTACAAAAGCTGCAATGGAACTATGCAGAGTTTTCAAACAAATGAAAATGCTGCTAATGGATGAGGTGAGTATGGTCTCCAACCTAATGTTGGCTTTAATTCACCTCAGACTACAAGAGGTCCTCAAAACAGACTAAGAAGAGCTCTTTGGAGGAAAATACATTATTGTTTTCGGAGATCTTCTTCAATTAACACCAGTGAAAGCTGAACCTATTTTTAAAACCTTAGGGCACAAACTGTGCTGTAAAACTCTTGGCAGCATAGGAAATGTCAACCTTGGGCAACATTTCCAATACAGAGAATTAACTGAAAATATGCAGCAGTCTGTAGACCTGACATATGCCAGCATTTTAAAAAGTATTAGAGGTGGTGTATTATCTCAAGAAGCACACACTGGGCCTCATTCCGAGTATGGCGGTTAGGGATAGCGGCCACCGGTAACGAGACCGGTGGCGGTATTCCCTTACCGCCATACTCCGAGTTCCCTCTGCGCCCTCGCCCTTAACGCCTGCTTTGAGCAGGTGTTAAAGTCGAGCGCGCAAAGGGGCCTGCAAGCCAATAACGGTGACTGTAATGAACGGTCACCGTTATTTGCATCTTCCCCATTCCCATTGAGCCCTATGGGGGCTCATTTGGGAATGGGGAAGAGCCTTGGTGAATGGGGAATCACCGCCCCGCCAACCTTGGAATGGGGCGGTGATTCCGCCATCCACCAAGGCGCTGCCGGTCTGGGTACGGCGTCAACCAAGGCGTTAATAGCGCCATTGGTTAGCGCCGTACTCGGAATGAGGCCCACTATATTAAAAACCAGGCACATCCATGCACTCTATGGCCATAACTCATGTGCTACTGATGTCATGGTACAATTAGCACACAAAAATGTCAATTGTATGTCCTTGATGTCAACTCTTGCAAGCTGTTCAAAATGTTATTAAACAATGTTAGAGAAAGAAATGCAACCAATAGTTCAAATTGACTCCACAGACAAACAGGACGCAGATGGTATGACACTACCCATGTGTCAACAAGACACAACAAGGCTAAACACCTTGTAAAAATCTATCTCTAACACAGCTGGTTTGGAGAAAATATTAAAATTATATTTAACCTGTAGAGTAATGCTCAAACCTAACCTTAACGTGGAGCAAGGGGTAGTTAATGGAGCACTTGGTACAGTTGATGGCTTTCAAACATACCCACGTGAAAACAACATTTAGTTTGTCAATATTCTCTCTCACAAACTATCTAAAGTTAAAAGGATAAGACGCTCAACAGCCCGCTTCCTTCTTTCAAAGACATGTATGTACACAGAGAACAATTTTCTCTAACATACGCAGTCACCATTCACAAATCACAAGGTCTTACCCTAGATAAAGCATTGATAGATATTGGTAGCACAGTCTTTAAAGAAGGCATGAGCTATGCAACACTATCACACTTACCTACACCCGACAGACTATTTCTAATCAACTTTGATGCAAGTAAAGTAAATGCTGATATTTCTTGCATTGTACAATACAATAGACTGCGTTCACTCTACATCCCCATCTAAAAACCTTTCCTGTTCTGCAAAAAGCAAAACATTGTAAAAGAAAACTACTTCAGACTCAAACTATGCAGGATCTCACAGCAATTCCTCCAAAGAAAGTAAAAGAAGCTAATACTTCATCAAGGACAACAACCAAAGAAGAATCTACTGCTCAAAGTAACTCAATTACCTCTTCAAAGAAGCAAACACACTCCCAACAAATTACTTGGATACAGAACTGTCAGGTCCATTCAAATTTTCAAATACAACTGTTGTAAATTGCTTCACAAATGTAGCAATAAATATTCTATTCCAATTGCCACCAATTATTGACAACATTTACTTACACGGTACAGACCAATTGTGTTTGCAAATGTTAGTCCTTCATAGAAATGCAACCAACAATCCTGACAACAGTTACAGTGTTTCTGGAATAAGGCAGGAATTGGACTACAGTGCTGGAATGGTCAAATTCACTATAAGCTCACAAGATGATCCACAAGAATTTGTTTTGTACTTGCTACAAGTACTAGCAAACAAAAACATACCTATAAATGAAATCTTCCAGATTTCATACATGTGGAAACATACATGCACTCTTTGCAGGCATGTAGTACAAGAAGAAGTTCCTAATGAATGCTTTGTGTATGTATCATACCTAACTGTGAATCCATTCCATTTCAGCAACTTGTACAAAATGCAAACAATGCAAACAATGGCAGATTATGTACTACCTGCAATTCCTATAATCGTTCCACCTTACAAATACAGACACACAGTAAAATAGTAATAGTAATGCTTTTGCGTTATAATGCAGATGGTAACAAAACAACTGCAAGCTGACTGGATTCACAAATAGTCAAGTATCACATGGTAAACTTCACAACAATAGGTATAATCTACCACGCAGGAGCCACAACCAATGCAGGACACTACACTGCATATGTAAAAAAGAATAGTGGATGGTTTGAATGTAATGATAGTACCGTTACTCTAAAGCAGAGATCTGTGTATGAACATAAACAAAACTTGAACTTCAAAAGGATGACCAGTTAGAATAAGCCAACAGATATCTAACTGCCCCAAGATTCTGCAACAAAAAAACAGATAAATGAATACCACTAAAATTAAACAAGAAATAAACAGTTGGAATATGGCAACATGTATCTAACTGTCACAAAAATCTGCAACAAGCCAACAGATAGATGAATACAACTAAAATGGAAAAAGAAATAAACAAATAGAATATCCCAACTGCTATATAATTGCAACAGTACTACCACCACTTCCAAATGAAAAACATACACCTATTCAATTCCTCCTATTGAAATCAATGAAAGAAATATATTGTACCACAACGTAGAAAGTTTTTTTTTAATTCAGCATGGAATATTTTCCCACAGAACCAATGATTTAATCAACAAACACAGGAACTGAGCAAATTGCACAGTACAATGGTTTGAACTATATTACTTCTAAAGTACTATGAGGGTCGACAAAAAACAGAAATGTCTACTATTCAATGTGCTACTCATTATAAACTACCGACACTAACATGTGATTTTTTCTTTCATCACAGTGATTGAAAAAAAATGTGTGCCCCAACTACCCATGTCATGAAAAAACTGCATGCAACCACAAAAAGTCAAACAGTAAGTATATAATGATTGGGCTCACAAACACTACAGCATAATACATCCATTCAAGCAAACACCTGACCATAAACCACAATCCAAAATGTTTGCTTCCGTGGTTATCTTATGCTGCAGCGCTTGTTGCAAAACACTACAATCTTGACTGCATGGCCTGACCCAAACTCTTCATACAGCCTAAACAAAGGAAACAGTAAGTATATAATAATTAAACTCACAAACACTGCAACATAACACACCCATGCAAACGGACACCTCACCAATAAATACAACCCAAAATGCCTAGAGTCTTCAATACCAACAATCTGAACACAATCCAACAAACAAACACACATCATCTCACTATCGTATAAACACTATTACACTACTACCAATCAGTACTCGCATTTTTGAAAAAATATCCACTAAGCACCCCACATACCACAATAAAAATGTTTGCTTGCATTGTAGAGTTATACTGCGGTGGTTGTGGCCAGGGCCTAGAGTCTTGGGTGCATTGCCTATGGCCTATGGCCTTCGGCAATGCACCCAAGACTCTAGGCCCTGGCCACAACCACCGCAGCATAACACACCCATAGAAACAAACACCCGCCAAATGACCACAACCCAAAAACATAATACATCCACCGCAAAACTATGCACTTCAATTAACATTCTAATAAATAATTACAACCCATGTACAAACACTTCAATACATACCCTCTTCACCCAATGCTCTTCTAACAACCCAAAACCAACATCATACTAAACTAAAATAGCCAGTAGTGCGCCCAATGGTTAGTATGTCGGCGGACAACTGCGGTGACAGTGGCCACCGCGAACACATCACAGCCTTCTCCCACCTAAACAAATACAGCATTGGATCCATCGCTAACTCCTCCACCCTCTCCAAGCACTCATACACACCAACACACTCCCCAAAATTGGATTTATGCTCACTTCCAGCGCATGTCCGCGCATCCAATATAGCGACGCATTGAAACTATTTGATGTACCTCACGCCTCATCCCAGCCAATCAGAGAACACATTGCGTGTCCGTGTACATGACACAAGCTGATTATCCAATTAGTATCCTGCTCGTGGATCGAACAGGGAAGTGTGTCTGCAGAGCTGACATAGATGTCACTAATTTTTTTGCCTTCCATTTTGGTTGTTTAAAAAAAACTACTGGACGATTTACACCAAATTAATAAAAGCACGCTTTCAGGACCAAGCCGCCACTACTGCCGCAAATTTGGTGAAAATACATCCATCGGTTTGGGCTGTAGGCGTGACAGAAATGTTTTCCCATTATGTCTATGGGAAAAAAATAATTTTGGACCCCCCTTTAACTCTGCCCCCCCGGACCAAACTTTGCAAAAAATTCAAAGTGGGCCATATACTTTTTTTGCAAAGTTTGGTGAGGATTCGTCCAGGGTGAGCAAAGTTATAAGCCACCCAAAAAGTGTTCTTCCTATGGGTTTAGCAACTTAACCATAACTACCGCAGGCTATGAAATGTTTATATTATGGCAGTTACTAGTAAATTATGAAGTTTTACCACAGAACTAATTTTTGCCAAAATATTGACATGGAAAAAAAGGGGATTACAGATGGGAGTCTGCTGCAGACTCCTAAACCAATCCTTACAGAGAGGCTGGATTTGGGAGGAGATAAAAGGGTAACTGTCTAATTCTGGTTGCCAGAAATCTTGCACGGCACTGTCCAATATTGAGATCTTGATGTTGACCTCACTGGTATATAAAGTGGATGCACTATAAGAGTAGGAAGAGAGCTGCCAGAAATGACCATCTAACAGCCACAATGAAACGCCAAAAGGAGATTTTGCATCTGGGTGGAGATGTCTATTGCTGGGAAGGGCTACAAGCTGACTGGGCCCTATGGTGAAGAGCTGGGGACCATCCTTGAGAGTGGAGTTTTAATTTTGTTTTTTTTAATTTTGATTCTGGTTGCTCAAAGTCAAGCTTACACAAAACTTAATAAAAAAGAAAAAGCCTATAAATACATTAGTACATACATTGAACACATTTCATTATACATATTACCATAGTTCATCAGAACAATCCATAAAAAAACAAATAAAATCAACTATCATAAATTAGCAATACAGAAAAATTAGAAGGAGGAAGAAAGCCACATACACTCAGAAAGGGGATATCTAGATACCAATTACAGCAATACGTTTACAATTTCAGCATTATGCGACCAGCACTATTCAAGATTTTTATGACTGCTATTGTAGCTTTTCTTTCCTCGCCGCTAGATAAATGGGCAAGAAAAGCTTTAGCATCTAGCACTTTATAGTTATAAACCACATTTTCCAAGACTAAAGATCTATTGGTTGAAAGTGCCTGGCAGTGCAGGACCATGTGTTCTCTATTCTGAAGCACACTCATATTGCCACACAGTGCGCAAACAACCCCCACGTCTCTATTTTTGTATAATTTCTCCTGCAGGGAGCCATTGCAGCCTGTATCGTAAGATTTGTAGAGTCCAATATGCATTTGGAAATCGGTCCAGGTATTTTGGGATACTCCCCAGTGGTTTGACCAAAAATGGTATAGTACAATTTAAATTGCCTTATACTTGCAGTTCTAGCTATCCAATCTTCCCTTAATATGACCCTTTTAACCACATTAGGATAGACCTTAAGATCTTCCACTGATACTTCTAACCTTGTTAAAATTCCATTAGCTCTCTCCCTGAAGTTACTCGCCACCCGATGCCCAGACTGCAGGATATCTGTCAAATCATTATAAAGGGAATCCTTCAAAGGAAGCAGGATTTTTCAATATAATGACAAAATCCTCCAGTCCAGCACCACGCTCAGTGCTGTGAGACCAAACCCAAATCGCAAGGAGGACATGGGTATACAGTCCGGTAGCCCCAAACCCCTCTTCCAGATTCTGGCCTCAACTCTCTCATACTGTAGGGAGCACAATCTATGACTAATCTCTCTTCCATATAACACTGCCGGCACCACCTTCATCCTATAGTATACCAACAGAGAATGAATAGAAAATCTACAGCGCCTAGATCAAATTTTCCTAATCTGAGCTCTGGCCTGAGTGGCCTTGACAAGCATATGCGAGAGGGCATGTTTATTATCCGTTACGTCTAGCTTGAACCCCAAATAAGTAATAGAAGATGATGGTTTTATGAAATGGGTATCCATATGCCAGCTAAGTGCCCTCTTATCTTTTTTTTTCGTAGTGAATCTAATTATAGTTGTTTTCTTCTCATTAATCACCAACTCATTTCTTGCAGCATATACTCTGATAGCATCCAATAGTTTTTGGAGACCCCGCTGGGTCCTATCCATAAAAATTACATCATCCGCATACACTAGAAGAGGTATGTTCAATGATCGCAGCCTTGGAGGTGCGAAGGAGGATTTCATCAATTAATTTATCATGTTGGCTATGTAGAGGTTGAATAGACAGGAGCTAGACTGCAACCCTGGCGAAGCCCCCTCTGGGCTGAGAAGGACCCAACAATACTCCCTGTCCATTCAGTCTCATGCACAACAGATTCTTGTCATGTATATGAATCAGGATTGCCAACAGAGGGCTCAGAATCTCCCAACCTCTCAATTTGAGCCAGAGCAGATTATGGTTCACACAGTCAAATGCCTGTGAGAAGTCAACAGCTGCCAAAAATAACAGTAGATTGTCTGCTCTGAGAGATTCCTCTCTCAACTAGCCAACCACCAACCCATTGAGGTCAGTTCCAATCCCCTTGTGAAACCCAGTCTGGTACTTTCCTAAAATACCCCTTTTATTTATCCAGCACTCAATTCTGAGAAAATGTTGCTCTCTGCATCAAGAAGGGAGATCGGTTGATAGCTCCCCAGATTTGCCCTATCTCCCTTCTTATGCATGAACACTATAATGACTTCACGCCAAGAAGGCGGCAACGCCCCCTCTTGCAGAATGGAACCCAACAACATAAATAATACCCTTGACCATAGCGCTGGATCCAACTTTAATAGGCGATTCGAAAGGGTGTTTGGTCCAGCTGCTCTCGAGTTTGATTTTCTTTTCATCATCATCTCTATTAGGCTTGCTGACATATTCAATTCCCAAGCTGGTTTAGCTAATGGGCTGTCTACCACAAGGTCTGATTTCCTATAAACATACTGAAAATGCTTTATCCACTCACCCTCTGTAATTACATTACTTTCTTTGGGTATTCTGCATAGAATTAATTATTTCCCAAAAATTCCTTGTATCTTTTATTACTAGGGTCTCCAGCATTTTAATTCCATCGTTCTGTATCAGTATGAATCTATAGGTTTTTATCCAGTTTTTTAATTTTTGTTTCATACTTTTAATGGCCACCAAACATGTGCCCCGAGGCTGTGCAGATTCTCTCACCAAGCAAATCTCTCTTCTAAGCAGTCTGTTTTTCTCTTGGATCACTGCATCATAATTATGAGTTCTTTTATTCCCCTCCTTTGGGTATCCCTGAGAGGTCTTTTTAAAACTTTCCACAAAAGCCTCAATATGGTTTGGAGTAATTCAGACGTTCCTTTGTGCTTTCGGAAGATCCTACCATATAATTCAGGACACGATTATTATAGCCAACCTCTTGAGAGTCAGTCTACATCCTGCCTGATTAACTGTCAACCCATTCCTCATACGCCTGCAAGGGGTAGGAAGGGGATCCTTCAGACTCAGTCTTATTTGTGCATGATCACTGCAATTCGAGCCCACCAGCCTCAATTCCTCACTTATCTCAAAGAGAGCTGATATTACTGCCAAATAATTTAAATGAGCTATCTTCTCCCCTGACTGCCAAGATGACCTCGGGGGAATATCCCCCTTTATTGCACCATTTAAGATTTTCAAATTCCATGTGGTTATGAAAGCCGACCAAATGTAACCTTCACCCTCCCCTCCTTCATTTCCCTGGGGTAAAAACTCTCCCTCATTGCTTTCCACCCCATAAAGATCTGTATTGAAGTCACCAGCCATAATAATGTTGGAACCGTTTAGATCACAAAAAACGTTTCACAAACTTCTCAAGATTTTTCAGCCAGAACACCCACTTCTATGTGAGCTGCATTACTACATATCTTAACCAGCAATATCGGCTGACAATGGCATAGCCCCTTCAGTTTTACTTCCACTATCAGTAGACCATATAAGCAGAACTAAGAGGTTCTGCTTCTATGAGCATGGAATTTTGAATCAATATGGCTAGACCTGCAGACAGTCTTCCTGTACAGACTTTTGTCACCTTTTTCCGGAAAGCTCTAAACCCATCCACCACCATTGGTACACAAAGCCATGTTTCTTGTAAGAAAATTATTTGGTTTTCCTGGAAGATTTGTTGTCTATCTGTGTTCCCCATAAAGCTATTAAAGCCCCAGGAATTCCAACTTAACAAACTAACATTCGGGGTCTGTATAGACGGGACTAGAGATGAGACCTATCTTGTGTGTTTAACTGACCACCACACAGGTTTGGGGTAGGAATGTGGCAAACAGTTAGCTTAAATCCTAACTTTTGTAACCCTCTCGCCCAAGTATATAAAAGGGAAGCAATTGCTGGGGAGCTTAATTTAATAAGTGCCCAATTTGATGCACTGTGCCACTTAGGAAGTTTAATAGCTAGCAAATCTCTGATGCTAATCGCTGACAACCCAAGAACTTTCTTCAAGAGGGACAGTATGGTAGTGCAATTCATGAATGGGCTATCAACCCTCAGGGCTGTCTCTTCCACTTTTACTAAATTTCCCAACAATCTGAATAGACCAAGGTCCAGGGATGAGAATTCATCCATTTCAGGACCTATATGGTTGTCATTTGCCTCATAGCCCATCAAGGAGCTACCACTTTTAGCTTTTAGGCTAGTATCTGCATGTCGGTTTGGGTTATGGTCCATGTGAGTTGGCTCCTTTTATCCCACCTGGCTTTTCGGTATGTCCAACCTCCCGTGTTCTTGTCCTCTAGTGGAGGTGATCCAATTATCCAAGGGACCCCTTAGTTTTGTTTTCCTAGAGGTACCATTACCCATTTCTCGGGTTACCACAGCTCTTCTTCCTTTAGATGCCAATACCACTGGCTCAGGACCACCAGGCTTCAAATATACAATGTTTCCATTGGTAAATTCTAATAGTTTCAATCGGTGAGCAGTTGTCCTAGCTGGCGGGCGTCTCCTTCATTTTTTTGAGGACTCTATATCTCTCAGCATGGAGATCCCATTGCATAGCACATCAATAGCATCTTGCTCTGTTGCTGCAGTTATGGTAAGTGAATCACTCCTTCGGGCAGAGGTTAGATTCATCTTCACCCTGGTATCCCCCTGGACCGCCTCCACTTCCAGGCATGCAAGCACATTAGTTGGACTCTGTGACTGTTTCCCCATCCCTATCACAGGCTGCACTGGAACAGCAACCCCTGGAGAGTAGCTCTCCTGATTCACCATAAATTGTGGTATGGTATGGTATGGTACCTTACCATCGTCTCAGAATTTCAAGGGCTCTGAGCGACTGTTTGCTTTTTCCCCATGCTCCCACACTTCTTGAGCGCTTTGAAACACTTGTCTGTGTATAGACGCTATATAAATAAACAATACCATACCATGCCATACCATTCTGCTTAAGATCCATTACCGAATTTAGAAGTGAGCCATCATTATCAATTGAAAAAGCATGATGCGTTTTATGATCAGGAAAGCATATCCGCTGTTTTATACATTTTAGGATCATTTTTGTCAGTCATGCTGGAAGGAGCAGGGGCAAAAGGAACCCCATAATTCTAGGTTGTATTGCTGGATTCATGGTACTAGTCATCACTTCCCTTTTTTCCCTTTTAGAAAATTTAATGTTTTCGTCTGACGTCTGCTGCCACTCCTAGGCCATTTAATTTGCCCCAAAGGGCCCGTAGGTCCACTGTGGAGGTCATATCGGCGCTGCCTCATCCCTCCAATCACACCCTTGATATTTTAGCCTGATGAGTGTCAGAGGGATTGAAAAGAAAGGAAAAGGGAGAGAAGGGAGTGGGGGGCGGGTGGCAGAGGCACAGATGGGATAAAACGTCCACTCAACCCAACCACCTCACCAACCTTACCAACCCAAACCTCTGCACAAAGCTAGGGCAAAAGTAGAATTACAGTGTGGGCCAAGGGCTGTGTTATGGCCCTGACCCCCGAGGGCTAAGGTCTTACTTCAGCTGTCCAGGTGGCAACCCTTGATTGCGACCGGATCTGCACTGTTCCTTCTGCAGGATGCTGAATGCACACACTGCTCCAGACGGGACAAGTTCAGCTACTGCTGCGGCTGCAGCTATGGGCACTTCCTGAGCTCAAAGAGCAATCAGTGTTCTGTTTTCTACACTCAGCACTCACCACACAAGTGCGGCCAGTCCTTCGCTCCACTGAGTTGCCCCACACCTCACTTGATATCTTCTTTACAAGTGCGCCATCAGTAAGCACCTGCTCCTGCACCCACAGGTCTTCACAGCGACTCTCCGGACTTCCAATGCTTCCTGAACCGGCAGGAGCAGGCTAGAAGAAAGCACCTAACAACGTCGGTTAACAGGCATATCAAGCTGCACCACAGCTAATCCAAAGCTGCTTCTGTTACAAAGTGGTATGTTTTGGTATTCCTTTCTTCGTCCGATCTCTTATCTTTTAAGAGTGGAGTGACAAGACCCCTGCCCTGTCCTCCCAGAGGGCCCTGAAATGCAGCTGACTTTCCAGAACTTTGAAACAGATGTATTCAATATAAGTAGAATTGAGCCCTTTGAAACCAAAAGGTGAAGATTCTGCTTGCCTTCAATCGTTTCCCTTTATACTGCGTGTGTGTGTGGGGCGGGGGCCAAAAACTGTGTAGATCCTTAGCCTAGTTAACAAAAAATATTAATTTAATGAATTCCCCTTGGCAGAACACCATGGGGTGATTTTTGGTAAAATTCGAATTTAACAAAGCTCATTTCTAGTGTGCGCTGAAAACTATTAACTATAATGTAAATGGGTAATCCTATTTTTCCTGTTACTCCTGACTTCTTTTAGGAAAAGGGGTGCCTTTGTCCCTAAACTAAAACAAACAAAGAAATCCTTAAACTGCCAGCTTCCTCCAATACAGGCCTTTAAGTGGACAGAGGTTTGAAATGAATTGTTAAATCATCCCAATTTTTTTCTGTCCAGCTTCATCAACCATGTCATTTGAGTGGAGGTGATCTGAAATCCAAAATTCTTAAATCATCCCAATGTTTTCTGTCCATATTCCCCAACACAGACCTTTAAGTGGAGAGGGGGGTCTGAAATTCAAAATTCTCAAATCATCCCAATTTCTTCTGTCCAGCTTCATCAACAATGTCATTTGAGTGGAGGTGATCTGAAATCCAAAATTCTTAAATCATCCCAATGTTTTCTGTCCATATTCCCCAACACAGACCTTTAAGTGGAGAGGGGGGTCTGAAATTCAAAATTCTCAAATCATCCCAATTTCTTCTGTCCGACTTCCCCAACACAGACCAAAGTGGGGGTTAGGGGAGCTCTGAAAAACAAACTGCTAAATCACTCTGTGTCTATTTGAAAGCAAAAGTATGGGTGAAATAATAATTGGCAAATGCATTTGTACAAATCTGTAAACCAAACGGCTAGCCTTTTAAGTGCACAGTAAAATAGAAATTGTATAGCATTGCATATGCAATTGATTTTGTTCTTTGACCAGTGTTGATTATTTTTTTAAGAGAAAGCTGTAGAAAGTGAAGAATTGTGATTTGTGCTTCTCCCAACCAGCCTATGTGATTTGTTCATGTAACAAGAAGTTTAATTGTGTGACATCTTGAATGGGGAAGGAAGGAACTCCCCATTTTGATGGTGGCCTCTCAATAAACTGTTACAGTGGAGTGGGTGGAAGCAGAAGTGAATAGCCAACGTAAGGTCAAAGTAGTGAGGGAACTGATGGAAGGAAACAAAGGGGCAGATGGAGAAAGAGCGCAGAAGACTTTGGAAGGTGTATTGAAGAGCATGTAATGTTGGAAGGGATTGGGGATTGGAATGAGAGATCAGATTTCCTACTGAAACACATTGAGTGATCCTGGGCAAATCACATTATGACAGCATAACCTGGTGAGGTGACCAGGCTGTTTCCAGCCAGAGTCATATGCCTAAACACTGAACTACAATAGTAGAAAAACTTAAAAGACAACTTAAAAAGCATGTAACATTTGTTGCACTTGGGACAGCCATTAACTACTCCCATCATAAACTCTACGCCCATGCCCTGCTTACCCAGGTCTATCTGTCAGTCATGCCCAAATATCCTTTTGCCTTAAATCTGCCACGGAGTACAGTCCTAACAAGCATCTTTATCAGACATTCAAGTAGCCTTGCGGGAAAATGTGTCACCCGTGGTCCTAGCAACCTGGGCTTGAATCCAGGCTTATGCACCTTTTAAAGTAGTCTGATGGACTAAACCAATTGAAGGCTGCAAATGGATATGTCCAGATCTGCAAAGACATTTTTTGCTGAATCACAGATCAGATACATCTGGCTCAACATCAACACTTGGTTTTGGGTACTCCTACAACCCCACACCCACTAGAAGATGGGCCCCCTGACCACAAACCTGGCCAACCCAGATTAACCTTTCTGAAGCGTGTCTGCTTCTGTACAATTCACGTGACATCATCTCCCTTGGGTAGCTCTTAATACGTGCACACGATCGGCAGAGGTAGAGTGGGCCGTGCTCCGCCTCTGATGTTTAAACTCACAGAGTAATTGTACCAGAAGAAGACAGTCCCAGAGGGCCGATGCATTACAACCTGGATAGATCCCATGCATTAGAGGCTTGCCGGGGGAGTTCATGCTTTCGTTCTCCTCCTGCTCAATGGCACCTGTAATCAACATGAAACTGCCAGCAACAATGCTCTGATTTATAGCCTGCTGTTGAGGAAAACGGCGTGCACTCTAATGTAATGAGCGAATTTGAGGTCTGTCTGCCAGATATAGTCAACGCCACCGTAAAATAGAAAGTGCTCCTAGGCATGGCTCCCACTTGACATTCAGATGGTGCAGTAAACATCGTAAAGCGGCTTTTCCAAAGCCTGATCTGCCCTGAATGAAATATTTGACCATGCTAAGCATGGCCTGTCAAACAGTAAGAAACAGGACATCATGACTAAGCAGAAGGAATACATGAGGGATGTGTGCCGCCATTTTGACTTCTCTTGCCTGTCAGAAGGTATGGTAAACATTTTGTGTGCAACTCTTAAGAGGCGGAATTTCACATCGGGGTCATGTGGGAGGAGGCCTATCTTGTTTGTTCCTCTTGATCTTTCCCTATTGGCCCTCTCGGGGTCAGGGTGTGGCTAAGGTAAGGGCTACGGTTGGTGGGAGAGAGTGGAAAAAGCAAGTTAGAGAGGGAAAAGGCAAGGGTCGGATAAGGACAAAAAATAAACTCGGGCTCCAAAAAATGGGGCTCACATTAACAAATCACAATTTTTAACTTTACTAACTGGGGTGCATTTTGGTGGAAAATGGTGCATTTTAAACAATAGTGGGGAAGGATCCTTGGTGTAATAAGTGTTGAACTGGCCCTTCGAGCATTGTCTTTTTGGACAATAGGCCAGTGCTTAGGGAAAGGAATTGCAGAGGTGTGGACTTGTCCGTTTTGGAAACTGATGAAATAAGTGCATCTTTGCCCCTTAGTAGAACAGCTGACATGACTCATAGGGTATATCAGTGTTGCACTGTGCTTCAGTAGGCTAACAGGTCGCTTGTACTTCTAGGTGACCAGGCACTCATACATGGAAAGAGGTCAAAAATGTCTTCTAGCCCGACAAACTCCTCCAGAGAGGTGTTAGCAGCACGGATCGATCACCTGTTTTCCTCAAGGTGTGAGAGAAACACTGTGGGAAAGGGTGTAGAAGTGGGGAACCACACAGGTGTTGAAGTGGCATTGCCAGGCATTGGAATCATATGGCCAAGTGCCCATCCCATTTGACAGCTATTGCTACATTTGCTAGAGACTACCAACATTTGTCAGTAATTGCCATGCTATTTAATCACAATTTATGGGACGTGTTGCCAAACTAAACCAGGAATGGGCATACAATCCCAAGTACTCACAATATTTCCAGGTATTCCTTAAAATTACCGGGCACTCACACCATTGCCATCCAATGAGCACATACTCAGACCATTGCTATACGTGTACCTAGTTAACACAGCATGGCACACGTTCTATTATACCCATTTAGCTCTGTATCCCCAGATTATGTTGTGCCAATATAACTCCACAGTGCTGGGTTTCATTGTGCCTAGATTGCACAGCATTCCCTAGTACAAGTATGCCCAGTTATCCCTGGAATGCCTGATTCTTTTAACTAGGTCAGTTCTGTGGTGGCAGATGCTGTGATGCCCAGTTGGCACAGCTATCCTGTATTTCTTTATGACCAGTTAGCACAGCAAGGCCACATATCAGCATGCCCAATTAGCAGAGCAAGGCCAGAATCCATTATACCCAGTTAGAAAAGCTTGATTTAATCACCACCAGTGCACATTCCACGGTGCCCATTCAGCACAACAATACCCTATTGGTTTATAGTTAGCACATTAGCCCTACTTTCAGTTACAGCCCGTTTGCACAGCAGGGTTAAATTAATTTATCCCAGGTAACATCGACAGGCTACAATCCAATATGCCCAGTCAGCAAGTAAGATACCATTTCCAAATTCCAGTTTAGCAAAGTAAGGACAGAACTCACAAGCTTGGTTAGTTAATCACTGCCAGATTTTCTTATGCCCAGGTGCATTGTAAGGCCAAGTTCCATTATTCACGGTTAGTATGTTAAGGTCAGATTCAAGCATCCCAATTTTGCACAGCAAGATAGATAACGCATGTACACAAAGGGTTTCATTCAAGAATGCTTCACACTACCAGTGGCTCTCCAGAGACTAAGAACCCAATTAATGGAAATTCAGGCAGAAATTGCTCAAGGGAAGGACACTGCGCGAGCCTGCGTGATTAAGTAAATCTGTGCGCCTGGCGTATTTCTGGATCAAACGCGAAATTCCAGCACACAAGCAAAGGGATTGGAGCTGCGTGAAGAACGCCCACAACACGCCCGCAAGTAAACCAAAACCCAAGCCATACACCAACCTAAGCACAAACCTGTGCATCCACCCCAGAGCCACCATCCAGCACAACTGTGAAAACGTGCTGGCCCCCTCATAAGCATGCAACCCCACTGCGAAAAAGTGAGAGCTACCTCGTAAGTCGAGGATGCACCCCCAACAAAAACGCAAAGCCTCGCTCGCATGTTAAGGCACCCCGGCAAAACTGCAACTCCACCCTCTCCACACCCTAGGCACCCAATCTGCAGGCATATACACCTACTGCACATCAACCCATCAAGTCCAGACACCACCAACCTCCCCCCTTCACCTTCGACACTACCCCAGGCAGCCTCCTTCACCTCTGACACTACCCCATGCAGCCCCCTCAAGTCCAGACATCAACCACCAGCCTCCCTCACCTTTGACACTACCCCAGGCAGCCTGCTCAAGTCCAGACACCACCCCAGGCAGACCCCTCATGTCCAGACAACGCCCAGCAGCCCCCTTCACCTCTGACACTCCCCCCAGCAACCCCCTTCACATCTGACACTACCCCAGACAGCCCCCTTCACCACTGACACTACCCCAGGCAGCTCCTTCACCTCTGACACTACCCCAGGCAGCCCCCTCAAGTTAAGACACCACCCACCAGCCCCCGTCACGTCCAACACTACCCCAGGCAGCCCCCTCAATTACAGACACCACCAACAAGCCCCCTTCACCTCTGACACTACCCCATGCAGCCCCCTCAAGTCCAGACACCAACCACCAGCCCCCTTCACCTCTGACACTACCCCAGGCAGCCTCCTCAAGTCCAGACACCACCCCAGGCAGACCCCTCATGTCCGGACAACACCCAGCAGCCCCCTTCACCTCTGACACTACCCCCAGCAGCCCCCTTCACATCTGACACTACCCCAGGCAGCCCCCTTCACCACCGACACTACCCCAGGCAGCCCCTTCACCTCTGACACTACCCCAGGCAGCCCCTTCAAGTCCAGGCACCACCCCAGGCAGCCCCCTCATGTCCAGACACCACCCAGCAGCCCCCCTGGCCCCTGACACTACCCCCAGCAGCCCCGTTCACCTCTGACACTACCCCAGGCAGCCCCCTTCACTTCAACACTACCCCAGGCAGTCCCTTCATCTCTGAGACTACCCCAGGCAGCCCCTTCAAGTTCAGACACCACCCACCAGACCCCTTCACCTCCAACATTACCCAAGACAGCCCCCTCATGTCCAGACACCACACAGCAGCCCCCTTCACATCTGAAACTACCCCAGCAACCCCCTTCACCTCTGACACTACCCCAGCAGCCCCCTTCACCTCTGACACTACTCCGGGCAGCCCCCTTCACATCTGACACTACCCCAGGCAGCCCCCTTCACCACCGACACTACCCCAGGCAGCTCCTTCACCTCTGGCACTACCCCAGGCAGCCCCCTCAAGTTAAGACACCACCCACCAGCCCCCGTCACGTCCAACACTACCCCAGGCAGCCCCCTCAATTACAGACACCACCAACAAGCCCCCTTCACCTCCGACACTACCCCAGGCAGCCACCATCACCTCCAACACTACCCCAGGCAGCCCCCTCAAGTCCATACACCAGCCCCCTTCACCTGCAACATTATCCCAGGCAGCCCCCTTCACCTCTGACACTACCCCAGGCAGCCCCCTCAAGTCCAAACACCACCCCAGGCAGCCCCCTCATGTCCAGACACCACCCAGCAGCCCCCCTGACCCCTGACACTACCCCCAGCAGCCCCGTTCACCTCCAACACTACCCCAGGCAGTCCCTTCATCTCTGAGACTACCCCAGGCAGCCCCTTCAAGTTCAGACACCACCCACCAGACCCCTTCACCTCCAACATTACCCAAGGCAGCCCCCTCATGTCCAGACACCACACAGCAGTCCCCTTCACCTCTGAAACTACCCCAGCAGCCCCCTTCACCTCTGACACTACCCCAGCAGCCCCCTTCACCTCTGACACTACCTCGGGCAGTCCCCTTCACCTCCGGCACTACCCCAGACAGCCCCTTCACCTCTGACACTACCCCAGGCAGCCCGCTCAAGTTCAGACACCACCCATCAGTCCCCTTCAACTCCGACACCACACCAGGCAGCCTCCTCAAGTCCATACACCACCCACCAGACCCCTTCACCTCCGACACTTCCCAGGCTGCCCCCTTCACCTCTGACGCTACCCCAGGCAGTCCCATTCAACTCCGGCACCACCCCAGGCAGCCCCCTCAGGTCCAGATACCACCCACCAGCCCCTTACACCTCTGAAACTACCCCAGGCAGCCTCCTTCACCTCCAACACCACCCAGGCAGCCCCGGACAGTCTCCCACACATGCAGTTCAATGTATGGCTGCAACTCACCTGAACCTCTGTGGTCTGCCTCCACCATGTAGTACACCAGCAACACGATCAACAGGAAGCACTGAAGACCAATCCTGGACCGGAGCATTCGCTGTCACACCCTATTAGACTGGAATATGATGACTCCAGCCAGGCAGCACTACATTGCATCAACAACATTGTGGCCATCCAATCAACATGTGACAAATTAATCCAATGCAAAGTAGCATGTTACTGCTGGCCATGGGTCATTGCAAAGGCATCAAAGCACACCAACTGAATGTGTGCCCAGGACAGAAGTAAACATATTCACACATCGGCCAGATCCACAAATAATGACCAGGCGCATCACAGCCTGAACACAAGTGATCTGGGTGGAAGTGGTGGCAAAGTCCCTGTCAGGGACCACAACACGACAGGCCCATGTTGTGATGGGAAGGCATTCAGAGAGTGCATGACTCACTGAGACAGGAAATGTGTCCTGCCACACAGGAAGAGCAAACATGGCTCGCAAATGCATTCCAGTTGCATAGGTGGAGCAAGACATGAGAGCAGGCAGTGTGTGACTGCACATGCTGGTGGGCATGTCCGTATGACATGGGATTAACACAGCAATGACAAATGTGCAAGTAACATGCCCATGGCACACCTCCATAGTGATCCCACCTACCTCCACCCCAACCACACTGATGCCAAAAACACAGTGATGCTGCACATGTAAATGCAAATGAAAACATAGAGTGCAGACCCAGTCGTCCAATGGACCCATCCCCATGTCAGGAACATGCACATCCTTCCAGGGGCAACCATTACAGCAGCAACAACAACACACACACAGGCATGCCACAAGACACATGACTTGCAATGGAGAGATGCACTGGCTGGTAAGTTGAAGACACACAAATAAACTGCATGAAGCGTGGAATGGAGCGAAATGAAAGATGTATTGAACAACATTTGTACAAGTAAAACAGGGAATGAAGGTCCAAGCATTACGGGGAAAAAATATGAAATTACAAAAGAACCCTATGCCTAAATAACTACATACAGGAAAAACGGAGAAGGGCAAAGTCAGGGGCAAATAATAAATAAAAAAGGGAAACCTACACGTAAATAACTATATACAAAGGCAGTGGGCTAGTCCTCCTCTCCAATCTCACTCAAGCTTTCTACCAGGGCTGAGTCCAAGCTCACTTCCTCCTCCATCAGGTGGGCCTCTGTTGTTTCCCAGAGGGCTTGCAGGTTTGACAGCATCTGTGCTTCGGCCACCCACACTGCCCTGCAAGTGGCCTTCACAATGGCAGCCCACCTCCTTGCCCGACGCAGCGCAACCTGAGCCCTGGCCATATTCACTCTAGCTTCCTGTGCCTGCTGACTCTCTGCCACGATCAGTCGTTCATATTTCCTGAACACGAAAGACATTGAGTGCCTCATTTCCACTTGTTCCTACTGCCTCACACTTTTCACCTGCCTCCTTGGGGTGGTCTGCCCGGCAACATAATGTCTCCTCGTTGTTGCCACCTGCTGCTGCAGTGAGCAGTGTATGCTCTATTGGTACGCCCTCCGACCTGATGACAATTCTTGGGGGCGTACGGCACCTGCACTGCTCCATGGTGCCTGCTGTCCCTCCATTGCCTATGCCCCT
Source organism: Ambystoma mexicanum (assembly GCF_040938575.1). Taxonomy (NCBI): domain Eukaryota; kingdom Metazoa; phylum Chordata; class Amphibia; order Caudata; family Ambystomatidae; genus Ambystoma; species Ambystoma mexicanum. Next base: position 470,932,116 of record NC_090935.1, on the reverse strand, counting down.
GTCGGTGCCTGGCTAGGCACGGTGACCACCTCAGCTGCTCTACCTGTGACTCCCACCTCGGATGGGGATGTAAGCTCCACAAGATGGGGCGATGTGGGTGGAACTCGTGCACAAGGGTCCCTACTGGTATGTGGTCCGGAAGGCACCCCAGAGAACAACCGGTGCACAGAGGAGGGAGCTAAGGAGGTGGTTGCAGCAGTGAACAGGCCTGCTGCCAGCAAGGTCACAATGTGGTACATCTCCTTTTGATGATGGGCAAGCAGACAATAAATAGCCTGACCATCATCACGAATGACTGCAGTCCGCCTCATAAGCCCGGCCAGCAGGGGCAGCACCTTATTCTGGATGGACACATCAGCTGGCAACAGGAATCTAGTCTGGGTGGAGGCATCCCGGCAGGCACACAGTCCTGCATACAATGGCCCAGGGACAGGATTTTGCACAGGCACCTCCATGGACGCCCACACAATCTCATGCCCCTGGGACATGATTGCAGCACACACTCCCACCTCGACACCCCCACCTGTCCTCATGGACTGGGCTGCAATGGCCAGCTTCCCACCCTCCTCCTCCTTCAACCTGGGTGACTCCAGGGTGTCTTCCGCCATGGATGGCCCCTGCGATGCATCACACGGTCCTACAGCTGATGACGAGTCCCCTGCCACCTCTGCCTCCTTGGACTTACCCCAAGCAGCCACGCCTGATGGTACAGACACCACCTCAGCCACATTGCTCCTCGAACATGAGCTGTCAAGTGGGAGTGGTGGGGTCCAGCGCCTATGTCTGGTGGGGTGATCCCCGCTTCCATGCTCCACAGCACCACTTCTGCCCTATTCATCAGTTGCAGGAACTGTGGTAAAGGAGACACAGAAAAGCAACATCAGTGTACTGCAACTAAGCCAGTGTGGCATCAACAACATTTACAGGAACATGACATGTCCATGGAACATTCAACAACATCCACAGCCACACACATGGACATACAATCCACATCCAAACAGACACAACAAAACAGGCACAATGAGAAACACTTCCATGAAACATTCACATGTAACGCAGTACAATATGGCTAGAGCACAGACACATGCTAAAATGAATCACATGAACCTAGAGGAAGGTTAACGTGACCCAACTGCAACCTGATGCACATCCATGGGAGACATGTCACATGGGCACAGTGGTAGGCAGGGAGGAAACTCGTATGACGTACACACACATAAAGCATGTGAACACAGAAGTGGTATCCCAACGCTGTTGACACATTGTGGGCAAGACACATAGTGGAATCATAGCCACCAGTGGCCAACCATGCTTGCACCACTCACAGAATGGCTATGCCGACACGTGCCTGGGCACCTCTCCACGCCATCCCATCAAACAACATGCTTGCGACACAACCCTTTCCGCGTGCATGCAACACATACATGCATCAACTGCACAGGCACATGTAGATTGCCATAGCCACAAGCAAATTCACATGGTATGCACACACATCACTCCGAGTACACAAGCAGTGTTATGACTCATCACATCACAGTAACAAACAAAGAATAAGCGGGCACCACCTGGTATATTCACTTCAAATCGAGTAATTCATATATAAGAAATATCTGCTTCGTAATAAATCAAAACGTTTTACAGGAGCTGGCTGTGATGAGTCTGGAGACACCCTGACTCAAAAAACATATGAGGACGGAGACTAGATTGCAAACCCAGTCACACAGCCGCTCTCCATTGTACCCAAACTGGGTTATGAAATACTTATTGAAATGTTCAAAATTATTGGAACCTAATATATAATGACAAATTTCAAAAATTGGTAGAGTCCTTGTTGTGTTTCAAAGGATAATATTTTATCAAAAACAATTCTTTCCAGGCAAAGTCACTAATTGATTCTTAGTGAGGAAGCAGCTAGCACATCTCTTGTTTAAACAGACTTATTGCGCCAATGCATTTTGGAGAGTGTTCTCCTTCGTCAGGGCAAGTCTATGTTATTGTAAACATATACAGTGTACATAAGTGAAAACAATCAATGTAATAAAAATAAAAATAAACATGGTAACATACCAAACGTAGGTAGATTCAGGTGAGGTAAGGAATACCGAAGGACAAGAAAACAGAAGAGAAGTAAAAATCAAGGACATTTTGCCTGTTGGTCAGTGCCAAATCAAATAAGAATGCCGTTTACCTGAAGAGTGTCAAGCCCATAGGTAAAGAATCAGTACTAATGCCGTTCGTGTAGTCACAAAGTGCGTTCGGGAGAATGCCAGATTAACACAGGGCAGGAACGCGTGTAACGTTCTGTGGATAGATATGGAGTCTGAATCAATAAACCGTTCCAGTGCTGGTTGCTGGATTCTCCAAAGTGAAAAAGAGCTGCATAATGTATACCTGTCGTGTCTGTGCTGCTTGCAGAGCTGCAGCTGACGCTGAGTCGGTCAATCGCAACGCTGTGTAAAGCATTTGCCGTGGTAGCGGTGCTGTTAATGCCTCGTACTCGCATCACGTCAAAGTTTGGCGCGTTACGGGGCAACGGGGACTGATCACTGCTAATACAGTAATTCAGAGTCAGATTGCAAAAGAAAATAATTACCAGGTAGTATAGACGGGTCATGAAAATAAAATGAGTGTAATCCAGGAACTGGGAAAAAAACATGAACATAAAAGGAATACTCAACTGGCATATGCAAGCCGGTCGGAGTCAATCACAAAAGGAAACTGAATCTAGGGTAGAGTGTCAATGTCAGGTAGGTGCATCAGTAATCAAGAGGTATCGGAGACACGAGAGGTGGCATCACATGGTGTCACCTTGGGTCCCAGACAGAATGTCCTGGATCTGTGATCTAGGTACCTTTTCTTAACTCATATGACAACAATACTTGTATAGAAAAGAAACCATCATAGTAATGTAACGAAAAGGGAAAGAGACAACACAAAGACATACAAGACGGTCAATATATAGGTAAATAAGAGAAAACCAAAGCACATCAAAAGATACATATACATTCAAATATAAAAGTGATAATTAATCTCCTCATTGAGACCGTTTGGGACCAAACTCCCAAGCCTGTCAATCCAAAATGTTTCTCTCCTGTTGAGCCGCAGGCCCAGATCTTCATGTGCGTTGACTTTGGTCAGTACTTCAAGGATCAGAAACCTGATTTGTGTCAAATTATGCCGTTTTTTCAATCCAGTGACAAAACACTGCTGAATTAGGATTTGCATTCCGGATGCAGGAACGGTGCTCATTCCAGCGAATTCTTGCTGCTCTAGTGGACTGGCCTACATAATATTTTCCACATGGGCACTTTATGCCATAAATAGTGTTTATGCTGTCGCAAGCACCAAAGGTTTGGAGGAAAATCTTTTAGCCTGTACGTGGATGGTATACAATGTTCCCCTTGATTACCATATTACAATTAGTACAATGAAGGCAGGGGAATGTTCGGGTACGTTGTGTGATCGGTTCTTTCAAAGGGGGTCTTGTGCGAACCAATTTGTCTCGCAGATTCCTGCTGCGCTGCATGGCAAACACTGGGGGTTGGTCAAATAAGTTCTGTACCCTTATGTAATTTCTAAAGATGTTCCAGTGTTTCTTGATGGTGTTTTTGATCTTGTTACTCTGTACAGAAAATTTGGAAACATACACTGGCGTTTTCAATTCTCTCTTGGTTTTAGTGGTGCCTGATAGTAGGGTGTCACGATCAAGCAAATTCACCCTCTGGGATGCTGAGTCGAGTTCTCCTTTCTTTTATCTTTCATCGTTAATTGTTGCGCTAAGCAGTCTTCAGGGTCACTGATGATCTTTTTAACCTGCAGCAACTGGCTATAGGGTAAATTCTTAAGTAGACTGGGTTGATGAAAACTCATCCGGTGTAGCAGATTATTGCGGTCAGTCGCTTTACGGAACAGGGTGGTATTGTAGCTCCCACTCTTTTTCTCTATTTTGACATCCAAGAAAGTGAATGTATCATTGGATATTTTGCTGGTAAATTGAATACATTTATCAATTCTGCTGAGGTATTCAAAGAAAGTGTTGAATGTTGTTTCTGTACCTATCCAAATTCCAAAAATATCATCAATGTAGCGTGTCCATAAGTGAATGTTTTGGCTCCATTCTTGTTTGTTCAATACATAATCTAATTCAAATTTGTACATAAAACTGTTTGAATATGTGGGTGCCATGGTGGCACCCATCGATGTCCCGGAGATCTGAAGAAAGAACTGATTGCGGTATTGGACATATGAGTTCTCGGCAATAAATTGTAGAAGAGTCAATATAAATTCTTTTTGTGCTCGTACCACAGGTTTTTGTAGCAGTAGCCACTCAACTGCTTCTGTGCCAAGATCATGGGGTATGGATGTGTATAGGCTCTTGACGTCGATTGTAAACATGAGATGGTCTTGTTGAGGAGCTATGGATTTTAGTTTCTGAACAGAATGTGAAGTGTCCCTGGTGTAGGTGGAGGTGCTCTGTATTAACGGTTGCAGGAAGAAGTCGATGTAAATACCCAGAGGTTGATTGATGCTGTCCATTCCTGCCACTATTGGTCTTCCAGGGGGTTTGGTTAAATCCTTGTGAATTTTAGGCAGTGTGTAGAAATTAGGAACTCTAGGGTGATTGTTATTCAAGAATTTGCGAGTGTGTTCATTGATCCAATCCAGGTCCTCAGTTTTCTCCAATAATGTTTCCAAATTTTGTTTGATAGCCATGGTGGGGTCATGGTCCAAAAGCGCATAGATGGTTTGATCTTGTAGTTGCCTTATACATTCTGCATCATAGTCGGCCGTATCCATGATGACCAGGGCACCTCCCTTGTCAGCAGGGCATATCATTATCTTATTGTCACTATAGAGATCCCTGATGATTTTCAACTCATGGGGTTTGAGGTTCTTGTAAGGGGGAGTTTTGTAGCTAATCCGTTCAAGATCTCTGGTTACAAGTTTTTGGAAGATGTCGATAGAAGGGACTGTGATTGGTGGTATGAATCTTTGAGCTTTCTTACAAATTTATATAGTTCAATCTTAGTGTCAAATAATGTCATGCTGTATGTAGGCACAAAACTCAAACCCTTTTGGAGGGTGTCTTCTTCAGCTTTATTCAAAGTTCTGTGGGATATATTGATGACTAAATTTTCCTCAGTTGTAGTCTCGTTTGAGGTTTGTTCCTTGGATTTCATCCTCCCCCTGCGGGTTCTTTTGGGCAGGTGCCTAAAAAAGCCAAGGTTGAAAGAGTTTGAGTAGATGGACTGGTCGTGCGGTTGGAACCATCAGTTGTCTGTTCCGAGGGGACATCGGTGGCCCTTTGTGCCTCTGAGTCTGAGCTGGATGTATTGTCCGATGGATATTTGAACAGTTTTTTAGGAGCTACTGGACCATATTTGTCCATCCACGTATAGACTTCTTCATTAATATAGTCATAGGTGTCTCGTTTGAATGTTTTGACTTTCTTTTGTTCTAGCTCGGTCTTATAGTCTTCGAGTTTAGTGTTGATATCTGCTAGAATAATGTCGTACTCTTCCTTGCCTAGCGAACCAAGTAGTTCTTTCTCAATTTCTTGGATTTCGCTATTCAAGGTAATCAAATTCTTAGATAGCTCTTGAATGGTTAATAAGATCAGGTCCAGGGAACATTTGTTCAGAATAGTCACTGGATTGAAAAACGGCATAACTTGACACAAATCAGGTTTCTGATCCTTGAAGTACTGACCAAAGTCAACCCACATGAAGATCTGGGCCTGCGGCTCAACAGGAGAGAAACATTTTGGATCGACAGGCTTGGGAGTTTGGTCCCAAACGGTCTCAATGAGGAGATTAATTATCACTGTTATATTTGAATGTATATGTATCTTTTGATGTGCTTTGGTTTTCTCTTATTTACCTATATATTGACCGTCTTGTATGTCTTTATGTTGTCTCTTTCACTTTTCGTTACATTACTATGATGGTTTCTTATGTATACAAGTATTGTTGCCATAAGAGTTAAGAAAAGGTACCTAGATCGCAGATCCCGGACATTCTGTCTGGGACCCAAGGTGACACCATGTGATGCCACCTCCCGCGACTCGGATACCTCTTGATTACCGATGCACCTACCCTACATTCAGTTTCCTTTTGTGATTAACTCCGACCGGCTTGCATATGCCAGTTGAGTATTTCTTTTATGTTCATGTTTTTTCCCAGTTCCTGGATTACACTCATTTTATTTTCATGACCCTTCTGTAGTACCTGGTAATTATTTTCTTTCGCAATCTGTCTCTGAATTACTGTATTAGCAGTGATCAGTCCCCGTTGCCCCGTAACGCGCCAAACTTTGACGCGATGCGAGTACGAGGCTTTAACAGCACTGCTACCATGGCAATGGCTGTACACAGAGTTGCGATTGACCGACTCGGCGTCGGCCGCAGCTCTGCAAGCAGCACAGACACGACAGGTATGCATTATGCAGCTCTTTTTCACTTTGGAGAATCCAGCACCCAGCGCTGGAACGGTTTATTGATTCAGACTCCATATCTATCCACAGAACGTTACACGCGTTCCTGCCCTGTGTTAATCTGGCGTTCTCCCGAACGCACTTTGTGACTATACAAACGGCATTAGTACTGATTCTTTACCTACGGGCTTGCCACTCTTCAGGTAAACGGCATTCTTATTTGATTTGGCACTGACCAACAGGCAAACTGTCCTTGATTTTTACTTCTCTTCTGTTTTCTTGTCCTTCGGTATTCCGAACCTCACCTGAATCTATCTACGTTTGGTATATTACCATGTTTATTTTTATTTTTATTACAATGATTGTTTTCACTTATGTACACTGTATATGTTTGCAATAAAATAGACTTTCCCTGACGAAGGAGAACACTCTCCGAAATGCATTGGCGCAATAAGTCTGTTTAAACAAGAGATGTGCTAGCTGCTTCCTCACTAAGAATCAATTAGTGACTTTGCCTGGAAATAATTGTTTTTGATAAAATATTATCCTTTGAAACAGAACAAGGACTCTGACAATTTTTGAAATTTGCCATGTTCCATTTATAAATTAGGTTCCAATAATTTTGAACATTTCAATAATTATTTCATAACCCAGTTTGGGTACAATGGAGAGCGGCTGTGTGACTGGGTTTGCAATCTAGTCTCTGTCCTCACATGTTTTTTGAGTCAGGGTGTCTCCAGACTCATCACAGCCAGCTCCTGTACAACGTTTTGATTTATTACGAAGCAGAGATTTCTTATATATGAATTACTCAATTTTAAGTGAATATACCAGGTGGTGCCCGCTTATTCTTTGTTTGTTCCTTCTCCCCCCCCCCTCGTAAGACACATGCAAGCGGAGGCACGCAATCTTTGAAGCAATTTTTGAGGTTTTAACTATATTAACATGCCCTTTGAAGACATTGAAGGTCTTTCATCTAAATGCGCCGAAACCCTAGGGTTCTTAACAGAGGAGGCAACGGCAATTCTCAAATTAATCAGTGAAACATCTATTGGCTCACATGCAACAGCAACCAAAGACCCAGCCAAACACATTAAAGAATTAGAATACCTGATACGCAAAGAAATTAACAGGAAATTACATGTAATCACATTAGGCTGTTACTTCAAAAACCAACGTATTCCAAGAGGCCTTCGCATTCAACTCCATCCGACTTTATGCAAGGAAAGTAGGGAGTTTGTTCACAAGTGGGAGGCTATTCTGAACAAATGTTCCCTGGACCTGATCTTATTAACCATCCAAGAGCTATCTTAGAATTTGATTACCTTGAATAGCGAAATCCAAGAAATTGAGAAAGAACTAGTTGGTTCGCTAGGCAAGGAAGAGTAAGACATTATTCTAGCAGATATCAACACTAAACTCGAAGACTATAAGATCGAGCTAGAACAAAAGAAAGACAAAAAATTCAAACGAGACACCTATGACTATATTAATGAAGAAGTCTATACGTGGATGGACAAATATGGTCTAGTAGCTCCTAAAAAACTGTTCAAATATCCATCGGACAATCCATCCAGCTCAGACTCAGAGGCACAAAGGGACGCCGATGTCTCCTCAGAACAGACAAGTGATGGTTCCAACCACACGACCAGTCCATCTACTCAAACTCCTTCAACCTCAGCTTTTTTAGGCACCCGCCCAAAAGAACCTGCAGGGGGAGGAGGAAATCCAAGGAACAAACCTCAAATGAGACTACAACTCAGGAAAATGTAGTCATCAATATATCCCACAGAACTTTGAATAAAGCTGCCTTTCTAAATAAAGCTGCTCCAAAAGGGTTTGAGTTTTGTGCCTACATACAGCACAACATTATTTGACACTAAGATTGAACTATATAAATTTGTAAGAAAGCTCAAACTTAAGGTCTTTTTTGAAGATCTAGAAACTCAAGAGAGTGTGACAGATGCTCCTGATTTCCAAGAATTTAGAGCTAAGAGCGGATTCATACCACCAATCACAGTCCCTTCTATCGATATCTTCCAAAAACTTGTAACCAGAGATCTTGAACGGATTTGCTACAAAACTCCCCCTTACAAGAACCTCAAACCCCATGAGTTGAAAATCATCAGGGATCTCTATAGTGACAATAAGATAATGATACGCCCAGCTGACAAGGGAGGTGCCCTGGTCATCATGGATACGGCCGACTATGCTGCAGAATGTATAAGGCAACTACAAGATCAAACCATCTATGCACTTTTGGACCATTACCCCACCATGGCTATCAAACAAAATTTGGAAACCTTATTGGAGAAAGCTGAGGACCTGGATTGGATCAATGAACACACCGCAAATTATTGAATAACAATCACCCTAGAGTTCCTAATTTCAACACACTGCCTAAAATTCACAAGGATTTAACCAAACCCCCTGGAAAACCAATAGTGGCAGGAATGGGCAGCATCAATCAACCTCTGGGTATTTACATCGACGTCTTCCTTCAACCGTTAATACAGAGCACCTCCACCTACACCAGGGACACTTCACATTTCCTACAGAAACTTAAATCCATAGCTCCTCAACAAGACCATCTCATGTTTACCATTGGCGTCAAGAGCCTATACACATCCATACCCGACGATCTTGCCACAGAAGCAGTTGAGTGGCTACTGCTACAAACACCCGTGGTACGAGCACAAAAAGAATTTATATTGACTCTTCTACAATTTATTGCCGAGAACTCAAATGTCCAATACTCAATCAGTTTTCTTCAGATCTCCGGGACATCGATGGGTGCCACCATGGTACCCACATATTCAAACAGTTTTATGTACAAATGTGAATTAGATTATGTATTGAACAAACAAGAATGGAGCCAAAAGATTCACTTATGGACACGCTACATCGATGATATTTTGAGAATTTGGATAGGTACAGAAACAACATTCAACACTTTCTTTGAATACCTCAACAGAATTGATAAACATATTCAATTTACCAGCGAAATATCCAATGATACATTCACTTTCTTGGATGTCAAAATAGAGAAAAAGGGTGGGAGCTACAATACCACCCTGTTCCGTAAAGCGACTGACCGCAATATTCTGCTACACCGGATGAGTTTTCATCAACCCAGTCTACTTAAGAATCTACCCTATAGCCAGTTGCTGTGGGTTAAAAAGATAGTCAGTGACACTGAAGACTGTTTAGCGCAACAATTAACGATGAAAGATACATTTTTGGCACGTGGCTATAAGAAAGGAGAACTCCACTCAGCATCCCAGAGGGTGAATTCGCTTGATCGTGACACCCTACTATCAGGCACCACTAAAACCAAGAGAGAATTGAAAACGACAGTGTATGTTTCCAAATTTTCTGTACAGAGTAATAAGATCAAAAACACCATCAACACTGGAACATCTTTAGAAATAACATAAGGGTACAGAACTTTTTTGACCAACCCCCAGTGTTTGCATGCAGCGCAGCAGGAATCTGCAAGACAAATTGGTTCGCACAAGACCCCCTTTGAAGATCACACAACGTACCCGAACATTCCCCTGCCTTCATTGTACTAATTGTAATATGGTAATCAAGGGGAACATTGTATACAATCCACGTACAGGCCAAAAGATTTTCCTCCGAACCTTTGGTGCTTGCGACAGCATAAACATTGTTTATGGCATAAAGTGCCCATGTGGAAAATATCATGTAGGCCAGTCCACTAGAGCAGCAAGAATTCGCTGGAATGACCACCGTTCCTGCATCCGGAATGGAAATCCTAATTCAGCAGTGTCTCGTCCCTGGTTTGAAAAACGGCATAACTTTACACAAATCAGGTTTCTGATCCTTGAAGTACTGACCAAAGTCAACCCACATGAAGATCTGGGCCTGCGGCTCAACAGGAGAGAAACATTTTGGATCGACAGGCTTGGGAGTTTGGTCCCAAACGGTCTCAATGAGGAGATTAACTATCACTGTTATATTTGAATGTATATGTATCTTTTGATGTGCTTTGTTTTTTTCTTATTTACCTATATATTGACCCTCTTGTATGTCTTTATGTTGTCTTTTTCACTTTTCATTACATTACTATGATGGTTTCTTTTGTATACAAGTATTGTTGCCATATGAGTTAAGAAAAGGTACCTAGATCGCAGATCCTGGACATTTTGTCTGGGAAAAAAGGTGACACCATGTGATGCCACCTCCCGCGACTCGGATACCTCTTGATTACCGATGCACCTACCTGACATTGACACTGTACCCTACATTCAGTTTCCTTTTGTGATTGACTCTGACCGGCTTGCATATGCCAATTGAGTATTTCTTTTATGTTCATGTTTTTTTCCCAGTTCCTGCATTACACTCATTTTCTTTTCATGACCTGTCTATAGTACCTGGTAATTATTTTCTTTTGGAATCTGACTCTGAATTACTGTATTAGCAGTGATCAGTCCCTGTTGCACCGTAACGCGCCAAACATTGACGCAATGCGAATACGAGGCTTTAACAGCACCGCTACCATGGCAATGGCTTTACACAGCATTGCGATTGACCGACTCGGCGTCGGCCGCAGCTCTGCAAGCAGCACAGACATGACAGGTATGCATTACGCAGCTCTTTTTCACTTTGGAGAATCCAGCACCCAGCACTGGAACGGTTTATTGATTCAGACTCCATGTCTATCCACAGAACGTTACACGCGTACCAGCCCTGTGTTAATCTGGCGTTCTTCCGAACGCTCTTTGTGACTACACGAACGGCATTAGTACTGATTATTTACCTACGGGCTTGACACTCTTCAGGTAAACGGTATTCTTATTTGATTTGGCACTGACCAACAGGCAAACTGTCCTTGATTTTTACTTCTCTTCTGTTTTCTTGTCCTTCGGTATTCCGAACCTCACCTGAATCTACCTACGTTTGGTATATTACCATGTTTATTTTTATTACATTGATTGTTTTCACTTATGACACTGTATATGTTTGCAATAACATAGACTTGCCCTGACGAAGGAGAACACTCTCCGAAATGCATTGGCGCAATAAGTCTGTTTAAACAAGAGATGTGCTAGCTGCTTCCTCACTAAGAATCAATTAGTGAATTTGCCTGGAAAGAATTGTGTTTGGTAAAATATTATCCTTTAAAATACAACAAGGACTCTGACAATTTTTGAAATTTGCCATTTTCCATTTATATATTAGGTTATAATAATTTTGAACATTTCAATAATTATTTCATAACCCAGTTTGGGTACAATGGAGAGCGGCTGTGTGACTGGGTTTGCAATCTAGTCTCCGTACTCATCATATCACAGTCCCACTAACTGTAATGCCCAAACACGAGTACACAAAACATCCAAATGCACATGTGACCTCCAGACGTGAGTCATGCATAGTCACACATTGATATTGTCGCCACTACCACATGAGCAGTATGCATGCACATGACATGGTCAACACTCCCTTAACTGTCACACTTGCCATTCAGCGCGTCTCAGACACAAGAAACATTGCATGTGCACAGTTTTCAAACATGCATTACAATACCCAATGCAAAATACAGTGCATTTCGAATCTGCACAGGTCTGATGTCCCACATTGGGAGCATGTTCTGGGCCTGAATGCAGATGTTTGTCACTGAGACATACATGCTGCAAAGTAAGGGGGTCAGTGAAAACATGCTAGCAAATGCACAACACAGATGCACGGTAGAGCAGTAGAACACATGCCTACTCACTACCCAACTCCAGACGTCATTGCAACGCGCAGACCTGGGCATGCAGCTCCAGATAGAACCTCGACAGGATCTGCAGGTTGTTGTTCGACAGCCGCACGGTGCACCTCCACAGTTGTTCCGGCCTTCAGGAACCACCAGGCCTTTACGTGGGTCCTGGATTTGAGGTCCTATCAGCACTTGTGAACGGTCTTATAGCAGCGGACTGCCCCCCATGTTGATGGCAGACATTATGTCCTCCCACATCTGGAGACGTCCCTCCTTGCTGTGTTGCATCGCTGGGTTGAAGAGGACCTTATCCACCAGGATGTTAATTTCTGCCTTGCTGCCATGGGGTTGCTGCTCTGGTCAGAGTTAGATGGTGTGGACATGGCAACCCCCAAGGCAGGTGTGGGTGGATAGACTGGTCCTGGAGATGGGCTGTGGAACAGTGGTGGTGGTAAGTGAAGGTGGGAGCCCAACCCAGCAGCTGAGCTGGTCACAGGGCTGGAGACAGGAGCACAGGCAATGACTATAAAGATGGCAACATTGGAGGTAGTACAGGGGAGGAGGAGGCAGATAATGTGGCACGGAGGCAGGAGAATAGGTCTTCCGTGTGCAGCTTGAAAGGCAGCCGAAAACAGAGTAAAGGCCCTTAGTGCATAAATTATGTGACACATGCCCTGAAACACTTGGGAATGAGCGCGATAGAAATAAAATATCAATATCAATATCAATGCTGCACGCAGTGTGCCAACGCTGCTAACAGCTTTGACAGGGAAACATAAGGACGAGTAAACACATCACTGGCTATGCACAGGAAGGAACGAAGAGTATTGTAGTTTCCACGTATGTTGGGGGGGCCATGCAATCTGTTCCCTTCAGGTAGCATACTGTTTTTTGTAGGAGGGAAGTTGTGTCTCTGTGCATACGTGCATTTTTTCTTTCCCCCTTTTTGAGGGACGCGGTCTGTCACTTTTTCACTGTTTTGGTGTTATTTCCAGCTTCAGTGACTGTGTTGGTGAATGGTGCCATGCTGCTTATGGTCATACCTCACTGTTGATTTTGCTATGGAATGTCTGCGTTACATGCTGCATCTGTGCCTGTGTCCATTTGGGTGTGTCAATCACCTTTTCTCAATTGTCGTTTGTGTCCTATTCAGTGCATTATTTTTATATGGGGTGCATTGTCTCCATATTGGCTGCATGTAGTCACATGTGGATCCTGACACCACTGCTTTTGCACTCACATCAACAAGAATACATTTGTGCTTGTCATGCAAATTCTCACAGAGGTGTGCAACCATATTGCATTGGCCTTATGGGGATTGGTGTAAATGATACTTTTGGAGACCATGAATGCCTGGCTGCTCATACTTGATGTTTGGCAAGTTGATACATTTATCTGTGGAAACACATATTCTGGCTGATCATTTCTTGGACATTAATGATGTTTTTGTGCCTCAGGAGTGGTTTACCGTGGTGGTGATGGTATACTCCTATGTTCGTGCCTTTCATTTGGCCACACTTTGTGCATGTTGGTTTATGTCTAATGGATGCATACAATTTTGCACTCCCAGGGGCACATTATCAGGGTGTTTTTGTGTTCCCGGAGTATTGGCCCATGGTCATCATTGAATGGCACCTGGGATGTGGCTGGATCGTGGGCAGTCCACACGGGCAGGATTTTAGGTAAAGTAGGGCACTTGTGGGAGATGCGCCACAGCATAAAAATAAAAGTCCTGCGTGACTATTTGCCTTTCTGCCAGTGCTCTTGGCATATAAATGTGGCAGCGCACAGAAGGTCGTCCAGTTATGCATGCAAGTACCTGGTGTAGGCAGCGTGACTGTGTGGCCTGGGAGATGTTGTCTACTATGGCATTAGTACGCTGGAAGAATCCAGTTGCCAGGAAATGTAAAGTAGTGAGCACTTTTTCTAGGGGGCTAAAGGCCTGGGAGCACATGGTGGGTGATGTTAGCCCATCCTCCCACTCCCTGACAAGGTCTAGCATGATATTAGGGGGGGCTTTGTACCTGTCATAGACCTGATCATCCAGCATCCTGAAGAGGGTGGTATGTGGGTTGAAGATATGGGCCCTGGCAATCCTTCTCCTCCTGCTGTGTCTGTGATCTCTCTGAAAAATGCTGGATTCATTGTGGCTGTATACATTTCGTTTGGTGTTTCTTGCGTGCTTTATAGATGTGCGTTGACCTTTACGCCTGCTATCAGGTTGTGGGAGTGTACCAGGATTTGCGACCCACGTTTCAGAGTTTGAATCCGTGAATACATGTTTATTTGCACTGCTATGGGCGTGTGATTGCTTGACTGTGGACCATCCCTCAACACGCCCACATTTTCATGTGTAATTCCTCATTCTGCATGTTCCGCACCCTATTTTGCTAGCTGCGTAGGCCGGGCCCACACTCTGCTTGGAGTCTCGTGCTAGCCGTTCATCCGCTCTGCGATGTTTCAGACCAGTGCAAAATCCACGCAAGTACAGGAAAAGTACTGAGCATTCTATTCCATGACTCGGCGAAGGCAGATTTTCATGCACTTTGCGCGTACATGTCCCCTATTTTCTGCGCAGATAATTCCATGAATCAGCACCTCAGTGTAGCATATCTACCCAAATCTGTGGAAGCCCTGACACAACCAACACAAAAACAGGCGCACAGAGGCAAAAGAAAAATGTAAGAGAAATGACATGGGTTTCAGTAGCAGACATGCCAGGAAGAAGGGCCAGGTGAACAATGCACACAGAGCACAGAGAAAAGAACGGGAGACTGCAAAGGCAGTGCTTGAGGCAATAACAAACAAAAGAAGATGGAAGCTTAGGAGCCCCGTCCCCAAGGACAAGCAGTAGGCCAGGGTCTGTTGATGACCCAGTGTTCCTGTCATAAAATAGGGCAAAATGTTGACTACCAGAAAAAGCACTTAGAATATTTGAGCAGAGCACAGTTGGCATTTAGAGTATTAGCAAGTGGGTGGGATCTGGAATGTTGTCTCATGGGATAGTAACAGAAGACCTGGGCCAGAAAATATGATAAAAGAGGCTTGTAGGGAGGCCGAGAAAATGGCAGAAGAAGGAGTAAATATTTTGTGGAAACCTGGAAGCAGGTTACAGTAACAGTACATTTAGCTTAATCCTCTTCTAGTCAGGGGAAGTATTAGAAGGGACAAAGTCTTCCATGCACTATGCACAAACCTTTACCACAGCTTGGCTCAGAAGGATTTCATTCATGAAGTTCTAACCAAAAAAAGCTAGGTAACGTTGGCCACGAGTAGACCTCAGTCTCCAAAGAGTTAGGTCAGAAGGGTCAAAACAATCACTGTGGTGAAAGTATTAAAAGTAAAACTGTCCACAAATAGGACGAGTGACTGAATCTCTAGAGTAGGCAGATTAGATAGCTAAGAATTGCAGAGCATGAGATTTTTAGGCAAGGAATTGGAAAAAGGAAAAACACAAAAATAGTCTTCAAAAATCTTTCTTTGTGTAAGGATAATGCGAGGGGAGATAACCAGTATCTGGGGCCAAAGTAAGAACCAGTGGTCAGACTACCATGTGTGCCTGGAATTGGCCCTTATTCCAAATGTTCACTATTTTAGGCGGCTTGACAGCCATGAGCTGGTCTCTCTGGTGCTTGTACATATTTGAGCTGTGGTTAGATGTCCTTGAGAAAGTACTTGATAAGCACAGTGGAGTCTTCAAGTGGGTGGATGTCCTCGATGTCTGGTACTTAGTGTCAGGCAAGCTCCTAAGTGTACCATAGGACCACGGATAAAATGATAGTTCTCCCTTTCATCAGTGTTCCACGTGGAGAGAGGCTGTGAGTCCTTAAACTCTAACATGTAACCACAGACTGGGCTTTTCCCATCCCATTCATACAATAATCCTAGAAGATGTTTAGATGGCCCCTCTACATTGCAAAGTATCCTAGCCCTTTACTGCTTCCCCAAAACAATGGGTCTAGGTTGCAAAGACTAATTCCCTGCCCTCACCCCTTGCTGAAACAGGCAACAAGAGTTCATGTGTTCAGCCCAACCTTTGCAAGTCCCCTATTCACATACTAGTACTTCTGTCACTTGTCATGACAAAAGGCCTTGCAGGGTTGGCTGCAATACAGTGTGTGGCTTCTTTTCAGAAGGGGCTCAGAATAAACGACTCTACGTATTAGTTGGGGATTCCCAAAACCACTCACTACCTTCACTTCAAGCACAGACAGAAAACATCAAAAAAGCGACAAACAAAGCATACATTTTGTCCATACCACAGAAACGTCCTGTACTGATAAGTTACTTTATGTGTATGAGCATTAAAACATTGATCGGCAAAGACCACTAAAGGAGATTAATCAACAAATAAATGTGTTTAAACGATACACATTAGCTGAGAAATTAAAGAAGCTAAAGAAACTGACAAAGGATATCATTCATTTTAAACATGAAAAAGTGTTTCTTTGTAGTGTTTCTTATTCCCACAAGATCAATGTAAAAGGACACACCGAAGATAAGATTGCGAGACGCCCTCTAGCCCCTATAGCTCCAATAGTGGTAATGAAGAGGAGAGGGCCATGGAAGGATACTTTAATCAAGCCAATCCTGTGGGACTATTCAGGAAACAATATCAAAGTGGAGGAAGAAGATCCTGCCAACTATCACTTCAACTTTTTAGTGGCCAAGACAGAGGTGTAAATCAAGACTGTGGAGAAGAAAGACCCAAAAGAACCTGGAGAGGAATGAGATGGTGATTAACATATCTAATTATAATTTGGATGAGTAAGAAAAAAACAGTGTTAAATAAAGTCCTTGGTTTTGTACTCGCTGGTTCTCATCCCTTTGCTTGAAAGTAAAATGCTCAAGTAGATAGTTGGAAGGAAGCCACTAAGGATGCCGCAAAATAATTCATTTATCGGTGCATGGAAACAGTTTGACGAAGAACTATATTAAATGTAAGGGAACATTTTTCCACCAGATTGGTGGTAGCGTCCAGGGTTCAACAATATCTCTGAGTTGGGCTGATTTGAATGTCAAGATGTTCGAGATTGAATACATCTATGATACTTCCGATCCACACTGAGACAATATATGATGGTATGTTTAATACAATATGAAGATATACAGATGTTTTGTTTTTGTTCTGTGGCATAACAGTAAAGGTGATACATTCAATTCATTGACTTATCATCCCAATTTTACCTCTACTATACAGACGAGAGAGATCACATTTTTAGACTAAATGGCCTATAAGAATGAGGGCACATTAAAGGCAAAACATTTTAGTAAACCCACAGACCATAATTTCCTATTGGATAGGAATTTGTTTCTCCTCAAACCTTTGAAAATAAATTGACCATATAGAAGATTTCTTAGATTTCACAGGAACGCTACAGAGGTAGCTGAATACAGTAAAGAATCTGAGAATGTATTGTGTTAAACTATTGCCCAGAGGATATCTGAGAAAACCAGTTGAACAATCGAGAAGAGGGTGAGATACAATAACAGGGAATCTTGGAACAATGGCCCAAAAGTAAAAATCAAGAAATGTTAGTATTTGTAAGTACATACAGCACAATGTCGATGATAATTTGTAAAACTATCAGTAGACATTGGAAAATGTTGAACAGTCTGGATTAAAATATGGAAGCTCTCCTCTATTTGCATACTAATACAGCAACACAATCAGGGAACAGGTGGGCAGGAGTAATGTATAATGGAAAGAAACCAGGGGTTGTAAGGGACTTACAATCGTAGCTTGCTGGAGGCTGCCAGAATAAACAGGGCACCGTCAGTGTGGTAAAGGTAAAGAAGGTACAGTGCATGAAAACATGAACAAGAAGTTGTTATTGGTCTGAAAAGACCATGCATCCAGAAACAGTCCACTATCTGTAAAAGTAACATGGTGATTTTATTCTAACAAATAACTGTGAGAAAGGGCTCAACGAGACAATGGAATGTAAGCGTCTGAGAACCAACACTACAAAGAAGAATATGAATAAGGAATGGAGGCGTCTCTTCGAGGTGACGGTATATCACTGTGGGACATGGTACAGAATGTACTGGTGTTAAGATCACTGTTGTTTAGTTTTGCAAAAGACAAACATGCATATATAATGGTTCTCTGAGAAGAAAAACAATGTATGAGCCCATTGATTTGATTGTAACGCATTGTCTAACCAAGAAGGAATATATTAAAAGGGATTTTTTCTGAAACAAAAAGCAACATTAAAAGTTGGCAAAAAGCTCTGCACACTAGCCTATGAGCAAAAGAAGGGGCACACCCTGTGACTTCATGCACAATTGCACGATTACCTCAGTTTGCCAAGCACCTGCACCTGCATAGAGATGCGGTAGTGGACCAAGCACTAAACCGGACACGAGCGGGTTTCTGACTATGGAGGTCGCCTGAAAAGTGGTAAGCAGATAATTAGTTCTTTATAAAGAACATTTTTAAAATGTCTTATGTTTGTTTAGAACAATTATTCAAGGCGCAGAAAGGTTTAAATGATTAACTTCGTTGACGTGCATTACGCCAGAATAAGGGAGATGGGCAGAAGCAATACGCATCATGTAGCATTGGCACTTGATATTACGTGTAACAGTGATCATTAGCGTGCATAATTGTTGAAAGAGTGTAACATCATTTCCAGGTAACTGATTAGCAAACATACTGGGTTTTGACTTTGAATCCCCTCCTTTTCTTTAAAAGCAGACTGGACTTGTGTGAATGAGGACCCCTGTTTCCACTTAGGTGTTGATGTTGTAAGTGATGGTGGCCAGGAACACGATGGGAAAACGTGCAAGCACTTAGAGTTTGAATAAAAATAACTCAGGTGGGGGTGTTGAGCATGCAAATTAGAGACGGGGTTAAGGATCCTGGGAACATTGTTGTGCCCTTGTTTGTAATAATGTGATATAAGATGGTAGCATTGCTTTTTATGTTTTGTTGCTAGGTTTGCATGGTACTGTGTACCTCGTGAAGAAGTCCCCATAATCCCAGCCTGGCGATGAAACATGACAGGTTGATAATCAGAGCAGGATAGCGGAAGAGCATAAACAAGGAGAAAGCAAATATAATGACATAGATGCTACTTGCCAACTGAGATAAATGTGAAATGAGTTGCGATTGTGTTAATTAGTGAGTATACGAAATCAATGCTCTTTGCATTTTTTGGAATGGACATAGGAGAGTATTTTCCATGAAATGTTAAAAAATGTCCTGACTGGAATGTGCATGTTAACTAATTAACAGATGGTAACGAGAAATGGTTTTATGAGTGTTATGTTGCAATGGGCTAACAGATATATCAGGAAGAAAAGAAAGGCTTAGGAGTAATTGGTTGCAAGGCCCTGGTATATTCCTTTCTGGTAGAACCCTCTATTCCTGTATCGGGGTCCCTCTATAAGAAGAAGACATATCCAAGCACTCCGAGGACAAGAAGGCGCACACGTGTCTGTTAATGGAACTGAATTATATGTAAGCATTTTGCAGAAAATTGTGGTTTTGTAGTAATGTGAGCAAGGTTAAGGGAATGGGTTGTAAGAGCAGACCTGTCTAGCAAAAGTCACTGTCTGTGGTGCAGTATTGCGTCATATTACCCAAGGGGATCCTGGCGATGGAGAGGAGGGCGATGGTTGTGAAGGAGGCCTCTTACCTGCATAGCCCGATACTGGTAGTTGAATGTGTTAGGTGTGGAGACAAGATCTCGTCTGTTTTTGGAGAACTTCACTCACTCCCCCCCACAGAAAATGCGTCATCTGAGGGGTTATCTCAGGGGTTATCTCTGCATCGGGCCCCAGTAAAAGCTTGTATTGATTTCAAGCTATGCTGTCTAATTATTATTATTAGGGTATTTATTGAGCGCAGACCTGGCTTTGAGAAGCAACGTAGCGCATTACAGAGGAACACAATAATACAGATGCATATCTGAGCGCTTTACAGAGGAACACAATAATACAGATGCATAACTGAGCGCTTTACAGAGGAACACAAAAATACAGATGCATAACTGAGCGCTTTACAGAGGAATACAATGATACAGAGTAATACAATAATACAGATGCATAACTGAGCGCTTTACAGAGGAATACAATAATACAGATGCATAACTGAGCGCTTTACAGAGGAATACAATAATACAGAGGAATACAATAATACAGATGCATAACTGAGCGATTTACAGAGGAATACAATAATACAGATGCATAACTGAGCGCTTTACAGAGGAATACAATAATACAGATGCATAACTGAGCGCTTTACAGAGGAATACAATAATACAGAGGAACACAATAATACAGATGCATAACTGAGCGCTTTACAGAGGAACACAATAATACAGATGCATAACTGAGCGCTTTACAGAGGAACACAATAATACAGATGCATAACTGAGCGCTTTACAGAGGAATACAATAATACAGAGGAATACAATAATACAGATGCATAACTGAGCGATTTACAGAGGAATACAATAATACAGATGCATAACTGAGCGCTTTACAGAGGAATACAATAATACAGATGCATAACTGAGCGTTCTACAGAGGAATACAATAATGCAGATGCATAACTGAGCGCTTTACAGAGGAATACAATAATACAGATGCATAACTGAGCGCTTTACAGAGGAATACAATAATGCAGATGCATAACTGAGCGCTTTACAGAGGAATACAATAATGCCGATGCATAACTGAGAGCTTTACAGAGGAATACAATAATGCAGATGCATAACTGAGCGCTTTACAGAGGAATACAATAATACAGATGCATAACTGAGCGCTTTACAGAGGAATACAATAATGCAGATGCATAACTGAGCGTTCTACAGAGGTATACAACAGTATTGATGCATAACAGAGTGCTTTTCAGCGGTAACACCAGAACAGATATACTGCAGGGTTAGGATATAGAGGGGCACAGAGGAGTGGTATAGGTGTTCCGGGTGGTGAGGTGGAGAGGGATGGGAGGCACCTAGTGAGTCAGGTGGTGGAAAGGGTGATGTAATGGCCTAGGTGTTGAGGTGGAGAGATTCCTTGAAGAGGTGAGTCTTGAGTTCTTTTCTGAATTGCTGATGGGGAGGAGGTTTCATAGTCTTGGGGTGTAGGCAGAGAAGGCTTATTTGGTCCTTTCCTTTTTGCAGCATCAGATTTTAAGTCTGCACGTGTCCTGACTTCTGGTGGTACGCTGTTCCCTGGAGATGCTGAGTTTCTCTGCGAGGTAGCTGGGTAACTTGAGGGTGACTCCCTTATAGGTGATTTGTGCATGCAGTGGGAGCCAGTGAAGGACAATGAGGGCCAGAGTGATGTGGTCATATTTGCATAGACCCTTCATGAAGCATGCAGCTGTGTATAGGATAGGACCAGTGCTTGAATGGTGGATCTACAGCTGTCCGGAAGGAGGAAGGACTTGCCTATTCGCAGGAGCGAGAGCTGATACCAAGCTGTTCGATTTTTCTTCACTATGTGTTTGTAAATGTGGAACCAGAGGGACTTGGTGCAGGAGCTGAGCTCAGGTGTTAATCCCTCAGAGTTCATGGTTGATAGCCAGGTCTGTATGTCTGGGTGTTCGATGTTGCTGGTGAGGAGTAGGAATTCATATTTTGAGGGTTTGAGCTTCAAGTATGCTCTGGACATCCAAGACTTGATCAGCGAGAAGCAGGTTTTGAGCCTATGGATGTCCTTGATGGAGTCTAATGAACAAATGCTTCTAAGGTGAGGCTCCTACATATTTGAAAAGTAAGATCTCTCCGTGGAGATGCAGTTGATCCATCCCAGGGGCAAGGTCTAGTCATGACACCCCTTTATATAGAGCCAGATTGGGATTCAGGGGTTCCGAGTTCAGGGAGCTTGGCTCTGGAACAAACTCCTCAGAGATGTGATGTTTGAAAGCAATCTTTCATCTTTATCTGTTTATCTAAAAGTGTACCCGTTTCAGGGATTCAACCAGTTCATTGAAGATAGGATGGCTCTGGGGTGAGGGCACCGTATGCTTGCCTTTACTATGTTGATTTTAGAGGAGGGACGTTTACTTTATGGTATAAAAGAGACTGATGAGTTTCCACTTGATGGAATGGATTAGGTTGGAGTAGGGGTAGATGGGACTAATGTTGATATGTAGTTGTGTCGGATGCAAAAGAGTTGCACGAAGATCACAGAGAGTGGCAGAGAAGGAGAAAAGAGCAGCTCAAGAGGACCAGAAGGTTTGTTTAATGAGTGAGGGTAGGTCGAGCCAGTCGGAGGAAGCAGGAGGTTTACTATGTCTGGAGGGCCCATGACCTATGAGGGATATCTGTTTTGAGGGGAGGATGATGTTATGTATTCTATGACAGGTAGAGTAGTTTTATTCTGAGATCAAGCCCAGGTATTGAAAATGCATAGCAAATTCAGGACTGTTCTACAGGAACAGTGGCCACAGAGTAGAATGCTTTGCCATGGTCTACATGCTATCTGCTCTCGCATATTATCAAATCCTAAACTCTTGAGACTACGGTAATCCTTTGTGCATGGACCGAATCAGACTACTTCACCTGCTGGAATAATTTTGTTCTTTTAGGCCCAGGCTTCATACAGTGGTCATGCCACGTCTTAGGACAATCGAATGGTCGGCCTCATTGACTACTGGTCAGATCCTTCCACAATTGAATACATTTATTTAAATAACGGCACCATGGTTACCTCCAAACTCGGAATGACCCCGTATAAGTCTGCCTGCTGGAGTTGCTGTGCCCGGCATGTCTGACACTCCCGGGCACAGTGGCCACGATAGGCAGACTTTCACCAAAGCACCGGCACCGTTATTAACGGTGCTGGTGCTTCTGAGTTCCCCATTGTCATTGAGTCCTATGGGACTCTATGGGAATGGGGAACAACATTTTACCGGCGCCTGACTTCCCGGACATCCAGGGTTGTAATACCCCAGTGTTTCTGGAAAGCCACGCTCCGGTAAAATGTACAGGTCCAGCGGCAACCTGCCGGTTTTACCAACAAGGTTGCTGCCGGATTTGTAACGAGGCCCAGGATGTCAGATTTTATCTGTTGACCCACACCATCCTTTAACTGGTTGAATTCATGAATGACTTCCTGGATTATACATAATATATACTGATATGATAGGTTATTTATAACGTGCTTAATACCCAGAGGTTTCGAACCTGTGGTGCTTTGTGTCGTCTTGCTTCTAAGGTGAGCACGTTGCCCCTGAGCTATCCTCCCGAGATATAGTAGCCGCCTCCACAACCATCAATCAAGCGTCAAAGGGAAGCAGATTCAGCACTAACAGTAACACATTTCTGAGCTCCCTGGATGAGGATGGCTCAGCAGAAAAGACCCTCCTTTTTGGTCTCCCTAATACAGCAATGTCATCTGCACGGGTCTTCACTACAACCAGAAACTGCCACAAATTCAAATCAGGCTACCAGGCTCTATCTCACGCGTTGTGTCCATGGTGCTATAGGACCTAACAGTAGCCGCTAACAGCATCAGCCATAATGCACCATGACTGACTTCAGCATGGCAGCACCTAAACCCAGGCTTGGGAAAGAAGCAGTGGTTTTCTTTTTTCTTTTTAAAAAAACGTTATTTATCCATTTTCATACAGCATCAATTTACAGGGATAAAACACAATACATTGTAACAATAATGAAGTAATCTTATCCATATTACCAAATCATTCCTAAATCATATCCAAAGCCCATCCTTATGAGATGAAATATCGAACACTATTGAAAAGCAAAAATCCCATAACAAAGCAACCAACAATTACAAAACAACAAAAACAAAACAGATAACAAGCACACACTCACCTTACACCCCCACAACACAACACAATCCCACCCCTAATGTTCCATTCATAATGCATCCTTGCGCAGAAAACGCCGCCATATAAATGATTAAATGGCGCCCATACTTCAAGGTAGAGATCCGCCCTGTCATTATTTAGCCTCATCACCTTTTCATAACTGGATCAGGTGCTTTCTTTCTGACCGCGTCCAATCATCCATTTCCGTTGTCAGCTTCGGTGTCTAATCCACTGGGTGCTTTTTTCACTATTGTATTTCAGCATCTACCTACTCCCCCGACCAACTCATTATAATCGTTTAGACTGTGATTTTACAACTACAGAGATGATGTTCCGCACTGACCTTGCTTTCATCTCCCGGAGTCCTCTCGATCTAATCAAGGTCATTTAGTGGCTCTTCCAAAATGTGGTCTGTGCATTAATTGCTTGACTGGTCCAGTATTTTGGATTATGTGTGAAATGCAAGGATACTTTGCAGATGGATCTGTGATTGGCTGATGGATGTCTTACAATATGCACCACCTCAAGTGCAGCATGATATAGATATTAGCGCGTTCGTTCAGTTTTCAGTGTCGCTCTTGTATGGTCCCCTGGGTGACAAGTGAGTAACATTCATGGTCTGAAAATCAGACTCGACGGGGCTTAATTTGTGAAAAAATAAGTGCCAGGGCACAAATATTTTCTAGCACTGCTGTGACGCTGCTGGTGGACACCACTGCTTCCACCAGCCACAGCTGCTCCCCACAGTGTCAACATATTTGGGGTTACACTACAGCTCGCACCTGCTCTTTGTGCTTGTTGGGTGCATTGACTTTCACCACTTCATAATTAAAATGAGTCTGAAACAATAAGTGCCAGGTTTGAGCCCTGGCAAACACCCCCACAAATTAAGCACTGGATAAGTCAATGCAGTTTAGCAACAAAGCAAGATTTCTAGAGTCGTTTCTAAAGCGCATGTAGGTTTCGCAGACATGAAGGTCCATTTTGTGCCTCTAGAGGACATCTTGCAGCTGTGCTTTTTGGTGTCTCCACACTCCCAAAACCTCAGCTGGTTCAATGCAGTGCCATGCAGTGCCCACCATGATATCATTGAGCAGTGCCCTGCTCTTCACCCGGTTTCCACCATCGCCTCCCCGTGCACCACTTGCCTGACCGTGTCCGTTCTGTGTGAGGACCCCTAGTCTTCTTAGTCAGAGGGCATTGACCGCTTGTGGCGGCCTGTGGCTGCCTGCGTCCCGTCTGATTGACTGCAACCCACAGTTACCTTAGGTTAAGGGAAAGCTTAGGCTTGAAGCATGGTGTCATCTGAGGCATGGAGCCATCTGCTGCAGTACAAACTGTACTGAGGTTGGGGTGAGGTGGTATTTGCAAAAGACTCAGGGCATTGGTGCTCTTTCTTTAAAGTGACCTTACCGGAACATTCCAAAACACTTCGGATAGCGCTGTTTAAAATAAATTAAACGGACAGTGCAGCACTACCAAAAGGACTGTACAGGGAGGCATTCCAAGGAAATGTAAAGAGACCGTGTTCACCTAATCCTGCAAGAACTGCTCTTCTTTCCAGATCCTGGGGCTTAGAAGGGAATGCAGCGAGCAAGGACTGCAGGTACTCTTCAGAAACAGGAGCCGGGACTGTCTGGAACATTGACGTGGCTTTGAGGGGGACATGCTTTGTGAAATCCCTTACTGGCTAAATGCAGATAAAACAGCTCGGCGGGTTCAGTGCCCCCTGAGTGGATGTGCAGAGAGGTCTCCCTTTCTAGCGAACATGTCATTCTACTTATGGTGCTATAGAAACTCGTACTTACCTTCATCCTGCTGCAGCACAGCAGTATTACTGATGCTGGTAGCACATTCAGCCACACACTTAAGAAGGACACACCATCCCAAAAACGGATAAGTGCTTACACACTGGCCCCACACACAACCCTTCAGATAAGGGGTGTATCGGTCCCTTTTACTCTTGAAAAGTAGGCAATTACTCACAACAAATAAAAATAGGAAGTAGAAATACTCCCAACAAAAAATAGGAAACACACTCATAGTAGCCTGTGCGCTTGCATTCACCCACACAGCTACCTCCATGGATATATTTGGACCTGTAGTATGCATAATGTAAGAGAAAGAAACTACTATTGTTACTGTCCGATTTGAAGAGGTATACATGTATCTTTTCATGTGCATGAATAACCAGGTGAAAAGAAATATTTAGTGCAAAAACCTTTCAGATTTATAGTCAAATACTCCCATTGGGAATGGGACTTGCTTTTTTACTTCCTAAAAAATAATTTTACTCCCACCTTTAAAAAACAGAGAGTAAAATGCACCCACTTCCAAATCTTATGTGGAACACTGCCTACACACCTAGTAACTCTTTCTAATGCCCTAGAGATTGTGCACGCTATTATTTGCACACATGGACAAACAGAAATAGACCTGGTAAGATGACGAATGTCTAGCCTGGTGGGGTAAAGAAAAAACAAATGCGTAACAAAAATGGAAAACACATCCATCTAAGGCACGGCATGAACACAAAACACCCTCTTTAAAGCACAAACCTCTACCCAACTTAACCAATTGCACTGGCCCCTGTAACACATTTTTCCCCGCAGAGCAGCTGCTAGACACCAGGGCCACACTTTAATAATTACCCACTTTAACTATACTCACTTTCTAAGCTTCACAGAAATGAAAGGCTTAGTCACGCAGACCCCAATTCAACGTGCACCCTGATGATCACACACCATGCAGCAGGTGCATGAGCGTACTAAGATGATCTGCTTCAGTGTTTAATGTGCTGGCCTATCTGGATAACAGGGGCAGATTCACAGTACTGCCCGCCTGCTATTCAGACTCAACCCCCCACAATTCCCCCCTTCCTGCAGTCTTTGAAATTATGTTTTCAGTTCTATTTTTATAAAGACCAATACCAACCAGCTTGAACCTCTACCAAACTACTCTGGAGATGTGGATCTTACAGCAGCTTGTGGTAGATGTAGGGCCTGATTCATGGAATTTCTGGTGCAGTGCAAAGGGTCTTTCAACTACTGGTGCAAACTCACTTTGCACGGTGAACAAACTCCCCGATTCACAGAGCGGTGCAAACTGTATGTTTGCAGTGCAAAGTGACTTTACACCAGTTTAAAGGCAGTGCAAAGCAGCGTCGGTCTGGGACAAGAAATAGGCCCGGACACCCAAAAAAAAGTGGCCCACACCTTGCCTCAATAAGTGGCCCACCCCTCGCATCATGACTCTTGACCTCTGATGACATCACCGGAAGTATTGGCATTTGACCCCACCCCAAAGTGACATCCTGGGAAGCGATGAAACACGAGATTTCACCCCTTGACAAAACAGGAAGTGGCATCAAATAGCATTGCTCCTAAGTAGACTACGAAAAATATGGGAATGATTTCAATGATGTGATATACATTTCATTCAAGAATGGATAACCATATGTACCATTAATATCTGTGTGTATAGATCCATATTATCAAATTACTGTGAATGCAGGAAGACGTCCAAGGCCAAATGATAATATGTTATTGTATAGCACTTACGCTTATTTTTATAGAACAAATATGCATACAATATCACCCAACCTATTTTGGTACTCATTTATCGAACTAAGAAGGATGAAAGGCTGAGATGGCTTTGCTGGGATTCGAACCTGCAGATCACACACACATTGCGGCAGCGAGCGCTCAACCCACAGAGCTATCATATCGGCTACAGTAAAATGAGCAATTATTCTGTAGTGGATACCATTAAACTGGTAACTGAGATTTAACAGGAGACCAGTTAAGTTAATCTGCAGGTCTGGTGCAAAGTTGGCCGCATGTCAAGCCTGCATGCATCTACTTTCAGGCTTCAGAGGTTGGAAAAATAGGGAAAGCAGCGCACTCACAGGACATCCCATACTCTGAGCACTCGTTACCTCATACATGCTAACAAACATCCTGAACAGCATGCCAGGGATATGGGAAAGATAGACACATTACAACAAAGCATTCATTGTAGCACAATGAAGTCAATGACCACTTGATGTGCTATGGTGAAATATGTCTACACTGTACAGAAGCTTTTAGGCACAAGGATTTTGTCAATTGACCGAGGACACCGAGATGGAATGTCTTGTGATGATAATAACAGAGATAACGGCAGAAAAAACATGCTATTACTGCAACATGTGAAAGGCAAAATACATAGTCCGAAAAGGATGCTTATTCTACCCTAAAATTGGTTGTTTATCACTAATATCACTAATGCATATTTGTCACTAATACAACAGCACAGCCCCTCGAGGGGGCACTGTACCCCCTGGAGTGGCAGCACGGTGACAGCAGCCGACCCAGCGGCTGCCTCGGCCCGTCAACTTTGTATGCTGCAGCAGCATGTAAATGATGCATGCATCATAATTTATGTTGCACACATCGGGCATGCAAATCAATCATCAAAGCAAAATAACATGT
Organism: Ambystoma mexicanum; assembly: GCF_040938575.1. Lineage (NCBI taxonomy): Eukaryota > Metazoa > Chordata > Amphibia > Caudata > Ambystomatidae > Ambystoma > Ambystoma mexicanum. The sequence goes on along the minus strand of NC_090935.1, from coordinate 470,903,696 downwards.
CTTGCTTTGATGAATTATGCCATTGCAGGTGTTTTCCAATCCGACCCTAGCTATGGCTCCTAAATAGCAAAGGCACTGCTAGAGGATTTGCAGCTGCAGTACAATAAAATGGCGGCGAGGTGGTCTGTGTATTGATAGAGGAGATGCATCTACAAGCCAATTTTCTCTTGGATCTGGCCTATGATTGGGTGCAAGCAGCTGCTCCGTCTGTAGGGTATTCCTATCACTGTTAGATGCCAGAGCCGGAAGACGATTAATGCTCCGAAGTGTGTGGCCATTCATGTTCTCTTCCGGGGCCAAGCTCTTTGGAAATTAATTGGACGGCAAGTCCACCAGGACAAACACGCTGAAAAGCAAAGGAGTGTGAAAGTATATGGATGTTTACTATTAAGTGAGGCTTTTCTTAGGAGCGCAAATTGCAAAGTAATTTGCTTGTAAGAACTTTGAATTTTGCAGACAAGACACCGTTAGATGAATTGATTTGCCCAGGATCACACCCTTTGGTTCAGTGGTGAATCCCAGGATTGAGCCAAGTTTGTAATTTCGGATCTTAATCCCATATGTTGCCAGCTTTATTTTTGCAAATATTGAAGGTTTGGGTTTCAAGAGCTAAACTAATCCTCAGTTTTATAGAGATGACTTGAAAAGTGAATACATTGCATAAATGAACATGAACATATATAAATATGTTGAATAAAGAGAATAATCTTGGCCTTGTTTTTCCCTATCCTCAATAGAAGATTATAATAGTACAAATAAAAGTTAAGTGTGACTAACGAAATCGCCTTTCAGTTTTAAAACTATACTGGCAAGACGCAGGTGAAAGAATACTCATGAAAGGTAATCTGCGTGTTGTCATTATTTCACACAGCATTCAGAATTGTGTACCTGATCCATTTCTAATTGCACACCTGTTGCGTATCTCAAAGGACAACAGTCACTCCCTAGGGCACACCCACTGCTGTGTCTGTGGGCATCTACCACGAACTCTACCATTTCAATGTTCGGTTGAAAAGAAGTGGTGTGTCAAGAGGTTAATAGAAATTCCCCCCACAACCTCCCCACGCCCCCGAGGAATACACTGGGACACCCTAACCTTGAAATACATGAAAAAAAGGCAAACAAACGTCTTCCAGAAGCAGATAAGCAGATTGTTTGTGTGAGGGACTAGGGACGCTGACCATATATAATCAGGGCAGTCCCACAAAATGTGGGGTGTTTGACCATCATGCCACATTTCCGTGCTATTAAGGCATCCTGGCTGGGTGAGGGGGATTCAAAGTCAACAGGAAGCACAGATGGGAGGATTACCAACATTCTGGTGCCTCCGAAAGGCCGGGTAACTTGGGCTGGCATGATTGATTGGCACCCCAGCATCACAGCATAAACCTTACCGAATCCATGCCTACTTGAAGATGACCAGAGGTCCTTGTTTCGGGTGGACAGTCTCAGTGCTTCACAAATGTTCAACCATCCTAACAAGTTTTGGTAAAAATGGCATGTTCCTAATTCTGAAAAAGGTTTTAAAAGCGATCCTTATCGGGCACTTTTCTGGCTGATGGTGAAGGCCGGTCCAGCTGCTGCCACTGCGAAAGTCTGTCTGAGTTTGAGGGGGAGTCAGTGTTAATAGTGTTGATTTTAGTTTGGCTGTTAGGTGACACTTGAGCGCCACCTATAAGCCAAAACTATTGCATTATAGTATAGATAGGGAGAAGTGGCATATGAGGAGGGACACAAAGCTTGTTGGTGTTGTTTGGCTTTCGACCCAATGGGAGGAAAAATAACCAAAAGACATCTTCAAATTTTTTATTTTTTTTTCCTTTTCCAAACCGCCCCAGGTGTGGTCAGAAAGCGGCCCCCACTCTCCAGGGTTGATTTCGCCCCAGCCACGGGCCGAGAGGCTTAGGGGCCAATCCGACCCTGGTGCAAAGTTACTTTGCAATGCAAAAATACACTTTGCACAGCTTTGTGAATCAGGCTGTTTGTTGGCAGTGCAAAGTGACTTTTCACTAGTACAAAGTCACCTTTCACCGTGCTAAAAGTTCCCTTAATCCCGTGGGTTGTAGTTGGAATGTACGGGTTGTTGCTCCGCCCTGCGTCCCGCTACGCGGTGATGCAGGGCGCGTTAATAAAAGCCTCACCCCCGAGTACGGGAGGCAGTTCCGGGCAGACCAACGCATCGTGTGCAGCGTGTTTCTTTAGCTCCCGCAGGAGCTGCGACACAGGCCGCGCGGCCTAACCTCATTGGCATCCAGCCCCCACGTGCGCTGGGACGCGAGGGCAGGACATAACACGGGTATCGCTGTTCTCCCCAAATCTAGCTTCTACATTTGCAGGATCCGGCGTAGAACGTTTGAGAACATCGCCCTTCCTCCTTCAGCTCTGTCATTTCACACCCTGGGGAGGAGCATCTCTCTCAGTACCCTGCACATTTTAGCCCTGAGCATATTGTGGGATGTATTTACCCATGCATCCGAGCCCTACCTCAAAACTGTGCAGTACTGACATGGAAAACATCATGATGGCCAGAGCTTCCCAGAAAATGCACAGGGAAATGCATGAAGAATAGGCTGCCACTCATTTTTGCCGATGTTATGGGCACAGAAGGACACTGCCTAAAACCACCATTGGACTACCCACACAGTAGTCTGAAACCATTGGGAATGGCAATGCTGATTGCCAAAAGCAAACCCATAACTGTTGGGAATTCATTTTCTTAAATCCCAAAAAGGGGTGCAGTACCAGTACTCACCACTATCCAAAAGCCGGCGTTTTAAAACCACCAGATTTGACTTTTTAGAAAACTGAATAAATGAACCCAAAATAGGCCAAAGAAAGACTTACTGAGAGGTGGATCCAATGTAAAGTTATATTCTGAAGTGACTTGAAGGTTTATAACAAGACTGGCTGAGCTGTGGATTTCAGCAGTTTAAGTAAATGTGGACTGAAAGACACTAAAAATCTCAATGTTTAAAAGAAATGAGTGACCTACTTTTGAGTGTCACATAGGTTGCAATTGTTTAAATGTCATGGTTTTAAATTTAGAATCAGCATTATAGCTGCATATGTGGAATTGTTAGTTTATTTGAATGCAAAAAACTGGGGAACAGAAATGACATATAGCTAAAAACTGACTTAAGGGATTACAATTTTGCCTGGCAACTACCCCCATCAGGAGTGAAACTTGAGTCACAGCTGTGTTCCCAGGCCTATCTACCTTTTGCTGGCCACACTAAGGATATGCCATCTCTCTGATAATTGAATTAAGGGGAGCCCCACAGAATACAGGAGCTCTGAACAAAGCCCTGTCCTGACTCAGGCAAATGTTTTATTGGCAGAGGTTGTAAAAGTAGCTTCCTCCTGAAGCAAAGAGGAGGGGCACTGCCTGTGAGAGCAAGCTAGCTTGGCAGAACTGGAAAAACCAGTATTTCCACCATGTGACCTGGGAAGACACACCTCTGTAGACAGAATAAGGTTTTAAAAAAAGATGAATAACTCACAATGTGGACATGTGAAAATTTTATAAATGATACCATAATTCTTGTGATTTTTCTGCCCACGTTTTAAGACATGGTAGGACCCGGTGGTATGTTCAGGGGGGTTTTAGCGGAAAAGAGGATATTACTCTAAATGTATGCATGTTAAAAATCTGACACTTCATCTATTAATGACCATACTCCTTGCGCACATGTGTGTAAATTTGGGTCAATGTCAGAAATTGCAAAATCCGTTAGAAACAGCAGATTTGGGACAGAGTATACCTCATGTGATATGTGACGTGGGTATATAATTTCAAACAACTGTGTAACTGTGAAATACGTATTTTGATCATATATAGATTTGGGTGCACAGATGACAGGGGAGTTTTTTCAAGAGATCATAAATGGCTGACATCACTCTGACACAACTTAGCTCCCCCAATCAGGGGAGAAATGAAAGCTGGACCAATGACAAGTGAGAGGGGCAAGTTTAGTTATGACCAACACACACACCCACTTGCAGAACATATAAATGGACCACTGAAACTTAGGTAGGGACCTTCATTTCCATCTGCCGCTGGAAGCTCTGCCGGAAAAATCCATACTTACCTCCATCAAACTTCAAAGAGCCAACACTTGGACTCCAAGATAAACAGAGACTTCAGAACCTTAACCAAAAAGGCCCACTGCCAGCATTCCTACCCCCTATAGTTTTGCAACAATCGTGAAAAACGCACTCGCGAATTTTGCCGCGATTTGCAAATTTCTCCACGTGTGAAAACAGAAGCTTCTTGCCTTCCATTTGCCAAAAATTTGTTTAACCTACCAATTACTCCTAGATCATTGCTAGTGTGAGCCTGGACTAATATTAACTAGATACCACTCACCCTGAACCTCTACAGGGAATTAAAAGCAATTTAGCATATTTTTCAGCACATATCAAAGCACTTTTGCCTGTGTTTTCAAACTTCTGTAGTCTAAGCTTGCTGGGGTGAATTGAATCACATTTGATTGCATTTCTGAGAACTGTGTGCCTTCCTTCCATTCCTTGCATTGTATCAAGGGGGGGGGGGGTGGATTGCCAGAGAAAAGTGATTACATTGTTTTGTTGAAATCATATTGAGTATTTTCTATACTGCATTTAATTCATTCAACCTTGCATTTCCTTGAACCCTATAAAGCATTCTCTACCACATTATACTTCTGTACCTATTTACCAGTGTGCTACCTTATCCATTTCATGTCAACTCCTTAGTGATTATCAAGAAGTGTGCTAGTGCCAGATTCTCCGTTGTTAATCTTTATCATACCAGATTAAGTGTGATATCCAATTATTAATTTATTATAAAGCGTGATATAATATATATTGTTTAAGTTATCAAATAAACCTTTAACTTGCAAAACAGAACTACTTCTTTGCTCAGTGGGGTCAGGAGGATTCCAAGAGAGGGGTGTTATATAGGGGTAGTCATCCAGAACGCATGAACTGGACATAAAGATATATCAATAAGGGTTTTCATTCAGTATTCTAGACTAGGCGTTGACTTGGCTGTAGTGCTGAATTGAATCCTCTTACAATATGGTAAACAATATGGGGCCCCTTGTGTTTATGCTCTTGTGCTGTGCCAGGTCTTGTGACAAAGCAAAGTGAAACTGAATATCATCACAACGCCTTTCGATTCAGAGTAACTCGTCCCTAATAGAACCATCCAGGCCTATTCAGCCGCCCCTAAGGAAACTGAATGGGAAGGATTTGGCAAGTGAAAGAAAAATTGGCAAGCTGATTGCAGCTGGCAAATGCTTGAGGAAAACCCGTGGCTGCTTTCCCATCAAAGAGGCCCAGCTCTAAATAAAAGCATGTCATATTTTCAGACCTTTAAATCGTTGAGTTACATTTACCAATTGTTAAAACCGTAGAGGGCTGGTCGTTGGCTTGCAAAACAGAATAGAGCAGAAGGCTGGGCTGGTGATGGCAGTTCTCAAATAGGTGTGTATTCAGCTGCCTGTGTTCAGTGTTAACGTTGTGTTGTGCTTAGTTTCCTAACTCTTTACAGCCTAAATAGATCCCTTGTTGCTATTCACTGCCTCTGCCTGAGTCCGGCCATTTGGCACATAATATAGCCCTATTGGGAAAAAATGTAAGCTTGGGCCAGAGGTGTGCAAAATCGGCTCCTGTTTTGAGAGTTGCTCCAGGGCGAGGCAAGAAAATAAAGGGGTGTAATCTCATGTCCCAACAGCCCAATGCGCAGTGACTGCGGTCACGTGAATAGGGAGGGGAGTAGTATCTGAAATAACTGGCTGTCCACAGCATTCAGTTTCCCACCTGCAGCTGTTATTTCACATTATATGATAATCAGCGGCACCCACAGGTGTACACAGGTGCAGGAAGGCGGAAACATCCGACTCCGCTTCTAGATTCTTTCCTCTCATAGGATCCTCATGTCCAATTGACACTCCGGGCCTCATTAAAGTAGAGCAGTGCAGTAAAAATGGCAGTAAAGTGGCAGTAATGCCTTACTGCAGGCATGGAGGTAAAGTGGGCCTCATTCCGAGTTTGGAGGTAATTCATTCCACTGGATTATTGTCAAAATCAGTTACCACCACTTGGTCCTTTTTTGGAGTCCTACGGTTTATGGAGCAATTACCGCCAGCGGTAATTCTGCCGATTTCTGGCTTTATGTCATGCACGTCCCTTCTCAACCAACTAGAACCCACACCTCACTCATCTCTCTCAGGAGTAAACAGACTGTTATCCTGCAGCACCGTCAACAAAGATCATCTGTGTATTTTAAATGGTTATTACCCATAGCTCTCAACCATTTGTGTTGTAAAGGCGGGTGAAAACACCCGATTTTATTTTTGGCGGGTGAGAGGCCCATTGAAATGAATGGGCGTGCAGGAGGCTTGGCGGGTGAGTCAGCTGTTTACAAGGTGGGTGACACCCGCCAAAAGCGTGTGAGTTGAGAGCTATGTATTACCTTGGCGCATGTATGGCCATATGAAACAGCACACTCCTTTGTCTATACGATCTTGGAGGAGGAAGAATCGATGTTCGCAACAATCACGTGACACGGTTACCATGGTAACACCTCCTCACGTTACTACAACACATCCTGACACGTGTTGCGCACAGTCGTAATCACGTGATCCGGGTTTCCATGGAAACGCGCTTAAAACTACATTTCCTCGATACACAGTGCTTCTCAGCTGTTTGCCGCAGCAGTTTGGCGTTTCGTATCCTCGAACCTCAGATTACAGTACCTTTTTGACCTCAGACCTCGTTATAGGATTACTCTGTCTTTCCCTCGTCGGTGCTTCACCTCGTACTACTGCCTTCTTCTGGTTACTGATTACGGACTTGCAACACGGATTGATTTTGGACTCTCCCCTCTGTTTTGACACACGGACTCCAATTTGAACAACGCTCTTGGTTCTTCCAAACCTTTGGAGAGAACTTAAGTATCTTGCCTGAACTTTGTTCTGCTACTGCAGGTGCTTCCAGTGAGCCCTTCAGTGACTGACAACTATTCAAGTTGCTTCCAGTCAACTATTGTTTGGGCTTACTGAGGGAACAGGTTTACACATGAACACACTACCCTGTCTCACCTCCCATCTAACACTCCTGCAGAATACAACCTGGTAGGTGCCTTCTACTTCTTACCTAGTACCGTTTTAACGCAATCCCTGCTCTGCATTCACTTAACCTGTTAATTCCTTTACAGCAGCCACTTGGAGGACCTGGGTTACTGTTCCTGCTACCTATGGCCCTAATTTCCGAACAGCGAAGTTCATTGTATATCGCTGTTGGTTGCTTAGGGACGGAGGTATACATACTCCACCAAGCAGCAAGTCTTGACCGACTGAGAAGCCATTTTTCTCTTGTCTGGAGTATGGATCCCTTCGCCGGGGACCCAGTGGTTGCGCTGGTCCAAGCCATATCGGTGTTACGTTCTGATATGGCCATTCATCAGTGCCTTGATACCATTCAAAGTGATCGACATACATAACCCGCCGATCCAGAATTTGGGGACCCTGCACTCCAACCCAGTACCCCACAGGTGTCCCCTAATGTCACGGCTCAGATTATGATGCCTACTCCCTTCCCTCTGGCAGCACCCAAAAAGTTTCAGGGGGATCCATGCAAATTTAGGACATTTCTAAATCAGTGCAAATTACATTTCCTGTGTAAACCACAGGCATTTCCGGACACTACTACCAAGGCAGCTTTCAACTTGTCCCATCTGGGCGGTATTGCTGCAACCTGGGCTAACCCTTTACTAGAAGGTGATAGCCCTGCTTTGTACAACTTTGACCTTCTGGTAACGGAGATGACCAAAGTGTTTGACATACGGCACAAGGTGCAATCGCGAGATCTGGAGCTGCTCAATCTTACTCAGGGTAAAAATCCCGTCATTGAGTATATTACCCGTTACAATCAATTGGTTGTTGAAACAGCTTAGCCCGAAAATAAGAAAGCCGTTGTTTTCTACAAAGGTCTAAACGACACCATGAAAGACGGATTAGCTGTGGTTCCATCCTTATCCGCTCAATACAATGATCTTGTAGACTGGCTTTACAGGTCGATGCCCGACGGGCGGAAAGAAAAAACGAGACAGGCTTTACTGCTTCCCGTTCCACCTCAGTTACTGAAACACAAGGAGAGCCCATGCAGATTGGGGGAATCCACAGTCCTATTACAGCCACAGAAAGAGAACGTAGAAGGACTGCTAACACATGCTTCTATTGTGGGCTTAATGGACACTATGTTAAGGAATGCCCTCATCGACCTAGACTCAAGACACCAGGTTTTCAGAAGGCTCGTCCTTAAACTTGGGGGCACGGACGAGCATAGCCTTGACCCCTTCAGTACCCATGTCCACTTTAGGAGGAATAAAAAATGATATCAGTACAGGCCACACTGCCCTTTTCCCATGACGCACGACTCCCTGTCCATCTGGTATTGAATCCGGGGCCACGGGTAACTACATAGACATATCATTAGCAGCCACACTGAATTTACCATTGCAGAATAAGAGTCGACCTGAAGTAGTGCAAGCAGTAGACGGGACTTCTTTAATATCAGGTCCTATTAAACAACAAACTGCCTCATTAACTCTGGCAATTCAGTATACCCATAGGGAAAGTATCGCGTTTGATCTGATCACTACTCCTCAATTTGGGCTCATTCTTGGAATAACCTGGTTACGTTTACACAATCCTGTAGTTAATTGGGAGACTGGCCAATTATATTTCAAATCAGCCTTTTGCCAATCTACATGTTTAACACACTCTGACGTTCTGGAGACACCATCACAACTGTTGGGTCTTTGAAGTGTGCTAAGAACAGACAGGTCCGATGGCATCTGTTCTTCTCGTCACATGACTTTGTCATTAAGCACCGACCTGGTGACTCACACGGGAAAGCCAATGCTATGTCCTGTTCCCCTGGAGGGGTTTTGCTTCCCATCTACCCCAAAACCATATTAGACAAGAAACACTTAGGGCCTCATTACACAGATGGCGGTAAGGATTTACCGGTACCAGTAAAATACTGGTACCGGTAAATCCTTACCACCTTACTACGAGGTCCCTTTGCGGGTTGGGGGATTTAATGCCTGCTTTTTGCAGGCATTAAAAACCAACCCGCAAAGGGACCCAGGGAGATAATTACGGTACCGCAATTTGCGGTACCGTAATTAGCGCCTTCCCCATTCCCATTATGCCCTATGGGGCAAAAATGGGAATGGGGAAGGGTGAATTACCGCCCCGCCAACCTTGGAATGGGGCGATAATTCCCCTTTCCGCCAAGGCGGTGCCGGTATTTTACCGGCATGAACCATGGCCCTAATAGCGCCATGGTTCTCTGCCATCCGTGTAATGAGGCCCTTAATCTGTCTTTTTACACCACCACCTGATCTACTTCACAACCTCTGTCAGTAGACGGATTTACATCCCAAACAGGTATCAGAGTGGGATTTGGTTTCACGGGAGGGTCTGCCTTATTTTTAGGAGAAACTGTTCTTGCCCACTCCAGACAGACGCAGCCAAGCCCTAGAGCGGTCCCATGATAACCCCATTAATGGCCACCCAGAGCAAAAATGCACCCTCAGATTAATTCAGCGGTGGTGTTGGTGGCCTGCAATGCGGAGGGATGTCAACACTTATGTGAACACCTGTTCGGTTTTTGCCCAATGTAAAAATAGAAAGGGACGGCCTTTAGGTCTACTTCACCCACTGCCTGTTCCACCTAGACCTTGGCATACTCTCACCATGGACTCTGTTATAGACTTACCCAATGTTAAGGACTTCGACACGATCTGGGTAGTAGTAGACTCCTTTACGCAGATGGCTTGTTTTATCCCTTGTTCCGGGGTGCCCTCAGCCCCCATACTGGCTGTGTTATTCTTTCGGGAAATCTTTTGTCTTTTTGGGTTACGCACTGTCCTTGTGTCGGATCGTGGGTCTCAATTCACGTCAAAATTCTGGAGGTCCCTAACCGGATTAATGGGCATAGATGCTAGATATTCTTCCTCGTACCATCCAGAGACAGATGGGCAAACTGAACGGGTTAACCAAGTGATGGAACAATACTTACGGTGCCTGTCCCTTCAAAATCAGCAGTCTTGGTACCAGTTGCTGCATCTGGCTGATTTTGCGTATAATAATGCTCCCCACTCTTCTACGGGTTTCTCACCTTTTTTGACCCTTTATGGTCACCATCCCTGCCCTCTTCCTATTCCTGACCTTTCTGTATCACGGACCCCTGCTGCCACAGTATGCATCAGAGAACTGACCACGATTCATGCTCAAACACTTATTCATCTTCACGAAGCTCAAGAGGCCATCAAGGTCGCTGCCAACAAACAACGCTTACCATCTCCTTCCTATGCGGTAGGTGACAGTCTGGTTGTCCATCAGGCATCTCAGGTTGCCTGGCTCTCGCAAAGTACTACCCCGATTTGTAGGGCCTTATAAGATCACGCATGTAGTCAATCCTGTGGCATTTCGTTTGTCTTCCTGCTTCCTGGCACATTCACCGTGTCTTTCACTCTTCTCTCCTAAAACCGCGCCCTCCGTCTATTAGACTACTTCTACCCCCTTCTCCCGTTATACAGAATGGTGCCTGTGAGTACGAGGTCAATGCAATCTTGGGTTCCTGTGTTACAAGGGGTCAGTTGTATTATCTGGTCGACTGGTTGAGGTATGGTCCCGAGGAGAGATCGTGGGAGCTTTCTTCTGATGTCCATGCCCCTCTTCTGGTGTTTCGCTTTGATCGGGACCATCCATCCTGCCCACTGGGTCGTGGGCATTTGGGGTGGGTTCTGTCATGCACGTCCCTTCTCAACCAACTAGAACCCACACCTCACTCATCTCTCTCAGGAGTAAACAGACTGTTATCCTGCAGCACCGTCAGCAAAGAAGATCATCTGTGTATTTTTAATGGTTATTACCTTGGTGCATGTATGGCAATATGAAACAGCACACTCCTTTGTCTATACGATCTTGGAGGAGGAGGAATCAACGTTCGTAACAATCACGTGACACGGTTACCATGGTAACATGTCCTCACTTTACTGCAACACTACTTGACACGTGATGCGCACAGTCGTAATCACGTGATCCGGGTTTCCTTGGAAACGCGCTTAAAACTACGTTTCCTTGGATACACAGTGCTTCTCAGCTGTTTGCCGCAGCAGTTTGGTGTTTTGTATCCTCGAACCGTGGATTACAGTTCCTTTTTGACCTCGGACCTCGTTATTGGTTTACTCTGTCTTTCCCTCGTCGGTGCTTCACCTCAGACTACAGCTTTCTTCTGGTTACTGATAACGGACTTGCAACACGGATTGATTTTGTACTCTCCCCTCTGTTTTGACACACATGGCCTCATTACGACCCTGGCGCTAAGGGGTTAACGGTGCCGTAAAAGGCTGCGACGCCGTTAACCGCTTAGCACCTGATTATAAGGTCCTTTTGCGGCTCCCGACCTTAACGGCTGGTCTGGACCAGCCGTTAAAGTAGGGACCCGCAAAGTGACCTTGAAGGTAATCACGGTACCGCAATTTGCGGTACCGTAATTACCGCCTTCCCCATTCCCATTGAGCCCTATGGGTCAAAATGGTGCATGGGGAATTACCACCCCGCCAACCTTGGAATGGGGTGGTAATTCCCCATTGCACCATGGCGGACTTGTTACAATACCGCCAGCAACCATGGTGCTAATAGCGCCATTGGTTACCACCGGTGTTGTAATGAGGGCCACAGACTCCAATTTGAACCACGCTCTTGGTTCTTCGGAACCTTTGGAGAGACCTTAAGTCTCTTGCCTGAACTTTGTTCTGCTACTGCAGGTGCTTCCAGTGAGCCCTTCAGTGACTGACAACTATTCAAGTTGCTTCCAGTCACCTATTGCTTGGGCTTACAGAGGGAACGGGTTTACTCATGAACACACTACCCTGTCTCACCTCCTATCTAACACTCCTGCAGATACATCCTGGTAGTTGCCTTCTGCTTCTTACCTAGTATCGGTTTAGCGCAATCCATGCTCTGCATTCACTTAACCTGTTAATTCCTTTACAGCTGCCACTTGGAGTACCCGGGTTCCTGTTCCTGCCACCTGTGGCCCTAATCTCCGAATAGCGAAGGTCATTGTATATCGCTGTTGGTTGCTTAGGGACGGAGGTATACATACTCCACGCAAGCAGCAAGTCTTGACACTTTAATGTTGATCCTCCACTTCAACGTTAAACTCACAATTTGGTGGAGTGGTGAAAAAGGCGGTAATTCCATTACCGCCCAAAATAAGTGGCGTTCACAGAATTACCACTTTTATAATGCTCCACCAAACTGAGAATCAGGCCTTATATAACTCTAGCATTTGATATAGGTAAATCCTCCACTTTACCTCCACAACTCAACAGATTTTCTGTGTGTAATAACGCTGGTTGCAATCTGCTTAAATCCCCATGGAGACGAATGGATATAAAAAATGGGGCTTTACACCGCCTTACCAGCACTTGTGATTCTGTGTTAATGCCACGGGACCGACCAGCTCTAATGATAACAGAGTTTTGCGGTAATTCTGAGGCTTTTCCACCAAACGACTGCATAGACCATGAGGAGGCCCTCCTTGCAGTGTGGGGCGTGGGGGTGGGGATAGGCGCGGGATGCTACATTACGTTAGTGTAAATTGTTCACCTGAGTGTTTCATGCATTGATTATTGATTTTAAATATCCTGTCTGATATCTGTTTTTAGTCCAAGTTCCCGCGTGTAGGAGAAACGTAATATACTTGGACTGTAGTATTTCATCTAGTGGTTGCCACATACAGCAATCACAGATGTGAGGTAATGCGACAATGACGCACCGCATTCTCAAAAATGGACTAGTGACCGTACAGAGCTGCTTCCGGTGCTATTCAGAAGCGCGAGCTTTCCATTGTGTAGATGGAATTTGGCACAGTCCTGTAGCCCATTTAATATTATGAAATATTAATTTCAGTGGCGAGCTTCTGGCTGGCTGCGGGCCCAGCAGATTAGTCATGTGCTGCTTCACGCAGCATAAAGGCACACCCATGTTTCAAGGCTTGACTTACATGCTTCCAGGGGCTGTACTTTTCCGTGACAGCAAAGCTTTCTTTCCTTAAGTGCAAGCACGGCCTCGAGGGCAGCAGCTCGTGTCAGAGAAACAGGCAGGAAAAAAGTGCAACCCAAATATGAAATATGCTTAAGAGAAAGCCTAGTTTAAGGGCAAGGTTCCCAACTGTAATTGTAAATTGTAATTGTTTATTTGTAAAGTGTTTATACACAAGTGAAGTGCTTCAAAGCGCTTCAAGGCGGGAAGGGAACACGGGGATATAAAACACTTGGCATGCCTATACTTTTCAATATGCAACGAGACTTTAGACCTTTTCTGTTTATGCTTTATTTACACATCCTTTTCATTTTCAAATGCTTAGGCTGCCAAAATGGCGGTGGTGCTCTATTCAAGACCACTTTACATTACATCACCCTCAATCAATGTGTTTTACATGCTGAGGGAATGAAGGGCACTTTTCAGTCAAAACACTCAATAACGTCTGGCCAAGAAGGAAACAAAATTTCAATAAGCCTTACAACAAAGGGGCAAGAACTCTGCTGCACTCTCAGTTGCAAATAAGGCAAGGACAAAAGGACAACGCATTTCTATTGTAAATAATGGGTAGGTGTAGATAATATAACTGATATATAAGATATTTCAAAAGAAAGTCAGCACAATTTCCCAAAAACTAGCATGGAAAACATTGATGAAAATATTATTAGATAGTACTGGGCCTCATTACGAGGTTGGTGGTAACCCAGCGGTTGAACCGGCGGGTTCCCGCCGACCTTGTAACACCATTTCATCCTCCTAATATCCGGGTGCCACAAGGATATTACAAGTCCTGGTGGCCCGGAATGTCAGGCAGGCAGGAACTTTAACTCCCCATTCCCGTTGAGTCCAGTAGGGGACACAGAAGCACCGCCACTGTTGCTAACGGTGTTAGTGCTTCCATGAAAACCATGCCTGCAGGGGCAGGCGCACCGGTCCCTGCAGGCATTTGCGTAGTCTGTCGGTCTGGAAAGGGTGCCGGTGTGTTGCTACTGACACCCTTATTTCTGGACTGCCAGACCTGTAATAATGCCCAGTGTATCATGAAAATAGACAAAACATGTTACTGCAATTGTTGTAGTTTATGATTCTGGATGCACGTGTAGTGCACTGGAGCATCTTGTGGGCTCATGCATTCCCTAGCAAGCAGTGGAAACATTCAAGACTGACCGTACAATCGTCTGGTCTTTTGAAAATGTATGTATATGGGAAAGGAGCATTGGGGAGAGGAAATTGGAGAACAGAGGGGCTCATCATGTTACAATATGTGTTACCACCATGATGCCACATTTTTATGGCAAAGAGCAAGGGGATGCTGGAAACAGAAATTTCTTTTCATGCCCCCTCTCCACCATACAAATGAATGACAATACGGTGTGGCGTAAAATGCATGCGTATAATATTCATGCATCCATTTTACATTACGCCATGAGCAACATGAGCTGCAGTGCGAGGAAGAAGCACATGAGAGAAGAAGAATGCAGTATCGCAAAAAGAGACCAGGGAAATTAATTGGCACAGGTCCTTTATGCCTCCCCACAGTATTGTTCTGCAAGTGGAAGTGAGGGACTTAGATGAGGCAGTGAGGGATGTAGATGAGGCACTGAGGGACTTAGATGAGGCAGTAAGGGACTTAGATGGGGCAGTGAGGGACTTAGATAAGGCAGTGAGGGACTTAGATGAGGCAATGAGGGACTTAGATGAGGCAATGAGGGACTAAGATGAGGCAGCAGGTGACTTAATTTGTACTTTTCTTCATGCAGGAGGTTAGCTTATTTGGCAGGGAACCCAATCGAGGAGAGAATCTTGTGTGTGAAGGATGGAGCTTCGAAGAATTCCCATCGGGAGAGGGGTGGGATTAGAGGCTTCATGTTTCATGAGGTGGACAGGTAACAATCAAAGAGGCAGGAGGCATTCAATGTAGGAAAGCCATGTATCCAAGGTTAGAAAGGACCAGAAGGAGAGAGGTTCGGCCAACCATGTAAGGAGGGTAAGGAGGATGTGTGTAGATAGCAGCTTGAGGTGATGAGCAGAGGTAAGAAACGAGACGACATTGGTCATGGATCTTTCTGTGGAGGGCTGGCTGCAGAACGCAGGTTGGAGAGGGTCACAAAGTTCATTAGCTACCAAATAATTGCTGATCCTCTCCTGTTGAAGACCACGTTGAGTAGTGCAGGAGAAGGACAGACGGGTTGATAGCTTGCAGGGCTGTTCAGGTCTGCAGAGGACTTTGAGGATAGTTAGAAGAGCGGCTACCTGAAAGCAAGAAGCACAAATGCCATTTGAGAGACAGAGGATTATGAGGTTTGATACATAGGAGCAGGTTGACAGTAATACAGTGTTGTTGGTGCGAACGCCATTAGAGCAAAACATGGGTTTGGCTGCCCAGAGAATTGGAAACATCTTGATGGTTAAAGTGTAGGAGTATGGGTGTAGGCAGAATTGGGCAGAGGTGAGTGGAGGTAAGAAAAAGGAGGCTGGACGAGGGAGAGAAGGGTCATGAGGACTGTACATACGATTTCAAAAAGCATTCAAATCTTGGATGAAAAGTAGAGGGCAAATTAATTAGCTAATAGAGTGGTAGCTTAAGGGTGGGGTGTGGCCAGCATGGCTAGAAGCATAGAGGCGAGATTACATGTTTTGGGAGCCGGCAGAAGAAAAGAGGCTGGTGAAGTAGTGGGACTTTACAGCATTTTAAGATGTAGTAAGTGCAAGGGGTACAAGACGTGCCTTCTTGTATGCAATAAAGAGTAGGGTGTACAGGATTTGGGCCACCTACTAAGGTGATGTTTGAGTCCACCCTACATGAATGAATCTCAATGTAGCTGAAGGCTCGAGGTCACGGGTAGAGCAAGTGAAGGGACAAGCTGGATAGTGGTTTTTAAACAGAGTGCCAAGGGCCAAGTTAGTCATCAAAAACCTGCTGGATAGAGGCCTAAGGAGAGGATAGAGCGAGGAGGTGCGACCAGTGAGGTAGGGAGTCAGAGAGTCACGTTTATACTCTAAAGGAGAAAGAAGGAACACGATGTTGAAGTGAATGAGAGAGTCATCAAATGTGGTTAAGATGCTCACAATGTTTAATGATGCCCCCTAGTGGACTCCAACCTAAATTCCACATCAGTCCCTCTAAGGGAACCTCCCTGACACACATCTCCAATTTTCTGACCACGAATCACTAATCAAAGCTCTCGCCAATTCTCATTCTCCAGCCGTGGCATTCAGGCAGAGACGTCATTTGAGGGTTGCCATGGGTAGCAGCAGGCGATGCAACCCCTGGCTTTGGGGTTGCCTGGGCTGTGTCAGGATTATAAAGTACACACAGCAAGAACCCTGTTTACTATTTGCTGTGCGTGCGCAGGCCGTCGAACCTGACTGAACCCGACTGAACCCTTCATTGCGTCTTTATCTTGAGAACACCTAAAATTATATTTCTTGGTACTATGCAGTTACCTTAAAAAAGGTTAAACCCAGTACAGAGAAGAACGTCTCATACAAGTGGCACAAAATGCTTTATGAAAATATTGTGTGTTCATCAAACATCTATGAGACTTTCAAAGCATTTCATAAAGAAATCAATAGTGAAGTCAAATGACGTGGAGGCACAGCAGAGAGGTGGGGTATGAGAGCATGGCGGCGAACCAGACCTGCCAAAATGACCCATGTGAGAGATTATCATTGAATCCTATTTAATTCTGTGTACTCTGGGATACGTAATCCTAGATGTATAACGGGAAAGGTGAAACTATAAATCCTAGAGTACAAGGAAAGAACAGGACTGGGTGGATAGTGCTCAAATGACATATGGTAGATATGACCCGAGGAAGGACCGCGATTGCAGTTCAAGACTCACTACTCCTAGAAATTAAAAGTGAAAAGTATTTCAAAGCTAAGTGTGATTTCAAATCATAGAATCATAGAATCACATGGAAAACAACGCCACTGTGCGCTGTGTGAGGCTGAACCTGGTATACAATGGTAGTCAGCACCAGCGAGGCTGCCCTTCCTATATGATGGTTTATACCTCACATAAAATGGGTTATTTGGAAATCACCACCCTAGGGTGTCTTACACACTCAGTACCTTGTCTGAGACAATGGCATAGCCTTCCCCATCCGGGTAGATGGAAGTACTGCGCAGATGTGGCTGCATAAAGCACAAGGTAATTCATCACAGCTGGAATATGAAGCAATGACTGGAATGAGATAGCATAAACTGGCCCGACGAGGCTTTGGTTGGTGTGCCAACGGCATAACAAAACGGTAGCAGCAGCATTTCAATACAGCACAATACGGTGTTTGCTAAGTAAAACAGCCTCTTTTCTACGTTAGTAGTGTCTTATTTTTATTTTGTTTAACGTTGTCCATCTTGTATTTCTTGGGCGAGTGGTGTCAATTCCATTAATGCCATCAGGGCAAGGTCAAGTTAGATCACTTCCTTTGATGTCATCAGCTGTACGATATAATTTCCGCTACCCCAAGCATTTTGGTAAATTGACATCCATGAATTCCGGAATGTACCCTTACCTGGATCACTTCCTAAATGTCAGACAGTTATTTCTCTGCCTCATCAAACACAAGACCTCTACTGTCACTTCAGTTCTAGTAGCAGTCCTGCAAACCTTGGATCCAGGCCTGCTACAGTTTAATCTATATACCTCATCTCTTGGCAAGCTAATCTTCTCCTTTGGTTTCTACTACCACTTTTTTGCTGATGACACACAGATCATCTTCTCTTTTCTATCCTTTACCGCTGTCAAAAATGGCACAAGAATCTCTCCAAATCTCAGAGGCGATTCAAGGGATTTTATTGAAATATCAATTGGTCTGTGGTTGTCCCTCTCTCTCTTTCTCATCTCAAAGCACCGCCTCCCTCGCCCAGGCCTCCTTAGCCCCAGGTTATTATACAGCGATTGCTTCACCATCAGTATGCTATTTGGTAAATAAACGGAGATGTTGTCCTAAAGGTCCTTGGCCATATCTCACTAAACTCCTTCAATGGCTTCATACATTTTCTTACTCTAGCCATTTGTTAGTGCTCTAAAGACATGCAGGATTTGTGACTTGCAGACACCCTGCTTGACTCAGTCTTTTCCTCCGGTGCTCACATTTTCCTCTCCCTCAATTATTCTACCTACTGCACTACTTATAGTAGTCCACCTGCTGCTACTCTCTTGCTCCTCTGTCCCTCTATTCTCTCTCATACGTTCTAGTCTTAACCTTTCATGTTACTTCTCCCTCCTACTTCCCACTACTCCCTCTCTGAAATACTCCCTCCAAACTACTACTCCCTTCTCCACTCTGTTACTACTCATACATCCGCACTACTATCCCTCTACGGCAACTCCCTCCTCCACACTACTACTACCACTCAACTACAACTTCTTCCTCCACACTACTACTGCAACTCCACTACAACTCCCTCCCCCACACTACTACTACCACTCCACCCACCTCTAGATACCTTCTTTCACTCACACATTTACTTCACATTTGCTCCCTACTTTCCTTCTCTGATCCACACTAGCCACATATTCCCACACACACACAACGAAGTAGCACTCACTAGCCGATGCTTCACCTTCTCCGCAAATCAGCTCCACATTTGGCTGTTCCTTGCTTCATCCTTCCAGTCTCTTGGTCTTCTACCTCCTCCCCTCCTTCCTCCTGTTCCCTTCTTATCCCTCTCCCTCTCCCTCTCGCTGGATTGATTCCCTTTCCCTGGCCAAACTACGCCTTGGTTCAATACCCAGGAAATTGTGTTGATCGGCAAAGTTACAAGTAGTGGTCTAAGGAGTGCCCACTTGTTCCACGCATGCCCGCTGTGGAACAGCAATGGCAGCCCGTGAAGTTTAAAGTTCTTGTTCATGTTACGTGGCACCCCATAAGGTAAGTCCCAGCATTGCAAGGGTTTGTGTGTCACGAGTTAAGTTGCTGGTGGTCGAGGTTGCTCATTGATAGCTGTGCGTGCTCACCGCCATCATGTGGCAGCATCACATGGCTCCTCTGATGACCACAAGTAGGTGGTGTTGCTGTGTTGTTAAATCTGAAATCTATCTGCCTATGTTAATTTTAAAACCAAAAGCAGAGTGGGCATTACCTCTAGGAAGTAGAGAACGGTAAATTTCCAGTTGCATCCAGCCTTTATATCCTTTTGACATTTTCCTTTCACATTTATCTTTAGAGACTCCGCACTCGCGCCCTACTCAATGTTATGGGCTGTAAATCCCATTAAATGTCATTAATGTCCTCAGGCCCTTAACTCATTCTTCGGGGCGTGTTATGCTTGGTAGGCTTTTGGGTGTGGTCTATAAAGCTTAATTAGTTTGTGCATGTTATTCTCATACCCATACAGCCATTATCATGAAATGATTTTCAGCCTATTTTTGCGGTTCATTTTTCTTCATGAATTAAGGCTTGGGCTTGGGCTTCTACTCACACTCTTATGATATGTATATCAATTGAAATTATCAAGCACCAGAACAGTACCAAAAAAAACAAGAACAATTGTGAAGATTTGTGACTTCTTTATGAGCGATTTGTAAAAACATCTGGTTAGCTTGCTTACATTTGAAATTGAAATCTTCAATGGAAGCATCTTATAAGTGTAAGGTGGTACTCCCAGAGAAAAAAGGGGGGATGGCAAGAGTAGCTACCTGTAGGAGTCTTGGATGAGGGATAGTACATCGTACCGCACACATGTGCAAATGTGAGCCCGGTGGGATGGTCTATACTTGCCTTATGGACAGTCCAGCCCCACTGGCCAGCTGCCCTGTGTTTGTACCAGGTCAAATACAGTCACAGCCTGATAAGATTTGGATAGCGTACACTCCTTCTTTATATAATCAGTTAAAAAAACAATAAATACAACTCATTACAGTCTTACATTTACTTCTAATAGTTATACTTCTCATTTACCCCAGTATGACACTGGAGGATAGCAGTACCCTTCAAAATGGCATCTCACTACAAAACTGTTTACAGTGGGATCCCTCATGACTTGACTACAGTCACATTTGAATAAACACATAACTGATTCCCTTTAGGTGGGAGCACCACAGTGCATTCTGTAGCACATATGGTAAGTAACCATCTGCTTTACCGCTAATAAAAACGTATGCTAGTAAGGATAATACACAAGTTTACATTCACTGGCAGCCTGTTTGGTGAGCAATATACGTGTCACTTATGATAACCCCCCACACAACTCTTTCACATCAGTGTTGCAATGGTGAGAGGGAGTTCTCTCATATGGTACATGGCCAACCCTTTTTCTACTGGCAAAGTACTTGCTGGAAAGACATGCCGCCTAGATAAATAACCATTCTTTACTTCATGGGAGACATTGGTGAGCGTGGTTGTAAACATTAGATGATTTAACCCTCTTTCACTTCAGGAGCCACTTAGGTGCACCTGGGCTGACACATTAGATAAGTAAATGCTCTTTCACTTCATGAGGTACATTGGCTCTAGTGGGTCAACACCTGCAGTAAATACATGCTCTTTCACTTCATGGGATACATTGGCGAACAGGGGGTTGACCCCTAAGGTAAGTAAACCCTCTTTCACTTTATGAGGTACATTGGCAAATATGGGTTGACACGAAAATTAAGAGTTCTGACAGAAACTGACAGACCATTTTCTCTCCCAGCATACCGTATTCCTACGAAGGGCCCCAATATGGGAGTTATTTTCTGCCTTACCCCTCTCTCTCTGTCTCTCGAGCTCTCCCCTTCTCTAACAGGCCACTTAAGTATAGTATACGCAATAACCATTTAATCTGAATATTCCCTTTCTTTTTCACTCAGCGGTTCTCTTAAGTAATGCAGTGGCAGGAAATACAACATGGGCCGAACAGATTGTGAAGGCCCGGCAAAATACTTTTCTACCTCTCACGGGCCGCACTATGTTGCCAGCTCCGGAGGCTTGTTCTCCACTCCTACCTCCTGTCCCAGGAAAATGGGGAAAGGTAGACTCGCGTCTGGTACCGTCTGTCCGCTACCAAAAGACGCACACTCTCATGAGAGCTGCCAGCCCGAGCTGAGCTGTCTCGCTCCCACGCCATGCGCTTCATCTACCCTGAGGAGGGGAGAGTGCAAGCCGGCCAGGAATACTCTGGGGAACCTTGTCAGCACGGAGGACTGGGATACCCTGCATGCTCTTCAGGGCGACGTTCTCTCTCACTAGGCGGCTTGCCATAACTATATCTTCCTCATGGTTCTGTCCACCAGTCACCAGGGCGGGGGACCGGTGACAGGATTTTACTCAAAATTACCTCATGCACACTTTAGTTCCCCCCTGGGCGGGCCGTACCATGTCTCCCGGGTCTCGAGAGGGATACCGGCAGACATAAAAACAGGACTAAAAGCATTCACATAGGAGTCCCCCTTCATTCAATATAAATAAAATTCCCACGCTGAAATGGGTGGGGGTTTACATAATGAATGAATTTATACTTAAAAATTCTGTTACACATGCATCCTCGTTTCTCTACTTGGACAATTTGAGCAGTTTGAGTTTATGGCGCTACCACCTCGTCTCTAAATGTTCTTAATAAAGTAAGAATAGGAAGTAGTGTGAGAGTGCGCCTGATGTATAGCATTTACTATTCACCTCAGATTTCTGTGTCACCATTATAATGACAAGTGATAAAAAGATTACACTTTGTTTCTGGTGTCTAGTGTGTTTGCTCTGTTTACTAAAGGAGTGTTTTTGCTGAATATTGGAAAGTAATACTTCTGTATTTTCATTCTAAGGTTTACATGCTTTATCATGGCTTGTGTTTATTTAGATTTGGTTGCAATTGTAAGAATATTACTTTTTTCATATTCTGTGTATGTTTGTGTACATTTTATGTTGCCTGTAAATCGTAATTCTGCTAAAGCTACTGTGTGTTCATAGTTTGTCACAGCAATATAAGCATTACAACATTCTTATTGTATGAATTCAGTGCAATCCTGAATAATTATGTTAGTTTATAGAAATGAAGAGAGTATACTTAACAGAGGCTTCTCATTTGTTTCACAGTGACAGAACAGAACTGAAATCCCAAGGTTACACAGTGAGATCAGCGCCTTCTTACAGAAAATATGATTAGATATTATTTTGTTCAACATATTGTGATTGCAATAAAGAGGAATGAGGATTACATAATCCATCTACTTTCACTCCCCCGGTACAGGCGATGACTGCTGATATTATTACATTAGAAAATGGCATTTGGGAGCAATTTGAATAATAATAACGTTTTTCACTCCATATAGAGCACAATGACATAATTGCAGCAAGGAAAGTGATAAAAAAAACCTGTGAGCAGATTCATCAATTTCTATAACATCAGGTAATGGAGATGTCTCTGAACAGCAAACATTATGATACTGGAGTTCACCGATAGTTGAAAAATGCTACATTTTACAAACATTTGGCCCAAATTCACTAAGTACGATTTTTTTGTGCAAAAGTTACGTGAAAAGTCATTTTGTCAGATGTGTATTGTAAGTTATGTCAAAAAAGGCAAATTTATCAAGTCAGACACAGAAAACTAGCGGTTCTTACACCTTGTACAAATTAAGACTTATGTTGCACCTGATTTACCAAGAAAAAGCATGCATGTCTGAAAATACCCCATACAACTTCCGTCGGCGGAACAACCACCAGCGTAAGTGAATGCATCAACCAAAAATCATGCCAGACACGACAAATAATTTCATATATCATCTTGGACTCCTCTCTCTCCTTCACCCCTCATATCTAGGACCTTGCCAAGAAGGCCAACTTTTAACTTCACCTCCTTAGAAGCATTCTCCGATTCCTCACTTTCCCCAAGAAGCTTAATGTCTCTTGAGCTCTGGTCCTCTCCAGAATGGATTACTGTAACAGCCTCTTCCTTAACCTGCCCCTTTCCTTCCTTCGCCCTCTTCAACTAATCCAGAACAGGGATGCAAGACTTATCCTTCTACTCAAGCCCAGGGACTGTATCTCTCCAGCCCTGAAATCTCTCCACTGGCTCCCAGTTGCTGCAAGGAATAAATTCAAGACCCTTTGCATCATCCATAAGGCTGCCTGGGGTCTGGGGACAATGCTACCTGCAGCTCTCTTTTACTAAATACTCTCCTTCTAGGTCCCTTCGATCTTCTTGCTCCAACTCTCTGCTGGTTAAACGCTTCTTCAATCAGAGAGCTGGGGGCAGATATCTCTCCTCAGCTGGCACCCTCCTCTGGAGCAATCTCCCTCTCTCTCTCCATCTTGAACCAAATCTGCTCAGGTTCTGCAATCAATTCAAGACTTTTCTCTTCTCCTCCTTCTTCCCTCTCGCCCTCCCGTGCAAACATTCCCCACAGTCACTGTGATTGGCGGCCTGGTCCTTTAAGCGTCTTATAGAGTCCTGGCAATCTGCCCAATCGCCACCAGCATCTGCCCCCCCCACCCTCACCACTGGCCTCTGGGCCCACACCTGCCTGTCGGGTGGTTTGTCACATGCCTGCACCTACAAGTTGGGTGGTGAACCTCCCCTTCGCTTGGGATGCCTCTGTAACTTGCACTTCCCCCCTGGGGGCCCGTCCAGAACTTACCCTGTGTGCCCCCTTTCTCTTTTCCCTGCACTTGCATGTTCCGAATGTCACAAGGCCTAGTAGGATAGCTGTTTGTTTTATAATGTATTCATTTTTTTTATTGTTTATTTTGTTCCCTTGCTCCCTCCCTTTTGCCTTGTGGCACTTTGAAACACTGTCTTGTTGTATAAGCATATAAAATGTACAAAATGCCATCATTTTAACTGTATACTCATACACTTTCACTCAAGACCTTACAGGAGGCCCGAGGGGTATTAGTTAGGTGGGCCACACTTCTACCAAATACAACAATTACAACACAAGCCCCTCTGAACATGTATCAAACAGGTGGTGTTTTTATATATGAAAACTACACTTTACCGAACATTTTATACACAATAACAAACAAATAAATATATATGGGGGTTCCAATCAGTCCCCAATTACCAGTAGCATGATAGAATTCATCTTGGGTCAGCTCCTCGACTTGTTTCCTAACACATTATAATATTGCACCTACTCTAATGGCCAATCATTCCCTTAAAACACACATCCAGTCTCATTCACAGGTATTCAAACTATCTATTCACATTCCCCTGCTTGTTTCATTCATCACCCTGTCATTTAGAATAATGCTGCGAAATTCTTCCGGGGAGAGCTGACATCAAATGATACTTTATCCATGTTCGATGTAAATGCACTGTCTTCCTCTTCCTTGTTATTTATGCATTGCATGTATATACAGCGCCCAAACCCGTAAGTGTCAGGGTGCTGGTACAACTTGGTGAATGAAACAAAGGGGGGTATAGAGTCGATGGGCTGGCAAGTGTCAGTAAATCGCTACAAGGCGGCAGAGAGAAGGTAGATATATGGCAGTCATTTGTGACCAGCTATTCATATTTGTCGAAGAGCAAAGTCTTGAGTTTTTTTTTCAGAAGATAAGATTGGAAGGTTCTTCTTGGATGTGGGGGGGGAATTCCAGAGGGTTGGGGTAATGACGGTTAAACTGACTCTGCCTGCTCTTTTCCTGGAAAATCTTGGATGGCTATGCTTGGTGGTAGAGTAGCGCAGGCATCTGGCTTGAGATTTTTTGGTGATGCGTTGACTAATGAGGGCTGGTGCAACGTTATGGATGTATCTGTGTGTTATGGAAAGGATATTAAACACAATACAATCATTGATTGGCAGGCAGTGGGCCTCCTGTCTGACATGGGAGATGTAATCTGAGCATTTTAAACCCAAGATTCCAGGAAGGGCGTTGTTTTGGATCAGTTGAAGTTCCGTGAGATTTTTGAAGACGTGCCTGAGTGTAAGGTGTTGCAGTAGTCTAATTTCCTGCCAATGATGGCCCTGGGCGAGGGTGAGACAGTTGTCAGTAAAAAGACATTTTCTGCTGAAGTTGATGAGCTTGGTGGTATATGCTGCTGAGGAGGCAAGGGCCTTTACATGTTTGTGCCTAGATAGTTCTGCGTCTAAGTAAACATTGAAGGTTTTCACGTGGCTTGTTTAAGTCTGCGAGGTGATCCTACAATGAGGAGCTCTGTTTTGTCATCATTTAAGCACAGGTGGTGTTCAGCCATCCAGGCCTGAATGAAGCTGTAGGCATGATTAATGTTAGTGGAGTCAGTGGTGTGGTCCCCCGTGAGATTTAGCAGGATTTGAGTGTCATCAGCAAAGTTTGTGTAGGGGATCCGAATGGGGTCGAGTTGGTCAAACATAGGTTTGGTGTACATGTTGTACAAGGTGGGTGAGATGCAGGACCCTTGAGGAACATAGGTCGGTGATGGATTCAGCGGCATCTGAACCGGCAAAGACACTGGTCAACCGCCTGCTGAGAAATTATTTTATCCATTTACCAGTTTCTGTGCAGAGGTTGAATTTGGTGGTGAGGTGCTAGCACAGAATGTCATGGTCGACCAAGTCAAAGGCAGCAGAGAGGTCAACTCTGATGAGGATGTCATCATGAAAGCCATCAAGCTGGATCTTAAGGTCGAGGAGGGTGTTCTCTGTACTGTGCCTAGGTCTAAAGCCTGATTGGCCGTAGACAAGGAGGTTATGGTTTTCCATGTAGGCTTGAAGTTGGGTATATGCAGTGTGGTCTAAAATTTTGAGGAGATAGGGTACCGTAGTGATGGGGCAGTAATTGGTTGGGATTATGGGGTCAAGCAAGGTTTTCTTGAGAGTGAGGTGACCCAGGCTTCCTTGATGGCTATGGTTCCTTGATGGCTATGGGGACGGATCTCACGTCAAATGAGGAGTTTATGAATTTGGTGATTATTTGTGCCAGAAGCACGGCACACATTTTGATTATGTGAGAGGGGCAGATGTCACCCTTGAAGTTTGATGGCTTAAGGTTTTGAATGATGACCAGGATGTCATCAGGAGAGACATGGGAGAAGTTGAATGGTGGGATGGTGAAGGGGGTGTTTATGGGGTGGATGGGGAGCGCCTCCTTGGCAGATAGCGGCGATTTCTCAATGATGGTTTTGTTTCTTAGCATGGTGGTTTTATAGGTTAGTACTGTTTGGACAGAGGTGCACCACATTTTGTCTTTAGAGAAGCTGACGATGGGGAATGCTGGGGATTCAAGCTCTTTGAAGATTTTAAAGAGTTCCTTGGTGTTATTACTAGCTTCCTTGATTCTAGTGTTGTATGTGTTCACAATTTGTGGTGATGATAGCAGCCCTGTAGGTATTGGCAGTGGCAATAAAATGCTTGTTTGTGCGCCGTGGAGGGGTTCTTCCTCCAGAGATGTTCTTAGGCCCGATTATGTTTACATAGTAAGATAAGATCCTCAGTCAATCAATTGTGGGTGAGGGTTTTCTTTAGGTGTGTCTGTATCCAGGGCGAATCACAGTTCCATTTTCAACACCACCTGTGAAAGAGTAACAAGTGATCTTTAGTGTCCTTTTATATTAACTAAGGCCACTCTATAAGCAGAGTTTTTATTTATCCTCAATTGGCAACTCCTACTCACAAAACTATGCGCTCCATATTTTGTGTCACTATCTGAATGCTTTTAATACGATCCTCATTCAGGTAATTGGTATCTCCTCTTAATAGCATGCTGCTAACTTCACATATACCATATGCTCTGTACAAACCGAGAGACAAGACATTTAGTTATACCTATTGCTTTTCATAGCAACTGCAGTACAATGACTGGTCACGCCATTTAGTTTGGCTTATTCTTTGTTCATGGTAATGGACGTCTCTCTCTGTCCAACCCCATTCATGCGATGCAGCAACTCTTGCCTTTCTGGGGGATCATCTGTTTACTAGATTGAAGACACATATGTGTCACCCTCTTACTAATCCCATAACACCCTTTAAACACGAGCCAACATGCTGTAATTGCTTTTTCACAACAATTGCTCTTCAAAGACCGGTCACGCCATTTGCCTTGGCTTTTCTTTATTCATGGAAATGGACTCCTCCCTCTGTCTGGCTCATCCAAGCGCTACGGCAGTTCTTGCCTAGCTGGGAAATTGTGTTTTCTAGATTGAAGACATATATGCGCTGACAATACCATTACGCCCTTTAAGCACGAGCCAACCTGTTGTATTCATTGTAACTCCCTTTCCTTGTGTACGTATATCTCCTACTTGGCTCGCAGTGCCCTTCTGATCCACAAACGTTCCCCCTGGGCAAGTCTATTTCTTCCTCTTCATCCGTCATCACGTTACTAGACGTCCATTAATCTTTTCCTCTAATCTTCATTTTACATCCAATGATGCACCTACATAGGGTGTCTTAGTCGGCTCAGTGTTTTGAAATTATTTGCATTTAGAGTCAAACTCCATCCACTAACCGCAGACTAATGTCACTTGGACAAATGTACCCAACATGGTTTTCTATAATCTGTGCCACTCATCTGTTCACTCAAATCGTTTTCTTCACTGTGAGTAATGAAGATTAATTCCGGTTCCTTTCTAAACCGTTTCTTGTTATCCACATTAATATCACTTCCAGTCTTTATATAGGGCAGTCCACAGTAACTCTTCTGCATGGTGTGCGTTCTCCATGAAATGTGAAACCATAGGTGCGGTCATGAGTTTAGTTTTTATACAATTTTCATCTTCTATTATGCGTGTTTTAACATTCCTTTCTGTTGTGTCTATGCAGAATTCTTCACACGGACTCCAGATCGCATAATTGACCATCTTTGAATTACAGTTTGTGAACTGGTTCTGTTTCCAGGGTCTCGAAATACCCAAATCCACGTCTGTGCTTTTAAATGTCTGTTTACAACAGATGCATTTGCCGGAAGGTGCATGTCCCATAACTTTGCCAGATCCAAGTTTCTGTTAAGGTTGTCTCTTCTCTTTAAGAAGATTTTTGCTTCTTTTAGATGCTAACACTGGTTTGTCTGTCACTTTCCTCCTTCCAAAATCCATCAATTCTTTTTGATTCTTTTACTAATTCTGTTTGACAAATCCGTATATTTTGAGACCCTGGAAAAATTAATTTTCAATGAAATAAACATTGTTCATATATAAAAACATCACCTGTTTGATGTGTAGAGGGGCTTGTATTGTAACTACTTACACATTACATCCATGCTGTCAACAGGCAAAAAACATACGACACGCCCCACACTTCTCCCAAGATCCAACCTTGTTTAGTAAATACCTTCAAACGTACGCTCTGCGTGCGTCACACTCGCCGAGACCCACAACACCCCCAAAACGCCCAACAAAACAGTGACAAATGGTCACTGAACACACCCACAGATGGCTGGAGAGGCAGGAGCAATGCAGAGCGCACACCACCGACACGTGCAACTTACATGATGGACAGCCCGACTCAGAAATAACACCGGAGAATGGCAGAATATCCACCAGATGTCACATGTATACCAGGAAGATCTGACCATATAAACATGGCAAACACTATGCAAGACAGACACAGCACCCAGAGGACATACACATCATGCAGCGACACAAACAGATAACAACAAAAACATACAAAATGCACTTAGCGACATGACTAGACATGTGCCTAAATAACTCATGGTGCCCCCATCAGCAAAGAAGGTGCACAATAGGAAAAAGATTTAGCCCTGGTCACATGATTGCCACTGCACCTGCACACACACTCAATCAATGCATTACACATGGTTAAACTACAAAACTGAATGATGCACACATTCTAATCAGCATCAAATGACTACAACTCCTCCTCCGATAATCAATAAATACCAACACACCAGTGGGCCTAATCGCTGCACAGGTTGTGATGCCCTGCAAGCTGAAAGATGAACTTTGCAAAAGGTGAGGTCGACCTGATGGTGGAGTTCATCCACAGCCGAAGGACGCACATGCACCGGATGGCTGGACATCGCAACACTGACCAAGGCACACACACAAGCTCACACTAATTGCACAAATCAATGCCATGGGCATCGAGCAAAGCACCTGGGGGAAATCACAAAGACGTGTTTGGATGAGAAGCAGCAGGAGAAACTAACATTCACCCAGTACAACGTTGCTGAGCTCTCGGAGGAGAACCACCAGGCCCCAGGTTGTGACTAATTCCCAGGGAAAAGAAGACCCTGAGCATGATCCCACAGGAAGTGTGCACTGGCTTATGAGCTACAGTGACAGGCACAGACTTCCATGGTAATAACATCGCCTTTGAGCACCTACTCACATCCACATCTCTGACAACCACGGAGCAATTCAACAGTTGATACAAGTGGATCAAAGGGAATACAACATGTAGGCATACAGGCCATGACCCATACCCATTGCAAGTACACCCCATCTTCCTACGACATGAAGTACACGCCATAGCGTACATGCCACATACGGAACTGGACACAGATGTCCACAGAGCGCACATTCACATCACACACACGTTATTATGCCACACAGTAGATGACATCATCACTGCCATATGCATCAGCGACTCCACAGTTAACACACATAACCCAGTTACATGGACGTCCCAGTCCCAAACAAAGGGAGCATACCACTACACCACATGTGTCACATCTGCACTGTTAACAATCAACATATTACATACCACCCCTACATAAGCACCAACAACCATTAGACGTCAAGCCATATGGACAAATGGAGCACAACAACAACATGCTAAGCACTACACACGGACGCATAGCCATGCAAAGAAACATGGGTCTGACACCATACCAACACACCCCAAACACATGACACATCGCCACGTTGCCTACACATGCACCACTCATAGCCAATGGCAGCTCCATTATGTCTATGGTCCTCATTCATACATGGACGACAACAGTGGTTTGACGGTGCAATGAGAAGATATGGTAGGCCACATGAATGACAATAATTAGCCAGATGTCTCAACAGTAATGTCACTTATTTCCACATATCCATATTGTGTCATGAACTGACATGTCTCCTTTCCTTTTCATTTCACAGCCATGAGGACATAGGAAGGGGCCCCTGCAGAATGCTTTAACAAAAGTGAGGTGGTAGAACAACTTCTGCCTGCCCGGAGCTTACCCTCCCAGGAGGCCCAAGAGGAGGAGGACTGGGGATACACATCTCCCCCCCACAGGAGAAGCACCAGCCAAATCGCCATCTGCACACAGGTGCATGGGTCTACGAATCACCACTTCTGAAGAAGAGGCAGCTTCAGAGATTCTTGCTGAGCACAGCATGCCCCTCGTGTAGGTGGAGGAATACTATGAGGAAGCTTGCAGCTGAGACTCCACACAAATCACCTTCTCCCACCATCACTCCCAACACAGTGCCTCACTAGTGCCGTGCCCAAGAACCTCAGCCTGAGTTGTTGCTGACAAGAGACCCCACCCTCAGGCAGCACAGCCCCCATCACAGCCTGCAGAACCATCAGGGGTAGAGCAGTCAAAGTGGGTTCCTGCGGCAGCAGCGGTTGATGTTTGATACTGTGGCCGAGGTCAAGCGCAACAGCACACAGGAATCAGCAGGTGTGTCCAGCTGCCTGGATGCCATTAACAGTACTGGCAAGGACATCAGGTAAGACATTTTCAAGCTGGGCCCCTCCTTGGATACTGTGACTGAGGCAACCCTGAGATTGTCAGAGAGATTTGATGGGCTGATGGTGGGGACGGTGCACAGATGCAGAGACCTGAGATGGTGGACAGGGCAGTACAGGCCACTGTAACCCTGCCTCATGCGCTACACCTTGCACACAGGCCAACCACTTACCAAACTGCCATTCAGCCTGGAGGCAGCCACGCCATTGGGGGGAAAACAGCTTGGCCTCCCCAACATTCCAGGTAACCCAGACTGACTCACAGGCCAAGAGGCAACGTGTGAGGCCCTGAAAGCAGCTCCCGACTTCCACCTAAGGCTCACTTCCTTCTTCTCCTCCTCACCCCCCCCAACGCCTGCTATAAATGTCACCAAATTCTGAATGAACCCCCACCCAGGCACGGCACCATCACACACACCCCTGCACATCTAGCACTGCCCCTTGCACAGCACCATACATGAGAATAAATGTATTATTTGTACTGCACCTATTGAATAAAATCTTTAACACCAAAACATGTCTGTCGTCACTTGCAAGATGCAGGTACATGACTTTCTCATGAGTAGAGGGATTTTGGACCTGTGCATGTGGAGCCCTGGGCCGAGACACATTGTGAACAGGTTGCCACATCCACACACGTACATTGCACATTCAACATCACAACACACATCTACCTGCGCCAAGGCAATGTACCATGTACCCCTTCATTGTACCACTAGGTGGCATATGTCCATTCAACACATCCACGCATCACTCTACACATGCACGCACCACTCTAGTGACATTGAATGCTGTGCAGTATTCCAGCCCCATCCCTGTGTGTCACAATATCAGTATGCCTTTCACCCACACACATGGCTCATGCACATGGGCTGAACAAGCGTAATGTCACAAGCAGGAGTGAGCCAACAGTGTCACACTTCACCTCAGGTGAAATTGCGACAAGCAAGGCAACACAATATACAGTCGATTATCAGATTCCACATCTGAGGCATGCACTGGTGCCAGGACACTGACGTGTGTTCATGCATGGAGTTGCTGGTCCTACCATATTGGATACGCACACATCGGACAAATGTAGCGGTGAAGTCACACAAACATGTGTCAAGCACACGAAGCAAGGCCACAAAGTGTGCAGACTGGAATTACAGACAATCAGATGTCCAAGCCTCAGCAAATCTCCAACACCTAGTGTGACTAAATGAAAATGTCATGATTCCGAACACACATTAGCCGGACTGTGTGACATTGCAATCATGTACATGGCATATGCCGTCAAAGCCAACACACTCAGCCACTACTAAAAGTCAGCCCCCTGAGAAGATGCGATTGAAATCATGCTAGGCATACACCCAGGACACACATCATGGACATATGAAGCCTGATGTCATGACACATAGGTGTCCATGACACATGCAGATACACATGAGTGGCACACCACTACATGCAGGTTACACCATCTCACACAAGTGCCTATGTATATACACTGCATCACATTCCTTACTGACAGGGTCAAGCTGTCCCTAGCATATTCACAAGACATCCAGATTAATGCCACTGTCCTGTCAGTCCAAAGCGTGTAGCACAAACCATTGATTCCAACTCAAAGCAGCAAGCACAGGTGACACATGACAGTGCTGCTTCACATTCATTTGGGTATCTGAATGTGTGCACACCACTGCCATGCGTGGTTGAGTCCAAGCTCCCCGCAGGCACCACTCGAGGTATACCCATGCCGACGATGATTGTCCGCCAATCCATGGCGTAACTCCTGCCTTAGTGTGGCACCATCAGTGAGCATGCATAGCAACCATTGTCTTCCCTCATCACATAAAGCGCGACTGTGCCAGTACATGTGGTGGACTGCTGACATGCAAGGGAGCAGTAAACACCGTGGATGCATGGCTGACAGAGACGCAAAGCAGGGACTCTCAGGTCTGTAAAGGAGGACCACATGGAGCAGGGGCAGGTAGGTCACTGTGGAAAAGGCTGGTCCCTCTACCAGAGGTGTCCATGAAGAGGGTGAACCAGGGGCCAGCAGAACACTGCCAGGCCCACCTGCACTGGTGCATCCTGCCGAGCACAACGTCCCCACCGCCCAGTCGAGGACAATGTGGGTACTTCTACGCATGACCTCCTCCAAATCCAGACAAGGACGACTGGTTGGAGAGGAACTTCCACCCACATGGAACCAGTGAATTCCCCCAATGGGGAGGTCGTGCCTGCCTCACCCCCAGACATGACTGCACCCATCATGCATTCACCACCAACCACCCCGACCCCCACCACTGCACAGGACAACCTGCCTCCTCCCGGGGAGGATTCCTCCTCTCCAACTCCTGGGTTGCGGAACCCCAACTTTACCCAACAGGAGATGAAAGTTCTGGGGGAAGAGGTGCTTGTAAAATATGGGTACCTCATCGGTCGCTGCTCACTTCACAATGATGTGGCATGGCCTAAGTCCTGGGTCAAGATCGCACACCAAATCAGAATGCTTGAGGTGTACCAGCGTAACGCCAAGGAGGTGAAGAAGAGCTGAAATAACCTCAGGCGGGTTACTGGTATCAAGCCACAGAAGTTCTTGGAGGCAGGGCCCGGGAATCCATACTGGCCCATGCTGCCTGCCCGCATCAGGACCCTGGAGCTCCGGGTCCTACATTGCATTTACCCAGAGGACTGCCATATGGTTGTGCGCATTGACAGACACCTGCATATGCCGGTAGATGTTCTCCATCTTATCGGCTCCTACGGTCTCTTGATGAATATCATGACATGCCTATCATTTCCTGTTTGTGTGTGCACCACATTCATGTTCTCAGAAAACCCAACGCAGGATAGCGTAGGCTTGGAGTCGGAATCACCCAAAAAGACAGAAAAAAAAGAAACGTCTATAGCCTAGAAATTCGAACAAATATGGCATAAGAAACAAAACAACGAATAGGGGCAGGGGGGGCCTGCAGGTGTGTCCCCCGCACCCTTCTTCACTGTAATGTGAGCGGGGGTTTAAGGGGTGTCCCCCGCAACCCCGATTCAATGAAGTATTTAAAAAAAAGAAAAGAGGTCCCTGCAGCGCCGGTTCCCATACACGCAAGTGAATGGAACCAGCGTCGCAGAGGGATGTTGGAGACGGCGGCACACAAGGAGGTGTGCCATCCACAGGAAAGTAGGGGGGTGGGGGCAAGGGCAAAGTCTGAAATGTTCAGGGGAGAGAAGGCCAATAGTTATTTTCAGAAAAATAACTTTTGGTCTTTTCTCCCTCGAACATTTCAGCTACAGGCTTACAACCCAATTCCTTGGAGTCCACATGTGCAAAAGTGTCTCATGTCTCTTGCTTGTGTAGATGTGATGTGTGCGTCACATGCCTGTGCTGCATGTCCCTTGGTGTGTGCATTATCTCTTGTGTCCCTGTCTTCCCCTTGCAGCTTCTGTTGCAAATTACCCCATGGCCCAGGACAACGGTTGTGTGTCGGAGCTGCGACCTGCCGTTAGAACACACTCAAGGAGGAGTATGGCAGAGGTGGATTCTTCTGAGGTGGAGGCCCAGGTGCGGCATGAGGAGGCACAGGAGTGGCAGCAGACAGGGTATGCAGGACCATGTAGCCCCCTAAGGAGTGCTGTAGCTCTGTCCGCTGTGGATCATGTGCCTCCTCCCACTCCAACGGTGCCTCATCCCAGGTCCGTGTGTCCCTCAGTCAGCTGCATGAGGCTAGTTCCCCTCCCTAGACTGCTTCAGACCCTTGTTTCCCTGTGAGACCTGCCCCCTTCATTGCCCCCTTTTTTTGTAGATCCAATCCCTCCTATTTTGTAGGATCCGATGTTCCAACTCCCCCCCCCCTTTCTGCACAAACACTAGGCAGAGGAAGAGTGTGACAGAGAGTAACAATACTAAATATTATACATACATCATACCGGACATGTCCCGCTAATCGGGTCAGGCAAAGTCAGGCACTTGACTTCTAGTGCATACACTTGATTCCAATTAACTCTCCTCACACAGATAAAAGGCGGAACGTAGAGACACACTCTGAGCAAGGTAGAACACAGGTACGAGCAGAACTTCAGGGGTGAAGGCGACCCTACTGGAGCAGAGCGACGGACCAAGGGATGAGAGCAGTAGGCCAAAAATCCTAAGAGTTCCCTACAGGAGGTAGTTGCTTCCGCAAGGCTGCGACAGACACGTGGAGAAGGCCAGATACCAACACCAAAGACTTCATTGTGTTTCAAGGACGCCAGAGTTCCTCCTGGCTGAACAGCAGAGTTGGGGAGGCAAATCCAAGCCCCTAACCTTGACTTGTGAATTGGAAATAGAAAAAGCAAGAGAGACCGCACACGGCCGGTGAGTTGGCAAGCGACCTGAGAGTCTGATGCGTGCTAAGAAAGATTTAAGTTTGCAACAATATATCACAAGTGAAGGCTGCACACATGTGGATGAGACATGAGGAAAGGCAGACCTGCGAATGAGCTTTCAAGTCAGAACAACAGTGGAATCAGCGATACTGAGTAACGGAGTGGTCTGGCGAAAGGGCGTAGCCCACTTGAAAGTCTCAGTGAAAAGTGCATTGTTTGAGGCGATAAAACTAAACGAACTGTAAAGGGACGAAAGTGAATGAAGTTACCTCCGAAAGAAAGGGAGAGGAAAATCATTGAATTCTGAGTCAAAGTGGTCCTGGCATGGTCTGTAAAGTAAGCCCAGTCTTCGAAATCCGAAAAAGTGGTCTGAATCTGACTGAGGGAGACCTGAAGTGTAAAAAGCTTGGGTAAGGGAGCCCCCACAAGTGTTATTGAACTGTGAAAGGCCTGAGCCCGGAAGAGGTGGGCCAATGTTGAACTGTGCAAGGTCTGAGCCCAGCAGAGGGTGACCGGTGTGAACTTTCTGTTTCGTTATTTGGTGAAGGCTGGAACAAGAGCTTTAATGTGTAAGGCCAGGCGGGCCTCAATCCATGTACCAAACTGTTTCAGTGTTAAAGCCCGAACCAGAGTGTGTCATCCTGCCTATAGAGACTGCCATATTACGTGCCATCTAAACGTGGTGAGGAGAGATGATTCAGCCACATTTATTCTTTGTCGAACACTGATTTTCCTTTTATATACTTACCTCCTTTAAAAATTTCTTTGTACAAGAGATAGGGCAGGCATTAGATTTTGTTAGCATAGGGCATTTTGATTTGACAGACACGACTAAGACTGTTTTCTTTATTATTTGATGGTCGAAACGACTCCCATCCTAGTTATAGGGCAAAGTAGTTTTTCCAAACCCTACAAAGTTAATAAAGAATTTACAATTTGTATCCTTTGTGTCAGTGTTACACTTGTGATACCGTACCTCCCCTACAGGGGTCAGAGGGCGACCTGTATTAGTATGTCATTTACCCTGTAGTGTCCATCCTAGTTCACACTCCTTGTACAGTGTGCCTTGTATATTGTTCATTTATTTTTGTAGCCTTTTTGTTGCCCACTTATACCTCTGATTCCCTCAGTGGATGTCACATTCAGTGGATATGTTTCATTTACCTGTACTCACCATTTTGTTCATGTATTGCCTGGCCATGTTCCTGTCCACCTTTTTCCCCATTGTTGCAACACTGTGTTGTCCTTTCGACTATACCTTTTTTCTTCTGCAATCAAATAACACGTGTCAATTCTTTTATGTGTATGTAATTTTTGGCACAATAGGCTGTGGTGAGTAGGCTG
This sequence comes from Ambystoma mexicanum, assembly GCF_040938575.1. Lineage (NCBI taxonomy): Eukaryota > Metazoa > Chordata > Amphibia > Caudata > Ambystomatidae > Ambystoma > Ambystoma mexicanum. Next base: position 470,867,345 of record NC_090935.1, on the reverse strand, counting down.
ATGTCAGGCCTGAATCTGCACATGGGCAAGTGAGGTATGTTGTTTGGCATGACATTGTAAGGCATTCAAATTTGTACCATGTATGCTCATTTCCCAACATGTGCACATTCGCATGGCTTGTCTGTTTATTCATGTCACGATGCACATGTGTATCAACATGTATTTCAGGTGAGTAGTCCTGTTACCGAGGCTGTGTGTCTACTCCATCAGTGATGTGGACGTCAGGACATGCATCTGCTGGTAGTCTGATTTGCTGGCATGGAGGTGATCTGCCCTTGAATAGTTACATCTGCCTATTCAACTTCATCTTGCATCACGTACACACATGGACGAGACAGAATGCACTGCACCAGTTTATACTCACGCGGATGAGTGATGCATACAGTTTTTCTGTAGGCTGGGTTGGGGGACATGGGCAGGTGGGTGTTAGGTGAACAAAGTGGAAAAACACTAAGCACACCTCGTTATGTCTTGACTTTTAAGAGTGTTTTACTATATTTGTGTACTATTATGAAGTTAATCCTCCAGAGAGATCAAGGGGCGGGGGCGATAGTCACAACCTTGGCATCTAGGTTTTAAATTAAATCGAAAACAAGAAAAGTGTTCCCTGTTGGGGAACTCCCGTCCCCTGCACACTATCGAAAATCTGAGTAAATCAGACAAATAAGTTATGTGTGGTACATTTATGCTCATGGCCATTCACCTATAGACAAGGTGACTACCATTGCGTTATACCACTGTAGTTTATGGACATTAACAGGTTCCAAACAACAATTAGTCATAAAGTTTGTAAAAAAATAGAAATTCAAATGACAATTTTCTTAATATCACAAGAAGTAGAAATGTATTGTGTTGTTGGTCCAACGCGTTTCGAGTTACTACTCTTCATCAGCAGCAAAATAATTCTCTAAAAAAACAATTAAACAAATCACCTAATTAAGGTTAATGTAACAATTTTATAAAAATATATTCAAATTAAAAAGTAAGAAGCATTTCAAAATACAACCAATCACTTTTTCATGTCAATAATTTGGGTTAAAAACCATCAACAAATTACATTGACTTAAGGCTTGCTACCTGCATGTATTAGCAATTGTAGCAGTTACATCTCATGATTAATTTATTCTGGTAAAGAAATGTCTAGGTGGTGCAGAGCATGTAAAACTATTCTCATGCATTTTAAAGAGATTGCGGTATTCAGAGTGTCGGGGGGGGTTAGGTTATTAGAAGTACTGGAGTACTGACATGCTGGGTATATTCCTTAACAATTGAATGTAGGAAGAATAAGTTAATGTTGCTAACCTTGTGATAGCCTTTTATGCAATTTGTGGTGCTTCGAGGTTGTAGGATTAAGATTCCTATCTTCCCGCTGGGGATCTGCGTAGCATCCTGGTCAGTTTATAAAAAACACAAATTTTATGGTAAGGTTAATCCCCGTTATCTGTAGATTCCCAGAGAGGACGGTGAAAAACGAGGTTTAGCGACTTACCAAGAAGAATTCTTGTAGTGTGTACTGAAAGTCAAAGGCCGGTCTGCTTGAGTATTTTATGTTTGAATGCCAATGTGGCTTTAGTCTTCTAAGGATAGCTTCTTAGAATCAATTTTAACCAGTGGGAACATCAAATTACGTCAAGTGGAGAATCTGAGGAAACAAGATAAGTTTTGTCAGACTTCCGTCATAAAGGTTTAAAACCAAGGAATAAGTCAAATCCATTCTGGAACTTACTTGAAATGCTTTCACGATCTGGATGTTCGTGAAGACCTCCTAGTGTGAAAACTGTCCTTGAGCGACTGCTACAGAATTTGCAATTTTTGTATTATTTACATCATCACCTCATGCGCTGGATGACGTCAGAATATTCAACTAAATTAGGTCACCTTCTCCCCTAACTTCTTGACCATCTCATGAGGGCATATAGCCTGATTTGGATCATCAAAGAGGCGCTTCACATAATATTACATTTCGACATCCATTTAGGATGTAAACAATATTGACGCATGCGCAGCATGACGTAACTCAATTATTACATTACCCACATCGCTTACCATTACACAGACCCACAAAACTACTTAAACCCTCTTGCAGGGTGTGTACAGATACACATGTGTTGATATATTTAACAATTTGCTATTTCTTAAACTTGTTGTTGTACAGTCGCTCCTGGACAGCTTTCACACTAGGAAGTCTTTGCGAATATCCATATCGTCAAGGCATTTCAAGTAAGTTCCAGAATGGGTTAGACTTAGGGCCTCATTACACGGAAGGCGGTAAACCAAGGTGTTATTAGCACCTTGGTCCATGCCGGTAAATTACTGGCACCGCCTTGGAGGAAAGGGGAATTACCGCCCTATTCCAAGGTTGGCGGGGCAGTAATTCCCCCTTCCACCATTGCCCTTCCCCATTCCCATTTTTGCCCCATAGGGCATAATGGGAATGGGAAAGGTGCTAATTACGGTACCGCAAATTTGCGGTGCCGTAATTAGCACCAAGGTCCCTTTGCGGGTTGGTTTTTAACGCCTGCAAAAAGCAGGCGTTAAAGTACCAACCCGCAAAGGGACCTCGTAGTAAGGCGGTAAGGGTTAACGGTCACCTTACCGGTTGAAACCTGTTAATGTCCATAAACTACAGTAGTATAACGCAATGGTAGTCACCTTGTCTATAGGTGAATGGCCATGAGCATAAATGTACCACACATAACTTATTTGTCTGATTTACTCAGATTTTCGATAGTGTGCAGGGGACGGGAGTTCCCCAACAGGGAACACTTTTCTTGTTTTCAGGCGGGTGTTAGGTGCCATGCATTCCTGTATGCATCTGCCACAGCCTGCCTGCACCTGGCACAACACACTGACCTTGAACTTTCCAGCTATGTTGATAAGGTGAACGGGGCCTTGTTTCCTGCAACCTTGTGGGTTGAAAGGCTCATCTGCAACTGTAAAGGACACACTGTTTATTGTGGCCTACCTCAACTGATTAGTGGAGAGAGAGCCATACAGTTGATGACTATTAAAATGTGTGTGGGGGCAAGGGTCTGTCGGCAGATCACTATGTATATAGGCGCCATGTACCCTCCTGCCAGTTTTTTACATAGAAAGGGTCTGGAAGGGTGGTCCTTGAACATCAGTCTGGTTCTCTTCAGGATACTATCGGATCACCGGTGTGTACTTTTTGAGTTTGTGTGTACCAGTGTGTCCCATGATGAACGACTGTGTGCAGAGATGTATGCATTGTCAGCCCTTGCATAAGCATTTGCCTGCCCAGCGTGGAACCCGTGTACAGGGCGAAGATGTCGACACAAGTCTACCCTTTGGGACCTCTACATCTTGTATAAACCAACTTCTTTACTAGCATGGCTCTGTGCATGTGTGTTGCTGCACGCTGTGGGAAGGGATGGGATCTGATGTCCCATGTAGGGTTCTGACTGTGCTACCACCTCCTTGCCCTTGGATACATTTTTGTTGTCTGTCAATGTTGCAGAATCCTGTCACAGAGAATGGATTTTTACGAGAAGTGACACCCATTCACATGTCTTTTGCCAAGTCACTGTTGATCATGTGCAGTGACATGTATGGGCTGATTTGTGTGCATGCTGTGCCATGCATGGTGACGATACCCTTGTGCTACCCTTGTGATTAATTCTGTGTAATTTAAAATCAAGTGTACAGGCGCCCCAGGTACCATGAACATGTCTGCGTGTCATACATGGTGACTGTTGCTCTTGGCCAATCGTGACTACTTGCATAGTCTCTCACGGGCATGGTGAGTGGCTATGCGGGCAAGGTGGGTGCAAGGGACATTGTGGGCAGGGCTGACATTCCTTGTGGATCATGCAGGGTTCCAGTTGTATTCTACGGGTAAAGGTGTCCTGGAGCTTTGTGACAGAGCACAAGTTGTGGTGGCCTACGTCAGGTTATAATGTTTCACTCATGTTCACACTTGAGCTGTGTTGGTAGTGGGCTGTCATGTTGGTTGTAGGGATATGGGAGGTTCACATTTAGGGAGTGGCATTGTCCACAGTGGGTCGGTGTGGTGCTGTACATCCTCATGTGTGCAAATTGGAGTGGTTCCCACAGTGTGGGTGGACCTTTCATGTGAGTCAACGTTGTTCCAAGTAGTACCCTCTCCCACTGACCTCTCATTCCAGGCAGTGCAGGTTTGCAGTGTGCATCAAAATGTTCATGTCAATACCTCCCCTCACTATCAGTGCCCTTGAAGCCAGCAACGTTGTGGCATCATGAGTTGTGTGATCTGTGTGGTTGCATACGTCCATACTCGCTGACGTTCAACTTGTTGTAGTCTGCAGTTACAGGGCCTTATGACATCAGTGCCTCCCCAGGATAGTTGTCTGTACTCGTTCCTGTCCTATGGATGATTCTGCCTCTTAGCCAGGACATGTTGAGTCACACCCTCCACTGTTAACAATGTTGTTGAGCACCGTAGTCTTATTTTTTGGTAACGTCATGGCATGTGACATGTCCTCAAGTGTCACTGCACTCTTATGGTGTTTCTTGTGGTTTTCAATTTTGGATTCTATACTCGGCTCACCGGTGTGCTCCTCCACATTTCTGAGTAGCTGATGTGTCTGCCTTTCGTCTTTGTACTCGGTAGGACCAGTGCTTCTCGTTGAATGCTTGGTGTCACTTTGCTATGCTGTCGTCCATCATGTGTGCATCCCAAGGTCCATGGCACACAGTGTTCCAGGTGTTCATTGTGCAATTTTGGGTGGTGGCATGTTTGCTTTGTTCACTCCATAGTTGCACTTTGAGACTCCTGCTCCAATTGGACGTGGTGTCCTGTCCATTCAGACCTAAAGACATGCATGTCTGTGATGTCATTGTGGGTGAGGTTTCGACCTTGCATAATGGCACCACATCCATCTTAAATGGGAATGCGTATTTCGTCTTGAGCGCTCACTGATCTGTCCCAGTGTACCTCTACCCTTTCAACGCAATTGCATTGTGAGTGAGTGTTATGTTGTGCTTTCTTGCCATTGCATGCTTCGTGCCAATGGGAGGGTGGTAGATGTTCTGCCTGGCGATGGTGTAATCTCTTCATTGCATACGCCATGACAGTTCAGGCAATGTTGTTTCATTAATCCTCCAGTGTGACATTTTTGTTATGCCACTGTAAAGTAATGTCATCTCACAATCTGTTGTAATTGGTGTTTAAATGGCATGCAGACGAATGGTCATGTGTGACATGTCATGTAAGCCGCACGTGTGGTGGTGTGGATCTATTTGTGGACACTGATGAGGAATATGGTTGTGCGTGGTTGTTTGAGTGCTGTTATGTGCAATTGAGTATCTGTTGTTCCTGGGTTCTTCCATACTCATCCTTGATGGGATTTTGTGGATGTGCAGTACTAGCATGGTGGAATGGTTGTGTATATGTGTCCATAGCTTTTTCGTGCAGTGTGAGGTTGTGTGTGAGGAGGTGTGCATGTTTCCTATGTGTTGTCATGCCCACAAGTCTGTTAACATGGTTGTCTCAGGCAGGTTAATGTGTGCAGGCCGTGCCTGGCACTTGTCATCCTTTCATCCTTTTATCTTTGCAACGTGGACACCACTTGCGCGCAATCACTGTTCCTTTCCAGCAGCATGTGTGCTGATGTGAAGAAGGTGTTGACCAGCTGCTCTCTCACTCATACAATAGTCACACTGTCCCCCCCTGCATCAGTGGCTTTGCACGTAGCTTGGGCCTGAGGTCTGGTACTAGTCCTGCATGTACATATTTATGCAAAGCAATGTTTTGCAGTGTGCAACAGGAATGTATGATGTCACACACAACGTGTGACCTATACAGGAGCACATCCCCAAGTGATCTAGGCATCTGAATCGTGACTTCAGGATGCCTATGGACCACTCAATGATGGCCCTGGTGGCCCTGTGTGCAGTATTGTACCTTTCCTTTGGTTTAGTAGCGGGCCGCCTGTAGGGTGTCATGTGTTAGGGGCACAAATGATAACTATCATCAGCTGTGTGAGGAAGGACATGAATGGTATCAGTGTGCATTGGGTGGTCCTTCGTGTGTGGTGTTGGATGCTTGCTTGTTGCTTTAATGTGGACATAGTGATGAGGTGCACGTGTTGCAAGGATCATGTGTCTGTGCGCCCCTGTGTGGATGTGAGGCTGGGTGTGTCAGTTGGAATGTGGTGAGAGTTTGTGTACTTACTTATCAGCCACATGTATTTGTAGTGTCCAGATTCCAATTGTGCACATATGCTGGAGCACCAGAAAATGTGGCTATCGTGGACGGAGTATGGAAATGTGGCATAAACATCCATGTAGAGGCCATCAGCATTACATACTAGTTGTGCATTGATGGAGTGCCAGCAGTGCCGGTTACAGTACATGTATGCATTGTGGGGGGAAGGGCATAGCACCACATGGGTGCAGTCAATGGCACTGATGACTCTGGGGAATTGCAGCGCTGTGTAGAATCCACATGCCACCTGTCTTTGTTCCTCCTGGGTCAAGGGCATGTGGACATGGTGTCGGCTGCGTTATATGATGCATGCTACTATCTAGTATAGGATGCATGACTGTGTGGTGTGGTAAATGCCGGCAGTGATGCCACTGGTCCTCTACAAAGAGCCAATGGTGAAGAAATGCAGGACAGCCAGGAGCTTCACATTTGGCCTGATGGCATTTGAATGCTCGGTGGTGGGGTGCAAATCAGCCTCCCACTCCTGCAACATGCCCATGATGACTTGCGGATGGAAACAATACCTTCTGTAAACCTGTGTCAACCATGCCGAAGAGGGTGACCATGGTGCGGAAGGCCCGCTCTCTCTATCTCCTCCTTTTCCTATGCTGGGGTGTGGCAGCGGCAGCTGCAGAGTATTGCGCCATTTCTGTGCATATAGCGCTATCGCCAAGTAGCAGGCATACATTATCAAGGCTGGAAGTTGTGGAGTGGTGCTGTGTGACTTATATATTGGAACGTGCGGGGAAATGATGTGGTCTGCAACTGTGTGTGTGTGGTATTCAGGTGTTTTATGTTTATTTGCGTGCTTTTTGCCTTTGGCATGGGGGCGTTTGTCCTAAGTGGGTTTCTTAAACATGTGGCATTGTAGTTTCAATGATTGTGTTAACCTGTGGTGTTAGTTGATAAGGAAGTTTTAGCCCTGGTTGCTGCTTTTACCACAATAAGAAACTCTATTGACACGTTGTAGATCGTTTCAGCATGTTTTTTAATATATTTATATCTCCCTTAAATTAGAAAATGCAAGTCAATAACAATTCATTTGCTGTTTGGTAATTCCGAACATGATTCAACCTTATTGTTCCAACTTGGGTGTAACTTCTTTCTTATAGTTAATGCATGAGTAGCTTGTAGGTTGAGTTCCCATTGTTTTCTTCTGAGCTTTGCTAAATAGTCGCAGTTACGTCACTGGGACATTTGTTCCAAGTTAAATTTGTGATGTCTTTTAGAGGGAACTAGGTGCTCTATGATTGCAGTTTTGTTGGTCCCAGTTACCTCACTGGGACTTTGTTCCAAGCTGAATTTGTGATGTAATATTCAAAGCAAATTGTGGATAGTTGTTGCTCTTGTGGTCTCTTTGTTTGATGCTCGCTGTCCGTGGTAACAGAGCAACAACTATCCACAGAATTTTGCCTGGAAATCAAAGACCAATAGAATACTCTCAAAAGCCCAACTCAGGACTAGTACTATTCTAATCAGTGACCTCCACATTGACCTTAAGGACATTATAGATTCATATTTAACAAATACTAGCATCTTGTGCAAAACAAAGTGGGAAACGAAATTCCCTCCCCTGAGGAACCGCCCCCAAAGGGACGGGGAAACACGTGTCGGGAAACAGAATATCCCAGTGAGATAACTGGGACCAACACAAGGGAAACAGAATGTCCCAGTGAGGCAACTGGGACCAACACAACTGAAACCACAGAGGACCATGCTATCTTTAAAGTAGAGCACCACGCTTTTTCCAAAGAGAAACAGAATCAGTCCAAATTGAATTTACTTTTGAACATTTGACATCCAATTTGCTTTGAATATTACATCACAAACTCAGCTTGGAACAAAATCCCAGTCAGGTAACTGGGACCAACAAAACAGCAATCATAGAGCACCTCTATAAAAACAGCAATCATAGAGTTCCCTCTACAAGACATCACAAACTTAACTGCGACTATTTAGTAAAGCTCACAAGAAAACAATGGGAACTCAACCTACAAGCTACTCATGCATTAACTATAGGAAAGAAGTAACACCCAAGTTGGAACAATATGTTTGAATCATGTTCGGAATTACCAAACAGTAAATGAATTGTTATTGACTTGCATTTTCTAATTTAAGGGAGATATAAATATATTAAAAAACATGCTGAACCGATCTGCAACGTGTCAATAGAGTTTCTTATTGTGGTAAAAGCGCCAACCAGGACTAAAACTTCCTTATCAACTATCACTCATCATCCTGACCAGTCACACGATATAGCCCAGGTGGCAGCTGACCACAAATCTAAACAAAACACTACAAAATTGGGAACAGCGCCTAGCAGTTGTAGACTGGAAAATAATTTTTCATAAAGTGTTAACCTGTGGTGTGTTGTGCCCCATGTGTTTGGTTTTGTAGTATCAATTCTCCTGTTGAGTAGTGACTTAGTGGTGTTTGTAGTTGTTGTTTAATTTAGGGATATTAGATGTCAGAGATATTTATTTTATGTGTTCATGTGTAATTTACGTGTTTTCGTATTGGTGTATCTTCCACATTTGATGGAAGTTCCATTGTGACGTACACTCTTTTTCTTGACTTCTGCCTTCTGTGTTTTCATTGTACGTCCTTTTGTTAGATATGTGTAAATTACCTGCACTTAAGATGCAACTCATTTAGCGCCTAAATAGGACTTACTACACGTATCTTCCTTAGTAAATTAGGGCCATTTAGCTATAGCTCCAACTAAACACTTGAAAAAAGGAACAGAGCAGTTGGTAGTTACAGTTAGAGGCAATGGGTAGATTTCCACTTCAGATAGATAATATATTGTACATGAAGAACCTACAATACCAGCAATGTACATTTTACCAAAAATTCACAAGAGTCTAGAATTACTCCTTGCCCGATGGATAGTGTTGGGAATTAGTTACATTTTAGAACTATGGACAACCATTGTTGTCTACTTTTTCAATAAAACATTTGTAATCAACACTGACACATACTGAAAGGATACAATTCATGTAATTAACATAGTGGATGTAGATTAAACTGTATACACATTTATACACATGTATACACATTTAACAGTAGACATGGTGAATATCTTTATACCACAAGTTGAAAACGTGGAACTGATACTTAATACAATGCCCCAGACAGTCCCTGTCAGATGTTTGGTAGAATTAACCATATTAACTTGGCGTGAAAATTACTTCAGTGTCAAATAAAAAAATCGATGCAAAAATTAAAGGTACCAGCGCGGGATCCAACTGTGCTCCAAGTATTGTTAAGTTATATATGCACAATTATGAACAACTATATATTCCTACTAGCATTAATACATTCAGGGGACCAATCACATTATGGAAATTATATTGTCTTTATGATATAACAAATAACACTAGATGAATTAGAACGCTTTTTTCTGTGGGTAAGTAATGGTTCTCCCTAGATTAAAGTCAAAATGACATCGAATAGAACCAAAACACCTTTTCTTGATTTATATAATATAAATATCAGTGATACTTTATGTACTAAAATGTTTACCCAAGACCCTGCAAAGAACACTCTGTTTTACTATTCAAGTTGTCATTCAGCAAACTTGAAGTTGGATCTCCTATATGATTTTATGATTAAAGTGTAAATGTACATACCAAAATGATTTTCTAAGAGAAGCATATGGTTCAGAAAATAAATTATACGCTAGACCACCCCCAAAAAGATTGGTAATCAATGCCCTGAAAGGGGCTACCAATGCAGACAGAATATGGCTTCTTACCCTAAAGGACAAGAGATAACAACAAAATAGAATAGTATGTACAACAAATTATGGCCCATTAAGTAAGTATGTCCAGTAATTAATTAACAATAATTGACACCTTTTACAGGTCCATAAACTGATAAACAGACTTTTACAACAAAACGTAGTACAAATATATTGTGAGCCAGAACATGGATGTCTTACTCATCTACCGCCATCTTTGGAGCACTTTCCATGTTGTAGTTCTGCTTCGTGGGAGTATACATGCAGCTCAAAGCTTTTTGAATTCAGAACGCACAAATGTTGTTTAATGTGCCCTTGCAATTTGCCATATGTAGGTTTAACCACAAGATACTTTTCAGTGAGAATTAATGTACACAGATCACGTCTAAGAACTGGCAATCTGATTACGAATGAAAAAACACCTGGAGTCCAATATCAGATGGACTGTAATTGAAAAGATTCAAATATCAACATGAAGAAATAATGTTGTGCTGACATTAAGAACCTAGAGAACCATGTTGGATCATGGTCTGTCACCGTATCCGAGAGGGATTAAATGACAAGGATGATTCTATCATAATATGAATTCTTATAATTAGTCAGCCGATTATATACTTTAGTGGGCATATTAAATAATGATACATAACATGTTTACATTTGCAAAGTTCCTATATATTAGGAAGGAGCACATTGTGTACCATGTTATACTGGATACTATTATTGTAATATCATGACTATTTATTTATTGTTTTATTTATTTATAGATTTATAACACTCCAGAGACCTCAGGTATCAGGGCGCACAAGTACACAAAGTAGACAACCAGGTCATAGGACAGAGAGCAGGGCTATGGCAGTGGGTGGCTTGGAATTACTCAAAGAGAAAGGTCTTGAGTGATCTTCTGGAAGCTCTGATGTTAGTTTCTTGTCGTAAGCATAAAGGTAGCATATTCCAGGTTTTAGCTGAGCATATGGCAAAGGATTTGCCCAGGACAGTGGTCTGTTTGAAAGGTGGACAGTTTACCTACATCAAATTAGATGAGCGTAGTGATCTAGTTGGCTCATTAGAGAGATCATATAGGTGGGAGTTTTCCCATGGAGATATTTATACCCCATGGTGGCTGCCTTGAATTGTAGATGGGCCTTTACAGGGAGCCAATGAGATATGGTTTCTTCTTGGGTACTTTTTGATGATGCGGACGGCATTGTTTTGAACAGTCTGGGGTCTCTGCAAGCTCCTTTTCTCAGTGCCAACAAGAAGGGCGTTGCAGTAGTCAGTCTTCGACGAGATGACAGAACTCGCTCTGATGGTACAATTATACTCAGTGAGGTAGGGGAAGATAATGTTTAAGAGTCTTACGTAGTAGGTACAGTTTTGTACAACCTGGTTGGTATGTGTTTCTATACTTAGAGAAGAATCAAGATGCATGCCAAGAGTTTTTATCTTGTCTAGTACAGGGATGTTGAATTCATGGATTGGGAAAGATTGGTAGTCATGGTTTAATTTTGCTCCTGCCTGGAGTGACCCGAAGATTAAGAGCCCCATTTTGCTCCCGTTGAGGCACATCCAATTTTCCCTCATCCAAGAATTAATCAGATCGTAAGTGTGTTCTAAGTTTGCTTTTTCAGCGTCATAATCCCCAGAGATCTCCAGGACCAACTGGGTATATCGTCTGTGTAGTTGGTAAAGAAGACTCCTGATTCTTCCAGGAGGCTACAGAGAGGTCTCGCATATTGGTTGAAAAGTACTGGGGACAGACAGGCCCCAGAGGTAGACTGCAGGTAGAAGGGGTAGAGGCTGCAAAGGCCTCTCCCCAACAGACCCTCGACAGCCTTCCAATCAAAAAGGAGTGGACCCACTTGTCGGAGCAGCGACCAGTGTCTTTCAGGGTGTGCAGTAAGCACTCGTTGGTCCAGTAGATCAAATGCCACCAACAAGCTAGGTGGGATTTCCTGCGCCTTCTCAAGAATGGGGTGGCTTTGATTTCCTAGCATTACGTTATCTGTGCTAGTGATCATACTTTTTGGATCTGAAATCGTCTCATTGTAACGCTCAGTCATAATCTGTTCAGGGGGTATGTTAGCACCGGGAGAATGGCAAGAGCTTCCCTGTGGCGTTGATGAGTTATCGCAGGTGTTTGATTTTGCCTCCAGATACCAGGCTACTACAGCCATACGGTTTGCTCTTTGACTGGCCAGTAGAAGATTTAAGGCTGTGGAGTATCCATTGTGTTTTAGTCCCTCCTTATAGCATGGATACTGAGTCTAATGATGGGTACTTCTTAAGTTATTGTCGGAGCACATTGCCAAATGGCTATTACAAAGAAAGAGTTGGGAGTACGTATATCCATGTTGGTAAAAGGCAGGCTCAAGAGTAGTTTACCAAGACTTACTTGTTCATTGGATTAAAGGCTTCAAACCGCTGTTCGCCGAGTTACGATGAGGACCGGCTTGGTCCTGGAGCGCAGGTGCTGGTGTGGCTGGAAAGTGGCTAAATATGATGGGGCAGCTGGGAAATGCCAAACATGAAACCAGCACTACGGGCTGCAAGGTAGTGCTCAAGCAGTGCCTGTGCCCACACACTGATGTGTACGGAAGCAAGCTGTTAATTTAGCACACAGAGTAATTCCAATCTGTTCTGCAATGCAATGTAATTAATGAACACAATATTTTGCCTTTCAACAATAGAATCAGTTTTGCCAAAAATGGAATCTAGGTGACACAAAATGCAGTGTTAAGTTTCAGCTTTTCTATAAAAGATGTCAAGCATGGCAACCTAATGCAAAAAGAATTTAGGGGTAAGCAACTCAATTCAATCTAACTTCCTTGTAGGTCGTAGCAAAAGAATAGCAGTTCTCACGTAACAAGGCTAATCATCTAATCATTCATGTGCTTCTGGACACTTAATAGATAATGTTTACTATGATTGTGAACATCTTACATCAGGAAATGTTGAATAATCATCATACAATATGCATAGATAGAGGGCGCTAGAGGGCCAACCAAGATGGCCACACTCTAACAAGCTCCCGCACGGCATGAAATAAATCTGTAATAATCCTGCCTGCAACGGTATACCGCCGCCCTGACTCCGTATCATCTTTGACAACTGTGCGGTACCCTAATGCCCGGCGAAGTTTCAGCCAAAATCGGTGGCCAGGTGGCCCCAAACACGCACACCCGGGCTTTATACCCCTTGAAGCTCGAGGCCTGGCGACCGAGCTCCGCAGTCGGCGGGGCATGATAGGTGCCCGCCCAGGACCCTGTGAGGACCGGGTGGGAGGAAACAGCTGGGTCCCGGCACATCCTCAAAGAACGTGACCGTGGAGAGTGCTGACGGGCCGCGGCCATGGACGGTGGTGGGGGCTTTCCCCCGCGCCATCGTGTCAACCAACCCGCGGCGCGGCCCCGGCAGTAACAGCGGCCGTGAACACCCGTAAGCCGCTGACAGCACCGGGGAGCTGCAAGTGAACCAGGCTCACCCCAAGACACAGCGATCGGGGAGATCCGGGGACGTGTAGCACAGGCGCCGCTCCCCCCCGACTCTCTCTACGCCCCGACGTCTGGCCCTGCACGGTGCTTGAGATACGGAGGCACCCTCCACGCAACAGCTAACCACCGAAGCGTCGGTGAAACGAGCGGAGGGCAGAAACGAGCGCCCCAGAGAAACCTCGACCTTCAAGTACGGAGCGTGCTGAGGGAGGCCAAACCTGACCTTATACATCCCCGCTGGAATCCTATCTCCGGCTCAGTGTCTGCTGCTGGTCCCTTACGGCATCCCCTCGGTCACCCACCTTCCTCTGCTGGAAAGGTCCACCCAGACGAGATCGCCACTCTGGAAATACTCCTCCCAGAAGGCACCCACGGCCCTCTGACTTCGGTCCAAGCATCCTGAGAGGCGACTCCCGGCACTCTGCCACTGGAGAAGGGTGTACCTGACCCCCTTACCCACATCACACTCTCCTAAGACCTGCAAAATAATGAATGTAATCCGAGGCAAAAGTCCAAACCGCTATTCTGCTCCCGGCAAGCACCATTGCCTCACTAATCACCCAGGCACGGTGCACACAAGCCCTGTCTTTGGGAGTCGGCAGGCAGCGAGGCAACCACCTACCAGCTTCACACTCCACGCGGCGATACCCGCCACTTCAACTCAATGGGGAAAACAGACAGATCCCAAAGGAAGCTAACCTTCAAGTCCGGTGCACTCCCCAAAACCCCCAGGCTGCAGGAGGACGCATAACCCATGTCTAGCAACACACTCCAGTTGGACGAGGGAACCTCCTCCACAGACATTAAGAGCCTCCTACTGGATCTCAAAGCTGGCATAGGGAGCCTCAATAACAAAATGGACAGTCTCTCCTCGAAGGTAGATCTCCTACAGCATAGAATGGACACCCACACAGAACGCCTTAACAAGGTAGAACAACGTGTATCGAATCTGGATGACGGCACGGCAACCCTAGCAGCCAAAGTCAGCCAACTGGAATCCCAAATGAGAGCAGCCAAACAAAGTCAAGTGCAAGGACTTGGAGGGTCGCTCCAGAAGAAATAACATTAGCATTATCAGGGTGAGGGAACATCAGACGCAATCCAAAATGGAGGACTTCGTTGAAGAGCTCTGCACCACCCTCTTTAGCCGAGAAGCCCTCTCCAACTTGTTTGTGGTGGAGAGAGCACACAGGATTCCATCCGCCAAACCCATCCCAGTGGCCCCCTCCAGGCCAATAATCGCCAGGCTGCTCAATTACAAGGATCGAGACACAATTCTCCGACTGGCCAGGGAAAAGAGCGAACTACATCATGATGGAGATAGCATACACTTTTACCCGGATTTCCCCCCCGGCAGTCCAGTCACAAAGGAGATCCTTCACCTCCATCAGACAAAGGCTCAAAGACAATCAATTCACTTACTCCATGAAAGTCCACTTCTTCCAGTCGCTGGAGGAATCCAACGCTTTCTTAGACAGAGCTGGAAGTCCCGGGCTGAACCCCAACCAGGCACGGGCACAGAGGGAGAGAGCACACAGAAATCCACCTTAACCAACATGTGGTCAACGGCACGAAACCTGCATACAAAAACACAGCACCTAACTGAAACATATGCGGGAGTTAAACGCTCCAAGGCCGTGCAACTTGGGAGGCCCCTGGTACCCCTTGCACAGCAAAGTTATCCAAACTGTTCACTGTTAATGAGTGGTAAATTGGGAGACGGACGCACACCGTTGTGGTTCACTCTCCAAGGGCATATGCAAACTGGCCAGTTGTGGGTTGCCCATGTAAGGAAGGAAGATGGAGAATGGGATTGGGTTAGTGCCCCGATCCACCGCCCCCCCCGGCAGCCCCCCCAGATCCCACGCCAAGTTAGCCTCCCTCCCACGGATACTGTGGAAACCACCAGCAATCAGCATGACTCGCTACATACAGCGCCTTGTGATCCCCATAGACGAACCTAGCAACATCAGCTCAATCATCCACACCAGACGAACAATTCAAAATCGTCACATGGAACATTAGAGGAGGCAACCTCCCCTCTAAAACAAGAAGGATCCTCCAATACTTAAAGAGGCACGAAGTGGATGTTGCTATGATTCAGGAAACTCACTTGCTACCTGGGAAAGAACACCAATGGGCCAGAAACTGGGGGTGTCACAGGCATTTCTCCTCGTTCTCGTCATACACCAGCGGAGTGGCGATCCCGATTAACCGTTGGACCGGCTTTCGGATCATAAACACTGAGAATGACGGTGAGGGTAGATTTCTGTTAGTGAGAGGGATCATTGCAGGCAAAGAAATCATTTGTATTAACTCCTATGGCCCCAACGTCGATGGAGCAAATAACTTTGACTGGGGGCTCACACTCCTTTCGACTCAAGCCTCAGCAACGATCATTTGGGGAGGTGACCTAAACACTGCCCTAGACCCCGTAAAGGACAGTTCGAGGAGCATGACACTGCCGATCTCTAAAGCCAGCCTCCAGGTACAGGAAATTTGCAGAGCCTACAACCTTGTAGACGCCTGGAGACACAGTAACTGGGAACAGCGAGACTACACTTTCCACTCAGCAGTCCACAACATCAGCTCCAGAATAGACTATCTGATGGTGTCCGCCAGTGGCCCTCTCCAATGGGAACAATGTCAAATTCTACCTCACCGGTAACTCTCATATGTAATCCATCTGGTACCAAATCTCGCCTGCTGCATTGGTGCTTCAAGCCCGGATTCCTACAGGACCAAATGTTCTCATCCGAACTCCGAGACGAAATTTCAAACTTTTTAGACAATAACGTCTTCAAGCACGATCTGGGAAACGTTAAAATGTTTCATGAGAGGTGTCTGTCTAGCCAAGGAGAACGGAATCCTCAAGCTGATCCGTCGAGAACTCACCACCAGTGAGGAAAGATTAAAACATCTCGAACTCAAGCTCTCCGCCGCAAACGATCCACGAACCCAAGCAGCACTTAAGGAAGAGCTACAAACGTTCAGGACCTCGGCGGAACTTGAACTGAAATTCTTCGGCCGAAACAACAAAGTCCGTCAATACGGTGAAGGCCAAAGACCCGGAGCCCTCCTGGCAAGGCTGATCAATGCCGACAGGAAGCCGACGATGGTCGAGAGGATACGCTCCAGACGAGGCACAATCATACACACAGATGAAGAAATAGCTGAAGAAATCAAAATCTTCTACCAGAACCTATACACGCCCTAAACAGCTACCTCAAAGACACGGAGCTCTACTGGGTGGAAAGAGAGCTACGCAAGCCTCTTAACGAAACCATCACACCAGAGGAGATAGTGGAAGCCATTAAAACCCTCCCAATGCCAAATGCCAAAGCCCCAGGGCCGGATGGTCTAACGGGAGAATTTTACAAGGCCTTTGCTAATACCCTAGCCCCCTCACTCGCAGAGGTGTACTGCGAGGAGTTAGAAACAGGTTCCCTTCCACGGTCATCCCGCAAGGCCAACATAATCCTTTTACACAAGGCGGGCAAACCCCCAGAAGAGTGTGCATCCTATATACCCATATCTCTACTCAACCTCAATAACAAAATATTGGCAAAAGTACTTACAGGCTGCTGCCGCTGATGCTGGGCCTCGTGCTCGCAGATCAGGATGGATTTGTGCCTGGTCGCTGCACGACGTTCGGCATCAGGAGGTTGGTTGGCATTGTCGAGGCTCTCGATCCCACCTGCCAGGCTGTCCCAGTACTACTCGATGCCGAAAAGGCCTTTGACTCAGAGAGTGGCCCTTCCTGTTCGCCGTACTCACACAGATGGGCCTGGGCTCCCACTTCATTAAGCTTGTCTCCCTATTATATAGCAACCCCACGCCACCATACTGGTGGGATCAGCGAGGTCCTCCCCTATTAAATTACAACGAGGCACCAGACAGGGGTGTCCGCTCTCTGCGTTAATATTTGCATTAATAATGGAACCTCTAGCGTTGAACCTGAGAACCTAGCAACTCCACAGAGGACTCACCATCGGCCCACACAGGCTGATTGTTTCCCTGTATACGGATGACGTAGCGTTATTTGTACGTGATCCCGTAAAAAATCTTAATCCAGTCATGAGGGAAGTAGTCAAATTCGGGGCAATATCGGGATTAAAAATTAACCACAAAAAATCAATCATTTTCCCACTCACCCCAGTTACTAAAGCATTCACTGACGATTATAACTTTTTCTGGCAGACTTCAGGGGTACGCTACCTTGGGATATTGATGTCACTAAATTACCACAATGTATTCCAAGATAACTATGAGGCAGTAGTAAAAATGCTACAGGAAAAAGTGAACCAATGTAAGTCACACCCACTAACCCTGTGGGGTAGAGCATCGTTGATCAAAATGGTGATATTACCGAAACTACTATACCTTTTTTCCAACATCCCAATTTTACTCCCGCAATCCTTCTTAAAAAGAATCAAAAGCCTAGTTGTTGACCTACTATGGGCGGGCAAACCAGCCAGGGTCGCTCACTCAATACTGATACTACCAGTGTCCAGTGGTGGACTCGCCCTCCCAGACCGAGAGAGATACTTCTGGGCAGCCCAGGCGCAGTTCCTCAGTTTTTGGTATGCCACGCACTTCATTAGACCACACGTGAAAATAAAACTGGCGCTAACAACTCCCAATCTATTGAGGGTCGTCATCATTAGTCAGCTTCCAGTGCCTATTAACACCATGAATGTGGTTCTCGTGACATAGGAGATATGGAAAAAATGTGCACAAAAATAGAAAGTTCAGGCGAGGTACTCTCCCCTTCTTCCAATGAAATTCATTCCTGGGATCCACCTAACATCCGAAAGGGTTTTCCATAAATGGGTAGAAAAACTACAGATAAACTCTCTGGGAGACTTGTTTGTTGAAGGCATCTTTATCACACCCCAACAAGCATCAGAGAGAGGGGGCAACACACCCCTTGATAAATTAATTTACTTTAGAACCAGATATACCCTGCAGGCTCTATTCCCCAATTTCCCGAAACAACCCCTGAAATGGCAATTGCTACACAATGTGATCCAGGCCCAGGGCGAAGGCCGACTAGTTTCACTAATCTATAAATCCATCTTAACAGACACGGTATCCATTACTACACGCACAAAAACTAGATGGGAGAGGTCCCTCAAGCTAACGATCCCTGATGAGGAATGGACATATATACTGCAGCAAACCCAATAAATAGCCCTCAACGCACGCCTCAACCAAATACACTTTAACTACCTGCACCAGACGTACTTCACCCCCACAAAAAAGAATAAACAACACCCGTAACAACCAGCAAAATGCGAAAAATGCGGAAACCCACCGGCAGACTTTGTCCACCTTGAATGGGACTGCCCCAAGCTGACTCCATTCTGGTCTCAGATCCTCCAGACCACATCAGCAATAATAGGAGAGGAAGTGCAACCCATCCCAACGGCGGCACTGCTCGGGATGACGAAACAACTCTGACCTGCAATAAGGAAACTAGCAGGGTTGTTGCTGACCCTGGCTCACAGGAGAGCCACCATGTCTTGGGGCAGAGGACCAGTCCTGTCGGTGGAAAGCTGGCGTAAAGACATCCTCTACTGTCAGGATGTTGAGACAGAGTTCATCAAGACGCTTCCCCAACATGCACGCCCCCCCCGACACCTGGGGGCCACTAGTGACATTCCTAATCAACGAGGCAGACGAGAACGCATCGTCATCATCGGGAAGGCGCAGTCCCCAAAACTTTGACTCTTAATCCTCCAGAATAAAGAAACCAATGTATAGGCAAATACGCACCAAGGAGGTGACACTACAACATTGGCCTCGGTGTGCTGGGGGGTGCGAACGGACAGGGGATGGGGGAGGGCCGGCAAGGTACAAGGGTAACTCACCCAACATGGTCGCGATTGTTCTGTAACTGTTTTTTTTCTTGTTTCTGATAGTTTTGGAAATTTCAAAAATAAAGTTCATTAAAAAAAATACAATATGCATAGAGATCATATCTATGAGCATCAATATTTAACTCAATCATGTTGTGATGTACAGTTTATCCTACACTGCTGAACTCCCCAAAGTTGACAATAAAATAATAAATAAGGGATGTAATGTGAATAATTTTATTTGTGCTGGAACATCTGCTAAATGGATTGCGTTTTAGTAGGCCCGTGAACATTTTCGCAAAAGGAGCCATACCTCATTCCATTGCAACTTCCTTGATTTGTCTGTAAACTAGGGACCGGGATCACTGCAGCTGATGATCTCAGTCGGGATTTTAGTAGAATGTCAGCTTATCACCATGTCAGGTCTACATTTATTCCCTCTTTTGCCAAGCAAGACCCATTTCTGATGCCTTTCTACCCGGGACCCTGCTTAACGGGATCACATTATGTGTATAACAAGGGCCATTGAGGCAAGTGTTTGGTAGGTTTCTCCTGCCTTTCACAACTTTGCAACAACTAGTGCAATAGGGACTAACATCTTCTTATCAGCCTACAATTTCTAGCATATTAGCAACGTCATAGTTAATGTGACATTGCGGGCATTACATGACACAATATCCATAGTCACCTGCTTCACTATACTTTCTGGAATGCAGCACTGCCATTCCAAATGGTTTCCTCCTTCCCTTTTTTTGAATATGCTTTACAGCGAGAAGAAATTTCGCCGCTGCAGCTATACAGTTTCCAGTTCTCAACAGGCTTTATCCTCATTCCCGTGCTCAGTACTGCTTGGCATCATAATACCCAGCGTGCATCCCTATCTGGCACCAAAGAACTACATATCCTAGCAGGCTCTCAGTTTCGTTGTAAGCAACAGCGAGAAGAACCTGCGCTTCGGTAGGAATACAGTTCCCAGCTCTCTACGGGCTTTACTTGTATTCCCACGCTTAGTACTTTACGTCATTATAATACCTATTGTGCCTTTCCATTTGGCATCACAATATCTAGTTATGCAGATGACACCCAGGTCCTCATCACCCTCACTGGCAGCTATGAAGAGGATGTTGCAAAGCTTAATGAAATCTACCTAGAAATCCAAGCCTGGATGGCCACACACAGTCTCTGCCTCAACGACGATAAGACAGAACTGCGTATCGTAGGCTCCCAGGCTCGCCTTAACAAACTTGACCAAAGGTACCAATCCTTTGCCATTGACACCAACATCATAAAAGTTTCCAAAGAGGTCAAAACACTAGGTGTGTACCTCGACTCCACCTTGTCACTAAAAAAACAAATGAACTCCACCATCTCAACCACTACCTACACCAATAAATGGATCAATGCCTGCAGGCCTTTTCTCTCCACCTCTAGTTGCCTCACCTTATCTAGAGCGTTGATATTGTCTAAATTAGACTATTGCAACACACTCTACCTAGGCACGACCACAAAAAACTTGAATAGGCTCCAGATCCTGTAAAATAATGCACTAAGAAGCGCTCTTAACCTCCCGCGCAAGGATCACATATCCACGGCGAGCAAATAAGTCCACTGGCTCCCGATCCGCGACAGAATTAAGCTAAGAACCCCGGTCATCACCCATAAGTGCCTGTCACGCACCGCCCCTCGCTACCTCTCAGACAAATTCACTAGACACTGCTCCACTAGACCCACCAGAACCCCCTAACTGCACCAACTAAAGGTCCCCAACTACAACTTAAAAACAGCAGGAGGTTCCAGCTTCCCAGTGCTTGCAGCACAGTGCTGGAATACCCTCCCTCTTGCAATTAGATCTGAAGCCGCATTCTGGCCATTCAGAGCCATGGTGAAATCTTGGCTACTAGCCTAAACATCTAATCTCTCAATGACACGCTCGGCCAGCCGCCGCTCGCCACCATGTAAGTAATGCTCACCCTGTCTATATCCGATTCAGGACCACCCTGTAACCCGGTCCTCACTCTCCACTGTAAATATCTTGTACCCTGTTCCCTGTATATTCTACTTTGTATGTAACTACTCAGAGCTTGGACTAATGTATGCACTGACTGGTGTATTAAGATGTTTGTGTAACGATATGTAACGCTGCTGTGCACATGATTATGCGCCCAGCTACCTGAGGGTTCGGACGCGCTTTATAAATAAACAAACTAAACTAAACTAAACTAAACCAGTGCATATTCCCACTTGGTATAAAAAAAACGACATATTCCAGCAGACCTGTAGTTTCTTTGTAAGCATAACAAGGTCACGTGATGACTGGTCACATGTTTGTTTTTTCCAATTTTGGAAAATAAGGCGGATGTGAAGGAACTACATATTCCAGCATACTTGTAGTCTCTTGATAAGCACAACACGGTCACGTGACGACTGGTCACATGATCGTTTCCTCCAATTTCGGAAAAGAAGGCGTAAGTTCAAACACATCTAATGGCTGGCGATGTGTAGCATACATTCACTAACCTATTAGGAAGACACAGGCGCACTCTGTGAGGTAAGCGTGGCAGTAGAGCTTTATGCCTTTGGCAGACAATAATGTTGTTCTGCCCTTCTAACACCTTTGCACGTTTGAATTTTTCCAAATTTTCCTCAGTATATCAGATGCACTGACAGCATTTATTAAGCTCTCCTTCGTTATAACGGAGGGGTTACTCGCCCTCTGCATTTACTAACACCAATAGAAGTTAAAGAAAGATCACATATGAGGAATATTTTGATGTGGTAGCACAAAACAGAAATTCATGTACAAAGCAACTAATACACATGTGGGTTTTGTTTTGTTTTTCTGTCTTTTTTACTATAGACGGTTCACATGTGCACCCAACACAGGCACATCCCCTACGTACTGACAAGACTAAGATTGTCGCATACAAACACATCACAGAGACAAATAAAGAAAACTCATTCTCCCTTAGACGCATAAGGTACCTTTTGAATATAAAACATTTATTGCATTCACTATAAGACAATGCACTTTACGCAAAAAGTATATGAGAACAATATTGATATGATAAGATATGATCGTTTATTTGTATAGCGCCTATACACAATGTGTTTCAAAGCGCTTCAAGGCAAGGGAGGGAACAAGGGAAAATACAACCACATTCTTACAGGCCATGAACAGTAAGGATGTGAAATTAACTATCGTACTCGGCCTGACGACATTTCAGATAGTGCAAGAGCTAAGACATAGATAAGGAAGGGAGGGGGAGAGCTGGAAGGAAATGGAAACAGACAGGCGACTACCGTACTAGGCCTGACAACATTTCTGGTAGAGCCGGAGAAAAACAAAAGGTGAGGGAGAGGGGTGCAGAAAGGGAGGGGAGGAACAAAACAAGTGACTATCATACTAGGCCTGACGACATTTCAGATAGTGCTGGAGGGGTATGTACTCACAGGTATGGAATGAACACACCTGCCTAATTACGTATCCGTTAAGGAGACTGACGTTGTCCACAACTGTCTTACCAAGATCCGTTCCTAAGATGTCTCGAAGAAATTTGAGTTACATACAGGTTAGTCCACGTAATGGCATAAACAGATATATGCCTTCGCCAGAACTTAAACACCAGAACTGACAAACAGTTATTTTTTTAAATATATTTTTTTCTTTTATATGTTTTCAGATGTTAACACAAGAAATACAAACAACTTGCTCTTCTTTCCTGAATACGGCCTGTACCAACAAAATCAACAGCACTGTGAGGGTGACTTGTATGAGTTTATATGGCCGAAACATATGTCGACTGATTAATAGGAAACTGCCACTACCTTTTTTTCTATATCTCTTTATACACCAATAAGTGAAAAAGTGTGTTTTGTTGAATCTGCAACACTATATACACCTAGTACGATTGCCACATAGTGAGAGTGAGTGGCTGCAGTTTAGTACCAAATAAATTAAGGAACAGTGGCCCTCGTAGACTTTTGTCACATTAATGAGCGACCAGGGTTTCTAACCCTCGACTTATTAGGATTTCACAACAGGATTGTAAACTGTTTTTTACCTGTCTTTATCTTTTAGAAGAATATTTAATTGATTTGATTCTTATTTGATGGAGTAATTACACCAATTAGATTGTAAGTGGTTTACACAGTTTTGCTTTTATTTGTTCTTGACTTTTTTGTTTAGAAGACCAATTTTGTGTCCTTTTTAAGTTGTGTAGTAAATACACTGAAATTAAATAATATGTCATTTTAACTTCTGAAAAGATGTGGCTGTTACCTATCTGAAAGTGAACCAGATTGGCGTGAACTATACCTTGTGTGATTCAGGGACTAAAGGAAAGGGTAGTTGACCTATTATTTTTTTGTTTTGTTGTAAATTAAGCCATCAATCAAAACTATATTTTCACTGGCCCAAGCTTCAAACCTGTATCATCTTCAAATTCTGTAGCATCATCTATAAGGCTGTCACCCTGAGGTCCCTAGGCTACCTCATTGAGAATCTCAGCATCTCTGGAGGCCTGTGATCCACCAGAAGCAAGGACATGTGCAGATTTGGACTCTGCTGGTCCAGGAAGGAACGAACCAGAAGACAGGTCTTCTCTGTCTGTGCCCCAAGACTCTGGAACCTCCTCCCAGTCAACATTAGTCTCGCCCCATCACTTCTACGGTTCAGAAAAAAGTTCAAGACCTTCCTCTTCAGGAAATGGCTCCTCCCTAACAATTAGGTCCACGAACCAGCTACTCCCCACCCTACTCAAGACTCAGTGATCTGTTCCTCAATGTTTCCCCCCTAGGTTGCTTATAGATCCCTTACTGTCAATTGCCTTTCTCACCACCCCCGTTGTTAGCGTTCCACTCCCTTTTTCTCTGCTTCCCTCACTATATTCTTCCCCCTGTTATTGTAAAGTGCTCCACTGCTTCCTGAAACTAGCTCCAAGCTCAATGAATACCATTACAATGATATAGGATTGTATAATGTGATTTGCAACCTTTCACGCAGGATAATTGTGTTCATGCACCCTGACTGTCATTGTTTTCAATAGCTGTGTCATTGCCAATAGATCTTGTACCTGACCAATTAATGTATACATGGCCACTATTTCTAAAGATACTAGTAAGTACTGTCCTTGCCAGGTATCCATCATATCTCTTTTGCAGTACTCAAATGATTTCTAAAGTAGTGCTATAAATGTGTCAGTGCAGTCTAAGAGCTGTTCTCCCTATGGCACTATGAGACTAGCAATTGAGCTCAGCTGTATAACTGCAGTTCCCATTACAATACCTTTAGGAAAGGTGTGCTGCCAAGCTTCTTGAGTTTTTAACATTAGGTTGTCCTTTCCTTTTTGACTTCTGGGTCTCAAAGCAAATCATTGTTGCTATTTTGGGTTATTCTCTGATTTCAAGAATTATGAAGAGTTACTGAAGGAAAGGTTTGCTGCTTGTACATAGTCGGTTTGCTTCAGCATAACAACATTGCTTCCTTGATCAGCTTCTTTAAGGGTTCGTTTGTTATCATTCTGTGTTTCCTTTATTGCACATCCTGTACTGTGGTAGTTTGTCTAAATATACATCTTTTAAAAGGTAGTATTGCTGCACACATTTTGATTAAAGTAAAAGTGTCTTAATAGAGAACAGAGCATATTAGTCAAATGATCAGATAGTTCATGCTGACATACTAGAGCATCCTCGCCAGAGTCAGGTAGAGCGGTAAAGCTGCGGAGACCCCCTTCCAGTGCATGGCCTTTCTCTGATGTGAATGATGTAGCTGTAGAACAATCAGACTCAGAATGCAAGGATACAATGTTGACCTTCTGTCAGCATCCTAGTATTTTTAGAGCATTCTAAGACAGGCCCCTCACCAATGCTATTAGTTTTATATGAGGAGGTGGTCTTTTTTGTCTTGCAATGTTCATTATGTTCCGCACTTTTACTGTTTCTATGGACCATTAATCAATGTTATCTTCTCCTTGTTTTTGTTTTGTTTTGTTTTGTTTTGTTTTGTTTTGTTTTGTTTTGTTTTCCTTCTGTTGTTTTCTGCTTATAGATTGTCATTATATTCTTATATTTCACCATCTCATACATTTTTAGAAAAGCAAGGTGCTATAGAAGCAAAATTAAACAAACAACCCTCTCTAAACTGATGGTAGCTTCTTGTCCCTGACTCGCTCCTCCTTCCACCAAATGGTCCAGCCTAGGATCGAGATGGCAAACAGGGAACTTCCTAGTTGGTCTTCCTTAATTTTTGCCACCTACTGATATACCCTGCATTAGTGCCTTAAAATGGGTCTTGTACTGGTAGTAAGCTTACACTTATTAAATACTTTTACTATTACTAATATCTCTTCCAATCTATGATCTGTTCCACTTGAGGTCACTTTCCTATTGACTATCTGGCCCTTTTTACATGATATCACTTCATTTTCCAAACTCCTATTATATCCTCCTATCATCACCACCTCTGCTAAACTTGCCCTCCCTTGTCCACCTGATGTTACTCACTCTCTCAGCCCCCTGCAATATTCTTCTGTCGCTACCACCTCCTCCTAACTCTTACCATTCCCTGCTCCTAAGGTTACTTCCTTTCCCCAACCTCCTGCCACCTCCTCCTGTCACCCCACCTCAACTGAGCTCTCTCTAGACCCTCCTGGCTCTTTCCTCCCCTCTCGCTTTCACTCCTCCACAGTCCTTGAAACATTCTCCACATTCGGTGAACCACCAACTACACACTACTCTGACAACGCACACTGCCAGAGTAGCTGGTCTGGCTTTTATGTGTTCCTCCCTCTTCACTGTAAGTGGGTCTTTCATTGAGGCTATGCACCTGTGAGCCATACTTGGGCAAGGTCTGGGATTGACTAGCTTTTTGGGAAGCACCTGTTGTTAATATGGGTTTAAGGCGGGGAAACAAAATGTATACCTGATGCAGTCCCCATGTTGGATTTTAGTCGTTTCACTCTAAGCCTCCCAAGACTTTTCTGTGCTGGCCTGCTATCTGTAGTGCTTCGCATGGATGAGGCATGGTGTGAACAAATGCTGTGGAAGGTTCTGTAGTGCTTCGCATGGATGAGGCATGGTGTGAACAAATGCTGTGGAAGGTTTTTATTCTGTGAGATGTGTTTTTAGCAATTGTCAAGTGTGTAGCGGGGTACTTTGAATCCATCGTGCCGTCTTGCATTGCTATGTCAGGAGCACTGCTCTTCAGGCCCAGTTCTGTGTTTTCTAAGTGCCACTGACTGACATTACTATATGTGCATGACTGCAAGGTCTGATGAAAGGTCTGTAGAACTCAAAGTATGGATCCCTTGAGGTGCCAGCTGAGTCTGCAACAGTGGTAGTGTATCCGCTGCATTCCAAGCCTGCACTACACAGTTATGTGGTAGCAATGGCTGAGCTGCCAGACTTATCTCAAGAGGGATGTGAGCAGTACAAGATGTTACACAAAGGACTTGCAATCACAGTAGTTCAAAAAAACACTATTCAAGGTTTCTTGGTAAAAGATTATATATTTATTTACACATTTGGTTAGAAACATTCCACTAGTAAGAAGCAGCTCAATATCACACTATAGTACACTACAGGAGCTTCTCTGTCGATGGAGTTTCAGGCAATTCTGAGCTGCAGCAGGGCTTCACCGGGCAATCCAACGGTCTAGGAGTTGCAGCAGTCGTCTTCCTTCAGCTCGTCTTTGGTTCTTTCGTTCCAGTTGTCGACTCTGCCTTCCAAGTTCCAGGGACCTGCTTCTAAACAGTTTTCTCCCATTCATTCCAGCCTAGCTGTCACTCACCCAGCACAGTGGCTATACTTGCCAGTCAATCACACCAGAGTGCATTCAGGTCTCCTAGGAGAGTAAGCACAGGGAGTTCTGGGCACCTCCCTCACATCCTGTACACCCCTGACACTCAGGCACCAGAGGAGGGCTTCAGCACTGAAGCCCACCAAAGGGCATCGAACAAAGGGACGAAACCTTGTTTGGCGTGCAGAGTTAAACACAAGAAGGACCTTTCCTAAAAGAAACGGTGAAAAAAGATGACCGCAGTCTGTTTTTACAGAGGGCTCTTGGGTGCCTTATTGAAAAACATGGCTGATCCGATTTTTAGCTACCGGTGTTCGCGGTCAGGAAAAATCATGGTAGTTTGTTCTAAAACCACTGCCACCAGCCATTTCAAGAGGAAAGGGTAACCTTTGACTGTGACATGACTGTTTATACACAAGGGATGCTAGGCAACCCCTCCGGCACTCTATAGGAAGAAAGTGAGTGCTGGGTCTATGAATTTAAAAAGACTAGCAAAGTCAATTTAACTTTACATGCTCTGGGAAACAGTAGTGAGTCCCAGAGAAGGTATTTAAACTTTGGGAAGTCTGAAAGGCACCCCTGCGCCACTGCACTGAAGGTGCTGTGTGACACACAAGAAAAAGATGATGCCTATGGAGGTTGTATAAAAACTCCATATCCAAAGAACACAAAAATAAAACACACTAAAAATGAAAAGTTCAAAGTCCCAAAATATAGCAAAAGGGTTGGAGGGCTCTAAGGTAGAGGACATTTAGCATTTGGGTGAGAATTCTCCCTAACAGAGGCTTTCTCTTGTGATTGTCTACTGTCAGGTGATGAGGGCCCTGGTAAAGAGACTTGGGATCCTGCCTCTTCCAAACACATGCCAAACGTCTAATAGCCCAGGGTGGTTCCCCACTTCCCCAGTAATATCCATAGCCAGAGGTGACCTCATGACAGTGCTATATTCCTGTGCTTTACACAAAATAAATCATGCACATAATTAAAGAAATCAGTGTCTGTCAAAAACGGTGGACCTCATCGGTATTCTACTAACTATCACAGTAAGGTAGGCACTCTCTTTTTAAGTAGTACATTCTAATCTAAATACAACATCAGCCCTTAATCCTTCTGGCGAGATTTGATTCTTAAACATATGCAAGTATATGTCTTTAAAGTCAACAAAGCAGTGGAGAAATCCATGGCTGGTATAGCCCAATGATAATCAAGAAGCGGCTACGCTATATCCCTGTAACTGTAATTTTGAGAAAGACACAGTTGCGTACTTGTGTACTATGTGTGGAGCATAGGGAACCCTAGAAAGACCATTATGCCTACTGGAGAGAGAACTCTGTCACTTTATTATTTGATCGATCCATATAGCCTTTCCCTTAGACTATTCTCAGAGAGGAATACCCTGCTATTTAGAGAGTAAAAGCCATACATCCCATAGAGTTTCTTCATAACACTCAACACTTGGTTAAGGACTGAAAGCTGATAATCCTGATAGGCATATGCTCTCGGGAAGATTGGATTGAGGTCAGCCTAGGGTAGAATTGCAGACCTATCTTACTAACAACCCTGACATCTAGAGTGTAACCCACACTGTCACATTCTGCTTAGAACGGCAAGTGGATCTAATACTCGACCCCAAATGCCTATCGCTGAAAATGCTTGCACTTAAGTGATTGCCAGTTTGAACTGGAAGAGCATTTAAACAGGCTGAAGCTGTTCCACCACTAAAGGATAATCAATCTACAATATGAGTATGGCTGCGAGGGAATTCATAGGGTGGCAGGGGATTGGAAGAATGCCTGGTGGGGCTATGGCGTTAAGGTTTGAGGAGGCTGGAGTTAGGGGAATGAATGGTGAGAATATGCTACTAATGTGGGTAGGGGCCAGATGAGTACCAAGGGAGGTGTAGGAAGTGGGAAACCACAAAGGTGAAATGGGACAGGGAAGGTAGGGGGTGGTGCAGGACACATGTAGTGGTTGGCCGTGTAGTGTGATGAGCGGTAGGAAGGGGAAGTACAGGAAGGATGCCCCTGAAATGAAGAGAACAAGGAATGTAATGGGGAGAGGGCAAGGCGTCTAAGGGGAGATGTAAATATTAGTTGCAATATGCAAATGCTCATAGGGAATAGTATAGGGTGAGAGGCAGGAAAGCAGCTGTGGTCCAGCAAAAGACTTTGTACCACTTGGTTTTCTATATTTATATATCTTGGTGTATATCTGATTAGGATATGCCCCAAGAACAACACTGTTTTGTTGTAGATCAACCTCTAGTCCCTATAGGTGTTCATCCCAGCCACCTCCTGATAACTAATAAACTGAGGTTTAAACCAAACTTCTTGTGTCCTGTGTTTCGTCTCTGGTGTGTCCTCTTTCTAAATGGGAACATCAAGCAGCCAATGGTGGTGCAAGGCAAGCACAAAGCTCAAGTACACGGCTGACATGTGGTGAATCCAGAGCTGTTGCAGGAAATGCAACTGTCAGCAATCACTTACCTTCCACGTCTACTGGATGTACATCTTCAGTTTCATGGTCCACCTCAAGCATGGTGCAAAGCAATCAAGTTATGCTCCTGGCTCAAGTTTCAGCATATACTTCCATTGTATGCAGCGGAAATGTGACATTGATCTACTCATCTCTGAATGCTGTTCCCGGGACAAAACATGAATCGCCTGGTGTGCTTCAACCGGTGGCATTTATCTCCTAGGAGCAGATGGCAGAAGGTACAGTTGCGAATTCAACTGTTATTTGACAAAGTATTTCTGGAAATACGCTGAGCAACATTTCTGATGACATACAACCTGGTGTGGCAACACTCCAGCTTGAGCCTTTGGAGTCAATTAGTACTGGAACCCATGGGAACACTGCAATATGAGGTGTACATGCAGCACTGGCTCTGCAAAATGATCCATCGAGAGACATTGCCACCGATGTAGCATGGATATATGCCAACCTACCAGATGGTTTCCCAACTGACTGGGAGTATGATGGGGAAAAATACTGTTGAATGTTTTTATTTGCTTCTGTGTTTCCATACAGACATCTTTTTCTTCTTTTATACTGACCAGAGGCACTTGGATGGGCAATACTACAAGAGGAAAATTGGCAGGCAGCAAAAGTATTCAGACTTGAGCTCACTAAAATAATACTTCATAATAACTACTTCAGGTACAACGTACAATTTTATTTACAAGCATCAGGTACCTCCATCAGGTACCTCCATGGGGTCATCAATGGCCGTTGCCTGTGCTAACCCCTTCATGTTCCATCTAGAAATTCAAAAACTCTTACAACATCCAGTCTGGTCATCCAAATTGATTGTATGGAAAAAAGATACATTAACAACGTATTTGTCATTTGGAGAGGGGGTCGTTGTGCATTAGATTACTTTTTGAGATTCCTTAATTCCAAATATGACTGCATAAAGTTCACAATGGAGGTACTCAGACCCCACTTTTTGGATGTTGAATTAGAACTGCGAGAAGCAAATATCATTACTAACATATTTCACAAACCAACAGATGTGAAAAACTCTCTTCTTTATCTTAGCCAACACCCCAAAAACCTTAAAGACAATCTTCCTTGCAGTCAGTTCTTGAGACTGAAACGGATAGTCTCAGATGAAGGGACACTGAAAACAGAAAGCGACAAGATGGGGACTATTTACAAACAAAGAGGATTCCCCTGTGCAGTCATAGTAACTGCACAGGTGACAGCTATCAATCCGAGAAGAGAAGATTTATTGATCCAAGAAGGGAGAGATACCTTTTCTTTGCACATTGACATTTGCAAGCCAAAGTCCCCACGTGATAAGGCTGATTAGAAGGAACTGGAGACTGATTGAATGGATCCCCAATTGCAAAAACTATTTCCAGAGCCATCACTCATTGACTATAAAAGGGGCAGGAATCTATGAGACCAGTTGGTCAAGGCAGAAAAAACGACAACCGGTACACAAATTACATTGTGCAAAAAAGAATTGATTTTGATATTTTATTTATATTGCGCTAATACATTCATGTTTCAGAGCGTGACGAGTGGCACCTTCGCCTGCCTACAATGCAATAATTGCAATAACATCATGAAAGGCCTTTATGTTAGGCACCCTTGGTCAGGGGGTAAAATCAATTTGAAGGAATTCACAACATGCGATTCAGGTTCAGTGATCTGCAAACTCTATTACGTGGGCCAGCCCTCACGTAAAGTAAAAGAACGACGGAACAAACATAAAAGTAATATTCGGACAAGGAACACCAGATGACCGGTGCCAAGATACTTTATTACATTAAGACACAGCATTGCCCAATTGAAATTGATCGTACTAGAGATAGTACACAAATGACAGAGAGGAGGCAATCTGTGGAGGAAATTAGATCAGAGAGAACTGTACTGGATTGAAAAACTAGACAGCTTAACCCCTAATGGAATGAATGAAGACTTCCACTTGGGAGCCTTCCTCTGAGCACACCACTTTAGTGGGTTTACATGTTGGGCATAGGAATGCACACAAGCTTGGAAGTATTTGTGATACAAATTGCTTATGAAATTGTGCAAGGACGAGACTTCAGATTGTGAACATGGCTTCCGCTTAGAATCAATCAACTGTAGGGGTCATTATATTCCTCTGTACACAAAAGTATGTCTTATTTGATTTTCAATGGTCACTTTGACATCAAGCTGTCGAAGCGTTTCATATTTAACTTGGATTTCTGTGGGATGTCTTTTCTTATTGAGTATACACTGTGCTACCTCCCATCACTTTTCCTTAGACAGTTGGAAATAGTTTTTTTTTTACTTTATTTTTGGTCTGCAATTCACATCACAATCGCTTCAACTTCCCATTAGTAAGGGATATACATAACAAACCAATAATTTTTCACCCATCCACTCCCATTTTTTTTTTTTATGCAAACAGTGCATGATTTAGCGACAGCATAGATTTAACACATTGGGCATTTAGGATGACATATTTTGTATATAGTTCAATCACTGTCTGATTCTTCCGAGCCTGGCGGGGTATTTCTGAGGTAAGATCTAAATAGTGTCCAAATGTCTTTGGGTCTGCACGGTGGGGGGACCAGCCCTATATATGTTTATTCGCATTCGTTGACATATGTCAATGCTATAAGGAATTGTTCTGCACACGGTGCGTGGCTACTCTTCCATTTTGCAGAATACATTTCTTAGCCACTACACATGCTATATTGAACAGTCTTCTAGTTTTTTCGGGAACTTTTCCTATGTCGCCAAACAGGTATTTTTGGGGGTTGAGTTGTGCTGGAATTTGTGTGATATCCTCCAAAATGTTCGCTACTTCCCGCCAGAACCCTGTTACCATGGGGCATGCCCAGTACATGTGATAAGCGTCCGATCGAGGCATCTTACATTTGGGGCAGTTCGGGGTTATGGAGTCATGAAACTTTGCCATTTTAACAGGGGTATAGTGGAGCTTATTCAGTATTTTTAACTGAATAAGTCTGAGCCCAGCATTCAGGGAGACTTTCTTTGTAAGGAGACAGTATCTGGCCCATTTCCCTTCCTCTATTGTTATACCCATGTCCTCTTCCCAGGAGGCCTTTATGGTGTTGGACGATTTCATATGGGTTCGGACTAGGTTATTTAATGTGGAAACACCTGTGCTTGTTTGTGAACGAAGTGCTTGATAACAGGCGTGTTCGGGTGGTTCTGTTGGATATGTTGGCCATCGTTTCTTGAATGCTGCCTTCATACAATGATATTGTAAAGTGACAAGTTGGCCTCGCCCCCCTGTATCCGCAAAGTCTTCCGGGGTTACAAATCTGCAATTTGGGAACATAGCTTTCATTGTAATTTCAAAGTTCGGGATCCAAGCGTCCTGTAAACCAATGTCGTAAGTAGGTTCAGTACCCGGGAAGCCTGTGAGTCGTAGGGTGTTTCTATGTGGAGTCGTTTACTGATTGCAGCCTATGCTGCGATTGTACAGGATGCTGGGTCAAATTTGCATTCATCTTTATGAGATTTCGCAAAGATAATGGATCTTAAGTCTGTGGTCAGACCGAGTGTCGTCCAATGGGAACATGTGGTGTTTCTTCTGTGGGGTTCTGCCAATATTTAGCATATCGTGCCTGTGCCACTTGGTAATACAACTCGAAGTCGGGTGCGGCGAAGCCCCCCATTTCATAGGGTTCCACCAGTTTTTCCCATTTCAGTCTATTGACCCCCTCATTCCATATGATGGTGGTCACCATTGATCGTAAATTTTCAAAGAACGGTTTGCCTGGGCATATGGGGGCGTTGTTGAAAATGTATAGGAGCTTGGGAAGGACTACCATTTTGAGTACTGCGATTCGACCAGCTAATGATATGGGAAGTCTAGTCCAGATTGGGAGTTTGGTGTGGATCGTCTGCATTGCGGATTCATAGTTGTCTATGTATAGTGAAGGCTTGTCTCTGGAGACCAGGATTCCCAAGTATCTGATGTGGTCAGGGACCCATTTCAGACCATGTGTGTGTGTGGGGCAGGTAGTGGCCTGCGTCAATGGGAAGATTTCAGACGTTGCTGCGTTAATTTTGTAGCCTAAGTGTGGAGTAAAGTCTTCTATCACTGCCAATATGGGCTAAAGTTTCTTCTCTGGCCTTCGTATATACAGTAGTGCATTGTCTGCATATAATGAGATGGATTGATAAATGCCAGCCATCTTTATGCCCCTCAGTTATTGCACCATTCTGCTTGCGGCCGCCATTGGTTCAATCATGAGGGCAAAAAGGATGGGGGAGAAGGGACAGCCCTATCTGGTACCTCTGTGCAAAGTGAGATGGGTGGAGAGGGTTCGGTTTGTTAGGACTTTGGCTTTAGGCGATGTATATAGCAACCTGACACTTTGTGTGAAGTATGGGCTGAAGCCAAATTTGTGGAGCACCTCAAATATGTATATCCACGAGACAGAATCGAACGCTTTCTCGGCGTCTAGTGAGATAGCCACAGCCTGTGCGTCCGGCTTAATCTGTGCCATAATACCAAACAGTCTATGCAAATTCAAGGCCGTGGACCTCGTTGAAATGAAGCCACATTGATCAGGGTGTATTAGGGTGGTCATTTTGGGCAGTAATCTAGTAGCGAGTACTTTTGCATATATCTTTGCGTCAGTGTTTATGAGGGAAAGAGGGCAATACGAAGAGCGTTCATGGGCAGGGCGTCTAGGCTTCAGCAAGACTGTTATAACTGCGTCTGTCATTGTAACTGGGAGCGAACTGGAGCTCAGGGATTCCTCCCGTATGTGAGCTAATACAGGAGATAGTATTTCAGCGTACGTTTTGTACAAGTCAGAGCTTAGGCCATCAGGGCCTGGGGTTTTGCCCGCTGCCAATGACTTAATTGCTTCAGCGATCTCTTCGCTGGCTATTTCCTGCTCTAGAGCCAGATTGTTCTCCGGTGAAAGTCTGGGGAGATCGATCTTGCTCAAGTAGGTCTTAATGTCTTCCAGCGTACGTGTATCATGGTTTGCGTACAAGTTAGTATAGTATTCAACGAACTCGGCAATGATATCTGCTTCTGCTTGGACGCCTCACTTTTGTCTGTCAAGATGCTTATGATAGGGGCATGGTTGTGTTCAATTTTGTAATATACGTGCCAGGTGGTTCCCTGCTCTATTTCCTTCGCCATATCTATGCGCCCTGGTTGGGATGGACATATATTGTTGTTCTTGAGTTGCTAAGTCATTGAATTTTTGGAGATATGCAGTGATATCGGCCAGTGTGTGTTTCTTGTGTGTTGTGCTATAGTCAGTTTCAAGTGTTTTCAGGTGTGTTTGACAGTTGTAAATAGTTGACAATATGGACACAGGGGGAGCGTTATGCTTCCTCTTCAGCTATTGGCTTACCCATAATGTTTGAGTCTGGTGAGAGGAAGATGCATTTGACATCACTGTCTGTGCACCTGATCTAGGAACGTTCAACATGAGTGATCTCGCATTTTTTATATCTTTCTAAATTCTGTACAATATACTTAAAGAGGAGCGGGCAACCTTCTAGTGCGTTCTATGAGGGTGCTCTGTGTAAATAAATTTAATAACATATCCTCTATTTGACTTAAACCGCCGCATGTGCCTGATTGACATATGAGGCCAGTGTTGAATGCACTTGGATCAGTGTTTTTAACTATGGCATGAGCATACAACACCTTAACATAAACACAGAACATCAAATCCACACTGGGATTTGCAGCGCTACCGTAACACTGTTGATGTATGACATCACCCAAACGTGCACGCACTTGCATGGTGCATTTATAACACTGCAGCATATTGGCATGGCCTTGCGGCAGTCTTGATGAAGAAAGCTAAACTGCTGACCACGGATAAGGTAACTTGTGAACATCAGGCTTTTACACCTTATCAAGTTCCATTGATATAGAATCCATGACCCTTCATTAGAATTATAAGCACAGATCATATTCGGAGCACCTATAATGCTGGATCGATTATTTTCACATAAAATGACTCCACCGTTGATAGAATCCTTTTTAAATTGCATAATGAAGGCTTGAATTATTTGTAAAGGCACCTGGGATTATTCATGTCCCCCTACTTGGCGCTCAGACCACATGGGAAGACCACAGGACAAACACCATAAGAGATCCTGTTGACATGACATCATAGCAATAAAAAACTTCCATGAGGCAGGAAAATCACCATTTATCATCTTATGCCCTACGATACAGTGCTGCATCTCGTACTAATCTCAGAAGACATAGAGAGCGAGGATGTAATCTTAACTCCCATGTTCTTAACAGTTGAGACCAAAGTAGGAAAGGGGCCCCAAGAAATAGACCAGATATCTGCGGCCCAAATAGCCTGGGCAACTGGGGATCTCCCCTGAACCATCACTTGCCTCTTCTCAGAGAGAGTCTGGGAGGGCAAGGAAGCATTTTTTTTGTTTGCTATTTTTCCTGATAACCGCTGGTATAACAACCACAAATAACTGGTCTCATTGGTTGCTGGTGTAAGAGCGGGTATTCAGCATCGCACCTGGGCATAGCCACGTTAACGTACCATGCCACCTGATTGGCTGCACCTGTTCATGTAGCTATGTGTTACAGCCGCGGGTATTCAAATTCTCTAAAAACCTGGACTCACTAGTTTAGAGGGGTGGACATGTAGAATGACACCAGGCCAGAGTTGGGGAGGGTGAATAAATACAGTTTGTGAAATTGTAGAGTCTAATATTTAGTAAATAATATTTTTGAAATGACGAAATGTACTGATAATCGCAGCTATACACGCGTGTCTATATCCGTGTCTATAATGATGGGGAGTAGGCAAATTGTAAGAGCATCACAGAAAAATATACTGTGTTTGGGCAGGGATGGTAGTGGACATCATGAGGAGGGGGCCACGCTTTTTTGGGGTGTGGGGTGGTGGAGTGGGGATAGGGTATTGTATGTATGTAAAGAGAAAGAATTACCCACTTTTTAATCTTTTGTAACTTTTTGCTTATACCCACGGCTACATAGCAAGGTGCCTATCATACCCACGGTTATGAATTTATTTTTATAAAAAGGGACTTTTTTACACATACTGTATACAGTCTGTGTTTATCTATCTTTTGTTTTTGTTGCATTTGTCTATTCTTAATTTTAGTTATTTCGTTCATTTTTTTTTAAACATATTTGATTTTAGTGGCCTTTACATACCTGCGGTTACAATGATGGGGAGCAGGCAAATTATACATCACAGAAAAATATACTTTTCTCAGGCAGGGAGGGTAGTGGGCATCATGGGGAGGAGGGGATCACTTTTTTGGGTGTGGGGCGGTGGAGGGGGCACGTATAGAGTCTTCGATATACGTGGAAAGAAAAAAGCTCCCCTTTTATTATACCTGCCACGGCATGGTACCTATTCAACCTGCAGCTATTATACAAAACACAAAAAAGTGTTTTTTTACACATACTATATAAAATAGACCATATAAGGTTATTGATCCATTTATACAGCCTGTGTTTTTTATTGTCTAGTTTTATAACTGAAGGTTTGGCCCTGGAAAGGGCTATTTTGGGGGAAAGGGAAGGAGAAGGGTGGAACTTGGAAGGGGAGAAAATTAGGGTTGACACATACAACAAGGAGTAAAACAATTACTTTTGGGGTTGGGGTTATTTTGTCCAAAAAAAAGGGAAACATATTTATTTAGGAGGAAAAGTGGTTGTAAGTTTTGTTTTCTTTTATTCTCTTCCAAAGGGAAATTGGTTTGTTTGTGTGCATTTTCCGCAATCACCATGCCTAACTTTCTGTTGAAGTCCTCAAAGTCCTTTTTTATATTCACATTGTCCTCTTGAATTGTATGTAAAATACTCTTAATATCTGTTAAGGATTGTTTTATTTCATGAGAAGCGAAGTCTTCCGCTGTCTGCCAAACAATGATTTTCCTCACCTGTATGACTTGTTCAACTGTTAAAAAAAATTGAAAACATTATAAAACATAAAAAGACATGATTGAGTTTAAAATACTTTTCCTATTTGCACCTATATTCCAAAAAATGTATATAGGTACCTCACTCATATATTTCACTTAATGTACTTTTTCGTTATCACACAAAGGCACATCAAAAACCATAATTATTTCTATTGCTGAAATGTATTACTTGGGTTATGGAACATCTGTTGCTAATTTAGAAGCCCAAGTAAAAGAATACCTTAACATTAGCCTTATTATATAATTAGGACCAACCATTACCCTGCCTGGAATTATTCAGGGCTATTTTCATGGTGTTAAATTCCTACCTCCTCATGGAAAATATGGTAAATACATAACTGAGCTCTAAACCTAACGACCGTAAAGGACATAATCAAATATAAGTACCTCAATCAGATGTGTGTCTTTCGATGACATGTACTTTAAAATGCAAAGGAATGGCAAAAAGTTCAATGCTCACTAGTACTGACTTTTATTACTTTGGCGATAGAAAAGATGAGACCATATCACTGATCCAAATGCAACACATGCCTTACCTCCTACACGAATAAGTGTGTTGCCAAGAAAGAAGTAGTGCTATTATCATGGTGGCATGTTTCTAACTGTCTATGGTACTTAGGTTAAGAATTGTCTATGGACTAAAAGTAAGCTGTAGTGGAAAATATCATTAAATACACATATCTCTCACATATTTCAAGTGCAGTACTGTCTTCTTTGGAACTCTAAGGCATATTAGAAAGCTAAATGCTCTCTATTACTCACATTTATAATTGAATAATACATGTTATATGAATATAAATAATAAACTCACATAATCCAGAATAGCTTGATTCCTCTTCTGGTGGCTGCACTTCAGCATCTACCTTTTGTATTGTGTACTCTATATTTACTCTAAATTGTCTCTCTCTCTCCTGTTTTCTAATAACGAAAAAGCAAAAACATGATACCATCGCAAAGAACAGCATTATCTGTCTTTCATTTTTTTATTTGTTCTGTACTGTTTGTACAGTGACAAGCAGCCAATAGGATGTCAAGTACCTCAGGTGCTCTTCATCTATTGAACTAATAGGACATTGTCGTTGTGTAAGTGACAACTGTATAGAGCAATTCAAATACAGACACGGTTCTTCCCTAGCAGATTGCACCCTGCTCTTTTCCGCTCCACCAAAATGGCCCTTTTAAGGACTAATCTTTGAGTTACAGATATAGAAAAAACCACCGACTGTATAAATGGATCAATAACCTTTATATAATCCATTTTATACAGTGTGTGTCAAAAAAGTACCTTTTATTTGTTTTTCTTGCATAGCCGCGTTTATAGTTGTACCCTGCTGAGAAGCTGCGGGTACATGATTTTTTTTAAAAGAGGTCTTTTTCCTCTCTACACACCTCCACAAACCTATGTGTCCCCCTCCCACTCTACACTCAAAAAAGTGCACCCTCCCTCCACTTGATGTTTCCTCGACCTCCCTTTGTAAGCACAGTATATTTTTCTGAGGCACATACAATTAGCTCGTGTGTTTCTTTTATACCCACGGGTATGTGCAAGCCAATGGAACATCATGTATTTTGGCAGGATGCTCTAGCCACAGTTATAACGTCTGTGGTAGTCACATGTATTTAGACACAAAGCTCTTTCAAATTAGCTCATCATTTTGTGGATAATAGAGCCTAGAATTTCACATACTGTTCTTTCTGAACCTCTCCACCTCTAGCATGATGTCATTTGAAGTTTAAAACCTCTACACATATGTATTTTCCAGTATTTAAAAACCTATGTATAGCCACGGTTACAAGCGGGTTGCTGTAAGTGGGTTGTTTATACCCGCAGGTATCAGGAAGCCAATGGGACGTCATGTGTTTGGTGGGATGTTCTAGCTGCAGGTATAACTGTCATAGTAGCCGCGGTTATGACCACAATAGCCGCAGCTGTACAGGTAAGTTATAAGTGTACAATTTCTGTCCAATAACAATAGCAGTTTGAAGTGATTATTTAATTGATTGCTCCAAGCTACATGTTGAAAAAAAATTTATTGGATGGTGGTATATATTTTACATTCTACTGGAAAAGAATTGCGTTATTAGCAGCTCTTGGTTGAGGAGTGCATTGATACAGTTATTGTTGGACATTTGAGGCATACATTATTTTTGATGGTTGTTGAAGCCAGAGTGTGAAGTTGTGAAGCAGTAGCTGAGAATTCTTTTAGTGACTTGTCAAGTGATGAATTTGCTTCTTCAGATGATTTTGAGGGAATTAGTTATTGTGAGAATATAATAAACAGTAATTTGGTAGAAATTTGCAGTGAGAAGCAGTGTCTTATTGGATGTTTTCGGTATCACAACAGAACTTTGGAAGGAGTTTTTAAAAGAGCAGCTATGTGCATGGAATTTGGACAGATATCTTTGATTGGGAGGGCATTATATTTTATGTTTGGTAAAAGAAAATTAGTAAAGGATCTAAGGGGACATCACTTAGACAGATTGCAAGATTATTTGGATCCTTCAAAGGGATTTGTAAATGGAATTGCAGAAGTAGACACATTGCCAGAATAAAAAACATTTTTTGGGCAATATGTTGATGTAAAAACACAAAGGCTCTTTTTAGGAGCCACCCAGAGAACATATATATTACTATTGAAAAAAATCAAATATATGGTCTACATTTTTTTTATAGTCGCTTCTATACCTATGGCTATAAGATAATGGTTAAAGAAAATATATGATTGGATACATTTTTATATATGCAAATGTGTGTAATAGGTAGTACTTAAAAGGACTGTTTTGGGGTGCACCAAGTGAAGTGTTTCAGAACATTTGGAGTTTTGCTCTAATGTTGTCACGGAAGAGAGCATTTCCTTCATCAGGTAGGTGTACTCCATCATGTCTATACAGGTTAGACATGGAGAACTGGAAGTTGTTGTTCGGTATCCATAATTGTTTCCGGTCTTTGGTGAAAGCTGAAACTACCTTATTAACATTTCTCAGAGCTTTTTCAATTTTGGAATTAAATCTTGTGGTCCACTTACTTTTTCGTCTCTGAGTCAGGTTAGAAAAAATGAAGGTGGTGTGAGGAAACAGGTCCATGGGATTCTCCAAATATTGTTTCATCATTAAAGCCAGAGGCCTGCCTCACACATTCCCCAAATCTTTTCCACCACAATGAATGAGTATGACATTTGGCTGCCCTATGCTTCTGAGACTCAACAACTTAGAACCTGGGACCATCACATTCCCCGCAATCCACACCATTTAACTCTAAAATCAGACAAGTCCAGGTCCATGTTAATATTTAGTTTCTCACAAAGAGTCAGTAACCAAAACAGCCAACTGTCTGCACACAGTTTTAAAACCACCAATAGCTGCACTCCTTCTGTTTTCAAGAAAATAACTCATATGTTTAATTTCTACTAATATTAGGAGTGGGGCATGCATGATGTCTGTGTT
Source organism: Ambystoma mexicanum (assembly GCF_040938575.1). Classification (NCBI taxonomy): domain Eukaryota; kingdom Metazoa; phylum Chordata; class Amphibia; order Caudata; family Ambystomatidae; genus Ambystoma; species Ambystoma mexicanum. Next base: position 470,826,370 of record NC_090935.1, on the reverse strand, counting down.
TTGGTGTTTTCAATAAGTTGGTCTTACTGTTGCAATTGTGTACTTGCCTCTGATAGGTTACAGTGAAAATGAGTCGGTCATTTTAGTAGTTTGCTTACTATCGTCCTCTTCTTGTCTCATTGATTTTTGAAAAGTATCATAGGCATCATTGTGAATACTTTTGCCATTCTGATTGTAGCACCAACACTGCAGATACTGAGTCTGTGGGTGATGTGAAAATCTGTGGATCGTTTGGATAAGATGAAAGTAAGTATCAGTGAATGTTTAGATATTTGAAGGTTTATTTACAGTGTGGTGTGTATAAGCTAATTAAGAAAGGTTCTTTTTTTGTTTGTGAAGGTTACAAATTTGATTTTTAAGGAAGTGTTTTTGACCACTTTGGGCAGGAGTAGGAATGTACAAATGTAAATGTAACTGAGGTGCAAAAATAGTTCACCTTAGCACTGAGTATTAAGATAACATGCTGTGCTACATGGACATTGTTTTTTGACTAGACTGATTTTCTTAACTGTGCAGAATCCATATTATGCTATGGTTATTTATGAAAGAGAACCAATTGCATTTATCTCTTCTTTCTTACCATTTTGGTGTACCTTCTAGTTTGTAATATGGCTTTGGTGTGTTGTTTTTTCTCCCTTAATATCATTTCTAAATAAATACTAGGACATCTGCATATCTAAAAATGTGCGGCACCATTTGTCACAGGTGTTAAACATAGGTGCTGTTGGTCTTTGATTTGAAAGAAAACTGTATTTAGGTTTAGAGAAGCAGGAATGTACATTGAGTTTTATGTTGCGAAAAGACTGAGGGCCTGATTCAGAACTTGTGCTAATTACAGTGTGGAAAGCCGACATTCTCTCCTCCAGTTTCCAGCACCATCATTCTGAGATTGGAGGATATATTGGAGGGGAAATGTGCTTTCCAGCATTAAAAGCTGCTAAAATCACACGTTTTGGGGGAAATACGTGCTCCAGTGGCATTGCGAGCATTTCCCAAAAGACTGCCACTTTTATCATTTAAGAAGATTTTCATAAACGTTCATTAAACTAGAAACGTGCTGTTGCAGTCCGAAAAATACAATTTTTAAAATGGAAAAAAGTGTGATGGGTTGTTTAACAGTACCTCCTATGCCACTGTTAATGAATGCCATTTTTGACTGGTGAATCAAGAGTGTTATGGCCTCTGAATACAGTCCTTGCCAGCCCTTTACATGTGGTTGGCAAGGCTGTTGCCATGCCATAAATCACAGATTTGTAGGACTGTCAGACTTCGTTTTTTGCTGCCACTGCTGTGTTACTTCAGAATACATGTCTTCATGTAAAAGTATCTGTCAACTCAGACACATCACTTTTCCATGATCACACGTACCTCTGAATCAGGCCCTGATTGTGCTAAGTCCACGTAAAATCTGTACAGTCTCAAAAAGCAGTAGAAATGTACTTTTTTGTGAAGGGTTTTCAGATGACTTTCTGTTTTTTAAAGAGAGTGTTTGACTCCCAGTCAGAACAATACTGTATTCATGTTTACATTATTGTGGTAGGAAAATGAGTTCACTTTGTAGTTGGGCATTGAGATTTAATGCAGTGCGCAAATTTGGGGTGGGTGTTGCCCAGTGGATTATTAACTTCTTTACATTTAGGACATGTAGTTTTGTACCACATGCAAAAACTTTTTGGTGCAGATGTCTGTTTTTCACACTATATACTAGGACTTAACTGCAACTTGAAATCTCTGAAAATGATGGTTTCTAGCAAATGTACTTTCTGCTCACCAATGAAATGAACACATATAACTAGTCGCACAGTACTGCTCTGTGGATATTTACAGATGTTGAGGGACTCTTGCACAGTAGGACCTGCCTCTGAAACCTAACTCCTACCTACAGATGCGTAACACAACATTTGGGGGCCCCCCTGCGAGCCATGATGAGGGCCCCCCTCCCAGTTCGAAAACAAATCATGTGTCGCGCCACACTCTGGGCCGGCTTACATTACCACGCTTGCGCAATACGCACAAGTATGCTGCTTCAAAGGTATGCCGCACACTGTACTAGGAGCAGCATATATATATATATATATATATATATATATATATATTTGTGTGTTTTAATGCATTATACAGCACACTTTCTGAGAAAAATTGGCTAAAAAGCCAGAGTGTTTGCAATTGTTTTGTAGGGTAACACCAGTCCAAAAATCCGATACCTGCAAGGCACCAACAGTGCACAGGAGCATTAATGCTTTCAGTAATTGAATACTTTGCTATTAAAAACGCCATGTCACAATGATAACATGTCCAACTCACTTTACAATGTAGACCAGTCTAGACGCATAATAACATATTACAGAAAAGCATGCCAGGCCACATTTAGACATACCTAGACTGGTTGCACCAAAATGGCAGTCGAAGCAATAACCCTTATGGTTGTTTTATCACAGATGCTCCGAAAAATATACAATTCCACAGGAAGAAACAGCTAGACTGGCAGTAACCAAATGCCAGTCGAGTCGGGTAATTACACTTAGCAGAACTGCTTCATCAGAGATGCCCAGTTAATGAAAGTCAAGCCAAACTAAGAAAAGACTAGACTGGCTGCACCAAAATGCCTCTCTAGCCACCAATACCACATATCATGCCTGCCTAGCCTGGAGATGCATTGCCATTGCGATTCATCCCACAATCCCTGCCCCCCACACAACCCCTCTTCCTCCAACCCCCTGCCCCAGCCCCCAAAATCAGCACATCGGCCCAGAATTGTCCCAGTGCTGACATATGAGGCCCCTTCCCTCATAGGTAAGTACAAGGATGAGGAAGAGTGGGGCTAGAAGTAATGAAGATTACCAATAGGTAATCATGGCATTAAACACAAGCAGTGGCACAACACCATTGATCTGACTGGGCTTCAGTCCTCTCCCCAAACCCCTGAAATTGTGGGCTATGTTGACTCTACCTGACTGACCTACAAAGCCGTTGCCGGACAGAAAAGGACACAGATGTTAAACGGCGCCTGTGTTTCGTCATTAAGGGACAGCAAAATTGGACGTAAAGCATTTCACTGTTCCTTTTTAGGCATTTGAAATCCTGATGTGGGTTTAGTACTTGAATGCCAGGGGAGTGATTGGAAGGGTAGAGAGGGGACAGGAGACCGCTCATTCTCACAGCTGTCCATAAGTGCATGCTTTCAGACTTAAAGGAGAGAGTTACCTGCTTGTAACATTGAAGCTGCACTAGAATAGTCTCACTAGAATGCGTAAAGGAGATAGATGCACCCACACAAATAGGTTTGCCCCTCCCACACCACTCGTGAAGTTAGAACCTCTCCCAACATTTGAATGGTTAGCCGTCTTCCGAAATGTAGGTTTTGCTGAACCCCTGAACACAAGCACACACACCATTCACCCTGCACAAACACACACACACATGCACACCCAGCCACCCACACATTTGAATGTGTACCCTTTCACCATACAGGCACACCCAGGCAGCCAACTGTACATTTAAATGTGCACCCTTTCACCATACAGGTACACCCAGGCAGCCACCCATACATTTAAGTGTGCACCTTTTCACCATACACTCAAACACGCACACCCAGCCACACATACATTTGAGTGTGCACACTATCACCATACACTCACACTGGCATATCCAGGTTGCATCATGCACTCACTCATTAATGCACATCACATTATATACATACATATACACACACTTACATGCAGTCACACATTTCAAGAAAATACATTTTCTTACCTTTAATCCGTTGGTCCAGGGAACGAGACCTTCTGCTCCCTGCAGTAGTCAGGAATGCTTGTTCCCGTCATCTGAAGAGGATTGGGAGGCCCCCGTGTCATGGGGTGGAGGGGAGTCCCTTTGCTTCAAAAAGAAATGGTTTCTTTCTTTTTGAAGTCACTCTGATTTCATAAAGAAATTATTTCCACTAAAGGACCAAACTGGCAGAGTGACTTCAAACAGAAACTATGGGCCTCATTACGAAACAAAGGTGTCAGTAAGCTTACCGGCACCCTTGTTTCCGGACCGCCACACTCGGAGTCTGCCTGCTGGGGCCGCTGCGCCCGACAGGTCTGACCCTGGTAGGCTCAGTGGCCCCGGTAGGCAGACTCATCACGGAAGCACCGACACCGGTAGTGACAGTGCCGGTGTTTCCGCGAACCCATGGGGGCTAACATTTTCCGGCACCTAGCTTCGCGGTCCACCAGGACTTGTAATGTCCCAGTAGCTCCAGGAAGCTAGGAGTCAGAAAGGGTGATACACTGTCGGCGGCTTCTTAATGAGGCTCAATTTCTTTTTGAAGCCATAGGGCTCTCGCCCCATGCCTTGGAGGCAACTAGCCTTTAGGCTTCCACGTCATGAGCTGGGGGAACCCTCGGACTTCATAGAAATAGAATCTTTTTTTAGTCACTCTGCCTTCATGAAGATGGGTTTTATTGTACTTTTCATTTTTAGAGTTGTATTGGTGAAATGTATGTTCTATTTTTGTTTTCTTTCTATCACCTGAGAATGCAATCTGTGTGCACCTGTGGCCATGGAAGGGTGGTTGTACGTCTGGTGGATCATTGTGCAACTGTGTGTGTCATTATGGACTTGCACTCAATATATGCATGTGAAATCAAGTGACCCTCAGTGTCCTGTACACATCACATGTGAACATTGCCCATGTGAACACCCCAGCATGTCAAATCACACCAATCCCCTGACACCTGAAAAGCAAAGACAACACAGGAACAGGCATTGACCACCACAACACATCATGTACATAGTACCCCACAATTACAATGTCAGAGTGCCCAAAACGCTGTAGCCAAAGCCAACTGTCCAACAACAAAGGCCCTCCCTCATTAACACATCGCCGTGACCTTCTGAAAAACTGTGTCTGGGGTATGTAGCCTTCTTCCTACAAGTCTATCTGGCTACAGGATCACCCTACCCCTTGGTCTCCATTTTCCAGCTTGCGTGTAAATAGGGTCCAGCCACCTCAGAGGCCACCTTGACTGGTAAAAATACCAAATCGCAGAGAACTCCAAGTAGCCAAAATCACAAACCAGTGAAAAAGCCTGTAGGCACCAAAAAACCCTGGAAGAGTCTCCAGTAGATGACTTGAAGTAGCAGGAAATATCAAAGCACATGTACAGGCACAATGATAGAACAACCAAGGTAGCACAGTTGAACAATGGTCCAACAGGATGGGTACCATTTACAGTACATTACATACCATGAGGATGCAACAAATGATGGGTAGTGTCACAGCTCTGGTGTCAAGGCGCAGGAGTGGCATGAACCAACCACTCCCTCTGTGGTCTGGGCGCCTGCAAGGTCAAACTTACACAGGCCTCTGAGACCCCAGTGGGGAAGGAGGGTCAGGGATATGTTGTTTGGACAGGCATTGGTATTCAGGATAACCGGAAAGAGGGGAGGTGGATTTGCAAGGGAAAGTAGGCAAAATACAACTTTTCACAAAAACACATATTCAATTAGAGAAAACATGTTCATCATGCACATTGTACCAAATGAGTCAAATGCAAGCCAAAGAGCGACTTATCTCTGGGGTGAGTGCTGCCCTCCTGTCTGCGCACTCTCAGCTCCGGTAACAGGAGCAGTTCAATGCTGCAAAGAGAGCGTGAGTTACTAATCTGAATGTGTGTTTACAACACACACAACACCATCATGCCCCAAAGTAAGTGACTTCTCCCCAAACTAACACCCCTGTCTGCTGCTTTGTACCCATACGTTAGCTTGGCCCCCTGATGGTTCATACAATTTCAATGCAGTAAGGCAGGCGCATGTGGGCCTGCGGGAAATGGAAGACCAATGCGTCAAGAACCACACATTATACAATGGTCCCTGGGTGAGCTGTTAGACGCATATAGCAAGGTGCAACTTCAGTACAAGTTGTATTCTGGCAGCCGCAGATTCCAATAGTTAGTGCATGTGGCAATTTGCACATGCAAATGACATGCACTGCCCACGAGTCTGTGCCTCACTGGGTGTCCCTGTGCCCTGTATCAGTTCCTGGATAGGAACGCTACTGCCCTAATAACTCTGCTTCAATTGAGCAGGGGGTACTCGAGGATATGTTCGATAGCCCCTGCGTATGCCCCTGACAACTTGTAAAGCCACTTGGCATTTGGCCCTCAACGCATGTCAGCTGTACTGTACGCTTCTCCAACAATGGCTGGCAAAGCTCCCCAGCACTGGTGCTACTTAGCATGCATGTGCAAGTGGCCTGGTGGAAGGTTGGCTCCGGTGTGGGCCCTTCTGCTGCTCACCTTGCCTGGAGCTCCTGGAAATGCGACTGCTTCTGTCGGATGTCTGAGCACAAGCCCTGTGCTTCTGCTTGCACACACATCCACGCGTGGCCAGTTTCCTGGATTACTCGTCCCTGTGTCTGCTGGCAAAGGTAGTCTGGAGGCTCATCTTCCTGCAGAAAGGGCATAAAATAAATGAATAAGGCTGGAAAGTTCCCTGTGTGTGTGACTTCATGCTGGTTGTCACTGGGCCAGGTTACAGACCTATATCCAAACTCCTCCCACCATCAGTGTCACTTTGACAGGCCAAGGGTGCAGGCTACTGTCTACAGCATGAAGTGCATCAAGCACATATACAGGCAAGAAAATAACATACATCACAATCCACATCAATTAATTGAGACATCAATCACGTACTCACCCAAATTAATCACAGACATGGGGTGGATAAAACGCAACCAATCCCCACTAGGGGTGTTAACACAAGTAGTACAGCAGCAGACAGGCCACAGTTATGTAGAAAATCCAAAGCCCTTAAATAAAGTTTTGTTACACCGAACCATCCCAGCGTGCCCATGGTTAAGGGAAGGAGGACTGGCCTATGTGAGTCAGGACCCCAAGCTGCAAACACAGACACGAGACAGGCTTGAAGGGCCCAGCTGGAACAGACAGTGGATGCTTTCAAAAGCCACAAAGCACCACACTGTCACATGAATGCACAATAGACAAACAATATTAAAGTATATTAACTAATTAAACTAACTATGAGAAACCTTCATAACCTAATTAAAATAACTATCAAATAGTTAATATTAACTAACTAAACTAAAAGCAAAAATCAAAAATGGCCACATACGACCCGGGGGGGCACCCAGGAGGGAGGAGGTACAGGGTGCACCTCAACACCCACATGCGATGATGTTGAGACAAAAATAAACCTCCATGGGCTCAACGCCTGCACGCCACGACCTGTGTGGGAGATTTCTCATTGTCCGAGTCTGGCTCATCCTGAAAAGGAGGACGTGGCACAGGAGCCTGACCACGCCTAGCTGCAGCTTGCCCCTTGTCGGCAGCAAGTCTGCCAGATGGGTGAGCCTGGTTCTGTGTGGCGATGACACATAGGTCTGCATGCAGAACCTGCCGTGATACACGTGCTTCCTCTTGCAAGGTAACACATGTAACACAGGCGTGGCCTGGCTGGACAACTGATGCACCTCCCGGCAAGCATGTAGCTCAGCCGAGATGGTACGCTCAAGCTGCTCAAACCTCACCTCTGACCGCACCCTCTGGGACATCAAGAGGAGACCCAGAGTGGATTTGAGGGACTCATACTCAGCCTTCAGGGCCTCCATGTGTGCCTCTGCGTGAGCAGCAATTGCTTGACGCAAAAACAACATTTCAGCCTGGCGTGCCCTGTCTGAGGCCGCCATGCCCAGCCTGAGCGAGCAGGCCGTGGACTGCGCTGCCTGCCGCTGGAGAAGCACCTGCCTAGCAGGGGGGAGCACGGATTGGGCCACACATTCCATGCTCACAACGATGTTATCAAGTGCTGCCCCCTGACGTTCTGAATTGGCATTCATGTCTTACTCCCACTCAATATATCTCAGTGGCGTGCGGCCACCGCATTGCTGGGCTTGACACCTGCGGGACCCAAGGAGCAGCCATTCTTGTTGGGTTGGCACCGCCGGCGGCTGCACGACTACATGCCCCCATCGACGTGATGTCCCAGGCACATCAGCGACTGGTGTGGAGGGTGACCCTGCGTCCCGATCTACCACAGGCAGAGGTCCCACCACTGTCTGGCCCCTCAGTGCAGGTGTCGCGGACAGAGGAGTGTCCACATCAGAATCACTCACCCCTGACGTATGGACCTGATGCACATCCAACTCGACATGGACATCGGAGTGGTCATCTGGGCTGGACTCATTGCCAGCCAAAGACAAGATGGTCTGTAACACATGTGGGTTCTCGCGGTCTACCACCCCACGACCCCCACGTGTGCCGGGTTGCGGTTGTGATAACAACCCTGTGCCTGGCATAACAACACCATCCTCTGGCTCCATTGCGTCATCATTTGAAAAGTGGAGAGAAAAAAACATTATTACACATGTTAGAAGCACATAACACACACACACACACATAGACATCACACAGACAGCCAACACATGAAGTAGACATGTCACACACAAAAGAGAACCTGCCATGCATGCCTGGTCAATTTGACATTGCATCAGTGAGTAGGCATGTAGAACAGTGTTACATGGCTCAGAAGTGGGTTGATGCAGTGCAGCACATGTGTACGTTACTCACATGAACTAGTACTTCATGATGTGTATCAAAAAACATGAAGGCAGTGCAAGGGCAAGTTCAGGCATCACGTGCAATGTGCATGCAATGGGTTGCATGGCTACAGTCAAACCCCCCCCTGAGTGGAAATGCACGGATGCCTTGCATGGTAGCAAAAGGGTGACCAGAGACCTGTGTACTGGCAGACAGCGTTGACTAGCATCAGTGGCATCATCTGAGTCAACTGACAACACAGCAGATGATAGGACAGTAAGCAGGACACATGACAAACCCTCAGTAGTACACCCATGTGTGCAGAAGCCACTACACCAGTTGGACAGAGTCAGTGGGCCTGAAACAGGGGGAGGACTGTGCCCCACACAGACTGTGACACCCTAAACATGTGTGTGATGCAGGACTGGGCCAGAGTGGGCATGGGATGGCTGAAGAAATGCCATGAAATGTTGCTCATCCTGGACATGTACTACAATGATCATCCAGTCAAGGACACATAGGGGCATGCATGGAATGCACATGGAGCATGAATGTGCACTCATGTCCCTGCGGCGCACCTGCCATCTGCACAGTCCAAGTGAGACACCCTGCATGAAGGGCAGAGGATGTACCCCACTGCATGTGTCTGGCAGGTTGGCTGGTGGAAGTTAGCGTGTACACAGGAGGCTTGAACAGGCCATTGCAGTATGCCAGAATGATGCACACCAGTGCAATGGTGTAATTAGGGTGCAGGGGGTGGAGGGGAAAAGGGGCATGCCTACGTGGAGTACCCGCATGCATGCAGAGGACACATGCACGTCAGTCATGCAATGACATAGTCCCAGTGCTGAGAGGAAAGACACCCCTGGCTACATGTAGAAGGGCCAGTGAGCTGGAACATAGACCGAAGGGCATCTGGGTGACTAGCATGTGAGTAGGGTGCAAGTGTGAGTCCCTGTCTGCTCTACATGTCCACCATCCTCCAGAGCAAGCACGCATCTGTGAAGCATTGCATGACTAGCACATGAGAACCATGTACACAAAGCATGTAGTGGCAGTCAAGCACAACACATCACACAGGCAAACCACACATGGGCTGGACATACACGCAACAACACTCACTGGACGGGGCATCAAAGTCTTGCATCTCTCCCACACCTTTGACCAATTCTGCTGGTATGCACTCTGCAACGAGTGACTCGTGCAGAGTGAGGTCATCCTCCTCAGGTGGTGGCCCACCGCCAGTCACCAGAGTCATGCTGTAATTAGAGGCACGCTTGGCCTTAGCGCTGCGTTTTAGGTCCTCCCAATGCTTCTTGCACTCAGCAGCTGTGCGCACCTCATGCCCGAATGCACTCACATTATCTGCGACATGCTTACTCCAGTACTCCAGTGGGTATTCCGATGGGCAGCCGTAGTTTGACAATTTGGCCCCACTAGCATGCCATGTCTGTGGCCCCGCACGTAGTCCACAAGGGTGTCCAGTTCCTGCGCACAGAAAGGCTTCTTCCTTGACGTGCAGGAGGCCGTGGCTCTGTCTGGGGTCCCAGCCTGTGCTGCAGATGCAACCTTCCTCCTCTTGGATAGTGGTGCAGACCATGGCTGGCGAATGGCGCCCTGATCAGTATGGCCAGTAGCACCGGTGGATTGAACCAAGGGAGTGGCAGGTGGAAGGATGACCGAAGGCCTGACTTGCGTCAGTGGCTGCTGGGTGCCCTGGAATGGACCCTGCGCAGCAACATCCAGGGTGTTGTTGGCTGCATCTGCACCTGCACTTGCCAACACCCAGCTGGTCGGGGCAGCAGATGACATTACTGCCCCAGGGACATGTGCCTCGGTCAGGGCAGCCCTGCCTGCACTTACGGTGTGCCTCCTGACCTGCTGGAAATCTTCCATGGACTCTTCAAGTGCTGACGCAGCCTGCGCTGGCAGACCCTGAGCCTGGGTGGTGGTGTCCACAGCTGCACCTGCAACTACCACTACCCTTGGGCCGGTGGCAGTCGATGAAACGGACTGCCCGGTCACGTGGGTGTCAGTGCCAGATGCAAGAAATGCATCTCCCGAAGCCGCAGAGGGTGGTGGCATGACTGCACCAACATGTGGCACAACATCGTCACGAGCTGCCGCGCCCCTGCCTCTTCCCCCTCTGCAGCCACCCTGGACACCCTGGAGTCCCCCTACTCCCTGGTCACCCCGGCCACGTCCCTGACCACGCCCGCCACAAGGAGTACGCCCAGCTGAGGCACCCTTCACCTTTCGTGACCTACCAACCATGGCACAGATGGAGTAGTGCTGGCACAGATGTAGTAGTGCCAATGGGAGGTGTACACGACAATTGTCCTGGGCAATTGGGGTGAAGGTGGTGGGATGCAAGATGTTAAAAGCACCCCTGCACCTGCAAGGTTTTATGTGACTCCGGTGATGAAGTGACGGGTCACGCAACGCTCATGCACCCCAAAACTGCAGTAAAACCGTGCACGCAACCCCTGGTAGCCCACATGTGTGGAATTAACCTCCCACAGTACGCGGTGGCACCCAGGGACACGAAAAACACGTGCGCGTGGGACACGCAGGCTACTATGACCTCAAAAACGGGTTTGCGATACACAGGGGCACCCGCAGTAGGAAAAATAGCGTGCGCGACTCACAGTCAGACTAGCGTGATAATGAAAAACACGTGTAGCCAATACCCCCGCCAAAAGAAGAGATACGGCCTTGATCCGCTGTGAAGCTGTGATAGCGCACGAAACAACACGAAGTAGCAACACACACGTTGGTCTCCACAAAAGGCACGTACAGCGAACTGCTGGCCCCGCTCACCTTTAACCTGTGCTGAGGGTAGCACCCGCGCGCGTCACGTCACTTACGTGCTTGGGCCCTTTCCTCGGATTGCACGCATTAACACGCGGACGTGTTGTTTTTTCACATGCTGATTCACTATGCACCCGTCACGGGGTAAACACCCGTGCGCGTTATGTCACAGACGCGCTTATGCGCTAAGGGCTTTTCCTCAAATTAGACCCTGACGTGCAGTTTTTTCACGTGCCAAATCACTCCGTATCAAGCTGGCCACGCAACAACACACGGAAGACCACGCTCCAGTCCAAAAGGCCATTTTCCTGCCCCCATAACCCCGAGCACGCTCCCACCTGCCCTCTGCTGCTGCCTGCCTGCTGCCCATGTGCCCTGCTATTTGGTGCCTGCACGTCAGCCATCTGCAGGGGTCCAGTTGCTGTGTCCACCCCTGCTGGAACAGAAGACCCCGGACTGGGATACCATCGCTCCACAGCCCAGCCCCAGGACCCAGTTGCCCACCCACACCTGCCTTGGGGTCGGCATTTCAGGAAAACACCATATGAGACCACTGGCGACCCCCAGCCAGAGAGACAGAGGGCTACCAGCTTCAGCAATAAGGAATTTGGTATCCTGGTGGAGCAAGTTCTGGGCATTATGATGCCCTCTTCACACCATCGCGTGCCAACAAGGAAGGACGGGAGAGGATCTGGGAGGACGTAGTGGTTGCCATCAACGCGGAGGGCATGGCAACCCGCGACATCAAGCACATCCAGAAGCGCTGGGAGGACTTCAGGGCCAGGACCCTCAGCATGGCCCGGCGCTTCTTGAAGGCAGAGGATGCAGAGGGGTGGCAGGTCAGCCTGAGCAACATCCAGATGAGGGTCCTGGAACGCATAAGCCCAGCGCTCCAAGTCCAGATCCTTAAGAGGCAGACCCGTCTGAAGTTGAGCGGTAAGTGGCCATGCATTGCTGTGTGAAACAGGGCATGTTGCAGTGTGCTGGTAGTCAGCTACTTGCCTGTATGTGTGACATAGGCCATGTATGGATGTGTGTGTGCAGGGACATCATGGTGCTGCATGTGAGACCAGTCATGCGTGAACCACATGGATGGTGCATGTGTTCCAATGCAACATGGGGAGCAACATGCGTAATGCACACATGAATGCATGCCTGTCTCTGTTCTTGGACATGGATGGGGTGTAAGAGATGGGTGCTGCTGTCATGTACATGTATGGTGTACATGTCTGTGTGTCTGAGTAGTGTGTGTGTGACTTTGAAACCCAATGGATGCATGGCACATCTCCGTGACGATGTGTTGATTCACTTATGCAGTCTAGTCATCCTTGTATCCACTGTGTCTGTGGTGTATGAGCCCTGATGCATGACCCTCCAGTGATGTGTGTGCATGGGATCAATATGAGCCATGATGCATGTGAGTTTGAAGACAACATTTATGTCAATAGATGCCCTTGTACATGGATGCTGATGTTGATTACATGCGCCGTGCCTGTTTCTGCATGTGTGTTGCCTGCATTGACCCATGTGTTGTGGAGGGACAGGATGGAAGTGACGTTTGACAGTGCCACTCATGTGTTATTGGTTCCTGTCTTGGGGACTATTGTACAGTACCCTGATGCTTGTGTTCTATGTCTCCCTCTACGCAGCGTTGAGTGAAGAAGAGGGCGCAGACGGCACTGTGGAGCAAAGCTGCGGGGATGCCTCCACCGGGTGGCGGCGCAAGGCCCAGCCACCCTCCCATGAATTGCCATCATCCGGGAGCGAGGGGATTGGTGCCGCGTCTGCCACTACGGCTGCAGCGGAAGGGCCAAGTGAGCCCCCACAGGGGCTTGCGATGGCGGAAGACGGTGCCGAGCCATCCAGGTTGGTGGTCTACACAGAGGAGGAGGAGGCCACTACTGAGCCGCACATGGGGCCTGGTGGGAGTAGTACCACTGGTGCAAGTGGTGCAGTCCAGGGCCAGGGGTAGGAGGCAGCACAGGTCACCGCGGAGAGGCCTGTGCATGTCACTGTCCCTGACCCTGTGACTGCACCACCATGCACCAGCAGGGATGCCCTGTCCCAGACCCGTCCGCAGGTAGGGGGGAGGCCCACGTCATCTGGCACTCCACTACCTGCGGACGAGGAGACCCATGACCGTATGGGGTCCGTCCTGATTGGTGTTGCGTTGCGCACGCATGTCATTCGTGATGATGTGCATGCTTCCTGGGGGGACCACACACACCATCACGAAGAGCTGCGTGGCAATGTGGCACAGTTGGGAGGGGCCCTGGTCGGAGGGTTCCTACATGCGTCGGGCACACTAGAGGCCCTCTCCTCCTCTGTGGAGACTATGCGCCAGTCGTTCTCCCTGCCGTCTTCCGGCCCAGATTCCACCAGGGCCCCCTGTGGACCTGGCCCGACCAACACAGCCAGCTTGGTGGAGATCACATCCTTGCCACAGTCAGGAGTCCGAGGTCCAGCAGGGGTGGACCCCCCACCAACTGGAGACCAGCAGATGGAGGATGTGCCGGCATCATCGGGCAGGTCACATGGACAGCAGCAGCAGGCTCAAGGTGGAAGCGATGATGGCTCAGGGCCATCAACATCAGAGGGGCAGGCATCGGCCGGAGGGCAGGAGGACCCTGGAATGGGAGTGTGTTCCGTGTGGCAGCGGTTGGGCCAGCGGATAGATGCGGAAGAGACACGGCTCACCATGGTCAGGGCGGAGTTCTCCATGCGCAGGGTGTTGAGGCGGGCTGAGTGCCTCGAGGCAACTTGCAGGGAGTTTGAACAGGCCATGACTGCATCCCTGCGAGACCTCGGGGCCACGGCAGAGGCCCGCCCCCGGGACATCGACATGGAGTTCGATGATGCCCTGGCCCGGGACATCACAGAGTGAGCCGTAGTACTTGCCCGCCGCCATTGTATATAGTTAGTTAGTGTTAGGTTTCCTTTCTGTTTTTATTTCTGTTGGGGCGCTTGGACATTGCCCCACCTTTTTGTATATAGTTCTTCATTAGATAGTTTTTAGTAGGTTTCATTTCATTGGTTGGGCTCATGGACCCTGGATTTGTACTTTGTAAATAGTTCTACACTGGATTTCACTTCTTATTTTTTATTTTCCAATGGATCAATGGTTTCGTCTTGTTTTTTCACTTTGGATTTGTTTTGCCGGACTGACACTTTGGACACGTGCTTTTGGATTGATTTGGATTCTGCTTTCCTACATTTTTATTTTATTTTTTGGACATGCAACTTTTTGATCATCATTTCCATTCTTGTGTGTTTCATTTAATTCCCTTGCTTTTGTGTTTAATACATTTTTATTTCCTACTTCAATGTGTGGTATTCTCTCTTTGGTTTCATGCATATCACGATGTGTGTTTTCTCAATCACATGCACCCATTGTGTGGGTGTGACGGGAATGTGTTGATGTGCATACTTGCCATTTTGGATGTATCATGTGATGGGGATTTCATTGTGGGGTGGATGTAATACCTGGTTGTGTGTTTGGACTGGGGTGGCCTGGGGTGTGATTTGGGTGGCCATAAGGCCCATGATTGTGGATCGTCATGACGTGTTGGAGGGGGACATGAGTCGGGGCCTGCTGGCAGGTGCCTGTCACTGCTGGATGGGTGAGTGGGGATGCAGGGACATGAATTGGGCCTGCTGGCAGGTGCCTGTCACTGCTGGGTGGGTGGGTGGTTGAGTGGGTGGGGGGACATGAGTCAGGCCTGTTGGCAGGTGCCTGTCACTGCTGGGTGGGTGAGTGGGGGTGCAGAGACATGAGTCGGGGCCTGCTGTCAGGTGCCTGTCACTGCAGAGTGGGTGGGGGGACATGAGTCGGGGCCTGCTGGCAGGTGCCTCTCACTGCTGGGTGGGTGAGTGGGGGTGCAGAGACATGAGTCGGGGCCTGCTGGCAGGTGCCTGTCCCTGCAGAGTGGGTGGGGGGACATGAGTCGGGGCCTGATGGCAGGTGCCTGTCACTGCTGGGTGGGTGAGTGGGGGTGCAGAGACATGAGTCGGGGCCTGCTGGCAGGTGCCTGTCACTGCTGGGTGGGTGGGTGGGTGAGTGGGGGTGCAGGGACATGAGTCGGGGCCTGCTGGCAGGTGTCTGTCACTGCTTTGGACATGAGTCAGGGCCTGCTGGCAGGTACCTGTCACTGCTGGGTGGGTGGGGGTCCAGGGGGACATGTGTTGGTGCTCACTTGTGCATGGTGACATGTGGGCTGGCTGGAGGGCATGGCCAGGGTGGATGGGCTGCCTGCGTGGCATGGCCAGGGGTGCAGGGTAGTCCCCTGTGTTGTGGGCTGCCTGCAGGGCCTGGGAGGACACACACTGCCAATTTGCGTTGGGGCACCTCAGGAATACACGTTCCCCTCCTGCAGCAGCGAAAAAGCATGTAAAACTCCCCGCGCACCCTTCTGAATGCACGTACCCCACTCGCACAAGACCTATCGCGTGTAAAATGTCCCGCGCCCCCCTCAGAATACACGTACCCCACTCGCACAAGGCCTATCGCGTGTGATACTTCACGTGCACCCCTGAAATACACGTACCCTGCTCGCACAAGGCCTGTCGCATGTAAAACATCCAGCGCACCCCTCAGAATACACGTACCCCGCTCGCACAAGGCCTATCGCGTGTGATACTTCACGCGCACCCTTGAAATACACGTACCCTGCTCGCACAAGGCCTGTCACATGTAAAACATCCAGCGCACCCCTCAGAATGCACGTACCCCGCTCGCACAAGGCCTATCGCGTGTAAAACTCCCCGCGCACCCCCAGTATACACGTACCCCTCCCGCGGCAGTGAAAATGCATGTAAAACTCCCCGCGCAGCCCTCAGAATACACGTACCCCGCTCGCACTAGGCCTATCGCGTGTAACACGTTCCGCGCACCCCCAGGATACACGTACCCCGCTCGCACAAGGCCTATCGCGTGTGATACTTCACTCGCACCCCCAAAATACACGTACCCCGCTCGCACCAGGCCTATCACATGTAACACGTCCAGCACACCCCCTGAATACACGTACCCCACTCGCACTGGGCCTATCGCGTGTAACACGTCCTGCACACCCCCAGAATACACGTACCACATGTACCCCGCTCGCACTAGGCCTATTGCGTGTAAAACTCCCCGCGCACCGCCAGAATACATGAAAGCACCCCATCCACCCTGGGCATGCCCCACAGGCAGCCCACGCCACAGGGGGGTGACTTTTCTACGCTATTTACCTGGCGCGAGCGGGGTTCATGTATTCAGTGGGGTGCGCGGGGAGTTTTACACGCATTTTTGCTGCTGCGGGAGGGGTACGTGTATTCTGAGGGGTGTGCGTGGAGTTTTACACGCGTTTTCGTGGTTGGGGGCTGTATGCTGGTCCACTGGCATTTGCGCCATGTACTGGATTTGTGTGCTGGTCATGACGCACAGGGCGGGGTTGGTGGCGTAACTGGCACTGCTGCAGGGTCACTGCGCCCCTCTGCGCCACGGCTGCTTATGGATGTTGAAATCCATGAATACGCTGTGCGCTGAAATGGGTTTTGGCGCACGCGGGTGGTGCAGACTGCGGCACGCACACACTGTGCGCCAGCTGCGTGCGCCACTTATGCGCCGAATTCTATGAATTACCCCCTTAAAGTGCCTGTAAATACCTTTTACTGCAATTGACAACTTGTAAAATGTGCGCCCAGATACCCTGGAGCGCTATATAAATAAATAAATGTGTATGAAACCAAGTACATTTCAACTAACACTGATAATAGGAAAACTGTACCAATAGCATTACTGCACATCAAAAAACAACAACCTTTTATGAAAATAGAAATAGGAACTTCTCTAGTCGCTAGAAAGAGGAATAAGACTATTTGTTAAAAAAAGTTCCACTCTCGAATCTTCACTAATCTTTTGAGAAGTGTGAAATTAGAATCCAGGCATGTGGTGAAGCGTTTTCTGCAAAAGAAAAAAGTGGAAAGAATCATCAGGAAAGCTTTCCATTTGAAAAGAGAATTTTTTATCTTAGTGTTCAATAAACTAAAGAAACTAATTAACATCGCAATGCCATCCAACCAAAAAGTACAAACACGAGACAACTTTTGTGATGTGTTTGTGATGTATAATCATACTCAACCCTTTCTTTTACTGGTCCCAAAGTACCAATAGACCATAGAAATGGCAGCAATTGTGCAACTTAAAACCCAATAACATAATATACCATGACCTAATATTATTGAACGTGTAAGGCTAATGATACATTAATGTCAGCACACATGTATCTCCTATGTGGCCTCATATCCTTTGCTTAGAGTTAACAGTTTTGTTCCCATCGCTAAACTAAAATGGCAGAGTCTTAAAGCCAGTGAAAAACGCCTCTCCCACTGAATATCTTCTCTCACCCAGCTTTAAAATGGTAGCCACCTAGCAGCATACACAGGTGGCCTGGTACTGTCAACTGCCGTGTGTGGGCCTATGCAATCTATTTGCTTTGCCAAAGGACAAAGGACTCTCCGACCCTGAAGTAAGGTGAGAATTGGCCATTCCTCATCAACGGTGTGAAAAACCTTCCAGGTCAGTTCACCAGAACAAATGATTTTTTGGTAAAATAAGCCTGGATTAATTTGAAGCAATGACAAATAAACGCTATTAAACTACTTAATTACATGTTTGGATCAAATTAGAATTCATTTTGAACCCAGACTCATTTTTATCATCCATATTTGAAAATAGGAGTTTGTAGCTTACTGCTTCCATGTCTTATTAGTTTAATGGTTTAACTCCAATCTTTAAGACTTGGGTAATGGGAGAAGCCTACTGGAGTCCTTTCATGTGCTTCTTATAAGAACAGATGACATGAAAGAGGAGTGCAGCTTTGGGAGAACAAATGATTTCCTCCTCCATAACACTTGGCCAGTAGGCCCCACTGTGTGTCAGGCCTTGAGATGCATTTTTAAATAAATCATATTTCAAGTACACATTATCAAAGGCCTTTAGAGAAAAATCATCTCTGATGATGGTAGGGTAAGTCGCGACTGAAGCAGGCGCTATCCCTTTACAGAAGCACAGGCAGCTGAGGCCTCTGACTCTGAGTCCACTAGGCCTCAGACTCTGATTTGGAATCTAAAATGGACGGCTAAAAATATAAAAACTGTGGTAAGAGAGCACAGTTGAGGTCAGTGGCAGTGAATGTCTGATTCCTGTTGGAATGCAAAGAAATCGTATGTGGAGCGCATGTCACAATCGTTCATAGACACTAAACTAGGATTTCAACACTATGTGAAGTGTGCACTGGAAAACAAGCATCCTGGGATCTATAAAGTGCTGATGTGACTGTGCTGCTCTGGAGGGTCCAGAGGGTGTTTTTTTTTGATGATCCTTTGAGCTAAGTAAGTGGGCGCTAAACCGTTTGTGTGCAATAGCCAGTGTTTTGAAAAGAATCCTTCCTTTGGCGGGTAGCCAGTGAACCTGCCTTCTGACCCCAAAAATGTGATCCCTATGAGTGATACCAGTTGCGGCCCTCAAGGCATTGTTCTGAGCTACTTGGAGTTTAGCCAGATTCTTTTGGGATGTACCAGCAAAGAGAGCATTGCAGTAGTCCAGCCTAGACCCGATGATGGCCCTCGCAATGGTGATGCAGTTCTCTTGTGAGAGGAAAGGCCTAACTGCATTGATCAGTTTGGAATGATAGGCAGCTGAGGATGCAATGACATTAACCTGCCTGCCCATGATCATGCTAGGTTCAAGATACACACCCAGTGTCTTGATAGATTGGGCCACAGTGATGGGAATGTTGTCTATTGTGATTGAGCTGTATTGCGTTCCCAGTTTACCCAGTGTAGCTGTGGACCCAATTAGCAGGAGTTCCGTTTTCTCACTGTTTAGACACAGCCAGTTTTCAGCCATCCAGGACTGAATTGTGGAGTAGATGAGGTTGAGAGTGTTCATATCAGTGGGGTAGTCCCCTGTCAGTGGGATGAGCACCTGGGTGTCATCTGCATAATTATTATATGAGATGCCCATGGTGTCGAGAATTTGGAATAGTGGCCTGGTAAAGAGGTTGTAGAGAGTTGGTGATATGCAGGATCCTGGAGGGACCCCACATTTGATTGGGCTTGGGATAGCACTCGAAGAGTTGGAGAACACCTTCATCACTCTTTCGTTGAGGAAAGATGATATCCATTCACAGGCTTTCGGGGAGAAGTTGGCCGTGGAAGACAGATGATGACATAGGGTTTTGTGATCTACCAAATCATATGCTGCTGAGAGGTCTAGCAGGAGAAGGAGAGCTGGCCTACCAACGTCTCTCATGTCATCGATTTGATTTTTGAGATCAAGTAGTGCCATTTGTTTGCCATGCCGTGGCCTAAAACCAGACTGGCGCAGACCTAGGAGTTGATTCTCGTCCAAGAATATTTGAACTTGCAGGTAGGCCGCCTTGTCCAAAATGTTTAGCAGGAAGGGGACAGTGGTGATGGGTGTGTTGTTCCCTGGTACCAGTGGGTCAAGGGAGTTTTTTTTTAGGAGTGTTCGGACCCAGGCTTCCTTCAGTGAGGTAGGTACCTGGGCTGAGCGGAAGGATGAATTAATGAAGGCGGTGATGAAGGGAGCTAGGGCAGGGGCACATTCCTTAATGATGTGTGCTGGGCATGCATCCCCATTACAGTTGGTCGGTTTGATATATTTGATAAGGACTATGACTTCAGATTCACTCATGTCAGAGAATTCAAATGTAGGTATCTCCTTATCAGCTATAGCAGTCCGGGGAGTTGGGGGACGCGTGTCGATAAGGGACAATAGTGCTTTTTGGTGCGCTAGAATTTTTGTTTGCCGAGTGTCTAGTTTATCTAGCATGGCAGTTTGAATAGTGTTACACCATGACTCATCCTTTATGAGGGTAGATGGAGGGGTAGTAGGAGTCTCAAGTTCCCTGAAGATTGCAAAGATCTCCTTAGTTCCAGATTTGGCATTTGTTAATCCTCGTATTGAAGGAAGCAGCTTTAGCCTGAGTGATGGCTGCTTTGATTTGTCTGGTACAAGTTTTGAATGCTGCTTTCGTTATTTCATTGGGGTTTTTCTTCCAGGTTGCAAGCGAGGCCCTTTTAGTTGAACGTAGTTCCATAAGTTCTTAGGCGAACCTGGCATTGGAGTGCTTGGTTTTCTTCACTTTCTTAAGTGTGAGAGGCGCTATGGCGTCAACTGCGCAAGTGATGACCTGATTAAAGGAGTTAGCGAGGAGGCCTAGATCATTAGGGAATGGAGGCTGGAGAGCTGGTGCTAGGAGATGTGGGAGAAGATTCTCTTTTGTAAGTTTGCATGAGCTTCTGGAGAAGGCTGCTGGTAGCGTTATATTGGGTTTGATGGACCCAGTAGTGGTGGTGATGTCTAGTTTGATGCAGAAGTGATCAGACCAAGGGATAGGGGAGATCT
Source organism: Ambystoma mexicanum (assembly GCF_040938575.1). Classification (NCBI taxonomy): domain Eukaryota; kingdom Metazoa; phylum Chordata; class Amphibia; order Caudata; family Ambystomatidae; genus Ambystoma; species Ambystoma mexicanum. Next base: position 470,805,598 of record NC_090935.1, on the reverse strand, counting down.
CTGAGATGAGGATGGGACAGTTATGATGAGCTACGCAATTAAGCGTGCAACCTTTCATATGGGTAGGCTCCACAATGGCTTGGATGAACCCTAATGTGGTTAATGCTTTTTGTAGAGTAGAAGCGTGTACATTGTTACTATCTTGCAGGCCAAGATTGAGGTCACCCAGTAGCACTATTTTGGATGTTTCTTTGATGTTGTTAGACAGTGCGTGTATAAGAGCCTCTTGGAACTCTGTTGAGGGGCCAGGAGGACGATACACAAGATGGAAGGCAATGGTGGAGGTGGGCGAGGTCTTGAGTTTGATTAAGAGATATTCGGCATTAAGGCCTAGGTCACTTTGAATTCTCCTGATGTTAAGTGTGTCTCTAGCAATGATGGCAACACCTCTCCCTCTTTGGCCGACCCTATCTTGCCTAAAGATTGTGTAGCCATTAGGGATAGCCAGTGAGAGGGTAGGGCCGGATGATTCCTGTAGCCAAGTTTCGCAGAGAAAGAGGAGGTCTAGGTGGTCAATGGTGATCAGGTCGTGCACATCAAGAGTCTGGGCAGGGATAGAACGGGCGTTAACTAAGGCACATTTCAGTGCGGGTGCTGCGCTACTGTCAATGGGCATGATAGCCACTGTTAGTGGGTTGGCAAGCCTAGTAGGGTTAGTGGGCAACACTGCAGGACAATCAACAGTAGCTCTGGTGTCAACAATACCATTTTTACCAGTAGTCAAGTGGTAGAGGGCAACACTGCAGGACAATCAACAGTAGCTCTAGTGTCAACAATAACATTTTTCACAGTAGTCACAGGGTGGTGGGCACCTGTGCCGAATATTTAGTAGCGACCGTTTCATGAGGGGAGGCATGGTTATTCAGCCCTACTTCAGACCCATTTCATGCCCCTTCGATCTCCCCCCCTGAGTTACCAATGAGCCAAGAACCAGGCCGGTGTTCAGGAAATATATTTGTATTTATTTAAATTTGCGTTTCAGTTTTTTCTGCTGGAAAGAAAGCATTACATGGTGTGTACTCACTGTGTGTCTATCACATCAAGAGTTTTTATGAACTCAGAAAGAGGAGCGGAGCGCCAGTGCAGAGTCCTGTGGAGAGTCCGGTCACTCAGAAGTGAGGCTGTCCGGAGAACATCGAATCGCGGCCCAGCGCAAGATCCTTAAGAAGTGGAAGAGGAACAGCTCCAATTCCTGACACACAGACGGAGATGGCAAAGGAGAACAATGGTAAGCCGGGACTTTCAGTCAAAATGCTGACGGTAGGGATTGCAGCAAGCGGTTCACCGCTGAATATATGTGCTCTGCAGATGTTTGTATGGTCTCCCGGCCCAGATCCCCACTCCTCTGGTCTGACACAGAGGAACTATCTACTCACTGGCAATGCCGAGCTTGGGCAGGTCACTCCCGATGAATTGTCCGAAACGTTCCGTGGCGGAAGTGGCTCCAGAGCAAGGGAGCACAGGGTTGGTGGAAGGTTACAGGCTAGCTCTCCGGCCTAAAATCTAATGAAATTGAGAGAGGAACTCCTAGCGGGTCTCGCTATACCGCTACGGCATGCACAGACCTAGCTGCACCTTCGGATGAACCACGTGATTTGGTGAGGGGTTTTGGTTGAACGAGACACTCAAATGCCGGCCACCACAACTTTCAGCATATTGGCAAAATATTGAGTCCATGCAAAAGAATGAAAGGATAAACCAGACCTCCAGATGCCATAACCAACATTGTTATTGCCAGTGTGTGAGTCACAAGTGGTTTTGCAGGATAAAAGCTTGTGTGATGGACAAGAGTTTGCATAGTGAAATAAGGGAGCGATTGTGGAAGTGGCTTGTGGACTCGGTCCACTCTTTTGGTCCATTTTTGGGAGATATACCCAAATCAGAGGGCTTGGAAAAGGCTGCCTCAGCAAAGGGGTATTCAAGGAAGAGCTAGCCAGTTGAGGCCTGACATAACAAACATGGAAAATCTAGAGGGAATGGGTGGGGGAGTTTCTGTGGAGAGCAGCAAGTCATGGCTTGGCCTCGTCCTATGTCCCAGCTTTGGCAATGGCAGGTAAGCCGGCAATACTAGAAAGCACGGGGGGGAGATGGTTTTACAGGGGGCCTCCTCCCATCTTTGCCATATCTACCATTCTGGCCTTCAAGTCAGTCATTAAAGCCCCCAATTGGAGGAAAGATGGCTGTGACTTCCAACATCAACAGTCGAGCACTCCAGATAACCAGCCTTTAATGCAGCTAGGACCAGAGATAAGGCAATGGAACGTTCTTTGAAGAGAGACAATGCCAGAATAAAAGAGATGATTAAGTTGGTGGAGACAAGAAGTTCACCGACAAGTAGTAGGAAGACTGCCTCCTTGGGGCTCCAGAGAGTGTGCCCTGCTATGGGGGTGGATATTGAATCCATGTATGATAAGATGGACAAAACATTGGGAGAGTTGGGGAAAGATATCCCGAAATCGCCCGATAAGATGGATAAGGATCCTGCAGGCAAATGGGTTGGTAAGAAGCCCCCCGAGAGGAACAAAACACAGAGAACAGGAAAGGAGGAGGCAGTCGCCAGCAAAACGCAAACATCACAATGAAGGAGATAATTTGAGAACAGATTGTAGCAATGGGATGTCTATCTTGACTCTGGCAGTCGCCCCCTTTTTGAAAATGTATGAGTCAGTTAAGTACACCCTTAAAGATAAAGCTACACTCTAGCAATGCTGCATAGTAAGGTACTTTTTATTGAGGGTTTCATCATAGCCCCCAAACCGTGGAGGAACAAGCTGTGCGGCAGAAATCCCAATGGAACATCGGACCATGTCAGTCGGAACACAGTGCTGAACAAACGACTCCCATGACAAAATTGACTGCGCAGTACCTTCAATGGAAGGAATCCAAATGGTGAGGTCTATTATACCCAGCTACAAAGCATTTACAGAGCCAAATATAATTGAAGATCCAGGAATTCCAAAGTTAACCAGGCTGGAAGTGGGAAATGCTTCAGTAAGGGTTCTTGAATTTATAACAATAGAAGATGTGGAAGCGGAAGTGCCGGCCATGAGCCACGATCCAGTGGCGGCATATCCATTATTTGTACAGAGACAGAGAGAAAAGGCTGGAAAGGAAGGAAGCGGAAGGCTGTAACTCAAAAAGCAAATCGGCTCTGGAAATCAAAGTCGGACGTCGGTGCCTTACATTCTGACCAATCAGTTAACCTCGCCTTCTAAGTAAGGGAACAGCTGAGATAATCTGAAGGATGTTATAGGGTTGAAGAAAGTAAGAACCTGGACTGATGTAACCACTGAGAAAGCTGTTGCGCTGAACGACGTTACCCGGGAGGGGGCTTTGGAGAGAAACTCTGAGGATCATGATGGATCTATAATTTGGTCAACTTACAATATGAGTTCGGAGGAACAGGATGAGAGCCCCCGGCGATCAGTCAGGGAGGGGCCTGTTTCCTGAGATTCACCCATGGGTGTTGATCCTGCAGGCCTGGCTATCTTTGGGTGCAGATCAGTGTGCGACAAAGAGAAATGTTGATCACTGTAAATCTCATCTTTGCCTCGCATGGGACAGAGGGACTCAAAATACCCCACGATGATGGGTCCAGAGAGAAGGTACCTGGAAGATATTACTGAGGTCCCTGTATTAGAAGTTTGCACAAAGACTAACGCTAAGAAACTGGAATCTGAAATTCAAACACCAACCCTACCGGTTGAAGGAAGTCAATACGAAAGGTCATTCGAAGAAAACATGTTGGCATGGAGGGTGGAAGCGAAACTGAAAACTGAGTCTGAGCCCTGAAATTACAGAGCTCAATCGATTGGGCATCAAAAAGATGGGCACAGGTGCCTGAAACTGGAAAGACTGATTGATCGAAATGAGGGAACAATATTAAATAGACAGAATGTCATGGCTCTGCTCCATTGCATCCCAAGCTTGCGAAAAGTACTTTTAGAAGATCTCCAGGTAATTGAATTTGTGGATGAAGTAGGAATGGACGCAGTGTTTCTCCACATCCAGACAGCAATGGTGAAACATACCCTACAGGCGGTGAGCTGGAGTTTTCGCATGCTGGCCTTTGATTTGACTCCAGTATTGGGAGACCAGGAATAAGCTGGAGGCCCTCCCTTCAATTAAGGCCCTGGTAAATGGAGCAGTCTGGGGAGAAGTTCGGTCTAATTCACTTCAGAAGGCAAAGAGGAGATCATAGGGTCTTGCACGCTTACAGGGCCCATTGTATTAAGCCCTGTATTGCTTCCAAATCCAGGAGGAGAAGGAGAGGCATTCGACGGTCAGTGGTGTCCCAAGCTTCGGTGTAGGAGATAAGCTAAATAATGTATATCCTGCAGTCTTCAACAAGACACAAGAAATAACCTTACATGGCCCTCCACAATAGTCCCATATACGATAGCAAACGGAGAAGGGAAACTCCAGGCTGTGGACCTTGGCATACTGGAATTTGAGGTGATTTGCGCATCTTTTCAACAAAGGGAATATAAACCTAGACTGCTTTGATATTATCTGCTTGCAGGAAACATGGCTGAGAAGTGTACCAGTCTTGGATGGTTTCATGGTCATAATAAATCCAGCAAACCATGGCATAAAAAGCAGGTCAGAAATAGCCCGGCTCTGGTTGTAAATAATTCAGTGAACCCAAACTCGTTTATGGAAAGTTTATCTGTGCAATGGAATCCTCCTAAAACTGGCAAGGGAACGGAAAAGGCTCAAGGATGGTCATTGCCACTATTAAATATGTACTGAAACACTGAAGCAATGAATATCGAGGAGTTTTTTTATGGGCTATTCCTCGCTACTGCTACATGAGGCATGTACTGCTAGCGGTAATGTGATTGTGTGCAGGGATTTTGACTTGACATGCCTAAGTGCCATGGGGGCAATTAATATTGTGGATAAAACAAACAAATCACAATCAGAGGAAAGAGGTCCAGATTAATGAGCTCAAGAGATTTGTTGTTGCTGAAGGGTTTGTTTCCAGGAGATAGGCCATGTAGACCACCAGTGCCAAGAGGTACACAAACAGCTGTCATTGACCATGTATTTGCATCTTGTTTGTTTGTTTGTTTGTTTGTTTGTTTGTTTGTTTGTTTGTTTAATAAAGCGCAGCCAAAACCCTCAGGTAGCTGGGCACGAGCATTACAAGGATACTTAAAAGCTTAGTTACAGGGTAGTTATATACATACATACATTGAAAACATAATTATATACAGTGATAAACATAGTTGTTACAGCATAATTTACAATGGTACCAAAAGGCCCCAAATGGATATACCAAGAAATAGAATCGTGTGGCACAATGGAGCATATACAGTTGGAATAGTCAGGCATAACAGTCATAATATAGAATATACAGTCAGGGTGTGGGTGCAGCAGGGATCAGTTAGGTGGTGAGGAGGTCAACAAGATTAGGCATCATTAGTCCATAACCAGGATAGTACTTTTCGCCTAAATCTGGAATAGGGTTGGTCTATTCTGAGCTCTAGGGGGAGTCCATTCCAAGATTGGGCAGCTATAACGGGGAAGCTAGAACCGCCAGCTGTAGTCCGTTTATATCTAGGAACCTCCAAGTGTAGGCATTGGCTGATCACGTGACTTGTTTCTAAGAGTGAAGGACTTTGAGGTCGTCTCATGTACTGCTAGTGACCATCATTTAATGAAGGTGCAATGGTGGGAGAAGGGGAGGGTGGAGGGAAAGTGGGCAGTGCTGGACGTGGAAACGGAAAATGGGGGATGTTGGCTTAGTATGTCTAGGGCAAAACAGAGGATACTTATTGGCTGTTAGACAGGAATGGGAAATGTGATGAGGGAGTTTGTGTAAACTTACCAGTAGACTAATTGCCAATTCTCCATTCCTATATGGTTAAAGGTTATGATTTTGGTCCTATTCAGGTGAAGCATAGCCACGTGCATAATAAGATTGTGGTGGGGAAAAAAGGGCTCTTAAAAAGTCATTGAGATTGGTGAACCATTGTGGTGGCGATCAAGCAGGGCTCAAAGGTTACAGGCAAAAAAATACCTATAAAAACTGGCTCCGAGGACATAAAGCAGTGATGCTGTAGTACAATGCCGAAGAGAGGCTGAGGGTAATCTGCAAAATAAATATGGGTGAAACATGGAAGCTAATTAAATCTTACTATGAGGCACAGGATGCCCATCAGGCTAATGTAGTATGTAGGACTGTGTGGGTGATACACTTCAGAAACCTATATTTTCGTTGAACGAAGAGAAAGATGGGAGGAGTCTATGACTCCTTACTGTAGGGAATAAAGAGGAAGAAGGGAGGGGTTTACTATCCGACACTGATTGGCTAATACCACAGACAACCACAGATCTAATAGATCTAATAAAAAACTGAGCACATCGCATGCCCCAGGCCAAGATGGGCTAACAAATGTAATGCTCAAGCAAGACCCAGACTTTTGGGCAAGTTTCCTAAAAACTATCTTTGATAGGATAATAAGAGTCAGGGCCCTCCCGCCATCATGGGTGCAAGCTGTGGTGGTCTCAATATTTAAGAGAGGCAGTAGAGATGACCCGGTTACCTATGGCCCATTGCCCTCTTGGATGTGCTGTTAGAAATCTAAGGTAGCTGTCTTTTGAGGAGACTAAATGATTGGTCTGAAGCGACTAGCCACCGGGATCCCTACTAGACAAGCTTTCTGAAGGGCCTGGGTATTAGCCCAAATGTGGCCATGCTCTCTATCCTTAAAGGGAGGGCATTAGAGAGTAAAGGAAAGATATTTGTGGCATTTGTGGATTTTGTCCAGACATTTGACAGTAGGAATAGATCAATACTCTGGTCCTAATGATGTAATAGAATATGTACTGCCCCCGCACAAGGGAACCACTCAGAGAGTAAGATTAAACAGGACAGGCCTCCTAACAGAAGACATTCAGACGTAGAAAGGCTTAAATCCAGGGTGCCCAATTGTGCCCACCCTGTACAATCTATAAATCTCAGATTTGGCCCAGACTCTGGCCAAGGCAATTGCATTTCCTTCGGAATTTAATGGGATCCCAGTGGGCCACATTCTATATGCTGATGACCTGGTACCTATGGACCAGACTCAAATAGGACTTCAGCGGTTGTTTGGAATGCTAGAAGAGTATTTAAAAGAGAACGAGCTGACCATGAACACAGCCAAAACGAAAATACTGATCCTGGATAAGCCTCAATCTAAATCTAGACCCTGATGGTATATTGGACAAGGGTAAGTAGAAGTGGTAGAAACATCTAAGTATCTGGGTGTGTGTATTGATGTACGTAAGACTGAAACAAAATCAGTGGAATTGCTGAGAGGAAAGGCTAATACACTGGTAGCCTAAACTGGAATTCTAAAGAAAAGCTACTGTAGGTTTTCGATGAAACCCTTAATAGATTTTCACAATGTAAAAGTAACAGCGGTGCTAGCATTCAGTTTAGAGGACTTGTTTTTCATTCTGAAAATGATCTGGCCAGTGACTGAAGGTCTGTTTTGGGCCTTCCTAAACCCACACTGATCCAGATAATTCAGCGGGAATTGGGGCTAACGTCACTGAGGGGTGTAGTCAAGTGGAAGTCCCTCTCACTTTCCAGGAAATGTGTCTCGGAAAATCCACCCTAGATACTGAAACTAATAAGAGATTAAATCAATTCGGGAAGATCAATGGCCATTAGGAATTGGAAATTGCAATGTGAAGAACTGCTGGGTAAAACCTCAGTTTCTGTAGGAGATCTGAGGTCAAATCCAATGAAGGTTAAGAAAAACTGATGGCGAGCAGATTGGATTGAGACCTTGGTTGAGGCTAGCAAATTTAATTTTTTTAAAACTTAAAGCTTGTGTCAAGGGCCGCTGGTACGCTCCCCAAATATCTTGCCAAATGTCCAAATAGCTCACATAGATCTCGATTCATGAGTCTGAGATTTGACCTTTATCAATCTGGGGAGGTTTTAGCAGCTAGGACAGGTAAGGACCGCAAAGCAGTGATCTGTCGGTTTTGTAAGAGTGAGGGACTGGTGGAGACTACTTGCCACTTGGTCCTATATTGTAGACATTTCATTGATGTAAGAACAAGCATTCTTGGCGGTTATCTGAATGAGGCAACAACTCTAACAGTGGATGAGTTATGGAGCCTTACAATGAGCAGAGAGTGTTTCCGAGGAGTTTTGCAATATTGAACATGGTAGATAAGATATTTGGTAAACAATTAGGTCCTGGTGTGGGGGATTTGCTATGTCAATATTGATAAAGTTTTGGATGTAGGTTGATGGATTTTAATGGTGAATTTGAATGACAAATAGGATTCATGCACGGGGGATTTTCTTTTTGTTTCTCATGGATTTCTGGGGATTTTATGTCTTTTGTGTTGTTCTGTTTTGCTGTATAATTGTATTGTAGTTGTAATAGTTTGCAAAAAGGTTTCTTGGTTAAACTAATTAATTGCAATACAAAAATAAAATTAAAAAAGTGATAGAAATCACACAACTACACATGCCACCTTCTTTGTCGCTCACCGTTAACATCAATTATACAAATTAGTTAAGAAAAAAAACACAAATCACTATTCTTTACTTTCTACATATTTCCCTTCAAGAAATAATTAAACTGATGAATAACCAATAGGGTTTCAAGATTGGTACAAATACATATGGCAATTATGATTTCACCCCCACTTTTGGTTTAAAATAAACACAGGGTGATTTAGCAGTTTGTTTTCCAGACCCCCCTCTACTTTGGTCTGTGTTCGGGCGGTCGGACAGAAAAATGATATGATATGATATGATATGACATTTATAACACGTCTATACACAAGTGTTTCAAGGTGTGACGAGGCAAGTGGGGAACAGAGGGAAGACAGAGTCAACGATACTAGGCCAGGTGACTTTGAGATTGTGCAAGTGCATGGGGCTGGGAATGATTTGGGGTATTTGGGGTTTCAGTAGGCTAAGGATCTACACAGTTTTCCTCCCTCCCCCACTATTAAGGGAAAGGATTTAAGGCAAGCAGATTCACCCACCTTTTGGTTTCCCAGGGCTCAGTTCTACTTACATAGAAAGCCTCTGTTTAAAGTTCAGGAAAGCTAGCTGCGTTTCAGGACACTCTGGAAAGTTAGGGCAGGGTTCTGGTCACGCCACCCTCAAGGATGGACTCTCGCTCTCCACCATAGGAACCAGTCAGCTCTTAGGCCTTCCTTGAAATAGACAGCTCCACCCAAATCCATTCTTAGCAATCTCCTATTTTGTATCCTTGTAGTTGTCAGATGTTAAGTTTCATCATTGCTCTTCAGTGGTACATTTCCCCTTGCTCTGTCTTCCTCCTAGTAGAGTCCCCCTTATATAGCAGCGATGACACCACCAGTTTCACAATCTTGAAGGAGTACCTTGCAAGAGGGCACAAATTATGATTGTACAGTTACCCTTCACTCTCATGCCCACTTCAGTCCCTCTCTACAGATTGGTTTAAGAGTCTGGAGGAGACATGTGGCAGCTTCATTTACAAGTCCCATTTGTTCTCATGTCAAATTGTTTTGGCAAAAACTAGTTGTGGCAAAACATCATAATTTTACCAATAACTGCCATAATATACATACTTTCTGATTTTGTCAGCCATGGGGAATTAAAAAAAGACAACAGCCAGGTCTGCACCATCTTGCACAGCCCTGTGGCAATTTTCTGCCATTTCCATAAAAAGCATATCAGTTATGTATATGTAAATTATTACTCATATTCCAAATGTTTCAATCCAGCCGTTCATCAAATCTCACATTTGGAACATTTTCAGATCAGCCAGAAACACATATTAGATGGCCATTACAGTTCCCTGAGACGCAGGTGGATGAATTTTATTTCTGCCAAATCACCTGGAAATTACTTTAAAAGTTCTACATAAATGAAGAAAAGCTGCCTTATGGTTGCTGCGAAAAAGGCCTAAGTTATAATAGTCCTTTTAAATTGATTATAAATCTTCATGTGGGACAAATGTCAATTCTCCTGTCTTCAGGCCATATGGCCATATGGTCTCACTGGTTCAGCCTGTAACCAGAGTTTTTATTATTCTCTTTTTGTTTGCAGCTTGCACATCACCCGCTTTTCTTCCTTCTTTTCTGGGGTCCCCGGGGCTCACACCGGACACCCATCTTGCCTCCAGGCTGGAAATTAAGGTGGTTAGTTCTCTAATAAAAGAAAAAAAAAAGAGGTTCAGTACTTTTTACACGCATATTTCCCCGGAACATTTACATAGAATGGACAACAACAACAACAGCATGCACGTATAAAAAGAAATTTTCACCATTTCACAAAATACATTTTGTTTATTTTATTTTTTTTCACCATGAGCACCAAGTAAATTACTCCCTGTTATATTAATATGTTTGTATTAGCTTACATCCGATTTTTCATCCTTCTTTTTCATTCCTCAGATGATTCCTCTGCTCGACTTTCATTTGGCTCCTCAATCAGTCGTAAAGCATCTGTGGGGTAACAGCTTTTCAACTGATTTATGTAGACCCATTTCTCTTCTGTCTTCTCCTTTTGGGATGCGGATCTTGTAGGCAACAGGTGATATTGTATCTACAATTTCAAAGGCACCACAACAAGATGGGAGAAATTGGCCTGATTTCTTTGAAAATTGTACATGTAAACATTGTCCCCTACCTCATAAATTGTCTTGGTGGTCTTTAGATCATATTAGGTCTTCATTCCTTCAGCCAAGTTTTCTAAATTGCGCTGAGTATAAGCAAAAGCATGCTGGAGGTGCCTCCTTAAATGTTCAATGTACTCATGAGTAGTGGACGCATTTATTAGTGTCTGCTCTTTAGCCCCATAGAGCAGATGCTGCGTTAATGCCATTTTTTGTCCGGTCATGAGCTCAGATGGAGACATCTTTGTTGCAGAAGATGGTGTAGACCTAATAGCCATCAAGACAAGCAGTAATCAGAGGTCCCAACTGAGTCCAGAGTCTGCCATGAACTTCTTTAAGATACTCACAATTGTTTTGTTGTATCTCTCATCTCCCCTCCTTGAGGCCCGGCAGTATGCAATGTGGAGTTTTCTTTTTACCCCTAGAATCTCCCACATCTTTGCCATCACCTCACTGGTAAAATGGCTTCCTCGGTCTGACTCAATCATTTGCGGGAGGCCAAAAAGAGAGAAGATGTGCTTGATCATTAGTGCAGCAGCTGTCTCTGCCTTATAATTTGGGGCTGGAAGACATTCTATTCACTTTGTGAACAAGAATATGACAGTCAACACGTACTTGTTTCCTCTAGAGGAGCGAATCACAGGCCCATTGAAATCGACTTCCAAATATGACCAAGGCAATGTTATTACCCTTGAGTTTAGGGCCCTTTAGGAATGTGCATGTAATGGATGGGATCACACAGAATAACTCTGACTCCAAATAACCGAACCAATTCAGGAAGATGGCAAAGTACAATTTATTATCAATTATCTAAAACAGGGAGTTTACAGCAAACATCAACAGACGTACACTCAGGTTCTCTCAGCAATTTTTCACAAAAACATAGTTATATAACAAAAATATATCAGAGGTGATGTCATACTAAGTGGCAAATAACAGAAAACCTACTATGGTTCGGGATAGGCTTAAGGGGAACATCTAAGTACACATTCTATAGGAACTAGGATTGTGATTGGCTGCCCACTCTCAGGTGGACAAAATTCGCCTTCCTCTAAAATATGTAATCTTCAAAAACTTTAGAAACAAAGTTTGTCAATGGTTTTCAAACTATAAGGTCTTTTGTTATATGGATCACTACAATTGGTTGGCATGCTTGTGCCAGGTCTGGAACATTTGGTTCACTTAGCAGCATGTAAGCTCAGACCCAGGTGCAGGGAGAACAGGCATGACACTACCTCCCCACCCAATTAGCCCAGCATCTCTCATCACCCATGCCTTCTCCCATGAAGATTGTCTTTCAACCTGGCCTTGCAAAAGTATCCTTGTCTTCAGAATACATGGGAGTGCGAGCACTCACTATTGTGTTCTAGGACTCCAAGTCCAAACTCTATTCTCATCCTTAGCCCATTTGACAGGAGACAACGATCTGGTCCATTTTGCAGGTTTTTAAATACTCTAAATGAATAAAACGTGGCACTCATGGAGTTCTTTCTTTGCACTTTAACAAGGGATGATTCATCCTTTCCATTTTTGCTCCTTTCAAGAATAGATAGCTGACCAACGCTGGTTCAGTCTGGACTCCAAGCCAGACAACCCCACCATGTAGCTCCACGATTCAGCTTATTCTTGCTGCGACACAGTGTTCCCTTTCTTCTTCATGGGTCCTGGCTTACCAAATTCATGACACCGATGTCCAGTTTCTATACAATGGTGGGTTTGCCTGCCTTCTATTCACTATGTGTAGCCAGCTTCTATGATGACTTAATCTACTTGCGTTTCAACGTCTGTACAATTATTGAATGTTTGATTCTTTGCAGCACTTTGTGCATGCGTAAACTTCCTTCTCGTATTTAAAAGTTCTCTTGGTTCTTTACTTCATTCGTTCTGGAGAATCCATACATCTTCTTCAACCAGTATCTCAGAGTGTCGTGGTATATTTCTTGTGAGGTCACCAGCTTCTTTCTTTGCTCATTTTCATATTTCTTCAGGGACTTCCTGCTTTAGGTTGTCATCACTTCGGGATACACTTGATAAGGTTGTCTCAATGGGTATCGTTTTTCAAACACACGCTGCGATACTGGCACAACTGCTGGTGTCAAACACGGCACAATCTGAGGTCTCCCACAGAGGTAGGGTGGCAGGGTTTCCTGCAGAGGCATGCAGCTGCTCCCCTACATTCCCCCCTCTGGTTGAGTCCTCGACCACCTCCTCAATCATTTCCACATCCTGGTATTTTCTCTTGAAGTGTTTCTTTGATCCATATCTTCATCACCACCCTCAGGGTGCCTGCTGATTTGACATGTTCAGCTACACATTGTCCATTCGGGGTACAATAGAACCATCATTCTATGTACTTCTTATGATTCTTCCGATACAAGAACTTCATTCCCTCAGGTGCTATAACACTGGCCTCTATGTATTACCTGACAGCGTCATCAGTCAGCTCCTTGGCATTTGGTTCAGTTTTGACATCAATAATGTTCTTCATTCCTACAACCCTTTGTGCCATTTTCTTGCACTGGGCAATCGCCATCCTGACTACACAGAATCCAAACATTACTAACACCAGTATTACTCCAAGAACCTTAAATATATTTTGTAAATCACTGTGGAATCCATGAAAACAAAGAGGCAAACCAGCTGTCATATTCAATTTCATCTGTCTCGTCTTCCATTTCGGCATGCAGTTCTGTCAACAAAGTTATGGCCTCTGTCAAGATTCCATTCTGGTCATCGTGAGAATGTTTGAATGGGCAACATGATGGCCCAATTTTGGCACACACTCCTCCCATTGCTGTGATTGTATCAAGGACATATCGGTTCTGGATGGTCATCAGCCGTATCGCCTTCAGTTCTTCTTTAATAGTGTTGAATTCCCATATGGTAGCATTGATTGTCTACAAAAGCTCCCATCTGGTGATCTGTAACCATTTGACATTTGCTACTGTCTAAATTCCAGGCATGAATATAGCTGTCATTATCATAGAGGTATTGCTGAACAACGTGTGCTCCTCAGGAATAGTGTCAAACACTGTTATTGATTTGGCTGAGAATTCATTTTCTCTTTTCATCCATCAGAGTTTGGGTGATCTTATTTTTCTCAAGTGGGCATCCAATTTTGGAAATTCACCAATGTTTAGATCGTTCTGAGGAATCACTAATGCTGGAACATGGATGAGTACCAGGGAACATACTACATCCATATCCTTGGGCAACTTCATATAGGTTCTAGATCCTCAAGGGTTGTAGATCCTCAAGCCCAATTTTGATTGATATGAATGGCTGTCCCTTCTCCTAGTCTGGGTATGTCAATTGTGGTCTGGCATTCGTTTTTATATCCCACAAGGTTCTTTCCATGTCTTCGGAAGCATAGTGTTGCATTAACCAATGGGATTACAACTACTGGGCCTGATTGGTCTTCTACGCATGTCAATAGTTTAGAGTGCTTGGCCCATGATTTTAAACATTCATCATTCACTCTCTGCGCTTCTTGCACATAGTCTGTCTTTAGAAGATGAGCTGCACAGGACACCATTCCTTCTTCCCATCCCTTCTTGGTATGCACTCGTCCATAGATCAACATTGGAGTTTGTTCCCAACATCCAGGTGATCCAGCTATTTCCGTCACATCAGGACAATTAATTTTCTTCATTTCTTCGAAGATCACCTCATCCTGTCTTGCAGCAGGATACACAAGCATATTGCTTTTCCACCCATGCTCCTTCTCTATTTGATATAATCATCCTTATATGGAAACGATCATCTTGATCTCCATCGCAAGGTCACCCAACTTCCTTGAAACTGCCCTTTAGTAGTGTAGCAGTGCATACTGCAAGATGGCTGAAGCATTTTGCATTGTGTGCTGAAACCTCCTTTGAAATGAAAGTCGTTACGGTATTCATGGCATAGGGGATGAGAGAGCAAACATAGCAACTCTCATCAGATGATCTTTCCCCCACCTTTTTCATGTGTTGATATCACATGGTATTCCCCAGGTGAGCTGCATTATCTAGATATGTATTTATCCCTTCATTATCTTGATCTGCATCTCTTTTATGTCTCCCAATATATTTATAGAGATAAAAGATTTTGTCATTATTTGTTTTCATAGTGGGGAGATCCATAAGAGCTCTTTCTTCGGTATAAACATTGAGATGATAGAGACAGTGAAAGTTAAGGAACAGAAAGACAATGAGAACAATCATGCAAATATGTATCATGCATACAGATCTGGGTAACCATTTTTCGCACCATCCTACTGCTTGCTGAAATTGGTCATTCTCAATGATCATACCATTTTCTTCATTGATTGTTCAATTATAGCAATAAGGAGTCTTCTTATCACTGGACCATTTGCTGGACTACAGTATCTTTATTCCCTCCTTGCTTCGTATCTTCACAGGAACTGCTGTTCCATACTCCATACTCCTCGCCTTCCCCTTTCTCCTCCCGCTTCCTGCCTGGTGTCCTGTCTCTGCCTTAAAGGGGCAGAGACCCGTAACACTGGGAATGGGTGACACAGAGTAGCCTTTCATGTTTGAGGTTGATGTATTACAAGTGCTTTAACATATGCCGGTTTGAGGCTGTGCCTGGAAGAGATTGTGTGTGTGTGTTTAGCTGTCTTTTGGTACCTGTGTGTGGTGGAGTATGTGCTTTTTGCGATAATTCGGTTTCTTGTACAATCTGGTGGTATGGAATTGCTGTAAGTGTGTGTGTGTGTGCATGTACCTGCCTGCGTGTGTGTATGTGTTATGTGATGAGGCAGTATGGTTGTGCGCTTCCACTTTTGTTCTGAGTCCGTTTGTTGTATTTCCCTCCTTTCCTTAATGCTTCCTGGGAGGGGCTGGGGATGTGTTGTCATGTATTTATGTTTCAGCGGTTATGCTTAGATAGGGTCATGGCAGCGCCAGTGAGTTGAAAGCTGAGGGAGTGATGTTTGTGAATGGTGTTTGAGATTTTCAGCAATGGTAGCTGCAGGGTGTACTGGCTGAAGTTGAATGTGCATGTGGGAGTAAGCAATAATAATGACATTTCATGATGTACCTTTAGTGCCAGAGTGATTTATTCACCATCTTTCATTGCAAAGCTAACCATCTGATCCACCTGATCAAAAGAAGAAGCAAGAGCTATCAGCCCAGCTCATATGACCCTTCACTGATGCCTTCCAGGAAACATTGGTGGTGAATGTGCCTGACCTACCCTTCTTTTTTTGGGAACAGGACTTACAGGGGATGTAACGGTTTGTTGAGAAGCCACCCTCAACACGGGGAGTTCCTTCCCTCTGCACTAAGATGTTACGCAACACACAGTTTAATTGATTATTTTATTCAGCCCTACTTCAGACCCATTTCATGCCCCTTCGATCTCCCCCCCTGAGTTACCAATGAGCCAAGAACCAGGCCGGTGTTCAGGAAATATATTTGTATTTATTTAAATTTGCGTTCCAGTTTTTTCTGCTGGAAAGAAAGCATTACATGGTGTGTCCTCACTGTGTGTCTATCACATCAAGAGTTTTTATGAACTCAGAAAGAGGTGCGGAGCGCCAGTGTAGAGTCCTGTGCAGAGTCCGGTCACTCAGAAGTGAGGCTGTCCGGGGAACATCGAATCGTGGCCGAGCGCAAGATCCTTAAGAAGTGGAAGAGGGACAGCTCCAATTCCTGACACACAGACAGAGAGGGCAAAGGAGAACAATGGTAAGCCGGGAGGGCAAAGGAGAACAATGGTGAGAGCAATGGTAAGCCGGGACTTTCAGTGAAAATGCTGATGGTAGAGATTGCAGCAAGCGGTTCACCGCTGAATATATGTGCTCTACAGATGTTTGTATGGTCTCCCGGCCCAGATCCCCACTCCTCTGTTCTGACACAGAGGAACTATCTACTCACTGGCAATGCCGAGCTTGGGCGGGTCACTCCCGATGAATTGTCTGAACGTTCCGTGGCGGAAGCGGCTTCAGAGTAAGGGAGCACAGGGTTGGTGGAAGGTGTACAGGCTAGCTCTCCAGCCTAAAATCTAATGAAATTGGGAGAGGAACTCCTAGCGGGTCTCGCTATACCGCTACGGCATGCACAGACCTAGCTGCACCTTCGGATGAACCACGTGATTTGGTGAGGGCTTTTGGTTGAACGAGACACTCAAATGCTGGCCACCACAACTTTCAGCATATTGGCAAAAGCTCAAGTCCATGCAAAAGAATGAAAGGATAAACCAGACCTCCAGTTGCCATAACCAACATTGTTATCGCTAGTATGTGAGTCACAAGTGGTTTTGGTGGATAAAAGCTTGTGTGATGGAGAAGAGTTTGCATAGCGAAATAAGGGAGCGATTGTGGAAGTGGCTTGTGGACTCGGTCCACTCTTTTGGTCCATTTTTGGGAGATATACCCAAATCAGAGGGCTTGGAAAAGGCTGCCTCAGCGGAGGGGTGTTCAAGGAAGAGCTAGCCAGTTGAGGCCCGACATAACAAACATGGAAAATCTAGAGGGAATGGGTGGGGGAGTTTCTGTGGAGAGCAGCAAGTCATGGCTTGGCCTCGTCCTATGTCCTAGCTTTGGCAATGGCAGGTAAGCCGGCAATACTAGAAAGCACGGGGGGGAGATGGTTTTACAGGGGGCCTCCTCCCATCTTTGCCATATCTACCATTCTGGCCTTCAAGTCAGTCTTGCTGGTTTGCAAACCGGCTGCCATTAAAGCCCCCAATTGGAGGGAAGATGGCTGTGACTTCCAACATCAACAGTCGAGCACCCCAGACCAACCAGCCTTTAATGCAGCTAGGACCAGAGATAAGGCAATCGAACGTTCTTTGAAGAGAGACATTGCCAGAATAAAAGAGATGATTAAGTTGGTGGAGACAAGAAGTTCACCGACAAGTAGTAGGAAGACTGCCTCCTTGGGGCTCCAGAGAGTGTGCCCTGCTATGGAGGTGGATATTGAAGCCATGTATGATAAGTTGGACAAAACATTGGGAGAGTTGGGGAAAGATATCCCGAAATCGCCCGATAAGATGGATAAGGATCCTGCAGGTAAATGGGTTGGTAAGAACCCCCCCGAGAGGAACAAAACACAGAGAACAGGAATGGAGGAGGCAGTCGCCAGCAAAACTCAAACATCACAATGTAGGAGATCATTTGAGAACAGATTGTAGCAATGGGATGTCTATCTTGACTCTGGCAGTCGCCCCCTTTTTGAAAATGTATGAGTCAGTTAATTACACCCTTAAAGATATAGCTACACTCTAGCAATGCTGCATAGTAAGGTGCTTTTTATTGAGGGTTTCATTATAGCCCCCAAACCGTGGATAAACAAGCTGTGCGGCAGAAATCCCAATGGAACATCGGACCATGTCAGTCGGAACACAGTGCTGGACAAACGACTCCCATAACAAAATTGACTGCGCAGTACCTTCAATGGAAGGAATCCAAATGGTGACGTCTATTATACCCAGCTAAAAAGCATTTACAGAGCCAAATATAACTGAAGATCCAGGAATTCCAAAGTTAACCAGGCTGGAAGTGGGTAATGCTTCAGTAAGGGTTCTTGAATTTATAACAATAGAAGATGTGGAAGCCGAAGTGCCGGCCATGAGCCACGGTCCAGTGGCGGCATATCCATTATTTGTACAGAGACAGCGAGAAAAGGCTGGAAAGGAAGGCAGCGGAAGGCTATAACTCAAAAAGCAAATCGGCTCTGGAAATCAAAGTGGGACGTCGGTGCCTTACATTCTGACCAATCAGTCAACCTCGCCTTCTAAGCAAGGGAACAGCAGAGATAATTTGAAGGATGTAGGGTTAGGGTTGAAGAAAGTAAGAACCTGGACTGATGCAAACACTGAGAAATCTGTTGCGCTGAACAACGCTACCCGTGAGGGGGCTTTGGAGAGAAACTCTGAGGATCATGATAGATCTATAATTTGGTCAACTTATTGTATGAGTTCGGAGGAACAGGATGAGAGTCCCCGGCGATCAGTCAGGGAGGGGCCTGTTTCCTGAGATTCACCCATGGGTGTTGATCCTGCAGGCCTGGCTATCTCTGGATGCAGATCAGTGTGCGACAAAGAGAAATGTTGATCACTGTAAATCTCATCTTTGCCTCGCATGGGACAGAGGGACTCAAAATACCCCACAATGATGGGTCCGGAGAGAAGGTACCTGGAAGATATTACTGAGGTCCCTGTATTAGAAGTTTGCACACAGACTAACGCTAAGAAACTGGAATCTGAAATTCCAACACCAACCCTGCCGGTTGAAGGAAGTCAATACGAAAGGTCATTCGAAGAAAACATGTTGGCATGGAGGGTGGAAGCGAAACTGAAAACTGAGTCTGAGCCCTGAAATTACAGAGCTCAATCGATTGGGCATCAAAAAGATGGGCACAGGTGCCTGAAACTGGAAAGACTCATTGATCGAAATGAGGGAACAATATTAAATAGACAGAATGTCATGGCTCTGCTCAATTGCATCCCAAGCTTGCGAAAAGTACTTTTAGAAGATCTCCAGGTAATTGAATTTGTGGATGAAGTACGAATGGACGCAGTGTTTCTCCACATCCAGTTGGCAGTGGTGAAACATACCCTACTGGCGGCGAGCTGGAGTTTTTCGCATGCTGGCCTTTGATTTAACTCCAGCATTGGGAGACCAGGAATAAGCTGGAGGCCCTCCTTCAATTAAGGCCCTGGTAAATGGAGCAGTCTGAGGAGAAGTTTGGTCTAATTCACTTCAGAAGGCAAAGAGGCGATCATAGGGTCTTGCACGCTTACAGGGCCCATTGTATTAAGCCCTGTATTGCTTCCAAATCCAGGAGGAGAAGGAGAGGCATTCGACGGTCAGTGGTGTCCCAAGCTTCGGTGTAGGAGATAAGCTAAATAATGTATATGCTGCAGTCTTCAACAAGACACAAGAAATAACCTTACATAGCCCTCCACAATAGTCCCATATACGATAGCAAACGGAGAAGGGAAACTCCAGGCTGTGGACCTTGTCATCCTGGAATTTGAGGCGATTTGCGCATCTTTTCAACAAAGGGAATATAAACCTAGACAGCTTTGATATTATCTGCTTGCAGGAAACATGGCTGAGAAGTGTACCAGTCTTGGATGGTTTCACGGTCATAATAAATCCAGCAAACCGTGGCATAAAAAGCAGGTCAGAAATAGCCCGGGTCTGGTTGTAAATAATTCAGTGAACCCAAACACGTTTACGGAAAGTTTATCTGTGCAATGGAATCCTCCTAAAACTGGCAAGGGAACGGAAAAGGCTCAAGGATGGTCATTACCACTATTAAATATGTACTGAAACACTGAGGCGATGAATATCGAGGAGTTTATTTATGGGCTATTCCTCGCTACTGGTACATGCGGCATGTACTCCTAGCAGTAATGTGATTGTGTGCAGCGATTTTGACTTGACATGCCTAAGTACCATGGGGGCAATTAATATTGGGGATAAAATAAGCAAATCACAATCAGAGGAAAGAGGTCCAGATTAATGAGCTCAAGAGATTTGTTGTTGCTGAAGGGTTACTTTCCAGGAGATAGGCGATGTAGACCACCATAGCCAAGAGGTACACAAACAGCTGTCATTGACCATGTATTTGCATTACATTTGTTTGTTTGTTTGATAAAGCACAGCCAAAACCCTCAGGTAGCTGGGCACGAGCTTTAACTTTAACTTTAACTTTAATACATTTGTATAGCGCGACCATGAACCCGAAGGCGTGAGGGCACTACAGAACACAGATAACAAAAACAGGAAACATATTCATAATGTAGGGCTGAAAGAGATTATATCACTGGCATATCGGTCGTTTAGTGGATCAGGTCGGTCTTTAATCTTTTTTTAAAGAATTCTAAAGAATTCTAAGGAGTCCATGGATCTTAACTCCAGCGGGAGAGCATTCCAGAGAGAAGAAGGCTGAATTGGTTGTTCTGACAGTGTGGCACTTAGGTTCAGATAGAAGAAATAAGTTATTTGACCTCAGTGCTCTTGTGCTAGTTCTTATGGATAATAGCTGTTGTAAATATCCAGGCATCTTCCCAGATCTGCACTTATGTACAATAGTCAGGGTGCGGAATAGAAATCTAGAGGCCACAGGCAGCCAGTGCAGCTCACGTCTCGCTGGTGTAACATGGTCTCTGTGTTTGAGTTTCATAACGGCTCTAATAGCCCCATTTTGGCAGATTTGCAGCCTGTTACATTCAGATTTATTAATTCCCATAAGAAGGCTCGAGCAGTAATCTATTTTAGAGCCTACTATTGCTCTCGCGATAGTTTCTGCATTGTCCTGTGAGATAAGAGGCCTTAGATGTGTTAGAAGCTTAATGTAGTATGCACATGATGAGACAATACTACTGACATGCTGTTTCATAGACAAGTGTTGGTCGAAAGTCACTCCCAGGCTTTTTACTTTTTTTAGAGGTTTGATGGATTCTTCTCCCAGCTGGAAGTTGTTATACTGTGGACCAAGTTTAATAATAGTATGCGGTGAGCCGACTACCAGTAGTTCAGTTTTGTTCAGTGCTAACTTATTATGAACCATCCAGGTTTCAATTATAGTAAAATCTTTATTAATGGCAATTTCATCCAGTCTGTGGGACCCTTGAAGCGGGATGACACATTGAGTGTCATCCGCATAGTTGGTAAATATAATGTTCTCATGGTCGAGCATTGCAAACAAAGGAGCCGTGAATATATTGTAAAACAGGGGGAAGTGCAGGCACCCTGAGGAACACCACAGGTTGTAACAATAGACTCAGATTCGGCATTGCCTTGGAAGACTCTGCTAACTCGATTGTTGAGAAATGACAAAACCCATTTGCAAGCTAGTGGGGAGAAGTTGGCCACTTCAGAAAACCTGGTGGCCATGATATCATGGTCCACCAGGTCGAAAGCCACGGAGAGATCTAGCAGCATAAGTAGAGATGCCTCCTTATTATCCATACGTGCCATCGATTTGGATTTGAGCTCAAGTAGCGCGGTTTCGGTGCCATATCCAACTCGAAATCCTGACTGATGGTCATTAAGGATGGGGTATATTTTTAGATGATCAGCAATTTGTATGTACGCCACAAGGTCCAGAATCTTAAGCAAGAATGTTGTGTTGGTGATAGGGCGATAATTGTTTGGTATGTCAACTGAGAGGCCAGGTTTTTTTCAAAATTGCCATAACCCAGGATTTCTTAAGATCCTGAGGTACCGTGCCGGTAGATATAGAACCATCAAGGATACTTAAAAGCTTAGTTACAGGGTAGTTATATACATACATACATAGAAAAAATAGTTATATACAGTGATAAACATAGTTGTTACAGCACAATTTACAATGGTACCAAAAGGTCCCAAATTTATATACCAAGAAATTGAATCGTGTGGCACAATGGAGCCTATACAGTTGGAATGGTCAGACACAACAGTCATAATATAGAATATACAGTCAAGGTGTGGGTGCAGCAGGGATCAGTTAGGTGGTGAGGAGGTCAACAAGAGTAGGCATCATTAGTCCGTAACCAGCATAGCACTTTTCGCCTAAATCTGGAATAGGGTTAGTCTATTCTGAGCTCTAAGGGGAGTCCATTCCAAGATTGGGCAGCTATAACCGGGGAGCTAGAACCGCCAGCTGTAGTCCTTTTATATCTAGGAACCTCTAAGTGTAGGCATTGGCTGATCGCGTGACTTGTTTCTAAGAGTGAAGGACTTTGAGGTGGTCTCATGTACTGCTAGTGACCATCATTTAATGAAGGTGCAATGGTGGGAGAAGGGGAGGGTGGAGGGAAAGTGGGCAATGCTGGACGTGGAAACGGAAAATGGGGGATGTTGGCTTAGTATGTCTAGGGCGAAACAGAGGATACTTATTGGCTGTTAGACAGGAATGGGAAATGTGATGAGGGAGCCTGTGTTAAACTTCCCAGTAGACTAATTGCCAATTCTCCATTCCTATATGGTTAAAGGTTCTGATTTTGGTCCTATTCAGGTAAAGCATAGACACTTACATGATAAGATTGTGGTGGGGAAAAAAGGGCTCTTAAAAAGTCCTTGAGATTGGTGAACCATTGTGGTGGCGATCAAGCAGGGCTCAAAGGTTACAGGCAAAAAAATACCGATAAAAACTGGCTCCGAGGACATAAAGCAGTGATGCTGTAGTACAATGCCGAAGAGATGCTAGGGGTAATCTGCAAAATAAATGTGGGTGAAACATGGAAGCTAATTAAATCTTACTATGAGGCACAGGATGCCCATCAGACTAATGTAGTATGTAGGACTGTGTGGGTGAGACACTTCAGAAACCTATATTTAACGGGGAACGAAGAGGAAGATGGGAGGAGTCTATGACCCCTTACTGTAGGGAATAAAGAGGAAGAAGGGAGGGGTTTACTATCCGACACTGATTGGCTAATACCACAGACAACCACAGATCTAATAGATCTAATAAAAAAACTGAGCACATCGCGAGCCCCAGGCCAAGATGGGCTAACAAATGTAATGATCAAGCAAGACCCAGACTTTTGGGCAAGATTCCTACAAACTATCTTTGATAGGATAATAATAGTCAGGGCCCTCCCGCCATCATGGGTGCAAGCTGTGGTGGTCCCAATATTTAAGAGAGGCAGTAGAGATGACCCGATTACCTATCGCCCTATTGACCTCTTGGATGTGCTGTTAGAAATCTAAGGTAGCTGTCTTTTGAGGAGACTAAATGATTGGTCTGAAGCGACTAGCCACCGGGATCCCTACTAGACAAGCTTTCTGAAGGGCCTGGGTATTAGCCCAAATGTGGCCATGCTCTCTATCCTTAAAGGGAGGGCATTAGAGAGTAAAGGAAAGATATTTGTGGCCTTTGTGGATTTTGTCCAGACATTTGACAGTAGGAATAGATCAATACTCTGGTCCTAATGATGTAATAGAATATGTACAGCCCCTGCACAAGGGAACCAGTCAGAGAGTAAGATTGAACAGGACAGGCCTCCTAACAGAAGACATTCGGATGTAGAAAGGCTTAAATCCAGGGTGCCCAATTGTGCCCACCCTGTACAATCTATAAATCTCAGATTTGGCCCAGACTCTGGCCAAGGCAATTGCATTTCCTTCGGAATTTAATGGGATCCCAGTGGGCCACATTCTATATGCTGATGACCTGGTACCTATGGACCAGACTCAAATAGGACTTCAGCGGTTGTTCGGAATGCTAGAAGAGTATTTAAAAGAGAACGAGCTGACCATGAACACAGCCAAAACGAAAATACTGATCCTGGATAAGCCTCAATCTAAATCTAGACCCTGATGGTATATTGGACAAGGGTAAGTAGAAGTGGTAGAAACATCTAAGTATCTGGGTGTGTGTATTGATGTAAGCAAGACTGAAACAAAATCAGTGGAATTGCTGAGAGGAAAGGCTAGTACACTGGTAGCCTAAACTGGAATTCTAAAGAAAAGCTACTGTAGGTTTTCGATGAAACCCTTAATAGATTTTCACAATGTAAAAGTAACAGCGGTGCTAGCATTCAGTTTAGAGGACTTGTTTTTCATTCTGAAAATGATCTAGCCCGTGACTGAAGGTCTGTTTTGGGCCTTCCTAAACCCACACTGATCCAGATAATTCAGCGGGAATTGGGGCTAACGTCACTGAGGTGTGTAGTCAAGTGGAAGTCCCTCTCACTTTCCAGGAAATGTGTCTCGGAAAATCCACCCTAGATACTGAAACTAATAAGAGATTAAATTAATTCGGGAAGATCAATGGCCATTAGGAATTGGAAATTGCAATGTGAAGAACTGCTAGGTAAAACCTCAGTTTCTGTAGGAGATCCGAGGTCAAATCCAATGAAGGTTAAGAAAAACTGATGGCGAGCAGATTGGATTGAGACCTTGGTTGAGGCTAGCAAATTTAAGTTGTTTTATAACTTAAAGCTTGCGTCAAGGGCTGCTGGTACGCTCCCCAAATATCTTGCCAAATGTCCAAATACCTCACATAGATCTCAATTCATGAGGCTGAGATTTGACCTTTATCAATCTGGGGAGGTTTTAGCAGCTAGGACAGGTATGGACCGCAAAGCAGCGATCTGTCGGTTTTGTAAGAGTGAGGGACTGGTGGAGACTACTTGCCACTTGGTCCTATATTGTAGACATTTCATTGATGTAAGAACAAGCATACTTGGCGGTTATCTGAATGAGGCAACAACTCTAACAGTGGATGAGTTATGGAGCCTTACAATGAGCAGAGAGTGTTTTCAGAGGTGTTTTGCAATATTGAACATGGTAGATAAGATATTTGGGAAACAATTAGGTCCTGGTGTGGGGGATTTGCTATGTCAATATTGAAAATGTTTTGGATGTAGGTTGATGGATTTCAATGGTGAATTTGAATGACAAATAGGATTCATGTACGGGGGATTTTCTTTTTGTTTCTCATGGATTTCTGGGGATTTTATGTGTTTTGTGTTGTTCTGTTTTGCTGTATGATTGTATTGTATTTGTAATAGTTTGCAAAAAGGTTTCTTGGTTAAACTAATTAATTGCAATACAAAAATAAAATTAAAAAAGTGATACAAATCACACAACTACACACGCCACCTTCTTTGTTGCTCACCCTTAACATCAATTATACAAATTAGTTAAGAAAAAAAACACAAATCACTATTCTTTACTTTCTTCAAATTTCCCTTCAAGAAATAATTAAACTGATGAATAACCAATAGGGTTTCAAGATTGGTACAAATACATATGGCAATTATGATTTCACCCCCACTTTTGGTTTAAAATAAACACAGGGTGATTTAGCAGTTTGTTTTCCAGACCCACCCCTACTTTGGTCTGTGTTCGGGCGGTCAGACAGAAAAATGATATGCTATGATATGATATAGCATTTATAACACGCCTATACACAAGTGTTTCAAGGTGTGACGAGGCAAGAGGGGAACAGAGGGAAAACAGAGTCAACGATACTAGGCCAGGTGACTGAGATTGTGCAAGTGCATGGGGCTGAGAATGATATGGGGTATTTGGGGTTTCAGTAGGTTATGGATCTACACAGTTTCCCTCCCTCCCCCACTATGAAGGGAAAGGATTTAAGGCAAGCAGATTCACCCACCTTTTGGTTTCCCAGGGCTCAGTTCTACTTACATAGAAAGCCTCTGTTTAAAGTTCAGGAAAGCTAGCTGCGTTTCAGGACACTCTGGAAAGTTAGGGCAGGGGTCTGGTCATTCCACCCTCAAGGATGGCCTCTCGCTCTCCACCATAGGAACCAGTCAGCTCTTAGGCCTTCCTTGAAATAGACAGCTCCACCCAAATCCATTCTTAGCAATCTCCGCTTTTGTATCGTTGCAGTTGTCAGATGTTAAGTTTCATCATTGCTCTTCAGGGGGACATTTCCCCTTGCTCTGTCTTCCTCCTAGTAGAGTCCCCCTTATATAGCAGCAATGACACCACCAGTTTCACAATCTTGAAGGAGTACCTTGCAAGAGGGCACAAATTATGATTGTACAGTTACCCTTCACTCTCATGCCCACTTCAGTCCCTCTCTACAGATTGGTTTAAGAGTCTGAAGCAGACATGTGGCAGCTTCATTTACAAGTCCCATTTGTTCTCATGTCAATTTTTTTTGGCAAAAACTAGTTGTGGCAAAATGTCATAATTGTACTAATAACTGCCATAATATACATATTTTCTGATTTTGTGAATCATGGGGAATTAAAAAAGACAACAGCCAGGTCTGCACCATCTTGCACAGCCATGTGGCAATTTTCTGCCATTTCCATAAAAGCATATCAGTTATGTATATGTAAATTATTACTCATATTCCAAATGTTTCAATCCAGCCGTTCATCAAATCTCACATTCGGAACATTTTCAGATCAGCCAGAAACACATATTAGATGGCTATTACAGTTCCCTGAGACGCAGGTGGATGAATTTTATTTCTTCCAAATCACCTGGAAATTACTTAAAAAGTTGTACATAAATGAAGAAAATCTGCCTTATGGTTGCTTTTAAATTGATTATAAATCTTCATGTGGGACAAATGTCAATTCTCCTGTCTTCAGGCCATATGGTCTCACTGGGTCAGCCTGTAACCAGCGTTTTTATTATTCTCTTTGTGTTTGCAGCTTGCACATCACCCTCTTTTCTTCCTTCTTGTCTGGGGTCCCCGGGGCTCACACCGGGCGCCCATCTTGCCTCCAGGCTGGAAATTAAGGTGGTTAGTTCTCTAATAAAAGAAAAAAAAGAGGTTCAGTACTTTTTACACGCATATTTCCCCAGAAGATTTACATAGAATGGACAACAACAACAGCATGCACGTATAAAAAGAAATTTTCACCATTTCACAAAATACAGTGTGTTTATTTTATTTTTTTTCACCATGAGCACCAAGTAAATTACTCCCTGTTATATTAATGTGTTTGTATTAGCTTACATCCAATTTTTCATCCTTCCTTTTCATTCCTCAGATGGTTCCTCTGCTCGACTTTCATTTGGCTCCTCAATCGGTCGTAAAGCATGTGTGGGGTAACAGCTTTTCAACTGATTTATGTAGACCCATTTCTCTTCTGTCTTCTCCTTTTGGGATGCGGATCTTGTAGGCAACAGGTAATATTTTATCTACAATTTCAAAGGCACCACAACAGGATGGGAGAAATTGGCCTGATTTCTTTGAAAATTTTACAGGCAAACATTGTCCCCTACCTCATACATTTTCTTGGTGGTCTTTAGATCATATTAGGTCTTCATTCCTTCAGCCGAGTTTTCTAAATTGTGCTGAGTATAAGCAAAAGCATGCTGGAGGTGCCTCCTTAAATGTTCAATGTACTCATGAGTAGTGGACGCATTTATTAGTGTCTGCTCTTGAGCCCCATAGAGCAGATGCTGCGGTAACACCATTTTTCGTCCGGTCATGAGCTCAGATGGAGACATCTTTGTTGCAGAAGATGGTGTATACCTAATAGCCATCAAGACAAGCAGTAATCAGATGTCCCAACTGAGTCCAGAGTCTGCCATGAACCTCTTTAAAATACTCACAATTGTTTTGGTGTATCTCTCATCTCCCCTCCTTGAGGCCCGGCAGTAGGCAATGTGGAGTTTTCTTTTTACCCCTAGAATCTCCCACATCTTTGCCATCACCTCACTGGTAAAATGGCTTCCTTGGTCTGACTCAATCCTTTGCGGGAGGCGAAAACGAGAGAAGATGTGCTTGATCATTAGTGCAGCAGCTGTCTCTGCCTTATAATTTGGGGCTGGAAGACATTCTATTCACTTTGTGAACAAGAATGTGACAGTCAACACGTACTTGTTTCCGCTAGAGGAGCCAATCACAGGCCCAATGAAATCAACTTCCAAATCTGACCAAGGCAATGTTATTACCCTTGAGTTTAGGGCCTTTTAGGAATGTGCATGTAATGGATGGGATCACACAGAATAACTCTGACTCCAAATAACTGAACCAATTCAGGAATATGGCAAAGTACAATTTATTATCAATTATCTAAAACAGGGAGTTTACAGCAAACATCAACAGACGTACACTCAGGTTCTCTCAGCAATTTTTCACAAAAACATAGTTATATAACAAAAATACATCAGAGGTGATGTCATACTAAGTGGCAAATAACAGAAAACCTACTATGGGTCGGGATAGGCTTAAGGGGAACATCTAAGTACACATTCTATAGGAACTAGGATTGTGATTGGCTGCCCACTCTCAGGTGGACAAAATTCGCCTTCCTCTAAAATATGTAATCTTCAAAAACTTTAGAAACAAAGTTTGTCATTGGTTTTTAAACTATAAGGACTTTTGTTATATGGATCACTACAATTGGATGGCATGCTTGTGCCAGGGCTGGAACATTTGGTTCACTTAGCAGCATGTAAGCTCAGACCCAGGTGCAGGGAGAATAGGCATGACACTACCTCCCCACCCAATTAGCCCAGCATCTTTCATCACCCATGCCTTCTCCCATGAAGATTGTCTTTGAACCTGGCCTTGCAAAAGTATCCTTGTCTTCAGAATACATGGGAGTGCGAGCACTCACTATTGTGTTCTAGGACTCCAAGTCCAAACTCTATTCTCATCCTTAGCCCATTTGACAGGAGACCACGATCAGGTCCATTTTGCAGGTTTTTAAATGCTCTAAATGAATAAAACTTGGCACTCATGGAGTTCTTTCTTTGCACTTTAACAAGGGATGATTCATCCTTTCCATGTTTGCTCCTTTCCAGAATAGATAGCTGACCTTGGCTGGTTCAGTCTGGACTCCAGGCCAGACAACCCCACCATGTAGCTCCACTTTTCAGCTTATTCTTGCTGCGACACAGTGTTCCCTTTCTTCTTCATGGGTCCTGGTTTACTAAATTCATGACACTGATGTCCAGTTTCTATACAATGGTGGCTTTGCCTGCCTTCTATTCACTATGTGTAGCCAGCTTCTATGATGACTTAATCTACTTGCGTTTCAACGTCTGTACAATTATTGAATGTTTGATTCTTTGCAGCACTTTGTGCATTCGTAATCTTCCTTCTCGTATTTAAAAGTTCTCTTGGTTCTTTACTTCATTCGTTCTGGAGAATCCATACATCTTCTTCAACCAGTATCTCAGAGTGTCGTGCTATATTTCTTGTGAGGTCACCAGATTCTTTCTTTGCTCATTTTCATATTCCTTCAGGGACTTCCTGCTTTAGGTTGTCATCACTTCGGGATACACTTGATAAGGTTGTCTCAATGGGTATCATTTTTCAAACACACGCTGCGATACTGGCACAACTGCTGGTGTCAAACACGGCACAATCTGAGGTCTCCCACAGAGGTAGGGTGGCAGGGTTTCCTGCAGAGGCATGCAGCTGCTCCCCTACATTCCCCCCTCTTGTTGAGTCCTCGACCACCTCCTCAATCATTTCCACATCCTGGTATTTTCTCTTGAAGTGTTTCTTTGATCCATATCTTCATCACCACCCTCAGGGTGCCTGCTGATTTGACATGTTCAGCTACACTCCAAGTCATGTAGTCACATTGTCCATTCGGGGTACAATAGACCCATCATTCTACGTACTTCTTATGATTCTTCGGATACAAGAACTTTGTTCCCTCAGGTGCTATAACACTGGCCTCTATGTATTACCTGACAGCGTCATCAGTCAGCTCCTTGGCATTTGGTTCAGTTTTGACATCGATAATATTCTTCATTCCTACAACCCTTTGTGCCATTTTCTTGCACTGGGCCATTGCCATCCTGACTACACAGAATCCAAACATTACTAACACCAGTATTACTCCAAGAACCTTAAATATGTTTTGTAAATCACTGTGGAATCCATGAAAACAAAGAGGCAAACCCGCTGTCATATCCAATGTCATCTGTCTCGTCTTCCATTTCGGCATGCAGTTCTGTCAACAAACTTATGGCCTCTGTCAAGGTTCCATTCTGGTCATCGTGAGAAGGTGTGAATGTGCAACATAATGGCCCAATTTTGGCACACACTCCTCCTTCCATTGCTGTGATTGTATCAAGGAAATATCAGTTCTGGATGGTCATCAGCCCTCAGTTCTTCTTTAATAGTGTTGAATTCCCGTATGGTAGCATTGATTGTCTACAAAAACTCCCATCTGGTGATCTGTAACCATTTGACATTTGCTACTGTCTAAATTCCAGGGATGAATATAGCTGTCATTATCATAGAAGTCTTAAGTCTTGCTGAACAACGTGTGCTCCTCAGGAATAGTGTCAAACGCTGTTATTGACTTGGCTAAGAATTAATTTTCTCTTTTCATCCGTCGTAGTTTGGGTGATCTTATTTTTCTCAAGTGGGCATCCAATTTTGGAAATTCACCTATGTTCAGATCGTTCTGAGGAATCACTAATACTGGAACATGGATGAGTACCAGGGAACATACTACATCCATATCCTTGGGCAACTTCATATAGGTTCTATATCCTCAAGCCCAATTTTGATTGATATGAATGGCTGTCCCTTCTCCTAGTCTGGGCATGTCAATTGTGGTCTTGCATTCTTTATTATATCCCACAAGGTTCTTTCCATGTCTTCGGAAGCATAGTGTTGCATTAACCAATGGGATTACAACTACTGGGCCTGATTGGTCTTCTACGCATGTCAATAGTTAGAGTGCTTGGCCCATGATTTGAAACATTCATCATTCACTCTCTGCACTTCTTGCACATAGTCTGTCTTTCGAAGATGAGCTGCACAGGACACCATTCCTTCTTCCCATCCCTTGTTGGTATGCACTCGTCCATAGATCAACATTGGAGTTTGTTCCCAACATTCAGGTGATCCAGCTATTTCCGTCACATCAGGACAATTAATTTTCTTCATTTCTTCGAAGATCACCTCATCCTGTCTTGCAGCAGGATACACAAGCATATTGCTTTTCCACCCATGCTCCTTCTCTATTTGTGTGGTCTTGATATAATCATCCTTATATGGAAACAATCATCTTGATCTCCATCACAAGGTCACCCAACTTCCTTGAAACTGCCCTTTAGTAGTGTAGTAGTGCATACTGCAAGATGGCTGAAGCACTTTGCATTGTGTGCTGAAACCTCCTTTGAAATGAAAGTTCTTACTGTATTCATGGCATAGGGGATGAGAGAGCAAACATAGCAACTCTCATCAGATGATCTTTCCCCCACCTTTTTCATGTGTTGATATCACATGGTATTCCCCGGGTGAGCTGCATTATCTAGATATGTATTTATCCCTTCATTATCTTGATCTGCATCTCTTTTATGTCTCCCAATATATTTATAGAGATAAAATATTTTGTCATTATTTGTTTTCACAGTGGGGAGAGCCATAAGAGCTCTTTCTTCCGTATAAACATTGAGATGATAGAGACTGTGAAAGTTAAGGAACAGAAAGCCGCAGCAGAGCGAAGGCCAGGAGCAAAGGCCTAGCTCGCTCTCAGCGGCTCCGCTGCGAGGGGACTTGCACCAGCTGACACGCCGTGCATCCCCCGCCCTGCATCTCGTAGCGCTGGAGCGCGCGAGAACAGCCGCCGACAAAGCCACCCACCGCTCTCTTCCCACCCGCGCCTCACTGAAGCCATCTGGTACCCCAGGACTCCTGAAGCTGCCTTTGGCCCCCACGGCCCCCACCGCCAACCACGAGGAGCCAAGACTACAGAATTCGAAAATGGCCGCCACGGCCGTTGCCATGACGACCATCCGGCAACATGTGCCAGCCAATGGCCTCCGATTCACCTACCAGGCCCGCCCCTCCACCCCTGCGTTATATGGGCTGGAGGGACACCGACAGGCGAAGCCGCAGCAGAGCGAAGGCCAGGAGCAAAGGCCTAGCTCGCTCTCAGCGGCTCTCCGCTGCTCGACCGCGCAGACCGCAGCCTCCAGATCCTTCCATCAAGGTAAGGGTCATGACCCGGCTCACCACCCGCATGCCATGCTACCCTGCACGCTCGCTACCAGGAACCTGCGGCTCAGGTCACGCACTTCTGCCTACCCCCCGCTCACTTCCACCCCTGGGGTTGCCTCCAGATTAGCCCGCCTTGGGGCCAGGATGTCCCGCTTTTACAGGGACCGCGGTGGCGTCATCCCCCATTGCCATGCTCCTGCACCCTGCAAGGCCCCTCCCTCCTTTACAGCCACTGATGCAGGGGCTTGCTCCCGCACTTCATCTCTATGGAAGGCCAACCACGCTACTCGCCTGCCTCCATCCATCCAGCAGCATAACCTGCGTCTACGCTCCCAACGGCACTCCGGTGTGGTGCCTCTTGGCCATCGGCTCACACCAAGATATGTGCCGACTCACCTCCTCACCTGGAACCACCCATCCCTGTCAGCCAAGCGGACCCTATTGGACCCTTCTCGTGTCACATACAACCGTGGCACCACTCCTGACCACGTCCAGCAATTCTTTGACCCCGCTCCTAATAAAGTGTCATGCAATATTCTGCCAGTATTGAGGCCTGCTGCCCCTGCCAACACTGCTGCGCCTGTCTCTAGGGCTGCTGCCCCAGGTAAAAGTGTTGCGCAATGTACCGTGGTGCCTGCTTATATGACTGCTGCCCCTGCTAATACTGTTGCGCCTTGTACTCTGTTGCCTGTCTCTATGATTGCTGCCCCAGGTAAAAGTGTTGCGCCCTGTACCTTGGTGCCTGCTTATATGACTGCTGCCCCTGCTAATACTGTTGCGCCTTGTACTTTGTTGCCTGTCTCTATGATTGCTGCCCCAGGTAAAAGTGTTGCGCCCTGTACCTTGGTGCCTGCTTATATGACTGCTGCCCCTGCTAATACTGTTGCGCCTTGTACTTTGTTGCCGGTCTCCATGACTGCTGCCCCTGGTATTAATGCTGCCCCCGGCCCTGTACCACCAACTCGCACTGTGACAACTCCAGCCACCACCGACCACACCCTGCAACCTAAGGACACCACACTATACTGTGCCCTAGTTAACGCACGGTCCCTGCCGGCGCACCCTCTCGATATTCACGACCTTATCACTTCTAATAAACTTGACCTACTCTTCATTAGTGAAACCTGGCTTAACGATACATCTGGCCCTGCCCTCTCACTTGCCATCCCGGAAGGGTATTCCATCCATAGACAAGATCGCTCCACTCATAGAGGTGGGGGGGTGGCTGTTATTGCCAAGGAGAATCTACAACTCAGAAGGATTCAAGCAAGGATTCAAGCAAGGATTCAAGTCTCCTAGGTGACTTTAACCTCGGTCTCTATGACTCTAAGGACTCCCACGCCACTGCCCTCAATAAAGCGCTCTCCAACCTTGGGTTCTCCCAATCTATCTCCAGGCCTACCCACTCTAAAGGGCGGACGCTAGATTGGGTTGCCCACCACAACTGCACCCTTGAGGTCAAAGACATCTCCCCTATCCCTTGGTCTGACCACCACTGCATCAAATTTGACATCTCCACTTCAAAAGGGCCGCTTAGACCAGCGACTTCCCTCCCTGCCGCACTCACCAGAAGCTCTCGGCAGCTCACAAAGGAGAACCTTACTAAACATCTCCTCGTACCTGCACTTTCTCCGCCCTTCTCTAATGATCCATCAATACTTGCTAAAGACTTCAAAAGGATCATCACCAAGGCCGTGGACACTGCAGCCCCTCTTACCCTCAAAAAAGCAAAAAAGGTCAAACATACCAATGCCTGGTTCACCCAGGAGCTCTCACAGCTACGTAAAAAAAAAAGAGCTGCACTCTCGGCCTGGAAGAATAACCCCAATGACACCACCAAAGCCGCTTTTAAGGCCCTATCCACTAAATACAAAATCTCCATAATCAAGGCTAAGGCGTCTTCCTTCAACACTAGGATTTCAGAAGCCAAATCAGGGACCAAAGAAATCTTCTCCATCTTTAGAGAGCTCGAGACCCCTGCGTCCCCCCCTTCTACTCTCCTAAAAGATGAAGCCTGGTGCAACAAAATTCAATCCGCCATGCTGGATAAATTGGACACTCTACACTCCAAGATCCTTGCACACCAAAAAGCCCTCAACAACCTTCTAGCCAAACACACTGGCTCCCCTGCTCCACCAGCTGACACCTGCCAAGCCCCTCTGTTTGAGTTCAAGGACATGACTGAATCCGAAGTCGCTGCCCTCCTTAGATCCATCAAGCCCTCCAACTGTAAAGGGGATGTCTGCCCAGCCCAGGTGATCAAGGATTGTGCCCCTGCCCTTGTCCCCCTCATCACTGCCTTCATTAATGCTTCATTCAAGTCTGGCCATGTTCCAGCTGAGCTCAAGGAAGCATGGGTTCGTCCGCTTATCAAAAAACCCTCCTTAGACCCTTCGGTCCCAGGGAATTATAGACCCATTACCACTGTCCCATTTTTACTAAAAATCTTGGACAAAGCAGCTTACCTGCAAGTTCAAAAATTCCTCGAAGATAACCATCTTCTTGGTCTTCGGCAGTCAGGCTTCAGGCCAAGACATGGCACCGAAACGGCACTTCTTGACCTCAAAAACCAGATGGACGACCTCAGAGATGCAGGCAAACCTGCTCTACTCTTCCTTTTGGACCTATCAGCTGCATTCGACTTGGTGGATCACAAGACCCTATGCCACCATCTTGCCACCGCAGCCAACTTCTCCCCGACTGCCTGCAACTGGATTACCTCCTTCCTGCAGGACAGAGCAATGAAGGTCTTCTCCGACTCCTCCTGCGCTGACCCGAGCATCATCCAATGTGGCGTCCCTCAGGGATCATGCATCGCCCCTACCCTCTACAACCTCTTCACGAGGCCGCTGTTCAAGATCCTAGACGCCCTGGGCATCTCATACACTAACTATGCTGATGACACTCAGGTGCTTATCCCCCTCTCTGGGGACTACCTGTCTGACCTGAACACGCTCAACTCCATTTACACCACCATCCAATCCTGGATGGCAGAAAACTGGTTATGCCTCAACAGCGAGAAAACCGAGCTTCTGCTGATTGGCTCCCCGTCCACCCTGGGCAAGCTGGACAAGCAATACAACTCCTTCACCATAGATAACATTCATATCCCTGTATCCCAAACAGTCAAGACCTTGGGTGTCTACCTGGACTCGAACCTGAACATGAACAGGCAGGTCAATGCCATTGCATCCTCCTCAGCCTACTACTCCAAACTGCTCAACGCAATCAGACCGTACCTCTCCCAACAGAATTGCCTAACTATCGCCAGGGCAATCATTGGCTCAAGAGTGGACTACTGCAACGCCCTTCTAATAGGTACGTCTGGAAAAAACCTAGCGAAACTCCAACTAGTCCAAAACAATGCCCTAAGGGCCGCCACTGGACTATCACGCAGGGACCACATCTCTGACCTCAGGCGTCAGGTCCATTGGCTCCCAGTCAAGGAAAGAATCCTGTTCAAAATCCTTGCCCTCACGCACAAATGTCTTCACGATCTGGCCCCCATATATCTCGCCCAGAGATTTTCTAAACCTTGTGCTTCCAGGCCCTCCAGAGTGGCCTACTCCAATTTACTAACTGTGCCAAAAACCCGCCGAGTACGTGCTGGTGGCACAAGCTTTCCCACCATGGCATCCACCCTCTGGAACTCCCTTCCACCGCACATCAGACGACTCGACTCTCACACGGCCTTTCGCAAGGCCATCAAGACTAGTCTCTTCAATTAATGTGCCTGTTCTCTGTTTCGCTACCTTGGACCTATGTATCTGTAACTCTGTTTGTATACTCTAAGATCTCCTCTGGGGTGGCTTTTTTGTAACCCTTAATCAAGCCTTCTTAAGCACCACTTATCAGCGCCTCTATGCCTCAGGGCTGCAGTGCGCTTTACAAATGTAAAAAATAAATAAAATAAAATAGAAAGACAATGAGAACAATCATGCAAATATGTATCATGCATACAAATCTGGGTAACCATTTTTCGCACCATCCTACTGCTTGCTGAAATTGGTCATTCTCAATGATCATGCATTTTCTTCATTAATCATTTTTAATACAATCATCAACTTTTTTTCTATGTCTGCAACTGTATAATTTGTTCAATTATAGCAATAAGGAGTCTTCTTATCACTGGACCATTTTTCGGATCCTGTAAAAAAGTGTCAATATTAACGTCTCTTCTAACAAGTGCAGAGTAAGATGAAGTATGAACACAAAGACTGCAACCAAAGCAGATGGACATCCCTGTCGGCAGATACCATGTGTTTTTATCACTGAAATCAAATAATCTCCATGAAATGAATCTGGGTACTGAACTTGTTTCCAATTTCGGATCAAGAACTGACACTTAGGCATAACTCTAATGCATTATTCTCTGCTTCAATATATTTCTAAAAGTTCATTTAAAAATTCCTTGAATTCCTGGCAAGTCCTTGCACTTCCTGCTAAAATATATATAAGGAGTGTCTATTGAATTCCAGTCCAAATAAAGTACTTGTTAATCACTTGTTGCTTTATCGTCCTTCTTAGTCATCGATTGAGTCTTCACACGTTTAAATTCTGCTTGTCTTGCTTCTGGATCAGCAACGGTGGGAGGGAGGGTCTCGCCTTAATAAATCTACACGTTGTTGAGGTGGAGCCAAGCTCTTCTTCCTTGTATCGTAACTGCAGAAGGGGGTACTTCTTGAACACAGAATGGGCCATGGAAGCGAGCCTCATGCCACTTCCTGGGGAAATTCTTGATCAGGACTAGGTCCCCAACATATAATTTAGGTGGTGGTAATAGTTCACTTGGGTTGGTTTTATTTATTTATTTATTTCCATAGCACCGAAAACCCATAGGCAGCGGGGCGCTGATATAAACAGAAAGGAAACAAACATAGTGACAAGACAAAACAGGCAAACTAGTATGCCCTAAATGAAAAGGTATTAGGCCATAACACCAAGATGTTTAGCCGAAGAGGTGTGTCTTCATCTTCAAGGAATTTCTGAAATGACTCAAGCTGGAAGTCCCTCTGATAGGCTGTGGTAGGGAATTCCAGAAGGAGGGAGCTAAAGCCTGCAAAGATCTGCCTAGGTCTCTGGCTTTTTTGATTCAGATTCCCTGCAGCAGAGTGAGGGCAGAATATCGCAAGTCTCTAACTGGCTTTTAGGGCATTATCATTGTTTTTAGGTAATCCAAGGCTTTTCCATAGAGGGAGCAGTGAATTAGTAAGCCCATTCTGAACTTAATACGTTACTGCACTGTTAACCAGTGCAGCTCTCTCCTGATGTTGGATATATGAGCTCTTCTAGGAATAGTTATTGCTATGCGGACTGCGTCATTCTGAATGATCCAGCAAATCTGAAGATTAGACTTTGAGGCTCCGCACAACAATATGTTGCAATAGTCTAACCTTGATAGAATCATGGCACGGGAGATAGTCACTGAATTCTTTTTATTTAGGAAAGGCTGTATGGTCCGAAGAAGCCTCAGATGGTAGTTGCGTGTCTTACAAAGATTTTGTACATGAGCGTCTGAATACAAGGAGCCCTCTAGGACAACCCCCAGAGTCGTCACTTTAGATTGAGTCAGGATCTTGTTGACTTGCAATGTAAAGTAGGCATAGGTGATAGGTGGGATCTAATTTGGCATGAGCCTGGGGGGAGCCAAAAATCAGTAGCTCTGTCTTAATGTCATTCAAGCAAAGCCAGTTTGAGGACATACATCTCTCAATGGCATTATAAAGAGTCTTTAGTGTTAACGAGTCCTGATGGTAATCACAGTTTAATGACTAGCTCTGTGTCAACAGCATATTTGGTAAAGAAGACCCCTAGCTCTTCCAACAGAGTGCAGAGAGAGTGCATGTACAGGTTGAAAAGGAGAGGCGATATTGATCCTCAGTGAGGGATGCCATATTTGTTCAGAGAAACAGGGGATGGGGCTGCACCCCATTGTATATAGGATTCATGATTGGATAAGAAGGACTTGACCCAGTTGATAACCTTCCACGTACAGGCACCCTGCTGTTGCAAGCACTCCAGAAAGTGCTTGTGATTGACTAGGTTGAATGATGCCGACAGGTCCAACAGGATCAATATCCCAGCTTTCCCACTGTAAACAATATTGAGCATGTGGGTTTGGAGATCCACTGGTGCGGTCTCAGTGCTATAGGCGGGGCAGAAACCGGGTTGCCGGTTGTGTAAATTGTTGTTGTTTTATATGGAAGCCTGTAGTTGGCAAGTGGCGGTCTTGTCCAGGGTTTTTAGGAGGAACTGGCTGTTAGTTATTGGCCTATGGTTGCTAGGGTCAGTGTGGTCCAAATTCAATTTCTTGAGAATTGGTGTGATGGTGACTTTCTTAATGTCTATAGGGACCCGTTGATCTCTGAAAGAGGCATTAACAAACTGTGTTATGAAGATTGCGAACAAGTTTCTGTGTTCTAATATGAGTTTGGAGAGTACGAGATTTAAAGGACAAGAGGTGCGGTTCAAAGAGGTCATCTCTGTCGGGGAAATTGGGGAAAATGTGAAACCCGGATAGGAAATATTATCCACTGTTGGGGCTCCTAGTGTGTTGGCTGGGCTCTGCGTTCCTAAGATTTTGTCCCTTGCCTTTGTGATTTTTCCTTCAAAGGCTAGCGCTATTCGAACGCAATCTTGATCAATGATTGAGATTGGGAGCTCAGAGGTTTTGGGGGTTTCCAGTGATTTTAAAATACTGAAGTGTTTTCTCATAGAACTGGAGGATTGCTCTAGCTGTGTATTGTAGACATTTTTCTTAGTGTCCACATCTAATGCTCTGTGTGATTTGTCCCATTTCTTCCATTCCTGCCGGGTAGTATCGGAGGGGTGTTTAATCCAAATTAGTTGTAGCGCCCTTTTTTTCTTTCTCATCTCATCCAATTCTGGTGTAAACCAGCTTTGATGTCTGAGATTCTCTTTGACTATTTTTGTATGTATTGGAGCTATATTGTCAAGCATTTTTGTGAATGTATTAGTGAAATAATTTGTCAGACAATCAACATGGTTGGTCGGCTGAGAGTTAGCCATGATAGCTTCCAGTACATACTGAATATCATTGGGGCTCACCTTTTTAAAATTACGACCTTTGACAGATTTCAATGTATTTGTGAGCCTGACAATTGGCGCTGTCCAACCAAATGCAGGGTGATGTGTCAATATCTTTTGTTTTCAGATTCCTAGTGACCGCCAAATCCAGGATGTGGGAATTCCCTAAAGTAGGGTCATTATTTATGATTTCATAGCCACTGTCTGCTAGTGCAGCTTCTAGAAGTATTGCTTCCTTGTCACCTATATCTCCCTTCCATCGGTTGAGATCGGTCAAAAAAGAGTAGATGAGTTTGAGCTGCTAAAATTGTTAAGTAGGCCCAATACTTCTTCATTGAAGGTCGGCATATTTCGGGGAAGACGGTCTACCAATACAATATTCACACAGTGGTGATAGGAAGGAGTCATTCTGAGATGGTTCTCACATTCAGCACAGAACATTGTAGTGGACATAGGTCTAGCTTGGATCTGGCTATGATGGCCACCCCACCTCCACACCCCTCTATATGGTCCATGTTGTAGAATGTGCAACCTGGGGGAGAGGCTTGTGAAATGAAAGGTCCACTGGTGTCTTGAATACAGGTCTCTGTCACACAGAGGATGTCTACTTTACTATGCACTATATAATCATGGAGGTCTTGTGCATGTTTTACCAGGGAGCGGGTATTAATAAGGGCGATTTTAAGTGCATTTGGAAATGCCTCATTCTGGGTCTGTGGGGGACCAGTGCCGTGTTGAGCTGTTTTACCGGGCGATAGATATAGTCTGTTGTCAAAGGCGCCAGTGGTTGGGGCTAGCGTGTGTCCTACTGCCATTCTCTCTTGTGTCAGAGGGTCCCTTTGCTTCCTGTTGAGTGTAGGAGCTAGCTCCTTGTGTGGGGGGATAGTTGCCAAATTATGTTGTTCTGTGTTCTTAGACCGACCCCCCTGACGCTTGACCTAAAATTAAAGAAATACTGGTAGTCATACATGTCAAATAATCATGTATCTCATTACCTGAAGTTTTGGCTACACTCTGGGCATCACTCCAAATCCTCGACAGAGGTGTAAGGGACGTTGTCATTCAATGCCCTGTAACTAGCTCATGCC
This sequence comes from Ambystoma mexicanum, assembly GCF_040938575.1. Taxonomy (NCBI): domain Eukaryota; kingdom Metazoa; phylum Chordata; class Amphibia; order Caudata; family Ambystomatidae; genus Ambystoma; species Ambystoma mexicanum. Next base: position 470,765,476 of record NC_090935.1, on the reverse strand, counting down.
AGGTGAGGTGGTGGTCCGGTCCTGGCTGATTCCAAAGGGAATAAAAGGCCATGGGTAGGCAATACAGCTATCCCTTTTTCAAAGTCAATATAATCTTGGAAATCCTTTCTTTGAGGAGGCCGTTGAGTCTCTCACATATGCTGTTCACTTGCGGGTGATTAACAGAAGAAAACTTGTGCTTTATGCTAAATAAAAGTCCTATCTGTTCAAATAGCTCATTAACAAAATGTGGCCTATTATCGGTTCTTAGCACTTCAAACACATTCCACCTTGGGAATACTTTGTGCACTAAAAAACTTCACTGCACACGTGGCAGCTAGGTGTGTACATGGACCCGCCTCAATCCACCTAGAAAAAGGACACACCACCACTAATAGATACCTATGTCCATTACATGTCTGCAGCATATCGACATAGTCGATATGTAAGTACTGAAACTGACCATTCGGTCGAGGTATTACTCCTCTGATCATTCTCAGTGTATGCCCAGCAATAAACCTTGGACACACAATGTAATTCACCATAAATAGTGCAACCTGTTCCAACACATTAGGAATGAACCAGAGTTCTGCAATACTAGCAGCAAGACTCTCTCTAGTTACATGTGCGGGGTAATGCAGCTGTTCAAACGCAACTTTTAATAGAGTTACTGGCATCACTGGCTTTCCAGTGCTGTCCTGTCTCCATAATGCTTCCGTGTGGGATAAACAACACCCCCTTAATTTCCATAGTTCTTGCTCTTCCTGTTGTTTACTTCCCTGAATCTCTATTAATTGGGCTATTGACAACTTATTAAACCCCTCTTGCACTAACATAGTCGTAACTGAATTCTCTTTAATACTCTCAGTATCAAAATTCAAAATTTCTGGAGAATATTTAAACCTTTTGGCTTCTATGTCTGCGGCTTCGTTCCTGCAAAAGATAAAATCTGTGTGTTTAGCATGTGCTGCACATTTAACGGCCGCTATGGCTACTGGGAGTTGTAGTGCCTTAATGATTCTCTCCAATAAGGACACATGCAGCACCGGAAAGCCATCTGTGCGGAGGTAGTCCCTCCTCTTCCAATGTGCCAACCCTGCATGTACTCTTGAAGTTACATAGGCGGAGTCACTGTACACCATCACTTCCTGCCTTTCTTGTTTCTCAAGCGCAACAATAGGCGCTACCAATTCTGCAGCTTGCACTGACAAATCAGATGGTAGCTTTGCGCTTGCCACCACCTCCAATTCTCCATTTAATCTGTGTCTCACTACTGCAGCACCTGAATGCCTTTCCCCACTAGTCTGATACATTTTCAAAGAATCATCAATAAAGCATTCTCCTTCACACGGGGGATATCATCATAAACTTCAACATAATTGGCACAGTCATGCACATGATCTCTTTCTTCTACGGGTTCAGCTATGAACGTTGCTGGGTTCACTATTTTACATCTTACAATTTGAATCTATGGGTTAGAAATCATTAACTCGTAAGCTGAGGCTTTTTGGGAAGTTAATGTGCCCTTGGGTTTCTCTAGAATGGCAAATAGAGTATGCTCCACGAAAAGAGTCATAGAGCAGCCCATGACAATACTTGTGGACTTCTCAATTGCCAACGTGGCAGCTACCCAAGATTGTTCGCAAGGGAAGTGTCCTCTCTAATACCCCACTATCATATGCTAATGATTTGTACCCCAATGTGGTTCTTTGTGTAAATAATGCTGTCATTTTTTACCGATCTGTGTGTGAAAATAAATAAAATTCCTCGCCATAATTGGGGATTCCTAAAACTGATGCTGTACGAATTGCTTTTTTCAATTCTTCAGAACATTCCTCCATTTCTTCAGTCCATTCTAGTTTCGTTTTACCAACTTGTGCTTTCTTTAATGCTTGCAGAAGTGGCCTTGTGTACGTACTATAATGAAATACTCAGTCTCTAACATAATTGCACAAACCCAAAATATGTTGCATCTCTCTCACTGTGTTTGGGTTTGATGTTTTCATGATCGCCTCAGCTCTTTCAGGTGTCAATTTCTTTCCCTCGTGCAAAATCAACAAACCTATGTATAATACCTCTTCTTGGCAGTACTGTAACATCTCCTTGTCTATCTTGTATTCCTTGTCTGCTAGAATAGTCATTCATTGGATAGAGTCATGTCTGCACTCATCCTTTGTTTTACTGAAAATCAACAGATCATCTACATATTGTATCACTAAACTTTCAAGATTGCTATTGCCTAAATCCATCTGTAGGACTCTGTTAAAAATCAATGGGGACTCACAGTACCCTTGAGGCAGCCTAGTATGTTTTAGTCTTTTTTGGCAAAACATAAATTAAATCAAGTATTGTGAGTCCTTGTGCAAAGGGATCAAGAAAAACACATTTTTCAAATCTATCAGTGTGATGTATCGAGCTTCTACTGGGATACTACATAATATTGTCACTGTATTAGGAACTAAAGGAAACTCAGCATCTACAATCTGGTTAAGAGGTCTCAAATCCTGAATAAATCTCCACGACCCCCGTTTAGATTGTTTTATCGGATACACTGCGGAATTACACAATGATTCTGATTGCACCAGAATCCCCAGATTCATCAGTGCTGAAATAGTCTGAAATATACCTTCATCAGCTTCTCCAGACATGGGGTACTGTTTTGCTCAAGATAGAATTGCTCCTGGCTTAAGTTTTATTTTAATCTCCCCAATCTCCTTCAATAAACCTATGTCATAAGGGCCTGTGGACCACAGGGCACTCTGCACTTTTTCAAAATCCTCCTGAAAAAATGCTGGTCATTGCTTCAATATCGCCATTCTCTGTGGGACTTCCCTTTTCTCTATTCCTATCCAATATGTAATGCTCATGAAGAACACCACTTTGTCATCACTTTGGTCTTCTCGGAACATATTGTCATCTGTTACGTCAGTCAATCTGTACCCTTCCTCAAGAGCTATCACTTTTCTCCATGATCTACACTCATCATCTATCCCTTCGAGCATTGCCATCTCTTTTTGTACTATAGCTGCTTCCAACTCTATAGGAATAGTATGTCAACCCTCCTCATCCATAGGTATTTGTGGTCTAAATAACAACTCATCAGGTATCTTCACAATCTTTCCTACCAGGCCGGGTAGCCATGTCAGTAAAATGCTTACGCCATATAAAAAAATCTCTGGATTTACTGGAACTCTTTGTAGAGCCACTTGCCCCATAAACGGCAGTATGAACCCTCCCATGTTTAAGTAGGGTATTCCTGTAGTGGAGCACATTATTCCTTGGTCAGTAAATGAAATTTTCATCTTAAGTTTCGTCTTTAAATCTCTTCCTAAAATGTTCACTGGTGTCTGTTGTGAATATAAAAGAGGAACGGACATGTCACATTCTCCTATGGAGGCTGGTAATGTATCAGTAAAAGGAACTCGACTCGTAGCTCCAGAGAACCCTTGAGCATTCATGGCAATACCTGACATTGGATATTTTCCCTTTCATATAGACGAACAAGTTGCTGCAGTGTCTACAAGAAAATAAAAGGTTTTGCCTCCTATCGTCACATCGACGCTTGGTTCCTCTTTGGGGTCTGGTGTCATTGATACTAATGAACAGATCAAGTCAACCTGTGAGCTGTCCTATTGTGGGTAAAAGCTCTTCCCCGTCCGTGTGAAAAGAGTTCCTCCTACCTATTCTAGGCATCAATACTTGTCCTGTATTTGCATACTGCTGTGTCTGCATAGGGGCTTGTTGCGACTGCCCTTGTGGCGGATTCATTCCCTCCTGTTGTGCCTGTTGTACTTGCGGTGCTTGTGCCTGATAAGATGTGTGATCTTGGGCAAAGCTCTCTCTGATCTGTGTGCTTTATGGTGGAGGATAAGCTGTCCCCCCTCTTGAAAACTGGCCATTTTGTACATTCCCTTGGCTTCCACATCCGTGCGCAATATGTCCTGTCATTCCACAATTCCGACATACTGGGGGAACCCTCCTGTTAGTTTCTCCTTGGTTATATACTCCTTGCGCACTCTGTTTCTCATTCTGTGTATTTTGAAACCCACCTTGATTATTGTGAAACCTGCCCCATCTTCCTCTATAACCCATACCTCGGCCTCGTGGAGTAAATCCGTACCGACCTTGATCCATTGGGCGCAAATTATTCACCTGCAATACACCTATTGCTTCCTGCATTCTCAATCCTTCTCTGCTCTTCAGTTCGGCCATTCTATGGCACATTTTGACGACGTTTGTCTGAACTAACTTGGCTCCTCGATCTTCCTATTCTCATCTTTCTTTTTTTTTTCTCTTGTAATAACTGACAATGGTGCACTATCATCAACTGTATTTCAGCCATGGCTTCGCTTCCATCCTCACTTGTTTTATAATCTGCCTCTGTACTGGCTCAGGCAACCCCTGACATAAAATGTGGTAAAGTAAGTCGCCCTCATTACGAGTTGGCCGGTAAAAAAAGCAAATTACTGGCATGCCAGTGCAACCATGTCCGTGTTGCACTGCTTCCGGAATCAATGGTTGATTCCGAGTCAGTGTGCACGCGCATTCCAGAAACGGGTGCACTGGCATGCCGGTAAGGCCCTCCAAACCCCCAGTAGCAGCATCATCGATGCCGCAGACACCAACAACGGCATCCTCGATGCTGTAAGAATCGGTATCCCTGATATCGGCAATACCGGAAGCAACGTCATCGCACCGGAAAGGGAAATGCACTGGCAGCCATCTATTAAAAACACAACCCATTGCAGTCCTCTGCACACAGCACCTGGACCAGAGAACTGTGCAGTGTGTTAGCAAGAAGAGGAACATGGCTACGAGGAAAGGCACGGTGCGGCAGCGAAAGCCACGATTCAGTGATGTGGAGCTGAATATGCTAGCAGACACCCTGGTGGAGTACACAGACATAATTTTCCAGCGCTGGGGAGCACAAATCCACAAGAAAACCGTATGGGTGGAGGTGGCACTAAAGGTCTCTGCAGTGGGGACAACAGCACGCACCGGGGTATGTGACTGCAGAAAGCGGTGGGACGATATGCGGCTGCGTGTCCGCAACATCCTCTCTGGGAATCATAGCCAGGGCCTGGCCACAGGTGGGAGGAGCACCATCCCCAATTAGGTTTGCACAATGGGAGGAGACGTGCAGCACAGTGATGGATATGGAGTCAATCGAGGGTGTTGGCCATGCAGAGATGGGAGTCCCTTCATCGGCCGATGAGGGTGAGTGACCCGTAGTGTAATACCAAAGTCACAACACAAACCTTGTACCCCAAGTACAATGGCAGAGTCCAAATGGCAAGTAGATGAGAGCAAATACCTGGCTCATCACCTCCCACCTAAAGTCAGCCCCTACAATACCTCAAAGTCCCTGCCATGAACACACCCAAATAACCCCACTGAAACAAACCACATGAGTCCCCTATTGCAAACACATGCACCATCTGCATGTGCACACACACATATACATCACCGTACAGATGCAGGCCTGACCACTGTGCCATCCCATTGCATGGTGCACACATCACCAATACCGAATGCACACTTGACCCACCCTCATGACAATGCACACGGTGTAAACATCAATGCATCTACGCACATAGTGCAAGCACATCTTACCCACATCTAAACAACACATGGCACACATCCCCTGAGGCATGGCTACAACACGCAAGCCACGAGACACCTGTAGGCCACCCAATATACACCATGGACATCATGGCTGCATCAGAAGGATGCTCAAACACTGCACCCCCCCAACTCCTGTAAGCACCGTGCCTGCCCCTCCAACATGTCCACGAGAATGCACAGGACTCTGAATGTACTAGCATTGCTGTATGTAGGATGTACGTTGACCCATGACTGATGCCCTGGCTCACTGTCCCCCACAGGCACAGGATCAGACAGCGAGTTCGAACACACCCCGACAACCAAGAAAGCAACTGCCCGTCAGAGCCGAGGGGACGACGATGCCTCCAGCCAGGCGCCTTCTACATTAAGGGCTGGACACAAGCGTCCCACAGCACCCACGCCACAGCCCCCCAGCCAACAGGACACACAGGCTTGATAGCAAGCAGAGCAGCAACAACGGACACCCAGAAGGGAGCCCCAGCAAAGACACACTGCTGGCATCAAGGCACACCAGCAAAAAGGTACCCCTGCCACAGTCAACGGCAACCAGTGATCTTGGTGAGGTGGCCCAATCTGCACAACACAGTGTGGCGGAGAAGGAGGAGGAGTACGAGGTAGCAGACACCGCAGGCAATAGCATGCTTGAAGAAATGCGAAACATCTCACCCATGTTGCCTACTGGTTCTCACTGGAACCTGGCTCAGGTGGCCACAGCCCTGTGGATGACATGGTCAAAGGTGCAAACAGCCCGGGAGCACACACACACACCACCTCCCGTGCAATCACCTGCAGCACAAAACATCAGGGACCTGAATGGGTGGCTGACCCGCATGGAGGAGCGCTGCCAGGCCATGCATGACATGGTCAGGCAGTATGTGACGGATGGTGAAGCCACACGCCGGGCCATGCAGGAGAATTCCAGCGCAGTCAGCCATGCTATGTACCGGCACATGCGGGAAGGAATGGCAGCCATGACACAGGCCATCACCTTGTTGGTTGCCACCATGGCCCAACAGCAGAATGCAGATAGAGACCCACAACCCACACCATCAACCAGCATGACCCTGGCAAGTTCAGTGCAGACAAGCCTGGTGCGTCAGTCACTGCGTAGTTTGCGCTGCACAGACCAACAACCCCCTCCACATAAAAGGGGGCGTCAGTAGCCAGACTAACATGTACATGTCACAAGGGAATCAAATTGAATTTACAGTGGGGGCAGTTGGGGGATAGTGGGTGGGAGGTATGGGGGTGTTAAGGGGTGGAAGGGTAGGTGTGCGGGTGTGTGGGGGGCGGGTATGTGGGGGTGTTGGAGGGTAGGGGGGTGTTTGTGTGGGTGTGTGGTGGTATCGAGGGTGGGGGTCTTGGGATGGGTGTGTGGGGGTGTTGGGTGTTGGGGGTGGGATGTAGGGGTAGTGTGTTGAATTTCCAGGGATAGAGGTGCACGTTGCTTCATGTTCAATGTACGTAGTTCCCATCAGATTAATACACTTGGTGTGCATAAGAAAAACACATGACTGGACATTGCTTTTTGAGTGTGTCAATTTAATTTTTTCCAGTGCCCAGTGTCCCCCATTCCGAATGCCTTGTGTTACCCAGTCCATCAAAAGTATTGTGCAATCAAACTTTGGCGTACTGCACGTCCTTCATTCACATTGTGCCAAGGGTGATGTGTAGCATCCTCACCATAATCATCCTCATCTTCAGGTGGCATCAGGTCCATGTCAGGGGGAAGGGGTACGTTGCGCCGGATGCAAATGTTGTGCAGCATGGCACATGTCAACACTATCTTGCCCACCTTCTCAGGTGCGTATATGAGTGCCCCAACCGACCTGCTGAGGTGGCAAAAACGGGCCTTCAACAGGCCAAAAGTCTGCTCAATCGTGACACGACTGTGTGCCTGTGCACGGTTGTAGTCTTCTTCGTGCCTGTTAACTGGTCGCCTGATGGGGGTCAGGCGCCACGGCTTCAGGGGATACCCAGTATCACCTGCACAGGAGCTATGGAAAGTGTATTTGTGAATCTTTTGTCATTCCTTGTGTGCACTGCCTGTACAGTATTCATGGTCACATGCCACAGATTCTTCATGACTGCCCTTGACATTTCCTTATAGTAAGACCCAGGTAAGTGTACTTAGGGATGATCCATGGTTGGGGGGTATGGGTGCCGTTCATGTCTTAGGGACCTTACCATTAGATACAGCATTCACACAAATGAAGTGAAAAGGTCCATGATGTACTGACATCTGATGGATGTGTTGCAAAAGAAAGATTACTATACATGTGGAGTGCATCATGAAACATTTGCCTGATGTGCTTCATGATACACAGTGGTTTGCTAATCATGCTTTCGACTACTTTATGTCACCATGTACTTGTCAATCAACGCCTTCCTCCATTGACCAAGGCATAATGGCATTGGTGGTATGGTCCCCCAGTGAAGGCATACGTTTGTGTGATGAGGCTGGGTGTGTACTGGCATGGTCAAACTGAGGTACTGTGGATGGGTCCGGCACCACTCGCTCATATGTGAGTGATGGTAACTGATTGATGATTGCTATAGTTTCCATGCTTGCACCATTGCATTTGGAAGTGTCCCTTAAGGTGCCTGGACCGGTATACTGGTCTGCGGTGCACCTGTGGGGTGGGTGCCGTGACAATTTCCATGTGTGGCAGTTGGATTTCGCTCAGGCATGGCTGCATGAACCATAATATACTTTGCCGCGCTCATGTATTTAATGCATTGTGACAGCAGGGTGGTGCATCCTGGTACCTCTGGTTCATGTCTGATGACGTTACTGGTGCATGTGCTGACGTGGGTGCGGTGTATATTGATTACATTTACGCACAGCTGTGTAGGCATGCCACATCTGCATCCATTGGCTGTGTCCCACATTCTGTTGAATTCATTGGGGTCACAGTGTTTTCCACCTAGGACGATGTGGTCCCCCCCAAACAACACCCCTCATAACCCAGCCAGCAGACAGGTTGTCTATGCTTGTGTCCCCCCAAAACAACACCCCTCGTACCTCTGCCAGCAGACAGGTTACCTATGCTTGCGGTCCCCCTCGAACAACACCCCTCATACACCAGCCAGCAGACAGGTTGCCTATGCTTGTGATCCCCCCCAAACAACACCCCTCATTGCCCTGTGGTTGGATTTACCCAGCAGCCAGGTACATTGTGCAGCATGTCATGCCATGTAGTGGGGAGCCATGGAATCTTGCACAGCAATGTGTTATTATTTTGCTTGCATCATACACCATCTGGACATTCAGCGAATGCTAGAACTTTCTGTTGCAGTTCATTACCTCCATGCCATGCCGGACTACCAGCTCCACATGGGTGCAGTCGAGGACACCAATTACGTTTGACATGCCTGCCAGTGCATGGAATGCTATTTTGGAAGCATACTCCTCCTCTGCAGTCAATGGTAAATATATGTGGTCCCTTCCGTGTTTCAGGAGGGCATCTAGCACCTGGTTGAGCCTGGTTCAGCACACGGGAGAAACATGGTTGTGAGATGCCATGCAGCTGCCCCACTGTGTGCTGGTAGGTGCCTGTGGCAAGGAAGTGTAGCACAGACACTACCTTCAGCAAGGGGGGGTGTGCCTGTCCAGATGTTGATGAGGCTTACCAGGTCATCACGGATGAGGTCCACTATTGTGCATATGGTGTCCCTGTCCAGGCGGTACAGGGTGTGGATCTGTGTAGGGGTTAGGTCAAATGGACTGGCCCTTAGGCGAGGGATTGGTGGCTGCCTGCGGGGTACAACTCCCTGCACTGGTGGTATGTGCTGGCCCAGTCTCACTCTCCTTCTCCTCCTGTGCCTCTGCTGTATTCCCTGGTTCAATGCCTGCTAGAGTAGTAGTAGTGCAGGCATGCCCTCCAGCCCCAGTATTGCAACTGCTAATGGTAGCATTTTGGGTTTGCAAGGGGTGTGGTGTGTGGGTGTGCTCCTTTTCTGCTGTGCCAGACTCTGTTGCCTCCACCTGTGCTGATTGTGTGCGCCTGTGGCAGGTTTCAACACAACAGATTGCTATTAACGGCTGCCCCGTGATGCCAGTGTTAACGGCATCATGGTGACCATTCTTACCGGCATCTCGATGCCGGTAAATGCATGTCCGTGCACCTCATAACGTGCACTTCCTTGCTGCATTCCAGTATTACTGGCACAGCTGCCGCGTGTCCGCGCCCATTCCGGGAAGGTGCTACCCAGTCACACCGGGTCCCTGCTAATGCCGGTAGCACCGGCATCGCAGGTCGTAATGCACGAGTCCGGTAGACGATGCCGGTATTCCCGTACCGGCATCGTATAACCGGACCGCCAACCTTCATCTTCCTTCATTTTACGTGTAATAATTGAACCCAAATCCAATGTGTCAGGGTACTGTACCCTGAAAGCCCTCCAAATGTTTGCTCTACACTTATTAAACGTCTCTCCATCATGCGCTGTTTTGTGCAGACACACTTGAATATGCCGATCTCCTCCATATGTCATCAGCCCTCTCCCCAAGAATGGCTGCCAGGAGACCTTTTATGTCCCCTATGCCCAGCGTATTTCCTCCTTTCATTTTCTCTAATTCGTATATCCATTTCAGAGTGCCCAAAGTCAAACTAGGGAGCTTGCATTTTAAGTTATCTTTGTCCATCGGTGGCCATGGAATACATTGCGGTCTTGCTCCCCCTTCTCTAACAAGGGGAACTGTGTGAACCCCCTCCCATAGTCAGATCCCGCTATTAGTCTATCCATGGCAGGGATAATCATCCCTGTCCATCTCCTTGTCGGTAATTACCTTAACCTACTTATATATATGGTGGAGACTCTCCCTTCTCACTATATGATCCTCCTTGGGGATGCTCAGGATATGTCTGAATAATCAAGCCCTTCCACAGGGTTTAATAGTTCGTAATGAACCCAGACTATTTTTGGATAATGCAGATTTCAAACTAAAATGGAGTTATATAGCTAACAAGTGTGGGAGGGATTGGTTAGTTTTAATTATTGAAACTGCGCAGGAAACAAGTAAGAAGATAATGATTGAGTTAACTACGTTCGAGGAAGAAATGAAGAAGAAATTTGATATAGAGGCTTTCAAGACCAAGTTAGATGTTCACATGAAAGAAATGCAAACTTTCAAAATGGATACTAGTTCTGAAAGAATCAAGAGACTCAAGAAAGATCTTACGAGTTATTCACATGACAAAATATTTCCCTACACCACTAAAGACTATGTGTTTGGGGCTCAGAGTGGAGTACAAAAAAACAATCGTAGGGTGAGATTTAGGAACATTTCCTATAGTTCGAGTGAAGAAGGTAATGTAGGTATTAATGACGAGGATACTACAAATTCGGGCCCCAGAGGTAGGGGGGGCTGAAGGGGTAGGACCCAGGGGAACAATCGAGGTTCCTACAATGGATCGAGACGTCAACATTTTTTAGGCAGAGGTACTGGCGGGCAGGAATGGAATGTGGATCGGATGCAGACACGCAGCTACCGGGGTTGGCAGTCAATCTATCTACCTATGTGTTGATGGTGGAAGAAGAAAAAACTTTGAATAAGGGTTTACATTTTGTGGTATACAAATTCCATAATCCCTTCGAATTCGGGCTTGAGTTCAATGCATTTATGCGTAAGGTCCATCTTAAAGAGTTTTTTGGTGATCAACCTTCCAATACACATACAAACTTCAGTGATTTGAGAAATCTTTCTACAATCTGTCCCACTACTCATACTCACTCACCTGAGTCTTTGGTTTTTGAGAAAAGAGTTCTTCAGGAAATAGAGCTATTGGAACAAAAAGGTATCCCTAGAAACTCAAACCTTAGCCAAAAGGAAATCCTGATGTTACGTAACTTGGGTAATAACAATAACATTGTGATCCGCCAGGTGGATAAAGGTGGAGCTATAGATATTTTAAACAAACAGGATTATATTGATGAATGTGAAAGACTGCTTTCTGATAATATCAATTACTGTAAAGTTGATCGAGACCCTACTCCTAGATTACAGAAACTGATCAAAGAAAAGGTAGGAAAAGCTGTAGAGTTAGGTCTGATCAGCAAACAGGAAGGTGACTATTTGGCAAGGGATACAGCGAGAATCCCCATTTTTTATATTCTCCCCAAGATTCACAAAAGCATTGAGAAACCCCCTGGCAGACCTATTGTCTCCGGGGTCAACTCCATTTTGGAACTCCTTTCATATGTTTGTGGATGTGTATTTGAGACCCTTCGTCATGAAAATGCAGAGTTATGTGCAAGACACCAGAGATGCTATTTCTAAAATAGAAGGATTGGAATTCAGTCCTACTTCAGACGTTTTGATGTGTCTAGATATTCAATCTCTATATACGAACATCCCTCAGCGTGCTACTCTGGAAGTGGTTGAAAATAACGTTGCTTCAACGGGAGGATAATCATCCTGTCAGCAATGCCTTCATCTTGTGGTGTGCGGAAACAGCTTTAGTCAACAACTTTTTTCAATTTTGTGGACAATTTTATGTACAAGTTGAAGGGACGGCTATGGGTGCTGCCATGGCTCCCAATTTAGCAAACCTATAGGTAGACATGGTTGAACAGACAGTAGTATATTCTGATTTGAACCCTTTTAGAAATCAGATGACCAAATGGTTGAGGTACATCGACAATGTTTTTTTGTTGTGGCATGGATCTGTAGAGGAGGCAGAAAACTTCCTGACATGGTTAAAGACACAAAATAGATATCTAAAATTCATGGCTACTTTTAGCATGATAGAAGTCAACTATTTTGACCTTACCATTTACCATAACAATTCTAAATTGTGTGTTAAGCCATATATGAAGGAAACATACAAAAAAGCTCTTCTTCATTAGAAAAGTCATCATGCTAAACATGCCCGTGACAACTTACCTTTTGGTCAATTTTCGCAGATTAAACGCAATAGTAGAACTAAAGAAAACTATGAGGAAGGAGCTAACGTTCTGATTAAGAAATTGAACAATAGAGGCTACCCTTTAAGGGTGGTTAAACAAGCTGCCAAGCGAGCCTTTAATAATGATCGAGGCTCTTTGTTTGAGAAAAAGAACAAAGACACAGATAATCCACCTTTGGTCTTGGTCAACACTTTTAGCAATTTATCCTACAAAGTGAAGGGTATAATTTGTAAGAATTGGAGAAAATGTATGGGTTCTTCTCTACCAGTGGTGGCTTTTAAGAAAAGCACCAATATTAGGAACCTGGTGATGAAAAATGATGTTCAACAGACTGAAGCCCAACCACTGATACAGAGTACCCTTTGGGACCTACCTCAAGTTGTGGGCCACCACCCATGTGGTAACTGTGTAATGTGTCCCTTAACACACAAAGTATCTGTGGTGAATTTAGGCCTCAAACATGACTGGGTTCTACACGAACATACTAATTGCAATACAACTAATGTAATTTACATGATTAAATGTCCGTCTGCCCTTATATATATTGGCAAGACCAACAGGAAATGCAAGACGCGTATGATCGAACACAGGAGTTGCCTTAGGAATAATATTTAAACAGCACCGATGGTGGCTCATTTTAGAAATATGGGTCACTCTGAATATGACTTTGAATGGTGCATTCTAAAAAAGGTTAAAGGTAAGTGTCAAGAATTGACTAATAGGAAACTGATTAATTTAGAACAAAAACTTATCTTTATGACTAAAAGCCATTTTACAGGACTCAATGAGAGTATTGAATGGCATAATGTGAAATAATTTTTTCTGTTGAGATCATACCTGGCGTATATGCGTCCTGTTGGTAGTACTTTATATACACTGTCACTGCCAATATTAAGTTTGACATGAATATGACTATTATGGGCATTCCGTGTAGTCTATCATTATATATATACAATGATTTAGATTTCTTGTAATAGATACACTTTTTTCCAAGGATGGGGTTTAGTCATGTGACTTTTTTTCACTTGGCGTTCAATGTTTTCCCTAGCCTGTATGTACTGTTTGTTTGCCGCATAGGTTGTTATGGTTGCAAGCGGATTTGACGCGTGCAGGATCGGGTACACTATTACAGTATATGAGCATCCAGCAGAGACTTTCATTATTGAAGGACGCTCCGACGAAGATCAAACATACGCTGCGTGGTTGCTTAGCAACGGACGTAAGCAAGTGAGTACGTGATGTTATCACGTGACTGCCCGATGTAAATGCCGAGCAGTGGCCGTGTGTGATGTTGCTCCGTGTTATTTTCTTCACGGTGAAGACTGGTAACCGCATGCAGAAATAGTGAGATTAAGGTAAGACTGTGTAGTACGGCACGCACGTTAAACGCGTAAGCCGGTTTCAAAGGCTTTATTTTGTGGACGATTATTTGTGTGAAGTAGTTGACACTCACCTTTGTTTTGCAGGGCCCGGCAACTGGTGACAAGTACTATACAACCCGTTTCAATGAGATTGGTCACGTAATTTGGATGCGTTGGGAACCTTGATGTACTTGGAAAATACTTTGGTTGTTCCAGGACTGACTTTTTGAAAATAGAGTTGGACCGCCAAGGTGAGGTGACATATGGAGTATGATTGTTGTTGATTTAGGTTGTGAACCTTGAGACTCGTGACTAGCGATATGAGTACCTATAATAACATTCTGTTTTGGGTTATTTGCTCCATTTTTTCTGTAAAGTTTGACCGTGTGGACCTTGTTGGATCTGATGACCAGTGTGGATGTAACTAAGGATTACTATCCTAATACAGCTTAAGAGAATTATACCCTTGAGCTGTGTGATACAGGTAGAGATAAAAGATTTTCCTCCTTGTTTTACCCTTTTGGTATTGAGTGTTAGGGCTAGGTGAAGTCTTTCAAACCTTTGATGCCCACACATTGATATATTTGTGTATATTTGTGTACCTACAGATATTGGAGTACCATAATCGAAATTAAGAATTAGAATCTAAAGTGGAAAAAGAACGCCACGTCAAAGCACAAGATACATAATTGCCCCTGAGGAATGTCCAGTTATTACATGACATCTAGGACAGAAACTTATATAAGTCGGGCTATGATGGGTACCGTGTGGAGCAACAACAATTAATTTGGCTGCGTGCCTTTTCCGGTTCTAATTATTGTTTCCTGGTTTTTTAACAAAATCTTTCTATGCGTTTTGTATATTGTATTGTAACATCTGCATATGCTTTTTATGTTTTTTAGATTTTGGTGTCAGGATTTTGTTGCTTTGAATATATAATAATAAAATATGATATGTGAGAATGTTTTGGACATACACCCGATATTTATTTTGTTTATATGTTGATGTCTAGGTACATACTGTGTCTGATGGTATATATGTGAATGATATTAATGTATTAACACCCTTCCTTTGTTTGAGATTTAATAATATTATATCCCCACTGAGTAGGAGGGGTCAATACCTTATGTGTGGAGTGTCACCCCTGTAGAAATTTTTGATGCTCAGGATATACCATGGGATCTGGCTTTCTATCTTTAGGCTTTTCCAAATCCGACCATCTCACATCCTTATCCATTTGCAGACTTACATCAGGGGCGCATGCTCTCCCTCCTTCTGCCCCAAGACCGGACACTCTTTCCTCATCTGACATGTCTAGTCCCCAACTAGTGTGACTGTCACCCCCCTCACCCTTGTCTAAGTTCAGTCTGATCAAAGACAATGCTATGCGTTCATAACTGAACAGGTTTCCCACCTCACTTTGTAATTGAGGTACTGCGGATCGATCACCATTCCCTCAAATTTCACACTTGCTACCTGGCCTTAATTGTTGGTAGACATTATCAATCCTTTCTCCAATGCTTTCCCCATCAAATCTTTCTTCTTCTAGCACTACTCTAGATGCTGCTGGCATCACTTCTTTTATCAGAAGAATCTCTACCACTCTGGTCCATCGTATTTCTGGGCTCGGCCTCATTTGTTCTTTACGAATGAGACTGGCATCTAAACCTCCTTTTTCGTTCTATTTCTTCATCTACTTCCCTTTGCTTTCTCACATCCCTTCTCATTCTTTCTTCCTCTTGCCTTCACTCTTCTCCTCTTCTCTTTGTCTCTGTAATCTTTTGTCCCTTGGTCTTGGTGCTTCTTCCTCTTCTCTCTTTCTTTCCTTTCTGTCCCTTTCTTCTATCGCTCTTTGTCTAGTGCCAAACTTTCTTTGTTCTTCTGTCCATTCTTCAATGTTCTCTTGTTCCCCTGATATATCTGCTCTCGTCGCTCCCTGCTTTTCCTTTTCTGCTCACCCTCTTTCAATCTTTTCTCTCATTCCTTATCCTTCCTTTCTTTTTTGTCCTTATCTTCTCTCTGCCTATCTTCCTCAATACTTATGTGTCAGAGTTTGGGAATCTCAAAAAAACTTTGCAACTCGCAATGGGAGTTGTTGGGGAATCCTCCTTTTCCTCCGATCCTTGGTTGTCCACCTTTACCGGGGGTCAATTCTCAGAACCTGTTTGGAGAAAGGGCACCCCCTCTGTTTTCATTTTGTCTGACTCACTACTTTGGGGTTGAAAAGTTTCTGGTTCTGAGTGAGAATCCATACTTACCCTGTACCACTTAGGCTCTTTTGGGATCCATTTATCTCTGGGAGGGATTGCCCCATTTTGAAGAGAAGATCTGCTTACCTAAATCCTACAGGGATTCATCTTTTACAAAGGTGATAATCCAGAGTTCCTTCACAAAGTGGGTTCTTCTTTGGCCTCTCCTACTTACCCTTTGCTCTTTGGGTTTTAACATTTTGGGGGTAAAAGAGACACTTTCATGCTGAGAGATTTTTAGGGGTTCTGTTTGATTGAGAAAGGAAGCTTCCTCTAGGGCTTGGCATCACCCCTCCACCCGGGCACCCTCCTTAGGAACATGTGGTTTGTCGGATGTTTCCTGCTGTCATTTCAGCCCTGGGTTTTGGAGAATCTTGGGAAGCACGGTTAGGTTGAGAGTTGGACTGAGCCCTCAGCATACGCCCAGATCATTGGTCAGTTGCTGGACCTGTCGCTCCAGTTCAGAGACCTTGGGCCTCATTATAAGTATGGCGGTACAGTAACAACGGTGCCGGTAGTGCTACCGGCGCGGTTGCTACCATTCTGCCATACTATGAGTTGAGCTTGCGGGTCTCGCTCTGCCTGCCAGATCGGACCTGGCGGGCAGTGCAGCACCCACGAGCACAATTCGTGGATGCACCGGCACTGTTATGAACGGTGCTAGTGCACCCGATCTCCCTATTCCCATTCTGCCCGATGGGGCTGTATGTGGATGGAGAGTCCCTTATTACCGGCACCCGCGAATGGGCAATTAACGGGTCTGCCAAACTCGGCATGACCCAGTAATTGCCCATTCGCGGGTGCCGGACCCAGATGCTAGTTTGGGGGTAACCGGCAAGCTACCTCCAACCTTTGTAATGAGGCCCCTTGTCTGGGTGTTATGGATGTCTCAAGTAATACCTCTGCTGCTTCCAAAAAGGGTAACTGTCCCTCCTCCCAGAGTAGCTCGAGTACTTGAAATTTCCCCCATAATTTTCCTTCCCGAATTTACTTTCTCCCGGTTTCAGGGATCTATTGTACTGGAACCGGGGAGAGAGAGGAGGATTGTTTTGGGGGATATCTGGAGAAGATTTCAGATTGGGAGGTGGAGTGATACTTCTCTCCTGAGGGAAGTTTGGAGGGAAGTTTCCCGGGGCAGTGCTTACCCAATTAGTCTCCCCTCCTTGGGCCAGGGGATTGCATACACACCCCAGGATTGGTTTAGTACCCTTGTACCTAGGATTTATAAAGGTGGCAGTGTCAGCGGGATCATTGTTCTGGGTGTTCGCTTCTGCCTTCCATTTCGCTTGTTGGCAGGAGGGTTACTTTTATGCCCCCCATCTCCATATCCAATGGAGGGGTCATTTGTACCTCTGCCACCTTTGCAGCGGCAGGGGTGTTAAATGGTTTGGCAGGGTCTTGGTAGTATTTTTACTCTCAGCAGGCTTTAGGACCTTATAGATCCTGTTGGCCTATTCAATCACCCAATCCAGGATCCTATGCTCGTGAAAGTCATGCACCAACTGAATCATGTATTTTGGGAGCGCATGTAAATATGTAGAAATGAACACCCTACTACTGGTGATCAACTGCCAGGAAGTCTGAGCAAATGCACGATTTAGCTCCTGCACAAACTCCCTATGTGCCTGATCTTCCCCACACTGCGAGTTATATGCAGCCTTAAGGACTTTGTGTGGGTTCCAATGTGTTGAAAAATGTTTCAAAATGGCAGCCTATAGGTGGGCCATTTATAATTATCCTGGACCTCCAATCCTGCAAAGAAACTGAAGTACTCAGGTGAGAAAGTCCATTTTGCAAATGCTATATAATTCGCATCATTCCTGATCTGGAATGATGCCATCATCTGCTCATAATGTTCCAGGTGCTCCCATACCAAATACTTGGAATTCTTGTGGTATGGGGTCAGGAAGCTCTTTATTGCCTTGATCTGTCTGATTGGGTCTTTGACAAAACCCTTTCTTTGTTTCCCTTTAGTTTTCTTCTTCTGCACCAGTGTTCATTCACCTTCTGACTCACAACTGCTACTGGTACCCCCTTCCCTGTCTTCTAGGCACTCCCTGTCCCTATGCGACTGACAATATCTCCCAGAACCACAGGGTCTGGACTCCTCTCGCCTGGACCAAAGTGAACTCTCAGGGCCATACTTCCTGGCTTTCCTTTCCAGCCCAGGATAGAACCCAGTTTCCCCATCACTCCTACCAGGGAGTTTGGGGAATTACCCCCTTCCCCTGAATATACAGAGGGGTTTAGAATGCCTTTCCTAAGCTGATGGTCTGTCTTTTCTCCTTCAGCGAAGTGGGCAAGGTGGTCTCTTTGTAGTCACATTTACAGCCAATCTAACTCCCTAACTTTCTCCTCATAACAGTTTCCATGGTCTGAAGCACTTACAGTATTATTCTTTCCATCCCAGGACACACTGGCCCGGCCCCTTTCCCTTCTGTGTGGTATAGATGAATGTTCATCCTTATCAGACACGGGCTGGCCTTCTGAATCAGGCGGTCTAAACCTGGGGAGGTCCAACTGCTCCATGTTCTTCTGTTCTTTGTCGGTGGCATAAATGAGGTCAGTTCCCATTTGTACCTGGCAGGTTGAAAATGACGGGCCTGAGGCCCCTGATGGGATGGGAATCTCACCTTGATCAGTGGGCCTTGTCCCATATCCTGATTGTTCAGGGTGATTCTGCGCCAGTTTGTCTTTTGTAATTTCGTTTGTGACACTCTCACCTGCTTCTCTCTGTCCTTATTTCCTGTTATTATTCAGAGAGCTGACTTTTTAATTCTGACACTAAGGCCTGATTCATCTCATGCACCCTGCTCTGAGCTGCCAACCAATCCTAAGTTTGCTGCACCTCATGCTGAAGTGAATCATTCTCCCTCCGTGATCCTTGTGTGCTGCGAGCATATTCAAGGCTTGTTTCCTTCTGGTGACTAATTTCTTTCTCTTGCTCATCCCTGCCATTCGCTGCCTCTGATAGTTCAGCTTCTATTTATCTCACATGCCTTTCTAGCTTGATCCTTTCTTCTCTAAATCTTGTCAGTTCCTGAGAACCTGACTGTTCGTTTTCTATCTCCATTTCCAACTAATTCTCTGTAATAGGACGCTATTATACTGATTAAAGAGGTCTTTTTCCCGAATCAGCTGTGTTCTCTGTTGTTTCAAAGTACTTATACCTTGATGCATTTAATCAAACTCCTTTTGTGAGTCCATTTGTTTAAGGATAAACAGACTATTTTCCCTTTCTAAGGTCTTGATTTGTTGCTTGAGGGTCATAATGTCATCTAACAGCCCTCTATTATAAATAATCTGATCATTAACCTTATGTTGCAATGTGCTCAAATTTTCCAGACAATTTTTATGTGCATTTTGCAGTGCAGAATACTGTGTTTCATGCTCTGCACTCTCTTGCTGCTTGGGTTTAAGTCTTTATTGAGTTGTTCAAGGAGATCCTGGGCCTGTGACAGGTCTCCAGTCGTATTCATCCTACTCACCTCACTATTTTGCCAACGCTCTTCTACTAACAGCAAATGAAAATATAACTGAGCAGTTAGCTGAGCCATTTGTATCTGTTCATCACAAGCAGTGTGGTTATATAATATGCCTGAAGTGTGTTGCGCAATATTCCATCTTCAAGCTAAATATCATTGCTTACTGAGCTAACCTCCTGCACTATTCTGGTTTACCAGTTTCCAGCCTCGTCCTCAACCCATTCTCCTTTAAGAGATAATTTAGCTAGGAGATGCTCCCTGGCTTCACCAATTTGTACAGTAGTAATTTTCACAATTACTTTTTGCACCTTAGTAAATATTTCTTTATGCAGGGGCAAAACCACACTGTTCCTGCTTGATTTCCTGTTACAATTTTTTTTTACACAATCTTAATTGTTCACCTATAGTTCCCTGGAACTCAGTGGTCAAGTCCTTGTGGGACTTTAACAAAACAAAGATGACTTTCCCTCGACCTTAATGCAATTGCAACAAAATTAATAGAACATCGCAATGTACTTGTCATGGGTCAGGAATAGGCAACAAAATCCCGGCCACAAGGCCCCCAACTTGTAACTGTTTGTTGAGAAGCCATCCTCAACATGGGGAGTTCCTTCCCTCCCCACTCAAGGTATTATGCAACAAACTGTTTAACTGATTCCTTTATTCAGCCGTACTTCAGACCATATCAAGGTCCTTGGATCCCTCCCCCTGAGCTACCACTGAGCCAAGAACCAGGCCTGTGTACAGGAAATATATTTGTATTTATTTAAATTAAAAGTAATAGAAATCGCACAACTACACACGCCACCTTCTTTGTGGCTCACCCTTAACTTCTTTTTACACAAATCAATTATACAAATTAGTTAAGAAAAAAAATGTAAATCACAATTCTTTACTTTCTACAAATTTTACTTCAAGAAATAATTAAACAGAAGTAGGAGCCAAGTAGGAGCTTGCCTACACCTGCGCTGGAGATAGTATCCTGTTATTTGCTACGTTGTAAATTGACGTACATTGCAGTATATTGAACTGAAGAAAGTGCTGCTTTTCCTTTAAGGGTGCTCTGAGCTCTGCTGTGCCCGCTCGCCTCACCTCGCCTGCTCCAGTCATTAAAATCAGACTATGAAACAAAGCGTAGCGAAGTAGGAGTTTGCCAGAGTTTGTTGGGAGGAGTGAGGGAGAGAATGCTAACGACAGCGCCAACGAGCCCTCCGGGAACAAGAACACACCTCCAGGTAAGAGTGAGTTCCAATTTCATAAACTCACAGAAATTGGAAGCCTGTACCCAGGGGTGTAAAAGTGAATTTGGAAAGCACCATGGGGGAGTTGGAGTTGACGGATATGGCCATCTGTACAGGAAAAGATGTGGAGAGAGGTAGGGGGAACCCACTATTCCTAACATTATTTTGGCTGACAGTGAAAGGGTGACTTTAAGTCCTGTTGAAAATGGGCCGGATGCAATTAATGACAAAAACTCTATTGAAGTGCAATTTATGAACTCTGGCATCTTAACTAGCACGGATAAAGGTGGAACGATGCCACCTTTACGGGAGATGTTGAAAGAAGGAGCGAATAGAAAAGAGGATTGCCAAAGGCCCAAAGCAAACTCCCAGAGCTGGTCGGACATAAACTTAATCCCAAAAAAAGACCCAGGATCTTTAGAAGGGGGCATAATGTAGGTTTGGCTGCTCACCTAATAAAGGAACTGTCTGCTCTTACTGTAAAAATTGCGCAACAAAAACACAGGCGTATAGCTGAACAATTGAGCATTCTTGATGCGTCATTAAAGCAAGTAGAGCTAAATGTGGAAATGGAAGCTACGACAAGTACCAAGCAAAATCCATGTGTGGGCGCAATAAAATGCATGCTAGAATGTAAATCTGCCTCTCAACAAACGGAAGAGGAGGAACGAAGGAAACGTTGGTGCTCGGATAAAGCTCAAGAGCAGACCCCTCCAAGATCGCTCAATATTGACACCGGGAAGGCATCTCGGGCAACGAGTTTTCAAAATCAGAGATTGGTGGATGAACAGGAGGTTGACTCTGTATTTGAGGGGAAGGATGCCCAAAGCTCACAGAGCACGTCTATGTCTTCCTCTGACTCATCCCAACAACGATCTGACTGTGTGAGTAAGTCTAGAGGGAATAGAGAACCCCCATCTGAGAACAAAGGAGTGGGCCCAGCTGCAAAAACTTATGATGCCCTCATTAACAATGTCGGTCTTGCCATTCACAAAACTATATGAGGCAATAACTACTAGCCTCCAGGATCAGTTTACCATCATTATGGGAATATCTAATAAACTGATAGGGATGGATGCTCTTGAAAAAAAAGATTGAAGTTAGAATGGATAAAGAGGCGGAAGTTTCAGTAAACTGGCAAAATCACCTCTGCGATCTAGCCAGGAGGGAAACAATGGAGAAAACAACTATGATGGAGGTGCTATTGCTGGATGGTGAATGGATGAGGTCTCAAATCAAAGCCCTACAGAAATTGGTTGGGGGGAAATCTGATAGCTGTGTAGTAGCTCAAAATAGACCCGATCCTAAATAGTCCAAAGAGTATATCCCGCCTACACAAGACAAACAAAGTACCAAAACGACTGCTAAAGAAGTAAACCTCATCTCGATGTTTAAGCCCTCAAGAGGAATGGAGGAGAGATCAACCCTGGTGAATATTACTAAGAAAAGCCAGAAAAATATAAAGAAATCTAAGAATATGCCCCAAGCTCAAAAAAGGAAATCAAACGGCTCAAGGGCATTCTTAAGATACTTACGCACACCACCTCTGAGAGATAATAGGTCAGAACCAAAAAGAGCTTGGAAGGAGCTGGCTATTGGGGATGACACCCAGAGCATAAATCCAGTGAAGCCAGATGAAATGGAAACAGAGGAGGAAGTGCTAGAAATATCAGATGTTGATCTGAGTGATCTCATAAAAGAAATTGAAAGAGTGTAAGAAGATGAGATATGGAAGGAGGTCAGTAATTCCGAGTGGGCGAAAATCGAGAGTCAATTGGAGGCTATGATAAAGCCCCTCCAGAAGAAGGGTAAAAAAACAGAGCGATAATAAGCAAGCATCATTATCATCACAGGACCAGAGACCATTCATAACGTTGGAGAAGAAGTGGAAGAGGTTTTCAGCTAATGAACCCACCAAGATGAAGATAAAGGAGGAGGGGAGAAGTCAAATAAGGGCGCTACCTGTGGAGAATGTGGGGAGAAGCCAGAAGCCCACGAAGGAAATATGAGCTACTTCTGAGAAACAAGATAAAGTACAAAACAAGGAAAATGTGAAGAACCCCCTGGGATCGAGTTATAAAATGTACTTGGAAAGAATTTTCGGGGGTTCTAACTCACCAGTGCTTAACAGAAGGAACACTTTACGATTGCTGATCTGCATTATAGCTGCATATCAGCTTTCCACGAGAGACATAATCATTGTGGAATTTGTTGGAGATAAAAGGACAGATTGGATTGTACTTAATTTGGCGACGCAATTGAAGAAAGAGCTAATCCTTTCCCTGAAAGACACATTTCTCCTATTAGGGTATGAGATAAGTGATTATCAAACAAACAAGAGTGAATTGGAGAGAAGTGAGAATACAGAGAGAAATATTGAAGAAGGATGTAACTGATAACACTGATTGAAAAGCATGTACCATTGAAGAAAGATGCCCGATCCCTACAAAAGAAAGTTTGACATCCCTGAAATTCACAATATCTAACCAGGAAATAAGGGGTGATAAGAAAAGAGACGTTAAAGATGCGCACATTTCTGACAGTGACTCATGGGGTTGGCTAGCGGTGCCCTGTGTAATAACCAGGGAGAATAGATCCAAACTAGGGGTATGGGGAAGCTACTAAGGATAGCCTCTTGGAACACAAAGGGGGTTAGTTCCCTCTTCTCAGAATAAATCTCGGAGTTAGAACGATATGATGTGCTGGATCTCCAGGAGACATGGCTGAGGGAAACACCCCTATGTGACGACTATGCGGCTTTCCTTAACCCGGCCCCTAAGGGGTTAACTGTCGCCCATATGTGGGTTTATAAACCCTTGTTAAATTGGACTCGGGCTGGAATGTTACAAAAGTGGAATATCCTAATCCATATGTACAGATTATGATCTTGGAACAAATGAGGCAGGCACAACAAACCCCACTCCTCATGATTAATATTTACTGGCGAGTTAATATGGATAAAGATGTTAGGCTAATAGAATCAATTGGAAAAGCGATGGATGAAGCATTAAGGGAAAGGGAGGATGTTAAAATAATCATATGTGGTGACTAGAATATTAAACTACTGAGTAAAAAGGGACTTCCACTGAAAGAGAATGAATGGAACACAAGGGAATTTGAATGGATGAGCAATGTGGGATCAAGAGACATGGTTATGCATAATGGCCAATCATTGGGGGATATGCCTGGGAAGTGTACTTGGAAACGTGGACTACAACACTCATGTATTGACTACTGCTTTGTTTCCGGGAATATGGGAGAAGGTGGAGCACATTACTATACTTCCACAGGTATTTAGTGATCATGACCTATTGGCCATCTCCATAAGAGAGGAAATGAAGGGAGGTGCGACGAAATAAATGGGTGAGGTAGAAATAGAAACAAGTGGCAACCGCCTATGATTGAAACAGGGTGAGGTGACACAGATTACAAATCAATATATAGATCTAACCAGAGTGGATCCCTTAAATGTAGAGTATCAAGGCATTCTGCAAGTATATGGCAAACTGGGAGTGGGTAAAGCAAAAAATCAAGTAGCACAAAAGCATACATTTATGATCAGATTTTTTCAAAAAGGAGAAAACTGCTCCAAAAGTCCATTAGGTTGATAAATAAAGAAGTTGACAGGACCAAAAGAAATGAGGGTATTCGACTAGCTAGACAGCAGTATAGAGACTGGTGCATCAGCACAAGGGCTGTTAGGGTGCAGAACAATGCAGATTGCATGCTAGAAGCGGTCTGTGCAAAGAGTATGAGAAATATGTGGGAGCTTATTAACAACGGGGGCTCCTTTACATCAGAAAGTACTGCTAGCATGGTATCAGAATCAGACTGGGTTCAGCATTATACATCTTTGTTTGCTCGACCCGGGATGGGTAGAAACTGAGGTGAAAGAGTTGCAGTCTCGTTCTTGGAAATTTCCCTTTGATGAATTGGATGCCGAGATGATGATAAATAATCTCAGCTCATCTCGAGCCATGGAAACAGATGGTCTATCAAACCAGGAAATAAAAAAAATGGAAGCATATGGAGCAAATTCTTGGTAATTTTGTTCTCCCGGATTATGGCACGTAAAAAGATCCCATCATCCTGGAAAGAGGCAAATATGGTGCCCATCTTCAAAAAAGGGGATAGGGCGGTGCCGAAAAACTATCACCCTACAGCCCTCCAGGATTCCCTAGGGAACTTATTTGCGAGCGTCCTATTGAGAGATTTGAGGTCTTGGGCAGAGAAGAGTGGTATTCTAGACCCGAGGCAGGCAGGGTTTGTCACTTTATTATTAATATCTTGAAAGAGAGGGCCCTTGAAACAGGAACGTGTCTATATTTAGGTTTCATAGACCTCAAACAGGCGTTCATCTGAGTCATCAGGGAGAAACTCTGGGCTAAGTTTAGAGCGTGGAACTGCCCTAAAGACCTTTTAGAAGCCAGAGAGGTGCTAAATACAAACACTTCAGTTAGAATTCGACCCTCAGGAAAGGGTCAGCTGTCACAAAAGATCCCCACACATTGAGGACTCAAACAAGGTTGTGCTCTAGCCCCTCTTCTCTTCTGCCTTTACATCGCAGATTTGAGCGACTCGCAGAAGGAAGTAAATGCTTTTCCCCACAAAAACTAATGGAGCGGCAGCACATTGGATACTTTTTGCAGATGACCTGGTCTTCTTAGATTTAACATGAACAAAAATGGTACCAGGAGAACAAGAGAGACTGAAGAAGGTGGGCAGACAAATATGAAGCTCAAATCGGTATATTCATTTTATTAAGATTTGTCTAAAAAAACACAGACACATATTAATTTAATTAATTCTAAAAAGCATTTTACTAATCATACATCCATACATTCACTCTCTAATGCAATATTTAAATAATATATTGACATGCTAAGAAATTACAGAAGCTGATCATTTCATTAAACCACTTCTTTTCCATTGTGCTGTAAATCATTCACAATGTTATTAATCACAGTTCATTCCCAATATAATATCGACTATTGGTGCCTAAGACTATTGGTGCCTAACAATATCAATCTTCTTTACAATAAAAGGCTTCCCAGTTGGTTAATAGTTTCGACTCGACAAGTTATGTGTGTCTTCATCAGGATTGGATGAACAATAGCAACGTTCTGCGAACCCCATTAGGTTTGCCTAATAGCTTGTATCCCAGTAGCTTCTGGTATAAGTCCAGTAAGGCTGGGTTTTCACAAAAAGCAAAATCTAAACTGATCCGTTCCAAATACAGGTCATAAACACTGGAGACTAGGTCACTTCTTGCTCCAGCCGACCAGGAAGAAAAATAACTCTTCTCAAGTTTTCAAAAAACCGTCTTCGTTATAGTAACGCTATCCAAATGGAGTAGCACTTGTCTCCCTTCTATCCCGCAGCACAGTTTGTACGCTCGCGGTCATGAAAAGAACAGAAAACACCTCGTCGCTAACGGGCGTGTACGCTGATACGTGAATCATGTTTGCAGCAGTCGAAGCCCGCAGTCTAACGCTGTGTGCCTCTGTGAAAACCCAGCCTTACTGGACTTATACCAGAAGCTACTGGGATACAAGCTATTAGGCGAACCTAATGGGGTTCGCAGAACGTTGCTATTGTTCATCCAATCCTGATGAAGACACACATAACTTGTCGAGTCGAAACTATTAACCAACTGGGAAGCCTTTTATTGTAAAGAAGATTGATATTGTTAGGCACCAATAGTCGATATTATATTGGGAATGAACTGTGATTAATAACATTGTGAATGATTTACAGCACAATGGAAAAGAAGTGGTTTAATGAAATGATCAGCTTCTGTAATTTCTTAGCATGTCAATATATTATTTAAATATTGCATTAGAGAGTGAATGTATGGATGTATGATTAGTAAAATGCTTTTTAGAATTAATTAAATTAATATGTGTCTGTGTTTTTTTAGACAAATCTTAATAAAATGAATATACCGATTTGAGCTTCATATTTGTCTGCCCACCTTCTTCAGTCTCTCTTGTTCTCCTGGTACCATTTTTGTTCATATTACTTGGTGTTACCTCTAGGTATCAGTGAAAGTTGAGGTTCCCACTTTGGGTTTGTTGTTTGTTCTTCTTAGATTTAACACCAGTGGGTCTTCAGCATAGGATCCATGCCTTTTATTCCCACTTAACAGAGAATGGCATGAATATCAATGTCGCAAAATCTAAAGTATTAACAATGAAATCAGCCCATAAGAAGAAACTGGAGAGATTTATATGGAGGGTGGACACCGAGCCACTTGAAGTGATGGAGACCATGATTTATTTGGAAATTATAATTAATAGAAATATCAATGACCAGGGGCAATATATACATTTAAGATTGAGATTGACCATATTAACGAACCAAGGGAGAGCCTTCCATAGGAAGTTTGGGAAATATTTAATGATCCCTATTCTTTTCCTTCTATAAGCAAAACATTGCACATGTTCTCACATATGGAACTGAGGCCACTTTACATCTACCTTGGGAAATATGGGGTAAACTAGAAGCGCAATTTTGGCGCACACTATTGAGGCTCCCTAATGCTGTATCAATGGTTACTATCAGACAAGAGCTGAAGTTACAATCCCTAGAATCCATGGTACTATGGAAATCAATCGCACTTTACAGGAAGTGTATGTTTGAAACAACGTTAGCTCCTTTTGAAATTTTTGATTTTACTAACGAAGGGCAAGATAAGTATGTAGCGCAGAGGAAACTGAAGGTGGAACAGGTCCTAGAACTGAAAGGTATTATGGTGAGAGACCTAGCTGCTAATCCATCGAAAATTAAATGAAAGTTGCAAGAACTGGATTGGGTAAGCTCATTGGATGTGATCAAACAAAATTATATTGCTCAAGAACCATGGAAAACAAAGGCTTAAACTCCCCCCACTTACCTGCAGAGATTTCCATCTCAACACTATTGTGACTTGCTACTTAGATGTAGACTAAACACACTAGCAACATGTGAAGTAGAGTGGGCGAGGAAAATGCCTTGCATAATAAATGCCCAATGTAACTTCTGTAAGGAGAATGATTCTGTGGCGACATTATGCCAGTGGGTAACTGCATGTGACTCCTTGAAAGACATTACAAGGCTCCATCTAGTGAACTGTGGAATGGATGAGACCACGCTGAGTCTGCAGGATTGGCTGGCATGGATTCTTATGGGAGAAAAGACCAGTCTAGTGATTACAGTGCTGAAAATGATTGAAGTGGTTTTAAAAATGAAGAAGGAAATGAAAGAAAGGGAACATGGGAACTAATTATGTTTTTTGCTATTTGTTTCATTTTCTCTTCTTTCTGTTTCTCTTTTCCCTTTCTTTTGAAGTGTGGATGTATAAATGAAATTAAGATAGATGTGATAGGATGATGTAATAATGTTAAATGTGTATATGGCTGTGGCCACTGTATGGTCTTTTATTCCTGTTTAAACCAATAAAACATTTAAAGAAAAAAGAAGAAAAAAATAGATTTCACCCACACTTTTGATTTAGCAGTTTGTTTTCCAGACCCTCCCCCTTACAAAGGCATCCCTCTTCCTTAAAGAAGTCGGGGTCAACAGGACAAAAAGCATTACCCAATTAAATTATAGGCCATAGTTTTTCAGCGCACAATGGGAAGTGAGCTTTGCTAATTTCCAATTTTACCAAACATCACCCAGTAGTGTTCCACCAAATGGGGAATTAATTAAATTAATATTTTAGTTAGGTAGGCTAAGGATCTACACAGTTTTGCCTCCCTGTGCACTATGAAGGGAAAGGATTTGAGGCAAGCCAATTCCCCCACCCCTGGGTGTCCCTGGGCTCAGTTCTACTTAGATAGAAAGACTCTGTTTCAAGTTCAAGAAAGCCAGCTGCATTTCAGAACACTCTGGAAAGATAGGGCATGGGTCTGGTCACTCCACTCTCAAGGACAGCCTCCCACTCTCCACCATAGGACTCAGTCAACTCTTAGGCCTTCCGTGAAATATACAGCTCCACCCATATGCACTTTCAGCAATCTCCTGTGATGTTTTCTTGCAGCTGTCAGATGTTAAGATTCCTCAGCGCTCTTCAATGGTAAACGTCTGCACTTCTGTCTTCCTCCTTGTGCAGTCCCCCTTATATAGCAGCAATGACACCACTCATTTACAATCTTGAGGGAGTACCCTGCAAGAGGTCACACAAAAGGATTGGACAGTTACCCCTCCCTCTCCTGCCCACTCTACGGATTAGCTTAAGAGTCTGGAGCAGACATGTAGCAGCTTAATGTACAAGCCCCATTTGTTCTCATGTCAAATCTTTGCAAAAACTAGTTACGTGGCAAAACTTCATAATTGTATTAATAACTGCCATAATATACATATTCTCTGATTCAGCGAATCATGGGGAATTAAATAAGATAACAGCCAGGTCCTCACCATTTTGCACGGCCATGTGGCAATTTTCTGCCGTTTCTGTAAAAAGCATAACATATTCCAAATTTTTCCCTCCACCCGTTCACCAACTCTCACATTTGGAACATTTTCAGATCAGCCAGAAACACATCTTATATGGCCATTACAGTTCTCTGAGTCGCAGGAGGATGAATTTAATATCTCCAAAATCACTTGGAAATTATCTAAAAATGTTTACATAAAGGAAGAAAATCCGCTTATGGTTGCTGGAAAAAAGGAAAAAAGGCCTGAGTTATAATAGTCCTGTTAAATTAATTGTAAATCTTCATGTGGGACAAATGGCAATTCTCCTATCTTCAGGCCATATGGTCTCACTGGGTAAGTCTGTAACCAGAGTTTTTATTATTCTCTTTGTGTTTGCAGCTTGGTCTTTGAAGTCGTAGCCCCCGGTCTTCACACCTTTTATACATGCTTCAGCCAAGGGGAACTGTCCTGCTATCACTGCCTTGAGAGCCACCAAGTCTGGGGAATACTGGGGTTTCCACACCTTTAGCAGGACACACTTTATTGCAGTTGAAATTAGATGGAGGATTTTGCCCACCCACAAGCTAAAAGGGTTTGCTGTGGGCTGACATTTTTCCATGGAAAACAAAGTGTCTCTTCAAATGTCACTTGTTTTTGGATGCAAAACATAATATACTTTACTTTTTGTCAACACGAACCAGGGCTTTCCCCTGGCATTTTTCTGTTAGCAGTGGTACATTTTCCACTACAAAGCCGTTTCAGTGTTGAAAAATCCTGCTTTGCTTGTGAAAGGGACTTTCAATTTTCACTTACAGCCACAAGCAAAGCCTTTTTTGTGTCAGTGCTAAAAATGTTCATGTGAAAGGGACTTCAGTTTGGGGCCTTTGAATGCACCCCACAGGGACATGGTGAAGTTATCAAATTGATGGGCTGAGCCTAGGGGTCTAGCTGTTGCCCCTTCTATATCCACTCTATCCTTAGTTTTAAAACATTTGTGCAGTCTCTTCCTAGCTTGAGATTGCTAGCCTCTCTGGATTCTGAAGGGCACATTTCAACAAACGTGGAAACCTTCTGCGAAAACCATGCAATGGTTAAGGGAGAGCTGCCTCACTAATGACATGCAATGGTAAAAGGAGAGCTGCATCACTGATGAAATGCATTGGTAAAGGCAAAGCTCCCTCACTGATGTCATTCAATGGTAAAGAGAGAGCCGCCTCGCTGAAGACATGCAATGGCAAAGGGAGAGCTGCCTCACTGATGAGATGCAATGGTAAAGGGAGAGTTGCCTCACTGATGACATGCAATGGTTAAGTGAGAGCTGCCTCACTGATGGCAGGCAATAGTAAAGGGAGAGCTGTCTCACTGATAACATTCAATAGTAAAGGGTGAGCTGCCTCACTGATAACATTCAATGGTAAAGAGAGAGCTGCCTCACTGATGACATGCAGTGGCAAAGGGAGAGCTGCATCACTGATGGCATGCAATGGCAAAAGGAGAGCTGCATCACTGGTGACATGCAATGGTAAAGGAGGAGCTGCCTCGCAGATGACATGCATTGATAAATGGAGAGCTGCATCAATGATGACATGCAATGGTTAAGGGAGAGCTGCCTCGCTGATGACATGCAATGGCAAAGGGAGAGCTGCATCACTGATGGCATGAAATGTCAAAGGGAGAGCTGCATCACTGGTGATATGCAGTGGTAAATGCAGAGCTGCCTCACTGATGACATTCAATGGTAAAGGGAGAGCTGCCTCACTGATGACATGCAATGGTTAAGGGAGAGCTGCCTCACTGATGGCATGCCATGATAAAGGGAGAGCTGTCTCACTGGTGATATGCAATGGTAAAGGGAGAGCTGCCTCACTGACAACATGCAATGATAAAGGGTGAGCTGCCTCACTGACGACATGCACTGAGAAAGGGAGAATTGCCTCACTGATGACATGCAAGGGTAAAGGAGGACATGCCTCACTGACCACATGCAATGATACAGGGTGAAATGCCTCGCATATGAGATGCAATGATAAGGGGAGAACAGCCTCACTGATAACGTGCAACGGTAAAGGGAAAGCTGCCTTACTGATGACATGCAATGATGAGCTGCCTCACTGCCGACATGCAATGATAAAGGGAGAGCTGCCTCACTGGTGACATGCAATGGTTAAAGGAGATCTTCCTCACTGATGGCATGCAATGATCAAGGGAGAGCTGCCTCACTGGTAACATTCAATAGTAAAGGGTGAGCTGCCTCACTGATGACATGCAATTGCAAAGGGAGAGCTGTATCACTGATGGCATGCAATGGCAAAGGGAGAGCTGCATCACTGATCACATTTAATGGGAAAGGGTGAGCTGCCTCACTGGTGACATGTAATGGCAAAGGGAGAGCTGCCTCACTGATGGCATGCAATGGCAAAGGGAGAGCAGCCTCACTGATGACATGCAAGGGTAAAGGGAGAGATGCCTTACTGATGATATTCAATGGTCAAGGGAAACTGCCTCGCCGATGATATGCAATGGTAAAGTGAGAGCTGCTTCACTGATGACATGCAATGGTAAAGGGTGAGCTGCCTCATATATGACATTCAATTATAAGGGGGGGAACTGCCTCACTGACGACGTGCAATGGTAAAGGGAAAGCTGCCTTACTGATGACACTCAATGGTAAAGGGAGAGCTGCCTCACTGATGACATGCAATGATAAAGAGTGAGCTGCCTCGCTGACGAAATGCAATGATAAAGGGAGAGCTGTCTCACTGATGACATGCAATGATAAATGGTGAGATGCCTCACTGAAGACATACAATGGTAAAGGGAGAGCTGTCTCAATGGTGACATGCAATGGTAATGGGAGAGCTGCCTCACTGACAACATGCAATGATAAAGGGTGAGCTACCTCACCAATGACATGCAATGATAATGGGAGAGCTGCCTCACTGGTGACATGCAATGATAAATGGAGAGCTGCCTCACTGATGACATGCAATGGTAAAGTGAGAGCTGCCTCACTGTTGACATAGAATGGTAGGGAGAGCTACCTCACTGATGACATGCAATGATAAAGGATGAACTGCCTCACTGATGACATGCACTGATAAAGGGAGAGCTGCTTCACTGATGACATGCAATGGAAAAGAGTGAGCTGCCCCACTGACAACATGCACTGATAAAGGAAAAGCTGCCTCACTGATGACATGCAATGATAAAGGATGAACTGCCTCACTGATGACATGCATTGATAAAGGGAGAGCTGCCTTACTGATGACATGCAATTGTAAAGGGAGAGCTGCCTCAAGGACAACATGCAATGATAAAGGCTGAGCTGCCTTACTGACAACATGCAATGATATAGGGAGAGCTGCCTCACTGATGACATGCAATGATAAAGGCTGAGCTGCCTTACTGACAACATGCAATGATATAGGGAGAGCTGCCTCACTGATGACATGCAATGATAAAGGATGAACTGCCTCACTGATGACATGCACTGATAAAGGGAGAGCTGCTTAACTGATGACATGCAATGGTAAAGAGTGGGCTGCCTCACTGACAACATGCACTGATAAAGGGAGAGCTGCCTTACTGATGACATGCAATTGTAAAGGGAGAGCTGCCTCACTGACTACATGCAATGATAAAGGCTGATCTGCCTTACTGACAACATGCACTGGTAAAGGAGAATTGCGTCACTGACGACATGCAATGGTAAAGGGAGAGCTTCTTTACTGACAAGCAATGATAAAGGGAGAGCTGCCTCATGGACAACATGCAATGATAAAGGGTGAGCTGCCTTACTGACGACATGCAATGGTATAGGGAGAGCTGCCTCACTGATGACATGCAATGATAAAGGGAGAGCTGCCTCACTGACGATATGCAATGATAAAGGGTGAGCTGCCTCACTGACAACATGCCCTGATAAAGGGAGAGCTGCCTCACTGAAGACATGAAATGATAAAGGCTGAGCTGCCTCACTGATGACATGCAACGGTAAAAGGGAGAGCTGCCTTACTGACGCATGCAATGATAAAGGGAGAGCTGCATCACTGACGATGTGCAATGGTAAAGGGAAAGCTGCCTCACTGATGACATGCAATGGTAAAGGGAGAGCTTCTTTACTGACAAGCAATGATAAAGGGAGAGCTGCCTCAGAGACAACATGCAATGATAAAGGGTGAGCTGCCTTACTGATGACATGCAATGGTATAGGGAGAGAGGCCTCACTGATGAAGAGCAATGATAAAGGGAGAGCTGTCTCATTGATGATATGCAATGATAAAGGGTGAGCTGCCTCACTGACAACATGCCCTGATAAAGGGAGAGCTGCCTCACTGACGACATGCAATGATAAAGGCTGAGCTGCCTCACGGATGACATGCAATGGTAAGGGGAGAGCTGCCTTACTGGTGACATGCAATGGTAAAGGGAGAGCTGCATCACTGACAACGTGCAATGGTAAAGGGAAAGCTGCCTCACTGATGACATGCAAGGGTAAATGGAGAGATGCCTCACTGATGACATTCAATGGTCAAGGGATAGCTGCCTCGCCGATGATATGCAATGGTAAAGGGTGAGCTGCCTCACTGAAGACATACAATGATAAAGGGAGAGCTGTCTCACTGCTGACATGCAATGGTAAAGGGAGAGTTGCCTCACTGACAACATGCAATGATAAAGGGTGAGCTATCCCACTGATGGCATGCAATGATAATGGGAGAGCTGCCTCACTGATGACATGCAATGATAAATGGAGAGCTGCCTCACTGGTGACATGCAATGGTTAAGGGAGCGCTGCCTCACTGATGGCATGCGATGATCAAGGGAGAGCTGCCTCACGGATAACATTTAATAGTAAAGGTTGAGCTGCCTCACTGATGAAATGCAATGGTAAAGGAAGAGCTACCTCACTGATGACATTTAATGGTAAACGGTGAGATGCCTCACTGATGACATGCAATGGCAAAGGGAGAGCTGCCTCACCCATGGCATGCAATGGCAAAGGGAGAGCTGCCTCACTGACGGCATGCGATAATCAAGGGAGAGCTGCCTCACTGATAACATTTAATAGTAAAGGGAGAGCTGCCTCACTGATGACATGCAATGGCAAAGGGAGAGCTGCCTCACTGATGACATGCAATGGCAAAGGGAGAGCTTCATCACTGATGAAATTCAATGGTAAAGGGAGAGCTACCTCATCCATGGCATGCAATGGCAAAGGGAGAGCTACCTCATCCATGGCATGCAATGGCAAAGGGAGAGCTGCCTCACTGATGACATGCAATGGCAAAAGGAGAGATGCCTCACTGATGACATTCAATGGTCAAGGGAAAGCTGCCTCGCTGATTATATGCAATGGTAAAGAGTGGGCTGCCTCACTGACAACATGCACTGATAAAGGGAGAGCTGCCTTACTGATGACATGCAATTGTAAAGGGAGAGCTGCCTCACTGACTACATGCAATGATAAAGGCTGATCTGCCTTACTGACAACATGCACTGGTAAAGGAGAATTGCGTCACTGACGACATGCAATGGTAAAGGGAGAGCTTCTTTACTGACAAGCAATGATAAAGGGAGAGCTGCCTCATGGACAACATGCAATGATAAAGGGTGAGCTGCCTTACTGACGACATGCAATGGTATAGGGAGAGCTGCCTCACTGATGACATGCAATGATAAAGGGAGAGCTGTCTCACTGACGATATGCAATGATAAAGGGTGAGCTGCCTCACTGACAACATGCCCTGATAAAGGGAGAGCTGCCTCACTGAAGACATGAAATGATAAAGGCTGAGCTGCCTCACTGATGACATGCAACGGTAAAAGGGAGAGCTGCCTTACTGAAGCATGCAATGATAAAGGGAGAGCTGCATCACTGACGATGTGCAATGGTAAAGGGAAAGCTGCCTCACTAATGACATGCAATGGTAAAGGGAGAGCTTCTTTACTGACAAGCAATGATAAAGGGAGAGCTGCCTCAGAGACAACATGCAATGATAAAGGGTGAGCTGCCTTACTGATGACATGCAATGGTATAGGGAGAGAGGCCTCACTGATGAAGAGCAATGATAAAGGGAGAGCTGTCTCATTGATGATATGCAATGATAAAGGGTGAGCTGCCTCACTGACGACATGCAATGATAAAGGCTGAGCTGCCTCACGGATGACATGCAATGGTAAGGGGAGAGCTGCCTTACTGGTGACATGCAATGGTAAAGGGAGAGCTGCATCACTGACAACGTGCAATGGTAAAGGGAAAGCTGCCTCACTGATGACATGCAAGGGTAAATGGAGAGATGCCTCACTGATGACATTCAATGGTCAAGGGATAGCTGCCTCGCCGATGATATGCAATGGTAAAGGGTGAGCTGCCTCACTGAAGACATACAATGATAAAGGGAGAGCTGTCTCACTGCTGACATGCAATGGTAAAGGGAGAGTTGCCTCACTGACAACATGCAATGATAAAGGGTGAGCTATCCCACTGATGGCATGCAATGATAATGGGAGAGCTGCCTCACTGATGACATGCAATGATAAATGGAGAGCTGCCTCACTGGTGACATGCAATGGTTAAGGGAGCGCTGCCTCACTGATGGCATGCGATGATCAAGGGAGAGCTGCCTCACGGATAACATTTAATAGTAAAGGTTGAGCTGCCTCACTGATGAAATGCAATGGTAAAGGAAGAGCTACCTCACTGATGACATTTAATGGTAAACAGTGAGATGCCTCACTGATGACATGCAATGGCAAAGGGAGAGCTGCCTCACCCATGGCATGCAATGGCAAAGGGAGAGCTGCCTCACTGACGGCATGCGATAATCAAGGGAGAGCTGCCTCACTGATAACATTTAATAGTAAAGGGAGAGCTGCCTCACTGATGACATGCAATGGCAAAGGGAGAGCTTCATCACTGATGAAATTCAATGGTAAAGGGAGAGCTACCTCATCCATGGCATGCAATGGCAAAGGGAGAGATGCCTCACTGATGACATTCAATGGTCAAGGGAAAGCTGCCTCGCTGATTATATGCAATGGTAAAGTGAGAGCTGCTTCACTGATGACATGCAATGGTAAAGGGAGAGCTGCCTGACTGATGACATGCAATGATAAAGGGTGAGCTGCCTGACATATGACATGCAATGATAAGGGGAGAGCTGCCTCACTGATGACGTGCAATGGTAAAAGGAAAGCTGCCTTACTGATGACATGCAATGGTAAAGGGAGAGCTGTCTCACTGATGACAAGCAATGATAAAGGGTGAGCTGCCTCACTGATGACATGCACTGATAAAAGAAGAGCTGCCTAACTGGTGACATGCAATGGTAAAGGGACAGCTGCATCACTCGAGACATGCAATGGTGAAGGGAGAGCTGCCTTACTGACGACATGCATTGGTAAAGTGAGGGCTGCCTCACTGGTGACATGCAATGATAAAGGGAGAGCTGCCTCGCTGATGACATGCAATGGTAAAGGGGGAGCTGCCTCACTGATGGCATGCGATGATCAAGGGAGAGCAGCCTCACTGATAACATTTAATAGTAAAGGGTGAGCTGTCTCACTGATGACATGCAATGGTAGAGGGAGAGCTGCCTCACTGATGACATTCAATGATAAAGAGTGAGCTGCCTCACTGACGACATGCAATGATAAAGGGTGAGCTGCCTCAATGACAACATGCCCTGGTAAACGGAGAGCTGCCTCACTGACGACATGCAATAATAAGGGGTGAGCAGCCTCACTGATGACATGCACTGATAAAAGAAGAGCTGCCTCACTGGTGACATGCAATGGTAAAGGGAGAGCTGCATCACTGGAGACATGCAATGGTGAAGGGAGAGCTGCCTCACTGATGGCATGCAATGATCAAGGGAGAGCTGCCTCACTGATAACATTTAATAGTAAAGGGTGAGCTGCCTCACTGATGACATGCAATGGCAAAGGGAGAGCTGCATCACTGATGAAATGCAATTGTAAAGGAAAGCTGCCTCACTGATGACATTTAATGGTAAAGGGTGAGATGCCTCACCGATGATATTCAATGGCAAAGGGAGAGCTGCCTCACCAATGGCATGCAATGGCAAAGGGAGAGCTGCCTCACTGATGGGATGCAATGGCAAAGGGAGAGATGACTCACTGATGACATTCAATGGTCAAGGGAAAGCTGTCATGATGCCTGCTTCCGGGGACCCAGACCACGTCCAGCAACCCCAGAAGCAGGCATCAAGTTATCCTAAGC
Source organism: Ambystoma mexicanum (assembly GCF_040938575.1). Lineage (NCBI taxonomy): Eukaryota > Metazoa > Chordata > Amphibia > Caudata > Ambystomatidae > Ambystoma > Ambystoma mexicanum. Next base: position 470,727,979 of record NC_090935.1, on the reverse strand, counting down.
AAGCCCAACAACCCATGCTAGGCGCTATTTGGGTCCAGTCCTGGCGCCTATGGCGCCAGGCTCATATGGAGAGTCAGTCCTGGCGCCATAGATGCCAGGCTCATAGATTAAAACTTACCTGATGCAGACCATGCTGAAAACTTACCTGATGCAGACCATGCTGAAAACTTACCTGATGCAGACCATGCTGCAAGAGCTCCAAGCCAAAAGAGGCTTGGAAGGGACTATTTTACTTAGGGACTATTTTTTACTCGTGCGGGGCTGGGGAGGAATACTTACCTGGGACTACTTTGGAGGCTATTTAAACCACGCCTGAAGAGCAGCACACGCTTCGCGTTATTCTGCATCCAGCAGCGTAACGCTCACCGTGCCTGCAAATCTGCATCCAGCCTTCTGCCATGCCCGCCTCGAGTTTGGAGCTCCTAGAAAAAGGGAGAAAGAAGGAGAAAATGTTAGAACAAGAGCAATACCTTTAATCCTTACCTGAATTCCCGATCCATCGCGCCTTCGAGCTGGAAGAAAGAAGTTATTTTATGCGTGTCGCCTTGCCTGCTGCAACTCCCCGGCCTTCGCAACATCTTCACATTCCACCGCATCCTCCTGCATGTTCCCGCCGCACTCCGGCACCTAAGGAGAAGACAAAAACAGCAAGGTGAGCCAAGGAAATACACAGAGGAATATTAGTTACCCCCCCATAGACTTACCTGATTTTACCACCGGGGGTACTATTCCTCTTCAAGTGTTGGCGCAGCTTCCACTGCATCTTCGCCGAACCCTGGCCCCTAAGGGGAAACAAAAGGACAGCAAGGTGAAACAAAGGGACTAACAAGGGGAACCCTCCTCACCACAATAGACTTACCTGATTTTACCGCCAGAGGTATTATTCCCCAAGACTTCATACTTTCTCTCAGCGCCCGAGTAAGGGAGAAAGCAACAGGTTACATATTGACATTATTTTATCGAACTGTGTTGGAAAATACAAATCCTTACCAGAATACTACCGGTTGCCACGAGGAACTCTTCATTAGGATCAAGCTGCAACCTGCAAGGAATCGGACAAGAGTGAAAGTCAGGCATTTGAACTCTTACAAACTTTATACTTACAGCGTCTTGCCGGGAATCTCGGAGTCAATATAGTTCTGGAACTCACCAATTCCTTCGAGCCAGTGAAACAACTGGTTATCAACGTGCCCCTGCGCTCAATGCAGGATGGAGAGTTCATCTTTTCAAACCATCAGGTGAGACTATAAGAGGGGACATCAAAGGCAATCTGTGGGGAGAACAGCGGGGGTGGGGGGATTTACGCTAAACTCCACGGGTGGTTAATTCCCTCTCTCCATTTGCAGAAGAATATTCCTACGGGCCAAGCAAACGAAGCTAGGTGGGCCAGTCCAGTCCGTCATCTCGACCCTACGCGTCACATTGGTGGAGACCGCAGCTGTCCAGTTCCGATCGACGCTTCTGTGGGAGCCAGGTGAGCGTAACAGAATGCGAAGCCTACCCACAAATTCCCACCCGGGCGTTATAGATACCCCAGAGACTGACCAATTGGCACAATTACTAGGGGAACTGAGGGCTGAAGTGCATTCCGCCCGTCAAGAAACCAATGCTCTTAGGAGAGAACTGATTTTGTCAAAGGAGCGAACTGATGACCTTGCTAGGCAACTATTGCAAAGCCAGGCTGGACAAGCACCCCTACCTGGTTCCGGGGGAAATCCAACTCCTGTGTTATCGAGTAACACTGTGCAAATAAACCTACCAGGAAATATTCCATTAGCTCCACCCAAACGCTTTGCCGGAGATCCCAAAAGGTTCGCCGTGTTTATGAACCAGTGCCGCTTGCACTTTTTATGCAGACCTGGAGCCTTCCCAAACGATCAAGCCAAGGTAGCCTTTGTATTGTCATATCTCAGCGGCAGTGCAGCTGATTGGTCACTTCCACTAGTTACTCAGGATAACCCAATTCTTCGGGATTTTCAGGGCTTTCAAACTAGCATGGAAAGACTATTTGCCCGGCACTCCCAAGGACAGGCCCTGGATAACCAACTTTTGTCCCTACGACAGGGTAACAAGGACCTTCTATCCTATATCGCAACCTTTAATAGGTTGATAGTGGAAACTGGATTGCCTGAGGTAAAACGAATCACGTTATTTCATTGAGGGCTTCGAGGAGAACTCAAGGATGTCCTGGCTCAAGTCGTGAACCCATCTCAAGACTGCGCTGAATATATAGACTTAGTGGTCCAGTTAGATCACAGACTTCAGAACAGAAAGGCTGATCGAGCCAAGTTTGAGAATCGGGTGTTGGTCAAAACCCACGCTAACCCCAAAGGAGCACATGCTTTAGAACCCATGCAAATCGGAGGGGTTAAAGGATCCTTAACTCAGAAGGAAAGAGAAAGGAGACGGCAAACGCAATTGTGTCTATATTGTGGAACTTCTGGGCATTTTCTATGGGATTGCCCTGTAAAACCACCCAAGAAGGTTGTAGGAGCTGCTGATAAAAGCCATATGGAGTCAGACTCGGGAAACGACCACGCCCGACAAGCTTAGAGGTCCGCTTGCCGAGCTTGAAGAAGGATACTCAGACCTCGCATTTCATCATACCAATGGTCCTCGTAGATCCAGGGCAGCCATCGCGTATGCACGCAGTAATGGCATACATTGATAGCAGGGCCATAGGAAACTATTTGGACTATGAATTGGCTTCCAGGATGAATCTACCTCTCTGCCGAAAAACCACCTCAGATGTCATCACCACAGTCGATGTAACTGAAATTGCCTCTGGGCTTGTAACTCATTCCACCGCAGAGATGACACTATTGGGTCAGGATGGGCATCGAGAGACTATTGTGTTTTATCTAATCAAAGCCCCACAGTTCCAAATAATACTGGGGATACCTTGGTTGGAAACACATAATCCTTGCATTGATTGGCGAGAGAAGAGAATAACCTTCCCGGATTGTGCACAGACCTGTTATCCAAAGAAAAGTCAGAACGCAGGCCTAGCCACAGTAACCACAGCAGTCATGCAACTACCTCCAGAATACCAAGAATTCCAGGATGTCTTCCAAAAAGAACAGGCAAACACCTTACCTCCTCACAGATAGTACGATTGTCAAATCGATCTCATACCCGGTGCACAACCACCTTGTAGCAGGATCTATGCCCTTACGGAACCTGAGAACCTTCACCTACGACAATACTTAGACCAGTACCTTGCCAATGGCTTTATTTGTCCATCCAAGTCCACTGCATCTTCAGCTTTGTTCTTCGTGCCCAAAAAGGAAGGTGACCTCAGAACGTGCATAGACTACCGCGCATTGAACCAGATAACTGTTAAGAACCGATACCCATTGCCTCTGATCCCTGAACTACTAGACCAAGTGAAGGACGCTTGTATATACACTAAATTAGATCTCCGAGGGGCATACCATCTGGTACGTGTAAAAGAAGGCGACGAATGGAAGACTGCTTTCCGCACTAAGTATGGGTTATTCGAATACCAGGTGATGCCTTTCGGGTTGTGCAATGCACCAGCAGCCTTCCAATACTTCATGAACGATGTCCTTCGTGAACTCATTGACGTTTGTGTTGTCGTATATATCGATGATATTCTAGTATACTCCTCTTCAGAATCTGACCATGTGAAGCACGTCCGAGCAGTCCTTGAGAAATTGCACCAGCACAAACTATATGCAAAACTGGAAAAAAGCGTTTTTCATGCCACAGAAGTTGAATTCCTTGGGTTTATCCTGACCCCAAAGGGAGTCCGAATGAACTCACGAAAGGTGGACGCAATCCTTAAGTGGCCATCACCAAGTTCAGTTAAAGGAGTACAAAGCATGCTCGGCTTTGCCAATTTCTACCGCAGATTCATCCCGGATTTTTCACATGTTGTACATCCCATCGCAGCACTCTTGCGAAAAAATAAACGCTTTATGTGGACTGAAGAAGCTGAAAAAGCCTTCCAAGAGCTGAAAGCGAAATTCACGTCTGGACCTGTATTAAAGTACCCGCGCCCTGAACTTCCATACATAGTGGAAACCGATGCATCCAGTCTAGCCATGGGAGCTGTCCTGTCTCAAAAGGACCCTGAAACTGGCCAGCTTCATCCAGTAGCATTTTGGTCCAGAAAGTTCTCGGCACCCGAGTTAAACTATGCGGTTACCAACAAGGAGTTATTAGCCATTAAATCCACCTTCAAGGCTTGGCGGCACTATCTTCTCGGTGCCAGGCATACCATTACTGTGATCACCGGAACTTACAGTATTTAAAGACAGCCAAGGCCCAATTGTCACGTCAACTCCGACGGGCATTGTTCTTTGCCGAGTTTGATTTCGTAATAACCTATCGACCAGGTTGTAAGAATGGTAAAGAAGACGCCTTATCCCGAATAGGGATGGGAGAGGCAGAAGTGAACCCAGAACCAGTACCTATAATTTCCGAACAAAGAATTCTTGGCATGACTACTCTACAGACCCTAGAGGACATTCAGGTAAAGATCCAGCAACTCTTTGATCCTACAGCCCTGCAGGACTGGGTAAAAAAAGGGCCAGACTACTCTGTCACCAATGATCTGCCTTATTACCAAGGGCGGCTATTTCTGCCACACAAGGAACTACAAGAGCTAGTCATTTCCCGTTATCATGATACCCTAATGGAGGGGCACAAAGGTATTGCAAAAACTGAAGCTAAAATTAAGACAATTCTGGTGGCCCACCTGGCGAAAGGATATTAAATCATTTGTGATGTCTTGTGGCATTTGCGCCCAAAACAAAAGTCAAAAGAAAAAAACAGCTGGACTCTTACAACCTTTAGACATTCCGCCTGCACCATGGCACACCTTATCGTTAGACTTTATTACTGATCTACCCCATGCAATGGATTTAACACCATTCTAGTTATTGTGGATCTTTTTTCCAAGATGGCCCACTTTATTCCTTTAAAGGGATTACCTTCAGCTTCAATCCTGGCCAAGGAGTTCCTCGAAAACATTGTTCGCATACACAAGGATTTCCGTCTATATTGGTCTCTGACCGGGGCAGTCAATTCATTTCACATTTTTGGAAAAAATGCTGTCAATTGGCGCAAATCGATGTGAGGTTATCGACCAGTCACCACCCCAGACCGATGGTCAAGCGGAGAGGACCAACCAGACTCTCAAACAATACCTGCGTTGTATGTTACATCAGACTGAGAGTAATTGGAAAGACATTCTTTGGATCGCCGAATATGCATACAATAATTCAGTACACTCTGGAACTAGACAAAGCCCCTTTTATACCTTATATGGGCACCATCCTCGAACCTCAGACCTTGACTCACCCCAACACTTAGAAATGCCCGCAGTGGACCATTTGCACGCTACGTTTACACAAGCCTTTAAGGAAGCAACTACACATTTAAAACAGGGGAAAGAAAAATACAAGAAAGATGCTGATCGGCATAGAAGTGATACTCCACAATACCAGATAGGGGACCAAGTATGGTTAGCCACAAAACATATACCTCTAAAGGGAACACAGACCTTTAACCCCAGATATTTGGGACCTTACTCTATTAAGGCCATTATCAACCCGGTGGCTGTCAAGTTGGACTTACCTGCTAATATGCGAATTCACCCCGTCTTTCATGCGTCACTTTTGAAGCCAGTGCAACCAGGGACAAGACTAACCAAGCCACCAGACCCTATCCTTGTAGACGGAGAACCCGAATTTGAAGTTAAGAACATCCTGGACTCCAAGCTGATAAAGTCAAAACTCTTTTATTTAATCGACTGGAAAGGTTACGGACCACATGAAAGGTCATGGGAACCTAGTGACCATGTTCATGCACCCCGATTGGTGAAAAAATTCCACCAAAATTTCCCAGACAAACCGAAACCACATGGAAGAACGACTTTAGGAGGGGCCTTGGGTGGGGGAGTGCTGTCATGATGCCTACCCCCGGGGACCCAGACCACGTCCAGCAACCCCAGAAGCAGGCATCAAGTTATCCTAAGCAAGCCCAACAACCCATGCTAGGCGCTATTTGGGTCCAGTCCTGGCGCCTATGGCGCCAGGCTCATATGGAGAGTCAGTCCTGGCGCCATAGACGCCAGGCTCATAGATTAAAACTTACCTGATGCAGACCATGCTGCAAACCTACCTGATGCAGACCATGCTGCAAACTTACCTGATGCAGACCATGCTGCAAGAGCTCCAAGCCAAAAGAGGCTTGGAAGGGACTACTTTACTTAGGGACTATTTTTTACCCGGGCGGGACTGGGGAGGAATACTTACCTGGGACTACTTTGGAGGCTATTTAAGCCATGCCCGAAGAGCAGCACACGCTTCGCGTTATTCTGCATCCAGCAGCGTAACGCTCACCGTGCCTGCAAGTCTGCATCCAGTCTTCTACCACGCCCGCCTCAAGTTTGGAGCTCCTAGAAAAAGGGAGAAAGAAAGAGAAAAGGTTAGAACAAGAGCAATACCTTTAATCCTTATCTGAATTCCCGATCCATCGCGTCTTCGAGCTGGAAGAAAGAAGTTATTTTATGCGCATCACCTCGCCTGCTGCAGCGCCGCGCTGAACTCATCGGCCTTCGTAACATCTTCACATTCTACTGCATCCTCCTGCATGTTCCTGCCGCACTACGGCACCTAAGGAGAAGACAAGAACAGCAAATTGAGCCAAGGGAATACACAGAGGAATATTAGTTACCCCCCCCCCATAGACTTACCTGATTTTACCACCGGGGGTACTATTCCTCTTGACGGGTCGGCGCAGCTTCCACTGCATCTTCACCGAACCCCGGCCCCTAAGGGGAAACAAAAGGACAGCAAGGTGAAACAAAGGGACTAACAAGGGGAACCCTCCTCACCACAATAGACTTACCTGATTTTACCGCTGGAGGTATTGTTCCCCAAGACTTCATACTTTCTCTCAGCGCCTGAATAAGGGAGAAAGCAACAGGTTACATATTGACATTTATTTATCGAACTGTGTTGGAAAATACAAATCCTTACCAGAATGCTACCGGTTGCCACAAGGAACTCTTCATTAGGATCAAGCTGCAACCTGCAAGGAATCGGACAAGTGTGAAAGTCAGGCATTTGAACTCTTACGAACTTTATACTTACGGCGTCTTGCCAGGAATCTCGGAGTCAATATAGTTCTGGAACTCACCAATTCCTTCGAGCCAGTGAAGCAACTGGTTATCAACGCGCCCCTGCGCTCAATGCAGGATGGAGAGCTCATCTTTTCAAACCATCAGCTGAGACTATAAGAGGGGACATCAAAGGCGATCTGTGGGGAGAACAGCGGGGGTGGGGGGATTGACGCTCAACTCCACGGGTGGTTAATTCCCTTTCTCCATTTGCAGAAGAATATTCCTACGGGCCAAGCAAACGAAGCTAGGTGGGCCAGTCCAGTCCGTCATCTCGGCCCTACGCGTCACATTGGTGGAGACCGCAGCTGTCCAGTTCCAATTGACGCCTCTGTGGGAACCAGGTGAGCGTAACAAAAGCTGCCTCGCCGATTATATGCAATGGTAAAGTGCGAACTGCTTCACTGATGACATGCAATGGTAAAGGGAGAGCTGCCTCACTGATGACATGCAATGGTAAAGGGAAAGTTGCCTTACTGATGACATGCAATGGTAAAGGGAGAGCTGCCTTACTGATGACATGCAATGGTAAAGGGAGAGCTGCCTCACTGATGACATGCAATGATAAAGAGTGAGCAGCCTCACTGACATACGATGATAAAGGGTGAGCTGCCTCACTGCAACGGTAAAGGGACAGCTGCATCATCGGAGACATGCAATGGTGAAGGGAAAGCTGCCTTACTGACGACGTGCATTGGTAAAGTGACGGCTGCCTCACTGGTCACATGCAATGATAAAGGGAGAGCTGCCTCACTGATGACATGCATTGGTAAAGGGAGAGCTGCCTTACTGGTTACATGCAATGGTTAAGTGAGAGCTGCCTCACTGATGGCATGTGATGATCAAGGGAGAGCTGCCTCACTGATAACATTTAATAGTAAAGGGCGAGCTGCCTCGCTGATGACATGCAATGGTAAAGGGAGAGCTGCCTCACTGATGACATGCAATGATAAAGGGTGAGCTGCCTCACTGACAACATGCCCTGATAAAGGGAGAACTGCCTCACTGATGACATGCAATTATAAAGGATGAGCAGCCTCACTGACGACATGCACTGATAAAAGAAGAGCTTCCTTACTGGTGACATGCAATGGTAAAGGGAGAGCTGCATCACTGGAGGCATGCAATGGTGAACGGAGAGCTGCCTTACTGACGACATGCATCGGTAAAGTGAGGGCTGCCTCACTAATGACATGCAATGGTAATGGGAGAGCTGCCTCACTGGTGACATGCAATGGTTAAGGGAGAGCTGCCTCACTGATGGCATGCGATGATCAAGGGAGAGCTGCCTCACTGATAACATTTAATAGTAAAGGGTGAGCTGCCTCACTGATGACATGCAATAGCAAAGGGAGAGCTGCATCACTGATGAAATGCAATGGTCAAGGGAAAGCTGCCTCGCCGATTATATTCAATGGTAAAGTGAGAGCTGCTTCACTGATGACATGCAATGATAAAGGGAGAGCTACCTCACTGACGACATGCCACGATAAAGGGTGAGCAGCCTCACATATGACATGCAATGATAAAGGGACAACTGCCTCACTGGTGATATGCAATGGTAAAGTGAGCGCGGCCTCACGGACGACATGCACTTAGAAAGGGAGAGCTGCCTCACTGAAGACATACAATGATAAAGGGACAACTGCCTCACTGGTGATATGCAATGGTAAAGCGAGCGTGGCCTCACGGACGACATGCACTCAGAAAGGAAGAGCTGCCTCACTGACGGCACGCACTGATAAAAGGAGAGTTGCTTTACTGACGACATGCAATGATAAAGAGTGAGCTGCCTCACTGATGACATGCAATGATAAATGGTGAGCTGCCTCACTGAAGACATACAATGATAAAGGGAGACCTGCCTCGCTGACAGCATGCACTGGTAATTCTCTTGCAATTTGGAAGATCCTGATCAGAGGGGATACATGATGCCCATTTTGGCTCCCACCAAAGTGCTAAGGGCGAGTATATTTGGCCTGAATTCCCATAAGCAATCATTGTAGGCTCCGCCTGTTCGGGGTCGGTCGGGGCCCCCATGCGGTCCCGTAAGCCCCCGCACTGCACAGACAAACACACACACGTCTTGGCAGTTCGGGCTTCCGGGTCGCTCTCCCGTGGCCGGGAACGCCCCGTTTATTTATGCAGCACGCGGTGGCGTGCAACGTCACGCCGCCACGTGCGTGTTACATCACGGGGCAGCGCCACACTCCTCCTTTTTTCGGGAGAACACAGAAACACTTTTAACACACTGCAAGCCACACAAACACAAACTGTTTTACTGAACAACACAACTTGCCCAAACCCCTTTATTGTCAACCACCCGGATCCCCTTACTCAGGTTGATTAACCAACTGTCCCAAAACATAATCGCTGAGGTAAGCGGGTTTCCCTCGCCAAGCCCTCAGGGGGTACCTCCCGCTCACCTCCGGCACATGAAGTCTTTCAGCAGATGTCTCCCGGGCAGGGGACGCAGGTGTGCTGGAGGGACCTCCTCTGTCCTCCGGTATCTCCACCAAGTCCGGTTCCAGCGGCGGTTCAGTTCTTGAATCACCCAGTTTCTTGAAGAAGCTGACATTCCGGGTGACAGCGGACCTTCCGTCGGATGCCGTTACCATGGATCCCTTTACGGCCACCACATCCAACGGCTCCGGCTCGTAGGGGAGCGACAGCTTTCCGTGGGGGTGTCGATTACAGATGAGGACTTCGTCCCCCGGTTCCAGCCGCTGGGGCCGGAGCCCTCGTCACAGGTTTTCCTGCTCAATCCTTACCCGCCGGTCTGCCTCGACCTGTTGACTATCAATCACCCCGGGTTCCTTCTCCCCGACCTCGGGTAGTAGGCCCGGGGCATTGCTTGAACAGGGCCTCTGCCAGAGCGACCCCCGTGGATGCATGAGGGGTGTTGCGGTACACCCTTAGAAACTGATACAGGGCTCGCCGGAGTGGCTGTCCTTGTACCTGTGCGATCCTGAAATTCTTGTTGAGTGTCCGCATCAGTCTCTCAGCATCTCCGTTTGCTCTGGGCCAAAATGGGGATATCTTTCGGTGCTGGACCCCGCAGCTCTCCATGAGTTCCGCAAACCGCTCCCTTTGGAACGGCTATCCGTTGTCTGAGCACAAGATGTGGGGAAAACCATGAGCTGCGAACACCTTCTCCACAGCCACGACCACATGCTCGAAGGCCACCGATTCAACAAACTCCACCTCCAGATATCGTGAATATTCGTCGATGATTACCAGAAAATGGGTGCCCACAGATGTTGACCCAAAGTCCACATGGACGACCTCCCACGGCCGCGTGCCCCGGGGCATCGCTTCAATGGCGGGCTCTCGCTGTAATGGAGACGCTGCCTGGCACCATATGCAGGCCGCCACAAAGTCATCGACCCTCCGCTCCAGTTCAGGAAACCAAACCTTCAGACGCGTCCTGGCCTTAGTCTTGGCGGCGCCCTGGTGTCCATGGTGAGCCAGAGCGATCACGTCCTTTACCTCGACTGGGGGACCACGATCCAGTCACCTCTCAGCAGCAGGCCAGACGCTAAGAATGAGAGTTCTTCCTTAACCTTCCACAGCTGCTCGAGTCCGGTCTTGGCCTCCTGGGTCCGCCCCGCCAGGGATTCAAGGACAGACTTCCAGGAGCCGTGCCGCATGGAGTGCTGAAGGATCTTGAAGCACTCATCCTCGGCAGCTGCCGCTTCCAGCTCTGAGAGAGGCATGGCGTTCGGCGTGGCCGCCTCCACCACCATTCGGACGTGATCGTCAGCCTCCTCCTCGCAGGTGTCATACTCCTCTCCCCCACGCACTCCCGGATGTCGGGAGAGATAGTCTGCTGCGTTGTTGGCCCCTGGCCAATACACCAGTGTCACTCCGTATTCGAGAAGGGCGAGCATCCACCTCTCGATTCTGGCCGGTTGCTTGGAGGATGACCCTGCCAGAATGGGCAGCAGGGGCTTGTGATCCGTCACCACCGTCACTGGACGCCCCAAGACGTAGAGCCGAAAGTGTCTGCAGCCCCAGAGGACCGCCAGAGCCTCACGCTCAATCTGCGAGTATCTTTGTTCAGTTTCAGAGAGCGCTTTGCTGGCATAGGCCACTAGCCGGATGCTCCCGTCCCGGTCCACCTGTGTTAAGACAGCTCCTACACCAAATGGACTGGCGTCCACAACGATCTCCGATGTTAGCGCCGGATCGAAGAATGCCATGGTATCCTCCGCTTCCAGGGCGCTTTTGATGTCTTCAAAGGCCGCCTGCTCAAGCGGGCCCCAGTGCCAGACTGACTCCTTTTTCGTCAGAGCCCTGAGTGGTTCCGACCTTGAGGCAAGGTTCTGGATGAAACGCCCACAGTATGTCACCATGCCAAGGAAACTCCTAATGTCAGACGACGACTCTGGAGGCTGTGCCTTCTTGATGTCCTGGACTTTCCTCGGGTCTGGTGACACACCCCCTTCTTTAAAAACAAATCCGAAGAATTTGATGGAAGGGCGCAGGAACTCACACTTGTCCCTGTGGAGGGTGAGACCTAGCGATTGCAATCTCTCAAAGGTCTTCCCCAGCTTTCTCAGATGATCCACCTCGGTCTTCGCAAACACCAGAATATCATCGCTGATGTTTAAGACCCCCTCCAGATCTGCGAGGGCACCCCGAATAATGTTCTGAAAAACCTCTGCAGCCGATGATAGTCCGAAGGTGAGTCTCTTGTATCGGTAGAGCCCCCGGTGAGTGGTGAAAGTGGTGATATACCGAGACTCCGGATGGAGAACGACCTGGTGATAACCTGCTCAGAGATCTAATTTGGAAAAGAACCAAGCCCCTTGCACTTCCGTAATAATGTCATCGATGGTGGGGGTGAGATGCCGCTCCCTCTTAATGGCCTTGTTGGGGAGTCTCATATCTACACAGATGCGGACAGAGTCAGGTTGCTTGGGCTTCCTAGCCACAACAATCGGGGACACCCAGGGAGTGGGGCCCTCCACCTTTTCAATAATGTCCAAATTCACCAGGTTGTCCAGCTCCTTATCTACCTGATCCCTGAGATGGAACGGTACCCTCCGGTGTTTCAGGGCAACGGGCTGCACAGACTCATCGATGTGTAACCGCAACGGGTCACCAGTCATCCTTCCAATGCCATTGAAGCGGGCGGCATATTTATCGAGCAAGTCATTGATGTCTTCGAGATACACAGAGTACGCGAAGCTGACAATTCCGAGGGCCTCACCAGCAGCACAGTTTAGCAGAGTGTTGTTGCTCACGGGCGTCACATAGAACCGGGCTTTGATCTGCGAGCCCTCATGCTCCACCTTCGCTACGAAGGCACCGTCCAGTGGTATTGGTTCCAGTCCTCCAAACGCAAATATGCGGGTCCTCGGTGTGAGCAGCCTCGGGGGGGACTCAAGGGTATCATAGTGCCCCCTGGCCATCACATTGACCGAGGCTCCCGTGTCCACCAGCACCGGCACCGGCGAATGATTGATCTCAACCAAGATCTCGGCTGCCTTCTGTTCTTTCCTTTTAGGACCTCCACACTGGAGACAATGAAAATGTTCTCTTCATCCTCCTCTGCCTCCTCCTCCTGGGCATCCTCCCCACCCTGGTCCACCTAGGCCACATTCGGTGGGCAGTTCTGGCGCGGGACCCAAACTCGAGCCTGTCCTCTCGGTACCAACACGGGCAGGGCAGCCCTGCATACTCTCGAAAAATGGTCAGGCAGGCCACACCTACCACATGTCTTTCCAGCTGCCGGACACTCCGTCGGGTGAGGGAAGTCGTATCCACACTTCTGGCACGATTCCCCCGCTCTCCCTGCTCTGTCCTGGGGTCCCACCCCAGGTCTTCTCACTCCTCTACCACCACGCCACATAGCACACACCTCCTCAGACTTTACTGAGCGGGACCCCGCCTCCATCTTGGTTGCTCGAGCTTCCGCCACCTCATGGCAGCGGCCCAGTTCCAGGATGCGGGGCAGAGTGATACCCGGTTCTCTCCGGACCTGCCTTCTGAGTTTGCCTGAGGAGCACGCCTGAATTAGCATTGTGCGAATCATGTCCTCTGCGTCTCCCCATGCACAGCCCTGGGAGAGGCGACGCAGGCGTCCATAAAAAGTGTCCAATGTTTCATCGTCCTTTTGCTTGGCCGACAGCATGACAAACCTCTCATAGTCCATGTTGGCAAGGGGCAGGAAGTGGGCCAGGAGTGCCATATTGGCTGCGTCATAGCTGCCATCCCCCGCAGGAAGCGAGTCAAAAATGTCCTGGACCGACGGCCCAGCGGAGTACAGAATCGTAGCCACCCTGCTGTCGTCATCCGTCACCTGGGCGGCCCGGAAGTACATGTCGAGACGACCAACCCACCTCTTCCACCTAGGCCCCATGCTGGACGGCGAGCCCGATGTGTCAAATTCTGGGATGGGCTGCATGGCTGCATGGGCTCGCGCTTGGGCCATTATAGGAGGTCCTGGCTGGGCAACTGGCTGCACGACCGGTGGCCCCTGAGGAACAGGAGCTTGACCGCCTACTTGGGGTTGAGGGGGTAGCTGTGGAGCGGCCACTGGCTGTAGAACTGGAATCACTGGAGCCTGAGGAGCTTGAAGTTGACCTCCCGCTTGGCCGCCGTCCTGGGGAAGTGGTGCGGCTACAGGGTGCCCACCATCTTGCCCACCAGTGCCACTCATGGACCTGAGCGCACAGGCACCCCCACACTAGGACCTGGGGGCCGCAACTCAGTCACCCACCATCACCACACACCTGGATACCCCTTACACAGGCGCAGCAACCGTCCAACCTGGGGAGGGGATCGTGGAATCTTGCCTTCGGCTTTGAAGAATTAGAAAGAAGATGACTGCCCACTTGAGGATTCGCCACTGCAGTACTCTGCCCTGATGATGAAGAGGACAAAGAAGAGGCCACAGCAGCCTGATGATGAAGAGGATGAAGAAGCACAGTGCCCCTCCACTGCAGCAACACCAGTGGTGTAAAAGTTCCAAAAATTGGCTGAAGAAGAGAAGACGAGAGAAAAAAAAATCTGGGCTAGGCAGGCCCTGCCATTTTAGCCCTTCTCCTTGCTCTCACTCGATGTAGGAGGCCCAAATGTGAAGTAAAAATCAGAAATTGGGCATGTATATGCAGGTTAGACTGCCTGCAAGCAGTGTGTCCAAAAATTAGACCTGGATAACCTTCCCCATCCAAACCGGAGCTTGGAGAAGTTCCACGGCCCTGTTGACAAAATGGCCACCAGCCGCGTGTGCGATCCGCAGCCACGGCGTGAAACGAAATGTCGTCCGTTCCGTTTCCATGTAAAAAAATTATGACATTCCACACCGCCGGCCCGGGCATCCGCATCCACTCGTCGCCACTGTTGGGGGTCGGGCGGGGCCCCCATGCGGTCCCGTAAACCCCCGCACTGCACAGACACACACACACATACATACGTCTTGGCAGTTCGGGCTTCCCAGTCGCTCTCCCGCGGCCGGGAACGCCCCGTTTATTTATGCAGCACGCGGTGGCGTGCAACGTCACACCACCGCGTGCGTGTTACATCACGGGGCAGCGCCACACCGCCCACTCCTGCAGTTATGTTCAAATAAGGCATCAAATATCAGAAAGGGAACTGCGCCTGCGTGAGGATGTGCATGCTTCTGATGTGTGTCTCCTCACCCAAAATGCCACTCATAGCAACGCCATCAATCGTTCCTGACCCTGTCTTGTAATCGTTGGACTATTTCTTCGTATTCTCACGAGCTGTCTAGAAGGTGGCCCACCCTATCCACAGTCACCATTACTAAGATACTCTCTGTCCCTCTAGGAAATCACAGACAATATTACAATACTGTAAAGTAACTTAGCATTCACAAACATGACATGGCAGGCAGTAATATAACATTGCATAGCAGAACATGCCAAAAAGGTTATTGGATCACATAACATTCTAACACATTACACGGCACAGAAGGATAAAATAACATAACATGATATAACATTTCATAAAATATCATTCCGTGTCAATGTATTTCTCCCTGAGGTGGGGGGTTTGCTCCATTCGGATGAGTATGGTGATTGGGCTACAAGGCATTTGATAAGGAATAATGTGCTTTTATAAATCACGCCCAAGTCTTGTAACCCATATGACAGGCCTGTGCAGCGGTGTATGGACGCCACCATTTTGAGTTCATTTCCTTAGGTTGCAACACATTTCAAGGCGAGGTTGAGCTCCATCCAAAAAGAACCTGAAGTCCGAATTAGAGCCGCTTTTCCTTGTCTCCTAAACGCAGACGCTGGCAGGGATGCGAGACAGGGTGTAGTGCCGTAAGCACGCCAAGCACACGCAGCCAGGGAAAGCGTCTCCGTGCCCCAGAGGCTGGTGCCACTTAGACTCACATTTTCCTCATCAAAGCCTGATTTCCAGTTCAACAGAAATAAAATCGGTATGGAACATGCAATGAGCATGAACGGTGTGATATCATTTTATACGCCCCCCTCCAGTCCCCCTGAAATGCACTACTCCATCCTGTGCGATGTGCGAAAGACATTTGACACCTCTCCAGTGGTGCAGGGAGTTCCCTCCTTTAGTTCCCGTCACAAATTGCGAGATTTATTAAAAGCCCACTGACAGCAACGTTATTTATAAGGGAAGCATAAGTCATAAATGCTGGTCATTCCTCCACTCGTCCCCTCATTCGCCTCAATCTCTCTTCTTTACACTCCCCTTGCCTTTTTTGGATCTCCTTCCTTCTTTTCTCCCACGTTCGTCTTTGCCTTCTTCCCCATGACTCTTTCTTCCTTATCCCCACTCCACACGTCCCTCTTAAGAGCCCTTGTTAACTGTTTCCCTCACAATTTCTCACTATGCCCCTTGATAACTACTCTCCTGAATGCCCTCTCCAAAGGGGAGATCCTGAGCAGCAATCCCCCATTTATCTGATGAAGCTGTACAAATGCAGCACAACACCATTTTCTCAGAGGGGATCCTGAGATGTGGCTTTTTAGGACAGGAAGAAAAAGAAATAATGCAACCTGGACGGAGGACCCAACAACAAGACTTGGTTACAAGACACTACATTTTTGTAAACTCCAGACTCCCTGAGTGAGCCTCACAGACAGGGGTGTTGCTAGGTCTGGAAAAGATCTGGGGCTACGCTAATGTTGGGACTGTCTGGACTCGGGGCTAGCCAGCCCTTTTTGGTTGTAGCCCCCAAGCTTCTTTCCAGGGCTACAACCAAAAGACCCGGGGCTATAGCCCTCTTAGCCCCCCCCCCCCAGCAATGCCTCTGCCACAGATTCTGTTCACCTAGACACTGGCCAAAGCCTATCAGCGTTATCCCTGCAGTTAGGCATATTGCTTTGAGACTCATGCTGAGATTGTTGTGCCCTTTTTTACCCTGACTAAACTCACTGCCTGGAGAACAGTGGGACTGAGAGCTGCCCAGTGTAGTAATCCTGCTCACCAGCCTGTGGGGCAACAGTATGGCCTACCATGCTTTTTTCTTCAGCAGCCAAACAACTTTGTGTGAACCCCAGGATTCCGAACTATGGGCAAGCACCTTGCCAGCGGAAGAAAGGGAAGGGAGGATTGGTACCATTGGCAGTGACACCGTGTTTCATGTGCCCATTCATGCCTGGAGTCTTTGTGCAGATGTCTTCCTTCTGAGGCGTTGGTTATAAAATCTCTGAGTGGTTTCCCTTCCCTGTAGTTAAGCGGGTTGGACTTAAGTTCTCCAGTGCTTCTGGGGATGTCGTGCCTTCTCACAGGCATGCCTGACCATTTGCAAAGACTTTCCCTTGTCTCCCTGAGTAAATGGAGTGCAGGTCCCTTGCTACGCATAACATGGCAAGCATCGTAGACACATCCGGGCAGGAGAATGCCAGGCTTTATCGATCACAAGGAAAAGTAGATAGACAAGCCTGCAAGGTCCTACGATTGGCATCCTAAGCTGGAAGGGATGGGGCGGCGAGCGATCTAGCATCTTTTGCTTCAGGACTCCTGACACATGGCATATTAGTGTTAGCCACACTGCTGCTGCAGCTTCCCTGTTTCCTCTCAACCGTAGACCCATGGCCACAGCCCCTCCTTTCCGATATGGTATTGGGGGGCTCACACAAGATTTATAGCATGTTTACTCATTTTACAATCCATTTCAGGGAGCTTTCCACAGTGCATGGCATTGCAGAGCAAAGAGGATTTTTGGGTTGTGAATCTGGATCAGATGGCCCTATCCCGGGCTACCCTTTATCTGAACGTTTATGAGCAAATCATCAAGGATAATGAGGTATTTCCAGAGCCTTTAAGGCTACGATCAACCAATGAACTTCTGGGCCTCAAACACGCGTCCTATAGTAGCCCGTTATAGGAATGTAATTGCCATGACCACCTGGCCAGATTACATCCAAGTAACAGTGTTCTTCTGGGGTCAACAAGAGGACCTCAATGATGCAGTGAGCCCGGTTGCCTCTCCCCCGATACAATAGCTGATCTGATAATGCAGTTGCATCAACATCTGGCGGATAGGGAAGGAGAACAAAAACGATTGCATCCTGCTGTCTTAGTTGATGCTCTGTCAGGCGGCCACAGATTCCCTCAAGAAGTTCATATCCCATCATCTAGGCATCATCAGAGTCCCCAGATTGCTCCGATAAAGGGGCTAATGTCTGAGTCTCCGCCATTGTTTCCTTTGTGGGGAGTCCGACCTTCTCTTACACTTATGTACTAAGAATGACTGCAAGACAGGAGGCAACAACACTCGTCCTTAGTCCAGGTCTAATTATGAGTCTAAAAGAATGGTCTTACCCCTTCAGTCAACTAAACTGTCACTGACACGCATTGCCACACGTGCATCGCAAAATCTCCTTAGCTACCTCTGTGCATCAGTGGAATCAGGTGTTAGTGTTAAAAGACCATTGCGCCTCTTCATCAACCTGGCAATACCATTCCCCTGCACCCTATGAAGAGAGTGGAACCAATCCATGGAGCAGCATTGACATCAGGACACATCTTACACCAGACACCCCCTCCCTGTGGTGTGTTCTGAGGACATCAAGTCACCATAATCTGCAATGCAATCACAGACCCCCTTTTTCAAGTTCTCATGGGATTCCCTTGGTTAAGACACAACAGTCATAGCATCGATTGCTGCAATATGGAAATGGGGTTCTTGGCAGACTAATGTCCTGCATCCTGTCTACTATCCTTTGATAGAGAAGACATCCACAGAGAAAGATAGGGGAGGGGTTAAAAAAAACTCCTATTGTAACTGGCTTTAACCAAATGCATTCCTTATAGTAACGTGAGTACCAGGTTTTTTTCTACTTAAGAAGCCACTACAGTATTTATATAATTTATTTTATTTATTGGGTATTTATAATGCACCTATACAGCAAATGGTGTTTCAAGGCGCATCAAGACAAAGGCGTATGAGGGAAACAGGGACAAAGACAAAACGGCCCTATTATGCCTAGAGTCATTCAGATCGTGCAAGTGCAGTAGCATGAAGTACAGGGGAGAGGAGGAGTATGGGGGAAGTAGAGGAACGAGCTCATGCTAAGGAGGGAGAGGAGGTGCAGGTGATGATAAGTACACAGTGAACAGGTAGACACAGCGCAAGGCTGACAAAGGCAGAAAACATTGGAGTGGGTACACACATTGGGAACAACTCACCTCATGGTGCAGGGGGCTACAACAAGTATGCAGGTACCAGTAGGTCAAATGCAGCATTGTCTTACAATTGAAGAATAGAACACATCCCAGGTGTATGGTCGTACCGTTGCATTAGCAGAAGTAGAAAACATTATCCTGGACCAATACATAGATGACAACCTAGCACCAGTAGTTTTATCTTTCTTGCTTCAAAAGGATGCCCTCTCTTATTGCATCCCTACAAAATACGAAGATGGACTTCAGCTATGTATCAGCCGAAGGCAACTTAATTACATTACTGTAAAGAAAGATACAGGAGTCTCTCTTCACTGTCTAGCAGTGGGTGGGACCCAGCACTCTCAGCTCTTAGGCAGAGCTGCTCCAACTATTCGGAGGCCATCAGGTAAGGCCGGGAGACCAGTCGGGTTTGTTGTTTTTGTTTGCCTTTTACACATTTCATTTGCCCTTAGTGGTGCACTTTATATTTATTTCCTTTCACTGCTCGACTAGCGAGGCTGGTGGGTGACTGGACGCTGCTTTTAATAGTTACTGCCATTCATTTTTTATTTCTTTTATTGTTTTAATTATTCTGCTATTCTCCTTGTAGCTGGCTCGCCAGCAGGAAGGTGCCTGGCTTCCCCTCTCATGCCTTCCAGGGCTCCTGCCTGGTAGTGGGAGGTCTTTCTTTTCTCTCCACCATACATGGAGTGAACAGGGGTCTCTCTCAACTGTCTAGCAGTGGGAGAGGCCCGGGTATTGCAATATGTCTTAATTTCCAGGTACACGCCTGAAGTGCAGCGTACAGGCGCAGAGAGAGCATGTCTTTCGCGCTGAAGACATGCCAAAGTCTAGTCATCTGTGCCCGTCTGTGCCTGTCTGTGCCCGGTCAAGCCGCAAACGGCAGCGACGGCAGAAATGATATGATCTACTACACGTATCAGTCTCTTGTGGACTTAGCTCCCTCTGAAATGGTATTTCCCGCTCAGTTTGACACAACACAAATTTTGCATCCTGTCCCTAAGGTGGTCCCTGGTGGGAAATTGGCTCTGAATGCTTACCTACTCAATACATGGTCTTTGGTGGTTCACGCCACGTCTATCTTCGAGTTACTGCAAGATGACACCCGGGCTTGCTTTGTCTGACCGAAAATTGGCTTACTGATAGCTCAGCGCCTACCTTTTCGGCTACAAGATTCTTCATTTGGATCGAATTGCACCCCATCCTGGTGGAGGCATTGGTATCATTTGTAAATCTAAATTTATAATTTCGGTGGTACCTGTACCCCACAACTTGGGTATGGAAGCGGTCCTTTTATGTCTGGCAGTAGATGCCTCCTATTCCATACATTTTCTAATCGTATATCGCCCTCCTTGCACCTATACTGCATTCTTAGCTCCTTTCCTCGACTTGGTGGCCTCTTTTAGGGTAAGTTTTGCCAATATCGTGGTGGTGGGAGACTTTAACATCAGCTACAATGCACTCTTATTCCTAGACTAGCCTCATTCTTTTAGGCCTTTACCAATTTGTATCTCAAGTTACCCACCCTATGGGTGCGATGCTTGACCTTATTGTTTACGCTGAGTCAGCCATTACTGTGAATCTGGTGAAAAGGGTATTATGGTTTGATCACTTTCTGATACCTTTTAAAATATTCTTCTCTTCCTGCTGCCACTCGCTTGACTAGTATTATGAAACGTAGTTGGCATACTGCTGATCTTTCTCGAATGGTATCCTTTATTAATTTGGAATACTGCAACTCACCGCTAGTGAATCTGTCTTTTCTTTCGAAGACGTTGGGGGCGGCCGCCAGTTTGGTGGCTCCCCTATAAGTCACTCGGCAGAAGCTACATCCTATTGCACCCTAGTACATGGATGAGCTTAAAGCAGCCCATTTGAAAGTGAGGCAGACGGATCGTAGGTGGCGCTTGTCCTATGACCATAATACTATACTAAACTACTCCAGCTCAATCGTAATTTACCATGTTCTTATCCATGCCACAAAACAGGCCTATTTTATATCCAAAGTAGAATCCGCACTTGACCAATCTAAAGATCTTTTCTCAGGTGTTAAGTCGTTCTCTTCCACCACCCGTTTTTACCCCCACAGCTCAACCTACTCAGCAATTATGTGCTTCACTTTCTTTTTTGTCTCTAAAATCAAAGGTATCCTGACCTCGTTATCACCTCTGATCCTACCCTGACTAATCATGTTGTAGTCACTATGCCACCCCCCCCAGTCCGGACCCACTTTCCTGAGTTCTCATTTGTGGAGGTTTCTAGAGAAGCAAACTCACTTAAGTCCGCCACTCCCTCTGACCTGGTGCCTTTGAAGGTGCTTAGGGATATTACACTTTCTATCATGCCTTGGGCGACCATTGCAGAATCTCTGATCTCACCATTACTGTCCTCTTTCCTGGAATCTTCTTCTCTTTTTGACTCCTTTCAGTCAGGTTTCCGTCCAGGACATAGAACCGAGAGTGTACTGGTGTCTGTAGTTGATGATTTTATCATGCTGGTTGACCAGGGAGAAAGTGGGGGCCCTGATATTACTTGATCTATCGGCGGCCTTCGACACAGTTGACCACCCCACCCTGGTGTCCGTATGGGGGTGTTAGGGAGAATTCTCTGTTTAGGCTGAATTTCCCTACCTAGTGAGTCCCCCAGCAGCTTTGCTGGATTTCTGGGGTTTCTTTTTTTTCTCCTGCCAAGAGTGAGACTCTTTTACCCTCACTCTTGGACCTGTTGAAGTGTGTTTTCTTGGTTAAACCTTGTGTTGAATGGGCTATGGGGTCTTTTACTCCATAGGGCCTCATGTATTTTTGTGATATGGGTTACACAGCACCCTCTGTGCCGTGACCCAGGGGTGTCCTAGGGACTCCCCAACATAGACTCCATACCCTGGGACTGACTACTGTCTCCCAGGGCATGTAAAGTCACCAAAGACTTTGCTAGTCTTGAATCCTGAACAGAACCAGTACAAACCATCATATTGTGGACGTACTGGCTGGGGCAATTCGATTGCCCCAGGGTCTGTTAGTCGAGGGGGCACGTCTCCGTCCCCCCTGATCGAGTTTTGGCTGGTGGCAGTGGAAACTACTTTTTATATTCGACCGCGAATATTTCCCTATGGGATTTCCCATTGTTTTAGGCTAACACATTTAATTATTTATTTACGGTAGCCTTAAACATACCGCCGGTTTATATATTTATTATTATAACTCCGGTTGGGACTTTTTGCCAAAACTTGACTCTAAAATGGCGTTGGCGTTCGCCTCTGTAACTCTGACCCAAAGTGGAGCCCTTTGTTCCACTTTTGGCGGGCTTCTCCACAGAAGCCCTCCAAAGTGGTGCCACTCTGTCTGGGGTACTTAGGAGGGGTGGAGGGGGATTTAGGCACCCTGGACTGAGTTACCTTGGTAACTCAAGTCGCACTCCGTCCTGATTGGCCCAAGTGGTGAGCCGCCCGGCTCACCACTTAGCATGTTTGAGTGACAGCTAGGCTGGGTGAATGGGGGTTTGCTGCATAAAAGCAGGGCTTTGGGGACTGGAACTTCAGAAGTCGCCACAGGACCAAGAATCCGACGAGGGAAGAGCTGAGCCGACCTGCTTCGACGACACCACCCGGTGGAGCCCTGCTGAACCGTCTCACCACTTTTCCCGACGACCGAGGAGAACTCTTAACGGGGTGGCTCCTTCCCTTGACTGGTGGGGACAACCAGTTTTCGCCTTCTTTTCGCTTCTCAAGGTATCTCGTGGCCGCCTTGCCCGTGCCAAGCACCCCGGCAACCGGACTACCACACTTTTACCCCTAACCGCGAAAGTCGGTACAACCCTTTAACCGGAGGACTCCGCGGCTGGTTTCTTCCCGGGCAGTGCAACGACCTTCTTCTTCTGCTCTTCAGCGAGAACTTCTTCTCCCCTGACCGACGTCGAGCCTTGCTGCCACTGCCTGGAACAACTGCCACCGCTGGAGGATCCTTTCCGCTTAAGGTACCGTGTTCCGCCTGGCTTCCCTTGCCACCGACTGTACGGGGTAGATTTAGCCCCCGGCTTTCGAACCTGGGAGTGCCTGGAACACCCTGGCTAAACTTTCTACGCCACTCTAAACTCTTTCTAACTCTTTGCAAGACTTTGAATCCCTAATAACAGCGTGATCTTGGGCACATTTTCGCTCCGGCTACTCTAAGAGTGGGCCCTGCCTAGTGACTTTTGCTCACCTGTGACTTTGTGCTTCCTTGAGCCTATTGCCAGTGTTCTGGATCTTAGAGTGGTGTGTTTAACCCATTTCTGTTTCTTTTTATCCCTTTCTTGAACCTACTAGAGTGTCATCTAACGTTAAGCGCTCACCTCTGTTTTAATTATGTGGTGTTAACTTAGAGTTGTCTAGATAGGAGTAAGGGTTGAAACTGCTTTCATTATAACTGTGTTTGAAGTGATTTTACTATATTTTGCTAGAGTGATTTCCACTTATGTGTGTTTAATAAATAAATAACTATATACTTTTGAAACCAAGCTCTGGTCAGTGTTTGCTTGTGCCATTGTATTGGAGTACCTATTGTGTATACTTTACATACTGCCTAACTCTTCTTGAGGGAGGTCTGACTGCTCAGCCACAGCTACCAGGTAAATCTGGGTGGTGCGGACTGCTACCAAGTGGGTTTACTGCTATATCTGTAGTCTTAAATCTTTTGCAGTGTTCCCCAAGGGAACTGCACAGGTTTCTGCCTAACACTGGTGTACAGCGGGGGGATTTGTATTGAGTATACATTTTATTGTGCTTTGAATACCTTAGTGCAACTAACCACAAAGCTTAGCACTGTAAAAGTAAACCTCTAACATGTCAGTTATAGAAAGCTATAGTCAAGAGTCCCTTGCAGCCAAAACTGCTGATTGTTTAAGAGTGCTCTGTAAACATAAGGATCTTCTGACTAAGGGCAGGAAAATGGAGCTGATTGAAAGATTGTTAGCTAACCAAAGTCTGGGTGATGGTTCAGAGGAACCTACCACTCCAGCAACTGTAGATGACAGTATTGAAGTTAACATGGAGCAAAATGTTGATGATTCTGAGGAAGAGTCAGAAGAGGAGGGTGAGGCTGTTGTGACTGTCCCCCCTAGGCCTCTGCCTGCTCTACCTGCTGTACCTACTGGACCTTTACCAGGTCCCACATTTAGTCCTCAGTACTTTGAACTGGAGAAAATGAAACTAGAATTGGAGTATAAGAAACTTAATGCTCAAACTGACAAAGAACTAAGGCTAAGGGAAATGGAGCTCAAGTATGACTTAGAAATGAAGAAATTATCTGTTGAGAATGTTTCTCTCTCTGGCTCCTCTAGAAGTTCCAGTCCTAAAAGACCCCGGATGCCTAAAGAATTGATTGGTATGTATGAGCCTAAGTTGGATGTGTTGGATTGGTTGTCTCTGTTTGAATATAATCATGGGCTCCAGAACATCACAGGAAATGACTTACTCACCTGGTTGTTCTCTAGGCTTCCCCCTGTTGCAACTGATGTGGTAATGGAGATGGGGGAGGAGGATAGGAAGGACTATGAATGTGTGAAACTAGCTTTGATAGCTAGGTTTGGGAAGACCCCTTCCCAGTATTTTAAGAGGTTTAGGAGCCTCAAAAAGCATGATGGTACCCCTTGGGCTACCTGGGTGAGTGAATGTTTGAAAAACTTAGAGGGATGGATTAAGGGTTACAAGGTGAACACTTATGAAGGTATGAAGAATTTGTTTATGTTGGAGACTATTTATGATGCCTGCTCTCCTGAGCTCAGACAACACTTGGCTGATTCCAGGGAATTAGATTCCCGGAAACTAGCTAAGGCTGCTGACTTGTGGGTTGCCAACAGGGCCACTCACAAGGATTCTGGG
The DNA here is from genome assembly GCF_040938575.1 of Ambystoma mexicanum. NCBI lineage: Eukaryota > Metazoa > Chordata > Amphibia > Caudata > Ambystomatidae > Ambystoma > Ambystoma mexicanum. Next base: position 470,703,332 of record NC_090935.1, on the reverse strand, counting down.
GTCACTCAGAAGAAGGATGGGGAGAAACAGCCCAAAAAGGACTCCAAAGAGAATTCTAATACTACAAATTCCAAAGAGGGCCCCAAACAAAACTATAAGGGTAAGCCACAAGGGAAACCAACTCAGGCTAGTGTACCTCCTGGTCCCAGACCAGAAGGAGGTCAGAACAAGCCTCCATTCCAGCGAGCCTTTGGCTCATGCTTTGTTTGTAAGGCTACTGACCATGTGAAAGGAGATCCCAGATGTAAGGGTAAACCTTCAGGGGTCCAGCTTGCCTCCTTAGCCTTCGCTCCAGAAGAGGAAGTACATATGGCAAGTGGAATCTTTCTATTACTAGTTGATGAACCCACTGGAGTCTCAGCTAGTGTTTCTTTAGTCTCTCTGGGGTTGTGGGAACAACAGAATTTAGATGTCTATAACTCTATCCCAGATAATACTAAAGAGTATTATAAGGACAGTGTCCAGGTGAATGGTCAGGAGACTACTGCCATTAGGGACACTGGAGCCAGCATAACTGTGGTGGATGAATCATTTTTCAAGGCAGAGGATGTTGCTAAGGCACCCAAATGCCTCACCAAGTTAGCTGGTGGGCCTGTGCAGATGTGTCCCCAGTTACCAGTTCTCATCCAATGTAATGATATGGCTGTAAAAATACCTGTCAGTGTACAATGTGAAGTGCCAGGTAGGGTTCTGTTGGGTAATGACCTCAAAGCTCTTGGAGTTGTGTCACATACCCCCAGACCCCCTAGCAAAAGGTTACAGGAGCTCACAAAACCTGCAAGAGAGAAAACCCTGAGAGGGTTATCTCAGGAGATGATGACAGAAATCACTCCTCTCCCACTGGAGCAACTTACTGCAGTAACAACCAGATCAGGAGCAAAGGGGCAACCCAAGACTCCTAGGAAAAAGCCAGCAGCAAGCACTCCAGTGCTTCCAACAAGGACTTCCCCTAGGTTGTCCAAAGTTACACCTGTAACTCCACCTCCAGCTGAGGCTGAGAGGGAGGTACAACCCTGTGTGGATGAGCTAGACTCTGAGGAAGAGCTAGAAGGAGGCCCCAACCTTATTGGAGATTTGGACCCTGAGGACCATCCTGAGCTGCAGTCTTTACTGGCAGAAGGTGGGCCTAGCAGGGCAGCTTTTCGTAAGGGGCAAAGAGAATGTCCAACTCTGGAAGGTCTCCGCCACCAGGCAGCTTCTCAAGCTGATGGGCAAGAGCCTGGGAAGTATAGGTTGCACTGGGAAGATGGCCTCTTCTACAGTGAACCCACTGAGTCTGAACCTGGAGACTACAAACGCCGTGTAGTCCCACAAGAGAACAGACAACAGTTCTTACAACTAGCCCATGAGATACCTTTGGCTGGTCACTTGAGTTTCAAGAAGACCAAGGAAAGGCTCTCACTCTACTTTTATTGGCCAAAGATGGGGGCTGAAGTAGATAGATATTGTAAGAGCTGCCATACCTGCCAGACTTCTGGTAAGGTTGGTTCCAAGAATGTGGCACCTTTAGTGCCTCTCCCAGTTGTGGGAGTCCCATTTGAGAGGGTAGGGATTGACATTGTTGGTCCCCTTGATCCTCCAACCTCCTCAGGCAACAGGTTTATACTTGTTGTAGTAGACCATGCTACTAGGTACCCTGAGGCAATTCCTATGAGGACTGTTACAGCTCCGGCTGTGGCTAAGGCCCTCCTTGGTATTTTCACCAGGGTTGGGTTTCCTAAGGAAGTAATCTCTGACAGGGTATCAAACTTTATGTCCCACTACATGAAAGCCATGTGGAAAACCTGTGGAGTTACTTACAAGTTCTCAACAGCATACCACCCTCAGACAAACGGGTTGGTTGAAAGGTTTAACAGAACCATGAAGAGCATGATAGGTGCTTTAGAGGAACCCCTTAAGAAAAAGTGGGACCTTCTACTGCCATGCCTTCTCTTTGCTTATAGAGAAGTCCCTCAGGAGGGAGTAGGCTATTCTCCCTTTGAGCTTCTCTATGGCCATCCAGTCAGAGGTCCATTGGCCCTGATTAAGGAGGGATTGGAAGGTGCTCCTCCCCTCAAGCCAGTCAGAGTGACTGACTATGTGATAGGTCTCCGGAGGAGAATGTCACACATGATGGCAGAAGCAAGTGACAACTTGAAAGCTGGTCAAGCCCTGGTCAAACATTGGCATGACCAGAAGGCTAACATGGTTGAGTTTACTCAAGACCAGCTAGTTCTAGTTATGCTCCCAACAAGGCAGAGGGCCTTGCAAGACAAATGGATGGGACCCTTCAAGATTGTGGGAAAACTTGGAGAGGTCAACTATCTGGTGGATCTGGGCAGACCCAGGGAAGCTCCTAGAGTCTTCCACACCAACCGACTAAAAGCATACATCTCCAGGCCTGATGTAGGAGCCTTGCTTCTAGCTTCAGCTGCAGAGGAAGAAGAGAGTGAATCTCTCCCTGATCTCCTCAGAGGTGTGCCCTTAGATGAAAAAGTTGAAGGAGTCAATCTCTCTTCAGACCTGACACCTGAGCAACAAGAGGAGTGCAAATCTATGTTAAATCAGTTTGCCTCCCTGTTCTCACTGTCACCAGGCTTGACCCCTTGGGGCCAGCATGAGATACTCACTGGTGACTGTCTGCCAGTCAAAAGCAGAGGGTACAGAATGTCAGAACATATCAGAACCCACATCAAAGGAGAGGTCAAGAAGATGCTTGATCTCGGGGTAATAGAGCCCTCTACCAGTCCATGGTCTAGCCCAGTTGTGTTAGTACCAAAGGCAGGATCCAAAGACTTGAGATTCTGTGTGGACTATAGAGCTCTAAATGCAGTCACCAAGACTGATGCCCACCCTTTGCCCAGGACAGATGAGTTGGTGGATAAACTTGGTGCAGCCAAGTACCTCAGCACATTTGACCTGACGTCAGGCTATTGGCAAATAGCCCTGACAGACCATGCCAAGGAGAAAACTGCATTTTCAACCCCAGTTGGCTTGTACCAGTTTAAGGTCATGCCTTTTGGACTAAAAAATGCACCTGCCACATTCCAAAGGATGGTGAACCAAGTTCTGGCTGGGATGGAAGATTTCTGCATGGCATACTTGGATGACATTGCAGTCTTCAGCCACTCCTGGGAAGAACATGTGAACCACCTAGGACATGTGTTGCAGGCTCTGGAACAGGCCCATTTGACAATCAAAGCCAGTAAGTGCCAGATTGGTCAAAGTAAAGTGGTCTACCTTGGACATGAGGTAGGAGGTGGAGAAATAAGGCCTTTGCCCAGCAAGATTGAAGCTGTGCAAAATTGGACAACACCAACTACTCAAACCCAAGTGAGAGCTTTTCTAGGCCTCACTGGATATTACAGGAATCTCATTGAGAACTATGGGACCATAGCTTCTCCACTGAATGTAATCTCCTCTCCCAAATTCCCTAAAAAGGTAAAATGGAATGAGGAGTGCAATCAGGCCTTTGAAAAACTGAAGAGAGCTCTTTGCCAAGCTCCAGTATTGAGAGCTCCTGACTACCACCAACCTTTCATTGTACAAACTGATGCTTCCAATGTAGGTATAGGTGCAGTTCTAAGCCAACTGGATGAGAAGGGTAGGGAGCACCCCATTTGCTTCATCAGTAGGAAACTGAAGGATCCTGAGACAAGGTGGGCAACTATCGAAAGAGAATGCTTTGCTATTGTGTGGGCACTGAAGAAGTTTAGGCCATACTTGTATGGTTCTACTTTTGTTATTCAGACTGACCACCAACCCTTGAGATGGTTAATGCAAATGAAAGGGGAAAATCCAAAACTATTGAGATGGTCAATCTGCCTGCAAGGGTTTGATTTCACCATTGAGCACAGGTCAGGGTGTCACCATCAAAATGCTGATGGACTCTCTAGGATGTATATCATCGACTAGAGGTATGAGGTTCATCCAGGAGTGGATTAAATCCTCCTGTCCCTTAGTCTGGGGGGGGCGAGTGTTAGGGAGAATTCTCTGTTTAGGCTGAATTTCCCTACCTAGTGAGTCCCCCAGCAGCTTTGCTGGATTTCTGGGGTTTCTTTTTTTTCTCCTGCCAAGAGTGAGACTCTTTTACCCTCACTCTTGGACCTGTTGAAGTGTGTTTTCTTGGTTAAACCTTGTGTTGAATGGGCTATGGGGTCTTTTACTCCATAGGGCCTCATGTATTTTTGTGATATGGGTTACACAGCACCCTCTGTGCCGTGACCCAGGGGTGTCCTAGGGACTCCCCAACATAGACTCCATACCCTGGGACTGACTACTGTCTCCCAGGGCATGTAAAGTCACCAAAGACTTTGCTAGTCTTGAATCCTGAACAGAACCAGTACAAACCATCATATTGTGGACGTACTGGCTGGGGCAATTCGATTGCCCCAGGGTCTGTTAGTCGAGGGGGCACGTCTCCGTCCCCCCTGATCGAGTTTTGGCTGGTGGCAGTGGAAACTACTTTTTATATTCGACCGCGAATATTTCCCTATGGGATTTCCCATTGTTTTAGGCTAACACATTTAATTATTTATTTACGGTAGCCTTAAACATACCGCCGGTTTATATATTTATTATTATAACTCCGGTTGGGACTTTTTGCCAAAACTTGACTCTAAAATGGCGTTGGCGTTCGCCTCTGTAACTCTGACCCAAAGTGGAGCCCTTTGTTCCACTTTTGGCGGGCTTCTCCACAGAAGCCCTCCAAAGTGGTGCCACTCTGTCTGGGGTACTTAGGAGGGGTGGAGGGGGATTTAGGCACCCTGGACTGAGTTACCTTGGTAACTCAAGTCGCACTCCGTCCTGATTGGCCCAAGTGGTGAGCCGCCCGGCTCACCACTTAGCATGTTTGAGTGACAGCTAGGCTGGGTGAATGGGGGTTTGCTGCATAAAAGCAGGGCTTTGGGGACTGGAACTTCAGAAGTCGCCACAGGACCAAGAATCCGACGAGGGAAGAGCTGAGCCGACCTGCTTCGACGACACCACCCGGTGGAGCCCTGCTGAACCGTCTCACCACTTTTCCCGACGACCGAGGAGAACTCTTAACGGGGTGGCTCCTTCCCTTGACTGGTGGGGACAACCAGTTTTCGCCTTCTTTTCGCTTCTCGAGGTATCTCATGGCCGCCTTGCCCGTGCCAAGCACCCCGGCAACCGGACTACCACACTTTTACCCCTAACCGCGAAAGTCGGTACAACCCTTTAACCGGAGGACTCCGCGGCTGGTTTCTTCCCGGGCAGTGCAACGACCTTCTTCTTCTGCTCTTCAGCGAGAACTTCTTCTCCCCTGACCGACGTCGAGCCTTGCTGCCACTGCCTGGAACAACTGCCACCGCTGGAGGATCCTTTCCGCTTAAGGTACCGTGTTCCGCCTGGCTTCCCTTGCCACCGACTGTACGGGGTAGATTTAGCCCCCGGCTTTCGAACCTGGGAGTGCCTGGAACACCCTGGCTAAACTTTCTACGCCACTCTAAACTCTTTCTAACTCTTTGCAAGACTTTGAATCCCTAATAACAGCGTGATCTTGGGCACATTTTCGCTCCGGCTACTCTAAGAGTGGGCCCTGCCTAGTGACTTTTGCTCACCTGTGACTTTGTGCTTCCTTGAGCCTATTGCCAGTGTTCTGGATCTTAGAGTGGTGTGTTTAACCCATTTCTGTTTCTTTTTATCCCTTTCTTGAACCTACTAGAGTGTCATCTAACGTTAAGCGCTCACCTCTGTTTTAATTATGTGGTGTTAACTTAGAGTTGTCTAGATAGGAGTAAGGGTTGAAACTGCTTTCATTATAACTGTGTTTGAAGTGATTTTACTATATTTTGCTAGAGTGATTTCCACTTATGTGTGTTTAATAAATAAATAACTATATACTTTTGAAACCAAGCTCTGGTCAGTGTTTGCTTGTGCTATTGTATTGGAGTACCTATTGTGTATACTTTACATACTGCCTAACTCTTCTTGAGGGAGGTCTGACTGCTCAGCCACAGCTACCAGGTAAATCTGGGTGGTGCGGACTGCTACCAAGTGGGTTTACTGCTATATCTGTAGTCTTAAATCTTTTGCAGTGTTCCCCAAGGGAACTGCACAGGTTTCTGCCTAACAGGGGGCAGCAGGCCTCAGCGGTGCAGTCCTGGCATGGCTCTCATCTACCTGTCTGAGAGGGGCCAATTTCTTTCTTTACCTCCATTCTGCTCCTCTTTTTCTTCTTTTTTTCTGTGGAATCCCCCAGGGATCCCCCTCTGTCCCTATACTATTTAACATATATGTTCGGCCATTGATTTGTCTCATTTGCTCCCACGGTTTTTCAGTGCTAGGCATATGCCGATGACACCCAGATTGTGGTCCATTCAGATCTTGATCAGGCTGGGGTGCCTTCTCGTCTATGCGAGTCCCTACTGTCCATGAGCGGCTTGATGAACAACAATTGGCTGAAATGAAATGGGGACAAGACGGACATACTTGTGGTGGGCTCCTCTTCTGACTCTGTTTCTTGGTCTTCCTCTTTCTGGCCCACTGCTTTCGGATGTTTGTCCTTCTCCAGTGGTGGTGGTCAAGAATTAGGTGATGTACCTTTCAGCCTCACTCTCCATGTCTGCGCAGGTGAATGTTGTATGTAAATCAGGGTACTTTCTACTCCAGGTACTTTGTGGAGTACTTCCGTAGCTACCTATTCATCTTGCCCTCAGGTCATAGCCACCATTGTAGTGTGTCGTATTGACTACTGCAATGCATTGTATTTGGTCCAGCCTCTTGGCCTTATCCATCGGCTGCAGCGCCTTCAAAATCTAGCTCCTAGGGTAGCCACTTCTACCCCTTATGGGTCACATATCAGCCCGGTGCTTGGCTCCCTACACTGGTTACCAGTGTCTAAAATGATTGAGTTTAAGTACCTGTGTCTGGTACACAGGGCTTTCTATCATGTAGGCACAGAATATCTTCAGGACAAATTCCAGCCCTACGTGCCCGCTCTAGCCCTCCGCTCTGAAATCGCACTTCTAGTGGCCATTCCCAAGTTTTGCCGGATCAAAATAGGTGGCTACGTTTCTGCAGTAGCGTTTTCCACCTGTTGCTCTTAGACAGGTTGAAAACCATCTTAATTTCCGTCATCTTCTGAAAACATTACTGTTTTAGGTCCTTAAGCACTCTGCCGTCTGTGTCCTTCGCTCCATGATGCCCTTGGGGGACCATGCACATTACAAATGATGGTAACATAACATAACAAAATACCACATGTCGTCATTAATGCAAGTCATTATCGATCTAGACAAATTTGCGTTTACATCAAGTTGGACCTCCAATGGGCATACAATTGATCAGGATGTAAAGGCGGGTGACTGGAAAGACTGCCTTTTTCACAGTTATGGGTACTATGAATGCCTGGAGATTCCCTTTGCGTGGTGCAGTGCATGGCCACCTTTCAACCCTTTTGGAATGATGTGTTTTGGGATATCCTGAATGTGCTCTTTATGATAACCAAAAGCATCCTGCATCACACCACGGATTCAAACATTTGAGGGGAACAAAACGTCCCCTTTCATTCGCATGGGGTACACTAAAACGCAATGGCAATGAGAGCATACCATGTTCCAACTTCCTTTGAAAATATCAGCCATAATTTCCTGCTGAAAAAAATTGTACATCAAATTAGGGGACACCACCTTAGGTAGGATCACATATTCCCCTCGGACTGGACAGAGACTATGTACATAGTCAAAATTAGGCCACACCCCCGCAACATCACCTATGGAGTGTGGCATGGATCCGGCCTATTGACATCTATATGGCCCCCCCCCCCCCCCTCCTGGAAATCATGAAGAACTCAGGCTCATATGCTTCATCTATTTTAGATGTTACTCAAGTTATCTTCAAACCCACCCACACTTTAACTGCAAATCAACCGGACCTTGGCACGTGCATCTCACATATTGACACATGGATGATGACAAATCAAACAAAACTAAATCCAAAGAAAAGGTAATTTAGGATTTGTGGAACCACAGCTGCCAACCTCACATTGATTGCTTGACCTTAAAAAAATAGGAACTCGTCCACAACCTACAGCGATGATCAAAAACCTCAAAGTTTTCATGGACAGCACCCTCACACTTGAACCCCAAGGTAAAGCCCTAGTAAAAAGATGCTTCTTTGAACTCAGAGCCATCCAACGCATCATGCCATACCTAACATTCCCACCTGCAACCATGGCAATTACATCAGCAACATCTTCCTGTGCATCCCTGGATATTGTGACAAACAACCTGCAAGTGATCAAAATGCTGCCGCTGTACCTCTCCTAATAGTATAATGGCAAAACATCTCGTCATCTCTCCTGAAAACCCATTGGCTCTTGATCAAACGTAGGATGCAATTCAAACCAGAAATATTGCCCATTGCTCTTGCACAACAGAGGTCTAGAATTCACTAAGAAGAAATAAATCCACTATTTGTTGGTTTGAAAATTGCACTCCAGTCCATCAACGCTGGATGTTCACAAGACCACTGGACCTAAACTAGCATGGCATTCACCAACAATTTGACCAATCAGAGTCTTTAAACCTCCTAGCTACACAAGGCTCTTACTAAATACACACATTACCCACTCAGCGCTGAAACTCTGAAGGGTCATACTTCTTGACTTTAACAATATAATAGGCATCACAAAATTGGACCCAAAAATGATGAGAAGACCAAACCTCACTAACCAAAATAAAATAGAGACATGGCCCATTTGTGTAAGCTTCCCTGACACGCCTATCACACAATGCTTAGATAGAAAATGCCCAAGAGCCTGAACTACCAAACTTGTCCCTCAATAGGTCACAGGGCAGCCATGATACTCCACAATCATCCACCAATCCCACACCAAAACAACTCATCCTACTGATTAACAATACGTCGGCTCTGCCACTTTTAGCCTAATGACTGATTGGACTTAAATTCCAATAACAGGGCTCCTCAGGAATCCAAAACGACCTCTCCCTTCACCACCTCAGCAACTCACTTTTCAATCTACTATTACTTTTACCACACATGCAGAAACCCTCCCAAATAAGGCAGTTCATGCCTGCTAGCATCATCCACCTCAGAGTAACCCTGGGTGAGATGCTCAGAGTTCACTGCACTGCCTACTGCATCTTTAGCCCTATCACATGCCCACCCCCAGACCCGTGACTCTTCCAGGGTCCCAGTGCTTTCGTCTGAGAGCTTTTCGGTTTTCCCCACTGGATAAAATGCATACCAGTGTCACTGCAACAGATTGCATAGAGTCATACAGGCATACGGTGCTTCAAGACTACACTCATCAACACCACTGCTTTCACACCTGCTCCTCTCTGTACCCCATTAAACCTACTCCTTTTTTTTTTTAGGAACCATGAAGCTGCAAAAATAAGGGCAGTGATGCTCTATTAAAGACCAATTTACATTCCATAACATATCATTGGATGATATCTTCGGCTTCTGAACAACCCGAAAATAACCTAAGACGTACATCAAAGAAGTCTTAATGTGCTGAATCTTCCAAGTGTTGCTTTCACACAGATCGAGGATCTTTTCTGGAGCACACATACAACCTTAACAGTCTGGAGGTGGGCTCTCATATCTGATTCAGCAAGTTGTGGACTGACCTCGCCCTAGGAACCTCGAATAACCACAATAATTCTAGGGTTTGCACATTTGTACAGGCATTTTATCTGCAGTTACTGGCGTATAATCATCCTCTAAAATCTTTTTAAAAATAAGGGGCTAAATAGGAAGAATTGATAATGTACCGGCTTCTAAATCTGAGGACAAAACAATCCTTTAGTAGTCACCGTACACTACAGATACGTGGGTTTTCTAAGAACCACCAGTTAACTTCTGACGAAGATCCCGAAACACCCAATCTGACTCCCAGACAAGTCGGAAGAGATTGAGGGAATCCCATCTCTGTCGATAGATAGAATCATCATGGCAACGAGTAACAGCTTTGGAGCATACATAGCTGAATTATGCTCTCGCTATACACCTATGTAACACTAGTACGTGTCTGGATAGCCCTTACTGTGCGCAGAGCAAGCTTTGAAAAAGGTACATTGACAATGTCTTTATGATCGGGCACTGTAATGTGGAGGGCCTACTCAATTTCTGTGGTTGGATTAATCACTGTGACCTCAACATCCAGTTTACTCAAGAACACAGGACCTCTACGATTAACTTCCTAGACTTACTGATCAAGGTGGAAGATGCTACACGCCAATGTACCTTATATGGAAAATCCACAGACAGGACCACTCTCCCTTAATAATGTAGTTCTTAACCATGGCACCTGAGGGATGGATTACTCTGCAGACCATTCCCTGGGTTATGACGAAATTGTACTTCTTTGCAGGATTTCTATCATGAGGCACACATATTATATGAGTGACTTAAAGATCGAAGTTACCCCAAAACGTTAACAAATCATTCCAAAAAAAGAGCTAGATTCACACCAAGGGAAAGTCTCTTAGAAAATAAAGGTACAAACATTGCTAAAGAAATAAACTAGGAAGTGTTTTATCCCAATACTAACGACATCAAACATATTGTCAGAAAATACTGGCCCTTGGTCCAACTGATGACAATATACCCAGGTTTGCACTAAAAAGATTCAAACACAAGGATCATTTGGTACTTTCACGACCCACTAAGGAAGTAGCGAGGCTCTGGAATCTGGTGCCCTTGCACTACCCTTGGGTTAGCTGCTCAGTATGCATGTTCAGCAGAAAAGTGACCAGCTTTCAAGTTGGTAACAAAAATAGGAATATATACACCATGACAGACTACAGAACAACCTAAGTAATGTAATGCATGAAATACCCATGTGGGATGAACTACATTATCCAAATAATGAGGACAGCGCACACCCATTTCACAGAAGATCATTCCAGGACATTATGTAAAAACGTTGCTCCATGCCTAGTTCAGCACTACGTAGACAAGAAGCACCCTGCTGACAACTTGCCATGGTGGATTATTGACACTGCGACTGGTCACCGGGATATTGAGAATGCTCTCCTGCTCATAGCATGGTGGATCCACATGGTGAAAACCGACCGGGAAGGGCTCAATGACCAGTTTGCTATCCTAACGACTATGGACCATGCATGAGCACCTCTACACACATTTGTATTATCTCACAAATTTGCAGTTCAATTTTAAACAGATTTAGCTATTTAGGAGGCCTCATATATGTAACTTTCCCTGTTTGGAATAATTAAAATTCTCTCCGAGTATAATCTCACTCTTAGTATTTTCTATACAAACGCAACTCTGTACCTTCATGCATCATAACTTTACATCTGTAGTACTAAAATGGACGTATTTGACTATAACGTTAGGGTCTAGCATTTGTACAGGACAAGACGTTCTAAGTCCTTATGTCACAATGTATTTTGTTCTAAATGATGCCCTCTGTAGCGTCTGAGCAGTCCATATGCCATCATGTAGTGCCACTTCACATCACCACGGAACTAGTTCTTAAACCTCTCTGTCTATTTTAATGGTGGTGTTTTTGAGCGTTTACCTTGCAGACTCCATGACGCTTTGTGCAAGGCGTCTCCACAATGCCATTCAGGTAAGACCCTAATTCACGTTATCTCTACCACAACATGCTGGGTTTATAAACCCTTTTTAAAAACACATTTTTCATTTATAATAGCCATGGGTCAGGTAAAGACTCATAATAACAAGCAGAACTGTCAGGGGAGGCTGACATAATGAACGGGCTCACCTGTGCCTTGCTGTCTGAGACCTTGTTGCAGCGTTTTCTTTCAGTGGAGCGGGAGTCGTGAAGCTAAGGGTGACTATCTCTGGATGCCACCCTGCCCGATGGATGAGACACCAGACAGGGGGACACCCCGAGCCAGCCGCCAATCAGGAAACCCTCAAAGAGGAAAAAAACCTGATCCAGGCAATAGAGATGTACTGATGTTCAGCAGCAGGTGGCCACAGGTGGTAGAAATCCAAGGAATGAACTTCAAAGAAACAGGTAAGGCATAGGAAAGGAGACACATTCAGGAAATAGGTGGAGGTAAGCAGGAAGCTACCGGCAACATGCAAAAGCGGACCGGAGAAAGAGAGAGGCGGAAAACCAAGGCACAAATAGCAGCAGAAGGACAAACGGTAGCAAGAGCATCCAGTAGGCGAAAAAGGGAATAATCAAAACAGCCCTGAGCTAAGGAAACGCTAGCGTTGAGACGCGCCAAGCCGCATCTGCAGCAATCTAATAACAGTTGCGGCAGCAGTGCGGCATCTGACGCTCGCAGCGTGGCGCAATGTTTGTGCAGAAAAGCTCTTCAATATTGTGGCAAACGTCTGTGCCATCTTGCATTGGAGTTCCACAATGGTGCGTCCACATGGCATACTCCACTTTGACCACCAGGCCCAATGTCTGGACAGGTTGTTAATGATAACATGTTACAAAGAAACCCTACCAATTTATCTATTGTATTTCTTTTTCTAGTACCCTTAAGTTTTCTCTGTTGTGCACTAAAAAACCTTTCCAATGTCAGCATTATAGTTACAGTAACCTTTTCACATTCCATGATCTATTACTATACGCAAATGTATGAACTTTTGCTTTACTAAACTCTGACCCCTCCATATTCTTTTGTAGAACCCTTCCAACATAGAAGAATTACGAATACATGTGTTAACCTTTCCTTTGTGAATGTGAGCGATCTATTTCTCTTTAGCAATCTTCCGCCTAAGCAAATTTAGACTTCTTTAAACACATTTTCCCTGTGATTCTTTCTAACAGGGTCCTGTACTCACCTCCACCTTGGTTCCTGGCAAAGGCAAACAAATTACAAAAAGCCGAAACGCCTATTGCTGTTCATAATGGAGGATCAGTCCATTGACGTAGACCCAACCCTTCATGATCCTTTGGCTACACCCTTCATGATCCTTTTGGACTTTTGATTCCATTCTTTATGATTATTCATGATCATTGAAAGGATCAAACATGTGATTCTTTATGAAAGCAACTCTGAACATAAATTGGACACATTTGATTAGATTACTTGTCTAATTTGCACCTCATGTTCTACTGGCAGATTCTTTTAACTGTAAGATCTTGTCTCGAAAACGTATGTATTCCCCTTTTGGACTCTCTATCCTTGCTTGGCAGAAAGTACTGTGCTTAGTTACAGTGATTAACAGATTTCAGGATTGATTAGGTGACCTTCTCTTTTCACTGTGACCGGTACTGGCCAGAATATTACCACGCATCTGTCTGTGGATCAATTATTAAAACTTTAAAAAACTGCTTCAGAACAGTGCTACATGGACACTTCTTAAAAGAGCATCTTAAAGGGAGCATAATTGCCACAGGCCTAGTAGTGCATAGTAGAGCGCTCGCTTTGACATCTGTGCAGAGCCTGCTGACACAGGTTCAAATCTCGGCAGTGCCAAACTCAGCCTTTCATCCTTTCGAGGTTGATAAATGAGCACCACACACCGTGGGTAATAATAAGCAGCGATCAGATGCCCGAGGGTTTATAGCGCTATATAAATGCTAAATTATTATTATTATTATTATTATTATGAACCCTGTCTTTTCTTAGACTAACATGAGGATAACATTAATTTTAGCTACATAGCAACCAAGTGAAGTAGGAACCTTATGTTCCTTACTATTACTACAGCAGAATGGGTGAATGCAAAACAACAAAAAGATTTGGAAAAATCTGAAAAGAAGTTTTTAGACAATAAAACTAGAATGAATGCATGAGAAAAGCTACTGGAAATTTAAAAAAAATTGATGTGTTTAGATCTAGAACTAATAAGTTGGCGAAAGATCTTCAAGATTTCAAAAATGAAAACATTTGCTCCTTTTTAACAAAAGAGAATTTTGAAATCCGTAATCAATTCTGGAAAACTAAAAATATATAATTCACAGGGAGACCCTTGCCTAGAGGCAAGTGGGTCACTTTATTTGGATACATCTAGTAGTGATTTAGATCCTATGAGATTAGAGAAGAAAAGCTCCAATTCAACAGCTGTCCTATTTTAGAGCCCAGAGGTCAAAGAGGCAGACACAGTGATCCCCAGTATCAAGAATATCCGAATCAGGGGGCACCAGAATTTTTTCAAACCCTCAGACAGGCGTATCCAAATTCCACAACATTGCCACTGGGACTATTATTAATTTATCAGGATGTAGTTCATCGGGGCAGAAGTATCTATTCTGAGTAAAGGCCTCTCCTTTGTTGCTACCCACTTTCCAGATTGGTTTATGGTAGAACAAGAATTTAAAATCGTTTTTTCGGAAAGTGTGACTCAAAACCTATTTTAGTGAGCAACACAATTTGGAAACTGCATTAGATTCTGGCTTTCGAGTAAAGTCTGAGTGCAATCATAAACTTTGATATATGGGTACTCAAAGATTGTGGAAATGTAGAGAACACAAACAAGAAGGTAAATAACAATCCTAATCTAGTTGAAAGGATTGCCCTAAAATCATTCAGAGAAGATGATACTTTAATCATAAAGCCTGCTGACAAAGGAGGTGCAATGGTGGGCATGTCCACTGTGAGTTATGATCAGATGGTTTTGAATGTACTCACTGTAGAACAACATTACAAAACACTGCAAAGTGGCCCCACAAAGAAATACAGATGCAAACTTATGACATCACTATGTTATCTCTAAGTAGAAACTGGATATCACAGAGCAAATTCAAATTCCTTAATGTCTCTGATCTTAAAATACCAAATGTTCATAACCTGTTCTGTTACTATGAGCGCTGACACCTCCGTATTCATTTGTTGAAACCTTCCAATATGCATGCATTATTAATCAGTGTGTTAACCTCGCCTCTGGAAATGGTAAGCTATCTATTTTTCTTGGGAAATCTTCCATATAAGTGCATTTAGATGTATTCCTTAAACACATTTTCCCTGTGGTTCTTTCTAACAGGGTCCTGTGCTCACCTCTGCCTTGGTTCTTGACGATTTCGAATAAATTAAAAATCATCAAAACGTCCATTGATGTTCATAATTGATGACACGTCCATTGACGTGGACCTTATCCTTCATGATCCTTAGACCCGACCATTCATGATCCTTTTGGAAATATGATTTAATTCTTTTTTATTATTCATGATCATTGATGGAATCACAAATTGTGTTGTTTATCAAAGCAACATTGAACAAAAACTGGATGAATTTGATTGAATTACTTGTCTAATTTTCACCTCATGTTCTATTGACAGATTCTTTTCATTGTATGATCTTGTCTTGAAACCTTATGTATTCTCCTTTTTGGACTCTCGATCCTCGCTTACCACAATTTGTTTAATCATTTACTATATATGTCTCGTTCTTTTCTAATATTGTTCACAAAATTGATTGTTCACAAAATTGTTTTTTTTTTGGGTATCCATTGTTTTTTTTGAGAATTTTGAATGTTGATATATGGTCCCATACTACATAAATCATGATTGCCATCCATTTGAACATTAAATGATATTTATAAATAAGGCCGAATACTGTATTATGCCTACACCTTTAACAGAAATACTTATTAGTGTCATATAGTATTGGCTCCAATCCCTTTCTCGTGGGGTCCCCTTCAATGTATACTTGTTATACTCCTGGCATGAACAAGATGTTATTGGACATAGACCCCACCCACAAGGAAAAACACAGACTGCTATTCCATAAGAACTATATATGTAGAGCTCCCTACTCTGCCAATACCACCTTCTCTGGTAATGTCACAATGCCCGACAACTATGGAATCTTCACAATGTCACATCTATTGCAGAGATATGTGTTGTGCGAGACCATTTCCAAAGAAACATGGGAATGCATTCTCATTGGTCCTGCTTGTGTCCACTGATATTCACTGAGGGTCCACGGAGCACTAGGGAGGGGCATTGGGAGAGGGCGACTGTTAGGGATTCTCTCCTAACACCCCACTACTGACTCATCAAATGAAGGATATACCTTGGGGCCAGTCACCTCTTCCACAGGAGGCTCTGGAAGCCAGGCTGGACCCAAAGGTATGGATGATCTGCGCCATGGCCCTGGTTCCTAGGGAGAAGTCTGAAGGCAAACAAAACCCACGACAGCCTACTTGGTGGTGCCGCTCAAACACTGCACAACTCCTTTCTCCAACAGGGTAGGCCAGAGGTTTGTTTTGCCGGGACAGGAAGACCCAGTAGGAATGCAACCTGGAGAGGCAATCAGCCAACACTAGAAAGCAGCATCTGCTTCAGGGCACACCTTACGAATTCTGTCCACCTATACCGTTGCCAGATATTTCCTTGCTCATGTTTCTTACTTTCAGATTCATGCATTAGTAGATGTTCTTTTTGACCTTTAATTTCAAAACAATCTCACTAAAGTCGTGTGTAGAGAACAGCAGCAAACAGAACAGCCTAATCCAGTCCTTCTGCTCTCTAGCATGTGAAGCCACATGTTTGCTTTACCAGGTACCCTTCTGCTAAGCTGTGCTACTTCCCCGACTGCCAGGATCCTGCACTCTGGGTAGCCAACTCTCTGGGGAAAATATGGGATGGGAGGGTTGTTACTCCAGGTACCTACCTCTTTTGTTGTCTGCCTCATAAGGCTCTAAGCCGGTGTCCAGGCAGTGCTTGGTTGTAACGCTCTGCATGTTGCTTTCTCTTACCTCTAAAGCCTTACCACCAAGAAAGAGGAGGGGTAAAGGGGTTTAGTTAAGAGGTTTGGACGTATGTTCTGTAGTGCTCCTGGGGAACACCTGATATTCCTCTGTCTCCTTGCACACTTTTTATTGTACAAAAGCCAAAACTATTACCTTTGTCAAGGCTTAGTTCATTTGCAATTGAATGACTGGTGCAACCTTGCCTTCTTTCAGGCCATTAATGGAAGGTTATTTCAGTAACACATCAATTGTAAGAAGCGTCCTGGAGTAGAATGATGTAAATGAAACCCGTGGAACGCGGATAAAGTTTATTACTTTTTGAGATGTATTCTTCCTCAACATTGGTGCGTGTGAGTGCAATGAAAATGCCATCTGTTTTGTTCTCCTCGGGAGTGTTTTCCTTCAACTGTTGCTAGGCTACGAAGAAACATCCCATGTGCGTGAGGCTGCCGAGGGGGATTTGGGAGAGGGGAGTGGCTGCAGCCCTTGGAAAGCTGCAACCCATGACTACTGCTTCTTCCATGATCACGTTCACCTCACATCCACTTCCCCACTTCTTCATTCCTCCCTGAACCCCGAACACCTTACTCTCTCTGCTCGGTCCCCCTCTCTGGCCTCATCATCACCCCTCACACCACGGAATGCTATAGCCAACAGGTGAATCTAGTTGCAGATCGTCCAGCCAGGAAGTGGAGGATTGGCAATCGATTCACACCTGATCGCCAGGAGCACCCGCATCGGTTTAAGCCATTTCCTTTCGGTGGATGGATTTGGGGATTACTGTGTTAATCGGGAGGAGGTACCTGCGTAACTATGGGGTGGTCTTGGAACATGGAGAGTTGGTTTCTAATTCTGGCTTGGGCTTGAGATTTGGTTTCTAATTATGGCTTGGGCATGAGATTTGGTTTCTAATTCTGGTTTCGGCATGAGATTTGGTTTCCAATTCTGGTTTAGGCATGAGATTTGGTTTCTAATTCTGGTTTAGGCATTAAATTTGGTTTCTAATTCTGGTTTAGGCATGAGATTTGGTTTCCAATTCTGGCTTCGGCACTTAAAAACCGGCAAAGCGCTTTATCCCAGGTGCCTTAAATTGTACATCTCTAGAACTATGACGAAAGAAACTGCAGAGTACTGTCCTGATACCATTTCACCAGAGCACACATCATAAGATGCAGATGGAGGAGACTAATTAGCATATGGAATGTGCAACGTCACGGGAAGTGACGTCGAATGGGCGCCAGGCCCGTTTACAGTTGTGATGCAGTGGCAGTAGCATATTTTCACAACTGCTGCAAAGTAGCACTGTGTATGCACAGACACTTCTGCGCAAGACATTCCTTGGCCAAATAGACCTATTGGTAAAAAAACTACTGCTCAGTGTTATCACCTAATGTCACATAATGTCCACTTAATTGTTAAACATAGGTAGAAACGGGGCTGACAATGGTTGTTATGCAAGTCCTGGCGTTTAGCCCATATAGTTTTGCAGTGCTGTGGTGTACTTGTAGTATTGTATTCACTTAATAATTGCAGGACTGCAAGTAAGGCAAGGGAAATGGATATGTGCTTAAACGGCAGGGCTTGTTGAATAGGTTGCACCAGACAAGCGGCGGTTTGAGAGATCCGTAAACTCTTGCACTACTTTAAGGACAGACCCAAAAGAGCCTGCGACAGAGTCATCTGCTTGTAGTCATTATCTGACACAAGCCTGGAGTTTACTGTTATGCGTTGAGAGATTACATCGGCAATCCAAAAGGAAAAAAAAAGATATCAAACTAGCATACATCAATGAAATGGAACATTTATTATTGTTATTCAGTTTTTGTTTTTCTGAATGTATATGTTCATTTCACAGCCAGCTTGAGGGTTGTGTGGGGTTCTGCCTTTGAGACACTCATGGGCTGATTCCATCACTAATAGCTGGACCGTTACCACTCTTCTGGAATGCATAAGCCGCGTCAGGGAAGAATAGCCATCCCTAATACACGTCTAACTCATTTCTTTTTCTGCAGCAGACAAGCAAGCCACAAATCAAACAGTGAACGGAAGAGGATTGTTTAGCCAGGCATGTGACCCTGCTGGGGCTGCTGAGCTCCACCAGCCAACACTTAAATGGGACATGGTCCTCTCCACCCTTGGCACGCACAAAGCTTGTCAAATCCCCTGTCTAAACATAGTATAGGAACTCGTGTCCATCCTGGACTTGCCCCGTTGTTCCCATTTTTGGTCCCTATCACATTCCAGGTGTATGCTATTCTTGATCGTTCAAATCCTGGAATATATCTGCCTCATATGTGGGCGTCTCCTGCGATGCAAAATCCCGCCCTTATGTGCTGGTTTCACTGTGACTTGCCCAGGGTAAGTGTCTTCTAGACTTCATATTTTTCAATTACCTCTGCTTCAGTCTTTGTTAACCCTTTCCAGAACAACTTTCTGAATGCTAATATCTCGGAACACTCATCTTGGGGGTGTGTACAAGGAGAGAAGTCTTAAACAACGGAACCTACCTGATATGTGTGGCCTAGTGTGGCAGCCTTATTTGCCTCAGAAACCGCCCAATTTCATGATGTAAGATGTGAAAATTGCTCAGGGCATTTAACGTGTCCTGGTCCACCAGCATCTTTGATGAGTTTGCAATGGGTATGCCCACTTTTGAGAAATGTGTCCCTGTCAGTAGCTACCCCTCTGTTCTTGATTTGGCTGTGTGGTAGGGGATCGAGACATCATATCTTCCCTCACGCTCCCTGGTGTAACATATCCCCCCTTCTTATCCATTCTATTAGCAGATCCCAGTCTTGGGTCATCTTCACTGGTGCTGCAACCACTTTGTGTTGCTCATGAGAATGTGACATATTTCCATATTTGCCATGCCTCCAGGCATGCCTGTGAATTTGTCTTCCTATTTGTGAACTCTGTTATTATTGTAGCGAAACAAGAGGTGATGACTGGACGCTTGAGCCGCAATCTTAACCCCTGGCATTACTCTGGGCAACACTCCAGACCATCGTTCTTCACTTGCCAAGCCATTACCTAAGGGTAAAGACCATATACAAATCAGGCTTAGTCCTACCCCGAAAGGGGCAGCCCCAGCCGGAACTTCTAGGTCACGCGCCATCTGAAAGACACCACAAGCATCCCCAGACTAGTTACGGCCTTCTTGGTCGTCATCAGTGAGGAGTAGCTTGGGTCTCTGAGCTGTTATTATTGTGGCAATATTTTCTAGTTTATCAATGCACTCTGAGGCGTTGCTGGGGGTGGGGCGCAGGGGCTATAGCCCCAGGTCTTTTGGTTGTAGCCCCGGAAAGAAGCTCGGGGACTACAACCAGTGGTGGAAATGGAAAAAATGTGGTGGGGGATCCCACAACACAAGGGCTGGGGTAGTGGAGGAGTTGGGGGGCGTGGTCTAGAGGGGGCAGGACTCGTAGTGTACATCCAGCAATGGTGGAATGCTTAAAAAAAAGAAAAAAAAGCACCTGCGACACCAGCATTGCCTTTTACCGCCGGCTTTGGCACTGGTGTGTAATGCACAATGCTCGCTACATGTACAACCGAAAGGAATCAAGGAATCAGTTGTACATGTAGCGAGCATTGTGCATCACACACCAGTGCCAAAGGCGCGGTAAAAGGCAATACTGCCGTCGCGGGCACTTTTTTTTTTTTTAAAGTATTCCAGCACGGTTCATGGGCTTGGGCGGCTAACTCTGGCCGGATCCCGAGATCCGGCTCCATATCAGGTGCTGGATCTCGGATGCGCCGAGAGCCGGCCCAATGACCAGCACTGACTACAACCAAAAGGCCAGCTAGCCCCGAGTCCCGACAGTGCAGGCATTAGCTTAGCCCCAGATCTTTTCCAGACCTAGCCACACCCCTGATGCACGCAAGGGATGCACGCCCGCCAGTCTGTATAATCGTAGTCCGCCATATGTGCGTTGCTAAATTGATCTAAAAAGCAGCTATCACTGGAGAAGACGAGGGTACATGTTCACTTGTAGAACCTGTTATTATTTGTTCTGTTAGGTTTTCACTATCAATTGTCCGTGTTTTTCAGTTCTCACTACCTTTATCTTAGTTTGGTAATGTTACCCAGACACGTTTGGTTTTTGGGAACATGTTGTGCCTAATTTCTTTTTAAAGTGCTGTTTGCACAGAGGGAGGTACCTGTTTTGGTACTTATGTGTACCTGGGTCGTTTCCGAGCAACTTTCATCATTTTTAACATGCAGGGAAGTAAAAAAGTGTTAAAACATGGGAAATCACCTTTTTTCAATACTTGTTTGAATAAGTGTAAATGCCTCCCGCAATTAACAAATGGGGGAGGCGCATATAATAAGTATCTATGGAATCTGACTAATTAATTTAAGCATGCTGACAACAGGTCGATTTCATAGGGTTCTATTAGACAATCGAGCAATAAGAAACGGTACTAAGGCAGGCATAACAGATGTACACCTGTCTGTGGCACTTTAAAGATCCAGGTGACTCGAAAATGGGCCCCTTTGTGATGTGGTTAAATGTGTTTATCCAGTTTTAACTGCACTTTTGTATACGCCAAGCAGCCTTCCCCAGCCGTCCATCTACTGAATAGCCTAAGGAAACACCTCTCTGGTCTCTGTCCTAGATCCTGATGTTGATTCCACGTGAGAAAAGGTCTCTTCTGCGTGAAAAAGACAATTCTATGAAGGGCGTGGCATCCTCCTCTTATGGCATAGCATCGGCCAGTGGCGGAGTAGGGGTGGGCGTTCCCCTCGTCCGCCCCCACCCCTGGCTAAGACCTGGTGCCCGGTGCGCCTGCACCCCACAGGCTCCCACTGGTGTGGCATACGTTTTGGCATGCCGCGTTGCTTTACCCCTGCCGCAAATATGTGTTTTGTGAACTCTCACACTGGCGCATGCAGCAGGTGTTTTTGTGACAGCAGCAGCCTGTCCTGCGTTTGGGAAATGAGGAGCTCGTGCTCGGCTTTCACAGGCTGCGCGTGCAGGGGACCTGAGGCAGGTACAGTGCAAACATAGCGGCGATGACGTGGTTTGAAAGACAGCGCAGGCGTGTCTTCTGGGCTGGCAGGCAGTCCTCACGGTGCTGCGCAGCCGTACCTGAGGGAACGAGGGGGCTGGGGCAACGGGGAAGCAGAGCGTCCCCAGGATCAGGGCTGCACAATTTTCAAGAAGAGAGAAAAAAGCAGTAATTGCCACGACCCTGGAGAATCCTTGTAAAAAAAACAATGGACCCCCCTGGGTGATAGGCTAGCTGGCTTTGTGCACAAACGTCACGTTTTCAGTGAAGTGTACATTTCTCGTGGTCTAAACTCTTATATTTTTTTAGTTAAATACAAAAGACACACTTAAATGTCTTTTAATATGTCTGGCGAAACTGAAAATAGCGCGTCCCTGTGATCAAATGCATTTTGGATGAAAGGCAGCTGTTCTTGAAATGTTGTATGAAATTGGCATAGCTGGATGGTTGGTGTGCCTATTTCCTTTCTAGTGCATGCTTGCCACAGGTGTGAGGGTGTGAGGGACCCTGTTAGTCCATACACCGTGTGCATTGAGGGGTGGGGAGAGAGACAAGACATCAGAAGCCAGTCCCAAGTTGCACACTTCACTCATTGTTCAGGGCGGGGCTCTCACACCTCAGCGCACAGTCATTGTACACAATTGTCACTTCTAGGCTGTCTGAGTTCACTAGCTAAGCCGATTCACAATGTCCATCACATGTGGCCTATCCAGATAGTAACCGTAACTATCCACTTTCACTACAAAGAGAAACTCCCAGCCATAACATGGCCACGTGTAATCTGTGACTTATTGCTTTTACACACAACCTGATTGTCTGCACCGGGGCACACCTAGATCAAGACAAGCCCCGCCGTTGTGATTTACTACCACCCTCGTAGATTAGCCAGAGGCCATGAGACCCAGGTAAACACTGTCACCACTCATCAGCAGACAACCACCCCCAAAGAAACGTTCCTCGACCCGCCCAACACCAAAGCAACCATCACCCAAGCCCACCCGAATCAACCTCCTATTTCGACCAACACTAGACAACCCCTCCTAGGAGCCGTACTAAATGTCAGATCCCTTGGAGCTCATGCAATCGAGACACACAACGGCATATTAGAGTTTAAACTTGATTTCCTAGTGCTTACCGAAACCTGGCTACATTCTGCTTCAGGTCCACAGATCACACTTGCCGTCCCTACAGACTACACCAGGGGTGCACAACTGATTTTGACAGAGGGCCGAAAGTACCTTACATGAGGGCTATAGTGGGCCGAAAAGTAAAAGTGGGCGGGGCGGTAGGCGGGACATGTCAGGAGGCTTTTTCAACTCCCAATTTGTATTAAACACATGGAAAAAGAATATGTTTTTGAGGGGTAACGATTTTTATTGCATTTCAAACTTACATTTTGTACTACACATTTTCCATTGTCATCATTTATTTCGATTTAGTTATTGTATATCGTCTGTTTAATTAAATTATATATATTTTATTGACCCTTGATTGGACATTCCGTTATTTTGGACTGCTATAGTTTGCTCTTTGGGTTGCCCAAGAAGAGTATGGCCTTCGTTGAGTCAGGTTTCCTCAAAAAAGCAAAGGATGTACATCTCCTAACTGTGCCTGTTTTAGCTTTATTATTGAGTTCCCTCTTGGAGTGCAACACTATGCCCCATGGCTCCCACCCCCAACCAAACACTATGCCCCATGGCCCCCTCACCCCCAACCAAACACTATGCCCATGGCCCCCTCACCCCCAACCAAACACTATGCCCCATGGCTCCCACCCCCAAGCAAACACTATGCCCCCTGTCCCTCACCCCCAAGCAAACACGATGCCCCCTGTCCCTCACCCCCAACCAAACACTATGCCACATGGCCCCCTCACCCCTAACCAAACACTATGCCCCATGGCTTCCACCCCCAACCAAACACTATGCCCCATGGCCCCCACGCCTCAAGCAAACACTATGCCCCCTGTCCCTCACCCCCAACCAAACACTATGCCACATGGCCCCCTCACCCCTAACCAAACACTATGCCCCATGGCTCCCACCCCAACCAAACACTATGCCCCATGGCCCCCACCCTCAAGCAAACACTATGCCCCCTGTCCCTCACCCCCAACCAAACGCTATGCCCCATGGCCCCCTCACCCCAACGAAACACTATGCCCCATAGCCCCCTCACCCCCAACCAAACACTATGCCCCATGGCCCCCTCACCCCAACCAAACACTATGCCCCATGGCTCCACCCCCAACCAAACACTATGCCCCCTGTCCCTCACCCCCAACCAAACACTATGCCCCATGGCCCCCTCGCCCCCAACCAAACACTATGCCCCATGGCCCCCCAACCCCAACCAAACACTATGCCCCCTGTCCCTCACCCCTCAAGCAAACACTATGCCCCCTGTCCCTCACCCCCCAAGCAATCACTATGCCCCATGGCCCCCTCACCCCCAACCAAACACTATGCCCCATGGCCCCCTCACCCCTAACCAAACACTATGCACCATGGCTCCCACCCCCAACCAAACACTATGCCCCATGGCTCCCACCCCCAAGCAAACACTATGCCCCATGGCCCCCTCACCCCCAATCAAACACTATGCCCCATGGCCCCCTCACCCCCAACCAAACACTATGCCCCATGGCCCCCTCACCCCTAACCAAACACTATGCACCATGGCTCCCACCCCCAACCAAACACTATGCCCATTGTCCCTCACCCCCAACCAAACACTATGCCCCATGGCCCCCTCACCCTCAATCAAACACTATGCCCCATGGCCCCCTCACCCCCAACCAAACACTATGCCCCAAACACACTCAAGCATGCACCGATATAGACCCGAAGCCCCCCAAATCAGCACACTCTCAAACATGCACCCATACAGACCCAACCCCCCCAAATCAGCACACTCTCAAACATGCAGCCATTCAGTCCCGAATCCCCCACCCCCCAAATCAGCACACTCTCAAAGATGCACCCATACAGACCCGAACCCCCCACCCCCCAACTCAGCACACAAATTCTGAAGCATGCACCCATACATGCATCTCAACATACACAACACAAACATTCAAAAACAAACATTCATGCACATCCGACAACCCCCACCCCCCCATCTCAACATACAAAACACAAACACTCAAAATCAAACATTCATACACATCCGACACGCCCCCCCACCCATCTCAACATACACAACACAAACACTCAAAAACAAACATTCATACACATCCGACACGCCCCCCTACCCCCATCTCAACATACACAACACAAACACTCAAAAACAAACATTCATACACATCCAACACGCCCCCTCACCCCCCATCTCAACATACACAACACAAACACTCAAAAACAAACATTCATACACATCCGACACGCCCCCTCACCCCCATCTCAACATACACAACACAAACACTCAAAAACAAACATTCATACACATCCGACACGCCCCCCACCCCCCATCTCAACATACACAAACACTCAAAAACAAACATTCATACACATCTGACACCCCCCCCCCCCATCTCCACATACACAACACAAACATACAGCAGAACAGACCCGACACACAAACACAAACACACAGACACAGACCACTTACCAGAGACGTGCTGGAAGGCAGGTAAGATGGAACGCTGGCGAGGTAAGTGGAATCGTACTACGGCTGGCGTGGCCAGCAAGGCTGAAATGCCTTCCGGCATCAAGCCTTACTGGCCATGCCAGCCGTAGTGCTGGCACTCCATTGGTGCAGCACACACGCACTACGTGGCTCGTAGAAGTGACGTGGTGCGTGTGTGCTAAGCCAATGACGGCCAGTGTTTTGTCCGGCCCGGAAGACAACAAAGACTTTCCTAATGGAGGGCAGCCGATGCTGCTTGCGGGCCGCCCTCCATTAGGAAAGTCTTTGTGCCTTGCGGGGCCGAAAAAAACAGCATGGCGGGCCGCAACTGGCCCGCGGGCTGTATGTTGTGCACCCATGGACTACACCCTCCTCAGAGCAGACCGCTCTGACGTCATAGGTGGAGGAGTGGCCAACATCCACAAAACCTCATTACATTTCAGGGAGTGTAAAACGGAAGTACTTGTGGATACAAAACACTCTCTCTTAAACTAGCCGTCAAACATCAAGAAACCATCAACTTTCTAATAGTTTACAGAACACAGAGTGAACCAAGTAAGCCAGACATAGACCTACCTCTACTAATCACACCACTGCTTAAACCCAAAACAAAATGCATCCTCATAGGGGACCTTAATTTAGGTTATGATGACCCCACAGACATCAAAGCTACAACCTGCCAAAAGGCGTTCAAGGAGATGCAATTTTCCTAAATAGTGAACACCCCCACCCACTCCAAAACTAGAATCCTCGACTGGATACTCACCCTTAATACTGAAGTAACCATAATAGATGTCCTCA
Source organism: Ambystoma mexicanum (assembly GCF_040938575.1). NCBI lineage: Eukaryota > Metazoa > Chordata > Amphibia > Caudata > Ambystomatidae > Ambystoma > Ambystoma mexicanum. The sequence continues at coordinate 470,677,271 of NC_090935.1, read as the reverse complement.
AGTTGCAATGGTTCGACCACTGCCTAATTAAATTCAAAATAAATCTAGATACCGACCACATAACTACAACTTGCAATCCACTACCCATCCAGGTCAGAAATGCGCATAAGCTTACCCCTGAGAACTTAAACCCAGTTCTTAACAACCTACTTAACTCCGAACCACTGGACAGTACTAGCTCAGAGAGTATCGCAAAGCATTATCACCAATGTCTAAAATCAGCAGTTAATGAAGTAGCCCCCCCCTCAAAACCAAAGTGCCCAAAGCTAAACGCAGCACCCCTTGGTTTAACAATGAACTCATAGAATTTAGAAGAGAAAAAAGAGCGCTAGAACACCCAACCAGGAAAAATAACTCCCCAGAACTTCAAACTAAAGTACAACCATTATCGAAAGCCTATAAACACAGTGTACTCTCTCACAAAGTGGAATGTCTTAATGGCCGTATAGCCGCCGCAGCTTCTAACACTAAAGAGCTATTTACCATTATCAGAGAATTAGAATCACCCATTCTTCCCACCAGCCCTATAGTCCCTAGCAAAGCCTGCTGCACCACTATTCAGGACTCTCTATCCTCCAAAGTGACCGCACTCCAAAACAGAATAGCCTCACAAAAAAAACGACTAGATCATACCACCATGCCCTCCCAGCCCTTGACTACTACCAACAGCTCGGACGTACCTGAATTCCACTTTACACAAGTCACTAGTGATCAGGTCCTCAAAACAATATCTTCACTCAAGCCGTCTAATTGCAAAGACGACAGCACCCCAGCTAAAGTAGTTAAGGACTGCACCACCATGCTAGCACCTACCATCACTAGTTTTGTGAATGAATCCTTTAACTCCAGTGAAATACCAGCATCCATTAAAGTAGCATGGGTCACACCCCTACTTGAAAAACCTTTGCTAGACCCAACAATCCCCACCAATTACAGGCCAATAACAACAGTGCTGTTCCTCCTCCAAATCATTGACAAAATAGCCTATACCCAAGTACAATCCCATCTTGAACAAAATCACCTACTAGGGGAAAGACAAGCAGGCTTCCGCCCCAATCACAATACAGAGACCGCCCTTTTGGACCTAAAAAACCAGATGGATGCTATCAGGGATTCTGGCAAACTGTGTATCTTACTACTACTAGACCTGTCAGTGGCGTTTGGTTTGGTCGACCACAACAAACTATGCCAAACCTTATCCACCAACTTCCACTTTTCCCAGAAGGCCACAGCCTGGATAAAATCCTTCCTCTCCGATCGCACTTCAAGAGTCACCCTAGGGGATGTTGCAGCGGACCCCATCCCAGTACCACTAGGAGTACCACAAGGATCCTTTCTCTCTCCCACCCTATACAGCACCTACACTAAATTACTTTTCGCAGCACTAGATGTCATGGGAGTAATCTACACAAACTTTGCTGCCGACACACAGATCCTTATTCCCATCACAGGCAACTTGGAACAGGACACACCACCATCAGCACTATATACTCCCACATCCAAAACTGGATGGCCAAGAACAGCCTCTGTCTTAATGGTGTAAAGACTGAGATTCTCATAGTTGGTTCCCCACCTAGACTCAGCAAACTCCACCCAGATTACACCACCATAGTGATTGATGGCACACCCCTCACCATTTCCAACAAAGTCAAAACACTAGGAGTACACCTTGATTCAAATCTCACCATGAACAATCACATCAGCGCCCTCGCCTTTTCAACGGCGTATACTGCCAAACTCATCACACTAAGCAGGCCTCTCCTATTATCTGACAATTGTTTGACACTTGCTAGAGCCCTCATCCTAACAAAAATAGACTATTGCATTCTACTGCTAGGTACCTCAAAACAAAACTTAACTAAACTACAACTCCTACAAAATAAAGCCCTTAGAGCAGCACTGGGCATCAAGAGAAGAGAACACATCACACAACACAGAAGAGATGCACACTGGCTCCCAGGTCACGCAAGAATCCTCCATAAAACACTTACCACCACCCACAAATGATTATCAGACGCTGCTCCCACCTATCTCAATAGATGCATTGTATGCAAAGCCTCGCTTAGAACTCTCAGATCCAATACCAATACTCAGCTGCATATCCCACGCTTCACCACCACAACAGCAGGTAACGCCAGCTTCCCCATTGCAGCCCCCCGTATCTGGAACTCTCTCCCGCCCCATCTGTCCAATGAAACCTTGCTCACCAAAGTTAAAAAAACAACAAAAACTTGGTTGTTCAACAATTATTAAAATTCCAGCACAAGTTTCTCCTTCGAAGCCTGCAGCCCTCCTAGTATCACAAGATTACTGCTATGCCATATGATAGCCAATGTGTATATATGCCTGTACTGTTTTTGAAATTTAAAATGTATGTAACCCTGACATTACATCGAAGATGTATGTAACCTACGCCGTGATACCTAAGGGTTTGGGTGTATAACCAAATGCAATAAATAAATAAATAAAATAGGCACAGTCGTTGGGTTGCAGTCTCACTTACACCTCTGGTTTTCAGTGAGCAGTCGTTGTGAGTCTCAGAATTCACAACATTATTATGTGGGGTGGGTAGCACGCCTCACATAGACCCCCACAAACTGTTGAGCCTCCCAGGTAGCCGAAATCTGATGTTTTTGGCTGGTGATCCCATTAAAGTAAACAGTGCTTAGTGCATATTTGGCTCCATAAACTTCCATGGGGTAAATCTGCTCAGGAACACCTTTTTCCTGAGCAGGTTGACCCCACTGAAGTTTATAGATGTCAAAGGGACTTGCTGGGGATGAAATGTTAGCAATGCTGGTGGCGCCTTCCAAATAGGTTGGGAGTTGAGAGGTATGCACAGAGCACATTTGTAGGGTGTGTCCACACTTGTGAGCCTCACAACACAGTTGTAGTGTGATTATCACACATAAGAGCAGAATCATGTGTGAGTAGGGTATTACTCATGAGCAGAGTGATTGTGTGCTGCCCACTCTGAGCAGTATTTGGGTGCAAGACTCTTACCACTCCCAAGCACAGTGATTACATGCGAGTCTGACGTCATGGATCAAAGTATTTCTTATACAATGGATGTGAGTATTGCACCTCAGTTTGGAGGTATTGTGCGCCTTGCAATTCTCGCATCTTGAAGCATGTCATGTCTCTTTGTTTGGAATGTGTTTTACTACTGACCGGACTGTATGGGCCTCTGACCTATTAAATATGACTACTGTTCTGTTTAAATCTTCTGGACTGGCATCTCACTTTCCTCTATCATTAAAATGTTGGTGACTTGTGTGTACGTCGACGGTGATCAGGTTTATGGACCAGCTGTCTAATTATCCACCAGAGCCCGTTCTATGACGTGTACATCCTGTATATAAAGTGCATTTTGCATCTAATAAAGGATCGCACTGACTTGTAAAAGACTGTGTGCACTTTAAAACCCTCCAGGCGCCTTTTCACCCCTACACATATCACTATATGTATAATGCACTACAGTGCTCTGAAGCAGCCCTGAGCTACACAGGCACTATGAATGGATCATGAATTATTCGAGTGGCTAGCTGTACTCCATGTGCTCCTTAACTCCCATTCATTCTGTGCTGCGCTTATCTACAAACCTAGTTCGGCATATGTTAAGGTTGATCTAAAAGTCTCAAAAAATCAATGTCTGTTGGACACACAGAATCACTACATAACTTGAGAATTTAATATAAATTCAATACACATACCCGAAATGTGTTTCGACCTTTTGAAAGGTCTTCATCAGGGATATTTACGTTGTGAATCATGCATTTGTTTTGGAACACCGTTGGTTGAAACAATATAAATCATAGCCAAAGTATATCAATCACCCAAGCATGACCCAAAAGGGTAATTTGTGGATGAACACAAAGTTACAAACATGAAAGTGTACGCCAAATATACATTGTGAAGGCATCATAAAGTAAGACACAAACATCAGATTCACTTTCTTAATGAAAAGGACCTTTATTTCAAATGTCAGGATGGATTAAGGTTTAACTTGCCCTACGCTAAGGTGAGATTTCCCTACCTAAAGAAACAAAGGATAGTCTGTGTCAGTAAATTCAACTTAAAAGAATGTCTGTGTCCAAAACCTATGCTTGCCCTCACAATCAAAGATATAAAATGTGTGGGGATGTCAGCACAAAAAGAAACAGTGTTCAAAATAAATGTTATGAGCTTCTTCCAGCTCAGGCTTGGTTCAGCTTCCCCTTCTCCAAGTTCAAATAGTTCCACAAAAAGAAGCTCAGGGTTCCCTTTCCCAAGCATAACACAAACCAGAAAGATCTCAGGGGTCTCATCCCCAAGTTCAAATAGTTCTACAAAGAAAAGTGTGTGGTTCTCTTCTCTAAGCGTAACACAACCCAGAAAGATCTCAGGGGTCTCTTCCCCAGGTTCATTGCAGTTTCAGGCTACCTCCGGGTTCCCATCCCCAAAATCAACACAGTTGCAAAATATCTTGAGGTTCCCTTCTCCGAAGTTCAAAACAGTTCCAAAAAGGCTCATGTCTCTTGAGGTGCACCAATATTGTTAAAAAAAACGTGACATCAACACTGATATCACACAGGTCTCTGGGCTCTTTCTTAGCTCTTTCCCAGATTGGGCTCATCGGTCTAGGCTCATCTGTCTGACCATGAGTTCCGGCCATTACAACCTATAACCCTTGACACTGGTTTTCCACTTAGCACTAGTGTCAACACATGACATTTGATTTGGTTTCTTTCTGCAGTCTTTTGAATTTGCCACAACTTTCATTTCACCCTTTGTATATTGGCAGTCTTTTGGTTTGGCCACAACTTCCATTAAGCTTGTTCTTCGGAGCTCAACAACTTGATTCTCACAGCTGCTTTCAGTTACTTCAATGCTTTCAACTTCATTCACTTCTTTCAACATAGCATGTTATTCAGTTTCCATATCGTTTCTTTAGTTCGGTATTCAATATTGGCTGTTGTATTTTCTCCAGTACTTCGGCTATTTACATGCCTCATTATTTCTTCACAATTATTGTGTGATTTATGCACAACTCTTTTGACTTCACCTGGGTTCCAAACCCTCTTGTTTCGCACCTCTTGCTTATGCAGTAGCATTAACAGACCTGCATTCGCCCCAGATCATCCCGATATGAGTACCTTCTCTCTCCTACTCACCGGAGCTTTGATGCGTCAGGCATCCTCACGCTGGTTTTTGTTCCTCTCATCCCGGGTAGGCGTCATGAGTCACAGTTCTTGGAGAACATTTGGTCTGTGTCCTGCAGCAATCAGGAGTTCTCTGTGTTCCCCAGTGGGGAATACATAATGCCCACGTCTGTATCCAGACCAGCGGTCATTAACACGCAGTTGCAGAGCGACTGCCAATTTGATTTGGCATTACTTTGAAAGAAACGTGATGTTGCACGTTAAACATTTGACATAACGGCAATTATTATATGTCAGTAGTATAGCCATATTGTGTCCTCTAATTAGTGGCCCTTCCAGTCAAGAAAGGCAAGATCCATGACACTCGTCTGTAAATGTCAAAATAACTCAAGCACTTACAAATGGATAAACTCTATTGAATCTTTGTTAACGTCTAAGTTGTTGCACCAGTATTACTCAAAACCACAATCTGCTCAACCAGTCTACTCAATATTCAGCCCAAAATAACCCTATGCCATCAAATAAGACACTTCTAAGTGTCACGTTCTTCGATGAAGGGACAAACACTGCATTTTGTCCTTTTTCATGTCCATCTATAAAGTCACAACTTTTCTGTTTACTGGTAAAAGGTCTAATTGCCCATGATCAATGGCGTATTCGACCTCCAAATTGCGATGAACACCCATCCTGTCACCCAATCTCCCCAAACATATATATATGGTACGCCAAAAACCTTTTTTATAGACACTTGAGGTTATTAGGCATAGCATTGTCTTGCACCTAAATATGACCTATTCTGGGTGTTACATTGTACTGGCATGCACCCCATAGTTTTAATTCCCAAGCTTTCTCTAGCCGCATCAAATGGAAAACTAACTCAGAAAGCTAATTGAGGAACTTCACGTCAATCCTGTGTAATGTGTGTCTGAATGGTTGGCATCTAAGCTTTTAGCTAGCTAGTTAATTTACAAGATTTCCAGGTTCAGAAAATGTGTATATCTCATCTCTGTCTGTTCTTGAACATAGGTCTCGCAACTGGAATTACTTAAAATGTGGTTTGTAAAAAATGTAAAATGTCTTATGTAATCAGTCTAACGCTTACTAGGGTAAAGTATAACAAACTAAAGATAATTATGTAGGAGGATGTGGGACTGAGTTGGCACTAATTTACAAATTCACACAATCCTATTGCTAAACTCAAAAAACTTGGTACGTAATTGTTAGTGATCTATTCAATCCAAAATGATCTTCAAGCTTTGTGTGCACATCTAGTTATATTGCACCACCACTTATGAACAGTCGTCAGAGAAACAGACCCATTTTGTGAGCAGAATTCAGACCAAATTGGATAACAGGAAATTGGCAGATCATTCGAGCCTCTGCTTGTCGGAGGATCTTTTCCCTGTTTTCCCTGTCACCCCCTCTGACTCCACATTGTACATGTTTAAGTCCTATGAAATGTACATCTTCCTTATTCCCCATCTGATGGTTACTCATCCAATGTACAGAGAACGGAAATCTAGCATCATCATGTCCCAAATTACTCAGGTGTTTATCCTCACCCGGAGTTATTGGATGTTACTTTCTATGTATGTGCGTCCACATATACAAATCAATCCATACACAATGAATTTGGATTTACAATTGATAAATTCTCTGATAATACAGGGATTCTCGACATTAATATGGATCATTTTAGTTTCTTTCACATATTTGCACATACTGCAAATGCCATATTTAAGAAATCCCTAAAGGTATTTGTTAAGCCAAGTGCTCTGTACATTTGCAGCTTTCAAAAATGATGGACTTAGTGATGTTTTTGAAGTTGGGGCTCTTGTATATACAATCTGGGGATCTTCTTGAATATACTCCAGCAAGTCCTCATCTAGAGTTAGAATTTGCCAATGTATTTTAAACATTTTGTACAAAAGATGAGTTTCGGAAGAATATTGAGTGATCATTCTCACACCTTGGTTGGTTGTTGTCCTTCTGGCTTTTGGTTTCAACAGGTATTTCCTTTGAGTACCCAATCCTCTCTATCTTGCATAGTTCACAACTTCTGCATTGTATCCTCTGTGTAAGAAGTGTTTAGAAATCTCCTCACTTTCTGTCTGGTAATCCCTGTAGGTGGTGCAATTCCTTCTCACTCTAATAAATTCCCCCGTAAGTATTTTCTTGATAATGCTAGCCTTGTGACAGCTTGTGGAAGATAGAAATGAATTGGCCTCCATGCTTCTGCGCTCACTCAAATACAAATGTAAATCCAAGAAATCAATTTCTGTGCAATTGGTAGTGGATGTGAACATAATTCCAAACATGCTGTAATTCAAATATTGGATGAATTTGTGTAACACCTCCTCTTCCTCGGCCAGACCATGAAAACATCATCGATGTATCTTACCCATGATTTGATTTGTCCTGTATAATCATTATCATGGTGTACTTATTTGTCCTCATAGAAACCCATGAAAAGGTTGGATAGGGTGGGGCATAGTTAGCCCCCATTGCAACCCCGCGGTCTGTCTATAGATTGTATTGTTGAATGGGAAAGCATTATTAGTCCTAGTGAAATTGAGCATTTCTCTCAACATGATAAGGTGCATCCAATATGAAGCAGATCTTTTCCCAAATAAATAATCTATGGCCTCCAAAGCTAGATCGTGCCTGATTGACATGTAAAAGGCTTTCACATCCAGTGTACCGACATTCATTGTTTTAAAGCTCAGCACTGTTTGTAACCCCATGAATTGCCTTCCCTCAATCATGTCAGCTATAGTTACAAACCCAACTCGCTCACACCTCATTGTATGTTCGTGTCTGGTTGTGCACCAAATGCTACAAAAAGGCACACGAAAACAAATGTGCATGCCCTCATGTAATCAGCTACCCCGCCCAGCACCCAGTACTAACGCCACTGCCTAACACCCTGCTATGAGTGCCTACTAAGGCCCAGCTCTCTCCCGATCTAATAACTAATGTCTCTCTTGCTCCTAACTTATGCAACGAGTCGCTGTTTCACAGATCTTTCAGACCATGTCCGTAGCACACCCTTGAGTCGAACTGGTTTAATGTTAAGTTACTGGGACTGCTAAGTAATATTTATTGTATGCTTCCTCCTCCGAATGAATGATCTATGCTCATAAACCCAAATGATTACTGATAGACGTGTTATTAACTATTGCAGAACTACCACATTTAACAAAACCACTCCTTCTCAATTCCAGACAATGACCACACAACTGCCTCGGCCGGTTTGTATGCCAGTATAATGTTACGTGATAATTACTTGCCTGCCCTGCTTGCCACTGTTTCATCTTAACTGTGCACTGACTGGATATAGATCTACTATACATCCACCATATAACCACTGCTAAGCAAAATATGCACCTCTAATAGCTCCATGGCTACCTCCAACCTCATAATGAGGCCCAAGGAATTTTCTTTATAAAATTCATCCCATTACACCTGTCTTTTACGAACACTCAAAGATACATAAACAATTACCTAATCCACCTCTGAGACCCATAGTGGCTGGGACTGCCATCTATATAGACCAAGCACTAAAACCTATTGTACAAAAAACGAACACATATTTTAGGGACACCACGCATTTCCTCAATGTAATACAACATCTGAACATCCTCTCAGAGGGTGACCTTTTGGTGACCTTCGATGTACAGAGTCTGTACACATCGATTCCCCTCACAGGAGGATTGGAAGGATTAGAGTGGGCATTACTGAATGAGGACAACTGTATAGCACCTAAACAGTTGGCACTTGAATTAACTAAAATCATTCTTATGAACAATTTCTTCAGATACGGTTGTCAATTTTATCTACAGGCCTCCGGCACCTCCATGGGCTTGGCCATGGCTCGAGCTTACATGAATCTATATATGTACCATCTTGAAACCAAGTTTATAATCCACCATGAACATTGGGGACCAAAATGAATCGTCTGGGTGAGGTACATCGACAATGTTTTCGCAATCTGGCGAGGAGGGAGGGATGAGCTTGATTCCTTCCTTTGTTACATAAATTCTATGAATGACCCCATTAAATTTACTATGGAGATTGGAACACCTAAAATTCACTATTTGGATGTGGAAATGGAATTGAAGGATGGTCTAATAACCACCAATGTATTCCACAAACCGACAGATGTGAATAACAGTCTACATTATATGAGCCATCATCCAAGACACCTAAGGGACAATGTTCACTATAGCCAATTCCTCCACGATAAACGGATCATCTCTGAGGAAGCCATGCTGACCATACAAATGGAGAAGATGTCCTCTAAATGTAGAGAAAGGAGAAACCCGGAGAGAGTGATTGAAGCAGCCAAGGAGAGATCTTCCACTACCACTCGTGAAGACCTCTTAAAACATCAAACTGGCAACAAAGAAATTCTGTTTCTTTACACGCTTAAATATTCTAGCTAAAGTCATCAGATCACCAGGTTGATTAAGAAAAACTGCAGGATAATACAGTTGGATCCACAGCTAGAGGCTGTTACCTGAATCACCACTAATAGCGTACAAAAGAGGAAAGAATATAAGAGACCAATTAGTGAAAGTGGAAAGGAAGACCGAGGGTACACAGAGAACACAACAGACAAAAAGATTGGGTACATTTGCTTGTCTACATTGTAGAAATTGCAACAATGTGACTAAAGGGAACTACCTAAGGCACCCAAGGACAGGAGCCAAAATTAAGCTGAGGGACTATGCCACTTGTGATACCAAATCGGTAATTTACGCTATCAGTTGCCCATGTGGAATTTATCACGTGGGACAAATGGTGAGGAGAATGAAGGAGCATTGCAATGAACACAAGAGTAATATCCGGACGATCAACATTCACTCACCAGTGGTAAGACATTACTCGGAGAAGAGATACTCTGTGGCACAACTTAGGCTTCAGATATTGGAAGTAGTACAAAAATCACCATGAGGAGGAAATCATGCTAAGAAATTGGACCAGAGAGAACTGTTCTGGATAGACAAATTAGACATCAGCACACCCCACGGAATGAACAAGGAGTTTTACCTAGGATCTTTTCTGTGACAGACCCTTGACAATAGTAAGCTACATACTTCTCGTTACTGATTACAATGATTGGTCTGTACACACAAATGCATACATGGATATGGACTGGGAATCTTACCCTTCTTTAGCCTTTTTTACTTGACCCATGTGAACTGTTGAACCATATCTAGCATATGGGAGAGATTGTCATTGATATTCTGTTTACATATTCCGTATACCTAAGTCTAATATACCATATCTGAGGATGCTATCTTTTGAAGTAACACATTGGATGCATTTTTATATAATGATGGTTTAAGTATAAATACATATACATATATTTCATCATCACAGGTGTGAAATAAAACATAATTATTGTCCACATACTTTGTGCACCTAGGTCTAACATGCCATAGATTCGGATATTATCTTTTGAAGTAACGCATTGGAGGCATTTACATGAAAGGATATATTTGGTCATCACATTTGTGGAATCAAGCATATTTATCAGCACATTTACTGGATGGGTGCCTGAAGATGTTAGAGAACTGTAAGAGATATTGGTCCTAATGATGTTACCGTCATGGGAATGATTGGTTATAATGTTATAACATTGTAACGATGGGGTGGAGACACCTTAACCCACATAGGTCATACAACCTTACACACCTAGATTGAGAATGTGAGTGCCATTGGACATCATTGAAGTATCTATTAAGTGGCGTATTTGGCGGAGACACTGTATCCTACACATATTGCTATATTTCTTTAGTGTGTAAGCATTGAACATCGCTGATGGACCCCGTGGTGGGTCGGCCAATGTATGATCAACCCAGAATATATTTACTATTCTCACTTTATTCATGATTATTAAGTAGTGATTTCCGAAATTTATAGATATACCTCTTTAAATAACATTACTTGTGAGGGACGTAACAACTGCGAGACACGTTTACATTCTCACTACACTTAAGGCTATAAAGTAGTGGTTTTCAATATTTATGCATATACATCTTTAAAAGGCAGTATTTGCTAGGAACGCATCTATTGCCAAATTCGTTCTTATTATACTAATCACTGCGAAAGTGCACACATATTCTTTATTGCAATCTTGAGGCGGCTCTTTATTGAGCCATGATTCTGTTACATTGCTACATTTTGATTTAACATATCCCTACGTACGTCCAGATATGATTCTGTACAATCCTTCTGATACAAGCAGGAGGAACCAGTTTCCCAGTCTTAGCAGCCAAAACTTGGAAGAAGCTTCCACCCACACTAAAATCTGATCCCGTGTTCCTTTCATTCCGGAACAAAATCAAATGCTGGTTATTCTCACTTTCTAACTAATAACCACTTTGCTCTCCCATGATCTACTGACCCCTGCTATTCTCTCGACTATGCCTATTGGCTGAAGGTCCTTACCCTAGGCCCTACAGCCAGCCACTTCCCCACACATGCTCTAATGTTTAAATATGTCTTGCTTGTATATTTTTGCATATTTTTATAAATGCCTATTACTGTCCAAATGCAATTGTATAATAACCACGTGTATCATACTGTATATTACCTTGTAACATGTACCTTAAGAAAAGCGCCCAGATACCTTTGGGCTTGGTGCGCTATACAAGCAAATAAAACAAACAAACAAACAAATACACCAGTTGCTATACGCCGTCACAACGCACACGAATGCTTCCTGGTTACTCGTTGATAGGGAAGCTTCTTTAACTCCAGCATCTGCGAGGGCTCCGCTTGCTTGGAGACGGAGCCTCGGCGTGTAGATGCACACCTCTCCGCATTATCACGTTTTTTTATTGTTTCACATTAACTGGTAAGAGGGGACCACAGAAATAACAATATCAATTGATATAATCGTTGAATGTTTTTAGCAAATGTTACGCTCTCTCGGTTGCAACCAGGTCCAAGGCACTACCGTAATTCAGCTAAAAGCCACGATATAAGAACATTGAGTGACATTGTTGCCACACGTCCTAATTGGAAAACAGAGGTGAAACTGTAGAGGAGGTCCCAGACATGGCCTGCACCACAGCCCCCCATTGTGAGGTACCAGGAACATACTCACCAAGGTATGTGACGTATGAGGAACAAATGAACCAAGAGGCTCTAGGCCTCTGCCCAGTGCCCATCAGAAGAGCAATACCTGTTCAAGTGCCTATTAATAGACAACCATGGGCAGCTCGGTACCCACTGAGACAACCGTACCAGCAGCTGACAAGAAATGAAGACTACTTACAGACTGTCCCCGAAGAGACCCACAGAGCCTTAACGGAAGGCAAATGGTGATGACATAAGAGCCCAGACAGATGTACAAATTAACATAAACGACAATCGAAAGGATGACACACAAGATGAAAAGTTATGAATAATGGTGCAACAGACGTAAAAGAAGAAACAACGTTGCAGCACGAAGAACGTAACCATGAAGTGAGATGAAAATATGCAACTGACTTAATGCATGTAAATAGGCTTGGAACGCAAGAATCCAAGGAAACGGTACTGCTTGAAATGCTTTGTAGAAGAATAGAGCGGCAAGCGCCAATTATATATCTACTTCAATGAAGCACAGTATACAAGTGCGACATTTTGTAAAAGCAGAATTAAGCCGAGGCAGCAAGGGGCTAACAAGGCCAAGATTCATATTCCAGCCAAAGCCAAAGGAAAGAGCGGAATCGAAACTCAGCAAGAAGCAGCTCATGCCTGGGAATTCGAGGTCCACCTAAGGAAGGGAGGAGAGCGGCAACCTCAAAGAATCGAAACTTCAGAGCATAGCAGCCAGCCAGTGAAGGTCGAGATAAGGGGGCTCCAGGCAGGTGGCGGGGCTACGGAAGAATCAAATACACGAAAAGAAGGAAAATGAAGCAGATTCATGGTGAACAGACACGTGACCAGCCCAGGGCGAAGAGGTACCAACGTCTGATGTCACCCAGAACCCGAGGATGCCATGACTTTTCCTGATAAGAAGCCACAGTTTGAGGCCATCCCCAGCCAACTAATTGACACATAGCCCTAAAGTACTGATTGATGAAGGAAAGGCAGGGTGAATCTCAGGGCACAAGGCACCTGGGTGTCTATTCTGCATGCTGCTAAGTAAAGTGGAGATTTATGTCTAGGGGTGTAACCCACCCAATCACAATGGACCAAATAATCTAGAGTCCTAAAGCTAGTAGAACCAATAAGACGTCGTACTTGTAGTGACGTCTATCACGAGTGATGTAGAGGGAGGGGCGTAAACGCAACCCGATAAGAGTTATCCAATCCTCACGCTCTGTTACCATATACAATATAGCACCTATACTTAAGTTACCTTTTCCAACCAATAGAATTGCATGACAAACATATGAGTGTTACACGTCAATGATGACGAATTTTGAGTATAACTGTTACTGTTTGAATGAAGATTGTGGAAGTTGAAGCGAGACAGGCGATCACATCACTGTTGATTTCCATTTGTTTCCCTGTTTTTTGTATTTGTCATTAAACGGGCTTCCCTTTGCCAAACCAGTGACTTGTCCTTATTGATTTGTGTTGGAGTAAGAGTATCCTGCACCCCATCCTCCTCAAGGTGCGGCTATCTTGTCTTAAAAGTACTTGAGGGTGAGCTCTGATCCCATGGGCCCGTCAGAGGTCGCTCCGCACTCCTGTACACTTGGCAGCGATGAGAATGGTTTTGACCATCGATTAATGAATATCGATTACTGATAAGACACCGATTGACCGTCGACACGAAGTAACTCTAGGTCTTCGGCAATATCACAAGTCCTTCGCCATTCGGCTGAGTAGACTGAGAAGCTTCCCGTGGACAATGATAGTGTAAGTCCATCAAAAACTGCAGTGGGTCTGAAGGAACCTGCCTTACAGAGCATAACCCTTCTCATTCCTACGGGCAGCCGATCGGACGAAAAGACAGAAGGAGGCGGTAAAGGAGGGGAGGTGATCCCAAGGATCCAGAGGAACCATGCGAGCGGTGAGTGAAACAAATAACTCAATACTTTGGCAAATGTCTTATAGGCATTAGAACAAGTAAGGGAAAGGTAACGGAGGGTGGCGGAGAAAACAAAATAGTTAGAAGTAGAGAAGACTGTATATATATAAGGGGATAATGACTTGAGTATAATTGAGAAAACAGAGGTTACCGGGATAGACACCCAAGAGAAAACAGTGGTTACCGGGATAGACACCTGAGAGAAAACAGAGGATACCAGGGAGGACACTTGAGATAAAAAAAGAGAGGATTCGCCTTGTTCTTGTGCTCTAATATAGTGGTCAGAAGAAACATGAACTCAGAGCCCACATAATAGGGGACGATTAGGATACGACCACGTTTAAAGACGTTGTTAAGGGGATTTGTTTAAACTCCATGTCGGGGTATTGATTAGAAGGCAGAGATATATGTGTCCAGCTGGTGTCCGTCTAGTCTGTCAATTGTCTATTGTACGTGTTCTGTTGTATGTCACATGTAAAGGACTGTGTACCATTGATTGTTTGAAATGAAGTTTGGATTTTACGCGATTCCGTAATTGAGAGGGAATCGCACATGGATTGATGTTTTTGAGTAATTCAATGATATAACATTTTTGGCGGAAAGGATTGGATTGGAGCTTGCAGTATTTGGTGTTTGCTCATATTGTTGGGAGTATTGAAATTGCATGAAAATATTGTTGGAAATAGAATCCAACCATGGAGGATATTATACCACTTGCCCACTTATGTAAGCAACTGCCTAAACATGCACCCAAGCTTAAGAAATATAGCACCGAGTGGGTTAAGGGTACCGCCCACAAGATGTTTATGCCGTGGCCACTAAACGGGTCCTTATCTAAAGCCGTTTTACAGCATATGACGACTTATCTACATGCCATATACACAGGTAAAAAACTAGAGAAACGTCTTGCTGTTCTAGAACTTTGGAAAATGTTCAAACAGTCGAAGGAGGATGAGCCGCCTGCAGACAGGATATTAAACATATGCACGGAGGGGGGGTGAGACACCAACCACACCACCAGCCCCGGCTGAACTGGAGATCGAGGGGAGTAAGTCAGAGGGACTCTACCTGCTAAGAGCGCTTAAGGCAGCCACAGGGTACAGCAACCCCGCATATGAGTCACCTACGTATAGTAGTGATGACAATATAGGAAAAGAGCAGGAGAAGAATCTCACCTCTGCAGTCCCGAGGGACACGGAGAGACGCAATGAGGAAAGGAAGGATAAGGCACAGATTAGTGCACCTCTCGATAAAGAGAGAGAGGGAAAGAAATGGAAAGGAAGTGAAGACAGAACCAGTGGCGTCGCTAGGTGGGAGCCTGGGGGGGCCGGGGCCCCCCTGTGAAACCCTGTGCCCCACTTCTGCCCCCCCACCTAAGACGAGCAGTGATCATGTTCTCCCCCTACTTTTTTCTGTGCCCCCCTACTTTTGTCTTTGGCCCCCTCTGTGCCTCTCCTAAATTTGATTCCTGGCGACGCCACTGGACAGAACAGATGAGATAGCATTCGCAAAAGACGAATGGATGGGAGGAGAGATATTGTTGAAACTCAATGGAAAAGGAAGTGATGATGTGAGACCGAGAGAGAAGTCTGATGAGGCACAGAAAAGGGAAAAGGAAAAGGAAAAAGAAATAAGGGATGAGAGAATAAAAAAGATAGGCTGAGGCGAGAACAGCTATATCGCAAAGAGCAAGAAAAGCAGCTCGATCGCAAACAGAAGGCAGCCTATGACCAGTACAGACAGAATCAGAAAAGGTTGGAAGGAAGAGCAAAGAGTACGTGAAAAGAGAATAAAGAGACGGGAAGATGAGGAAATTAGAAGGGCAAATGAACGTAGAAATGAAAGGAGAAAGGAAGACGATAAGACTAGATAAGAAACGAGAAAGCGCAAGGAAGTCGATGATGATATAGAACGTAAGCGTAGACAGAGGGCACGCGATCTTGAATATTTGGAGCGGGAAGTTAAAAACCCAATCCTGTTGTAGAATGGGAAGACATTGAAGAATTCCTTCCTGTGTATGACTCGAGTGGGCGAATATCGAAGATGACTGCGACACCAGAAGCATCGGGGAGACGATTGATAAAATATATGATGAAATGGGGTTGGAGCCAACATCCCACAGGGGAAGGGAAGACGAGCGCTTGGAAAGCACTCACTTATATGAAACACAGAGGATGTCACCCGAAGTAATGGGAGCAGGAGACTGTCCCTGGACAGGCTAGAAATTAGTAAGAACGACGAAGATGGAAGGAGTTGTGTGAATTCGGAGCAATCAATGTCCTACTCCAGAGGGGAGATAGAAGATGAGACAAATGAAGAAGGGAGACGAATTTCCAAGACGTGTGGGTGCTCGAAACGCATGAATCTTGGACAAAATCTATCCCTGTATTCTACCATATATTGTGCCAAGGGTTGCCAGAACCAGTACAGAAACAGCTCAATAAATTAGTAGGAGTAGAGGCTAAACCTTGGGCTGAAATACAGTCGACTATTGTACATTACTATAGATTGTTGCAAGAAAAGAATTGAAAAAAGGAGGCAACTCGTAAGGGTGAGGAAGCGAAGCTGGTGCAAAAGAAATTATCAAAGTATGCTCTCGAAGGAGCCATGCTGACGAGTCCAGCTGAACCAAACGTACAACAGGCGACTAACCCGCCGCAGAACAACCAGGGTAACGCAGGATTTTACCTGCGGGGAAGGGGATTTAGAGGAAGAGGATGGCAGAATAATCAGGGAGGGTTTCAAAGTAATCAAGGAGGCTTTCAAAACGTGCAGATGGGCAGTCCAGATATGTCAAATGGACAGATAGCGCGATCACCGCCAGTATGTTGGCTGTGTGGTATGACAGGGCATGTGGCGCGCTCGTGCAGAATCCAAGGCACGTGGCAAAATGGACAAGGAATGGGAGCAGGTACGTGGAATCCGCCTGCAATCCCCCAACAGGACGGTGCACAAAATCACACAGTGCAGCAGCAAGCACCAGGCTTGCAGCAAGGTGCACAGCAAGGTGTTCAACCCTCAAACATGGGCACCTGCCACAAGGGCAATCCCAACAGCCACCACCGCAAATGTCTCAGGGCACAAACTCCGGAAAGGGAGGCAACCCTGGGAATGGAGAAAATCCACAAGCATACTGTGGACCGAACTTATGCATGAACTAGGACAGCTCACTGGGAACTCTAATGTGCTCTATCCTATCAGTGACACCAGACCCTAACAGGGAACCAAGGGTGAATGTCGTCATAGGGGGGAAGAATATTCCTTCTAAGTTGACACGGGTTCAACTCACTCGTGCATACGAGAAGGGAAGCTTTCCTTGTCCGGCCAGGCCATAGATACTCAGAGTTGTACAGGAGCTCACAGCAGAGATACCTTTACAGACAATCTCCCCGTCTCCGTAGGAGAATGTGAGATGAATGTGCCTTTATTGTATTCACGTCAGATCCCAGTAAACATTTTGGGTTGAGACTTAATGACCAAGTTGAATATGACGATCTCGTTCACGGAGGAGGGCATAGTATGCTCCACTCCAGGAATGCATTATTCAAACGTGTGCGAAATAATCAGAGCATACTCAGGACACATAGCCATGAGGGCTATACCGTTAGAACCAGAAGTCTTTGCATATGGCATATGTGTGCTCATGGCAGGGTTGCCAGGCCTTGCAGATAGGACCATGAGAACCCCTGATGAGTTTCTATTCAGACCAAGAATACCTATGCATGAAGAAGGGGGACAAGTATTTCCCTTGACGATACATATTGCAGCAGTACGAGGGAAAGTAGCATTGGTCGAAGGGTACGATGATGAAGGCAGGCAATGGTGCGCGATTATCACAATTGAAGAAGGGTATCGAGTGACTGACATCACTGATGACGATCTGTTCGAAGAGCACCCTGTCTTAGAAGAAACAAGGGCGGAAGTAAATCTCATATTCTGGGTCAAAAAGATCAAGCGAGAAGTGCCACAGAGAATGATGTTGGCACTGGTACGTCCAGAATACTTTAATGACGACATGGGCAAGGTGCCTATCTCTGTATTGACTACAGGACCTTATGACGTAGGCCTCCTGAAAGGGGTAGGAGAAGTGAAAATCAAACTGAAACCAGGAGCAATTTTACCAAGAGCGCGACAGTATCCCTTGTCCAGAGAAGCGGATGAAGGGATTGCGAAGACAATTGCCGCCATGATGGACCAGGGCATCCTAGTGACGTCAGAGTCACCCTGTAACACGGTGATCTATCCTGTCAAGAAATCAAAAGGATGGTCTTGGCGTTTAATCCAAGATTTGAGAGCATTAAACAATGTTGTTGAAGCCGAGATCCCTATAGTCCCTAATCCATCTACGATCCTGTGTAACATATCGATCGAGGCAAAATATTTCACGGTGATTGACTTGAAAAATGCTTTTTTCTCAATCCCGCTGCACCGTATGTCACAAGATCTGACGTAATTTACTTTCAGACAAATGCGTCTAAAAAGCATGAGGTTGCCACAGGGTTATTGTGAGTCCCCATCCATCTTTAACAGTCCTGCAAATGGACCTAAGCAATATTGCAGTAGACAGTGTTGTTTTGCAGTATGTGGATGACATTCTGATCTGCAGCACCACTGAAGAGCAATGCAGGTGCGATTCTATCCAGTACTGACTATACTGGCTGAGAAAGGATATAAGGTTGACAAGGAAAAGTTTAAATATTGTCAACAAGAGGTGCTGTACATAGGCCAGCTAATCTCACATGAAGGGAAAAAGGTAACCCCAGAAAGGGCTGAAGCTATCATGAACATGGCTCAGCCACTCACGATAAAGCAAATGCAGAGCTTCTTAGGCCTGTGCAATTATGTTAGAGCACGGGTCTTCGATTACAGCTCATATACCAAACCCTTGCTCCAGGCACCTAAAGAAGGCCCAGGTTACAAAGAGAAAAATTGAATGGACTGAGACAATGAAAAAAGGGTTTTCAGAACTCAAGAGAGCGATTTGAGGGATTCTACCTGTTCTCACACACGAATTGCACCGTTATGACGGCAGTACTCGCCCAAAGAACCTCGTTGGGGTACAAGCCCCTGGCGTATTACAGTGGGAATCTGGACCCAGTAATGAGAGGCCAGTTCCCATGCGAACAAAGTTTAGCTGCCGCAGCATTCGCTATAGAGAAGGCAACAACTATTGTAATGGGATGCTCCATGACGTTATACGTCGAGCACTCATTATTTGCCATATTAGAGAAACCAAAGGGTACATTGACATCTCAAAGGGCCTCTGCCTATGAGGTGATCATATCTAATCCATCGATCAAAATAGTTCGATGTAAAACAGTAAACCTAGCTACGTTCATAGCTGAGCCAGTCACTGAAGGAGGGCCGATACATGACTGTGCAAACTATGAAGAATTCTATGATGAAATCCCCAGGGTGAAGGAAAATGCCCTGGCAGGAGGAGAGATTGTTTTCATTGACGGTTCTTCAAGAATCGAGCAAGAAGATGGACAAAGATATACAGGCGTGGCCGTAATAAAACACATAGCAAATGGAGAATTTCAAGTACTCGTCAGTGCACGAATACCATCTCATTATTCAGCACAGGCTGCAAAACTATTGGCGTTGATACTCACCATTGAGAATCATGCAGACCAGGAAGTAACGGTATACAGTGACTCTGCCTATGTGACGTCCACAGTGCACGCAGGGCTAGCGTGCTGGAAAAGGAGGGGCTTCCTCCGAGGGGACGGCACGCCAGTGCAGCACGCAGCCTTATTGGACAGGCTGATAAAGGCACTACAGCTGCCAGTGGGCATAGCGGTCGTGAAATGCACCGCCCACACCAAGGAGACAGATTTCGTGTCACTCGGAAACCATGCAGCAGACACGGAGGCCAAGCGTATGGCATCCAAAAGTGAGACGATCATGGAAGTAGAAGTGGCACGCACCCACGAACGAATGATGGTAGCTCAAGCCACACCAGAGGCCTATAGTAATATAGGGCAGACTTAAATGATGGAGCTTCAGGGGGAGGCACCGCAGGACGAAAAGAACCTGTGGAAGCGTCGAGGGTGTTCTTTAAACCCCTCTGACGGATTGTGGCGGCAAGACAGCACTGGTAAACCAGTAATGCCTGTAGCACTACTAAAAATAGTATTAGAACAATTGCACTACTCATTTCACATGTCAAAAGAAAATCTTGCTGCAACTCTCACAGAAGACTGGTTTATTCCGAATTTGGTGGAGCATGTTGCATTCTTTATGGTGAACTGCATAATCTGCCAGCAATTCACTGCTGGGCACACATTAAAAGTAGTGAGAGGAGTCATCCCCCGGCCAAAGGAGCCTTTTCAGCACTTACATATCGATTATGCCGACATGATTCAAGTGTGTAATGGGTACAGGTACTTAATTGTAGTGGTGTGTCCATTCTCTACATGGTAGAAACAGGTCCCTGTACACACCCAGACTCAACCTGTGCTGCCAAATTCCTGGTGAGGGAAGTGTTCCCTAGATGGGGGGTGTGTGAGGTGATGAGGTCAGATAACGGGGCTCATTTTGTTAACACAGTCTTTGAGCAGATCAGCTTGCTGCTTGGTATAAAGCACAAGTTCTCGTTGGCATATCATCTGGAAGGTAACGGTATTTGTGAGAGGCTCAACGGCTTATTAAAGGAAAGGATAGTCAAGTTGAAGCTTACTCTAAAGAGGAGATGGCATCACTGTCTACCACTGGCATTGTATGCTCTTCGGAACCAACCAGGCTCCGACCATCATCTTATGCCGCACGAGATAGTCACGGGAAGGAGAATGAACACCCCCTTACCCCTCGAGATAGAGCTAGATGTGATGCCCAGGCAACCCAAGAGGTATTGGGAACTGAGCTGCAGGAATACCTGAACTGCATGACATCAAGCCTTAATGTCATTACAGACTAACTACAGCTATGACAAAAAGGGTACAGCGCAGCACAAAACCCAGCAGGAGATGCTGGGTCACATACTAGATTGGTCGCAGACCACATCTGTGCGGTCAACATTAGCTCTAACACACCACGCCCATGGACTGACCATCACCGACTGCACTTCTTCATACCCTCAAAAACAGGTGGGAACCCTAACCCATCTGCCCCAGCCACTCTAACTAGATCAAAGAAATTACTCACTGCAGAAAGAATCCTTCCCCTTCTTGAAGCTTCAGTGCTTGCCCATCCTACATCTAACAACCCCACAGAACTGGTAGAGATATACAATGCCACTCTCAAAGAGGTTCTAAATGCTATAGCCCCATTGGAAATGAAAAAAGCCAAACATATTCTTCATGCCAACTCATGGTTCACACAGGAACTTCAAGACGCCCGAACCGCAAAAAAAGCAGCATTCACCTCATGGCAGACAAACCCCTCCACTACCACAAGAAATACCTACCTCACAGTCGCTAAACAATACAAGTTGGCCATCTCAAAAACGAAAGCTGCCACATACAACTCCAGAATCGAAAAAGCAAACTCCTAATTTAAAGAGCTATTCGCCATTTATAACGAGCTTACTATCCCCCCAACTTCCACACAACCCACCGAGAAAAACGAAACCTGGTGTAACAACATCCAGCATGCCATGTTAACCAAAATCTAAACTCTTCAGCTCAAAAACAAATCCCAGTATGACAAATTACCCAAAACTACTCCATCACCACCTATGCCGCCAATTACCCCTCTACTCCCAGACACGCCTACTGGCACATACAAACCGACACCTTCTGCATTCAGAGAAGTCCCCATCCCTGAAGTCCTAAAGATCACGAAGCACACCAAACGATCACTATGTAAATGAGATACTTGCCCAGCCAATCTAGTCAAAGATTGTGCGTCAACCCTAGCCCCATTTATCACCACCTTTATCAATGCCTCATTTGCCAATAGCACTGTCCCGCTTGCCCTTAAGGAAGCCTTGGTAAGACCATTACTAAAGAAACCCACCCTTGACCCCGACTCCCCCAACAACTACTGACCAATCACCACTGTGCCATTCTTGTTGAAGATTCTCGACAAGGCAGCCTACCTACAGATCCAGTCCTACCTGAAAACTCATAACATTCTAAGTAAAAGACAATCTGGCTTCTGCCCACGTCACGACACAGAATCAGCCCTACCAGACCTTAAGAATCAACTAAGCCATGGACAAAGGCAAAACTTGACTCCTACTACTCTTAGATCAATCGGCAGCCTCTGACCTGGTTGACCACAAGATCCTGTGCAAACATCGCACTGACACTACTCATTTCTCACAAGAAGCCACCGCGTGGATCACCTCCTTCCTGGAGGGCTGAGCCATGAGGGTCTTCTCCGACCAGACCTCAGCTTCTCCATCCCCCATTGAATGCGGAGTACCACAAGGTTCATGTACCTCCCCCACTCTCTACAACCTATTCACCCTTCCCCTGTTCAGTGACCTAGAAGAATTCGGCATGGCTTTTACCAACTATGCCGACGACACTCAAATTCTTCTCCCACTAACAGTAAACTACGAACAAGACCTCAATACCCTACAGAAGACATATGCACACATTCAGGCTTGGATAGCAGCAAATGGGCTCTGCTTAAACAGAGGAAATCCTACTAGTCGGCCCAAAAGAACCCCTAAAAAAACTTGACGACAAATACAACTCTTTCAGTATTGAGAATTCAACTATCACAGCCTCCACCACAGTGAAAACTCTCGGTGTACACTTGGACTCTACCCTATCAATGGACAGACAAGTTAGTTCCATCTCATCACCAGCTGCACTCACTACTAAAATCGTAAATGCAGTAAAACCCCATCTATCACCAAAAAACGGCCTCAACATTGCCAGAGCCACTATTGGTGCAAAACTTGACTATTGCAACATCCTACTCCTAGGCACATCTGCAAATAACATAAACAGATTACAAATTGCACAGAACAATGCCCTTAGAGCCGCTTTGAGCATCCCGAGGAGAGAGCACATCTCCCAGGCAAGGAAAGACGTCCACTGGCTCCCCATCAAAGAACGCATAACATTTAAGGCTCTCACTATCACGCACAAATGCCTTGCCCAGACAGCCCCGGCACACCTTATAGACAGTCCACCAGGCCCCGGCACACAGACCAAAACACGACCAATACGCTCACTTACTCTTAGTCCCAACCTTCAACAGAGCGAAAGCCGGCGGCACCAGCTTTGAAGTCCTAGCCCCAAAAGCCTGGAACTCGCTC
The DNA here is from genome assembly GCF_040938575.1 of Ambystoma mexicanum. Taxonomy (NCBI): domain Eukaryota; kingdom Metazoa; phylum Chordata; class Amphibia; order Caudata; family Ambystomatidae; genus Ambystoma; species Ambystoma mexicanum. The sequence continues at coordinate 470,653,876 of NC_090935.1, read as the reverse complement.
CCACACAGCCTAAAAAATGAAGAATCCCTTACAACATTCAGAAACGTGCTCAAAACAAAGCTATTTAACTAGACCAGGAAGAAATGTATTGCCTGCAACCAATTGTTCCCTTGTAACCTTGGAACACCACCAGCTATGCCATGTTTAACCTTTACTATTGCACATGAAAGGCTATAACGTGTATATTATGTTATTAAGTGAACATTCTGTAACAGCGTCAGGATGCCTACGGGCCGCTGGGCGCTTTATAAATTCAAATAAAATAAATAAAATTAAAATAAATGCTGAAACAAACGCAGTTCAAGGTCTATGTGCGCCTCTCTTCCCTGGAGATGCCATTTTGGTGAAAAACCACACGAGAAAAAGGTGGGACGAGCCAAGATTCAATGGCGCTTTTATCATAGAGGACTGCACTTCTTCAGCGGTCCAACTGCAAGGCAGGTGAGCATGGATCTTCCTGAATGACATTAAACCCTATATCGGAGAGATCCCTCTAGCAGCACCCCACCGCGAAGAAATCACAGACAACGGGGAAGAACCTCAGCATGTGCAAACAAGATCCATGACGAGGAAGAAGGACGCATGAGCAGCAAAAGCCAAGAAAAAAGAACTCCTCTACAAGTTGTGGCTTAAAAACTGGACATTTCCGCCGGCCAAAAGGGGAATAAAGACATAATACCGACACTCTGTGCATCATAGTTGCAGGGTGAAGAAGAATGAAAAGGGGGTAAAGGTTTAAAATGGACACTCTGTGCATCGTAGTTGCAGGGTGAAGAAGAGAATTGCGCATCTAAGCCACAACACACTGACAAAACGAACACTTGAACCAAGCCACACTCAAGTTTAGTTGAAAAACAAGACTCTAATAGACTGTGATCGAGGACTCTTATCATAAAAACCTAACACCGTATCCTGAATCATCAAAGATCAAGACATCGTTTTGCAGCATTTATGGTATCTCCCAGCAGAAATCTCACATGGGATGTACTCACCTACTTCCAGTTAGTGGTAATATCATATCCATCAATTGTAGGGAGAGTAACCTGTGTCACAGACTTTGTTCAAGATCCTGCCAAAAAGAAAGTAATCCGGCAACTGCTGACTGTCATCACGGAAGCCTTCGCTGAGTTACCCGAATACAGTGATAGGGACACAAATGCTTCCACCACAGGTGATCATAGATGAACTCACTTATACGCTTTTCTTTCATATCATAGAGGAATGCCCAGGACTCGTCGGGAGAACCACAGACACACTTACATACATTAGAGATCCAAGAAACACTGAACATTTGAACCAGCTGTGGATCAAGCTCAACTACGTGGTCGCAATCCACGCAGCAGAAAGTGTAGAGACTGTTCACGTCAAAAGAAAGGCCTGCGATCCAGAGCCCAGCAAAGCAGGACAAATGTCCCTGTCACCCAAGGACAGCCAAATGGCGCACAATTTCCTGTCCCGCCTAGTCACTGACTTTCCGGAAATGGTGGGGAGACCTGCCGAGGTTGACGTCATCACCTTCATTAGAGATCCAGCTAATGTTGCACACACCGGAACACTCCTCCATGGAATCATGCTCCAAGTGGAGCTGTCCAACTTTCAAAGAGAATATCTAAGGAGATTCCAGTGAAACCTTCCGCCGAGGGACAGATCAAGGGAGCCAAGGCAGCTCTTCATCCTTCTGCTGAGGGACAGATCCAGTGACAGAGACTAAAAACGTAATCTTTCCACCGAGGGACAGATCCAGGTGACAGAGACAAAACACTTCATCTTTCCGCCAAGGGACAGATCGAGAGAGCTGAGACGAGAACTGCACCGTCTTATTTTTCTTATTTTTATTTTTTATTTTCCGAGTTTGATTTGAATTGATTGCTATTTTTCCCATTATTTACATTGAACAGGATCCAGCATGTCTTCGGGACTGAAGCAAATTCGGGGGGTGGACTGGGAATTGACCTATTTTGAATATGCTCAATGAATGTTACTCACCAAAGGGGATAATCTAATCTTTTTCCATAGTCTAGCAAGGGAACTGCATCCCGTAACCAGAGACAATTGTCACCCGCAAGAGGGGGGACACTTACGAAGCACAAGACACTTTATGCAATAAACTTTCTGAGAGACAATAATGGAGTAAGTGAAAAGAACAGAACTTTAACAGCTGATATGATTGAGATGGGGGCCCAGAACAGTAACCTGGTCCTCCCACAAACAGAGGGGCGCCCACGCTTTCCTGGAAGGAAATGCTGCCAACTTTCATACCGCTCGATTATGTGTATATGCATAGTGATTATCATTGTTTTTTTGTCTTTAACAATCAGAACTGCATTCTGTATTGGCGCATGAAGCGTTCCACTTTCAGTACACCCACCAGATAATGTACGCATGAGCCCCAACAAGGCACCCAGACCCAATATAGTCATACTGGTTCCAAGAAAACCTGATGGCAAGGTAAACAAACTAAAATTGAACGTAATTAGTAGAGATTCATACACACTTGAGGTAATGAATGAAGAGAAAATCTGGAGACAGGGTCAGCGCGGAATGAATGAAAATGTAGCACTGACCACTACACGCACACACACACTGAATGCACACAAACAAGGGCAAGTGTCAATGGCTACAGAACCTCGAACGAAGACAACATAAAGTATGAGACTGCCTACTGAACAACCAGTCCCAGAAAATAGTGGAAGAGATCGAGAAGAATCAAGTGAAAGGCCGACTGAAGAAGATATAGCAAAAACCCTCAAGAAGACAGAAGTGGCTACGAGAGAATTCACTGCAAGGACACAAATGCTGATAGATCATTTATTCCCGTTTATAGCTAGAGCAAGGAAACTACATGAGGAACTGAAGAATAGAACCACAGAGACTGCAGTGATAAGCACACCAGTTCCAACACAAACAACAAGCACTAGGCCCACAATGCGGCCTTACGTTGGGCTGATGTCAGATGGATGGTGGGTAAAGGACACTCTACGAAAGAATACAAGAGGAGAGGAAGAGAAACGCAAAGCCGCCTCTTAGCACATCGATGCAGATGAAGAAAGCTGTTTCACCGACCAGAATGCCTGAGAGTCCTCCAGCAAGGAAAAGTCACACAGATGCATTTAGAGATGTAGTTATAGCTAACTACAGAAAGACACTAAGAATCAAGAGAAGCCCACATGACGATAACAATGAACTAAACGATCGCCTGAACAGCACAGCACATCTTGGAAACATTTGGTACCAACACATGAAAGAGGTCGGAAGAAGAAAATCAGAAGGAGAATGCTTCGTCTGTGCACTTCTACCGTACAGCATGGGAAAATCCAAGATCTTTGTGGCTGTAGAAATTGATGTCCCTACAGCACACTGTATGTCACATGTAGCAATGTGCAACACCAGAGGACAGTTTATGGGGAGAGACGCCTCCTTGATATGGGCAACTGAAATGGACTACCCAGATGAAGACGGCTACGTTCAGGATATCAAGACAAGAAATAGAGCTCATGCTAGGAATCACGTGATTAGGTATGAGAAGCCTGAAGTTAAGGGAACGGGGACAAGATGTGAGATAAACCGAGGCTGAACGTCCAAGGAAAGACTCCAGAAGAGGCTCAAATTTGGAAGAACAGAGGCCAAATGCAGATCTGGGGGACAGTAGTTTCCCCAAACGGATGGGAAGAAGGAGTGGTAATCTGCCGAGCATGGATGGTCCTTGGAGCCTGCCAAGATGCCAAGAAGCAATAGAGAATTCACAGAAGTTATGTAAACCTTTATGGCCGAAGTTGGTAAAGCTGCTGACATGGGTCAAAGACAGGGGAGGACCCTTGCAGATAGTACCACTGGAAAGCCCAAAATTGTGCTTCAGGAACAATGGCACAAGGAAGATGGGAGAGAATCAAAACTGCGGACGAATCTTTGAAGCTCCCGGAATGACTCAGGGAACCGCAGAAATTATGGATCATTACTGGGCGTGTGGATCCAAGGCATACATAAGACTGCTGAAAAACTGGGGAGGCATATGCACGATAGTGAACGTCCACGTTCCTGCACTAGTAATTCCGAAAAGTGACCTGAATATTGACAGTTTCCCGAAAGCAGACACTCACCTAAGAAAGAGGAGGTCTGTGGAACTGGTATCCTGAATGAAGAGAGAGAATTACTTTTCTGCCAAATCAGAAGAAGCATTTCATGCGATCCCATATGAACACAGGCTGTTTAGCCTCACCTCATCAGTATTCACAACGATTTTCCTACCACACATCCAAGTCGGAGTAAATACGAAATGGTTGCAGATAACCAGATGGGAGTTATTGCAGACCATCAACACTACCATAAAAGGATTCAATGCAATCAAAGAAGAACTAAGAGCAATCCGATTGATGACCCTCCAGAACAGATATGTACTTGACACGATGACCGCAATGGATGAAGGTGGTTGGGCAAAAATCCGAGAATCATGTTGCACATTTATACCTTCGCACAATGAAGAAAATGGAACTTTGACAGAAGCCATAAGTATGCTGACAAACCTGCAGAACCAGATGATAAATGAAACTGACGAAGTGGATGATGACAGCTGGTTTGGAACAATATTCACCTGGTTCCCACAATGGATGGCGGATATATTCAAGTTTCTAGGAGCCCTGATATTTATGATACTACTAGGATTTTGTGTTGTCAAGATAATCATCACACAATGTCAGAAAACTGCGAAGAAAGCCATTGGAATAAAGATCATAATCGATGTCGAACCAGGATGGAAGCCGAGAGACCTGACAGATGAAGAAATAAGAGACTTTGTTAAGGCCAGTGAATTTGCGCCAAAGAGAACAAAGTTTGTGTATCCCAGAAAACGAAGAAAATATGAAGGGAAATGGATCTACTGTAGCCCAAATGGACAATGTCAGTTTATGACCTGGAACAAAGACGAACATGTGAAAACAGCAGAAAGTCTAAAATGAGTGATAAAAATATGGACTCCAAAGAGACATACATTCACACCATCATGTACAAACCCAGAAGGCGATGAACAAGATGCAGAAGAGCCAAGTAAGACATATCCAAAGGAGGAAGCAGAAGTGGTCGATGAACCGACCAGAGGGGAGAGTGTAGAGGAGGTCCCAGACATGGCCTGCACCCGAGCCCCTGATTTTGGGGTACCAAGAACATACTCGCCAAGGCATGTGAGGTATGAGGAACAAATGAACCAACAGAGAGCAGCTCTAGGCCTCTGCCCAGCGCCCATCAGAAGAGCAATACCTGTTGAAGTGCTTATAACCAGAAAACCAAGGGCAGCTCGGTACCCACTGAGACAACTGTTCCAGCAGCTGACACGAAATGAAGACTACTTACAGACTGTCCCCAAAGCGACCCACAGAGCCTTAACGGAAGGCAAATGGTGATGACAGAAGAGCCCAGACAGACATACAAATGAACGTAAACGACAATCGAAAGGATGACACACAAGACGAAAAGTTATGAATAATGGTGCGACAGACATAAAAGAAGAAACAGCGTTGCAGCACCAAGAACGTAACCATGAAGTGAGATGAAAATATGCAACTGACTTAATGCATGTAAATAGGCTTGGAATGCAAGACGCCAAGGAAACGGTACTGCTTGCAATGCTTTGTAGAAGAATAGAGCGGCAAGCGCCAATTATATATCTACCTCAATGAAGCACAGTATACAAGTGCAACTCCATTTTGTAAAAGCAGAATTAAGCCCAGGCTGCAAGGGGCTAACAAGGCCAAGATTCATATTCCAGCCAAAGCCAAAGGAAAGAGCGGAATCTAAACTCAGTAAGAAGCAGCTCATGCCTGGGAATTCAAGGTCAACTTAAGGAAGGGAGGAGAGCGACAACCTCGAAGAATCAAAACATCAGAGCATAGCAGCCAGCCAGTGAAGGTCGAGATAAGGGGGCCCCAGGCAGGTGGCGATGCTACGGAAGGAAGAATCAAATACACCAAAAGAAGGAAAATGAAGTAGATTCACGGTGAACAGACATGTGACCAGCGAAGGGTGAAGAGGTACCAACGTCTGATGTCACCCAGAACCCGAGGATGCCATAACTTTTCCTGATAAGAAGCTGTCAGAACTAGCCCTGTCCAACCCTTGCTCCTCACCTGAACCTTCTGATTTGTTGTCCTTGGAAGAGGAAGGTGACTTCTTCTTTGCTCTTGAATCCTCCCTTGGTGTCTTATCCTTCGATTTTCTATTGTGGAGATAGGGTCTGGCTCCTTCAGAGACCACCTTGACAGAGATTGGGACCTGTCTGAGGGGGATTCCGGGGAGCCAAACCCCAAGTTCAGGGGAAAAGCCGGATGGCGTCAAAAAACCCTGTTGTCTCGTTCCAATGTTGGTAAGGTCTGGCTGTCAAGGATTGTCCACAAAAGGACAAAAGAGTATGTCCAGGATGTTAAGCCAATGAACTCTGATATGCAGGTCTTGAAGTCTTCGAAGGGTCTGAAGAGTATACTGTAGGCTGAATCCAAGAGCTAGGTCTGAACACTTGGAAATGACGGCCGAGAGTCAGCCGCGAAGTACAAGAAGGAGGGGTGTTTAGAAAAACAGCAGAGACGGTAAAAAGTACAGCGGGTGGAACAGAGCACAGAAAATAAGGAAGAACAGATTAGGAACCACTTACCAGAGATAGATAGATCCCACGAAGCTAACAGAACGAAAAAACGGAGAGCCATTGAAGAACATGGGACCGGAGGAGCGGAACCGAAAGTAGGAAACTGCGAAGCCGCCGGTAAGGAAGTCACAGCGAAGCAAGAGGGTGAAAAGTAGCAAGTGGCACTGAACAAGAAAAAAGGAAGCAGGAAACTTAAGGAAGGATACGGCGGAGAGCCGGGCAGGGGGTAGCTACAGACGGCTGTAGAAAAGCACTTTAGAAGGGCTAAGGAGAGCTGCTAACACTAGGATAGCTGTGGAGCGTACAGTATCAATGAGCTGATACAACGCACTGGTTGGAGCGCGGGGCTTAGTCTTATACTCATGGCGGCCATGTTAGTTGAGGACTAGATTGCTTGAATGAGGAAAACAGCAGCGTGTTTCCAAGCATGCCAGAGTTTCCATGGTCGAATCCTGACAGTATAATCCCTTCCTCTCCAGAGACCCCCCGGTTTCCCTGGGTGTCGCATATGGAAGCGTCGCAATAACTTAGGAGCGTGAATGTGGTGCCTGGGTTCCCATGTTCTTTCTCCTGTTGAATATCCCTTCCAGTGGACCAAGTACTGGACTCTGCCTCTACGATAACGAGAATCTACCAGGTACTCGACTTCATACTCCTGTGGATCCTGATCAACATGAGTCTTTGTCTTCTGCGTTCTCCATTGATATGGATCCTCCTTACATTCCTTGAGTAACGAGGTATGAAATACCGGGTGTACTCGTTGTAGGCTCTTGGGCAAACGTAGCTTAAAAGCCACAGGGTTAACCTTGGCTAGGATTGGAAATGGGCCCAGATATCTAGGGGCAAACTTACCAACATGAATCCAACGAGGCAGGAATTTAGTAGACAGCCAGACTAATTGTCCGGGGATCCATTCAGGGGATCCATTCAGGATTTGTTAGTCTACCCCGATCTGCCCATTTCTTATGGGTCTGTTGGCTGACCTCTAATGCCTTCTTAGCTGTATTGTGGACCTCCTTGAGTTCAGTTAGCATATCCTCAATAGCTGGAGTTATTGTAGATTGAATCCCTGTCCATGGTATTTGCTGGGGATGGTAGCCATAGGTGCAACAGAATGGACTAATTTGGATAGAAGTGTGATGAGTGGTGTTGTAGTAGAACTCGGCTTGGGAGAGGAAAGAAGACCATCTTTCTTGTTTGTTGCTGCAAAAGCACCTCAAATATTGTTCGAGCGTTGCGTTGAGTCTTTCTGTTTGTCCGTTACTTTGTGGGTGGTAACCAGAGGAAAGGGCTCTGTGAATTCCTAGTTGTTGACATAAAGTGGCCCAAAACTTTGAGGTGAATTGAGTCCCTCTATCAGAGACTATAGTTTGAGGTAGTCCATGGAGACGTACCACGTCTCTGAGAAAAGTGGAGGTTGTTTCAGGAGCTGATGGAAGTTGGGAGAGAGCAGAAAAATGTGCCATCTTGCTGTAGGAGTCTATTGTGACCATGATGGCGGTCTTATTCTCAGATCTAGGCAGATCTACAATAAAATCCATGGATATGTGCTCCCATGGACGACCGGGTAACTGAGGTTGCTGGAGCATACCGAGAGGCTTGCCGGTTCTGTATTTGTTTGCTACGCAAATCGGACATGAGGACACAAATTTCTCGACATCCTTGTGTAAGTTGGGCCACCAAAAGTGCTGACAGATTAGATCATAGGTCTTCTTGATACCAGGATGTCCAGAGAGGGGTAAATCATGACACCATGACAGGACTTGAGTCTGAAGGCTTTCCGAAGGAAGGTACAGAGCCGAACCCTGATAGTAAAGGTCATCGCAACCTTTAGTTACTGTAACTGGGAATTTGGGTTGCTGAGTATACACGGTCATGAGTTCCTGAAGAAAGGGAGACACCTTAGCTATCACCTTTAGTTCCGGAAACAAGAGATTGTGTTCCTGGGGAAAACTAGTCTCTTCTCCCTGACTGCGAGAGAGGGCATCTGCCATTTTATTTTCCGATCCAGGAATGTATGTGATAAGAAAGTCGAATTGGGAAAAAAAATAAGCCCATCTCGCATGTTGAGCATTAGAACACTCCATTTGTTGTAACACTCGGAGATTTTGATGATCCGTTCTGATAAGGAAACGGTGTGCTGCTCCTTGAAGATGATGTCTCCATTCCTGACATGCTCGCTTAATGGCTAGGAGTTCTCTTTCTAGGACGGAGTAGTTGCGTTCATTCTTTGTCAGAGTCTTAGAGTAATACACCACCGGGTGGTTTAGTCCATCCTCCGCTTCTTGTAGGAGAACTGCGCCAACCGCTCCTCGTGAGGCATCCGTCTCAAGTAGAAAAGGTTTCTCCTGATCTGGTTGTCTCAATATTGGAGCAGAGGTAAATAATTTCTTGAGATGAGAGAAGGAGTCTCTTTGTTCTTGGTCGAATTGGAACTTGATTCCCTTCTTGAGTAGTCCTGTAAGGGGGAGCATTAGGTTTGAAAAGTTTGGAATAAATTGGCGGTAAAAATTTGCCAACCCTAAAAATCTTTGTATGTCCTTGACACATTCTAGTTCCTTCCATTCCAGGATAGCCTTGATCTTACAGGGATCCATCTCTATACCATCCTCTGAGAGAATACATCTTAAATAAGAGACCGATGTGACTTCGAACTGGCATTTTTCTGGCTTCACTAGGAGCTGGTTGGTTTGAAGACGGTGGAGAACCTTCCTTACCAGAGTGCGATGATCCTGAAGATTTTGAGAAAATATCAGAATATCGTTCAAGTAGATGACTACTGAAATAAACAACATGTCAGAGAACACCTTGTCAGAGAACACCTTGTCGATGAACCTTTGAAATATTGCCGGGGCATTTACTAAACCAATAGGCATCACCCTATACTCGAATAGCCCAAACAGGGTTTTAAATGCCGTCTTCCATTCATCCCCGCTTCTTATCCTTAGGAGATGGTATGCCCCTCTGAGGTCTAGTTTGGTGAAATACCTTGCCCCTTTCACTGCTTCCAAAATGTCTCGTATTAAGGGCATAGGGTAGCGGTCTCTCGTGGTGATTTGATTGAGACCTCTGTAGTCAATACAAGGTCGCAATTCAGACGATTCCTTTTTTGGAATGAAAAATAATAAGGCCCCTCCTGAAGACCTTGATTCTTGGATGAGTCCATTCTGTAGATTGTCATCTAAATATTGCCTTAGAACTTGTCTCTCAGAAAGTGATAGTGGGTACATTCTTCCAAAAGGAACACCCGAACCTGGAAGGGTGTCTATATCGCAGTCTTCTGTTCTATGTGGTGGTAAGAGTCGGGGTTTGGAGTCCTTAAAAACCTCTGCATAATCCTGGTATTGAAGAGAATTGAGGATACTATCTTGAGTTTGGATGGTCTGTTTCCCATGAGCTCTTCCTTTCTCTGGGGAGTGGTCATGCAATGTTCCTTACAAAAAGAAGAGTCAAAACTTACCCGGTTGGAAGCCCAATCTATGTTGGGATTATGCTTCCTCAACCAGGATATCCCGATCACTAGAGGAAAATGTGCTGCTCGAATTAAATCAAAGACTACCACTTCGTGGTGTTCGCTTAAGGTCATCTGTAAGGGTAGCGTCTCCATAATTATGGGCCCAGAAGACAATGGGGTTCCGTCTACCCCTTCCACTGGAATCTGCCTTTCTTTCTGTTGTACAGGTACTTGATTCTCTCTGGCCCAATTGATGTCCATAAAGTTGCCGGCCGCCCCAAAGTCTAACATGGCTAGCACCTCCAAGGGTTTAGTACTTGTAATCCACAATTTGACATGAAAAACCATCAGACTGTTATCCTCCTTTACTTCGATGGGTCTGGTGAGATAGCAAGGTTGGTAGCTCTTTCCCCCCGACACCTCCCTTGCATAGGATTGGGGGTTATAGTTTTCCTTCCATCGTGGGGGTACCTCTTGACAGTCTCTGAGTAAATGTTTGGAGGAGCCACAATACATACAAAGACCTGAGTCTCTGCGCCTCTTACGTTCAGTAGGTGTTAAGGGTCCACGAGTGGCTCCTATCTGCATAGGTTCTTCCGTACTTTGAGGTTCTCTTAAAGGTGAGGGAGCAGGGTTAGGAGATGAAGAGAATAATCGGGGTCTCTGTCTCTCCTGTCGGCGTTCAGATAGTCGGTATTCGATCTGTAAGGACAGTGTCATAAGGTCTTGAAAAGAAGGTGGTCTTGCCACTCGAGCCAGTTCGTCCTTTATGTCGTTGTGTAGTCCTCTTCTGAAGATGGTCTGTTTTGGTGAATTCCGGCCAGTCAGCCTTAGCTGCCAATCTCAGAAAGCGGGAGATGTAAGTCTGAATATCCGTGGTTCCTTGTTTGACATCCAGAATTGCTTCCAGTGATGTATACAGGACTTTGGGACGATCGAATCTCCCCTTGAACAGTTCCACAAATCTGTCGTAATCATTAAGCGTTGGATCATTGTTCGAGACCAGAGGGGTTGCCCAAGCTAGGGCATTACCTATTAGGTTTGCTATAAGAAAACCCACCTTCGATCTGGAGGTCTCATATGCATGGGGTCTAAAGGCAAAGTGGACCTGGCATGCGTCCAAAAAATCCTTAAGACCTCCTGGATAGCCATCGTATTTCCCAAATGACAACGGCATGGGTGGTAGATCCCCCTGATCATCTCGGTGTAGCACTACCTGTTGGCGCAGTGCAGCGTTTTCCGTTTTAAGTGATTGCACCTCCATGGTGAGGCCCTGCAGGGCAGATACTAGTTCTTAGTATTGTTCTAGAGATGGCATCTGTTTGGTCAGGCGTTGTATTCTGTCAGAACTAGCCCTGTCCAACCCCTGCTCCTCACCTGAACCTTCTGATTTGTTGTCCTTGGAAGAGGAAGGTGACTTCTTCTTTGATCTTGAATCCTCCCTTGGTGTCTTACCCTTCGATTTTCTATCGTGGAGATAGGGTCTGGCTCCTTCAGAGGCCACCTTGACAGAGATTGGGACCTGTCTGAGGGGGATTCTGGGGAGCCAAACCCCAAGTTCAGTGAAAAAGCCGGATGGCGTCAAAAAACCCTGTTGTCTCGTTCCAATGTTGGTATGGTCTGGCTGTCAAGGATTGTCCACAAAAGGACAAAAGAGTATATCCAGGATGTTAAGCCAATGAACTCTGAGGTGCAGGTCTTGAAGTGTTCAAAAGGGTTTGAAGAGTATACTGTAGGCTGAATCCAAGAGCTAGGTCTGAACACTTGGAAATGACGGCCGAGAGTCAGCCGCGAAGTACAAGAAGGAGGGGTGTTTAGAAAAACAGCAGAGACGGTAAGAAGTACCGCGGGAGGAACAGAGCACAGAAAGTAAGGAAGAACAGATTAGGAACCACTTACCAGAGATAGATAGATCCCACGAAGCTAACAGAACGAAAAAATGGAGAGCCGTTGAAGAACACGGGACCGGAGGAGCGGAACCGAAAGTAGGAAATGCCGAAGCCGCCGGTAAGGAAGTCACAGCGAAGCAAGAGGGTGAAAAGTAGCGAGTAGCGCTGAACAAGAAAAAAGGAAGCAGGAAACTTAAGGAAGGATACGGCGGAGTGCCGGGCAAGGGGTAGCTACAGACGGCTGTAGAAAAGCACTTTAGAAGGGCTAAGGAGAGCTGCTAACACTAGGATAGCTGCGGAGCGTACAGTATCAATGAGCAGATACAACGCACCGGTTGGAGGGCAGGGCTTAGTCTTATACTCATGGCGGCCATGTTAGGTGAGGACTAGACCGCTTGAATGGGGAAAACAGCAGCGTGTTTCCAAGCATGCCAGAGTTTCCATGGTCGAATCCTGACAGAAGCTACAGTTTGAGGCCATCCCCAGCCAACTAATTGACACATAGCCCTAAAGTACTGATTGATGAAGGAAAGGCAGGGTGAATCTCAGGGCACAAGGCACCTGGGTGTCCATTTTGTATGCTGCTAATTAAAGTGGAGATTCATGTCTAGGGGTGTAACCCACCCAATCACAATGGACCAAATAATCTAGAGTCCTATAGCTAGTAGAACCAATAAGATGTCGTACTTGTAGTGACGTCTATCACGAGTGATGTAGAGGGAGGGGCGTAGACGCAACCCGATAAGAGTTATCCAATCCTCACGCTCTGTTACCATATACAATATAGCACCTATACTTAAGTTACCTTTTCCAACCAATAGAATTGCATGACAAACATATGAGTGTTACACGTCAATGATGACGAATTTTGAGTATAACTGTTACTGTTTGAATGAAGATTGTGGAAGTTGAAGCGAGACAGGCGATCGTATCACTGTTGATTTCCATTTGTTTCCCCGTTTTTTGTACTTGTCATTAAACGGTCTTCCCTTTGCCAAACCATTGTCTTGTCCTTATTGATTTGTGTTGGAGTAAGAGAATCCTGCACCCCATCCTCCTCAAGGTGCAGCTATCTCATCTTAAAAGTACCTGAGGGTGAGCTCCGATCCCACGGGCCCGTCAGAGGTCGCTTCGCCCTCCTGTACAAAGCTTATCTCATCCTTAACATCAGGAAGAATTTATTCCTCATGTTAGCACGGGAAGTAGGTACATACAGGGAGGGGCCTGGGCATTCACTGTCGGGATACACCTTTTCCTGAGCGCATGTATTACCACTTTTACACAGGACGCTATATGCATGAGGACTTGTGCAGAACTGCTTCGCTTGTGGACCTACCCAGAATGGACCAATAATATCATTAGTAACCCCTGAGGCAAGACTGCAGACAGTCAGGTAGGTTGACTCTCCCACCAATTTTTGTATGTGACATATGACCTATGTGACACAGCTATTCATTAGGATCGCGGTGATTTTTCAGATCCTCCATCCCAGAAGGGTAAGTTTGTTACACTTTTAAGAGACATTTGAAAAGATCACCTATTTAGGAAATCTTTCAAGGATCTCCATTTTAGCACTAACGGCAGGTAGGAACAAGTCCGACTTATGGAGTACATATTACAAAAGCATTGCAGTAGGAAAATTCAGCCCACTGAAACTACTTCTGTTGTTTGTTGACAGTGAACAGAAACATTAATTGAAAAAGTAGCAAATGGATTAAGATAATACCCAGCTCCTTAAGAAGAGATAATAAATCCCGAAACGCGTTGGGCTTTTGATTTTACAAATCCTTTATTTTTTGATCTTGTTCTTGTTTTTCCAAATCCTTTCATCGTCTTATATATAGAATTGCTGAGCTTTTCTTTTGAATTGTACTGTTATTACGTACTTTTGGTTACTGTAGTGTACAATATGAGATGAACATTGTCTATTTGTGATAATATGATATAAAGTATACACTTTGAATGGATGTCTGAACATTTATTGGTCTGAATACTTGATTGTTGGTCAATCTACTGAAAATGTGTGACATTCCACATTGTTCTCATGTAATCACATTATTATACTGAACTTCATTCTTGTAATTTTTGTTTGTCCTTGGACAATAACCTTGAGTCTGCATGGGACACAAGTGTTCCACAGACCGTGGACACCGTTTCTTATTGTTCCATTAAACTACGACCTAGTGTCAAGGTCGATAAACACTCCTGTGCACCTCACTACTCCCACTATATTTGTTACCGACTTTGAAAAACAAATGTGCAACTATACCATTTTTTTTGCAGATTCCAATGGAGTTGCCAGCTTTTTTTACCAACAAAAAAGCAGGCAAACTTCATAGACATCCATTGTAAACTCTGCCTGCCATGGGCACATGACAGGCAGCGTTTACTCACTTTTCACAGAGGATTACAACAGTACAGTGTACAAGTATGTACACCGGCATTTTTCCCTCCCATTTTGCACTTCGCCGTACACTTGAGTACAATTCTGCAGCGTGGACCCATGTACACAAAAGTATCAACAAATACGTCCTATGTTGCTTTGTGCACCCCTCACAGGTCACCTTTACTTCGCTCCCCGGCATCCCATCAGAAATTGCATTGCGACCCCAGATAGTCCCCAGCCATCTGTACTCATTGTGCAGTCAGACAACACCGTGTTGCGGACCCCCGTTGGTAAATGAATGAACTACCAAAGCCTCCTGCTCGCACATGAAACAGGGTTGGATTGGACCCTCAGCCTTTCGGCCCGTGGCCGGGCCGAAATCGTCCCTGTAGAGTGGGGGCCGGTTTCAGGCCATGCCTGGGCCGGCTTGGAAGAAAACAAAATTGAAAATATATATATTTTTTTCAAATTTCTTTTTTTTTCTTTTCAAAAAGCCTTTCATCCTTCTTAGGTCGATAAATGATTACCAACACAGGTTGGGTGATATTGTATGCATATTTGTTCTATAAAAAAGAGCTTAAGCGTAAGTGCTATACAATAAACATTATCATTTGGCCTTGGACGTCTGCTTGGATTCACAGTAATTTAGTGTACTTAGGAACAATGCTATTTGATGCCACTTCCTGTTTTGTCAAGGGGTGAAAGGTTGTGTATCATCGCTTCCCAGGATGTCACTTTAGGGTGGGGTCAATTGACAACACTTCTGGTGATGTCATCAGAGGTTAAGGGTCGTGAGGCGCGGGGTGCGCCACTTTTTTGAGGCGAGGGGTGGGACACTTTTTGTTAGGTGACCAGACCTATTTCTTGCCCTAGTCCGACCCTGGCATGAAATAATAATAAAGTAGTGCAGTGGTAGTGCGAGCAGAATGCCTGATCTAGTGCCACCTACCTCCATTCTAGGGCAGAGATTTCACACAACTGCCGCTTGTTTCATCTTTTACAAACGTGTTGTGAATGAAACTCGGCAGCACTTTTATAAAATAGGCATACTGTCATTTCGTGTACATTTACGGGCTCTCTCTCTAGTTTTGCAGCCACAAATGCATGACACCTAACCACCACTCAGGGATTTGGCTCAGGTAATGTCGCTTATCCACACAGCATTTCCAGTGAGCTGAGACTCGGGCGCTCGGCCTTCACTCTAGATGAGGCAGTGGAACTTAGAACTAGAAGATCTGATGTCCGTTCTAGTGGGGACTCACAATCAGGCACCATTGCCCAAGAATCAGCACACACTGCAGAAGCACCTGCAACATCTCTTGCAGGCATACATGCAGGAGCTCCATGCATGTCAACACCTCAGTGCTGGCACCAACCAAGGATGATATGTGGCATAATATACCATGCGTTGAGGGACACTATAGACAAGAAACAGGCCCAGATCCAGATTTGTGGCGCTGGAAACTCTCGGGGGGTACACCAGGTATGGCTCAAGCATTAGGAACATGATGGTATTTGGTTATGGAATGGCTAATAGCACCCAGTGCATTCAGGGGGGTGAGGGGCAGGTCGAGCATTAGCAAGGTGATGGTATTTGGTTATGGAATGGCTAATGGCACCAGGTACCTTCAGGGGGGGACCAGGTAGAGGTCGAGCATTAGCAAGGGGATGGTATTTGGTTATGGAATGGCTAATGGCACCAGGTACCTTCAGGGGGGGACCAGGTAGAGGTCGAGCATTAGCAAGGGGATGGTATTTGGTTATGGAATGGCTAATGGCACCAGGTACCTTCAGGGGGGGACCAGGTAGAGGTCGAGCATTAGCAAGGGGATGGTATTTGGTTATGGAATGGCTAATGGCACCAGGTACCTTCAGGGGGGGACCAGGTAGAGGTCGAGCATTAGCAAGGTGATGGTATTTGGTTATGGAATGGCTAATGGCACCAGGTACCTTCAGGGGGGACCAGGTAGAGGTCGAGCATTAGCAAGGGGATGGCAGTTGGTTTTTGAATGGGTATTGGCACCGGGTACCTTCAAGGTGATGGCAGTTGGTTTTTGGATGGCTCTTGTTAGTTAAATTCAAATCTTGTCCATAAAGGCGGGCTTCCATGTTTATGCGCAGCCTGCTCCTTCTTTATACACACAGGAAGTGAAACGAGCAAAATGGTTCACCAGAACAAGTGGAACAGATGTCCTCACATGGGACGTACATTTTGAAACGACGTGGATTACGTTACATGATTGGAAATTGAAACGTTAATATACTGTCACGTGCAGCTCTGGCATCAGACGTGCAGCCGGATCCCGGGATCCTGCCACCTCAGCCCCAAAAACCTCAACTTGATTTATTTATTTATTTAATTAAAGCGCTCCAGTCACTGATAAGCAACCGACGGTGATGTAAAGTGCTCTGTGGCTGTGCCCAGGGCAGATTAGAGCACCGAACCCCCACCTTCGCGGGGTTTGGTGCTCTAATCTGCCCTGTGCAGATCCACAGAGCACATTACATTACCGTCGGTTATATTTGAAAGCGCTTTTCGTTGCGTTGCTTACCAGTGACTGGAGCGTTTTATTTTTTTTTAAACAAGCGCTCGAGTCACTAGCAATCAACGCAACGAAAAGTGCTTTGCCCTGTGGCTGTGCACACGGCAAATTCGGTGCTCTAATCTGTTCTGTGCACAGCCACAGAGCACATTACATTACCGTCCGTCATATTTGCTTAAGTTTTACTTGCGCATTGTACAGATGAACCATGCACTCTACTTAACGTTATCGTCAGCTAATACTAGAGTTCACCGTAAGTTAGCGGTGAACTCTAGTATTTCCCTAGGGTGCTGGGAAGTACACATGTGTGTGTTTACTCTAGGGTCGGAGTATAATCAGTGTTGAGTTTGGAAAAGTAGCAGCATGAAAGAAATTGTGTTGTTTTAATACTATTATTTTCAACATTTACTTTGATAGGAAGTCAACTGCCAGCTCCACCTCTCTCTAAACTCCGCCCCATCGGCACTCCGCCCTCTCCTCCAAACTCCGCCCCCACCCGGCCCTTGTGGGAACCCCCGCCACATTTTTTACCATTTCCACCACTCGTCACATGTATGTTTTGATAGCACTGCGTATCCTCTTTTTTATATGAGACTTGATAGTTTGATCTACCTGTAGCTAGACAGTGACATTTTACACTGCATTATATGAGGTGGCAGAAGGGATGACGCAGGCCTACGGCGTTGGCTCCCCTGCCTACACGTGGCTGTGGGACCTGTACTGAAGGGTTGCAGTTTCACACCTTAGGCTCTCCATGGGACGGTGCGGTTGGATACACACTTTGGGCCTGATCACGACTTTGGCGGTAATGCCGGCGGTATGAGCCCTACGGCCGAACTCCCCGGCGCTAATAGCGCCGGATCACGAGTTCGCCAGTAATGTTAATCCCCATTCCCCATTGAGACCATTCGGGAATGCCCCATTCCCCATTGGGCTCAATGGGGAATTTTCGCGCTCTTACCGCTGGCGGATTTCCCTCTGGCGATAATAGCACGAATTTTCAGCAGATTTCCCCCCAGCTCAGAGCTGGGGCGAAATCTGCCAAAGTCCTGATTTGGCGGACCCTTAAATCCGGCGGCAATAGCGCAACCGCCGGATTTAAGAGTTACCGCCAAAGTCGTGATGAGGCCTTTGCTCTCCCGGGGGGCGCTGACTTGCTGAGGCAGTTGAGTGGATGGCAGTGGACACTCTCAAGGAGGAAACCCCTGAGATGAGTTAGGGCTGTCTCTGTGACAGTAGCAGGGCATGGATAGATGTGATCATTCATGCAGCGCCCTACTGTGATGTGAGTTGCCTCTTGGCGCTCTACTGGTTTCGAAGAAAGTAAAGATCCCCTTGGATAGTTCTCCTTGAAACTTTAGCAAAACGATAAAAAGTCACCCGATTTGCAATGTTTTGAAATTAATTGTTTTTCTCTCATAATTAAGTGGTGCCTGTTGCATCCCTATTTCCACATCTGTTGGGATACTGATTTTACTCTCATAATTAAGTGGTGCCTGTTGCATCCCTATTTCCACATCTGTCCGGGTACTGATTTTACTCTCATAATTAAGTGGTGCCTGTTGCATCCCTATTTCCACATCTGTTCGGGTACTGATTTTACTCTCATAATTAAGTGGTGCCTGTTGCATCCCTATTTCCACATCTGTCCGGGTACTGATTTTACTCTCATAATTAAGTGGTGCCTGTTGCATCCGTATTTCCACATCTGTTCGGGTAATGCACTGCATCAATGCTTTGGCACAGCAAGTCGTATAAATGTAGCGGCTTTTTATTCACATCTCTTAAAAGAGCATTCACTACAGCAATCTAAAGATTTCAGATAAGCAACTCCACTTGCCTGAATTCCTTAGGGTGGTTTATAGTTTTCTAAAACATCTCAGATAAGCAATTCCAGTTGCCTCGATTTTTGTAGTGTGTTTTATAGCTCACTAATAATTTTCAGATATACAGTGCCAGTTGTTCCAAGAGAAACCCTTGACCTACAGAAGACCCGGAAGTCTGTTTTTATAAAGTGTGGTCTGGAAGTATTACAGTGTCGTAAAACACCACTGCAAGCCATGGCTAGTTAAGCATCAATGCAGTAAGAGCGATTACGAGCAAGCGACTCCAAGAGCGGCCCTTCCAGTGGAAAGGGACCGCCTGACTTGCATTATCTAATGTTAACCCATAGTCGGTCCATTCCTCTCTTGACAGAAAACATCAAAAGGAAATCACATGTGCTAGGGGTGAAATGCGTGGCACAGGGAAAATAAAATGGAAGTGCCACTGGGGAAAGGCCTAAGCAATTCAGTATAACGGTGCTAGACCGTAGTGGCTGTCACATAAAGACCATTCCTTGGATTACTTGCCTGTAATCTTCATTACTCCTAGTCCCAGTACTCAAACATGAGATGGCCCACCTCCCACAGGAACCCCTTTTGTATCTGTATTTCCCCTGGCCACGCCACCTCTTCCCCCGCCTCCGGGCATAATAGTCTGCCTCCCCAAGCCACAACAGTAATTAACACTGCCTGAAAGGCACATTTGACAACGAGGGAGGGTGAGGTGGGAAACTGGTATGGGGACGAGGAAGAGTAGGACTAGGAGTAGTGAAGATTACCAGTAAATCATCCAAACATTACCTTCACGTCTACCCTTCCTCGTCCCAGTAGTCAAACATGAGGCATGCCAACTCCAGAGAGAATGGGCCGAGGTCACAAACACCACAGACCAACTGGGATATGCAACCCAACTAATACCAATTTATTGAGGCATACGGTCCAAGCCAGTACCAACAAAAGCAAGTCACAGAAGTGCCACAATCAAGACCCCCAGCCCCAAAAGAATCCCTTCCAAAGACAGGAAAAAAAGAACTGTTGTGGCTTGGAGGAGATGGGCTGTTATGACCGGAGGAGGGGGGAGGAGGAGGTGTGGCAATGAGAAATAAAAATAGAAAAGGGGTTCCTGTAGGAGGTGGGCCACGTCATGTTTGAGTACTGGGATGAGGAAGAGTGGACGTGGCAGTAATACTGCTCACAAAGTGCCCACGTGATCTATCGACACAGCTAGAGAAAAGTTAAGAGTGTTAGGACACTCTATTTCAGGGCTCTGAAACCTTTGGCTCTTTAGGTGTTTTGGACTACAACACCCATCAGCCCTACCCAGCATGGACAATAGTGAGGGAATGCAGGAGTTGCTGTCCAAAGCATCTGGAGAGCTGCAGTTTGCAGACCCCTTCTCTGTGTACAGTAACTGGGGAAATGGTATATATCATGGTTTTGATGGTGTGTTGCTAACTGGATTACCGAGAAATTATTGAAGCCGAAATGTCTGAGAGGAAAAAACAACTAAAGTTATTTTTTCGAAAATAACTTTCTGTTCTGTCTCCCACAGAAATTTCGGACCACCCGCTCCCCACCACCCACCCCCTGACTTAGCTTCTGGCAGCACACAGCAAAGTGTGCCGCCGCCTCCACAATCCACATGCAATGCCGGTTCCCCTCATACACATGCACGGCAGGGTCCTTTACTTTAAAACAAAAATAAATGTTCACAACTTTACTTTTCCCCTGCTTTCCTTTTTAGTGAAGCAGGGGACAAACCCCTGCAACCCCCGTAGTCCCGAATGTCGATCAAGGAGAACGGGGAGCACCTCTGCAATCCCCGCTCTCCTTGATTGACATTCTTTCTGTAATTTTTTTTTCCAATTAAATTTTAGACATTTTCTTGCATTAGTTTCTTTTTTTAAAACATTTGTACAGATTCCTTGCTAACTTCTAGGTTGTATCCCAGAGAGCTTCCGTGAGATATAACCTGGAAATCCAGAAACACACCATAGCAATGCTGGCATCCCATTTTTTCACCTTCTCTAAATATAGAGGGCCTCATCATGAGTTGGACGGTATCCTGACTGTAATACTGCCCAACTGTAATAGCGTTAGCGCAAACTGGTCCAGTGGTATTACCGCTGAATAACGGGTTGGGCATTAACTGTAAATCCCCATTCCTGGGGAAATTTCGGTGCTAATACCGCACGTTAAAACAGCCGGCGCTAAATGGGATTTTTACCTCCAGCAAAAAGTTGGAGGTAAAACAGCCCATTTAGCACACAGCTTGTGACAGGACCAGCCGTAATACCGTTACCGCCGCATTTAAGGGCTACCGCCCTACTTGTGAAGAGGCCCAGAGTCTGAAGAACAATCAACCCAACATTATTGCAACAGCAAGAAACATCGAAAGTGCTCCACCCTACATGCTGTATACAATGACACAGCAAGCCAGGAGGCTGCTAAGTGTGCATATTGTGACTACACTGCAGAAGCCTCTACCACAGGCACATCAGTAACTTTTGGCTTGCCAGATGTTTTGGAATACAGCTCCAATCAGCCTGAGCCAGCATAGTGAATGGTGAGGGATCATGGGAGTTATAGTGCAAACCATCTGGAGAGCCAAACGTTGCAGACCTATGCCATATACCAACCACTACTAATAAGATGCCATACGAAATATTGAATATTTATTGGATACATATGAAGTTAAGAAAGAAAGAATATATAGATGCAGGTCAAAGGGAGAGTCTTGAGAAAGCCCATTAGGAGGGAGATTCTTCTCGACATCATCATCATGATCCCAGCATCACTGCTGAGACAAAAGAACTTTAGAGACACCAGCTCGCTCAGAATTTCTACTGCAACACAAGAACTTTAAAATAGATACCATTGGCATTCTGAAGACACTGCGATCATCTCAACAATTGTGATTCTTCTGAAGGCCATAACGAGGAGGACGTAATAAAGGCGGAGCACTATAAAGAAATTATATTGTAGTTTCTCTCACCCATAGCAGTTCCGGCTGCAGAGAATGGGCGGCCCGAGTGACTAAGAGACATGCAACAGTAGAAGTGACATCAAGGCAAAAAAGCTGCAACATAGTCTGAGAAATGTAAAAGCAGGTGGAGGGTAGAAGCTAAATAATCTTGAGGAAATTGGTGCATGAGCTCATAAAACGTGTAGCGTTCCAGGTTGCTAGGAGTCTCATGCAAGACAAAGTCTATTGACTTAGGCTACATTTTAGGAGCCTGGTGAGAGCCAGTCAAGATACGTTTGGTGGAGTTTTCATTTTAGTAATGTTCTGAATTTTGCTGGATCTTCAAGCATGTTCAGGGCTCATGGCTGTACTTCCCAATGTTGAGGGCCTTCCATGGACAGGAGACTATGCCCAGTTCTTTTTTAGATCTTGTTCCTGACCATTGTATTTGATTTGCTGAACCCAACAGCACCCAAGTGGTCTCCCAGCACAGAGGCTTATCTTAGTAGATGCATAATGGGGCTCACGTCAGGGAATCCATACCTAAGCCTGTGGAAAGAGAAGAAATGGGACAGGATAAGGGAGAAAGTATGAGTGGAAGCAGTGCCAGATATGATAGACAGAGCAGGAAAATGAGAGAGGCAGTGAGAGTGGGAACATGGGAGCTTGACCATTCAAGATGATAGTGAGGAATGGGTTCATACTGTCTGTGATGTGGAGGCATATGTAATCTAGTGGTATAGCATAGGTATATCATAGGGGCATATATGGTGGTGTGATTGCCTCACAGTGTGCTCTAACATGCCTGTGCAGTATGGCAGCCTAACGTAAGGAGCGACATGAATTTGCTTCCACCATAATCCCACAGTTGAAGGTTGTGGGGCTGCCAAGACTAATTCCTTTTAAATCGAGAGGCCATGATTAGAAGGAATGTGATCAAAGTATGATATTTTATTTCATGTGGCGATACAAACAGTAAGAACCCTCCTTGGAGAAGCAGAGCCTTACATCCAACCAGCAACGGCTAGTAACAGTCATTATGAGAGATTGCAATAATTAACATTGCAATGTTAAACAACCATCTAATGTTAAACACCATTAAGATATGTACCACCGGTTAACAGTAGAGTGACTAGAGAAGCTGGGTGTTAGATATTTATACAACTGTTTAAATTGTTAACAAACATTGTCTCTTGTCACAGTTTTATTACACGGCACACTCCAGTCAGGGACTCCTTCCCCGACAATGAATGTGGCGTACAATAAAAACACATTTTATCTTTAATATACTACAGATTCTTTTAAAGTGGGCCTCCAACCTGTCTCGCACCCAACCTCCACAAACACCCTGTGTCACAATGGACTACGAACCAGGCCGGTGTGTATCAATAAGATATTTATTAATTTATTATTTAATGAAAAAGGAAAATCAAACAATTTCACAGCCACCAATGTTGCGGTAACATAAAATGCACTAATCTCTACCAAACAATTAGGTTCAGATATCCTATCACAGTTCACATGGATCTTAAATGGCAAAACAGGAAAAAGAACAATTTTACTATGTGATAGCACCAACGGTTTAGCACTCCCCCTGCAACACTCACCCCAAAACATCAGCCTACATTTGATTCCTTTGAATGGAAGGCAGTCGTAAGGAGCAGGAATAGAGAGAAAAAATCGGATTTGAAGTAAAGCCCACCACCACAAGATAGGAAGTCAGCAAAGAAAGTAAAAACCCGCTTTTGGAGCAAAATGGAAGAATGGGATCTTGATTGTTACTCACAAGTGCTAGGGGACAGAATGAAAGGAAATTCGTATTGCTTACACTTTAGGAGATAGGGAAAGTTTAAAGAACACTAATCAGCACACCAGGGTAAAAGTAGAAATGAAATGGGAAAATCGGTTTTCGGAGAAAGCAAATGCAAAAGGGAAAATAGAGTGGCAAATGGAAATTCGTTTTACACGGGTTTACAATGACAGGCAGGTTAGGGAAGGGGTTTAGCTTTAAAATAGGAAATCGGTTTTCAATGACAAGGACAGAGGCACATAAGAGGTAGACTTCTAGGCAAAAGGGATTGCTCTCAATGGAACCACAGTTTGGGGTTCAATATGACAGACGCAGATGGGAATTTGTTCAGTAATGCACACAATACACGGACACATTCGGTTTTCAGTTACAAGTAGACTAATTCTTTTCAGGCAACACTTTAAAGACTATAGTAATTAAATAAAGACACCAGGGACAAGATGGTTGATTTTGAATTTCCACAATCTTAAACCGTGAATCTCAAATAGGGGAATTAATTGATTTACTTAAGAAAAATACTAAGGATTTATACAGACAACAGAGAGGTTTACCAAAGGGCCATATGCTAACATGCACAGGCTAATAACAGATTCTTCTATGAGAAGGTGACTGAATTACACTGTCAATTTGGGGTTTTCAAAGGGGTTTTCAATGGGGTTTTCACAGGGTTTTCAATGGTGGAAATATTGGATGCAATGCTACAAAAAGGAAGGGCTTATGGAATTTAGAGCTGGGGTTATTTGCTACTTACAAAGTAAGCCTTGGCTTGGGATTCTGGAAAGCCAACAGGATCTCAGGACAGTCTGGACAGCTAGGGCAAGGGGTCTGGTCACTGCACTCTCCAAGATGGTAAGGTTCAGCCGCCTTCTCTCCATCCTCCTTCTCCTGTCTCCCTGGATTCATGTGTGTCTCTGTCCTCTAACCTAGTGCAGTCTGTGGGATATATTTACCCACTCAGGAGTACTTCCCCACATCACCAAGCTGCACTTCAACAGAACCAGCAAAATGGCTGCGCTGGCTCCTGTGGGCCCCATTGCCTCACACCAAAACTGGGGTTTGCAGCGACAAAAGGAGTGCTGCACTGTTTTGCCAAGCACCATTGGGTAAGATGGAACAGGAAGCACCCAGAGGAAGGCTACTAGGGTGTGTTCTTGTTTGTCTTAAAGAAATGGAGTGAAAAAGCAGTGCTGCTTTGCTTCAAGCCCAAAGTACCTATTGAACAAGGGAATATTTCACCTTTAAAATGATGCCGCTCTGATGCTATGTTCCCTTGTTTTTCATCAAACCACTTTTATCAAAAACACCCTGTCATGCCCAGCCATATTCACATTGAGATGTGTTGACTGCTTCCTCACAAAGATGTTATTAGTGCCTACTTTTGAAGATATACATTTGTGACCTATATATTGACATATATATTTTGAATGTTTACATCCCAAGCTGGGACCAACAGAGAGCGACTGTGTGGCTTGGTACTTTTACCTAGCCTTTTGCTACACGTGGATTTTTTGAGTCAGGGTGTCTCCAGACTCTTCTCTGTCAGCTCCTGAACACTCTACCACTAATTTTTTGAATTAGTAGAATTTTCAAAATAATTTTTGAATTTCAACATAAGGTGGTTAACACAGTGGTGCCCACTCATTTTTGCTTTGCTACCTTTTCCCTCCCTTTGTGAGACACACAGTAGTGGAGGCACACAGACTAAATATAATATATCACACCAGCATGTCATTTGAAGATATTGAAGGACTTTCAACCAAATGTGCCGAGACCGTAGGGTCCTCCACAGAGGAAGCTTCAGCCATTCTAAAATTGAAAACATCAGTGAAACATCGATTGGCACACATGGTACCACAACTAAAGATCCAGCTAAACTGATTAAACAATTGGAATATTGAATAAGAAAGGAGATCAATAGGAAACTTCATGCAATCACATTGGGTCACTATTTCAAGAATCAACGTATCCCTAGAGGTTTACGAATCCAGCTTCGCCCTACTTTATGCAAAGAGAGCAAAGAGTTTGTTCGCAAATGGGAGGCCATTTTGAATAAATGCTTCTTGGATTTGATTCTCCTAACCAAGAATTATCCAAGAATTTAACATCTCTCAGTACTGAAATCAATGAAATTGAAAAAGAATTAGTAGGATCACTAGGGAAAGAGGAATATGATGTGATTTTGGTAGACATCAAAACCAAATTAGAGGATTGCAAGACTGAATTGGAGCAAAAGAAAATCAAGAAGTTCAAACATGATACCTACGACTACATTAATGAAGAGGTGTATACGTGGATGGACAGATACGGACCAACTATAAAAAACCATACAAATATACATCAGACAACACATCCAGTTCTGACTCAGAAGCACAGAGAGATTTTGAATCCACCACAGATCAAACAACAGATACAACAAATCGCACAGATAGTCCAACAAGCTTCGACTTTGGCTTTTTTAGGTGCATTCCCAAAAGAACCCACAGGGGGAGGAGGAAACCAAAGAAATAAACCCCAAACAAGATTACAATTAAGGAAAACTTATTGATCAACATTTCACACAGACTGTTAACAAGATCAGAAGAAGAGATTTTACAGAAGGGACTCAGTTTTGTCCCCACATACGGAACCATTCTATTTGATACCAAGATCGAGTTATACAAATTTGTCAGGAAACTCAAACTTAAAGTCTTCTTTGATGAATTAGACACACAAGAAAGATCCATCGAAACTGTTCCTGATTACAAGGAATTTCGAGCCAAGAGTGGCTTTATACCACCAGTCACAGTACCATCAATAGACATATTTCAGAAGCCTGTTACTAAAGACCTGGAAAGAATAAGCTACAAATCACCTCCTCATAAAAATCTCAAACCTCACGAGATGCAATTGATTAAGGATCTTTACAGCAACAAAAAAATCACGATACGCCCAGCTCATAAAAGGGGTGCATTAGTCATTATGAATACCATTGATTATGAGGTAGAATGCAGAAGGCAACTACATGATCGCACAATCTATGTCCCTTTAGATCAAGCCCCTACTATGTCAATTAAATTGAATCTGGAAATGTTACTTGAGAAGGCCATGGAACTTGAATGGATCAATGAACACACTCGCAAATACTTGAATAACCAACATCCAAGGATTCCCAGTTTCTATACCATACCCAAAATTCACAAAGATCTAATTAAACCACAGAGAAGGCCAACTGTGGCAGGTATGAACAGCATCAACCAACCTTCGGGTATTTACATCGATTTCTTTTTACAACCGTTGATACAGAATACCAACACATATATCCGGGACACCACGCACTTTTTGCAAAAATGTAATACTACTCCTTTCAAACAAGATTACTTAATGTTCACCATTGACGTTAAAAGTTTGTAAAAGTCCATACCACACAATCTAGGAATGGAAGCTGTAGAGTGGATATTACTGCAAGCACCCAATATCCAAGCTAAGAAAGAATTCATACTTACTCTTTTACAATTCATAGCAGAAAACTCGTATTTCCAATACAAAGATCAGTTTTTCCTACATATCTCAGGTACATCAATGGGTGCCATTATGGCACCCACATACACAAACTGCTTCATGCATAAATATGAGATGGATCATGTACTTAACAAAAATGAATGGAGTAAGAATATCCACCTTTGGGTACGTTATATCGATGATATTTTTGGAATCTGGAAAAGCACTGAATCTGAATTTAATATCTTTTTTGACTACCTCAACAACAACATTGACAGCAGAATTCAATTCACCAAAGAAACATCTAGCAGCATGATCACTTTCCTTGATGTAAAGATAGAGAACAAAGAGACAGGTTATAACACCACTCTCTTTTGTAAAGTTACAGACCATAACAATTTGTTACATCAATTTAGTTTCCACCAACCAAACCTACTAAAAAACCTACCATATAGTCAGCTACTACGAGTAAAGAAAATCGTTAGTGATCCTGAAGATTACCTATTACCTATTGCAACAGACTGAGATGAAAGACAAGTTCCTGGCAAGAGGATATAAGAGAGTTGAATTGGGTTCAGCTACCCAAAGGGTGAATGTTTTGGACCGGGATGCACTACTAGTAAGCACTCAGAAAACCAAGAGAGAACTCAAGTCTCCTGTATATGGGCCTGATCACGACTTGGCCGTTACCTCCGGCGGTATTACCGCCGGCGGTAATAGCCCTGCCGCCGAACTCTCCGGCGCTAATAGCGCCGGATCACGAGTTCGGCAGTAAAGTAATTCCCCATTCCCCATTGAGCCCATTCGGGAATGCCCCATTCCCCATTGGGCTCAATGGGGAATTTTTGCGCTCTTACCGCCGGCGGGCGAATTTAAGGGTTACCGCCGAAGTCGTGATCAGGCCCTATGTCTCCAAATTTTCTATTCAAAGCAATAGAATTAAAAATACCATTAAAAAACACTGGGGTATTTTAAAGAACGATATCAGAGTACAACATTTGTTTGACGAACTACCAGTTTTTGCCTGCCAAAGAAGCCGGAACTTACGTGATGAGTTAGTGAGAACAAGACCACCAATGAAAGAACCCATCACACAGCGAACTGGAACATATCCTTGTTTACATTGCATTAACTGTAATTCTGTGATCAAGGGCAATGTAGTACATCACCTTCGCACAGGCAAGAAAATCTTATTAAAAAATGAAGGCACTTGTGACAGCAGTAACATCATTTATGGAATTAAGTGCCCCTGCGGTAAGAATTACGTGGGGCAGTCTACCACAACAGCCAAGATACGCTGGAATGAGCACCGCTCATGCATTCATAATGCGAATTTAAACTCTGCAGTTGCTCGACATTGGGTCAATAAAGGTCACAGCCTAACACAGATAAGGTTTCAGATTTTGGAAGTCTTAACCAGAAATAATCCGCATGAAGATTTGGGCTTACGACTCAACAGAAGAGAAACCTTCTTGATTGATAAACTAGGAAGTTTGACTCCCAATGGTCGAGGTATCATCATCAAAAAATTGTGTTACAGTAGTGTTTTTTAGAGCAAGGTTTCTTCCATGTCTATTATTTACTTTTATTTTATGTTTATTTCTATCTCTTCATACCACACACGACACTACAATTCCCAAAGCGTTATATACCTTTTTCAGGTCATTATACAAGTTCATCCACATAATACATCTGTGTAGTCCGCGATGCGCTGTTCATAACGCGCCGCGGCTACGTGCAAGAAAGTAGTGCCGTAGTCATGACAATGGACTAACAGGAAAGCCACAGGCTTCACAAACGCGCATTGCTAGCGGCAGCACGAAGACAGAAGCTGCATCCCCACCGCCAGGTGGGTTTCAAGTAGAGCGCTCATCTCCCTATTTTCCATTACATGGAATACGGCCACATGGCACTTACACATTATTTTCTTGTTCTACAGAACATATAACAGTGGGGCAGTGGGGCACTACCTGCCGCCTGCATATAGTTTAAAAAGCGGCAACGTTGATTTAACACGTCCACACAGCATACTTCAGGAATTTTCCTGATTTGCACAGGGTCAACCATTGCATAGGTAATTCATGTTCAGACATCTTTTCTACTTACCACGAATCACTCACACTTAACTAATTTGCCTTTTTCACCATTTCTTTCCGGCACGTGTACTCTGATGAGGTTTGACAACATCTCAACATGGTATGTTCGGTTATTTTACATTTTGTATTCTGTATATTGATTAATGTTACTTTGATGATTTAACTGTATCATGAAAGACTCGCCCTGATGAAGAAGGAAACTCCGAAATGCATTGGCAAATTGAGTCTAATTGTATAGATGTGTTAGACTGCTTCCTCATTAAGATATTATTAGTGACTACTTTTGAATATATACTTTTTCGATATAAACTTGTTACAAAGAATCAAGGCACAAACTCATCATTCATTATTTTTTTTGAATCTGAAATTTCATCTTTTTACAAAATAAATCACATTTGTGACATATATACTTTGAACTTTTACATCCCAAGCTGGGACCAACAGAGAGCGACTGTGTGGCTTGGTACTTTTAGCATTTGCCTGACTATTAGGTGGTTTTGTGTTTTGCCTAGATTCCTATAATTCCATTTTATGGATGGGTGGCAGGTCATACTATGGCAGTGATTTTGTGGTGGAATCCTGTAGTTCCTTTGTGTCTCACTGGGTTGTGAGTTGTTCTCTATCTTGTGGTAAAGGTAAAAGTAAAAGTAAAGGTGGTCTTCTGTAGTCTGGAATATGTTAAGGATGTTTTCTATAGTGTTGGTATGAAGTTGGTGAAAGCAGTGCCTCTGTATTTATTTTTGTCATGGCATTTTGATTCCATTACCATGTGATTTCTAGATCAGCAGATATTTTGTGGTTTGTAGTGAATGATTTACGGTTTAAGGAATTCTACCCATTGACCATGCAGTGCTCTGTGTGTGATGTAGAGTGCCTCAAAATGGATCCTTGTATTCCCTGGTAGCCAGCGGAAGCTTCTCAGAGCTTGGTTGATGTGTTCCCTGCTGTGTTTTGGATACATTGTAATTTCTCATTGAGTCTGGCCTACCTAAGTATAGGCTGTTAGCACAGATGAATTTTGAGAGATTCATGGAAATTATGTGAGGGTTCTCTACGGGAAGTTGAGATATAGCATGATACATCCTATTGAACATAAGCAGTAGAAGCATATGGATGCTTTGGCGTTGACTTGTGGTTGTATTGTGAGTCCAAGAGAATTCCAAGATTTGTTATTGCTACTGTTGATTTTTCAAGTCTGCTTCCCATTTCTATAGGCCAGGAAAGTGGTGTGCTCAGTCCATTTTTGTGAGGGTGGATCATGATTTCTGTTTTGTTTGGGTTATGCTTCAGGTTGGCATTGGCCATCCATATGTATATCTCACTAAGACCATTAGTTGTATGAGTTGATATCTGTTGCAATCTTGAAAATTAATTGGGTGTTATCTACTTTATTGTAACATGTTAGCATTCCTTTTTATTTAGTTTCATAATGGGGAGATGTGTATATGTTGAAAAGAAGAGGCTAAAGACTTGATCCTTGGGTGATGTCACAAGTGATGGTTCACATTCTTGAGATGAGAGGTAGTAGACGCTTTGTTTCATAGATGCTTCTCGTTGCAGTGTGGTGTAGTCAATGCCAAATTCCCGCCATTTCTTATCTATTATGTTGTTGATGGTGGCAAAGTCTGAAAATATGTTATTGGCAGCATTTATTTTTAGGTCATCCCAGATGGAGAGAAGTGCTGATTCTGTTTGTGTGATTGGTCGAAATTTTACCTGATATTGGACCATTAGCCACTTTCAATACACATGTTTCAGTATTTGTTTCTCTATGTAACTGTGCTCTAGCAACTTGAAGGGTCTTTTTGTGCTAGATGGAATTACAAATACAGATCTCAGACCAAATAATCGGAAAGACACCAGGAATATGGCAAAGTACTACTTTATTCTCATTTAATAAATCAGGGAGAAATGACAGCCATGAGGCATGCACACGCACACCTTAGCTTGATTACATAGAGGTCTTATACCCCAATAAGCATCACCTATGACATCATTCTATGTGGCAAAGTATAAAACCTATTGAGTGAAGGGATTGGTTAAGGGAACATATTTATGTAGAGAACATATACAAATTAATACATCATTGGCTGCCTCTGTCTGTGGGACACACCTTGAACTACCTCTTAATATGTATAATACTGATTAGAGTGGAGAAAATACCAGCAGATTGGTCTACGCAACATTGTATGAGGTGGCCCCTTAAACCCACTGATTGGTTGGCATGCTAATCCAACCTTCGACTTATGGCTCTTTAGCAGCACGCACGTGAAACAAAGCCTAGGTGCTTTGAATTGCATCACATTACTCCCCGTTCTCCCAATTAATCCATCATCCTTCATCGGTCAGCCAAAAGTCAAAGTCTTCCATCTGTAGTTGACCTTGCAGCCAGCTCACTGTCCTGGAACATTTGAGGGAGTGTGAGCACACGACTATCTTCGTCTGAGCTCTAATGAATAACCCTTGTCTTCGACTTCTAAGTCACATGTGAAGAGACCACGAATGTGTTCATTTCAGCCTCTTATTTACTGTTATTTGATACAATTATGTAGGGTGCTGTTGCTCCTCTTAGCCTATAGAGACTTGCTCACAATACCTTACATAGACTTCATACACTTTTAATTGTCCAATACTTTGGCTGTTGCAGGTGTTTTCTTATCCTGGTTAACTCCCCTTGTGCCTTGCAATTATTCCTTAAAATAGCATCCTTGATCCTAGGCCAACATATCCTTCCTGTTGTTCTGCACACATAGTTTTCCAGCCTCTCCTCAGTTTACAGCCTTGGTCTATCTCAGAGTTAGCTTGGTTGAATTTTACAAGAGCCAGCGTCCATTTTCCTATCATGGCCGTCCATGCCACATTATATATTCCTCTATAGCAAGCCTCTATATGTTTCTTTTCTACTTTGCGTTACTGCTTATTTAAGGTTATTGACCAGTAAGTTACTTAATCTTCTTTGTATTTACTTTAACTTAAGGTACATATTTCTCTTAGTGCTTCAGTTACATCATCACTCTTAAGTATTTTCATATTGTTTCAGCATAGGTTCATGTATTCTCTTTATGACAACATTCTGCGCTTGTCAGTTTTCACTTTAGCGTTCCATGATGTCCATAGGTGCATGCTGACACCCTTCCATGCGGCACCCAGGATAAACGTGTCCACCTGCTCCTCTACATAACCTTCAAATATTTTAGCTGGAAAGGGCAAGTTGTGTACGGGCCCTTATTTAATCAAGTGTTGAGGGCATTGTTAATTGTATCTGAAGTAGCTGCATTGGTGGCTTGCTGGATGTTATTGATTGCGTTCCTCAATTGGCCCACAATGTCATTGCAGGGCTCCTGGGAAGGAATGGTGTGCTCTTGCCTGAGGCAGGGTTTTTCATCTCCTTGATGGTTTTTAATATTTATTTTGTGGGTTGGTCCCTGTTGTGTAGTGCAGTTTATTGGCTTTTAGCACAACTGCTACTCTTACATGTAAGCTAGCAGTCAAGGTGTGTGCTCATTTTCATAAAGGTGTGTGCTCATTTCTATGAAAAGCACACATTAATTTGCCCCAAACATTTGCATGAACTTAATTCGATGTTCATTCATCCTTCCTTTCCCTGTAGCGAATTCATTGAACACTCATCCTCATCTTTTCAAAACATATGTGACAATATTACCCCAGTGGGGCATTAACTCAATTTCAATCCATCTGTGAACAATATAAAGCTGATATTTTTGAAGCAAAAAAACTCTTTCTTCAGTTAGAAATAAAAAAGAGGATAGCACACCTAGAAAGCTGTCTCAAATACTTAAATCCCCAACAAATCCCCTATGAATAAATGTAGTGTTTCCATTTCACAGGATCATTGCGTGCCTTTAAATGATTTCTTTATCTCCAAAATCACAGACATTTAATCCCATATAGCTTCTTCTTTATCTACCGAACATGGCCATAATTATGTTAATCATTTCTCTGTTTTACAAACAGATTCGGCTGTTCTTTTTAACTTTACTATGGTGTTATTAGACAAGATCACCAGACTACTAAGAAATCTTCACCCGACTTGTCGATCAGAAGACTCTCTTCCGGCTATCTCAGCAGTCACAGCCCCAATCACACAATATTTTAACAAATCATTAGTATAAGCCTGTGTTCCTCTCCATTACTGACAACAATCTCCCTAGATCGCTTGATTTTGAATATGGCTCCCCTGGTTATCCAAAGCTTTAGGAGAAGTAGTTACTTCACAACTGCAGCCTTTCAGAGATTTTGGATGATTTTCTGTCTGGTTTTCGCCATGATAATACGACGGAACTGACTCTCCTTTCAGTTTGGGCTGACATCTTGCAAACAGCCTACCAAGGTGAATTAACTCTCCTGGTGATGTACAATCGGTCACCTGCTTTCACCACAGTAGATTATGAAGTCAGATCTGGCTAAAATCTCAACCTGTGCTATAAAATGGTTCTCTTCCTTTTGGTATAACAGCACTCAGCAAGTGAGATTGGGAGTCACATTTAGGTTCCCCAGGGCTCCTCTCTTTCCCTATTGCTCTTCATCATTTATATCAGATATTTGTTTCATATATTCAAAATCTTGGGCTGAATTATTATGATATGTAAATGACAGCCAAGCATATATTAAAGCAAAGTGTCCTGACACCACTTATAGTAAGTGTAATACCTGCCTAGAAGACGGAGATTCTTGCATGCAGATAAAAACAGTGGTTAATATTCTTGGGCCAAAACATAAACTAGAGACATCCACAAACATCTTTCCCCTACCAATCCTGTTCCATATCCCCATGTCTTTTTCTGATGAAGTCAGAAAGGTAGGTTTCAAATAGCAAAATTACCTGTATCTGAACATGTAGATTATTCATCTATCAACACCTTCTTTCCTTAAGCTTGGGCTCTTGCGTAGTCTTCATTGAGAAAGAAGTCCTCCCAGGAGTAGTCACATTCCTTATTAACTCCACGCTCAATTATTGCAATTCTATCTATCTGGGTATTCCAGAACACCAGTTTCAGTGAATGTGAAAAGTTCAGAACTCAGCTGTTCCCCTGATTTTTTAGTTAGCACACTATGACTCTGTCACGCATTTTCATCACTCATTGCATTTATATATCCCTTTTATTATTATTTTTTTTTTATTGTGGTCTTTGTTGAGCGCGGCCCTAGCTTCGAGAAGCCGGGAGGATAGCTCAGGGAAAGCGCGCTCGCCTTGGAAGCAAGACGACGCAGGGCATCACAAGTTCGATCCCTAGGTCCGTGCTTAGAAACTTCTGGGTATTAAGCGTGTTATAAATAACCAATTAAAATGACAACAGAGTGCTCTCTTCATTCCGGGAATAAGCGTCTTTTGAAGGTGTCCAAATCTCATTTTAGATTTGGAGGTGATCGCAGATTTGCTGGTGCTGGTCCCACGTTTGTGAAAAGACCTTCCTTGCTTAGGTCATTTGATAATTCTTTCAATTCTGGAAAACATTGGAATCCTTTATTTTTGAATTAAATACTTTCCAATGTACATTTAACTGTGTTTTCTTCAGGGCGCCTTCATACAGTTCAGTCGGACTGCTGCACCATACAATTATCTTTCATCAATGAATGTGGCCAATTGATTGGTTTTCCTTGATTTGACCCATAAAGACTCATCATTGCTGCATTACACAAAACTCTAATAAGTGTAGAAATTTCACATCAAAGCCAAACTCTGTCATGAAGTGGACCAGACAGGGCCATTGCTCTCCATCTAAATCCTCCTCAGTGTCTCATTGTCGGTGTAAACAACACTCAGACTACCACACAACCCAGGAGCAATGTCTATGACGTGCACCAGCCTTCTCATGTGGTCAGCTGGCGGATGTTTGAGAGATTAAACCTACCTCATCTGGGTAAATAATTTATCAAGGGACCACCCGACCTGAACAAAACATTTGTCAGAATCTGCATGATAATGTTGAACAGGAAACTTAACCAGAAACGACTTCATGCAGAGGAATGAATGGTTGTAACCCTTATGGTCCCAGCCCTATTTCATTGAGGGAGTTTGCCTTGGTCAAAGAAGGTGTTGTAGAGTTTCGTAATATGCAGTGTCAACATTCTTTAGCCCATATAACTTGTCATTCTCGAGTTGTATGTGGTATTTGCCAGTTCCACCTCAATGATTGTGAGGACAATGTGGCAGAAATACTGGGGAACGAGATGCCCCGAAATAATTGGTGATATCAAATAGAAGAGGATCAAACAGAAGGACTGACCGCTCAGGGGGCATCGCCACTTGGGGTGTGTTCATAGCCCCTGCGTGTCTTTCCATTTGTTTCTTCTAGATCAGGGGTAAGATCATCAAATCTTTGCTGCTGTACAACAGGGGAATGGCGCCAATTGGTTTTGCCCCCATCTGTAGCATCTAAAAATGGTTTCAATAGGGCATAAATGAAGTAGACTGTTTCTAGCATATGTTTTCTAGGTAACAAACAAATACATTTAGTAAATACATTTTTTATGTTCCTCGGAATGCATAGTAACAAACACAGTACTGGGCCTGATTCACAGAACGTTTTCCCATGGGATAGTGCCATTATAAAACACTTTGGTGAATTTGGCCCAGCGCAAAAGGTTTTCGTTAATGTAGATTTGGAAAATGCCTGTTTGCTCCAGGCTTGGGAAGATAGCTCAGGGGCAATGTGCTCGCCTTGGAAGCAAGATGACACGGAGCAACCCGGGTTCGATCCCCGGGTCTGTGCATTATAAATAACGTATCAGATCATATCATACCTTATTACCAGCACAACTTGTGCATAACGATTGATTCTTAGCACTGGTGCAAATGTTAGCTAACCTGGCCCCTCATGTCTAAATGTGTTCCCTGCAACCAGAAAGTTTCATGCGTACAAATAACGCCTGTGCTGTAAGGATTTCCATCAACTAGTGGTTTGCTTTGATTAGATGAAAGGGAATTCTCCATGAAGAATGTCTCCGGTGTGGTGGTTCACTCGAATATCGCTAGTCTTTGACTTTTCCATTTCTTGTTTCTCCTTCAGCGAGCGCCTTTCATTGGCCACTGCTTGGAGGACAGCTTTCGCTGGGTGCTCATGCCTTTGAGGGCACTCATCAACGTGTTGTTTAGTTGCATAGTCTACTAGAGTTTGTCTCAAGTTTTTGTCTCAGGTTATTGGCTTGTCGCTGTGTTTTGTGCTTCGAGCACCTAGGGAGTCTAGTCAGTCCTTCGCTTGTCATGTACGTTGGGATGCCAGCATTTTTGGCGATCACCCATACTGGAGTCTAGCTCCGAAAGGATCCTGTGAGTGCGAGTGAGAATGGGCCAGGTGGCACAGGCAGTGATATGTGTTGCCTCTGGTGGTTGGGTGATGAAGCCTCAAGGCATGTTGTCCGCAACAGTGAGCTGTTTTGGGGTTCTGACTGTCCCCGCGACCTGTCAGGGACTTAATGCGAGTCGCTGCCCCTCACCAGTTGATGTTTAGGGAGGCTTGGTAAGGCTCAGTGCAGGGTCCGGACAATGGCAGAATCGTCATTATTGGGTATGTATGCTGACATCAGGATGATGTCTTGTCCCATCAGAGTGCCAAGATCTTCCCTCTGTGCTGGCAATGAGGTTTTTAGAAAGGGGACCTTCTCGTTAATATTGTTGTCCCTCTCCTTTTCTCCATTTCCGCCGCAGGGCTACAGTAGCAGTAACCTTTCCAATGTTTCACTATTTCATTACTTTCTCCTTATTTTAATAATTTCTCCTGATTTAAACGCATCTCTTGAGTGCCACTTCCAAGTTCCTCTTCCTCACATATTTGTATTTACATTTATTTGAAGAACAGGGATGTCAATTGTGAACAGAAATGACTTACAATAACACAATTACAGGCATTCCCACGAGGGATGCCTGTACAATATTACAAAGATGAGGACAAGTGGTGAATTATTTTATGAGGGTATAAAAAAGTGGAACATATAACAGGGACAAAACAAACAGAAACAAAAACATAAAACAAAACAGGTGATTTACTAAAGTACAATTAGCCTAAAGGGGCAAGTGCTTCTAACTAAAGAAGAGTACTATTTAAATAAACAAAATTACATTATTAAGGATCATCAGATGTGGTGGGGTCAGGTGGGAAGAATGGGTCAGAGGGCGGGGTAGTTCCCTCTTTGGCAAGTAAGTGAAGTTTAAGACGATCTTTGAGGAGATTCACAGTTAGGCTGGCTTTGATTGTTAAGGGCCGTGGGTTCCAGTGGATTGTGGCGAGTAGGGAGAAAGAGTAGGAGGAGGCACAGGGAGGGTATGGGTTGGTGCGTTTGAGTGCAGAGGAAGATCGGCGGGAACAAGATGGTGAGTAAACTGTGATACAATCAGACAGGTACTGAGGAGCAGGACCATTGATAGCTTTGTAGACTAGTGCAAGGAACATGAAAAGAGAGTGGCGTGATTGGAGAGCAAACCATCATGTTGTCGGTAGGTAGAAGTGGAGGAGGATCTGGATAGGTTGAAGGGGGCAAGTAGCAAAGATAAGGACTTTGTCTAGAAAGATGAAAGAGTAGGTAGGAAGACCCAACAGTAGGGTTGAGCAGTGGTAGTGATTAATTGTTGCAGTCGTGGGTCGCAATCAAAGAGGACCCTAAGTTTGCGAGTTTTTGGTGAGGGAGCAAGAATGCCAGGCGGAAGGGGAGTGGGAGGGGAGGGATGGCAAGAAAGTTGACTTGAACACGAGGCAGTGGAGAGCCATCCAGTAATGAATTGAAGTAAGACTGTTTGTAATCCGCTCCGAGATGGCTCAGGTGAAGGAGGGGAAGAGTAAAATACATGTCATCAGCAAAAAGGTGATAGGGAAAGCCAAAGGAGAGAGGTGGCTCGCAAAAGGAGGGCTAAGAAGGGAGCTAGAGGAGGGCTGAGAGAGTGTCAAAGATTTTAGAGGAAAAGTAGTGTAATATAATTGATGCTGTGTGGATGAGAAAATGAATCCTGCTCATGTTACTTGTTAGAAACTGCAGGGGGTAATTATTTTTGCTAGACTATTAGTTTGATATTTGTAGGCTTGATACAAATCTTTATTTTGTTTACTCCTATGTGTCTTGTGTTTTGTTAACTGGCCGGGGCATGGGGGGGAACACAGGTATGCGAAACCGAAGCAGACAAATAGTTGCCCCCACGTCACAGACATTCTAGAAAACAACAATCACGGTAGCAGGTCCCCTTTTAGCTGCCGCTGAAACAGAGGCGTTTCTTTCTTTGGAGTATGATCTGCTACCGTCCTTGTTGTTTTCTGGTATGTCTGTGACCTCGGCGAGTATGTTGCCTCGTGATTCTTTTTGCCCGAGGGAGACTGGTATAAAGAACCAGACTTTTCTGATATTTCCATAAGCACGTTTCTTTTTATCGCTTCAAAATACCTCAGCCTTTTTTCAAGCACCTTCAATGTCATGTCTTGATGGAATCACATTTTGTGTCTGTTCCATTGGGTTGAGCTTTTTTTCTTGAGTATTCCATGTCTTTCTTTTTTACAGAGAACCCAAAATGTACCTGGATCAATTTCTCTGCAATCGCTGATGTCAACAGGTAAAGCGTCTGTTACTAATTGTATAATGTGGTTAGCATTCTGGACCACAACACCCTGTATTTTCCACATTACTTTTAAACTGTTTCTTCATTATCTTGATTCATAATTCAAGCTCAAAGTACAACATGAAGAAGATGCAGGTCATCGAGAACAATGCCCTGAGAGAAGCTCTGAACATACCCAAACTCGACCATATCACGGCAGCAAGAAGAAAGATCAGCTCCCTATCTGCGAGAGGATTCACCCACAGATGTTTATCCTAGGAAGCCCCACCTTAACTCTCTCAGAAACCTAATAGATCGCCTATGCCCACCACCTCATTCAGCCCAAATTCAAATGAGCCAAAGTGGGAAGCACCAGCTTCCAAACCATTGCAGCCAAACAGTGGAACCAACTCCCTCAAAATCACTAAAAACTCTCCTATTCGTCTAAACCTCTAATACAGGGGCTGACTCACCTGCATATTGTATTAATGTATGTCTGTACCATGTGCTACATCATTTATGTCTCTCGACTTTGTATGTAACTGCTAATGAAAACGCTCATTGATGCCTTAGGGTTTAGTGTGCTATGCAAATGTAAAAATAAATAAACAATTAAAAAATCAAACAGATTCTCCATCCTTGTCAACTGCTTCAGCAATGTTAGGCTCTCTTGCTGTGAGATAATTTCCAAGTTGTGAGATCCCGAGCTCTGCCTATCTGAGACAACCACTGAGGCCACACCCACTGCAGAAGGCTGACATCTAGCAAGTTGAACATCTTCTTTTGCCAGTTTAAAAAATAGGGATCAGGTACTTCCCAGTTCAAATTCTAGCTTTCATAAGGCAATGGAGCACGCTGCATGTGTACATTCCTGCTGACTGTGATGCTGCAGCACTTGGTTTTAGGAGACACTATCTTCCCACCCAAACCCTGGCATCCTAAGCTACCATAATTGGGTTGTCCTCCTAAGTCCTTCCTCACTCTGGCTCAGTGCTTAGGAGTCAAAGATTAATTTCTGATTTTTCACACAACTTTGATATTTGTACATATTGCATGTTTATCTTAGGTAAATATGGGAAAGACAGCTGCTAAATCACGAACACCAGTGACCACATCAAAAACTGTGGTAAATGGCACGGTAAGGCCCCATACGGAAGTTAATAGCCTTGACAAAAAACATTATTCTCCAGGATTTTTCAAGATGACATGGCCAGGGCTGCACTTCAGCCTGCTCCATTTACAACTCCTGCCAGGTATTTCCTGTAGTCAAAGCAGTATAGTTTTAATTCTGTATAGAGAAAGTTTTCTCTCTTGCAGACCTAATGCATTGCAATCTCATATGTACTACTTTCAACAGCACAATGACAAAGCATGACGTCAGTCTGATTGGTCTGATGCGCCTCTTTGCAGTTTGGAGGAAGGACATTACATAGTATGTGAATGCTCAATGCAGAGGGTGCCTCCAATAAGGAAGGCCAGGGGCATGGGCAGGAAACAACTTATTTCCAGTTTGGAACGGGTCAGGAGTGGAACCTGGACGTGCTGCAATGCCTGATTCAGAACAGTTAAGGGGAGTACCTGTAGAGTCAGCAGAGGCTGAGGGGGCAGCGGGGAAGAGGATTGACAGATCCCTGTGATAGCAAAGAGGATAGGAATGAATTGAGAGAAATATTTATGGAATTTAAGGAGGTTTTTGCCAAGGATGCATATGATTGCATGGGAGTGTTGGAGGTACTATGAATGGGCCTGATAATTCCCCTAGACTCTAAGATTTTAATTATCTCTGCAAAAGACTCCAAGCATGCCAGTGGCAATCGATATTGGCGCACAAATACCAGATTTCTACCACACCCTTCTGGTAATGTGGCAACATGTAAATCAGTTAGGCCGCAATCATATGCATCCTTGCCAAAAACCTCCTTAAATTTCATAAATATTTTTCTCAATTCATTCTTATCCTCTTCGCTATCACGGGCATCTGCTAACAGAATTTGCTCCTCTACCATTTTTGAAAATTCTGGGAAATCCTCCAATGGAGGAACCTCTGTGCTTTCTTCCAACTGTGAGGCTGTATCTCTTTGCAGAGTTGCCACTTTTAAATAATTTGGCATATCAGCCTCCATTTCAATGTGCTGATTTCCTGTTTCATTTTCATTTAAATCAAATAATATGCAATTCTCCTGGTGGCAGCACACTGTCTCATTTGAATCATAAGGGTATAAAGACTGAATTTTGAACATCCCTTTGGGTTGAGAATCCAGGGACTCTGGCAACACCATAGCCAGAATTGTTGGAAAAAGGAGGGTATGTAGGGATATATTCATGAATGACATATTTGTGCAAACAACAGCACATGTGTGCAGAGTAAAAGGGAAGCAAAACTGGGGTTTCATTGTTTAGTATGTAAATACAGTTTCAAATGGGTGCTAGGGGCAGCTTTTTAGCAACAGGCCAGCAAGCATTAATTTTGGAAAAGCATTATTTTTAAAAGGATTTAGTAAACGTTTTTCTTTTCAGCAACAAGCCAGCAAGCATTAATTTTTGGAAAAGCATTTAGCCAAACCAGTAAAATAGGTTTAGTTTCAGAAGCATTTAGCACAATGTGCTGTCATTTTAAAATGCAGAAATGTACATATGTACAGATGGGGTGATTTTCTCTGTGTGGATTGATCCGTGTTTCCTAAATAGTCTGTGCTCATAGGGAATAGCATCAAAAGCCTCAACAGATTTTGCTGAGAAATAGTTTTTCCTCTTTATTCTTGTTATCAGCTCCACAGATCTCTTCTTTCTTAGGTGAGCATATGTTTTTGGAAAACTGTCAAGGTTTAAGTCACTTTTCGGAATTACCAATGCCGGAACATGAACATTCACTAGTTAGCATCATCCTCCCCAATCCTTAGGTAGCCTCATATATGCTTTAGATCCACAAGCCCAATAATGATCCATGATTACTGCTGTTCCAAGTATCATTCCTGGCACATTAAAGATTCGACCACAGTTCTGATTCTCTCCAACCTTTCTTGTACCATTATTTCTAAAGCACAGCTTTGCACTTTCCAAAGGTACTATCTGTAAGGGTCCTTCCCTGTCTTCAACCCAGGTCAGAGTTTAGCAAGTTTTGGCAATAGTGGCTTACAACCATTTTGCACTATGTCAATGGTTGGTTTGTGGAAACCAATGACCACCCAGACTCTGCAGAGAACCACTCCTTCTTCCCATCCATCTGGCGATAACACTGACCCCAGATCTGCATTTGGCCTCTGTTCTTTCATCTACAAATCCTCCAAGTTGAACATCTTCTTTTGCCAGTTTAAAAAATAGGGAGCAGGTACTTCCCAGTTCAAATTCTGGCTTTCATAAGGCAATGGAGCACGCTGCATGTGTACAGTCCTGCTGACTGTGATGCTGCAGCACTTGGTTTTAGGAGACACTATCTTCCCACCCAAACCCTAGCATCCTAAGCTACCACAATTGGGTTGTCCTCCTCTGTCCTTCCTCATGCTGGCTCAACGCTTAGGAGTCAAAGATTCATTTCTGATTTTTCACATAACTTTGATATGTGTATACATTGCATGTTTATCCTAGGTAAATATGGGAAAGACAGCTGCTAAATCATGGGCACCAGCGACCACATCAGAAACGGTGGTGTCAGTTGCTTTGTACCCTAAACACCGCGATCAGGGGAGAAATATCTGTTTATACACCTCATGAAATGTGTCTCACGGTGCTTAGTCGCTGGGCCTGACATAAAGCGATTTTTGTGCCCCTGTGCAGAGAGGACCTGATGTGGTCTGCTTTATTTGGGGGAATCGTCAAGACAGATTTTCTTATGGTTGCTCCCTTTCTTTAACAACACACAGTACCATGGAAGGGAAATATAGCTAGAAAAATTCTGAGCGGCTATGATTAATTCAAAGATTACCAGCCATTACTTTATGATGTGTATGATACAGGTCTCAGGATGCACATGATACCGCAGTCATTCAAAGCATCTGCTGCAGAAGGCTGGCCCGCTGTGTTACAGACCAATAACCAGCAAGGACGATTGAAATGCCTGCTGCAGGGCCCTTGATTCAAGGATTCAAGCACATGTCACAGGTCAATTACTATGGCTGTCTGGAGCAATCGCTAGAACCTGTGCGTTGTTTTTGTTTTTAAAAAACGGTCTCCTGCGTCACCCCTTGGCCAAATATTTTGTTACAGATCAGCTCATTCTCTATGAATATCC
Organism: Ambystoma mexicanum; assembly: GCF_040938575.1. Classification (NCBI taxonomy): domain Eukaryota; kingdom Metazoa; phylum Chordata; class Amphibia; order Caudata; family Ambystomatidae; genus Ambystoma; species Ambystoma mexicanum. Next base: position 470,611,036 of record NC_090935.1, on the reverse strand, counting down.
CTGTCGCCTTAACTACGAAAATTGCCGGAGTCCTTACAAACAGGCCATATAATGGCAGTAAAAGCTATACAAAAGCATCAAGACTTCAAAACCACTGGGCATTACTGCAAGGTGGAAAGGCCAAAGACCACTGCCCGCCCGACTCCTAGATTTAATGCAATGGGCAAAATTTCAGCCTCCCGGCTTCACCACATTGAGTGATCTTAGCCAATTCACCATCTTCCAGCTTTCGCAAGTACTCCAAATCACTGTAAGTTGAAAGAGATTGGAAAACAACTACATGCTAGCGGGCTAAGTGAAGTCAAGACACTGGGCCTCATTACACAGATGGCGGTATTAGCACATGGACCATGCCGGTAAAATACCGGCACCGCCTTGGTGGAAAGGGGAATTACCACCCCATTCCAAGGTTGGCGGGGCGGTAATTCCCCCTTCCACCACTGCCCTTCCCCATTCCCATTTTTGCCCCATAGGGCATAATGGGAATGGGGAAGGTGCTAATTACGGCACCGCAATTTTGTGGTGCCGTAATTAGCACCAAGGTCCCTTAGCGGGTTGGTTTTTAACGCCTGCAAAAAGCAGGCGTTAAAGCACCAACCCGCTAAGGGACCTCATAGTAAGGCGGTAATGGTTAACGGTCACCATTACCATTAACGGTGACCGTTAACCATTACCGCCATCCGTGTAATGAGGCCCACTGTATTGGCTAGACTCATCACCAAATACAAGCCATGCTTCTAACATGCGTACTGCCTAGTTTTCCCATGCAGTCTTACTAGCACTTCATCCGGAGCAGAGAAACACCTCTCAGTATACCTACCTCTGGCCTATTGGCTTTGTCAGTGATGTCTACTGGTAACGTGCCTCTCTTGTTCAGGTGCAGGTAGGATACCTGCCCGTGATCCTGGAGGTTTAGTTTCTGATTCTGAGAGAATAGTGCTCTACAATATGATAGTAACAGGGATGCTGCTGCAAAAGGATCGCTGGCATAAGTGTCTGAGGGTATATCCCCATCATTGCCCTTTAAAAGCTTGAGACGATGATGTCATTATGATGAAGTCGGAGATGAAAACAGCGCAAGCAGTAACAGTGCCTTTAAAACTAAGACTCACAAGCTTTAGTGGTGTTTCCAAACGTAAGATATGTGTTGCTACTTTAAGCTTTGAAATTGACAGTTCTTTGTTGCCAAGTTCACAGCACTTGCCGCTCCCTTTTTGCCCCAAATGCGAGTCCTGATTAGCTCAAGGAGCCAGCCATACTTATATTTGCATTAACCCCTTAAGTGCTAAGGACGAGTATGCTCGTCCTATGTGGATAGACTTGCATAGTGCTCAGCATGGCGAGGATTGGCCTGAGGGAGGGATTGTTGCCATACGAGGCATTCATCTACTGATTTACAATTCCCTCTATTCCTACTGGACTAATGTTTATACTTCTCCAGTGCGTGGCCCACGTCTTAAGGGTCATCGCATACAGAGTTGGCAGCAATGGGTGCCCTTCCCCCTAGTCCTCGCAGGGCACGCGTTTCTACGATGGTGCCTTACGAGGTGTTCGAGGAGATGGCCTGGCATTATACTGCTATGCAATGGTACTGGTTAGTGATGTCAACCGTTATATCTATGTGGAATGCATTTATGTCGTCTCTCGGTTGGGAGGTCAAGCCATCAAACAAGGAGGTAACTCTATAAGATCTGTGTTCAATGTTATTACTTTTTTTTGTGTTTGATTGAACTTACAATTTTAAAAGAATAGTTTCCTTGCTTTAAAAGTTTGTGCCGGCTTATTATTACATTTTGATTGTGTTCCGTCTTCTCCCCCAGCATCTTTGTTTCTCCACTCCTCTTAATCTGAGTTGTGCTATCTAGTCTTTTCCCATGCAGTGCATGTCTAAAATGGCAAATGATTGACATGCGATAACCCAAAAATTTAAGGGTGGAAGGTTTTGAATTAATCTGAACCACTAGCACTACCTCTGGGAAACCTTCCACACCACCTTTTTTTAGCCCTTCTGCGCCATTGAAAAAGGGTTCAGTCATATGCACATCAGTCAGGTACTGCCACCAATGGGAGCAGCCCAAGCCGAACTGCTAGGCCAGGTCCCCTCCGCATGGAAACCTGACCTCTCTGGGTTGAACAATGTTGCCTGGCAGGAGAAAAGTTGACTTCAATAGTGATTGCTAAATGCAGCAAAACTGCTCCACTCGAGGGTTAACTGGTGACTACTTCCTAAACAAGTTTCAGGCTGCAATAGCCAGTAGAACGTGTTCTGTTGTACATTCTCAAACCCTACAGTGTGTATGGTCATTGAGCTCTTGGGATTCCAACTTTCTCTTTCAGCGGCATGTTCTGCCCATTGCGGTCCAGGCACACCAGCTGCTGCTCACAGACGTGGCTGGTCCTTCATAGGCCTCAAGCGCAATGTTGGCCAGAACTCTCCAACTGCAGGCACAATGCAAGTGCATGTCGCTACAGTGGATTAGCCATCAATGTCTAGGGTGTGGGGTTCAAGCCAGGAATACGCCCACTGGTGCGGCAGGTCTTGTGTGGTAAGGGATGGTGGTTGTGATATGATATGATATGATATTTTATTTTTAGCGCGCCCATACACAAGTGTTTCAAGGTGCAACGAAGCAAGTGAGGGGAACAAGGGGCGACAAGACAACGATTTTGCTGGGCTTAGTGACATTGAGATCGCACAAGTGCAGGTGAGAGGACATGGGAAAAGTGCCGAGGGAAGATGAGGGGGGCCAAGTGCAGGACATAGCATCAAAACATGAAGAAAGAAGACGTGCAGCCAGCAAGTGGCAGTGCAAGGTCAAGTGCAGAACAGCAGGTGACAGATAGTGCAGGTAGGGGCCTGAAATGATATCTGGCAGCCTCTGTGATATTCTCTGTGGTCCATTTATGACCATCCTTAGCTTATGCAGCCATTTTAGACGTGGCCCCTGTTTTGATAGTGTGGTGCGCTCCTGCAATGAGGCTGCCTGGGGATTCATCAATCATTGCTCTAGCGTAGGTTTGAATCACCAGATCAGGAAAGAAAGGCATCAAAGTGGCATTTTGGGAGCATGGAGAAGAGCAGTTTAAGATCCACCAGTATCTGGGAACGTGGATGGTGGAGGACGGAAGTTCCTACTTTCATGTGGTGTCTCCTAAGTTTATGTGAGGCACAAAAGAGGTTGGGGTAGCAAAGTGTTTTTTCTCTCATATTAGAGTGGAACATGGGTTTGGAGAAGCAGGTCTGGGGGCTCACGCTTGATGCATTTTGGGTGTCATAAGGCGCAGGAAGCTCTATGGTCGGGATCTCTGGTGACTGCCAGGAGGCAGCCCATGGCAGGGCATCACAGAGCACTTGTTTTTTTTTTCTACATACACGGCCTCTGTTATTCTTTCTTGGGCCCGATGTCTGCCCTAATCATTTTTAGTTGGTGTTGGAGAGCCATTCTGAAACAGGATCCCAGCAGACACTCCAGACAGGTGCAATCAAGACCATTTTCCATACACAGTGCAAGTATATGCTAACCACCTGACTGCTGTGTGTCATGGACTCATATCACATCCGTGTGGGCAGCACCCCTCTATCTTGACATTAGGTCGCCTCACTGTTTCCTCTTCTGAGTAGGTCCACTTGCGTACAGGATAGTGTGCCAGGTGCCTTGTTTCTGCCTTTGGCCTTTATTTCCATTCACCTTTCTTAGATCCCTTGCTGATGCTCTTGCTTTCAATGCCCTTTGCTGATACTGTAATAGCTTTGGGCCCTTTGTATATAACTGTGTGGCCTCTGACTTTGCCGTGCATGTTGGGTGTGTGTACTGCCAGGTGGTACAGGTTCTTGGTACATCAATTAGATGTTGGTGATTTTTCCTCAAAGTGTGGAGTGATTGCATTTGCTCAAATGCCCCCTGCACCTCAGGGCATGGGCATGCTCTTGCAAATTCGTTATTTATGCCAGGATCCCATCTTTTTTTGGTCTGATTGTTACTATGTCACCTCTTATGGCAACTTCATTGACCTGATGTGATAGCCACCTGAGTTCGAAGATTAAACCATTGATTTGGTTTAATCCCATTTGTCGGTGCACAAATCCTCCTTTTGGAATATTGTGCATTAGGTGGCTGCTATCCATGGGACAGATTCATGAAATTATTTGGGTGAAAAATAGGGTACTTGCACGCCATTCTGCGAGCAAATCCCTGTTTGGCAACTAATGGAATCGAATGCGTTATACTTTTCCTGGACTTGCGTGGAGTTCAGGATGGTTCGGCACGTCTCCATGAGCCATCGAGGGCCTTGCATGTGACTCCACGCACAGCGTGGCTTGCGCAGAGGCCTGGCAGGGGGGCAGAACGCCAGAAACGGGGAAGAACTTGCAAAAAAGTGGGCATTCCCAGGACGACCTGCAGGCAGTCACTCGCACACCCACAATTGCGTTGCACAAGACGTATTAATGGATTCGATCGCACAACCTCTCGGCCTGAAAATGGCCACGCAATTCCCTCATATGATCCGTCACCCGAAGGCAGGCGTAAGTGTACTTGCGTGTAGGATTTGCAGTGAAGGAGGTGGGGTTGCATGTTCGATTTTGGGGTGTGTGTATGCAACTGGGGTTCCGAACGTACTTAGGGGTGCACGTAAGCAGTGTAGCGGGGTGCAGGAACGGTTTACATGGGTTCACATGGAGATTTTCAGAGTTTAGACCGAGTTATGATTTTTCATATGCAGGTTATCGGGGTGCCGGGAACAGTTATGGGGGACCCTGTGCAGAGTCCCTGAAATGCAGACCTTCTTGCAGGGGACCCCACCAACTGTTTGAAGGGTGCTTGTATACGCACACGGGAGAGCGCGCAAAGGTGGCTGATCTGGCTGTTAATGCTTTGCGTGTCAGCGTTATCAGGGGCCTTTAGGCCGCGACTTGTGAATACAGTTACTTTGCACAAACAATTCCATGAATATGCAGGGTGTGCATTTTTTAATCTGTGTGCAGGCTCACGCAGTGTCCTTCTCGGTGCGCGGCCCTTGCAGGATTTCTGTGCCCATTTCCATGCATCAGGTCCATAGTGTCTCCATTATTTTGTGAGATCATGGGAACATGGGCCTATGGATCCACTATCCATTTTGGGTTCCTTTGGGGTGGGGAATGGGAGTCGGTGGGCCGGGCATCATCCAGCTTTGTTTCCAAAATATTCCTTAACGTCTTGTGGCCTTGACAGCCAATCAAAGATCAGCAAAGAAATAGAGTTGTGCTGACATTGGGCACTGCAGCCACAGCTGTTAAACAATGGCGTCAAACACCTATTGCATTTACCAGTGTTTTAGAAAAGTCCCTGATGCCATGGGGATTTCCCTGGCTGAACCTTCTCCCCTTGTCTACACTTTCAGGAAAGTGTGCACAGCTGAGAACTCTTGCATCCTCTTTTAGAATTCTCACTAAAGCTTATATCGTGTTTGTCTGAGTGTGTTTCTTTATTTGCATTGGTGCTTTTTAGAGCCAAGACACACATTTGAGCCGTTTCGTGCTGTGCAACACTAAGCATTGAGTTTATGCCAATCAATAAGAGTGAAGGTTCTTCACACGGCAATCGCTAGAAAAAAGACCACCTAAAATGCTCAGAGTCTGGCAGCTTTTCACCAGTGCCACAAAAGCATAAATATACCGACGGGCAGTGCAAAACAAAAAACTTTGCACCCTGTAGTCAATGCAAATGTTGGTTCAAAACTTCCCAGAACAATGGGGCTTTATGTGATCTTGCCCCCAAGTGTTAGCCCACTCCTCTGCCCATGAGCCTGCAGTGTTTGTTGGGTTATTTATAACGCGTTTCTAAGAGCGGACCCGGGGATCGTACCTGTGTTGCTCCATGTCGTCTTTTTTCCAAGGAGAGCACGTTGCCCCAGAGATATTCTCCCGAGTGTAGTCGTGTCACAGTGGAACACTTGAGAGAGAGGCATCAAAAACCACACATGAGAAGTTATTGTGTTGAGAGTTTGACTCAGAAAAAAGATCTGATGAGATGGAGAAGGCTTTGAGAAAGCGAGGGAGGTCCTGGTCTATAAAGATCTTCACTGCAGTAAATCGGGTGAGGCCAGGAGCATCTCAGACTCACACCTGCCCCCTTGCACCCGATTAGCCATGCCTAAAACTGGAGCAGATCTGGAGCTGCCTGGAGCTCCTGTGAGATATCTATCAGCAAGTATACGAGAATCACATGATGTGAGCCACTCACAGATGCTCCAGGCAGCTGCAGATCAGCTCCTGCGCTAGGCTTTGTGAATCAGGTACAAGGTAGCAGGTGCCATTCAGAGATGCTCCTGGGCCTTTCCTACTGTGGATGAAGTCCAGAATGGCCCCAATCTCCTGCTTTTAAAAACACCAGATATGTCCTCTGGTAGTACTTCCCTGGACAGGCTCACTCCAGCACCAGGCATACTAATCGCCCGGGCACTGATAGCATCTGTTCTAGTGGCGTGGTCCAGGCAGGGTCCCTCCTTCATAGTTTATCATACCCATAACACGATTCCCGGCTCCATCAAACAGCATTGACGCTAATAGATTGATTGCACGTGAGCCCATTTAAAGCCCCATCTGCATGGGACAATACCAGCTTTTCCATTATGCAAGAGGCACTGAGGATGGCTCTAATCATCATCATCCATCTTCGCCGATTAGTGGTCCTAAATTAAATAACACTCCCACTAAGTGCAGCAGCCTGGATTGATAATTGAAGAACTAAAGCTTCAGGCGGCAAATGAAATTTTACCGGTTTTAATGTGATTGGTGGAAATTGACAAATGCTTTCCTCCATTTCAAATGAAGGCCTTTGAAGACTGATAACCGCTGTGATTCGCGGCACGTGCATCCACTTGCATATCTACTCAGCATCCGAGCAGATCATCTACACACGTGCATGTGTTTAGTTGTAATGGATATTGCCTTGCAAATAGGGCCGTGAGCCGAGCAAGGTAATTCGGTGTGCAGTCATAATGTCGACATCAATAATGTCGACAGTCAAAATGTCGACAAATTAATGTCGAAAAACAATAATGTCGACAAACAAAAATGTCGACATTATTCGATATTTTTTCGAAATTTAAATTAGTGCATGAATAAATAAATAAATAAATATATATATGATGTGGTGAGTATGAGGGGTGGTTGGGGGGGTGTGGGGGGGTGGCAGGGGGGTGTTGGGTGAAGGGGGGTTGGGGGGGGACCCCCCCATAGTAAATACAATTTGTATTTATTTAATTATTGAATAAATAAATAAATAAATAATTGGTATGTGTTGAGTATGAGGGGTGAAAGGGTGGTTGGGGGGTGTGGGGGGGGGTGGCAGGGGGGTGTTGGGTGAGGAGGGGTTGGGGGGGACCCCCCCCATAGTAAATGATCCTTTTTTAGTTTATTTATTTATTTAATAAATAAATAAATAAATAAATGGTATGTGTTGAGTGTGAGGGGTGAAAGGGTGGTTGGGGGGTGTGGGGGGGGGTGGCAGGGGGGTGTTGGGTGAGGTGTTGATAGTTTTAAGGGCTTATAGTCATAATGTCAAAAAAAAAATGTCGACATTTTTTTTTCGAAAAAATGACTTTTTACATTATAAGTATAGGATGTCGACATTATTATTTTCGACATTTTTTTTCGACATTTTTGTCTGTCGACATTTTTTTTTCGACATTATGACTATAAACCAGGTAATTCACTGCACTAACTTCATGTATTATGTAATATCACATTTTAATATCATGCTTGATGTCTGAATCTGTTTGCTTCTAATTGCTGTAGTAATAGCTGTTATCAATACCCAATTTGATGGTACTCAATATATCGTCCTCGGGAGGATTAAGGGCTAAGTCGGTCTTTCTGGAAATTGACCCTGTCCCCTGCAGACAAAACAAAGATGTCTAGGTAGAGAACTTAACTTGCTGAGCTATCTTTACTGTAAAGGGCACGTGTTGCATGATGCTCCGGACAGGCTTTGGTTGTCTTCTGGCAGTGGGTTGCCAGGCCAACGTGAAAGCCTCTGATTCAAGCCCTTCCAGAAGTCCAGGTGGGCAGTTGGAGAGAGAGGCAGAGGGAGGAGGGACAGACAGCTCGTGGGGTCTGTTGAACCCTTGTGCCTGCTTCCATGTACCTGAATAGGCTATGAGGCTATACAGCTCTGGCCCAGCAGATACGTAGGTAGGGAGGGTGCATGATATGTTGGGAGTTGGGAAGGGGTTAGGGGAGGTGAGGAGGCAACAGCTATGGACTCTCTGTTGCCTCCTCACAATCAAGATGGCCGCACCCAGGGAAGATCCTTGGGTGGCTGGGAAAACGTGGGCACTGTGAAGCCCATGTTCCATAGTGGCGAAACTTGATTTAAAGCATAAAAGCCTTGAGTAAGGCTTTAAAGCAGTTCAATCACACCACGTCACATATTCAATAATTTGTGTGGCGAACGCAACTTGTAATTCTACCGCCTTCCCTCATTTCCATCATACAAATGCTCCAGCATTTGCGCCAGCATGGAATTTTATGCCGGCACGAATCCTCGAGATTCCTATGGGGTCCGTAGGCTTTATGCACCAGCATATAGCAGGTGGCGCATGTAGGAATCCATTGTGTAAGATTAAAATCCAACTTTGCCCAACATGCAAGCATTTAATTGTAATTGTGAGTGCCGCTTGCCATGCACAGTGGAGTGTAAAGGTGGAAGGTAAAAGGTGGCGTACACGTGTCTATGTCATCTTTTGCCCCACACCTTTGCACTCTGCCAGCCAAATAACGAAGATTTGGCGGTGGGCTGCCACCTACGTGAATGTCAACATGTAACTGTTCTCCGCCGCCAATCACTTATTTTTTTAAATGAGCTCCTGTGTGTTCTCGCCCACGCAGGGGAGTTGCTAGGTCTGGAAAAGACCCGGGGCTAGGCTGATGTCAGAACTGTTGGGACTCGGGGCTAGCTAGTCTTTTGGCTGTAGCTCCTGAGATTCTATCCAGGGCTACAACCAAAAGATCAGGGGCTATAGCCCCCTAAGCCCCCCCCCCCCCTAGCAAGGCCCCTGCGCCCACGTTTCAAGCCATCTTATTGGCTGGGCGCCCTTTCCCGAGCGTGAAGTAAGCATAATTTGAACAAAACCCAAGGAGTTTGGATACAATTAACTTTTAAGCTAAGACATTTCTTTTGCATGTTTTACCAACAGACCATCAGGCCAAGTGATGTTTATGCAAGGAATAGCAAAATGGCAAGTATTTTACGAATTCTATAATGCAAATCTTGTATGAAAAATTACAATTGTATCTGCAAGCATGCAACTTAATGTTTTATTTTAGTTCCCTTTGTCATTTTACATTTTTAGACTAATATAGTATTTCTTTTTCTCGTTCTCGTATCAGTAGGATTCAGGAGTAAATGTTACCCTTTTATTTTGTGTAGCACAATTTTACAGCAACATTTTCACCAACCAACCAGCAACATATATTTGCAAAAGCCAGTCGATGAAAATACCGGTGCAGAATTGTCCAGAATGGGTGTATTATTATGTGCCAATTGAGCAATAAATGTGTTCCTGCTCTTGAGCCAGCGTCTATCTTACTGCTAAAGGCTTCTCTTATGCTCCCTCTTTCCTTACTTTTTCTGAGCTGCAGAGTGACATGAAAACAAACCATTGTTCCTATCAACAGTGTGGAAAGGGTTGAGCTTAAACACACACACTTGTGACTCAAATGTCCTCTGCTGCTATTAGTCTCAGCATGTGAGTCATATCCAGTCAGCTCGTCCTCTTTCGTTGCTACTCAGATAGTCAGACACGTGATAATGTTTTCCCCACTCTGCCTGAGGTCTGAAAGGCATTGGACAGACTTATAAAGAGAGTAAATATGATGTCTGCTAAGTGTACTTCAGATTTTGTAAGGTCCTTTGCAGTATTGGTCCATTGGCAGATGAGGACTAAAGGTCGGGGTAGTGACTTCTGAGGTGGGCAACATCTACACTACCTGGTGCAGGAGGTTGGAATCCCTGAGCCTCTGCTGCTTGCATGGCTCTGAGCATCGGCAGGTGTATTCCTGGGCCTTGGTCCATTTACTTAGCCAGCATAACCATGAACCCATTTACCCATTTCTTGAGGGGGTTGGGGGGTTTAAAGGATGCAACGGCTCTGAGCAGAGTCATGGGGTGCTGGCGACAGGCACCCAGCTGAAGGTTTCAAATGACAGCGGATGTGGAAGATACCAGCACCCCTCAGTTGATTACTAGCAATGAATTGCCAAGGGTGGAGCTGTACTGGTAGGTAAAGACCTGCGGCCCAAGGTAACAGCCCCAGCACAGCGAGGGAAATCGATAAGAATAACTGTTAGGCAGAATCATATGCAGTACCCTTAGGGAACACTACACACAATTAAGTCTACAATTAAGTACAATTTCACCTTTGGTACAAGCCTGTACTACACAGTTATAGTGGTAGCAGTAGCGGAGCAGCCAGACTTATCTCAAGAGCAAATGAGCAGTACTAGAGATTACACAATGGACTACAATTACTGTGACTCAAACAAACACTGACTCAAGGTTTCTGGTTAAAAAATATAAGTACATTTATTTTTAAACCATCTGTTCACAAAGCACTTCACTTCTATTAAATAAAACCACACTCTAAATATACTACACACAAACAATTCCGATTGTTCAGGTCAATTCAAGGTAAGTACATTAGGATTTGACAGACCAGTGTTTCGAAACAAAGATGTTACCGTGGGTTATTACGCGATCACTTTTTGACAGTAATGACAGTTCGGTCTTACGAAAGAAAAGCTTACCCGCAGGAAGAAATGCAACCGCAGTCAAACACACTTAGCACATAGAATTAAAACAAGGGAATAATGGATAAAAATCATAGGCAATACTTTTGTCAAGGCAATCGAATCAGAGGACGGGTTCTACGAGGCAGATAAAAGTCAATAGGCCTGCGCTAGTGTCAAATGGAGCAGGGGCTCTGTTGTCAAGGATCACACGGTGAGAACAGTTCAAGATTAATGTTGCCAGGAGTACTGGATACTGTCAAAGGGTGGCAAAAGTTATAAGATGGAAGAAAGAAAGGACAAGCCTTCGGAAAGGAAAAGGGTTCACCCCGATTCCTCAAGGTCGGACGGAGAGAACGACCCAATGGACAAAGTACCTTATTCGGATAAAGAAAGCTGGTGCTACGGTAGTTGTTCCTAGTAGTTCCTGCAGACTCACGGTTCCCTAAGCTTCAGTCATGGGGACAAGAAGGAGGACGTCTGGAGCGATCTGCACTACCCAGAGATGAAGCCAGCAGCAAAGCAACGATGAATAAAAGGTGTGCTCCTTAAAAACAGGAGAGGGCTCTTCTGATGGCTATCTGGACCACTACAGCTCAGTGCAGTGATTTCGACCCAGAAGAGGATTCTCTGGCTGTAGAAGGTGAGCTGGTTGATCCCACCAGGCTCAATAGAAGAAGGCTCCGGACTGGATCTTCTCTGTTGTTAAAGGGTAGATAGCTCAGGACTGCAGCAGGGCTTCAACGGGATCCAGGAGTTGCAGCAGCCATCTTCTTATCCACTTCTCTTCGGTTCTTGTAGTTCCAGTGGCGACTCTGACTTCCAGCCCAAGAGTCCTGCTTTTTATGCCAAAATCCCCCATTCGCACAGCCTAGCTGTCAATCACACAGCAGGGGGCTTGTCCAGCCCGGACAACCACCTCAGCCAATTGACACAAAGGGTGACTTCAGTCTCCAAGGAGACCCTGTGCAGGGGGTGACTAAACCCCTTTCTCACATTCAGCCCACCTAGACACCCAGACGCCAAAGGAGGGCTTCTTTGCAGAAGCCCGCCAAAGGACGGAGAACAAGGAAACCAAACCTGGTTTGGCGCGAAAAGCAAACAACAAGAAAGACCTTTCCAACACGAAATGGTGAAAAACCACACTAGGACCCAAAATAAAAACGATCTGGGGTAGCGGGTTTTATGTTCACATCTGTCACCACAGCCAGAACACTAAAACGGGAATCCGTGTAAAAATGATAGTTACCATTGCCACCAGCCATGTCGAGTCGGGAAGAGAGACACAGAAGTGCTCCTTGAGGTACAGAAGGACAGGGGAGAGATATTCCCCTCCAGTACTCCATTGTGAAATGGTCTTAACTGGATCTGTATTTAAAAATATCAAACAAGAGGAGGCTTTGGCAGTTGATCGGATAGGCGACTCCTGTTAAACCTTAATTATTTGTAAACTTTGCTTTTTTGGTGTAAGGATATAATACAGCAAGACCATGAACATGAATCCTTCTGTGTCGCAGTTCACTGGAATTGGACGGTAATAAGCCTAAACCATCATTATTAAGTTGAACAAAAAGAAGGAAACTCCAGGACTCTGCACCATGAGATGTTGAATTATGTTTTTTTATTACTTGGTCTTGAAAGACCCAAAAACAAATGAAAATACCGCACCCTTTGTCTCGATTACATGTGTTTCGGCTCGCTGAGCCTTTATCAAATCAGGGCTAAAAAAATGAAAAAGTATATGAACGCACCCATACATTGACAGACATGTTAATCATAATTAAATCCCAAGTAGCACATTTCAAATTCGAACAATGATCAGAAAATTTGGGTAAAAGAAAACGTTATTTGAAACAGATTGGCCAAATATACCAAACCATATAAAAACATGGATAAACATAAACATATTAGGACCGAAATGGCAGATTGGTAATGGGGAGGACTGCAAGGGTTAAGAAAAGAACAAAAAGACACACAGGAGAGATATAACAGAATTAGTTAGTCAAATGCAATTTCTTTCATGTCTTTTTGGATCCGGATTTGTGTACATATTAATTACTCTTAACTCAAAGGGATTCCTTACCAAATATGCTTTTAGCGGATTGATCCGTATGTAAAATTATAGCAAAACCTTCTGTATGGGTCAGATCCCAAAGTCCAAATCCCTAAAAAATGAAAACGTTTGGATTATCTCACACATTAAGTCACACTTTGCCTTAAGCTATTGTCACGTGTTGTTTGTTTAATGGGGCAAGTGGTACAGTTGTTTATAGCTCAGATGTTTGATTACATCAAAGTAAGTGTTGCGTTATAAAATGTGAATAAAGGTCTTACGCTTCACTCACAAAAATATACTCTCCTTAGATGCTACCCATAACTATCCAAGACAACGCGTGTGCCGTGCTTTACAATGAAACCGCAAATGCGGCTGTTATGCATTTACTGCTCATTCTAAAAATCATGTCCAATCGTAACCGTTAGTGTATAATTTGTATCACTGGTGCTGACGCATGCTCCAGATCAAATGGGCTAGCTATCAAGAACATAGCAGTTCGCTGCAGAAAAAGCTTACCATAGGATTAGAGTCTCACGCGTCGGCTTGCATCACAAATCTAAGCCTCAGCACCATTTTGAATCCTTTGTTGCTTTACGCGTAGCCATAGCAACGTTGCTAGTATGTTGCCATGGCACACCACTCCCCTTCCCTAGACCCGGAAGGTTAGCAGCAAGTACCATGAGCGCCATCTTGGAACGTCCAAAATGGTTGCATATCATGTACTGAGAGAAAAAAAATCCTTTTGTATGTGTCCAAAAGGCCGACCTAATAGGCATATTTGAATCTGCTATCTAACCCATATTTCAATGGCATTTTTACAAAATTGCAAATCAACATTTTACTTTTAGACACTTATTATTTAAATGCAATATAGAAACTAAATTGTTAAAATGCAATATTAGCAGGATGGACCCACTTGCAAACGCTGTCACATCATGTTGGAAAGTCAGATTTGTCAAATAATGAAACAAACACTATTATATGCACGGTGTTCAACGTAGTGTAACTGAAGCAACAATAGATTCACATTGTCTATGATCCGCGGCTTCCCCGTGCTCCTGCCTTAGTTTAAAACATCATGTTCAACGCGATTTCTATAGCGATCATTGTTACGGCTAACAAATGGTCATTAGCATTCTATGGTCCCTGAATGCTAAACACATTAATTCAAATTACTTTCTGAAAACATAATGTTATCAAAATGTACAAAGACTCTACAAAGTGAAATATTACAAAATTCATGAACTGATTCAAAGGTAGTTCCTAAAGGAGAGCATCATTTCTAAAGACACAATGGCCCTCATTACGACCCTGGCGGAAATCGAAAAACGATGGCGGAAATGCAATACCGCCATCGAATAGCGCTCGGTGCGACTATGACCCGTCACCGCAAAGTACGAAGCCATTAGCGACACCGTAGTGAACGCCAACGCTAACTGCACCAAGCACGCGCGCGCGCGCCATGCCAAACCGCAAACACCACCATGATGCAACGGTACGCCAATTCCGACCCTAGCGGACATGTACCTAACGCCATCAGGCATGGCGGAATGTACCATTCCGCCATGGCGAGAAGTACGGCATCGCGAATCAACCGTAAACGGCCCCACTGAGTGCCTGTACACCACTCCCTGCCCACAAAGTACAACTCCCCGTAGGTGCAATGAAGCCACAATGCAACCATTGAAATGTACAAGTCACCCATGCATGCCAACGAACAAAAGAAACACAAGAGGGGCCAATGGGAGCTGCAGGGCACAGATGGCACGAATACAGAAGCCATCCCAATGGACATGACCACAGTCCCCCACCAAGAAACGCACGCAAACACAGGCACCTGTGACCAGCAATATTCCGAAGACCACATCATTCAACCAGTCCACCTGGCTGACCGGCATCTGTTACACAAAACCCAATCCCCCGCCCCTGAGCATGACAACATTCAAACTGGCATATTGGCAGCCCCCATCCCTGACCTCACTGGGCTTCGTAGGCAAACGCGCACAGCACAGTACCACGCAACTAAACCCCGAAGCTGGAACCCAATGCAGATCTCCTCACAATACATCGCCCCCCAAATAGGCATATGCCACATCACTTGCAAAGAAAAACGCTACACGGGCCAAATCAGAATAGAAATTTTATGCACATCAAAATCACAAAGCACATACAGCCATCAGGCCATGAACTCCAAAACACCAATCACCATTGTGGGCTGCTTCCGCAAGAAATGACCAGCCACTACCTGTGTGTCGCCCTGTTCCCCCATGGTACACAGAGCCACATTCACGTACGAAAAGGCAACATGGAAGCGCACAGAACCGCAGGGCCGTCCCAATGGGGAGGCACTAGTCCAGCTGAAAGGCCGAAATGTTGCTCCGAGCCACCAGTACTGCGTAAGGGCATGTGGCCCATTGGCGATCGTCCCCTAAGATCGTAATGCTGCTCCACTGATTAACACGAAGCAGCAGGTGTCGGGAGTAAAATCCATCTGCAGGAGTGGCATACAGATGGCAGTGGCAAAAGGGGAGGAGATACCTGTCAACCAAAAGAAAAGAAAAAGAACAGAATGGCCATCAGAACTACATACCAACAACTCACTTCAATGATCACACGAAATCCACAGCCATATGCATGCTAGCCCACTCCAAAGGAACATCACCACCCCAAAACCACTTGCGACTCATAACCATCTATATCGAGGTGCAAACACCATCACAAACGAGTGTCTGAGGGCGCCTCGAGACAGGGAGGGCTCAACAAGGCCAGATGGACGATGGTCCCACTATGGCAGCCCTGCATCACATAGCGTAGGGGAGGCGGATAGATCCCAAGAAGCCCTGTACATGGCAAACACTGTATCAAATCACCTGCCCATGCATCCATCCATCATTCCCTCATCCCGGGATCAAAATGCCTGAATAATTACTCACATAACATTAGAAACATCCATTGAGTCTGTGCGTTATGCAGCCTGCTAAATCCACAGTGCCCCAGCCCGTAATTCCAGTGTTGTGAAGTAACATGTATTTGGGAACGGACGGCCTCATCGCCCACGTAGCTATTGCGCATCCCAAACTATTCATATCAATCATTGCTCCCTCGCCATGGGCCCTGTCTCAAGGACATAGAACAATAGAATGTTACATTTGCAGTCAGACCTGTGGGCATCTCCTCGCCGCTAGCTGGAAACCGAAAGCGCCGCCCTTCGAATTCCTCATTTGCAACATCACGTCGAAAAGGCATCTGTGGCCGTTTGAAATCACTAATTATTCCATCGAGTGCGGCTGTGTGTGAAAATGGCAACTGCCTTCACCCACGAATGGGACGCCCCGCCCGTCGTTGCAACTCGGTACAGTGATGCATGAAGGCCCACCGTTACTCGAGTACTACGTCCCACTGACCCCTCACAAGTCTGTTCGCGACTGCACAGATAGTATGTGAAACAATGGGACCACAGCAGAATGAACATATCAACCAATCTTACACGGCCATCGGGTACAAATACATGATTGCAATAGCAAGATACAATTCCCCGAATTGCAGCGTTGTGCGCGGGACGTGCTCGGCCAAAGGGGAGAGCAGTTTGCACAGGTGGAATCAATCACCACAGGTGGAGGCCATACAGCCTGAAAACACATAAATTGCACAGCCAGTCTCCTCCCACAACCACACCGAAATGCTACCGGCAGGACTCGCGATGTTGGCCCTGGGGGACCTGATAGCACTGCAAGTGCTCCGACTCCAAGAAGTAGACGAACACCAACTACAACCAGCCGCACGGAGGAGACGCAGGAGGAGGAGGAGGCCAAGGCAGGGCCAGCAAGGCCCACCAGCACAGCCACTACCACCACGCAGGCAGCCCGCAATTCAACGCCTCCGAGCACATCCGTTCAACCTCACTGATGAGCAGATCCACACCCTCTACCGTCTGGACCGGGACACCATAGCCGCCATTGTGGACATGACACAGGCTGACCTTGTCAGCATGATAGATAGCCCAACCGCCATCCCACCCCTACTGAAGGTGGTGTCTGTACTCCACTTCCTGGCCACAGGCACCTACCAGCACACAGTCGGACAGTTGCATGGCATTCCTCAGCCACTGTTCTCACGGACACTATTGCAAGTGCTCGATGCCCTCCTGAAGCACGCAGACGACTACATCTCTCTACCACGCTCGGAGCAGGAAATAACCAACACAAAAGTGGGATTCCATGCACTTGCCGGCATACCGGGTTGCATTGGTGCCATCGACTGCACCCATGTTGAATTGGTCGTCCCACATGCCATGGAGGCCCAGTACCGCAACCGAAAACAATTTCATTCCCTCAATGTACAGATGGTGTGTGACTCCAACAGGATCATTACACATTGTTGTGCCCGATTCCCTGGATCAACCCATGATTCTATGGTCTTGAGGAACTCTACAATACCACGCTACATGGAGCGACACGCAGGGAACAGATCCTGGCTACTCGGTGAGTCTCATTACATGCATGATGATGTGGGGTATGTGAATTGTCAATGACCTGCCAGGAAGGGGGGGGGTGTGCGTACGTATCAATGGCATTCCACATCATACGTTTCTCGTCCACATACAGGTGATGCTGGATATCCACTGAAGAGATGGCTCCTCACACCAGTCCGGAACCCACGGGACCAGCATGAGGAGGACTACAACCATGCCCACTCACGTACCCGTGTAGTCATTGAACAGGCATTCGGCCTACTGAAGACCCGTTTCCGCTGCCTCAGCAGGTCTGGCGGGGCACTCCTGTACCGCCATGAGAAGGTTGCAAAGATGGTGATGGCATGTGTCATGCTCCACAACATGTGCGTACGTAGAAATGTGCCCATGCCCCCTGACGCAGAACTGCAAGCACCTGATGATGGTCATGATGAGGGTGGGGATGTGGCAGCACCTCATGGAGTCTGCGAGGCACCGGAGGCCCGTGACATTCGTCAGCATCTCATTGATGTATGCTTCTAGCACTCACGCCTGGTGGCTGATACATGGACACGGGACTCGTGGCACTGCGTGTGTCTGGGACATGCACAATATGGACTGTACGCCTATGATGGCCTAGTACACAAAGATCAATGTCCACACTTCTCATTGGTTGATCGTGCACTTTTTATGGCATATGTGATATCATGTTGAACACCCTATCGACCCGCCACCCAAGTGAGCCCAACACACCCCCTCCACCCTCCTACCTCCCACCCGAACACCAGTGTCCAAAGATGCTCATTGTCAGTGGGCTGTCGCTATTGCATGCCCCCTCTGCGGGTATCAGGGGCACCCCTGCCTGTGGAGCGCAGGTTCCTTCCAGATCTACGTTGGGGGCTGCCCTGGACGGAACTTGCAACGGATGATGTGTCTGCCTGCTCACGTCCATGCATGTCCCTAAGGGTTTGCGAGAGCTCAGTGAGCACACGGCGCACTGCGGCAAGTTCGGCACATACGTCTTTGGACGTCGCATGCAGTTCCCCCCTCAGGCTCTCGGTGCTACTCTCCATTTGGACTCTCAGGCTCTCGGTGCTACTCTCAATTTGTGCCCTTAGCGTCTCTGTACCTCTCTCCATTTCTGCCCTAAGTGTCTCTGTTGATGTTTCTATGTCTGCCTTGGTGCCCCCACATTCATCGGCATGGCCCTTGAGGAGTGTGGCCATTTGCTGCTGTTGGACGATTAACTTGTCGAGGGACTGTTGCCTCTGCTGGGCCATGGCCATTTGCGGTGGTGTCACAGAGGGGCTGTTGTCCTCATGTTGCCTTGCCACAGGGCTTGTGGGGGATGGCCAGTCGTCGTCTTGTGGCTGCACCTGCGTGGTATCCTCATGTTGTACGGGAGGGGACAGACAGGGGGATTGGGACAGGTCATGGATGGATCTGACCTCGACATCCCCGTCTTCTGTGTCCGAGCATGCTGCCATCAATGGGGTGTCACCTATGGTGCTGCTGCCACCAGAGGCAGTGCCTTCTGTGGCATCCATTGGGGGGACCTGTGGTGGTGGTGTTGTGGCCATGCTGGCTGCTGGGGTGCCTGTTGATGTTCCCTCCTCTGTGCTGCCACCTGATTTGTGCTGCTGCCGTGTCTTGATGCGTGCAGCTGAGGTGGAGGGTCTCTGGCCGTTGGTCTTGGCCCTCTTTGCAGGTGTGCTGGTAGGGGTGTCCTGTAGCTCGTCGTTTGGATCGGACCCTGTGGTGGAGTAAAGGAGGGCGAGGGTTATTGATGGGTCAGTGGGAATTGGAATGGCATTGTATCACATGCATTGGGGTGGTACCTGAGGGTGATTTGGGTCGGGGTCTTGGAGGTGCTTTGATTTGTGTGTGGAGTGAGGGTGCAGTTGTTTGGCAGCCTGCAGTTAGGGTGTGCCTGCTGCACGTGTAGTGCGTGTATTAGGGGTTTTTAATTATTTATGTATTTATTGTGGGTTTTAACGTGCGCTATCAGGCCGATGTGTGTGGGCGTTCTCCTGGTCATGTGTTTCTGTTGCACTATGTGGACGCATGGTACTTCACATGGATGGACTGTGTGGATTTGGCATTGTTTTATCTGGCCCACCTACCTGAATCTTCGGATGTCTGCACTCCTTTCTCCATCCCTCCGACTCCCTCTATGCTCTCCATTCCGATGGTGGAGGCACAGATTTCTTCCCAGGGGGTCAACTTGATGGGTGATTCAGGACCTCCCCCGGTGGCTGTGGCAATGTTGCGGTTGGCAGAGAGTATGCTGCGGACGCGTATCCGCAGGTCGTCCCATCGCTTGCGGCATTGCTGTGGGGTGCGGGGTGCGGTCCCCACCGCACTTACCCGCTGTGCCACCAGAGCCCATATGGCCTTCTTGTTTGCAAGTGCCGTCCTGGTCATTTGCGTGGAGAAGACGACGGCAGCATTCTCCTGGAGGGTCTCTGTTAGCACGGTGAGTTCCTCACGGGAGAAGTGGACCTGCCGCTTGCGGTCGCACGCTTTCTTCGCTACTTTTCCCATTTTTCTTGGTTTCGCTAGGGTGGTTGACGGGTTGGGGTGTGTTTCAGGGTAGTGATTTTAGTGGTTGTGTTGTTTTGGTGTTTTTATAGGTGTACGCCGGGATGTTTCCCGTTCCGGGCCCATGTTTTAACTTCCGTTTCCGTATATTTCCGGGCACCGTACTTTCCGGTAGGCGCACACTGCGGTGACCGCTAAGAGGGGTGGCGGTATTGCACCTAGGGCGCCGTACGGCGGCGGTGTGGGCCGTTTTGGGGTCATTTCCGCCATCGCGGACTTTGCACTTCCGCCGTGGCGTGGTGCTCGTGCCCGATGGGTCGGAATGGGCCGCACTTTGCTCCTTCGTACAATGGCGGAAACGCTATTTACGCTGTGGCGCTCCGGTCAGTCGCTTTCCGCAAGGGTCGTAATGAGGGCCAATGTATAGTAGTGTTTACATTATAACACACCTACAGGAATGAAGACATCACATTATCGCTGTTGAGACCTGTCACTGTCGTATTGAGGAGGCATATGATGCGTGCTTCTGCCTGACGAATGAGCCCTCACTCTGTCACCCCCTCTCTTACTTAAGGTGACATGTTGTAGACCTATTGACCTAATATCAGATTTATTACTCAATTGATGACAGGACTGCCAATGATGTGCTAATGGTAATGTAGGATCCTGACTGCCAATTTTCACCAGATGTTCGCATACTCTTACTCTCAATTCTCTTTTAGTACTACCTGCATAAACCTTGCAGCACACACAAATAATGGCATGTATGACAAATTTTGTTTTACAATTGATTGCATGTTTAATTGTGATAGTTCTTCCATTGAGATCTCTGAATTCTCTGGTGGGTTCATGCGCAAATTTGCATTGGGAACACATGCCACATTTGTAAAAACCCATATCCTTTTTATTCAGCCAAGTTGATTGTCTTTAAAAAGGACTAGTAAAGCCAATGGTGACTTTACCTAATTCTGGGGGACATTAGTCATCGCCAGAAATGGAGTTCACAAGGGAAGCCTAAAAGACATCCCTGTGTCACTGCACTAAAGGTGCTGTGTGACACACAAGTAACAAGATGATGCCTAGGGAGTTGTTGACACTCCATAGCCCATGAGCACAAAAAGTACAACACACATAGAAATACACTGTAAGTGTTGGGAAAAACGTGCACACTCTTACCAGGTTGAAAAAATAAACCCCAGATATCCAGCAAAGCTGCTAAGGGACTCACTAGGTAAGGGAAATTAGCCATAAATGAGAATTCTCTGTAACAATAACGTCTCTGGTGGCCCACCCCAGAGGAATGTATCCCTATTCAGGGTCATATCTGTTGTATGTCACCCCTCCTGGGAGCATGTAGCTCCCAGGACGTGCGTAATAGGTCTCATGGTGGTAGCCATGTGACCAACTCAATAAATGGGACAAGCCGTTTCCGGCTCTTCAGTCTAACAAAGAACTAACAAAGTTTACTGTGAACACCATGCTGGTGCCACACTGAGTGCAGGAGGCCTATGGGATGGGCCCTGCTCTTGGACGATGCCGCTGCTGGGCAACACCGTCCCACCTGAAGGTATTGGCTGTGTGACCACAGTGATTGGTGCAACCCCGGTCTGGGTGCCCCCAGAGCCGGGGCTGCAGTGTGCTTGTGCCCCCAGCCAGGGAATGTGGCTCCAGTGCTCCGGAGGCCGCAGGGTGCCCCCTGCCACAAACTGTATAGCTGTTCCGGTGTTACGGATGCTGTAGGGTGCCCACTATGGTCCGCCCCCTGCATCATTGCAGAGCAGGATGTCAGCCTGGTGATCCAGGCCTCCAACAACATCCGTTGAGACTTAAGATGGAAACAAACTGGCAGCGGGTAACTCCCAGCCAGTATTTGTCACGAAAAAATGACATCTGCATTTAAGATACCCACCATGGAAATAGTGGGCAGGATTCTGGGTGGTGCCCCTCTTTCACTTTTCAAAGGCCATCTGCCAAGTGGAGGATAAGTGGCATGCGGGAGCCGAGGGGTGCCTTTGATCATCACCTGTGGGGTCAGGAAGCAGTGGTGGAGCCAAGGAGAGAGTAAGGGGGGGCACTTGCCACCGCTGGCTCCACCCTGGCGCCCGATGCGCCCCCCGTTGCCTCAAACAGGGTGGCAGTGGCTCCACTGAATTTAATTTCAAAGCATTTAAAAAGAAAAAGAAAGAAAAAAACTGGGTGCATGGCCGCTCGCACCAACGTGTGCTGTGCCTTCTGACCCTCTTCCCTTGCCTGGGATGATACCGTTTGGTGTAAGGTTGTGAATGATGTGCTGCAGTTTCGATTTGCCCCATTTTCCGGGCCCACCTGGCCCAGGTCCAGACTATCTTGAGCTGACACTGCTGATGGGCAGGCCCCAGGCAGGGCACTTTTGCTATAATGTAGTAAAATCATTATATGCTTAAAAAAAAGCATGGAGTGGACTTGTGTTAACTTACAGTGCGTGCACACGCTACACACAGTCCACACACTAATTCCTTTCAGCCAGTCAGACAGCGCCTGAGAGTCACTCAACATGGCCACAGCAGCAACGCCTTTCCTGCTGCCTGGCCCTGGGCTGCTCGGCATGCCCACAGCCTGTCTGACTGTGCTTCTGTCCTGACAGACCCCGACCAGCTGACCTGCCAGCCTGCCAATGTGTGCCTTCCATGCCCTTGCCTCAGAGACTGATAACTTGTTGTGAGTGGCTTGTGAGCACACAGAGCAGATGAGCCGGTAGCGTGAGCCGAGCGTGGTGTTGAGTGGTGACCCGTGAGTAGTTCACTGATAGCCCTCAGCTGAGCAGCCTCTTAAGGAATCCATTGAGCACGAGAACTCGTACTTTGGTGGCCGGGATCCTGTTACGCGTGTCAGGCTCACAACGAACGGTGGAAGCTGGAGCACTGCAGAGTACTTCCATTTGCTGCCCATACGATTCTGGTTGGTACCGATGACACAGTAGATATTAGTTGTAGTTCAGGTATGATCTGTACACCTCAGGCACACAAAACAGCTTCTCAGTAAGCACAGGCTATGCCGTGTCCCAGTAGTGAAAAGATACCATATCAATGATGAGGTGCCCGCAAATACTCCTGCCGTGCCTTCTGATTTTGCATTCTGGAGACTTCTTCGGTCACCCATATTGCACCCCTTTACTATTCCTCCGGCTTACCTGAGACACAGTTTGGGCCGCTGCAGTGTCTATAACTCTTCATCTTGCAGATCAAGCAGAGCCTGCGCCCTGCATCTCCTGCTGCCCCCTCCAGTTCTGGGCCTGATGTGCAGAGCTCATACAAAAACAGGCCAGTGGAGCACTTAAGGGTCTGTATCTGCAACCCTACCGTCCCTTCTCTCTGCACTCATGAGCCATCCGCTCGCTGCACTTGTGAGTTAACTGCACTTCCCCCGTCCCCTCCACTCTCGCACTTCTCCGCTGTCCTCTTCCCCGCACATGCCCGATCTGACTGACACAGCCCTAGTAAGATCGTTATTTAGTCCTCCCTTTGTTTCCCCCTTCTTGTCTTGTCGGGCCTAGAAACACTTGTGTACAGGCGTGTTATAAATGCTACATCATATCATATCAACTTCCCTTTCTCTGTCTTTAGGATCATCCATATTTCTTCCATCCAGCTTAAGTAATATCTGTCCTCCCACCCACTCATTCGGAGTGATTGCTGCCTCTTCCTTATTGTGCTGCCTGCCTCTCTCTCTATAGACATTTTCCTCAGCCTATATAAGCTTTGCTTGCTGCTAGCGTTGCTCGCTTTACTCCTTGCGCATGGACACTGGCTTGTGTATGTTAATTTTAGCTCCACTTATAATATCTTCACTACTGTACGCGGGGGTGCATATTTGAGGTTAGTGTATCCTTATGCTGCTTTTAATTCTTTCAATGGCTAAAATTCCTGCCCTTCGTCTGGTGGATAGATGCTCTGGGGAGGAGGAGGAGCCGAGGGCGCTGTGCCCTCCCCTTCATGCTGATTAAGCATCCACTCCCTCGGGGTAGGCTCTTCCACCTCGTCCCTGAACACCTTCCATAATTCTAAAATGGCCAATCTTTTCTGTACCTTTTTTCCTTTATATATAGCATGTAAATATGTTGTCATGTTTTGCAGCACTGATTTCAAAAGTGTATCCTCTTGGGGCCAAGGCAAAAACAGTTTGTCCGCTGAGCCACAAACCCACTCTGAGTGGTATTTGCAGTTTGTCCTTGTACCTTGGGACAGATTTACATAAATGCACCAGGGGAGTGTCTCTTCCCATGATTGCACGTCACACTCTTGACTGCCGATACTTACCGGACCTTAAAAAACCCTTCAGACCCTCTTCCCTTTCACTCCTCCTTCACAATCTCTTAGCAACAATATTTTCCTCTCTTCCAACTCTTTCTCAACCTTTCATCTCCAACAACATGTGTTCGGGCAAGCACCACAAACGCTGCCCATGCTCATGACTCTGCCTTTTGAGTCCAACCAACAATACCATGTGCTCTATGATGTAAACCAATATCCACAAAGCCTTGTTTTGCTCAGTTTGAACCACTTGTGCCAGAAATAACTTCACATATGGGTCCACCCTCAATATAACACAACACAACACAACAAAACCACTACAACCTTCTGACTGCCTTCTAGACAAGGTATCCTCTTATCTCTTAAAATACCCCAATTGGTTGTGGCACCCTCTTCCTTGACCCTGTTGCAGGAAATCTATTTACTCATAATAACTTCAAACCTCATCTCGAGGTTTAGTCTGCCACCTTCCATAACCCTGGTTACAGCTATCCTCACATAAATAAATCCTTTATCACTCTTCCCCAACATTATACAAACAAATCCCTCCCACCTTTGTTTGTCAATTCGATGCTCTATACTTACATCTGTGGATCGGCAGAGGCCTTCGATATCAATCCTCCCTCAAGCAGCCTTTTGCTTTTACCTTGCAGGGTGTGCATGATGACCAGGCAGGATTCTCTCCACAGGGGCTCCTGTCGACTGTCTCATACAAAAGTGATTCACTGTTCTCCACAGGTCACCTCTGCAGTCCTCAGGCTTGCAGCGCAGGTGCATCGAAAATCCAAAGGCCTGGACTTCAACCATCTGAACTGCTACCAGATGTATGGTTGGGCTGGAAATCCCCAGTCCTAAGCGGAACGGACAGGCCAGGAAATCCCAAGACCAAGAGTCAAGGTAATTGACAAAGGCCTGTTTTATTAATAGTCAGCATAAAACTGTCCCGACACTCGCCCAAAACCCCCTCTGGCAAACCCATTGGCCAGGTGGAGTCAGGACTTGGGCCTCTAGAGCCTGGCATCCTCTTCAAAAGCCCTCATGGGGCCAGTCCTAGCGCCTATGGTGCAGGCTCATACATCATGAAAAACAATGTGCTTGGGAACTACTTTATTGTGTTGTCAGCCAACATAGAGGCATCCACATAGCTTGGTTCCTAAGAACCAAGCTATGCGGTCTAGTGTTTTGGGTGTGGCAGCCTAGGGACTACTTTACCTGCCTAGGGACTACTTTACCTAGACTATTTTGTTGAGGCTATTTAAACCACACTTTAGCAAGACAACACGCTTTGCGTTACTTTGCAGCTTGCACCGTGTCCAGCAATTCCCTCGAACCTCTGAGCAGCAGAACCTGCAAGGAGAAGAAAGGAACATCATTAGCAGCAGCATCTTACCTGCAGTCTTCATCTTTAAACACTCACAGCTACTGAGAACAGCTTCCTCGAATCTGTACGCCTCCCGGACAGAACGACCTGAAAGAGGAAGATAGAGGCAACATTAAATAAAGCAGTAGAGACATTTAAAAATTACGAACTGCTCAAAAGGCTTACCTGGCTGGTCGCCTCTCGGCTGGCACCACTCCGGACATTCCACTCGCGCTGAAGAACACCGCGACCTACAAGGAAGGAAAACACAGGTTAGCAAAGGTAATACATCGCAGCGCTGCACATAGCGCTTACTTACCGCGTCATAGCGCTCTTCATGCGCCATCATTTACCAGCGGGGCTTAACCAAGCCAGTTCGCCGCGCTGAAGCTCTGCATACCTAAGCGAGAAAAAAGAGACATTTAAACAAAGAAAGGCATGCAGGATAGCAACAAAACTAAAGAACAGCAATAAGATCTACCTGAACAATATCAAAAGGGCCGGCGTCAGTGAAGTAACTGGACCGCACTCGCCCAGGAAAGACAACGCGCCCCTGCAAAGAAGGCAGGACGGAGAGCATGCCTAATTCTACCACAAGGCAGAACCTTCCCTGCAGACCACATCAGGGCAAAGCTGAGAAGCATACCAGCGAGTAACCCGGCTGGGTAGCGTCCCTGTGGATACCAGGTGAGCGTAACAAAAACAGGGGCAGCAGTAAACACCCAACGTCTCCACGCTCTGAAGGATTTTCACATGATGCAACAGCTTATAACCAAAAAACACATCATAATTAATGTTGTATTTACAGGAACATATGGGAAGGTGGGATTGGTTTAGGGAATTGTCTACATATGCAATTTATACTGATCAGTGTTTTCATTGGATATAGTACTTTGGTGGCCCCACCTCGGACCGTCCTTAAAATTGATAAGGTAGGTAAGAAATACATCATCGTAATCGTAATAATAATTAATTGTCTCCTGAAACACTGGCAATATGGCATTATTGGAGAGTGATGATTGGCTGCCGCTGGCTTCACTAGCCTTGGACATTTGGAAGGTCATCAGCAAACGAGCAAAAATAGTAGTAGGGAGAGAGACAACAAGGAGCCTGTTTTTCCAAATGACTGAGCCACCATCCCTAATTTCCTAGTCCACAAGCCAAGACATCTAACTTTGAGCTTGAACATCTCTGTTCTGAGAACTTTTGGGGAATTGTGGCAGGTGCATGTCTGTGTCTTGCGCTAATGAAGGAGCACTGTTAATTGGGCACTCCCTGCCAAACACATAAGGCTTACTGATAATCCAAGCTTCCTCATAGCCACAGCTCACAGTGGAAAAAAGGGCTCTTAATCACTTACCCCCAGGCAATGAAGACCACGGTACAAACACCCTATTAAATAAAAGAAATCCTCAATGCGTATGCTAAAATATGCTTAAATTCAAGCACCATTTGAGAAAAATCAGCACCTTGAATTACAAATTGCAAGAGTCCGCCAAGACAAGAAATACACAGTCAATCCGTGGACATCCAGAAATAATTCTGCCTCAGTCCGTGACACTCTCATAAGCCTCATCAAGATGCAAATTAGGGCTTGAAACAAGGCCCAGAGGATAAAATGCAGACAGTGGAGCGATGCCAGACCGGCTCAAGGGATACCCAGAGTCCGACCCCCCCCCGCCGCTCTGACCGTTCTTGATGTAAACCGTGTCACCAAGTGAACATATAAGCAGCGTGCATCAGCAGAGTGTAGAGACAAACGTCCAATGCTGCTTAACCAGGAAGATGAGGACTAACAATTGGTAAAACCAGTAACAGTACCTCTGTATCTCTGAGTCTCCGGCAGGTGCATAATTTCAGGCTGCCCGGAATCACAGCGCCTGCAAATCCACACTAGCTGCAGCAGCAACTTTCGCAGTAAAAACCATATACTCCACAGGGCATATAAATCCTTTGCTGGTTGTCTATGGTTACCCTTGCAAGAACAATCAACAAACAGCAACAAACAGCTCCCGGGCTTGTCCTGGCGGGCTTCACCGCAAGGGTCGGTGCAGCCCTTTTTATATCAGTACTGTTGCTGGCTCTGCCCCTGCCTTAAAGGAATATCCCATACTTCCAGCAGCCCGGAGGAGAAAACGAGGGACATGGCAACAAACAGCTCCCAAGAGCGCCCCCTTGCACATACACACATGCAGTTCCCCAGACAACATTTCCAATGAGCTACGTGAGGCTGGGGAAGCAAAACGCCTCCAGCCTTCCATGGTTCATAGAGCTTGCATGGCTGTGGAACTGTAACTGTCAAAGGGAAACAATGCTTCACTTTAACAATTCAGAGATCACAGGAGCGCTCCCTCAGCTGGGAAAAGCAGCTGAGAGAGCGCCCTGTGTTTCACTGGGCAGGCTCCTCCATAATGGGTGAGAGGGGGCCAAGACCTGGTGGGTTGACGCCACATCGCCCATTATGGACGAACCTCCCCTGTACATTTCTCAACATGCAAAGCACAGTGAAATGCAGTACAGTCAACCCAGGTGATTTATTTGCAAGGAGTGCAGCCTGCCTCTGAGCAGTGGCGTGCATCACAGCTACATACATTTTAACAATTGTCAATGCAGAGACCTTCAGCTCTGCAAAATATGTAGAGTGCAATAATGAGAGACCGGTGGGCGCCCAGGACATCTCACCCTGCCGCCTTTCATTATTTCACTAACAGCATAGTTACTGACTGACAGGAGAGGAATCCTCGCCTCTTGTTTCTATCCCTCACTGTGTGAGAGGTGTTCCATCTGGTAGTTTTGGCAGTGTGTGGCAGTGGAGTGCTGAGAATGCAAGAACGAGATAAGTGACATTTTAATGTTTAAGTGTATGTAATGTGTTTGAATGTATACATGCATAAAGGGCTGGTGTCTGAGTGTGCATGTATGAATGTGAACGGTGAAAGAGAGAGTATACATTGTAAGTATGTGAATGAGAGTGTGTGTGCTGCTGCTGTATGAGTGTGTGCTCCTGTGCTGCATGTGTGAAGGGGAAGTGTGCCCCTAATTTTGCCTCTAATATTATTGGGCGTACTGTTGTCAAAGCATTTTTACAGGGCATCAAGGGTAAAGCATTCATGATATGTGTTATTACGTGTCTGAGCCCTTCAGCTCTGCAAAATATGTAGAGTGCAATAATGAGGGACCGGTGGGCGCGTAGGACATCTCACCCTGCCGCCTTTCATTATTTCATTAACAGCATAGTTACTGACAGACAGGAGAGGAATCCTCACCTCTTGTTGCTATCCCCTTAGTGTGTGAGGGGTGTTCATTCTGGTAGTTTTGGCAGTGTGTGGCTGAGGAATGCTGAGAATGCAACAACGAGATAAGTGACATTGTAATGTTTATTACTGTATGTATGTGTTTGAATCTATACATGCATGCAAGGGGTGGTGTCTGAGTGTGCATGTATGAATGTGAATGGTGAAAGAGAGAGTATACATTTGTAAGTATGTGAATGAGAGTGTGGGTGCTGCTGCTGTATGAGTGTGTGTTCCTGTGCTGCATGTGTGAAGGGGAAGTGTGCCTCTAATTTTATTGGGGGTACTGTTATCATAGCATTTCTACTGGGCATCAAGGGTAAAGCATAAATGATATGTGTTATTACGTGTCTAGTCTGGCCTGCATTGATGTAGCCAGGTAAGATATGTTTTATTATTGTGACATGACATTTATTTGCCGGTAAGTATGGTAAAGGCAGCATGATGATAATTATTCCGTTGCTAGGCAGACCTTCATTGGTTGGGCCAATGTAGTAATGCTTACTTTTTAAGACAGGACATTTTTTACTGGTTGACTGGTAAAGCCAGCATGACTGTTATAACCTTGCCAGAAAATTATTCTTTGGTGCAGCCAATCTAGTTATATTTCCTCATTGCAGCATGACATTTGTTAATGGTGTGAAGTGTAAAACCAACATGATGAGTGTTATAATTGTTGCTAGAATGCCCTTTATTGGTGCAGCCAATCTGGATATACTTTCTTAGTGTGGCATGGCAAAGTTACTGGGCATCAATCGTAAAGCAAACATGATAAGTGATTATGTGGCTAGACTGGCCCACATTGGTGCAGGCAACCTAGGTATGTTTTCCTATTGTGGCATAAATGTTCTTAATATATGAAGGGTAAAACCAGCATGATGAGTGTTATATCATCCCGAGACTGGCCTTCATTGGTGTTGCCAGCCTAGCTATGTTTTCTTAATGTGGCACGGCATGTTTTATTGGTATGAAAGGCAAAGCCACCATGTTCAGTGTGATAATGTTGCTAGGCTGGCCACCATTAGTGCTTCCCATCTGGATATACTTTGTTATGGTGGAATGGCATATGTTGCTGGGCATCAAGAGTAAGGCACCCATGATAAGTGTTATTACATAGCTAGATTGGCCTACATTAATGCAGCCAGTCTTAATATGTGTTCTTACTCTGGCATGACTTTTATCAGAGGCAAAACCAAGAAGGACAATTTCTTATATGGTAATGCTGGCTTATATAGGTGCAGGTTGAATGGACATTTATGAACATAGCCGGCGTGAAAATATTTTTACACTTCAATATATTTTGGGGAGAGGCACCATAGAATCGTGTTCAAAATGCTCCTGTCCGCTGTT
Organism: Ambystoma mexicanum; assembly: GCF_040938575.1. Lineage (NCBI taxonomy): Eukaryota > Metazoa > Chordata > Amphibia > Caudata > Ambystomatidae > Ambystoma > Ambystoma mexicanum. Next base: position 470,580,929 of record NC_090935.1, on the reverse strand, counting down.
GGCCATTTGCATCTATTGTATTTTTGTATGTGTCTTGGCGTAAGGCACTACATTAATGACAAATAAATACAAATACCAATAAAAATCGGATTGCAAACTGTGGGGTTTCCCCCAATTTTTCATAGAATGTGTGCTGTAAAATGCACCATTTAAACCCATTACTTTCAACTCCCCTTGGGTGGTGTGGGCTCCTACAATACACTTACTAAGTGGCTCCTGCATATTCGTAGCAAACATTTACAACCCCTCAGTTTAACAATTCCAGCTGCCACACTGAAGAGAATTCTACAGCTCTGGCTAAGTGGCGAAGGCCATTCGTACATGTTGCACAATTGTAGTGAACGAGACAGATAAGGGTGCAAACATGGTAGTAAAGAACACCATTAATTATGTTTCCGAAATGTTGCCATTTAATTCAGATACATTGCTACTGTAAACGTTCTATAAAATATATTACGTACTTGCTACACACCTTGTCATTTATGTATGAGGGATGTTTCTAACTTTCCTTGGATGCAGTTCTCTATCTTAATATGCAGGTTCCAATAACACTGATTGTTTACATACTGCTTACAATTCACAAAGTGGGGGCATTCACTCTGGCAAGGGAAATTATATCTGGAAGTACTTCATTACCAGAGTGTTCAAGCATATTCACAAACATATTTTTCGATTTGTTAACACATTTCCATCATACCCGAGAGAAACTTTGGGTATCCTCCAGTGGGCACTAAACCTTGTTCACCTAGACATGTGATCAGTCATCTAATATGTAGGGTTCAATAAAGTACCTAAGGCAATAGCCTCCTGTAAGATATGCGCAGCCTGTGTCACAAATAGTGATAAAGAACCTTTTTGAGAACTGAAGACATGTCTGCCGGCATTATTACTATAGACACTGATCAAAGCTACGCCCTACACCAGTCACTTAGTGCCAGCTAACATGATATGCCTCCCAAAGCAAACCCTAATAAGCCTAATTCTCCCTTCCAAATCCCCACCTGAAGGGAACAGTTGTTGGTATATCAATTCATGAACACACGAATATACCCACATAACAAATGTGTGATGGAAAGCGGAAAGGTCCTGTGGGAGGAGAAGGAACGAGTCCATTCACCATGGACATACCTGTACATTGTCTTGTATATTTACCAACCTGCTTACTACTTCGCTTCACCAAATGCATGGTTGTGGCGCATTTGTGATCCACATAATACGGCTACACTGCATGAGATTGGCTGAGAGCTGAAACACGTAAAAGTGCCCTTCAACACATGTTCCAGGCGAGTGCATATCCAGTGCTGCTGTGGTTGTTCACCCCTATATGTCAGCATAACACAAGAAGATACACCTCTGCGTAAACCTGACACACGCATCTAATCTTCTGAAGGCCATGGTGGTCTGCGCTTATTTGGAGTGGGAGGCCGTGTAATAGGTCTTGTGGACATAGTATTGGCTCGGTGGCTCATGTTCCACAACATGGGAGTACACGTCCTATCCCCCACCAGCCCAGAACCGTTTGTGAGCTACACCAACCAGGACATCACCTGCCTTTCCAAGTTTCTTCATGCCACGTGCCATTGCTGCCTGTGAATTGCACCATGTGTTGGACCCATTCGCCCAGTTCACCAATACAGTGCTGCATCACCGCCTCAGAAAGAGCATTGAACCCTGACTTGATGTCATTGAGGAGCAAGAACAAGAATAAAAGGTATTTGCAATGGTTGTGTCCCCTTGACCCGCCTTTGATGGCTCCACCTCCGTCTTCAAGGTCCAAAGTGTCTTTTCAGTACAAAAGTCTGCATTTTATATGTTCTCTATGACAGGGGTGGGGTGTTAGTGTTTTTATTAGCTGAAAGCATTTTTCGTTTTTCTAATGGTCCTGGTTTCATAAGAAATTGATTGGACATTCTTTTGTTTTGGATTTATGTACTAATGCTGTTTGGGTTGCTGCTGTTATCAACTCACAAGCTCTTTTAAGAGCACATGCTGCCCAAAGGAGACAAAGGAGGTATACTACTGCATTGTGCCTTGTTTACCTTTATAAGCTACCATGCCAGCCAGCGTTTACTTTTAATTGTGAGTGCCGCTTACCATGCTAATACAATTAAACCCTGCCCAACATGCGCGTATGTCGGGTAGGATTTACTTTTCAGTTGTGAATACTGCTTACCATGCCAGCATATAGGGCATGGTTTAATTATAATTTTAACACGGCCTGCAGCAGGCAGTTTACAATGGATCCCTATGTGCTCCGCCTGTTTTATGATGCTGCACAAAGCAGGCGCACGCCATAGGGATTTCCAGCATTTGCACTGGCATATAAATCCATGCTGGCTGAAATGCTGGAGTATTTGCATGGCCTAGAGGTGGCTTGTCCAGCTGCAGGTCTCCAGTGCTGAAAACATGTTGGATGTTCAGGATTCCGACCCTTAATGTTTGGAGGTAGTCAACCCTTGCGTAGTGAAATGAGGTGGCGCAAGCGCAAATTGCTCTTGCTCCCTCCTCTCCACCATACAAATGAATGAGAATAGGGGTAACATTAATGAAAGGTGTAAAAACCTTTTATGGTTTGCATTAACATTACACCCCATTGAAAAGGAGCTCCCAAGTGATTATTCAGAGCAACTCTTTAATTGGAAACCCGCTGGTTGCCCCCACTTAGAAAACTGTGTTCAAATTCACTGAGCAACTTCTTCCTTGACACAGAACTAAATGAGGTTATCTATTTATAAAGAATCTGTGTCATATTTTAGTTCAGCATATAGGGCTTTGTTCTCAGTAGTTTGAGACATGGGTTTCCCATGTACGGTATAGACTACAGTACAATACAACAAACGATCTTAGCATGATAAGGAAAGCATGGTGTGTGACCTTATCAATATCAAACACATATTACAGGCAGACAGCAGAAGTGTCCAGTACACCACCTCAGCCGTGGCAGGCCAAGAGGCAGTGGCTTTGATGCACCTACTCTTCAGTGTGTCGTGGTTGGTGGAGTAGAACTGTGTATAGGGAATGTATATGAATCATGGTGATTATGCTGGCCATCTCTTGGTTAGTGAGGAGTTAAGAACCATGGGATTTTGATGGGATTTTTGGGGAAGGATGTGTGGATTTCCTTTAATCACCTTAACCCAAGCAGGCCCACCAATTAAGAAGCGAGTGCATTTTTGTACATACAGCAAGTTTATTGTAAAATCGTCTGGGGAGGGGCTAGATGACAGTGTTGAGTCAAACTAACCTGAGTCTACTGGAACCACACAAGTTGACACATTATACACATTTTTGCAACAGTTAAAACACTCCCATATATTTTATTACAATCCACCCCCCACATGTGATTAGTTAAAACCTATACAAAGAAATCAAATCTTTCTCCAATTTCCCCATTCCCATTGGTCATGACAATCTTAACTGCCATCTTCAGCTCATGTGTACAACACAGCCTCCTTTAGTATTTGTCTGTGGTGGATCATGACATCATCACATAGTTACACATTCACATACAAACATTATCTATTACAAGTCACAGCTGGTCCTAAACCTAAATATAACTGCACATGGCTTGCACAAGTATTTCAAACAACATGAGGAGTGGTAGAGTAAAAAGGTTCCCTTTTAGCTTTTTCAATTTCAAATCTGCACAAGTATTTCAAACAACATGAGGAGAGGTAGAGTAAAAAGGTTCCCTTTTAGCTTTTTCAATTTCAAATCAGTAGCTTGTTGGCTCCAAAATGTGTATCTTTATTGACTTTCATATTTTTAGCCCTTGTCATATTTATCCATTGCAGTTCTTTTTTTTATCTTCTTTCATCTGATTCAGGATTGTTCCCTCTGATTCATTGATTGTATATTGTGTAATTTTCAAGCACACTCTTATTTTGTAACTTTTTTAAAAAAGTACTCTGATACGAGACTAACGCTGATGTGATGCCTGTCTAGGCCTTTCTTCAATCAAAAGGCCTGGCTGGTCGTTGCTTTTGACCCTCTCCTCCTCCTTTATTTCAATTCTTATGAACAAGAGGTCCCTCTCTTCAATTATTGGGGTTGGATCTGCAATATTCTAACCTTCAATAATAATACAGTAAGATAGTCCTTCCTGTCTCAAATATGGGGTCTACCTGAGTAGCTTACTTCTGCAATAAGCTACTCTCAATTTCCAAGGTATCCAAGAAATCTTTCATCATTCTTAGGGCTCCTATCAAAATTACGCCTCCCCACATATCTATCGAACGAGACCTAGAAGCTTACAACTCTAGAACTGAAGACCACTACTTCCTATCAGCAATATTACTAGTACTTTACACCTTGCTCTCCTGAATTCCAGATTGGCGGTGGCTGATGCCTCCACTATCGCATAATTCACCATTAAATACAACCTAGAAATGATGTTTTTAACAGAAATGTGGTTTTCCAATGACTGTACAGGCATGTTACATATGTTATGGCTGGTGGCTACTCTATTGAATGGCTCAACGGGGAACACTGATGTGGTGGCAGAGGGGCAACAGTTGTTAAATCACATTTCATTATTTCTAATTTCGCACCCTTACACTGTGACCAAAACTACCAAATGTGTTCTTTCCTTATAAAAATGTCTCCCTTGCATGCGGTCAATGTTGCAGACCTCTGGTTCATAGTAAATGCATCTTGGATAGCTTCCACAACTGAGGGGCTTGCATATAATAAACTCCTAATTTTGGGAGATTCGATTTTAGGCATGAAAAAGTAAACACATGGACTCCCAAGGTTTCGTCAGCTATGTTATTCAGTCACTATTTGACTTCTCATGCCTCATCACCATCTCACAGTGGGGGCATTGTCTGGATGTTATCTTTTTTAATATTCCCGTTTCCATTTTTTTTTTTCATTTTGTATTGCTCTAGATGGAGTGTGTACCTGTGTGCATATGTTGTATACAGTGACATAGAATGAAACTAAACATGTGCTTCATAATTTTTCTTATTAATGTTTGCTACAGTTAAATTGAACTTTTTTGCACTATACATAAAAAATATTAAAACATCAACATTATCTATATATAAAACGCTTAGGTATGTTTTCTGTAATTTGATGCAATGTATCAGTGTTAGGTTGCCCTCTGCTGTCCAAGTGGCAAAGTGCACCTCTGTGTACATTTCTGAAAAATTAAGGGAGCAGATTTTGTTTTACTAAATTTGGAACAAATAATGATATGTCTGAATAAATACACAATGTATTAATATGAAAGCCATATTAAATGAATGTTCAAGTCTAAATAAAACATTAAAGAGATTAAATTGCACCAAACAGAAGTATTTCTAATTTATTAACTACAGTAAGAGAAGTGAGAGTAAAATAATTTCAAGTTATTTCTTTCCACCCCCACTTCTCTTCACACAGGGTACGGCAGTTCCAGTGTCAAAGAACAGTTAATTACCGGCTCAACGTTTCAGCCTCTAAAGAGCGAAACCCTGTAGGATGCATGCTTCCTCGCAAGCTAAAACTGAAAGTAGGTGCTGTAGTAGATTCTACTATGCAATCTTATGCCATCACAGGCACTCAGCAATGGAATGTGATTGACAATTACACATCTACAAAGACACATAATAGAGGCCTGTGTAATCTATGCATTAAACTTATATACTGTTCTTATGCCGTGCATACCTCTCATTCTATCTGATACAAATATGCCTTTCAAATTGAAAATAAGGCAGTTTCCTGTATGTTTAGCCTTTTCTATGACCATTAATTAGTCACAGAGACCTACCTACAGGGACCTTCCTGGAAGCAATCAGTAGTAATTCCAATATTTAAGAAGGGGGACTGAAGTGACCCTATGAATTACCGACCGATATTGACCTTTAAGATATGCGAGAACAGCATATGTCATGCCGGGAACAGCTAGTAAATACTTATGTACTGTATGTTATCCAAATGTTTTCCTTAAACTCTTCACTATTTAAAATGATATTAATAAAATGTTGTCAAAACTAGTCCATCGATAATGTGTTGTGTAGAGAGTAAAGTGCACTGCTTGACTATGCTTCAATTGTCAACAGATTTGAAGAATTAAGAAAAATTGTTACTTATGCTTATCCTTAGTCTTGACAGGGCAAACATTAGTGAGGGAATAGAACATTCCAACCAACGTGCCCAGAGAGCATCCTCGCATAAACGCTTATGACCTTCAAGAAATCTAGCAAGCTAACTCTCATGTAAGTGTGTAACCGTTGGCACTGTGCCAGAATGTGTCTGTTAGTCGCAAATCAGACTGTACTTTCACACAACTGACACAGCCGTTTAGGTGCAAGGATAACCTGCCAACTGCCGTAACTTAAAAGGTCGGGGGTTTACCCATCTGCATCAGTAAAATAATTCTATGGTGGGTGGGTGAATGGTACATTACAAGGTAGTGAGGAAGAGTGAGACAATAACTATATCATCGGATAAACTAATTGTAGCTCATTAGCAAATGCAAGTGATACTGTGTTTTTATCCACAACCACGCCTACGCATTTGACTTACGTTTCTTCATCAACACACTATACCCATACTCCCAAGTGCACTGCCAGTCAATGACGCTAAAACATTTTTCACATTAGGCTTTAAACCTTCTGCAGAGGAGACCCAAAACCCGATCAACAAAGACAACTACAATGGGATCAATAAAAAGTGCACCCTTTGCAAGAGGAACAAAGTTTTATTACATGCAAATACGGCCGGGAGTGTCAGTCAGTCCCGTAACATTGTGAACTCAAACCACACTTGACACGCCCATGTCGAGTTACATCTTTTATATCAGAAACCCACAAAGCAAAACATATCATATACAATATAATTCCACGTTTCCCATTGGCTAACACCTATACAAAAATCTAAACATTTCCATAGTTCACTACCCCTTGGTTGTTCATATCTAAATACACCCCCTTGCAAAATAACATAATTGTGCAGATAGCAGAAAACCCTGTGATGTGATTGGTCCACTATACCCAGGTACTTTGTTGCAACACTGGACCCTCCTTATTGATCAAGCTAACGTTGTCCTACTTGTGATGTGCATACCCCCGACAGGACCCAATCAGGGAGCAAATGCAAACAACAAGGTCAACCTCACCCAGTAATATAATGCTTCCTCATGAGACCAGACAATTCGGCATTCCCATATAGTGCCTTCGACTTTACAGCTGTACTCTTTGGCATCACCTCTTGCTACTCCGATCTTAGAGCACATTACTTCCCTAGCACGCCTCCTACCATTTCTCTCCTGGGAACCAGGTGCTTCACAAAAAACGCAGTTGAGGACAAATTTCTCATATTTAATTCTTCATTTACTCAGACACCTGTAGTTCAAATGGACTGGCCACTTCTCAATGGGAGAAGTATTACTCCAAACCTAGCTCAACATCTTGGCAATGCCAGATACAAGGCTCTATTCTCATGAGATTCGTCCTTCACAGCCACAGCACTAATCTAATTTTCCAAAACCAACATTGTGTTCCGACTTTTATAAGCTGCTCGGCCTGGCACAATTAACTGCAAGCTGCGCTGCGTTTCTCCCTTTCCTCCATAACCTTGGTTGTCTGCACACTCTAGGGGGAAGGATGCTTAATTAAATGGACAGAGTAAAAGCTCCAAAGGCAGCCTTATTCGTTAACCACCAAAAGCTGTAACTTCTAACAATGTTAGTCCAAAATGGCGGAACTATTGCTCACATGGCACACAGCCCTCATGTTACTACAACACAACCCCTACCCTATCTCGCTGCTGGACACTTCAGCTACCTCTTCATCTGCCTTTTCATCTGCTACCAAAAGCTTCCCTGGAAATGATATTCAAAGATCTCCTTACTACAACCAAAGCACAATAGCAATCACTGCTACTAGCTATAAAACGTATTACACGCGCCCTAGTTCTAATCTCTAACCATAATAAGCCACGTTATTACATTGTTGCACCTTCTTTCATTGTGTAAGGCTCTGTGATGCTTTCTAAAATGTGTCAACGGTAACTACAAATAACATGTGTGCAGAACTGCCAAACGGCAAAATACTGACATTAAATGGCCAACGCTTCTTACTAATACAATTTGCGCAGATTAAACCTCTTTCCATGGTTGGGACATGGCACTTGCATTCCAACACTTCTCAGAGCTTGGTTGGGGTTACATAGCATAGCTGCCCCTAATATTTGTAACAAAGGTCACCTGGGAGCAGTTAAAAGCTTAACACAAAGAAGTGCCTATTTAATGAATATTGTAGTCTCCAATGAGATAAGGCCTACTTCAAGGCGAATGGCCTCAACAGGAATCGCTTGTGCGAGTCCCAAAATATTTTCCAGATCTGCCCATCTAATGTTTTCACCCAGGTGCCATGGTGATGTAAGCCTGCCTGGAGGGCATAAGTCAACATGGGGACCACGCACTGCTTGTAGGTTAGCCGTATCACCTCCAAACTATAGCCAGCAGTGCTAATTACTCCCATCAACACAGCTGGAGACTCTCTTAATACTCCCAACCAGGGTAGAGATATGGATTTTACATGCCTTATTACTCCCAATGTTAATAAATGTTTTGTCCAAGCTTATTCTAAGGTCGTTTTCCAATGCAAAGTCACACAACTTGGCTACACTACGGGATATACCTTTAAATGTGCAATCTAATAAAAGCAGGTCATCTGCGTAGTCCAGCCAAGGAATGTGGGTATCACCTATTTTTAAGGGAACATGTTTAACCAATCAGAGAGACTTCACAAAGTCAGCCATATAAAGGTTCAAAAGCACGGGGGCAATACCCAAGCCTACACGCTCCATTCAAACGAGAGAAATGTGATGCAAAATAATGTTCCAATGGCATGATACGCTGGAACGATTACATCAGATGTGCCCGACTGTGTCAGTTCTGTGTTGGAGAGGGTGTGGGGCAAAGGGGACTTGGTGACATATATGGTGGGAGTGCCAAAAGATTGAGCCGTTTTGGGAATAAATCCACAAACACATTGACAAGGGTCTGAAGGAACCACGAGTCTGGTTATGTGGGTTGTGGGGGCCAAAATATCGACGGCACACAAAGAGACAGAAACGCAGCTTTATGGTACTGCTCATAGCTGCATGGCTCGTGGTAGTGCATAATTGGAAAGAAAAACAGGGGCCTACAAATGCGGATTGGCTTCAGAAAGTGTGGAACTTCATAGCACTAGAATGGGCCACCAATATGGTACAACGGGACCAAGCTGCCTTTAAACGCAACTGGGAAGACGTGCTGCATTATCTTCAAAGTGACTATATGCTCCAATGGTGCCCCCATAAAATACAGATCTTGCACATTATGTGAATACCTCATAATAGTTTATTGGACTAATACACTTGCCTCCGGGGGGGGGGGGGGTGCGGGGAGGGAATGGGGTTGAATCGTCTAGTTAATTTGCAATGTGAAAACTAATAAAAACATGTTGGGGGAAAAAAAGCATGGGGGCCAGTACGCACCATTGTTTCACTCCACCAAACGTATTCATTTCTTTTAATTATTTATTTTACTTGGATTTTACTTGGACCTTTGTGTCGGAATGTAGTTAAATCATGTATCTAAGAAGGTGCTCAGGCATATGCTTAATCCATAGCTAACCTCAATACACAGAGTAAAACGCTTTGCTAAAATCAATAATACGGCATACAGGGGAGGCTTATCTAACTACAATGCAGAGTTGGTCAAACTGTTTAGAAGTAGAATATTATGGGTAGTTGCACACCCAGCTCTAAAGCCAGTTTGGAAGGGGCTGTGTAACATATTTCTATCCGCCCCAATCACCATTTCTTGGAATAAGAAAGTTGAAAAGATTTTAGAGGAGAGCAAGGCGCCTATAATAAACAGGATCCCCCTATCTCCCTTTTTAAACACTGGGACAATAATGGCCGTTTCCCATGACTCTGGGATCATACCGCCTCTTACAACCGCCTGGAAATGCTTGTGTAATACATTGGACCAGAAATCTGTGTTGTTCTTAATCACAATATTCGAGAGCCCACCCAGGCCAGTGGCCCGTGATGATTTGAGTTTACTAATACAGTTTAAGATGTCCTCTCAAGTAATGTTTAAGTCAGATTTACCATGATCCATACACCCCACCCTGTTCACTTCAGCTGCGACATTTACATCTTTCATAAACACCTCCCATTTCGCCTCTATAACGACATTTACTGATTGGCCCATTCCCCTCCCTCTTGCTTCATTGAATACTGTCCAAAATGTTGTAGTGTTCGTGTCACACAACATGATACACATTCTCTGCCATGCTGCATTCTTTACCGACCAACGGTGTCTCTTGATCCAATTCGCATAATGATTTTTTAATTTTCTTATTGCAAGAGTTGGCTCAACCTGACCAGCTCTATTCGTGATCAATCTAATCTGCTGTCTCGGGTTCCTCTTTGCCGCACGAATCAACGGGTCTGAGGGACCATGTGTTCCTACTTTGGTATTTGCCAAACAATTACCACCAAGTGGGATAAAGCGGGGTGTTAGACCTATAATTAGGTCACAGTACAATTAGGGCCACCAGTTCCCATACTTCAACCCAATCCAATGTCTTGGCCTCGGGCTCAATGTATTTGCTCATAGACTTCATGTTCTTTTCAATCCAGCTAATACAATAGCCCTTCAACGTTTCAAGTTCTCCCAAGTTACACACATTTTCACATGGCAGTGTAAATGGTAATTTCAATAACGCGTGGTCGCTATAGGAGTTAAGCATACTGACAAAGGAGTGGATCAAAGTCAACAAATCAGGGCTTACAAAGAAGTAGTGCTGATGTTTCCCATTTTCCAGGTGTAGTTACCCGGAACGTCCCCCCTACTCTGCCATTCATCATCACTGATTCCTAATCATGCGGAAAAGCCGGCCATCTCTTACCCTGCCTATTCTCTTGTTTTTGCTGCATCAAACCTATAAAGTGCACGTTCTTGTGCTCACTTCAGACCGCGGTGTCAACACAATGTACATTCAAGTCTCGCCCATCAGGATCATATCTATTGAATTATTCAACGTTGCTGCGTTCAACATCTTGCAGATGTGTTGCATGATGGTATCAGATTCCCTACCCTGAGTAGGGTCATATGTATTACATATCAGCATCTTGCGAATCGTCTGGGCGTCAAACCGGGTAATTAAGACCACCTGCAAAAAATTACAACCAGTGGTATCTAACTCACTAGAGGATAGACTAGATCTCACTCCAACCATAAGGTCCCCCCGGGGCGACCTTGTTCCCCCTTGATTGCCAGTTTACAATATGTCTCATACCCATGAACATACGTCATGGTTATCATCCAACATTCCTGAATACAAAAATATATGTGATCATAAGCAAGTCACGACCACCCTTCAGGGGCATAAAATGCTTGTGATACGTGTGTTCCATGTGGTCATGTTTATATATCAATTTCGCCATCAAGGATTCGATGCTAAAAAAACAGCCACCAGGCCCATTCTTCACCTGGCTGTTTGGAAGATCCCCGAGCAGTTTCAGCTGGGCTGTCTCGCACACTGCCCGGCCCGTATTTGGCATGGTGACACTGACGATTTGCTTCGAGGTCAATCTTTTATAACCCCTGGGCTTAGAAATAATATCATCCCCATCAGCAGGAATTCAGGAAGGTGGCCTAATTCAAAATTCACGATTGTAGGTGAAGCACACTCAACATATGCACAATGAGTCATGAGCTCATCCATAAAATCCATATATTGCCAATCTCAGGAGCTGAGAACTCTGAGGGCTGGAATCAGAGAAAACGATTTACTGGGTCCGGGCAAGTATTAGGGAATAAGTGCATTATAGGGCATGAGCCCACGGGGCAGAACATTGGGCACAGGCTGAACTATACTTTGAAATGAGGGTGGTTGGCCTGCTGAGTTGTTGGTAAAAGGCTGCTCTTGCTGTGAGCCACGCTCCTGAGCGCCATAACCGGCATATCCACCCGGTGGGGATTCTCCTGGGTAGGTGCAGGTCACATATTAACAGCTTCCACCTCCACATGTGTACACGAAGGATCCTCAGGACGAGGGACCTCACTCGTTTCTAAAACTTCTGATCCCATGCTATCCTGGTACCCCGATACTTCAACAACTTCCTGTGGGGGTGGGGAGGTGATTAACCAGCTCGTTAAGGTTCCCCTTTGCCCAGACATCCTTTTGTCTTCTTTTAGGTTTCTTTTTTAAAAATCATGGGATGTGGAGGGGGGTGTCATAGGGGCTAGCCAAAGCCAATGGTGGTTTCCCACCTGCACCGTTAATGGTTTTTATTCTATTCAGTGTCTTCAACTGACGCCAGCGTTTCCTTCTTGTCAAATATAGCGCCCCCATATGACATGATATGATATGATATGGCATTTATAATGCGCCTATACACAAGTGTAAAGTAGTTCAACTTTGGTAGATTCCAAGCCCTGAGCGACACAGGGCATGAGCCCACCCGGCAGAACATTGGGCACAGGCTGAACTATACTTTGAACTATACTTTGAAATGAGGGTGGTTGGCCTGCTTAGCGTTTTTCAATGATGCATAGTATCTGTATGGTGGTCGGTCAAAATCTCGAAAAAAAAATCTCGACTAACAATGAGGTCGAAAAAAAAGACTGAAAAAAAAAGTCGAATTTCGCTTTTTTTAATTATATATTTATTTTGGGGTCCGGGATTTTAAACAAATGGTTAAAAAAAAAAAAATGGAGTTTGGGGGGGAACCCCCCCATTTCGAATAAAAAACATCATTAAAAAAATTCAACTTTTTTTTCAGACTTTTTTTTTCGAGATTTCTTTTTTCGGTCTTATGACCATAAACCGTATCTGTATATCTGTGTGCAAAGGTACTGTTTCAAACATTTCCCCACACAGTTTCAATAAGACTTTTAAGGCAAATTGAACAGTGCTTTCCCCGTCTGTTGCTGTGATATCCACCAATGCCATGTCAGCAGCTTCTTTGACCCTTACCCCAAATAGATCTGAGCCTTCTAGAATAATCCCAGCTGTCCCAGCCTTAGTCATAATTAGCCCAGGCTCTGGAGTCACAGTACCCATTTCGGATAATAAGCCGCATTCTTTTTGCAGTGAAGAGCAAAGGTTAAGTAAGGAATTGTTATTGTCAATGGGGGTGGATTTCAGACTATCATGTAGGTTTATAGCTTCCAACCCGCTTCTTTCCACTGTACAATTCTGATTTGGTTATGCCGTGCCTACAGCGGCAAAGTAAGAGGTGATCTTATTGCCAGTGCCTTAAGTGGCCTGAAACTCCAGCCAGGGCTCTTAGGGGGCGTGACCTGGCAGGAGGTGGTACCTCAATTAAGAGACATCACTTAGCTCACCTGAATATTCCCCCTTAGGCCACGCCCCGGTAAGAGCCCTGGTGCAATTTTGCAAAAGGGCCAGGGCTGTGGCCTACTAGGCAGCATTCCAGTAGGGTAAGTGTTGTAACGTGAGCACAAGCACCACGGCTCGTGCACAGCCACATGTTTGGGCCACGTTTGCAAACGCATGGCATGCACTAATAAAGGTGCAGAGTAGTCTCCCGCTCAGCAGTTCCTGTAATAGACTAAAGACATGGCAGTGCCTTTATTCCGGCGCTGCATGCCCATTCGCCATGGGCCCACCTGGCCGCCCCACGCTGAGGGGCACAACCATCCTGACGCGGGCCGGAGACCCCGGGTCCGTGTAACATCTGGCAACGAGGATGCCGATCCCAAGAAGAACCCAGCCTGTCCTCCACGCCGCTGCCGTGCTCCGCACTCCCCCACAGGGAGCCCAGCAGGACACAGAGGGCCGGAGAGCCCCGGTCCGTGTAACATCTGGCAACGAGGATGCCGATCCCAAGAAGAACCCAGCCTGTCCTCCACGCCGCTGCCGTGCTCCGCACTCCCCCACAGGGAGCCCAGCAGGACACAGAGGGCCGGAGAGCCCCGGTCCGTGTAACATCTGGCAACGAGGATGCCGATCCCAAGAAGAACCCAGCCTGTCCTCCACGCCGCTGCCGTGCTCTGCACTCCCCCACAGGGAGCCCAGCAGGACACAGAGGGCCGGAGAGCCCCGGTCCGTGTAACATCTGGCAACGAGGATGCCGATCCCAAGAAGAACCCAGCCTGTCCTCCACGCCGCTGCCGTGCTCCGCACTCCCCCACAGGGAGCCCAGCAGGACACAGAGGGCCGGAGAGCCCCGGTCCGTGTAGCATCTGGCAACGAGGATGCCGATCCCAAGAAGAACCCAGCCTGTCCTCCACGCCGCTGCCGTGCTCCGCACTCCCCCACAGGGAGCCAAGCAGGACACAGAGGGCCGGAGAGCCCCGGTCCGTGTAGCATCTGGCAACGAGGATGCCGATCCCAAGAAGAACCCAGCCTGTCTTCCACGCCCCTGCTGTGCTCCGCACTCCCTCACAGGGAGCCCAGCAGGACACAGAAGGACGGAGAGCCCCGTTGGCGCTGCCTGCGGAGGCCATGCCAGGGATAGGGAGACTTGCTGCCCCAAGACTCCTGACTGGGGGTGCCCCAACACGGTAGGGTGGGGCCTGCTGCCCATCGCTGCTCCTGGCGGCATGGAGTGCGAGCGTGGCACAGGACCCCGCCCCCCAAATCCGGTAGAGGGAAAGCTCCCGCCCGAGGGAATGAGCTGCCCAGAGCCACAGTAAAGACATCAACCTCGCTGGTAGGGCGGGGAGGGCGCGGGGGGACGAGGCGCATGAGCAGCACCAGCGGCGGACCACCACCATGAAACTTTGAACTCTCACCCAAGGGAGACGGAGCCTGGCTGGCCCTGCAGACAGTGCAGCCTGCCACAGGGAGAGTGCAGCGAGCACACCGCCAATGGAAAAAGAAACATTTGATTTTCCCCACCTGGGGGCAGAACGAAAAGCGAGGCTGCTGATAATGGCAAAGGAAAAAGGAGACGTGCCAGGCAAGGCGCTGCTCATGCAAGGGGGAGTGGCATGGGCTAGTGGGTCCCCTGCATGTAACCTGTCCCCTGCATGCAGCCAAGGACACTCTGTCTGGGCAAGGTTGGTGGCCCACGCCACCAGGTGCAAAGTAAGCCCCTGCCTGGGGCAGTAGAGCAGCCCACGGTGCTCCATCATGAGGACACAAGCTCCTGCCTGGGGCAGGAAAGCAGCCCCTGCTACTCCAGCAGAATAACACACTCCTGCCTGGGCGAGAGACTGGGCACATGCTTCTATAGCGACTGTATAAACTGCTGCCTGGGGGCGAGCGCACAGCCCACGCCGCTACAAGGATTATTCATACTCCTGCCCGGGGCGGGGGAGCAAAGTGGCTAATCCCGCCACCGGGACATTAAGTACTCCTGGCTAGTGGAGGACGGCGGCCCATGCTGCAAGAGTGTATTTAGACACTCCTGCCTGGGGAGAACAGGCGACCCATGCTACGACAGCACCACAGGCCCTTGCCTGGCACAAAAGCCAGAGGAGCAGCGCCGTCCACTGGACACTAGAAACAAAGGGAGAGATGCACTGCCTCAAACAAGGGCACTCCTGTCTGGGGGAGAGGTGCACTGCCTCAGACAAGGCACTCCTGTCTGGGGGAGAGGTGCACTGCCTCAAACAAGGCACTCCTGTCCAGGGCTGGACTGCCCCACCGGGACACCGGGACATCCCCCAGTAGGCCTCTGGCCTGTAGGGCCTCTTTTTGAGCGGAAGGATACATGTGTTACACATCGCGTGACTCCGCCTGGGTGGTTTGCCTTGAATTGGCTGCCACCACTGACCTAGGCTGAGGCACCGTCATTTTTTTTTTCCCCAGGCAGCATCTGGGCTGGGCCCGCACCTGCGCAGGGCCCCCTGGGCTGGGCACCAGATTGGAACCGCACGTGCGGCCCTGCAGAGGCACCGTCATTTTTTTTTTTCTTCACAGCAGCTGGGCTGGGCCGGGCCGCCCCTGCGCAGGGCCTCCTGGGCTGGACACCAGATTGGAACCGCACGTGCCCTACCTGCAGCCCAGCCTGCTGCACAGAGTGCACACATTAGCAGGCACTGCAGGCAGGCAGCTGGTCCGGACTGCATGAGGCCCGGCAATCGCAAGCCACAAGATCGATCGATTGTCAGGTAAGAAGCGAGACACACACTGCACGTTGATGATATGCATCTCGACTCGAGATATATATCATCAACGTGCAGTGTGAGATCGTCAGTAAAGTTAACTTGCTGCGCTGCCTGGCCAGCCTTCAAATAATTCCCCAGAGCCCTGTTATTGGGCCGTAGACAAAAACGACTCTGCAGACTCCCAAAGCCTGGATAATTATGGGATGCATGTTTGCAATTGCAACTCAGTAATAAGCTGCACTTGACTTCCAGTGTCTGACATGTAGCAAGCAGCAGGGACCTTCTCCCTGGGGGACCGTCACCCTCCTCACTAAACGCCCACACTCTGCCGCTGGAGCACATACTAGGCTGTCCTTGCACCAGACTGGAGAATGAATGACTGACTCAAGATCATAGCGCTGTGAGTCGCATTATTCTGGCCTGCCTTCTGAAATCCAGTACACTCACTTGCCATGTGTGTAGACGTGGCGGAGGTCAGGACCCGCCTGGCGGAGCGCTGGCGCAGTGTGGGTGTGGGGGTTGGGGGGGTCCTGAAAATTTACTTTCTTGTGGGAATGGCCACGGAAGCTGGCAGAGGGTGGAAGTAGGGTGATGTGTTGCAGACATATAAAAGGACCGTTGTCAGCCTGCAACAAGTTTGTATTTCATCTTAAAAATTATATAATGCTCAAATGATGTAATGCTCTCTAATGCATTGCCTTTCGTGGTGCAGTAGACAGCACCCTTTCTTGACACACTGCAGCGGTGGGTGCATTCTGAAGGTCGGAGGGCGTGAAGCAGGCATCTGCGTGCCAGATCTAGCATAAGGCCTTGGATTTCCACGTAGCCTGTGAGCCAGAATGCCCTGGGGTGAAATTGTATGACCTTTGACAGAGCATGTGGGTTCCTTGTCCAGCAGCACGGGGAGCTGTAGAGGAAACTGTGGCATTAAATGCAACAGCTCGTTTAACCGGAGATAAATCCTTTTCTATTGATGCTCGTACTTTTTTTGAGATATCGACATAAGCATGTCACTGGTGTTGTTCCCATTATCTCACTACGTTTCTCATAAGTTCTTATAAACTACTGGCTGGAGCTGATGCTGATCTTGCCAGAGCACGGTCTGCATAGAATTCACATGTGCACCTGTGTCAATGGAGTGGAGGTCCTTGCCCAAAGATTCTCTGTACCAAGAAAGGTGATCAGAGGGAACATTTCGAGGGAGAGATGGGGTGGTTGTGGGCAGTGGTGTCTAGATGGAGTTTATGGCTCAGAAACCTGCCTGGGGTGCTTTGGCGTGCTGTGGGGAGGGTGGACAGTGAGGGACGTGTGCAACCGATCTACATGCAGTCCACAGGTTTGAAGAACGACTGGTTTTCACTCTCCTGAGGTGCTTAAAATGCTTACTATTGTACAGCCTAATAACAGCCCAACTCATCATGTAAGTTCCAACAGAACATACACCGGGCTGTGCATTACATAAAAGGTTCTTGTTGTGAGCTTTATTGATATTGCACATTGTATATGTTCAGCAGTGCTTTGCAAGTGGGGTATTATCAGGGGTTTTATGGAGCTTTTGATTATTATCAGGGCTGACTCTTCCTTTCATCGTTCAGAAGTTTATGACATGATTGCTATCAAAGAGGGCCAGCACTAACTGGTATTTACAGTGCTAAGAAGTCATTACAAGGTGACAGCAAGCTCTGTATAAATGGAACTTCTATGTGTATGTGCGTGAGGCCTCAGGGTGACTTAGATGGCACTGAATGGGACTTAATAGGTAGTTGGTTTTCTTTGTAATTGACTTGCTAATTGTGTTGTCTCCATACCGTGGTAGTGCAATCAGGAGTCTTTTTACAAAAGAACTGTGTGAGGATCAGATCAGAGATGCATTCAGGGTCACCTAGGTTTAGATGTGAGTGAGATGATAATGTGAGCAGAAGAGTGTGTAATGTCGATGCTGAGGTGTTTATTGAGGGCCGAGCACATCGTATAATGGGGAATCCATCTCATTGAGATTTTGAGGGTGACTGGCGTCTTTTGAGGTGCATGCAACCTGACCTACAACATAAAGTTCATGTGTCTCTGTCTGATTTACTGACTCCTACTTCATTACTGAGCTGCTTGTGTGAGAGGACTGATGCATCTCACGGGTTTCATTAGAATTAGATCTATTGTACACTGCATTACTTAACCCTCAGTCTTCTCTAACCTATTATACTCCTGGTGGCAACATTACGCAGACGGAGTGAAGGCGATATGACATCTTGGAGTTGGTTGAAAGGAAATTGAAAAAAAGACTGATAGACACAAGCTTTACATTTTCTTTTCTGGTACTGAGACTAGTAATGACGCCCAAGTGTGTTGGTACATTTGTTAGTGAATTGTTGTTAACATAGCCCTTTCGACAAAGCATTTTGCATAAAATATTTCCATGAACAATTATTACCCAGCCCAGGGCCGGCCCTAGGATTTTCTGGGCCCTGGACTACATAAGATGTGCGGGACCCCTTATTTGCATGAATGGTGACCCGTGATATTACAGAAACTTATATCACAGAATAAGTCTTTAATACACACAGGTATCATAGGAAGTTACATTAAAAACACGTTGCCATGAGTAAGGCAGGAGACCAATACACTGAGACGCCCAGTATATGATTTGTCACTGTTAACATTTACCCATATGGCAATATCAGGAGAGAGGCTTTATTTTGGGGTGGCAGACAAAATGAGAAGGGACCCTTATCAATGTACCCCCTGAGCCTTCACTGGATGGGGTGAGCAGGCCACAACTGTTTGGCAGGATGCAGGAATTGAAAGGCGAAGCAGGGGATCCCATAACAGAACATTGCAACGGCAACTGAGAAGATTAGGTGACTGCTGCTGAGATGTTATCTTTATATCTTCCTGTAAATCATATGGCTTTTTTCCCATTACTGCTGCAAAATGTGGAGTAAAATGAGGTGTTTTAACTAGGAGATGCGTACGGCTCCCTCACATCACTAGGTGTGGGGACTTCTGGCCCGATCGCAAATATCAAAAGCTGGCACCTATCAATATACGCACAGTAAGTGTACATGAATTAAAGGGAAATATACATGTTTGGATCAATTGACCTTTCCCCTTAGAAAAAAGTGCATCACACCAAAGAGCAATGGCATTAAAAAAACATTAATCAACACCAGAAAAATGACATGAGAGGGTAGATTTTCCCATAAGTACGCTGGCAAAGTGTAAAAGGTGCCCACCTTTTAATCCCAACAATCTATAGTGAAATATACCTAGTAAAACAAAATCCCAGTTATGTGGTCTTGTGGGTAAGCGTCTGCACTTGGTACATGATAACCTAGGTGAAATCCTTGTAGTCAAACACTTGAGCAAGTTTTCCGGACTCAAAAACACCCAAGCAGGGTAGCAGCCACCCTCGGAAAAAAGTGTGCCCACCCACATGTATCCTCTAGTTGTGCCCTGAAAAACAACGCATGACTACAATGAGAGAAAATAACCTCTCCAGGATTACTTTTATTCAGACCGATATTGCACTTGTGGTTTGTCCCTCTATCATTGAAGATGTACTTGTTGGTAACTTATTTAAAAGATGACCATTTAATCCATATATGTATGTTTAAAAGCTGCTTTAAATGCACTCATTTTGACTCATTTTCATTTTCTTGGGCGATACTCTGAATCCGCTCATAGAAGAGTTGGGCTCACATGCTATGCTCGCTCGCTGGGTGAAATATGTGGCCACTTTGAAAAAATATTCCAGGGCCACTTTTGGTTCCCAGTCCAGCCCTGCTCCTGTCTGGGGGAGAGGTGTACTGCCTCAAACGGGTGAGAGGTGTGCTGCCAAAAGCAACTCCTGACTAGGGAGAAGCTCGCAGAAGAAGCGCGGCTTGGCAAGACCCGGCACTGCAGCGGCTCTCCCAGGAAGCAGCCAACGTGACTCTGCCTATCCTTGCGGCCAACGGGTCAGGAAAATGTCATGCATTGAGGCACATCCCCTACATGAACGGGAGTAGAGCGACACGGCACAAACTGTTGATGCAGTGGCTGTACCCCAGAGCCCAGGACAGTAAGTGAACACTCCCTCCTGGAAGGGAGCCCGCAGATGGCACGACATGGACTGCTGCCCATTCTACACCCAAGCACCTTGCGCTTCTCCCACCTGAAGGGAGCCCGCAGAGAGCACAAAATGGACCGCTACCCGTTCTGCACCTCAAGCTACTCCCGCCTGGAAGGGAGCCACAGATGGCACAACATGGACCGCTGCCCATTCTGCACCCAAGTACCTTGAGCAACTCCCACCTGAAAGGGAGCCTGCAGAGACCTCAACTTGGGCCGCTGCTCGTTTTGCGCCTCGAGCTACTCCCGCCTGGAAAGGAGCACACAGATGGCACGAAATGAACTGCTGCCCATCCTGCACCCAAGCAGCACGAATCCCTCGAATCCCTACCACGATGCTGGCATGACCGTGGCTCTCCCTGAGGAGAGTGCTTGTGCGGTCAGGCAGGAGGTGAGCACGTAGGTGAGCCTGGACAAAGAAGGCAGCCATCAGCCCCTGCTGGGAAAGAAGAAGGTGGCAGCAACAACTTCCGCTGCTACGGCTTCATGCAAGCCACTACAGTGACTTCCTATCCTTGTGGCCAACGGGCCAGGAGTGGATCACACACCACCAACTCCCGAGAGCGGTGCATCAAGCTCTGCTGCCGCAGTGGCCGTACACCAGAGGAGGGCAAGGAAGAACTCATGCCCGGGGAGGCCATAAAGGACAACAACCAACCAAGCCGTAGCTCTCCCCAAAGAGAGGGCTTGTGCGGCCAGGCAGAAGGCAGGCCAGGAAGACCTCCTGACTGGGGGAGCCTGGTCAAGGTGCGGCTATCACCGCAGCCATTCCAACGCAAGTGCCATTTGTGAGGGGTACCTAGCCCTGATCGCTGCAAGTGCCAACTCCTGCAGCAGGAAGCCTCAACGGAGTGGGACTGCTGCCCAGCAGTAGTAAGAACTCCCACCCGAAGGGGGAACCTGGGCACGGGTCTGCCCGCTGTCATTCAGTGGTTCCTCACCTGGTGGGGATGGAAGGAGAGTGTCCTTTCCTGGCCCCTATCCGTATGGGGCAAAGGGTCTGAAAGACTCCAGACTATGGTCTGCTGCAAAGGGACGGACACCACTCAGGCCTGCTGGAGGACCACCCTACAGCAGACGGGCCAGAGACCTGCTGGCCGGATGACAGCCGATGTGGCCGCGGTATTCCCGGACGCTGTTTTGCCGGCTAGTGGAGCGCTTTCAATCATGGGCGAACTGACACAGAGGGACTGCCCTGTGACCATCTGCCGATGTGGTCCCTGTATCCCCGGTGCATCTTTTCCAGCCAGTAGGGCCATCCCCACTTCCATTTTGGACTAATAAAGTTTGCAATAACAAAGCCCCATAGGTGTGTTACATCCCAATGTATATATGTGCCTAAGTGTTTACCAGGTCAGCGAGGTATGTTGGTAATGCACCCCTGAAGACAGTGTGTACAGTAGCATGCCTAACTAAGAATGTGTATGTCTGTGTTCCGAGGTGACACACGAGGGCAGCGCCAGCATTAGCAGTTGTTATAGCACATGCCATCTTAAACGTTAATCATGTGTGTGTCTTTGCCCTTGCCGTGGGATGTAGTAACGTGAGCATGAGTGCTGCGGCTTGTGCACAGTCACATGTTGGGGCCAGTAACGGACTAAAGACGTGTCTGTGTCTTTATTCCGGCGCTTCGTGCCCAGTGCACCATGGGCACACCGGGCCGCCCCACACTGAGGGCCACAACCATGCTGACGGGAGCCAGAGACTCTGGCTCTCCTAAACAGTAAGTGTTGCCTGTCTTTTAATTGCTGCGCTGACCCCCCTACCAGTCACTCGTTTCAGTAGAGATGCAGGGATCATCACCCTCTTACCTGGGGTGCAAGGGTGATGATCCCTGCATCTCTAGTGAAAGAGGTGTCTGGCAGGAGGTCGGCGATACAATAAAAAGGCAAGCCTTTTCTTTGTAAAGCCTGAAGCACTTGCTTACACGCGAGGGCTTCAGGTTTTACAATAAAAGCCTCGCCTTTCATTAAAGATGAAGGGATCAACACCCATTGCATCTCTATTGAAAGGGGTGCCTGGTACGGGGTTGGCGACACAATGAAAATGCAATGCTTTTTTTCTAAAGCCAAAAAGCTCTCTCTTACACCTGATGGGCTGGAGTTAGTAGGGGAATTTAGGAAGCCGCAGCAGGGCTCGGCCCCGTCTAGCCTCAGCCCACTTAAAGCCCTGCGTACTGCCAATATCAGCCGGGACAGGCTGTGGTTTTTCTAATTGTCCCGGCATATTTTCGTGCAGCCTGTGTTTTCCACTCAAGTTTTTACCATCTCCATGTCCTTCTTTCATAGGTTATAACCCGCTTTCTTTTTAACCGGAATTGCAGCGCGGCGACTTGTTGCGCTGTGTTTAAAGCAACAGATACCACAGCCGACAAAAACACCCACGAGGGGTTATGAGGAGACTAATAACCGCTATAACGCGCTGCTCTGATGGTTATGAAGACTTCCCGATAGCCTCCGTCTGAGCAGAGGTAACACCACTGCAGAAAGACCTCAAATTATAAAACTACTTGTGTTCTTCTGAGATGCCCCTTCCTCATCCATTTACAGTGCACTATATATAGTCCAAGCTTAGTCCATTGCAATACACATATTTGCCTCTTGCACTGATTATTCATTCCTAACATTACTTTGAACCCCTCCTCCAATCCATTGCTCAGAAAGTTACAAAAAGCTAAGCAGTGCACCTGACAGCGCAGACAACGCCTATCCCTGTACCTGTGTACAAGACACAAGGAAGCCTGAGCCTGTGTACAAGACACAAGGGAGCCTGAGGAGTCCTCTAGAAAGTTCTATTACAGACAGTGCTATAGCCACGCCTGTCCCTGCCACACTGGCCTTTGAACGCAAAACAGAGGAGAGGATTATAGGGGCAAGCAAGGAGACTAAACAGGGAGCACATGTCAGGAAGTACTTAAGGAAAGCCAGCAAAGAGACCACGTTCTGCACCCGAGGCACTTCGGAAGTATAATTGCGGAATATTTACAACAGCTCATTCTTTTGCATTCTGGGCAAACAAGATGCGGTCGCGAATTAGCAGCGTTGTCCAAACCCCCTTTACCCAGCAAAGCAAGCTTGGCATTCCTCAAATGTAGCAAAAATCAGTCTGAACCACATGGAAGGAAATCACAACATTTACAATGTTTACCAATGATGGCACGCCACATACCCGTAGCCCGACATGACTTCTCCTGCCTAGGCACTTTTATTAATAGTCCTTTTAGGCATGAAAATGATCGAGGGAGAGGAAATGACGTTTCATGCTATTTAACCTGCAACCTCCCGACCCCACATGACATCACAGGAAGTGGCCTCAAACCACACTGGACCCTGCTGAAGGGCCAGTGCCGTGTTCTAAACTCTTGGCTGAGAACCCAATACTCAAATAAACAACAGAATTTAGGAAATGCTAAAAACAGGCTTACTTTAATAATAACATTAGTCAGAATAAATTAAATCTCATATTTTGCAAACGAGTCCACCATAATTACAAACAGGGCCCCGCCTGCCGAAGGGGAGCAGGATCACATTTAAAAATGCGGCATGGGTCCCTCGTACTGGTGTTACCTAGATCTTACACCTGCCTATTTTCTTTCGAAATTTCATTGGTCAATACAGATTTGGGACGCTGTTTTTTTGGGACGACAGACTTTACTTCCCGTTTACCCCTCATCCTCATAGTCCTAACTAAATGATGGCTTGCCTCCTTCCCTGATACCTTGCCGAATACGTGTGTGTGATATTTTTTAGACTCCTTTAAAATATATTGGTCCCTCCCACCTTTAAACCTGTTGTTTTCTTTCTCTTGACCGACAACTTGCTAAAGCCATCGAAAGCTGATTGGCGGGAGCCGGTTACACCGTAAAAAAAACAATGATTACAGAGGAGTGACCCACTGCGCCATTGCATAGCATCCTTTTCTTTATATATTTATTTTTATTGTGCCTGTTTTTCCATCAAGGTTCTGGTGGCTGTGACACTCCCATAGATGACGGGCGTGTGGGCTTGGATGCGCTGTGGCTGGGCAATGATGAGACACACATTATGTATTGGCAGTCTTCCGGCTCCCATTTATTGGTGCCCGTCACGTGGTCTCTCCTGACTACGTCACTACATCATGTGATCATAACATCCCTCCCCAAATTGGACTTCAAACATTGTTATAGTCTGTGGTTGTGATCATCGGTCCACCCATGTTTTGCTCACTCACTCACGCTCCTCGGTAGATGCCATTCAGGAAGTACCCCTGGATTGGAGTGGATAGTACCAGTCGCCTGCGGAGAGAGGATTGTCCTCTGTCTCCTCTCCTGGGGGGTGATCGGTCTCACCGGGCTCCTTCCCATGTCCCTTGGTTCGGCAGTGCCTTGTGATGGAGTCTCTGGGGGTTCTCTTCGTTCTTTTGTGGGTGATGTTTGCTCGGTCTATGCAGGTTAAGCTCCCCTGCGGGTTGTTTACTCTTGAGTTACTTTCCACGTGGTTCTTGGTATCCGCCTAAAGTAGGGCATGTTCCTGGTGACTGTTTCTGTTCCGCCTGTGGCCGTTACCAATCCATGGTCCCAATGGGTTATAGTCCAGGGTAAAAATTCATAGGGGAGGGCTATCTTTCTGTGTGGTGTCCGATTCCTCACTAGTTTTGTGTCCCCTACTTGTAGGTGATTAGGTGTTGCTCTTCTTGAGCGATATTCCCTGGCATTGTGCTCTTGTCTTCCCTGTCCTATCTGCTCTAGGTCTGGTTGGGGGTGCCAGGAGTGGTGGAAGGGGTCGTGCTTGGTTGGGTACCCCGAACATCAGGGCTGCAGAGGCTGATTTGCGAGGCTGAATGTGGGGTTTGTCGGTAATATCTGAGGAACTGGTACAGTTCTGGTAGCGATGGTCGCATTTTGTCTTTGGCAATGCGAACACACTTATTGATGGATGCCATAAATCTCTCTGCATCTCCATTGGCTTGGGGCCGGTACGGTGTGATGTTGTGCTGCTGGACTCCCATGTTGTCGATGGAGCATTGAAATTCTCTGCTTTTAAACGGGGGACCGTGGTCGCATTTGAGCGATGCGGTTATGCCATGAACAGCAAACATTTTCTTTAACGCTGTTACAACAGAGGCCGCATCAGTGGAGTTGACGGGTTCAACCTCTGGGTATCCTGTATACTTGTCCACGGCCACCAGGAGGTAAGATTCATTGGCAATCGTGCAGAAGTCTACACTCACCATGTCCCATCAGCGCTCGCTCCTGGGTGGGCAGGCCATGGGGTCTGGGGGTCCGGGACTGCGTGTGGCCAGACATGATACACAGGTTTCTACGAGGGTTATGATTTTCTGCTGTATTTGCAGCATCCACGCATGTGACTTGAAGAAGGCCTGTGTCTTCACAATCCCCTGGTGCCCTTCATGCGTGAGTTGGAGTGCTCTCCCCTGCAGATTGGTGGGTATTACAATGCCGTGTCCCTTGTGCATCAGGCCTTCTATGGAGACTGACAGCTCATGTCGGATCCCAAATAGGACTTGCATCATTTGCTATGCTTGAGGTGTCCGATAGGTGACGGCTGTGAGGAAGTTTTTCGATACACCAGTTAGTATGGCTTCCTTAGTAATTTGGTACAGTGGTCTTTGTTGGTCTCTGCCGCCATTTCCACCAGCCTTATTGCTTTTGTTTTGACACAAGCGATGATGTGGCATACATGCTCCGCTGTTTCTTTTGCTGCCTCACATTCCATTGCAGTGGCAGGTCTGGGGTGCCACGACAGAAAGTCTGCGGGGGTTGTCGTCTCCTGCTTGATACTGTACTTTGAAGTCGCACTGCTGCAGTTGGAGCATCCAGCATTCAATCCTGGCTGGGAGGTGCGGTGCTGATCCCTTGAAGATTGATACTAAAGGTTTATGATCTGTTAGTACTTTTACTGGATGGCCTAGGATGTAGACATGGAAATGTTTGCAGCCCCATATTATGGCGAGGGTGTCATGATGCCTGCCCCCGGAAGACCAGACCAGCCCCAGCAGCCCCGGAAGCAGGCATCATGCCACTTGGAGCATGCCCAAAAGCCCCAGTTAGGGGCTGTTTGGGTTCAGTCCTGGCGCCTATGGCGCCAGGCTCATAAAGATAAAGTCAGTCCTGGCGCCATGGGCGCCAGGCTCATTATTGATAACTTACCTGAAGCAGACCATGCTGCATACTCACCTGAGGCAGACCATGCTGCATGAAGACTCAAGCCAAATGAGGCTTAGGAGGGACTATTTTACTGAAGGGACTATTTTGTTACTTGGGTGGGGCTGTGGAAGAATACTTACCTGGATCTTCTTCCAAGGCTATTTAAACCACGCCCGGACAGCCACACGTGCTTCGCGTTATTCTGCTTCTCCAGCATGGGGTCTGGCATGGATTCACATGCTCATGAATATTCCCCGTTGTCAGGCTGGGAATCCTCGGTAAGGAAAAAACCAGTATCAGTTTCGTTTCTGATCTGTCTTTCGTAGTAGTAACCAATCACTGATCTCTGCGTCATACTGACCACAGCCAATGACTGCCCTCTACCTAAGCCCCGCCTCTGGCAGCCATCTTCAGATTTTTACCGCACGTTCAAGTGTTGGGATCCTCGTGCTATTGCTCTCGAGCGTTAGTGCTATTTTTTCACGTTTTTTCTCAAAAACTTCGATTTTTTCGGTCAAAAAGAGCCTCAAGCTCCACCGATTCTTCATCCGATCAACGGGGACCCGTGTCGGATTCGTCTACGCCCCTCAAGGGTGAAGATTTCGTCAAGCTACGCTTTTGGAGGACTCCAGAAGTTTCTCAGGCCCATCTCGGACATGGCCCAGGAGAAGGGAAGCTCGACGCCCGGGAAGCTGTTCAGGGTCTGCCCTGGATGCCAGCTTCAGAATGTCTTTAAGGAGGACGAACACTCCTTTTGTCTTTACTGCCTACATGAGGACAAGACGCACGTGGAGAAGGACTGTGCGTTTTGCGGCAATATGTCGGAGCGGACCATGAAGGACCGCCATCAACGTCTCGCCAACTGGCTGGAAGGGAAGAGCCCGTCAGGCGAGAAGAAGAGGAAGAAATCCGAGCGGTCTTCTAAGACCTTTGAGGACGCCCCGGCGACGGGGGTCCAACACAAGGCCAAGCACCGCGAGTCCGCTGGCACCGGGAGCGCCAAATGGTCGGGCTCTACGGGCGCCAGGCAGGGCGCATCCTCCCCGGCACCATCAACCACGAGCCAACGCTCTGGTTCTGGTAAGAGGAAGGCCGAGCACCCGGCGAAGCTCCTGGAGAGGCCCCGGTCGAGCTCGAAGGCCCCATCGGAGGGAGAGCGAGGCAGTGTCCCCCCCAAAGGAGAAGGCGGTGAGCGCACCTAAGGTGGTGAACGCCTTAATCCATCCGGCCAAGGCCTCTATCGAGACAGTCGCGGCGGCCCTGGCTCAGCCTGTGGAGGCTACACCAGTGGTGGCGACCTCTGGGCTCAGAGTCTCCCTGCCACCGCGGAGGGAGTCCTCTTTTATGCCCATCGACAGGACCCCCGTAAAACCTCCGACGGAGAAGAAAAAGGGGGGGGCAGGAGGTCGTCGTGGATTCGGCCTCAACCTCTGAGGAAGAGCTGATCGAGGTCTTAAGCCACAGCGTTGGCGTGGAAGAAGACCAGCCCGTCGGGAGGGATCCCGACGTAGGAGACGACGATATCGTCGAGGGTGCCGACGGGGCCCCTGACCGCCCGTCGGACTCCCCTCAACCAGCGCCGCAAGACAACTCGGTGGCCATTTTGTTGGCTATACAGTCCTTATGCTCAGAGATAAGGACGAGACTGCCGTTACCACCAACGGAGGAACCGCTCCCGACGGGGGACCCGGAGCCAGGCCCTTCTGGGAGCCCTCCCCCTAAGAGAAGAAGGATTCACCCTCCGCCTCCTTTTCAGACATCGCGCCCTGTTCAGCCCTCCTCCCCGTCCACGACTCGTGGGGATGATACGGGGACTGACACGGCCGCGACGGGTACGGACGACGAGGTTTACGACGAGGATCTGCCGTCGTCACCTCCCACCCGGGATTCCCCGCCCGACGAGATTGGATCGTTTCACTCCATGATCGCCAGGGCATCCGAGCTCTTCCAGCTCTGCCCGGAGGAGAAGAAGAAGGAAGGTTTCCTTTATCAACGGCGCGAGGCCAAGAGGAAGACGGTCCTCTCCGTGCCTCTACTGGATGATATTTGGGATGAGGGCCTCGCCCTCCTCAAGAACCCATCCACGACGCCGGCTAGAAGGGATTGGTACGAGAAGAAGTACCGGGTCCCGGACCCGGACTCCGTCGTCTCCGCGGCGGCCAGGAAGAAAGCGGGGGGGGGTGCGGCCTCCACGTCGACTTCCCCGCCGGACGGCGAGGGAAAGAAATTGGATACGATGGGGCGCAGGGTCATCTCGTCTGCAGCGGCGACGATTAAGGCGGCCAACGCCTTGGCTATTGTAGCCCGCTACGACAGGGAGCTGTGGTACAAACTGGCCCCCCTGCTGGACTTCCTACCGGACGACAAGAGGGCGGATGCCCTAGAGATCTTGCAGGAAGGTGAGGTGGCGTCGGACCACGCCATTACGATTGCGACGGACATCGCCGACACTGGATTTCGCCAGTTGGGCAACGGCGTGTGCCTTAGGCGGCGTGGATGGCTCAAGGCTACTGACTTCCGTCAAGACGTGCAGACCAGAGTCTTGGACATGCCGTTCGATGGAAACAACCTGTTTGGGAAAACAGTGGACGATTCCCTTCAAGCCATCAAAGCAGACACGGAGACGGCCCGAGCTCTCGGGGTTCTCCAGCAACGGCGGCCGCCATTTCGGAGCGGCGGAGGCAAGGGCGCCTGCAAAGGTTCCGGCGGTGGATTTTCCACCTACCGTCAAGCGGCCCGCTCGTCGTCGCAGGAAGCTTACAGGGGACGAGGCAAGTCAGGGGGACCCCGCCGTCGTCGCCAAGGAGGTCAAGGCGGCAAAGCCTCATCGAAGCAGGACTGAACCGGCCGTGGGGTCGGGCCCCCACCGAAGCACCCCGGTGGGAGGCCGGCTGGCGAGCTTCGTCAGCGTGTGGGAGTCCATCTCCACCGACCGTTGGGTGCTGGACGCCCTAGCCCAGGGCCATGCGCTTGAGTTTCAAAGAAGGTGCCCGCGCGTCCCCCCTGTGGCCAGGAAAGAACTTCACGTCCCTCAACTTCTCTTAGAGGTAAAGGCGATGCTCAGGAAGGGCGCCATCGAACTCATCCCAAAGAGGCTTCGGGGCTCTGGAGTTTACTCAAGATACTTCCTCGTGAAGAAGAAGACGGGAGGATGGCGTCCCATCCTGGACCTACGATGACTGAACAAATTCATCAAGGCACAGAAGTTCCGGATGGTCACCCTCCAACACGTCCTGGGTCAGCTGGAGGAGGGCAATTTCCTGTCGTCGTTGGATTTGGAGGATCCCTACTTCCATATTCCCATCCTAAAGGGACACCGAAAGTTTCTCAGGTTCGTGGTCCAAGGGCGTCACTATCAGTTCAGAGCCCTTCCCTACGGACTAAGGTCGGCACCCAGGGTGTTCACCAAGTGCCTCGCACCGGTGGCGGCGCAGCTGCGCCGAGAGGGGATCCACGTCTACCCCTACCTGGACGACTGGCTCATCCGAGCCAAGACGAGGGAGCTCGTCGTGGAGCACACGGCAAGGACCGTCCAACTTCCAACGGACCTGGGATACTTCGTAAACTACGCCAAGTCCCACCTGGTGCCCGCGCAAGACGCACTGTTTCTGGGAGCGAAGCTCGACACAGTGTCGCTTCTGGCCTCCCCATCGGAGGAAAGGACGAGGGCCATTCTGGGCAAGGTGCAGCGGATGCTGGTTGCGGACGCGGCCAAAGTGAGGTCCATCAAGTCCCTCCTTGGAATTATGTCTTCTTGCATTTACCTCATCCCCCTGTGCAGGCTCCGGATGCGCCCTTGCAGGAGTTCCTGGACACGCGCTGGATCCAGACGACGGGCAGCTTCGAGGAGAGGATCACACTCGATGAGAGTTTCCGACGAGCGATCCGGTGGTGGGGCGCCCGCGCGCATCTGACGGCGGGCATGGACTTCCAGACCCCCGGCCACCAGGAGACAGTGACCACGGATGCCTCCCTGGAAGGGTGGGGAGCGCACACCGAGAATCAGCACGCGAGAGGCCTTTGGCTCCCGACGGAGAAGTCCCTGCATATCAACGTCCTGGAGCTCTGTGCAGTGTTTTGGGCCCTCAGGTCCTTCCTTCCGTCCCTCAAGGGCAAGGTGGTGAGGATCTTCACCGACAACACCACCACCATGTTCTACATCAGGAAACAGGGCGGAATCAGGTCCCCAGCCCTGTCCAGGGAGGCCCAGGATCTGTGGCATTGGGCCGTCGCCCAAGGGATGTTTCTGGTGCCGTTTCATCTGGCAGGGATAAAAAACACCATCGCGACTCACTCAGCAGGGAGCTGCGCTCGTGCCACGAGTGGGAACTACGACAGGATCTAGTGGACCGCCTCTTCCGACGGTGGGGCACACCCCAGATCGATCTGTTCGTGACGGCGACGAACTCCAAGTGCCAGAGGTTCGCCAGCAGGTTTCCCCAGCCGAGGAGCATGGGCGATGCTTTCTCGTTCCCCTGGGAGGGCCTGTTCCTATACGCGTTCCCTCCATTGCCATTGCTGATCCGGCTCATCAACCAGCTCAAGAGGTCCCGGTGCAGGATGATCCTCGTCGCACCTGCGTGGCCGAGGCAGATATGGTTCTCGGACCTTCTGGATTTGTCAGCGTCCCCGTCAATCAAGCTGCCAGTGGACGGGGATCTGCTCTCCAGGGAAGGAGGCGCCATCCTCCATCACGACCCGAAATCGCTGAACTTGCAGGCCTGGCTCCTGCAGCGTTAGAGTTTGGAGGATACGACATACCGGCCGACTGCAGAGAGGTTCTTGCAAAGGCCAGGGCGTCCTCTACTCTTAAATGCTACGGCCACAAATGGAAGAGGTTCTCTGTCTGGTGCCACGCACAGAAGATTAACCCTCTGCGGATTACGGCTCCCCAAGTACTGCCGTACCTACTGACGCTGGCCAAAGCTGGACTGGCACACGCGTCCATCAAGATTCATCTTGCTGCAATCTCCCGATACACCAGAACCACGGGGCGGACGTCCTTGTGGTCTCATCGTCTGGTGAAAGAGTTCATGAAGGGACTGTTCAGATTGTTCCCGCCGGTGAAGGCTCCGGCCCCGGCGTGGGAGCTCAACGTGGTGCTGACCAAGCTCATGGGACCTCCGTTCGAGCCTCTGCACTCGGCCCCGTTGAAGTTCTTGTCGTGGAAAACAGCGTTTCTTGTGGCCATCACCTCCGCACGACAGATGGGACAGATCCGGGCCCTTTCCTGCAAGGCCCCGTACTTGACTTTTCACGACATGAGGGTAGTGCTCAGGACGCACCCCTCCTTCATGCCCAAGGTGCCGTCGGACTTCCACCTAAACGAACCCTTGGTGTTGCCTGTTTTCTTCCCGTCACCTTCGTCGCCGGCTGAGAGGACTCTGCACTCGCTGGATGTGGCTAGAGTGCTGAAGTTCTACGTGGACCGCACGAAGGGTTTTCGGAAGACGTCACAACTCTTTGTGAAATTTGGACCTGTCAATCAGGGGAAGGCTCTCTCGAAGGATTCCATTTCCAGATGGCTCTCCGGCTGTATCATATACTGTCATCGGTTGGCAAACCGACCCCTGCCTGGCCGTCCGAGAGCCCTTTCCACCAGAGCGATCGCAGCTACCACTGCGTTCCTATCTGGTGTGCCCTTGCTGGACATCTGCAGGGCTGCTACGTGGAGGTCGACGCACACCTTCACGAAATTCTACTGCGTCGATCGGGATTCCAGGGAGGAGTCCAGGGTCGGCCAAGCAGTGCTGCGCAACCTGTTAGCCTAAGGTGAGCCTGGTGAGGAGGTAAGATTTGCTTAATGTTGAGTTTGATGTAATGCTTAATGTTGAGCCTTTGCCACCTCCCGTGGTTGTGCATGTGTGTACTGCTATGTATTCTTTATTCATGAGCATGTGAATCCATGCCAGACCCCATGCTGGAGAAGGAACAAGTTACTTACCTGTAACTGTTGTTCTCCAGCACGGGTCTGGCATGGATTCACATGCGAACCCTCACGCCTACACCTCTGCGGCGCTTCACTTGGTCATACTGCCACTTCGCATGCTACCAAATCTGAAGATGGCTGCCAGAGGCGGGGCTTAGGTAGAGGGCAGTCATTGGCTGTGGTCAGTATGACGCAGAGATCAGTGATTGGTTACTACTACGAAAGACAGATCAGAAACAAAACTGATACTGGTTTTTTCTTTACCGAGGATTCCCAGCCTGACGACGGGGAATATTCATGAGCATGTGAATCCATGCCAGACCCATGCTGGAGAACAACAGTTACAGGTAAGTAACTTGTTCCTTGCTGCAGCGTAACGCTCACCGTGTTTTCAGCAGCTCCAGTCTTCAGCCACGCCCGCGTCAGTCCTAGGACTCCTGAAACAAGAAGAGAAGAAGGATAAAAGTTAGAACAGGAGTTTTAACTTTAATCCTTACCTGAATCCTGATCCATTTCGCCACGGAACTGAAAGACAGAAGTCTTTGAAGCATCGCTTCGCATTCCTACGGCGCCGCGCTGAACTCACCTGCTTGGCGATACTTCAGCATTCCATCACGCTCTCTCCATCTCGCGGGCGCCCTCCGACACCTAAGGAGACAAACATAGCAAGATGAGCAAGGGGACTCTCTAAGGCTACCACGGGAGGTACTCACCTCATCTCGGGTCGGCGCAGTCAACTCTGCTTCATCGCCGTACCCCAGCCCCTAAGGGGAGAAACCAAAGACAATACCAGTTACCCCCCACAAAACTTACCTGATTTACCACGGGGGTCTCACCTCATCTCGGGTCGGCACAGTCAACCCTGCTTCATCGCCGTACCCCGGCCCCCTAAGGGGAAAACCACAATAGACTTACCTGAATCTTACCGAGGGCCATTTGGAAATCTTCAAGTGGATTAATCGGCAACCTGCAAGGAATCGGACAGAGTGAAGAGCAGACATTTGAACTCTTAGGAACAATTGGACTTTAGAGTCAATACTGGAACTCACCAATTCCTCTACGCCAGTGAAGTAACTGGTCATCAACACGCCCCTGCGGTCGACGCAGGATGGAGAGCTCATCCTTCCAAACCATCAGGTGAGACTAAGGAGGGGACATCAAGAGTGATCTGTGGGAAGACAACGGGAGTGGGAAAGGTGGGTTGACACTCAATTCCACGGGTGGTTAATTCCTCTTCTCCTTTGCAGAAGAATATTCTTGTGAGCCAGACAAACTAGGCTGATCGGGCCAGTCCAGTCAGTCATCTCAGCGCTACACGTCACGCTGGTGGAAATAACAGTGGCCCAGTTCCGGTCGACGCCCTCGTGGGAACCAGGTGAGCGTAACAGAACGCGAAGCCTACCCACAAATACCCACCTGGGCGTCATGGAGACCTCGGAAACTGATCAACTGGCCCAATTATTAGGGGAATTAAGGGCCGAAGTGCATTCCGCCCACCAAGAAACAATGCCCTCAGGAGGGAACTGATAGTGTCAAAAGAACGAACTGATGAGTTGGCCAGACAACTATTACAGAGCCAGGCTGGACAAACACCTCTACCAGGACTTGGCGCAAGTCCAGCTCCTGTACCATCGAGTAATCCGGTGCAGATAAATTTACCTGGAGCTGTTCCTTTGGCTCCGCCTGAATGCTTTGCCGGAGACCCAAAAGGGTTTGCAACATTCATGAATCAATGCCGCTTGCACTTTTTATGTAGACTTGGAGCTTTCCCAAACGATCAGGCCAAGGTAGCCTTTGTACTGACATATCTCAGCGGCAGTGCGGCGGATTGGTCCATTCCACTAGTTAACCAGGATGACCCGATTCTTCGAGATTTCCAGGGTTTTCGAACAAGCATGGAAAGACTATTCGCCCGACACTCCCGAGGACAGGCTTTGGACAACGAACCTTTATCTCTACGTCAAGGTAACCAGGATCTTTTATCTTACATTGCAACTTTCAATAGATTAGTAGTGGAAACCGAATGGCCTGAAGCCAAGCGAATCACATTATTCCATCGAGGACTTCGAGGAGAACTCAAAGATGTTTTGGCCCAAATCGTGAACCCGCCTCAAGACTGTGCTGAATATATAGATCTAGTGGTCCAGCTGGATCACAGACTTCAAACCAGGAAGGCTGACCGAACCAAGTTTGAGAACAGGGTGTTGGTTAAAACCCACGTAAGCTTCTAGGGAGTAGATGTCTCACAGCCTATGCAAATCGGGGGGGGGGTTAAAGGACCCTTAACCCAAAAGGAGAGAGATAGAAGACGGCAACTGCAATTATGTTTATATTGCGGGACTACTGGTCATTTTCTTCGGAACTGCCCTGTAAAACCACCCAAGAAAGTTATAGGAGCAGCGGACGAAAACCAGTGAAACCAGTGAAATCTGACTCGGGAAACGACCACGCCCGGCAAGCATAGAGGTCCACTTGCTGAGCTTAAAGAAGGACACTCTGACCTCGCATTTCACCATACCCATGGTCCTTGTAGATCCAGAGCAGCCATCACGCATGCACGCGGTAAAGGCGTGCGTAGACAGTGGAGCCATAGGAAATTACTTGGACTGGGAATTGGCTACCAGGATGAATCTATCTCTCACCCACAAGACCACGGCCGATGTTGTCACCACTGTAGATGGAACGGAAATTGCCTCTGGACCCGTAACTCATTCCACTGCAGAGATGACATTGCTGAGTCAAGATGGGCATCGAGAGGCTATGATGTTTGACTTAATCAAGGCCCCACAGTTTCAGCTGATACTGGGGATACCTTGGTTGGAAAAACATAATCCCTGTATTGATTGGCGAGAGAAGGGACTAACCTTCCCAGAATGTGCTCACACCTGCTACCCAAGGAAAACTCAAAACTCAGTCCTGGCCCCAGTAATTCCAGTAGCCATGCAATTACCTGTTGAATACCAAGACTTTCAGAATGTCTTCCAAAAGGAACAGGCAAACACCTTACCACCTCACAGATCGTATGATTGTCAAATAGATCTTGTACCTGGAGCACAACCACCTTGCAGCAGAATCTATGCCCTTACGGAAACCGAAAATCTTCATTTGCGCCAGTACCTAGACCAGTACCTTGCTAATGGCTTCATTCGCCCGTCCAAATCCCCTGCATCTTCAGCTTTGTTCTTCGTACCGAAAAAGGAAGGCGACCTTAGAACATATATAGACTACCGCGCACTGAATCAGATAACCATCAAGAATCGATACCCACTGCCTTTGATCCCAGAACTACTAGACCAGGTGAAGGACGCTTGTATATACACAAAACTAGACCTTCGGGGGGCATATCATCTGGTATGTGTCAAAGAGGGTGACGAATGGAAGACTGCTTTTCGCACCAAGTATGGACTATTTGAGTACCAGGTGATGCCCTTCGGACTATGCAATGCACCAGCAGCCTTCCAGTTCTTCATGAACGATGTCCTCCGAGAGCTTATCGACGTTTGTGTGGTCGTTTACATCGACGACATCTTAGTATACTCTTTATCAGAATCTGAGCATGTAAAACACGTCCGAGCAGTCCTAGAAAAGTTACGCCAGCATAAATTATATGCTAAACTGGAAAAGTGCATCTTCCACACTACGGAAGTGAAATTCCTTGGATTTATTCTGACCCCGAGAGGAATCCGGATGGATACACGAAAAGTGGATGCCATTCTTAATTGGCCTTCGCCAAGTTCAATCAAAGGAGTTCAAAGCTTGCTTGGCTTTGCCAATTTCTACCGCAGGTTTATCCCGGACTTCTCGCACATTGTACATCCCATTACAACGCTATTGCGAAAAAACAAACGCTTTGTGTGGACAGAGGAAGCCGAGAACGCCTTCCAAGAGTTAAAAGCTAAATTCACATCTGCTCCCATATTAAGACACCCGCGCCCCGAGCTTCCCTACATAGTGGAAACAGATGCATCCAGTTCAGCCATGGGAGCAGTCCTTTCCCAAAAGGATCCCGAAACTAACCAGCTTCACCCAGTGGCGTTTTGGTCAAGAAAATTTTCAGCCCCCGAATTAAACTATGCCATAACCGACAAGGAGCTGTTGGCCATCAAGTCCGCCTTCAAGGCTTGGCGGCACTATCTACTGGGTGCCAGACATACCATCACGGTCATCACCGATCACCGCAATTTACAATACCTAAAGACAGCCAAAGCACAATCTTCGCATCAACTCCGTTGGGCATTGTTCTTCGCCGAGTTTGATTTTGTAATAACCTATCGACCAGGTTGTAAGAATGGTAAAGCAGACGCCTTGTCCCGGATTGGAATGGGTGAAGCAGAAATAACTTTAGAACCCGTACCCATAATTCCGGAACAGAGAATCCTTGGCCTGTCATCCATACTGACACTGGAGGACATTCAAAACAAGATCCACCAGCTCTTTGATTCCATTGCCCTACAGGACTGGGCAAAGAAAGGTCCACAGTACTCTGTCATCGATGATTTACCTTATTACCAAGGCTGGCTATTTTTACCGCAAAAGGAACTACAGGAACTTGTTATTTCCCATTACCATGACACCTTAATAGAAGGGCATCCGGGTATTGCAAAAACCGAAGCTAAAATTAGGAAGCAATTTTGGTGGCCCACCTGGCGAAAGGATGTCAAGTCATTTGTCATGTCTTGTGGCATTTGCGCACAAAATAAAGGGCAAAAGAAAAAACCTGCTGGATTATTGCAACCATTAGACATACCACCTACCCCTTGGCATACCTTGTCATTAGACTTCATCACGGATTTATCCCCATACCAAGGTTACAATACTATTCTAGTTATTGTAGATCTTTTTTCTAAAATGGCCCACTTCATTCCTTTAAAAGGGATACCTTCAGCTTCAATCCTGCCCAAGGAATTCCTTGAAAATGTTGTCCGCCTGCATGGCTTTCCTTCAGTGTTAATTTCAGATCGGGGCAGTCAATTCATTTCACATTTTTGGAGGAAATGCTGCCAACTGGCACAAATTGATGTTAGGCTTTCGACCAGTCACCACCCTCAGACCGACGGTCAAACGGAGAGGACCAACCAGACTCTTGAACAGTACCTCCGATGTATGCTACATCAGTCTGAGGGGAATTAGAAAGACATCCTGTGGATCGCAGAGTATGCGTACAATAATTCCGTACACTCAGGAACTGGACAAAGTCCTTTTTTTAACAATTATGGGCACCATCCTCGAACCTCGGATTTGGACTCACCCCAGCATTTAGAGATGCCCGCAGTGGACCATCTCCACGCTGTTATTACACAAGCCTTTAAAGAAGCAACCATCCAGTTGCAAAAGGCTAAGGAAAAATACAAAAAGGATGCGGATCAGCACAGAAATGAAGCTCCTCAATACCAAATAGGGGACCAAGTATGGTTAGCCACTAAGCACTTACCACTCAAGGGGACTCGGACCTTTAACCCCAGGTATTTGGGACCTTTTTCTGTCAAGGCAATTATTAACCCAGTGGCCGTCAAGTTGGACCTACCTGCTCATATGCGAATCCATCCCGTCTTCCACGTGTCTCTTTTGAAGCCAGTGCAACCAGGAACTAGGCTAACCACTCCACCTGAACCTATCCTCATAGACGGGGAGCCCGAGTTCGAAGTCAGGAATATTTTGGACTCAAAAAGAGTGAGATCAAAACTCTTTTACCTAATTGACTGGAAAGGTTATGGTCCGCAGGAAAGGTCTTGGGAACCTAGTGACCACGTGCATGCACCTTGTTTAGTGAAGAGGTTCCATCGGGAATTTCCAGACAAACCACGGCCAAAAGGGAGAACGACTTTAGGAGGGGCCTTGAGGGGGAGTGCTGTCATGATGCCTGCCCCCGGAAGACAAGACCAGGCCCAGCAGCCCCGGAAGCAGGCATCATGCCACTTGGAGCATGCCCAAAAGCCCCAGTTAGGGGCTGTTTGGGTACAGTCCTGGCGCCATTCATTATTGATAACTTACCTGAAGCAGACCATGCTGCATACTCACCTGAGATAGACCATGCTGCATGAAGACTCAAGCCAAATGAGGCTAGGAGGGACTATTTTACTAAAGGAACTATTTTGTTACTTGGGTGGGGCTGTGGAAGAATACTTACCTGGATCTTCTTCCAAGGCTATTTAAACCACGCCCGGACAGCCACACGTGCTTCGCGTTATTCTGCTTGCTGCAGCGTAACGCTCACCGTGTTTTCAGCAGCTCCAGTCTTCAGCCACGCCCGCTTCAGTCCTTGGACTCCTGAAACAACAAGACAAGAAGGATAAAGGTTAGAACAGGAGTTTTAACTTTAATCCTTACCTGAATCCTGATCCATTTCGCCACGGAACTGAAAGACAGAAGTCTTTGAAGCATCGCTTCGCATTCCTACGGCGCCACGCTGAACTCACCTGCTTGGCGGTACTTCAGCATTCCATCACTCTCTCTCCATCTCGCGGCCGCCCTCCGACACCTAAGGAGACAAAGATAGCAAGGTGAGCAAGGGGACTCTCTAAGGCTACCACGGGAGGTACTCACCTCATCTCGGGTCGGCGCAGTCAACTCTGCTTCATCGCCGTACCCCGACCCCTAAGGGGAGAAAGCAAAGACAATACCAGTTAGCCCCCACAAAACTTACCTGATTTACCATGGGGGTCTCACCTCATCTCGGGTCGGCACAGTCAACCCTGCTTCATCGCCGTACCCCGGCCCACTAAGGGGAAAACCACAATAGACTTACCTGAATCTTACCGAGGGCCATTTGGAAATCTTCGAGTGGATTAATCGGCAACCTGCAAGGAATTGGACAGAGTGAAGAGCAGACATTTGAACTCTTAGGAACAATTGGACTTTAGAGTCAATACTGGAACTCACCAATTCCTCTACGCCAGTGAAGTAACTGGTCATCAACGCGCCCCTGCGGTCGACGCAGGATGGAGAGCTCATCCTTCCAAACCATCAGGTGAGACTAAGGAGGGGACATCAAGAGTGATCTGTGGGAAGACAACGGGAGTGGGGAAGGTGGGTTGACACTCAATTCCACGGGTGGTTAATTCCTCTTCTCCTTTGCAGAAGAATATTCTTGCGAGCCAGACAAACTAGGCTGAGCGGGCCAGTCCATTCAGTCATCTCGGCGCTACACGACACGCTAGTGGAAATAACAGCGGCCCAGTTCCGGTCGACGCCCCAGTGGGAACCAGGTGAGCGTAACAGAGGGCCTCCTTCTCTATGTGGGCATCATTTCTCTCTGGGGAGTGAGGGCTCTACTTGCTAATACAATGGGAACTACAGTTCCTTCCCATCAGTCTGTGTGAGAACTGCTCCAAGGCCAACGAGGCTGGCATCGATCAGAAGTTCTGTTGTTGCGACGTGTCAAAAAAAGTCATGGTGCGTCGCTGGAAAGAGAGTCTTTGATATTTTAGAACGCCGTCTCTTGGACCTCGCCCCACTCCCTTGTCGACTTTGTTTGAGTGAGTTCTCGCTGTGGAGTGGCTATGATGGCTAGGTCAGGGATGAATCGGCCGCAGTATGTTGCCATACCTAGGAAGCTGTAGACCTCTGTTGCATTGGTTGGGGCCTGGGCGTTTTTGATTTCAGCCACTTTGCCAGGATCTGGGGACACCCTTCTTTCATTGAATACATATCCAAAGAAATTTAGCATGGATTTTCCGAATTATAATTTTTCCTCATGGAGGGTCAGCCCGGACTCTTTCAGTCGCTGGAGTGTTGCAGCTAGCAGTCTATTACGTTCTTCCTCTGTTTTGCCATAGACTAGAATGTTGTCACTGACATTAGTGACTCCCGGGAGGTCTTGTAGTACTTTCCCAATTTCATGCTGGAATACCTCAGCTGCAGAGGAAATTCCAAAGTTGAGCCAATGGTATCTCCTTAGCCCAAGGTGTGATGAGAATTTTGTGATGTACCTTGATTCCTTCGCCGAACAGATCTGATGGTACCCTGATCTTACATCCAATTTGCTGAACACAGTGGCACCTGTTCGGTCAACAATTAGTTAATCCACCATCAGAGTAATGTGCCTTTCTCGCCCTATTGCCACATTTGGCAGGCGCATGTCGATGCATATCCGTACGGCTTGTGGCTGTTTGGGCTTCTCTATTATGACCATGGGGGACACCCAGGGTGTGGGGCCTGTGTTTCTTTCAATTATTCTGAGGTATTTGAGTCTGTTAAGTTCTGCTTCGACTCCTGCTCTCATTTGGAATGGGTTCCTTCAGTGCCGGACGTCCCCTGCTTCCACCGCGGGGTCGATGTGAAGTTTTACCGTCCTCACTTTTAGGCACCCGATGCCTCGAAATAGCTTCCTGTGTTTGGCCAGCAGGTCGTCAATTTCATTGGAGTGGATTGCAAATGTGAGTAGTATCAGCTCTAATCTTTCAGCTGTTGGGCAGCTGAGTAGTGTCTCGATTTCTGTGTCGACCACATAGATGCATGTTTTGCAGCTCTTCCCGTAGCACGTGAGGGTAGTTTTGAAGTACCCTATGACTAGCAGGGGCTTTTTGAATCTGTATGCAAACAGCTGTACGGTTTTCCGCTGCAGAGTTGGTCTGTGGTCTAGCTTGTCGAACTTTGTGGTTGGCATGACATTCACTGTGGCGCCAGTGTCAATCATCATCTTCACCGGGATGTCTCCAACCGTCAGCATGCAGCTGTGACACGATCTTCTGTTGTGGGGTTGTTTGCCGTGAGACGGCTGGACTGCCGTGATCAGGTGGGCTTTCTCTCGTCTTGATTTGTGGTAGCGGTTTGCACTGTCTGGGGAATGTTCTCTGCCTGATTGGTCATTGTCATCAATGCTGCTGTCAGCATCATCCACTTTGGACTGCTTGGGCTTGCCCTCTGCGCATGTCACAGGTCCAGTTGGGCTGTCTCTGTGGGTGATGGTCCGGTTGCCATGGGCGGAAAGGCTGTGTGTTCCTGCGCTTTTCCATTCTTGGGGTTTTCTTTGAGGTGAATCTTCCATGGATCTTTGGGAGTTGAGGCATACCAGCGCATAGTGTTTCCCCTTTGTGTGGTTGGCCGCCACACCATAGGAAATCTTTTGACTTGCTCGCTGCTTGCCCCTGTTTGGGTTGGTTCTGTCACAGTGCATTGATAGTGGTCATGCTGTTGAGCAGAGTTTCTGTGTCGAGTGGTGGGTGACTGATCATCTGTTCCATTTCGGCCACATGCTCGCCTGTCCTCTCACGTTGACGCCCCATGGCGAGGATGGTGTCCAGTGGGAGATTTGTCTCAGACAGGATGGTTCTGCGAAGCTTCTCAGAGGAGAGGCCAATATATTATGGAAGTCGCACCCGATCGCTATTTCCCATAGCCGACCGTGGAAGTCGTCAATGCTTTCATGTGGGCGTTGTCTCGCCTGGCTCATTTTGAAGCGTTCGAAATCTGGGCTTAGTTGGGGCTTAAATTTGCTTGTTAGGACAGTTGTTCGCAGTCTCATAGTCGTCCGTGTCGCGTTTGGAAGCATGTTGAAGACCCTCAATGCCATGGTGCCCAGGTTAAGCATGAGGAATGTCTGTTTTTCTTCATCGTCAATGATCTTGCATGATTTTAGGCTCAGTTCGAAATTGTTGGACCCATAGCTCCCAGCGGAGCGCTGCTCAGGGACCAAAAGGCTCAAATGGCTTCATGAACATGCCTTGCGTGGTATTTAACCATGTGCTGGTGTCTGGATTGTGGTTCTGTGGCCTGGCTGTTGTTACAGCGAGGTCTTCTGCCATGGTGTGGCTTTATGCAGGTATAGCTGATTTTGGGTTATAGGGTAGCTCCTGTGGCTGTCAGGGTGTGTATCCCACGCAATCAGTGTTGGCTCCTATTGGAATGAGCAGTTCTTGGTGGTGTTGTGATGCCTTTCACCAGTGTTGGGTAGTGTGCTGCCATTGGTGGCTTTGAAGGGTTAATGGCCTGCCTGCAGGGTATGGTGTGAGCCTGGGAGGCCAGTCATGGGTCCTTGTGCTTCACACTGGTGGCTTGCAGTCTGCAGCAATGTGCTTATGTGCTTTCTGGTGGTATGGGCCTGGGAGGCCAGTAATTGGCCCTTGTGCTTCACACTGGTGGCTTGAAGTCTGCAGCAATGTCCTTGCTGGCATGTTGTAGGCACCAGTTGTGGGGAATGGGCCCAAGGAGGAGCGCAGAGTGTGAACTCATGGCTTTCTTTTTTTCTCTCTGTGCTGATGCTGTATCGGACACCCAGGCACCGTGGGGGGATGGACGTGACTCCGCGTTTGAGTCTGCAGGCCCGAGGTGCCTGGGGCATGTCAGCGAGCCACTGCAGCGTTACGCTGTATCTGGTGATGTGCAGCAGCATGTTGGCTGAATCCCACCTTCGTTGCCAGTGTGACACTCCCTTGGATGGTGGGGCGTATGGGCCTGGACGCGCTATGGCCGGACAAAGATGAGACACACACTCTGTATTGGTGTCCAAGCGTGGAGTGCCTTGGCAGGCTCTCTGGCTCCGTTTTATTGGTGTAACCAAAAAAGTGATGGGTGGAAGGTTTTGAATAAATCTGAACCACTGGTATTGCTCTGGACAACATTCCACACCCCAGTTTTTTAGCCTGTCTGCGGCATTGCAAAAGGTGTCCAGGCATAGGTAACTCAGTCAGGTACTGCCACCAATAGTAGCAGCCCAACCCGAACTGCTAAGTCAGGTCCCCTCTGCACAGAAACACAAGCAACCCAGACATGTTTTGGCCTTTTTGGGCCTCCTCATTGAGGTGCAGCTTGGTTTCCTATGGCGCAGCGAGCAAGGGACCCACGTCTGGACATACCCTCTCTCACATAGGGAGACAAACTGTAACCAAAAAAGTGATGGGTAGGTTTTGAATAAATCTCTCTGGGCAACTCTCCACACCACTGTTTTTTAGCCTGTCTGCGCCATTGCAAAAGGGGTC
Source organism: Ambystoma mexicanum (assembly GCF_040938575.1). Lineage (NCBI taxonomy): Eukaryota > Metazoa > Chordata > Amphibia > Caudata > Ambystomatidae > Ambystoma > Ambystoma mexicanum. Next base: position 470,537,763 of record NC_090935.1, on the reverse strand, counting down.
CAGCCATATGCAAATCAGTCAGGTACTGCCACCAATAGTAGTAGCCCAGCCCGAACTGCTAGGCCAGGTACCCTCTCCACGGAAAAACAAGCAACCAAAAACAAGCAACCCAAGACATGTTCCGGCCTGGTTGGGCCTCCTCAGTTTGGTGCAGCTAGGTTTCCTATGGCGCAGCGAGCAAGGGACCCATGTCTGGGCATACCCTCTCTCACATAGGGAGCCGAACTGTAACCAAAAAAGTGATGGGTGGAAGGTTTTGAATACATCTTAGCCACTAGCGGTGCTCTGGGTAACCTTTCACCCCACTGTTTTTTAGCCTGTCTGCGCAATTGCAAAAGGGGTACAGCCATATGCAAATCAGTCAGGTACCGCCACCAATAGAAGCAGCCCAGCCCGAACTGCTAGGGGCAGCCCAGCCCGAACTGCTAGGCCAGTTCCCCTCTGCACGGAAACACAAGCAACCCAGACATGTTTCGGCCTTGGTGGGTCCCCTCAGTGAGGTGCAGCTTGGTTTCCTATTGCACAGCGGGTGAGGGACCCACGTCTGGGCATACCCTCTCTCACATAGGGAGACAAACTGTAACCAAAAAAGTGATGGGTGGAAGGTTTTGAATTAATCTGAACCACTGGCAGTGCTCTGGACAACCTTCCACACCATGTTTTTTTTGTCCGCCTGCGCCATTGCAAAAGGGGTCCAGCCATATGCAAATCAGTCAGATACTGCCACCAATAGTAGTAGCCCAGCCAGAACTGCTAGGCCAGGTCCCCTGTGCACTGAAACACAAGCAACCTGAGACATGTTTCGGCCTTGTTGGCCTCTTTAGTGAGGTGCAGCTTGGTTCCCTATGGTGCAGAGAGCAAGAGACCCACGTCTGGGCATACCTCTCTCACATAGGGGACAAACTGTAACCAAAAAAGTGATGGGTGGAAGGATTTGAATTATTCCGAACCACTGGCAGTGCTCTGGGCAACCTTCCACACCAACGTTTTTTAGCCCGTCTATGCCATTGCAAAATGGGTCCAGCCAGATGCATATCAGTCAGGTACTGCCACCAATAGTAGCATCCCAGCCGGAACTGCTAGGCCAGATCCCCTCTGCATGGAAACACAAGCAACCCCAGTAATGTTTCGGCCTTGTTGGGCCTCCTCGGTGAGGTGCAGCTTGGTTTCCTATGGCGCAGCGAGCAAGGGACCCATGTCTGGGCATACCCTCTCTCACATAGGGAGACAAACTGTAACCAACAAAGTGATGGGTGGGAGGTTTTGAATAAATCTGAACCACTGGCAGTGTCTGGGCAACCTTCCACATCACCGTTTTTTAGCCCGTCTGCGCCATTGCAAAAGGGGTGCAGCACTGTGTAAATCAGTCAGGTACTGCCACCAATTGGAGCAGCCCTGCCCGAACTGCCAGACCAGGTCCCCTCTGCACGGAAACACAAGCAACCCCAGACATGTTTTGGCCTTGTTGGGCCACCTCAGTGAGGTGCAGCGTGGTTTCCTATGGCACGGCGAGCAAGGAACCAACATCTGGGAATACCCTCTCACACATAGGGAGACAAACTGAAACCAAAATAGTGATGCGCAGACACAAGTGTAAAATGGAGAGTGCTGATGGCCCCTTTCCCTGACAATTCACGGTTCTATGTGATATTTCCACATTTTGAAGACCATGCACCAAAAAGACCAATTTATTTTGGTTGTTTTGGTGTAGCCTCCAAAATGCCAAAATATCAGCTATTGAGCCTGACCCTCACCCACACCTATCCTGGAGGTTCTGTTAGTAAAATGGGGGGTTTCACCCCCCAATCCCCCTTTTATCCACGTTCACCCCCTACCCTGCTGCGCATGAAACGTTCCCCTCATTCACATAGTGCAATCCTTCATGTTCGGACCACCGGACAGAAGTATTTAATCCCATCCCAGTGCAAGCTGCACAGAGCTCATTTTGGGGCAGGGGAAGGGGTTTGTTGACCTCCAAAGGCTGGGCAGCAGGAGCTCCCACTGCTATGCTATTCACTCCAAAGGCATGACTATCAATGGAGATCGAATCTTCCAGCGGCAGATGCTTGCACATATCGCCCACACAATGGCAAATGTGTAGGATGCCTGGGTTCTGGTCATTATAGCCTCTGGAGTTCAGTCACCTTCCCCTCGAGGGCACGATGATCACAGCAATCCCATAGAATGGACTGAAGAGGATTGCTTTGCTTTCAGGCATTCAGGTCCTTCTCCAGAAGTGTGCTATCAAGGTGGTACTGGACAGGTGTCAGGGTTACGGCTTCCTGTCCCTACTGTTTATGGTCAAGAAACCATCGGGCAAATGCAGGCCAGTCCTGGACCTGAAGAATGTCAAGAAGTTTATTTTGTTCCACCCTTTTCAGATGGAAACCCTGCAACGCATAATTTCAGACATTATGACAGGGGACTAGTTGCCGTCATTGGATCTAGAAGATGCCATATCCTGATTTGGAAATCTAAACAGAGATACCTCAGGTTTTTGGTAGCAGGCATCGTATATCAATTTCAAGTACTCCCACACGGTCTGGCGTCAGCACAAAGGGTGTTTACAAAAGTCTGGGCCTCTGTTCTGGGTTTGCAGCATGCAGAAGGAATTTCCAACTTTCCTTACTTTGACAATCAAGCAGCTGATCTGACCACAGTAAAGAGAGCAAGGCCGCCCCCGGGCCAACCGAGTTTTAGCACTCTTACAGGAACATGTTTTTTGGTTAAACTGGAAAAAGTTGTGTCTTACCCCAATGTAGGACCTCCAGTTAATTTGTGTTTCTGTTCCAAACAAATCTGGCAAAGCCTCACTTCCAACATCAAGAAAGAAAACTCTCCAAGAGCATCTGAATAGCTTGTTTCAGAGCTCTTCAGTATCAGCAAGACTTTGAATGGGGCTTTAAGGCAACATGGCTGCCTGCACAGCATGCCAAACCTCTTCTCCACCACCTGAAGCAGTTTTGTCATCCAGCTTCAGGGGAATATGACAAACTAGTCACTGTCACAAGGGCCATCAAAGAGCAATTGACCTGGTGGAGCAACAGCAGGAATTAGTTGAAAGGGGTCATTGTCGCCTCACAAGCCCCTCTTCTGTTAATAACAGATGTCAGCAGCAGGGGGTGGGGAGCGACCCTGGAAAAGAAGTCAATCTAGGCACACTGGTCAAGGCAGGGGATGGAGTTGACAGCAATCAAGAATGCCCTGATCTTATTTTCGCCTCTGGTAGAGACGAAACATATTGTGGAGAGGACGGACAACCAGGTGGTTAAAGCTTTATGAACAGGCAAGGGGAATCGAGGTTCAAGTCCCCTTATTACATGGCAGACAGGATGTTGGTCTGGGTTGAGGTTCATAAACAGGGCCTGCAAGCAACATATCTCCCAGGCAATTTGCACTAGTCTGTGGGTCGTCCATGAAGGATTTTTCCCTCATTAGTGGACTTCTGTGTATGTCCAAGGAGCTTCCATTGGATTGTGAAAATATGGAGTTGTAGGTGATGTATCTGTTTTCCACTTAGGAGAATTTGCTTCTTCCCTGGTGTTCAGCCCTACAGCCAGGTCTCAGGGTTCGGACAGCAGATGCCCTGTCATCACCAGATCCTAGGAACCGTTGTACACCTTTACTCCCATTCCTCTGCTGAATCGGGTACTCCAGAAGGCCTGCAGGGAGTCAGCGCTATTAATCCTGTGAACCCCCTTAAGGACCAGAATGATCTGGATCCCTTTGTGCAGGCCATATTTTCCAGAAAAACCATACACCTTCCGGTTAGGCCTCCATCGGTATCCTTCCTGTTCCTCCTCCTTGCAACCCTCTGACATCATCAATTGATGGCCTGGCAGTTCAATATCCATGGAAAGTCCAGACATTCTGCAAGGCATCCATGCTGGAAGCGTACAGAAGGCGTTGAGCCTCTTTTAGTGAATGGTGTAGTCTCAGAGAGATATCTCCAACAGATGGTGATGTGCTGAGGATGTTGAATTTCATCACACAGGGTTTCAATGGACTGCCATCAGGGCCTTTCGAGATCCATGTTCCACCTTGACAGAGATTGAACCTGTAGTCCCACGTCTTCTTCCCAGTTTCAGGCTACGCAAACCACCTAGGAAAGCGGACCAATGGAAATGGTGGCTGTCAACTTTGTATCCTGGAAAACCCTCTTTCTCATACCCATTACTTCAGCTCGACACCTGGGGGAGCTGGGTTCATTACATAGCGTGGGGTTTACCACAGAAATGGTACTGCTCCATAAAAGTCTGAGGTATTGTTGCCCATTCTCACATCTGGAGATGGTGACTGAGCAGAAGAAGTGGCCCATCCACTGGATGTTGTTAGAGCTCTTAGAATCTACCTGGACGGGACATTATAGACACCTTCATCCTGAATTATAGACTGACGATGAGGAGGGAATGGGAGGTAATACCAGATTACAAATGGTAATCATCGTTACGCCTACTTCCCGGGAACTGTCACAGACCTTAGGAGACCCTCCCACCTCTCCCTTTCTGAGCATGGCATTCTTGGATCTAAGAAGCACAGCAAGGGTTTGAAGTTGACAGAAGTGTATACAAAACAACCAACACACACATTGTTCTGCAAGTTATTTTATTGGAAAGGCAGCAAGCCTTTATTAAGTATGGACTGTGATGATTCGTGGGATCGTGGCATAATGACAATTACCATACGTAATCTGGCATTCAAGTTTTACGTAGCACAATCCAGAACAAAAAAGGAGTCTCAGGATTCTGTTCCCAAGACAACACGTATAATTCAAAGGTGTTGCAATGGTTTTGTTGAGCTGGTGTTGTAATGTCTTCAGCTCTCACCAATCAGGATTCTCTGGACTCGGAGCAGTTGTTAGACCACACGATCCATTCATCACAGATCAAGCAACCAGATTTCCTGGCCTCTTATTGGACTGGTTACAGGGGTGTCCTTCACTTTCACCATTCAGGGTCCTCTTGACTAGACGCAGTTGTCAGACCACATGGTCCACGTATCATGGGTCGCGCATCCATGGTCCCTGGACTTCTTAGACCAACATATCCTTGGCTCTTGCTCCTTTGCACCACGTCACCCTTAGCTGACCCTGCTGTGTTGGTTTTCCAGCTTTTAGGGTGCAATCCTATATCCTTTGGCTTCTCCTGGATTGCCTCCTGGCCCTGCCACAATGTATCACACATCCTTTGCCAAGTAGTGGTCTTGCCACACTGCATTCATTCATTGAAGTTCATGGTTCATGTTTGATGTAGTCTTTATTGTGATCAATTGTAAGGTCAGATGTAATTCACTGAGCACCATTGCTTTACTCTGATTAGCGTTTCAATCCAAAGTTCAAAAAAGTATTCTTATGTTTCTTAATCAAATTCAAGTTGGAAAGCACACTTGTATTGTTTCAAGGTAAAGATGTTTTAAAGTTCAAAATTCGTTTTTTTTTGTTTACCTCAAGGAGACGTTTCTCCATAATGCAGTGTTAAAAAATCAGAGTCTCATATAAAAGTCTGTATTCAGTATATTTGTATTTCCTTGTAATGTTAAGTTTTGATATAGTTTGGTGTTCAGCGTATATTAGTCTCTTGAAATGTTAAGGTTTCATGTAGTTTGGTATTCAGCATACCTTGATTTCACTCAACGTTAAAGGTTCATATATTTTGGTATTTAGTATACCTTGGTTTCTTGCAGTTAAAGTTTCATGTAGTTCAGTATTCAGTATACCTTGGTTTCTTGCAATGTTAAAGTTTCAAAATGTTCAACATTTAATATGTGGACGGGCACTTGCCTGCGGTCCTGTTCGGAGCTCTTGGTGCTTGCGTGTGTCTCTGACACTCACCAGTGGTTTGCTCCTGCTGCCTGGAGGGCGTCCTTGAGCTCATTGGTGTTTGTGTGTCCCGTTGACACTCCCCAGCGATTTGCTCCTCCTTTGCATTTTTATAACTAGAAAATGTACAGTTACTCAAAACCCTTCATGCATCAAATTGACACAAACACTTAACACAATTCTAAAATAGACGTCAAACTTGTATCTAAAACATCTCAAAATGTTCAATAATTGTCACAAATACTATTTCCTTCAATCAGTATGAGGAATGTTTGGAAATATTGCTCGTCTCGCAGGAAATGCTTGCCTCGTCTCGCAATTCCAGCAAGATACATCTGTAAAAAAAATGGCAGCTATGATGCAGCGGCCCTTAGATATGATAGGTTATTTATAACGCGCTTAATAGCGTGGACCCAGGGATCGAACCTGTGTTGCTCCATGTCGTCTTGCTTCCAACGTGAGCACGTTGCCCCTGAGTCATCCTCCCGAGACTAAGGGCCTCATTACACGGATGGCGGTGAACCATGGCACTATTAGCGCCACGGTTCATGCCGGTAAAATACTGGCACCGCCTTGGTGGAAAGGGGAATTACCGCCCCATTCCAAGGTTGGCGGGGCGGTAATTCCCCCTTCCACCATTGCCCTTCCCCATTCCCATTTTTGCCCCACAGGGCTCTATGGGAATGGGGAAGGCGCTAATTACGGTACCGCAAATTGCGGTACCGTAATTAGCTCCACTGGTCCCTTTGCGGGTTGGTTTTTAACGCCTGCAAAAAGCAGGCGTTAAATTCCCCAACCCGCAAAGGGACCTCGTAGTAAGGCGGTAAGGATTTACTGGTACTGGTAAAATACCGGTATCGGTAAACCCTTACCGCCATCCGTGTAATGAGGCCCAAAGATAATCAAAGATGATCGTTAAGGGTTAACGCCGTCGTTAACCCTTAACGCCTATTCTGATTTTAACGGCTGCTTTTAGCAGCCGTTAAAATCCATGGCGCTAACCTGCCATGATGCTAATTACGCCACCGTAATTTACGGTGGCGTAATTAGCGCCTTCCCCACTCCCATTATGCCCTATGGGGAAAAAATGGGAATGGGGAAGGGAAAATGGGAAATGGGGATTTACCGCCCCACTCACCTTGGAATGGGGCGGTAAATCCGCCATCCACCATGGTGTAAACGTAGTTTACACCATGGTGGTAAAGTTGACGCAATTAGGGCCTGGGTTGTAATGACCCCCGATGAATGTCCAAATAGCGAGCGTGCAGCAATCACCTTCTTTTCTGAATCACAAATTGCTTTGTTCATTCACAAAATGTATAGAAACATTTTGCGAACGTGAACAAAGTGCAGTGACATGTTAACGTACCATAGCACTTTCAAATTTTTTTTCACCTTATTGCAGACACTTAATAAAGAGATTTTTAGCATATAAAAAAGGAAATCCATCACAATATAATCATAACATTAAAAATTGTTCTAAATGCAGATAGAGTACAGAAATTAATTAATGGCTATTATAAATACTTAGCAAAACTGTGATCACAGTGGCTGTAATGTGCATTTCCCGATAGTTGCCACTGTTCAGCAAGTTGTTGCTCTGCTGCTTTGGAAGAGCAATGTGGGAGGTAAGAAAGAGCGTGAGTGTGTCGCAAGTGTCATGCAGTTGATCATACAGTAGCATGGGCCACATTGGTCCATGATTACACAAGCTGATGGCAAATACTCTTACATAGAATGTATGGGGCACAAAGGCATGAAAATCAATGCTGATAGTATGCCATTGTGTAGAAATCAATGCCTGTAAATCACAGAGATGCCTAGCAGTAGATAGATGTGTTTTATTTTCAGAAGAGAATATAAATAGAATGCATTTCAAAGTTAATAGTAGGTCCCTTTAAAAACGATTGAAAGAAGTGCGGTATGAGTCATTGGAAACCAATGAATTGGAGAGCCACCGATCTTATAATGCAGTGAGTAGAATGGACTTGGCCTTGCAAAGAAAACTACAGTTCCACTTTTAGAAGCTGTGCTTTGCTTCGCCCTTACCAAAGAGCAGCCATTGAAAGTAAATCTGCATAGCGAAAGTAACAACCGTTTCAAATGTAAGGGTGAAAGGTTCTGGCACCAGCACTGATTGAAAGCAGCAATATCGGGGCGCATTTGCTATCACTATCTTTGACTTAATTTTGTCCAGGCGCAGTAATTACAATATTCTACCCACATTGACAAATAGAGCAATTTAGTAAAGCTTCCCGAGGTTGTTAACAGCCAATGCAGTCAGATTGTGGACAGTTCTGAGATCTACCAGGATCTGGCGGGCCCATCATACTTAATTCCACCTCCTGCTTTCTCTACTCCATCCCACCTGTATGCCTCACACTCCTGCAGGCCACCCTCATCAGAGGGAATCTCTCCTACCTGCACCTGCATGCCTCACAAGCTCACTCCTGCAGGCCACCCTCATCAGAGGGAATCACTCCTACCTGCACCTGCAATGCCTCACAAGCTCACTCCTGCAGGTCACCCCCATTCTACCTTATCCTGCATGCCTCACAAGCTCACTCCTGCAGGCCACCCTCATCAGAGGGAATCTCTCCTACCTGCACCTGCATGCCTCACAAGCTCACTCCTGCAGGCCACCCTCATCAGAGGGAATCACTCCTACCTGCACCTGCAATGCCTCACAAGCTCACTCCTGCAGGCCACCCTCATCAGAGGGAATCTCTCCTACCTGCACCTGCATGCCTCACAAGCTCACTCCTGCAGGCCACCCTCTGCACCTGCATGCCTCACAAGCTCACTCCTGCAGGCCACCCTCATCAGAGGGAATCACTCCTACCTGCACCTGCAATGCCTCACAAGCTCACTCCTGCAGGCCACCCTCATCAGAGGGAATCTCTCCTACCTGCACCTGCATGCCTCACAAGCTCACTCCTGCAGGCCACCCTCATCAGAGGGAATCACTCCTACCTGCACCTGCAATGCCTCACAAGCTCACTCCTGCAGGTCACCCTCATTCTACCTTCTCCTGCATGCCTCACAAGCTCACACTTGCAGGTCACCCTCATCAGAGGGAATCACTCCTACCTGGAGATGGTTTGGATTGTGAACGAGATGATTGTTGCTGCTGCTCTAATGCTGTGAGGAAGCAGAAAGGATGTTCAGAGCTTCAGAAATCAAATCTTGGTTTCTCGCGGGTACTTCTGAGGTGCCACTGCACAGCTCACCAGACATCCGATCATCTGTGCGGCACAGTAGCCATTCAGAATGTTGTGGGGACTTTATACTCCGTGGTGGCATCTTGTCATCAGGTTGCCAATCACAAAAACCATCTGCGCTCTTTGACGCAGCTCCCACATGGACGTCTGCTAAAGTTGCCTCTCAGTCTCCACTCAGTGGCAGCAATAATATTATTACTTTTCATTTATATAGCGCTACAAACCCTCGGGCACCTGAGCGCTGCTTATTATTACCCACTGTGTGTGGTGCTCATTTATTGACCTGAGAAGGATGAATGGCTGAGTCTGGCCCTGCAGGGATTCGAACCTGCATCAGCAGGCTCTGCACAGATGTCATAGCGAGTGCTCTACTCCCTGTGCTATCTTACCAGCAAAACAGACAACAGTCAGTTCTGATTGCAGGACCAGGAATCATTTCCTAGCCATTAGGGCTATTTCAAGATTGGCTCCGAGACCACACACTTAAAATATGCCCCTCTCCCTGTCCATCTTCCTCTTTAAAAGATGCTTTTGTCTCTCATCAGATTTGTATTGTCTTCTCTACTTCTGTTCTCTTGGTTGTACTCCTTCCTTAACCCATTCATCTCTCAAATGTGTTTTTTGATATCCTTCTTCACCCTTGATAATTGTTTCATGATCGTGTTCTGTTTCCACTGTCATTCCACAACTTTCTCTTGTGGAAGTTGGAGGCAGGCCAAAATGGTGTAAGCCGTGAGGGAGACCCCAGACAGGGCCACCATTTTGAGCCAGGGATTTAACAGACCCCGGTGATGGTGCAATGTGTATGGAGACTGGTTCCCCTCTCTGGCAATAACAGGCAGTCTATCCAGAAACGTGGTAACACAAAAAAGGCATCAAAGTCTTTGAAGAAATCAGGAAAATATGTATTACAGGCAGAAAGGTAGGCTCATTGCCAGCAAAGTAAGTTAGGCACACTGGACATGGATGATTGTCTGCACTGGGCTGCAACCACATGGCAGGGTATTGGTGGCAGGCATGCTGGCTAGGCAAACCCAGAGGAAGAGAGAGGGAGAGAGAGAAAGAGAAGGAGGGCGAGGGAGAGAGAGGGTGAGAAGCACAGAAAGTGAGCAGCACAGAGAGAGAGCGGCAGAGAGAGAGAGCAGCACAGAGAGCGAGAGAGGCACACAGGGAGTAAGTGGCAGAGAGAGACAGAGAGAGAGAGAGAACAGCACAGAGAGAGTGTCACAGAGCGAGTGGCACAGAGAGAGTAGCACAAAGAGTCACACAGAGAGAGGCACAGTGTGAGACACAAAGAGAGACACAGAGAGAGTGGCACAAAGAGAGAGAGAGAGCAGCACATAGAGAGAGTGGCACAGAGAGAGAGGCACAGTGAGAGAGGGGCAGAAAGAGAGTGGCAGAGGGATAGTCACACAGGGAGAGTGGCACAGAGAGAGAGCGGCACAGAGAGAGTGGCACATAGTGAGAGTAGCACAGAGAGAGAGGCACAGGGAGAGTGGCCCAGAGAGAGTACCAGAGAGGGAGAGAGTGGCCCAGAGAGAGTGGCACAGGGAAAGTGGGCAGTTCAGAGAGAGTGGCAGAGAAAGAGGGCGAGTGAGAGAGAGAATGCGGGAGAGAGAAAAAGGAGAGAGAGGGGCGGGGGCAGAGGAGAGCATGTTGGGGGAAAAAGGGGCACAAGGGGAGGGAAAGGGGTGTAGGCCAGACTGGGAGAAGTGTACCTGCTAAGTGCCTCTGTAGCTCCTATGCCACCCGCCCACGTGACCAGCACAGCACTGCAACCAAAAAGAGACTGAACCCTTGTCCTCTGTCCACTTACAAGGCTGTTGCTGCACCCCTCCAGAGCCCACCCACGGGTTCCAAGGTGGAGGGGGGCAGGGATCACAAGGTGTAGGATTACACATGCAGGGACAGGTGACCTCTCCACAGCTGTTGCTTCCCTCTCTAGAGTGGAGATGAAGAGTTTCTCTGGAAGAGATGTCATGATAATTGCAGCTGTACAAGTGACAGAAAGGGGGCAGAAGGTCAAAATAATTCCCACGGTCCAAGTGACAGGAAAAAGGCAGGCATTCAGAGGGTGTAGGATGACACATGGGGCACAGGCCTCCCCACACCTCTGCACAGCTGTCCCCGGAAGGTGATAGAGGGACCAGGCTCCCAGGCTGCAGATTATACACTGGAAGGGGAGGCAGGTCGGTAAACATACCCCATGATGGATGCAATGGTTCCCACATAGCTGTTCCGGGGACCAGAGTGGCTTTTGACAGGAAGAGGGGGAAGGTGGACAAACATAAGCAGGCCCCCTTGGCAGGCGAGGAAACTGTTCCCTGGAAGGCAATGGAGGGGCCAGCCTCCCCCAGGCTGAATTGATGGCAAGCATTCTGGGCTGAGAGGTTCTGAGGGGGGTGGGGCAGGCATTGTATGGGCTTTTACAGTGCAGTCACGCAGTGCAAGATGAAAAATACATTTGGCGAAAATGAAGTCATGCAATACATAGAAACTGAAATAACAGTGGGGAAATTAAGTCATGTAATACATTGAAAATGGTAAATAAATACAAGGGAACCACAGCAAACAGCATGTGACATGGAGACTGCCAACAGTAAACAGCAAGTGACATGGAGACTGCCATTTTCACACTGTTCTCTTCTTCCCTTACTCTTACCTGGATTGTTATTTTATGTTATGTCATGTTGATTTATACAGTGCACCGCTACCCCAGGGGCAGTTTCCAGGCACTCGCGTGGCTCTCCAAGAGAACGGATGGGGAGGTTACTGAGGATAGGATGAGAGGATATGCTCAGAAACAGGAAGAACTGGCGTCTGTGAGTGTTGTTTTGCATGTGGGAGTTGGTACAGGAGTCCCTTTGGGTTGTAATTGTATGGGTAAGACTCAGTGCCTCGGATGTGTGCTAGTGTTTGTGTTGGTGTTAGTCTGTTGTGTGATGTTGGGTGGGTTGTGGTTGTGCGCAGTGGTTTGTGTCCATAAGGGATCCAGAGTCGCAGGTGGCCATAACTGTAAGACTATCTGGTGTCTTGGTGTGTACTTTCTTTGTTGACGGTTTTATGGACTATGTGGGGTGGTTTACTCTCGGTGTGCGTCCAGCATCCTAAAAATGGTGGGTGTGGACATATAATTGATTATTGGTGTGTTTAGGTGTAGTGTGGCTAGCCCAAGCTCCTCTGTAGTGGCGTTGGTTATGTTGGAGGAGCAAGAAGGGGTGGTGGGTTAGTAAGTCTGTCGGTTTATTGGAGCCTCTGGTGTGACTCTTTGGTTGCTGCTTGATGGTATTTATCCATGTTCTTGGTTATGGTTCGTCTGCCACTCTCGCCTCCTCTCTTGTTGTTTGTGATGTTATTGCTGCTGGTGTCCGTTTGCGGTTGTCATTGTCTGTTGAATAAGCAGGTTTTGAGTCATTTCCTGGAGGTTATGTGGTCTTCTGTGGTTCTAATTTCTTTGTGCATGGGTTTAGCAATTAGACGAGAGAATACTGTGCCACCGAATTTCCTTTTTTTGCAATATGTTGTCTCTATTTGTTGGTCGTTGCTGGATTTTAGGTCCCTTCTTGGGCGATACCGGCTAATCTTGTCTTGGAGGAATTCAGCTCCTTGTCTGTGCAAGGCTTTGTGGGTGATGCAGAGTGCTATGAATTTGATGCATTTTTTACTGATAACCAGTGTAGGCTTTTCAGTGCTGGAGTGGTCTCTTCTGTTTAATCTTAACAGGCTCCTGGCTGCTGTATTTTGCACACTTTGGAGTTTCTTGGTGAGTCTTTCCGGCATTCCTAGGTAGAGGCCGTTTGCGTAGTCCATTTTTGTGAGTATCAGGGATATGATTGTGGGGGTTCTGTGAGGGAAGGAGCTGTTGGGGAGTAATCCTCTGAGAAGTCTTAGAAGGAAGAAGTATTCTTTGGTGATTGTGTTGACGTGCAGTTCCAGGGATAGTCTGTTGTCCACGGTTATTCCTAGGTTATTTACTACTTTGGTAGTCTCCGGTTGCATTCCTGTTCCAGCCAGCCTGTCACGTTGTGGGTTCCCTCTGTCAAATCCTATGGGAGAGAGAATTATTTCTGTTTTTCCCAGGTTCAGTTTAAGGTTGTTCGTTGTCATCCAATTATAGATGTCTGTGAGGCAGTCTTTGAGGCAGCTATTTTGTTCCTGGGTTCTGTTTGCTTTCACAATCAGTTGTGTGTCCTCTGTGTAGTTGTAGGTGGTGAGTCCGCAGGTTCGAATGATTTTCATCAGTGAGCACATGTAGATGTTGAAAAGCAAAAGTGAGAGGCTGGAACCCTGTGGAACTCCTCAGGGTATATTTTTGGTGTTTGAGGTGAATGTGGTAGGTAGGTTCTTTGGGTTTGGGGTGTTAGGAATGAGGTAAACAACTTTAGTGCCGATTCCTGTATGCCACATTCCATCAGTCTTTTTATTAGTGTTGCATGGCTGACTGTGTCGAATGCCGCTGATATGTCCAGTAGTATGAGGGCCGATTGGGTGTCGTTGTCTGCGTTTATTTTCAGGTCGTCCTATATCGATAGGAGTGCTGATTCTGTTCCGCTCATCGGTCTGAAGCCAGTTTGAGACCGGTCGAGTATTCCGTTTGTTTCAACGTATGGATCTTGTACATATGGTTCTCCAGAATATTTGTTGGGTAGTGCAGGTTGGATATCGGTCTGTAGTTGCTCAGGACTTTTGCGCTTTCTGATTCCTTTTTTATCAGTGGTTTAATGTATGCTGATTTGAAGGCAGACAGTATTTTTCCTCTTTTGAGTGATAGATTCATTAGGTTCTGGAAGTGTGTCGCCTGGGTTCTGTGGTTGAGAATTCTTTTGAAGATGTCAGGGGGGCAGGGATCCCTTACTGATCCTGCAAGGTTGGTGTCCTAGATCATTGTGGTGAAGGTTTCTTCTGTGATATGTTCTGGGCAGGTGAGTTTTGCTGTAGTTTGCGTTTTGCCCGGTGTCTGTGGTCTAGCAGTTGTGGTTGTATTTGCCCTGGCTGTGTTGATGGACTCCTGGATTGTATCTATTTCTGATCTCAGGTGGGTGGTGATGTCACAAAGTGCTTTTGTTAGGATGATGGAATTCATGCAGGATCGGGGCATTCTTGTGATCTCTTTGATGATTTTGAAGAGTTCTTTCTGTGGATTGTTTGCTGATTCTATTCTTGTGGTGTAATAGTGTTTTTTTGCTTTGAGGACTATTGATTTGTATGGTTGGAGCTGTCTTTGTTATTTTATTTTGTTTTGTCGGCTGTATTTTTCTCTGCATTTTATTTCCATTTTCAGTTGTTTTCTTTAGTTCTTTCAGTTCTTCTGTGAACCATTTTGCTGTCAGTTTTGTTTTGTGTCACTTTGAATGTTTTTGCTGGTGCCAGCTGTTCTAGGGCCTTGCTGATCCAACTGTTGAGTGTGTTTTTTGCTGTATTTTTTTATTTTATTGAAAAATCTACAGTTTTAACATACGTAAAAACTTTTGCTTCAATTCCACGAACATAACTCAATAGGCCCTTACAAAACCAATAGCCCTTCACGTCAGAAAAAGAAAGTAAGTGAGCAAAAGCAAAGATAAAGACACATCAGCCAGTTTATACATAATATGCGGAAAGTCAATTCTATCCCAGTTCATGACCTCCAAAACACAGAATAGAAGCTTGAGATCATTATTCAAAGCGGGCATTTCAGTAGTGCATCAAGATAGTTCAAAATTGCACCAACATGTTTAACATTTGCACCAGATGAAATCTTAAGCCACCAAGTAAACATGTCATTGGGTCTCATCACGACTTGGGCGGTAAATGTGGCAGATTATCCGTCGGACCTAAATAGCGCTAACGCCAAGGCACCCGGCGGATAATCCACCAGATCACGAGTCATGGTGCACGCGCCCCGGTCCCTGGCGTTAGCACGATTAGCGAGAACCCTTAAATCCGGCGCACCGTGCGCTACCGCCACGTCGTGCTTATAGCGCGCGGGAAACGCGTCACCGCCGGAACGGGAAATAAAGCGCCGGCCATCTTGGAAATCACAATCCGTCGGATATCACAGCTACTGGAAGCCATCCACGCAATCCAAGGCTGGAAAATGAGTCAAGAGCGCACTAGGGGCAAGTCTGCACTGGACAGGGCCAGGAAACCCAAGTTCAGTGACCAGGAGCTTGAGGTACTTGTGGAGGAGGCACTGACATACCATAATGAGCTGCAGCAGCGGAAAACCAGTGCCCATCGTAGAGGCCAAATATGGCGATCCGTCGCCCAAAGGGTCAGTGCCGTGAGGCGCGTGCCCCGGGATGGGGAGGACTGCCTCAAGCGGCTGAATGACCTGCGCGTGCGGGCATCCTGTCCCAGCACAGGAGTGCAAGCAGGGCCACAGGAGGAGGGCCACCACCACCCCCACCCCCACCCGACCTCACACAATGGGAGGAGAAATGTACGGGCCTGATCGACGTCGGAACCATCGAGGGCATTGGTGGAGCGGAGGCAGGGACTGGCATCAACCCAGCGGCAGGTGAGTCCCATCCCCAAATACATGCATCTGAATGAGAGTGAAGACATGTGTCTGAGGCACTGCATACACCCGTAAGTGAGGTCCACATCCCTAGAACGGTAGTGCTGCCTAGACGACCCCGTACGTGCAGTGCATGAATGACAGGGGCAGGGGAAAGACTCCCATAGCCATAGGACAGCTACGTAGAGTGGTACTGTGCATCAACACAACCACAAAAGCCTGAGCACAGTCCATCCCAACCACGCGTTCCCATGCAGTGTACCTCCATGCACATCCACAACAAGCACCACATGGTGACTGAACAGAATGCAAGTTGCGTGCGTCATTGGTACTGTTTTCAATCATACTTGTTGGCATGACCTGCATCACACAAATGTATGTAGCATTGTACTCAAACCACCCCCTATGCACCCCACAGGCACACGTCGATCCCAACAGCCCGGTGATGATGGGGATGAGGCCACACCAACAACGCGCCCACAGTACCGTGCCTCCACCAGCACCCCACAAAGACGCCGCACCCAAGGGAGACAACCCAGGGGAACACCCACCTCACCCCAACGCAGCCCCGCCAGACAGCAGCGGCAGCCACATGGCCGCAGGGAGGCGACCGACAGCTCACCCCAAGCCACCATCCACAGCCCCGATGCCGAGGGAGAGAGGTCTGAATTGGAGCCCGATGTGGGAGCAACACCTCCACGTGGGCATCATGCCGCCGCACTACACTCTCACAGTAGTAGTGATGGAGAAGGGGTGTCAACACCCCAGGGAAGCCCAAGCCCAGGCAGACAGCAGACAGGCACTCGCCATGTGCCGGTGCGTCGCTGCAGCACACCGCAGCCAGATGTGGACACACCGTCCTATGGGGGCCCAGAGGACCAGCAATCTGAGCCAGGCAGCCCAGTCCAGGCTGGTGGCATTTCGCCATGCAGCCACCCCCCGACAGCACCCAATTCGCGGTCCACCACGTGACGCACCAGGGGATCCCTTTGTCACTGGGGCAGCAGTCATGGGCCGACTGCACATCATCGAGGCCAAATAGGCCCGGATTGAAGCCATGGCAAAGGTGCATAGCAGGCACATAAGGGCGGTCAGTAATTCCATCAGGCATGGGTGCAGATACGTGGCGCGGGACAATGCCTGTACACGGCAAGTCGTACAACTATGCACCGCTGCCCTGACAGGCTTTGGGCAACGAGTCCGCGAGTTCACAGAGGCAGTGTCAGCACTTGCAGAACAGCAACGCGAGGCCAATAACCTCATGCGTCAGCACATGATGGCCAGCGCTTCTATAGCCTCTAGTTCCACCACACCCACAGAGGGTTCACTAGACCCATCTCCGAAGCGCCAGTCCATGTGCCACCTGAGGGCACGCACACCGAAGGGGCCTGGGAGAGGGAAGCGCCCGCACCCATCCTAGTGGTGCATGGCATCATTGTTGTTGGCCTGATGAGGCAACTGCACAGTTGGGGGTTATACACTGGGGGGAGAGGGGTTCGTTGGATGAAAATAAATCATGTTACAAAAATCACAATGCATGGACAGTAGTGATTGTTACAAATGCAATTTAATGTTGAAGTGACATATTTACAATTTACCCATTACCCATTTCTAAAAGAATCCATCAATCAATCCCTGTCTGGCCAACCTCCCCTCCCTCAGCCCAACCCTTTGTGCATGTGCAACACCTTCTGGCACTTCATCGCCCTCACTACCATCCTCAGATGGCTGCATATGAGCATCAGGGGGCAGTGGCACATTTCTGCGACAACAGATGTTGTGCAGCATGGCACATGTCAGTACAATTTTTCCAACTTTTTCTGGTGCATACATCATTGCCCCTCCCGTGCGGTCGAGGCACCGGAAGCGTGCCTTCAGCAGTCCAAATGCCCTCTCCACGCAGATCCGTGTACGGGCATGGCCAAGGTTGTATGCCCGCTCCGCCGCCGTGTGTGGGTGACGCACAGGGGCCATGAGCCACGTGTACTGGGGATATCCAGAATCACCTGCAGGGGAGAGAAAGCCGGTATGGGGACAAGGTAAGTCCAGTGGGTGTACAGAGCCCTGTCATCAGTCTGATTTTGCCATATTTGTCATTTGGCCTATAACATTGTGGAGTGTGCTGTCCTACAGGCACGATTGAATCAATGGGGTACTCTCCACTTGGTACGCCTATGTTTCTGTATGTAACAGTACTCATTCACTTGTCGCAGGATAAGGGGGCCCTTCCACCTACTTCTGCTTGACAGAAGTGGCTGCCTCATATGTCATTGCAAATCCATTTGGCTACAGTTGCATCTACTGCTCTTCACTATTCTGTAGTGTTCTCCATGCATTTCCATGGCCATTTTGGGGACAGTGTTTGTGGGATGTGCATTGTCATTACTCGGCCTACTTATGTGTGGAGCATTCGTGGATGTGCCAGCTCATGGTTTGGAATTTCATTACTGTTGAATGGCCAGGGTGGGATTCCTGTACTGTGTCAGTGTTGGGAGCCATGGTGCTACTCACACAGGAGGCTCTGTTGTGGTGGGGCTTCCATATGTCACTGTGCCGCCACATGTCTTACATCCTGCATGGGTGTGTTCTGCTGTGTTGGACATGTCCAAGGTTCATCGTGCAAGGTGCTTGAATGTGTATGCTGCAGTGATGCTGTTGCCTATTGGGAGTGATGGATTCTGTGACAGGCACCATCAGTTGTGGATTGACATGCTTTGTGGTATACATTTGTACTCACCCAGTAGCCATGTGTTTTGGCCTCGGTGCCTTTCCATGTACGCTGGCAGGGTACTGTTGCGTAGGACCATGGAGTCGTGGGTGGATCCTGGGTAGAGGGCACAGCAGTGGCTGAAGGTGAGGTCAGGACCACATGTCATCTGCACGTTGAGGGAATGGTACTGTTTACAGTTTATGTAGGCAGCCTCATGTGCCTGGGGTGGTACAAGTGTCACATGTGTGTAGTCCAGGGCTTCTATTACATTCGGGCCTTGGGCAATGGCATAGTATTGACCCTTAAGCTGGTGCACCTGTGCCTGTGTGGCTGGCAATGCAATGTGTTCGTTCACATGATTCAACAGTGCATCAAGCACCTGTCCCAGCATGGCACTGAATGTGGACTGGGCCATTCCATGCATCATGGCAAAGGTATGTTGGTAGCTGCCAGTCCCAAGAAATTGAAGCACAGACACGAGCTTCACTAGGGGAGGTACTGCCGTGCTGGTGGCTATGCGGCTGCATATGTCACCCTGGATTGTGTCCAGCAACTGGGTGATGGTTGCCCTGTCCAGCCGATATTCTGTCACCAACTGACCATCAGTCAGGGCCCAGGGTGTTGGCCTGACCCTGGGGATGGCTGGCCGCCTTGCTGGTGCTGCTCTCCTCCTCCTTCTCCTCATCCCCACTGCCCCCTGCACTCCCAGGGCCCTGGCCTGGTTGACTGGCCTCTGTAGCTACAGGCGCAGCAGGTAGAAGTCGACATCAATGCTCCCGGCTCCAAATGGCAGCATGGTGTTGGGGTGGGTGTGTTGTGCATGGGTGGGTCCTTTGTAGGCCTCTGATTTGCATTGGTTCCACCTGGGCCCTCATTGCTGTCTCCTCCCTGCTCCTGCTGGTGTAATGGTGTTGGGGAGGGTGTGTTGTGCATGGGTGGGTCCTTTGTAGGCCTCCTATTTGCATTGGTTCCACCTGGGCATTCATTGCTGTCTCCTCCCTGCTCCTGGTGGTGTAATGGTGTTGGGGAGGGTGTGTTGTGCATGGGTGGGTCCTTTGTAGGCCTCTGATTTGCATTGGTTCCACCTGGGCCCTCATTGCTGTCTCCTCCCTGCTCCTGCTGGTGTAATGGTGTTGGGGAGGGTGTGTTGTGCATGGGTGGGTCCTTTGTAGGCCTCTGATTTGCATTGGTTCCACCTGGGCCCTCATTACTGTCTCCTCCCTGCTCCTGCTGGTGTAATGGTGTTGGGGAGGGTGTGTTGTGCATGGGTGGGTCCTTTGTAGGCCTCTGATTTGCATTGGTTCCACCTGGGCCCTTATTGCTGTGGCCTGTGTTCTGTTACCTACAGCTTTTTCTGGAGGTATTTTCGGTGGATTATCCGCTGCTTTTCTGGCGCTAATAGCGGTTACGCCGGACTCGTGATTGCTGATGTTTTAGCGCGAATGGTTCCTGGCGCTGTTATGGCCAGCGCTTGTACAGCCGGCTGTCCTTGCGTCAGCTGTAATGGCGCCGGCGGTATTTGGAGTCATGATCCGACGGACCCTTAAAATCGGCGCTAAGAGCGTTACCGCCGATTTTAAGGGTTACCGCCCAAGTCGTGATGAGGCCCATTATCTAAAGGAGCAAATTGACTCAAGTGTACAGAACGTAAGGCACTCGTTTTCTCAGACTCGATAACTAAGTGTTTCAGCGATTTGACTGCCACGGAACAGAAGCGGCATAGATTGTCTTTTGCCAGTTTATCTTTTCTTTGCCAGAGAATGTCCTTAGATTTCAAGATGTTCAGTCGAAACCTGAGGAATTGCTCACAGTAATAGCGAGATGGAGAATGCATTAAATAATGTGACTGGAGATTTAACTTTTTTTGACCAATGCCTGGCCGATTTGTTGAGGATAGTTTTTCCCATTTGTCGATGTTGATGATCCAAGCCCAAGATTCAAATTTATTTTTTGCATGTTGTGGTCTTGTGGAACTATCGAACTCAGAGATTCCCGCAGCATCGACCAGGCTTGTACTCTGAGACGCCACATGTCTAATAAGGTAACATTATTGTCAGAATAGGTTTTGTTGAATATTCGATATGCGGGCATTGGATTTTCAACAGACATTTTTCGCATTAATGTGATTGATTTCCAGATCACATGGCTATACAAGGAGTTCAGTGACAATTCATCTCGTAAGGATATCATTGAAAACATTGAGGTAGGTAGAGAACATAGCGCCAAAAACGCCCTTCTAAAGAGTTCCAAATATGCTCGCTGATGTTCCAGCTGACCTCAGCTCCAAATGTTAATATAGGAACTACCTTTTGCACGCCGGACTCGTGATTGCTGATGTTTTAGCGTGAATGGTTCCTGGCGCTGTTATGGCCGGCGCTTGTACAGCCGGCTGTCCTTGCGCTTGCCGTTTGGATAGAATCGGACAGGTCACCACTTCTATTTAGGCGTACCCGAATTGAGGTGTTCAAGTGAAGAGCTATTAGTGGATCAAGGATATTTGGTGGACAATTCCATTTTCTTAATTTGTTCCAGAGCAGGCCTCTATTTATGCAATCGAAGGCCTGCTTCATGTCAATAAATGCTAGGTAGATGTTATGCCTGGTTTTCTGAGCTTCAAAGTTCAGGATTGTGAGCATCAAAAGGTTGACATCGACGCCCACACCTTTTGTGAAGCCAGTTTGCCGTACGCCAGGAATAACTTTTTTGCTGTATATACGCTTGTTTTAGTGGGTTCTGTTCTGCTTGGGAGGGTTGAGTCTCAAAAGTTTGTTAGGGTCTCTAGGTCTAGGTTCTTCCAGTTTCTTTTCTTGCTCGCATGGAGTATCTCCTTTGTGGCCGGTAGGTGGGTTTGGGATGTGATGTAGAACGGAATCAAGTAGTGGTCACTCCATACCATTGGTGTAGGTGGCGCAGATGCGCATAGACCTTCTCTGCAGAAAATTGCATCCAGGGTGTGTCTGGCATTGTAGGTGGTACCATTTACTAGTTGCTTGAAATGCAAAGTTTCCAAGAGTGCGCAAAGTTTGCTGTGGATTCGTTTTATTTTTCGAACCAGATGTTGAACTCTCCCAGTATGATTAGGTTGTCATGATAGGTTGATAAAATGGCGGTCATGTCTGCCTTTTTTGTTGCGAAGTTGGGGTTGTAAGACAGTGGTCTATAGATCAAGAAGAACACTATGTTGTTGAGTTCGGTCTTGATGAGGAGGTATTCAGAGTCTTCTACGTCGGTTGTGATGAGTTGAAATGCTCAGATGTGTTCTCAGATGTGTTCTTTGTGTATGATTGCGATTCCGCCTCCGCTTTGGTTTTCTCTGTAAGCAAGTATTAATTTAAAGTTCTCCGGTATGGCTTCTTTCACGATGGGTTTGTAGTTGTCCGATAACCAGATTTTTTGAAAGAAAGAGCATGTCTGTACCTCCTTCACTTAGAAGCTCATGGATTTCCATTGAGTGTTTTGCCATGGATCTAACGTTGAGAAGGCTGCAGTGTAGTTTGTTCGATTTTGCTTTTGGGTTGTTGTTTGTATTGTTGGTTCGGTTCGGTGTGTTGTCGGTGGGGTTTCCGTTGTTGGTGGTTCTCTCCTGGTTGTGCCTGTTGCGAGGTGGAGTTCTTTGGTGGTCAGTTTCTTCGTCAAGTAGACTGATTAGGTTGATGGCAGGATTGGTTGGCTCTGGTTTGTTGCGGCTGGTGAATTGTGTTCGTACCCATCCTTTGTTCCAGTCTTTGGTGCTGTAGCGTGTGCAGAGTGTAATGGATTCCAATTTGTCCCTGATTCTGGTTGGGGTATTGTCCATGCTGTAGTCTGGGTTGCAGTGGTTTATCAATTGTTGTGTTGCATTTGACCCCCGATGGGGTCTGTATTAGTAACGCTTGTTGTTGCTGGTCTATCTTTGCTTACCAAACACTCATATGTGGAGAGGTATCAAGCAATGTAGTGTGTCTTTGTTCTCTCCTTTGTATGTGTCCTCGAGCTTTTCTAGCCTCTTCTTCACCCAGTTTTTCACAGTTGTGGGATTTATCTGGTTGCCACCTTTCTGCGCGTTTGTGGTTTCCTTATAATTTTTTTTACATTCTGGCTTCTTTGTCTTTTTTGTGGCAAGGCATGGTGTTTGGGTTGTATTCCTTTGAGTGGGTGTTCTCTTTGAATTAGAGTGTTTCCTGGTCCTTGGTGTTTAGTCTACGCTGTTTGTGTGGTTAGTTGGTGCTTGTAGTTGTTGAACCAGGGGTTGAAAAACCTAGAAATGCAATTTAAAAAATACACAGAGTAAAATCTCTGGCAGATTGCGCTTACCTTGATGCCTGGAAGCTAGGTGGCAGAGGAGGCGAGGTGGGATGCGGGGCCTAGACCCGTGTTGATGTTTGGGATTGTCACTGCCCAATCAGGCATCGGAGGTGGAGCGGGAGGTGGGAGCAGCCCTAGGGGACCAGGAAACAGGGGCATGAAAAAAGGAAATAATGTAATTTAAAAATGCACAGAGTAAAATCTTTGGCAGATTGCACTTACTTCGATGCCAGAAAGCTAAGGGGCAGATGAGGCCAGTGGTGTTTAGGATTGTAACTGCTCAATCAGGGGTCAGGTGTGGAGTGGAAGCGTGCCTGGGGCCAGGAAATGGGGTCGGGAGGCAGCTGGGATGAGCACAGCACTTGGAAGCACCTATAGAGTGGTGTCCAATCTGCAAGGCCACTGAGCACATCTATCGAAACCACAAGCACTGGCATTCCATCAACGTGCAGGTCGTATGCGATGTAAAGGGAATCATCACCTCTGTCTATGCAAACTACCCTGGCTCCACCCATGACAGTTTCATATACAGAATTTCCGCCCTGAGCCGGGCCCTGGAAGCTGGACAGCATGGCGACACATGGCTCCTAGGTGAGTACAAATGCCTGTGCACATGCATGCATGTCACACACAGACAAATACACAAACCCTAATCATCACAACCATTATCACCTCCCCAGGGGACAGTGCCTAACCTCTGAGCAACCACATGATGACGCCAATCCGGAACCCCACCACACCACCCCAGATAACATACAATGCTGCCCATATTGCAACCAAGGGCATAGTGGAGCGCACATTCGGAGTGCTCAAGTCACGCTTCCGCTCCCTTGACCGCTCTGGCGGGCAGCTACTATATGCACCCCCAGTAGTGTGCAGGATCATTGTGGCAGCATGTGTCCTGCACAATGTTGCAACACAGCAGGGTGTACTGGTGGACACGGTGGTGCCCCCACATCCCCAACCACAGGCACAGGCGCTGCCCATGGGAGGGGATAGGGCAGGTGGCAAGGCAGCCCAGACCCAGTTTGTGGCCACATTTTTCACCTAAACTCCCGGCGCTGCGGAGTGCACACAGGCCTGGCACATACCAGGTGACAATCGATGATGACAAAGAGACAGTCAACTGTCACAACCTTACCACCCTGAGAATGTTGCCATGGAAGTGCTACATTGTGTGCATCCCTAGCTACTTAAACATAACCAATCCTGTGTGACCAAAAGGAACACATGCAAGGTGTGTATCACACACCCCCACAAAACAGGTCAAAACAATCCCTGGTATGTCACCCAAACCCTCCCAACCCACATCACCCTTGTCTGCCACACCATGACATGGCATGCAATAGCAAAAGGACAACACATGACCAATAAGATACGAAGTAACATGTGATAAATGGAAAGCGGGCAGAGACACAATGACGCCTGACATGGAATCAGATGAAATAACTGACCAACAACCTCCCACACATACCAAGTCAGACACAAATGCTTTCCACCAGTCGTAGCATGAACATAACACTGAATGCCTGTTCACATGCACATTGGGCATGGCAAAATCCCTACTCCCGAACCTGTGTGCTGTGTGTGTCTCCTGTAACACACTGCTCAGCACACAGCACAGTGAGCAGCCATTGTGTTGCAGATACAACTTGAGCATCACATGAAAAGGACAAATTAAATAAATAACCAATTGACGCATGTACAGGATCCCCAAATGGTCATAGATCATGCGCTGCAGGGTCACAGCAGGCCCGAGAAGGCAATCTGTGTGCACCTGTGGCCATGGAAGGGTATTTGTACGTGTGGTGGACCAATGTGCAACTGTGTGTGTCAGTAGGGACATGCACTCAATATATGCATGTGAAATCAAGTGACCCTCACTGTCCTGTACAGATCACATGTGAACATTGCCCATGTGTACACCCCAGCATGTCAAACCACACCAATTCCCTGACACCTGAAAAGTAAAGACAACACAGGAACAGGCATTGACCAGCAGAACACATCATGTACATAGTACCCCACAATTATAATGTCAGAGTGCCCAAAACACTGTATCCCAAGCCAACTGTCCAACAACAAAAGGCCCTCCCTCATTTACACATCACCATGACCTTCTGAACAACTGTGTCTGGGGTATGTAGCCTTCTTACTTCAAGTCTACCTGGCTACAGGATCAACCTACCCCTTGGTCTCCATGTTCCACCTTGCGTGTAAATAGGGTCCAGTCCCCTCAGAGGCCACCTTGACTGGTAAAAATACCAAATCGCAGAGAACTCCAAGCAGCCAAACCCACTAACCAGGGAAAAAACCTGTAGGCACCAAAAAACCCTGGAAGAATCTCCAGTAGATGACTTGAAGTAGCAGAAAATGTCCAAGCACAATGATAGAACAACCAAGGTAGCACAGTTCAACAATGCTCCAACAGGATGGGTACCATGTTCGGTACATAATATACAATGATGATGAAACAACTGATGAGAAGTGTCACAGCTCCGGTGTCCAGGCACAGGAGTGGCACGAACCAACCACCCCCTCCGTGGTCTGGGCGCCTGCAAGGTCAAACCTACACAGGCCTCTGAGACCCCGGCGGGGAAGGAGGGTCAGGGATATGTTGTTCGGACAGGCATTGGTATTCAGTATAACCGGAAAAAGGGGCAGGAGAAGGCGAGTAGGATTGTCAAGGGAAAGTAGGTAAAATACAGAAAACAACTATTGACAATAACACATACGCAATCAGAGAAAACATGTTCATCATGCACATTGTACCAAATGAGTCAAATGCAAGCCAAAGAGAGACTTATCTCTGGGGTGAGTGCTGGCCTCCTGCCTGCGCACTCTCAGGTCCGGTAACAGGAGCAGTTCAATGCTGCAAAGAGAGCGCGAGTTACTAATCTGTGTGTGTTTTCAACACACACACACAACACCATTCATGCCCCAAAGTAAGTTACTTCTCCACAAAACAAACACGCTTGTCTGCTGCTTTGTACCCGTACGTTAGCTTGCCCCCCTGATGGTTCATACACTGTCAATGCAGTAAGGCAGGCGCACGTGGGCACGGCGGAAATGGAAGACCAATGCGTCAAGAATCACACATGGTACAATGGTCCCTGGGTGAGCTGCTAGACGCATATAGTGAGGTCCCACGAGACTGTGCATCGCTGGGTGTCCCTGTGCGCTGTATCAGTTTCTGGCTAGTAATGCTACTGCACTAATAACTGTGCTTCAATGGAGCAGGGGGGACTCGAGGACATGTTCGATGGCCCCAGCGTGTTCCCCTGCCAACTTGTAAAGCTACTTGGCATTTGGCCCTCAATGCATGTTAGCTGTACTGTGCGCTTCTCCAACAATGCCTGTCAAAGCTCCCCAGGACTGGTGCTACTTAGCATGCATGTGCAAGTGGCCTGGTGAAAGTTTGGCTGAAGTGTGGCCCTTGTGCTGCTCACCTTGCTTGGAGCTCTTGGAAACAAGTCTGCTTCTGTCGGACGTCTAAGCACAAGCCCTGTACTTCTGCTTGCGCATACATGCGCACGTCTGCACCACCGAACGTGGCCAGGTTTCATTATTTCTTGTCCCTGTGTCTGCTGGCAAAGATAGTCTGGAGGCTCATTTTCCTGTGGAAAGGGCATAAAAGATGTTAACAAGGCTGGAAAGTTCCCTGTGTGTGTGTCTTCATGCTGATAGTCACTGGGGCAGATTACAGACCTACATCCAAATTCCTCCCACCATCAGTGTGACTTTGACAGGCAAAGGGTGCAGGCTACTGTCTACAGCATGAAGTGCATCAAGCAAATATACAGTCAAGAAAAGAACATACATCACAATCCACATCAATTAAAGGAGATATCAATCATGTACTCACACAAATTGCTTACAGAAATGGCATGGATAAAACGCAACCAATCCCCACTAGGGGTGTTAACACAAGTAGTACAGCAGCAGACAGGCCACAGTTATGACGAAAGTCCAAAGCCCTTGTGTAAATGTTTGTTACACCGAGCCATCCTAGCGAGCCCATGGATAAGGGAAGCAGGAGTGGCCTATGTGAGTCAGGACCCCAAGCTGCAAACACATACACGAGACAAGCTTAAAGGGCCCAGCTGGAACAGACAGTGGATGCTTTCAAAAGCCACAAAGCACCACACCATCACATTAATGCACAATAGACAAGCAATTTTAAACAATATTAACTAATTAAACTAACAATGAAAAACCTATATTACCTAATTAAAACTAACTATCAAAAATAATATTAAATAACTAAACTAAAAAGAAAAAGAAAAAATGGCCACATACGACCCAGGGGAGGAGGCACCCACAAGGGGGGAGGTACAGGGTGCACCTCAACACCCACATGCGATGTTGAGACAAAAAAAAAAAACCTCCAATGGCTCAACGCCTGCACAGCCCGACCTGTGTGGGAGATATCTCGTTGTCCGAGTCAGCCTCTTCCTGAAAAGGTTGATGTGGCACAGGAGCCTGACCATGCCTAGGCATAGCTTGCCCCTCGTCGGCAGCAAGTCTGCCGGACGGGTGAGCCTGGTTCTGTGTGGCGATGACACGTAAGTCAGCATGCAGAACCTCCTGTGATACGCGTGCTTCCTCTTGCAAGGTAACACATGTAACACAGAGTTCTTCCTGCGTGGCCTGGCTGGACAACTGATGGACCTCCCGGCAAGCACGTAGCTCAGCCAAGATGGTACGCTCAAGCTGCGCAAACCTCTCCTCTGACCGCTCCCTCTGGGACATCAAGAACACACCCCGAGTGGATCTGAGGGAATCATTCTCAACCCTCAGGGCCTCCATGTGTGCCTCTGCGTGAGCAGCAATTGCTTGACGCAAAGACACCATTTCAGCCTGGCTTGCCTTGTCTGATGCCGCCATGCCCAGCCTGAGCGAGCGGTCCATGGACTGTGCCGCCCGCTGCTGGAGAAGCACCTGCCCAGCATGGGGGAGCATGGATTGGGCTACACTTTCCATGCTCACAGAGATGTTATCAATTGCTGCCCCCTGGCATTCTAAATTGGCAGCCATGTCTTGTTCCCACTCAGTATACCTCGGTGGCGCGCCGCCACCACGTTGCTGAGCTTGACACCTGTGGGTCCCAAGGACCGGCCGTCCTTGTTGGGTTGGCACCGCCGGCAGCTGCAGGATTACATTCCCCCATCGACGTGATGGCCCAGGCACAACAGCGACTGGTGTGGAGGTTGACCCTGTGTCCCGATCCACCACAGGGGAAGGGTCCACTGCTGTCTAGGCCCCTCAGTGCAGGTGTCGCAGACAGAGGAGCATCCACATCAGAATCACTCACCCCTGACAAATGGACCTGATGCACATCCAACTTGACATGGACGTCAGAGTGGTCATCTGGGCTGGACTCATTGCCAGCCATAGACAAGATGGTCTGTAACACATGTGGGTTCTCTTCACCTACCACCCCACGACCCCCACTTGTGCCGGGTTGCTGTTGTGATAACAACCCCGTACCTGGCATGACAACACCATCCTCTGGCTCCATTGTGTCATCATCTGAAAAGTGGAGAAAAAATAACATTAGTACACATGTCAGAAGCACAAAACACACACACACACACATAGACAGCCAACACATGAAGCAGACATGTCACACACAAATGGGAACCTGCCATGCATGCCAGGTCACTTTGACATTGCATCAGTGAGTAGGCATGTAGAACGGTGTAACACGGCTCAGAAGTGGGTTGATGCAGTGCAGTACATGTGTACGTTACCCACTATCTACATGAACAAGTACATCATGATGTGTATCAAAAAACATGAAGGCAGTGCAAGGGCAAGTTCAGGCATCATGTGCAATGTGCATGCAATGGCTACAAGCAACCCCCCCCAGGTGAAAATGCAGGGATGCCTTGCATGGTAGCAAAAGGGTGACCAGAGACCTGTGTATTGGCAGACAGTGTCGACTAGCATCAATTGCATCATCTGAGTCAACTGACAACACAGCAGATGATGATGGGACAGTAAGCAGGACACATGATGAACCCTCAGTAGTACACCCATGTGTGCAGAAGCCACTACACCAGTTGTACAGAGTCAGTGGCCCTGAAACAGGGGGAGGCCTGTGCCCCACACAGACTTTGACAACCTAAACATGTGTGTGATGCAGGACTGAGCCAGAGTGGGCATGGGATGGCTGATGAAATGCCATGAAATGTAGGTCACCCTGGACACGTACTACAAAGATCAACCAGTCAAGGACACATAGGGGCATGCATGGAATGCACATGGAGCATGAATGGGCACTCATGTCCCTGCGGAGCATCTGCCATCTGCACAGTCCAAGTGAGGCACCCTGCATGAAGGACAGAGGATGTATCCCACTGCATGTGTCTGGCAGGTTGGCTGGTGGAAGTTTGCATGTACACAGGAGGCTTGAACAGGCCATTGCAGTACGGCAAAATGATGCACACCAGTGCAATGGTGAAATTGTGGGCCAGGGGGGGTGGAGGGGCAAGGGAGCATGCCTATGTGGAGTACCCGCATGCAGGCAGAGGACACATGAATGCCAGTCATGCAATGACATAGTCCCAGTGCTGAGAGGAAGGACACCCCAGGCTACATGCAGAAGGGCAAGTGAGCTGGAACATGGACCGGAGGGGCATCCGGGTGACTAGCATGTGAGTAGGGTGCAAGTGTGGTGATGAGGACAGTCCCCGTCTGCTCTACATGTCCACCATCGTGCACAGCAGGCACACATCAGTGAAGCATTTCATGACCTGCACATGAGAACAATATGAGAACCATGTACACATGACATGTAGTGACAGTCATGCACAACACATCACACAAGTAAAACACACATGGCCTCGACAAACACGCAACAACACTCACTGGACGGGGCATCAAAGTCCTGCATCTCTCCCACTCCTTCGACCATTCCTGGTGGTATGAACCCCGCAACGACTGACTCGTGCGGAGTGAGGTGTTCCTCATCAGGTGCTGGCCCACTGCCAGTCACAAGAGTCATGTTGTAATTTGAGGCACGCTTCACCTTAGTGATGCGTTTGAGGTCATCCCAACACTTCTTGCACTCTGCAGCTGTGCGCACCTCATGGCCGAATGCACTCACATCATCCGCAACATGCTTCCAGTGGGTATTACGCTGGGCAGCCGTAGTTTGACAATTCGGCCCCACTATCATGTCACGGTTGTGGTCCCGCACGTAGTCCACAAGAAAGTCCAGTTCATGCGCACAGAAAGGCTTCTTCCTTGACATGCTGGAGGCCGTAGCTGTGTCTGGGGTCCCAGCCTGTGCTGCAGGTGCAACCTTCCTCCTCTTTCATACTGGTCCGGACCCTGGCTGGCGAATGCCGCCCTGATCAGTATGGGCAATGGCGCTGGTGGAATGAGCCGAGGGAGTGGCAGGTGGAACATGGAGGGAAGCCCTGACTTGCGTCAGTGGCTGCTGGGTGCCCTGGAATGGACCCTGCGCAGCAACATCTGCTGAGACAGGGTCATTGACCGGCACTGTCCTGATTGGTAGACTCACAACCAGGGTATTGTTGCCTGCATCTGCCCCTGCACTTACCAGCACCCGGCTGGTCGGGGCAGCAGATGACATTACTGCCCCAGAGACACGTGCCTCAGTCAGGGCAGCCCTGCCGGCACCTACGGTGTGCCTCCTGACCTCCTGGAAATCTTCCATGGACTCTTCAAGTACCAACGCAGCCTGTGCTGGCAGACCCTGAGCCTGGGTGGTGGTTTCCACAGCTGCACCTGCAGCTACCACTACCCTTGGGCCCGTGGCAGTCGATGAAATGGACTGCTGGGTCACATGGGCGCCAGTGCCAGATGCAAGAACTGCATCTCCCGGAGCCACAGGGGGTGGTGGCATGACTGCACCAACATGTGGCACAACATCATCCCGAGCTGCCGCACCCCTGCCTCTTCCCCTTTTGCAGCCACCCTCACCTTTCGTGGCCTCCCAGCCATGGCACAGATGAAGTAGTGCCGGCACAGATGTAGTAGTGCCAATGGGAGGTGTACACGACAATTGTCCTGGGCAATTGGGGTGAAGGGGGTGGTATACAAGATGTTAACAGCACCCCTGCACCTGCAAGGCTGTATGTGACCCCGGTGATGAAGTGACGGGTCACGCAACGCTCCAGAACCCCAAAACTGCAGTAAAACTGTGCTTGCAACCCCTGGTAGTCCACATGTGTGGAATTAACCTCCCGCAGTACGCGGTGGCACCCAGAGACACGAAAAACACATACCCGTGGGACACGCAGGCTACTATGACCTGGAAAATGGGTACGTGATACACAGGGGCACCCGCAGTGGGAAAAATAGTGTGCGCGACTCACCGTCAGACTAGCGTGATAATGAAAACCCGCATAGCCAATACACCGCCAAAAGAAGAGATACGTCCTTGATCCGCTGTGAAGTTGTGATGGTGCGCAAAACAACACGAAGTAGCAACACACACGTCGGTCTCCAGGAAAGGCACATACAGTGAACTGCTGGCCCCGCTCAACTTTAACCCATGCTGAGGGAAACACCTGCGCGCGTCACGTCACTTACGCGCTTAGGCCCTTTCCTCAGATTACACGCATTAACACGCAGACGTGCTGTTTTTTCACGTGCTGAATCACTATGCACCCATCACGAGGGAAACGCCTGCACGCTAACATCACAGACGCGCTTACGTGCTAAGGGCCTTACCTTGAATTACACGCTGACGTGCAGTTTTTCCACGAGCCAAATCACTCCGTATCAAGCTGGCCACGCGACAACACACGGAAGACCACGCTCCTGCCCAGAAGGCCATTTTCCTGCCCCCCCAGAACCCTGAGCACGCTCCGACCTGCCATCTGCTGCTGCCTGCCTGCTGGCGACATGCCCTGCTATTTGGTGCCTGCACGTCAGCCATCTGCAGGGGTCCAGTTGCTGTGACCACCCCTGCTGGAACAGAAAACTCCCGACAGGTATACCATCGCTCCACAGCCCAGCCCCAGGACCGAGTTGCCCACCCACACCTGCCTCGGAGGTTGCCATGTCCAACACAACACCATCTGGCACCAGTGGCAACCCCCATCAGAGAGGCAGAGGGCTGCCAGCTTCAGTGACAATGAAGTTGGCATCCTGGTGGAGCAAGTCCTGGGGCAGTATGATGCCCTCTTTGGAAGTTCATGCGCCGACTATGAAGGACGGAAGGGGATCTGGAAGGACGTCGTAGCTGCCATCAATGTGGAGGGGGTGGCAGCCCACGACATGCAACAAATCTGGAAGCACTGGGAGGACTTCAGGTCCAGGACCGTCAGCAAGGCCCGGCGCCTCTTGAAGGCAGAGGATGCAGAGGGGTGCCGGGTCCGCCTGACCAACATCTAGACGAGGGTCCTGGAATGCATAAACCCAGCGCTTCACGTCCAGATCCTTCAGAGGCAGACCCGTCTGGAGTCGTGTGGTAAGTGGCCATGCATTGCTGTGTGAAACAGGGCATGTAGCAGTGTGCTGGTAGTCAGCTACTTGCCTGTATGTGTGACATAGGCCATGTATGGATGTGTGTGTGCAGGGACATCATGATGCTGCATGTGAGACCAGTCATGCGTGAACAACATGGATGGTGCATGTGTTACAATGCAACATGCGGAGGAGCATGCAGAATGCACACATGAATGCATGCCTGTCTCTGTTCTTGGACATGGATGGGGTGTGAGAGATGGGTGCTGCTGTCATAGACATGTATGGTGTACATGTCTGTGTGTCTGAGTAGCGTGTGTGTGACTTTGAAATGCCATGGATGCATGACACATGTCCGTGACAATGTGTTGAATCACTGATGCAGTCTAGTCATCCTTGTATCCACTGTGTCTGTGGTGTACGAGGCAAGATACATGAGCCTCCGGTGATGTGTGTACATGTGATCAGTATGACCCATGATACATGTGAGTTTAAACCCAACATTGTATGTTGATAGAGTCCCTTGGACATGGATGCAAATGTTGATTGCATGCGCCGTGCCTGTTTCTGCATGTGTGTTGCCTGCATTGACCCATGTGTTGTGGAGGGACATGATGGAAGTGACGTTTGACAGTGCCACTCATGTGTGCTATTGCTTCCTGTCTAGGGGACTATTGTACATTACCCTGATGCTTGTGTTCTATGTCTCCCTCTACACAGCGGCGAGTGAGAAAGAGGGCGGAGACGGCGCTGTGGAGCAAAGCGGCGGGGATGCCTCCACCCGCCGGCGACGCAAGGCCCAGCCACCCTCCCAGGAATTCCCATCATCCGGGAGCGAGGGGACTGGTGCCGCATCTGCCACTACGGCTGCAGTGGAAGGGGCAGGGGAGCCCCCACAGGGGCTTGCGATGGCAGAAGATGGTGCAGAGCCATCCAGGTTGGTGGTGTACACAGAGGAGGAGGAGGCCGCTACTGAGCCGCACATGGGGCCTGGTGGGGGTGGTATCACTGGTGCAAGTGGTGCAGTCCAGGGCCAGGGGCAGGAGGCAACACAGGTTGCCGCAGAGGGGCCTGTGCATGTCATTGTCCTTGACCCTGTGACTGCACCACCATGCACCAGCAGGGATGCCCCGTCCCAGGACCATCCGCAGGTAGGGGGGAGGCCCACATCATCTGGCACTCCACTACCTGCGGACGCAGAGACCCGTGACTGTATGGAGTCCGTCCTGATTGGTGTTGGTTGCACACGCGTGACATTTGTGATGATGTGCATGCTTCCTGAGGGGAACACACACATCATTACGAAGAGCAGCATGCCAACGTGGCCCAGTTGGGAGGGGCCCTGGTCGGAGGGTTCGCACATGTGTCGGGCACTCTGGCGGCCCTCTCCTCCTCTGTGCAGACTCTGCGCCAGTCGTTCTCTGTGCCGTCTTCCGGCCCAGATTCCACCAGGGCCCCCTGTGGACCTTCCCTGACCAACGCAGCCAGCTCGGTGGAGATCACATCCCTGCCACAGTCGGGAGTCGGAGGTCCAGCAGGGGTGGACACCCCACCAACTGGAGCCCAGCAGATGGAGGATATGCCGGCCTCATCGGGCAGGGCACGTGCACGACGGCGCTGGTGGATTCCATCAGGCCGGATGCCGTTGTGCTGGCAGAGGCAGTTGCGTCGGAGGCAGCGGCAGACTCAACGTAGGAGGCATCATGGCTCAAGGCCATCAATATCAGAGGGGCAGGCATTGGCTGGAGGGCAGGGGGACCCTGGAATGGGAGTGTCTTCCGTGTGGCAACGGTTGGGCCAGCGGACAGATGTGGAGAGGTGGTGGGCGGAAGGGGCACGGCTTACTATGGTCACAGCGGAGAACTCCATGCGCAGGTCGTTGAGGCGGGCTGAGTGCCTCGAGGCAACTCGCAGGGAGTTGGAACAGGCCATGACTGCATCCCTGTGAGACCTCGGGAAAGGGGAGAGGCCCGCCTCCGGGACATCGACGTGGAGTTCGATGATGCCCTGGCCCAGAACATCACAGAGTGAGCCGTAGGACTTGCCCGCCGCCATTGTATATAGTTGATTAGTGTTAGGTTTCCTTTATCTTTTCCTTTTATTTGGGGCGCATGGTCTATGCCCCACCTTTTTGTATATAGTTGGTTTTTAGGTAGTGTTTTTTGTAGGTTTCCTTTGAAATGTTGGGCTCATGGACCCTAGATTTGTACATTGTATATAGCTGAAGACTGGATTTGACCTCTATTTTTTTTTCCCATGGAGCAATGGATTTATCTTTTTTCATCCTTTGGATTTGGTTTGATGGACGGACACTTTGGAGCCATTTTCATTTGATTTTATTTGGATTCTACATTGATATATTTTTTTGATTTTTTTGGGATATCCAGCCTTTTGTTTGTTATCATTTTCTCTTGTGTGATTTTCTTTTATTCCATTGATTTTTTATTTAATACATTTTGGTTTCATACTTCAATTGTGTGGTATTCTCTCATTGGTTTCAGGCATGTCACAATGTGGGTTTTCGCATTCACTTGCACCCATTGTGTGTGTGTGACGGACATGTATTGATGTGCATACTTGCCATTTGGGATGTTCCATGTAATGGGGATTTCAATGTGGGGTGGATGGAATACTTGGTTGGGGGTTTGGACTGGGGTTGCGTGGGGTGGGATTTGCGTAGCCATAAGGGCCATGATTGTGGATGGTGATGACGCGTTGGGGGGACTTGAGTCGGGGCCTGCTGGCAGGTGCCCGTCAATGCTGGGTGGGTGGGGGTGCAGGGGGACCTGTGTCGGGGCCTGCTGGCAGGTGCTTGTCAACGTTGGGTGGGTGGGGGTGCAGGGGGACATGTGTCAGGGCCTGCTGGCAGGTGCCCATCAATGCTGGGTGGGTGGGGATTCAGGGGGACATGTGTCGGGGCCTGCTGGCAGGTGTCCATCAATGCTGGCTGGGTGGGGGTGCAGGGGGACATGAGTCAGGGCCTACTGGCAGGTGCCCGTCAATGGTGGGTGGGACATGTGTTGGGGCTCACGAGTGCATGGTGCCATGTAGGCTGCCTGCGGGGCATGCCCAGGGTGGATGGGCTGCCTGAGGGCCATGGCCAGGGTGGACTGACAAATTGCATGTGAAACTCCCTGTGCACCCCTCAGAATACAGGTACCCGTCTCGCGCTAGTGAAAACGCATGTATGAGTTCCCACAAACCCCCGAAATGCATGTACCCCGCTCGCACAGGGCCTATCGCGTGTGAAACTTCCCGCGCACCCCCCAAATACATGTACCCCACTGGCACAGGGTCTATCGTGTGTGAAACTTCCCGCGCACCCCCCAAATACACGTACCCCGCTCGCACAGGGCCTATCGCATGTGAAACTTCCTGCGCACCCCCCAAATATACGTACCCCGCTCGCACAGGGCCTATCACATGTGAAACTTCCCGCGCACCCCCCAAATACATGTACCCCGCTCGCACAGGGCCTATCGCGTTTGAAACTTCCCGCGCACACCCCAAATACAGGTACCACGCTCGCACAGGGCCTATCGCGTGTGTAACTTCCCACGCACCCCCCAAATACACGCAGGCACCCCATGTACCCTGGACAGGCCCCACAGGCAGCCCACGCCACAGGGGGGTGCTTTTTCTATGCAATTTACCTGGCGCAAGCAGGGTACGTGTATTCGTGGCATGCATGGGGAGTTTTACACGCATTTCCGCTGGCGCGAGCAGGGTACGTGTATTCTGGGGCATGTGCGGGGAGTTTTACACGCATTTTCGTGGTTGGCGGCTGTATGCTGGTCCACTGGCCTTTGCGCCATGTACTGGATTTGTGTGCTGTTCATGGCACACAGGGCGGGGTTGGGGGTGTAACTGGCGCTGCTGCAGGGTCGCTGCGCCACTCTGTGCCACGGCTGGTTATGGATGTTGAAATCCATGAATATGCTGTGCGCTGAAATGGGTTTTGGCGCACGTGGCTGGAGCAGACTGCCGCATGCGCACACTGTGCGCCAGCCGCGTGCTCCACTTGTGCGCTGATTACTATGAATTACCCCCATGTCTCACGCAATGGAGTCAATTGTCTCCTCCCTTGTAATACTGCCTCACACAGCCGCCCCAAGGGTCAGGATCAGGTAGCGGCTGACGTCCCCTGGCCAGATGATAGGAGGTCAACACAGGGGAATCAGTGATGATTCCACCAGAGTCATCACAGTATTCTGCTTTTTGGGATATTAACTTTGTTTTCCGTTTGTTTCAAACATGGCCAGTCAATGAGGGCTTGGCTTTACAGCTGTTGTCTGCAAAGTTGACAATGTTTGGGGGCCTTATTTCCCTCAACAGAGTTTGTGATGTTAAGGCATTTGACATGGACCATAACTTATACTCCCTGAGGGAGTAACTTCCTTTATCACACCTAGATCAAAGGGCCGGACCACCTTCGTATTTGTATTCCTTTTTTGCAGAGGATCAGAAATTGTGTGGGCCTTTACCATCAATGTTATGAAAATAAAACACATTTTTGTTCACCTTCCTGCCTTTCGCCTCTGATGCTTATATCGTTCTGTGAACATTTCAGTTGGTGTACTCTGCCCTTTTGGATCACTGAGTGCGTGAGGAGGTGTGGGTGGATATTTCTTTGGGGATCATTCTATTAGGGGGGCCATGGCTTCTAAATTCTTCTTTTGGTGGGGCAGATTGGAGGAGATCCTCATGTAGCTGACTAATCGAAGGAGCAAACATTTAAAATGTTTTATCAGGGGCGTGGCTTGGGGCCGAGCGTGATGGCAGACTAGTACTTGGCTTTGCTCTACTCACCAACATGTACAATATAGGGAAGTAACTTTCACATACCATCTTTCTCATCCGGAGGGCTTTCGAGAAGGGGAAAACTGAACGGCAATGTGCTGATGGCATAATGCAACCGCTACAACGCACAATGGAGGAAGCGGCACAAGAAGGGTATTAAGCAGCACGCTGGCGTAACAGCATAGCAGAGGTTCCTGTCAGCTGTTCCGGCCGACGTGCATCTTGTGTCTCGCATGCTAAAGGAAGCTGATTTCCTTCACAACACTGACTATTTCTAACCAACTAACAGAAAATAACATCAAAACACCTTATATTTGCGCTCCAGGTACTTCTTATGAATCTACACTATAACTCTTGACTAAGTTAGCTTTCGAAATCATTTTGATCACTGAAGTGCTGCAAGTGAAAAACGAATGGCTATTTAGGTATATTTTAACAGATTTACCTAGCAATAATTCCTTATTCTGCATAAAAAGCATCTGTTAACACATTTCAACTATTCTGGTTGCTTAATTTGGAAATTTGTATTACTAAATTGAGGCTCTGTAACTTTAAGAGGTGATACTGGGAACTAATATACCTCTCAAGCGTATCACTCTTGGGACACTTCTACAATACAATGATGGCTACGTCTAAGGAAAACCTTGGTAAAGATTCTGCCTCAACAACTGCTTCCACATTAAAAAGGCAAAAAAATGAACCGTCAACTCCCAATGAAGAAAATATGGATTCAACCATGCTTGCCATTTTAACCAAAATCAGAGCCTTACACCAATAATAACCAATAATAAACCAATAATAAACTACAACTTTTGGTTGACAAATAGTCAGCCTTTGAGTCTGGGATTTCTGAAGTAGAGCGCAGAGTGAGCGATGAAGAGGACATATCTAACAGAGTTGTTAATTTGGAAAGATCGGTCAAGGCGCTTTCAGAAAACTAGGAAAATAGGAATAGAAGAAATTACCTTTGCATAGTTGGTCTTCCTGAAGGTATCAAAGGGGATGGTACTATTCTATTCCTTGCTACCATGCTACCTAAGCTACAAGATCTAACCCTTGCTTGTAACTCAACATCCAACGGGCCCGTAGGATTGGGCCTCTAAACGCTTCAGCTAATGCTAGAAATTTCTCAAGGACTCTTATCCTTGCTCTTTTGGACTTCAAACATGTACAGCTTATAATGAAAAAAGTTAAGCTGATTTAACACCTTACCTGGAATGGACATAATATATTCTTTTCTCAAGATGTTGCAAACTCTACTGCCGCTAGAAGAAAAGAACTCCTTCCGTTAAGGCCAGCTTTGAAACAACTTAATGCCAGATATGGAATGATTCATCCTGCATCCCTGAAAGTAACTTTTAAAGGACACACCATCTCTTTTGATAATCCTGGAGACATAAGACATGTTATTGAATCTCAAAGGGTGGATGAAATGGATACTGCAAGACCTTCTCTAAGTAATGTACCATAAAGCCTTCTGAAAAATTCTTCTTCGACTTCTAAATACATATGTACGAGAGTGATGCCTTGGTTGGCCTGGTCTCGTTTTTTCTTTCAACATGAAATGTTTTGGCTGTATCCTGCTAGTCATACTTTTTGTAATATCAAGAACTAGTGTCAACTTTTGCTCATATTCATGTAGCTGTTTGTCACCCCCTTCTACTTGTGCATCTCTTTATCCTTTTGTTGTTTCCCCAAGGGTATAATATCTTTCATAATAACTGGATGTCTTATCAAAAATATTTGGCAATCCATACTTTCATATTCACCAACTACCCAGATTACTTTTTATTCTAGGTTCATATTTATTTATCTGTTATGCCCTATGTCAATAAATGTATCATCTTGGAATGTTCAATACCATCAAGAGACAAATAGTTATTTCTTATCTCAACAGAACCAATCCTTCCATCGCTTGAATTCAAGAAACTCACCTTTCAACATCAGATGCTGCTAAGCTTTAAAAGCT
The DNA here is from genome assembly GCF_040938575.1 of Ambystoma mexicanum. Lineage (NCBI taxonomy): Eukaryota > Metazoa > Chordata > Amphibia > Caudata > Ambystomatidae > Ambystoma > Ambystoma mexicanum. Next base: position 470,499,018 of record NC_090935.1, on the reverse strand, counting down.
CTGGGTGGGTAAAGTGTTTGCTAGTGCGGCACAGGGTAAAGAAAATGGGGTATAACCTTGCAAAACAAAAAATTCGATTAGCAAAATCATTAGCTCAGAATCTGATGACTCAGGTAAATGGGTCCTTTTCAATCTGTCCATTAACTCTTCTTACTACTCAATTTTAAATATATATGGTTCTAACACATCAGATCCTGTTTTCTGGAAACAACTTAAGGAATGTCTGCTACGCTCAAATATGCAAAATCTTATTGTATGTGGGGATTGCAATGAAATAGTAGATCCTTTCCCAGACAGAAAATCTAAATTTCTTATCAAAAACTCAAATTCTCATAACCAATTTCTAAAGTTTATCTCTGAATTAGGCCTTGCTGATGTCTAGCATATACATCACCTGTCAGACACAGAGTATGCCTTTCATTCTAGTCCCCATGACTAATTTTCTAGAATTGACTATATCTTCTTAGATAACTCTTTGTCTGCTAATCTAATGGATTCTACTATAGATTGTATATCCCTGTTTGATCATGCCCCTGTCCATATTAAACTTAGTGATACCAATCCTATTTCCAAATCAAATAGATAGAGATTATCCGGCATTATCAAAAGACCAAAAATGTGCTTAGTTTCTGACAAGGGTCCACAATAATTATTTTGATATTAACAAAGCGGCATATACATCTATCCTTAATAAATGGGACTGTTATAAAGCAGTACTAAGAGGAGAAATAATATCTTTTGTTGCAAAAAAAGGAAGGATATGAAACATGAAGAGATCTTAATAAAATCAAAAACTCTTGAGAACAAATATATCTCTAATCCTTCTCAGGAAATCCATTTTAATATATTACAGCTAAGAATTAAATACAATAAACTTACCTCTGAATACTCTTGTGCTAACCTGTTAAAATATAAATCTAAAATGTATCAATTTTCTAATAAAATTAGCAAATTCCTAGCTTCCTATATCAAAATAAAAAAAGAGAGAAGTAGAATTACAGCAAGAAACGACTCGAACGGCACTATAAAAGTCCAGATAAAAGGATTATTGATGTATTCAGCAAATTCTATCATCAATTATACTCCTCTGACTCTATTCCCAATAATCCAAACATTGCTGTCTTCCTACAAAATATTACATGTTCAAATTATCCGACTATTAATGTGGACTCACTTAATTCTCCCATAACAGAAGAGGAAATTATCAAAGCTATTCATGGACTTAAAAAATGTAAGGTGCCAGGACCCGATATATTTTCCATTGACTTCTGCGCCCTTTTTAAATGAATACTTACTCTTAAACTACATGAAAGTTTTTCTCACTTTATCTCAAACTCAAAATCTTAAGGTACCTTTACTGAAGCTATGCTTTTGGCATTCCCTAAACCTAACAAGGTTCCTGAACTACCACAAAGCCACAGACCCATTTCTCTAATTAATACAGACTGCAAAATCTTCCCCACAATTGTAGCAAACAGACTTCTCCCAGGTTGGGTTTGGCATCCAACATTAGAATTTGTTTGGATGCTTTAAATGTCACAGCCCTCTCAAATGATCCCAATGCAGCTGTAGCCTCAGATGCTGAAAAAGCGTTTGAATCAAGTGGGATAACTTTTTTAATGCATTGCGATGGCACGGTCTTCAGGAAACTTGTATATCCATGATTAGAGTGCTTAATTCTAACCCCAAAGCCACTATATTTATGAACGGTCAGATCTCACCCTTTTCCCCTCTAAGCAGAGGGACATAACAAGGATGCCTTATTTCTCCTTTGTTATTTATCTTAGCCCTTGAACCAATTTTAGAAACTATTAGACTACATCCTCGTATACAGGGTATATGTGTTGGTAATATACAGGTTAAATTAGCAGCATATGCAGATGGTATTTTTCTATGCCATAAGAATCCTGAAATTAGTCTGGATAACATGCTTTACACTGTGTCACATTTTTCCTTAGCTTTTGGGTATACATTAAATATGGACAAATTGGAAATTATTCCTCTGAATATTCATTGTACCAAACATCTAGTCCAAGCCTATGTAAAAACATTATTAAGGAAAACACTTATATCATACTAACCAAAATTAAATGTCTTCTATATTCCTAGTCCCCACTATATTTATCTTGGTGGGGTCGCTGTCAATCAATTAAAAGAATATTTCCCCTATTATCTTGTGCATTTCATTTATGCTTCCTGTGCCAATTCCCAGTAAATGTTTCAAGATATTGATTCTGGGCTAGCCACATTTTTGTGGAACAGGAAAAAACATAGGGTTCCCTGATTTTATGAAATATCATTCTGCCTTTATACTAAAGTGCTGGTTTTGTCAAGCTGAACATTTTTTCACCCCTACATGGGTTTGTGTGGAAAGTATTATGGTGTGGCCCTTCTCTCTATCGGATTGGTATTTAATTGCTACTAAAAACAGATTCATGAAATGTATTAATGTTCAGTCTACAGCTAAACTATTTAGATTAATGGTAAAGTCAATTTTTTGAAAAGCTGGATACTTAAAGGAATCAAATATGTACATCAACTTTTAAATCAAGGTATACTGCTAACTTTCAATGAATTTAGGGCGAAATTCACCACTCCTAAGGATTTTATCACCATTACTCATTATTAATTTATGCTATTATAGATATTCTGCAGCTTCTGAGGGAATCCTCCATGCAAACTGGTATTGTTAAACAACAGCATATGTACAATTGCCAGTTTTCAGCCTATCTTTGGATAACAAATGTTGGAATTGTCATGATGGTGAAGGATCATTCAGACATTTGTTTTTAGTATGTAAGTATATTGAATAATTTTGAAACAATGGGCTTCGTTCCGAGTTTGCCGGTCTGGATACAATGGTACTGGTAAGCTTACCGGTACCGTTGTATCTGGACCTGCAAACTCTGAGTTGTGCTTGTGAGTGGTTTTCATTCCGCCAGGCACCCGCGAGCACAGCATTTCGGATGCACAGGCACCGTTGATAACAGTGCCTGTGCATCCGGCTTCCCCATTCCCATTGAGCCCTATGGGGCCCTATGGGGCTCAAATGGGAATGGGGAAGACTTTTTTCCGGCCCCCAGGAATGGGAAAATACCGGGTCCGACAAGGCCGTAATGACCCGGTAATTGCCCATTTCTGGGCGCCGGAAAAAATGCAACTCTGGCGGCAGCCGTGCCTGTTTTACAGGCACGGCTGCTGCTAGGGTTGTAATGAGGCCCAATGTATCTTTAAATTAGATGAACTCTTTCATTTTAAGATTTTATTCTTGGCCATTACTTTCTTTCAACATCATTTAGACTCCCACACATCTTATTTATTTGACCTTTTTATTTTAATTGCAGTCCAGGTTATCACAACTAATTGGAAGAAATGTGACCTCATTAATCATAAAATATTGTGCAACTCAGTACTTAATATGCATAGATTGGAGGGGTGTACTGCCTCAACCCCAATTGTATCATAAGTATGAATTGAAATGGAGAATGTTTTCTGATTTCCTCACCTCAAATGATCATTCTGTTCAATATAATATCATTTTTTCTGTTAAATGATTACCCTTATCATATCCTTTCCCAGTTCCCTTAATCCTCCCCACTTCCTGACTCTCTTTCTTGTCTGTCATGTTTGTTATATGTTTCCCCTCCCCATTTAATTTGTAAACATTTTCTAGTTCTCACACATATATAGCCCTAACCCATTGTGTCAAATCGTATTTCAACAATTCAAGCTCCCTAAGATTGACTATTATATAAAATGTTTTCGCGTTGGTATTCTTTTTCTGTACTATGATGTATACACATTGTTTTGTGTTAAGAAAAAAAAATAATGTTTTATCATAAACATGTTCAGCGAATGTTGTCTTGCCAGATTTTGAAATTTGAATAATAGGAATTAGGGTTGTACCTAAATTTGGCTTTGAGAAAGTATGTTGATGCATTCCGGCTGAAAAATGAGATATTTGACTTTGGTCGAATGCTTAAGAAATGATCACTCGAAGTACTGCTTTGACAGTGTGGCTGGAATCAGTAAACAAAATGCTGCTGTCCATTTTTTGATTGAGCACAGGCAGAGCAGTTCAAACAACGTCCCAGCTTCATGTGCTGGAAAGATTTTCATCTGGTGGTTATCTGGGGAGTGGTGAGCTGAAGCAAAACTCTAAATATTTTGAATTTATCTCTCTGTATTTTGCAGTTGAAAAACCATTGCGCTGGAACAATAGTTTATGAAGTCGCTGTTGCAAAATGATATTTTCTTTAAGCACCTACTGATTTGCTGATGACCTATGTGAGAAATCTGAAAGTTACAGGTTCCATTCCCACCAATTCCCAATTCAGCCTGCAGGTCAAGGTTATAAAGTAAGATGGCTCAGTTGGAAATGTGCCTGCGGCAGCGATGTGCTTGTGATATTTAAACATAGTTTACAATTCCTGCCCTCCAACCTTCTCATGTTACCAAAAGGAGTTCCTTTGAATGGAATAAAAGTGGCAGATGTTACTAAAGAACGTGGCTATTTTATTTTACCAAAATGCCTCACTCTGTAGCAGCAGAAATAGTCCTCCCAATATTAGAGAGTTAAAAAAGAGGGATATTTCTGTAATAAAGACAAGGAGATATAAGTTTATAATTTAGAAACATTGGACCAAATGGATGTACAAGTGAAACAAATAAGTAACATACACATGCACGTGCCAATGAAATCAGCACTGTCCTTTCCTTATAGAATCACCCGAGATCCATGGAGGACTCAGTATTCCCTGTCTATTTCTATCTGGTGACTTTTACCATGCCCCAATACACCACCAACAAACCCCACTGAAAAATGAATACAAATACTATCTATTAATGAAAATGCATCCCCACTCAGTGCCACAAGTTGAAAGCATGGCTTTAGCATCCCAAAGGTTTTTATTCAGTAGAACTTCATCAGTCAGCAGGGTGGTCATTGATATAATCACTCCTTTTGTGTTTTAGTGCCTTGCAGGAGTCAGGAGGCGATGGGCAAACCCAAAAGGAACATTTGAAAGTAGAAGTAGACACATTGAAGTCTCCTCTTACAGTGATTGCTGATATGCATACTATACTTTTGGGCTAGTCTTAGTTACTTCGGCCCTGCCCAACAAGCGACACCTATGAATGCACACAAATACAAACTGTGCTGTTATTGAACTGTTTATTTTCTGATGATGTGTTCCTTTCAGGGTTTACAGAAGCATCTTTCGAAGACAACGAAGAAAAGAAATGCAATAAAGAATTCATATATTTATATATATTTTCTTTTAAAGTGTGTTTTTAATTTACAAAGTGTATTTCTTGTCTACATCACTTTATTTATTAAAAACACAACTATTCGCCTCTGTATTCAGCTCTGTTTGAATACTTGTCTAACTATTCAGTATTCAGCCGAATACTTAAATCTACTATTCGGTACACCTCTAAAAGGAAGACTCTGCTCTTGACATAGAATTGCTAAACCCCTCACTAACGGGAGTAGGGGTTTAGATTCTATTAGGCAACAAGGAAGCAACTATTATTCCTCCCACTATTCCCTCATTGAGTCCCTCTCTTCTTTGCAGTTTTTGTCTGAGGAGTTGACGTTGAGGTCAGACATACTGGTGGAGGATATTCAGAGGTTTAGCGTGTTCTTGTTGATAGGATGGATTGCTTTCCCCGTGTGGTGCCTGCTGTGGTTGTCTGGAGGTCTATCAAAGCTACAGAAGAGGATGAAGGACTAACCATAAGATCTTTATAACTCGAGGCTGTGGCTGATTGGCTTCTTGGGAACATACATACAACTTCAATCTTGGATTGGTTTATTAATTAGGTTTTCTGTGTGTTTAAAATGCTTTCTTGTTCACTATGTTGTGTTTAAATCATTTTAATTTCTCTGCTGCTGGTTGAAGTAAAGAAAAATTAATGCATAATATTTGCCTCTGTGGGCCTCATTAAGAGTCTGCCGGTCCGTAAATAAGGCTGCCGGCACCCTTTCTAGACCGGCAGACTACAACTCTACTTTCCTGGGCCTGTCCGCCCGGCAGGTCTGACTTGCCCAGCGCAGTGGCCCCGGAAAGCACAGTTGTCACAGAAGCACCGGAACCTTTAGCAACAGCGCTGGTGCTTCCGAGTCCCCGTTCCTGCGCACTCCACGGGAATGGGGACAAACATTTTCCACCGCCTGCTATCCTGGGAGCCTGCGACTTGTAATGTCCCAGTGGCACCGGGATATGAGGCGTTGGAAACAGTGTTAAAGTCCACCAGTAGTACTAGCACCAGCGAGTTACCGCTGGACTTGGAATGAGGCCCTGTGTCTCTTAATTGAATTTTAAGCCCCACACAACTTAGTTTTCATTTTGTGCACTTGAAAAATGCTACTGCACCACATAACTTTTAAAAGGATTAGTGACATTTTACTTTGGGCGAGAACGGGAATGTATGCTCCTTTACAGCAAAGTTCTGTATTTGAAGATTCGCAGACTTCACGATGTGGTATCATTATTATCTGTGAGTTGTTGGAGCTGATTCAATGAAAAGCACGGGTTTGCCAAGTTTAAGCAATAAAACAGGCTCTTTCTCTCGAGCACAGGAGCGCCCCTGGACGCAGCGCTGAAAGGCATGCCTGAGGTCCAGCCGGCCGGCCGGCCGGCCAGCGTTGAGGACCAAAGCGCCTGGGCTTGTTTTGCTCATGGGCCAGTGGGTGACCCGAGGAAGCTGCAGTGTTGCCAAGCTGTGCGACGCATCACTGGAGCGCAGCGCAGAACTCAGATGCAATCCAACTGGGCCATTGGTGCTGCTGGCACTCAGTCAAAGTGATATCACTGCTCCTAAGCAGGTGCGGTGAGGAATGTTTAGTTATGACAACCAACAAAACTATTAAATTATGGTGACTTGACAAATATGTAGAAATACAACGAAGCTTGTCGAGTTCGTTTTCAGACTATAAAAAAATCCAGGTGTTGAAATCGGCCTTTGTGTTTTTCCATGCACTTTACCTCAGAATATTAATATATTATGGAATTACTACACAGAGATTAGCTTTCCTGGTCGAAATTATTATATTTGACCTCTTACAAATGCATCTTGCTGAATACAGTAAGAGGCTACTAAGTAACATAAAAGTAGGACTAACTCTTGAAAGTGGCTGTTAAGGCGCTACACTTCAGTAGCGTTTGGAGGAGAAGGGGGTTTACGTGTTACTGTTCAAAGAAACACATAATAAATGTATCGCAAACTATCTTAAATTGTAAAATGCATTTCATCTGTGCGAGTTTGTGCATTCCTGCCAGCCAGCTTTGAAGGCCTACTACAAAAAACCTAGACCACTGCAGTTTCCATGGGGACGATCTTGAAAAAGGGGGACAGAGCTCCAAATACCGGGACAGTCCCAGCAAAACCGGGATGTCTTGTCCCCCTATTTTAAAATATCGGACTGAATGGGGCCTATTTCCTCTCTCCACACCTACTCCGGCTGCCTATTTACACGCTGCTTTCACTGCCACTACTGGGGGAAGCACAGACAAGACCCTGACTCTACCCTGCCCCAAACTCTGTCATCTCTAAACCAAGAGATGGAAAAATGCTGCTTGGTTTAGAGCTGGCAAGAGGGAATTGGTGAGAGGCATTATCAGTGCTTCCACCAACAACTCATGCACCTTTACTTTCCACAGGGACAACCCTGCAGTGGCAGCAGAGCGGGTTCAAATGTTACACGTGAATTCCTGGATAGAGCTGCTGGAACACAAAGTTCCAACAGCCAGAGGTGGCTTTTTTAACCCGTGCGCACCTCTGGGTCGAATTCTAATAATTGTGTACCCAAGTAGCCTGGTGGCACAGTAGTATCTAAATATGAGCAGCGTCTGGTTATGGCATGGCACCTGCTGGCTGAGGTTACAGAATTATACAGCCACAAGAATTGGATGTCATATTATTATCAGCTTGGTGAGGTGACTCATTAATGTTAGGGCTGGGTGTGTGTTAGCCAGCTGGCCTGTATGTATGCATTAACAACCATGTAGAACCTGACCCAGGAAGCTCCTCTTTTGATCCCCAAAGGAAGCTTGACACATTCCTCCTGGGCACAGGACCCACCCTGAAAGGTTGCTTGGGAACGTATGCATCAAAGACAGTCCTAACATGACAATGGCCCTCCCACACCAAAGGGCGGGAGGGCCATTGTACTTTTTAATTAGGCAGATAGAGGAGGGGTTTGATTTAGAGTAGCCCAGAGGAGAGGTTTAGTGCAGAGAGGGGTTCCACCATCTTGGATTTTGCCATGGCTCTCCCAACTTCATGCCCTCTCCTCACATCATGCTGAAGAAACACTCTGGGTATAACATCAGTAGACACAGAACACGTGTTGCAATAGCCTGAACATGCACCCAAACAACAGCACTGATTTCAACCACTCCACTGATTAACATTGGGGGAGGGGGGCCAACATCTTAAATGATTCATCTTTGGACTTTAAGACAAGAAGGATTCAAATGGAACTCTGTTGGTGATACAGTCTTTTCCAAAGTGCTCTAGCATAGAGGTGAAGACAGACTGGTCCCAGGAAGAGGGAAGCTCTTGTTCCTATCCATCCCAATGGCACGTTTATGATAAAAACCTCTGTGTGGACAAGGCCTACTGCAACTGAGGCACGGGTACCTAGGATCCTGCCACGGCAGGTGACAGAACCCCTGTAGGTGCCCTCTACAACCCTTCCTGCCTGGCAATGGGAGAGTAAAGGACTCACCTTGACCCTAAGGCCCTGGACTGAGTTTCACAGGAACCACAGACTCAAGGAAGTGACTCCTTGCTCTCCTTGCATTTCTAAATCACCTTGTCACGTGTTTAGGCACCTTCAATGACACTAAGGACCTCATTACACGGACGGCGGTAAGGGTTTACCGGTACCGGTAAAACCTTACCGCCTTACTACGAGGTCCCTTTGCGGGTTGGAGAATTTAACGCCTGCTTTTTGCAGGCGTTAAAAACCAACCCGCAAAGGGACCAGGGAGCTAATTACGGTACCGCAATTTGCGGTGCCGTAATTAGCACCTTCCCCATTCCCAGTATGGGGCAAAAATGGGAATGGGGAAGGGCAATGGGGGAAGGGGGAATTACCGCCCCACCAACCTTGGAATAGGGCGGTAATTCCCCTCTCCACCAAGGCGGTGCCAGTATTTTACCGGCATGGACCAAGGTGCTAACAGCGCCTTGGTCCATCGCCCTCCGTGTAATGAGGCCCTAAAACTGTTACAAGGGAACTGCCGGAGACATGCTCGTCCTTGACACTCGACTACCTCCTCATCTCCAAGTTTCACACACCACTGAAGCCAAAGCTCAGCCGTCTCTGCATCTGAGACCCACAAGTCTTCTAGAGTCCCCAACCCAAACAGCACTACCTGGTCATCAACTTCTTCGGGCTCCAAGACAATGCAGCTGCAGTCCTCCGATGCCCTGTTAAGCCAGACTAGCCTGAAGAACAGTGCTTGCTCCTCCACACCCAAGGCCGTCCAGTCTTTCAGGACTGCTGGCCGAACCTAACCTGCAGTCCCCAGCATCTGCAATCTGCAAGCCATCACCGCTGCTGAACATCACTACATCGTTGGAACCCGTTGCTGCTGCTCTTCCACTTGACCCCCGCTTGGCACTGAAAGAGCCAAGTTTCCCAGTTTTGATGCTGAAAAGCCTGGCTCGATGCTGTTGAGCCCCAAATAAAGGTATTTGAATAGGCCCTGTTCCCATTTTTCACCTCAAAGGACCATAGTGACTTTTAATCCCCCTTTTCTACATTTATGTAAATACTACCTCAATTATTTTTTTACATTTATTTATTTAGTGTATTATAGCTACAATTGTAACATTTCACACTATAAAACTCAACGAAACATTAAGAGATAAAATAAATAACAATACATTATTAAAATGTTTAAAATCAACATCGCATGATATCCCAAACGTATCCTCTAAATGTTATTTCATAGTAACAATACAATATTAAAAATAGTGATGTCACATTTCATATAGTGCCGAATTGTCTGCAAGTGATAAATGCATACCCTTGCTCACTTCTTACTTTAAAAGTAATTGGGCCTCATTACAAGTATGCCGGACAGGAAATAATGGTGCCGGTCGCTCAGTACTGGCACCTTTTTCCGCACCGGCACACTCTGAGTCACGATGCTGCTAACACCATCACAGCAAGAGACCTACCTTATCCGGCAACACCGTGAACGGAATCTGCACCAAAACGTGTCGGCTATGCCTGAGATACCAGCATGGCAGTAGTATGTGCACATTTCGAGTACCACGCACATGGAAACACCGGCGTGAAAGTACCGGTAGCACCTTGATGTCCGCGCCGGAAACACTGGCATTACGTACAACTGTTAAACAGAGTAATTTGTGCAGAAACAGGCCACAGGTGGCCCAGATGGCCACCATGAGCACTGCAAAAGCACAAAAGGACCGCTCCCACATCCCTTCCAACACTACTATGCTTGCAGCAGCAGTAATGAAGCTGGAGGCCCTGCATGCAGGGATCCAACTTGAAGAGATAGAGGAGGCTGCAGAGATGCAGGAGGAGAAGGAGGGATATCATGGCCATGCAAACAACAATGTCTAGTAAGCTGCACCCCACAGGCAGCCACCCATACCATGCATAAGGGCCACATCTTTCAACCTGAGCCAAACCCAGATCCACACCCTGTACCGGCTAGACAGGAACACCATCACATCCATAGTGGAACTGATCCATGATGACCTTGTAAGCCTCATCCAGATCTGTACTGCCTCTCCCCGCCCCCTTGCTCAAGGTATTGTCTGTGCTACACTTCCTTGCCACCGGCACCTACCAACGCACTGTGGGTGAACTGCATGGGCTATTGCAACCCTTTTTTTCATTGGTCCTCTTTCAGGTTATTGATGCACTCCTGTGGCACGTGTCATATCACCTAGGCCTACCCAGAACACCTGCCAGGTCAATGCCACAAAATTTGCATTCCATGCCTTTGCCGACATGCCCAATGTGATTGGTGCATTGGACTGCAAACATGTGGAGCTGATGGCTAGGCAGGCCATTGAGGCAGTGGACAGGAACCGCAAACTGTACCACTCCCTCAATCTTCAGATGGTGTGTGATGCACGCCACCACATCACCCATTGCTGTGCAAGATTTCCGGGATCAACCCACGATTCCATGGAGCAGAGGGCTCGAGAAGGAAGATGTTTAGGTAAGGAAAGTTGGATGTAGTGGGAAAACCTGTGGACAATGCAGAGGGCCTTGAACATGATCCTTGCAGCCACAGGGAGCCAGTGGAGAGTTTCAGGGCTGGAGAGATACAATTCCTGAGCTTGTGTCCAAGGACAAGTCCAAGTCTTACAGTCCTGTTCTGGATAAATTGTAAAGTGCGAAGAGTAGAGGTAGACAGATTTAGAAAGAGGCTGTTGCAGTAGTCCAGTCTAGAGAGGACCAGTGGTCAGGAGACAATGAGCTTGGAACCAGAATCACAGAGTTCAGATGCACAGAGAATGCATGATGTGAATGAGGATGTAGATCCAGAATGTGGCAGATACTGTCAATAGCTAAAGTGTGATAAGTGCTGCACATTCCCATTATTTGGCTCTCAGTTGTGGAAGTGCAACCTCAAAAACAATGCATATGCATAGATGTGGAAGGGTACATAAACACACATGCATGTGGACAAACACACATTTGCACTGACATTCACTGTGACTAAATGATTACACCCTCAGAAAGTAAATGTGTGAGAATGCAGCAAATACGGTGGTGATCACTAAAACAGATATTACACGATAGACAGTGCTCATCCTTACCTGCTGACAGAGCTGCCCTGATGTGATTCCCTCATCATCTCCACCGGAAACTGTACCTCTGCATTTGTGAATGGAGGGCCAGTGCCTTGCAGAGGGCATGTGGACAGGGGAGGTGAAAGGGTGCAGAGTGCTCCTCCCATGGAGTGCAGTCCCTGGATAAATCAGGATCACAGCAACAACATGGGACATTGTATGTCACAAGCCATAGTAGAAAATCATGTATACTGCACATATGTGCAAAAAGGCCATCAACCCATTGTTACCTGCACATGTCATCCTGTTGTGTCCAAGTCAACCATGACAGGTCACACCACTGTGCATGTCTGTATCTCCAGTACTGCACTCATTATTCCCTTGAGAGGGCAACAGCACATCTCTGAAGGTTATCAAAAAAAGAACAGAAAATACAGTCCATCTTGCATAGGGGGAAAAACAACACATCAACCTGGACAGGGGAATGAACAAATAAGAAGAATGTGTCCATCCCAATCAGGTAGGCAAAAGAAAGAAAAATCAGACCACGCTGGTCAGGTTAATAAAAAAATGTCCATCTGAACGGGGGGTAACAAAATGTCCTCCCTGGATCGGGGAGGGGATGGTGTGTGTCCATGTTCACACAAATGGACCGCAACAAAAAAGAAAAAATACCTTGATGTGCTCATGGCCATCATGGCAGAGGTGGTTGAGGAGGTATGGATGTGCTGGGCCCGCTATCTTGCGGTGGATCTGCAGGTGTTGGTGGTGGATCCATTCCATGCAATGTCAAGGCCTGGTTTTCATTAGCCAGTACCAGCTGTGAAACGGATGCATGCACCAGCATCCCAAAGGTGGTGAGGTCATGATGCGATTGATCCCAAGTAGCCACAAAGTCTGTATGTGTGCTCACTCATGATGCATCAAGTTGCTGGGACAGTATCTGCCTCAAGGCATCCATCTCCTTTTGGAGCTGTGTCCTTGTGTCTGAGAGTTCATTATGCAGTGAATCTCTCAGGCTCTCCATCTCACAGCGATTTGATCTATGACATTTCAACATCTCACGCCTCAGGGCCTCCATATGTGTCCTATCATCCACAGGCGGGGACTCCTGCAGACACTTTAGATCAGCCCGTCGGCCCTTGACGTTGGCCTCCACGCCCATTCTGTTGCGTTCCGTTGCACATCCCGGACCACTGGTGTGGACATGTTCTCAGCCATGTTCTCAGCCAGGCGATCCATGCCATCTGCAATACAAGTGAACATATCACCATGCCGGACCATAACTCTCCATTTCTACATATGCCACATGCCTGAGATGCCAAACAATGATATCCTTGCCAAAGTGCTCCTGTGGATGCATTGGGATACAGCCTACATGCATTGCCTCACCATCGGCATGTTCACCATCCACCAAACATGCCAACCACTGCCACATTTTGGCAAAATGTGACTCTGCACCCTGATCAGGACACCACGGTCCATTTCATTATTGTGCAGAGTGTAGTCCATGCACAATCAATTACATGATAAGTGTGCAGCAATGATGTGTGCACATGTCAATTCACAAACCTCTCAGAGAAGGCCTCATTGTGCTATGCCAAACTGTAACTACACATATGACTGTTAACATCCGGTGTTATGTTATGTTATGTTATTTGGCATTTATATAGCGCTCTATATATCATTGGTGTGACCTCAAAGCGCTGGTAGGTTGAACGCCCTTGGGGACCGTAGTGCTGGTCAGTGGAGAGAGTAGGCTATCATAGGGTGCTTGGGTGCACCGGTTATGTGTGCAGCTGATGTATTCGCCTGATGGTAGTTGCATCCTAGCATTAGGTGTGGTGGTATTGATGTCGGTTGAATGTGTGCAGTCTGGTGGGTGGACAACAAGACTGGGTTCTGGCTGCGTTAGGCCTGTAGGATGCTTATGTGGGCAGCAAGGCCGGTTTGTCATGGGGTATAGCTTCGTTTTATGAGATTGATGAGGTGTTCATGGGGTAATGTTTGTATGTGAGCAGCAAGGCCGAATTGATCGAGGGGTATGGCTGAATTCTAATTGTGTGATGGTGTAGAGTAGAGAGTAAGCATAGTGATAAGGGATGAGAGTGTTTGCGTGGATTGATGAGCTAAGGAGATTGATATTCTGCATTCTAGGCATCCAGTTGTTTAATAGCGAATTTATGAGCGTATTCAGTGATGACATTGTTCGGGATCTCATAAAGCATTAGTCATCGGGTTGCTAGGGATCAATCGCTTAGGAAGGTTGTGGTTGGTATTACAGAAAGAGCCACGTTTTTAGAGCTTTGCGGATTGTCATACAGTTTTGGGTGTGACGAATATGAGGGGGGAGCGAGCTCTGCAGAGTTGGGGCCAAGGTTGAGAAGGTGGATCCTCCGATCCAAAAAGAGTTAGAGGTTGGAATCACTAGAAGGAGGGCAGTGCTTTATTTTAGGGTGCGGGATGGGTGGTATGTTTTTTTTTTTCTTGTAGGTATATTGGGCCGTTCTTGTGTACTGCTCGGTGAGTGATGCATAGGGTCTTGAAGGTGGCCCTTCATCCGACTGGGAGCCAGTGGAGGGTTCGGAGAGCTGGTGAGATGTGGTCTCTTTGACCTAGGGTAAGGAGCAGTTTTGGAGCAGCATTTTGGGCTCTTTGTAGTTTGTTGAGATAGTATGCCAGTGCTCCTAGGTATAGGGAGTTGGCATAGTCCAGTCTCGACATCACAATAGACATAACTGCAGCAAGTCTGTTCGGATAGGAGAGGCAGGGTAAAATGCGTCTGAGAAGTTTCAGGTGGTAGTGACAGCATTTTGACACATCGTTGATCTGACAGGAGAGGGTCAGGCCTGAGACCATAGTGTAGCCTAGATTTTTCACTGTATCAGAGGAGGGGGGAGGGCAAGGGATGTGGGCCATGGGAGGGGATGTGGTAGAAGGGCAGGACTGCTGCACACCATGATTTCAGTTTTAGCAGGGTTCAAAAGGAGGTGGTTTATTGTCATCCATCAATCGATATCGCAGAGACAGGCTTCAAGGTCGGGAAGGGAGTTGGTGCCTGACTTGGGAATTCTTAGGATGATTTGTGTATTGACAGCGTAGTTGTAACAGGAGATGTTGTGCATGTGGTTGATTCCTGGTAGAGTGGTCATATAGAGGTTGAACAGGAGAGCAGACAGGCATGTGCCTTGGGGTACTCCACTGTTCACTGAGAGAGCAGATGAGACAAAAAGAGAGAGGAGGGTTATTTGCTTCCTGTTGCTGAGGAAGGAGGTGATTCATTTGAGAGCAGTGCCACAGATTCCTAGGGAGTGAAGGCGGTCAAGGAGGATTGAGTTGTTAACCGTGCCAAAGGCTGCGGAGAGTTCAAGGAGAATCAATGCTGCACAATATTCAGAGTCTGTAGTGACTTTGAGATCATCCCAGATTGATATCAGAGTGGTTTCAGTCCCATGTGGTGGTCTGAAGCCTGATTGTACGGGGTCGAGGAGGCAGTTGGATTCTACAAAGGAGTTGAGCTAGGAGTATGCAGTCTGGTCGGTGTTGGAGATTTGTCTGTAATTCTTGGGGTCAAGCGAGTCAAGGGTTGACTTTTTTATAAGTGGCTTGACATGCGCTATTTTGAAGGCATTAGGGAAGATGCCAAAGGTGAGGGATTCATTTAGAATAGCTCTTGCATGTTCTCCTACGCAGATAGACGACAATATTTCTTTCAGGACAGAGGCTGGGCAGGGGTCGAGGGGAGACCTGGAGGATTTGCTGGCTGAAGCTAGGTCAAGGAACTCGTCTCTGGAGATGGGTTTGAAGGAGTCGAAGGTAGGGAAATTGGGTGTCGGGGCAATGGGATCAAGAGGGGTCAGTGATGTTGAGTGATGTTGTCCTGTCAAGAGCGGTGTTAAAGAAGTGTAGGGAGAGGGAGTCACAGAGTGATTGTGTGGGGGTGGATTGGGTAGAGGAGCACTTGGGTTTGACGAATTCTGATATGATCATGTGGAGTTCTTTGCTGCGGTTTCCACAGTTGAGAATTTGTTTATTGTAATAGGCTTTTTTGGCCTTTAGGATTTCAGCTTTGTAGTTGCGTTGGTGCAGGGCGAACATGGATCTGCTGAGAATGGTTTTAGATGATCTCCATTTACGTTCAAGAGAGTTATTTTGTTTTCTGGCAATCCTCAGGAGGGGCATGAACCATTTGGGGAATGGTCTATTGCATGACGACACCAGGTGTGCCAGCACCCTGTGTGTGGATTCACATGGCTGTGAGTCCCTTGGTGCATACCTAGCACAATGCACGGATATGCATTGGCAAATCACATTATGTGTGATGATAGTGCCATTCACATGACACAGTCATATGGAGTGTCAGGTGATGACAGGCCATGACTGAGTGACTGACAGTCAATGTCTGTCTCTTTGTATGACACTGTCATGTAACGGGCACTGTCATCACACCCAATGCGAAGTGCCACAGCACATTGTGTGTGTCTGCTGTGAACTATATTCATCCTTGCCGTGTGTGACCGCACAACTTGGTAGTCCCTTGTGCCAGCTCTTTGCCACTTATACAGTCATAAGTGCACTGAGAATATTGACATATGCATCTACTACGAGTGTGTCATACTGTACCCGCACTCAATCACATGGATCAATCACAGAATTCTCCCCAAATTCTATACTCTACTGTACAAAACCCCCTTGCCACACTGCAACAACATTGTATTCTCTGGCTACAGGCCAGCACTGAGTAGAGATGCTAATGCCAACACTGTCAGTCGAAGCATGGTCATGCTCATTTGTGCACGATTCACCCATGAGGCATGCCTGATGGTGAGGATGCTGTGTCTGTGTAAATGTGGATCCCATATGACATGTCATGATCCGCCTTTGTCATACATACTGCTAAAGGTCATTTGTGGTCTGGGAGTGGCACATCAATGCAACAGTAATTCCCTCCATTCATGCATCCTGTATAGGTGAGTTTGGTGGGGCACCAGTCCCTGCCTAAGAGCATCACTCAACGAGGATGTGTCAGTAGTCATGACGGGGCATGCTCGGACCGAGAACCAGCACCTTCTCATCTACAGATCCCATGAAACAAGGAGCAACAGGGTCCTCATGCCACATCTGTGTGGGCTATGTAGCTGCCATGTCATTACGTTACAAACAGATCGCACATGTCTTTCCAAGTATGCACGTTTCAAGTACACAGACAGGCCAATGTTCGGGCGAGTGTCACCCACAATGGTGCGTGGAAGAAGGCATGTCTCTGTCATGCATCGACTGATGAACACATTCAGACCTTTCTGTCAGATGGGTGATTCTAATATGAAATGGATTTACATATTTGAAATTCAGCCATGCACATACATGGCATGCAATGCATACAGGCATACCCATTGGCATTATTCAGGCCTGTATCCTTCCACATGGATTGTCTACAGACATTTTAGTTGGAGAGTACCAGACTGGCCACCTTGTCATGATGACCCACCATCACCTGTTTACACTATGTTTCGTCAGGTGTATCCCCTTACAATATACAAGTTGCATCTACAGAACGCCTGCTACACAGGGCAGTGGTCTGTGGGAACTGAATCCCTGGCAGGCTGGTCATACCACAGTGTGTCATGGCAGGCAGCTTAGATATGCATTCTGACTAAGAGCAGGTGACAGTACAAACATGCAACCAAGCAGCAGTTGATGTGTGTGTTCAACATAAATCGCATGTACTTGATGTACAATGCAAAGAGACAGGTCACAAGAATGTTGTAAAGATCAATACATGTGGCTATTGCATTTTTTGGTGTGACACATGAAGGTGTGCCCTGTGGGTGATGTGTGCATGTCAGGGTTGCAGGTCATGGGGTCTTGCCATTTTCACATAATTTGTATGTTGAAACCATGCATGCAAGTACCGGCGCAGCTATGAAGGCCAGCAGACAGTGCTGTGTTCTATCACACTGACATGTGTCACACATGCAAGCACAACAGAAACCTCCCAGAATGCAGGACATGTGACAGATGTCTACTTGGTAGCAAGCATGAATTTCCCAATGATGGGTGCCAACTCAGGCCAGCTGTACTGCAACACATATATTGGAAGGTCAACCATGATTGTCCGCTCATACGATGCACTCACCAGATGTGTCCTCAAAGGTCTCCGCACCTCCAACGCTTTGCACCGGCTCAATGGTGGTGAATTGACTCGTAGCCTCTTCAAATGGAGGCAGCTACTCCTCCTCTAGTGGCAAACCTCCAGTGTCCAGTGCAGAGGCCAGGTTGGCACTGAGCGTATGCTTGGTCCTTCGCCTGAGATCATTCATCCGCTTCTGGTCCTGTTCAGTAGTGCAATTCTCATAACCTAAGAAATTGATGAGTCCTGTTACATGCTGCCAATGCACCATTCGTTGTGCAGGTGTATGGGTACTCCCCACATGCTAGTACATTTCATTATGGTGATTGTGTACATAGTCAATGAGGGTCTGGAGCTCCTCATCAAAGAAGTGCCTCTTCCTCTGCGCACCCGTCTCCTCTGCCGTGTCTTCGGATGGAGCTTCTTCCTGCTGTGCAGGGCGTCCCCTCTTGGACCTAGTGGCCCTAGGTGGTGCTGCTTCACCTGTCTGCCTCTGACCACGTCCATGTCCAGGTGCCAGATCACCTGTGGGCTGAGGCACACCACGTCCTCCTGGGGCTGGGGCAGATGTGTCCTCAACACGTCCTTGTCTACTCACTTTCCCTTTTGGGGCATTTCCACATGGGCGTAATTATAGGGGGGACAATGGGGTTGTCCCCCCCAACTTCTGTGGCATGCCTTTTTGTCCCCCCCAACTTTTTGAGGGAGGGCGGGGGGCGCAAGCATCAATTATGTAATTGGACAGCGCGAGCCCGGCTGGGGTGCCCAGCAAGGCTTGCGCTGTCTCATTACATAATGCTGCAACACATTCAGGGCTGGGATCAGTCTCTCACCCTGGCTGGCCTGACTAAAAGTCAGCAGCCAGGGTGCTGAACTCGGTGTTGCAGGGCCTGGCACCTGTGCTGCCACGCTAGCAACAGCACTTCCAGGGGCCGCGGTGCAGAGAATCGCTTTCCGGCTTTGTGTTTGTGTGACACACAGACAGGAACTAGGAAGATCATTCAGCTTGCTGGTTTCTGTCTGGAGGCGCGTGAGTGCAAAGAGGTTAGGTCGATGTAACATGAGACGTGGCCCGGGCGGCATTTGAAAGCAGAGCAGAGGTACATTTTTTTATTATTTTTTTTAAATCATTTTTAATTGTGTTTGTGTATGTTTGTTGGGGGGCTGGGCTGCGGGCTGATCCTAGTGAGGGCGCATGTCACATTTGGACAATGTGAGCAGAGCTCACAGTACACATTAAGGCCCCAGGTATGAAGACACAATAACAATCGTGCATTCTCTGTGGCAAGCCACAGCTCTGCAACGCCTCTAAAATTAGTCTTGCCACTATTCAGATGCTACTAAAGCACTTCCATCCTAATTTCAAAAAGAGGTTGGCGGAAGGTGCGCCCTCCCCAAGTAGAATGGAAAGAGTCAAGTTGAGAAAACCTGTGACCCAAAACTGTCATACTCTACAAATTCTGTGAAATGAATTTGAGTGCTATATGCATTCCCAACATGGTGAACTTTTGTTAAGCAGTTTTTGCTCTAGGTGCGCAGAAGGAACCGTATGGAATTTTGTGATAACAGCACACTTTTAGGAGCCCTGTATAACTTTTCCCCCTGCCACCAAAAATAATCTCCAGCAAACTGGCAAAAAGTATTTCGAGTTTTGCAGAAACTTTTTCAGGACGGTTTGGTGCAAATTAGTAAATGGGTGTCATGGTTCGGGTTACAGGCCACCAAAAACTGCTTCACTTACCAAACTAAGCAGGGGAGTATCCAGCATTGTAAGAGTGGGGGGAGGGGTGAGCAACAAAATGCTGTGTGTGGAATTCCACATGGTCTCACTGGCACCCCCAAACCACCCACCCCTGCCCCAATCTACTTTTTTTGTAACATTAGTGGAAGATGGCATATTAACGCGCAACAACAAAAATAAAACCGCAGGATCTTTCCAGATGCAGGAAACGCATCTTTTAGAGCTCTGCCCAAGTCCTCTGGGACAAAATACATGCAAACTTCATAATTATTATATGGATTGCACCAACAGAAGTGACTTCACAGAAAAGGACATTGCAAGGCGTATCATCAGTCCTTGAAACTTGGAGGCACCATGGAAGTGACTTTAGAATAAGTTGCCATAAATAAGCCAAGTGACAAATAACTTTGTGTTGCAAACTACCTAAATTGCACTTTTGTTATATTTGGAGCAACTTTATAGTCATTAGGCTTTTCCATTATAATACCATGATACATTAACATAAGCTTTGAAGTGAATCAGAGTCACTTGCAGAGCTGCAGATAAGTCACAATGTGATTAAATAATTTGCTCAGGATCACACACTTGATTAAATGGTGAAACTGGGATGTGGACAATATAAGCGACCGTGCACATCTGTCCAGGTTTAGTTGATATAGATATTTATTAAGGTTTTGCTTTACATTTCATGTGCTTAAATAATTATTTATAGCAATGCCTTGGAAGCAAACCACATTACATAATAAACTAGCCTTTCATAATAAACTAACCATACACTATATACATTGTCATAGAAATATGTTGAGCAATGGGAGTATGACTTTAGTTTTATTCTCACGATTCTGCCTGTAAAGTCACAATAGCATCATGTAGATTAATGTAAGCCTAACAAATCCCCCGTGGGTTTTAAAGCCATAGTCATTATTTCATAAAGAATGCAACATTACGCACCCTTCTCACTTCTGATGACTCCCTCCTATTCACATTTCTAAAGGGAAAAAAGTCCCTGCTAATAGTACCCCCCATCAGTGTCTAATCGCTCACATTCTAATGCTAGGTTGATACACGGCAACGTGAGGACCCGCTGCTGCCCTGAGCTCCTTGGGACATTGTCCTCGCAGCGGGACACCTCTACCATTCAGAACGGGTAAGGTGTCCTGCTGCCAGGACAATGAGCGTGCTGAGCAGGTATTGCTCAGCACACATTGTCCTGCCAGCGGGACACCTTTGCCATTGGGCGCCCTCTTTGATGTGCCGAATGGGAGAGGGGTCCCAATGACATATGTCACGGTCTGGCTCTTAAAAAAGCCACGGGGGCACCTTGCCCCCCCTGCCTCTCCTGCTTGGTACTCCACTGCTTGGAGTCATTTGAACACAAGAAAACATACCTTAATTTGAATCAGTCGGAATCTTGTAGAAAAAATCTATCAGCACGTACACATATAAGGTGCTGTGCAGAACCCAAGTTTGGAGATATATGGCATTTAAAAATTGATACCAAGTATACTTGGTCACCCACTGCCTCTCCCTTTGAATGAAAGGAAAAATCAAGGGAATTGCTGACATTCCAGTGAATCTGTTCCTTTCGGCCACGGCTTTATAGATCAGCTAGGTCAAGTCAACTTGGCCCATAATTTCAGGGATCATGGGGGGATAAAGTCTGGTCTGCTCAATGGTCGTTGCGCCACTTTTTCCATGTGTTATTGTATATGTACATATAACTGTTGTGTGCACACAGTGTATGTCAATAGATTTGCTGGGTGCATTTTGTGTGAGTGAGAGTGTATTGAAGCATATGTGTGTTGACTTTTGTGTCTGAATGAATGATAAATAATGCATTGTTTGTATGTTCTATTGGAATTAAGTTTGTGAATGTTATGTTGTGTCACTGGGTGCATGGCAGGCCGGCTGGAGATGTGTGTGGGCCAAATTGAATTTGAAAGATAGGCCACCAGTCTTATGAAAGTTATAACAGAGTGTCAGCAATGGACTCTTGTGGTGTAGTAGTCTAGTGTTATCCCTCAGGGATTTAGCTTGTTTGACCGAGGTACAAGATCACGGCGAAATTGACCGTAGTCATTTTGCTGCAAATAAATGTTTACCTCGGTTCAAAAAACCAAACCCATGTCCCCCAACCCGCCAGTACACCCATAAACCCCCACTACTTACCTTTTCTCCATCCGCCGCCTCTCCCGTACCCTGCAGCGTCAGATCCATCCATCTAACACGGGTCGGATCTGATGCTGCAGGTTCCCTTTTTCTTCTTTCATTTGTTGGGTCCACTGCCACCAATGCTGAGGACGCGGGGGACACTCCCACAACCGCCGAATGAAAAAATACCAAACATGGGGACCGAGGGACTCCCCCGCAACCCCAGCTCTTCATGTTTGGTATCTTCGGCTTCAAACTAATGGTGGTGACCGAATTCAGTCAAATCTATCATTCAACCAAATTTTATCGAACAATTTGGCCGAAACAATCCCTAAGAGCCACCACCCACCCTCTCAGTGTCAGTACGCATTACTTGAAGGAAACGGCTTGCGTAACACGTTCAAATATGTGTATGCGATTCTCATCTGTCTTCGTACCTTCATGCGTGCATCCAGTGATGCATATCACACCCCTTAAATATCACTGTCATTGCTGTGAGCCACGTAGGTGCACTGCATGCAGCACGTGTAATGTAACTTATATGCTAGGGGCCTATACTCCATTTTCGGCTGCCTCTGAAGCTAGAGACAGAAGATACCCCTCTCCTGACTCCATGCCATCATGGCTGCCATCAATGTGGATCATGCACAAGTGATGGGAGGACCTAAAGTCCAGGACCTACACCAAGGCATTGCAAGCCCTGAAGGCTGGTGCCACCATGAAGGTGCATCGTGCAGGCAGATGCAAGTTTTCCACCATGAACATGCAGGCCCTGGTGAGGTTTTACCCACAGCTTTATCCCCAGATCTGCAAGTGGAAACAGCACCTGGATGCTACTGGTGAGTAGCCATGTGGGGCATTGCTCTATAGTGCCTGTGTGTTGTGCATGGGCCTGCATGCTTGTAGTTACTCCCTCATGTATGCGTCATGTGTGTTTCAGTGATCCACAACGTTATGCATCCCCCAGACAATGTTCACCATGTTTGTGGTCTGACATCTGTTGATTGGACATGCCCTGGTATTTGCAGTGTTTGTAGTTGTACAGTTGCACCAACCATGCACATGCAATGTCACTTGATGGCTAGACGTGCTTCGACAGCAAGGGTGCCAGATGACGATGTTGTGCCCATGTGAGGGGCATGCATGATGAACATGATGTTTTGTGGACCATTGCAATGTGTGGCAATCCACCCTCAACGCCAGGAGGTGACACGTGTGTATGGATGTTTGGCTGTGTCATGTTGTTACATTGACATTTCGGCACATTGATGTGATCAGTTATGCAATCATGAGTGTCTACTGGGAGCCAACATACCACTGAGTGTCTTGCCACCAATGTGTGCCCAGCAGTACCCCGGTCCATCTGTGATTCCATGCATTCTGTCTTTTGGCCAACCTACCTGTTGACTCCCTGCCCACTCCTGTGCCCCTGTGCCATGATTTACGTAGCAATGCAGCAGGTTGCATTTGTGTCACCGTGGCATTGTCATTGTGTCATGTCATATTTCTTAGTATGGGGGTCATTACGAGGTAGGTGGTAAGGGATTACCGGCACCGGTAAGGACACCGGTGCCTGTAATCCCTTACCACCCTATTCCGGGGTCCCTTAGTGGGTCCCTTCCTTAACACCTGGTTTTACCAGGCGTTATGGAAGGGTCCCTTTAAGGGACTTCAGAGCTAATAACAGTACCGCAAATTGATGTACCGTTATTAGCTCCATCCCCATTCCCATTGAGCCCTACGGGGGCTCGAATGGGAATGGGGAATGGTTCCCGGAATGGGGACTTACCGGGTCCTCCAAGGTTGGAATGACCAGGTAAGTCCCTATTTCGGGAACCCGGACCCGGAATGCAGTAAGGGGGTAGCACCATGGCTACCTCCAACCTCGTAATGACCCCCTATGTGTCTTTGGACCGCCGTCTATGTGCTGTTTTTACATGTGAATTTGTTGTGACTGTGTTCATCATTGACCCTGGATTGGTGTGTCTGTTTTCATAGGAACTGCATGGGCATGTGTGTGTGGCTGGTTGACCCATTGCAATTTCATGTCACTGTGAATGGGCCTCATTACACGGATGGCGGTAACCATGGCGCTAGTAGCACCATGGTTGCCGCCGGAGTCCGGCATGGTGAATGGCCGAATCACCACCCCCATTCCAAGGTTGGCGGGGGCGGTAATTCCCCATTAACCATGGCCCTTCCCCATTCCCATTGAGCCCTTTAGGGCTCAATGGGAATGGGGAAGGAGCAAATAATGGTACCGCAATTAGCGGTACCGTTATTTGCTCTGAAGTCCCTCAGAGGGTCCCGTCCTTAACGTATAGTCTGACCACACGTTAAGGACGGGACCCACTGAGGGACCTTGTAGTAGGGCGGTAAGGGATTACTGGCACCAGTGCCCTTACCGGTGCCGGTAATACCTTACCGCCATCCGTGTAATGAGCCCCAATGTTGTGTATGGCACACATGCTTTGACACTGTAGAATGATGTCAATGTTCTATGTCTCCTTTCCCACAGTTGCTGCAGATGGAGAAGAGGGTGAAAGTGGGGCTGTGGAGCGTGGAAACGGTGACCAAGCCACCAGACCAAGGCGCAGACCTTGCCCACCCCCCTCTGACAGCTCATCTTCAAGGAGCGATCTGGTTGAGGGAGGGCCAGGAACATCACACTAGGGTAGGTCCTAGTCCACCACTGTCGCTTCACCACAAATGGCTCCATGCTTCCTTGTCACTCTAACCTCGTTGTCGTGGAAACCCGTAATGTACTCTGGACCTTAAACGCTCACCCGAACGATCACTTCCGGCCAAATTACCCTTGACATTGGCATCCTCCATGAGGTCAAATCTGCCCACCTCTGTACTTTAAACTACATCTTAGCCTTCGGTTTATCAGTAGACAGGCTCTAACTTCTGACATGTTGCATGATGTTACACTAATCTTCTGCCCAGTACATAATGATGTTGTTTAGTGCTACATAATTGCATGTTATTCTGTTGAGAAACTTAAACTGTTGAGAATACATCCTGTGGTGTATTGCCCTTTGTTGTTGCGTACCCCGCTCAACAAACACACAACTTGTGCCCAGTCCTCTCCCACTTGTATACATGTACGACTAATTGCTACACTTGCCCGTTGAATTCACGATTACACCGCACTGTGCTATGTTAGTTCATATCCTTACCTGATCACAGGCTGACATAATGTCAGTTGGTCTCCAGTAACATTGAGTATATCATTATTGCAATGAAAATGTACTGACCTATGCGCTTGTAATCATACATGCTAATATGAAAGGTATTATGCCACACTCATTTGGCAGTTAGTTAAATTAACTGCACCCTCACAGTGATTGTGTTGAACTAACCTTTCACTCTATATACATATATGGAGCAAGCTGCCTGACTGTATCCTTAATGTGTACTGTGCCCTTCAGTGAATGAGCAATGCGCTATGAATCCATTATGCCACTCGCTGAAATGGAATGGTATTAGACTAACCTCAACGACCATTTTCTTCAATGTGTATTGTACTTCTCATAGAGGCCTCTCTTGACGTATGAATTTTAGTATTGCTACAGCCACTCTCCCACCAAGTATATAGTCATGTGAGGTTTGTTACTCACGATGATGTTCCCATTCTGTATTGTAAAAGATTGCCTACCCATCACAGGAAACCCCTTCATCACCTTTGGAAATGGTCTCTTCAGATTGGGATGCTACCGGCATCATCCCATCCCATGTCCCACGCCATTTCTACCTGCCACCCCACCGTTCGCGGCCATCCAGGTGTATGCCAACACCTAAAGTGTTACTAGAAGCATCAAAACTCCAGAGCCCATTGCTAGCTCATACATGACAGCCCCAGAACATGTGACAAATAACATATATGTCTCACCTTCTTATCCTATTCAGGGCAATACCAGACTATATCGCCTAAGATCACGTACCAGAGTGTTCCTACACTATCATAATTCGGACTTAGCTACGCTAAAACAGCCTAAACCCAACCCTGTCCCTGACAACAAACAACAAAAAACACCCGCTGTAGTGACCGCCAAACAATCCTTCAGCACCCCAGACGTTCAGATATTGACTACTACCACTGCATCTCCAGTAGAGCCTCCTCTTAACTTCAAAGGTGCCCTTATCAACGCCCGCTCAATAGGAGCCCATGCTATTGAGATACATGAGCTCATTATTGAACAACAATTGGACCTCCTAGTAGTCACAGAAACTTGGCTGCACCAAGCCTCTGGACCTCTACTAGCTCTTGCCATACCACCAGATTATAATATTCTCAGGACTGACAGATCCAATGTACAAGGAAGTGGCGTGGCCATAATAGCTTAAACACATTTACAACTAAGATCCTGCACCCTTGAAGCATTAGAAGGCTACAAACTCCTCCTAGCCAAACTTGCAACTAACACGAAAACCACCATCAACATATTGGTCATCTATAGATCGCCTAATAGTAATACCCATCCAGGCTTAGACATCCCTCTGCTATTAGCACCCTACATCAAACCTAATACTAAATGGATTATCCTTGGTGACCTTAATCTAAGTTTTAATGATAAACAGGGCCATAAAGCAAATGCCTTCCATGTTGCCCTCAAAGACATGAACTTCACACAACTTGTGAATGCCCCAACCCACATTAAGGGGCAAACACTGGATTGGATACTCTCGCTCAATTCCAAAGTTTCTATCTAGTCGATCACACCCCTCGATTGGACCGATCACCATAGTGTGAATTTCACCCTTACTAGCAACGAGATATGCCCCGCAAAGACAAAGGCAATGGATACTTATGAAACCAGAAACATTCGTAAGCTAACAGCTGAAAACCTAGCCCCCATCCTAAGCGAAGCTTTGACTTCCAATATGATCATAAGTGACAATCCCTGTCTCCTTGCAGACACCTACCACAAGTGCCTGACCACTACTATTGAACTAGTAGCACCCTTAACTACCAAAACACAACGTGCTGACAAACGCTTCTGGTTCAATGATGAGTTAGTGTTGCTTAGGTGAACTAAAAGATCTCTTGAACATATCCATACAAACACTCTCACAACAGACTCTGATAATGCTTTTAAAGCTGCCAACAAATTATACAAAGCAGCAATTATAACTCCTAAAGCTAATGCTTATAACACTTGCATTAGCAACGCTACCTCGAGCTCGAAAGAGCTCTTCTCTATTCTCAGAGAACTGGAAAATCCTACTCCAGTTACCACTCTGGTTAATTCTAGCAAACAATGGTGTACCACTATCCAAAATGCGTTAGCCTCCAAAATCATTTCACTCCAAAAGAAAATTCACACAAAAAGAAAAATGCTAGCTGAAAAAAACATACCTAATACTACTCTTAATAAAACCAATGACAATGCCAACTTGCTATTCCACTTTACCCCAGTAACCCAAGATCTAGTGACAGACACCACCTCTAAATTAAAAGCCTCTAATTGTAAAAAGGATAACTTCCCAGCACACTTAGTTAAACTATGTGCCCTTACTCTCACCCCTATTATTACCAACTTCGTGAATGCCTCATTTAATACGAATATTGTCCCGGCCAGCATAAAAGAAACTTGGGTGACCCCACTTCTGAAAAAACCCTCCCTAGACTTGACAGTCCCCACAAACTACCGACCAATAACCACACTCCCATTCTTGCTCAAGATCATAGACAAAATAGCATACACCCAAATTCAAGCTCATCCTGAACAAAACCAGATCCTAGGAGCTAGACAACCCGGATTTAGGCCCAACCATATTAGGGAAACGGCACTCCTTGATCTGAAAATCCAGATGGATCACATTAGGGATGCAGGGAAATGCTGCAATCTGCTGCTGCTAGATTTATCGGCAGCATTGGATCTAGTGGATCATGATAAACTATGTGCTACTCTAGCAAATGATTTTAGCTTTTCTAAAGATGCCACCCTTTGGGTGAAATCCTTTCTAGCTGATCGCACATCTAGAGTATCTATCGGTAAAGAGGGTGCTGATCCCATACCAGTCCCCAGTGGGATACCGCAAGGGTCATGTCTCTCTCCTACCATCTAAAATGCGTACACAAAACGTCTCTTCTCGGCATTGGATGACATGGGTGTCATCTACACCAACTTCGCAGATGACACCCAGATCCTCATACCAATCAAAGGGAATTATGACCAGGACACGTTGACTATCAACAAGATATATGCAATAATTCAAAATTGGATGGCTCTGAACAACCTCTGCCTCAAGGATGAGAAAACTGAGATTCTCATTGTTGGCTCCCAAACTAAAATTAGCGCCCTCCACTCAGACTACTCATCTATCAACATCGACGGTTCTCTGATTCCAGTATCCAAACAGGTAAAAACCTTAGTAGTGCACCTAGATGCTAATCTAAACATGACTAAACATATAAGCGCCCTATCATCATCTACATCATACACGTCTAAACTAATTTCCTTAAACCGCCAGTTCCTTATGCCCACAAACTGCATTAGCCTAGCTAGGGATCTGATATTATCGAAGTTGGACTACTGTAATGTACTCCCACTAGAGATGCCCAACACCAACCTAGATCACCTGTGGGCTGAGGCACACCACGTCCTCCTGGGGCTGGGGCAGATGTGTCCTCAACGCGTCCTTGTCTGCTCCCTTTCCCTTTTGGGGCCTTTCCACATGGGCGTAATTATAGGGGGAGACAATGGGGTTGTCCCCCCAACTTCTGTGGCATGCCTTTTTGCCCCCCCCCAACTTTTTGAGAGAGGGCAGGGGGCGCAAGCATCAATTATGTAATTGGACAGCGCAAGCCTGGCTGGGGTGCCCAGCAAGGCTTGCGCTGTCTCATTACATAATGCTGCAACACATTCAGGGCCGGGATCAGTCTCTCCCCCTGGCTGGCCTGACTCAAAGTCAGCAGCCAGGGTGCTGAACTTGGTGTTGCAGGGCCTGGCACCTGTGCTGCCACGCTAGCAACAGCACTTCCAGGGGCCGCGGCGCAGAGAATCGCTTTCCGGCTTTGTGTTCGAGTGACACACAGACAGGAACTAGGAAGCTCATTCAGCTTGCTGGTTTCTGTCTGGAGGCGCGTGAGTGCGAAGAGGTTAGGTCGATGTAACATGAGACGTGGCCCGGGGGCATTTGAAAGCAGAGCAGAAGTACATTTTTTTATTATTTTTTTAAAATAATTTTTAATTGTGTTTGTGTATGTTTGTTGGGGGGCTGGGCTGCGGCTGACCCTAGTGAGGGTGCGTGTCACATTTGGACATTGTGAGCAGAGCTCACAGTACACATTAAGGCCCCAGGTATGAAGACACAATAACAATCGTGCATTCTCTGTGGCAAGCCAAAGCTCTGCAACGCCTCTAAAATTAGTCTTGCCACTATTCAGATGCTACTAAAGCACCACCATCCTAATTTCAAAAAGAAGTTGGCAGAAGGTGTGCCCTCCCCAAGTAGAATGGAAAGAGTCAAGTTGAGAAAACCTGTGACCCAAAACTGTCGTACTCTACAAATTCTGTGAAATGAATTTGAGTGCTATATGCATTCCCAACATGGTGAACGTTTGTTAGGCCGTTTTTGCTCTAGGTGCGCAGAAGGCACTTTTAGGAGCCCTGTATAACTTTTCCCCCCTGCCACCAAAAATAATCTTCAGCAAACTGGCAAAAAGTATTTTGAGTTTTGCAGAAACTTTTTCAGGACGGTTTGGTGCAAATTAGTAAATGGGTGTCATGGTTCGGGTTACAGGCCACCAAAAACTGCTTCACTTACCAAACTAAGCAGGGGAGTATCCAACATTGTAAGAGTGGGGGGAGCGGTGAGCAACGAAATGCTGTGTGTGGAATTCCACATGGTCTCACTGGCACCCCCAAACCGCCCATCCCTGCCCCAATCTACTTTTTTGGCAACATCAGTGGAAGATGGCATTTTAACACGCAACAACAAAAATAAAACCGCAGGATCTTTCCAGATGCAGGAAACGCATGTATTAGAGCTCTGTCCAAGCCCTCTGGGATAAAATACATGCAAACTTCCTAATTATTAGATGGATTGCATCTGGACACCGGTGCCGGTAATCCCTTACCACCCTATTCCGTGGTCCCTTAGCGGGTCCCTTCCTTAACACCTAGTTTTACCAGGCGTTATGGAAGGTATGGAAGGGACCCGTGAAGGGACTTCAGAGCTAATAACGGTACCGCAAATTGCGGTACCGGTATTAGCTCCATCCCCATTCCCATTGAGCCCTATGGGGGCTCGAATGGGAATGGGGAATGGTTCCCGGAATGGGGACTTACCGGGTCCTCCAAGGTTGGAATGACCCGGTAAGCCCCTATTTCAGGAACCTGGACCCGGAATGCGGTAAGGGGATAGCCATGGTGCTAATAGCACCATGGCTACCTCCAACCTCTTACTGACCCCCTATGTGTCTGTGGACCGCCGTCTATGTGCTGTTTTTACATGTGAATTTGTTGTGACTGTGCTCATCATTGACCCTGGATTGGTGTGTCTGTTTTCATGGGAACTGCATCGGCATGTGTGTTTGGCTGGTTGACCCATTGCAATTTCATGTTACTGTGAATGTTGTGTATGACACACATGCTTTGACACTGTAGAATGATGTCAATTTTCTATGTCTCCTTTCCCACAGTTGCTGCAGATGGAGAAGAGGGTGAAAGTGTGGCTGTGGAGCGTGGAAACAGTGACCAAGCCACCAGACCAAGGCGCAGACCTTGCCCACCCCCTTCTGACAGCTCATCTTCAAGGAGCGATCTGGTTGAGGGAGTGCCGGAACATCACACTAGGGTAGGTCCTAGTCCACCAACTGTCGCTTCACCACAAATGGCTGCAGGCTTCCTTGTTGCTCTAACCTCGTTGTTGTGGAAACCCATAATGAACTCTGGACCTTAAACGTTCACCCGAACGATTACTTGCGGCCAAATTACCCTTGACATTGGCGTCCTCCATGAGGTCAAATCTGCCCACCTCTGTACTTTAAACTATATCTTAGCATTCGGTTTATCAGTAGACAGGCTCTAACCTCTGACATGTTGCATGCCGTTACGCTAATCTTCTGGCTAGTACATAATGATGTTGTTTAGTGCTACATAATTGCATGTTATTCTGTTGAGAAACTTAAACTGTTGAGAATACCTCCTGTGGTGTATTGCCCTTTGTTGTTGCATACCCCGCTCAACAAACACACAACTTGTGCCCAGTCCTCTCTCACTTGTATACATGTACCACTTATTGCTACACTTGCCCGTTCGATTCGCGATTACACCTCACTGTGCTATGTTAGTTCATATCCTTACTTGATCACAGGCTGACATAATGTCAGTTGGTCTCCACTAACATTGGGTATATCATTATTGCAATATAAATGTACTGAGCTATGCACTTGTAATCATACATGCTAATATGAAATGTATTATGCCAAACTCATCTGGAAGTTAGTTAAATTAACTGCACCCTCACAGTGATTGTGTTGCACTAACCTTTCACTCTATATACATATATGGAGCAAGCTGCCTGACTGTATCCTTAATGTGTACTGTGCCCTTCAGTGAATGAGCAATGCGCTATGAATCCATTATGCCACTCGCTGAAATGGAATGGTATTAGACTAACCTCAACTACCATTTTCTTCAATGTGTATTGTACTTCACATAGAGGCCTCTCTTGACGTATGAATTTTAGTATTGCTACAGCCACTCTCCCACCGAGTATATAGTCATGTTAGGTTTGTTACTCACGATGATGTTCCCATTCTGTATTGTAAAAGATTGCCTACCCTGCACAGCAAACCCCTTCATCACCTATGGAAATGGTCTCTTCAGATTGGGATGCTACCGGCATCATCCCATCCCATGTCCCACCCCATTTCTACCTGCCACCCCACCGTTCGCAGCCATCCAGGTGTATGCCAACACCTAAAGTGTTACTAGAATCATCAAAACTCCAGAAGCCATTGCTAGCTCATACATGACAGCCCCAGAACATGTGACAAATAACATATATGTCTCACCTTCTTATCCTATTCAGGGCAATACCAGACTATATCGCCTAAGATCATGTACCAGAGTGTTCCTACGCTATCATAATTCGGACTTAGCTACGCTAAAACAGCCTAAGCCCAACCCTCTCCCTGACAACAAACAACAAAAAACACCCGCTATAGTGACCGCCAAACAATCCTTCAGCACCCCAGATGCTCATATATTGACTACTACCACTGCGTCTCCAGTAGAGCCTCCTCCTAACTTCAAAGGTGCCCTTATCAACGCCCGCTCAATAGGAGCCCATGTCATTGAGATACATGATCTCATCATTGAACAACAATTGGACCTCCTAGTAGTCACAGAAACGTGGCTGCACCAAGCCTCTAGACCTCTACTAGCTCTTGCCATACCACCAGATTATAATATTCTCAGCACTGACAGATCCAATGTACAAGGAGGTGGCGTGGCCATAATAGCTCAAACTATTTTACAACTAAGATCCTGCCCTCTTGAAGCATTAGAAGGCTACAAACTACTCCTAGCCAAACTTGCAACTAACACGAAAACCACCATCAACATATTGGTCATCTATAGATCACCTAATAGCAATACCCATCCAGAATTAGACATCCCTCTGCTATTAGCGCCCTACATCAAACCTAATACTAAATGCATTATCCTTGGTGACCTTAATCTAGGTTTTAATGATAAGCAGGACCATAAAGCAAATGCCTTCCACATTGCCCTAAAAGACATGAACTTCACACAACTTGTGAATGCCCCAACCCACATTAAGGGGCAAACACTGGATTGGATACTCTCGCTCAATTCCAAAGTTTCTATCTAGTCGATCACACCCCTCGATTGGACCGATCACCATAGTGTGAATTTCACCCTTACTAGCAACGAGATATGCCACGCAAAGACAAAGGCAATGGATACTTATGAAACCAGAATCATTTGTAAGCTAACAGCTGAAAACCTAGCCCCCATCC
Organism: Ambystoma mexicanum; assembly: GCF_040938575.1. Classification (NCBI taxonomy): domain Eukaryota; kingdom Metazoa; phylum Chordata; class Amphibia; order Caudata; family Ambystomatidae; genus Ambystoma; species Ambystoma mexicanum. The sequence goes on along the minus strand of NC_090935.1, from coordinate 470,466,204 downwards.
TAAGCGAAGCTTTGACTTCCAATATGATTATAAGTGACAATCCCTGTCTCCTTGCAGACACCTACCACAAGTGCCTGACCACTACTATTGAACTAGTAGCACCCTTAACTACCAAAACACAACGTGCTGACAAACGCTTCTGGTTCAATGATGAGTTAGTGTTGCTTAGGCGAACTAAAAGATCTCTTGAACATATCCATACAAACACTCTCACAACAGACTCTGATAATGCTTTAAAAGCTGCCAACAAATTATACAAAGCAGCAATTATAACTCCCAAAGCTAATGCTTATAACACTCGCATTAGCAACGCCACCTCGAGCGCGAAAGAGCTCTTCTCTATTCTCGGAGAACTGGAAAATCCTACTCCAGTTACCACTCTGGTTAATTCTAGCAAAGAATGGTGTACCACTATCCAAAATGTGTTAGCCTCCAAAATCGTTTCACTCCAAAAGAAAATTCACACAAAAAGAAAAATCCTAGCTGGAAAAAACATTCCTAATACTACTCTTAATAAAACCAATGACAATGCCAACTTGCTATTCCACTTTACCCCAGTAACCCAAGATCTAGTGACAGACACCACCTCCAAATTAAAAGCCTCTTATTGTTAAACTATGTGCCCTTACTCTCACCCCTATTATTACCAACTTCGTGAATGCCTCATTTAATACGAATATGGTCCCGGCCAGCATAAAAGAAGCTTGGGTGACCCCACTTCTGAAAAAACCCTCCCTAGACTCGACAGTCCCCACAAACTACCGACCAATAACCACAGTCCCATTCTTTCTCAAGATCATAGACAAAATAGCATACACCCAAATTCAAGCTCATCCTGAACAAAACCAAATCCTAGGAGCTAGACAACCCGGATTTAGGCCCAACCATAGTACAGAAACGGCACTCCTTGATCTGAAAATCCAGATGGATCACATTAGGGATGCAGGGAAACTCTGCATACTGCTGCTGCTAGATTTATCGGCAACATTCGATCTAGTGGATCATGATAAACTATGTGCTACTCTAGCAAATGATTTTAGCTTTTCTAAAGATGCCACCCTTTGGGTGAAATCCTTTCTAGCTGATCGCACATCTAGCGTATCTATCGGTAAAGAGGCTGCTGATCCCATACCCGTCCCCATTGGTATACCGCAAGGGTCATGTCTCTCTCCTACCGTCTAAAATGCGTACACAAAGCTTCTCTTCTCGGCATTGGATGACATGGGTGTCATCTACACCAACTTCGCAGATGACACCCAGATCCTCATACCAATCACAGGGAATTATGACCAGGACACGTTGACTATCAACAAGATAGATGCGATAATTCAAAATTGGATGGCTCTGAACAACCTCTGCCTCAACGATGAGAAAACTGAGATTCTCATTGTGGGCTCCCAAACTAAAATTAGCACCCTCCACTCAGACTACTGATCTATCAACATCGACGGTTCTCTGATTCCAGTATCCAAACAGGTAAAAACCTTAGGAGTGCACCTAGATGCTAATCTAACCATGACTAAACATATAAGCGCCCTATCATCATCTACATCATACACGTCTAAACTAATTTCCTTAAACCGCCAGTTCCTTATGCCCACAAACTGCATTAGCCTAGCTAGGCATCTGATATTATCGAAGTTGGACAACTGTAATGTACTCCCACTAGGACGTCCAACACCAACCTAGGTAAACTACAATTAATGCAAAATAAAGCATTACGAGCAGCCATAGGAATTAAGAAGTCTGACCATATCTCCAACACTAGGAGGGAGGCCCATTGGCTACCCATTAAGCCCCTAATTATTTTCAAAGCCCTGTGTGTTACCCACAAATGCCTCGCTAAGAAAACACCCATCTATATAAATAATTCAATAAGTATAAAAGAATCCAACAGAATGCTCAGATCTAATAAAAACATGCTCCTCATGATCCCTTGTTACAAACGTACCAGAGCAGGGAGCAGCAGCTTCCCAGTCACGGCCCCTAAAAACTCTCCATCTGACTTAACATTAAAAATGAAGACTCCTTCCACTGCTTCAAAAAACGACTAAAAATGTGGTTATTCAACCATTGCTAGCTAACTGATACATAGTTAAGAACAGTTAGACACCTCAGATCTAGACTGACGCCCACCCAACAGAGATCCTTACTAGTATATGTAAATAAATAAATACGACCCATGCAATGTATTAACCTATGTATGGCGAAAGTTAAATTCAATAATGTGTACTCTTGTATTCTTTTCATTATTATGTATTTACCTCGAATACTGTTTGAACCAATTTCAAGATGTCTGTAACTACGCCGTGACACCTCAGGGTTTCGGCGCTTAAAAAATGTAATAAATAAATGAAATAATGTTTTATTTTTTTTAATTTTTTTAAAAACTTTTAGACTGTTTATTACAAACTTTTAAAATAACTACTTCACATTTAAGCCAACACCAGAAAAAAGATCAATTGCAGACAAACCAAGAATAATAATCATCAACAACTTAATCTGTGAAATACTCCATCATTCCAAGGAACTCAGTCCTTCATAGATTCCTCAAATGTAGTAGGTATTTTATACTGGAGAAAAACTTCAGAGTTCCGAATTCCGGTGCATTCATCCCCAGGGCACACAGAATCCGAACCCTGGTTTATTACATCGTAAATTCACTTTTCCATACTTTCATGATTGTAAAGCTTCTTTCACGTAAGTTAAAAAATGGATGAAAGCATAGGTCAGTTTATTATTTACTCCTTCAAATAGAGCTGACCACCAATCATCACAGCTCCATGTAGATCGTTTTCCAATTTCGATTCCAAAAGTCAAGGATCTTTTGTCTCGTAATGCCGGACAAAAAGCTACCAGATGTTTTAGAGTCTCTTTTTCGTTGTTACAGAGCCTACAGAGTTGATCATTTTCTGCCGTTTGGTTGCTTAATCTTAAGATCTCCTTAGTTTCAAATTGATTTAACCTGAATCTTAAGAAGACATCACGATAATTTTTATCTGGATATTTTAAAATGTATCATGCTAGTTTGTTGTAAGCTCTAGCCTCTATTGGCACATTTTTCATACATTTATGCAAGGACCTTTGATGACAGGTTTCTAGCCAATCCCACTGCCACAATTTCAATTTCACCTTATTTGGGTTGCTCCAAAGAATTTCCTGAGGTATGTTAAGAATTTCAAGCACTTGCTTACAACTTCTTGTCCAAAGATTTAGAATCCATTTGCCATCACTTCCCTGGTGCAATTTGAGAATTCGAAATTGAGGAGTTGAGTTTGGATCCAATTTTTTGCCATAAAGCGATAATGTGTTCCATGTAATTTTCGCTGTGATCGATATTAAACCGAGCTCATACCTTATACATGCTTTGGGCACTCCATCTCCTAAGCATAGGACTTTTTTCCAAAAGAGATGTACACATACTTCCCATACGTTATAAGAGCATCCCAAAGCAGTCTCAGTACTGTGTATTAAGGCTGGCACCACCTTAAGTTTATAGAAGTCGATGACTGGTTTTAGGCTAAACTTACCATATTTTTTGTTAACAAGCAATCCTTGTGAAGTCAGTTGCTTAGCTGTTACCCTTATCGACTTTGCCATTGAGTCATCATTGATGTTTGCACTTATTGTGGCGCCCAGGTATCTTACTTCGGTAGCTCTTTTTAAGGAATCCAAACCAATTTTCCATTGAAAATGTATTTTTCAATTGCTTTTTCGACCCTGTAATTTCTTTAGTTCTATAATCACAGTTTTATTGCTGTTAATCACCATGTCATTCTCTTTGATGTAAGAGTGTAGAGCAGTTAATTTCCGTTGTAAGCCAATTTCTGTTAGATCAATAAGCACAATGTCGTCAGCATAAAGCATCCAGTCAATTTTATTGTTGTATATTTTTGACGAGAAAGAACTTATATCATCAAAAGCCATTCCCACATCTGCAATGTAAAAGTTAAAGAGGACCGCTCCCAGCGGACAACCTTGTTTCACTCCTCGTTCAGATTTTATTGCACATGAGAGTAAGCCCTTTCTATCGAGACTAATTCTTATATTAGTATCCGTGTAAAGTTGTCTTATTGCACGGATAAGTCCTTCAGGGCAATTTTTGTTTTTCAATTTTTCCCATAGCAAATTACGGTCAACAGCATCAAAAGCATGGGCAAGGTCTACGAATGCTGCAAAGATGGTTTTGTTCTTTCGTATTGCTTTCATTTTCAAACTATTTATCATAAAAAGATTCCGGTTACAGCCGACACCTTTGATGAAGCCAGATTGTCTTGTATCAAAGGCTCCCGAGATTTTAATCCATGATGTCAGTTGTTGCTGGAGTTGGGTTGCAAACATTTTTCCCACAACATCCAATAGTGCAATTGGTCTATAGTTTTTAGGGTCAGATCGAACTCCCTTTTTAAAAATCGGTACAATTATAGCACTCTTCCATGACATCGGTATCTGCTTTTCCTTAATGATGATATTAAAGACTTTTTCACAGAACTCAGCCCACTCGTCTGGGTTTTGTTTTAACATGTGGTTTGCTAAACCATCAGGGCCACTTGCCCGAGACGAGCTTAACCTTTTGATGTTGTCCAGGATGTCGGATTTTTCAGTAATAATATTCCATGGCAAATCCCCCTCAAAGTTAACTTCCTTTGTATGGCCGTTGCTCTTAAATAGTTCCGAAAAATGCTGGATCCATTGTGCTTCGCTTACCATATTGTTTAGAAGCGCCTCTTGTTGCACTTCTATATTATTTATTAGTTTCCAAAAGTCTCTCGATGTTTTCGTCTCTAAGCATTGTTGCATTAGTTCAGCATCATTTTGTAACATTATACTTCTATGACTTTTTATCCAGTTGTTATAGGATCTCTTGATTTTGAGTATCTCGAGCCGATTGGCTTCATACTTATTGGCTCTAAGGGAGTGGATTTTCCATCACAATTCCCTTTTTTTCAACATAATTTCTTGATCGTAGCTGTGGAGTGGCGTAGAATTATATTTTCTGTTCAAGAGCCTTACTTCTCTGTATTGTTCTAAGAAAGGGACATAGTTCATATCACCTTGTTTTACCACACAATTTGTCAAGTCAATTATGTTGGGAAGATTTAATATGAGACGATTTTGTCCTGCAGTTATTTCAAGATCATGAGCCTATAAGATTGGGTCTTTATGCGATTGCAAATTTTGGATCCCAAATTTTACCAAATCATGATCACTATTTAACATATCGTGGACCTTTAAAGATCTTGTATTCTCAAATATCCTTTTGGATACAAAAACGTAATCCAACACTGAGCTTTGGTCATTCCTTTTCCATGTTGGATTTGGGGGTATGTCTCCTTCACTGAATCCATTCAGCCTCTGAAGTTCTCTGCAGTTCAATTCTTCTTGAATATGTGCTGCAAATTTTACTTTTCTTGCACATTTTAAGAGTTTTTGCGAGTCTTTGCCCGAGTCGAGTAGTGATACAAGGTCCAAATTCCAATCACCACATACTATAATATTCGGTGATTCAGCTGCTGACATTATGTTATCGATTTCATCGCATAACATGTCGGCAAAGGTCCAGGTCCCTGTTGCTTTTTGTTGCCAGTAAATGTTTATTAGGTATTGCCTCTTTTCCATATCAGACTCTTTTCCAGCTTGATCAATTACTGATACCTGGATATAGTGTGAAATATTATAGGACTCTGTTATCCGGAATCCACATCTTCTGTGTACCAAGGTTATCAAGCCGGATGTCGGTCTTCCCTTTAGAGGTCTGATCGCTGGGTTCATTGCTATTTCATATCCATCGACAACTGGAAGGGATGAGAGCCAAGTTTCTTGTAAACACAGTATGTCCACTTCCCTTACTTCTGGGGGTTGTTCTTTTAATAAGTGTCCAAAACCCCTAGTGTTCCAAGACCCAACTTCTAGGTCCCTCTTTTCTATATACTTTTGACATTAACTTGACTTATTAAAGCTCAAAGCACTAGCCAGCCAACTCCAATTGTCTAGATTAGAGGTGGTGACTATATCCTCGTGCGGGCCCAGTTGTTTTTTTTTTCTGACTCATCACGAGGCACTGTTATTTTGATTTGTTTCAAGTTCGCCATCATTTCCTGAACATCAATGACACAACCCTGCGTTGACGCGTAGCACTAATGGTCTTGGCAATTGGAGACACTTTTTCTTTTCCCTCTAATGTTGGAATCAAGCCTCTTTTTTTAACTTTGTTGACAAGTTTGGGGAGATCTTTCTTCAGACGATGGGCGTACCATGTTATCATTCTCCGGCATCACTTCAAAAAGGATAAATCCCAGTTGTTTTAAGGTAGCTTCACCATCAAGAATTTGATCTTTTTTGTAATTCGAGTGGATGTGTAGAATTACTCTATCCGTTTGTGTTTCATTGACAAATTCAACTGTTTTAATGTCACTTGATAGTATTGATCGTAACCCTGGAACATGTTGGAATAATGCCATTACGTTTGTTCTATTCAGAATTAGACCATCACTAGAACTGTTTTTCCTTTTTAGTTCAAGGTAGTAATTCGAAGCAGGCTTTGTTTTAATTTTTTGTTCCAATTTGTTTTTTTGGGGCCGTTTATAAGAGTCCTTGTTTTCCTTTTCTTCATTAACTTTCATTTCTTTGATCCGGTCCCTTAGTTTGGTAGATTGGTTGAACAGTAATTGTTGGGTCATTTTAAACGAAATGTCCTCATTACTCAGACATTTATCCAATGTTTTCTCACCCTCTTGTGCATTTCTCTCTGAATTCTGGTGCTTGTCATGCATGCTTATCCTTTTTTCCTCCAATGTTAGAAATCGTACAACATCCTCAAACGGTGGCTGAATGGCCACATCAGGTTCTGATGTCATTGAGATTTTAAATTCAACTATTCCTGTCAAGCAATCCTTTTTCTGATTTTTAACATATTTTTGACTTGCAGTGGTACTTGGTATTGTAATCTTTGGTAGCTTGGACATTTTTAGCCTGTCTTTTTTATCTTCTATCGTTATCTCACTTACTCCATCCTCTTCATGAATTCCACCGCCCTCTTCATCACTTATTTCATATGTTGATATGTTCATTAAATCATCAGAGGGATCTGTGACGTTCATTGGGTCAACGGTTGGCGTACTTCCACAACTTTTCTCCTCTATCATTGATTGAGCTATTCGGCCTTCGGCACTGGATTTTTTAGCCGATCCTGATGTCATAACTGTTAGATTTAGAGATTTTAGGTTTCTCAGGAATTTTCTTGAACCATCCCCCATCATTTTTATTTTTTATCCCATCATGTTTTTTGTTTTTTTCTTGCATTTACCTAATTTCACTCTTGGACTCATCACATTCTCTGCCGTTTTTTGTGCCTTCTTTCCAAAGATAGGGTACGTTCCAATGGTTTTCGCAGTTGGCCTCTTCAAAAGTACCAGCTCACTTGTGTTTAGGGCTTCATCCTTGTTTTGTGTTGGTAACTCAAGATCAGTCGATTCAACCTCTATGGGAAGGGAGATATTTTCACTTGAATGTAAATGAGGTCTTCCATCAGCGACTGCCGGACTTTGTCCAGAGGTGTTTTTCCTAGTCTCACAAAGATTTTTGATGGATGTTGTATCATTCTGTTTTTGGGACCATACCTGATTCAAGGCTGACCCAATCATCATTTCAGTAAGGAACAGTATAAGATGATGAGTTCAGTGGAGGAAAACCAAGCAGCTCACAAAATGTACTAGTGGGAACGGGCAACATCATCCCACTAATGCCTGGTGTTTCCACTGAAACTTTATCAGACTCTTTATGTCTCAAACTGGAATCTACCGCACTATTTCTATGATTCAAAGTGCAGACTTTTTCACAATCGTGAACTGCCTGTTGAGATTTTTTCAAGATCAGTAGAGCTTCTCGAGCTACCTCAGCTAGAAGTCTTTTATCCTCCGCTGAGTTCCGTAAGGATTCACTCAGTAGGGCATTAGAACCTTCCAGTGAGCGCAGATCTTTGTGAGATTGATACTTCATTTCACGCATTTCCAGATCTATGTTTGCCATTTTGGTATTTAACATTGTCAACAAAGTGTTTTGATCCCTATAACTTTCATTGAATTGTTCATACATATTGGAAAATGGGGTTGTCGCAATTGTGACGGCTAGTGTGATTTTTGGTACCAGCTCCGCACACAACTTTTCCACAGAAACATTTGAGCAATTGTTATGCTTTTTAGATTTCAATAACTTCTGTCCAATTCTCCTTCGAACCTTTGGAAATGCCCTTTCCACAAATGATGAGTCTGAAGAAGTCTCGTCAGAAGATATATCAGTGGTATCCTCATCATGTTGATGTTTTAGGTTGGTGGAAGAAGGCGTCCCTTTTAAATCTTTTTGATAGTTATGGGAGTGTGACCTAAGAATGTCATTTGGTGGACTCACATCCGAACACCTTCTCTTTGCGATTCCAGATGTTATGCCAGTCACTCTTTCTTTGGGAGAGGTACTGAGTACTCTCTCCCGAGCTTTATCCCCATTCACTAATGGAGAGACTTCACTGATGTTATCGCTAGAGAAGTGGGAGATTCCTGTTGTTCTTCCTAATTGTAATTTTTTGTTAAGTGCAGTCAAATCCAATAGTAATTGGTCAGCCACCGCCAAAGATTACCTTTTATTCCCCACACACAGTACTTCATCAACCAAACCGTTAGATACGGCCTCCTTGAGAGTACAGAATTGGACTTCTGACTCGTTTATATCATTTTCAGATGTAGTAGGTTCAAATGTAAAAGATTTAAGGTCAGCCTGCATTTGAACATTCGATAGTTCAACGGGCGCAGCATTCCCTCCGGTTGAACTACCTTCATTCTTTTTTTCGTTACTTTGATTATTAAAGGAATCCCTCTTTGAACCGATGGGTTCCAAAGGATCTTTGCTGCACAACAAACTAGATTCAATTTGTTTGGGGAGAACAGGTGTACAATTATTTTCTAATGTTGCTTTTTCAATAAAAGCATTTGCCTTCGCAGCATAGTTCCAAAGGCCCGAATTTGCACTGTCTGATGTTTCCTCACAGCTCTTCATGACTATTTTCGCTCGATCAGGAGCGTCAGAGGATTTTCGAAAACTCTTCGCCCCTTGCGCATATAGGATTGGAGTATCAGTTGGCGAGATGCTCAAAGCAGCAGGCAACTCTGCAACACTTGCGGCACAGCCTGCACTAGCTGACAACCGTGACACCACCAGGTGGCAGCAAGCCAAGTTCCCCTGGGAACCGTCCCCCTCCCACTCACGTTCCTCCTCTATGGCAGCCGCCTCGTCAGGAGACGAAGACGGAGGCTCGCCACCACGCAGCCCCAACTCAGCCGCATCCTCGCGCGGGTCCACAGCAGCCCCGCTGGTGCACACAACAAAAGGCTCAGCGCCGGCCAGCTCTGCTTGCTCCGTGAGATCAGCCCTCCGCCTCGCTCCGAGCAAAGGTAGGGGGATTTGGGGGGGTTTGGGGACGATTATTTTGGTCCACAGTTCTGGCAATAGGGGGAGCATTTTGTGTTGTTACTGTTTCCAAGTCATTCAAATGCGATTCATTGCTGCTGAATGAAGAGCGCCTAGATCGCTTAGCAGGGTACGGGCCGGTGCGCCTTGCTTCACATGCTGACAAGACTTCCGAGTCCCCCCGCATCATTCTCTGCTCAATCACAGAGTTACAACGTCTGTGATATAGACGAGTCTGTGGGTAATAGTCCGGGACAGATATTGAACGAGCACCTCCTCAGACTCCAGGGAGTGTATTAGTTTTTTACGAATTTCGTGTCTGCATGCAGAAGCCAAACAGAAGCCGGGGGGACAAGTACTTACCAACGCCTCTCACTGCCTCCCACCACGAACACCACCAACACACTCTACGCACTCCGCGACGCTGCGCGTCCGGGTGCAATTCTTTGTAGAAAACTCTGCCTCAGAAGAAAAGAGATGTTGGAAAGACTGTAGTGCAGCTCCTCCAGGTACTTCCAACACCACCAACACACTCTACTATAATAAATATAATAAATAAATAAATAAACCTCGGGCGTGGCTGCTGGGGGTAAGTCCCAGGAGGTGAAGGAGGAAGGGGACTCCTTGGCAGCTGTGGGACACAGACGATGACACACAGGGGCCATTCACGGGGAAGACACCATGGGGTCATCCAGGTTGACAGAGGTGGATGTGGAGGAGGTGGCCATTTCAGCCCAGCCCATGGGGACAGGTTGGAGTGTCGAGGAGGGCATTCATGCTGCAACCCTGCCCCAGGGGCATGATGCTGTGCAGGCCACCATGGAGGTACCTACACATAATCCTGTCCCTCGGCCATCGAATGCAGCAGTGCCCACCTTCCAGGATGCCTCCACCCAGACCAGCATCCTCATGCCAGCTGATATGTCCATCCAAGATCATGTGCTGCCCCTGCTGGCTGGTCTCATGAGGTGGACCACAGTCATCGGTGATGATGCACAGGCTGCTCGTGATATGCTTGGGCATCATCATAATGAGCTGTGCCACCTCATGGCTTACTGGAAAAAGCAAAGTTCTCAGGTAGGCTCTGTGGGCTGTTCTCTGTCGCGTCCCCCTCCTCTGATTCCTCCTCTGTGCACCAGTCATCCTGCATGGTGCCTTCCGGGACACATTCCAGCATGGCCCCCTGTGAACCAGTCCCACCACCAACGCCCCCGTCTGGTGGAGCTATCATCCCCGCCCAATGTGGGAGTGCCATCAACAACTGATGAGGTGTTCACTGTGCTTACCTAGGCACTGACACAGCCACAGGCAGGGGAGGGTCAGCAGGCACCTTGGAGTAGTGCAGCTGCTGTATGCCCCCGGCAACTGTCATCATGGCAGAGGGCGTACCTACACAGCATGCACTCTGCACGGCAGCTGCATTTGGCAACTTTGAGGAGGCAGACTCTGACAGGGCATACCACCCCGAGGATGCAGGTGTCACCAATGAGGCAGGAAGAAGTTAGGGGGGCCTTGCAGGCTTTGCCTTCTGTGTTCCAGCGATACCAGAGGAAGCTTACGGCAGGGAGGCAGCGTGCACGGGAGACACAGGTGATGGTGCCAGGGCCGAGGTGGCTCTGTAGCGAGCATGCAGGCTGCTTTCCTGGAGGCAACTTGCAGGTCGGCAGAGGAGGCAGAACAACAGATGGTGGCCTCCCTGAAAGCTGTCCAGGCAACAATGGAAGAAAAACACAAAGGGGAGTCCTGTCTAAAGAAACAAAGTTGATTGCAATTTAATTATATGCAAAAAGAATTTAAAGTGTATCTGCTCCTATATTGTAGCATAATTTATGCATATCCAAAGGATAAGTGTACGGGCAAAGGGGAAGGTGGTACACGCACTCATATAAATTAAGTGCAGTGTATAATGCAATGAAGTGTTAAAATGATAAGATACGCCAGGGAACAGCGGCTTATAGTTCCGCTTATGCGCAGCACCTCGTTGTGCTTTCAGCTTTATTCGGTACTGCGCTGCCCACTCGGACACACACGGCTGGAGTTTCCAGCAGATACAAGGTAACTACTCATTCTCCCTTCGAGTCTTGACCCTGCTAACGCTCGCATTTCCTGCTCTAACCTACTACACATTGGGATTTCTGTGTACTATTTTGTCTCTGTAGACGTGATTCTTCCAGGGTCCAACTCAGCCTGGTCTCCCAGTCCTGTTGTCACTCTTGGGAATCCAGGTTCCCCAATAAGGTAACTAGCTTTCTAGTTGAGCAACCTGTTTTTATTATTTCATATCCTGGTGATCATATTTACCCAGGTGTATTTTTCTTTTTCTTTCTTTTTCTATTCTTCCCTGTCACCCACAGCTACATGACGTGAGGATTGAACCACTTACAGCTTTGTAAGTGTCCAGCTGAACTTCGACTAAAATAGTCACCTGGAAAACACTCAGGTTTTAGTCCAGAGCAAGGTCAGTTCTTGACCACTGTTATGAGTTTACCAGAGTCTCCTTTTTAATCTGTTTGTCTTTTAGTATCTTATCATTTTAACACTTCATTGCATTATACACTGCACCCTAACATTATATATGGTATATTAACCATCATCCCCTTTTATCCTCCATAGGGGTCCCCATACCTTGGCTCCAGGAAGAAGGCTGTGACCCACTGTTTAGCCGAAACGTCCAGGGACCCTGCAACCTTCGGTTACTAGGTCCCCCCGCCCCTTTTACATTTTTGGGTTCGATTTATGTCATGGACGTCGATCCATTTTGGTCACCCTCTAGCCTGGCTTTTGTCAGACCTATCCAAGGTTCTGTGCTTAGAGCAACAATTGTTCATGTTGTTTATATATGTTTGAGATAAATGTGTAAATATTTTGAGCCTGTATATGTGCCTTTCTTTTTGAAACGTCATTACATGGTATCTTTATGTATTCACTCACCTAAGTTTGTTACACATGTGCCGCAAAAGTTTCCAATGCAGCATTCTCTTTTTGTAAAGCGGAATAATTGTATAATTGTTTATATGCAATGTCTGCCTTACTTACTGGAATTTACAATCCAGTTTTTGTTGAATGACTGAGAAGAGAGAAAATAAAAAAACTACTCTCAGTTTCTATTCTATTTAATTTATATGAGTGCGTGTACCACCTTCCCCTTTGCCCGTACACTTATCCTTTGGATATGCATAAATTATGCTACAATATAGGAGCAGATACACTTTAAATTCTTTTTGCATATAATTAAATTGCAATCAACTTTGTTTCTTTAGACAGGACTCCCCTTTGTGTTTTTCTTCTATTGATAGCCCTTTGTCCTGTGCTATATTTTGGGGCTTTCCCTCCTGTATTTCTCAGGCAACAATGGAGGCTTGCCTGAAGGAGGAGGATGTGGCCTGTGACTCAGCCATGGTGGAAAGGTTGTCGGAGATTGGAGAGGACTAGCCAGCGGCCTTTGTATATAGTTATTTCGGGATAGGTTTAATTTCTATTTTTTTTCTTTTTCCCCGGACTTCAAAGAAATTCCTTCCCTGTTTTTCATGTATATAGTTATGTTCAATGCAGGTTTTCCATGTGTTCATTACAGGCTTCCTGCAGTTCATTTGTCTGTCTATGCCTTTTATGTTTTAAAATTCTCCCAGTGCATCTGTTCATTGCAGGTCATGTGTATTGTGGGCAGACTCTGCGTGTCATGTTGATACTGTGATGTTGGCGGGTGGAGGGGTGCACATGTGCCTGACATGTGGGTGAGACCATCACACAGCTTCAGAGTACACTGGATGATTTTTATATTCCTTTCCGTGTGCGTGGTCACTGCGTGTTTGGTGTCAGTGTGTCAGTGTAGTTGACGTGGAGGCTTCAGTTGTGTGTGTGATGATGTACATACTGGTATGGTTGTGGTAGTGTGTGGATGTCTAATGATTGTTTTTGGTGACTCTCATTGGGGACGGATTACCACTTGTTCATGTGTATTTGCATGCATTACACATGTTTACGTTGTGTGTAGGATCTGGTGTCATCTGTATTGCCCCTGCACAATTTGCTACTGGAGGTGGTGTTTCTTTTGCATTGTTTTCATTTCAGGTCCACTGTTATGATATGATGTGGCATTTATAATGCACCTATACACAAGTTTTTCCAGGCACGACAAGACAAGGAGGGGGAAACAGAGGGAGGATAAAACAATGATTTTACTAGGCCCTGTGTCATTCAGATCGCATAAACGCAGGGAAGGAGAGAAGTGCAAAAAGGGGTATAATGGGGAAGTAAAGGTAATCAAAAAGTGCAGCCAGCGGGTGGCTCATCGCAGGTAATCAGAAAGTGCAGCCAACAGGTGGTGCATAAGTGCAAAGAGAAGGGACTGTAGAGTTACAGATACAAACCACAAGTGCTGGGGGAGCCAAAAGGCAGTGTGAGGTGCAACTGGATAGGCAGGGACCTTGGCACAAGTTCAGAGGGTGGCCAGGTGACCAGTGCATGGAACGGATGGGTCATCAGCAGTGGAGAGGAAGAGGGAAAGCGAAAGCGAAGAGGAAGGTCTTGAGTTACTTCTGGAACCGAAGATGGCTCTGCTGAAGTTTGAGAGAGGCAGTGAGGCTGTTCCAGAGAATGAAGTCTGGAACAAACATTTGACCTTTTGGAAACGGTATATAGATGACATTTTTGGCATATGGTCAAGCACGAGAGAACAATTAACTTGTTTTCATGACTTTCTCAATAATGTACACCCCAGGATTAAATTTACAGTAGAGGTAGATAGGGGAATCTACATTACATTTTCTAGATATTGAACTTCAGATCACAGAGAGGGAATTACAGACAAACATATATCACAAATACACAGATGTAAATAATGTACTTCATTACACACGTTTTCATCCATGCCAAATGAAAGACAGTCTACGATTCAGTCAAATCTTACGTATCAAAAGGGTTACAACCGACAGCAGCATGCTAGAGAAAGAATACAGTGATCAGAAAAACACATTCATGAGCAGAGTTTATCCTATTCAAATGGTTGAACAAGTTATAGAAAAAGCAGACGCCATTGACAGGGACACCTTATTACATACGTCACCCAAAGATAAAGGAATACCACTCCTCTATATATCAGAGTTCTCTAGACAGAGTTTACACCTAAGGAGGATTATCACCAATAACTGGAAATATCTGCATCACGATGCAACACTTCAAAAACATTTCCCCTAACCCCCGATGATGGAGCACAAGAGAGGGAAAAATGTTAAAGACAGATTGGCGAATGCAGAAAAATGTCCCCAAGACTCACAAAGAACATTGATGTCACGCAAAAAAGATACATTTCCATGCTTACAGTGTACTAACTGCAGTCATGTTATTAAAGGGATCACTATCCAACATCTACACAGTGGACAAAAAATTGCTCTTGGAGACTTTGCGACCTGTAACAGCACTGGCGTTATCTATGCCACAAAATGCCCTTGCGGCTTGCCTTGCATAGGACAAAATAACAGAGCAGCCTGCGATAGATGGGTAGAAAATAAATCAAACATCCGGACCCAGGACCCAATATCTCCAGTGGCCAGGCATTTTAAGGAATGTAGACACAATCTGGCCAAAATCAGATTTATCTTATTAGAAGTAGTCCATGCCCCATCTAGAGGTGGAGATAAACTTAAGAAACTGGCTCACAGAGATATGCACTGGATTCATGTGCTAAACACGGTACATCAAAGAGGGATGAATGAAGAGTTCAACCTGCAGTGCTTTTTATGATCCTTAATCAGTTACTACCTATATTTTATTAACATGATGTGAAGATCAGACCTCTTTGGTGTTCTCAAAATGTAATCGTTTTATTACACCCATTGAATTAACTGTGCGGGGACACACTGTATCAGAACATGTCTAGATGTGCATTTATCTATTTGTTAAACAAGAAATGGTTATTTGTCTACCTGAACGGTTGAATTGCTCAATTAATGTATTCTTATCATTATTGCTTGAGGTATTATTGTGACCTTCTAACACTATATCCTCATTGATAACTGTAATGTTTTCTCATTCTTGGTCTCCCCTTTATTGTTTCTTTAGTATGTAATACACACTGAAGTTGTATCATTTCAATAAACTTTCTAGTGTCTATGTTTCAGTTTCTTTCAATATATCTGCAGTTCTGTAAATTTGCGATCAAGTTCACTTCTCTTTCTGTGACATTGGAAGAATTATTACCTTTTCAAATATATCTCTATATCTATAACCATGATATTACTTGTTAATATTTGGTGAAAATTGTAGCACATCATTTTTTTTGAATTGTATAAACTGAAATTGTTTTTTTCTAGATTCAGCCAACCGTAATGTTTACCTTATTTTTTCCCCAAAAATGTATTGGGTTTTTGTAATCTTCTTTAACAGATGAGGAATGACATTTGGATTAGTTCAAATCTTTAATCAAATCCATTTCCATTAAGCATTTCACTTCCCTACCACTTCTCTAGTTTCTCAGCCTTTCCTATACTTGCTCAATCCGTTTCTTTCTATATACGTGCTCACGCTCTACACTTTCTACATTCCCGCAGTCCGTTTTTCGTTTTCACACCATGTTGTGATGGAACTTCATAAACATCAGATCCGATCGCGACCGTTTTGCGTCATCACTTACGGCAGAGACCTTCTCTTGCAGAGTACAGGTAGGCGATTCTGCGCTTACATTACACGTTGAATTTTATTGGTGTGACCTGCTATCAGCACTAGGTACTTAATCAATGACAAATTACCTTTTTTAGAGCCCTTGACCGCATACCGCTGACTACAAGGCTAGGTGGATTCTAGACATAGGAACTACTGACATTTCGAATGTTCTCACTCCTGAACATTCTACACGCAATGTTCGAACGCCATTAGGACAATTACACCTATTTACTGAAAGGTAATAATGTCTATGTCTCTGATGCTCTCATTTTTCCCTGCATACATTCCACATGTCTTCAATTAATACATCTGTCCCTCCAGTTAGTGATTCCTGCAGCGCTGCCATTATGCCCTTGTTGCAATCTAGTTTTTTTTGTTCATACCTTCCAGGTACTTCCTGCACCATTTGCATTCATCTCTCTCCTCACCTATGGGAGGTGGCTTGGTTGTTATTCTGTTTTATACCATAGCAGCATGCCACCATTTTTTCATTTCTTTGAGGGGTTATTCTTACTGGCTTCTCCCTGCTCACGTTTTGGTTTGCTCACTGATATGAATAATCACAAAGGCATTTCGCTATTTGGGTCCCACTTTATTTGACTCACGATTAGCCTATTTGAATGTCTTTAACAACCTTGGAGGTTTTTCTTTAAGCTATCAACAATATTGTCTCTAAAATGTTTGGCTTTGTTTCATATAACTGAAATATATTCTAGAACTGCTAGATCTTACATGAGTTTGATCAACATTTATCATTTTACAGATTGGTTAACCTGCACCTGATGGTGGGAATATTGTATCCCGAAACACGTTGTGCTTCTCATTCTTATGTATAAAGAAGAACTGAACGAAAGGAATTCTCCTGTGTATATATTATTTTGATTTAATGATGTACATATACTATGTATTAACACCTATTTAATATTGTACTGGCTGTTTTCACAACTCAAAGGAGCGCAGGGGACAGAAGTGCTTGATACCTTTCGGACACTTTGTTTTTCCTGTGTCAGGATGTGAGTCAGCCAACATTGCAGAACGAGGAGAGAAAATATTGGTGAAAGCCTCTACTGACACACGCTTCATGGAGCGTATGACCGAGAAGATAGGTGGCAGTGATGGAGATGGCCTGACCTGAGGGGTAGAGAGAAAGAGATGGGAGGAAAGGAGAAAGTGGTCACTCCAAGAGAGAGGAGTGGTGAGAAGGTTGGAGACGGGGAGATCAGATGAGATCAGAACATCCAGGGTATGCCCTGCAGAATGAGTCGGGCCAGAGGGAAGAATCGAGAGACAGAGGTAGTCACAGAGGTTGCGAAAGAGTCCTGCAGAAGGACAAGAAGCATCTAAGTGGATGTTAAAGTCTCTGAGGAGAAGATAAGAGGTAGAGGCAAGGAGGGAAGAGGAATGATCTGCCCACTCAGAGAGCAAGGAGACTACCTGGACGGGTGGCTGGTAGATAGTGGCCACAGTGAGAGAAAGGCCATGAGAGAGAGAGAGAGAGAGAGAGAGAGCGAGAGAGAGAGAGAACCTGCAGACCAGCCATTCAAAGGAGGAGTCGTCCTGCATGGGAATGATAGAAGCAGGGATCCACTCCGGGAAGATCTAGGCTACACCCCCACCAGGATCTTTGATTCTGGGCACGAAGAGGATCTTGTAACCATCAGAAATAGAGTGTCAAAGCTTGTGACAGAGCTGGCTGTGAACCACGTCTGGGACAGACCGAGAACATGCAGATTGAGTTCTTCCAGGAGACGGCAGATGTCAGAGGAGTGTTTGACAGCTGAGCAAGAGTTGAGAGTGGAAATGTGGAGCAGGTTGCCCCCTTTGAATGACTTCCGTGGGTACATGTTAGAGGTATGTCCTGAGGAAGTGTTGAAGGCGCCCGAGGATGGGCAGAGGAGGAAGGAGAAGAGGGAAAGGTAGCCAAGGAAGAGGAGGTGAGTGCCAGAGGGGTGTCGGAGGAAAGAGGCAACAGGCAACAGGGTGGCTGGAGAAGCAGCAGAGGCATCCGTAGAGATGGCAGAGGATGAAGGCACAGGAGCCAGAGAGGGGAAAGAAGGGACAGCAGGAGGTGAAAGGAAGTTGATAAGGTGCAGGAAGTATCTATCAAAAAGGAGGAGGTGTCATGATCTCTGCTTCCAAAAGGTCAGGGTTTTCCCAACTCCCTTGGAAGCAGATCCATAACCCAGGTTCCGAGGGCCAACCAGTCCCAATTGGGACCTTTTGGACCCAGTCCTGGCGCCAGTGGCACCAGGCTCATAAATATGCCCAGTCCCAGTGCTGGAAGCGCCGGGCTCATAATGCTTGGGTGGACTTACCTGCAGCAGACCATGCTGCTTACTTGCCTGCCAGCTGAGCCTCTGATCCTCTTCTGTTTGGAACTACTTTTCCTGTTGGGTGGGGCAGGAGCCACTCCCTAGATTCAGAACACTGGAACTCTTCTGGAAAGCAGGAACTCTTTTCTTTCCTAGGCGTGGCTGTGGAAGGAGACACCTAAGCACTACAGGAGGCTATTTAAACCACACCCGGTGGATGAATCTTGCTTTGCGTTATTCTGGATCCTCTGCAGCAGAACGCTCATCGTGTCTTCTGCATCGGATCCTGGGCCTAAGGGAAAAGGCTTACCATCCTGAATCCAGTCTTCAGCAACACCTATAAAGACAAGAAAGAACAGGTTAGCATTCCGGCATTTGAAAGACAAAGGCTTACCTACTCTTTGTGCGCTCCGGAGGTCTTCACACTGCATTCCGGCATCTGAAAGACAAAAGCTTACCAACTCTTCGCACGCTCCGGAGGCCTTCGGCGCTGCATCCTGCATCTGAAAGACAAAACAAGGTGCGTTTAAAGACATTGGGGAACTTTAATACTCACATGCCATTACTCCTTTCCACATCTAACCCAGTGGGTATTCCGGCACCCTGCAGCCGCTCCGAACTCGTACCTGCAAAATAAAAGACAGTTAGAGCGCATCGTGAAGCAGGCAACAAGCGCTTACTTACGTGCTTCCAGGCGCTTCTATTCATCACACGGACTCCATCTTCAATTCACTTCAGCCCGTCATCCGCCATCGCCGGAACCTGCAAAACAAGAGACATCATTACTAAAGACTTTACAGACAATAGAATTACTCGAAACTTACCGTTCGTGCAGTAAACGACGGACAGCAGTCCTCTGAAGTCAAGAGGCCTGCGCTACCGATCCAGTGAAGAAACTGGTTACAGCACCCTGCCCCGAGGCAGATGGAGAGCTCGGCATTCACTTACCTAAGGTGAGAGCGTTAACCTTTGGGGGTCTACAGGAGAGCAAAAAAGGAAAGAGATAGGGACACCCCAATAACCCCAGTTCATTAATCCCATATTTTCTATCTGCAGACATCTTACTCTTGAAGTCAGGCATACAGTGCACAGAGGTCCAGCCCAAAGAGCCAACCGGGTGCTACACATCACCTTTGAAGATACGGTAGTCGCCCAGTCAAGACCGGCGCCTCTGCGAGAATCAGGTGAGCGTTACAGAACGCAAAGCCTACCGCAAAACTCTCGCCCAGGCGCTATGGAAACCTCGGATACTGACCACCTAGCCCGGTTACTTGGGGAACTAAGGGCAGAAGTGCATGCAGCTCGTCAGGAAACGAATGCTCTAAGAAGGGAACTAATTATTTCCAAGGAGAGAACAGACGGTCTTGCTAGACAATTGCTACAGTCACAAGCCGGACAAACCCCGTTACCCGCATCAGGGGCAAATCTTCCTTCAACATCCTCTATGAATCCAGTGCAGATCAACCTACCTGGGAATGTACCTCTGGCTCCGCCCGAACGATTTTCTGGTGACCCAAAGAGGTTTGCAGTATTTATCAATCAGTGCCGGTTGCACTTCTTATGCCGGCCAGCAGCCTTTCCAACTGATCAAGCTAAAGTAGCTTTTGTACTTTCGTACCTTAGTGGCAATGCGGCAGACTGGTCGATCCCTCTAGTTAATCAAGATGATCCGGTTCTCCATGATTTTCAAGCCTTTCAGCTTAGTATGGAAAAACTGTTCGCAAGACATTCACAGGGGCAGGCCTTGGACAATGAGCTTCTTTCGTTGCGACAGGGTAATCAAGACCTTTTGGCTTATATTGCATCTTTCAATAGACTAATAGTGGAAACTCAATGGCCTGAGGACAAAAGGATTACGCTGTTTTATAGAGGTCTACGTGGAGAGCTCAAAGACGTTTTAGCCCAAGTAGTGAATCCCCCACAAGACTGTTCGGGTTATATAGACTTGGTCGTTCAAATAGATCATAGACTGCAGAACAGGAAGGCCGACCGTTCCAAGTTTGATGCTCGAGCATTTTCCAAACCGCCAACTCCTTCCAAAGGAGTAGACTCCGGGGAACCCATGCAAATAGGGGGTCTGAAAGGTCCTCTAACACAAAAGGAGCGGGAAAGGAGAAAACAGTTGCAATTATGCCTATATTGCAGAAACTCAGGGCACTTTCTTCGAGACTGTCCGGTGAAACCTGCCAAGAAGGCAGTAGGAGCTGCAGTTACCAAAGTTACAAACTCTGAGCAGGAAAACGACCTCGCCCGACAAGAATAGAGGTCCTCTTGCCGAGCGTGAAAACCAGTTCCGTGACCTCGCATTTCGTGATACCTATGGTCCTCATTAGCCCTGATAATCCGGATCAATTACATGCAATTGAAGCTTACGTCGACAGCGGTGCCATCGGCAATTATGTGGATCATGAAATGGTTTTGAGGATGAATCTAACTCTTTGTCCCAAGGCTGTAAAGGACGTCATTACTACAGTGGATGGTACGGAGATAGCCTCCGGGCCAGTAACGCATACCACTCAAGAGGTAACGCTAGTAAGTCAAGATGGACACCATGAGAAGATCGTGTTCGATGTGATCAAGGCCCCTCAGTTTCAGATTATTCTAGGAATACCTTGGTTAGAGAAACACAATCCTCTGATCGATTGGCGAGCAAGAACGGTCCAGTTTCCAGAATGTGTCTCTACTTGTCACCCTCCACCTGGTGTTGCACTGGCAGCAATTTCTTCAGAGACTCCCCAGTTACCTCCCGAATACCTTGAATACCAAGATGTTTTCCGGAAGGATCAGGCTAACACTCTACCTCCTCATAGGTCTTATGACTGCCAGATAGACCTGATACCTGGATCTACTCCTCCTTGTAGTAGAATTTATGCCCTCACCGAGCCTGAGAACCTTCACCTTCGACAATACCTGGATCAATACCTGGCGAATGGGTTTATTCGTCCTTCCAAGTCCCCTGCTTCTTCAGCTTTGTTCTTCGTTCCAAAAAAGGAAGGAGACCTTAGAACTTGTATCGATTATCGCTCCCTGAACCAGATCACCGTTAAGAATAGATATCCGTTACCTTTGATCCCTGAACTCCTGGACCAAGTCAGAAAGGCATGCATATATACAAAGCTGGATCTTAGAGGAGCTTACCACTTGGTACGAGTAAAAGAGGGCGATGAATGGAAGAGTGCCTTCCGCACCAAGTATGGGCTATTTGAATATCAGGTCATGCCCTTCGGACTTTGCAATGCCCCGGCCGCCTTTCAATATTTTATGAACGATGTCCTCAGAGAGCTCATAGATGTGTGTGTTGTTGTTTACATTAACGACATCCTCGTTTATTCTTCATCGGAATCTGAACATCGGAAACACGTGAAAATGGTCCTCGAAAGATTGCGTCAACACAAACTTTTCGCTAAGTTGGAAAAATGTGTTTTCAACGTGACTGAAGTTGAATTCTTGGGATTCATATTATCACCTGACGGAGTACGTATGGATTCAAAGAAGGTCGATGCAGTTCTCAAATGGCCATCACCATCCTCCGTAAAAGGTGTGCAAAGCATGTTAGGCTTCGCTAACTTTTACCGCAGGTTTATCCCCGAATTCTCTCGAATAGTCCAGCCCATCACCGCCTTGTTAAAGAAAAACAAACGTTTTGAATGGTCTACCGAGGCGGAACAAGCTTTCCAGGATTTGAAGACTAAATTTATCTCTGCACCAATCTTAAAACACCCTCGCCCCGAACTCCCCTACATCGTGGAAACTGATGCTTCAAGCCTTGCCATGGGGGCAGTTCTATCACAAAAGGACCCGGTAACCAATCAGTTGCATCCCGTGGCATTTTGGTCCCGCAAATTCTCGCCTCCTGAAATCAATTACACGATTACTGACAAGGAACTTCTGGCTATCAAGTCTGCCTTTAAGGCTTGGCGGCATTATCTGCTGGGGGCCCGACACACCGTTACTGTGATTACGGATCACCGAAACCTGCAATATTTGAAAACCGCAAAAGCCCAATCCTCTAGACAACTCCGTTGGGCATTATTCTTTGCCGAGTTTGACTTCATAATTACCTATCGACCTGGTTCAAAGAACGGTAAAGCTGATGCCCTTTCTCGGATGGGAGTGGAAGAACACTTGATCAACCCTAAACCTGTACCGATCATTCCCGAACAAAGAATTCTGGGTGTAATCGCCACAGAATCCATAGAGGAAGTTAAGGATAAAGCCAGGCAACTTGTAACTCCAGCAGACATACAGAATTGGCATCTGCAGGGAAAGGACTTTGCAGTAAAGGACAACTTATTGTATTTCCAAGAACGATTATACCTACCCAGCACAGATTTACAGAAAAAAGTAATCTCCTGTTATCACGATTCTTTAATGGAAGGTCATCCCGGTATGGCCAAGACCTCAGAAAAGATCAAGCGCTACTTCTGGTGGCCGTCTTGGAAAAAAGATATCAGAGATTTTATAATGTCCTGTGGAGTATGCGCCCAAAACAAGAGTCAAAAGGAAAGACCAGCAAGCCTCTTACGCCCTATTGACATCCCACCTTGCCCTTGGCATACGCTTTCTATGGACTTCATCACCGATCTACCTCCATGCTCCGGATACAATACGATTCTAGTAATCGTGGACTTATTCTCCAAGATGGCGCATTTCATTCCGCTCAAAGGCTTGCCAACAGCAGCAACTCTGGCCCGAGAATTTCTCGAAAATATCGTCCGACTACACGGTTTTCCTTCGGTTCTAATTTCGGATCGAGGTAGTCAATTCATTTCTCATTTTTGGCGAAGTTGCTGTCGGTCGGCTCAAATTGATGTGAGACTATCGACCAGTCACCACCCTCAGACCGACGGACAAACCGAGAGGACCAATCAAACTCTGGAACAGTATTTACGCTGCATGCTGCAACAAACTGAAAAAACTTGGAAAGACATCCTTTGGATAGCCGAATATGCCTACAATAACTCTGTCCATTCGGGAACTGGGAAAACACTGTTTTTTCTTTTGTACGGCAGTCACCCTCGAACCTCGGAGTTGGATCCCCTCCAAGATCTTGAAACACCAGCAGTAGACTACCTGCATTCTACAATCACCCAAGCCTTTAAGGAAGCTGTTTCTCACCTTCAAAGGGCTAAAGAACAATACAAGAAAGGAGCAGATCAACATCGGAAGGGAGCCCCTCAATATCAAGTAGGGGACCAAGTCTGGTTATCCACCAAATATCTACCTCTAAAAGGGCCACGCACATTCAACCCAAGATACCTTGGTCCCTATTCCATCACTACCATAGTAAACCCAGTAGCGGTCAAGTTGAACTTGCCCCCGCACATGAAGATACATCCGGTCTTCCACGTCTCTCTATTAAAACCCGTGCAACCTCAAACCCGACTAACTAAATCTCCAAAACCCATCCTAGTTGATGGAGAACTCGAGTTTGAAGTCAAAAGCATTCTGGACTCCAAGATCTCCAAATCTAAACTATTTTACCTAATTGACTGGAAAGGCTACGGCCCCCAAGAGAGATCCTGGGAACCTGCTGAATATGTCCACGCTCCTCGCCTAATCAAAAGATTTCACCGAACATTTCCTGACAAGCCAAAACCCCCGGAGAAGCCCGGTTTGGGAGGGGCCTTGAGGGGGGGTACTGTCATGATCTCTGCTTCCAAAAGGTCAGGGTTTTCCCAACTCCCTTGGAAGCAGATCCATAACCCAGGTTCCGAGGGCCAACCAGTCCCAATTGGGACCTTTTGGACCCAGTCCTGGTGCCAGTGGCACCAGGCTCATAAATATGCCCAGTCCCAGCGCTGGAAGCGCCGGGCTCATAATGCTTGGGTGGACTTACCTGCAGCAGACCATGCTGCTTAATTGCCTGCCAGCTGAGCCTCTGATCCTCTTCTGTTTGGAACTACTTTTCCTGTTGGGTGGGGCAGGAGCCACTCCCTAGATTCAGAACACTGGAACTCTTCTGGAAAGCAGGAACTCTTTTCTTACCTAGGCGTGGCTGTGGAAGGAGACACCTAAGCACTACAGGAGGCTATTTAAACCACACCCGGTGGATGAATCTTGCTTTGCGTTATTCTGCATCCTCTGCAGCAGAACGCTCATCGTGTCTTCTGCATCGGATCCTGGGCCTAAGGAAAAAGGCTTACCATCCTGAATCCAGTCTTCAGCAACACCTATAAAGACAAGAAAGAACAGGTTAGCATTCCGGCATTTGAAAGACAAAGGCTTACCTACTCTTTGTGCGCTCCGGAGGTCTTCACACTGCATTCCGGCATCTGAAAGACAAAAGCTTACCAACTCTTCGCACGCTCCGGAGGCCTTCGGCGCTGCATCCTGCATCTGAAAGACAAAACAAGGTGCGTTTAAAGACATTGGGGAACTTTAATACTCACGTGCCATTACTCCTTTCCACATCTAACCCAGTGGGTATTCCGGCACCCTGCAGCCGCTCTGAACTCGTACCTGCAAAATAAAAGACAGTTACAGCGCATCGTGAAGCAGGCAACAAGCGCTTACTTACGTGCTTCCAGGCGCTTCTATTCATCACACGGACTCCATCTTCAACTCACTTCAGCCCGTCATCCGCCATCGCCGGAACCTGCAAAACAAGAGACATCATTACTAAAGACTTTAAAGACAATAGAATTACTCGAAACTTACCGTTCGTGCAGTAAACGACGGACAGCAGTCCTCTGAAGTCAAGAGGCCTGCGCTACCGATCCAGTGAAGAAACTGGTTACAGCACCCTGCCCCGAGGCAGATGGAGAGCTCGGCATTCACTTACCTAAGGTGAGAGCGTTAACCTTTGGGGGTCTACAGGAGAGCAAAAAAGGAAAGAGATAGGGACACCCCAATAACCCCAGTTCATTAATCCCATATTTTCTATCTGCAGACATCTTACTCTTGAAGTCAGGCATACAGTGCACAGAGGTCCAGCCCAAAGAGCCAACCGGGTGCTACACATCACCTTTGAAGATACAGTAGTCGCCCAGTCAAGACCGGCGCCTCTGCGAGAATCAGGTGAGCGTTACAGGAGGTTGGCCTGTGGGCCTTGGACCAAGATGGTGCCATTTAGGTAAACATCAATGATGGTCTTGGAGGAGTGGAAGGGGGCCAGGAGGGCCTCCCATCAGATGCCACCATTCATGGGTGAAGAGGAAAAAGCAGAAAGAACAGAGACCACATGGAAGGTCCATAGGCGTGGAGAGTGAACGACAAAGAGGGTCTCGGTAAGGGTCTGTCTGGAGGAAGCACTGGTGTAGGTATCAGCGATAGGGAGGCCTGGGTTGGAGACCAGGAAATCCCTTTTGAACTTCTTCCTACCAGACTTAGTGAGAAGGATAGAATAGTTGATAGAAAAACAGTTAGAGAAGATAGAAGAGACAGAGAGCACCATAGAGGGTGCAGAGGGAAGACTGGGGGAAAGGGTGAGTGGGGGGGGCAATGGGACAGGCAAGAGGGGGGACACTTGATGGGGGGACATAGAAAGAGGAGGGTCACACAGCAGACAGAGCAATGACCGAAACTCAGATATAAAACGAAACCTATAAGTAAAGAATTGGCACAACAGGGATGCCGGCAATACAATGTAAGAAACACGAGAAACAAAAATGCCAATAGAAAAAAGAACAATCAACCAGGGAACCTAGAGGAAGGCATGAACAGCAGGGATGCAGACAATACAATGAAGCAAACAACCAGGAGAAACAAAAACGCCAAAGAGAGAATAATCAACCAGGAAACCTAGAAAAAAAGAATGAACAGCAGGGATGCAGGTAGTACGATGTAAGCAAGCAAGCAACCATGGATAGTAAACAACACAAAGGCTGACAAACTACCAAGGGAACCTAGAGGAAAAGAATGGAACAGCCATGGAGAACAAAATCACAAAAGTACACAAAAGGTCAGGTGAAAGGGGTTGGGAAGGGGGAAGGAGAGGGCCGACAGGGGATGCAGAGGGCACACGGGCAAGTGGAGAAGAAGGCCTAGAGTTGCAAGGGAGTGCGCGCAATCTTGGATTGCGAGGGAACGCACCTGGCCCAGGAAGCGAGGGAGCGCACTCCATCAAGGTGTAGTGGGGTAGTTATTGGCTAGAGAGCATGTTCAAGCTGCCCCCTGCCTTCCACAAAAGAAACAAAGTTCTAAGATAAGAAAGGACAGATTTCAAACTGCACTTTGAATTCTCCAGGAAAAATGTGGCTGTCGTAAAGAATAGTTATTTTGTGCCACACTAATAGGGATCAGATAAGGCATTAGCTTGCACAATTACTGTGTTTTAAAATAGAATAGATTAGGTGACAGAAAGCGTGTACACAAGATAGGGACTCACTACACAATTAGGGCTGAAAATTGTAGGTAGATAAGGTTGCTGTGTAGACATTGGGAGGTAAATAATGTGACAGGCATGCACGTGGAGTCGGTGGATAACAAAGCAATTGTGTTCTGCAGAGAATAAAATGTGACAGCAGTTGCCATTTTAAAACTGCACAAGCACAGCAGAGAATAAAGTTATGTATTTTTAAGAGGCCTCGCAGCTAAGCACGCTATTTGAAATAAATACATTTAATTCAGGCAAAATCTGCAGGGGCTGGATGGTAGCTGCCCAAGGAATTTCCCAAGGCCGGAGTGAAGGTTTACATAGCGGAACAAGATATCAGCAGCAAGTGTTCAACCATTAAGTTAAATTAATTACGACAACACAGCAGGCTATTTGAAGTCCATGGGACGAATGGAGCATCTCAGGAAATCCCTTAGTAGGTCACAGATTAATGTCTCAGCAGTTGGCTGGATGTGATAGAGAAGCGCAAATGCATCTAAAAAGACAAATAATTGCTGCGTCGGAAATATTAAACACAGTGAAAGCAGCATGACTCCTAACAATAGTTATTCTTAATGTGTCGAGGCAGCATGGGTGTCCAATGAGGCGGAGGACAAACTCTTTGAAGCTCTGAGACATCATGGCAGAGATAACATGAGTTATTTTATTTAATTAAGAACTGAAAGCGACATGCTTGGTCTTCTCCCCCATCCGCATCGATAATTCTTTATACCCCCAGCAGTCCAAGGACAGTGTCACACCATATTAACCGAGAAGCATTTGTCCTTTTCACTGCAGAAGTAATTTAGAGCTTACCAATAATATTCAAGCCCGATGGGGTCATACATTTTATGGGATGTTTTATGGGTGGGACCTTAGACAGAGAGTTAACTAATCAGTAGGGGGGGCATATAGATACTATATGTAGCTTAACAATTAGGACCAATGAGCAGTAGAGATAGGTTTTCAGAACTCAGTTATCTGATGGCATCAGAATGACTCATTTTTATTATATAAACTGCTGTTTTCTGTTCAAACGGTGGAGAATTTTAGACAGAGAGCTTGGCTGTTAATTTTGTTTTTCCCCCAGCTTTGCATATATCCAATAAAGCTGTGTTTCCTTGCATTTGCAAAGTACATCCCCTCTGTTTTGTCTCTTTATTGGCAAATACCAGGTAGAGGGTTGTGGTGTTTTCTGGGCCCCTGTGTTTCAAAGGATTGCGAGGGTACGCATGCTGCCTAGGATGTGAGGGAGCACACAATATCTAGAATTGCGAGGGAATGCACGCAGCCCAGGATGCAAGGAAGCACACAATATCTAGGATGCCGCGGGAACACACGCGGTCTAAGGTCGCGAGAGAGTGAACGCAATCTAAGATTGCAAGGGAGCCCACGCTGTCTAAGATAAGAGGAAGCATGCGCGGCCTAGGGTGCGAGGGAGCGCATGCAATCAGGGATTGCGAGGATGCAAAGTGAGCAGGGGTGGCAGGAGGCAGGGGGGAGCCAAGGACAGGTCATGTGATTTTCATGTGTCCCCTTTGCACAGGCTTAGGATTGTTTATGCGCCCACACTCTATTCACTTTAGTGTGTATTACCATTGTAGGCATTGCGGTGGGAAGTGGGCTCACTGTGACTGCATGGCCTGGACACATCACTTGTGCATTTGACATTTAATTGCTGTGTCACTTCCAGTTCATGCTCACACACCCACCAGCACTGTCTGCTTTTATGTCAGGCCCCACCTCTGCCACTCGGATGCAGTTGTGTCCGATGTCATGTTTTCGTCCCTGACAAGGACTTTGCCACCCCTACCACCTGTGCTACTTATGCTCAGGCTGTAATGCGCCCAGTCATTCTTCGTCGATATGCCCAGTCTATGATTCTGTGTGCTTCTGTCCTCAACAGGCATTCACTTTCTGTGCTTTGAGTCCTTTGCAATGACACATGGCGCAATATGCACATGCCACTTTGCATTGCATTCACATGTCACATGGACATGGGGTGTCCACAGTGTAAGTAGCACAATAGTGTGCTTTCCAGTTGAAGTGCTACAGATTCAGGTCTGCCGGGGAGTGACGGGATATAAACCGGTCATGGATTCAACGCCAGTGCTACCAGTTGATCGTGCTGGTTGTGGACATGTGGCAGGTCTGCTTCATGGTGGAGTCAGACCACAGAGGTTGAGGTAAATTGCAGCTACACATTGGACTGGTAGGGTGGCAGATTGTCAGGGGGTTGCCTGGGGTATTGGCAGAGGTGAGGGGGGCTGGTGGGTGGTGTCAGGACTTGAGACGTCTGCCTAGGGTATTGTCAGAGGTGAGGTGGGCTGGTGGGTGGTGTCGGGCTTTAAAGGGCTACATGGGGTATTGGCAGAGGTGAGCGCAGCTGGTGGGTGGATCAGGACATGAGGGTGCTGCCTGGGGATAGTTTGTGAGGAGAAGGGGGCTAGTGGGTGGTGTCAGGCCTTGAGGAGACTGCCTGCATTGGGGAAGGTGAGGAGGGGGGCTGTCGAGTGGTGTCAGGACTTAAGGGGGCTGCCTGGGATATTGGCAGAGGTGAGGGGGGATTGTGGGTGGTGTCAGTTCTTTAGGGGACTAAATGGGGTATTGGGGGAGCTGGAGGGGGCTGGTGGGTGGTGTCGGGACCTGAGGGGGCTGCCTGGAGATAGTGTCTGAGGTAAGCAGGACGGGTGGGTGGGTTTGAGGAGGCTGCCTGGGGTATTGGCAGAGGTGAGGGGTGCTGGTGGGTGGTGTCAGGACCTGATGGGGCTGCCTAGGGATAGAGTCAGTGGTGAGGGGGCTGGTGGGTGGTGTCAGGTCTTTAGGGGGATAAATGGGGTATTGGCAGAGGTGAGGGGGGTTGGTGGGTGGTGTCAGAACTTGAGGGGGCTGCCTGGGATATTGACAGAGGTGAGGGGGGATTGTGGGCGGTGTCAGTTCTTTAGGGGACTAAATGGGGTATTGGGGGAGCTGAGGGGGGCTGGTGGGTGGTGTCGGGACCTGAGGGGGCTGCCTGGGGATAGTGTCTGAGGTGAGTGGGACTGGTGGGTGGTTTTGAGGAGGCTGCCTGGGGTATTGGCAGAGGTGAGGGGTGCTGGTGGGTGGTGTCAGGATTTGATGGGGCTGCCTGGGGATAGCGTCAGTGGTGAGGGGGGCTGGTAGGTGATGTCAGGTCTTTAGGGGGCTACATGGGTTATTGGCAGAGGTGAGGGGGATAGTGGGTTGTGTCGGAACTTGAGGGGGCTGCCTGGGGTATTGACAGAGGTGAGGGGGGCACGTGGGTGGTGTCAAGACTTGGGAGGGCTGCCTGGGGATAGTGTCAGAGGTGAAGGGGGCTGATGAGTGGTGTCAGGACTTGAAGGTGCTGCCTGGAGATAGTGTTGGAGCTGAGTGGCACTGGCAGGTGGTGTCAGGTCTTGAGGGGGGTGCCTGGGGTATTGGCGGAGGTGAGGGGGCTGGTGGGTGGTGTCAGGACTTGAGGAGGCTGCTATGACTTACGGTTATATGACAGCATTTTGGGTGCCTTGGGAGTCGGGGGGGGAGGGGATGGTTTGCAGTTTCGCCAGGGTGCAGCCGTTACTTATGAGGAACAGCATGCCGTTTCGCAGGGGTGCAGCCGTGATTTATGGGGGATCGCGTGCACTTTCGCAGGGGTGCAGTTGTTACCTATGGGGGACCGCACGCAGTTTCGCAGGGGTGCAGCCGTTATTTACGGGGTACCGCACGTGCTTGTGCAGGGGTGCAGCCGTGACTTACGGGGGATCAGGCGCACTTTCGCAGGGGTGCAGCCATTGCTTACAGGTGACATTGCGCAGTTTTGCTGAGGTACAGCCATTGCTTATGGGGGACCTCATGCAGTTTCGCAAGGGTGGAGCCGTTACTTATGGAGGACCTTGAGCAGTTTCAATGGGGTGCAGCCTTGACTTATGGGTTGCCGTGCGTCCTGTCACAGGGGTGCAGTCCGTTGCTTATTGACAAGAGTGCACAGTTTTGTTGGGGTGAAGCCATTATTTATGGGGGTTCGCTCGTAGTGTGGCTGGCGTGCAGACCAGATTTATGGGGGACCGCACGCAATTTCACAAGGGGTGCTGTATTGTAGGCCACAGGTGGATGCGAAGGTTTGCGAATAGGTCGGTCTTTCTCAATGGTTTTGGTTTGCTTGGGGGTGTGTTGTGGGTTTTCCTAACACAGCTCGGTTGCTTTGCGGGTCGGCTTACACTTTTGATTCCATAAATACGTGATTCACGCAGAGAGACATTTGCGCACAATGTTATTGAAAGCGCAGAGTGCTTTGCAGGGTAAATACGCTTATTCTATAAATCAAGCTCCAAGTTGCGAGCGTAGAGGTGTAGGGCATTGCGTCTTTGTAGAGATGAATTTGGATGCTGCATTAAATGCTTATTCTGAATTGACTGCTTTTCTATGAGAGTATTCTTTTCTGTGCTACGGCTTTCTACCTTGGACCTCTACTCATATGGTCTTTACACATTTTCCCTGTGTTCCACAAGTATCCCTCATACACTAGTCGCTATTAGAATATGCTTTCACGCACGGCGTTCACTGGTCACTATCACAAATGTTTGATTGTATTTTCATTCGCCAATACTCAATAGTTTTCTATTACTGGGCTCCGTTTCTCCATTATGTACAGTTATGATTCAGATATGCCATTAATGAACATCTTTAATTACATTTTTAGTCCGTCAGTTCTTTTCACTGTGACACATCAACATTGTGATACAGTGTTATTTCTTCTGTTTATCGTGAATTCCTTTGTAAGAAGGTTTTGTGAGCACATTGTTTTTTTAGGCATAAAAGTGGGATGCTGAGCGCAGCGGGAGGTCCCTAAAAAGGACTTCCATTAATTGTGTGCCTAAAGAAACAACAAGAGAAACACGCTAGATAGGACACGACATGAAATAACCTTAAGGGGTCACATTAATGATATGAAGAGGCAGCAAACTGACCAACCTGAACAACCATTAAGTTAACTTAGGAGTAATTCTTGGCAATTAGGAGGGCGATACTTTTGATATAACTAGGTATTTATCTAGTTAGCATACATTTGTATTGATTATCAGGAAACATCTTGTAAGGCCAGTGACATATTTAACACCCTTATTTATGTTTGTATTATAGTGATTAAATAGGTTTGCACATATTTCATGGGTGAGCGCAATTATTAGAACTAACGTTTGTTGTATGTTTACATTGTTTTTTTACTCTGTTATTTCTTGCGTGGCCAGAGGTCTTTTTACTGTGTTTATTGATTTAGTCATAGAACATTTTTGGATGGACAACTCTCGCCATTGTCTTAGGTTTGAAATTCACTTTGTTTACCATAAATGAATTTGAATATTTTGTTGTTTTTCCTTCAAATATCAGACATTCCAACATTCTTAAGCCCCTGAGAAGGAGATTACCCCATAGAAATCGGGGGAAGGTAATTTTCCCATAAGATTACATTTGGCAATATAGTTATTTTAGGCGAGTGACAGTAAAAAAAATAGCGCTATTTTTAGTTGAACAATCGGGAGTCTCCTGCCTAATCAGGGGTGTTGCCATTGTAGACAAATTCTCCTTTAACTTTTGCCATAAATTGATTTTGTTTTTTTTTTGGCCATTCTTCAAGGTAACTATCATATAAACAGCAAGCATTTCCGCATAAAAAGACTGCGTTTGATGTACAGATATCTAAAATCCAACACTTTGCTCTTCTTTACCTAATTGGTTAGACAAAAATAGTTCTGTTTGATGCAACGTAATCGATTTTGTCATGTTGTTTAAATAACATATGCTGTTATTTTTCAGACCAGATGCTTCTGTGTTTTTCGATATTTAGTTCAGTCGTGGATGTTTTGGTATTTAAGGGATGGATCATGTGTCAGTTTCACTCTTCATGTAATAAGGTGCTTGCACATACCGTTTCCATTATTCCAGTGCAAGTTTCAGATCAGGGAGAGCCTCACCAATTGCATTGACTGCGCCTGGTTCATGTAAGCCGACAATCAAAACCATAGTTTGCATGACTCTACTGGAAGCTTTGTGCAGCTCCTTCAGTGCGGTGTGCAGAAAGAGGAGAACCTCCAAGAAGTGGCGGGCTGAAATGCAAGAACTGTGTGGTTGTAGCAGTAGTTGCACATTGAACAAAGCATCGTGGCCATGGACTCAAGTGGAGGAAAGACTATTGTGATGTGTCCTCGGCCATCAGAATGGCCGCAGTTTGTTTATGAGCTATTGGACACCTGCAGCATATAGGTGCGTAATTCTACCACTCTACTATCCACTTGATGGCTAACATAAAGGTGAGGCCTTTACTTATATCCTTGGCTCATTAGGTACTTTGAGGTTACATGTACCTTATTAGGAGTTTATACACTAATTCTTGCCTTTTTATCTTTCTCCTCTTCTTCTTTTTTCCATTCTCTCCCACAGATGTTGATCTAACACATCTAGATTATCCTTTTTAATGGCCCACTGTCCAATTCTAATGATCTGGCATCTATTGTATCCGGAATGAATGAGGTGAATTGTCTAGCTCATGGTGCATCTCATGTAGAACTTCCTTGAGATATATAGCATAGCGAATTGTTGTTATCTCTGATCAGATACTCATGACAGTTAGTTGCTATTATTTTCTGAAACTTTAAAGAATTTGTACCCCTGATGAAGAGATTGCTATCTCGAAACACGCTGGGTTTTATAATACATCACATGGATCTGTGACAATCCCATAGAAGGCTGCAGTGTTCAGTTGCTTCCTGTCGCTGGCACTTAAGCAGATTTCTAGGGCAGATAACTAGGGATTTTATTATTATTATTACTATTTTAGTATTTAATGAGCGCAGGCCTAGCTTAGAGAAGCAACGGAGCACTTTACAGAGGTATTCACCAATACAGATACATAACAGAGTGCTTTACAGAGGTGTACAACATTGCAGATGCATAACGGAGCGCTTTTCAGTGGTAACAACAGAACAGATATACAGCGGGTGGTAGCATACACAGGGGGACAGAGGGTTACAGCTGTACCCTAGTGGCGGGGAGGAGAGGGGCGACGTGATGGCCTAGGTGATGAGGAGGAGAGACTCCTTGAAGAGGTGGGTCCCGTGTCATTTTCTGCATTGTGGGAGAGTGGGGGGGGGAGTCTGATGCAGACGGGGAGGAGGTTCCATAGTCGTGGGGCGTATGCAGAGAAGGCGTGTTTTCTGGTCTTTTCCTTTTTGCAGTAGCGGATTTCAAGTCTGCAGGTGCCCTGGCTTCCGGTGGTGATTTTGACCTCAGCCCTCTGTGGGCCGATCTATAGGGCTAACTACCGGCATATTAACCTCAACCCCAATAACCTGACAAATCCCTAGCGGGTGGTGTGTTTTTTTTTGGCCTAATAGGCAAAATAGTCAGGAGGCCCCACCGGGCGCAGTATCTGTGCAAGTAGAGGTAGGCGCTCTCTCATAGACCTCTGTGTAAGAAGAGAGTGGGGTATTGAGTTTCTATATCCCTGGGAGCGCTGCCCGCCTGCCCCTCAGCCAAGATGTGCTTGCCTCTCAGAAAGCCCAGCACAGAGCTTATGAGAAATCCAGGGGGTTCCCCGGCAGCCATGCTCCCCAACCTGGATATTCCCAGAGTCAATATCAAGCAACATGGCGTCCTGGAGACACGACCGTGCTACATGCACATTACCACACACCATCACTGCCCACATCAGCGCCAGGTGTCACTGATTCGCTACTTTAAGAAAAACATACTTGCTCTCCACCCATCATCCCATGAATCCACTCCCCCACCTCTCTCATAGGACACAAAGC
Source organism: Ambystoma mexicanum (assembly GCF_040938575.1). Classification (NCBI taxonomy): domain Eukaryota; kingdom Metazoa; phylum Chordata; class Amphibia; order Caudata; family Ambystomatidae; genus Ambystoma; species Ambystoma mexicanum. The sequence goes on along the minus strand of NC_090935.1, from coordinate 470,431,651 downwards.
GCCAAGAGGGTATGATACAGCACTATATAAGATCCCATAACATAAGGCAATAGCATGCAGCTGTCTGGGACCCGTGCCAGCCCTGGGCCCCTGTGGACATCCTTTTCGCATAAAACCCGACCCTGCTGCGAATGTGTGGGGGGAGAGGGGTTGCCTAAAGGGCACTTTGTGTCAGGCAATAAACATATTTGCACACGCACAGCAGGCGGTCTTAAGTGCATAGAACCCCCTTCCCTGCCTCTTTGCACGTGTTCTCTCTGGTGATTTGTGGCTAATCGGCTTCCTTGCCAGAACCTGCAGCGAGGCATTTGCATAGCCATAAATCGCATGGGAATCCGGCCTGGGTCTCCTATTCTCTCGGCGATCACCCCAGCTGAATGTCCCCGCCATTCAGCTCTTGCACTGCCATGATTCATTTGGTGGCCAGTCTTTCGACTTCAGCACATGTGACGAGCGTGCACGGTTCTTTTGTCCTCAGAAGTATATTTTCAGTGCATTTATCTTTAGCCATCTGGGCAATCGGTAAAGGGGTTTGGGGACTAGTGAGAACTTCCCAGAGAAATGCTGTCAACCTTTCTAGCCGGCTCAGCAGAATCTCAAAAGGGGATGTGGTCAAATGCTTTGCAAAATGCATAACGCACCTGTTTCCCCTGTAGGGACGTTTCCTGCACATTTCCCAGCTAGGATGCATACTAGCACCCGCTGGAAAAGATGCCAGCCGTAAAAGTGCGCCTGTCTGTGAAGGAACGCCTGCTTTCCCCACCTTCCCGCCACCCTCGGTGTAAGCTTCAGGCCTAATGCTGCTTGGTGGTTTAGGTTTGTGTTTCTTGCAACTACTGCCAATTTTAATGTACTTCAATGAACTCAACAAAAGCATATGTCCCTCTTGACCAATCAGAACGCTGCGGAAAATATAGTATACACACACACAGGCACCGCAGTCAGGAAAAGGGTCCTCATGATCCACGAATTGATTAAAAGCAATTGTGAGCAAAATGAAAGCCTTTATCCCATAAAATGAAAATTGCTGTATATTTAACTTTATAGACTATTTTATTTATTTTTATTTTATTGGGCATTTGTAAGGCGCATATACATCAAGAAAATTGTGTTTCAAAGCGCCACAGGACAAAGGGAAGTGAACAAGGGAAACAGGAAGACAATAGAATATGCAAAATACAAAAAGTGGTCCTACTAGGCTTTGTGAACATTGGGATGTGCAAGTGCAGAGAGAGAGAAGGAACAGGGGAACAGGGGAACGGGTAAGCGCTAGAGAATCCGCAGAGGGTTAAAGTGCCAGGGAGACCATTGCAAGACAACAGATAAGTGCAAGAGTTGGTTGTGAAGGCAAACATGAAAGTGCCAGGCAGTGATCAATAGATGGAAGGGCGGGTCACCAGCCCATACAATAAGTGCAGGCCTGTGGGTCAGCACAAGCCAAATGGTGCCCGGAGGCAAGTGGGTAAAGGCTGCGTGCGATTCGGCTGAAGGCTGGGACCCAGAAAACACATAAGGGCCCTGGCCTCCAGTCACAGCTACTGTGGGGTTTAGCACAGGAGGGAGAGAGAGGGAAGAAGAGAAGAGGAAACTCTTGAGGGGTTTGTGGAACTTGAGGAGATCCGACTGAAGCCAGAGAGAAAGAGGGAGGCTAGCTGTTCCAGAGGAGGGAGCCAGCTGAGGAAAGGGAATGGCTGTTCTCTGCTTAGAGAAGCGCTTGACAATACTCATGCTTTTTAATATGGGAAATCACATAGAGAACAAACACATTTTAACCCTTTCCTTAAAGCTTGTGCAACTTGCTAATTAAACTCTCATACATAGAGTTCAAACCTATAAGTATTCAAGGTTGTCATCAGGGGCATTGAATTTCCCAAGGAGATGTGTGGCGGCCAATCAGTGTGCACAAACCTCTGAGAGAAATGTGTGCGTTTTCCAGACTGCTAGAGGGAAGGACAGGGTGGATCCACAATAAGGCGCACATCTAGAGTGTTGCGTTAAGACCAGCGCAGGAAATGGGCCAGAGCAAGATGGAGCAGCGCTGCGGCAAAAGACGTCTTCCCGGAGCCCTGTCGGAGCGCTGCTCTGTCCCCCAGGCCCAGGAGCTAACAGAAAGACAATCCCAGATTCTCTGATTCCACGTGCAGACCTGCTTTCAGAAGACTCGGAACAGAGCACTGCTTAGTCTTCTGAAAGCAGTCTGCTCATTGAAGAGCGGGTGACTCACTCGTGTGATAACTCTGAGTGCTGACCTATCCCCAGGGCCAGGGGATAGCCAGAACAGTACCAGCCAAGCCACGCCCCTCGGTCCCGCTCCCTGCCCCCACAGCCCCGCCCCTCCAAGGAGGAGAGGGTTCCTCCGGTACATTATTTTACATTTCCAGCACTGGTTAAGACCACAATACTACTGCCAATGATGGCTTCCGCGTCCGTCACCAGAGTGTCAGAGAATGGCCGGATCATTACCCTCGCACATCGGCAGTGGAACATCTGTGTATGTTACGATGGCAGAGCCATGATCAATGCCAACACCCGCATGTAAAAAAAACGGCCCCCAGCTAGTGTGTGGTCCTCTTGCTGCGTTCCCGTCGTTTCCTGCATGCTGGTGATCAATGCCTTAAGTGGCACCACAAAATTAGCCGGGGCTCATCAAGGGGGCGTGGCCTAATCGCAGGGGTCCTGCTGGCCCATTAGGCCACGCCCCCAGACGAGCTGCGGCTCAATGGGCTGCTGGCACCCAGGCCAGGTAACCTTTTGTAGAGATCAGCACCTTCTCCACATAGGGGAGAGGTGCTGATCTCTGCATTTATATTTTAATGGCCTGCCTGGCAGGGGTTAGCGCCTCGCCTATTCAGCCTTAATGATGGCACTGGCCCTCGCCAGCTGGGGAGGGGAGCGTCACCATTGAGGCCGAACGGGTGAGGCCACTGGAAGCGGAGGGCTTTTTCATGAATACTGAAACTTCTGCGAATGCACGGGAGCTTCAGGATTTAGGAAACAAGGCCTCAGCTTCCAGCACCCTCACGTTTTCTCCATAATGGTGGCGCCGGTCCACGGGCATCTCTTGCTTAAAGGAATGCCTCGCAGGAGCGGCGACCACCATTATGGCTGAAAGTCATTTTTTTCCGAAGCATGAAACTCTCACACATGAGCAAGAGCTTCAGGCTATAGAAAAAAGCATTTTTGTGTAGTGGCCAGGGCTGTCAGGGGAGATTAGGGAGATTAGTGGACCACGGCAAGGCCCCGCCTCAAAACGAGATTTCGGAGCCCGCTGGGGCCCAGCTCCTGCAGGCCCTGGCCCACTTAAAGCCCTGCTGGTGATGCCTCTGCATTGCATCGCATCTGTGTCTCCTTTAAAATAAAAGGAAATTAGTTTTGGGCTGTTGTGTACCTTTTACATCTTTGCACCTCTCTTGCATTGCATCTGTGCCTCTCTTACATCTCATCTGTGCCTCTTCAAAAAAAGGAAATTCAATTTTGGTTGTGTGTACCTTTTACGTCTGTGCACCTATCTTGCATTGATTGCATCTGTGCCTCTTTTGTAAAAAAAGGAAATTCATTGTTGGCTGTGTGTACTTTTTCATTTTTAATGTGGATATAAACATAAAATCGTAGGTTCTGAATTCTCTTTGTGGCTGCTGATTCAAAACAGTAGTCGCAAAGCCGTACACTGACAGTAGGTGTAACCTATGAAAGTCGGAAAATCAATCTAGGTTATGCTTGCATGCCACAAGGGGCCTCTTGGCACTAGATTTGCAAATAGTGTAGCACAGTGTTGGCTTGCAGGATTTCAGGTGGACCCCTGCGCTGTCTTTTGTTATGGAAGCTGAGAGCACCCGGCCTGGGCAGAGAGAGGCGGCCTCACATTCACGACTTCTTAGCCTTTAAATGGAGTCCATTGGAATTTTAGCCGTCATCTGGTATGTGACGGAGCAGACAACTCCACGTGAGCTGACGATCTTCATTTTAAAAAGTCCTTTGGTAAAGAATGGCCATGTTGAAGAGAAGGCATGTATCAACACGCAGCATATGTTGCAGACAATTCTTTTCCAAAATCTCCGCTGTGTAACATTACTTTTTCACGGTATCAGAAGTGTATGATTTGGAGCATGAAGCTGCACCTCCTGTTTTGCTCCCTGGCCATAATTATGGCGCCAATTCTTTCAGAGCTGCACTTTTTCTTCTTGGCTTCCTGAATAGTGGAATGAACTATCACTTGTGGGGAAGGTGTGTTCGCTTTGATATCACTTGAAGTGGTTCCTGTTTAACCAAGAGCCGAGATATGATGGGTCATTAAGAGCTTGCCGGTCCGGAAACAACGGTACCGGGAAGCTTGCTGGTACCGTTGTTTCCGCACTGGCAAACTACAAGTCTGCGAGCGGGTGCCTTTCCGCCCGCCAGGTCTGACCTGGTGGGCGGAACGGCACCCGCTCGCAGACCTTGACGGATACACCGGCACCATTGATGAATGGTGCCGGTGCATCCGTCCTCCCCATTCCCATTGAGTCCAATGGGACTCAAATGAGAATGGGGAGTAATAATTTCCGGCACCTGGCAATGGGCAATTACCGGGACCGCTGGAGCCATAATGCCCCGGTAAATCAAAAAAAAATGACTCCGGCAGCAGACGTGCCGTTTTTACCGGCACAGCTACCGCTGGACTCATAATGAGGCCCAGGCCTGGAGAGGTGCGTTGCCCTGGGCTCGGAAATAGTTAAGGGGATAAGACAAGTCCAGGTCACAGATGAACGACTTTGATTTAAGGTTCTCCAGAGTTGTATTTTACTACAATGTGTTCTCCCTTCAGCCAGAATATTGTCTTGTAGAACCTACATATTATGGGGAAGTAAATTGAAGGTCCGTGTGTAGCCTATACAGAGGAGAATATGCTAATGCAAAGAGAGGGGCTGGAAGGCAGGGAGTTTAGGTAGTCATTTATAATTGAGTATGTTCAAGAATTATATTCTCAGCGCATGGCGTTTGAATGTCAAGGTGTGCAAAATGCTCATACTTCTATTGAAAGTTAACTTGACTGAGGCAAGTGATGTCAGCTTGGTAGTTGCATCATGCTGTGGTTTCACATAGCCCATACAAATTAGGGGAGGAGAAGAACGTTGGAATCCAAATGGACATCACTGATAAAGAGGAGGAAGGATGCAAGCCCTAGATTCAGCCAACAAACAACTGAGGAAAGCAATGTTCTCATACTGCACCAATGGCACGAAACAAGCTCTCCTTATGTCATTGGGTTTTACAAGGAATCCCTGATTGCTCTCACTACTACTGTGGACTATTACATTAAGCTCACGTTCTCTCACCACGCTCATCATCTCAAGCTACGCATGGCCCTCCAGTTTACACTTGCCCCCCATGGCTCCACTCTTTCTCCTGCTCACTCTCAACTGATGAATTTGTGGGCTAATTCTCATTCACAATGTCTAAGACATGGTACACCCGGTCTATCCACCTCTCTCTAACCATTCCTCCTTCCTTCTCTCCACCACTCACCCTCACACCTTGGTGGATCTAGCACCTATCCTGTGGGCTGCACAGAGCTCTTCCAATACGTATTCTACAACAATTAGATTACTGCACTCCACTGTCTTCTGTTATTGATCCACAGTCTCCTTGATCAGTCTGCCACCTTGGACATACATGGTCATGCCTCACTACTTCAGACACGCTCACATCCTGACTTTCAAGACACCTTCCTCAGGTGGCCTCCTGCCTGACTGATGACTCCGTTTTTATTTCCTGACACAGTGGGATCTCCTTCACCACCCAAATTCTGGTAGCCGTCCATCAAGTGTCTATTCTTGGTCTTCCCCTCTTTACATATACTCTCTCAGAAAACTCATCTCTTGCTCGAATATTTTTCTGCTTCCCTTCCTTTATCCCAGAACTTTCCTCTTGCATCACAAACTGCCTATTTTCTATCCTTCCCTGGATGGCACTGCTTTGCTTGATCTTTGACTCGCTAAAACTGAAGTAATCTATCACCCAGCCTTCAATGCCCCAACCCTTCTCTATTCTCAGATATATTTTCCTTCTGAACTCCTTAACCTATCTGCCAAGGCTTCTAATCTGGGATTCGGCACTTCATAATCCCCACTGCTGTGGCTTCTAGGTTTATCCTCCTGAACTACTGAAAGAAATCTGCACCACAGTGGTCCTCGGCAGGCGGGTACTGGTCCAGCTTCCTCCTAGGACTACTGCATTGCTCCTCTCAAGAAAGTAAAAACCTTTACTACCAATGCCCACTTTAAACTCCCACGATCCTCCCAAACTACACCACCTTCAAAATTAGTAGCTATCCATGCAAAACCATTCCCTATTCAAATTCCTCCATCGTGCATTAAATTATTCCAAAAGCTAACCTTACTCTCCCATCACCAGGCCAACTTTATTTTCCATTTCTCAACCCCTCTTTTTCTATGTGGCCAAGTGCTGCACGACCTAACCCTGGCCCATAAGCACTGGGCTGCCGCCTGCCTTCCCTCCTTCACTATCCTCGCTCCCCTCTCACTGGAACTCACTACCCACATACATTATGAACATTCTAAAAGAGGCGTATTCCAAGTTCTCCCTTATGAACCACCTCTTATCCCCAGGGGGAACCCCAGGGATTTATAGTGCTGCCATTCCGCCCCACACCTCCAATGATCCCCAACCACTGTCACTACTAGATTACACGTATGTATACATCTTCAGACATCGAAGATACATGTTTATGTCTGTTATATGTTGCCTCAATTATAACTCCTTGTCCACCACGAGCAGGTTTAAAGTATCAACTATTATTTTATGACTTTGGAAAGATTTGGAAAGCAGCCAGCAACCGACCCCTGCTGTCAAAATGCTATTTGTAGAGTTATTTCTTTTTGAAATACTTTTCATTTTTAATAAGTAAATCCAAAAAGTATGGCTATGCAATCATCTCCTACTATGCATTTGATTGACTGCACATCGAGACCATATTGAACAATCATAGTGATATAATCATTTAAGTTAAAATAAGTATTTATAAAAATGAAATATTGTTCAATTTATGGTTAAACTAAATTTACATTTTAGTGTATTTTTCTCCTTCTTTCAGTATTTTCCTATTGCTTGATTAAAATATCAACCGCAGTCAGACACTGCTGCTATGTCGAAAAGCACTGCACCGTGATGGTTGCCAAGAGCGCCTAGCGCGCGCTAGAACAGGAATAATCTGGTCAAATCTGATACTTTAGAGAAACACATGTTCATCTTTTAGAAGACTTTCTTCAGAGGTGTAGCCTCTGGAGGGAACGTAAGACTCGTTCAGAGGCGCAGATTCAGCACTTTTGAAACATTTCGACTGCAGCTGCGCGCTGCAGTGAACTATCGCTGACGTTTTCTTTGGGATAAAGGTTGATTTAATTTTGGGGTTGTCAAAAAAAGAAACATTTGATACCATTGTTGTATTATTTATATATTGGCAACAAGATCTGACGTTTGACATGAGACCACGTGATAAAAGATAAACAAATCACATTCCTGGTGGCACCTCATAGGAATATAAAGCATGTTACGCTCTGGATTCCATTACTTTTATTTAAATGTGTTCTACATTTTCTGTGTGAGGGGTTATTTTTGGAAATAATTCAGCATTGCGGAAAAAAAAATTCTCATTAACACCCATTATACTGCCTACTGGAAAGTATATATATAAAATGAAGCACATGCTTCACATACCATCATCATAGAAAGGGGACTACTGCCAGTCCACGGGTGTCCATGATTAAGTCCTTTAGGTCATGTTGCTCATTTATTTACCTATAGTGGGAGTATATTGGATTTTGGTAAAATGGGAGCATCCTAAAATTGCCAAAATGAACTCTACAACTTGTGAATTAATTGGGGTTGTCAAACAGGAGTATGTTAGGGTTGTTAAACAGTATGGGGTCCATGTTCAGCCCTCCTTACCTGAAATTCAGTAAGTTTCAGCTGTTCCCTTCCTCTCTGTCATACAAATACTCCAGCATTTGCTCCCGCATGCATTCTCCTATGGAGCCTGCCTGCTTGGTGCAAAAAGCAGGCGGGACTCCATATGGATCCATTGTAAATGCCGGCTACGATGCAAGCATGTTTTCAATTACAAATGCACGTTGTCCGACATGATTGCATGTCATCAGCGTTTACTCACTTTGCACTGCGAAGTGCAAATATGAAGGGAAAAAGGCTGAGTACACGCTTGGACGCTACCTTTTGCTCTCAACATTTGCAACCAACAGTGAAAATTTGGTGGCGGAGAGCCATTTACGTTGCAGTGCAAGAAAAATGTCTCTCCGCCGCCAAGTTACTCATTTTTAGAAAATTTGATTCTTTTCATGTGTGTGCTGGTTGTTACCCTGGTGACTAAATTGGAGCAGACTGTGGTTGTCATACTGGGGTGTATTGGGGATGTCATAATGGGAGTGTGCCGAGTTTTTCAAACTGGGAATACATGTGATCAATGCTCAAACAGTCTCATTGCCTCTTTCCGCCCCGAGACAGATCTCCTTAAATTCTGAAAAACCCTCAAGACTTTCCTCTTCTCCTCTGCCTTCTCTCTACCTCTCCCCTGCTAACTTCAGCTCCCTACCTGCTACCTACTACTTCTGCTCATCTGATCCATTCCCCTTATATCAATGTCCACTTGTGTTCATTCTAGCAAGAAATGTTCTCTAGAATGGCTGTTGAGTTGTTACGTGCCTCCATCTCTCTCCCCCCTTCCCACCTACCCTCACTAGCATTACTGTCAGTTTGTTATAATTGTTCTACCCCACTCCCTGCTTTTCCCCACTATCTGTTAACGCACTTGAATTAGCACTTGAATTAGCAGAGATGTCATCAGGCCTAGTATGTTTATTATTATTGTATATCATTCGGAATTCTTCAAGGCATTATGAATGATTGTATCTCATGTTCCACAGCCCCTCTCCCTCCCACCCCCCTTGAGCACTTTGAAGCACTCCTTTTGTGTCCAAGCGCTTTATAAATAAACAATGCAAATACCAATATCAATAGACTGGAATTGTTAAAATTGGGACCCTGAGACTAGAAATAGAATGGTATTAGAGCGTACACTAAGCTGTTAGTATGGGATTAGGCAATCTGGGAATATAGTGTGGTGTTTCAAACTGGCAGCAAACAGAGAGTATAATGAAATCTTTCAGTGGGAGCACACCAGATCATTCAACATTTAAGTAGCTGCATGTTGGAATTGTGTTAAAAGGGTATATATTGGTATTGTGTAACCTAGACATATTGGGGTACGGTGCACGATAGAGCACTACAGGAGTTCGCAAACTAGGAAACCGGATTTGCAAAACTATGAATATATTGGCATGTTGCAAACTGGTAATATACAGGCATTGTCAAGGTGGGTGTGTTCTCACACTGTACAAACTGATATTATATTGCAATGGTCAACATTAAAATGGACTGGGGTTATCAAACTGGGACAAAGAAATATATGGGGGTTGTAAAACTGGGATATAATGGAATCAACATCCTGGGGTCGAACAATTGGGAAATATAGGGACTGTAGAGGTGCATGCATTCCCGATGGTGGTATTTCTGGAACAGCGGGACGTTTAAATAGTGAAGAGGATTAGGTTAGGGCTCGTTGCAATCACAACCAACCTGAATATATTGTAATTCTTCTAATTTTTATAGAAATGCAATCTAACAAAAATGTGACCTTTCTTTCTTCATTATGCAAATTAATTGATATGAAAGAACATTGGCAAATGTAAAACAATGACATAAGTGACAAGCTAGCTAACGCAGAACAGTATCTTCATATTAAAATAACGTTTTACATATTATCACAATTAGAGTACAACCATTGGTATGCAAGATTGATATCGGGGGTAAAACAAAGAGCAAGGAAGCATAGCATTGACATAGCATTTTGACTGGTCTTAGATCCTCTCCTGAACATTTTCCATCTGAAAACCATATAGTGCTGCATGCATTTCAGTCGTTCGGCCCTTGTATACAGCATTCTATTTTCCCTGATCCAAATGCCTTCCCCGATAGAACATCTGATCCCGCCTCCTTGAGACTCAATGGGTTTGTGGTTGAAAGATCAACTGGAGTGGATGCCCCATTGGTATACCTGTGAACGTAACAGCTGGCTCCTGACATATCGTATTAGTGTTGATCACCCTGTCCTCACCTGCTTGTATGGTGCCGGATCGAGGGGGAGTACGACTATCGAGGATGAGGCATGCAGGAACGGTTGACCTGATCACAGAATCCCATGTTCAGCATTACTACCTCCGCTTCTGGCATAGCCACCCTCAACACCCTGAAGCAAAATATTAGAAACTAAGCAGTCGATAAACAATAATAATACCCATGTCCCGTCGATGTCGTCGACTGTCGATCCTGGCATTGTGGTTCAGTACTCATTCCTGGCGCTTTTGCAAAGGAGCTTTGTGATCTTGAACGTTTTGTGTCCAAGCATTATTTGCATATTTCATCATGACACTGTATGGGCTGGTAGAACGTTTGTTCACAGTGCTTATATCCTTTCACATGTCCCTATTTCGGCTGAGAATGTTTTGGCCACTTTTGCCATTTTTGAGCTCCTGACACCCATCAGGGGCCCCCATCCTTCTCCTTGCATGCATGCCGCCTCACTGGTTCTGCAACTTGAAAGAAGATTAAGTGCATGTTGTTGAGGGACAAACAAATATGTCATCTATAGCGAATGCCCCTCCCCTGACTCAAAACTGCCCAGGTGAGAAACGTTTTTCACTGAGGCAACCATCCCGCCCATATCCCAAGCAGGTGCAGCAAATGATGAGCACAATGTAAGTCAAAGATGGCGAGGATGACCAGACAGATGATAGAACCATAGACAAGCATCCATTAGACATGAAGCACATGTGCACTGAACACGAAAAAAATGCACACGGACTAATATGCATTTATACATGAAGAATATTAACCTTTGCAACCATGAAAACATGAATAATATAACATAAGCAATACATAAGCTGAATGCAACACAAACGACATTGGAGTATAGCTCACTAGCATAGAAACGCAATAGTAATGGGCAGCCATCTTTTCTAAAAGGGAAGCTGTATCACGCGTCTAAAATGAACTAAAGGCTGTAAGGTTTCACAAGAATTAAAATGTTAAACAACAAAATGAAGATCGGTGCAGAGCTCAGGCAGTAGCTCAGAGCCCCAACCAAGGTTACAAAGAACTTAGAAAGGGTCTGCACGTTGTAGACGAGAACACCAGCTAAGGATTCCCAGGACGCACAAAGCATACTACTGAATTAAAGTTTGGAAAAGTACAACCGTCCATTGTGAGCCAGACGGAGGGTAATTATAGGTTAAAAGACTCTATGAAAAGTAACCTCAACTAAGTCTCTAGTGGTATAGAAAACTATAACACTTGAATTAATAGTAGGTAAAATGCTCATAAATGCAGGGTGAAATCATTCAAGACGCTTTCCTCTCAAACATGACCCACTGATCACTCTGGCCATGACCTAGGAGAGGAGGGATGGTATTCTTCTGGAAGTAAATAAGCAGTTTGTGTTCCTCTCTTCCACTACTCCCAGTTTGGCTCATGTTTTGATGACCTATCAGTTGCGCAAGATTCATCAGCAAGGTGCCACCCAATGAAAACCCCCAATGCCAGGCTGCCCAATATGTATTAAACTAACAAAGGTGATGTCTTATTTTTGTTATCAATTTAGAGGTGATCCCATGTGGTCCCAGGAGGAGCCAGAGATAAGTGTTACCCATTTAGAAGGTCAACCCTTATAGAAATGTAAATGTAGTTCATCCCTTAACCAATCTCCTCATCCAATAGGTTTTCTATTTTGATATTGTCCTTATGATGTGTTTTTGGTTTATTTAATTATTTTGACATTTATAAAGCGCACCAAACCCGGGGGCATCTCAGCGCTTTATAAGTTGTTGTGAGCTCCGAGAGTCACGAAATGTGATGCTTTTATGCTGTCCCTGCTTTATGTTGGATTGTTAATAAAGTGGGTTTTGCCTTTCACTTTGACTATTTTCATTATTGAGTGCAGGATTTCCCAGCCTCTCATCTCTGCTTAAACTGGGGGTTTCCAGACCATCTTAACATAATTCTTCCACAAGTAGTAGCAGCCTTTTTTAGTCTCAATCACCATTGGCTATTCCTTTATTAGTGCAGCTATGTTAAATGTGTTTCAAAGTCTTTGTTTTTTTTACATTCTTTTTTGGATCGTTCAAAAAGAAAACTATTAGCAGCCTCCTAATCATAATGCAATTGTTGGTTAAATTCAAACTTACGCGTGTTTCTGCACTGTTAACACATGCTCATGTTATTTGCATATCCCCACGTTAATTTTTGCCCCACTTTTCTTTCCTTGTTACAACCACATGATACATCAAGATCTTGCATGCCTCCCCTCCCCCAAAGCCGGGATGGTAGAGTCGAAAGACGCAAGACTTCCTCTCCATTTTCTCTTTTTTGTCTCTGGGTAACTCTGCGATTATTAAATTGTCACGTTTGGGGTTGTTTGGTTTCTCGGTTCCTTTTATGTACTGGTTTGATTGTAGCCAAATGCACCCAAGTTTCCTTATCAAGCTCATGGAGGTAAAGCTGGTAAGCTGCTGGTGATACTTTACCAAACCTAGTAAGTGGGTGTAAATAGTGCAGGTACAAAAAGGAGATGAATGTCTTATTAAAATTCATCATACATTAATTGCAAATCTCCACCTCTCTTTTATCTGACATTCTGCTATACATCTGATGTGGCTTCTATAGCTGCTCTTCCCTGTGTGATGCCATGAATCGCTGCACATCATTGACAGTTTTTACTGTCTCAGCAATGTACTCATCTGTACAGACTTATTAGTCTTTCAGTCACCTACATTTTGTGGTTGTTGCCAATGAACCCATCATGGTTATCTCGTCTAAACAGAGCACTGCATGAACTAACTGCCATAGCAAAGTGTTCCAGGCCCATTAACGTCTTCAGAATGATAGGGAGATCTGTATCCCAATGCCCTCCTGACATCCACTGCTTTGGCTAAACCCTTTATAATGTCTCCATTGAGGCATTCTATCTTTCCAGCTGATTGGGGTCTGAAAGGAATGTGAAACGGCTGGTCTGTCCCTGACACGAAACAGAGATGTTGTGTTACCTCTGTTGGGAAGGAATCAGGGTCCTTTGGAACCCCCAAGCGCTTTAGAGTTAGGCAAAACCTCTTTAAGGCGCTACATTGGACTAGGGGGGGAAGAGGGGCACTAGGAAGGGTCTCATATGCAAATATAATAACATACACAGACATAGACAAGCACTGAAGAAGGTAGTTATTGTCTAAAAATAAGGCGCTATTAACTATTAGTTGGATAGATTTGTAATGTCAGATCCCAGGCATTTTAAAAGCTAAGCGAGTGCTGTAAAAGAGTCAAACTCCTCCTCCTTCCCAGAAGGAATGTGGCCTGTGGGATTCAAAATAGACTGCAGGCTTAGTGTGGGATGTCTGCACTATGGCCAGTGTGAACTGACTCACCAGGTGTCCATTGTCCGCCAAGGGTCCATGTAGGTTAAAAATAGGACTTCAATGTTTTTGTGCAGCAAAATGCAGAATGGGATACATTATAAGTATAAAGTGTGGAGTAGACTACAGGACCCAAATAAATATGAGCAGGATGAGTGAAATATGGATAAGAACAAATGAAAAATTGTTTATGGCTAGCAATGTTTAGTTTTCTTTGGGCTAGCCTCAAGGTTTGTAAAAGTCTGCAGAGCTGAAGTGTGTGTTCGCATAGTTAGCAAAATGGAAGAAAGCATGAGCTACAGTGTGTTTTTACATAGCTAGCAAAATGTAAAACAGCATGCCCTGACAAAACCGCTGACAACAAAGAAAGAAGGCGTCGGAGCATCCCTAATATGGTAAATGGACAGATTTCGATGAAGCCATGATCCAGCTCCAGTGACATCACCAGGGCAAGCCAGACCTATATAAACCCCTGCCTGAAACCACTTTGGCAGGATGGAACGGAAAAGGGACAGGAGAAGACTGTTCAGGCAGCAGAGTCCTTTACTATATTCCTCATTTGTAAATTAAACCTGTTATCCTTACAAGATCGCCTTTTTGTCTTATTTCAGTAGAGGAGTGTATTGATCCTGGTGTGAGCGTAATTAGAGACACCCTTACAAGTGGAGACTATGCCGATGTGATTCCAGTTCTCCCCGTACTTTGCGGGAGGCTCCAGGCCACCTCTCCAGGAAAAAGAGCCACGCCCAGCTACAGCATCCCATCCCCCAAATAAAAAAAACATGTGTTTCCTAAGCGGTTTTAGAAGGAGCCATTTTAAAAGAAATCCTCTCTGCTCTCTGAAGCGGACGTGGTTCCAGAAAGGAGGACAGGCCAGTATTGGACCCCATAAGGGAGGAAAATTGGGTGAACATGCACATGTATGTAGACTTTTCTAAGAGAGGACAAGAAGGGGACATGTGTGTATGACCGTATGTGAGGTGTAAATGGATGAAGTATGAGTTCAATGACATAGAGTGGATAGGACTTTTGGTGATGTGTTTAGGTATAGATTGAATAGGACTTTTGGTGATGTGTTAAGGTATAGATTGGATAGGAGGTGGGTTGTGTATTGTAATTGTCACGTATTTTAGTTTTTCTACTTTTTATAATGGAAAATGGAGCCTCGGCGTGTAAAGACTGGGAAGAAAGGGAGCCTGAGCGTATAAAGACTGGGAGGTAAGGGATCCTTAGCCATAATAGGTTGAAAAGATAGTGCCACACAGAATTCTTTTAGGACGATAAAATCAATGGGATCCCCAGCATGTAAAAAAATCTGAGAAGGTGGTACTAAAAGAATATAAGGAAAAAATAAGTAGTGACTCGCTATAAGGAATGGGCCTAGATTTTTAGTCAATTGTATATTTTCTCTTGCTGTCTTTTGTGGAAAAAAGAAGGAAGTTGGATGAGTCGCAGTTTGTGTGTATGAAAACAAAGTGGGAAAAAGGGGTGGGGGAAAAAGTGGGTTGCTCTGTATTGTTGTGTAACAAGCAGTAGCGTGCGCAGCATAGCAGTAAGGTCTAAGTGAATCATCAGGGCCGGGCGCAATATTATGGGGGAAGAAACCCCAATAAGACACATGCATAGGGCCCTGCCACTGTACTGTGACAGGATGGAAAAGTATCATAGACAATGGGTGTTAGAAACAAAGAAAGGGGGGATGTCCTGCTCCTTTCCAGAGCAGGGTTCCCATAACAGAAACACGCTAGAACAAATGGCCATCTTTTTAGCAGCAAAATATAAGGGAAAGAAGTTACAAAAAAGAAAAGAGATTTTAGATATCTCGTGGTTATTAGAGGATATGGAAGATTAGGAAGATAAAAAAGAGATCCAAAGTAAGGGGATGTACCCCGTAACGCCTAAACCTGCAGTAGGGTATACAAATCCAGCCTACAAGCCTCCCGTGGTAGTGAAATTGTCGACAACAGTATCATCAGGATTAGCAACTATGGGGGGAGGGGACTCGAGGCTTCTCCACCGGCACCTCCATATAACCCATCCACAAGTGCTGACATGCCCGTACCATCAATGTACCCAGGGGGTTCACAAGCAGATAGGAACAGCGTTGCAGGAAAGGTTGGTCAGGTTAAAAGAACCTGGAGATGTACCACCAGAAATAAATCGGGAGATTTTTTTTGTTGGATTCAACCCCTGGGCAATAGGAAATGCTTGTGTCGAAAAAAGATGATGGGGAGAGGTTATGGACGGTCATGGGACAAGAAGTTGACCCAGCAAGGGAAAATGAATGGGAAGATCAAGGTGGCAGAGATAATGAAGAAGCATAGGAAGAAAGAGATTGAGGAGAGGAGGTGGCGAGAAACACATCCCTGCCACAAGAGGCACTGGGAAGGGATAAAACGAGAAATCGACCAGATTCAATGGTGGTAGTAAAAGATCAGAAACATACAAAAAAGGGGTACGTACAGATGCCTCTTGTACATAAAGGAGTAGGGATAACGCAGTATGTGCCATGGCTTCAAATGAACAAAAATATTTCGATTAAATGGATCTATGCATTTGAGAAACAAACAGCAGGGGTAGCATTAGCACTAGGAGACCTTAAGAGTTTACTGGTCCGAAGTTCGAGGCCAGGCTGGGGACATATGGTAAGGACTGAGTACCCCGGAGGTTGTGGCAGGGACAATATTGTCATTAGATTTGCTAGGTCTAGTACTGTCAGACAAAAGAGTAGTCCTGATTGGAACAGATCAGGACGGGTGCGAGTGGTGTGCTGTACTTTGTGTAGCTCCGATAGTACAATTGATGGAAATGACTGGTCAGGAGTTATTTGAGGACAGTGAACAAAATGGGGAGATCATTTTGGAAATCTGCATCCCCTGTGATATCATGGTGCAATATAGGAAGGGTCACCACTGCCATCAGGGAGCACTGTACCTGTCTTTATTCTTTGAGGAGGACATGCAATATGTGCCGGCACAATCATGGACTAATAATCCACATGATGATGGGTTACTGAGAGATGTGACCCCAGTACAGATTACATTGAAATCAGGAGCAGTACTCCCGAGGGTGCGGCAGTACCCATTGTCAAAGGAAGCGGAGGAAGGGATAAAAGGCACTATTCAGGCTCTATTAGAGTAAGGGATCATTGTGCCAATCATGTCCCTGTGTAATATGGCTGTATACCCAGTCACAGTCAGGAAAGCACCAGGGGGTAGTTGGAGGATGATCCAGGATCTACGTCCTCTGGATGACGTGGTGCAGGAGGAGTTTCTGGTAGTTCCAAATCCTGCGACAATCCTGTGTAGCATTCCCAAGACCGCAACGTACTTCACAGTGGTGGATCTGAAGAATTTGTTCTTCTCAATACCCCTCCACCCTGATTCATGGTATCTCACTGCATTTACGCATGGTCAATTGTGCTTCGAGCACACCAGATTGCCTCAGGGGTACTGTGAAAATCAGAGTATTTTCAATAGAGTGCTGCATGCTGCCGACTTGGGAAATAATCAGGTGCCTAGCACGATAATCCTGTATGGGGATGATCTGCTGGTACGGAGTGAAAACAAACAGCAGTGCAGGAGAGATTCGATTGCATTATTGCAATTGCTGGTTCACAAAGGGCCAAGGCAGATAAAAAGAAGCTACAATACTGCCAACAGGAGGTATTATATTTAGGGCAACTTATCTCTGTAACGGGAAATAAATACTACCAGATAGGGCCGCAGCAGTACGCGCCAGCCCTAGGCCCAGTACTTTCAAAGAAATGAAGCAGTTTTTTGGCTTATGCAATTATTGTAGGGCATGGATCCTAGACTACGTAGCCTATACAAGGCCGCTGTTACAAAGGCTCAGAGAACGACAGGAGACAAAAAACGCTAAATTGGAAGGGACTGAAGAAATGAATAAACAATTTGAGGACTTGAAAGAAGCTATTTGCATGGCCCCTGTTTTAGCAACTCTGGATACACATGAGTTTTATTTATTTTCCAACTCTGATGGACGGCTCATGACTGAAGTATTGACTAAAAAGAGCACAATGGGCACAATCAATTGGCTTTTTATTGTGGGATCCTCGACTCAGTCATGCAGGGACAGTTTGCATGCAAACAAGTACCTGCAGTGGCTGCATTTACCAAAGAGAAAAGTTCCACAATTATCATGGTGTGCTCTGTTTCCTTGTTTGTTGAACATTAACTATTCGCTATTTTGAAAGGTCTAAATCGACCTTGACAACTCCGAGATCCACCTCATATTAGATTATAATATCCAAACCCCATATTCATATAGTAAGGTGTGGGAGGGTGAATTGTGCCACATTGTTTGACAGAGGCATCCACTATGATGACCTGAAAATGCATGACTGTGCTACATACGAGGGTGAAGAGGAGGGTACATTTAAAGCTAGAGACAGTGCATTGACGGAAGGAGAAATACTATATGTTGATGGGTCATCAACAATTGACCAGGAGACGGGACGGAGGCACACAGAACCGGCAGTGGTACACGGTAAAGGGGGGAAGCATGAAGTTCTGATCATGAAAAGATTACCTATCAGCTCAGGCAGCGGAACATCAAGCCTGCAAAAGTCAATTGATGGACAAAAAACATTTGATGAAGAAGACGTTTAGTAAAGGATTCATGCCAGGGTGGTGTGCAGTGGCACAATCCTGATTTTTCATTTTTATTCTTTTAATTTTTCAATTTTTGAAGGCCTAGAACCGGGTCGGCCCTCATGGGGAAAAGGGTTCTTCTCTCTCTCTCTCTCTCTCTCTCTCTCTCTCTCTCTCTCTCTCTCTCTCTCTCTCTCTCTCTCTCTCTCTCTCTCTCTCTCTCTCGCTCTCTCTCTCCCTCCTTCTCTCTTTCTTGGTAACCTTTGTTCTCCTCTCCAGGGATAAGCAAGGATGACTGACCGACATGTTCAAACCTCTCTATTATGTAGGGATAATGATAAACTGAATGTAATTCGTTCTAGGAATTCTGCATTATGCTTTCTTGATAGACCGATAATTGTATTGTTTTGTGTGACACTAGTGGTTGTCGGAGTATGTGAAGGTATGTCTGTTATATGGGGTGGCCATATAAAGGGGGGGATGGAGAGTTACATATAATCCCGATTATGGAAAAAGGATGGATTGGGATGAAGCCATGATCCAGCTCAAGTGATAGCATTCCCAAGACAGCAACGTACATCACAGTGGTGGATCTGAAGAATTTGTTCTTCTCAATACCCCTCCACCCTGATTCATGGTATCTCACTGCATTTACGCATGGTCAATGGTGCTTCGAGCACACCAGATTGCCTCAGGGGTACTGTGAATGTCATAGTATTTTCAATAGAGTGCTGCATGCTGCCGACTTGGGAAATAATCAGGTGCCTAGCACGATAATCCTGTATGGGGATGATCTGCTGGTACGGAGTGAAAACGAACAGCAGTGCAGGAGAGATTTGATTGCATTATTGCAATTGCTGGCTCACAAAGGGCCAAGGCAGATAAAAAGAGGCTACAATACTGCCAACAGGAGGTATTATATTTAGGGCAACTTATCTCTGCAACGGGAACAAAATACTACCAGATAGGTCAGCAGCAGTACGCGCCAGCCCTAGGCCCAGTACTTTCAAAGAAATGCAGCAGTTTTTTGGCTTATGTAATTATTGTAGGGCATGGATCCTAGACTACGTAGCCTATACAAGGCCGCTGTTACAAAGGCTCAGAGAACGACAGAAGACAAAAAACCCTAAATTGGAAGGGACTGAAGAAATGAATAAACAATTTGAGGACTTGAAAGAAGCTATTTGCCTGGCCCCTGTTTTAGCAACTCTGGATACACATGAGTTTTATTTATTTTCCAACTCTGATGGACGGCTCATGACTGAAGTATTGACTTAAAAGAGCACAATGGGCACAATCAATTGGCTTTTTATTGTGGGATCCTCGACTCAGTCATGCAGGGACAGTTTGCATGCAAACAAGCACCTGCAGTGGCTGCATTTACCAAAGAGAAAAGTTCCATGATTGTCATGGTGTGCTCTGTTTCCTGTATGTGGAACATTAACTATTTGCTATTTTGGAAAGGTCTAAATCGACCTTGACAACTCAGAGATTCACCTCATATTAGATTATACTATCCAAACCCCATATTCATATAGTAAGGTGTAGGAGGGTGAATTGTGCCACATTGTTTGACAGAGGCATCCACTATGATGACCTGAAAATGCATGACTGTGCTACATACGAGGGTGAAGAGGAGGGTACATTTAAAGCTAGAGACAGTGCATTGACGGAAGAAGAAATAATATATGTTGATGGGTCATCAACAATTGACCAGGAGACGGGACGGAGGCACACAGAACCGGCAGTGGTACACGGTAAGGGGAGGAAGCATGAAGTTCTGATCATGAAAAGATTACCTATCAGCTCAGGCAGCGGAACATCAAGCCTGCAAAAGTCAATTGATGGACAAAGAGCATTTCATGAAGAAGACGTTTAGTAAAGGATTCATGCCAGGGTGGTGTGCAGTGGCACAATCCTGATTTTTCATTTTTTTTCTTTTAATTTTTCAATTTTTGAAGGCCTAGAACCCGGTCGGCCCTCATGGGAAAAGGGTTCTTCTCTCTCCCTCTCTCTCACCCTCTCTCCTTCTCTCCCTCTCTCTCTCTCTCACTCTCTCTTTCCTTCTCTCTTTCTTGGTAAACTTTGTTCTCCTCTCCAGGGATAAGCAAGGATGACTGACCGACATGTTCAAACCTCTCTGTTATGTAGGGATAATGATAAACTGAATGTAATTCGTTCTAGGAATTCTGCATTATGCTTTCTTGATAGACCGATAATTGTATTGTTTTGTGTGACACTAGTCGTGGTTGCCGGAGTATGTGAAGGTATGTCTGTTATATGGGGTGGCCATATAAAGGGGGGGATGGAGAGTTACATATAATCCCTATTATGAAAAAAGGATGGATTGGGATGAAGCCATGATCCAGCTCCAGTGACATCAACACGGCAAGGCAGGACCTATATAAACCCCTGCCTGAAACCACTTTTGGAGGAAGGAACGGAATAGGGATAGGAGAAGACCGTTCAGACTGCAGAGTCCTTTGTTACCATCCTCATTTGTAAATTAAACAAGATCGCCTTTTTGCCTTATTTCCCTAAAGGGGTGTATTGATTCTGGTGTGATTGTAATTAGGGACACCCTTCCACCTGTCCTGTGTAATGTGGGTGATTGTCCATGGTCATCAATGTGGCCATAAAAGGAAAATGTCCTTTATGAGGCAGTTACTAGTGGTTAATGCAGTGAAGCCCAGTGGAGAAGGCTTCAGCCCATCTACCAAAGATGTCTATCACAACTAGCAATTTACATCTTGACCTTAGTAGTTCTGGGTAAAGGGCCACAATAATTGATATATATATATATATTGTATGTCAGAGCCCTTATTGGGCAGATCTTTTTTTTAACAACTTTTCCAAAAATTCAGCTTTGCATGTCACAGATATGGGAGGCATTGAATAATGTAGTACCATATGTTTGTTATGAATTCAGGCCACCATCCTAACCTGAGCAACTGCTTCTCAGCCAGGTGCCTCCTCTGTCCATGAGCACACATTAACGCCATTTGACACGTGTGTGTGTATGAAGGATAACCCATGTGAGGGCTATTGTTCTCTTTCTGGCTTTCTGTCTGTCTTGCCATGGGAAGCTCTGCTAAAAGCAGCAAATATATTTTGAATTCCATATCACACCTCCTCCCTCGGAACTAAGCACACATCTCACTTGCTTTCATAATCCTGTTGTGTATTTCCATCTCATGTTTGCTCACATAGGGTCACAATCTTGCAGCACCAGCAAACAATCCATTTGGGATTCACTTGTGTACTATCTGTTTACATCAGTTGTGCTACTGCAATTCCTGAAATCCCTGACTGTCTCTTTTTGTTCAATACAAACGTGGACCTTCCTTTGCAGTCGCATGTGCCAACTCATCTGCAATCTGGTATCCCGTGGCACTGCATGCCTTCACCTTAACAACCAAGATCTGTTCAAACTGCTTGTTTGCCAACTCTACGAGATGTCTTAAATCAACAATACCTGATCAAGGACTAATCCCAATGGATGAACAGACCATGACTCACAGTACTGATCTACTGTTTAAAGATGCCAGCCCAAATGCTGGCTGCCCACACTCTGCAAAGTGCTCTTCTGTTCTGAAGCTAGATCTGCGCTTTCAACAATAAAATAAAATGAAAATAAACTCATTAAATTTGGTTTGACCAACTACTGCAAATCATAATTCTGTCGCCACCTTTGAAGGTAAAGAATACAGCCTAAGAAAGCAAAATCTGAATTAGTAACCACCATGCACGCTGGTGTAAGTGATACCTGGGTAACATGTCTCAATACCAAAACCAGTGCTGCCAACTCTGCATTTTGTGCTGCTCTTTTGCATGTGTGCACACCCAACTTATGCTTGACTGGTGCACCAGTACTCCTGAATTATAATGCCATGTGTATTTCCGCTCTGCCATTATACCTCTGTTGGACAAATGTGAGCTTCCACTGGTTTGCCTTTGCTGACCTTCTCCTGTGGGCATCTTCGGAATACTAAATATAAAGTCACTTTGGGTTCAATAGCATTCTGGCAAGGGATCCCCTCTCTCATATACCCTGCGCAACAACTGCATATCTGTGGCCAGCCATTTGGCCATATGCACACTACTGACAAGTGTGTCTTAACATTTAATATCACAGTCAATGAGGAATTATGCACCTAAATAATGAGCTGGTGTTCAATCCAATACATATGTTTCTTAATAGCTCAATAAACGCACAGGACTGACTTCCCATATGATATTAAATAATGTACGGCTATATGTATGTTTGTCTGATGCCGTCCTGCCCACTTCGCCTGTTACCACCATAAGACTTCAAATTTATCTTCCAGGCAAACAAATTGTGTATTTCATGTTATCAACGCTAGAGGGAGCTGTTGATTTACGCATACAACAATAAGACTTCAAGTTCATCTTCCAGGTGAGCAACATGTGTATTTTAACAATGATAATATACAATTAGCTGCAGAAAAGGCCAAAGACAGGGATACCACTTTAACAGCATACTCAAGTTGCATACACTAAGAAAATATATACATTTTAAAAAAAACATATAAACAAAAATTCATTTGATTAAGCACTATTTCTCTAACAAAAGAAATTACTTTTTTGTAATGTACTTATGTATGTAATTATATTTCTTGGTATGTATTATTATATCAATAATATTCTTCATGTACGTTTTAAACTTTATTTGACTTAAATTTATTTTATTTAATGATCTCATGTCTACTTCAAATCATGCTGCACTTGAATTATATTGCTCTGACAACCCTCAATATCACATATTTGAGCCCAAAACCCATAAGTGAAATCCAAGACAATGAGGAGCAGATACCATTGACCATATGAACTATGTTGAACTTTCAATGGATTCTGTAAGATTGCGTTTGATGTTAGCACTCCTCTACATCAAAGAACCTTTACAAAAATCTTTTTTTTTCTATTAACATAAATGACGTTAAAATACACCACATAATATATTGTCACTCTGAAAATGTCTTCCTTTACGCACATTAGCCCATGTACACAGGCTTTTCCACTATTCTGGTATGTTTAAATGCATGCATTTTTTTATCACTGTTGATGCACAAGGCTGACTTCCATATTTCTGACTGATAATCAAAGTAGTCATCAGCCAACTGTAAAATGGGTTTAGGGGTTGTCACCAGCAACAGCCGGGGATTCTACTAGGCAGCGGTCTACCTATATGAATGTTTTGGACATATCAGGGCACACAGATGGTGTCCTCCTCCGTGTGAGCTCTGTCCCCGTAGGTCTGCGAGGTGACCTGAGCCCCACCCCGCGACCCCACCATGGTGAAAACAGCAGAGAATCGTGCATCGGACTAAACCTGCACCATCCTGGAGAAAAACTGATCGAAATCGGACCCGTGAAGCCCAAGTAAACTTCGAGTGAAGTTCTTTGCCAGAGACGGCACGAAATCGAAAGCAAACTGGCCGGACCAGCGAGCGGGCCCAGCGAGAGAGTGACGCGCACCCCGTGAGGCGCTGACCAGCAAGCCTCCCCTCGGCCCTCAGAGCTACCCCCCTGAGGTGCCCCCGAATGATCCACAGTGTGGATCCCCCAGTCACGCCCCCGGCCCGTGGATCATCAGAAAATAAGGAAGGCCCCGCCGAGAGGTAAGCTGCGCCTTCCACTATACGCAGCCCACACTGTCCGCCGCGACCACGGTACATCTGAACACCGCGGCCTACGTGCAGGGCCCCGGCCCTCAAAGGGACTAACTGGGAGGCGTGCTCTAGGGCTACCATAACATCTTTGAACACCTACAACGCACGTTACTGCATGCAAAACGGAGAAGCATGGGGTGAGGTGAATCCTAACAACGTACAGTCTTCTACCGGTCCCCCCTCCTTATGGACACATAGCCTCCCGGCCCCGCAGATCATCTGATCCTCCTAATGCATTTGGCAAGGATCCTTCGGACTGAGGGTGGGGCCCCAGAAACAGGGGCGTGTGCCTCCTCGGATTCCTGGTATTGATTGGAATTGAGACCAAGGAGACACCTTCCAACCTTGCCCCTATGCCAGGGACCCTGCATATTACGAAGGTTATCTGCTGGAGCGTGTCACCAACTTGTCCCTCCTGCAGGACAAGCGCATCACTGCTAACAGACGACTAAGAACCATGTGGGGTCGCAGCGCAGTCTGCGGGGTAAGCCCTCACATCCTGCCCTCGCCTGTCCGAACCCGAGACTTTGAGGTGAGGCACCCAAGTATATGCAGGCCAAAATAAAACTGGCTAGTTACGCTTACGCTCCCTCCACCCACACACTCATCACCCCCAAGATGGCAACGGAATCCGTGGCACACGGAGAGACAGCAGCCACAAAAGGTGACATAGCGGCCCTCCTGACAGAGATAAAGAATATGGGGCCAACATAGGCGGCAAGATTGACAAAATCACCCAACGCAGAGATAAGATTGAGGACAGGTTGGAGGAGGTAGAAAACAATCAAGCCTCCATAGATACTTTGGAAACACAACACGAACACAGGATCACAGATCTCGAACAGCGGGAAGAGGAATACAGACTTAAGATGGATGATCTGGAAAATCGGGAGAGGCGGAACAATTTACGCTTTTTTGGGATCCCGGAACAGGATGGGGAGACAGAGGAGAGCCTGAAAGCAACACTTCATGATATCATCAAAATCTTGGTGGCAGATGATGAGATTGATGAACCAAGAACAGAACAGATCCAGAGAGCGGGTGGACCACCTGAAGGCCAGAGATCGGTCCTCACCCGCTTCCACAGACACCAGGACAAAGCAAAGATTCTCGAGAAGGCAAGGCGTGGAGGCGTGATCACTCTCAACGGTGCCCAGGTCACCATATATCAAGACCTATCTGCCATGACATTGGCGCTGAGAAGGATGTGTGGCCCCCTGACAAAATGGTTGAAGGAGCGGGATACCCGATATCGGTGGGGATACCCCTTCTCGCTCTCTTTTGAACATGATGGCACGAGAATCAGACTACAGTCGGAGAGGGAAATAAAGGCCTGCATCTCTGATCTTGTCGATCCCCGTGAACGAAGGGAGGATGAAAACACTCCAAGAAACGAAGGGCGAGATTGGAAACTCTGGGGACCTAAGAGGCAGAGAGTCAAAGGGTCAAGAAAGTTTCGGAGAGGTAACAACACCCCAGAGGGGGACAAGTGAGCTAGATCAGCGGCAGCTACCTTGACACTATGAGTATGTTTGAGATAAGGGCCGCTTTCGGCCCAACACTAAAGTTATTTTCGATGGTTGTAAGTTGGGGTGAAAGGGGGATTGGGAGGGGGGGCTCAGATTTATGTGGTGTTTGTTAATTAAAGGACCGCGCGATGATGGTCCCTATTGGTGGTTCGTTGCTAGTTCAGTGAATCCAACTGGACCTACTCGGACGCCGACGTATGGGGGGGTGCGTGGTTGGGAGAGGGGGGATCTGCAAGACAAGGGGGCGGGTACAACTATTACAGAACGTTTACTCGCTGCTGGGATGGGAAAGACACTAAGATTGGTTGAAGGTACGGAACACAAGATATGGCGAGCCATTGTTGTGAATATCGCATTGTCATATACTAATGGCCACTTCTGATGCAAGCATACGAGGCCCCTTGAAAGTCGGGACGTTTAATGTCAAAGTCCTTAACTCACCTACTAAGAGGTTGTTAGTCCTACAGGAATTCCGAAGGGCTAACATTGATATCCTACTCTTACAAGAAATAAAGTATATAAAGGGGGAGGAGAGGTCTATTCTCGGGAAACGTTTTGGCATGGAGTTTTGGGTCTCAGGAGCATTGCGAAGAGGGGGAGTGGGAATCCTTATCAGAAAGGGACTTGATTTCCATGTCTCCAAAACCTGGTCAGATGCGGAAGGGCGAGCTTTGCTAGTTGTGGGGACTACTGGGAGGGTGGACGTAACGATTGCCACAATCTACTCTCCCAATGTAGGACCGCTCCGATTCCTCTCTAAAACTGTCCCCAAAATAATGTTGGAAGCCACCGGCCATATTATACTAGGCAGAGACTTCAACCTATGGGCAGATCACGACTTAGACCGGAAAGCGAGACGCCCAGACGTCGATATTTCTGTGAGAGGAGAACGCAGTGATTTTGCAAACATGATGCAGGTCTATGCGCTAGTAGACGCATGGAGGATGATGCATCCTGATGAAAGAGGGTATACATTTTATTCACTTCCACACAGTACTTTCACCCGAATAGATTACATCTACCTTTCACGAGAACTGAACAACACCACCTCACACTCAGGGATTACCCCAATAACGTGGTCCGACCACGACATGGTCACAGTCGATATACAGTGGGAACATCTACCAGTTAAGGGCAGGAAGTGGAGATGTAATGAAGCCCTATGGAGAGACCCCGTCTTCAAAGAGGAACTCAAAACAGAGATCAAAGAATACTTTAAAGCCAACGTTACCGGGGAGGTCTCTAAACAGAGTGTGTGGGAGGCTGTCAAGGCAACCTGGAGAGGCATCCTCACAGGAGGGGGCTCAGAAGAAAAGGGAAAGAACCCTTATTGAGAATAAGCTCCGGAGTGAAATATGTCATCTTGATAGAGAAGCTAGGGTGGGGAACACCACGGACCCAGATAAGATCCAAGAGGCCAGGAAAAAACGGGAAGAACTCCGCCACCTAGAACATGGTCAGATTGCACGTAGGCTACACCTATTGAAGCAGACATTTTATGAAAAGGGAGGTAAGGCTGATGCGCTGCTAGCAGCTAGACTCAGGGTGCAGCGGGCAGAACGTAGGGTGAAAGAGATTACAGACCCAACCCCTGACCAGGCACAACCTGTGCCCCCCATCCCAGAATTATTCACAAATTTCTACGAGTCCCTATACACTTCAGAAGTAGACCCACACTCACAAGAGATAGACAACTACCTCGCTAGCATTGCTCTTCCGCAAGTTGTAAGCACTGGCTCGGCCCATCTTGAATCCCCCATAACTGAAGACGAATTACACGAGGTGATCAAACGACTGACACTGGGCAAATCCCCTGGCGAAGACGGATTCACTGCCGGCTTCTATAAACCTTTTTGTACCCTCCTGGCTCCATTCCTGACCACCCTATTTAATGAAATCCTTGACAAAGGGATTGTCCCTGACTCATTCGCCCGAGCACTCATATCAGTCATTCCCAAGGAAGGCAGAGACCCCAAATGTTGCGGATCATACCGCCCCATATCCTTGCTCAACCTTGATGCCAAACTTTACACAAGGCTAGAGGTCCACATGCCCCATCTCGTCCATCCCGACCAGGTAGGGTTCATAATTGGACTACAGGATGCAGACACCATGAGAAAGACTCTCCATTATCCGCCATCCTCTTCACCCTCTCCGTAGAACCCCTGGCCCAGAAAATGTGACCGGATACTCAAGTAACAGACATGCATCTAGGGGACGAGGAATACAAAGCAGAGCTATATGCCGATGACCTACTCCTTCATGTGACGAACCCCACTACATCCATTCCCAGGGCTTTGTACCTCTTAGACAAATACGGCCAAGTATCCGGGTTCAAGGTCAACAAATCTAAGTCCATCCTTTTCCCCTTACAGGGATCAATAGATACAAACACGGAAAGATACCAGTCCCTGGGCCTTATGATTGAACACAAAAAAATGAAGTACTTAGGCATGCATGTCACAAGATCACTAAAAGATTTATATGAAGCCAATTTCCCTGTGCTCCTCCAAAAATTTCACGCAGACCTTGCCCGATGGGATAACCTAACCATATACTGGTTGGGGCGTTTAAATGCGATAAAAATGACCTGTCTCCTGAGATTTTTATACCCCTTTCAAATGCTCCCCATTCAGATGCCACGTCAATTCTTTGCAGAAGTCAAGAAGGCGATATTAAAATTCCTATGGCAAGGGGAAAAAGCCCAGAATTGCGTACTCCAATTTGACATTACCAAAAGACAAGGGTGGAGTGGGTCTCCCAGACATCCAAAAATATTACGAGGCAGCCCAATTACGTATTCTTATTCCCCATCTGCGTAACCAAAAAACACCCCAGTGGATTGCTATGGACAATCACTACCTGTCCCCGGCAACAATCTCCGAATGGCTATGGTCCCCTAGGAAGAGGGTACTGAAAAGATCTAAGCCACACCCAATGTTTGTAACCATATGGGATATATGGCGAGAGAGTAAGGATATGGAAAATATAACCACATGGCCATCACCATTAAGTCACCTCTGGTCACCGGGGATGAATGACCAGATCCCCAATTTGGAAAGGTTTCAAGCTTGGTATGAGGCAGGCCTGGAGAAGTTGGGACAACTCCTAAAGAAGGACTCCTTCATTGGACTCCCTGAACTAGAGGAGGCACTCGGAATAGGCACACTGTCTGCATTCCACTTTCTGCAGATCGAGGGTGTATTGTCAAAACCAGAATGGAGGGAAAAGCTGAGCAGGGAACTTACCCCGTTTGAAACCATACTCGACTCCAGGACGGAAACAAAAGGGTTAATATCTGCCTTGTATAAAACATTAATGGAAACAGGAAAGGGCTCAACAGAACCGCTTAGGTTAAAATGGGAAAGGGACATGGGCGAAGACATCGACCCAGGGATATGGGATAAGATATGAAGGACAGCACCCAAGGCCACGATATCATGCCAATATAAGTTGCACTCAATTAAATTATTGAATAGGTGGCAATATGGCCCGCACAGGCTCTCCAAGATGTATCAGTCATCTGGTCCAATGTGTTGGCTGGGATGTGGGTCTGCGGCAGATTACTGGCACATGTGGTGGGGTTGTCTTCCAGTCAAAATATACTGGAATGAAGTCCTAGGTTGGATTAAGGATCTAGACGGGATCCAACGAGCAGCGGACCCCTACTTGATCTTATTTGATCTCGAGAGGATCGAGGATGAATTGAGAAGGGTCACAGACATAGCTGCACCACTGTTACTAGCCGCGAGAGCTCTATTGACCTCGAAATGGAAATCCCCTGTAACCCCCACAGAAAAAGAATGGGTTAATGTGACCTCCAATATGTGTATCATGGAAAAAATCACGGCATCTCTACACGGGAAAGCCACGCAATGCGACATCTTATGGTGAGAGTTTGTCAACAAATATATGCCCGGAGCAGCCCACTAACACCTAGCGAATGACCAATGCCATGAGTAGTGAAACATCATGATAACCTCCCGAACAAGGTAGGCCTCAAGGTCTGACAAACCTATCAACCAATCCGCCAAACGCTAGCCAATACAACCCATGGCGGCAGCTTATTGACAGCCTGATTCATGGAATTATTTGCATGAAAAACACAGATTTGCGCGCCTTTCTGCCCGAAAATCCCTGTTTGAAGTATGGAGATTTTCGGGCAGAAAGGTGCGCAAAGCTACGTTTTCACACAAATAATTCCATGAATCAGACAGAAAGTCTTGTGGGTTGGGTGCGAAATGGGAGAAGACCGACCAATGCTTACTGACATTGTAAAGGGGAGTTAACTATTGATGGAACGAAATGCAAGAATTTTGCTGATATATGAAACTAAATCTCAAGCGTGCTTTCTATTTGACTGTAATACCTGCTTTCTTGTTATGATTGTTAACTTTGGTTGTATAAACTGTAATCTGTTTGATATAAACTCCAATAAAATTAAGTTTAAAAAAAAAATAATGTTTTGGACTATACTTCGCATTATCCCTAGCAAGCATAGCCAATGGTGAGGAACCCTAGAAGTCATAGTTCAAAACCTCTTGAGAGCCACAGGTTGTAGACCCATGCAGTAGGGAATCTTTCAATTTGATCTTTGATTTGTTGTGGTCTGGGTCCCAGGCCTAATCTGTGCATCTGTCAGTCTTGAGTACTCCTAAGTGTTAAAAAGACCTGTCTTGACGCTAAATGTGTTCGCCATCAGTACTGGCTACGAGGATGTCATCAACATCTTTCACCTTGTTGAATGTGCATGTAATGCATTTCAAGATGATCATCATGTGCTTGGTTCAAATGCTGGCGGACTCTCTTAGGCTTAGGAGCTTAACCAGGGCAAGACCATTCCCTCCCACATAAATGGTGTATATTCCTGACTCTAAGAGGCCAAGGACAAAATCCAGAACACATTAGCTATCAATGTAAGTGTAGATAGTTGTGCAATTTTAGACCTCGGCCACAATCTTGCAAAAAGCAGATATGGCTTGGGCTAGGATCTTGTTAATCTTTGTATAATCTGTGACTTGGTTTACTATCAGTGGTAGACTTCTTCTGAATCAGTCACACTGCATCAAATAATCTATTGTGGATTCTAGGGGCACGAGTCTAGCATTCTTTTTGTTTATTGAAGACACACTCTCTTTCATAGTGTTGTGATATGATAAGTGTTTCGAGGCACAACGAGGCAAGGGCCAGGTGACATTGAGATTGTGCAAGTGCAGGGGAAAGGGGAAACAGAAAAGTGAAGGGGGAATGGGGTGGGGCAGTGCAGTACATAGGATAACAGCAAAATAAACAAAGACAATAAATAATAGATAAAAGTGCGGCCAGCTGGTGGCAAGTGCCGGTTTAAGTGCAGACCTCAGGAGTCAAGTGCTAGTAGGGGCTGTAGGGATACAGAAACAGTACCTGAGTGCAAGGGTTTCCAGGGGGGCAGGAGGGGACCTGGGCCCGAGATCAGAGGGAAGCCAGGTAACCAGTGCAGTTTCAGATTGTCAGGAGGTCAGCAGAGGAGAGGAGGAGAGAAAGCAGAAGCAGAGAGGAAGGTCTTCAGGTGCTTCCGGAACCAGAGATGGTTCTTCTCAAGTTTCAGTGATGCAGGGAGGCTGTTGGAGAGGGAGGCACCAGCAGAAGAACGAGCTCTACCACCAACTCACTGCTTGGAGAAGCGACTAACCCTGAGAGAGAGGGTTGATATTTAGGAAGAGAGAGTTGAAGGTATTGAGGCCCCACACCCCGGAAGGCTTTGTGGACAATGCAGATGGTTTTGAACTTAATCCTCGCCGCCACTGGGAGTCAGTGCAGAGATTTCAGTCCTGGAGAGATACGATCTCTGGGCTTGAGGCCAAGAACAAGTCTCGCAGTTCTGTTTTGGATAAGTTGCAGAGGGCGGAGAGTAGAGGCAGACAGATTTAGAAACAGGCTGTTGCAGTAGTCCAGCCTTGAGAGAACCAGAGCTCTGGAGACAGTGAGCTTCTGGGGGAAGGAGAGGAAAGGAAGAATACCTCTGAGGAGGTGCAGCTGGTAGTGTGACTTCTTAGAGACGTCAGAGATATGAGGAGAGAAGGAAAGGGTGGATTTGAAGATGACCCCGAGGTTTTTAGCCTCACAGGTGGGAGCAGGAAGAGGGCCAAGAGAGGCCGGCCAGAGAGTGACAGGAAAGGAGGGAGCGGGTGTGCCGATGAGGAGGATCTTCGTCTTACTGGCATTAAGGCAGAGATCATTGGCGGCACACCACTCCTGGATGGCGGACAGGCAGTCAGAGGTGAGCGAAGGAGAAGAGGTGGCAGAAGGGGGCCTGAAAATGAGTTGGGTGTCACCCGCATAGCACTGAAAGTTGGGTCAGAGAGCGGCAATGCGGTGGGCAAGAAGTCCCAGGTATTGGTTGAGCAGCAAGGGAGAGAGGTTACACCCCTGGGAAACACCACAGGTAGAGATGTAGATAGAGGAGAGGAAGGACCCATGTTGGACCTCGGAGGATCGATCAGAGAGGAAAGAGGTCAGCCAATCGAGGGCCTGATCGGTGATACCCAGGTTATCACAGAGACGGTTGAGCAGGATGGCATGGTTGACCGTGTCAAAGGCAGAAGGGAGATCAAGTAAGATGAGGACACAGGGTGTATTTGAAGCAAAGGTTGGAGAGCAAGTCTTCCCGGATGTTTATGAGAGCAATTTCCATGCTTCTGGCAGCTCTGAAGCCAGACTGATGGTCATGGAGACAACCAACAGATTCAGAGTGAAGAAAGATTAAGCTGGGAGATGTTCACTGTCCTACTGATGGAGCATCACCTCTAGGGGCATGGGTGTAATGCCCTGCCTCACCAACAGAGCCCTCAATTTACCTACTGCTTTCCACTCGTTTTGCACATCTGCTAATACTAACTGTATAATCTTCAGCAAACATACATTTGTCTGTCTTTTGGTTCCAAAGGTGTCCCACAGTCTTGCAATCTTTAAGTCTTTTCACTAGTACTGGCCATCTTCCAACTCTATGTGACTCCTCTTTCCCACCTCACCCTTACCCTGTCTTCACTTCACTCTAACACCTATTCTATTTCCACAGCGTCTAACCACCAGCCCTCAGTTTGCGTATTGGGATAACATCCTTGACCCGAATCCAATACTCATAGAGTATACGTAAGAAAGTATGCCACCTTTCTCTTTATCCTCCTGTTGTTTTATGAAGGCCCTTGGTAATTCTGAGGTGGTCCCTCATTTCCAGTCACATCTTTGAATAAACCAATAGCCTCCAATTACTTTCTTGTTAGGAACTCTCTACCCAAAGTAGGGGTCGCCAAGTATCTTTCATTCTCGCACTGCACTGAATGGAGATTATCTAATTAACAAACTCTCATTGAGTCTGCACCATATTATCAATATTAGAGTTTTATCCCTGCAATATGCTTTTAAACATTATGCATTGAATCACCACTTAGTACCCTTCACCCCTCATTCCGGTGTTCCACTTCAGCTGCGTCTCCTTTCCCTCAATAGTGCTTATCATCTTGCTTGAGAACAATTTTAAACAGACGCTTAACTTGTAGCTCTGGCAGTGCAGTCACATCTGTAAATGTACATGTCTCTGATAGGTTTTTTGTGGGTTCATTTAAAGTAACATACCATTGTGTTGGCAATAGCGCTGAATGTTTTGTGTGTTCCAGCAAATCCTGACACCTTCTTATCCTGGGGAATAGGGGCAGAATCCTCCTGTAGTAGGGACAAAGTCTTCTCCTAATAAGGGTGTTCTGGTAAAATTCAGAGCAAGATTCACAGGGGTTGCCTGCTTGCGGTGCCCAAAAGTGAAGACGTTTTGTTACCTCTGATGACTCCGAATGGAAGCAAACCTTTGATGCCATGAGGGTAGTAGTCTCCGACCATGAGTTGTGTCTTGTACCCATCCAACTCATCTAAATATTCCTACACATTCTGCATTTAAGTCTCCCATTACCTCCTTCATAGAGAGGGCTATATGACTAGCTAGGTCCCATAGGTCATACCCTCATTGATAGTTTTTACCCCACAACTCCCCTTTTTTTATGCCCTCAATCCCACCTCCTCCTTCATCACTGCAGCTGCATGTTCCTTGCTCATGGCCCTCTTGTCAATGTTCTGCTTCCAAACCTTTGGCTCTTTGAGTTTTACTTCGCCTAAGTATTCAAAATAACTTGCTTCTGCTTTATGCAGCATTCAAAATTGCTTATTATCACTTTCAGGTTGTTCGCTTTAGCAAAAGCACTTGTTTCTGCATTTCAAAAGTGCTTGTAACCATTCTCTATCCATTTGGTAGCTAAGAGGGCATATTTCAAGCTCCTCGAGCGCCCGGTATGATTGTTTTCCTTGTATCACTCACCGGCTCTGTACGGCAGCTCCCTTTGGCTTCTCGCCTGCTTCTTGCACTAGTGTCTGGCTTCCTGTGTCACCACTCTACCTCTGCGGAGACCTGAGAGAGCAGAGCTTGCTGTCTTGGCATTCTGCAGCCGCTGGCGTATCAGCACCCACAGCTCCAGCTGCGTGCACCCAAAAGGGGGGCTGGCAGGCCTTCCAGACCCTCTCGTGGCAGGCCTCTGCCACTGCATCCCTCTCTCCTGCATGGCACGGCTCTCGGCTCCAGCTCCTATCGCTCTCCAAACAGCTTCTCTGCCGATCAGGTCGGCAACCCACCTCTGGGTTCCTTTCTCTGCTCTTCCTCTTGCTCTGCAGCCAGGCCTCTTATACCTATAGGGATTGTCAAAAGCCCACAGGTGTGTGCCATTTAGTTCAACTGCCTGACCTTCCTGAAACCTATTAGCTGGACATGTCTTGCTATTCCAACGGTTTACTTCCATAGCCCTCTTCTTAGTCTCCACTGTGGTGTTTGGGGAGGTTTTAAAAGGAAGTGTGCATTATTATGTGCTGTCTCCTACTCGTCTTGATGCTTGACTGATGTGTTTCTGCAGAAACATCATAGGGTGAATATGGGTTTCTCTCACCTAAATGAGTATGTGTCCTCCTATTTGGCCTCTTCCTCATTCTAGTGTCAAGGTGGTAATTTTGGGGGACATTGTGTAAGGAAGAAAATGGAATGGCTGACAGTAGCCTACAAAGGCTTGAGGGATAGGTTTGTTTTGGAAAAGGAATGGGGGATAGCATGTCTCACCTAAGGACGTCCTCTCCCCACTCCCCAAGTTCCCTCCACCCAGGTGAACCAGGCCACCTGAGAAGAGCATTCCAGAGGGAAAAGAAGTGAGGACGCCCTCAGGTTGTACACATACCCTTCCACTATGCGCGTTGGACCTAGATGTTTCACTGGGAAACTGGGAGAGAAAGTTGACGCTGCCCTGATCTCGACCCTTGATATGATATATGATATGATATGATATTTTATTTGTATCGCGCTCGTACACAAGTGTTTCAGAGCGCAACTAGGCAAGGGAGGGGAACAAGGGAGAACACAGCACAACATAAAAACGATCTTACTCGGCCCAGTGACATTGAGAACGTGCAAGTGCATGGGAAAGGGAAAAGGGAAAAAGTGCATGGAAGGGGGAGAGTGGAAAGTGCAGAAGCCGAGGAGCGCAGATAAATAAAATAAATAGAAAATTTAGGCAAACTGTGGTAGTGCAGCCAGCAAGTGGCAAGTGCTGTGTTTAAGGCAGCGGACTGGGTAAGTCTGAATAAGTGCAGAAAAAGAAGAAAAATGGGGGTTAGAGGGCTGTATGGGTACAGATACAGTCCCCAGTGCAAGGGGTGGCCAGGAGGCAGTGTAGGAAGGTGGCAGGGTGAGCAGGTACCTGGGCCCAGGGGACAGAGGGTGGCCAGGTGCACAGTGCCAAGAGAGCAGATCAGCAGGGGAGAAGGGGAGTGAAGGCAGAAGCAAAGAGGAAGGTTTTGAGGTGCTTCCGGAACCAGAGATGGTTCTCCTCAAGTTTTAGAGTGGCAGGGAGGCTGTTCCAGAGGGAGGCCCCAGCCGAAGATAGAGATCTACCCCCAGCTCGTTTCTTTGAAAAACGACTGACCCTGAGAGAGGTAGAGGAGCGAAGAGCTCGAGAGGGGGGTATTTGCGGAGGGATAGCTGAAAGTATTTTGGACCCAGGCCCCAGAAAGCCTTGTTGACAATGCAGAGGGTTTTGAATTTAATCCTTGCATCAACTGGGAGCCAATGGAGAGATTTCAAAGATGGAGAGATACAATCCCTGGGCTTGAGGCCAAGGAAAAGTCTCGTAGTCCTGTTCTGGATAAGTTGTAGAGGGCGAAGAGTAGAGGCAGGTAGATTTAGAAAGAGGCTGTTGCAATCGTCCAAGCTAGAGAGAACCAGAGCTTGGGATACCATGAGCTTCTGGGGGAAGGAGAGGAAAGGCAGAATACCTCTGAGGAGGTGCAGTCGGACGTTTGACTTTTTAGAGACATCAGAGATATGGGCCGAAAAGGAAAGTGTGGAGTCAAAGATGACGCCAAGGTTCTTAGCCTCGCAGGTAGGAGGAGGGCCAAGGGAGGCCGGCCAGAGAGTGAGGGAAAAGGATGGAGTTGGTGTGCCGATGAGGAGGATCTCCGTCTTGCTGGAATTCAGACAAAGATCATTGGCGGCACACCAATTTTGAATGGCAGTTAGGCAGTCAGAGATGAGAGAGGGAGAGGAGGTGGCTGAGGGCAGCCGGAAAATGAGTTGAGTGTCATCAGCGTAGCACTGGAAATTTGAGAAGAAAATGGCAATGCAGTGAGCGAGAGTTGCCAGGTATTGGTTGAAAAGCCAGGGTGAGAGGTTAGACCTCTGGGGAACCCCACAGGTGGAGAGATAGATGATAGGAAAGACCCCAGTTGGACCTTCTGGTGTTCCACTGACAAACAATAATAATAATGTATTTCTTATATAGCACTACACACCCATAGGTCTCAGAGGGCTCAAATAACAGTAGACATTATTATCCCACAGAGTGGCACTCATTTTACTGTTATTTGACCCCAGTTGGACCTTCTGGTGTTCCACTGAGAAACGATAATAATAATGTATTTCTTATATAGCAGTACACACCCATAGGTCTCAGAGGGCTCAAATAACAGTAGACATTATTATCCCACAGAGTGGCACTCATTTTATCAACCTCGTAAGGGTGAAAGGCTGAGTTGACCATGCCAGGATTCAAACCTGCCACAGCAGGCTGCACACAGATATCAGGGGCAAGCGCTTAGCATGCTGTGCTATCTGTCCAGCTATATGGCTGAAGGTCCAAGAGCCATCGCATGACTCTCGGTTAGACTCTTTTCTTTGGCTGATCAACATCAAAGGAGAATGGTCGGTAATTAACCTGAATTTGCGACCCAGTAGGTAATATTTGAGTTGGAGTATAGCCCACTTCATTGCCAGTGCCTCACGCTTGATAACTGAATAATTCTTTTCCATGGGAACCAACTTTCTAATGATGTATAACAGAGGGTTTTCTAGTCCATCATGATCTTGAGAGAGAACGGCTCTCAGTCCCGTTAAAGAGGACCCTGTCTGTAAAATTAACTCTTTAGAGAAGTCAGCTACCTTTTAAAATGGGGCTCTGACAGAGGGTCTGCTTTAATGTGTTATAGCAGATTTCATCTTCTTCATCCCACCTGATCTTTTGGGGCACAGCGTTTTTCAGTTTATCTGTGAGTCTTGAAGTTTTATTTGAGATGTTTGGTATAAATCGATAGTAGTAGCGGATCAAACCCAAAAAGGCCCCAAGAATTTCTTGGTCTTTGGTGTGGGAGTATCAAGTTCAGCCTTGACTTTGTCATGCTGGGGCTGTACAGTGCCATTACCCACAAAAACTCCCAGTAATTTGACCGCAGATTGAGCCACTTTACATTTTCTCGGGTTAGCAGTTAAGCCTGCTTTTCTCACAATTCCCATGACTGTGTAAAGGCGATGTAAATGATCTTCCCAAGTTTTACTGGGTATCACAATATTGTCTATATAGGTCCTGCAGAAGTCACAGTAGGGCTGTAAGATCTTATCTAGTAATCTCTGGGATGTTGTGGGGGCCCCATGCAAGCTGAATGTTAGTACTTTAAACTGAATCAGACCTATAGGTGTGGCAAAGGCATGTTTGTCTTTGTCAGGACTGTGTAATGGAACCTGCCAATAGCCTTTCATGAGGTATAGGCTAGAGAGAAAGACAGCATAATGCAGCCGACCAATAAAGTCATCAAAATCTGGCATTGGGTAAGCGCTAAAGGCAGATATCGCATTAACATTCCTAAAGTCGATACAACATCTCCAACTCTCATCGGGTTGTTCCACCAAGAGGATAGGGGAAGACCACTGGCTAGTAGATGGTTCAATAATATTAGCCTCAAGCATCTGCTTGACTTCCTGGATGATGGTTTCTTTTCAGGACTTCTGGTGTCTGGATGCGATGATAAATATCCTTCACTCATCCTAGTTCCTCTCTCCTCTCTAAAATCATCAGTAAAGTGCCTTTTGAGGTCATATAGGTCTTGCTTCTGGTTATTACTAAGTCGAGTGGAATTAGAACTATGTTATCAGAATCATCAGGTAAAAAACAGGACAAAATGGTGGCATTAGACTCTGAAGGATATTCCCTCTACCCCTTTAAAAGGTTAATGTGATAAACTTGTGTTTTTAGGCGGCGATCAGGTTGAGAAATGTTGTGGTTACAGGGTTGTGTCTGTTCTAACACTTCATATGGTCAATGTCACTTAGTTTGCTCTCAGAAGTGGGCAACAGGACTCTCTCGGGAGGATAGCTCAGGGGCAACATGCTCACCTTGGAAGCAAGACGACGCAGAGCAACACAGGTTTGATCTCCAGGTCCGCACTTAGAAACCTCTGGGCATTACTGAAAAAGAACTCAAACAAACTTTTGTATCAAAAGCGGCTCTCTGTTGTGCTTGTGCCTTGGCTATATGGGTTAATACTAAAGACCTAACTACTGTCATGTGTTCTTTAAGTCAGTTTGCAGTTTGGAAGAGTGAGATTGGTGCTTCTTTCCTTTATTCCCAAGTTTCTCTCAACATATGTAGGATATCTCGAGGCTCCCGTCCATAAAGTCATTCAAACAAGGAGAATCCAGTAGAAGCCTGGGTGGTCTTCCTGACAGAAAATAAAGCCCATGGAATAATCTAATCCCAGTTTCTGCCATCCTGTTCCACCAACATCCGCAATATGGTTTTCAAGGTCTTATTAAACTTTTGTACAAGGCCATTTGTCTGTGGGTGATATACTGAGGTCCTTAAAGTGGTAATGTGCATAGTTGTTTTACTTTCCCCATGAGTTTGCTCATACATTTAGAGCGCTGATCTATCCGTATTCCTTTGGAAACCCCACCCATGAAAAGAAAGGGAGTAGGTCTTTCAAGATCTGCCGGGTGATATTGGCTCTCAGGGGAAAGGCTTCTGGATAGCGACTGGCATAGTCCACTATTACCAAGATGTACTTGTTCCCTAATTTTGATGTTTCCAGGGGGCCTACAATGTCCATACCAATTCTTGAGAATTGAATTTCAATGATTGGCAGTGATTGTAAGGGAACCGGTGGTGGTATATGGTTACTGGTATTTTGGCAGTAGGAGTAACAGAGGACTGAACTAAGTTTTTAATGTTAACATGAATTCCTGGCCAATACAATTTATTGATAATCTGGGGCCGGTCTTTGTTTGTCCTAGATGACCTCCTGTCAGATGGGATTGAGCTATCTCCAGGACTACTTGTTTATTACTTTTGGGACAACTAGTTGGGGTTTTACTAGACCCTCTGAAGTAGTGTCTCCCTGGTACATTAACCCATGTCTCAAAAAGAAAAAAGCCCCCCCCCCCTCTCATGACACTCTTACTCGGGTATAATTTGTAAAAATGCTTCATCCAACAATGGGTCATTCCTTTGGGCAAAGGCTAGGTTGGGAAGAGTTTCTGTTTCTTCCTCTCTGACTTTTCAAGGTTAAGGGTCTTGAGGAGCATCAGAAGAATCATCGCCTCCCATGAAGCCTCGAGTACCTCAATCTGTTACCTCCTTCCCGGCCTCTTCCTTTATCCTAGAGAACACTGCTCTCTCAAGTACCCCTTATATACTCTT
Organism: Ambystoma mexicanum; assembly: GCF_040938575.1. Classification (NCBI taxonomy): domain Eukaryota; kingdom Metazoa; phylum Chordata; class Amphibia; order Caudata; family Ambystomatidae; genus Ambystoma; species Ambystoma mexicanum. The sequence continues at coordinate 470,392,260 of NC_090935.1, read as the reverse complement.
ATCCCCTGTGTTACACTCACCTGGGCTCCGCGGGGACGTTGGGGCACGGTTGAAGCCCTCCCTGGAACCGACTCCCTTGTCAGGCTTCTTCCCCAGCTCCCATGTTGTGGACTGCGCTGGTTGTTGGTACTGCCCCTGCAAGAATACGAGAGGCAGTGAGAATGCTGTGATATGGCTGTGGTCTCCCTCGAACCCTTCTTCCCAGAATGTGGTGAGCATGTGGCTACCCATATAGTCTCACCTGTATAATTATGATGGCGGGCTCTCCGTCCTGCTTCTCACTGCAGGGGTGCTTTTAAATAGACTGAGTTTCTTCACTGCTCCATGTGGCTGAACTACTTCAAAGGTAAGTATCCTTCGATAATGATTATTGTACGTTTTCTTTTGTAATGTCTTTTCTCTTGATTATTGTTCATATCTCTTGTAATGTCTTTCCTTCTTCCCAATAGGTGATAGGAGGCCCAGTGGAATTGCGGTGCAAGAAGCGAGCCCCAATGGAGAAAAAGAGAGGTCACGATGCCCTAATAGGTGGTAAGTTTGGTTCTTAGGTCAAGCGCGAGGATTGGTTTGAGCGCAACCTTAGCGTAATGTCTTTATAGTTTTTTCTAACCTTGTTTGTCCTTTTCTCTTGCAGGAATGGCCTGGCGAATTCTGGCCGGGATGCTGTTATCCGAAGATCTGCCAGCGGGAGAATCTGCGATGATGCTGGCCGAAGATGGACTCCCAAGTAAAGGTTGAAGCTGGAAGTCGGGATCAGGTAAGGATGCACTCTGACTGCAGTTGCTGCTGGAATCAGGTAAGTATGCGCTCCGACTATGGTTGCTGCTGGAATCAGGTAAGGATGCGTTCTGACTGCGGTTGCTGCTGGAATCAGGTAAGGATGCGCTTCAGGTGATGGTTATTGCTGGAATCAGGTAAGAAGCGCTTTAGGTGATGGTTATTGCTGGAATCCGGTAAGATGCACTTCAGGCAATGGTTACTGCTGGAATCAGGTAAGATGCGCTTCAGGCCTGGGGTGAGTGTTTGCTTATAGCAGACTAACGCAAAGTGCTTGCATGCGGGCGGGGGCAGGCTTAAATAGCCTGGTCCTGGCCATGCCCATTTGTTCTGACTTGTGGCCCCACCCTGCCACTCCCAGAAGATGCTGCACGTGCAGCCCAATGCACTCCTATGGCCATGCCCGGCCTGGAGGCACGTGGAGGCCCGGCAGGGGAGAAAATAGCACGTGCACTAGAATAAAAGTGTGCAGAGCACACTTTCTCATGAGCCTGGCACCAAAGGCGCCAGGACTGGGTCCAACTGGACCCTTTATGTAGTGGAACTTGTGGTTCTTGTCCTGTGGCCATGACACCCTGATGGATTTGGAAGAGATCCTTTCCATGATTCTGTAATAAAACTTTGATGACACCTCTAAAGTCGGGATCTATCACCTCAGCCAGTACATCAATTCCAAACCTCCACGCTAGTCCTGATTTGGGAGCCAGTTTGATGTAGGTATGAGGGTGTGGAATCAGAATAAAAACAGTTGGTATTAATCTTCTTTCGCCTGGGGGAATGATCTGGTCCCCACTGCTTCCAATATCGAACCCAATAGAGTCCTTGGTGGCTACTGAGGGGTTTAATGCTCTGCGACTTAACTTTACAAATTGTAGGGTTCCCCAACTTGTAACGTTTGAGCCGCATCCCACTTCTGTCGCCATTTATGTAGACATCATGATGCAAGACACAGACAACAAATTCAGATTTGTACTAAAAAAGGTTATTTAACTTAACAGTCAGGGTGGAATAAGGCCTAATATTGCCCTATGCTAAAGTGGGATTTCCCTACCTAAAGAAAACGGTTCCATGTAATAATGTCGCCACAAAAATCTCGCCATGCAAAAATATCGCCGAAAAATTGCCGTTTTTTTGTGGCAACATTATTGCATGGAACATGTGGGGGACACCCCTGCAACCCCCAAACTTTTTTTTTGTTTTGTTTTTTTAAAAACATTTTTTGTATATTTTTCTTATTTTTTTGCCCCTGTCCCCACATATATGGTCACCCAAATAATATCGCCACGACATTTTCCCGGCGATATTATTTACGGCGACCATATATATGGGCATATTATTACCTGATACCAAGAAAACTAAGGATAGTCCGAGTCAGGATGTCCAAATCAAGTAACTGTCTGTGTCCAAAACCTATACCTGCCCTCACAACTAACTGTATACAATGTGTAGACATATATGCTTCAAAATGAATAGTGTTCAAAAGTTCAAAAGAAAGCGTAGAGCTTCTTCCGGCTCGTGGCTTATGATCAGCGCCCCTTTCTCCAAGTTCAGGGCAATTCACAAAAGACTGGGTTTCTTTTGCCCAAGAGTCCAAATCATCCAGCTTTTCAAAACAAACAGTTCCTTGGGACACTTCCTAATTCTTCTGTCATTAGTAGTCTTTACTGGTTCAAGTCTGTTTCTTGACCTCAAATTAATATAAGCAGCCATTGCACGACACGGCACCATGCGCAACAGTGCCGATGCTTCCGTCAAAGTCTGCTGGCGAGTGCCGTTCCACCCGCCAGGGTCAGACCTGGAGGGCGAAACGGCACCCGCCAGCAGACTTGTAGTTTGCCGGTCCGCAAACAACGGTGCCGGCAAACTTGTAATGAGGCCTAATGTCTTTCAATTAATTCTGTATTCAAAATAACTTGCTTCTGCTTTATGCAGCATTCAGAATTGCTGATTATCACTTTCAGTTTCTTTACTTTTGAAAAAGCACTTCTTTCTGCATTGCAAAAGTGCTTATAACAATCATGCATTCATTCGGTAGCTAAGAGTGCGTATTTTAAGCTCCTGGAGCACCCCGGTATGCGTGTTTTCCTTGTATCACTCACTGGCACCGTATGGCAGCTCCCTTCAGCTTCTTGCACCTGCTCCTTGCACTGGTGGCTAGCTTCCCGTGTCTCCACTCTTCCTCTGCGGAGACCTGAGAGAGCACTGCTTGCTCTCCTAGCATTCTGTGGCCGCTACATTATATCGGCGCCCACAAATCCAGCTGCGTGCACCCAACGAGGAGGGCAGCATCCCTCTCTCCTGCCTGGCACTGCTCTCGCCTCTTGCTCCTCTTGCTCTCCAGCCAGCTTCTCTGCCGCTCGGGTTGGCAACACGCTTCCGGGTTTCTTTCTCTGCTCTCCCTCTTGCCCTTGCAGCTAGGTTTCTTTTACTTATGGGGATTGTCAAAGGCCCACAGGTGTGTGTCATTAAGTTCAATTGCATGACCTTCCTGAAACCTATTAGCTGGACATGTACGGCTATTCCAACGGTATACTTCCATACCCCTCTTCTTCATCTCAGTACCAAAGTGTCCTACTTGTCTTGGTACTTGACTGATGTGTGTCTGCATTAACAACATAAGGTGAATATGGGTTTCTCTCACCTAAATGAAGATGTATCCTCCTAGTTGGTCTCTTCCGTGTCCTAGTGTTGAGGTGATCAATTTGGGGGACATTTCAGAAGGATGAAAAGGAAAGGGCTGACAGTAGCCTACGAAGGCTTGAGGGACACAAGGTTCATTTTGGAAAGGGAATGGGGGTACCATGTCTCACCTAAGTACGTCTTCTCCTCATTCCACAAGTTCCCTCCACTCAAGTTATCCTCCCTCTCATTTCCACCCCTAGGGTCGGGATCCATAAGCAATGTCCTTTCTCTAGCCAGAGGAGGATTCCAGAAGTGAGGACACCCTCAGGTTCCTCACAGCACTCACCATGAAGAAACAAAGACACTAGGTCAAATGTGCATTTATACAAGAAGAATATAGCACAAGCAATGTATATGCTGGAATGCAACATGAACAATATACGTACATAGTTTACGAACATAGAAATGCAACAGAAAAAGGCAGCCAATCTTCATCAAAATAGAAGTCGCAGCACACCTTAAAATTAATAAAAACTTTGAAACTTCATGAAAGTTCAAACTGCTGAATTCCCTGAAATTCAGATTTGTGCTCGGCGATGTCAGTAGCTGCACGACCCCTTCCAAGGCTACTAGAAGATTAGGGAGGGTTTGGAGGTTTCAGGAAGGAACATGAGATAATGATTCCCAAGGCAAGGCATATTTCTCTAAGATTAATTAAAGAACAACCAGAATTTGAACGCCAGGTGCAGAATAATTGAAGCTAATACTTCATAAAATATGGATCGACTAAGTCTCCAGTGATCAGAAAGGTAATAACACTCCCATTCATATTAGCTAAAATTGCAATAAATGTAGGGCAAAATAATTCAGAACATGGTCCTCTCACACGTGACCCATAATTCAAGAAAAGTGTCTATTCATTAGGGCCAGACACAGACAAGCACGTGCCACGACTCTCCACATATTCTCAGAATCAAGGCGCTTAGCGAGGTCAACTACAAGTAAGTTACTCTGGCTAGCGGCCGAGGGATAAGGGATAGTATTTTTTTTAATCCAAACAAAAAGCAGTTTGCGTACCTTTCTCCCCCTACTCCCATTTTTGACATATGTGTTGAGGAGACCTGTCAGTTTTTCAAGGTTGGTCAGTAAGATGCCAACCAATGAAAACCCTCAAGTTATGCCGCCTAGTACATGTTGCATTAACTAATTAACTACTTTAAAGATTACATGTATTCTCTATGATCAACCTAGAGGTGGACCCAGGTGGAGCCATCAGATATGCAATAGCCACTTAAAGGACTAACCCATATACAATGTACACATAGTATATGCCCTTAACCAATCCCTCAACCCCTTAGGTTTGTGTAACCAAGATGTGCTTGCCACTACAATGCAGGACGCTCGCATGGGGAACCCTTGATCTATATTAGGCGCTCTGAATTCAAGAATTATTTGGGAAGTTACATTTGGAAATCCACTCTGGAAGGAGCCTTACGAATGGCTGTGTGATTCTTGTAGCGACTGCTATGTTTCACAAGAAGTAGACTCAACGAGGCAGAGCCTACTCACCGTATTCTAATTGAGAGAATTCACAACCCAGTGAGATGTGTAATTCTTGCCTCGAAAAAGACCAAAATTGGTCCAAACATGTGTCGGCAAGGCAAATATTCTTTTACGGCAAACACTGTATCAATTACAGATTAAAATCTTGAGGTGAATGATCCAATCAGAGTTAACTCTTTATAATTCATTTTGGGACAGCGTACGTGTATGCAACATCAGTCAGTACCCGTATACAATGTATACATAGTTACATAGTATATTCCCTTAACCAATCCCTGAACCCCTTAGGTTTGTGTAACCAAGATTGTGATGTGACGTCAGTAATGATGTATTTTTCATTTTAAAACCATTGTGCCTGAGAAAGGCTAAGACTATATTGCTTGTATGCTGTCCCTGCTTTATGTGGATTTTTAATAAAGCGGGGTTTGCTATTTACTTTGCCTATTTCCGTTATTAAGTCTGGGATTTCCTGGCCTACCATTTCCACTTAAACCTGGGTTTTCCAGGCCTTTATTACACCAGAGTGCATGCAGCAAGGGAGTTTTATTACAAGATGCCACAAGTGCGCAGGTGTCAGATCGTGAGACAACCTAGTGAAAATCTGCCCGGCCCTCCTCTGGTGCACTCTCATTGTACCAGATCTGCCCCAGCCTTACTCAGATTGGTCCACTTGACCACCTACCCCAAGTTCCAGACTTCCACCTCACAACATGTCCATTTCCCATGCGACCATGAAGTGTCTGTCCCGAGAGTTTGCCAATCACCTAACACAACCCACCTACTCTGCGGTGTCGTATAGGTAGGGCAATGGCATTGGTCTGATGACAGGAAGGAACGGCTCAGCAGGGTCGCTCAGTGTGTTTTATCCATTCCATTTTGAAGGGCAGGGTGCCTGGTCCTTAGTGCAGGTTCTGGTCTCTCTCCCTCCCAGAAATGGTACAGTAACTCTTCAGTCAAGACGTGAGTGGCGTTCACAGAGGCCTATCTTTAACATGGGACCCTGGGTTGTGCATTTGTAAAGCTACTGGAGTTGTGTATAAAGGGAATGCGAGCAGTGTTCCCTTAGAGTGAGTTGGAAAGGGACCAGGTGGAGGACAGACTTGATTTCCAGGAGATAGATGAAACCGGTTGAAGCTTTAGCTCCCGTTCTTCTTCCTCCTGGATGGCAATGCTCTAATTGCCTGAATTTGCTTTTTCAGCTGTCAAGGGACAGGTAAGAGTGGTGTGGGCCATTTACTCTACAAAGGCCAATGATGTCAGCAGTTTCAATAGACCCTAATGTGATGATATAAATAGATGGCATCAGCTCACCTTGTTTAATGATCCATTATACCACATAAAATGTATTTATCGCTACATTTCATTCCTGTTACAAATGCATACCCAATGTCATTAAATGCTATAATATTTACAGGAGACAGGTCCACGGCTGGTAGCACACCCAAGCTGCCAACAATTATTTTTCTAAGGGCCTATGTACGGTGCATGACCGGTGACTAAACTATTGATAAGCAAGTACTTACAGGTCAGTGTTCAAGGGGGAGGTATAGCAGTTGCCTGCTGAAACACCACTGTCGTGTCTACCTCCAGTGACTCTCACAGGGCAATGACACAATATGTCTTGTGATGCACCCAGTGCAGGCAGCTTATCAAGCCAACCACAAATTGCTTTGCAACCCTGCATAACCCATAATGGTAATACACCTGCATGTAGTGAAAGACCCCTTCATTACAGGCATGAGATGCCAGTTCAACATGTAATGCAATCCTGGTGTCTTTGTAGTTAACGCACCCACCCTTCCTCACTTCCACTTGCCTTCCACCCCTCTCACAAACTCTCCTTTTACTCTTTTTGCCCAGACATCCTTACCACATTTCCACACCCAACCTACTGTTTCCTATGCACTTCAACTATAGCCACCCTTGCATTCATCCAAACTCTCACCCTCCTATCCATACCCCCACCTGCACTCTAGAACCACCTTCCATCCTCGTTCACCATGTCCCCATCGTTCATCATCCACTTACTCACACAACTATAATTCGGCCCACCTAGCTTACACCTACATGTGTGACCCATTGACCACATGCCCCCAGGCTTTCCTACCTGTCCCATTCCATGCAACCACCTGCATAGATCTCCACTTCCCGCCTCACCCATACCTGCATCCACCTATACTCTTCCACTCCTATCCACCCACCTATATATGCTCTACATCCAGTCCCCCACCCATCTCGCCGATTATCCCCACTGTATCTTCATCCAAACCCACGCAAGCCAATTGACCTCCCTCCCGCACCCTCTTCCAGAATACTACTTTTCACCCAAGTATCACCCTCACTTTGCCTAGATCACCACTCAACTTCTCTCCCATTCCGACCCTACCCAAGCTTACTATACCACCTCTACCCAGAACTCACCTCATGTACTACTGTTCCTCCCTCCCATTCCTACCCTGCTCCTATCACACCCACTCTACCTCCTGCCATCCTGACACAGAAATGGTATAAGATGTATTATATAACACCACTTACTTACACCTGCCAACATCATTACCAAACCTTTCAAACTCTCACTCTGCGAACACCACTGATCTTGCTCCCATCCACCTATACTTCTAGCAAACTCCTTTACTCACCCTCACATGCTGCCCAGCACCCTCCCCTTTCGTCAACATCCACTCCAGACCTTCCTCACCCCATCCTTTATGTAAATGGACTGCCTCTTTTGCAGTTGAATTGGGTTGTCTCTTTTTCTTTTTGACATCACTATCACCTCTATTCAGGTCCCCAATACCCCCAAATCCTGACTGCTGATTGTTTCAACAACCCACCAACCTGGCAGGTTTCTGCAACTAAGCCCCCCAATAAGGAACTACATATTTGGTATAAAGCCCTCCTTCCCGAGGATCTTGGTGCAGTGACACCCTGATGGGTGCTGTGTGCATGCATCACTCCCCTCACCAGGCTCGCACTGGCCTATAGGACAGTAGGGCAAAGCCCGAAAGGTCCGCCCATATGCTATTGTGGGCCAGCCTTTGGGCCCAAAGTGGCCAGTTTGGTTACTATCTGCACTGCGCTGCTGGTAGTTTGACTTATGTGACTGAGCATATTTGCATTAAAATGAACCGTTTGCATCATATTTTACTGAAAGCCATTAAAAATGTTTGTCACGAAAAAATAGCATATTCCCATTTGCTATTGCGGATCTGGGTCTATTATATGTTTTATGCTGCAGCCTGTCCCTGCCAACCACAAGAACTAGCTGCCAGCTGTGAGGGGCCGGAAATGAGAGGCAGACACAAAGTAGTAGTGTTGTCAACATCAGACAACTTTATTCAAAGGAAAGGGTTGGATAAAGGCCTATCTGTCCCTATCCTAAAGAGACTTTCCCTGCCTAGGAAATGAAAACTAAAGATCAGTCTGTGTCTTGTTGTCAAAATTATGTAAACCGTCCTTGTGTCCAAAACATATCTGACCCTCACACTAGAAATGAACAACTAAAAAGTGCAAGGAAAAATATCTTTGATCTAGTTTTACCAGAAAGTGTTCCTAACTTCATACGTAAAGCAAATAGATAAATCCAATAAGGAAATGGAGTAGTCTTTGTATCTGGAGGCTAGCTTCCTTCCCCTGAATTATTTCAGGAAGCATGAAGAAAGTGTCTTTTTCACGCAATGTTTTCTAAAGGATGGTAGAAATGTCTCTTCCATGCAACAACTTCTGAAGGCTGTTGAAAGTGTCTCTTTTATACAACAACTGTTTCAAGGTTAGCAAATGTGTCTCTTTTATACAACTATCCCCCTCTGGGTTTTTTATGTCGCATGATCTACTCTCCTGCCAGGTATCTTTCCCTCCAAAGGCTTGCTGCTTGATATACTTCATTTACCAGGACTTATTTCAATGTTCTCTCTGTCTTTCAGTATAGCACAGCTGTATTCCTGCACTGTATATACTTTATTGGCCTTAGAACCCTCTTGTTCCAACTTTCTCCATATTGACATTTCATATAAGGAGACGTGTTCAAGTGCTATATTTTAACTTATTCACCAGCATTCATTTGCTTGTGGCAATACTTGCTCCAACTTTCCCCTTATTGACGTCTCAGATATGGGGACGTGTGCAAATTCTGTCTTCCAACTTCTTGATTAACATTTATCGGCTTGTGATAACATTTGCTCCAACTTTCCCCATATTGACATCTCATGTATGAAGATTTGTGCAAATTCTGTCTTTCTATTTTACTTGGTCGGTATTCAAAATGTATTTGTTTATTTATTTATTTATTCACAACAGCCCGAAAGCATTGTGGCACTTGTTACAGTGGGTGATCATAGCTTAGTTACATACAACAACAGACATGCATATTTATGTACAGTTTGTAAAGACAGTTTGTGAATGCATGGAAATAGGGATTCTAGGACGGGGTGGAAAATGGAGAGCAGTTAGTTAAAGAGAGTGGTTTTAAGGTTTTTTTCCAAAGGAATGGAAAGAGGTTTCAGCTCTGAGTGCGGTGGGGAGCGCATTCCATAACTTCAGTGCTAGATATGGGAAGCCTAAATGAATTCTTAATTTTCATTTGAAAGCACCTGCCTCCTTCAGCATGGTCTGTCCCCATCCATCTACCATCACCTGCGGTTCTGTTTCCTGCTTCATCCGTTTTGCTTCTCTCTTCTCCAACTTGCATTTGAAAGTGTAAGCCATTTTTAAATGTCTGACAAGCTGATCTTTATTGTAACAACTAGTCTGCGTGTTTTGCTTGTTTTTTTCTCAATCCATATTAACTCCTCATCTCAGTTCTTGAGGCGTTATGGGAGTTGGAGTCCATAGAAAGTATAGGACTTCTAAGGTGATTTTTGTTAAAGAAGTAAACACACCAGTATGTTTACTATATGTCTTTAATGCATCAATATAAGGAACATCAGGGAAAGACCCCCAACACATCCAAGGTATGAGGCTCAACTGACACAGCTCTTAGAAACAATAACAGCATTCAAGGTTCCATATTCCAGAATGGTTTCTCCCTCACATGCCCATTCTGGAATTAAGCCACATCACTTAGTCAACATAGCTAGGCTTTATACAACACACCCCCTTCCCCTAATAAAAAAAAAACAATTCTTCTTTCTTTTAACTCATGAGAAAGGGTTTCACCTCTTAATCTTCGCAACTCTGGACATATTCCAGATTTGACCACTTTCCAACCCCACAGCATTTCTGAAAACACGCACAACTTTAACCGGGTCAGTGTAAAGAGACTCCCCTTTCTTTGAGAGCACAGCTTTTCTTATTTGGGCCCAATCTCCAACTTCAACCACAGTCCTTTTTCTGGGATGCTTTTCATTGACTTTCTTCACCCATTTTCCCTTGCGCGCATCCATCCTTTTTCTCACCACATTCACAACCACATCCATCTCTCTTGATCTGCCCATCCAAGCTGGCGTCACCAAAGTGTTTGGTTTTCGGCCTCTCATGAGTTCAAAAGGACTCACACCTGTCTCAAGTCCTGGAGCCATCTGCAACCCATACAACCTTTCTCTCACTGCCACTCTCCTGTCAAGGCCACATGCATTCGCTCCACGGATAGCTTCCATGATACATCGATTAACCCTTTCGACCATACCATTCCCTTGAGGATAATACAAAGGAGTCCTCTTGTGCTCAATCCCACACTTATCCAGATATTCTTCAAACAACTTTCCCAGAAATTGTGGCCCATTGTCTGTGAGAACACTCCTGGGTAGAGCCTCCCTCTCAAATACGTTTTCCAGGAATTCTATAATGCATTGACATGTAACTTCTCTCATAATTTTGAACTCAGTCCACCTTGAGAAAGTGTCAACTAAGACAAGGATAAACCTTCCTCTACCCACACCCATGTCAACTGGTCCTAAGATGTCCATCGCTAAATCCTGCCACACTCCCTCAGGCGTGCTTGTTTTTCCCATGGGTTAAGAGACTGACAATACATTTTTCCCAGATTTAACACAATCAGCACACGCACCGATCACTCTCTCAATTTCACGGTCGATCCCTGGCCACCAATAATCTGCTTTTATCACTTCTTTTGTTTTACACACACCTAGATGTCCATGATGAGCAGACTTTATCAACCTTTTCCTCAGACATCCAGGAACCACCAATTTGTCCCACCGATACAATAACCCCTCTTTCACTGACAATTCAATTCTTACTTCCCATAATGACCTTTTCTCACCAGACAGTAATCTTTTCTCAGGCCATCCTTCTTTTGCAAATGTTATGATGCGTTTCCACATTTCGTCACATTCCAAAACTCGAATCCATTCTTGCTTGTGTATCATACCTTCCACCGTCACAAAAACCATATCATTCTCGACACACATTCTGTTGCCTCCTTCCCTCACACAATTTTCCAATTTCACCCTGGAAGCATGATCAGCTTGCACATTCTCTTTGCCTGCAACCACCTCTATGTTAAACTCGTGGCATTGCAATCGTGTTACCCAACAAGCAACTCTCCTCGAGACCTTGTCAAGGCCTTTACTTTCAAAAATTGATTTCAGCGGTTTATGATCGGTTCTTAATGTAAACTCCTGACCCCACACCAAATTCTTCAGTTTCTCTATGCCCCAATGGCACGCCAAAGCTTCTTTTTCCAGAACAGAATAATTGAGTTCTTCACCTTTCAACATGCGGGAGGCATGCATTACAACCATTTCTGTACCATCAACATCCGGCTGTAACATCACCACTCCTATGCCAGTATCGCTGGCGTCAACCGAAAGGTTAGTCCTCTTCCTTGTATCAAACATTGATAAAGGTTTCACCATATCAATCTTTCTTTTCATCTCTTCGAATTCTCTCTCACATTCCCTACTCCAATCAAATTCCACACCCTTTCTTAACAATGCCCTCAAACTGGTTACACAATCAGCATAATTCTCAACAAACCGATGGTAAAATTCAATGGTACCTAGAAATGACCTCAATTCTGCTTTATTCTTTGGAGGTTGGGTTTTCACAATAGAATCTATCAAATTCCTCTTTGGTTTGTGCCCTTGCTCCGATATCTCATGACCCAGATATTCAACAACTCGTGTCATAAAAACACACTTTTCGCCACACAGTGTTATACCCCTTGCTTTAAAAATGTCCAAAACCGCATCCAGCCTTCCTTTCAATTACTCCTCATCTTTGCCACATATGAGAACATCGTCCTGAAAACACCATACTCCATTGACATCCTTTAACAACTTGTCCATGACCTTCTGAAATACTGATGCGCCTAAATTGATATATTCCCTCATATGTAATAAAAACAGTCAATTTGCGAGATTCAGCATCTAAACTAATCTGATGGTAGGCACTTGCCATATCAAGTTTTGCAAAAGATTTTGCACTACCAATCCTACTCAAAAACTCTCCCATGTTAGGAAGTGGGTGGCGGTCAGCTACGACGCACCGATTCAGTTCCCTTAGATCAATGCATACTCTCAAATCCCCACTACTCTTCTTCACTACAACCACGGGAGAGATCCATTCCACTGCTTTGGCAGGTTAAACAATGCCTTCTTTTTCTAACTTTATAAATTCCTCACGTACAGCTTTCCGCATAGACAAAGGTAACAGTCTAAGTTTAGCCGCCACAGGTTTACTCCCATCTTTCACAACAATCTTGTGCACCATCCCTTTCAGACACCCCACACGATTACTGAAAACCTCTGGTTATTTCACTATCATCTCATGGTCCCTGGGATTGTTTCTATTCGACCCCTGCATGTTGGACACATTGAGTACTTGCTCCTCACTATTCGGATCCAACTTATTGCACAACCCCCTCTGTTCCCTCCATCCAAGCAGAGTCTCTCCCCTTTTTGTGACATAGATTTTCCCATATGTCAATCTACCTTTGAATTTGAACTCAGCATTACAACATCCCAAAATTTCTATTTTGTCTCCATTGTACCCACCTGGGGCTTTGTCGGAAGGAAACAAAAGTTCCACAGAACCTCCCAACACATTTTCAAATATCATTTTGGACATTAAAGTGATTTTTGAACATGAGTCTGACAACATTTTAACTAGATGACCATTCACTTCTATCCAGGCAGACGGGTGTTCACATTCATCCAATCCAGTGCACCGTACCATGTGCACGGTAACAATTCCATTCTCTGAAACATCACCTTCCTCTGATGATGCACCATCACACTCTTCAATAAGGAGGATCCCTTTTCCGCCACCAATCCGATAATTCTTACAACAGTTTTCAAAATGACCCCATTTTTTACATACACTGCAATTTACCCGCCTTCCAGGACATATGGGGGATGTGGACAAGTGACGTGCACTACCACGTCTAAAACACAACCTATCTTCCCTTTTTATGTTAACATGCATCCTATCCTTCTGGACACGTCTATTTCCCTGTTCACCACCCCCACCTTTGCTTTGGGTAGCCTCATAACGTTTATTGGGCCTGATCTTCTGTTTCTTTTTTTCTTTCGGAAAGGCTCCTTTCTTATCACCCACCCAATGCCTCAGTAATTTGCGATGGCTTATTCTCTTTAACCAGCAATTTAGCTACACATTGTAAAGTATGCTCAATCCTTTTTACAATACCTATAACCTCCTCTAAATTGGGGTCATCTTTTAACCAAATCTCTTCACGAATTTTATCATTGGAACAGTGTAGCATAAACTGATCTCTTTATATGTTCATCTAGTCCATTACCAAATTTACAATTAAGAGACAAGTGTTTTAGAGCTGTAATATAGTCTTCAACAGATTCACCGTCATGTTGGAACCTCATGCCAAAATGGTACCTTTCCAGGACAGTACTTGTTTTGGCTTCAAAATGTTTGTCCAACTTAGACAAAGCCTCATCAAAATCATTAGACCCCCCCTTCCAAATCCAGTTCAGGGACATCTGGGAGGATGTCATATATCCTCTGACCCTCGTACCCAAGGAAATGCATCAGCATTGCCACCTTACGCTCCACTGACATTCCATTACCACACGTGGCTTTGATGTAATGTAAAAACCCCTTTTTCCAGGGTGCCCATTTGATTTTGGGTGGACCTGGAGTGGGCATAAACACTTGGGGACCAGGAACTTCAGAAAGCGCCATACTGGGGTTTCACTTCACAGTAAGATGCTGGGTGGTAGTTACTGTACGTCACGTATCCCCTCTCCAACAACCACCAGGACAGTTAAGGATCACTGTATGTCACGTGTCCCCTCTCCAGCAACCACCAGAACAGTACATTTCCCTTTCCAGTGGGACCCACACAGACTGGTATGACTGTGTAGACTCTGAAAAATGTTGCTTGCCCACACGCAGAACGGTATGACCGTGTAGACTCTGTGAAACGTTTCCTGTTCAATCTCACCTGAAAATTCAGTTTTCAGCGCAACGTCCGTGGACCGCCTTCCCCGGAGGGCCCTGGGAGTGTCAGTAGGATCGCACGCTTAAATTCAATCCAAAGGGACCGATACGCGGATAGTCTGCAGCACCTTCAGAAGTCGTTTCCTGACTTCCGCGCACGTGATTATGCGCACACGTGACTCGTCCGTTTGATCAGCACCAGGAAGCACGGACTCACTGCTCCTTCCACAGTGGCTGCCTGATGACTTGTGCGCAAGCGACCTATCACGTGGTCGGCGCGCGCTCGATCACCTCGTACTATGGGTGCAGCCAGAAGGGGGGGGCGGGCTCAGACGGCCTCGTCACCGTGTCTAACCTTCGATGCTGCGCGGCCCACCAACCTGGATAAGGCAAACCTCCAATGTCTCCCCACGTCACCGACGAACTCCGGTCCCGGATGCTCTGGAGTGAGACTGCGGGGCTGGCAGCTGAAACAGCACCGCAGCAGTCTGGACACCGGTCCCTTCCCGCAGCACGGGGGCGTCACCCGTTCCGGATCAGCTGCTGTTGGGGGTCTTGATGTCCTCACTTCCCGATGCAGGGAAACGCCAGTGGAAGCAGGGATGACTTTGCAGGCACGTTTATCCCATCCTCGTCGCCAGTGTTGAAGAAGAAAACACGCCAGTATGTTTACTATATGTCTTTAATGCATCAATATAAGGAACATCAGGAAAAGGCCCCCAACACATCCAAGGTATGAGGCTCAACTGACACAGCTCTTAGGAACAATAACAACATTCAAGGTTCCGTATTCCAGAATGGTTTCTCCCTCACATGCCCATTCTGGAGTTAAGCCACATCACTTAGCCAACATAGCTAGGCTTTATACAACAATTTTGTTGAGGATTTTTGATTAGTACAAAAATACCAGAGACGGGAGATGTTATGTGTGTGTTTTGTACAAATGAGGTGTGTATGGTATTCTGCTTAGGATGTCTGGTAGGAAGAGGTTTTAGGATGTTGTCACTGGAGGGATTTGTATAGTGACAACATACCATCAGGAATATAGGAATTATAGAGTCTTCTTCATTTAGAAGGGAAGAATACCGCAACCCCCTGATGGAGTCACCATATCTCCCTGACAGCCATTTCTCCTCCCATGTGATCCTCCCTCATAATACCACCCCCAGGGTCAGGATCAGGCAGCGGCTGCCGTCCACGGGTCATATGGAAGGAGATCTCAGGCTGGGGATCAGTGATGAACCCACAGGAGTCATCACACAGCCCAGCAAAGACCATGGTGTGAGAGCCACCCGCATCAGTTTCACCTCGACTGCTGGATCACAGCGTTTCCTTTAACACCACCCTCCCAAGACCCCGCACCTTCACTTTCACACACCCATTTGTTCCACTCATAAGTCACACATGAGCACCAGGATATTTTCATTCGAAAGAAATCAAAATGTTATGTGGATTTACAATTATTATTGAGTCCTGAAAACGTATATAAATGATTCACAACATGGCGTGAATTTGCTGTTTTCACCAAGCAGAAAACAGGTTATTTATTTAATGTAAACTGAAAATGGGACAGGCTCGGGTGAGCCTAATTTTAGCAGAGGGATTTTTCCTCCTATTTCACTTTCATTGAGTAGAATTTACAAAGCTGACTGAACATGGAAGCAAAGACCTCTCTAGTCCCCAGCACTCCCTTCTTGGACCCCCCTTAGCTCTTATTGGAACTAGTGAGACTGCTCTAACATGGGCAACAATGTGATGATCTCTCTGGCGCAAACACTTCCTGCTGGGACCACCTTTAGCTCCTCTTAGACCCGGTGGGCCCTGCTCTACCATGGAGCATCATGTGTTAACCTCTCTGGCCTCCAGCACGCCCTACTCTGGCCACCTTTAGCTGGCCTTGGACTAGTGCGCCCTGCTCTATCATGGGCCATCATGTGATGACCTCTCTAGTTCACACCACTCACTGCTTAGAATGCTTTTAGCTCCCCGTGAACCTGGTGGACCCTGCCCTACCATGGACTATCATGTGATAATTTCTCTGGCCTCTAGCACCCCCTATTTTGGCCAATATTAGCTCAAGTTGGACCTGGTGGGCCGTGATCTACCATGGACCATCATATGATGACCTCTCTGGCCCCTAGCACTTCCTGCTTGGACCACCTTTATCTCCCCTCGGTCCTGGTGGGCCCTGCTCTACCATGGAGCATCATGTGTTAACCTCTCTGGCCTCCAGCACGCCCTACTCTGGCCACCTTTAGCTGGCCTTGGACTAGTGGGCCCTGCTCTATCATGGGCCATCATGTGATTACCTCTCTAGCTCACAGCACTCACTGCTTGGAATGCCTTTAGCTCCCCTTGAACCTGTTGGACCCTGCCTTACCATGGACCATCATGTGATAATTTCTCTGGCCAATTTTAGCTCACGTTGGACATGGTGGGCCCTGCTCTACCATGGGCCTCCATGTGAGGACCTCTCTGGTCCCCTGCAATCCCTTGTTGGACCACCATTAGCACCCCTTGGACCTGGTGAGCACTGCCCTACCATGGACCATCATGTGATTGCCTTGACAAAGAGATTGAGGTATCTGATCTCTCCATCCAGGAATGCTGGGAGCCATGCAGGGGCTTCTGCGATGGTGGTGGATGATTTAGAGAGCTGAGCTTGAAGCCCCTGGCTCTTTGGCACCAGAAGGATACACAAGCAGGTAATCTCCTTGTAACATCATGCCAGTTAAGCATTTGTGTGAGCATTGCACGACCGCCAATTGAAAAAAATGTAAAGAGGGCCCCAAGTGCAATACATCTAATGGAGCGAAATTCACACATCTACTTCATATTATCATGTAGCACTACGCCCAGGTATGCAATGCGCCCTGGCACTCACACAACTGTTGCAACTGATGTATTCCATCACACACCACAGCCCCACCCGTTGCCCTCAACCAGCCGCACACCTACACTACGAAACAATGCACCCAACGATGCAGCCAGCAGTGACCTCTGGCATAAAGCACCACACACCACCCTGCCACCCAGCACCACCCTCAAGGGGGACACTTGGTAGGTTTGCAGTGCAGAACTTCGGATTCCTTGTTGTTTGCTGAATAAGTTAGTGCCACAAGCAATTACAAATACATTTGTGACGCCTTTGAGTCACATAGTCTTAAGGGATATGAACAGTTTAACGTGGCCTTTTTCTGGACAGTTTAAACGCGAATTTTCTGCAAGCATTTTAATTGAAACATTGAAAATATACACCCCCAACCACCCGAAAAGCTATGCGGTCCTGAGCATGCGTATAAATGATGCACAACACGGTGTACATTTGCTCTTTTCACCCAGCACCCAATTGAGGTTACTTGGTGTAAACTGAAAATGAGAGAAACTCGTGTGAGCCCAGTTGACAGAGGAAACGCGCATTTAACGTATTACTTGCCCATACTTCGCAAGTGCAGACAGGAAGCGCTGTGGTCCCCTTTGACCTTCACATCCTGTCGACAGATGCCTTTTCTTGCACGACTTGTTGGACGGTACATCTCAAGTAGCACGAGACTGTGACCGCCACGTATGTAGCCCTTACTGCAGTAATGGCGTCCGTCTTTCAGAACGAACCAATATGCGGTTAGGAGTGGGAGGCAAGGCGCGGAAGATAAAACAGATAGAAGAAGATAAGAGTGTGGGAACAGGAGTGGAAGCATTACTCAACAGTTCGAGATGTGCTTAAGATAAGCGAGCATAAGGCACTGGGCAGGAGCTTGTCTAAACATCAGTAAAGTGGTTTCTCAGATCTGTTTCCAGCTCATGCAGCCGTGGTCCAGTAGCACTAAAAAGGGTCTGTAACTAGGCATCCAGCAGCTCTCCTTCACGAGGGCTGGCAGGATGTTTTTTTTGTAATATTTGAAAAAATGTGATGCTTCTATAAAGCGTTCTAATTTTTGTAGACGGTCGAAATAAACAATATTTCGTTTAATTAAGTATGTTGCTTTTCGGGAAAACAACCACTTTACATCCAGGGAAGATCAGAAAGAAGTATTAATGATGTCAGATAATAATATTTTTAAAGTTGTTTTAATAGGTTAGGCAAAAACATTACCGTCGATGCCAGCCATTCAAAATGTTTTAATGGAGCATGTTTCAATGCAAGAGATTAATGCGTGCAGGCCTGAGCTACTATTATCATCTACTCCTAATGGATTGCTATTTCAGAATATTCAGAGTCCTGTTTTGCTCTTTATTTCCCTATATGTTTGTTTTATTAAGAGATCGCTTATTTTCCTCAGTCATTACAGAGCACAAGTATAATCTGTTGTCTGTTATATCGTCATTAATTAGTTAACATGGGCATTGAGTTGTTTTGGATCAATGTCAGAATGTCCATGGAACCTTGTGAAGGGCCGCCAGCAAAAAGTCACTCTCCTGCAAGGTTACTTTCTGCTTTTCATCCCTCCCCCTCGCAACCTTCTGAGGTCTCCCCCTGCGCATCCTCAGTTTCTGCTGCACAGCGCACCCCCTTCTGCTACACCCCTGCCCCATTCCCCCACTTATCCTTGTTATCTGGACTCTTGTCTTCTCCGCTGCCATGGTGCACCGCCTTGGCCATGGCCCAATGCTTGGTTTTGCACACCCTTTCAAGAGTGCTGTAAGTGATTTCAACCCGGCACTCCACCTAAGTCAATGCATAGCGTATGATGCACAGTTGGAACCCTTAATTATATATTTTTGTCTGAGTTCTTTTATTTCTGAATGATGTACCCTTATATCATGCCCCTCTCTTTGAATCCCCCCGTCTCACTGAACCAGGAAGTAGGCTGTTTTGCAAAGTTTAAAAATGTATTTTTATGAATTTGAACAAGATATATATCTGTCACACCCCTCCGAAGGCGGTGGTCCTTGTGGCATCGATGGACCTTAGGACGGCGGGTGTCAGCCATTTTTACTAGCAAGATGGCCACCGCAACTAGAGATGCGGGTCTAGCCTCTGCACGCCTCGGTATCCAGGAAGTACCGTCTCCCTACCCGAGTGTAGGTATATCTGTTCCTGTGATAAGCATACGAATGCGTTGCTACTCCACTACAACAACGCTACGTAAGTTCGCATCTAGGTAATCCTGATACGTCTTGCTAATCACTAACCTTTCGGCACTCTAAACATTCCTACCCTGTCTCAATTTCAGTGCATTCCTCACCGCTTCTCTGTCTCCCGATTCCACAGATTCCATCTCTTTCTCACCTAAGTTTGCCCGCCGGTTCCGTTCCGGAGCGCGGTAAGCTTCGTTCAGGACTCTACGAGAACCGGCATATTGATTTCCCGTTTCTCTACCTTTTCCGACTCACGATTCCGTCTTCCTTCTCATAGCTACAGGCATATGCTACACCGGTATTGCAACCGCCCGCGCAAAATCCTGCACTACCGAAACAACTCCCAGCTCCGCCCTTCTTGCCTCTCAGGTAAAGATTCCCCTGTGGCTTTCCCTTATTCTATCTAGTTCTCTTACTAGTTCTAATCACAACCTTTCCTTACTATCGTAGAGGTTCTCTGAAGTTTCCGACTGGCACCTTTTCCCGCACATCGTTCCTGTTTAAGGGTAATCTACATTCCTAACCTCTTACATTTCCATATTTCACTTACCTGCTTTACTTACCAGTTTCTTTCTCTTTCAAGACGAACGTTCTCCGGACTTCACCTGAATCTCCGCTGCATTGAAGACATCTTTCCCGCAACCTTCGACACAGGGTTTTCTTCCCCAGAGGGTTTCCCTGGGATCTCTTCTCCTATCTGGTTTTCTAGGTGAGGGAAGAGGTACCTGGGAGGCTTTCACTTTCCTCCCCGTTCGGAACAAGGAGATTCTTCCCCTGCTGGAAGGTGCCAGTCACAGGATAGGAAGAGAGGTAACGGTGAGTTTTTGAGGTAACCTGCCACCAGCAGTTAAAGTTTGTAATTATTATTGTGACTATCATCATTTCTGACAAACAATATCTAGATATCACACTATTAATATTGAAACAATGATCACCATTGGGTGATATTACAATCCACTATCTCTTTAATCAGTAGGAGTATGGATAAGAAAATAATGCAGCATAGAATAATACTTGATATGGATAGAAAAACAATGCAGCACAGAATAATACTTGATATGGAGAGGAAAACAATGCAGTACAGAATAATACTTGATATGGAGAGGAAAACAAGGCAGTACAGAATAATACTTGATATGGGTTCAATCAAATACAAAGTCACTCTTTCCCCCGATACTACTCAACCCCCCTAATATGCAATATAGAGATGGAAGGAGAGAAAACAGGTTTCAGGAATATACAATCTCAACCAATACAGTTTCAATCCCAGTTCCCTCCAGCAAGCAGAGAGAAACAGGGATGATTTTAAAAGAGGTCAAATGCTTTTGAATGTGGTTTGTAATGAATGGGAAAAACACTGGAAAATGGATTTTAATTCTCTAAATTGTATTCAAAACTTGTGGGAGCCACTGTGTATAGTTTCAGGTAAACACTGGCAATGGTGATTTACTAACTAGCAGATTGAAAATGGAATTCTGAGGTCAGATGCAAAGAATAGCTGTTTTACATGTAATGAAATTGAGCCAGATGCAAATCTGCAGCAAACTTTTCAGCACGTGAGAAACGCGGTTGGGGCAAAACTATAGGGAGTTGGAATGCGAGGATGTTAGCTTCAATCTGACACTTAAATTCCGTTTCTAGCATGTACCGTATGGGAGTTAGAGGTTTTTGTAGAGGTTGATTTTCTCAGAAAGAGTCAAGATTTTCAAATGAAAGATGCGCTTTTGAATTACAAACAAGAATTTTCTGTACACTAGAGAGTCTATGAAGATGCAAGATACCCAACGGGACAGCCACCAGATCAGGGCACCTCTGTTCTGACTTTTGCTCGCGGATACACTTGTTTTTCTTCAGCAAATATATTAGCGCAAAGATTATATTATCACTACCATTAACAAAGGACTGTATGGGTAAGGGAAAGATTCAGAAAAGACAAGAGATTCTACAATGCAGTTCTGGATATGATAGAATGGTTCTTTATTGGATTACTTAAGGATAGGATACTGGCTATGGACAATTCTATGCTAGATACTCACAACTATGGTTTGGAATAGGCCGGTCAAGGATCTGGTCAAAGGTTTTGGACTGGAATTCTGCTAGCCCACAGGACAGGATTCAGGCACCCGGTTCTGCACTCTGCACGGCCTCTGAACTGGATCGGACGGGTTGGTTCTGGGTTATAGCTATCAGGTTACAGCTCTGCTCTACTGGTTTGGATCTCTGGGTTCTGGCAAGAGTTCTTGGCAAGAAGCAGAAACAGCACAGCCAGGCTGTTCAATTTTTGGTGTGCCCTTTGGAAGTCTGGGGTTAAAATCAGGTTTCAAGATTTTAAAGGTCAGCTGAGAAGGGTTCAGCTTTGGAATTGGGCCTTTCTGCTTTCAAAGTTCTGGAGTCTTGGATCTGGGTTCTCCTGCAGAGTGCTTCACCAGTAAATCAGTTGACGGGTGAATCTGTGTGTCTATAGGTCCTAAGCAGTCTCTATTTATGTATTTCCCAAAGGGGTGGGTAGGCTACATGATACTAAGCACACCCTCTAGGAATCCTATTTGTCAGGGTCTTTTCCCTCTCCTGATTTGAGAAGGAAATCTAGTGTCATAGTGATGCTGCATTTTACAATCCAGTGAGTACCTCCCCTTTGTTTCAGTAAAGTAAATCTATTTTTCACATAAATCATATTTACAATATAACCAACTTGCTAATACATATTCACATCACAGATTTAGTACAGCATGTATCCATCCGAGTTCCATCTCGGTGAGAGCTTTAGTTCCAATTTCACAGTTTTTCGTGCTTTTGGTTGGGTACCCAGTATCAGATCTGTACACATTTTTCTACATAAATGCGCATGACATCTGGGCATAATCCTGTGAAGTTTCATATTTCTAGCATTATCACAATTGCTACAACATCAACATTTCAGTAGTCCTGTCGCTGAACATCGCACAGATTTCAGAGTAGTCTCAAACTGTGAGTAGAATTTTCATGTTAACAACCCATAATTTACAGATTTTTCCAAAATTTGTACAGTTCTGAGTCTTTTTTTCAAAAAGGTATTTTCTGCAGTTTCAGATGCACAAATCTGTCTAGTCCCGCCCTCAAGGTTTGGCTGGGTCCAGAGCACTCCTGGCCTCTCCTGCCGGCAGTTAGTTTCTGTTGACAGTTGAATCTGCATATCTTTTCAATCAAGGGAGTCTTTTGTCTCTCCTCAGACCAACAGGCCAAAATCTCCTCTCACTTCCATTAATAACTCAATGACAGTTCCTGAGCAGAGAGCAGAGTGAAGATGCCTTTGTTTGGGGCAAACTGTGGAATGTGCCTTTTGAAGTACTGTGGCTATTAGTTCACTTTTAAAACACTGTTTAAAATGGTCTTTTCTAATTAAACTTACATTTTCAACAAATATACACACATATCTCATAATTCCAGTTTTCTTCAAACATAGAGATTGGATTGTAGCAACCTATATTGCTTTTGATGACAAGTCTCTTCTTTGCCACAATTTGATCTTAATGTACAAGTTTATCTAACAGTATAAGTAAATGACAGCTCTGACACAGGCGAGCGGCGGTACTGCGCCCATATCTGACAGATTTTTCCAGGCAAGCACCTTTTTGAATCGGGATATTTTTGTGATGAAATGTGCTTCTCCTGACATTGTGCTAATGGGGATTCCTTAGATAAATTGATGGCTAACACCCCACAGGGATGTTGGATCTTTCATGAGGTCAGGGAACCATGATTTTGAGATTTCAGCAGCCAAGGAAAAACTGATTTTAAAGCACTTCTGGGTTTTCCTGGCAATGCAGCACTGCTTTTTCAAGTAGTTTCATTTCACTCTGTCAACAGCCCAATGACGGGTTTTGGAAATGTGGTCTCCTGTTTTACCACTGACATAGGCTGAATAGATTTGTGGCCTATTTTTCAGGTTTCCCTGTGCACTTCTCAGAGATGAGATTTTTAGCGCACATAAGGCTTTTCGGCGGCCATTCTGTTTTTTTTGATGAAAACAGCACAGAGTGATGTTGCAGGGCAGAGCCTAGTGGGTCAGAACATCCCATAGTGCCACATTTCCTTGCCTTCTGTTGGAAGTGGGTGTCGGTAGCAGCTCTTCTGTGCCACCTACCGACAGCTACCGACAACTGAAACTGATGAAATTATCCAGTTGGCTCCTGAGGCGAGGCCCATTGAAGAAAACATTAAAGCTGCCGTCCTCAGGAGGTTCTGTAAAAAACACAAAAGTACATCAGGAGCTTTAGAGAGCTCGCAAAAACGGGCAATAACACTTTTGATGTGTTTGCACATCAGCTCTTGAAATATCTCAGTGGCTGGGTCACAGGTAACAAAGTTAACACTTTTGTGGGCATGTATACCTTTTAGTAAGGCCCAACCCTGAGTTGCCTTTTTACACCAGGCCATTGGTGATAGATAACACAATAACAGCCCTCCTCTGACAGTTATTTCAGTGCAAACAGCAAATTTTTGTGTGCAATTTACAATTACTAAAAATTACTCATATAAAATACTCTATGTTTGACTGTATCACTGTAACTGCATTGTGGTTGGTAAACCAAAGAAAAAATGCTTCACAGGAGGCCATCAGTGTATCATCAACACATCACATACCCTCCTGGCTACCAGTAGCATACATTGTGAGATTGTAAGAGGCCCCTCTCCAAGTTTGCATTCACGGAACCCCATGAATGTGACATAGCTTCCCACAGCTGTACACAATGTCTTTCAACACTGCCCATCAGACAAGGTACCCCCAGGCACACCTGTTATTTTGTTATGATGTAAGCTTCCATTCCCTACATGTGCAGTATAATGGCATCATCAGCAGGGTTATGTCAGAAGGATGGACAAAGGAAGGAGTAAACACACGCCTGGCAAGAAAAGAATGCACAATTCTGTGAGCTGATGGCATTACAGCTCCTCCCCAGGAAGCCTGCGAGCAGGATACGCCAACCTGTTCGCCTGGTGGTAATGATAGACTTTGACTACTTCTTCTGAAAATTTACGTTATATCTGCAGCGGTGGAAAGATCAACAGTACAGAGGTACTGATAGCTTCTGTGTATGTTTCACAGACATCTGGAAGGAAATTGACCAGGAAGCATCCTCACATCATCACATATGGACCGTGAAGGTGAAGGCACTTGCCAAGAAAGGAACATGGAGAGAGGGAATTGTGAACGTTGATGCAGTAGCAAAAACACTCTACAGAGAGGTACTGATGCCACACAGACAGGGTATGACCCACCTACCCTGCCAATGCTCTCACTACCAAAGATAATATAGGGACCTGGCAAGCATACCAGAAAACCCAAGTGACCCACTACAACTAACCCTCAGGAAACTCAACATGGTGTCAAACAGAACAGATTTCACACACACCACACAGGAGGAAGATGTGGCTCTGATGAAATATGTATAGAAGTCTAAAAATGGTGCAAACAAAGGGAATGTGGAGTGGCACAAAAACAAAGATGGTCATTAGGTCCTGGCTGTACCATATCACTTGGCCCCAGATATAGTGCATTGGGCACACAGGCATGGGGCACAAGAGACTAAAGACGGACCAAACAGAGTATGCACTTATGTATAGTGGCCCACAAAGAAGAGCTATTGGTAGGACTGAGAATACAACTGCATACCCTGCTGGGAACATGACAAATGCCAGAGGAAAATGGTGGGGCAGCTTACCCATGAGCCAACACCATGTGCACCCTGGCAGTACATACATCTGTATTTCATTAGCCCCCCCTTGCAACTACAATTCAATAATTAAAATATGTTTTGGTGATTATGGATGCTGTCAGCTCATGGCCAGAGGCAATTGCCACAAGAAACTGTTCAGCTACCACTGTGGTGAACCACCTTATTCAAGATATCATAGCAAGGTTGGGCATACATACCAAAATGACCCCAGACATTGGCTCCCACTTCTCGGCTTACCTTATTCAGTTGATATGCCGAATTTGTCATTTGTAACTTGCATTTATAATGAGCCGCAAACAGAATAGACTGCATCAAGGCGCTAGAAATGCTGAAGTACTTTATTACTCATTCTTTACTCCTTGTTGATGAACAGCCTATTTTAGCAAGAAAAACAAGCTTTGATAGATTTGCAAAATTGAAGAACATTATCCATCAGGCGTCTTTTCTGAGGGAGAGAATTCCATAATCTTGGGATGGCTACAAAAAACCTACAGCCATATTTGTGCAAAAACCTTAAAGCAGGGATCACCAGCAAAATATTGTCTTTAGAGTGTAAAGCTTTTGATGGAGTATAGCTGTCATGATGCCTGCCCCCAGAAGACCAGACCAGGCCCAGCAGCCCCGGAAACAGGCATCATGCCAGTTGGAGCATGCCCAAAAGCCCCAGTTAGGGGCTGTTTGGGTGCAGTCCTGGCGCCTATGGCGCCAAGCTCATAAAGATAAAGTCAGTCCTGGCGCCATGGGCGCCAGGCTCATTATTGATAACTTACCTGAAGCAGACCATGCTGCATACTCACCTGAGACAGACCATGCTGCATGAAGACTCAAGCCAAATGAGGCTTAGGAGGGACTATTTTACTGAAGGGACTATTTTGTTACTTGGGTGGGGCTGTGGAAGAATACTTACCTGGAACTTCTTCCAAGGCTATTTAAACCACGCCCGGACAGCCACACGTGCTTCGCGTTATTCTGCTTGCTGCAGCGTAACGCTCACCGTGTTTTCAGCAGCTCCAGTCTTCAGCCACGCCCGCTTCAGTCCTGGGACTCCTAAAACAAGAAGAAAAGAAGGATAAAGGTTAGAACAGGAGTTTTAACTTTAATCCTTACCTGAATCCTGATCCATCTCGCCACGGAGCTGAAAGACAGAAGTCTTTGAAGCATCGCTTCGCATTCCTACGGCGCCGCGCTGAACTCACCTGCTTGGCGGTACTTCAGCATTCCATCACGCTCTCTCCATCTCGCGGCCGCCCTCCGACACCTAAGGAAACAAAGACAGCAAGGTGAGCAAGGGGACTCTCTAAGGCTATACAAGCTACCCCCAAGGACTTACCTGATTTACCACGGGGGGTACTCACCTCATCTCGGGTTGGCAGTCAACTCTGCTTCATCGCCGTACCCCGGCCCCTAAGGGGAAAACCACAATAGACTTACCTGAATCTTACCAATTGCCATTTGGAAATCTTCGAGTGTATTAATCGGCAACATGCAAGGAATCGGACAGAGTGAAGATCAGACATTTGAACTCTTATGAACAATTGGACTTTAGAGTCAATACTGGAACTCGCCAATTCCTCTACGCCAGTGAAGTAACTGGTCATCAACGCGCCCCTGCGGTCGACGCAGGATGGAGAGCTCATCCTTCCAAACCATCAGGTGAGACTAAGGAAGGGACATCAAGATTGATCTGTGGGAAGACAACGGGAGTGGGGAAGGTGGGTTGACACTCAATTCCACGGGTGGTTAATTCCCCTTCTCCTTTGCAGAAGAATATTCCTGCGAGCCAGACGAACTAGGCTGAGCGGGCCAGTCCAGTCAGTCATCTCGGCGCTACACGTCACGCTGGTGGAACCAACAGCAGCCCAGTTCCGGTCAACACCCCCGTGGGAACCAGGTGAGCATAACAGAACGCGAAGCCTACCCACAAATACCCACCTGGGCGTCATGGAGACCTCGGAAACTGATCAGTTGGCCCAATTATTAGGGGAATTAATGGCCGAAGTGCATTCCGCCAGCCAAGAAACCAATGCCCTCAGGAGGGAACTGATAGCATCAAAAGAACAAACTGATGAGTTGGCCAGACAACTATTACAGAGCCAGGCTGGACAAACACCTCTACCAGGACTTGGGGCAAGTCCAGCTCCTGTACCATCGAGTAACCCGGTGCAGATAAATTTACCTGGAGCCGTTCCTTCGGCTCCGCCTGAACGCTTTGCCGGAGACCCAAAAGGGTTTGCAACATTCATGAATCAATGCCGCTTGCACTTTTTATGTAGACCTGGAGCTTTCCCAAACGATCAGGCCAAGGTAGCCATTGTACTGTCATATCTCAGCGGCAGTGCGGCGGATTGGTCCATTCCACTAGTTAACCAGGATGACCTGATTCTTCGAGATTTCCAGGGTTTTCGAACAAGCATGGAAAGACTATTCGCCCGACACTCCCGAGGACAGGCTTTGGACAGCGAACTTTTATCCCTACGACAAGGTAACCAGGATCTTTTATCTTACATTGCAACTTTCAATAGATTAGTAGTGGAAACCGAATGGCCTGAAGCCAAGCGAATCACATTATTCCATCGAGGACTTCGGGGAGAACTCAAAGATGTTTTGGCCCAAATCGTGAACCCGCCTCAAGACTGTGCTGAATATATAGATCTAGTGGTCCAGCTCGATCACAGACTTCAAACCAGGAAGGCTGACCAAACCAAGTTTGAGAACAGGGTGTTGGTTAAAAACCACGTAAGCAACAAGGGAGTAGATGTCTCAGAACCTATGCAAATCGGGGGGGTTAAAGGACCCTTAACCCAGAAGGAAAGAGATAGAAGACGGCAACTGCAATTATGTTTATATTGCGGAAATACCCGTTATTTTCTTCGGAACTGCCCTGTAAAACCACCCAAGAAAGTTATAGGAGCAGCAGATGAAAACCATGTGAAATCTGACTCGGGAAACGTCCACGCCCGGCAAGCGTAGAGGTCCGCTTGCCGAGCTTAAAGAAGGACACTCTGACCTCGCATTTCACCATACCCATGGTCCTTGTAGATCCAGAGCAGCCATCACGCATGCACGCGGTAAAGGCGTACGTAGACAGTGGAGCCATAGGAAATTACTTGGACTGGGAATTGGCTACCAGGATGAATCTATCTCTCACCCGCAAGACCACGGCCGATGTCGTCACCACTGTAGATGGAACGGAAATTGCCTCTGGACCCGTAACTCATTCCACTGCAGAGATGACATTGCTGAGTCAAGATGGGCATCGAGAGGCTATGGTGTTTGACTTAATCAAGGCCCCACAGTTTCAGCTGATACTGGGGATACCTTGATTGGAAAAACATAATCCCTGTATTGATTGGCGAGAAAAGAGACTAACCTTCCCAGAATGTGCTCACACCTGCTACCCAAGGAAAACTCAAAACTCAGTCCTGGCCCCAGTAATCCCAGTAGCCATACAATTACCTGTTGAATACCAAGACTTTCAGGATGTCTTCCAAAAGGAACAGGCAAACACCTTACCACCTCACAGATCATATGATTGTCAAATAGATCTTGTACCTGGAGCACAACCACCTTGCAGCAGAATCTATGCCCTTACGGAACCCGAAAATCTCCATTTGCGCCAGTACCTAGACCAGTACCTTGCTAATGGCTTCATTCGCCCGTCCAAGTCCCCTGCATCTTCAGCTTTGTTCTTCGTACCGAAAAAGGAAGGCGACCTTAGAACATGTATAGACTACCGCGCACTGAATCAGATAACCATCAAGAATCGATACCCACTGCCTTTGATCCCAGAACTACTAGACCAGGTGAAGGACGCTTGTATATACACGAAACTAGACCTTCGGGGGGCATATCATCTGGTACGTGTCAAACAGGGTGACGAATGGAAGACTGCTTTTCGCACCAAGTACGGACTATTTGAGTACCAGGTGATGCCCTTCGGACTATGCAATGCACCAGCAGCCTTCCAGTTCTTCATGAACGATGTCCTCCGAGAGCTTATCGACGTTTGTGTGGTTGTTTACATCGACGACATCTTAGTATACTCTTTATCAGAATCTGAGCATGTAAAACACATCCGAGCAGTCCTAGAAAAGTTACGCCAGCATAAATTATATGCTAAACTGGAAAAGTGCATCTTCCACACTACGGAAGTGGAATTCCTTGGATTTATTCTGACCCCGAGAGGAATCCGGATGGATACATGAAAAGTGCATGCCATTCTTAATTGGCCTTCGCCAAGTTCAATCAAAGGAGTTCAAAGCATGCTTGGCTTTGCCAATTTGTACCGCAGGTTTATCCCGGACCTCTCGCACATTGTACATCCCATTACAATGCTATTGCGAAAAAACAAAGCCGAGAACGCCTTCCAAGAGTTACAAGCTAAATTCACATCTGCTCCCATATTAAGACACCCGCGCCCCGAGCTTCCCTACATAGTGGAAACAGATGCATCCAGTTCAGCCATGGGAGCAGTCCTTTCCCAAAAGGATCCCGAAACTAACCAGCTTCACCCAGTGGCGTTTTGGTCAAGAAAATTTTCAGCCCCTGAATTAAACTATGCCATAACCGACAAGGAGCTGCTGGCCATCAAGTCTGCCTTCAAGGCTTGGCGGCACTATCTACTGGGTGCCAGACATACCATCACGGTCATCACCGATCACCGCAACTTACAATACCTAAAGACAGCCAAAGCCCAATCTTCGCGCCAACTCCGTTGGGCATTGTTCTTCGCCGAGTTTGATTTTGTAATAACCTATCGACCAGGTTGTAAGAATGGTAAAGCAGACGCCTTGTCCCGGATTGGAATGGGAGAAGCAGAAATAACTTTAGAACCCGTACCCATAATTCCGGAACAGAGAATCCTTGGCCTGACATCCATACAGACACTGGAGGACATTCAAAACAAGATCCACCAACTCTTTGATTCCGTTGCCCTACAGGGCTGGGCAAAGAAAGGTCCAGAGTACTCTGTCATCGATGATTTACCTTGTTACCAAGGCCAGCTATTTTTACCGCAAAAAGAACTACAGGAACTTGTCATTTCCCATTACCATGACACCTTAATAGAAGACCATCCGGGCATTGCAAAAACCGAAGCTAAAATTAGGAAGCAATTTTGGTGGCCCACCTGGCGAAAGGATGTCAAGTCATTTGTCATGTCTTGTGGCATTTGCGCACAAAATAAAGGGCAAAAGAAAAAACCTGCTGGATTATTGCAACCATTAGACATACCACCTACCCCTTGGCATACCTTGTCATTAGACTTTATCACGGATTTACCCCCGTACCAAGGTTACAATACCATTCTAGTTATTGTAGATCTTTTTTCTAAAATGGCCCACTTCATTCCTTTAAAAGGGATACCTTCAGCTTCAATCCTGGCCAAGGAATTCCTTGAAAATGTTGTCCGCCTGCATGGCTTTCCTTCAGTGTTAATTTCAGATCGGGGCAGTCAATTCATTTCACATTTTTGGAGAAAATGCTGCCAACTGGCACAAATTGATGTTTGGCTTTCGACCAGTCACCACCCTCAGACTGACGGTCAAACGGAGAGGACCAACCAGACTCTTGAACAGTACCTCCGTTGTATGCTACATCAGTCTGAGGGGAATTGGAAAGACATTCTGTAGATCGCAGAGTATGCATACAATTATTCCGTACACTCAGGAACTGGGCAAAGTCCTTTTTTTTACCAATTATGGGTATCATCCTCGAACCTCGGATTTGGACTCACCCCAGCATTTAGAGATGCCCGCAGTGGACCATCTCCACGCTGTTATTACAGCCTTTAAAGAAGCAACCATCCATTTGCAAAAGGGTAAGGAAAAATACAAAAAGGATGCGGATCAGCACAGAAGGGAAGCTCCTCAATACCAAATAGGGGACCAAGTATGGTTAGCCACTAAGCACTTACCACTCAAGGGGACTCAGACCTTTAACCCCAGGTATTTGGGACCTTTTTCTGTCAAGGCAATTATTAACCCAGTGGCCGTCAAGTTGGACCTACCTGCTCATATGCGAATCCATCCCGTCTTCCATGTGACTCTTTTGAAGCCAGTGCAACCAGGAACTAGACTAACCACTCCACCTGAACCTATCCTCATAGACGGGGAGCCCGAGTTCGAAGTCAAGAACATTTTGGACTCAAAAAGAGTGAGATCAAAACTCTTTTACCTAATTGACTGGAAAGGTTATGGTCCGCAGGAAAGGTCTTGGGAACCTAGTGACCATGTGCATGCACCTCGTTTAGTGAAGAGGTTCCATCGGGAATTTCCAGACAAACCACGGCCAAGGGGGAGAACGACTTTAGGAGGGGCCTTGAGGGGGAGTGCTGTCATGATGCCTGCCCCCAGAAGACCAGACCAGGCCCAGCAGCCCCAGAAGCAGGCATCATGCCATTTGGAGCATGCCCAAAAGCCCCAGTTAGGGGCTGTTTGGGTGCAATCCTGGCGCCTATGGCGCCAGGCTCATTATTGATAACTTACCTGAAGCAGACCATGCTGCATACTCACCTGAGGCAGACCATGCTGCATGAAGACTCAAGCCAAATGAGGCTTAGGAGGGACTATTTTACTGAAGGGACTATTTTGTTACTTGGGTGGGGCTGTGGAAGAATACTTACCTGGATCTTCTTCCAAGGCTAGTTAAACCACGCCCAGACAGCCACACGTGCTTCGCGTTATTCTGCTTGCTGCAGCGTAACGCTCACCGTGTTTTCAGCAGCTCCAGTCTTCAGCCACGCCCGCTTCAGTCCTGGGACTCCTGAAACAAGAAGAAAAGAAGGATAAAGGTTAGAACAGGAGTTTTAACTTTAATCCTTACCTGAATCCTGATCCATTTCGCCACGGAACTTAAAGACAGAAGTCTTTGAAGCATC
Source organism: Ambystoma mexicanum (assembly GCF_040938575.1). Classification (NCBI taxonomy): domain Eukaryota; kingdom Metazoa; phylum Chordata; class Amphibia; order Caudata; family Ambystomatidae; genus Ambystoma; species Ambystoma mexicanum. The sequence goes on along the minus strand of NC_090935.1, from coordinate 470,360,253 downwards.
GCTTCGCATTCCAATGGCGCCGCGCTGAACTCACCTGCTTGGCGGTACTTCAGCATTCCAACACGCTCTCTCCATCTCGCGGCCGCCCTACGACACCTAATGAGACAAAGACAGCAAGGTGAGCAAGGGGACTCTCTAAGGCTATACAAGCTACCCCCAAGGACTTACCTGATTTACCACGGGAGGTACTCACCTCATCTCGGGTCGGCGCAGTCAACTCTGCGTCATCGCCGTACCCCGGCCCCTAAGGGGAGAAAGCAAAGACAATACCAGTTACCCCCCACAAAACTTACCTGATTTACCACGGGGGTCTCACCTCATCTCGGGTCGGCGCAGTCAACTCTGCTTCATCGCCGTACCCCGGCCCCTAAGGGGAAAACCACAATAGACTTACCTAAATCTTACCAAGTGCCATTTGGAAATTGTCAAGGGGATTAATCGGCAACCTGCAAGGAATCGGACAGAGTGAAGATCAGACATTTGAACTCATGAATAATTGGGCTTTAGAGTCAATACTGGAACTCACCAATTCCTCTACGCCAGTGAAGTAACTGGTCATCAACGCGCCCCTGCGGTCGACGCAGGATGGAGAGCTCATCCTTCCAAACCATCAGGTGAGACTAAGGAGGGGACATCAAGAGTGATCTGTGGGAAGACAACAGGAGTGGGGAAGGTGGGTTGACACTCAATTCCACGGGTGGTTAATTCCCCTTCTCCTTTGTAGAAGAATATTCCTGCGAGCCAGACGAACTAGGCTGAGCGGGCCAGTCCAGTCAGTCATCTCGGCGCTACACGTCACGCTGGTGGAAACAACAGCGGCCCAGTTCCGGTCAACGCCCCCGTGGGAACCAGGTGAGCGTAACAATACCTTTGATATTTGCTTTGAAGCTCAAATGGAGCTGATCCATGCAAACATTTAAATGTAAGGTATAGGATCTTGAAATCAATCTTTCTTTGTACCAGTAACCAGTGGAAAGAATGGCCGAAATACAGAAATACAGAAATAGATCCCTGAAAAGATGGAAGATTAAATGAACTGCTGCATTTGGTACTTTATTCATTTGCTTAGTCTGGTTATCCGAATGGATAAATATAGAGAATTGCAGTAATAAATTGTTGAGTTTATAAGAGAGCATGCAAAGATTTGGACTCTATCAAATTAAGCGAGCAGCCGCACATGATGTAAAGAGGAGTTCACCAATTGGTTTATTTGCTTGTCCAGTACTTCATAGGAATACCAACATAAATTGGAAGCGTGCAGAGGTTGTCTGAATTTTAAAATTAGTTTTTAGGTACCAAACGAATGACCATTGTCCAACATCCAAGTTTATACTTCGTTCAAACAATTTCACAAAACATCAATGACAGAATTAAGATCAGTACATTTTAAATATATTGTTGTGTCATCTGCATAAGGATGCTATTATATTATTTCAAAGATATCACAAAAGGGTCTCAATGTATAAATTCGACAGTAGTGAGGACAGTGAGATTCCTGGTAAAGTCTTCTTGCTCCAAGATCTTAGCAAGCCAGGGCGTACCTGCAACTGCTCCATAATTACTTAGAATTAGAGGGTTTAACAGCAGCCTTTTTAGCAAAGGTGTAATTATGTCTGCCTTTAGCTGAGTAGGCACCAGGCCTTTCTCTAGGCATTTGGGATGAACACCAAAATGAGTTCTGCAATAGAATCTGAAAAACATCAAAGCTAGAAGAGGATCATTAGAACAAACAGTTTGTTTGAATTTTTTTAACATCTTGATTTACTCTGAAGTTACTTAGCAGAATTGAAATGTGTTAGATGCCTGTCCTTCAGCAGATTGAAATGACTGTCTATACTAAGGCTGTGGCATTGTCTGATTACGTACAACAAATATAAAAATCCATATCCCCTACTACACTCAGTCAGCAAGTATGGTAGAATGCCTGGACGAAGAATTGAAGAAATAATGGACTAAACATATCATAGCAGAAGTAGGCAAATGGGATGTACATCTACCATTCATTCTGCATGCATTTCACTCAGCTACCGATTTCTCACCGTATGAGGTTTGTTTGAGAGATAGATGCCAAGCAAATTTAACCTTTTGCTACCCTTGACACCAGGATATAGTCAAGATTATGAGGTACACAGAGCTGATGACATCAACGATGCACTTGCCAGACTTACACATATCAGACAGCGAATCAAATGTCATATGATGAAAGAGTAAAGGAACTTCCTGACACAAACCCCCAGGAGCTATTGTTTGTCCTAAGGAACATGGTTATGTTACGAAATGTTAGTAAGTCAAAGAAAACTGATCACAGATGGTTGGGCCCCTGCGTAGTGACGGACAGAGTGGGAAATCTCATTTATGCTCTTGACCAATGGGATGGCCCAGGTATTGTGTATGCACATGCATCAGAAAAGAGAGCCAAGCAAGGACTAGATTAAACACGTATATAGTATATAAAGTACCTCCAGGCCTTCGTCTATGCAGACCTAATGAGTGGAAAAATATGTAGCCAACCTCTGATGAACAACAACATGGCAGAATGTGTTATCTGTTTTACAGATGCCGGAAACATCCCTTCTCTCTTTTCACATTGGCGCTGGTGGGAGCAGAATGGCACTTGAATGGTTTCATCAACACAGCCCAGGAGGCAGCAGTGTCATTAACTTCTCTGATTGTTAGTGGTCTGTGCACTTCTCGCAACATGCTAATCAGGACGTTCCCTTCCTTGGAGAACCACTTTGAGCAGAACACTGGAAGAATGGGATTGACTCCGGGTGTGTAGCAGCAGGATCAGCCCTCAATACATCTGGGTCTCCCCTCTTCTTTTTTAACATAGACTTTCCCACGAGGTCTCCCTATTGTATACAGGTGCCTCGGCTACAAACTAGCATAGCAAATTACAGTGATCATATGTTAGGGGATTATTGTAACTGTTCCATAACAATTGCTATTAGTAATACAGGAAATGTAACAGGCCTGGAGTCACATATGAGGGTCCATACAGGGAAATACACCAACTGGAGTGGCCAAGCAGTGTCTGTCATTACATACAATGTACATAATATGTGGGTGAATATAATATCCACGTATATTATGACTGTGCAGGCGCAGAGCATACAAAACATTTCCTTGGGATATACTCCATCGGCTACACCCAATCCAGCAGCACCACTGGGAAAGATACAAAAGGAGCATATCAGACAGGAAAGGGATGACACTTCCCTTTTTAGACATACCACCATCTACCATACAGTAGTAAGAGCAGTCCTACCATGCTTAGGTGTGTATCAGAATGAGAGAGCTCTAGTAAATATGCCTGCATCATTAGAATTGTTCCCAAATTGAATAGAGAATGCCTTAGAAGAAGTGCAAATAGAGGTACATTCAGTGGGATGGCATTGGACCTGTTGCACATGGGGGGCATGATAGCTACCAATATTGAAATAATAAAGTGACAAGCATTTCTAAAACACATTGTAATGGAGGAGGAGAAAGGGGACTGGTTATCTTGTCTCACAAGCTCCTCATCAGAGCTGGGCCAGAAATTAGTAACATGTATGTAGTATGCTTTAAGTATCACTTTATTTCTCGCTGTAGCAGTCACTGTTGCCAGGATAGTCATTGTTAAGGTGTTCAGATCAAATAACTCCCCACAAATTTGCCATTTTATGCCACTAAGATAGATTTCAGGATAAAAGCTTAAGAGAAAAAAGAAACGGGGTGAATGTTGTAAATATGTGACCTCATAGCCACTACGTCTACCTCCAGACAAAACATGCACTAACATTGTGTGTCAGGCTCCACCCCTGAAGCCTCTGTGCTTCCAAAAAGGTGCACTTAGCTGCCCCTGCCTAAAGCACAAGCTTGATGACCTGATAAAACCTACAGCAACACAAGCAAAACCCCTTGTGGTTGTCAGGACATTCCTACACATAGTGCTTCCCTGCCTGTACCTGCATGAAGTACAAGCATGATGACCTGATACAAATCTACAGCAATATAAGCAAACATGCTTGTGGAGTATCTAGTGAAAATGTTGTCAACTAAAATGTAGTCAGTGAAAATGTCGGCAAGCAAAATCTAGTCAAATAATGCAGATGTAAGTCACCAAAAGTGCAGGGCTGTTAAGGTAAGCATTAGGATTAAGGAGGCTGTGGAGGGTTGGGATTGCCTAGTGTAGGGTTAGGATAGGTGCTGGAAAGGCTAGGCATTCGGTTAAAGACTTTAGTTAGACTTACAGTAAGGGTTAGAGTTAGGGTGATTGTTGAGAGCTGGAGATTCTGTACTTTGGTTAGGTAAGGCTAGGGTTCCCAAAGTAAGGGTTTAGTTTAAAGTTTAAAAAAGGTGATGTTATGAGGGTATATGATGTTGAGGTAGTGTAGGAATTAGATTAAATATAGGGTAGATTAAGGGTTAAGGTAAGTATTCGAGTTTGGGATAGGCTAAGGCTAAGATTAGCATGAGAGCAAGGATTTGGTTTAGGGTATGGGCTATGGAAATTGTGGAGTGCTGGGGTTGTGGTTGGAGTTAGGGTCACTGTTCATTTTCTATTTATTGATTTATTTGGGGTTTGCTTTATCAAACCACATGCAAATACAATGATTTAAACTGTTCAATTCTTAGGGTTAATGAACGCTTAAGGGTTAGGGGTAGAATGAGAGTAGCAATTAGTGTTAGGTTACGGGTTAGAGATGGGGCAAATGCAGAGGCCTGGTAATTTCCTGGAATTCATAGGGGTTTGGGTCATTGTTAGGCTTGCAGCCTTGTGTTTTGTTTGTTTAGAAATAGATTTATTTGGCGGCCTTATTACTGGGAGCATTTTCACACATTCCATTGCTTTTATAGGAGGATTACATTTTCCAGTCTACTTTTTGCTGACTATTTTTTCACTTGACTACAATTTGCTGGAAACATGTTTACATGGAACCCTTGTCAGGTCATTCACCCCTGCATGAAATACAAGCATGATAACCTGATAAACTCTACAGCAACACCAGCAAAATGTGTTTTTCAGGGCATTTGTACACACAGCTGTCCCTGCCTGGAAATACTGCATATATTGTGACAGCCCGGTGGTGAGGATAGCTTATCCAGCTACTACATAAGGGCTTGCTGTTGGAAAGGAAGACAGATCCCCTGTCTGCCTGACTTGCAGCAAAAGCTGCCACTAAAACCTTGTTCTCCTCTACTCTTGATGTCCTGGTCAGATGTTGTGCTTGGTGTGAGTAAGTGGTCTGGCCCAGGCCCCTGTGTCGAGTGTTGAACCTATTTTTGTTCATAACCAACCAGTCTACATATTCCAGTGGGATAGTTGATGGTAGATCGAGATCAGGTTAGGCATTCTCTAAATACAGATTGCAGGGTGGTTCTGTTGAGTAAGTGTTTCTTTCAGGTTACAGGGTCTGCTTCTGACCTGAGATACATCGTGGAGTTTATTTAAAGATCAGAAAGCTTGTCTTTATGAGGTAGCCTTTATAAGATGGACTATTCCTCAAAGTTGAAAGGTTTCTTGTGCCCTTCTTCCGGACATATGTATTGCAAAGATTTGGGTGTGTGATCCTGATCGATTTATTTTCATGCTAAAACTGGTTGAATCAGACGTGGCAGACAGGGAATGAATGGCAGATTACCTCTGGGTTCACAGGTTAGCTTCTAGTAAGATATCAAGGACTGGTCGTAAAGAGAGACTTCACAGGAGAAACCCATGTCATTGTAAGTAATACTTTCAAATTCATTGTGCAATCTACGGGAAGCAGGTGAAGGCATTTCAGGGCAGAGATGTGGTGATCCAATTACTTAGATGGACCCACACTTCTTTCGTATGGTGTGCACCTAATTCTCAGGCATTATTGGGGATCCAATGAAGGGGGATCCAATGAACGCTCTGAAGACCTAGTGAGACTTGATCAGCAACAAAGCATAATGCTATAATGTTTTGTAGTTGCTGCAAAGGTTTCATCCCTTATTTTGGAATGGACCAATACACTTCATTAGCACGGTCCAATGTGGGCAACCACTAAGCTAGCTCTAGCTCTTGAAAGCAAACCCCAACTTGCAGGGGGCGCCCTTAAATACAGGGGACCCATAATCACGCTCCACCCAGAGTAAATGTACACCTCTAGGGAATTAAAGCCATGAGTCTATCTTGCAAGAGATAACAAAACTTTAATCTTTACAGATCATGAGGATTTGGAGGAAAAATGTCAGAGGACTCTGCCATTTGCAACCAGCATTCTGTCTTTTGTGGCTGGCTCCCAGGTCCTGAAGACTGGTGCTGGGCCTGGGGCTTAAATACTCTTGAATTGGTCACTGGATACCGGCAGAGCTCCTTCAAAATTGTTCTTCGTCCCATACAATGGATGCTGCAGTCTCCAGTGTTGCATGGCCAGGTTCCGTTTGGGACAAGCTACATAACATTATGCTGCATATGCAGGAATACTTTGTCGCTCTTGTTTAGCATCATTTAAAATGATATAAACATTCATACATAAACACATCTTCCCACCAATATCTCAACACTTAAATCGACTTAATTATATTTGATCTGGTCCAGTAATTCCTACAAAGAACCCTTGTTTTCCTAGTACTCTTTATGTCGTGCTGAATCTTTTTTAGTCTCAATTGGCTTGTGATTGACAGGAACAGCTGCTGAGTTACCTCGTGCTCTCTGCCAGCCTGCCTGTAGTGTACATTTAGCACAACCTGAATTCACTGTGTGCTTTCAGCAAAGCTAACTGCAATGTAACAGCTTTACACATATATTCATCTAAATAATTGTTTGAATCTTACATTTCAATCCTAACTATCTTTATTTAGTGACTGGCCACGCCTCTGTGTGATTATCTTTGCATGAAAAATGCTTTTTCAGTGTGATAGTGCTTAGAATTCTTGCCTAATTGTAAAGAGCTTGAGGGGTTCAGGAAGGCGCTAGAAAAAGTTGCTAGCTCCTCCCAAACACTTTCAAGAGCAACCCTACGTAAACTACAATATTCCTCAGTAAATGCAGAAAGCCACTTTTGTTGTGGCTTGAATTTGAGGTCCTAAGGGTTTAGTCTAAAACAAAACCTTTGCTTGTACTGGGGAAGCTGTCTTAGGGCAGGTGATATACAACGCAGGCTATAGGGAAGAATTCAACCAATGACAATGAGAATAAGATAGTTATTTGTGTTTTATAGTATTTTGTTCAAGTTTATTAAAAGGCAATGGTTTATGGCTGCTTAGCAGTTTAAAAGCTGCTCTGCTTTCAATCTACGATTGAGAAAATTGGTAAAGCAACAGCTAAATCTATAAAACAAGTAATATATGCAGATTGATAAGGCCCCAGAAGGGGAGGTGATTGGTGTTCCCACAAGAGGAAGCTGCACATCACCAAGGAATGGATTTCAATGCCAGCCTTGGCTGGACAGGCAACCAGGATGCCATGGTCAATCATATCAAGTGCAGCTGACAAATCAAGGAGGATCATTGCCAGTGTACTGCTCTGATCAGTTTCCATCCATTGATCATGGAGAGAGATAATAACTGCCACTGCAACCCTGCCAGCTGAAAGCCGGTCTGTTGCAGGGGTCGAAGGGTTCCATACTATTTTACAGTTGAAGTGCTGAGGCCACCTCCCATATCCTGGCTACATCAGACATGTTTGACAAGGATCGAGATTACATGGATCCATAGAATCCAGCAGTGGGTTTTTGTAACAAAGTTTGCATTACAGTGTTTAGGATTTTGTTAGCTCTTGAGGCTGTGTATTCTATGTTGGGCTCGGCCAATCAGAAATCTACTTAGACAGGCTTTAGCTGTAGATATAATTTCAAATCATAAGCATGCAAATGGCCACTTCTTCTGAGAATGCAAAGGATTTGCTGAGCATCTAGACCACTTTAAAAATAAATGACAGGCATTCAGTTTTTCTCAGCATATCACATCGTCCAGTGGAATTCTCTCCCTACTGCTTTGCACTGCTTTGCTCCTCCATGACAGGATCTTGCCCTAAAAGTGAATTGAAAGAATGTTCTTTCTTTACTTTTCTCATGGAGGCGCTGATTTCTTTTCTTTCGTTCCAGTAAATATGTTTGCGCTTTCAGCACATTGCATTTTCGGCACATTATTATTGAATACATTTTGTGTTACGAGTGTTGCTGTAATGTGTGTTATTCAATTGGATCTGTATTTGCAAGTTTTATGTGTATATTTGATGTTGCTATCTCTTTTTAGTAAGTGCTATTGTCCCGGGGATCCCCCCCGCACATACACTTGGACTGGCCCTTTGGTTATTTCAGCCCATGCCCCTCATATGGACCTTTCCCTGGACACCTTCTGGAGAAGCCCTACCAGACTGTTTTCTAATACCAGACTGCCATGAGGCCGCCTATCCCCCTGCTGCTGCCAGGCCTGCCTGAGTCCAGTCCTCCATACTGCTGGAGACCTGTTCAACTAACGTGACAAGAGACTACTTGTGTACTGCCTTGCTGCTCTTCACCCTGCCATTGCTGGCACCATGCAGATGTTGTGATCTCTGGACTCATATGAGCACTCCAGCTACATGGGAGAGCTGCTCTCAGCTTCCAACAAAATATACTCGTGAGTATTTCCCAGTTCTTGGCCATACTCCGCTCTTTGCAGCCCCTCTGGTTTGTCGGCTGCCTTGCCTGGTGTACTCCCTGCATTCTCCCCCTTCTTCCATGTGCATTTACCTATGATTTAAGCTATGTGTTATGTCCAAATCCGGTGAAGAAGCCATTAAAAGGTGGTGCAGCGCTTCCTTTTAAATTGACTTCCATTTTGTGATACATTTCTAAGATTTACTTTAAGTGCAGAACCTCTAACCACATCCGAAGGCCCCTCCCCGTTGCCATTTAATGTATATATGCCCCTGTTTCTAATATTCTGAGCACTCTTTTTGGTGTTTTAGAAAGTTCCCCTGATGTTTGGGACTGTTTCATAAGTATTTAAGCAATGAGTGACCCTCAATATAAATGTAAATATGCTGCAACTATGTTTACTCTGTTCGCAATTATGTGTCTGTAAATCTTCTTCCTGGACACATAATGCTCATAGTTAATCACTCCTCCTAAACAGTATTGCGAATCAGCTTGGCCCTAGTGGTTTTGAAAGGTAGGAGGCTTGTGCAGGTATCCTATATGTTATACATAAAGTTTAATTATGATAAAAAACCTGGAAGTTTAAGTTGAGAAGCACCCTATGTTTGTCAGTACTGTCATGAAAAAATGATCACTGCCTATTCTGGTGATCAATTTATTAGTAGAAAGTCAACAACAGGAACAAACAAACCAAGACTTTGGCGCAGGTGAGAACCCCCCTCCTTCCGTGCACCGTTCTCTTATAACCGAAGGAACTCATGAATTTCAATGGAAGGGGTGGTTCAGACAGGGCAAGGAATCATACTGAAACAATGTTGCAAGCAGGCAACACAAGCCCACTATACAAGTCTTTGATACCAGCTGTATCCATACATGTTAGACAGCGTTATCAGGAAAGGCAGCATAAAGTGATACATTTAGTGAAGCTGAATATTCTCCTCAAAGATTCACACGCGGTCTGAGGCAGGCGAGCACACTTACAGTATGAGGACTTCAGTATGCTAAAGCTGCTTTCCCTAAGAAAGCGTGAGACTAAACATGTGTACATATGCCAAAAGGGAAACACGTCAGAAGCTAGAGATGTGAAAGCGAGAATAGCTACACACTAGACAAAGAGCCCTCATCAGAAAGTCATGCACAGTAAAGCCTAAAGCCTCATCTTGCACAAGCAAGAGTTGTGTAAACATGGCCGCTTGAAGTATCTCCTGTGGCAACAAAAAATTATGAAACTGACCAAGTGATGATGGTTGCTATAGACTTTTATTTTCATTAAAAGTAAACCTATCTGTCTTTAATTCTAATAGGGTTTCCCTACCTGAACTAAAGAAATTCAGGGGCTCGTTAGGAAGTCTGTATGTCCAAATAAAAAGACACCATCCCAGTTAAAAAGGCTCCTACTCTTTCCCAGTCACTACAGTAAATCATATAAAGTTCTGCTCATACTGTAACCCAGGAGAATGACTCTTCTCCTGGCTATAAAGTATCCCAAAGATTCTCAAGTTGTTCAAAACAAAAGTTCTCCAAAAGTTCCAGGCTTCTTGTAATCCAAGAGAAACAAAACAGTTCTGCGGGATCCTCGTGGGGCTAGGCAAATTGCTCCTTTCTCCTAGCTGGATCCCCAATGTCTTTCACAGTTTTCAGCAATATTGTAATTCCCTTGCAGAGGTTTTTACTGGCTTAACTTTCTTTATGTTCTTTACTCTGACCCACTGGAACAACGGAGATGCTCCCTGAGTCTCTCTTAGCTCTCCAGCACCACACTCTTGTGTCCCTTTACCTATAACATCAGGGTGGTTAGATATTTCACACAAAGACATAGGGGCTCATTCAGAGCCTGCTGGTATAGAAACATCGGTGCCAGTAAAATTACCGGCACCTTTGTTTCCGGACTGACACACTACAACTCTGCGGGCGGGTGCTGTCCCACCTGGCAGCTCAGACCTACTGGGCGGGATGGCACAGGTGCTTCCGTGGCCCCCACTCTCATAGAGTCCTTCTGGACTCTATGGGAATGGGGATTTACAATTTACCGAAACCTGACTTTCTGGGCCACCAGGATTGTATTCCCCCAGTGTTACTAGGAAGTCATGCCCCGGTTAATCATTACGGGTCCGGCGGCAACCCACCGGTATTACCAGCAAGGTTACGGATTGTAATCCCCCAGTGTTACTGGGAAGTCATGCCCCGGTTAATCATTACGGGTCCGGCGGCAACCCACCGGTATTACCAGCACGGTTACGGATTGTAATCCTCCAGTGTTACTGGGAAGTCAGGCCCCGGTTAATCATTACGGGTCTGGCGGCAACCCACCGGTATCACCAGCACGGTTACTGCCGGACCCGTAATGAGGCCCATGGTTACGGAAATGATCTTATGGGTGGAAGATTATGGCATTAACATCAGCCTGAGGGGTTGGGGTTTAAAGGGGCTGTGCATCCTAATTGCATCCTCATCCCAGGAGAAGAATCCCTCTCCATGAGATCCTCCTTCTTGTTACCACCCTTAGGGGGATCTCCATAGCCTTATGGAAAGGGTTTCTCCCCTGGGGAGGAATGAAGCTATCTGAAGGATTGTCACACACACACCCTGGCCCTTTGGTTTTTGGCTTCCCCATCTATACCTATAAGAAATTGAGACAAAAAATCAACGTTTCACTGTTCCATTCCCTTCCCGTGCTTGACATGAAAACAGAAGTGCTGTAAATCCGAAAAGCCAGTACATTACTCAGGGGTTCCTGTCTTTATATAGACTGAGCCAGGTCAGGGGGAGTGGTATGTCACAAATTTAAACTTGTGACTAGTGGGGTAATATCGCCATGTCCCACAGCCCACTTAATAGCAAGGGTCTCCAATTCTAGCCTGTCTTGTTTGTCCCACCAGATTTTCTGCAGTTCAGGGTTCTTTAGTTTATTGGTCAAGCAAGATGTGTTGCTCAAATAATTTGGGATGAACCTCCAATAGTATCTTGTACGTCCTAAGAATGCTCTTAACTCCCTTTGGTTTCTAGGGGGAGGAGTTTTGCTAACTGCTTTATCTTTCTCGGCTTGAGGTCTTACCAAGCCATTCCCCACAAAGAAACCCAAATATCTGGGCCAAGTGGCATTTCTTTGGGTTAGTTGGTAATATTGTGCTGGAACGCCCGAGTCATTGCTCAATTTTACCCTTGGAACGTTGGGTATTTTGAACAATTCCACAAACAGCAAAGACTTAAACAGTATGTACAATTTTATTTGTTAAAAAAGGTGCCTCCATTGTGCAGCTACGGGTAATGCTGTTGCTTCCCACAATGTTCAGGGTCACCCTTATCCATTACTCCACTGTGAGAATGCACAGCGAAAGTTTCCAAGAACCTTCTCCATCTGTCTTTACTCTACTGAGGTCTTATGCCCAGGCAGAATTTACAGATTTCACTTCTGATTTTGCCAAATTTTAATGGTGTTCCAGCCCAATGGATTGGAGGTGCAGTAGGTAACTTGCATTGTTTCCATTTTGCCTCCCTGCTAACACCAGAGCTGTAATCATGAGAAGGGGTTTGAGTTCTTTTTATTCAACATGTTCATAAGATGTGCCTGTACCACTTGCATTAATTTCATAGGTAAACTATACCATTTGACAAGACAGATGTTGACATTTACTGATTTTAAATTAATATTACAGACCAGTCTAGGTGCTTCTCATAGAGTGACAGCAGGGAATTTGTGAGAGAAACCAGATATTAGCATTGAAACCAAAATTCCTCATTCCAAACATCTCTCACTTGAGTCCACCTGGCAGACAGCTTATGCTCTTATCACCTTCTCTAAAAGATTGTTTTCAGACCTAAACAAAAGTACATAATTAGCTACAATGATTACCTCTAGTGCACTCAATTGTAGAACACACTGCCTTCTCCAAATCTTGGGCAGCAGAGATCTGAGAACACTCTTCAACTAACATGAGATCAAAGATGACAGGCTTGAATTAATAGAGAGGAATCAATAACTTTCTAATCCCATCAATCTTAAAAACATCCTTATAATGTAATGGATCCGAAATTGCAGCCAAAATGGGAGTGAAGGGGAATAGTTTGGACAACACGGACAGAGTTTGGTGAACGGGTGGAATCTTGTGAAGGTTCAGAGTCCGGAAGAGGTGCAGTAAAGTTGGGGGGCGCATGCACTTATTTGTTCCTAGGGTAGCAGAAAGCCTAAATACGTCACTGCCTATACTCCAAGAGGAGCCCACGTTAAAGGAAAGTCCTGAAGATATTTTAGACACCTATAATCCAGCTATTGTTGATGAAATACCTGTCCGGCAATTGGCTAGCGCAGACTCTACTTGACTGCCAATGTATCATCAGTCTACCCCAATGGATCGTATGGAAGGTCCCTTTACTCCCGAAATCTGAGCCCAGATCTCTAGACTCCTCTCGCCGTCCCCAGGCACATTTGAAAGATTTCCAAATACAACGTTTAATACCACCGCTGGTACATTCCGGCTCAGACAGCTCCCGGGGGTGGGGATTTGTACTATAGTGACTGTAGATGCCCCATGGAGTACAACTGATTTGTTTAACATTATTCAAAGGTTTCCAAATATACGAGAAATCCCTGTTAAGTTATTGACTGTTATCACCCCACTTGTGTTGATCTGAACAGTATTGCCCACAGAAATATTTACATTGCTTAATGTACTCTCAAATTGGCCAGCTCAAGAAATGACTACCCATGGACGTAATTTCACCAAAATGCCAGGGGTAGAGGAAGTGACATCATATGACCCATGACCTCTGATGACATCACAGGAAGTGATGTAATTTGACCCCACCCCGAAGTGACATCACGGGAAGTGATGGAACACGATCTTTCACCATTTGAAAAAACAGGAAGTGGCATCACACAGCATTGTTCCTAAGTACACTACTAAAAATATGGTTACGATATCACTATAATGTGATATACATGTCATACAAGAATGGATCACCATATTTATCATTAATATCAGTGTGTATAGTCCCATATTACCAAATTACTGTGAATGCAAGCAGGCATCCAAGGCCAATTGATAATGATGTGTTATTATGTAGCACTTACACTTAAGCGCTTTATATATAACAAATATACATACAATAGCACCCAACCTGTGTTGGTACTCATTTAACGACCTCGGAAGATTGAAAGGCTGACTTGAGGTGTTTAAGAACAGACTAAATCAGCGACTCACCGCCAGAAGTGTGCCTGAAACAAACCTTTAATGAGTCTAGCAATTATTCAGGGCTCAAGTCGAGGGTACACGCGGGGGGACAGAGTCCACCCACTTGAGGGGGGACTCCGTCCCCCCCAGCTAAAATGAGAAACATTGAATGTCTTTTTTTAATTTATGAATTAAAGCCGACCTCGGGGATCAAACCACAGTCGTCAGGTTTGTCAGCCAGACACTTCACCACTGCACTATATAACCTGATGAAAAATAACACACAACTAAAGGTGAAATGTCCCAGGGAAAACATTTGTATTGGTTCTTGAAGTTTAAACCTTGCACACCTTTAAACGTTTTCAAAAACATTATTGGGAGAAAATATCCTCTCTTGGTTTTGTGTGTGTTGATTTTATGAAAGGCAAATGCCATTCGACCCGGGTAATTTGGGTGACCATGCAAAGCCAATTTAATGATATGTGCATATTTCACCTTCATATGCTAATTTCTGGTGACGTTACATCGCATTGCGTTTGTTGATGAGTCCCCCCACTTTAATTTTTAGGACTTGACCCCTGCAATTATTGTATAGAATTCCAGAAAGACACATCATATGTTACTCCTATTCTTTCTTATTTAGGGTCCCTGCTCAAAGTTTTACACTTTTGGAACCCCATGTTTTTTTAAGAGGCTTGAGCAAAAAAGCCAGCCACTCCAGAAACAAAGAGCCGCATGGCACTCGCCACAGTCCAGGAGCTAACATGTTTTAATTTACAGAAAAATATTTTTTTAAAAACATTTTAGGTGTAGCAAGGGAGACAACAGGGCTAGAAAGGGAGACCTCAGTGGTCGCATTTGCTACCCCGGGCGATCCCCAAATGACATCCCTGCTTCTACAACTAGAGATTTGAGAGCATTTACTGAGAGGCGGGTGCAAACTATTATTCAAACTGTTTTAAAAGATGGATTGGTCAAAGATCAGTGCAAGCCAAGGGAGAAAATGCAATGGAATATCTTGAACATTTGAAGATATGTTTTGAACAGTATTCTGGGATTGCGGATGCTGCGCTGTCAGTACCACAAGTTGTGATGGCACAGTTTGTGATGGGATTGCAACCCAAACTGTGTGAAGGAATTAAAGCAGTGTTGATAGGATGGGAAGGAAAGGAGCCCACCTCCCATAACCATTGGGGCCTTATTTGAGTAATATTTTAATTCCATGAACTGGATGCTGCGCGCTTCCCGTTCTTTGAATGAAAATACTTTTTGTTTAACACTTTGTGTTACTCCTTTGGTAACCCAGGGTGCTAATAGTGTTAGCACCTCGTACAAAGAACTGGAATGGGGGCAATGTCCTGGTGGCCTCGTTATAGTCCCTCGTTTGGCCCTATAACTCACGCTGTCGAGCCATTACCCTCCGTTCCAGCCCTTGGAATGGGGTGCTAATGCTACATTATAACAAGAGAATGTTGGCAGTTACATTGTAGATAATGCACAGGCAAAGAGTAACAGTTATAAGGGCTACAAAGTAACTTGTTTTGCATCTGGTGCTATACAGAGCAGACATACATAAAGTAAATAAGATAAATACACTCTCGCAACATTCCAACGTGTTGCCTTTGTCTTTCCTTTTTTTAAACAACACATTCTACCCTGCTTGGCTGAAACGTTCCAATAGCAATAATGCACCCCTCCTTTGGCCTTCATTAAAGTTACCTCTTCCAAGGACCATTACCCCTTGGCAGCGTCTCTTGGAGTACAGAATAATGACTTAATTAATCTGGTTACCTTTAGGAAAATACATTACTCCCAAAACCAAGGTTACAATCAGCGCACAGTGGACTCTTTCAGTTTGCAGTGAATGGTGGACCCATAATCCCACCTGGAAGGGTTTACACAATAGGGGATCTTTCAGTTCACTTTGGGAATTTGGACTTAATTTCTCAGCATGCTTCATTTTCACAACAATGGGTTTCTTCATTGGCCTGCTCTCTGGGGTGCTTCAGACTCCATTCTCACAGCCCTGTTATGCAGCGTTACTCCCTGGTCTTCTTCTTCTCTAGTTCCCGGCTTGGCTCGTGGGTTCAGGTGCATAGCAGTGAGCTGTTCCTCTTGGTTTCTATTGGAATGTAGCTTTTCCTTTCCTCTCACTTTGAACACACACCTCGTTCCTCAGGTCAGAGAGCACAACCGTTAACACTTTTGACTTAGCGGCTCTCTTTCCTCTCAGATGCCATGCACTCACTAGATGCCAGGATTTCTTCTTCCATAGAGGTTTCTTGTCCTAGTCCTCTACCTCCTCTGGGTTACTGTCAGAAATCAGCCATTTCTTTGGAAGTCGGCCTTATTCCTCTTGTCTTCCCCAGTTCAGCAAGCAAGTGGAGTGTTCCTCTCTCATCAACAAAATCTGCTTCTTGAATCTTAACTGGAATAGACAGAGCTACTCCACTGCAGGATATTGGCGACCATGGCCGTTCCTCCAAGCAGGTACTTTCAAGCAGCCAGATCAAATGACTGCCAGGATGGACAACAAACTTGTGAAGCTGCTTTAGCTTCACAGTAGGTCTTTTGATCTTAGAAGACACAAATTAGGCCTATCACATTCCTGGGGTTTCACCTTCTCTGGAATGACTGCCATTCTAACATGGTAATGTTCTCTTGCCATCATGGAATATAAGCACCAACATGGGGCTAAATCTGGGTCTCCCTATGAGCCAATATGTACAATCACACAATGGTCTGTGCAGCAATATTCCAGGTAGATGTAGTGGTTGTATTTATGCATAGTCACGATCTTCATAGCTTCCTCATTAGATGTTCATGGGCAGTACTGAGGTAGTGGTTTGGAGCTCTGAATGCACAATGATGCCCTTCTGCCTGTTGAAATGCTGAGGCAGTGTTGCAAGCAATGATAATGCCCGCCTCTAGTGTAGCTCTATGCTGCTGCCTTAAGTGTCTTTGCATGGGGATCAAGAGACACTCCAAAAATTGCTCAAAGCATTTCTAAGGCATTGCTGTCAGTTGATTGTTTTCTGACCAGGTCTTTCAGGTGATAGGAGATCTGCCACTCTTGGGGGAGGAGATATGGCTTTCCTGAACTGTTGTCTGGGATGTGTTATTACCCTTGCCGGATTATTCCAAATTACCTTCTTGAACCCTGGGTAGAGAGTCTCACCCATGGGGTTAGCATCCTGATATTTGAGGTGCATTTCAGGGGATGCGATTTCCTGCCTCCACTTTTCTTCTGGCCAGTTGTCTCTGGGTGCGACTCTCTCAAATATGGTAAAGAATGCAGTAGTAGCTCACATATTAGGGTGTTCAGATGAAGATGATATGGTTTCCCTCAGCTTCATGTCAGCGTGTTGTTGACTTTCTGGAGTAGTCAATGGTCGGTCGCCTTGGGATTTTATTGCATCCGCCAATGACTTGTTGTCCTATACTAACATCTGAATCAGAATATTCAGAATATTCTTGTTGGGTTTCCAACTGGTTTTCTTGAAACTAAATACTCAGTAATGGGTTGGAATGAGGTTTGGGGACTGAAGGAGTCCTAGCAACAGCCTTCCTGGTTACTAGGGGCTCAATCCTAATGGGCTGGACAGATCAATTTTTGAAGCAGGGTGTGGAGCTGGTCCTTCTTTCAGATCATCCCCGGGACGGTTCTATGTGTTAAAATTGTGGCAAAAATGTCAGTTTACACAAAGAATATGGGCAAAGAGGGTGTGGCTTTGCCACTGCAATCCATCTAATGGGTGCAGAGGACACCCCTGCAATCCCTGCACCCATTATGTAATTTAAGGGGACTGAGGGTCACCCCTGCAAACCCTGCGCCTCTTACATTTTATAATGGGCACACCTTTAGCAGGTCAAACCAGGGCGATTTCTTTTACAGATTACTTTTTTGCCGCAATTGTATTACTTCGCCCTGATCTTCCCCGAGTGGATTCCTGACTCTGTCATTCCTACGCAGGTCTTCTCCTCTTTTGAAGGCCTTGTCTGCAGGCTCTCCCTCTCTCCTAGCCATTCCCTTACTGTGGCTGCTATCTATTGGCCACCTGGTCAGATCTCCACCTTCCTCTCTGAAATGGGTGGACCTTTCCCCTTTCCTCCTGGCCTTGACCACTCAACTCCTCCTTCTTGGAGACTTTAACATCCACCTGGATGTTTCCTGTGCATCCTCTGGACTCTTTCGTGACCTCTGCGACTCTCTCACACTCTCTATTCTCCCCTCTGGCCCGACTAACTCTGCAGGGCACACTCTGGATTCTTTGATCTCCTCAGACCTTCCCCTTTCTATCCCTCTCACCACTCCTCTCTCCTGGAGTAATCACTTTCTCCTTTCCTCCCAGCTCACCCTCTCTTCCCCCCAGGCTAAGCCAATTCCAGCACTGCCACCCACCTTCTCAGTTATCCGACCCATGAAGCGTGTATCAGTTGAGGCTTTCACTGCCACTTTCTCACTCCCCTCCCCCTTTGGCTGACTCACACCCTGACACAGCACTTTCCAAGCTCCACTCTGCTATATCTAATACTCGCGATGTTTTTGCCCCTGTCATGAGGATCCGCTTGAAGCCCAAAGCCAAGTGCAATCCCTGGTACGACTCAGACCTTGTCACCCTCAAATGTAAGTGCAGGGTGGCTGAGCGGAAATGGCGTGCTTCTGGTACATCCTCTGATAAACTGGCCTGCCGCCTGCTCCAAAGGCAATACCGGATCTCTGTCCGCACCAAGAAGAGAGCTCACATCCAACCCTGCGTCTCTGCGGCATTTAACAACTTGGCGAAACTCTTTAAAATCTGAAAGGAACTGGCCAATCCTGCTGCAGTCTCTACTTCTCCTGTCCCTTAACAGGCCCTCTGCACAGCTCTGGCTTCTCATTTCATCTCTAAAACTCAGAACATCCTGTCCTCTCTCTCTTCCTCTCCCCCTCCCCTCTGTTACACTCACCTGGTCTCTGCGGAAGCATTGGGGCACAGTTGCAGCCCTCCCTGAACTTGAATCACCCCCTTCAGGCCTCTCCCTCAGTAGAAAAGCTGTGAGCGGTGGTACGTGGTGATACTGCTCCTGCATGGAGATAAGAGTGTGTGAGTGCGCCAATCTGTGATTGTTGTACCTCTCGGACCCTTCACCCCAAAGTACGGTTCTGTGAACATACGCCAGCCCATAAAGCTCACCTGTGAATTATGGAAGATAAGTTCTCCGTCCTGCTACTTCTGGCAGGGCGCGTCGAATGGGAGCTAGTTTCTTCACTGATCCCTGATAAGGATTACTGCAGTCCAGCTGCGACTATGCTTCTCCTTATGATTGGTAAGTCTTTCTTGAGCTCTTGTGATGCTGTTCGTTCTGTTTAATGTCTTTATATGTTGCTCCTATTTATGCCTGCAATAATGTCTCTCTCCTGTTTTCTTCCTTTAGATGGAAATGCGGCCTCAATGCAGCTGTGAGACGCAAGACGCGGCCGGATGGAAGATGGATGCTACTGCAATGTTCGACAGCAGGTAAGTGATGGTTTAAGGATAGTGCAAAGTATGGCGAAGCACAACTTTAAACTGACTGTTTTTTCGATGTCTAACCTTGTCTTCTGTTTTTCCTTACAGGTGCTGCTGTCGACGATGGAGCATGTCATGCTGCAGTGCCAAGATGAAGATTTCGACATTCCGGAAAGTGTAGAGATGAATACTTGGTTTGCTGAAGAGATGTACAGGTAAGAACAGCTTCCCCCAGTTGGTAAGTATGCTGGCAAGAAGCAGGATGTCCAGGAAGCAGGATCTTCAAAGGTAAGTCTGTCCTCAGACGACGGTGAGCGTTACGCTGCTTGCAAGTTCAGAATAACATGAAGCGTCTGTCTTGAGGATCGGGGCAGTTTATATAGCTACGATCGTGGGCACGCCCATTAGGGTCGGTTTACCAGCCACACCCTGCCACTCCTAGAGAGTGAGCACGTGCGAAGGCAATCCATTAACAGCCACACCCAAGAATACACTTGGGGCTGCTTAATGGATGGAATGTTCAAGGTTAATGCATCCTACTTAATGGATGGAATGTTCAAGGATAAAGCATCTGAAGTGCTATGTCCATAATAAAAGCTTTTTGGTGTTAAATGGATGTTCTTGTTTACTTTTTTTCATGAGCCTGGTGCCAAAGGCACCAGGACAGTGTCCACCCAGGTCTGCTGTGCATGCGACCCCTGCATGCCTGTGCCCCTGACTTCATGACCATGACACCCTCTCTAGTCCTTGCTGTTCCTCTGACCCTTCTTTGGCCACCTCTCCTCCCTCCTTCTCCTGTTATCCCCAGACGAGGTTTCTAGACAAGTCCGATCTATGAAAGTGTTATCAAAACAGGTTCATCCCGGTTCCTCCAAAACCATCAAGCACCACATTGACTCCCTGGCTCCTGATCTGGCCGACTTCTGCAACCACTCCTTCACCACTGGAGTCTAACCATCCCCCCTGAAGCACTCCCTTGTGCACCCTCTTCTTAAGAAACCCTCTGCCGACCCGTCCTGCCCAGCTAACTATCGCCCAATCTCCTTCACCCCCTTCATGGTCAAACTCCTGGAAAAGTTGCCCATCTCCCAGCTTAATCTTTGCACTGAATCTGTTGGCTGTCTTCATGACCATCAGTCTGGCTTCAGAGTTGCCAGACGCACGGAAACTGCCCTCCTGAACATCCGTGAAGACCTGCTCTCAAACCTTTATTCCAACATCCCCTGTGTCCTCGTCTTAATTGATCTCTCTTCTGCCTTTGACATGGTCAACCATGCCATCCTGCTCAACCATCTACATGATAAACTGGGTATCACCGGTCAGGCCCTGGTGTATCTGACCTCTTTCCTCTCAGATCGACCCTCCCAGGTCCAACTTGGGTCCTTCCTCTCCTCTATCTCTAGCTCTACCTGTGGTTTCCTCGTGGGGTCTAACCTCTCTCCCTGACTGTTCAACCAATACCTGGCACTTCTTGCCCACAGCATTGCTGCTCTCTGCCCTAACTTTCAGTGCTATGCGGATGACACTCAGCTCATTTTCAGACTACCTTCGGCCACCTCTTCTATGTCTCTCATCTCTGACTGTCTGTCTACCATCCGGGAGTGGTGTGTCGCCAATGATCTCTGCCGTAATGGCAGTAAAACCGAGATTCTCCTCATTGGCACACCCACTCCCTCCTTTCCTGTCACTCTCTGGCTGGCCTCGCTTGGCCCTCTTCCTGCTCCCACCTGTGAGGCTAACAACCTTGGGGCCATCTTCGACTCCACACTCTCCTTCTCTCCTCACATCTCTGACATCTTTAAGAAGTCACACTGCCAGTTGCACCTCCTCAGAGGTATTTTTCCTTTCCTCTCTTTCCCCCAGAAGCTCACTGTCTCCAGAGCTCTGGTTCTTTCTAGGCTGGACTATTACAACAGCCTCTTTCTAAATCTGCCTGCTTCTATTCTGCGCCCTCTGCAACTCATCCAGAAGAGGACTGTGAGACTTGTCCTTGGCCTCAAACCCTGGGATCATATCTCTCCAGGACTGAAATCTTTGCACTGGCTCCCAGTGGCGGCGAGGATTAAGTTCAAATTTCTCTGCATTGTCCACAAGGCCTTCTGGGGCCCGGGGCCTCAATACCTTCAACTCTCTCTTCCTAAATATCTTCCTTCTCGAGCTCTTCGCTCATCCGCCTCCAACTCCCTCAGGGTCAGTCGCTTCTCCAAGCAACGAGTTAGTGGTAGATCTCTTTCTTTGGCTGGGGTCTCCCTCTGGAACAGCCTACCTGAAACTTGAGGACAATCTCCAGAAACTTGAGGTTCCGGAAGCACCTCAAAACCTTCCTCTTTGTTTCTGCTTTCTCGCCTCCTCTCCCCTGCTGAACTCCTGACTGAAACTGTTCTGGTTACCTGCACTGGCTCCCAGTGGCGGCGAGGATTAAGTTCAAATTTCTCTGCATTGTCCACAAGGCCTTCTGGGGCCCGGGGCCTCAATACCTTCAACTCTCTCTTCCTAAATATCTTCCTTCTCGAGCTCTTCGCTCATCCGCCTCCAACTCCCTCAGGGTCAGTCGCTTCTCCAAGCAACGAGTTAGTGGTAGATCTCTTTCTTTGGCTGGGGTCTCCCTCTGGAACAGCCTCCCTGAAACTTGAGGACAATCTCCAGAAACTTGAGGTTCCGGAAGCACCTCAAAACCTTCCTCTTTGTTTCTGCTTTCTCGCCTCCTCTCCCCTGCTGAACTCCTGACTCAAACTGTTCTGGTTACCTGGCCACCCCCTGATCTCGGGCCCAGGTTTCCTCCACTGCCAGTTACACACCTGCACTGACTCCCTGGCACCGTACACACTTGGGGACTGTTTTCTGTATCCCTACAGTCCCCAACCTGCACTTGAATCCTGATGTCTGCACTTACCCTTGCACTTGCCACCAGCTGGCCCTACTTTCTATTAGTTTATTTATTCTACTACCCCTTATACTCACTGTCCCTACCCTCCTCCCTTTCCGCACTTTCCTCTTCCTTCTCCCCCTTCAGTTGCGCTGTGGGATATTTTGACCCACTCCAATGTGCCTCACTACATCACTTTACTGCAATGGTGAAAGAAACAGCCCAAAATGACCGCGCTGACTCCTGTGCAAGCCAAAATCTTTAAAACTGGGTGTGTCACAACCAGAAAAAGGCTGCACACCCTGCCACACACAGTTCAGGTGTGGTGAGAGCAGAGTACTCACTCTGCATGCCCCATTCAACATGGAGCAAAGGAAAGAAGCAGCATTACTGTGCAGAAAAACCCAGAATGCCTCTTTTAAATGTCATTTTTCAACCTTCAAAGTGCTGTTTTGCACGAAATCCATTCAGTTCTCATAAACTACTATGATCAAAAAGGCCCTGAAATGCTTAGGATCATCCATTGTGGCTCAGAGGAACCGGGCCTCATTTGAATGACAGCTCCAGGAAAAAGTATCTTTGTAAAAGCAAACCCCAGGTTTTGTTTTCATTTGCACGGGAAACGTGGCTTAAACTTTGCAACAAGTATCAAGTATCAGCTGTCCAGAGAAAGACTCTAAACCAAGGCATGATGCATATATCTAGGCTGCAAACCGCTCCAGCACTCAAGGGAAGGACTAGAGCTGGCTAAAATGGGTATTTGTGGCAGAGGAAAACCGAATTTAAAAGAAATTAGTTAAATGTGCTTTTTCCTGAATGAAGAGCAAAATCGCCTATTTTAAAAAGTATATTATTGTGGAAAGGCTTGATTATTGAAGAATGTGAAAGGATGTGCTACTGTGATAAATACACATATAAACTCTTTAATTCTATATATTTAAAGTTAAGATTTAAAAGTATACATCAAAGCAAAAACTCAGGCTGAATGGCAATCTATGTCAAAGAAAAAAAAACTGGCATCCCAGAGTGCCCGCCCTGAGAAAGGGTGACACTGCATAAACCTCTGGAGCAGGAAATGCTAATTGCAAGCATGGAGGCTTTGAATCCCAAGACAATGGGGTTGCCCTGTGCATCAGACATTCATCTTTGCCTAAGGCTGAGACAATAGCAGGCTAAGACTCTCACCTGTCAAGTGTGAAAGGCAGGAAACTTCAGTCATAGGAAAGAAATTTGACAGATGCTGCCAGCTGAAAGAAAAGAAAAAACTGCTAAGGACATTTGGGGTTTAAATGCCTATTTGTAACTAAACTTTAAAGACATTTAACTTTGCCACAAGAATGAGGAGAAATCTGAAAGTTGGCAGTGTTAAATCTAATTGTATGCTCTTTCTTTGAAGGTGTGATTGAACGCTGTACTGCCTAAGGAACAGAAGTTGTGAAGGATAACCATTTGTGGGGAAAGTATAGAAATTGCGCACATGACATTGTGTACACATATCCCAGGGGTAAATGTGCATCTATGTACAAAATTGGGAAATTTTAGAACAAATCTTTCATGGTTAAAATTTCCAAAATGTTGCAGAAAGCCTATACCAGGTCCCACAGACTGGGGATTTGGATTGCAATGTGACCCACGAGATATGTAATATGTGCATCTGATTTTCCTAGAGGTCATAACTACATAAATATGTATTTGTGGGGAAATTAGATTTTGGTTCTAGGAGCTAGTGGAGGTTCCTAGATATTGTAAAAGTAATACCATAAAATATGACAACCTTTTCTGTTAACCAACCAGCAAAGAGCAAGGCGGAAACTATGCTCTTGCCCAATCATAGCATCATGGGTGTGGACAATAGGACTTCCCCTGCCATATAAATTAGTGATGTCATTTGGCATGATAAATAAGTGAAACTCACAGCACACAAGGCGCACTGATTCCTGACTTCATCCTGATTTTCTGCCTGGCGCCCTGTTCCTGAATTCTCCATCCTTAATCGTGATTCCTGATTTTACTTATAAAGCCAATGCCTGAGCATTGCTGAACTCTTTTTCAGCTAGGCCTCAAAAATCTGAAACAAATCTCAAAACTCCAGGGAAGCATCTTGGTCCAGCTGTCTTGCTACTACTAAAGGCTTGCCTGCAGCAAACTCGCCATCCCACTGATATCCAGTCTCCAGTAACCAGAAGGGACAATCCAGTCCAGTGCAGGTGACCAGAACCACCCAGCTGAACCTGTTCCGTCAGATGTGCCCTGCTGACCTTGGTTAGACTGATCTGTGTGATGACCAGAACCCTTGATGGTACAAAATCTTAAATTAAAGTGGACTGTAAGTATTAATAGTTAGCATACCTTGTGTTGTTACATCCCAATCTCTAAACCATCCTATCCTTACCTGAAGAACTTGTCACATTGTCAGAATCCTTATTGCAATCCTGTTTTTGATCTATCTTGCTAAGCGCCATTCGTTAGTCATTTATTTTGTGTAAATCTTAAACCATCCATCCTACTTCGAGTGATCCGATTGGTTCCGCCAGGAGAGGGCACTGAGGATTTGGTGTTGAAGTCATTAATCCACTCCAGAGCTTACTTTGTCCCTCCTTGGTATTTTAGCCAGAATGCTCTAGTCATAGAGTAAACTACAGTAAATATTTTCTTGTCCAAACTGAGTTCTTCTCTGTTTTCACTGCCTGATTTTTCTAAAAAACGCCTCTCATTCAACCTTGCATATCTTCCTCAGTTTAATAGCTAGACTTCATTTCAACTCTGACTTATACATAAGATCTGTGGCTACATCCCAACACAAAACCGCATGCCAAAACAGTGTATTGCACCAGTTTTTCTTAAAAACCATTTAGTGAAATTTAGGTGCAAATCCACGTTTTTGCAAAGCTTTCCACATGTGATTTTTGTTTTAAATTATTTCCAAACTTCCATTAAGATTCAAAGTGTTTACTTTTGCTCAAACTATAGCTCATGATTGTTAGCACCTTTCCAATGTTGCTCCCATAGAAATTTGTATTGATTTAAGGATTTTTACACACATTCATTGTTTTACACAGCCATTTTCAAATGTCATTTTAAAAAGTGTAAGATTGCAAACCCGTTTTTCTCTCTTGTTTGGGGAGGGAAGGTAGTATTCAAATTCTGTTACTGTTCTTTATTCCTGAATCGCTGCTGCTTCCTTATATCTGTTTAAAATTGCTTATTGGTGGGTTGAGGAATACTGCAGGAGGAAATCCTAACATAAGTGCTATCTTTTCAAACAAGCCAAAAGTGTTCAATTTCTCTGGTGTTTTCCTTCTGTGTGCTAAAGAGTGAATTTAAGTGCCTTACATACCTTTTTATGTGTTATTGTCACCACATAGGTGGTTGCTGTTCCCTATTACAAAGTGTATGTTTAATTTGAATTTTAAATAAATAAATATTACCTTTACCAACCAGGCTGCCTCCAAACTCGTGTCTGGGTCCAGGTTCCCTGAATGGGGGCTTACCAGGTCATTAAAACCTTGGAGGACCCGGTAAGTCCCTGTTCAAAATACCCATCCCCATTTCCATTCAAGCCCCCATAGGGCTCAATGGGAATGGGGAGGGAGCTAATAATGGGCCTGTTAATAATGGGCCCGTTATTAGCACCCTGGTCCCTTAGCAGCTCCCGCTAAGGACGGCTGGTTTTACAAGCCGGCCTTAGTAGGACCCGCTAAGGGACCTCTTAATGCGGTGGTAAGGGGTTAACGGCACCGGCATCCTTAACAGCGCCGTAAACCCCTAACCGCCGCACTCGTAATGACCCCCAGTTTGTCACAAAATTAAAAGAGGATCTAGCTCTCCTACAGAAAGAGAATGCAGAGCAAGACACCCAATTACAGGCACTAAAGGAGTGTCAGAAAAGGGTTGACTCTCTGCAACAGAGTCAACAGAAACTGGCTCAACAATTAAAGTATAAAAGAGCCTGCGCAGAACAGATAGTTACCCTACAAAACCAAATAGAAACCTTGAAAGAGGAAAATAATAAATTAATTATGAGAGACCTATGCTATCAAACAGAATTTGATGAGGAGCGCCAGAAATCCAGAGCCATCAAAAAACAAAGGGATGACCTGGCTGAACAGAGGGGCACCCTAAGTCGGGAGAGGGACGCCTTAGGCCAGGAAGTAAGCCAATTAAAAACCAAGCTAGAGGGAAGAAATCTGGCCCTCCAGGAGCTCAATGAATTAAAAACAGAATATGGGAAACTACTACAGCACACCAGACGGGTGGAGGATGCTCTGGAAAAAAACACCCAGACCAATGATGCTAAAAATCAGGAGGTGAGTCTCCTGCAGCAGAATTTGGCCCAGTACTCCCAGACCAGGCAGGAAGAGCGACAATGAGGCTCTCTGTGAAAAGAATGATGTGCTCCACCAACAACTAGCAATGGAAGAGTGAATTATTGACACCAGTAAGGCCTTGATAGAGGAACAAAAGGCTCAGATTTTTGCATACCACCAGGAAATAGGGGCTGAAAGAGAAAAGGTAGAGAGGGACAAAGTAACCCCTGGTCCTAACATCAGGACCCCTGTACTTAGGGACTCAAACCCCTTCAATACAATGAACTCTGCCAGCTTCTTGTCCACTGTCTCATGTGAACCAGGGAACATGGGGATGATAGACTTCAACAGAGTTGGTAAGATGGGACTGACAGATCAGTGCCCCCCAGAAATTGATGGACTGGCGTCCCTGTACAGATCCACAAATGTTAGGGCTAATATCTCTGACCAGGAAGACTCATATGAGGGGAGAGTCAGGGAACTGGATCCACAAAACTACCGCCTTCCAAAAGACCAGTTTGTAAAATTCTGTGGGGAACTCCAGGAAATAAAGCACAAAAAGAGTATCCTGAAGACCACTACCCAGTTAGGGCAGTGGGGGGGGGGGGTACTCCACCAATCCTGGGAGCAGGGGAGAGTCAGAAGACTCTTCTGAGCATCAGAGGAATAGGGAATCTAGGCCCCCACATCCTGAAAGTCCTTCTCAAGCTCGCAGAATCAGGGAGTGCCTAGAGGATCAAGAAGCCACCTCCAGTAGCAGTGCTTCTGAGTCTGAGAACAAGTGGACTCGGGTGACTAAAACCAAAAAGGCAAACAAAATCAAGAGAGCTATGCAAAAAGATCCCCTGAAGCAGATCAAGGCCATTAGGAGTGTTATAACTCCCTATCCTAAAAATGCAAAGTATTCAGTTGGGGAACACCTTGAATTATAGGAGCAAATAATGGACACTTTTCATCTGAAAGATAGCCAGAATTGCATCCGGTATGTTAAATGGACATTCTCATCTGAATGCTCCAGTTTCTTTGCGGGACTGGAGGAACAGAACCATTTAAGATGGTGCACCTACTGGGCGGCCATCTTAAAACACTTCTCTGCACATAGAAACCCCCAAGAGGCCTGCAAGGCGGCCTACAATCTGCAGTGCGGGGAAGATCAGGGCCCACAAGAATTTGTGCAGGAACTCAAACGTGCAGAACACCAGTAGGGTGCGCACAGATAGTAGGGAGTTCATCAACACCTTCTTTCATGCCCTCCCCAAGTACATCATGACCCAGCTGGTGAGAGACTGCCATGAGAAGAGATCACTGGACTTGGTCATAGAACAGGTGACCTGTATTTATGAGGTACAGAAACCTATAGATAGTAAAAAACACAAATAGAACCCCCAAACCGGCCAACACCCCTGCTGCTGCTAAGGTGGCGGAGGTGAAGGTTACCCCCATTTAGATCTGGAGATGGGGGGGCCTAAAAATATACCTGTACAAAATCCGTCCAGCCAAAGAACAAGAAGGCCCTCGGAACAATCCCAGACAGGTAGTCAGGGAGGTAATCCCACAAATGGGACCCCTAACTCCCCTGATTACATTAGACCCTGATATAAGGGTAACAAACCCATCCTGGGGTATGTGTGGACTCCCCCAGCCCAACGGGGGGTATCCAACTATGTAGCTACCAACCCAGGAAATTTCCCTCCTAACTTTCCCCAGGATGGCGGTAATCCCCCAAATGCCGGGTTGAGTTTCTTTCCCCGGTACCCTCAAAACATCAACCCACAGAACAACCCTCCTTTCTTTCCTCACTTTCCTGAGCCCAGACAGCCCAATCCGGGAGAGGGGAGGCCAAGGGTGGATCAGAGACCCCCGTACCAGCCAGAACGGGTGTCACAACTGAAGCGCCAGGTCCAGAACTTGTCCCGGGATCTGGGTCGCATGTTGAGGGCTCAGTAGAACCCTCAGATGAACATAGCGGCTCAGAGCCCCACAAACCAATGGTCTGGTACTCCAGAACAATGACGGGGAGAGAACCCTGACAACTCACCGGTTCCAGAGGAGGAGGCCCGGGGGGAAGGGAGGTAGAGGAAGCTTCCTTCACCACACGGGAAAAGCCCCTGGACATCCAGGAACCAGAACCAAAATCTCCAACCCCGAAAGTCTACAACCTAAGGAACAGAGGGCGTGGAGGAGAAATAAAGAATACAAAAAGGCCCATTTTGTGGAGGAGGTTAGTGTCCTCCAATTTGAAGAAGAGTCCTCAGAGGACACTGGGAAAAAGATCTTCTCCTTCAGGGACGGGGAACTCCTCCCAAAGAAAAATGGGTCCTGAGAGATCCTAATGAAGACTGGGTGAATGTGGGGACTGAGTTAGGATCCCCCATCATAGAACCCTAGAATGATAATCCAGAAAATCACATTGCCCAAACCTGTTCTGGTGACTGCCTCCAAAAAGGGGGGTGTGGCCCCGAATCAGAACCAGGGGAGCCCAAAACTCCCCAAATATCCAACTGCCATATTTTTCGTGCAGATCCCGGAGCTCCCAGACAGAATAATGCTCAAACTACCCCAGTGTCGGAATCGAGAATCAGGAAACTAGTCAACCAACTGGCCCAAAATGCATATTATCTTTGCAGCCTTGAGGGGAAGGAGGGAAGATTTTATGCCCCAGTCCAAGTACAAGGGCAATGTACATTTTCGGCACTGGTGGACACTGGATCCCAAGCCACTCTTCCGTCAAAGAGAGCCTTTGATCAGCTGAATTCAGGAAGGGGGGAGAGATACCAGATCCCTCTCAACCCTATTCCTGGAAAGCTTCAGAACTTCGATGGGAATGAAATTCCTGTCGAGGGGACTGCGGATTTGGACATTAAAATTGGGCGACACAAGGTGAAACACCCGGTCATAGTCATGGCGCCGGGGGGCACATCCCGTCTACTGTGGAATGACATCCTGCAAAGGTTGTCCCCCCCCAATAGACTATGGGCCTCATTACAACCTTGGCAGAGGACCATGGTGCTATTAGCACCATGGTCCATGCCGCTAAGGTTGCAATTCCGCCATGGTGGATGGCGGAATTACCGCCCCATTCCAAGGTGAGTGGGGCGGTAATTCCCCATTCACCAATGGCCCCTTCCCCATTCCCATTTTTGCCCCAAAGGGCATAATGGGAATGGGGAAAGGCGATAATTACGGCACCGTAAATTACGATGCTGTAATTATCGCCAAGGTCCCTTTGCGGCATGGCTTTTAACGCCTGCAAAAAGCAGGCGTTAAACAGCCATCCTGCAAAGGTAACCTTGTAATCAGGCGTTAAGGGTCGGCGCCGTTTACGGTGCCGTAAACCCCTTAACGCCTAAGTCGGAATGAGGGTCTGTGTGAACAAGGTCCTCTGCACCCAGACTAACCGGCCAATAAAATTAAAACATAGTGTCAACCATGTTAGTTTAAATGGCACATACCACATGGTTGAACAAAAACAGGATCATATTGAGTTCCATTTTCAAAATAACCAAATACCAGACGTGACAGTCATTTCTGTAGGACAACAAACTGGTGATGGGAATTCTTCTCTATTTCTGAAAATCAACCTTCCTTCCAGTTTCAAGTGGCATTCCACAATGGAAGGAAATATTCTGAAATTCTACACTAATTCACAATCAGAAAATCCCAATTCCATAGTCCAAAATGAGGAGAAACCAGTTCAGAGCTTAGATGACATTCAGAAGATTAGAGAACAGTTATACAACCCTATTCATTTAAATGAGGGGAAGGAATCTGTTCTTGCCCGAGTGTGCGTGAACAATGGTAAGAGCGAAGCCATGTTTCGAAAACTCCCAAAAGATCCAGCCATTCCCACATTTAAATTGATTGAAAACTGGGAAATGGGCCTGGAGACTGCCAATTCCAACCATCTCCTGCCTAGCAGGTGTATGCTCATAATTTCCATGGGCAACAAAAGCATAGTACATAATTGTTGGGTCGTGCGAGATGTCCCTGCTGCATTTTATTTAGGCACTGACATTCTCAATCGCTTTGCCAGTAATTTGGACCTGATAAACTAAAAAGCCTAGTCCTGATTAGGGGGTAATCCCATGGATTTTGATGATTCAGAAAAAGCATTTTGGTCAGCCCAACTGCTGCCGTATGCAGTTGAAGTTCAAATTGGAGAGGAAGTCACCATCCCAGGAAGGACACAACTATTCCCACTTAAATTAAAAATTAAAATAGGACAGAAACTGCAAAATCCTGACGCATATGTTCTCCTCAATGCCCATATCCAACCGCAAGGGTTGGGGTTAAACCGAACACCATTAGTCAATGTAGAACACACACCATTCCAATATTGGTGGATAACAGCGACCTTAGCAGTATCACTCTGGGTGCAGGCACCATTACTGGAATGGCGGTTGGTGACCAACATTTTTCCATAGATTTAGGTAATTAATTTATAGGGCCAATCCCCGCTGACTGTTTTGACAGTGATAGCGACAATGATACAACACCAGACAGGATCTTCACCCGGCATGGGGGGCATTTCCTGTTGTACTCTTCCTGCCCTTATAGTAAGGAAGAGATGACCTGTGACTTCCGGAGGGATGAGATTATCTTCCAAGTCCATAAGGACTTCCTTCCCTGCCTGAAACCCTCTGTCCAGGTCAATACTTTAACCAGGGACTTCTCCACCCAGCTGGAGGAGGCCGCTGAGATAGCCAAACCAGAAGTCTTTCCGGGCTTCAGGCAAATGGTTGAAGAAAGAGTAAAACTAGCTGATGCCTGTGAGACTCTGGAGCAAAAGCAAAAGTTGAAACAAGTTTTCTTACATTTTCAGGATCTCTTTGCTATGGACTCATATGACTGTGGTCGCACTGAAATCCATACAACAACAATTCCCACGGACCCTGGTATGACTCCAGTGTTTGTGGAGCAATATCACTTGCCTCTCGCATCCATGGAGTCCCTCACAGAAATAATTAAAAACCTTGAGTCCCGTGGGATAATTCGTCCAGTCCACAGCACCGTTAATAATCCGGTGCTGGGGATTTTAAAACCCAACGGCCAGTGGAGACTCAATGCTGACATAAGGGAGTTAAACAAACGGGTCCATATGGCCCGATGGCCTCTCCCCCTCATTGACCAAGGGCTGGCCCAGATCCAGGGGTCAAAGGTATACACTGCCATTGACCTGACAAATGGGTACTGGACCGTACCTGTCAGTAGGGAGGACCAATACAAACTGGCCTTTACCTTTGGGGTGCAGCAATATACTTGGACCCGGACTCCCTTTGGATGCATCAACTCCGGCAATGCATTTAACATATTCTTACACAAGGCCATGCCCGACTTGGGTAAAAGGGGTAACCTGGCCTATGTAGATGATGTTCTGATCAAAAGCTCAACTGTGGAGGAACACATAGCAGAAATTTGTTATGTTCTGACAAAGTTGAGAATTGCCGGAGCAAAACTATCTTTCCAAAAGGCACAGTGGTGCAGGACCCTTGTCAATTTCTTGGGGCATAAGATAACTCCTGAGGGTCTCTGTCTCCAGGAAAAGAAAGTGGAAGCACTCCTGAAACTAAAAGACTCCACAACTCTGCGTGAGCTAAGGAGCCTCCTTGGACTGACTAATTACAGTAGAAAGTTAATTGAGGATTACCCGGGCGATCAAAAAACCCCTGAGCCATCTCTTAAAGGGGAAGCTCAAGTGGGAGTGGGGTCCAGAACAAGCCGAGGCAGTAAAGCAGCTCAAAAGAAGCCTCTCACAAGCACCTTATCTAGCTTACCCTGTCAAAAACAAAGAGTTTTTCTTGGAGACAGGGTTCTCAAATACATGCTTGACCGCAGTATTATACCAAAAGCATGACAAGGTCAATAAAGTCATCTCCTATGCAAGTAAGACTTTATCCTCTGTGGAGGAAAAATTAACGATTGTGAGAAGGCACTCCTGGCAGCCATGTGGGCATTGAAAAATTACTGCCCGTTTATCAAGGGGGAACACATCATAGTGGAGACTCCACACCAGCCTCTGCAATATCTCCAAAGTTACAGAATCCAGGTGGGAAATGTGAGTAATTCCAGAATTACTTCCTGGATTCTGTCAATGAAAGGCTTTCCTATGGAGGTCAGATATGCCCAAAACAAGAAGGGTCCCCAAGCACAAGGTCTGGCTGACTTGCATGATTGTGCCAGAGAAAGGACGAAAGTCTTAAAACCCAGGACAACATGGAAGAATACCTGAATTCCCCACACAAAGTCTATGAAGAAGACAAGTGCGAGAGAATTCCCACTGTTTATGTGGATGGGTGCTCCTACCATGTTGACATCAACAGGGAAAAGGAACTGGTGGCCGGCGTTGGGAATGCCTGGGTGCATGATGCCCCAGAACCCTCTGCTGGGTACAAAATCAGTCCCCGTAGTAGTCAGGTGGCAGAGCTGATGGCAGTTCATCAAGCCATCCTCACTGCTGTCCAACACCAACTCCACGAACTGGTCATAATCACCAATTCAGATTATGTCCGGAACAGTTAATTGGAAAACCAGAGGCATGCTATGTGCTAACAACAAACCACTCAAACATGGCAAGCTAATACAAAAAATTGATGATCTGGTCAGCTCTAGTGGGATTAGCATCTACTGGAAAAAGATCAAGGGTCATTCCAGAAGAATAGAGGGACCAGACAAAACTGGAAATTACTTAGCTGATCAGCTGGCCAAAACCAGAGCCGTCCAAGGGGATCCCCTTGAGATCAAGTCACTGTTCCAAATCCAAGACAGTTTGTTGTTGAGGAGATCCATATCTGGCTGTGACCAGTGGGTGGTCCGTTCCTCATTCCGATGCCTGAAGCTAAGTCACGGCCATGATGCGGCCACAGCCGGTCATCAGGGGTTTCATACTACATTAGAAATCTTGTGAGAGGTTGCATACTGGCCACACATGGGGCAGGTCCTCCAAGAATACTTGAAGGGGTGTCTTGTGTGTGCACAATTTCAGCCAACATCACTCACACACCGAGCTCCCCTCCAAAAGAGGGGGAATGACACTGCACTGGGCAGATTTACAAGTAGATTTCATTGGGCCTGTGATACGCTCCTCTAAGGGGAACAAGTACATGTTAACCGTAACATGCTTGTTTACTAAGTGGGTGGAATGTCTCCCTGCCCCAAATTGCAAGGCAGAAACAGCAGCTGCCATGATGATCAATCACATCTTATCGCGTTTTGGACTACCCCAAAAGATTGAGTCAGACCGAGGTAGTCACTTCACCAGCAAAGTGATGACAAAGATGTGGGAGATACTTGGGGTAAAAAGGAAACTACACATTGCATACTGCAGTCCTCTAGTGGTGGAGTTGAGAGGTACAATAAAACCATTTTGAGTATACTAAAAAAGTTTGTGGCAGACTCCGGGCCAAGTTGATATATTTGATTACCACTTGTCCTGATGGCCATCAGATCTACCCCTTCTTCTGCAACTAAAATGTCTCTATTTGAGCTGATGACTGGATGAAGGAGGGTGCTACCCCAGCATCTGCTCTATAGAACCCAAGAGCAGACATTGATAAATGCCTCCACAACTCATGAGTATGTTGAGAATCTGAGAAAACACCTTCAAAATGATTTTTGCGTACGCTCAGCGGAATCTAGAAAGATCTGCAGACAGCATGAAGACCCACTATGATCTTAAGACAACCAAAAAGGAATATCAAGTAGGAGACAGAGCCTATTTGTACAATTTCCAAAGGAACCAAGCCATAGAGCGCACATTTTTGCCTAGCTGGCGGGGCCCTTTTGAAATTGTGGACAAAATCTCACCAGTTGCCTACAGAATCCGCATCCCCAAGGGCGACTTGACAGAAGAAAAAAAGTGGGTTCACATTAATCAGCTAAAGAGTTGCCACCCCAGGAACACTTTGCAGCAAATAAGAGTCCATAGAAACCCAGTGGGGATACCTCTGAAGCATTAAAAATATATCAATGTTTATTGAATGCATGCGTATATCCCACTCCTGAAATCCCGTTTGGAGGACAGTAGGAGGGAAAATTGTCATAACTGGTTTGTGTTCTATTTTATAGATTTGCACTGATTATACCTAACAACCAAGGAGGACCTCCTCGGGGACCCGGAAGCAGAAACCCAAGGAAATCCGGAGTGTCGCTCCACACCAGAAAAGAAAACCTGAGAGAAGGCGGGGTATCGTTCTACATTCCAAACAGAGGCAGCAAGAGTGTGTCGCATCATTCACTGTTGGAAGAAGGACCTACACCTGACTGATCCTGCTTCTTCAAGAAATAAAAATCCCACTGCCCGACTCCACCATGACTGGAAGTCAAGCCGAAGTTGCGGGGAGATTCTGTAGGATATTTTGACCCACTCCAATGTGCCTCACTACATCACTTTACTGCAATGGTGAAAGAAACAGCCCAAAATGACTGCGCTGACTCCTTTGCATGCCAAAATCTTTAAAACTGCGTGTGTCACAACCAGAAAAAGGCTGCAAGCCCTGCCACACACAGGTGTGGTGAGAACACAGTACTCACTGCAGGAGCATGCCAGTGGATGCTGCCACATTCAACATGGAGCAAAGGAAAGAAGCAGCATTACTGTGCTGAAAAATCCAGAATGCCTCTTTTAAATGTCATTTTTCAACCTTCAAAGTGCTGTTTTGAGCTAAATCCATTAATTTCTCATAAACCGCTATGATCAAAAAGGCCCTGAAATACTCAGGATAATCCATTGTGGCTCAGAGGAACCGGGCCTCATTTGAATGACAGCTCCAGGAAAAAGTATCTTTGTAAAAGCAAACCCGAGGTTTTGTTTTCATTTCCAAGCGAAACGCGGCTAAAACTTTGCAACAAGTATTAAGTATCAGCTGTCCAGAGAAAGACTCTAAACCAAGGCATGATACATGTATCTAGGCTGCAAACCATTCCAGCACACAAGGGAAGGACTAGAGCTGACTAAAATGGGTAATTGCTGCACAGGAAAACCGAATTTAAAAGAAATAAGTTAAATGTGTTTTTTCCTGAATGAAGAGCAAAATCGCCTATTTTAAAAAGTATATTATTGTGGAAAGGCTTGATTATTGAAGAATGTGAAAGGATGTGCTACTGTGAGAAATACACATATAAACTGTTTAATTTTATATGTTTAAAGTTAAGATTTAAAAGTATACATCAAATCAAAAACCCAGGCTGAAAGGCAATCGATGTCAAAGAAAAAAAAAACCTGCTATCCCAGAGTGCCAGCCGTGAGAAAGGGTGACACCTCATAAACCTCTGGAGCAGGAAATGCTAATTGCAAGCATGGGGGCTTTGAATCCCAAGACAATGGGGGGGTTGCCCTGTGCATCCGACATTCATCTTTGCCTAAGGCTGAGACAATAGCAGGCTAAGACTCTCACCTGTCAAGTGTGAAAGGCAGGAAACTTCAGTCAAAGGAAAGAGGCCCCTCACCCTATTTCAAAGGAATTTGACAGCTGCTGCCAGTTGAAAGAAAAGAAAAAAAAACTGCTAAGGACATTTGGGGTTTAAATGCCGATTTGTAACTGAACTTTAAAGACATTTAACTTTGCCACAAGAATGAGGAGAAATATGAAAGTTGGTAGTGTTAAATCTAATTTTATGCTCTTTCATGGAAGACGTGATTGAACCCTGTACTGCCTAAGGAACAGAAGTTGTGAAGAATAACTGTTTGTGGGGAAAGTATGGAAATTGCGGACATGACATTGTGTACACATATCTGAGGGGTAAATGTGCATCTATGTACAAAATTGGGAAATTTTAGGCCAAATCTTTCATGGTTAAAATTGCCAAAATGTCGCAGAAAGCCTAAATCAGGTCCCACTGACTGGGGATTTGGATTGAAATGTGACCCACGGGATATGTAATATGTGCATCTGATTTTCTTAGATGTCATAACTACATGAATATGTATTTGTGGGAACATTAGATTTTGGTTCTAGGAGCTAGGGGAGGTTCCTAGATATTTTAAAAGTAATACCATAAAACATGACAGCCTTTTCTGTTATCCAACCAGCAAAGAGCAAGGCAGAAAATATGCTCTTGTCCAATCATAGCATCATGGGTGTGGACAGTAGGACTGCCCCTGCCATATAATTTAGTGATGTCATTTGGCATAATAAATAAGGGAACCTCACAGCACACAAGACAAACTGATTCCTGACTTCATCCTGATTGTCTGCGTGGCGCCCTGTTCCTGAATTCTCCCTCCTTGTTCCTGATTTCTGATTTTACTTACAAAGCCAAGGCCTCAGCAGTGCTGAACTCTTTTTCAGCTAGGCCTAAAAACATTGAAATAAATCCCAAAACCCCAGGGAAGCATCTTGGTCCACTGGCTTGCTACTACTAAAGGCTTGCCTGCATCAAACTCGCCATCCCACTGATATCCAGTCTCCAGTAACCAGAAGGCCCATCCAGTCCAGTGCAGTGCAGTCCAGGTGACGAGTCCACTCAGCTGGCCCTGTTCAGCCAGATGTGCCCTGCTGACCTTGGTTAGACTGATCCATGTGATGACCAGAACCCTTGACGGTCCAAAATCTTAAATTAAAGTGGACTGTAAGTATTAATAGGAAGCATAGAAAATCATAGCATACCTTGTGTTGTTCCATCCCAATCTCTAAACCATCCTATCCTTACCTTAAAAACGTGTCAAATTGTCAGAATCCTTATTGCAATCCTGTCGTTGATCCATCTTGCTAAGCGCCATTTCTTTAGTCATTTATTTTGTGTAAATCTTAAGCCATCCATCCTACTTCGAGGGATCCGATTGGTTCCGCCAGGAGAGGACACTGAGGATTTGGTGTTGAAGTCATGAATCAACTCTAGAGCTTACTTTGTCCCTCCTTGGTATTCTAGCTGGAATGCTCTAGTCATAGAGTAAACTATAGTAAATATTTTCTTGCCCAAACTGAGTTATTTTCTGTTGTCACTGCCCGAGTTTTCTAAAAACACCTGTCATTCAATCTTGCATATCTTCCTCAGTTTAATAGCTAGAGACTTAATTTCAACTCTGACTTATACATAGGACCTGTAGCTACATCCCAACACAAAACTGCATGCCAAAACAGTGTATTTCACCCGTTTTTTTAAAAACCATTTAGTGAAAGTTAGGTGGGAATCCGCGTTTTTGCAAAGTTTTCCACGTGTGATTTTTGTTTTAAATTATTTCCAAACTTCTATTAAAGGAGAGTTCCGGGACTTTTTTTTTATTGTCCCTGAGGTTCGGCCATGTGTTTTTAAGCATAACTCGGTAGATCGTAGAAAACTTTCCTATGGACCTTACCCGACTTTTCGTCCATTAACGCACTCGAAATCAGCCGCCATTTTCTGATAATCCTATCATTTCCCCCCATCGCCCTGGCTCACCTGCTTTTGCGGCACTAAATCAAAACCCCCGCCCCTGAGCCTGACATCAGCAGACGCGTACCGCCCATTTCCCAACGCCAAAGCACGTTTCGTGTCAACAATCGCTGCGCCTCAGCTAATGACGTGTCGCCATGGAAATGGCAGGACGCCTCTTTCCTCAATAAGTATAAACACACCGTTTCACAACACACAGCAGCAGATTTTCGATTCCATTACTCTCTCTGTGTTACTTTGAGTATTCTGTGACTCGTTTCTGTGCTCTGGTCAGCTACCTTCATTGATTGTAGCCCGTGTGAACAGATACCAGTACCACCGCTATAAATTATTTTACTTTCTTTACCACACAATGGCTACAATAATGCCGTATATGTACGAGCCCGAGTACACCGAGGAAGAACTACTGGAAAGGCAAGCACGCGAAAACGATGGGGATTCGGACGGCAGTTGGGAGGACCAGTCAACGGATGAAGAGCCTGGACCATGTCGCATGGACGGCGTCTCCACCTGGTGCACGTGCAATCGGTGCGAGCTAATGCCAACTGAGGAGGAGAACTGCTGCTGCCGTGAAAATTCCGGGTGCTTGGCCTACATTTCGGAAGGCGAGCCAAGTCCGCAATGCATCACCGAGCTGCCAGAGTTCAGGGAAGCCTGCCTCTCACGGACCGTGTTGAGGATGATGATGGTGCTTATGCACGAACTTTGCGGCACTGTTCGTCCGCGTAATCCGAGTAACGAGTAAGTATACTCTGGTTTTGATGTCAGTGATGCCACTACTATTTCATGGTCGTCTCATCATTCGAATGCATGTAAATTGGTTCCATGTTGTGCATTTTCTAGATAGAATTTTTTTCAAAGCAGAATGACATTTTTTACATGAATCGACAGTGATAAGAAAGTTGTCATTTTAATACAGTTTGCATCTTTCATTTTCACAGGTGGTACAGGCTGGTGGCCTATCGTTGCTTCACTTGGTGGCTTCACGGGAGGCTCGGACACCGCGT
Organism: Ambystoma mexicanum; assembly: GCF_040938575.1. Classification (NCBI taxonomy): domain Eukaryota; kingdom Metazoa; phylum Chordata; class Amphibia; order Caudata; family Ambystomatidae; genus Ambystoma; species Ambystoma mexicanum. The sequence continues at coordinate 470,321,446 of NC_090935.1, read as the reverse complement.
TCGGAGAGTAATACCTGCCTGTGCGGTACTTGCCATTAGACAACATTTCCCCAGCGACAGTGGACAATACCGCAGATTTTCCCTGGATGTGCTGCAACCGCAACTTTACAATGTGTAAAGGCAGTTCGCACCGGGGTACTTGTGCTGGCAAGTGGAGCTGTCAGGGAGCGATAAAGGCCAAGAGGTGCCAAAGACCATGTACACTTCAAAGTGGTCTATAGAGCATGGGTTGTTGTTCCCATGTCTACCGCCAGACCCCGTGTCTCCTGCCAAGCATCCCCCTCACGCTGGACGGCCCCCTGCAATCCACATAAGTGTGTCTCCATTCACGAGTCTTCCTGTGTCTTGTCTGCACGACCACCGCCCCAATCCACCCCCCGCCCTATCAAAGGCAGTTCGCACCGGGGTACTTGTGCTGGCAAGTGGAGCTGTCAGGGAGCGATAAAGGCCAAGAGGTGCCAAAGACCATGTACACTTCAAAGTGGTCTATAGAGCATGGGTTGTTGTTCCCATGTCTACCTCCAGACCCCGTGTCTCCTGCCAAGCATCCCCCCTCACGCTGGACGGCCCCCTGCAAACCGCATAATGCCACGACATATACACGTCATTCATTCACAAACACACCCCTGTTTCGAATTCTTTATAACCCACTTCATATTTCTAATGAGAACTTCTTTTCACTTTGCTAGTCAACCCGTGAAGGTGCTGGTTATCTGCTCTTCGTCTCTGTGAACTTCCGTGACCACTTCGAGGAAACTCCTCAGTTTGCAACCTGTGAACTGCTCCCTGTTCTACGACAAGAAACTACTCTGATCCCTGCATCTAACTGTTTGCTCGTCAAGGTAAGGCCATGTACCATACTCATTTTGCGTCCAATTTCTTTTCGTTCAAGACAGTACATGCAAGGAACTAGTCACATGTTCTGAGTTTAGTCAAATTATTTTTCTATTTTTTTAAAGTTATTCAAATACTTATCCGCATGTGAATAACGTGTATAGTTCCAAGAACCAAAACATACCTTGCATTGAACCTTTTATGTGTCATTTAATTTTTTAACACATTGATATTCATAGAGGATTGTTGATCTTTACTTTTCAGAACTTTCCACAATGCCTGCCTGTTCCATTGGCGGTTACCCTTTGAAGACCCATAATAAATCTGAAGGTACTATAATGCATGTTTTCCCTAAGACAATATGTCAGATAAGAGAATGGGTCCGATATTGCGGATATCCACCCTCTGAGCTTGAAAGTAGAGTCCTAGAAGTCTTTGCGGACAAGAGGGGTGATCGATACCGCATCTGCAGCAGGCACTTTACCTCTGACATGTACTCCACATCATTGCTAATAAAGAAGAACACACCGCGAGCGAGGCGAAAATTGCTCTCAACCGCTATTCCCACTCTATTCGTCCACATCCCTCCACTGGTGAGTCAAGTTTACGGATTTAGCTCTCGGCCTTGCGGTAGTGTGTAGCATTAGCTAACAATAATTTCCCCATTTATGTATCCACTCAATATGAAGGCGGAAGATTCTCCATCCGTGTCGTTATTGCAGTCATCAGCCACTTCAAGCGCCTATCGGGTAATCTTACTTGGCTATTCTGCCACTGACTTGTTTTAGGCATGTAAATCAATAGTTTTAATTTATCGTGTAATTATTTTACCTAATGGTACATCCTTGTACTCGTCCTCTAGTCTTTGTTTTCAGTTATAATTATTGTTATCCAAAATAATTCAAGTACTGTCTTTCAGGGAGATGCTGAGGAGTCCAACGTATTGACGACTACCGTTGATGTCACTCAGATGCTCGAGGTACGTTTCAGGACAGTTCCATCGATGGAGATCATCAGATCTTGCATTCTTGTAGCGTGATTGTTACACACAATGTTTCTTTAGTTTTTAGCCATTGATATGTCCTTCTGTCGTCGCCCTCCTATGTGTCTTCTTTTTTCAATATTGTGTTTATTACTAATGAAAGTCCTATGTTTCAGGGAGTCGATGGAGCATTAGTCCAAGAAGAAGGGGGAGCGTGCAGTTACGGGTCGGCGCAACAGCTTGCAGAAGTGTGCACCACAGTTACATCGTCCCTTGATGTTCTTATGCATTTCGAGGTATGGATACTGACAGTTCAATCAAGCGAGATCATATGACGTGATTACATCCGCTATACTTCCTTCTTTATTAACGCAAGTACTATGTTTCAGGGAGATGACGGAGCTTCTTCTACAAGAACATCACCCCTAGTAGTTGATGCAGATCTCTGGGTGGTGACACTTCCAAAGATCGAGCAAATCGAATCATATTTACATATCCATTATTTATTTTAGACAACTGATCATTTGTGCAGGTCTATTTAGATGAGCCGTTCACGCCTGCACAAATTTCTGTTCTTTTTATCAAAATAGAAAACCATACTAATGCAATTACTGTGTTTCAGGGAGTCACTGAAGCATCATCTTCAATAATATCATCAATGGAAGTCTATGAGGAGCCCGAGGTATGGATCTTGACAGTTCCATCTAACTAGATCAACAATGCGTGAATAATTGTCGTTTGAATGTTCTACACAAAGCGTTCATTCGTGTTTTGCTATTGAGATGTACGTGGGTATTGGTCCCCAAGTACATTTTGTGTTTTCAATATTATTATACATACTAATGAAAGTTCTATGTTTCAGGGAGTCGATGGAGCGTCAGTGCGTGATGGATGTGCTTATCAGGAAAACATAGTCGTTGCAGCGCAAGAGGAAGTGGAGACATGCACACACGAGTCGGAGCAACAGCATCCTGATGTTGAAGTTCGAGGCAAGAAAGTTTCAAAGAAAAGAAAGCAAAAGAAGGTTAGTGTCCTGGTCACTATATTATGTTGTTTTTCACTGTTAATAGTTCAATACTGTAAGTTGTGTTTAAACTGAACATCCCTTTTCCAATCTGTCCTCTAGTTGCGAGTGGGTGTACGAACTAGATCTACACAGACAGTGAAGCGAACGAGAGATGTTGCTTGTCAAACCTTTTGGCAGGGACTTGAGACTGGAGATGCATCGTGCCAATGGGAAGAATATGAAGTGATTGACAACGGAGCTATACCACCACCAGCCATTGATAGTGAATGTCCTCCTGGTAGTTCGGATGCAGTCGGAGATCAATTCACAGAATCCACACCCGCAAAAACTAAGACCGCGAGAAAGTTGAAGAAATTGTTTTATTCACCCATCGCCGGAGAAGGAACAGATGTTGCAATGGAAGAGAATGAAGTGGACGACAATGAAACACCATCAATATCACTGAACATAGCGGAAGACGATATCAGAGATTCTACCTTTCATGTGAGTGACATGTCCTCAACGTTACAGGCCGAACCAGCTGGGATGCAGAGTGACAGTATAAGGAAAGAGGCCAAATTCATTGTATTCGATAGTTGTTTGATTGATCTTATTATTCGGATGAAATGTGGGCATTCGGTTGGTGGGGAAGTATGTGGGGAGCCATTGATTAATGTGACTCGTGCAATTCGAGGCACTAACCTTAAAATACATGCCACCTGTACAAAATATCATCCTTTCACATGGTCTGCACAACCTATGCTGGGACAACTGCCAGCAGGCAATCTACTTTGTGCAGCGGCTGCACTTTTTAGTGGTTCAAGTTTTAAAAAATTAGAGTCTTTCTTTCAGTTTGTGGGAATCCATTTCATTGCGAAAACTCAGTTCTACAAATACCAAACCGATTATCTATTTCCAGCCATTAGCGAAGCTTGGAGAATGGAAAAAATGTCTATTGATAGTACATCCGCGGGCAAACGGTTCAGGCTAGCCGGTGATGGACAGTGCGACAGCCCAGGATTTTCAGCCAAGTACTGCACCTACCACTTTCAGGACATGGAAAGTAAGAAAATTGTGAGTTCGGTGGTCGTGCAGGTGTCACAAAGTACATCCTCAGTGGCCATGGAGAAAGTTGGCTTTGTAGCATCATTGCAAGAACTACAATCGCGGGGAATGGTGATCGACCTGATAGCCACGCACAGACACGTTTCAATTGCCAAGACAATGAGAGAACAGTACAAAAATATAAATCACCAATTTGACGTTTGGCATCTTGCAAAATCAATCAATAAAAAATTGTCGGCTGCAGGTAAAAAAAAAGAATTGCAAGGTATTTCACAGTGGTCCAAGTCAATCAGCAACCATCTTTGGTGGAGCTCAAAAACATGTGGAGGGTCGTTGGAAATTCTACTGGAAAAATGGCGGTCAGTAATGCCACACTGTACAAACGTTCACCGATGGAACACGAACCAACATTTCCACAATTGTGAACATGGCCATTTGTCCACAGAGGAGGCACGGAAGAAGAAGTGGTTGATTCCTTCATCACCCACTCACAAAGCCATTGAAAAGATTGTATTTGATAAAACTATAACAAAAGCTTTGAGGGGACTCACGGAATTCTGCCACACAGGAGATTTGGAGGTGTTCCACAATATGTGCCTAAAGTACAGGCCAAAACGATTGCATTTTGGCATGGAGGGCATGATAAATCGGACTCTTTTAGCGGTCTTGGCACATAACCGTAATGTTGGCCGTCAACAAAGTAGGACGACCGGAACTTTAGGGATGCTTCGCTACAATAAGGCCTTCACTAAAAGAAGTAAACAATGGGTGATCAAACCAGTGTTTGAGGATATGCAATATGAGTTTATTGAGAAACTTATTGTTGACGTCCTACATAGGCACATAAATGGAGTTGTGAACGAACCTGTGCAGGGGACAACTGCATTGCCACCCAACATTGCCTCTGTTCCATGTCCACCTAAAGAAGAACTCATTGAGAAATACACATCACGGTTTAAATGATTGTAATTTGATTGTCTGTTCTCTGGAGTCTCCTCATGTCGCAGGCCCATTGAATATGTGTAGCTATGTATTGTGTAAATAAAAGTGATTGCTCAGTGTACATGCAATGTGTCTCTCCACCCTTGTTCATTTGCGCATTAAATTAAACCAAACAGTAATATAAATCATTTTTCAAAAAATATAGAATGTCTCCGTATTTATGGTTCTGTGGGGCTGCAAAGCACGCAGACAAAATGCAAAGATGGAGTGTAAATTTCAAGTCCTGTGAGACGGCCTTACACTGAATGTAGCTAACTAGGAATGTGTGCTCGTTCAAAGTGAAGGTCAGCTGCTTTGATTTTTTCTAGGGTGCCAGAATGGCCCACGACTCAGTATAAGGTTCTATTGTTATTTGACCTTGGCAGGCCGGGACCACGTAAGAAACGATAATGAATATAATTTCAGAAACGAAAGCCATTTCATGTTCGTTCATTAGAAGAAATAACGTCTGCATAGAAGGAGTGGTATTTCGGGGCTGCCCTACGCACAGACACAATGGAAAATGCAAATATAATGTAAGTAACTCTTTAGATGAGTTTATACCGCAATTTAATTACTATACAGTAGCTTTAAAGACGGGTTAAGTTGGACTTGTTCGTTCTATGTGGCATATTGTTTTGTACCGCGCACTATCTTGGGGAGAACCGTCTCCTTTTACGGAAGCACCTCAAAACCTTCCTCTTTGCTTCTGCTTTCTCTCTCCCTCTCCCCTGCTACAACTGGTCCACTGTCTGCGATCTCGGTCCTGGGCCCTTCCACTCTCCACCTGCACTCCCTGTCAACCCCTGCACGGGGGGACTGTCTCAGTATCCTACAGCCCCCCCTTGACGTATAATACCCAGTTGCACTGTCCTAGCTATGAAATAATTTACCGACCGAATATATAAAATGAATAATTTTAATAAAGATCTGATGGTGAGACTAATTTCATTTTTTATGTTTTTCAAACAGGTACTTCACCCATTATTGTCTGTGTCACGAGTACCAGACACCGGCGGATGGCTTCTATAACCGCCAGTTGCTTCTCCGCGTGAACAACGTTACCACCCTGACCATTTTATGGGACGATCGCCAAGTACAAGTATGCCCTTACGCGGTACTAACGGCTAGATGCAATATACAGACCGTTGTGGTGGCCTAGTGCCTCGTTGTTGGAACAGCCATGCGATTATCAGTGCGACCGAAGAGCTTATTTTATCGTAAACCAACACCCTGTGTACTGCACACGAACATCGCTTGCCTCAAGACGAACTATTTTGGATCGAGAGCAAAGAAAAATGAAAATCGCTGAATATTCTCTAAACATTTGATGTCCAATAAATGTACTTTGCCAAATGTACAATCTTGCAGTTTGCTTTTAAACCACAGTTTCATATTCCGAATTGTGGCGCTGTATTGTGAGATGATCTAAGACCCTGTGTACAGCAAAGGAACATCGCGTGCCTCAAAACGAACTTTTTGGAACGTGAGCAAATAAAAATGAAAATCGCTGAATATTCTCTAAACATTTGATGTCAAATAAATGTACTTTACCAAATTTACAATCTTGCGGTTTGATTTAAAAGTACAGTTTCATATTGCGAATTGTGGCGCGCTGTGTTGTGAGCTGATCTGTGTTGGTTTCCGGGTTCTGTGTGGAGTCGCGTAGAAGACGCCTGGGCGCGTTTGCCTACGCAGCACAGTCACGTCACGGATAGAGGCGGGGAATATGAATGTTTTGATAAAGTCTGTTTCAGGGGCGGGGGATTTGATTTAGTGCCGCAAAAGCAGGTGAGCCAGGGCGATGGGGGGAAATGATAGGATTATCAGAAAATGGCGGCTGATTTCGAGTGCGTTAATGGACGAAAAGTCGGGTAAGGTCCATAGGAAAGTTTTCTACGGTCTACCGAGTTATGCTTAAAAACACATGGCCGAACCGCAGGGACAATAAAATAAAAGTCCCGGAACTCTCCTTTAAGATTCAAAGGGGCTGATTCATGGAATTATTTGCACCGGAAAACGGGGATTTGTGTGCCATTCTGTCCGCAAATCCCCATCTGTTAAACAGGGATTTGCGGGCAGAATGGCGGACAAATCCCAGTTTTTCGGCACAAATAATTCCATGAATCAGCCTCAAAGTGTTTACTTTTTCTCAGACTATAGCTCATGATTGTTAGCACCTTTCCACTGTTGCTCCCATAGAATTTTGTATTAATTTAAGGGTTTTTACACACATTCATTGTTTTCACAGCCATTTTCGAATGTCATTTTAAAAAGTGTAAGATTGCAAACCCGTTTTTGTCTCTTGTTTGGGTAGGGAAGATGGTATTTAAATTCTGTTACTGTTCTTTATTCCTGAATACCTGCTGCGTCCTTATATCTGTTTAAAATTGTGACCTGGGGTATTTTTAGAAGGGGTGTGATATGAGTGGTATATTACTCAGAATATTGAACCTACAGGCATAATAAAATAAGTATTTCATTTGTGCGCTGCATACTAGGCTGAAACCAGGGTGTATTGCCTGATTGAAATACTTAACAGATTGATCTGAATGACACTTGGCCTAGTAGGATCGTTGTCTCTGCCTTCCCTCTGTTCCCCCTCCCTTGCCGTGTCACGCCTTGAAACACTTGTGTACAGGCGCGTTATAAATGCCATATCATATCACTTCATACCCCCGGGAGTACTGCCTCTAGAGGAGGTTACCTTTTTTCTCAGTGGTTTCACCTTAAGTCTCCTCATTGTCTATTTCTTGGTAAGGGAACTCAATAGATCAGTTTGCAGCCTTTTCCTAACAATGTATTGTTTTGGTTCTCTCTGGGAATGTGGACACAATATCCCAACAAGCAGCGTTTTCACAATATTTTGTTTTTATAAATTCAAATCTTCCTGGTTTCCTCATATATTTGTCTCCCGCCCTGTTATGCAGCTTTAGTAGTTGTACCACTCCTTTGTGGGTGTCTGGCTTCCCTCCCTTCTCTCACTCTCTGGTTTCAGATATGCATCCAAGAACGCCTTCTGTTCCCTCTCCTATGACCATTGGTGTCTTCTCTCTCTCTCTCTCGCTCTCTCTCTCTCTCTTTCTCTCTCTCTCTCTCACTCTCTCTCTCTCTCTCTTTCCACTTGCAGCTCACTCTTGATGTCAGAGCATATCAGCTTACAACACTTCTATTGTAGTAATTTGCCTTCCTCTCCACCACCCCGCTCTTACTAGCTATCAGCATCTCTTGTTCAGCAGGTGTACTTCCATATGTTCCACCAGCCACACCAGCTTCCAGGCCTTGAATGTTTATCCGATTTCTCTTGTCTTCCTTAGTATGGCAAACAATAGGACAACATTACTCAGCTTTCCACTTTCCTCACTGATACTACGTTTTGTGCCTCTGGGTTACCACACAGAGCACCATCTCCACAGGAAATTGGAGATCACACCTTTCCAAACAGGGCACTTTATAGTCTATTTTGGCAGGCAACAAGGCAGTATTCTTTGGCTTTCCGTTCCCCTACCCGATACTGCTTCTCGTCCTTCGCAGCATCACACCTCACTGGTTCATTTTTTTGCTGAATTGGTGCCATGACTGGATGCCATGATTGCCCCCCCAAACAATGTACTGCTGAGTGTACCTTTCTCAGTCTGGTGTAATATTTAATCCATCACAGTTCGGTCAAGTTTTAATTGGTTGGTCAACATCCATGTGTCTATTCATCAAAGGCAGTTGCAGGGGTAGATATGCTTTTGTGATGGATCAGGTGCTGCCTGAGTTGCTAATGATTTCCACAAGAGGGAGCATGTAGATGTTGAAGAGTAACAGTGACAGGCTTTGCCATTCTGGCACCCCACAAGTAATAATTCATGATGGTGATTGGACTGGAGGTAGTGTCCATCATATCTGTGAGTAACAATGTCATCCAGGGTATCCGATTTCCTTCCATTCCAATGTCCACAAGTATTTCTAGGATTTATTAGCTGATGATGTTGAAGCTCACAGAGGTATCATGAATATAAGTGCACTTGGTGTGTCAATGTCAGCATTGTTCTTTAATGTGTCCCAAGTGGATGACAGAGTGGAATTCATTCACCTAATGGATATTAAATGGGTATTAACCAAATTGACCTTGTACAAATGACTTTTCGTCTTAATTGACCTAATAATAGTGGTCCTAATTGACCTTCTGCACAATTTGACATTTACCTTTATTTTACCATATATATATATATATATATATATATATATATATATATATATATATATATATATATATATATATATATATATATATATATGTGTGTGTGTGTGTGTGTGGGGTGGGTTTGGGGTAACAAATAATATAATAGGATTGATAGGGGGTTGCAGAGGTTTTTGGATTGAGTGGGGATTGTGGGGGGTGGTATATGTCCTAATTGACTTTCATTTCACAATCAATTGTGCAGAAGGTCAATTCTCCTGCAATCAATTGTGAAAAGGTCAATTAGTATATATCCATTACATTATGTCCTGAGTTGTGCATGTTGCTGTTGGCTTCCACAAAATATCATCTGTGGGCAGATTAATTTATCTAGGGTTGCTGCTGTGAAGGGATTGCTGGAACTCCTGGGGTTGTCAGGGTTTGCTGTGTTTTTTAATAGATGCTTGACGTTTGCAGATTTGAAGGCTTTTCTTTGTGCATGAAGCACATTCTAGAAAGTGAATAGCTCCCCTACTTTGTATGTGTATTGTCATTATGGGCCGGGGTTAGACTGTACCTGTCAGAGACGTAATTCAGAAGTGGAAGCTTCCAAATAACAATAGTGCTATAAGTGCCAAAATAAAAGGAATCTGGGGAGATTATTTGCATAAATGGAGATCACTAGTAAAACCTTAAAAACCCAATAACTATAAGGTGATGTCACACACACAATGCAGGCTAGCTATAAATAGACCCTACCCTCTTGTGTGTTACACTGCTAAGGGAAAATGAAGACACAAATGAATATCAATAAAAACATACATGTTTTGTTTTATAAATGTCATTGATAAGGTTGGAAAAGAGGCCTTACCCAGATCCATAGGGTCTCATCAGATGCACCAGTAAATGTCCACTTATGTGCACATCTTTTGCACAACGATTGGAGCGCTCTTGCACACAATGCATTTTTTGGTATTTTCTTAGGAAATGCATGTGGCGCAATGAGATGCGCAATGGCGCGCATGCTTCTTTGCGCTATTGAAAATCTTATTGAGGCATCCTGGTCAATAGGGTCCAGATTTTAGTCAGGCTTCCGCGTTTGTCCAACTTTGAAATTCAAACTGACAAGAACTTCAACATGAATCAACTAAGTGCTGGAGTCCCACGCCACTTGTTGTAAAATCCTATCAGGGTATTGCCAGATTTTGAAAACCCTTTTGCTAGGATCGAATCATGATCACGTCTTAGAGAGGTGACCATCCTCTCCTACTATACTTACATAGAGGAATTAGTCTTCCGAAAGTCACATGACAGCAGAGAAAAGGAACAAAGGCTATATCAAGAAAGTGAATCAACATTTCCAAAATCATCTCTCGCCCCTGCTTACGCCGCAGCCACGTCCAACCTCCGGGGTCAAAGGCCTCATTACGGGTCCGGCGGTAACCCTGCAGGTGCTACCAGTGGGTTGCCATCGGACCCGTAATAATGTACTGCCACCTGACTTCCCGGCGCCACCAGCTCATTATGAGTCCGGCTTCCCAGGAAGTCAGGTGCAGGTACATTTGAAGTCCATTCCCATAGAGTCCTATGGGACTCCATGGGACCTGGGACACGGAAGCACCAGCACCATTGCTAATGGTGCCAGTGCTGCCATGAAGGATTTGCCTACCGGGACAGCTGCGCCCGGCAGGGTCAGGCCTGTCGGGCACAGCGGCCACGGCAGGCAGACACGTACTTTGCCAGTCTGGAAACAAGGGTGCCGGTGAGTTTACCAGCACCCTTGTTTCCAGACTGGCAACATTGTAATGAGGCATTCCGTCTCTATGTATGACTCAACCCAATAACCATCCTCACCCAGCTTTGGGATGTGAAAGACACACTGGAAGCAGGGAAAGGTGTTTCCTTCCCACTAAGTACTTTGCTTTTGCTCCCAAACATGGGTACGGTATTCCTTTGTCCCTTGAGGTTAACAGAGGCATTCAATCTCCTGTCAGCCTGGAAAGAAAAAAATGCGCTCAGAACATGTCTTTTGCAACTGATAGTCCAATGGGTGCTAGGAGGGATATGCTGGTAACTTTTAAACAGAGCATTCTCAATTTGCTATGGTTAGTATCTTTTCCCCTCCATTGTACTGTTTTGTGACATTGATTTATGTATTCTTCAATGCAACATCCAATTCATAGAATGCCTGGATTCTGCAATCAGGTGTGAGCAAAAAATGAAAAAAATATGAAAATGCGAACAGGAGTTCCAATGAACCTGAGTCGTTTTAAACACACGCATCTGCCAGGCTATCTTGTCCTTTGGATTACCTCCCTGTTGCCAAGGATGAGAGAGCTCGTCCATGGCACTTAAGGGGTTAATGAAGGAGAACATGTTAGAAGGCATTCAAAGGAGAAATACCGAAATCATCAAAAAAGGCCTTGGCACTGTGGGGGGAAAACCCATGGCAGTTAAAAGGTACAGACGGTATTGAATCCCATCAGACGTTAACCCACTCTGCACGTTTACTTTAAAATAATGAAAGGAGCCAATAGACACTTGTGTGATATTCATTTGCCCCCCTTGTGCCAAATCAGCTTTTAAAGGAAAGTTAGCATAAAGAGCAGCTCCACAGTATCTCCATGTTTACTTTTGAAATGACATGTGGCCAATTCACACTTCCACTGCTGTTGTGTATATGGGCCGGCTGCAGCAGTGGTATACATGAATACACTATATGACTGCCAGTAAATATGTTACATTTTACCTGACCCTGAAATGAGCTCTGAGGTAACCACTGGCATTGCTTGAAGGAGTGTGTGTGGGAAGTGTGTCTGTATAGCACTGCATAGTTTCCTGCTGGAAAAACGCCTTTACTTTTCATTGCACAAATCAAAATCCCAAGGATTCTGTCACAGGTGCCTAGTTCTATGGATGATTTCAGAGGTTTGTATGTATTCATTGACTGTTCATTTGTAAGGGGCTCACTGCAAAGGGACTGCTTTTTGGGGCTTTGGGGAGAGCAAGGGGATCAAGAGGATGGGCAGTAGATTGTTCCCAAGGCTTGGTCATTCAAATCGTTTATGTGCAAGGATGGGGTGGAAAAGGCATGACATGGAGGCAACATATGAGAGTTTCAGCGTAAACGAGCAGGAGTGGCTAGAGGACAAAAGTGAGTTTTCTTGATCTGTTTGTGGTGAAAGCCAGGAAGCCTGCAAATACTGGGTTTGGTAGACATCATATTCAGTGAGGGTCAAGTCCAAAAATAAAAGTGGGAACACACATCAACAAACGCAATGGGATGTGACGTCACCAGAAATTAGCATATCAAGGTGAAATATGCACATTTCATTAAATTGGCATTGCATAACCACCCAAATTCCCCAGGACGAATAGCATTTGCCTTTCATAAAATCAACGCACGCACAAAACCAAGAGAGGATATTTTCTTCTAATAGTGTTTTAGAAAACGTTAAAAGGTGTGCGTGTTTACAATTCCAAGAATCAATACAAATGCTTTCCGAGGAACATGCAGTACCAACATGGAGCATTTCACCATAGTTGTTTATCTTTCATCAGGTTATATACTGCAGTGATGAAGTGCCCAGCTGGCAAACCTGACAACTGCTGTTCGATCCCTGAGGTTGGCTTTAATTCATAAATTCAACCTACAGTTCAATGTTTCTCATTTTAGCTGGGGGGGGGAGCACTGGGTCCACCCTCTGAAAAAAGTAGGGAGACTTTGTCCACCTATGTGTACCCCAGTGGTCGAAGTGTACTAAAGAAGTAGTGGAACTATGTTCCCTACTGGCCTGCAGCGCTCCCCACAAACCCCATTGCCGCGCCCCCTCCCATTCACAATACAAACCCCAAAACGTGCACCTGCTGTTTAAGGGCACGTCCAGTGCAGTGCACTGAAAGTGCAAGTTTCAACTTCTTCCTACACTTTTATTTTAAAACGAAACTGTTCCGGAATGGTTTCTTTTTAAAATAAAAGTATAGGAACGGTAAAACTTATTTAAAAGACGTAGAGGAGTACCGCTCCCGAACGCTCCCACCCACTTTGACCACTGGTGTACCCTCGACTTTAGCCCTGAGTGAGGCAGATTCCATCTAACCCACGAAGCAAGGGAAAAGGAGATGTTTTGGCGATATGCCACTCCAGATAAAGTGGATCCTGTCTAGTGCAGCTGGCAGTCAAAGGTTCACCAGCAGGGACAGCTGCACGGCAACAGTGTATCAGACCCAGTTCCAATGGCAAGTGTCATGCAAACACTCAGGGGAGTTGCTAGAACCTTTGGGCATTGGGGGGAACCAGACCAGTTTGACAAACAAGGTCTACAAGATACTTCCAAATCGTAGGTGGTTTTCCTCATTTAGCAAGAAAATGGGGAGATCATGTCATTAAGTAGCTCCAGCATGTGCCAGGATTCTCTCACTATCCTTTTCTTTGTGATCTTCGTGTTCACACAGCCTGAGGATCATAGGGGTCTGGTTGGTCAATAGTACTGGCTTGTTTTGGGGTGAAATGAGGGACCTCTCTTCCAGAAGACCCAGTGAATGATGCAGTGAGTTTTGAAAGAGATTTGCTGCATAACAAGGCAATGACTCTTAGAGAGACTCTCGCGATTTGCTGTCTGACTTTCAAGCCGACCGTCATCCTAGCTCTCTTGTCTGGATGAGATGAGTCTGTGTTTTGTGGGAAACCCAAGCAACGGCTGTTATAGTATTTAGGCAGGCCAGAAACATGGCTCTGAAGGCCTAAATTGTATGCAGCATATTCAGATACAGTAATATGTGTTTCTGGAGGTGGATGATGTAGCGTGATTTTTTAGTGAATGTCTGTATTATTTTGTTGAATAAAGATTATCATCAAAGGTGATCCCCAAGTTCTTGGCATGCATGACTGGGATGGGAGGGGTAGCCATATGCTAAGGACAGGTGAATGGGAGTTTATCTAGGATGGTGATGCCCTTGAAAAACCTTTCTGATTTGGAGGTGTTATGGTAGACGTGTATTATTAATTATCCAGTCTTGAATGCTGGGGAGGCACGCTGTGATTGGAGGGTATCAGGTCATAATATCCCTATATATGGTCACCACACATTATGTCGCCAGGAAAAGGTTGTGGTGACATTATATAGGTGACGATATACATAGGGGCAGGGGAAGAAGGGGCTGCAGAGGTGTCCCCCGAACTCCTTGGAGAGAAAGGGTTTGGGGGTAGGAGGGGTGTTGCCCGCATGTTCCATGTAATGTCCCCACCAAAAAACAGCAATTTTTCAGCAATTATTTTGCATGGCGATATTTTTGAAGGGGGCATTATTACATGGAACCGATTGGAGTTGTTACTGTTTCCATGAATCTTGAATATGAGCTCGGCAAACATTTGGAACCAGTAAGCAAGAGGAACAATAAGGTCTCCCATTGATTTTACACACATTCTGAAGGACCAAGATGTCAGCACAGATCCTTGGGAAATGCTGCAAGTTACAGGATAGGCCAGAGACATAAAAAAAGGTGATTCAATATTGGGCAAAGCTTTGAATGCCTATAGAGGATTCCAACCTGCCAAGTGCAGTTTGGTGATTCACAGTGGCATAGGCACTGGATCCGTCAATTAGGATGGGAATGTCACAGGAGAGGTTTTCTGTAATGTAAGGTAAGCCCTGTATGTTGATTTTTGTCTTTGACATGTTGAATGGACATTGGCTTTTCAGGGGATGCTTCTGGGATTCTTGAGTTGCTTGTGGTCACATATTCCTGCACAGAGAAAGGGTGGAAGGCTTTCAGAGTCCCTGGGAATGTATTATTGGGTGCTGGTCCCATTTGTTAATTGGGTTTCTGCTGTGTTCTCTTTGTTACGCAGATGGTCTTGAATCTATAGGATATTGTCAGTGAGTGGATATTCAGTTATGGCAGAGGTATGCAGGTCCTAAACAAGTGACCACAAATAAGGAAACATCCACTCTTGACACCTCCAATGAGCTGTGTACACATGTTGCTTGTTCTTTCCTTCTACTGCCTCACATGGTAACACCTTTTCTAGAACAACTTGTTAATACGTTTTAGGCACGGGGAAGTAAGAGTGGTAATCAGGGTTAATTTAAAAAGTCTGCTCTAAAATGCAGCATCTTTGCCCATTATTTCCCTTGATTGGTTCAGGCTGCTTCATTACGCTCGGTCGCTATGGCATATCTGGGGGAAATATGTATGCCCCTCCACTTAAAATATATTTCGACAAAAGGAAGGAACACACAACAATCTATATGAAACAGTAAATATACCCTCAGATAGCAATTTCTCACAACAGCCACTTAGCAAATATGGGCTGCATTCTGTGTTCTAAATGATCATCAAAAACAGTGTTACCAAAAAATATCATTTTTAATATATTAATCTCTTATCAGCACAAGTAATACAGACAATTGTTTAAAAAACATATACACATCACAGAGTCATATACATGTTAAAATCATTCCACCTCACAGTATTCAGAGAAATGCCAAATATTTGATCAGCAAAACACAACAATGGCAACTCAATTCTTCTCATTCCCCATTGTGTGAACAAGCCCAACCTATATAGGTTTCTGTCCTCTGCATTAAAAATAACTGGAAATTCATCAGGGGCAGAAGTAGTCCTGTGCTTCAGGTAGATTCCTCCTATTCTTATTCCAGATTGCTATATCAGGGGGTAAGAAAACAAGAACGTATCACTAATACGGGCATTATAGGTATAATTAATCACCATAGCCAAACCCTAATCACCAATAGGGTATCAAGTATACCATATATCAAATACCCAATCCTAAGGTCAGAAGAAATATATGCCTTCTACCTCAAAAAAGCCAAAACAATTCAACCTCTTCACTACTTTAGCAGATAAAATTCAAATTAAGTACCTGGAACCAATTGCAAAAGACTATAATTTGGTCTGTCAAATTCCTTTATAATGCCCATCCACCTCAACACACGGGGTTTTAGCATACCCATCAACAGTAGAATCAAGGCAAAGATAGCAGCTCACCCTAGGATATCAATGCTGTTCTTAATCCTATAAATGACTCGATCATAGTAGCAGTCTCAAACGTGTCTCCCTTATAACTTCTTGCGGGCCTTCTGATGCCTGAAAAACGGGGAGATTTGGGTAAGGTCCCGTACTCAAAGGTATCATGTACTCCCATTATAGCCCAAACCGAGGACCCTTACCTCTCTCAGGCTGTTCTAAGTCATCCACCACGCACTCGAATGGATGCGCGCCACGAAGGAGCCTCCTCCTTCTACAGGATATTACGCCTCTCACTCTGTAAGTGGAAAAAAATCACTACATGAGCGAGATGGGATCTCTAAAAAAATTCCCACATCGTAGGGCTCTGTAAATACAGCAAAACCCCCACATAAATGCACTTACCTAGTCTGGGATTGATTAAGGGAGGCAGAGTACTGGGTTTTGCTGTATTTTTTCACTTACAGAGTGAGAGGCGTAATATCCTGTAGAAGGAGGAGGCTCCTTCATGGCACGCATCCATTCGAGTGCGTGGTGGATGACTTAGAACAGCCTGGGGGAGGTAAGGGTCCTCGGTTTGGGCTATAATGGGAGTACATGATACCTTTGAGTACGGGACCTTACCCGAATCTCCCCGTTTTTCAGGCATCAGAAGGCCAGCAGGAAGTTATAAGGGAGACACGTTTGAGACTGCTACTATGATTGAGTCATTTCTAGGATCAAGAACAGCATTGATATCCTAGGGTGAGCTGCTATCTTTGCCTTGATTCTACTGTTGATGGGTATGCTAAAACCCCATGTGTTGAGGTGGAAGGGCATTATAAAGGAATTTGACAGACCAAATTACAGTCTTTTGCAATTGGTTCCAGGTACTTCATTTGAATTTTATCTGCTAAAGTAGTGAAGAGCTAGAATTGTTTTGGCTTTTTTGAGGTAGAAGACATATATTTCTTCTGACCTTAGGATTGGGTATATGATATATGGTATACTTGATACCCTATTGGTGATTAGGGTTTGGCTATGGTGATTAATTATACCTATAATGCCCGTATTAGTGATACGTTCTTGTTTTTTTACCCTCAGATATAGCAATCTGGAATAAGAATAGGAGGAATCTACCTGAAGCACAGGACTACTTCTGCCCCTGATGAATGTCCAGTTATTTTTAACGCAGAGGACAAACTTATATAAGTTGGGCTTGTTCACACAATGGGGAATGAGAAGAATTGAGTTGCCATTGTTGTGTTTTGCTGATCAAATATTTGCCATTTCTCTGAATACTGTGAGGTGGAATGATTTTAACATGTATATGAGTCTGTGATGTGTATATGTTTTTAAACAATTGTCTGTATTACTTGTGCTAATAAGAGATTAATATATTAAAAATGATATTTTTTGGTAACACTGTTTTTGATGATCATTTAGAACACAGAATGCAGCCCATATTTGCTAAGTGGCTGTTGTGAGAAATTGCTATCTGAGGGTATATTTACTGTTTCATATAGATTGTTGTGTGTTCCTTCCTTTTGTCGAAATATATATTATATATCCCCACTTAGTAGGAGGGAATATCACCAGAGTGTGGGGTTACCCCTGTAGAATATTATCCCTCCACTTAAAATATTCACCCGCCACCACTGGCTAGGAGCATGATGGGCGTAGCCATGGGATAGTGGTCGGAGAAGGATGGGGAGAGCACAGGGACTTTGGTGGGAGCAGGGTGGGGAGAGCCCAGGGCCTGTGGTGGGGTGGGGTGCAGTGATGGCATGCAATAGTTTGGCATTTCTGGGGGGTCCCATGCTGCCCACAGTTTGCTCAGGGGGGCTCATGTCAAAAAAGTTTGAAGACCACTGAGTTATGGTGATGGTGTCTGTGTGGTCTTGAAAGCTAATGGATTCTTGAACGTTTTAGATATTTTGAACCTTTGCTTCTGAGGACAAAGGGCTTCATTACAAGTTGAGCGGTAATATGGCAGTAATTCCGCCGGGCAGAATTATTGCTACCGCTGTGTTGTCTGATGGAATTACTGCTGCATTACAAGCCTAGACAAGTATCTGCAATATCCATTCATGAAGTATGTGGAGTTCCTCGGCTAAGGTTCTTACGTATCATGGTGAAGGAGATTGAGGATGAGAGCCTTCCAGGGCTGTGAGGCGCTTGTCCAGCTCCATGTTCTTCCAGGTTCTGATAGCTGTGGGTGGATCATTTGTGTATTTTATTACAACAGCTGTTCTAATGGAATGTCTGATGAAATTACTGCTGCATTACAAGCCTAGACAGGTATCTGCAATATCCATTCATGAAGTATGTGGAGTTCCTCGGCTAAGGTTCTTACGTATCATGGTGAAGGAGATTGAGGATGAGAGCCTTCCAGGGCTGTGAGGCGCTTGTCCAGCTCCATGTTCTTCCAGGTTCTGATAGCTGTGGGTGGATCATTTGTGTATTTTATTACAACAGCTGTTCTAATGGAATGTCTGATGAAATTACTGCTGCATTACAAGCCTAGACAGGTATCTGCAATATCCATTCATGAAGTATGTGTAGTCCCTCGGCTAAGGTTCTTGCGTATCATAGTGAAGGAGATTGAGGATGAGAGCCTTCCAGGGCTGTGAGGCGCTTGTCCAGCTCCATGTTCTTCCAGGTTCTGATAGCTGTGGGTGGATCATTTGTGTATTTTATTAGAACAGCAGCAGGGGGTGTATAAGGTGAACAGAATGTCCAGATTGTCACCACAGGGTAGAGGGTTGGGGCACCACTGTGGTGATGTCCTTTCTAAAGAGAATTGTATCCAATAAGTGTGTCCATCTATAGGTGTTTGGGGGTCTCCCCACTAACTGCTTGAAGTGAACGGCATCGAGGTTTATTGAAAGATTGTCGGTTGCAGTGTTCTCCTTTATATCCAGCGATGAATACAAATTCCCAACACAATCCCTCATTCATAGCGTTGGCCTCTCCCCCACCTCTATATCATAGAAACTAGAGGAGTACTTCATTTATGGTGTCTCCCCTCCCCGGCCTCTATATCACAAGTACAAGAAACGCTATTCAATAAAACACCCTACCGACCATATCCTGGAGCAATGAAAGAAGAGATAAATCTACAAACTCAAGAAGAAATAAACATGCTCTAACTGAAGATGGCAAGAGCAAGTGGCATCACTGCCAAACTTACACATGAAGACACAATAGATATGAAGCAAATATGCACCCAACATCAACAAACACAGACATAAGGTCAAACATGCTTTTAGACATGAATAATATTACCTGCACCATATACACATGAGTAACATAGCATAATAAATGTGTATGCTGAAATGCAATACGGGTGATATATACACACAACTTGTTAAATGTCAAAATGCAATGGTGATGAAGGGCCATCTTGAATAAAATGGAGAGCGAAGCCACATTACAGTGAATTCGAAGTTTGACGACTTGCTGAATTATCTGAAAATACAGACCTATGTAGGCTCGACAGTGGTTGCACAGCCACCTCGAAGGTTGCGACATAAGGGGAGGTTTGGATTGCTTCGAAGAGAACAGAAGCTAATAATTCCCAAGCGTATTAATGTGAGCTAAAATTCTCATAAATGCCAAGCAGAATAATTCAAAACGTGGTCTCCTCACACGTGACCTATGATTGGAAAACAGTGACCATTCATTAAGCTCTAGAACAGATAGACACCTGCCTGGCCTCCCTATAGATTCTCAGAACGGGAGGCGCCAAACAAGGCCAAGTTCAAAGCTAGATACCCTGCCGTGTGGCCTAGGAAATCAGGGATGTTTTCTTATTTAATTGGAAGAGGCAGTTCCTTGATGTCGCTCCCCCTACCGCTATTTTTGCTCATGTGCTGATGGCCTGCCAAATGTTCAAGGTTAGTAAGGCCAATGCCAACCAATCAAAACTCTCAAATGATGCCGCCTTGTAACTGTTGCATTAGCCAATTACATGTTGCTAAGATTATGTCTTTTTTGCGTTTATCAATTTAGGGCTAGACCCGGGTGGGCCATTAGATAGTCATGTCCAATGAAAAGACTAACTTGTATGCAAACTATATGTAGACAATTCCCCTAACCAATCCCCTGACCTGTAGGCTTTTGCAACTATTATTTTGGTATTGCATCAGTTATGACGCGTTTCTCGTTCATAACTCATTGTTCTGTATTGCAATTTTTTAGAGCTTTGGAGACTTGTGTACTTATTGCTGTCCATGTTTTATATGGATTGTTAATAAAACAGGTGTGGTATCCTGGTATGACTGTGATGAATGGCTGGTATCCTGGTAAGACTGTATTGAATGGCTGAGTGTGTGCAAGGGCCTCCTAGAATGTTTAAGTGGAGCTTGGAGTGTGGGGGGCCTGAGGATTCTAGAGAGTGACGGTTGGGACTGGGAGATGGACTAGGAACCAGGGCAGAGGCTTATCACCTACTCTCCTACTTCTTATGACTATGCTTATTAACCAAGAAGAATAAAGCCTGTTTCCTTTTACACTTTCCTGAGTCAGCCTGGTTCCTGCTCCCTGTCATCACTGGCTCAGGGATACATCATTTGGCGATGAGGATTTTTTGAACCTGGAATTACGTGGGAGAGCGGAGGAGAAGTGAAGGAGAGAATACCTGATGCCAAGGTACCAGCATGGAAAAACGCTGGTTGGTGAGCTGGCATACAAACTGAATCTGATGCCGACTTTGGAGATGGCTGTGTCATCAGTGAGACTTGGAGAAGGCCATGGCATCGAGCTGGTTGCAGGGCAGTAAGCCTGTAGCCTATCCAAGGGTCTGGAGTAAGATTTGAACCTTGAAGAAGGCATAGAGGCAGTGTGCCTTAAGGAAGCTGTCGGCTGTGAGGAGTTAGCGCCGACATTTATGTGCTGAGCGGCGCCACCACTGATGGACCGAGCGCCGTTGCGCTCTTGCAGTAAGGAGGTTTGTGGGACCTGTAGTCCTGTGTGGCCATAAAGGTACTTTAAAAAAAGAAGAAATGAGTACCGCGTTTTGGGTAATTGTCGGGGGCCTCTGGGCGCCTTGGGTGGCGCGCGCCCATGCGCGAGCCCCCTGCGTTCCAGCCGTGCCGTTGGGCTGGAACGCATTGGATCAGCCCCTGCGCCATGTTCGTAGCTACGGGGCTGTCTTCTACATTGTTGTGCAAGAGATTAGAAGAGCGGCCCTTGCAACGTGCCTTGCCGTCACAACGCGCATCAAGGAAGTGAAAGGAGTTCCATTGGAACAAAGTGCTTTCCTTTTTTTCATCCAAAGTGGAAGAGTTCACAGTGGCAGGAGTTCTTGCTATTTGGAGCGAGAAACGCTCGCTTCAAGGAAAAGAGGCAGCAATGGACTGCTTGAGGATATGGCAAATAACGTTTGCTTCATGGATTCGAAGCTGCGGTGGACTGACTGGAGATTTATTATTTTATGAGGTACTGTTATTTTTTTTACATCGCTGTGTTTGATTTATTTATGGACCGCCTCTCCTGGCATTTCGAGAACAGATGGAGTTTGTTTAAGGAGCGGGGCGTCCTGTGTGTCTTGCTAGAAGTGCAGAGCAGAGCACGGTGCTAATTAAGTTAATTTATGGTTAATGCTTTGTTTAGACAGTGCTTGAGGCGTAGGTGGTACGCGTGAAGTTATAGGAGTAGGCTCTACACTAAATTTAGTGTTCTTGTTTACTAGTCTCCTGTAGAATGTTATAGTGTCGGGGTTAGGAGTGATTTTTTTGGACTCCTAATGTCTGTGGTGTCAGGAAGTGCAGTTCACAGAGATGTTTATTCTTTTTAATGCCTAGTTAGGTTGAAGTTACTACGAATTTACCACACAGACAGTTGAGATAAGTTTTAATAGTCAATGGGGAGACAATGTATTTAATTATTATCGTACTATTGTCTAACAATTTTTAACATCGGAGAAGCACTACATTTTTTCCACCTTGTTGTGCTTGCACAGGGTTTCAGTGTTTTTTTTTGTAGCGGAAGCCTTTAGCAGGTGCCAAAATTTTACATTTTGTTGGTGCTTGGACGGAAGTTTCATTTTGTAAGGTAGTGACTGTGCACATTTTACGCACCACGTCTTTTGTGGTTGTGTTGTGGTTTACGTGGTCTTTGTCCAGTTAGTCTCTTGCTTTCATATTCATCCTTTTCTGTGTTTTCTTTAGGGGAGAAGGGATGGGTGCTAAGGTGTGTTTGTTTTGGATACTGTTGGTTTCGTTGTTGCTAGAATGTTAGGATTTTGTTCAGGCCAATTGTGTACGTTTTGGCTACACTATATGTTGGAAGGTATGTTGGTCTCGTTGAGACAGGGTTAGTGCTCAAGTGTGGCAGGCTTGAGGCCAGGAGTGGCAGTACTGGCAAAAGGTGGTAGGTTAGGAGGGTTTATGATGGTAGTTTAGATTTGATTGTCCATGTGGCAAGGTATGCGCTCGGTGGTGGCAGCACTGAGACCCCGGTGTGGCAGGCCCGGGTAGAAGGTGTTTGGTTTCTTTTGATTGTGATCCTAACATGATGGTGAGAGTATTCGGATTTCTGTTTGTTTGTTAAGGAGGGGGATGTGTGGTATCCTGGTATGACTGTGATGAATGGCTGGTATCCTGGTATGACTGTATTGAATGGCTGAGTGTGTGCAAGGGCCTCCTAGAATGTTTAAGTGGAGCTTGGAGTGTGGGGGGCCTGAGGATTCTAGAGAGTGACGGTTGGGACTGGGAGATGGACTAGGAACCAGGGCAGAGGCTTATCATCTACTCTCCTACTTCTTATGACTATGCTATGTAACCAAGAAGAATAAAGCCTGTTTCCTTTTACACTTACCTGAGTCAGCCTGGTTCCTGCTCCCTGTCATCACTGGCTCAGGGATACATCAACAGGCCTTTGCCATTTACTTTGACTCTTTCCGTAATTGGGTGTGGGACCTCCCAGCCTGTCTGTCCTGCTAGCGCTGAACTTTCCATTGCTCTTTTACAATAAGGTTTTCTACAGAAACCACAAACGTGTCTGCAAGCAAAGGGTTGTATGTAGATAATGTGTAGATTAGTTGCAAAGTAAGCATAGATGTGTGTGACATATAGCAATGTAATATACTGTACAGCACTGTAACTAAGCTGAGAATAATCTTGTTTGCTCCTGCGCCCTCTTACCCTCGGGTCTGGCGCACAATATAAATGAATAAACTAAACTAAACTAATATTCACGGTATGATAAGTGTCCAAAGGTGACACTTTTGCATTGAAGTAGACCCTATGTAGAAGAGTTATTCCTCTTCCTCATCTCTTGTCTCTGCAGTTGACAACATTGTTCTTGTACTCCAAAGGGGTAGCCTTTTGTAACATTGCAGTGACGGTCTGTTACCCAGGTCGTGGTGATATAGAGTAAGTCTGTGCTGCCCTCTACGAGCAGATCACAAACGCTAGTTGCGTATTGATATGGTTCCATAGTTGATGTGGATGTGGTTGCTTTATGTACTGCCAGTACGGAGTTATTGTGATATTTCTGGGTCAGGTGGGAGTGTTTACGGTTGTCACGTGTACATTGAATTAATCTTTAAAGAGGCTGAGAAGATTTCGCTCAGGACTGAAATTGTCTTCCTGGCTACAATATATATCCTTGTATCGTATCCCGCCGTGTTTACTGCCGAACAGTGTCATCTGAGGTACAACAAACAAAGAGCCGTGTATAGTAAATAATCTACTGTGCAATAAACAATGCAGAGGAGTGTATGCGATGCAGCAGTTAATCCTTTGGTTCAAACATCAAGAAGCAGGGAATGGGGTGCAAAATCTATCTGTGTGTGCAACTGGAGTCTCTGGATGCAACATCAGTCAATCGGTGCAGGAGCAATCTAGTCATGCAACAGCAATCTATGTTTGGAACGGTCACTATCTTTGTTGAAATTATCAAGAACGGAACATATGGCATGTGACAAACACGTCAACATTCTGATATACTTTCTCCCCACTTTCCTCCTCTGAAACATCTATTCATGGCTCCACAGGAAATTCATCTCGAGTGAACACATGCAGATGATGCCATGTACGTGGTGGGTGCTTTATTTTCGGTTTCCCTGAATACCTGAAATGGTAGGATGATAAAGGTTAACAATGCCGGTATGATACTAGCACTCGCCCCCTATTCTGCAAACATCTAGATGTTCAGGCCAAGATCCTCTCCCCTGTTTAGCTCTTCGTCAACTCTATAGGTCACACAGCCCTTTTCTTTGGGTTTATCTGCCACCTATTCTCCGATGGCATTGAAACTTGTTTGTACCTAAATTCACCCTTCATCGTTAAGAGAAAGGGGCTGACTCTCCCACTGCCATTGGCTACCAGTCGCCCAGAGATGCCATATGTTTAACTTTGCCAAATGTCCCCTCATTTTCCTTTCTCAAACATCTGTCCCCACCCATCTAAATTCCCTTTAACTTTTTGTATTGTGTATTTCGTTTATTACAAACCTTCATAAATACATAAAAACATATCAAAACAATCATACTCATAAACATTACGTTCCAAAACAACAAACATTAACAATATCAAAGAGATATATATATATATATATATACACATAACCATTATTATACATTGTAAAAGGCAACTAAATAATTTCCAAAAATGTTTTCCAAATATAAAATGCTGATGAGGTGATAATTAATGCTTGACCGGAATATAGTGTACTCCAAAATTGAGCTGTATTGCTCGGATTGAAAACAAATGCTTCATATCCTTTTCCATATAGACTAAGAAATGTAAAGCAGCCACTAAGCACATGCCGGATGGTTTTTTATTTCTTCTTTACATAATCTAAATAATCTTTGCTCACGGGAAATACCACCCCAGGCACACAAATCCTCACATATAGAAAGCTGATTGAATCGCATACGTATAATACCATCTTCTAGAGAAGGTTTTTGTGGTTTAGTTAAATAGCTACATGTATAAGGGAACCGAAAGCCCTGTTTCGAGTATTTCCTTAAATGTAGGTTTTACTGATAATTTACCAGCTGTCTCCAGTCCGTAAGCTTTCCTTTTTCATATTTTTTAAGGCAACCTTCAAATTGTAAGGTTTTTCGATGACAAATCCAATCTGATCATAAAAAGCCATCACTTCAAATTCCAATTCACAAAAAGTAAGGGACTTGCTCATTCTTCCGCTAATCATGAGTTTGAAACAATGTAATAATAATTTGGTGCTAGGGTCGCTGCGCTGTATTTTCAAATTAAAAGGAGCATCGGGCCACTCCCCATAAAATCATAAGTGAGGTGTGGCCAAGCTCGCAGCAGATAGTTTCTATTGGGACACAAGTGGGCAGTCTCAGGAAATATCCCCAAATGTTCCCTTCCAGGCCATCTAGCCAAATAATCTACTTTTCAAGGAAGGCTGTACAAGATAACTGGAGTAATACAACTTCTGTAATGTTTTATAAAGCCAGTTACAGAATAGCCCCCTTTATTTACAATGAAAGATTTGATTTGCCTGGTTTTCTTTGAGTTCAACCTTGAAAAGAAAGCTAATAGATATGCCTAAAAAGATATATACATCCACTACTTCAACAGGAGTTTCTTCAGTTTTACACACACATTTCGTCCTTTGGCAACATGATCTCCAACTGTCGTACTTGTGATCTTATTGACATTTATAGATGGCCCATTAGTAATAAAACATGCACTTAAATCATTATAATGCTACGTTGCAGTGTTATAGCAGTTCTATCTAACAGTAAGGTGTCATCAGCATAGGACAACCAAGAAAGTGGATCAGCACCAAGCTTGAAGTGGAAATTGTTACATTGGGCTAAACACTCCTGCACATCTGACAGGCAAAGGTTGTGAAGCAAGGGCGCCAAAACGCATCCCGGCTTTACACCATGATTACTCTGTATATCTGCTGAAGTTGTGCCGTTTCGATCAATTCTAATCCAAACCACAGAGTTTTGATAGAATTGAGCTATCAAACTGAGCATGGACCTTTCACAGCCCCATTGATCACACTTCTTTCAGAGCGCAAAATGAAGCACGGAGTTAAAATCTTTGGATTAATCAATGTAACATAGAGTTTTCTGTTCTTACTAGCTAGCGTACATTCAATTAGATGTATTAGCGTCCAAAGATTGTTCATGATCTCCATGCCCCTTCTAACGCTTGTTTGTTGATGGGATATTAATTCCTGCTATCTTAACCATTCAATATGTTTTTAATATACATGATGAAAATATTTTAGAGGTTAAATCAGTTAGAGACAATCGTCGATAATTGCTGGGATCAACTCTAAGAACCCTTCGTAAAAACAGGAAGGAACCAGGTTAGCCTTCTTCCAGGATTCAGGAATAACCCCATTCTTTACAACCTTTCAGCAAAGGTTTATTGAGTAGATTGGCCCAGAAATGTATTCATTTATTGATTTTATTTATATCTATTGCACGAAACAAGAGGCCGGAGTCATAGAAGCGCATAACATTAGTCTTCACAATCTTTCAAAAAAGTGGAGCAGATTGGCCCACAAATGTATTTATTTATTTATTTCTATAGCACGAAAGAAGAGCCCAGAGCCATAGGGGCACTTAACAAGACAAACAAGATAATTAACCAAAGCAAGGGAATAAAACAGATGGATCAGGTCATGGGTGGAATATGTCAGGTCAGGAGAAAATATTTGTTTTCCGCTTTCGTTTAAAATGAGGCAGTGATGAAAATGCTCACAAGTCCACTGGAAGGGCATGTGGAAAAGACCCCTGTGCCACACAGGAAAGTTTGACGCGTGGAGTTACCAAGAAACAGGTATTGTTAGATAGTAGTGTTCTATGGGTTGGCAGCGCCTTGAAACACTTGTGTATAGGCGTGTTATAAAAACATATCATATGATGTGAGACATTTAGCCAAATATTCTGGCCCTTGACCATAGATACAACGATGTGTAATGCAGTGTACGACTACTCATCGGTAGCCAATGTAGGGCTCTACGCGCGACAGACACATGGTCACATGGTCTGTTCTAACAGTCTCTCCACTATGTGGACCGCATTATTCTGAAGGACCTGGAGCCAGGATAGTTCCCCCTTAGTAATGCCTAGCAGGAGACTGGCACAATAGTCCAGTTTTGCCCCAATGATGGCACGCACAATCATGGCACAATTGCTGGTATTCATGAATGGCCGTACTTGAGCAAGCAACTTCAGGTGGCATGAGGTTCCAGAAACCAAACTGTTCACCTGTGCCTTCATGGCTAGATCTTCATCCAGGGTGATTCCCAATGACAGCCAGCGATATATAATTGACTATTCTTTGCCTAGCTTCCAAAGTTGGGGCATAATAACGACAACCGGGAGTTCCGTCTTGGAATCATTAAGTGCTAACTTGTTGGCCAGCATCAAAGTTTGGATCAAGCTATAGGTAAGATTAAGAGAAGAGGAGTCTGCAGTGTAATCACCCGAAAGTGGCACAAGGCACAGCGTGTCATCAGCATAGTTTGCATAAAGCGTGCCAGCAGCATCCGATTGATCAAATAATGGGAGCATAAAGATGTTAAATAATGTAGGTGACACGCAGGAGCCCTGAGGTACACCACATGAGACGATAAGCTCTTCCACAGGTGACTCCTGAAAGAAATCTCTAGCCCTGCGATCAGATAGAAAGGAACATACCCAGCCTGCCGCCGCAACTGAGAAATGTGCTGTGCTACAAAGTCTGTCTGTTAAAATGGTATGATCGACGAGATTGAAAACCGCAGACAGATCCAGTAGCACCAACAGGGCTGTGCTCCCCTTATTAAAGATGTTAAAGATGTTAGATTTAATGTCCAGAAGAGTACACTCTGTACTGTGGGCATGGCGAAAACTAGATTGTTTTTGTCCCAAGATGTTATGTTGACACAGAAACTCTTCAATTTGTTGTTGTGCTACTTTGTCTAATATCTTGAGTAGATAAGGGACGTTAGTAATTGGCTGGTAATTCCCTGGCACACTTGCATCCGAGGTGTTTTATTTTTTACCAAAGTGGAGAGCAGGCCTGTTTGATATTAATGGTAACAGTACTTTCCCTGAACGAGGCATTTATACATTTTGTGATAAAAGGAACGAGTTGCGCTCTGCACTCCTTGATAATAAGGGCAGGACAGATACCTCCCGTAAGGGTTATAGGTTTTAGTTGCCTCAAAACATTGGCCAGGTATTGCTCACAAATGGGCTGAAAATCACATTTTGCATGGTCCACACTAGTGCCTGAATGTGTGGAGGTTAAACTGGATCCCTGTCCCAGCTTAGATTTAAGAGAGATGTCTTTTTGAATTTTCTTCAGTTTGTTTAGCATAGTGTTTTGGATAGCTATGCACCAATGTGAGTCTTTTATAACCTGTGATGGATAGGCCAGGGGTCCTCCAGTTCTTTGAGTATTATAAACAGCTCCCTAGAACTGGAAGCTGCCCCTGCAATCCTTTGGTCATAGAAGTGCTTTTTTGCTGCCACTATGGTTTTTTTGTGCACTTTACCTGCAGCAGCGCAGGTGGTTTTTTGCCGTTGTTTCAAGGCTCTAATTTTTGTTGTCTTTAGAGTGTGAGTCTCAGCAGAATACCATTTTTTATTGTCCTTCTCGAGGGTATTACAATATGCCTCAGCCAACTCATCAGACGTATTCATGTTGGGTAGATTGTTTATACTAGACGACAGAAGGGGTGTCATTGCAACAGAAGTCAGTTTATGCACATTTCTACATGACGCCCATACCTTTTCGGGCTTAATTGTGTGCTGGATAGGTAATGGCATATTCCATTCTAAAAAGTAATGGTCTGACTATGGACAGAGCCTGCTCGCAACATTATGTATTGTCAGATTCTGTGTGAGCACCCAGTAAAGTATTCTGCCATTAACATGGGCAGATGTATTCACATGCTGAGAGAAACCCCAGTCACACAGTGTAGTTCTAACTAGTGTGGCCTAAGAATCCGACTCATCTTTAAAACCCAAATTGAAGTCGCCCATAATAAGTGTTGTGATGGAAATGAGTCTATCCCACCTCCGTAGGCGCTTTATCAAGAGTGCAATGTGCTAGGGGGGAAAGAACCGTGCTGTATAAACTCAGCCCAGGTATGATATCACTGGCATTATATATGCATAGTTGCAGTGTGCACATACAACAAGATGCCGTTTTCTAGTTATGGAAGACATTTGTAGCTTTATATGGCTACGTGGTGAACATAGGCCGACCGGAGAAACATGAACATGCCCAAAACGCTGATGCCAGAGGAGCCTGCGCTGTTAATTCCCACAGCAACTTCCCCTTGTTCCCTGGCTGTTGTAATTATTTAGTATCAGACTGAGGAATGTGCCCTGCAAGGCCGTGAGACAGCACCAGGCCCCTCGCCATGCCCATTCATTACAACTAGGCCAACAGCAGACTTCCAACCCCGACCCAGCCCACCAGGATGGTCAGCACCCCACATTGCCCACTTCCAAGAGTCCCCGCATTCCCTGACAAGTGAGTGACCCCAGCTCGACCGCCATAAAACCAGTGGTCATAGAGAATCCGAACATGCATGGCCATGTCACCTCTGCCCATAAAATACACCCTTTGTAGTACGAGGTACAGGGAGGCATACATTATAGATAAAAATGAGACTGGAGGCATTGGGTGCGAAAGATGCAATATCAATAAAGCACAGAATGTGTGGGTCAGAGTGACTGTAGTTCTTCCTCCCTTCCCCTGGCCTAAACCCTCAAGCCTCCCAGGTGCATGCCTCAGTTATGTAGTTGTAAACTTACTGTATCATAGCAGTTCTGATATTGTACTTTATCAGGGACCTGACCTTCACTCCTCGGAGAGACGAGCCCAGCTGACCCACGTGCGAACTGGCAGATGGCGGAGATGTAAACTGGCATCTCCTATGGAGCAGGCCCATGTATATGGCCTGACCAATGAATGATGCTAAAATGTACTGTATGTCACTGACACTTTACTGCCTTTTAAGCTCCTGTTTGTAATATGTTGAACCAGAACGTTCTCGAGCAGCACAGTTCTTTGCTGATACCCTTGTTCACTGTACAATTAAACCTTATTATCCTTACAAGCTATCTCTTGGCCTTTCTTCCCTAGAGGGTTGTATTCTTTCTGGCGTGAGCGTAAACAGGGACTTGCCTTCATTAGGACCCTAGAATTTGGTTTAGGATTGGGTGAAATCAGATCACCTAGATTTAACAAAAACTCTGACATGTTTTGTGGAGGTCTATAAAGGAGACTCATATTTGCTGTAGCACCAAGACTCATTTCCAGTTTTGCCCACAGTACTTCACAGTCTTCTATAGAGACGTTCTGTATCTTCCTAATCTATAAGGAAGAATGGTAAATAATGGTCACTCCACGGTCAGCCCTCAATGTGTTAAATCTACTAGTCACAGCAAGTGTCAATGCGGGCCCTTCCGCATCATGCAGCCAAGTCTCAGTATTAGCACATAGGTCTATATTGTGCGTGATAATGTAGTCAGTTACTTCTGCAGAATGTTTGATAAGGGATCTTGTATTGAGCAGCAATTGTTTCAATTCCTTAACATGGCCTGTCGTTACACCACCATTCTCGACAAGGGGCATGTACAATGTGACTAAGGGCCATAATGTGGGCTCAGTTCATCGATGACTCCGTTTTAACGGCCTTCACAGGTTCAATGACTAAATCATACAGCAATCGGGACACATCCGGTTGGTGAGCATGTTTCATGGTTCCCTTATGGAACAAGTTCGAACCAATGTTTCGAACCCCCCACCATCCCACCTCCTCTGCCCCTGTTACAAGCAGACATGAACCAGGCAGAGAAATTGCAGACATAGATGAAATCAGGGGTAAAGACACCTCTTTCTCCTCTCCAGTACACGACACAGCACTACAGACCTGAACAGCAGGTTGGGAAATGTGTAAAGTTACCTGGTCTAAGGTATTTTTGGAGTATCTCGGCAGCTTTAGTTTGCCAAGCTATTGGAGTGGAAAGCATCATATCAGACTGAAAACAGGCACGCAAACGCTGCAGCGCTGTAACTCGTTGCGTACCGGCGAAAAACAGCCTCTTCGAGCGCACCAGCGCTAACGTGCCACCGACATGTAGAAGCAGGTCAGGAGAGCTGAGAAAAGTCTTTCTGAGATGTACTACCAGAACTACAGATCAAAATCGGCAAACAGCATGCTCAGCACATTACCCCAGGAGAGGTGAGTAGAGCTCCTGCAAAAATTGATATTCTGAGCAATTTAAAGCACACTAATATCACAATTTCAATGATAAAAGAAGCAGTTCTGGAACAATTTTGTAACTTCAAATCAAGACGAGAATGCTAAACAAGGGTGCAGTTAAAAGCACACCAATATTACAACAGGCATTCAGACACACTACTAAAAACAGCCGCTGAGGATGCCAAATCGACTTTGAATGCAGTGAAAACCGGCTTCTTCAAAATAAGAGTGACCCTTTATGAGAATATTAGGAATGTTATCAGATCAGGGGGCTCTAGAGGGTTTTAGGTGTTTTATAATCTGCACAAGTTACTCCAACTCTAGGAAGATCCATTCTCCTTTAATGTTCTTCCGGCCCCACACCTCCTCACCCTCAAAACTGATCTCCTGGTCTCCACGCATATCCTTGTAATAGAGACAGCTTATATATTTCATCTATTCCCTTTCAAAAACAAGGATTAGTGCCACATTATCCACCCTTTTCATGTATTTATTGGCATAATGCCAAAAATTCGTGTTGTCGTTACAGTTAAAATCCTCAAAAACAATTGGCCAATGTACATTATGTTGTAAGGATTTGTGCATCTTGACCCAGTTTCTGTTCCTAGTACAAAGCCTCGTATTGCTCTTAGTTCTTCGTGGTTCTTCTACATCTGACTTCGTCACATATCTAAATTCAGCCCTGTATTGCTGTCTTCTTGCTACTAGCAGAGGGTCATAGATCCCATCAGTAACATCTCTAGAGTAAACAATTTTGTTATCAGCTTCTTTGCATTCTTCAACAGCCAAGTAGATTTTATACATAATCTCTCTAGATGAATATTCCAAAAATCTTTCCTCCCAATCTTTATGGCCAACATCTGCCACAAATAGTTCAGAAAGCAATCTTTTAAACGTGTTAATATTTCTCAAAAACAACATAACTGATTGCCCTGTAGATTACACCGAACTAACCCCAATACATTATTTAGTTTATTGGGAACCTGGATTTTTCATTGACATATAAAGGTCATATGATCGCTCAGGCCAATACCTCGAATAACATAGCTACCAAAGATATCACTACACAATCGAGAGACAAAGATATAATCGATTCTTGATTTCAAATAACCTCTTCCCAAAGTGAAAATGGAAGACAAAGGATGCGCATTATCAGAGTCATCGAGATTCAGAAACACCAACCTGAAGCTATCTATGAAAGTGGACCAGCAATCCCTAGATCCCAGAACCTTAGCGAGATCATTTTCATCAATAGCAAAATATTTAGTATTCAAATCTTCTGCAGTTATATAATACCACCCTATGCAATCATATACCCAGGAATTCAAAACCACTTCAACTTAATTCTGTGGTGACATCAAAATAGAGCCACCTGGCAGATCATATACATTTATCATCAACATTTTAAATTCAAATGCATGTGTTGGATTGGGTATAATGACTGTCAAAGCGTTTGCATTCTTATAGTTCAGAAGGTATTCTTCAGCTTGTATATCCACTCCAACAGCAACAATTAATCCACCAGTAGCTCTCCCAGATATGTGTTCAGAAGCTCACCTCTGTATTATAGTAAAATCATCTAAATAAAGTGCCTGGAACATCCAAGCTTCCTGCAAAAGAAATATGCCTTTTGCCTGGCCCTTGGACTCCACGTTGAGAACTACTCCTCTCTCGCCTCAACTGCCCCCAGCCTGCTTTCATCCCATTAACATCAATGAGATCCAGCCAAACCTGTTGTACCACTCATGCCGCACTTTGATCAAAAACATTTTCTTGAGAACATTGGAGTATCACAACTGGTCCCATTGGTTGACCGAGCAACTCTGTTTTCCCTCGAGATGGTAACAACTTTCAACATTACTCTGGTCAACCTTTTCCCCACCTTTCCCATCTCATATTTACAGAAGAAGTCAAACTGGAACTTCTTACAGAATGAAACCTAACGGAAAGTCAGTTCTTGACGTATACAAATTCTATAACATAACATAACAGCACACACCATCAAAGTCACACCATCTTGTGATGTGCTTCAAAGACCATATCTGTTTTGGAATCATAGCACTGGGTAGTAACCCTTTCAATCCACCTATTCCCTCTAAAGGTTTGGGTCCTTTGCCGCTAACACACCTGGCACTAGAAGGTCCTGCCACCCAAACTGATGCCAATCCAATGACTGTTATCAGTGCTCTGTCTTAAAGGTCTTCCACAATGTTCACTACCCCCACTTTCAACCTACATTGCTCAGCCCCTCGATCACCACTGGTGCAATGTGTAATGCCTTGAAGTCTGCTTATTGAGTTTAATACAGACCCGTTACGTTATGTTATAATAGGCACTGATATTACTTTCTTATGTACCCCCACTGGCATGTCTTTGCTTGCTTTGCTCCAGCATCATCATGGTTTGCGTGTAATGCAATAAGTAAAGTAAAAGTGAATATATTAGGATTGTTAATGTTATAGGTATTTATATTGCACACTGTCACCAACGGAGTTTGTCCCCAGGTGCTCTGGCGGATCTGTGAACAAGAAGGCGTGCAGGTTGGGTTAGTTGGGTGAAGGGGGATTAGGAGAGTGGGAGAAGTGGTGTGTGCTGTTGGCGGCTTCAGTTCGGTATACACTGTGCGCTGAGCTTCGGTGTGAGTATCGGACAAAGCGAGACCTCGTGTGCTGTTGGTGCTGTTTATGTGTTGTTTGTTTGTCGTTGATGTGGTGTGGTAAAGAGCGTGCGGTTTGCTAGGCGAGAGATGGTTGTGTGAATTTTCGGGTGGGTTAGGTATGCAGAGATTTGAAAGTTGGGGTTTATATCCTGGTTCTAGGACATCTTGTTCCATTTAAATTGTATTCCGATGGGTGGGGTTATTGCTGCTTTCCTTTATTGGCCATCTAACTGTTGTGGGTGATGGCGCAGCGCGCTCCCAGCTGTATTCTAATGAACTTCGTATAATGTGATTGGGTATGTCTATTTCTCCCATTCTGGTGTAGGATCTGAGTATTGGATGTTCCCTCTTGCCTTGCTATCTATTGTGACATAGGTCTGTTGGAGCGTGGGTGTGGTTCGGGGCCAGGGTGCGATTGATGAATCGTCCTAGTCCTTCTGTCTTGGTCTGCCTATGTATTCAGTCTTTAGTGTTGTGTAGGATTAAGAAAACAGTAGATTTTCATTGTGATGCTATTTTTCAATGTCTGCAAATCTTTATAGTAGAATTAATTTGCATATTGTAATAATAACAACAGTAACACGGGTGCGAACATGCACAGCCCATTCACATGGGACATTTGCCCTAAAGTGTTCTTTTCCCACAGATGGTCATGGTGGCCTAAGGATAAATCACAATGACCTAGATGAGTACCTGTGGGGCCTTGTACGTGGGATGAGAAAGGGTCTGGTAAACAAGCTGCATAATCTCATCAGGGCCTCACCTGGACATCGAACTGGTCATATCACTTCACTTGGAGCAATAATTAAGCTCCTGTCAGTGAAACTGCTAGCTTTTGAAGAGTTCAATGATGATTTCAGGGTCAGTTTAATGGCATAAGGACCTGGAAACTATCAGAAGAGAATACTGGCAAATCTATCGTGGCCATTTTGTCTCGGTTGGGAGGGTGTGTCTCTGATAAGGGCTGTACTGACCTTACTGTCGTGATATTATTAAGCAATATTAACAAGCGCCTCCCATGTCAAGGGCCTGGGGACAGAAGCGAGTGTGATTGATTATATCATAATAACTGGAGTACAGGGGAACCGTTTAATTTGTACCATAACTGCTCGAGAGAGACTCGTGTGTCAGCTAGTTTCCACAAATGGTACATCCCCTGCAAGAGCCTGCGCTGTTCAGTGGCAGCATGGGATGTTATCCATTTGAATAATATGATAGGTTATTTATAACGCACTTTATAAACAGAGGTTTCTAAGCGCTGACCCATGGATCGAACCTGTGTTGCTTCGTGGCATCTTGCTTCCAAGGCGAGCACGTTGCCGCTGAGCTATCTTCAGTTGTTCTGTATTTCCGGTTCCCACTCAGCTCCCATGCCAAGGACATTCTGAAACAGCAATGTCATTGCAGAGTCTGTCTCTACGTCGCCATTATACAATCCTCTGATACTGGGGACCTTGGGGGTAGTCCACAATCGTGCGCCATCAAGGGATCAAATGGTGCACTTCGAAATAATATAGTGAGTGCAGAATGCGGATATACTTGTGCCACAGCTCGTAAACAATGGGGAGTGTGTTTGAGGCCCGAGGAAGAAGGGTCTTTCATCTAGGAAGCAAAGGATAGCAATTATAGGATTTGTATAGGATTTTCTGTCTTTGCTTTGACTTTGAAATTACCCGAACATGTGAGGACATTAAGCCGGTGAGCTCGAGACAGCACGTGCACGTGGTGTTCCAAGAATGTATGCTCCATGCCAGGGTGAGGAACCACTCATAAAACAGGCCCGCTTATTGATATCCGGCGTCTCTCGGTTCCTAGGCCTTTTAGCCTAATGCGCACAACCACCCCCATGTGGCGGCCAGGCCAGATCTGAGACCCGCCTCGGGCAGCCACAGGCCTGCCTCTCTTCAGGTTGAGCTGTGGGATGGATGTGAGCGTGAGATGGGGCTTTAAACAGGCTGGGTTACATTCCATCTATTGTTTAAACTGCCAGGAGCCAAGATTGGGAGAGATAGTCGCCGCATGCCACCAGACTGGGCGGCAGCATTCAGTGGCCTGCCCGAGGTGCACAACATGTTAAGAGCATAGACAGATATACAGTCCAAAGTATGCTGCTATTCGTTTTTTTTTTCTCCATTTCAGTGGTAAATTACTGGAACGCTATATACAGATAGATACGTATATCCCTTATCCCGACACCTGAACGTTTTTATCTATTTTTAAAGCAGAGTTCATCGTGACAGTATTCTCCTAAAAGCTTTTTTTTTACAAGCGACTTTTTTGGAGGATCGAGTGGCACTGCTAAATTGAGGAGGGAGTATAAGAATGAATGTGTACTTGTGTACTAGTATTATGGGCAAACTATGTGGGCACTTATAGCTTCAGTACACTTCAAAACTAGTTTTGGTACTTTGAGCACTCAAGCATAATGTGTCTTTGTCATCGATATCTCAAGCTTGTCCAGGGTCGGACTGGGACAAGAAATAGGCCCGGTCACCCAATAAAAAGTGGCCCACCCCTCGTCTCAAAAAAGTGGCCCTCCCCTCACGACCTTTGACCTCTGATGACATCACCAGAAGTAATGTAATTTGACTCCACCCCAAAGTGACATCCTGGGAAGCGATGAAACACCCCTTGACAAAACAGGAAGTGGCATCAAATACATTGTACCTAAGTACACTAAATTATTGTGAATGCAAGCAGATGTCCAAGGCCAAATGATGTTATTGTATAGCACTTACACTTAAGCTCTTTTTTATAGAACAAATATGCATACAATATCACCCAGCCTGTGTTAGTAATCATTTATCGACCTAAGAAGGATGAAAGGCTTTTTGAAAGAAAAAATAAAGGTAAAATATATTTTTTTTCAATTATTTCCTCCAAACCGGCCCTGGCATGGCCAGAAACCGGCCCACAATCCCCAGGGACGATTTCGGCCCGGCCACTTGTCAGTTTATGACCTTCTCTTGCAATATGGCTGCCTCTTTCTGAAGCTCTGCCCTCCTCTTCATTCTGGGTCATTCATTTCCTCATACTCGCTGGTTTGACATTGGTTTGTGCATCCAGGTTCTGACAAGCCAGCCTAGCCTGCTGCCCAGCATGCATAATTAAGCCTGCATCCTCCCAACACAGTCAACATAACGGAGTGAGGAGAACAGCCTCTGCGTGAACCCTTGAGCACAGGGCCGGCCTTAGAGGCGGCAGCACCCCAGCAGCAAAACAAGCATTTGGCACCCCGCCCCTCCGCGTGCTCCCCATGTCTTTCAGGTGGGTACATTTTTCAATAGGCACGGAAGCGAAAGCATCAGTGCCCTATTGTTATTAAATGTGCTGGGCACATTTCATTTCAATAGGGCGCCTGCCGCGCCTTCTCCCACCACGCCAGCTCAGGGGAGCTCTTGAAAGACTCCCTTGAGTCTTTCAATCATAGCAAATACATCACTTACTACAAATAAAACTCATCTATATAAATAAAAATGTAAATGTTTGTTTGTTCAAAATCTTAAATCTTTGAAAGTTCTTCACCGATTGCTTTGAAATTTTGACACAACGTTGCATTCGAATAGGCGTGTGTTTTTATATGCCTACTATACATATATGTCACACCTGTGACAGTTAAAAACATACTTTTTTTAAAAGCAGTGCCATCTGTTGGATGTAAAAGCAACACACGCTATACTAAATATTTTACGATTCCATTTCAATGTTTCCTTGGCTCAAATTCGTTCAGTGTACTACACCCTACCAAATTCAATTATTAGGCCATCTTCAGGACAAAGCAGTACAATCAGGAAATTCAATTTCATTCCCCCGTGGTAGATCTTCTGATCTCTTACCCACTCTATAGTGTTTGGGACATCTGAAATCACTCTATTTTTCTGTGGTAATCTTGGATCCTCATTCGTGCGCAAACAGTCCCGTTGTTGGCAACGGGACGGTTTGCGCACGAAGGAGGGTCCAAGATCTACCACAGGGGAATGAAATTGAGTTTCCTGATTGTACTGCTTTGTCCTGAAGATGGCCTAATAATTGAATTGAGTGACAGCATTTGAGAGGGTGTAGTACACGCAAGAAGGGCCGAATCATGTTGACCAATTAGGGATCCAAAATTTTTATTTTTCCCTATCTCTTCTGACATAACCAAATGACGGTTGTGTTATATAAGAAAAGCAAAACTAAGATTAAATTACCCCATTGTTGAATTAAAGTGGTGTGTGTTGAATATGAAGTACATGAAATCATGTTTTTTACAATGTTTTTAAGAAAATAAAAATAAAGAGAATTGTTACATAAATATTTTTGAAACAGAATTGTGTCAAAGTGTAACTGGGTGATTATTCTACTAAATGACTCAGTAGATTCCGATCCCCCTTCCTGTTTGCACAAAAGGGACCTCTAGAGAGGGGTAGTCGATCTGTTTTTCCTTTTTTCTTCATTGTATAACTCTCCCCAGATTACAGATGCAAACGTTTCCATCCTAAAAGTGCACATAGTATGCTATTACTGGTAGTTTTACCTTTTGAGAACCATAAATTTAGTGACAGTGAACTTTGAGACGTCATACAGTGTGACGGGAGTTGGATTTATTCAAAAGATTTTGCTACCTTTCAGCATGAAATGCATTGTTTTAAAGCTTTGTTTATAACAGTTAATTTAAATGTTTAGAGTATTTTGTGCATCATGACAGGAGGTTTCAGGTGCAGATAATGTTCAGACTGTGATTGTCTAGGGCCATTGTCTTGTTTGGAGTGTGTGTACAGGTAGTGGCCCGCAGTGTTTTGTTGTCTGAACGGTAAAGGACGTGTTGAGAGTATACTCAGTGTGAATTTACAGCACTATTCACAATGTTTTCAGAGTGGAAATGTTTTCAGGTACTGTATATTTAGAGATAACTAGAGTATTAAGGTGAATTTAAAGTACTATTCACAATGTTTTCAGTGTGGAAATGTTTTGAGGTACCGTATATTTAGAGATGACTAGAGTATTAATGTGAATTTAAAGTACTATTCACAATCTTTTCAGAGTGGAAATGTTTTCAGTGTGCAGTTTCACAGGCATCAATTGAACGTGATTGAGTGAAAGGTGGTAGTGTAGTGTATTGCAGGGAGGGAGTCCTGTGTATAGGGGTTGCTTGAATAATGGCTTACTGTGTGTAAATGGGGTGGGTAATTCAAGCATACCCTCAAGCTGTGTGAGTATAGGGGTTGCATGAGGGAAAAAGCATTCCCTGGAGTTGTCAGGTATAAGGGTTGCAAAAGTCTGAAGCATGCCCTGAAGTTGTTGCGTATATGGGTTGTGTAAATCAAAAGAGGGAGTTTGTGGATAAGGACTGTCGGCGGATAAAAACATTTCCTGTAGTTTAGGACATACGGCATTCCTTGGAGTTTATTTAGAGTATTACGCCAAGGATGGAATGGAGGAGTACAGTACCATAAGGCTTCTGTCCACACGTTTTGTGGGGATTGGTGGTTGTTAGTCATTGTACTGTGTTTGTAAAGAGTCATGGCACTGAAGTCTGCATTACATCAAGCTAGGAGAGGTAGAGGGCTACTGTCCCATGGCACTGGTGTGTAGTGGTGTATATTACTCTAGTAAGGCGTGGTGCGCACAGTATATCAGTGCATGGTTACATTGGTTTGTACTACTCCAAGTAGGGAGAAGTGGAGATAATTGGTGCATCAATCCACAAGCCAATGTGGTGGTATTACTCCAAGGGTGCAGTGGCAGCATGTCAGTGCATGGGAATATAAGTGTATACTACTCCAAGTAGGGAGTAGGGGTGTGCCAGTAGGACAGCACACATTTTTTGTGGTGTGTATTTTTCCAAGGAGGGAGTGCAAGGTGAAATGTATTTTCCTTTAGTTATTGGGTGTATTACTCCAACTAAGGAGTGGAGGCTTGGTGCGGCAATGTGGTGTTAAAGCATTCCAAGGAGGAGGTGTTGTGTAGATCACTGAAATTGCCTGTAATTTGGTGATTAAGTATTCCAAGGAGGGAGTTTTGCATATTACTAAATTTATATTGAGTTTTCATTTTCTCCAATGAGGGAGATTAAATAGTGCTTGAAGGAGGAAGTACTGAAGTGAATTTATGCCAAGGTCATGGTATTGAAAGTAAAGCATTGTAAGGAGGAAGTGAAGGAGCAGCATTAATGTGGTGTTAAAGCCTTCCAAGGAGGGAGTGCTGCAGATCAGCAAATGGGCCGGTAATGTGGCATTAACGCATTGCAAGGAGGGCGTGCTGCAGATCAGCAAACGGGCTGATAATGTTTGCGTTAAAGCATTCCAAGGAGGGCGTGCTGCAGATCAGCAAAAGGGCCGGTAATGTGGCGTTAAAGCATTCGAAGGAGGGAGTGCTGCAGATCAGCAAATGGGCCGGTAATGTGGCGTTAAAGCATTCCAAGGAGGGCATGCTGCAGATCAGCAAAAGGGCCGATAATGTTTGCGTTAAAGCATTCCAAGGAGGGCGTGCTGCAGATCAGCAAAGGGCCAGTAATGTGGCATTAAAGCATTCCAAGGAGGGCGTGCATTCCAAGGAGGGAGTGGTGAAGCGTCATTAACTAATCTGAGTTTTAATTATATTTCAAGGAGCAAGTTCAATTATACTGCAAGAAGAGTGTACAATAGTGCTTCAAGGAGGAAGGGCAGGAGGAAAGTGCAGTCATGTCACGGTGGTTGGGTGGTGTTAGGTTATCAAGGTGTATTATGTCTTGCGGGTTTATTGCGGCTCAGTTCGAGTCGCAGGGAGTACAAGCCTTCTAGAGGATGTGCGTGGCGCCATCCTTGCCAAAGAAAGTACGTAATTGTAACATTGGGAGAATTAAATGGTGAAAATAAAGTTTGTTCAGCAGACAGTGGTTGGCATTGAAATCTTTCAAGCAGAGAACTGTTTATGAATTTTTGGTGAACTTCAAAGGGTTGCAGTTGGAAGGAGGAATGCGTGTTAGCTGTAACTGTAATGTCACATTCAACACGTTGAAATGCGTCAGGGAAAGA
This sequence comes from Ambystoma mexicanum, assembly GCF_040938575.1. Classification (NCBI taxonomy): domain Eukaryota; kingdom Metazoa; phylum Chordata; class Amphibia; order Caudata; family Ambystomatidae; genus Ambystoma; species Ambystoma mexicanum. The sequence goes on along the minus strand of NC_090935.1, from coordinate 470,280,577 downwards.
AATGGTTTTTAAGCCTTAACATGTTGTTTTGTTGTGCATATGATGCCATTATGTGAATTAAAATATATCGGTTGGCCCGTTGTCTTGTGTGCTCCAAGCAGGAAGCTTGGCTGTGAAGGAGTTTTGTGGTAATAGTTTAATCCAAAGAGGGGGTGCTGAGAATGATATCTGTCTGGGTTTACAGGCAAGAGGCATATTAAAGAGGTGTTTTGTAGTAGGTTACTCCAAGGTGGGAGTTCTGTGAATAAACAAAATAAACAGGGTCACTCTACACCGGAGTGACATATTCTCTGTGCACACTCTTGTGCATGTAACCATGCAAATTAAGACTTACTTTTCAATTTCGATGTGCTTGCCAATATTCAAGACTTTTTGTATTAGTTTTTTTAATATTTCAAAAACAAAGTGAATTACCAAAACGGAATTTATATCGTACTCGCAATTAATTTAGCATTGCAGATTCTTGTGTACATAACTTCATTGCTTACATAAATAAACATTACTTTCAAGGGATTACATTTTCCCAGTGTGATTTTTTACACATGCGTACAAAATGCGATGGTAGAATTAGCCACTCAAATTTACATAATTAGTCCACAATTTCCTATTCCCTGTCTTTTACAGATGGGGTAGTCCAAATGTGTGGCTTCGTTTCTTTCAATTTGATTGCCTTTGTATTGATTTTTAATGCACAACGCGTTTCGGGCTCTTCTAGCCCTTCATCAGGTGCGACTTATTCACAAGTTCCAATAAATCAATTTCTGTAATTTAAGTAGAAAGAAGTTCTAGCAAGTGTCATTGTTCACTCAGTGTTTCAGAATACTTATTGCGTGTTTCTCAAAAATGTTAATTGAAAATACCTCTGACCTTCAGTTTCACTGATACTGAAAATCCAGTGTTCTTCCAAACACCTTCCACACTTGGCCGGTAGATTTTTAATGATTTGTTTTTCTTTAGCGTGCAACGAACAGTCTCTTAGTTAGATCTGTTGAGAAAACAATAGGGGATTGTTTTCACTACATATAGTCTTTTTTCTGAGGCGTTTTGATGCGGGTTTTGCACCGGGATCAGTCGCTTGGGGAAAAGCGCTGGGTCCCAGTGCCATAATCCTGATAGTTTACATTTTCTAGAAGAGTATATGTCAATGTGCATTTGAATCATGTGCTCACCTTCGTCCTAGAGTTCCAGTGCCATGCGTATTCCCATTGCTGTACCGGGGTCGCCGTCTGTGTTGCATCCGACCGCTCACTTATCTTTCGCTCGTCTCGTTTTCCTTTTCTCCTACTCCGGCGTCCACCGCTTGATGTTTCCGTGTATGTGCAGCGTTCCACATACATGGTATGGTAAAAGTTTAGTTGAGGAACTAGATGAGGTGACTTATTGCTCATATTCCATGGGCGCCATTTTAACATTTCCTTACTGGTTGTGTGAGCCTATTGTGATCTTCAATCTTTCTTCATTTGTTCAGTTGTTATAAAAAACAGTTTAAATCCCAATCAGCATTCATGCCGTTGGGTTGCATCAAACTCAATTTTTCAATCCAGTAAGTTTCCCTTTGTAGGAACATTTTGTTAAGGTTGCCTCCCCTTCTTGGGGTTTTCACCTGTTCCAGGATGATGAACCTCATCTGCGCGATGTTGTGTCTCTCTTCTTTAAAATGTTGCGTGACTGGCGATTTGATGGCCCCTGTTCTTATGTTCAACTTATGTTCAGCCCATCTTGTTTTAACTTTTCTCGTTGTCATCCCTGACAATTTAATCAAAGGCAACATAACATAAACACAAGGCAACATAAACACTCATCCCCACAAGGGATATAAGATAAATCTTCAACATTCGGCCACATGCGACTCGAAAAATGTAATATACGGCATAAGATGCCCCTGTGGGATCTATTATGTCGGGATGACAACGAGAAAAGTTAAAACAAGATGGGCTGAACATAAGTCGAACATAAGAACAGGGGCCATCAAATCGCAAGTCACGCAACATTTTAACGAAGAGAGACACAACAGGGCGCAGATGAGGTTTATCATCCTGGAACAGGTGAAAACCCCAAGAAGGGGAGGCAACCTTAACAAAATGTTGCTGCAAAGGGAAACTTACTGGATTGAAAAATTGAATTTTATGCAACCCAACGGCATGAATGCTGATTGGGATTTAAGATGTTTTTTATAACAACTGAACAAATGAAGAAAGATTGAACATCACAATAGGCTCACACAACCAGTAAGGAAATGTTAAAATGGTGCCCATGGAATACGAGCAATAAGTCACCTCATCTAGTTCCTCAACTAAACTGTTACCATAACAACCAAATCGAACGGGAACGCGGATTCACAGTGGAACACTGCACACACATGGAAACATGAAGCGGTGGACGCCGGAGTAGGAGAAAAGGAAAACGAGACGAGCGAAAGATCAGTGAGCGGTCGGATTGAACACAGACGCGACCCCGGTACAGCAACGGGAATACGCACGGCACTGGAACTCTAGGACGAAGGTGAGCACATGATTCAAATGCACATTAACATCGACTCTTCTAGAAAATGTAAACGATCAAGGTTATGACACTGGGACCCAGCGCTTTTCCACAAGCGAGTGATCCCGGTGCATAACCCGCATCAAAACGCCTCAGAAAAAAGACTATATGTAGTGAAAACAATCTCCTATTGTTTTCTTAACAGATCTAACTAAGAGACTGCTCGTTGCACGCTAAAGAAAAACAAATCATTGAAAATCTACCGGCCAAGTGTGGAAGGTGTTTGGAAGAACACTGGATTTTCTGTATCAGTGAAACTGAAGGTGAGAGGTATTTTCAATTAACATTTTTGAGAAACACGCAATAAGTATTCCGAAACACTGAGTGAACAATGACACTTACTAGAACTTCTTTCTACTTAAATTACAGAAATTGATTTATTGGAACTTGTGAATAAGTCGCACCTGATGAAGGCTAGAAGAGCTCGAAACGCGTTGTGCATTAAAAATCAACACAAAGGCAATCAAATTGAAAGAAACAAAGCCACACATTTGGACTACCCCATCTGTAAAAGACAGGGAATAGGAAATTGTGGACTAATTATGTAAATTTGAGTGGCTAATTCTACCATCGCATTTTGTACGCATGTGTAAAAAATCACACTGGGAAAATTTAATCCCTTGAAAGTAATGTTTATTTATGTAAGCAATGAAGTTATGTACACAAGAATCTGCAATGCTAAATTAATTGCGAGTACGATATAAATTCTGTTTTGGTAATTCACTTTATTTTTGAAATATTAAACTAATACAAAAAGTCTTGAATATTGACGAGTACATCAAAATTGAAAAGTAAGTCTTAATTTGCATGGTTACATGCACAAGAGTGTGCACGAAGAATATGTCACTCCGATGTAGAGTAACCCTGTTTATTTTGTATGTTTAGATTGGATTCTGTAGCCCAGAATCAGTCTCCGTTAGCACCTGAGTTTGTATTCAGAAACTGTATAATTTCCTTGAGCATTCAACGCAAACTAGACTGAAACAGGAGTGCTCCTCTACACCCATATTTCCACAGTTCTGTGAATAAAGTCTGAGTTTAGAGGTGGTTCTTTATTTGTTTTGGTGGTGAATTACTCCGAGGAGGGAGTGACTGGACTTGAGTGAAAGAGTAACACTTCAACGTGGGTGGAAGAAGGTTTGGAAGTTGAGGGTTGCTAAGTACAATTTTTGATTAAGCACATGCGTTACGTTTTCAGTATGCAAAATGTAGCCAGGTCAGTGACAATGCAAATATTTGGAATAGTAATATTTTGATGTGATCGTCATAAGAACTCATATCAATGAAGAAGATTAGGGTTTGTCGGTTTTCTAGGGTTTGCGTGTTTTCTATGACTATAACACACAGGCTGGTGTGGTCATTGCTGTAGCAGTGGTAACGCAATTATGAGACTGTTATAAGGAAATTAAACCTTTAGTATGTTGAATGGGGCAAATGATATAATCAAACTGTAGCTGAAGTGATATAAATGTTGCTGTGGCAAGGTTTAAATGTACTTACAGAAATTTACAACGGGTGTCTGCTTTGTGGCAAATTGGGCGTAGCTCTATATGCTGTTTTGACGTTTTTTGTTTACGGCTTCCTTGTTTAGAGTCTATTGACTAGTGGTGTGGCGGTATTAGTGTGTTAAATGGGGAAGATTTTGGTTGACCAGGTTTTAAAAGGAGGAGGAGAGAGTTGCCCCGGTGATGTTCTTTTAGGCCAGGAGTTATGGAAAATATCACTTGTGTTGTGCATAGTTGATGTGTTGTACCAAGAGAAGCGTGTGTGTTGTGTAAAGAAAAGGAGGTGTGTTGTGTATTGTCTTTGTGCAATGTGTTATATGCACTGTGCAGATGTCCTGCTGGCCATTCTTATTTGTTGTCGGAACGCTCTGAGTGTGGGTGATTGACAGCTCAAGAGATGTTAGATGGATCATAACATGTTAGTGTTCGTGGAATTTTCAGTTGAGACCTGGGCTGAGATATCTGAGGATGGCCGCTGGGTGTGCCCCTGCTACCAACATACAAGAGTAACTGTAACCTGTAACTAATGTAAATAAAGCTGTGTACTTTTCTACCATGGAGTCTGGAACCATCTGTCTTGATATCCTTTACTAGAGAAGTTTACTTTGCAACAGCAAGCATAGATAAAGCGGCTTTTGGGTCAGAATGAGTCACAAAGTACTTACTGCCATCATATGCCAGGGAGTCAGATTGGCAGATTGCACATATTGCCATCATTAGCCACTGTATTTCTATTACATTCTAGGTCACTCATGTCATTTGCCAGTTTAGGCATCATATGCCCGTGTACCCGCATAATATGCTAGGCTGTGCCATCATATGCCAAGGCATTCACACTGCATGTTAGGTACTGCTATCATATGACAGTGGACTTTAACAATTTTGCAGGTATTACCATTGTTTGGTACATGCGCAAAGACAAGGGCCCTGCCTTATTAAGGCCCATCTTCTTCTACTACTGATGCCCTGGTGATATTTATTTTATTTAATTATTTTATTTATTGTGAATTTGTAAGGCACTTATACATCAAGAATTTGTGTTTCAATGCACCCACAGGGCAGAGGGAAGGGAACATGTGAACAAAGACAAATAGAACACTGATGAACAGGAAAGGGGCTGTCCTATGAGCCCTTGTGAGCATTCAGAACCTGAAAGTGCAGGGAGAGAGAGAAGGGGCAGGGAATGGCATAACTGCTAGGAGTCCCACAGAGGGAACTGCCAATGAGTCAGTTGAGTGCAGAAGTAGTGCCTGGCAGAGATCGCTTGGTACGGAGTGATCACCCGCCGTAGTAAGTGCATCCCAGTGAGACGGGTGGCAATGGGAAGGCGGATGTCTCTGACTGGCCATGAACTGTTGGAAGAAATAGCTAAAAAGTGGTTGGGTTCTTCAGTTTAGAAGGAAATAAATATGGCTTTGTTCCAATAGCATGTAGCCAGTTGGAAGCAGGCTTTTGCCTGGTGGACCATTCACAAATGGTTTCTTCTCAATCCAGTTTCTAGCATGTGGGATGTTGGCCATTTCCAAAGTTAAGTTACGTTGTTGGAGTCTAACAGTGTTTATAGGTTTCAGCTGGTATTTTCATGTCACTGTTATAATTTCTTTTGTTCTTTCCAAAGTCCAGTGTTGGAAACCCTGTATGACGTAACTGGTTACAGTTCAAGCCAATTGCAACTGACCACCGAGAATGTGCACCAATGATCCTGTCAACATTTACTCTTCAGATCCATTAGAGCACCACCGCCTTCATTCCAGGAATCATTTGTGAGTAAAGAGCAACATTTTAGAGATCTTGTCTCTGCACTTCACATTTTCGAACGTGTTGAATTAAATAACCCCTTAAAACGATATCTACCAAAAGAGGCAAATCTCATCTGGAAAACAAGAATATTTTCTACTTTAAATATTCAGGATATTTTTCCTATTAGCAGCTGGAACTGCAATACATGGCTCTGACATGAGTTATTTTTGATGCATGCCTCTATGAACTGTCAAATCAACAATATAGAAAATTGGATGTTGTGGTATGTGATGTTATTTCTCTTTTATATAGCATGTTCATGCCCCTGCAGGGGCACATGGGCACATAGGCACTAATTCATTAAACATATGGGGTTATTCTACCAGAGGTATGGTGGCAGTGATAAGGCTGATAAGGGCGGAACTTGGGCCACTCCACATGTGAGTTTGGGGTTTATATGGTGAAACTATATTTTTGATATCTTAGTTAAGGAGACCGGCTTGATAAGTATGATAACATTATTTTGCTTTTAGAATCTTTTTTCTATAATGTTGAAGAACATGTTCAAGCCGGGATCTATACTGAGGATTATGTTATTGAAGCTGTATCGGCTCCAACATGCATATTTTAGATGTGACTTCTACTAGACTACCAGAATATTATACGTAGTGATTATTTGTATTTCCATATGTCGGAGTTTTGAGGGTGGGGCCCCAATCAAGAGCAGAGGATAGGGGGGCGTGGCCTGATGCCACAAGAATGGACGTATAGTGCTGTTGCTCCGTCCTATGAATATATACATACGGCATATTCCTAAACAATATAATTCTTACCTTACTTACCTTTCTTCAGAATTCAGCCTTTAGTTGCTGCTCCTTGGTCCGGCTGCCTTCCCGACGTCGCTGAGCCCCTATTTCAGTGCTTCAGTGCTCTGGCAGTACGCCTTCGGAGACAGCGGCTGCAGGTGCCCGCCCTCCATGAGGTGATTAACAACATTGTGCTCACTGCGACCCGCTGGCTCTGGCTTAGTCGGCTCTTCCTCCTCAACACTGCCACCTCTTTACAAGATAAGAAGGGAAAGAAAAAAAAAATAAGCTTCCTGATTACATTCGATTAAGGACACTGAACGCTTAAAGGTACAGGAGCACACTTTTATAATACATTAACTGCAAACTTTTTTTTCACAGCGTTTGGAAAACAGCAGGATCTAGCCATATATTTACAATATTATATCATAAATAAGCTGCTAAAAACTTAATAGGACGCATCATATTTTCCCAAAGCATATTTTGCATATAAAACCAACAGTTTTATTAAAACCATCATATTAACAGATGGTCTTTTACCCTTTCTGTTTTTTGCCTTGTTTGGAACTTCTCTGGCAAATATTTGAATGCCTCGAGCAGTATACATATATTCACAGACTTGCTGCCTTTACTTGAGGATATGCACTTGGAGGCTGTTGTGAAAGGAAAAAACCAAAAAATAAAAATTATAACCAAACTATGCATTATTCAATTATTAATCTGCACGGGCTAAATGCTTTTCCAATACCACATGGCTAGTGGCTCCTCATGAATCACTCCTTGGTTTACTCCTTATTATTCTCTAGTGTTCGCATTTAATCCCCTTTTAACAGTATCAACACTACATGCATAATATGGAAGCAATAATTGTAAACTGAGGAATACTACGTCTATAGAGCTGTCGTTACTAATATACGCAGGCTCTTCCACTAGCCTTCCTTCAGCCTACAGAATTACTAGTTTTTGGCATATGCTGATGATAATATAAGCACCTTCAAGCTCCTCATTATATAAACATCTAGTCAAATATTCTGAATATCTATATATTCTTATATAAATCAGCAAATAAGATGGCTGGCAATAAAAAAATACGACAACTACAAAAGATCCTAATACTTCAGCCTCTACCCTTAAGAGACCCAAGAGTGACTCACCACCTCCACTGGGTATATCCGATCCTGCCATTGATGCCATTATGGCAGAAATTAGATCACTTAACCCTTCATCGAGACCACAAATCAAAAATTACAACAACTAGATGACAGATGGAAGGGTTTTGAAAATAGAATGGACGAAATGGAGAAAAGAGTTGGTCTTATAGAGGAGGTTTCTCCCAGAGTGGCATTACTTGGGAAGTCAATCAAAGACATCCAACGGCACAATGAAGATTTAGAAATTCGTAGCCGACGCAACAATCTTCGCATCTCAGGTCTGCCGGAGGGCTCCGAAGGAATCAACACCATTGTTTTTTTACAAAAGTTTCTTTCAGCCCTGCTTCACTTACCTTCTGATTTAACACACAACCTTCAACGAGCTCATAGAATCGGAAAATCACCCATCTCTACATCTTCAAAAGCATCGTCCTGAACACTGATTATTTATCTTCTGGAATATTCCCAACTTCAGCTCATCTTGTCTGCTGCCAAAGAAAGAAAATCCCTCATATGGAACGGCAATAAGATATACATCTCACAAGATGTTGCCAAAAGCACGGCCCAGCGCAGGAAACTATTTCTATCCTTTCGTCCAACCTTAAAGCAACTAAATATCCGAGATGATTTATACCATCCTTGTTCATTCAAAGTGACACATGAAGGATGTACAAACATGTTTGATGACCAGCTGACCTCAGAGCTTTTATACGTTTCATCAAATCCGAAGGGATGGACACATCATCTCCAGCCAGAACCTCTATGTCACCTATTACATAATTGTATTTCCCCTGCATAAGCTTTACTATCATATACGTAATGCCATGATTATCATCTGACCATAACTCGTGGGACGGGTGTCCTTACAACGTCTGTCTTCCATATTGAGACTTTTTTTGCTTCTTTTTGATGACTCAGCGGGCGCCACTCATCCCTGCTATTTCACTCACCTGTTTTCTCCCTTATCCAATCTGATCCTAATTGCTGTTTTATTATCTAGTACCCTACCTTACATTCTCATGAGCGCATCCCCTACCTCCATCCCTTTACCCAATGTGTCACCCTCTTGTGTCTCCTTGTGAATGTTTATGATTCAATATGTTGTCGTCTGGCACTAAAGTTCCACATCATCTACATGGTTTCAGGTTATGTTATCATAGTTTTTGAAATGTTATAATGATCTTCAAGTGTGTCACATGGAACATCAAAGGCGTTAATAACCCCATTAAGAGATGTAAGGTCATTTCTCATCTTAACAAATTCAACCCTTCCATAGCTTGTTTACAAGAAACACATCTTTCCAACAAAGAAGCATTGAAAATGAAGTCCCGTTGGGTTAAGGAAATCATTTCCAGTCCTGCTGTTACTAGGAAAAATTATGTAGCTATTTTAATTAGCAAGAAATGACCCTTCAAAGTGCTTGACCAAGGTGCTGATACAGAGGCGAGATGGGTTTGGTTAAGCTACAGATATAATCTACACATGCTGCTGTTTTGAACATTTTGGTCCCACTAATCCTGACCCCAATTTGTGGGTTTCCATAAAACAATTGATACTTCAAAATAATTTTACCATTTAATTATGTGTGGCGATACAAATCAGGTTCTTGTTCCTTTTCTTGATAGAAAATCTAGTTGCCTGTTCAAAAATAACAAATCACAAAAATCCTTTTTGGCTTGCTTAGCTGAAACCGGCCTTATTGATACATGGAGATTATCTCATCCTACCCAACTTGACTATACCTTCCACTCATAACACCCTCTACCGCTTAGATTACAGATTGTCTACAAAAACCCTTACAGGTTCCATTATTGATTCTAAAATAGAAAATATAATTATATCCGATCACGCCCCAATATGGACCTCCTTTAATCTTTCAGACGTGCACAAACCGTCATCTCATTGGAAACTTAATAATTTTCTCTTACAAGATCCTCAATTTATCTGCAATTTATCCTATCCATAGAATCTTTTACCCAACAGTTCTATGCTGATAAGCAAGACTGTGATACATCACCTGTGAATAATTGGGATGCTTTTAAGGCTTTTAAGAGGTCACATTATGGCTTATTCAGGTAAAAAGAAAGCTCTACGCAAAAAGCATCTGGATGACCTTTATTCTCAGCTTACCTTAGCTGACCAACATTATTATAGCGACTCCAACCATACTAATCTTCATCAGGTACTGGCCATATGCTTCCTAATTAATAAGGAGATCACTGATCTTGCTGCGGGGACCATTCTTAAATATAAAACGAAAATCTATCAAACATCCAATAAAGCCGGAAAAGCACTTGCCTCTTACTTGAAAACAAAAAAGAAAAATTCTTTATTTCCAATATTAAAGACTCATCCGGTACTGTATATCATCATCCTAACAATATACTAAATTGCTTCAAAACATTTTATGCTAACCTATACACTCCTGAGAACTCAACACCCCATAACAACATCACATCTTTTTTTGATAATATAAACAGATCCTCTTACCCTCAATTGGATCTATCTCACTTAGACAGCGACATCACCCTTTCCTGAATTCTCCAAAGCAATTAAAGGCTTAGGTAAAGGCAAGGCACCTGGCCAAGATGGCCTTTCCACTGAATTCTTTGATAGTCTGTCTCAATTACTCATCTCCAAGCTTCAAAATCTATTCTCTTACTTTATTTCCCAAAAAGCCTCTTCTGGATCCTTTTCAGAAGCCTTACTCATACTCTTCCCCAAACCCAGGAAACTATCAGCCCATCCCTCTTATCAATGTTGAAAGCAAAATCTTTGTGAAAATTCTAGCCAATAGGATTGAATTCTCTCTTCCTTCCCTAATAAAACCAGATCAAGTGGGCTATGTAAAAGGGTGAAACATCTCGTCCAATGCCAGACTACTTTTGAATGCTATCCACCTATCGGCCAAAAATAAAAAAAAGATAACAAGGGCTCTGCTGCCATAGCACTAGATGCAGAAAAAGCCTTCGATTGGGTCAATTTACCTTTCCCTAAATCTTCAATATGTATTAATGGTCTAACCTCCCCATTCTTTTCCCTTAGCAGAGGCACCAGACAGGGCTGCCCCTTTTCACCTATCTTATGCATCCTCTCATTAGAACCATTATTGGAACTAATCAGATCTAACAAAAATATCCCAGGTGTATCGGGTGGTACATCTCATATAAAAATAGCTGCATATGCAGATGACATCCTCATTCTCATTAAGAACCCTAAAATACACCTCCCACATTTACTTAACGTACTATCATATTTTAGTTCAGTATCAGGTTACAAACTTACCAAGGATAAATCAGAAATCATGCCCCTCAATCCCTATTGTCTTAAACATGACATTGACCCCTTTGGTTTTAAATGGTGTAGCTCCGCTATTAAGTATCTAGGTTTACGTTTTGCTTCTACTATCCAGGACACCTTAAAACTTAATACACAATCTTTATTAGACAGATTAAAAGAATTAACATCAAGATGGTCCCCCCCGTTATCTTTCGTGGTAGGGACGACTTGATATGATCAAGATGATGCTGTCACCAATAATTTTATACTATCTACAACTCTTATGTGTTCCGATATCTCCTTCCTTTTTTAAATGTATTTATTCTATCCTACTAAATTTCCTTTGGTGGAGGAAAAAAGCAAAAGAATTGCTTTGATCAAATTGAAGGCACCCTGTGACAAGAGAGGGGTTAGGGTTCCTGATTTTAAGGCATACCACAGTGCCTTTCTCTTGAAACAATCTAGATGTTGGTTTGCTTGTCCCAAGTTATCAGATGTTCCCACATGGTGTACCATAGAGAAACAGTTGGTGGTTCCTATAGAAATAACTGATCTTATTTATGTATTTAATCATTCTTCATCAGTCATATCAGACCCAATCCGAGCCACAATATCTGCCCTCCAATTCTTTCTACTTCGTCATACAAAATTTCCTAAAAAATGCCTCTCCCCTTATTAGGGCATAACAGTAATATCCTAATTAATAATTGAGCCCTAAACAGAACATCCTGGTTGAAAAAGGGTATTAGATGTATACAACAAATCATAGATAGGTCCTCTATTCTATCTTTTCAACAACTAAAACATCAATTTTCCATCCCCAATAAAGAATTCAATTTCTGCAATAAATTAGTCAACTCTTGCTTTGATGCACTTCATAGTTCTTCCAATGACATATTAACTCCTGATTCCCTTAGACTTATACAGCTTACAATGTTGTCAGACATCAAGGCTTCAAAATTCTATAACATTCTTATTGCATCCTTAAAGTTATGTACGATTCGCTATAAATGGGAAAATGATCTTGGTCACATTTGAGATGATCACGCATGGTCTGCCCTTTTCTCCAGAATTAAACATATCTCTACATCAGTGAATATATCTCAACCTTTCTTCTTCTTTATACAAAGAGCATTCATCACACCTGCTAAATTATCTTCATCTAAGTTAGGTAGTGATGATAAATGTTGGACATGTGGAGCTGCCTCTGCCTCATACGAGCATATATTTTTTAAGTCTCCATATACTTTCAAGTTCTGGCAACATGTATGGAAATACCTTAACTAAATTTCTTTCACAGATATCCCACTTTCCTTCATAAACATTGTCTTGGGAAGCCTTGCAATAACCACCCACTTACCATCTGGAGCTATCAAAATCTACGATCTCTTTATCAATCTGGCTCTGTAGACCATAACTGTCAATTGGAAAGACTCTCGTTCCTTGTGTATCAGAAGCTGGTGGAATAACATATGTCTCACGCAAAAGATGGAACTGTGTATGGCAAACAATCAAAATTCTATACTTAAGTTCAATGCTAAATGGTCTTCTTTCATCCGCTACCTGGATCACTTTAATGTAACCACACATGGAATGTGACATTCTCATATCTCTTACACTCCTTGGATGCTCCTGGTATTGTTATATCTTTATTTAACTCCTGATACCTTATTGAATATTGTTATTATATGCTAAAGTGCCATATCATCTTTACTTAGCTCCCCATGAATCCCCTTCCCCCTTCTTTCTCTTGTTTGTTCTATGTTTGTCTCGTGTTTGTCTCCCCCCCACTTAATTTATTGTTATGCAGAAACCTTTCAATAAGTTGTTCACAATATGTAGTTATATATTTCACTTTTTGTGTAATTATAATGCTACATTGTTTAAGTAATTTATTAGTATAATAAGCTTACAGAGCATTCTTTCACTTGTTCTTTAGAATTGTTCTTTTTCTAACTATCGCCTGTTAACAGTTTAACCAATGGATTACTGGATAATGTCTCTAAAATAGTGACTTTATTATTGTTTTACATATTTCAATAAAAATTATACATAGGGATCTGAATGTCTATCCAATAGGCATGGGTTATTATGCTTAGTGAAATATGTCTCTGTAAGGCACATAATATCTAACTGGAGCTCAGGTACGGGATCTAGGTCCTGTTCATTCTTGCCATGGAGCAAGCATTTACTAAGTAGTACTGAGTAACGTAGGTGTATCACTTTGTTTATCATTTGTGAAAGTTCAAGAATGTGGCATATTCATTAATAGGTGTTTCTTTAATAATGAGGATTTTGTATCATATGTCAAAGGGATTTTGCAATTCATTAGGGTGATTAGAGGGTCTTTAAGAGACTTGCCCAGGTTATGTGTAATAACCGACATGTCCTTCGCAAAGATAAGCACTGACAAGCTTGCCTCTAGCACACCCCAAGCGTGTGCCGCCACTCTGGTGGGATCGATGGTCACCTAATTGCAGTGAAAACAATTCAGGTTACTGGATGGCCCAATATGCTTGCCGGAGTGGTCATTTACATGGTGGCCACCACCTTAGACTATCAAAATGTTCAAGGGGCTACTGGAGTCAAGGCATACTCTGAGATTTACAAGGGAAACAAAAGTAAAAGGAGTCCAGGTAGACCCTGAAACCTATAGGTGGTTGTGGGGGCTGGAGTGGTGGACCAAAGTAAAGGACCACAGGAAGGCATAATATGAGGAGGGGTGAAATTGCCATTCATTTGTGGTGTTTGGGCAGGTGCCTAGGCTCATTTTCCTGTTTATGGAATGTTTTAGGTCAATCAAACTAGTGACTCCATGTCATCTGAACACCACTGGGGTTTCTTTTAAAAATCATTTTTTTCTAGAAAGATAATCCAGTTGAAACAGAATAATACAACTCCCATAATGCATTGATCTGTTACACAAAGGCCCAAGACTGGAAACTTGTGCTCAGATTATATGAAATCACCATGCCAAACTATGCTCGTTTCTGGGAGGCAAGATTAGGTTCAGTAAGTATAGAAAAAAGCAATATTTGTACAAGGTATGTGTGTTGCTGCTCTTTATGTTTTAGCAAAGAGGCCAGGACTTGGAAAAATTGAAGAATTGAAGGCTGAGGGGATTGCGCTTAGGGAAATTTCTTAATTTGTGTGGTGGTGGTGGTGGTGGTGGTGGTGTGTGTGTGTGTGTCTCTGTCTGTCTGTGCCTGTTTGTGTTTTAGTTACCTTGAAAAAATGAATGTGCAAAGGCAGAAAACAATTATAGCAACAATTAATGACAAAGCCAACAGTGGGGTCGATACATCAACAATGGGCCTCATTACGAGTTTAGAGGTAGCCATGCCGTTTTTACTGGCATGGCTACCCCCAAACTCGGGTCCCGATCCCGAAAAATGGGAATTATTGAGCCATTCCGACCTTTGCAGGCACGGTAATTCCCATTCGCGGGACCTGGACCCGGTACTTCCCCATTCCCATTGAGCCCCCATAGGGCTCAATGGGAATGGGAAGGATGGTAACAACGGTCACGTTAATAACAGGACCATTGCTAACATCCTGTTCTGCTAGTGGGTGCCGCTCTGCACGTCTGGTCTGACCAGGCGCACAGAGCAGCCCCGCGAGTAGAACTCGGAATGTTGCGGTGAGGTAACAACAGCGCCGGTACCACTACCGGCGCCGTTGTTGCCACACTGCGACACTCATAACGAGGCCCAATGTCTTTGGACTCTGGACAGGTCCAGAAGGTACCCTACTGGACTTTATAGGATATCTCAATCTCACTGATTCAAGGATACAGATCACCATGGAACTAGGAAACCCTGCAAGCAATTTTCTAGACGTTAGAGTGACTGCCTTAGACACAGGGTTTGACACAAACATTTACTGCAAGCCCACTGACAGAAACAATCTTCTGCACAGACTCAGTTTCCATCCACCTAACTTAATCAGGAATCTACCCTACAGCCAGCTTCCCAGGGTCAAGAGAATTGTTAGTGATGATGAAACCAGCAAGATTGAGCTAGACTGAATGATTAAAAAATGTGAACAAAGGGGATACTCTCCGCGCGGACTGGACCTGATTGAAACAAAGGTAGTTAACATTGACATAAACATCATTCCCTCTAAAAAGAACATTACAAATTCTCCTGATCTAGTATTCATCTCTAAATATTTTATTCAGAGCAACAGGATCATAGAAATTGTTAGAATTCACTGGAATGTAATTACCATGGATAATAGATTGAATCATGTATTCACTGTTCCTCCCACATCCACATACAAATGAAGTCACAATCTCAGGAACATGCTGGTACATACGAACAGTACAGAGAAACCGATTTATCGTAAGTCTGACAAACTAAAGAAGGTTGGCACCTACCCATGTCTTCATTGCTTCCATTGCAATAATGTCATCAAGGGCAACGTTGCCTTTCACCCCAGGACTGGCGCCAAGATTTACCTCAGATACTTTGGCACTTTCGATACAGCACAGATGATCTACTCTATCAAATGCCCTTGCAGAATCTATTATGTTGGACCATCAAAGAGACCTGCAAATCTCAGATGGAATGTACACTGATCCAATATTCCAACAAAAAATCTGAACTGGTCAGTGACTGGGCATTTCTCGGAACAACGTCATCAGCTTATGCAAATCCATTTCCAAATTCTTGAAGTGGTAGCCCTGGAACCACTGGTAGACCATAACAATATCCTGAACTGCAGGGAGGCCTTCTAGATTGACAGTTTGGATGCTGTTACCCCAGGTGGCATAAGCAAAGAGCGCAACCTCTTGTGTTTATTATAATTCACCAAGACTCTATCTCAGATATATCTTCTGAGAATTCTTTAGAGCACTGTATCAGACTTTGTATTTGTTTTTTTTTATATTAGTTTCTTTCCTCTTATAGGCCCTTTTTGCTGTCCACACTACTTACCTTTAACATTTTTACAGTTTTTTTGACCTCTCGCGTGTGTTGTCTATATCCATGAAATCTATTTATTTATTGATCTTCAGCCTTATTATTTAACTTACTATTCTTTCTCTTGTTAGTTAGTGCCATTTTATACACATTTCACCCTGTTATGTACCTCTCAACATATCTTCATCCTTTCACGTATCTTCTCTTCTTAAAGTTTTACGGTCATCATGTATTCCCAATTAATATCCAGCTATAGCATCATTTATGAACATTATTTAAATTTTTTTAAATTTTGTACATTACATTTTCAGGTTTGGCTTTAAAATCAAGAGGAAGTTTAGATTCTTTTTTCCATATCCCTCAGTTGGAATCAACATTGCAAAGTTTTGCGAGTGATGCAATAATGTAATTCTGTGACGTCATTCTGTTGAAGCCACTCGCCTGATTGACAGTCATCTCCCAGTTGAAATACAAGCTCTGTCTTGCTAGTGTGATGAATACTATGGACTCCTCACTAAAACCCTACCTAAAGTCTCCTCTCAGGTGGCCAGGGAAAGGCAGACACTTCCTGATCCTGACCTTGGCGGTGGCGTTCTGCGGGAGGCTCTCCTGAGAGGAGAAAAGGCCCAGGGAGATGAGAGGACTCCATGGGGTGAGACGCAATATTTGTCTTCCACTAGGGAGGATATTTCACAAATTCCAAAGTATGTAATGGCTTGTTATAATAATCTGTCTGTTCCGCAAGTTGAAGATCTTAATATGAGTAAAACCAATCTAAAATCCCTTGGCATCAAACGTAATATAAACCATTTTAAAACCTGGCAAACTTATAAAGTTAAAAGTTCCCCGAACTCCCAAGGGGACAGTGAAAGGAAGTCTGTGAATAATAACGGTTTAAACTATCAGAAACATTATTCCTCTTTTCAATCAAATATGATGACTGATCCTTATGATATTTCTGTAAAGGAAAACACAGGGAACAAAAATAAGTTTAAGAATGAACAAGAAGTGAGAAAAACTACTTTTGTCGCTAGGGGTATCAAGTCCCATGATTGCCAAAGTACTGGAACGATGAAGAGAGCTGAAGAGGAACCATGCTGCAGGAGTAGTCCACTAATTAATGTCAATGACCCACACCTAAAGGAGACTGGGAGGCTTAAAAAGTCCCTTCAAGTGCAGGCATTAGAAGGAGAAGAGCAGAGTGAACGAGAGGAGTCGTGCAGACCATGTGAGCAGCCGAGGTCAGAACTGGAGGAAAGAGAAGAAGCCGTGACCACTGTGAAGCCAAAGACAGCGGCTGGTCCTGACACGGTCTATGCCTCCAGTTGTCCTAATTTCAGAGGTCTTGCAGCGGGAAGCGTGTGAAAGGGACGCTTGCCCATTGAACACTTATTGTGCAGAGGCTGCTCAGCGGGGAGCGAAAGCAGCGAGGGTCGTTTTCCCTCTCGAGAGGTCTCTGGTGGCTGCCATGCACCGGAGACTCTCAGGAGCAAAGGAAGCTCTAGTAACGAGTAGCGCGGGAGAAGGTAGGCCAGGAGAGACTGCTCACCAGGTCACGAGGAGACACAGCAGCAGAAGACCTGCAAACGCTGAGAGGATTGGAAGCATGCCACTTACCCAGTGAGTTCACAAGTTGAGTGCTCCGAGACTGCTTGCGTGTTCTGGGCAGGTGCTTTCACTCGCACATGAGTTCAAAAAGGTGTTAACAGTAATTTTAATACCGAACAATTAGAAAGCAGTGGAACTCCTATTTGTTAAAGACTAATTACTGTAAAGCTAAGAGTGTGAGTTTATGGAGAGTTCAACAACCCTATGGGGCAACATTGCTAAAAGCTAATTCTTACCCCCATTTCCCAAGCCAAGAGAAACCAAAAACTGAACAATTCCAGTCCAGCCAAAGGTGAAAGGGGAGTAATGGATGGCTCAAGGGTTGAGACAGTTGTTAAAAATAGTCTCGGGAGGATAGCTCAGGGGCAACACGCTCACCTTGGAAGCAAGATGACGTGGAGCAACACAGATTCGATCCCCGGGTCCGCTCTTAGAAACCTCCTGGTATTAGGCGCACTATATATAATGAATTATAAATAAATTACCAATTGTAATTCATACTTCGTGAAACATGTAACAACAGCTGATATAAACACACATTTCCAAATCCAAGATAGAAGCAGAATAAGACTCTGACCTTATCAGTATTTGGTTATTTGTGCAGTAGGGAAATGAGAGTGGTAAAAAGGCTGCCCTTCTAGAAAAAGTTATTCAGAAGGAGAGAAGCATAATTTGCATAGATATATTAAAGAGCACCAATGTGGATCTTGATTTCCCTGATGAGTTGCTAAAAAATGTAATGTTGCCAAATGACGACCATTGTGAAGCTGTTGTAAAGCTGTTTAAGTTGGAGGTTACCTCTGAAGCACATTCTATTTTGTGAAATGCTGTTCGGGCAGGGGAGTATACCCAGATGGCAAGACTTTGAAGTATTTATTCATTTATTGGACATTTTTATGGCGCCTATGCACTTAAACAAGCATTTCAGAGCAATCCAACGAGGAAGTAAGTTAGCAATACAGAAAATTACATTTATAATAGGCATTGGAGCATTCAGAATGGGCAAGTGCTATTTGGAGGTACAACAAAGAACAAAGAGGATTACAAACTGGTCACAACATATGACATCAATTATTGTACATGCCCGATGGTCGTTTCGACAATGCAAGAGCTATGCATAAAAAAAGAGAGGGGAGGAGGGAGGGTAGGTTAAGACGAACAAGGACCTGAGTCCCTCAGACAAACCTGACAGCATTTCTGACAGAGATAAGAGCATCAGAAGTGTAGTAGGTGAGGAAGTGGGGAGGGGTGGTACGGAGCGAAACACTAGGAGTAACGAAGTGGGTGCAAATGTAGAGAGGAAGTAGATGTAAAAAGCACACCCTCAAAAATGATTTTGATAGAGCACAGTGCAATGCAAAATGGATGCAGTGATGTAAAAGGCACACAACCACCTAGATTCGAAATTACAGAGGCACAATGCAATGCAAAAGAGTGCAGTGATGGAAAAGGCACACAACCATCTAGATTCAAATTTAAACAGACACAATGCAATGCAAAAGGGTGCAGTGATGGAAAAGGCACAAAACCACCTAGAATCGAATATAAACAGAAACAATGCAATTCAAAAAGGATGAAGTGATGTAAAAGGCACACAACCACCTAGAATTGAATTTAAACAGATTTTGATAGAGCACGGTGCAATGCAAAATGGATGCAGTAATGTAAAAGGCACACAACCACCTAGAACCGAATTTAAACAGACACAATGCAATGCAAAAGGGTGCAGTGATGGAAAAGCCACAAAACCACCTAGAATCGAATATAAACAGACACAATGCAATTCAAAAAGGATGCAAAAGTGATGTAAAAAGCACACCCACACAAAACAAATTTAAAGAACACAAATGCAGTGAAAGGAGTAGAGAAGGAAGACAAGATAGAGTTGCAGAGTGCAAATGACACCACTTAAAGGTTCAGGTATAAGAGGAGAAGGCAGTAGAAAATTCAGGCAGCACTCACGTGATCCAGTATGGTACAAGGAGGACCAGAAGCCATGCTCATACAGGAACAGGGAGTACCATGTGGCTGCTTCATGTTTTTGAAGGAGCACGAAGGTTGGGGGCGAGGGAAGGCCTTGCTGTGACAGGTCCAGACAGGAGTCTTTGATGGGGGCCTTAGGTGAGTGGGCCTGACATGGGAGTAAACCAGGCAGCTTTGATGAAGTGCTGTAAAGTGGTCCTAACAGATAATGTATGGTATTTGTTGTGCTAAGGAAAGAACTGTATGAATCTGTTGCAGAGTGTAATGCTTTTGAAATGTAACATTTTTGACTTAAACATGGAGTCTGTGTGAAATGCATTCTGGGTGAGCCCAGAACAGCAATGGACATTTTTCTTCCTCAGTGAGATCTACATTTTAATGTGAAGCCTGGACACTGTTTGTATTCTTCCATTAGAAAACACATTTTTCTCACATATGCTAGTTTGCAGTACTTCAAGGATTGTTTTGAATAGAGATGCCAGCAACCTTTGATAACATGGTAGTGCCAATGTAGTCTTTCGTGCTCCCATGAGAAAGGGAAGTGTATACCTCTTGCTGTTTCGATGTGGTATTTTGGCCGAATGGCCATGGAGGTTAGCAACAGATGGACTTGGAAAGTCAGAGCTTTCTGGAAAAATACCCTCCTGCATTTGTGGGTGGTATAAATTAGAGAGCATCAGATTTGGCAGATGGAAGAAGCTTCGGGAAAGGGTCGATGCACCACTTTATGTTGCCCGTTAAGCACAAATTAAAGTACTCCAAACCTTACACAACTTAAAGAGGAAACCAAGGATCACTCCTACAAAGGAGCGCTTCTCAATGCCAGGTCATTAGTTGCCCATGCCCTTGATATAGCTGACCTAATCACTGAGGCAATTTTGGACTTTATTGCAATAACCGAGACCTGGCTACACAAGGCAGCAGGCCCTTCACTTATGTTAGCCATCCCTGACGGCTACAATATATGTAGGCAAGACCGAGAGGGCACCCGCGGAGGTGGAATTGCCATCATTTCCAAATCGAATCTATCGCTAAGGCTAACCCCTACCCAAACCTTACAATCTTGTGAAGCCCTCACTGCCAAACTCCTTATAAACAACACTCAATCCCAAACCATTCACCTAATTTATAGACCTCCAGGCCCGCTTGGGACCTTTGAAGAGAATCTGCACAAGTTATTAACCAACAATGCTAAAACCACTTTACAACTGTTGGTACTAGGGGATTTTAACTTAGGATTTACTGACCAAGCGGACGCGCACACCTCGACCATTGCCCACACTATTAACTCCCTAGGATTCTCCCAAAAAGTTGACAATCCCACCCATACGAAAGGCAGAATATTAGACTGGGTCGCTGACTCAAACTGCACTGCAGCTATCTCGTCATTACCATGGACTGACCACTCACTAGTGTCCTTCAACCTCCTAACCTCTCGACCATCCCCTACAGTCATTCCCATGGCACCATCATGCCCGACGAGAAACAAGAAGAATATGACAAGAGACAACGTCATACCTGCCATCCTTCCAACATTAAAAGCAATGCCCGACAACTTAGACCTTAGTATATTAGTTCATGAGTACAATAAAATCATGACTGATACCATGGACAAAATTGCCCCACTTAAAATGTGTACACGTAAACCTAAATCCCACTTAAATAAATGGTTTACACCTGAACTTAAGGCCCTACGCCTCACCAAGAGAAAATGTGAATCTAATTGGAAACTATGCCCAACTGCTGAGAATATGGCTAACCTAACATCTATCTCCCGCCAATACAAAAATGAAATTTGCCTGGCAATGAGGAATTCATACAACGATCGTACTGCCAACTCTAATTCAAGCATGAAGGAACTCTTCTCCATACTGAAGGAACTTGAATCACCCATTGGCATACCAGACACCTGCACTAAGGACCAGACCTGGTGCACAGATATCCAACATACTCTAACTAATAAAATAAACACACTCCAAAATAAAATTCAACTGAAAAAAGACTTGCTCAACCTTTCTAATCTGCCTAAGCCACCACCTAATGCCACCCACAATCCCGTCTAGCAAATTCTCCTTCACCAAAACCACCACACTAGAGGTAGAGAAAATCATCCTCACCCTCAAACCATCTAACTGCAAAGGTGACATCTGCCCAGCACAGTTAATAAAAGACGCTGCCAGAGATTTATCACCTTTTATCTCCAAACTTGTCAATGCATCCTTCTCCACAGGCATCATCCCTGCTAACTTAAAACAATTTTGGGTGCTCCCGTTGCTCAAAAAGCAAACACTAGACCCTCTTATCCCCACTAATTACCACCCAATTACTACAGTTCCATTTCTTTTGAAGATCCTGGACAAAGTGGCCTATACACAGATTCAAAAACACCTTGAATTGCATAAGCTACTAGGAACTAGACAATCTGGCTTCCGCCCACTACATGGAACGGAAACAGCCCTCATCGATTTAAAGACCCAAATAGACGAACTGAGAGATCAAGGCAAGACAGCTCTCCTCCTCCTACTAGAACTCTCAGCTGCCTTCGACCTTGTGGACCACAAGGTCCTCTGCAGACATCTAGATTCTGCCGCTCACTTCTCCACCCAAGCCATCAGATGGATAGAATCCTTTCTGAGTGAGAGAACTATGAGAGTTTTTTCCCCATCGGCAGCAGCAGACCCTATACCCATCACATGTGGAGTCCCTCAGGGATCATGCGTTTCCCCGACTTTATACAATATTTTCACCAAACCTCTGTTCGATGATCTGGACAATCTATGTCAGTCTAGAAATCTAATTTTAGACCGCAAGCGCATTTTTGTGGCCGTGGGCCAACCGTCCCATGCACGATACGACAGAATATAGGTTTTCGAGTTTTCTAATGAACAGCCATTTTGATGTAACAAGAATCGCCATTTTGTTTTCTAACCATTGCTCATTGCTTTCTGTTCCTATTGCTTCGCAGTATATTTTCCGCTTACACTGCTTGACTGTGGAACATTGTTGTCTGTATATGAAAAGGACAAGGCCACAGGGCCGAGAGGATAACAAGAGTTTGGCTGAAACACAAACGTAGGCAGCGCCAGGAAGAATGCCCGGCTCCCTCCCTAATGTAGCCTTGAAGCAGAGCCACAGGGCATTGAATCATTTCACAGCTGCCAGCCAGTCTCGTTATATGGTAGAATATGTTAGAATAATACCGCTAAAGGCTTGAATTATGCTTTTCTAAGGGCCCCCCTTTCCGAGCCCGCTAGAGCATGTCGGCTCCCAGGACGTGAAAAGCACCTGATAGATAGCAAGGTCCGGAATGCAACCCCCTCTGTATGTAGTTTGCTTCCAAGAACTGAAGCGCCATGTTCTATTCAATAACCGAAAGATGCCTACGCACTCACAAATTGCAAATTGTTACTAGAAAAGATGTTTGAAGGTGTCATAGTGGTCGGAGATGTCCATCATCACACCAAGTTCAAAGAAACCCAATGAAGAGGGGTGTTAACCATGTCATAGCTGATTGTTTGATGTGCATTTTGTATATATGTAACTGATGTACGTAATTCGCTCTCTTGCGTCCCTCGAGGTCTAGAGATACACGTCACGGGGCGTGAGACCGAGTTGGCCAACTGAGACTTTTGCTTTGCAATAAAACCATAGCTTTGAGAATACAACCTCGAGTCTGGCGTCTCTATCGTGTGTGGTGACCTGCCTTGTTTCCATAGACGTCAGGGTCCCCTAGGGGCCCCTTTCGAGATGGTGCCCGAATAGGGACCCTCCCCCACTTGTTCCTTCGCGTAACGTTGTAATTGAGAAAGGCAGAGAACGGCGAGGACGGGACGATCGAGCCGGGATCAAGAGGTGTTCGGGGCGCCCTGTAAAAGTGATGAGAGACTCCTTTGCAGATCTGCACACATCTGATCCCTGATCGACGTGCCTGGCTAGAGAACAAGGAGGCGAGGGTCCCGAAACGAAGCGGAAGCCAGGAAACTTAGACACGACGTCCTTTTGTGCGTCAGTATACAGACGACTTGATTTATCAGGTGAGTCATTCCCCGATTCAAAGCATCCTGATATTGGTTGAGAGTTGACTTTGCAAAATCAAACGCCCTAGGTAAGGTTGATTAACCAAGGGGAAGGTTGAAACATGCCTGGGGTATTGTCCACCTTAGCAGGGTTTTTCCACTGCGGTAGACAATCTTTGGAAAATGGCCAAATTGTACCACCTGGGGGAACGCCGGCGTATGAGATGTATGTGAAGTATGGAGTGGGTGCGATAATATTCTGTGAGACTTGGCATAGGCAAACCAGAAAGCAACAAGACCATCAGTGGCCAATTAATGGCAGTTTTGAGATGGCGAGGATAGATAACTTGGAAAGGGTGTTGATAAGAAAGAAAGCGCGTCCTGCGGCATTTGAAACTAATAAAGACTGGAGAAAGGAAGCAATGCTCCAATTTAAAAGCAAAGCATGCGCGCAGGCATAAATAAAAAGGTGAGGTAGCCCAAGAAAAAGAAGAGGAGGAGTGGACTGAGAGTCTAAGAAGGGCAGGCAGGCGTGACCAGTTGAATATAGAAAAGATATACCCACAACCAGAATTACACATGACAGATGAATTGATAGAAAATATATTGACCCATACAAAACAAGGCCCAAGATCAAAAGTAAGACCAGATACATCAGTAACTATTGCCGAGACCCCGCCCGTAGCTCAAGCTCCCCCTCCGGTAGCTCAAGCCCTCCCACAGCCACAGACCGCGCACGTAACACTTCCTACTAGCCAACCAGGCCCACAACAGACACTCGCTGTTCCCATTGTCCCATCCGCACCTCCCGCCTTAGACACAGACTCTGTACCGTCCGTTTCTCCCGGGGTTGAAGTTGAAACCACGGGGCAGGAGGTGGGACTGACCAACGGCAGTGCACGAGGGTAACCCGCAGCGCAATCAGCAAGGAAAGAAAGGTGGAATTGCAGCAACAGGCAGAGATGTATGTAGACGGGAATGATGGGACGGCAACATTGGCTTCGATATATGACTTTCGTAGAAGCAACGAAAGACAGGTAGTGTTGGAATGCATGGGTGAATATTTGGTGGAGAGATGGAAACAGCTAATTGGGAAATTACCACCGCACCGATTGTTAGATTTGAATACATTAGCACGCTGTAGGGAGAGGGATGAAGAAGTAAGAGAACAAGTGTATAGACTTCATGAGTTTAGAGATGAATTAGATAATGATTATGTCGAAATGTTTACTGCACCTGCCAAAATGTTTACTACACCTACGTACAGGAGTAGGGATATCGGGAGACCTGGGAAGGGGAAAAAGGGGTCGCATAATAGAAGGCAGCAGTTACCATCGCCGGGGCAGAAGGAGATGGTGAACAAATTGTCGTTGCTAAAACAGGTGGGGGCAGACTTGAAGGAATGTCTAATTAGAACACAGGTATTAATGCAGCAAGTAGTAGGACATAATAGAGGGCGAGGGAACGCACAAGTAAGGAATATTTTGAATATGCATGGGGGAACAGTGGGGCCGAATCAGTGTGCATATTGTAAAGAGGAAGGACTTTGGCGAGCGGAATGCCCGCATCTACAGAACAGAAATGGGTCTGGTCAGAGGAGACAGCATAGAGGACACCCAGGAGCGAATGGACCGAATAGGAATAGTATGCAGCAGCATCATAATAATGGAGGTAATCAAAACCAAGGCCAAAACCAAAATGCCCCAAACCAGAGTCAGGGACAGCAAAATCAACAATATGGAAATCAGAGTGGGGGAAATAGAGGGAAGAGTGGAAATGTTTTCGATACACAGCCAAACACGTATTACAGTAATAGTAATGATTACACATCGGACGATGTGTTATTTCCCCATTATTACAGCCCATGACAGGGGTCGAAACCTGTGTCTATTCCCTTGAATCAGAGAGGACCCTACGTAGAAATGAGAGTCGGGAATGAGGGACACCGCTTTCTTGTAGATACAGGAGCACAGAAGTGTTCAATAGACCATCACTTGGTTCCGAATATACCACTGTCAGGGCAAAAGAATATTTCCATAGGGTTCGCAGGTACACCAGTCATAAACCCAGTGTCCAACCAGTCCCAGTTACCATAGGACCATTCACCGAACATTGTCCTTTCCTTCTAACAGAAAATTGTGGAGAAAATTTGTTGGGATTGAATTTGTTGAAAAAACTAAGTTCTGTTATACATTGCACGGCAGACAGAGTGTTTCTAACGATATGGCCACACAATGCCCCTGTGTCAGAATTCATGTCCGAGCGTTACCAGGGGAACTAAGTAAAGTATCAACCTGTATATGGGCAATGCATGACAACGATGTGGGATGTTTAAAGATAGAGCCAGTAAAGATTATTTTAAAAGAAGGTGTTACCCTACCGCGAATACCCCAATACAAAATTTCGGTTGAAGGTGAGAAAGGATTGAGGAGTATTGTTACCGATTTGGTGAAATCGGGGGTAACGGAGGAAATCACAGGCAGTACATGTAACAGCCCGATCCTTCCGGTTTATAAAAAAGGAGGTAATGAGGTACCATACCGTTTCATAATTGATATACGCGCATTAAATAAGGTAGTACATCCGCAATTTCCTTTAGTGCCAGACAATATTGACAATGATACCTGTTTCAGCAGAATATTTTAATGTAATAGATTTGAAGAACGCATTTTTTAGTATTCCAGTCGACAAGGACAGTAGTTACTTGTTCGCGTTCACATTAGGAGGACGATCATTTACATTTACACGGATTCCGCAAGGTTACACAGAAAGTCCAAGTATTTACAGTAGAGCATTAAAAGAGCAGCTAGACATGCTGGAATTACCCGTGGGTTGTGTACTTTTGCAATACATAGACAATTTTTGCTAGCTGCAGACACAGAGGAGATTTGTAAAGAAAGCACTGTATTACTACTGTCACACCTAGCGGCACATGACCATAAGGCTAGTTTGAAGAAATTTCAGTATAATCGAAAGTAGGTAGTTTACTTGGGCTACCTACTTTCGAAAGGAGGGAGAAGACTAACGCCAGAACGCATAGAAAGTATTTCTTGTATGCCTATTCCAAAGACACAAAAAGGAGTCAGAGCCATAATAGGCATGGCTTCATATTGCCGCAAAAGGATTGGTAATTTTGCGTTGATTGTGAAACCATTAGTGAATTTGACTAGAAAAGATGCGGTGATGCCTTTGCAGTGGGATGAGGAATCACAAAGAGCATTTGATGGATTGAAAACTGCATTATGCTCGGCTCCAGTTTTGGGTACACCGAACTATAAGAACATTTTCAGACTATTTGTGTGTGAAAGTGAAGGATGTGCAGTGGCGGTTTTGACACAGGAACAAGGTGGAAGAAATAGGCCGTACGGCTATTTTTCATCTGTGCTGGACCCTGTAGCGCGCGCACTACCACGATGTTTGCGATCTGTCGCGGCGGCTGCTGCGTCAGTGAAACAAACGGAAGGGATGGTATTGGGGCACACTTTAATTCTGATGGTGCCACATGCCATAGATGTTCTATTAAATAGGACACAGACGCAACACCTCACCTCTGCTAGATTGACAAGATATGAGATTATCTTGTTCCCGCCCCATATCCAAATTATGAGGTGTAACGCTTTGAATCCTGCAGAATTAATGCCATTAACCATAAATGAAATTGGGAAGAATGAATCACCCCCCCCCCCCCACGATTGCTTAATGGTCACTGAGGAAGAAACTAAGGGGAGAGTTGATTTAAGTGATATTCCACAGAAAGAGCCGGATGGAGAGTTATTTTGTGACGGCTCATGTTTTAAATTACCAGGTGGCACGACAACTGCCGCATACGCTATCACTACCCTAGAGAGTGTTGTAGAAAGTAAAAGAATCCCCTATAATTCAGCACAAGCCGCGGAAATAATAGCAGTAACCAGAGCCTGCGAGATTTCAGAAAATTTGAATGTGAATATATATACTGATAGTCAGTACACGTTTGGAGTGGTTCATAACTTTGGATGACTGGGCTGAGAGAGGGTTTCTGACATCCCATGGTGCCAGAATTCAACATGGCCCTTTGATTGTACGATTGCTGTCTGCACTCACGTTTCCAAAGCGCCTAGCAATAGTGAAATGCGAGGCACATAAAGAAGTAACATGCAAAATAAGAGAGGGAAACACGTTTGCAGACAGGATTGCGAAACAAACTGCCACTGATTTGAATACCAAGATGATGACGGTTCAGACAGAGGAAGTACCCTGTATGATAGAAGATGGAGTTGCGACTGTCAAAGAAATGCAGGCCGAGGCTACGGCCAATGAAATACAGGGATGGGCAGAGGGATCTGCTGAGTTGGATTTGGAGGGTTGTTGGGTGGACAAGGGAACTAGAAACTGGATGTTGCCAAATTCATATGTGACTGCAATGGTCACAATGGCCCACAGCCCTACACACATCTGTGCCAAGAAAATGATACAGCACCTTTCTACACTATGACAGAATGCAAACATAAAAAAGAATGCAGAAAGGTTGGTGCAGAACTGTATCACGTGTTTACAACACAATGTAGGAAAGGGAACAGTGACACCAACAGGAAGTTTTGGCCCGCCCTCCATGCCGTTTGAGGTAGTTCATTTTGATTTCATAGAGAGGGAAAGGTCCCAAAACTTAAAATACGTCTTGGTGGTAATCTGTGCATTCAGTAAGTGGGTGGAGGCATATCCTTGAAAAGACTGCACAGCAATGCCTATGGCAAAAGTAATGTTGAAGGAGTATTTTTCCAGATTTGGCTTGCCCCGTGTCCTATGGTCCGATAATGGACCACATTTTGTGGGTGCAGTGGTTTTACAGATATGTGCAGGTCTCCAGATTGATAAGAGATTCCACAGTTCAAGGCATCCGAGTTCTGCCGGTCTTGTGGAGAGGCACAACGGGATACTTAAATCAAAGATTAGCAAGATTTGTGCGGGAAGCATGTTGAGTTGGGTGGATGCATTACCAATAGCACTATTATGCATGTGTACGTCTGTACAGGCTAAAACTGGGCTCTCCCGATACAAGATCATAATGGGGAGGCCGACAAATGTATTGTGCGCACCTCAGCCAAAACGACTCAGTGAGATAGAACATCCTGTGCTTAGTACTTATTGTGGCCTTTTAATGCAGAAATTGCGTTTGATTCATCAGCAGGTGCAGGAGGCATTACCTGTGCGGTATACCGGTCCGGGGCACGCGCTGGCACCAGGAGACTGGATGCTGCTAAAAAACTTTGAAAGAAAGTCATCATTACCACCCAGGTGGCACGGGCCCTATCAAGTACCTTTGGCGACGCAGACGGCAATCCGGGTGGATGGAAGGAAGTTGTGGATCCATGCCACCCATGCCAAGAAGATTCCAACTGCGCTGAAAGTCTTGCCTGACACCGATGACCGGAAAGAGACAGCGGTCGCAGAAACGAAAGAAACTGTTGCCAGTGTGCAGCCACCTGATCTGCCAAAATGCGAAGTGAAACCCGAAACAAAGCCTAAGACGATTGCCAAAGAGGGGAAAGGGCAAAGAGTGCCCCAACGTTGCCCAGCGGAATCGGCATCACTGCTGACCGATGTGAAATCTGCCTTGCAGATACCAGCAAAACCAAATCGTGTACCCCTTTGGCCCCCAACAGCACTTGCCAGCACGCCAAAGACTGAATCTGCATCATTGGCGCGGCGCACACCAGCACCTGCAGAAGCGCTGCAGGCTGACTTCAAGCCTGAAACTGAAAGTGCACCGGCACTGTTCACGGATCATACGATACCAGGAGCAAGGCGATACAACCTGTGGCCTCGGAAGACAAAGTGATCTGCATTCTTTTTCTTTTGGTGTTCAGCTCATGGACGGAGAAGGAACCAGGGGTGTAGAGGAGAGAAGCGTGAGAATTGTGCAAGTCGGACAATTCAAGACTCGCGGCTCCTCGGTGCGATCATAAAAGTACATGTGTCCGGAACCAGAGCAGACAAAGCTGGGCGCACATGATACTGAGGCGAAAACTGATCAAAGGTCCTCTGAGCAGTATAAGAAGGGACAAGTGATCTCGCCTAAGAACAAATAATCGAATCCAGGCTAAAAAAAAGGGACAGGCAAAACTGAACTGGGAGAATTCCATTCAATTTATAGACATCAGAGCAAGCGTGACGAAGAGAGATATCCACAACGAACTGTGAGAAGGAAGAAGAAGGACGACGAGAAACATGCCGGGACCGGTTCCAGCCTCCTCCTGCACCACCACTGCTGAAAATTAGTCAGTTATAAAGACTATAAGTTTAAGAAAAACGCATGGTAAAACAAATTGTATGCTGACACTAACGATTATAATGTGCTTTATGAGCATGGTAGCACCAATATCGACAGCCCTAATATTATGGTGGGTAGAAACAATACACCCATTAGAAATGTTTTTACCGATAATGAATATATCCACTACTGAAAGCCCGGTTCAGGTGATCTCTTATACCCTACCCCCAATGGAAGAAAGACACAATGAAGGTTTTGGGAATAATACATTATTATTAATCATGAACATGACACATGCAATCCTGAAGAAAACAAACTGCTGGGTATGTGCCCATTTACCACAGCATGCCGGAAAAGGAATAGGGTGGTATGTGCAGCCATTACCATTAAGTTCTGCATGTAGTGCATCTTTAGGTGCAAAGTTCTATGGGAAGTGGAATGTGAGTAATACGGGTCAATTAGACAGAACCAACATGAATGAGTTTGAGGAGATAATAATGAAGTCTGTGGGTTGTTCCATTTTCCATAAAGCACAAGTAATAGCCACAGAGCCCACGAGGAAAAGCACACGAAAGATAACACGACAAAATAGACGAGATAGATTGTCCCTGCCAGAAAAAACATCTGTAATGATGTTTCATGTAAGAACAGAAGGGAACAAAGATGCGATTCCCACATTTTACACAGTGAATTATAGCCCAAGAACTGTCCCATTTTGCCTGAAAAAGAAAGGATCTTTTTCGGTCGGAACATATACTGGTTGTATGAATACGGTGGTACTAAAATGGGAAATAGAACCAGTATACGTAGGTGATCCAGTTTATTTTATATGTGGAGAGAAAGCATACCCTTGGTTGCCCAGAAACTGGGGAGGTACATGTTATCTTAGGCTATTGTTCCCAGGAGTGTTCCTCTTGGAAACAGCAGCCATGGCCAAATTATCCAGAACTAGAGTCAAGAGGACTGACAAAGATGTTTTAATAGCAACTGATGTAGCGAAATCATTCATTCCATTCTTAGGACAGATAGTGAACTCCTATAATATAAGGCAATTGTCCAGAATCCTAAAGAATACAATAAACACAACAACAGATATATTATTTAACATGACGTTGGAAGAAAAGAGGAATCAGGTTAATGACGCTGCAAAATAGAATGGCTCTCGATGTGATCCTGGTTGATCGTGGGGGAATTTGCAAAATAGTGGGATCAGCATGTTGCGTTTATGTCGATGACTATTCCCCCATGATCTTTGAAGCAATAAAGAAAATGCATGTTCTAAGCTCTGAACTCCCCACGGGAGAAGGGAGCTGGGAAATAGGATCTTGGTTTTGGGGAATACTACGATCTTGGGGATGGAAGCTGATCTCAGTACTAGTAGTGGTGTTCGGAATATTCCTAACGTGTTGTTGTTGTATACATTGTTTACCCATAGTTTGTGCAGAGGTAACTGAGGGATGTACGGAAGGATGCATGCAAATGATAACAAAGAAAAAACAACCTCATGATCGAACTAGCCCAGACCCAAATGAGATGAGAGTAATGAAAGAGTTGATGGCAATATATATTAATGAAAGCAATGATGACCACGATAGCATGCGAGACTCAGACATAAGTATTTCAGATTCATCATCACTAGAGGAGGTTTCAATAAATAGATGAGACGTTTGGCATACGGCCAAAGGAGGGTTTGTCAGTCTAGAAATCTAATTTGAGACCGCAAACGCATTTTTGTGGCCGTGGGCCAACCGTCTTATGCACGATATGACAGAATATAGGTTTTCGAGTTTTCTAATGAACAGCCATTTTGATGTAACAAGAATCGCCATTGTGTTTTCAAACCATTGCTCATTGCTTTCTGTTCCTATTGCTTCGCAGTATATTTTCCGCTTACACTGCTCGACTGTGGAACATTGTTGTCTGTATGTGAAAAGGACAAGGCCACATGGCCGAGAGGATAACAAGAGTTTCGCTGAAAGACAAATTTAGGCAGCGCCAGGAGGAATGCCCGGTTCCTTCCCTAATGTAGCCTTGAAGAAGAGCCGCAGGGCATTGAATCATTTCACAGCTGCCAGCCAGTCTCGTTATATGGTAGAATATGTTAGAATAATACCGCTAAAGGCTTGAATTATGCTTTTCTAACGGCCCCCCTTTCCAAGCCCGCTAGAGCATGTCGGCTCCCAGGACATGAATAGCACCTGATAGATAGCAAGGTCCGGAATGCAACCCCCTCTGTATGTAGTTCGCTTCCAAGAACAGAAGCGCCATGTTTTATTCAATAACCGAAAGATGCCTACGCACTCACAAATTGCAAATTGTTACTAGAATAGATGTTTGAAGGTGTGATAGTTGTCGGAGATGTCCATCATCACACCAAGTTCAAAGAAACCCAATGAAGAGGGGTGTTAACCATGTCATAGCTGATTGTTTGATATGCATTTTGTATATATGTAACTGATGTACGTAATTCGCTCTCTTGCGTCCCTCGAGGTCTAGAGATACACGTCGCGGGGGCGTGAGACCAAGTTGGCCAACTGAGACTTTTGCTTTGCAATAAAACCCTAGCTTTGGGAATACAACCTCGTGTCTGGCGTCTCTACCGTGTGTGGTGACCCGCCTTGTTTCCATAGACGTCAGGGTCCCCTAGGGGCCCCTTTCATCTAGGTATCACCTACACTAACTATGCAGATGATACACAGATTCTCTTCCCGCTTTCTGGGGATCATAGCAGGGACAGGGAGTTGGTGAATAGAGTGTATCTTATCATTCAGGCATGGATGGCTGCCCATGGCCTCTGCCTGTATGATGATAAGACAGAGTTGATTATTCTGGGCACACAAGCCAACATCAACACATTGGGCCCGGACTACTCAGCTTTCAGTATAGATGGAAATGTTATCAAAGTGTTGAGGGAAGTAAAAACACTTGGTTTCTACCTTGATTCTACCATGTCCTTCACCAAACAGGTCAACTCCCTAGCCTCCACCACTGCCTACACCTGTAAATTGATAAGAGCAGGCAAGCCCTTCCTATCCAATACTAGTTGTCTGATCCTGGCGAGAGCCTTAATACTTTCCCGACTCGACTATTGTAATGCCCTCTATAGTGGTGCCAACAAAGTCACTACCCAAAGACTCCAAACGTTACAAAACAATGCTCTCAGAGCTGCACTTGGCATAAAGAAGAGGGAGCATATCTCCTCTATTAGGTGGCAACACAAATGGCTCTCCACTGAAAACAAAATCCATCTAAAAATTATCTCCTTGACCCATAAGGCTCTTAATAATGCTGCTCCTAGTTACCTGACAGACAAAATAAAAAGAAAAACATCTAATAGACCTATGAGACTTGCCAACTCCAACTGCCTGGTAGTACCCAGATTTAGATTGGCAGTAGATTGCCAAGATCTGTGGCACTAGCTTCCCTGAGAAAGCTGCTAACTTGTGGAACGCTCTGCCACCCAACCTAAGAGTAGACCAACCTTTCTCACACTTCAGAAGGAATTGCATTAAACACATTAATGCTAACAATGCTTAGACACCTGTAAATGACCCCTGCGCACGCTTAGCCCCACTCAATGTACGTAGTTGTTATTAGCTACCCCCTTTATGTTTATAACTTGTAACATTGTATGTATACTCCTGTACATTATATAGTTTCCCCTGGTAATCTCTCTAAATAGATTGTATGTATGCAATTGTACATTCATGTAATATTGTAATATTGTAAATTTTTCATGTAACATTGTAAGTCTCGCATATACTTGCTGCTGCGCCCGGTAACCTATGGGTCTGGAGCACATTATAGATAAATAAACAAACAAATCTCTCTGTTCGCCTGGTTTGGAGTTTCCCAGCGTAGTTCTGGCAGATATAAGAGGGTGTCTGGCTGGCGCTTTAAGCGTGAAATATAATTAACCTTTTTTATATTAACCTTTTTATGTAGTTTATTGATAATAAATGGCCATAACAAGCCATTTGATATTTTAGCTGAAAGTGTGTTGTATGAAAAATTGTCTTTCAAGGTGTAAATGTTTTACTCGCTTCACTGTGCATTGGGCTTGTGAAAAAGAATTACAAGGAGTTCCATTTCATCAGATTTATTCAGTTGTGGCAAACCATCCTGACAAAGACAATTATTGTTGCTTATGTGAAGAAGATAATTCTCATTCTTGCTCAAAGAGGAGAAATAACATTCTATTTTCTTTGGTATGCCATTGAAGTGTCAGAACTTTCTGTTATCAAGTTGAAGTTACAAAGAACTGTGTTGACACTTCCGATTCATGGAATAAATGTGCGCCGAAAATCCCGGCGCAGAGGGGCCAATACGTGCGCTGCGCCGAAAATTAGCGAAAAGCGCAGGGAAACCAGCGCACGTCGATTCATGGAAGTCCGTGCGCAAGAAAAGCAGAGGACGTGCGCTGAAAAAGCGCGCGGCGCAGGCCGGCGCACAGGTCAACCAACGTCGTGCGCCACGGCCACTGCGCTATCACTCCGAGCGCAGCGCACAGCTCTAAAGTAGGCGGAACACAGGGCGGGACACTCGGAATGGGGAATAAAATGGGGCACAACACTCGGAATGGGGAAGAATGTGGGCGGCACGGGGAAAGTTTAGGAGGCAAGTGCGCGGAACGCCCACACGCTCGCATACAACACGTATTCATGGAATAGAATAGGGCAAAAAAGCGCACGCTCAAAGCAGCGCACAGGCACAAACACGACCGCCACAAGAAAGCAGGCGGTAGCGTCTCTGCGCCTGCAAGAAATGTGCGCTAAAAGGTGCGCCAACAAATAGCACCTATATACAGACATGATCAATGTCCAATACTGTGGCCCTCCAGGACAAATGACGTACAAAGGGGTACCCACAAACACAGACACGCGCTGAGAGAAAAAATAAACGTGTGCGTGTATACCGGGGTGCGCGGGAAGTTGCACACGCGATATGGCCGGGTACGTGGATTTCAGGGGTGCGCGGGAAGTTCCACACGCGATTAGTCAGGGTACGTGGATTGCAGGGGTGCGCGGGAAGTTCCACACGCGATATGGCCGGGTACGTGGATTTCAGGGGTGCGCGGGAAGTTCCACACGCGATTAGTCAGGGTACGTGGATTGCAGGGGTGCGCGGGAATTTCCACACGCGATATGGCCGGGTACGTGTATTTCAGGGGTGCGCGGGAAGTTCCACACGCGATTAGTCAGGGTACGTGGATTGCAGGGGTGCGCGGGAAGTTCCACATGCGATATGGCCGGGTACGTGGATTTCAGGGGTGCGCGGGAAGTTCCACACGCGATTAGTCAGGGTACGTGGATTGCAGGGGTGCGCGGGAAGTTCCACACGCGATATGGCCGGGTACGTGGATTTCAGGGGTGCGCGGGAAGTTCCACACGCGAATTGGCTGTGTGCTCCCAGGCATTACCTGTACACCCTCCACGGCCCCTGCAGGCAGCACACACCACAGGGAACTACCCTGCACACCTGCTCATGTCTCCCACCACCCCCACCCCCCATCCACCAGGGACACCCTCCACCAGGCCCCCACCCATGTCTCCCACCACCCCCACCCCCCATCCACCAGGGACACCCTCCACCAGGCCCCCACCCATGTCTCCCACCACCCCCACCCCCAGCACTGTGGGGAACCTGCCAGCAGGCCCCCACCCATGTCCAACCCATGTCTCCCACCACCCCCACCCCCCATCCACCAGGGGCACCCTCCACCAGGCCCCCACCCATGTCTCCCACCACCCCCACCCCCCATCCACCAGGGACACCCTCCACCAGGCCCCCACCCATGTCTCCCACCACCCCCACCCCCCATCCACCAGGGACACCCTCCACCAGGCCCCCACCCATGTCTCCCACCACCCCCACCCCCCATCCACCAGGGACACCCTCCACCAGGCCCCCACCCATGTCTCCCACCACCCCCACCCCCCACCCCCCAGGGACACCCTCCACCAGGCCCCCACCCATGTCTCCCACCACCCCCACCCCCCACCCCCCAGGGGCACCCTCCACCAGGCCCCCACCCATGTCTCCCACCACCCCCACCCCCAGCACTGTGGGGAACCTGCCAGCAGGCCCCCACCCATGTCCAACCCATGTCTCCCACCACCCCCACCCCCCATCCACCAGGGGCACCCTCCACCAGGCCCCCACCCATGTCTCCCACCACCCCCACCCCCCATCCACCAGGGGCACCCTCCACCAGGCCCCCACCCATGTCTCCCACCACCCCCACCCCCCATCCACCAGGGACACCCTCCACCAGGCCCCCACCCATGTCTCCCACCACCCCCACCCCCCATCC
Organism: Ambystoma mexicanum; assembly: GCF_040938575.1. NCBI lineage: Eukaryota > Metazoa > Chordata > Amphibia > Caudata > Ambystomatidae > Ambystoma > Ambystoma mexicanum. The sequence continues at coordinate 470,244,463 of NC_090935.1, read as the reverse complement.
ACCAGGGACACCCTCCACCAGGCCCCCACCCATGTCTCCCACCACCCCCACCCCCAGCACTGTGGGGAACCTGCCAGCAGGCCCCCACCCATGTCCAACCCATGTCTCCCACCACCCCCACCCCCCATCCACCAGGGGCACCCTCCACCAGGCCCCCACCCATGTCTCCCACCACCCCCACCCCCCATCCACCAGGGACACCCTCCACCAGGCCCCCACCCATGTCTCCCACCACCCCCACCCCCCATCCACCAGGGACACCCTCCACCAGGCCCCCACCCATGTCTCCCACCACCCCCACCCCCCATCCACCAGGGACACCCTCCACCAGGCCCCCACCCATGTCTCCCACCACCCCCACCCCCCACCCCCCAGGGACACCCTCCACCAGGCCCCCACCCATGTCTCCCACCACCCCCACCCCCCACCCCCCAGGGGCACCCTCCACCAGGCCCCCACCCATGTCTCCCACCACCCCCACCCCCAGCACTGTGGGGAACCTGCCAGCAGGCCCCCACCCATGTCCAACCCATGTCTCCCACCACCCCCACCCCCCATCCACCAGGGGCACCCTCCACCAGGCCCCTACCCATGTCTCCCACCACCCCCCACCCCCCAGGGGCACCCTCCACCAGGCCCCCACCCATGTCTCCCACCACCCCCACCCCCCATCCACCAGGGACACCCTCCACCAGGCCCCCACCCATGTCTCCCACCACCCCCACCCCCCACCCCCCAGGGGCACCCTCCACCAGGCCCCCACCCATGTCTCCCACCACCCCCACCCCCAGCACTGTGGGGAACCTGCCAGCAGGCCCCCACCCATGTCCAACCCATGTCTCCCACCACCCCCACCCCCCATCCACCAGGGGCACCCTCCACCAGGCCCCCACCCATGTCCCCCTGTCCCCAGGTCCTGACGATACACAATCATGGCAGTAATGGCCAGCATACCCAGCACAAACACCCAGGCAAGGATTGCATGCACCCACATAGTGAATGCAATCACATGACACAACCCCAAAGGCAAGTATGCAAAAGAACACATGTCCGTCACACACACATACACAATGGGTGCAAGTGAATGTCAAAACCCATATCATGACATGTAAGAAACCAAAGAGAAAATAACACAAGTGTAAGATAATATAAAAATGTATTAAAAACAAAAATTAAGTAAACTAATAAAACATACAACTATGTGGCAAAGTAAATAAAAGGTCCATGTCCGAGAACAAAAATGATAAACCAAAAAACAAAGGATTAAAAAATCAATAGAATTTGTCCAAAGCAAAACCATGTAGTAGGAAATCAAAGAAAAACCATTACGTCATGGTGTAAACAATAAGAAAATAAAAAAATGTATCTCCCAAAAAATAACAATATATACAGGAATGTTCCAGGGTCCATGAGCCCAACACCACAAATGAAACCTAATACTAACTAATAAAAAAAATATGTACAAAAAAGTGGCCATTGTCCGAGCGGTCCAAAATAATAAAAATAAATAAAGGAAACCTAGCACTAACTAACTAAAAAACTATATACAAAGGCAGCGGGCTAGTCCTGCGGCTCACTTGGTGATGCTGGCCAGGGCATCCTCGAACTCCATGTCAATGTCCTGGAGGCGGGACTCTGTCCTGGCCCCGAGGTCTCGCAGGGACAACCCCATGTGCTCACCAAAATCCCTGCGAGCCTCCTCGAGGCACTCAGCCCGCCTCAATGCCCGACGCATGGAGATCTCCGCCCTGGCCATGGCGAGCCGCTCCTTTTCCGCCCGCTGCCGCTCCGCACCTATCCGCTGGGCAAACTCCTCCCACACGGAACACACCGCCATGCCAGGGTTGCCCTGCCCTCCGGCCGATGCCTGCCCCTCTGATCTTGATGGCCCTGAGCCATGATGCCTCCCATGTCGAGCCCGCTGCTGCCTCCGACGCCACTGCCTCTGCCAGCACGATGGCATCCAGGCTGATGGTAACCACCGACGCCGTCGTGCACGTGCCCTGCCCGATGATGCCGGCACATCTTCCATCTGCTGGGGTCCACTTGCTGTGTTGTCCACCCCTGCTGGACCTCCGACTCCCAACTGTGGCAGGGATGGGATCCCCACCGAGCTGGCTGCATTGGTCGGGGCAGGTCCACAGGGGGCCATGGTGGCATCTGGGCCGGAAGACGGCAAGGAGAACGACCGGTGGATAGCCTGCACAGAGGAGGAGAGGGCCGTCAGATTGGCCAACACATGCAGGAACCCCCCGAACATGGCCGATCCCAATTGGGCCACGTCGGCACGGTGCACTTCGTGATGACGTGCGTGCTCCTCCCGGGAAGCACGCACGTCATCACGAATCACAGCCGTGCGCATCGCGACCCCAATCAGGACCTGCTCCACGCGGCCAGGGGTTCCCACGGCCGCAGGTGGAGGGGAGTCAGTTGACATGGACATCCCCTCTACCTGCGGACGGGCCTGGGACGGGGCATCCCTGCTGGTGCATGGTGGTGCACTCACAGGGTCAGGGACAGCGACATGCACAGGCACCTCCACGGTGACCTGTGCTGCCTCCTGCCCCTGGCCCTGGACTGCACCACTTGCACCAGCAGGGATGCTCCCACCAGGCCCCATGTGTGCACCAGTGTCGGCCTCCTCCTCCTCTGTGCAAACCACCAACCTGGATGGCTCCTCACCGTCTCCCGCCGTAGCAGGCCCCTGTGGGGGCTCACCCACCCCTTCCGCTGCAGCCGTGGGGGCATCCCCGCCGCCTTGCTCCACAGCGCCGTCTCCGCCCTCTTCTTCACTAGCCGCTGCGTAGAGGGAGACAAAGGACACAAGCATCAGACTACTGTAAAATGGTCCCCTAGACAGGAAGCAATAGCAGATGAGCACCCCTGTCAAAGTACACTTCCATCATGTCCCTCCACAACACATGGGTCAGTCCAGGCAAAACACACACAGTAACAGGCATGGTGCATGCCATGCACATTTCCATGCATGTCCAATTGACTCTTGAAACATTCAATGATATGTAACTCACATGCATCATGGCTCATGCATATCACATGCACACACTTCACCTCAGTCACATCCATCTGGCCCCAAACACAACGAACACAGGCGAAACAAGGGTAAGTTGGGTGCGTCACTGAATCTGTGCATTGTCACACACATGTGTCATGCATCCATGGCATGCACAAGTCACAGACACGCAGGTCAGGCACACAGACATGGCTACCATATATGTACCTGGCATCAGCACCCATCCTTCACCCCCATCCATGTCCAGGTACAGAGACTGGCATGCTCTCATGTCCTAAATCTGCATAGGGCTCCCCATGCGGCATTTCAACACATGCAACAACCATGTGGGTCACACATCACTGGTCGCACATGCATTACCATGATGTCCCTGCACACATACATGCATACATGGCCCATGGCACACATACAGGCAAGTATCATAGAACCAGCACACCGCAACATGCCCTGTCTCACACAGTAATGCTTGCCACTTACCGCTCAACTCCAGACGGGCCTCCCTCTCAAGGACCTGGGCGTGGAGCGCTGGGCGTACGCGTTCCAGGACCCTCTTCTGGATGGAACTCATGCGGCCCCGGCCCCCCTCCACGAGGCGCCGGGCCTTCACAAGGGTCCTGGACCTCAAGTCCTCCCAGCGCTTCTTGATCTTCTGGACGTTGCGGGTTGCCACCCCCTCCGCGTTGATGGCAACCACACAGTCGGCCCAGATCCTCTCCCGTCCTTCCTTGCTGGCGCGGGACGATCCAAAGAGGGCATCATACTGCCCCAGGACATGCTCCACCAGGACACCAACTTCGGTGGCAGTGAAGCTGGTGCCCCTCTGCCCCTCTGGCCTGGGGTTGCCACTGGTGCCAGATGTGGAAGTGCCCGACATGGCAACCCCAGAGGCAGGTGTGGGTGGGCAACTGGGTCCTGGGGCTGGGCTGTGGAGCGATGTAATCCCAGTTGGGAGTCTTCAGTTCCAGCAGGGGTGGACACAGCAACTGGACCCCTGCAGATGGCTGATGTGCAGGCACCAAATGGCAGGGCACGGTGGCAGCAGGCAGGCAGGCAGGCAGCAGCAGATAGCACGTGGGAGGCTGCTCAGCGCACTGGGGGGGCAGTAACTCGGCCTTCTGGGCAGGAGCGTGGTGTTCCGTGTGTTTTCGGGTGGCCAGCTTGATACGGAGTGATTTGGCACGTGAAATTCCTGCACGTCAGCGTGAAATCCGAGGAAAGGCCCTTAGCGCGTAAGTGCGTCAGCACGCATACGCGATTCTATTGGACCAGAGTCCCTCACCGCGTAAGCGCGTCTGACGTGATCCGCACGGGCGTTCCCCACTCAGCACGTGATGACGGAGCACACGTGGAAATACTGCACGTCAGAGTGTCATCGCGTGTAATTGGCCAAAAGTGCGCTTACACGCGATTGGCCTATGTACGTGTATTACATCGCGTGTAATTGGCCAAAAGTGCGCGTACACGTGATTGGCCTATGTACGTGTATTTCATCGCGTGTAATTGGCCAAAAGTGCGCGTACACGCGATTGGCCTATGTACGTGTATTACATCGCGTGTAATTGGCCAAAAGTGCGCGTACACGCGATTGGCCTATGTACGTGTATTTCATCGCGTGTAATTGGCCAAAAGTGCGCGTACACGCCATTGGCCTATGTACGTGTATTTCAGGGGTGCGCGGGCACTTACACACGCAAGTACGTCAGCGCACCTGTATGCCTGCTGCGTGGGAATTTCCACACGCTATTGGAGTGGGAACTAGATTCCAGGGGTGCGAGGGTCACACGCTCGCCTAGAACACGCGCAAGGCATTAATTTGCGCACTTATCAATAAACAAGCCAGATGCCAGGATGAACATACCGTTCCTAGCAGCAGTGGCAGTGGGCTACCAAAGGAGGAGGAGGAGGAGAGTCAGGGCCAGAATATTCACACCCAGAACCAGCCTATTCGGGATGCCTGATGACCAGGTGTATGGGAGGTACAGGTTTCCAGCACACATCATACTGGACCTGGTCAGTGAGTGGGAGGATGACCTCACATCACCCACCCTGTGCTCCCAAGCACTCAGCCCCCTGCAGAAGGTCCTGAATGTACTGCACTTCTTGGCCACTGGATCCTTTCAGCGGACAAGTGCCATAGTGGGTGGTGTGTCACAGGCCACGCAGTCACGCTGCCTACACCAGGTCTTGAACATCATCACTGCACGGCCATCAGTCCGCAGGCACATATATCTCCCCAGGACTCATGCAGAAAGGCGGACGTGCATCCAGGAATTCTATGGTGTGGCTCAATTCCCCAAAGTGCTTGGTGCAATTGACTGCACACATGTGGCTCTACGTCCACCCAGGGCAACAGAGCACATCTATAGAAACCGCAAGCACTGGCATTCCATCAACGTGCAAGTTGTATGCAATGCCAAGGGAATAATCACATCAGTATATGCCAACTATCCCGGGTCCACCCACGACAGCTTCATCTACAGAATGTCTACCCTATGCCGGGACCTAGAGGCTGGCCAGCATGGAGATACATGGCTGCTTGGTGAGCATGAATGCCACTGCACATGCATGCATGTCAGATACTGGGTCATGACACAACACCACTAATGATACCCATCACCACCTCCGCAGGGGACAGTGCCTATCCTATCAGCCCCCACATGATGACCCCAATCCGGAACCCCACCACGCCACCCGAGGTAAGGTACAACACAGCCCACATTGCAACACGGGGCATAGTGGAGCGCACATTCGGAGTGCTGAAGTCACGCTTTCGCTCCCTTGACCGTTCTGGCGGGCAGCTGTTATATGCTCCCCGAATAGTGTGCAGGATCATAGTGGCAGCATGTGTCCTGCACAACGTTGCAACACGCCGGGGCCTGCCCGTGGACATGGTGGTGCCCCCACATCCACAACCACATGCACGCCCGCTGCGCATGGGAGGGGAAAGGGCACGGGGGGAGGCAGCCCGTACGCAACTGGTGGCCAACTTCTTCACCTAGGAATCACAGTGCTGGCTAGTGCACACTGCTCTGGCACATACCATCTGACAATCAATGATGACACTACCTGACAATGTCACAAAATTACTTGACAATAAACTGTCAGATACACATCAGCCTGAGATTGTTAACATGGAAGTGTCACTATGTGTGCACCCCTACCTACACATACACCAGCAATGCATCACAACGAAAAGACACAACTCCATCAATCAAATATGCATTGCCACAGGCGATTCACTACATGACAACATTGCCATGTCACCCATTCCCTTCACAGTCCCGCCACTGAGGACACCATGTCATGGTATGTGAGAGCAAACAAACTGGCCATCACAACATGACACCGGTGTCACAAATAGCAGTGCCCCAAATGGAACATAGCCGCACTTGAACAGCTAACCGCGCTGGAGCCACTACTACACACCTGTGTAAGAGTAATTTCAATCAAATTACACACCAACCCACCCTGAAGCCCACCCAAACAAGACACAATGCATGTAATCAATGGTAGTCTCATTACCTGATTCTGCTGGTATGTCCTCACCGTCCAGATGTACAGTGATGGCGCCACGCAAATGTGTCAGTGCACATCTACCGACATGTAGTCTGACTCCAGAGAGTATGCCCGTGTGAAGAACTGTGTGAAATACCTGCAAAACATGAGCAACATATGTAAGTAGAGGCACATATCAAACCATCATGCATAGTTAGGTGCAACAACAATGTACACTATGAATGTCTACACAGTATTGACTATGGACTGGCCAACAGCTCATGGGAGTCCAATGTCACCGTGTAATTTGCTGTCACTTGGGCACACCCTTTGCAAGCCCATGGAAACGGAAGCAGGAGGGGTGTGGATGTCTGGTACCCAAGCATCGAAACCAAACTCAGGACAAGCCTGCATGTGCCCAGCCACAATACAGTGTATGCCCAGGTACCCACACAAGGCAACACTCTTGGAAAAGAAAAAAAAATTGAGAAAAAATGGCCATGAAAGGGCCGGCGGGGGGGGGGGCACCTATGAGGTCCGAGGACAGGATGCACGCCACAATCCACCTGTGTGGATCATGGGAAACTAAAACACCCCATAGGCTCGTGGCCCACACGGCTACTCTGTTGTGGGAGATGAGTCGCTATCGCTCTGGCCAGACCCTGCAGCTGACTCAGGAGGTGGGGGAGCTGCCTCAGAAGATGGTGTGACAATGGGAGGCAGCCCACGCAAAGCACGAGTTTGCTCCTCCATGGCTGCAAGCAGGCGGGTCTGGTAGTTCTGGTTCTGGGTTATAATCATGCGGAGGTCCCCATGCAGTAACTTCCGGGATGACCTGACCTCCGCACGAGTTGCCTGCATCTTGGCCGAGAGCGTCCGTGTCAGACACTCCAGCTGCTCCTCTGTCCTTCTATGGGATGAAGCCTCAAGCTCTAACAGGGTCGACCTGAGGTGATGGAATTCTTCCCTCAGGCCTTCCCTGTGGCGCTGGGACTCCATGGAAAGTGATTCCCGCAGAGTCGCCAGTGCCGCCCGCCTGTCCATGTTGGACGCCAACATGTCCTCCCTGTGTGCCTGGCAGATGGACTCTGTAGCCTGCTCCAGTCGCTCCATCAGCCTTTCTGGGGGGACAATGGAAGTGGCCACCCTATCCATGGCCTGTGCAATCATCTCGGATGATGCTGCCTGTTGGGTGGCCATACCGTAGATGGATTGCTCCCAAGCGGTATTGCCAGGTGGCATACGGCCACCACGTTGACGGGCACCACACCTGCCTGGGGCAAGGCGGACTGCGCCTTGCTGTGCCGGCAAGGCCTCAGGCTGCAGGACTGCATTCCCTCTCTGATCTGCAGCCCCAGGAACAGGATCAGAGATTGTGTGGTGTGGCCCTGCATCCGTAACCACCGGAGGCTGAGCTGCCGACACTGACATCCCCATTGAGGGCAATGGCCTGGCTGCAGGTGGGTCGGACAGAGGAGATTCTCTCCCAAGAACACTCACCTGCGACTGCACATAGGTGTCATCCTCCGAGTCTACACCTGAATACTGCTCGGGGGAGGAACCCCCAGAGACACCCCTCGACAGCACGACCTGCAGCACTTGTGGGTTTTCACCCACAAACACACCACGTCCCTCACTTGTGGAAGGTCGGCCCGGGTTGCCCTCCTGGGACGGCTCAACCACCACATCCCCAGCATCAACAAGTGCTTCGTCCCCTGCAAAGACATGAAAGAGAAAAATGGAAACAGGCATTAGCACCATGGCATGCAACAAGGGCTGATGAACAACAGAGGCAGTAGTTCTACGACACATGTCCCACATGACTGGGAGACCTCCTATGCATTCACCATCACTGGGTCTGTAGGGGAGGCTCAGGGCATACAATGTACAGATTGGAGAGCAACGCCTGCTCACCATGCTGCCTAGCACTACCATCACACATTGGCCGGTGATTGCCATGTCAAAGGCACATGCCATCACACACATGGCATGTGACATAGCCACCAAGTGAAGAGGGAGAGGAGGGCAACTTATTTGGATTTCAACCACTCTGGTCCTGACATTGCATCATCACATCAATAAGTTAACATGTTGTACATGGATCTGCTAGTCCAAATTGGCCACGATGCACAGTGCCTTATCTACATCAACAAAATGCAGTAAACAATGAGATTCCACCTCCCCATCACCTGTAAAGGATTCATATAGCATTCGTGAAGCACCGGTCCAGAAATGTATGAAGGTACAGCGGAGCACTGAGGGGTGGTGGGGCAGAAGGGGATGCCAGTCAACAATCCTACTGGTGCTGGTGTCATTCATGTCACGCAAGTGCAGGGGTGGGTGGCACAATGAAGTGCAAGGGGAAGTGGCGGCTGGAAGTGCTGTACAAGGTAAGTAGGACTTAACGTCAAGGGCAGATGGTGTTAGGCGCAGACAAGTGCTGGGGGGGGTGGCCTATAGGGGTACAGAGACAATCATGCAGTGCTGTGGGCTCGGAGGGGACAGAGGAGGTACACACTGCATCTGGCTCGGCAAGGTCCTTGCAGATTTCTATGTGTCCTGCAGAGTTGTCACATGCCGCAGATATGTGCCCTTGGATTGGGGATCTCATCTTGGTGAAAAGGGTGAGGCGCTATTGCCTTTGGAGCATGTGGCAGGCCAGTTTGCCAGAGGATGAGCATGATGCAGGACATTCCCTCTCTGCCACCCGGCACCTGTGGTTTGGGTTCACAAGATACGAGTCATGCCAGGACTCTGCATTGGCATGGGGCTTCAGACAGGTGGTCATGACCGTGGCAAAGACATCCAGTGTACCTGACATAGAGTGGAGCATGGAGTGGGCCCTGTCAGGATGGGAGTGAGCCTAAGGGGGAGCTTGATGGGGGGGAGATTTTGGCAGCATAAGCCTCGACTGACACACACTTCATGGGTTGGAATACCAAGAAGGTGTGTGACAGTGGTGAGGGTGGCTTTGCCTGTGGGGTGGTGAGGGTGAGCTGGGAGGAGAGGAGAATGTGATCACTCCAGGAGAGAGGAGTGCAGAGATGGACGGAGAGGGGAAAGTCAGATGAGATCAGAGCATCAAGACTGTGCCCTGCAGAATGAGTAGGGACAGACGGGAGTCTAGAGGGTGAGAGGGAGTTGCTGAGGTCACAGAAAGGTCACGTGGGGGGGTCAACAAGCATGCAGGTGGATGCGTACAGCACCAAGGAAGAGGATTTCTGTGTCTGGGGACATGAGTGAGGAGGAGAGGTGAGGACACTCAGAAAGGAAGTAGTACATTTGACCAGTTTTCCCAGACACAGTACGCACAGTTTGTGAATGTCAAGGTGTGGTAGAGAGAGACGTCACACAAGCCATTCCAGAGTGGAGTAGGTCTAAGTAGGAGTGACAGTGGCAGGAATACCCTCAGGGAAGCCAAGGGCACACCCCCCCTGCACAGTAGTGGCGGGCCAAGGAGAGGGTCTCCTGAACATCAGGTAGGAGTGTGTGAAGGATGCAGACAGAGCTGGCCGTCAGACATGTTTCCATGAGACCAAGGATGTCAAGGTGCATAACCTCATGTAAGTGACAGATATCGGAGGAATGCCTGATGCAGCCGCAGTGAAAGGAGTGTAATTGTGGAGGAGGTTGACAGCCTTGTAGGACTTACGGGGAGTGCTAGAGAATCAGAGGTGCAGCATGTGTAGGAGTTGGAGTGGGAGGCGGAGAAGGATCATGGGAGGGTGCAGGGAGGCAGTGCAGGATTGATGAGGAGAGAGGAGGGGGGACAGCAGGAGAGGAAAGGAAGTTGATGAGATGTGGGTAGCATTTCTCAAGGAGAATGAGGTTGGCCTAAGGGCCTTGGACTGAGATGCTCCCATTACCATGCACATCAATTGTGGCCTCTGAGGATTGGAAGGAGGCCAGGAGTACACCCCAACGGGTCCCACCATTGATGGTGGAAGAGGAGCAAGGAGAGAGGACAGGGACCATGTGAAGGGTCTATGGGACAGGCAAAGGCATGTATGAGCAGATGTCAGTGAGAGTTAGCTTTGAGTAGGCTCAGATGCACTTGTCAGCAATAGGGTGGGTCGCATTGGAGGGCAGGGTGCCCTCATTTGACTGTTAGCAAGCAGGTGTCGTGAGTAGGGCACGATGGTCTGAACTGTAGAAGTCAGGGAAGATAGACCATGAAGAGCAGCATGGAGTGTGAGGGAATGGGGCTCGGAACCAGACGGTACCAAAGCACACAGGTAGGAGGTGGATGTCAAGGCAACATCCACAGTATGACAGCATGTTGGTTGGCATTTATATACAGAGGACGCATTAGCATGTGGTATCATTGCATGTCAGGCATGTGAAGATGAAACTTGATTGGCTGGGGGAAGGAATGGTATGTAAGACATCAGATGAATAGACAGGGGAGTATGAGCAACAATGTAGTGACAAAATGACAATTCAAGGGCAACTTCCATGGTGTAGGGCCATATGTGCACTGTTGCCAGTAGGGATAGTGCTGTGGGCAGATGGTGTTGCACTGAACATACTGGATGAGGCACATGGGTGCCACTATCAACTCTGCCACACACCCCCTTGACAGGCACCCAACATGAATGCTTCACACACACACCATGCACATGGATGATACACACATGCATGTGCACTCACCGGATGATGCCTCGTAATCAGGGAGATCTCCCACACCTTGGAGTTGTCCCTCGGTGACGTAGGATCCAGCTACGGACTCGTGTGGTGTGAGTTCTATTTCCTGTGCTGGGGACCCACCTCCAGTCACCAAGGTTGCGGCATGACTTGAGGCCAGCTTATCCTTTGCCCTGCGCTTAAGGTCATTCCAGCGCTTCTGGCAATCACTAGCTGTGCGCCTCACTACTCCAAGGGCACTTATTCTGTCAGCAATGGTCTGCCAGTGTGCCTGGCGTCTGGCATGTGTGGTCTTGGACCCTGCAACGATGAGCATTTCCCTATCATGATCTGACACATACTGAACAAGTGCATTCAGTTCGGCGTCTGTGAAGCTTGGCTTCCTTGATGGGCCGGACTGTGCAGCCGTGCCTGGGGCATCAGCCTGTGCCGGACGTGCACTCTTCCTCTTGCGCTTGGAAGGGGGTGGGGATCCAGAGTGTCCTACGCCGCTGTGGACACTAGGGGCAGGAGCCGTGGTGGACTCAGTACTGGGTGTGTGGGATTGCACACTCAGCATGGGAGTAGGTGCAGGCATTGGGGGTAGAGGGATGGGGTCAGGCCTGATCTGAGGTGCATGAACTAGGACCGACAGTCTTGGCAGGGTGTATGAGAGGTGGGGTGGATGGAGCCACACCCTGGCTACGGGGGCCAGCAGATGACCTATCTGGCATAGATGCGCGTGCCCTGATGACACCAATGTGCACCGGTGCACGTGCAGTGGACCTGCTGACCTGGATGTCAGCGATGGGATGACCCTCGGACAGGTCTGGTGCCACAATGGGCTGGTCCGACAAGGGCTGATCAGGGTTGGTATCAGCCACATGACCCTCAACTGGGGGGGGGGGCATGGGTGTCCCTGACTGGTCCTCCAGACTGGGGGGGACAGGGGCACCCTGCAAGTCACAACCACGTCCCCTAGTGGATCCTCCACGGCCACCACATGTGGCTCGGCCACCTTTGCCACCCTTACGGCTTGCACGCCTCCCAACCATGGCACTGATGTTATTGTGCGTATGGGAGTCGGTGTGCACAATTGTCCTGGGCAATTGGGTGTCAAAGGGGTTGGGTACCAGATGGTATTCGTACCCTAGTGCAGTGGCAAGGCTATATGACACCCCTGGGGAAAGATGACGGGTCACGCAACGCACAGGCACCCCAAAAAAGTTAAGGAACGTGCACAATACCCCTCCTAGACCACGTGTGCTGATGGAAAACCCTGCACTACGCTGTGGCATCCAGTAACACTAAAATGAACGTATGCGTGTCACACGCAGCCTAGAATGACCTCTGAAGGGGTAGGCTACACACGGGGCAAGCACAGAAGTTAGATACGTGCGTGACTCACCATCTGCCAGGTAAAAGAGCGTGAAAAATGAGCGCGTTTGGTTGGCAACACCCCCGCCAAAAGAAGATGTGTACGCTGTCTGAGGAGACAGGACAACAGTAGAAGGGGACACTGTTTGAGGGAACAGGCCCAGGTAAACCAGTACAAGAGGAAAAAGAGAAAAAGCTGTCAGAGGTAACAGGGAGTACGAACTGGAAACGCCGTGAAGTAAATCGCGTGTGAAACGACAAGAAGTACAGAATTCACCCACTCGCTCTCCACGAAAAGCACGTGCAAGGAAATGGTGTTCTACACTACCTTATATACAGGCCCACACGTACAGCGTCACTTACGGCGTGTACGTGCTTGGCCCATGTTCACCAATCACACGCTTTGTCACTTCTGCGTGTGGATCCTTTTTCACCAATCACACGCTTTGACACTCCTGCGTGTAGCTGACTTTTCACCAATCACACGCTTTGTCACTCCTGCGTGTAGATCCATTTTCACCAATCACACGCTTTGTCACTCCTGCGTGTAGATCCATTTTCACCAATCACACGCTTTGTCACTCCTGCGTGTAGATCCATTTTCACCAATCACACGCTTTGACACTGCACGTGCAGGTAACTATAGACGCACATATGCTGGTGACGGGTTTTCGCGCGATTCGCTGAGTGTGGGATTTTCACGTGCAAAATCACTCCCTATCAGGCTGTCCACGCGTTCAAACACGAAAGACCACGCTCCTGGCCAGGAGGCCAAATTACAGTCCCCCAGAGCCCTGAGCACGCTCCCACCTGGCATCTGCTGCTGCCTGACTGCCTGCTGGCCACGTGCCCCACAGTGCTGGTGGGTGGGGGTGGTGGGAGACATGGGTGGGGGCCTGGTGGAGGGTGCCCCTGGTGGATGGGGGGTGGGGGTGGTGGGAGACATGGGTGGGGGCCTGCTGGCAGGTGCCCCTGCACTGCTGGGGGGTGGGGGGGGTGGGAGACATGGGTGGGGGCCTGGTGGAGGGTGCCCCTGGTGGATGGGGGTGCAGGGGGACATGATCAGGTGTGCAGGGTAGTCCCCTGTTTTGTGGGCTGCCTGCAGGGGCCGTGGAGGGTGTACAGGGTACACCTGTGAGGGCCCACCCAGCCTATTCGCGTGCGATAATTCCCGCGTACCCCTGTAATACACGTTCCCTGGCCTATCGCGTGTTCTACTTCACGCGTACCCCTGTAATACACGTTCCCTGGCCAATCGCGTGTTGAACTTCCCGCTACCCCTGTAATACACGCACCCTGGCTGTTCGCGTGTGATTATTCCCGCGTACCCCTGTAATACACGTTCCCTGGCCTATCGCGTGTTCTACTTCACGCGTACCCCTGTAATACACGTACCCTGGCCAATCGCGTGTTGAACTTCCCGCTACCCCTGTAATACACGCACCCTGGCTGTTCGCGTGTGATGATTCCTGCGTACCCCTGTAATACACGTTCCTTGGCCTATCGCGTGTTCTACTTCACGCGTACCCCTGTAATACACGTAGCCTGGCCAATCGCGTGTTGAACTTCCTGCTACCCCTGTAATACACGCACCCTGGCTGTTCGCGTGTGATAATTCCCGCGTACCCCTGTAATACACGTTCCCTGGCCTATCGCGTGTTCTACTTCACGCGTACCCCTGTAATACACGTAGCCTGGCCAATCGCGTGTTGAACTTCCCGCTACCCCTGTAATACACGCACCCTGGCTGTTCGCGTGTGATAATTCCCGCGTACCCCTGTAATACACGTTCCCTGGCCTATCGCGTGTTCTACTTCACGCGTACCCCTGTAATACACGTTCCCTGGCCTATCGCGTGTTCTACTTCACGCGTACCCCTGTAATACGCGTTCCCTGGCTGTTCGCGTGTGATAATTCCCGCGTACCCCTGTAATTCACGTTCCCTGCCTAGTCGCGTGTAGAACTTCCCGCGTACTCCTGATTTGAAGATTGCCCGCTTTGCTTTCCTTGTTTGCCTGCCCTGTGAAGTGGTCCAGGGTTAGCGCAGCCCTTAGCGATGATTTAGCGATTTTGATGGCTTTTCCTTGCGCGAGGGCGTTCTTGGGGGCGTTACTGGCGCTGCTGCAGGCTCGCTGCGATTCTCTGCGCCACGGCTGGTTTGGGAGCATGAAATCCATGAATACGCTGTGCGCGGAAATCAGTTTTAGCGCACGTGCCTGGCGCAGACTATCGCAGGCGCACGCTGTGCGCCAGCCGCGTGCGCTACTTGTGCGCTGGATTCTATGAATTACCCTATTTATTGCAAACCCGAATATCCTTATTTCTTTTGAAGTGTGTAGCAAAATCATGCTTGAATCTGGTGAAGGGGAATTCACCCAGATCATAAGAATGTTGTCTTATTAAGAATTCAACTGTTATATTAATTTATGTTGCTTATGATGTCAGAGTGGGTTCGGAATCAGTTGATACAAACTGGGGATCTATCAATGTGGTACCTGCAATTTTTGCAAATTCTCCCACAAAAATTTTCACGGGCCATGGAGGACTACAGTTAGAAATTACAGACTTTATAAACTGTAAAACCAAATTTGTTGTATATGGCATAGTATGCGTTTGCAAAAAGGTATATATCGAAAGTACCATCAGAGAACTTCGAGTTAGAATTCGGGAACACCTATCACATCTGAAAAATCAGGACATAAAACTCCCTCTGGCTGTACACTGGCAAAGATACCACCAACAGGACAACAAGCAAGAACCATTTGCAAATTACTGTGTCTTAAATTTGGTGTCAACAAAGAACACAAACTTAATGTATTTCTGTAATGAACCTTCTGATATCATATTCACAATCAGGCAAACTTGTAACAAATTTCAAACATTACATGACTTTCTGTACCGATAGAGTATTCAGTATCGAATCAGGAGCTGGGTTTTTAGACTTAATCCAACAATACATTAGTGATCAAGCGTCAACAGATGCTGCAAATCATTGTTTCTGTGTTTTGAAATAATTGGAGGGTGCAGGGAACACCCCCTTCGGGACCGCTCCCCATTCATATTTCCATAGCAGAAATATATTGATCAGCATATTGGTGCTCACCAATGCTGCCGCTGAGGCCATTGCTAGGATAAGTCCTTAACACACTTTTAGACACACATGTGCATTATAACTAGTTTACTGACTATTAATAGTCCTCTTTAGGTTATGCATACAATCAAAGAATATAATCATGCACTTATGTTATTCAATTATATAGCAGTATAAATAACTTCCTTTTCATGATTTACGCTGCCGTCAGCATCCTCAAACAAACATTAAAATATGCAATAGCAGGCAGAATTAACACTACACAAGCTATTTTCACGCTGGTGTTTACAATAATCGTCATGTGTCAATGTCACGTGACTATCTGATGCATATATTTAATTAAACATAATGTTAAATAACTTGTTTTTTATAATTTACGCTGCCTTCAGCGTCTTCAAACATTAAAATATGCGATAGCAGGAAATATTAACATTAGCTATGCTCACGCTGTTGTTTACAATAAATAGTCACGTGACTAGTCAAGTGACTTTACGATCCGTATTTCTGGAGCGTCCAAACAGCTTTCCAATTCCAGCTTTGGTTGAGGAGTGCCATGACCCTCATTTACGCCATGACCTCTTCCCATCTAAAATATTAAGGTGAGTGTTCCTAGTCAGACTGCTTTATTTAGTAACATGTAGGTCTAAATGAATTCATAGTAACACAGGCACTGAGTAGGTCTCATGCTTTGTCTATTTTAGCTTTCAATTATCTGGATGAATTCCATTAGTATACATCAAAATGCAACCTTGGGGAAACGTGACAGAAACTAATCATTAGATGCAATACGCCCGGTTAAAGCCTTGCTGCATGATTTAAGGGTAAGCAGCTGAAGGGAACCGTGTAGGTCTAGTTACAGAAACAACACTAGCTTTGTAGAATTAACCACAAGGTTGATCGTAATTGTATACACATTTGTTGCAGCCATTATCTTTCTTGCCATAAACAGCTGATTTCTATAATGGACGAAGAGAAAAGACGTGACTAACTTAAAGTGGCTCTAAACAACTCACCAAATAGGAATATGCAAACACGTTGATTTGGGTAAGCTGTGAAAGCAAAAAGAGAATATCGAGGCTGAGTACCCCAAAAGGAAATACATCAAACGCGGGTTTACAAAGATACACAGATCTTTATTCAAATTAACTGAACCGTTTTCAAAGGAACAAAGTATCAGATAGCTATCTGGCCCTCAGTACATCACAACGAATACCAGCCCGTTCGATGTGAGAAGTGAGTGCGCTGTACATCAGAATATTCGCTCTTTTATACGATTCTTAACATGCTGTCCAGTCCCTCTATACGTTAATAATTCCCAATCTAGGGTTCGTGCCGAATTCACCTCTGACTCGCCCAGCTATATGCATACGGATCACCTTCAGTTTACATGTTCAACAAATCACAATGTCAACAGTATATTATCGGATTAAGGTAATCCTCGATCTACAGGTCAACAAAGGACAAGGTCTTATTACATGACCCTAACATTTGGCCTACGGGCAGTTTAGGCATTAACTTGCACTTAGGGGTCAAGACGGCCATGTTACAAACAGAAGAACACTGTCCACCATTTAAGAACACAGGGTAACTTTGGAGTGAGAATCAAAATGGTGGATGAACCTAAAATGGCGGCTAAATTGACCTAAGGTCAGAACCTTGCAACACGGATTTCTTCGCAGAGCGACTGGGCTTAGGCCAATATATACAGTAAAGGAGGAATGATATAATATCCCGTTCAACAAACCCTCCTTTTGGCCTAAGCCAAGCGCTAAACTACTTCTAGTCACTTCACGAGTAACCCATACATCCTGAATCACTATCGGAGATATCAATTGCCATGAGGTCAGATACTAAAATTTCTTTCAGCACAAATTCATTGGAGCTCTTATCTGGAGCGTATACCTTGTGTCCTAATGAACCCATCGTCTGTGCACAACATCCTCCTACCATCAAACACATATCAGGGAGAGATTGCATACAGCAACAAAGAAACAGAATACCTAAAATAGTCAGCAAGACCGAAATTAGTTTCCATCCCCAAGATCGCAAGAAGTCCCAGAACCAAGCGCTAAGATCCCAGACTCCCTCGGGAACATGCACTACTGAACTAAGGACATGCAGATTCTGTATTGCCTTAAAGATAGTTGGGGAAGAATCTGGTACGAAAACACAGCAAGATGACCCCACTAATTTACATACCCCACCACGTTCAGCCAGGATGACATCTAATGCCCTCCAGTTCTGAAGTGCTACTAACCTTATCGCTTTCTGTTCTAGAGTCATATTATAGAGTATATCAGTGGTCCGGTTGATGGCCCTCTCCAGCACTCTCGCTAGTCTCCTGATATCTTCAGAGTTCATTATTTGTCCCCAAAATGGCACAAAGGATTTAGCTATATCACCCAGAACTTGTGCTGAAGTATCGGCATTCTCGTCTCGCCGTGGACGAGCCTTTGAGATTTCTACAGTACTTGCAATGAATACCCCAGGTAACAGAATCCCTAAATAACAAGTTCCCTGCCAATCCCTGGGTAACCATGGAAATGCTACATTACCGCAAACAAAGTAGACAGGTTTGCCTACATACAAAGGTCTGTCCTCACCAGTCAAATTTGCAACGTTGGTGCAACCTTTAAAATCACCCATTAACTGAGTACCATTCCTTTGTATGCAGAAAGAAACTGAATCGGGGCTATGATTAACAGTGTAGGAAGGAGGCGTGGCATCCTTATTGCCTATAGGAGCCATCTTGAAAGAGATCAAAGAATGAAAAGGACGGGACAGTCTATCAGAAGGCCTAATAGGAAGCAACATTAAGCTTACTCCTATTTGCAAAAAGCGAGCATCCCAGGGGCGTCAAACCACTTTTTCAAACTTGTTCAAGTTAGTCCCATCGAAATTCCCTGAGATGCTATTGTTCTATCGGCCAAAGAATAGTGCTCTAAGAGAAGCATAGCATGCAGCTGTCAAAGGTAGAGGATGAATATACCAACCTAGCCCCTTATCTCCGTGTTGCGATAAATTTGAACAGACCCAACAATTAGATTTGTTAAAAATGGCATGTGTAGCATTCATGATGAGTAATAGTGTGTAGTTGTGATAATTCTGTCTGTGCTGAGAGTCTTTATGAGATGGAGTATGCAGATGCACAAAATTAGTAGAAATAGTAGGTACATTTTCAGTAGGCAACAAATTCTCAAACGGATGTACTTCTTCTAAATACCAGAAACCCAAAACAATGAGTATTGCAAAACCAATTAACATTATCACAAGACAGCAATACGTTTTCGGGGGCCCACTCAGTGGATTGTCCATTCTCGCAGCTGGTCACACGTTCTCTTATCAGTCCTGTACGAGCGGAAGCGGTTGCAGGCATTGTAGTCTTCAAACGAAAGCACCAGTGTTATTTGCTGGCGACCTCCAGGCCGAGCGTTTTCTTGGTCCTTCTACAAACCTAGCCAACAGAATCCCCTTCTGTACAAATGATCGGGCCAAAAGAGGCAAGCCCTTTTATGATTTCCCTCGATAGCACAGCCGAACCGTGCAGTAACTCTATTTCCTCGGACGCAGATCGTACCTTGTGCTTCCTGGTACTGAATGATCTGTGAACAATGTGTCATCACTTCCCACTGGAAGCGACAAATCCAAAGCAGGATCAGATGCAAGATCTGGGACAAATTCAAAAGACGAAACTGTTGGAGAATGTGGAGACGAAATGGCTGTTTCCCCAGGCCTCACAGGCTCAGGGAGAGTCTCCAATACACTGTCGATGCTGATTGCTGCTTCGTGATCGTTGGCTACAGGATTGGTGAGGGTTTCTGTGTCTTCTGTAGTGTGTGGCACTGGGTGTGGAATCCTCTTGGTATGCGAAGCGTGGATCCAGTGTTTCCGGCCTGCTATCCGCACCGCAGTCTGTGTGACCAGCAAAACTTGGAAGGGGCCCCCCCAACGTGGTGTGAGGCAAGAAGATCGCTCAAATGATTTGATGAGGACCCACTCTCCCGGTCGTATGCTGTGACCGGCATCCTCGTACCGTACAGGTAAAGCCTCTCGCACCTGGTGATAAATAAAATACAGATTTTTAGTTAACTGGCCACAGTAATCAGAGAGAAGTACATTTTCGACATCTCGTAAAGAGCGAGACTTGGGAACATTCCAAATATTAGCTGGCCTCCCCATAACCACCTCAAAGCGAGAGAGCACAGTCTTAAATTGAGGGGTTGTTCGCATAGATAACAACACGATCGTTAAAGCGTCCGGCCATTTTAGTTTGGTGCCGGCACACGTCTTAGCGAGCTTGTTCTTGATGATGCCGTTGTCTTTTTACTAGTCCAGCACTCTGAGCGTGTCTAGCCGAATGGAACCGTTTATCGATCTGTAATCCCGCGCATATCTACAGCATTACAGCAGCGATAAAATGTGGACCATTGTCTGACCAGATGACTCTCGGTAACCCAAACCTTGGAAAATATTCCTTTAACATAGTCTTTGCCGTGGTCATAGCTGGGGCATCTTTGACAGGGAAAGCCTCAACCCATTTGCTAAAGGCACAGATGACGACTAATACATATTTGAAATTGTTGCAACGCGCCATCTCAATAAAATCAAAATAAATAACCTCAAAGGGAACAGAAGGTGGACCAAAACTACCCCTAGGAGTTGATGTGCCCTTTCCCACAGTATGCTGCGAACAAATCATACATCACTGAACGAAGCGTTCAGCTACTTTAGGGATTTTGTCATTTACCCATACTTTTTGCAACATTTTAGTGATTTTACGAGCACATATATGAGTGGGACCATGAGCCATAACAACCATCATCATAATATATGCGTCAGGAAGTAACCATTTCCCTTCAACTTTGTCCACCCAACACCCATCATCATCCAGTTTCCCCAAGCCCTCAGCCCATTTCTTAGTCTCTTCTAATGTGGCATCGGCTTAGATATCCCTTACGGAATCAACACCCTCATCCAAAGTACAGGCATTTGTGGCTTCCCTTGAGGTATACATCCCTGAAGAGAGATCAGTGGCAGTCTGTTTGGCTATCTGGTCAGCAAAAGCGTTCCCTTTTCCTACATAATCTACAATCTTCTGATGCGCTGTGCATTTTATGATAGCTGGCTGAGTAGGGAGTGCAAGTGCTGAGAGTAACCGTACTATCAAGGAGCCATGTTGAATTTGTGTACCATGCGAAGTCAAGAAACCTCTTTCTGCCCAAAGTCTACTGAAATTGTGAACCACTCCAAAGGCGTACTGACTGTCAGTATATATGTTTACTGTAAGCCCTTTGGAAAGTTCACAAGCTCGGGTCAGTGCTATAATCTTTGCGGCCTGCGCGGAGTTATGCGTGATTCTCTTGGTTTCCACGACCATGCTCAATGTAGTGATTGCATAAGCGGCTGTGGATGTACCATCCAGAAGTTTGAGCCATCGCAAAACAGCTCCCCTTGTGGATTGTTCAAAGGAGTATCTTTCAGATCGATTCTACCCTTTGTTTCTTGTTCGGTAGTGTAAAGGCAGTCATGTGACTCTTCGTCACTGCAAGCAGTACCTTGTGGGAAAGGTAAAAGTTCAGCCGGATTAAGAACACAACACCTCTTAATTTGTATGTGCGGTGCAAATAAGATCAATTCATATCTCGTTAATCGTGTGGAGGTGAGGTGTTGTGTTTGTGTTCTGTTTAATAGAACATCTACAGAGTGAGGTACCATCAGGGTTAAATCATGGCCTAGGACCATTCCCTTGCTCTGTTTTACAGACGCAGCAGCAGCAGCGACAGCTCGCAAACATCTTGGCAAAGCGCATGCTACAGGATCAAGGGCGGAAGAAAAGTAGCCGCACGGCCTATTCTTCCCTCCATGTTCCTGCGTTAATACAGCCAAAGCACATCCATCACATTCATGCACATACAACACAAAGGCCTTTTCGTAGTTTGGTATGCCCAAAACTGGTGCCAAGCACAATGCAGTCTTGAGCAGATCAAATGCATGCTGGTGTACCAAGTTCCACGGTAATGGCGAAGAAATGCCCTTCTTCATCAAAGCCAACATTGGTTTAATCACTAGTGAGAAATTGGGGATCCACTGCCTACAGTAAGAAGCCATTCCTATCAAGGCTCTAACTTCCATCTGCGTATTTGGGACAGACATGCTAGAAATGAGTTTTATCCATTCAGGCGTCAACCTTCTTCCCTCCTTTGACAGGAGATAGCCTAAATAGGCGACCTCCTGACAACAAAATTGACATTTTTTAAGCAAAGCTTTGTGTCCATGTTTAGCCAAATGAATAGGCAACAACACAGTGCCCTCCTTACTCAGCGCGTGCTCTCTGAGTCAGCAGCTAAGCAAGTCATCAACATATTGAAGTAGTGTACAAGTAGAGGGCAACTCAAGGGTATCGAGCTGCTCTTTCAAAGCCCTACTATAAATAATAGGACTTTCCGTGTAACCTTGCGGTGCACGAGTGAAGGCAAACGAACGTCCCCCTAAGGTGAACGCAAACAGGTATCTACTGTCTTTGTGTATTGGAATACTAAGAAAGCGTTCTTTAGATCCACAACACTAAAATGAGTAGCTGAAGCTGGGATCATAGTTAATATTGTCGTCACATCAGGCACAATCGGAAATTGTGGAGCAACGATCTTATTGATAGCATGTAAATCAATTATGAAATGAAAAGGAATTGCATTATCACCTTTTTTGTACACGGGTAAGATCGACCTATTGCACAAACTACCTGCAATTTCCTCAATCACCCCTCGATGCACAAAATCGCAGACGATGCATTTCAAGACTTGTTCACCATCGACCAAAATCTTATACTGTGGGATACGCGGCAGCTTTACTCCATGTTTCAAGACAATCTTAACAGGTTCGATTTGCAAAACACCGACATCATTGTCATCAATAGCCCACAAACACTCTGGAACATCACTGAATTCCGGCGGCAAACGTCTGGTCAAAAATTGAGAGACAGAAAGTTTCTGTGATGAAATCGTCAAACGCACTCCATCAGAAGAACAATGAATTACCGCATTTAATTCCTTCAACAGATTCAACCCCAACAAATTCTCTCCACAACTCGTATTCAAAAGAAATGGACAGTGGTCCGTAAATGGACCCAAGGTGATCAGTACCGGCGAAAGAAACCGGACAGACAACTGGTGTGCCAGAAAACCCCTACAGAAACATTGGTTTGCCCTGACAGTGGAATGTTTGGAACCCGTGAATGATCAATGGAACACTTCTGTGCCCCTGTATCTATCAAGAATAGATGTTTCCTATTTCCCACTAACATCTCAACGTAGGGACCTTTCTGATTAACGGGAATAGCCGTTGGGTCCAAACCCTGTTTCAGGCAATCCTAGCGAAACAGAATATCGTCAAAAGGAAGTTCTTCAGAGAGGTAAGCAGCAGAAGTATGATCAAAAAAATGTCTATTATCCACACTAGGTGTCTGATTGTCCTGTGAAAAAGGTTGCTGTGAATCCTGTGAAAACTGACCTCTACCAGGACCCCCTACACCTGTGCCACCTCTGGATCGTCTACCCATATTCCCAAATGTGTTTTTGACCTCTGTTGGAGGTCCAGGCATTGTGCACGCCAATGACCCTCTTGTCTGTAATAGGCACACTGGTTAATGTTTACAGGACCCAAGGGCGCATTCCCCTGCGGAACATACTGACCTCTAAATTGTGAATTACCCCCTATAGGGCCTCTAACAATTTGCTGCAATAGAACCTTCATCTTTAAGTCTCCTTTTCTCTTTTCAACTCTTTCTTTCTCATTATTGACACGATTCTCGTAGTACTGAGCCATGTGCAATACTTCTGACTGAGACTTTGCTTGCCAAGCACTCTCGGAGGACATAATATGTGAATGGATGTCAGGCAGCAATCCACGCACAAATGTGTCCATGAATAATCTTCTCCCAGACTCTGTGCCTAAATCTTGTCCACTGAAATCTGAAAATACCTGTTCGAACCAATTGAAGAACTCGGTAGCACCTCAGACTTCCCTTGGGCATAGGCAGTAAGCTTGTCCCAAATAATTATCTTTTCAGGAATTATAGTTTTCAATTTCGTAACTATCCTGTCAGGTAAAGTTAGTGTTACCTGAGGCGGTCTTTCGCCAGCTGGCCTTTCTCCATCGAGTCTAATCATGTTAGTCCATGTATCTCCTAACCCTGGTACATCATCTACAGTTCTAATCTGTTTCCACAAGTCGACGGGCAGGAGTACAGGAAATAACAAATCGATATCACTTAAGGTGAATACCAATGATTGCAAAACTACTACTTCTTTGTAGAACCCTGTCGGATTTTTTCCTAATGTCGGGAATAGATTGCTTGATGATGTTCACTTCCTGTCTCGAGAACAGGATGTGAACGAACTGCGACACATAATGTGCAGGAATATTTTGAGCAACTGCGCCGGTTGCAGGATCAGCGGGAATCTCTACTTTTGGGACAAATGTTGGAGGGGCCTCTCTCATAGACAACTGAGAAGTAGGCAACTCCGAACGCTTACTAAGCAACAGAGCCAAATCGAGCGCTAAAGCAGCTGAAGAAGTGTCAAATGAAAAAGCCCTTTTATAAATACTCAATAATTCTGCGAGACAACAAATCTTTCTTTTTACACACTCATCCTGTAGGTACTCTACCATTACCTGTATCACTTTCCTCTGCATTTCTGGCGTATTCTGACTATACGTGTCATATACTTCTACGGGAGTTATCGACATATCTGAGATCCATCTAATTGCATCTTTTGTACAAATTTGTGTTTCCTCAGTTATCGATTTTCGACAAGGAAGAAACCATTTCTGTACGAACATAATGTCCAAACTATCACCATCTTCATCATCATACCATAACCTTTCCAGCTCCCTTCTATACTCAAGAATCCTCTCAACATGCTCTTGTACTTTCTCTGCAGTATCTCTAGAAAACGCTAAAGTATTCAGATCCCTCAACCCTTGTGGGAGATCTGTATTATTTAGCCTGTTCCACATTACACATAAATGAATTCCTAATCCTTCAATAAAAACGTTTTTCTCAGGAAGATTGTCTATATTAGAAAGTGTGGCGAAAACATTAGCTTGTTCACCCTTCTCCATGCAATGCTTAGCCCACGCAGTTAACTCACGTTTGTTCTCTGGAGAGACAGTATTATGAGTAACAACCCTCGATCCCGCTCCCTGACCTACTACAAGCGGTGTAGAACCACTTGGAAGAGGGAGTGTAGGCAAGTTTTGAACATCAGGGAACAGAAGTGCAATTACTGGTACAGCAGGCGGATGAACAACGATGAGGAGCAACGACTGGAGGAAGAGGAACAGCAGGAGCAACAATAGGAGGAACGCTAGGTGGAGCTGGAGGTATTATGGGAGGAATAACGGCAGGGAGAGGCAAAGCAGCTGGAAGAGGAAAATACAGAGGTGGCGCAGTGGCACCAGGTCTTCGTTCGTTTAAAAGTTTATCGATAAGTTCATCTGAAACATGAAAGTCGTTAGAAGGGTACATTTTCTGGATACCAAGTGAGAAAGCTCTATCCATATTCCTAGCTGACTCAGACTGTTTATTTTGGTCATACAACAACTCTTTTTCGGCGTTTATCATATGACGGCGCACATGCTTTTCTCTACTTTTAAGCCGCTGCAAAGCTTCTTTCTTCCAATTCTGTAATACGTCAAATGCTGCAGGTCTAGCCTTTTTCTTCAATAATATAGATTCTAAGTATTCAATACGAGGGATTTCAAAACTACCATTGATTGGCCACTGAAGTTCGGAAGCATGTCTAGTTTGTCTGTGCCAAATATCATTAAATACTATACTACCAATGCCGTGCTTACAATACATAGTACACGCCGGCGACCCCTCCATTTGTGCCAGTCGGCCATATTCAAAGACTGTCTGTCCTTGTGGAATAATGCCCTGAAGCAGGCAGACAATTTCCCAGGCATATCAGAATTCTGGTGTTACCTGGTCAATAATTGAACTTGCGAGTGCATTGCGCCAAAACAAATTATCAGGATACTTAAGAATCGGGTCACGACTCACCTGATCAATCCTAGGGAGGTCCGATCAGATTTAAAAAAAATTCTAACAAAGGTTACCTCATGTTTCGTGATTTCGGCAAATCTGCCCGCCTCGATATATGGACCCTCGTCAAGATGCCGACTCAGACCACGTGCTTCACCGTCCAGGGATCGGGCCGCGCAGCGCTGCTGAGGTGTCACTTCTCATCCAAGAAAGGTGCCCCCTTTTACACCGTCCGATCCCGGTCCTTTAGCCGTGTCAACCTTCAATGAGCTGGCATCAATCTTGAGGGTCCCTACTTGGGTGCCATCTGTGAAAACAAAAAGAGAATATCGAGGCTGAGTACCCCAAAAGGAAATACACCAAACGCGGGTTTTCAAAGAAACACAGATCTTTATTCAAAGTAACTGAACAGTTTTCAAAGGAACAAAGTATCAGATAGCTATCTGGCCCTCAGTACATCACAACGAATACCAGCCCGTTCGATGTGAGAAGTGAGTGGGCTGCACATCAGAATATTCGCTCTTTTATACAATTCTTAACATGATGTCCAGGCCCTCTGTACGTTAATAATTCCCAATCTAGGGTTTGTGCCGAGTTCACCTCTGACTCTCCCACCTATATGCATACGGATCACCTTCAGTTTACATGTTGAACAAATCACAATGGCAACAGTATATTCTCGGATTTAACATAAGCCTTAGTACATATTTTAATACAATGCGGTTCAACAAGTGTTCACGTTTAGTATTTACACAACATTGTGCTTAATATATGCTCGTGGATCAGTTACGTTGGCACAGGTAATCCTCGATCTACAGGTCAACGAAGGACAAGGTCTTATTACATGACCCTAACATTTGGCCTGCGGGCAGTTTAGGCATTAACTTGCACTTAGGGGTCAAGACGGCCATGTTACAAACAGAAGAACACTGTCCACCATTTTAGAACACGGGGTGACTTTGGAGTGAGAATCAAAATGGCGGATGAACCTAGAATGGCGGCTAAATTGACCTAAGGTCAGAACCTTGCAACGCGGATTTCTTCGCAGAGCGACGGGGCATAGGACAATATACACAGTAAAGGAGGCACAATATAATATCCCGTACAACAAAGCGGCCCCCTGGGGGGAGTTTATTCTTTGCATCCTCCAATCAAATAACTTCAACGTCCTTCTTGAACTATTCATGATCAATTGCCTTTCAAAACTATAAAGCATGTTGCAAACCGTAACATGCTAGCACAACATTATGTCCTTATAGAACATCAAATATATATTGTTAATATGACGTGAAACGTATGTGGATGTGTTGCAAAATAGACTAAATTGCACCTTTTCCCCTTCTCTCTCCCTTTTATCCCCTCACCCCCATCAGAGTGCAATTTTGGACCAAGGCAAGCCCGTTGTCTCAATGAACGTTCTTCTAAATCAATTGCTCATTTGTATTTAGAGATTACATGTCTCAGCTCTCTAACATGAGTGTTACCAATTAGTGGATCGCTGCTTTAATGAATTATCAGCCTTGTGGATAGTCATTACGTTTTCAAAGTTGAGAGTTGTTTTGCCAGCAGCAGTCTAATTTGTTGCAGAAACAACAATGCATTGTGTATCAAAGGTGAATTTACAGTATAATCAATCATTGGATTGATAGCCAAATGAAACATATGTTTTGCAGATGTACAAATAGTACAATTAAGAGTGCAACTGAACAGTGCATTCCCTGAGGAGGACCCGTTCCTGGGTCGAAACACGTGTCAACATATGGCACATTTATAATATAGGCACTCATTCATACAGGCATCTCTCTGTTTTTGCTTTGATTTTCTTTTTCTTATTCATTTCAATAAGAACCAATTGTTGAATTGGTACACACATTTACTTTATTTATTTTCCAAATGTGAGACTATATCACAATACACTGGGTCAGTAGGGAACCAATTGTCTACCTACAAAGTGTTATTCTCTTTTGATTCAATATCACATCTGTATACCACAATAACACTGACAAATAAATTCTGATATTGTTCAGCAACATACCTTATTCAGGAGCCAATATTTGTTGTCCAATTATTCCATAGTGGATCATACCGTGGTCCCACCTTAAACCCTTAAGCAAAGATCAACCATAGGACTTATGGGGTTCAGAGGTTGATAAAGATCTTAATGTTAAACTTAAAGTCCAGCAATCCGGTTATGATAAAACAAATGTTAGCAGATATTCTCTACCAGCTGACCCTGACATTTATTTATCTACTGATTATTATAAAGTGTTGTCCCCACGTCTAAATATCAATGGTTGATTCTTTTAAAGATAATGGGCCTCATTAGGACTCAGGCGTTAAGGGGTTAACAGCACCGTAAAAGGTGTCTGCGCCGTTAAACCCTTAACGGCTTACTACGAGGTCCCTTTGCGGGACCCGACCTTAACGGCTGGTCTAGACCAGCCGTTAAAGTAGGGGCCCGCAAAGGGACTCTCAAGGTACCGTACTTACCGCCTTCCCCATTCCCATTATGCCCTATGGGGCAAAAATGGGAATGGGGAAGGGCCATGGTGGCATGGGGAAGCACCATGGTTTTCTGCCGGAGTCCTAATGAGGGCCAATATCTCCAGAAGATTTCGAGAACCAGGATATTCTGAGAGTCTTGTTCCCAATAAGTTGGGTTGTTTGCAAGGAGGACGTTTTGAGCATCCTGTAAATAGAAATGCTTCACAATTTCTTTGCGCCTTAAAGGATGAGTGGCGTGATGAAAAGGGTGAGAATTCTGAAGCAAGTATAATATCCACACATTCCCACAGAATCAATTGTGAAGGAAAACTTAATGTAATGCTGTGTACCGGTGAAAAGAATAGTTATCCGTCCCGCAGTATCGCAAAGGGAAAACTATCTTGGCTCAGTTAGACATAGAAAGCAGGAGCATGGTGGTACACGCTAATATTCTTCCACCACATTGGAAAAGTATAGATGAAAAGACGGGTGTGTTCAAGGACAGTCAGAAGGACACCCATTAACTAGAATAGATATTACTATTCTAGGAAAAGCCTAATCAGTGTTGGTGGCAGTTATACCTAATCTTCCTACCTCAATGATCTTAGGCAGTGAGATTCTGCATTTTGATGAATGGATCTTTAAAGTAGCACAGGTAAAAGTGAAGTCAGTTAAACAATTTGACCAACAATCAAAGAAATGAAGTTCGTATTGTCCTCAAAATTCTTGAACTCAAGAAGAAGTAGTGATAGAGGATCCAGTTTGGGACTGGAAAACATGTGAATCAACTATGAATGCAGGCAAGGCTAATGGTGGGGTAGAGGAAAAGGAACCTGGACTGGCAGGTCAGGTCTTTAGGGCAAGGGTATGTGATGAATCCTACAGACTCCTCACTAAAACCTTACCTAAATGCTCCTCCAAGGTTGCCAGGGAAAGTCAGATGCTTCCTGATCCGGACCTTGGGGGTGGTTTTCTGCTGGAGGATCACCTGGGAGGAAAAAAGGCCCAGTTAGATGCGAGGACTCCATGGGGTGAGACACAGGGCCTCATTACAAACCAGGCGGTAAGTTCCCTAATTTACCACCATGGTGTAAACTATGTTTACACCATGGTGGATGGCGGATTTACTGCCCCATTCCAAGGTGAGTGGGGGGGGTAAATCCCCATTCCCCATTTACCCTTCCCCATTCCCATTTTTGCCCCATAGGGCATAATGGGAGTGGGGAAGGCGCTAATTACGGCACCGTAAATTACGGTGCCGTAATTAGCACCAATGCGGGTTAGCGTCTTGCATTTTAACGCCTGCTAAAAGCAAGCGTTAAAATGGTAATGAGGCGTTAAGTGTTAACGGCGCCGACGGTGCCGTTAAACCCTTAACGCCTGGGTTGTAATGAGGCCCACAGTATTTTTCTTCCACTAGGGAGGATATTTCACAAATGCCAAATTATGTAATGGCTTGTTGTTATAACAATCTGTCCGTTCCATAAGTTCAACTTCTTAATTTGAGTAAAACCAATCCGAAATCCCTTGGCATTGAACGAAATATAACCCCTTTTAAAACCCGAAAGACTTATAAAGTTACAAGCTCCTCTAACTCACGAAAAGACAGTGAAAGGAAGTTTGTGAATAATGACGGTTTAAACCATCAGAAACCTTCTTCCTCTTTTAAAACAAATATGACTGATCCTTATAATATTTATATAAATAATAATAATATCTTTATTGTGTTCAGCTCGTAAGAACCTTTCACAAAACAAGGTCAAAAGTACATATATAAAATACATATAATCACATATAAAAATACACAAAATTGGTAAATGACAAACAAGCACCAGCTATCACATTCAAAGTGAAGCTCAAAATCAGAGCTTAGAATCAGAAATCCCACATTCAACCTTTGAGCATCTCCTTTGATCTTAGCCACACTTGATAAAGGGCCTAATGCGCAAAGGTAGAATAAGTATTCAAACAATATGGCCAAAATTACTTATTTTCTATTGAGGCACAGTTGTGGACTAATGACCCAAGTTCCTTGATGTAAACTGGACCTAGGCCAGCACAGCTGGTAAAGATGTGCCATGGGGTTTTAAGAATGTCTTTCTTACAGCAAATCCGACAGTATCTCTCATAATTGGGGCGATTAAGTTGTGCTCCCACAATACAGCGGAGTGGTAGCTGGTTTGTATGTAACGATAACAGAAAGCGACATATAGCTGGATGTGGAGATAGCAACATATACAACTGTGGTTTCAGATACTTATAAGTTACCTCAGCTGCCAGTACATAATGCTTCAATGTATACAGGTGCTCAAAATTGGTGTTCCAGTCCCACAGATTACATTTTTTGTTACAGCCGGCGGTAAATCCTCCCAACGAGGATTCTGAGTCAATCCGTGGAGCCCAATCAATGATCTTAAATAGTTCCTAAATAGAAACCTCTTACTCCCTCCCCATCCTTGTCCCACTGTGACCTTCTCCCAACAAACAAAGTATCGGACATTTGGAAGTGGCCCCGGTTTTAATGTACAACATCCCATGCTTCTTTAGGACCCTCCCCCATCAGGAGATGATAACCAATTCCAGATGCAGCTATTCCATTTATATAGATTGCGGTAATTGAAGCATCTTCTGCCAAAAGAAAGCTTCAATTCGATTTAACCACACCCAATTGTACAAGTTCAGAGATTCAAGCCCATACAGGACCACCGGGCAAAAGCATTGATTGTATAGCGCTAAGACCCCTTTCATGGTAAACCCAGCTGTCTGAGTGGCAAATCTATAGATTAAACCCTCCAGTTGTTTGGCCTTCCTGGATTTATCTTAAATTATTAATGAATAATCTGCAGTTGAGGAAAATTCAAGGCCCAAATTAACATCTGTTTGTATATTCAATATTACCTAAGATGGTACTCATCTTCACTCTGTTATTTTTACGGCGGGTAACCAGCATCACTTTTGTTTTATTTAGGTTAATGGTCAGGTTGTTCTCCAAACTGTAGGCCTGCAACTCGTCTATCATGTTTCTCATACCTGAGAAAGTACTGTCAAAGACAACCAAATAAGCTGCATATAAGAGCGAAGATATCTTGGTATCCCCCACTTTAGACAGACAATTAGATTGTGCATGTAGCCTAATCCGGAGATCTGACAAATATAAATTAAATAGCAGGGGAGCTAGTACACATCCTTGCTTGACTCCCCTGCTAAGTTGGATTGATGTTGTAGTTGACCCTTCTTGATTCAGGCACACTTTGGCAGAGGTATTAGTATGGAATAGTGTAAGGATTTCCAGAATCCAACGTGTGGATGTGACATTTATAAACACAACATAGAGACTAGCCTCCGTCCTTGCTCTGACCCTTTGAAAAAGGACATACACCAATCTAATATTATGTGAGGTCAATGATCCCGACCGAAAGCCAGTCTGGTATGGGTACAACACGTT
The DNA here is from genome assembly GCF_040938575.1 of Ambystoma mexicanum. Classification (NCBI taxonomy): domain Eukaryota; kingdom Metazoa; phylum Chordata; class Amphibia; order Caudata; family Ambystomatidae; genus Ambystoma; species Ambystoma mexicanum. Next base: position 470,212,872 of record NC_090935.1, on the reverse strand, counting down.
CTTAGTCTCCACCCAGTTCCATAGGCCTTTTAAAACCATGGTGGTTTATGAAGAAAATGCAAGTTCAACACGGTACATCAGCTGTGCGATTAGCACCATAAAAGGGCAGAGGACGCTTTCTGATACCTGTGAAATAAAATGCTTAATAAAACAAATCCATAAATACAGGGGCACAGGTAAGTATAATCAAACAGCGGCAGAACGAAACGCAGTAAATAGGCCTTAAACGCTTGCACGGAAAAAGGGCGCTGTAGCTGTTGATTTAGTGCAGAGTCTGTGATCCCAGGCCAGCGTTGAGAGAAGTACACAGTGGTTGTTATTTTTCGAGGTCACAGATTAGAGCTCACAGGTTCCGACAACAAATAAGCAGTACATGACCATTTTATAATTCAAAATCCTTAATGAAAAACAATTTTCTAATGGAGCCGAAAAGAACCAAAGTGGTTTCAAATTGCCCCGTAGAACATTTCCATGGGAAAAGGGTTAGAGTGTCCCTGATATGCAACATTTGTATAGCAGTATATCTGTGGTTCAAGGATCTGGTGGTGTCATGGTGGAAAGTAATTCTCTTGAAAATCAGGATGAGCCAACCAGGGCAGTTGATTAAAGTTCTGCTGGACGTCTCAAATGTTTCAATGACTTAACTTTGTGCTGTAGGGATTGGGGGTGGATTGTGACGTCACGACTGTGGGAAGGTTTGTGGACCCAATGGGTGAACACAATGTATGTTTTTCTATAAGGGGTCAAAGTGCAAAGTCCAATCAGCTAGGTGTGGGGAGATTTTTTCATGTCTCACGATCACGGTCTACTAACTACAAGGTTTCACCTTTAGGGGCATTTCTTTGACAGCGCCTTTTAATGCAGTTCTGTTCCGCAATCTGTTTGAATTTGCTGTCCCAGCTGCGTATGGGGCCCTGAATAAAACTGCGTTACTTCTTGCACAGGCGTATACTCCTTTTTGACTACTTTTGTAATATTTTGGTGACTTTTACGAGGCGAGCCTTGATATATTTTTGGATGCCCCACTGAGATATCTCTGCCGTTCGACCGAAGCGTGGGAATTCCAGCCGTGCTCCTGGAGGTGTGCAAGACAGCGTCCGTTGGCCAGTAAGAGCTCGAGCAAGGAGAGATCCACAGACGCCACTTCCCAAAGATCCGACTGTTCCGGAGCTGCCTTCACTGTAACGGAAGTGCAGGCCTTTAATGGGAGACTCTGAGGTCGAGAGAAGTGAAGAATCTCCTAAAAGGATACGTGAGTGTACCCATGCACGCAAGTGCTAGGGGTGTGAGGGACTCGTTTCATGGTGTATAGGACATACTCTCATTAGTGGTGGAGGGTGATTGACCGTAGTAGTCTTAGAGGTTAGGTCTGCCATTCGATAGGGGGCAGGTAGATGGTGTCACATCTGTGCTACAGCACAGGGTTGCATTGTAAGTGGTGGACCTTGTTAGACAAGAGTTGCGCATAGTGCAGGCAATCGGTATAGTTGCGCAATTTTATTTTCTTCAGGCAGAATACTCTTTTGGGGTACATGCGTGCATGTGTTTTGTGAGTAGCAGCATTTTTTTATTTGTGTTGTAGAAAGTGGTTGTAATGTTCGTTTTATGTGGTTGTGGAAAAAACGTAAGAGCCAGAACCAAACTAACTTGTAAATAGCGCAAAGCTGCTTAGCGCGAGTAACTGATGAAGTTGAGCAAGAGCAGGAGTAACCATTTTTTCTAACGTCCTAACATAGGGCCTCATTATTAGGATGGTGAGCCTGGTGAGAAGGCCATTTCTGTACTAATACGATGTATAACAAGGCCAGCCTGTGGAGAAGACCATTGTGTGCAAGCATTGAGTGAGAGGTGTGAAAGGGCGGGGCCAGCGGAGAAGGCCAGAGCGAGTAAAGTAGGGCAATCGAGCAAAGTGTTAAGTATAAATATTGAGCGAGTGGGACTGCTTGAAGAGGGAGTGAGAGTTTAAAGGTTTAAAATAATAAGAGGAGGGAAGAGATAGGGAGAGAAGAATATAATGTAAGGCGGAGACAATGCTGTCCTATTTAATGGATGCTCCATTTAATCACATGTGCAGAAAATTGCCCCAATTCGTGATAATATATCAAAGTACAATTTCGAGTGGGTACACGACACAGTGGAAAAGTGTTATAAAGAATGGCCCGGAAAAGGAACATTCGATAAAGACGTTGTAGAAAGTTTGTACTCGTACTTGGCAGCTACACACAAAGGGGCAAAGCTTAAAAAGAGACAGGATATCCTAGGGCTTTGGAAACTGTACAAAGAAAAGGAGAAAGAGACAGAGAAAGGGAAAGAGGAGGCAGAGCAGGGAAGTAGACCACCCTGACCCTACACGATATACCCGTTATTAAAACCAGCTGCAGGTTATACCAATCCTAAATGAGTGTCTCAAGATAAGGAAGGAACACAAAAAGAAAGAGGAGGGTGATACAAGCATTATTAGCAAGGACGATAAAGGGAGGAGAAAATATTTAAAGACATAAAAAAGAGCGCACAGCAGCAACTCGACAGTGTGTTCAAGGAAGCAGAAAAAGCAATGGAAAGGAAAATAGAGGAGAAAGGAAAGGAACACCAGAAAGGAGCCAACAAACAGGGGTGGACAGCAGGACGCATAAAGTTTAAAATAGACAAATGGGGACAGGACTCGGACCATGGTGAAAATGATACGGCAGAAGAAGGGCACACCATATCGGACTGGGAGCCCAGTGGTGACAGCGATCATGGGAATAATGAAATAGACACACACAGTCTGACAGACAGGAGAAGGGAAAGGAGAAGAGATGAGAGAGAAGAGGAGGAAAGAGAAGAATCACTGGGGGACTGGGGAAATAGGCTTTGAAGCAGGAAAACCAGAATAGCAGTAGTGAAAAGACCACAACGTGGCAATAAACGCAGAGCTCACACACAAATGACCTTTTTAGAGAAAACAAGGGGTGAGGTTCATTACATACCATGGCAGACAATGGACTGGGACAATTTGGTTTAAGTTTACCTTCATTAATGGAAGAGGGCGAGCAAGTGGATTTATGTTTTTGAAAAGGAGACAGCGGAAGGCCCAATGTCCATAGGAGATATAAAAAGTTTATTGGCAGTATTGGTCAGGGAGAGAAGTGACAAGATATAGCAACAGGACGGCTACACGGGGGTAAAATTAAGCTCTAATATACACGACGGAGCACCCGTTAACTACTATCCAGCACCTGTTTGGAAGGCTCTAAGGGAGCTGTATCCAGACACGTCAGACATAGGGTCTATATTGGATCATAAAACAAAGCTTGTTGAGGATCCAGCGGAAAACATATGATCCATACAAGAAATGTGAACGCAGGAAAATAAACAGTCATGGAATGAAAAAAATACCTTTGTTTTACCACATTTTAGTGAGGGGTCTCCCCGCAGATATGCAGATCTCTTTAGAAAAGATAGTGGGAAAGGGGTGGCCTGGGATACAGGCAACAGTTGTACACTATTGCAAAAGGAAGCAGGAGAAGGATAAGGAGACAGTCGACAGGGTCGGACTGGGACAAGAAATAGGCACAGACACCCAAGAAAAAGTGGCCCACCCCTTGCCTCAAAAAAGTGGCCCACCCTCACCTCACAACCCTTGACCCCTGATGACATCACCAGAAGTGATGTTATTTGACCCCACCTGAAAGTGACATCCAGGGAAGCGATGAAACACAACCTTTCACCCATTGATAAAACAGGAAGTGGCATCAAATAGCATTGTTCCTAAGCACACTTCTAAAATATGGTTATGATTTCACTAACATGATATACATTTCACACAAGAATGAATCACCATATGTATCATTAATATCTGTGTGTATAGATCCATATTGTCACATTAATGTGAATGCAAGCAGACGTCCAAGGCCAAATGATATGTTATTGTATAGCACTTACACTTAAGCTCTTTTTTATAGAACAAATATGCACACAATATCACCTAACCTGTGTTGGTACTCATTTATCGACCTCAGAAGGACGAAAGGCTGAGATGGCCTTGTTGAGATTCGAACCTGCAGATGACCACTGAGCTATCATATCGACTATAGTAAAATGAGCAATTACTCTATAGTGGATTCCATTAAACTGGTAACTGAGATTTAACAGCAGACCAGTTAAGTTCATCTGCAGGTCTGGTGCAAAGTTGGCTGCATGCTGCAACAGCATGTGAATGATGCATGCATCATAATTTATGATGCACACATCATGCATGCAAATCAATATTCATAGCAAGGTAAAATGTGTTACCTTGTGTTGATGAATTATGCCGTTGCGGGGGCTTTTTGTTTGTTTAAAAAAAAAATCTAACTTTTTTTTCTTCTTTTTTTCAAACCGTCCCAGGTGTGGGCAGAAACCAGCCCCCAGGGACAACACATGATTTCAGCCTGGCCACGGGCCATGTGGCAGATAGGCCAATCCGACCCTGACAGTCGATAATACAACCAAGGCATATAACAAATGAGAAAAAAACTGCCAAAAATACATATGGAGGGAGCAGTACTCACGGGGCCAGTTGTCGTAACACAAGCTCAGCAAGGAGGGCTTCCAGTATCCGCGGTAAGGCAGCCGGAAGGTTACACTCCAGTGTCACCCAACCAGCAGTGGGGGACGGTACAAATGCAGCAGAAACCCACATTCATTAACATGCAGCAGCATCCAGGGGTCCTGCAGACAGGCAGAGGCAATGGGTACATGGGACAACAGCAGACTGGGAGAGGATACTATGCACGTGGTAGCGGAAAGGGATACAGGGGAATGACTCCATGTTTTGCAATACAGTGATTCACGTGCGGGAATTTCGGAGATTTTGCACGAACATGCCCACTCATTGCACAGGCAGGGCATCAACAGCAGACATACATGCAGCAGACTCCTCAACAGGTGCAGGTAATGCCGTAGCAACAATTACAGGTACAGCCCACACAAACACAAGGTATTGCTACCCGGGGACAAGTGCAGGTACAAAGAGGGGAAATGCAGGAACTCAAGGTACAGTGAGCGTACTTCAGGCACCAGTACAGATACAAATCCCAGAAGGGGTAATAATACTGGGACAGAATACCGTGCCCCAATACACATGAGTGTCAGTGGTGGGCGGTAACCCATTTACCTCATCCGTGAACACATTTTCCCGATGGGGGTGCCCACGGGGAGTGCAAGTGTGTCCTGTTCTAGCAGTAACGGAAGACCCTGAGGAGGAACCGGAGGTAGCAGTTCAGATAGGACAGAGGGGATTTTTCTTTCTTATAAATACTGGAGTAATTCGATCATGCATCAAGAAAGAGGGATTTCTATTATCTAATAAACGTTTGGACACAAAAGGCTTTTCAGGGACAATTTTGAAAGTTCCTCTGACAAAAGAGCTACCCTGGACAATTTGCATACACCATATTGTAGCACCTTTGATGTATTCAAAAGACACTACCATCAATATTCTGGGGAGGAACCTATTCAGCAAATTGAACGCCACAATGTCATTCCTCTTAGAAAGGGATGGCGTGCACCACACCGGGAATGTATCCAGCTCGGGTGGCAGTACTGAGCTATGCACACAGCACAATGAGAGGAATACCCACACACATAGAGGTGTTTGTGTACGGGGTACACATGGTTTTGGGATGGTTGCTAGGGATTGAGGGGAAGGTGGTCCGGCTGTCAATTAATTTTTGCTCAGGCCTCAGTTTCCCTCCTCAGTTAGCTCAGGCACACACACTCTGCTGTACTTGGAGGGAGTGGTGGTACGAAAAGACATGATTATACTAGTTGCCACTGTTGAAAACAAAATGGAATAGCATTCAATATTATATATTGACCCCAAACTGACATTGACAGAAGTGACACAGAGTTGTTTGCAACAAAAGATGATGGGCCTCATTACAATGTTGGAGGTAGCCTTGCCAGCAAAACAGGCAAGGCTACCTCCAAACTTGCAAGAAAGTCCGGCACCCGGGAATGGGTAATTACCAGGGTATTCCAGCCCCACCAGACCCGGTAATTGCCCTTTCGCGGGTGCCTGAATCGGATGATCCCCATTCCCATTGAGCCCAACAGGTCTCAATGGGAATGGGGATGCCTGTAGCACCGGCACTGTCCATAACGGTGCCTGTGCAACAGGCGTGCTCTGCTCGCGGGTGCCTTTCATTCCGCCATGTCAGACCTGGTGGAATGAAAGGCACCCGCGAGCACAACTCAGAGTTTGCCAGTCTGGATACAACAGTACCAGTAAGCTTATCGGTACCGTTGTATCCAGACTGGAAAACTTGTAATGAGGCCCATTGAAGAAGAAGAGACAGTGTTTGAACTGAGCATACCTTGCCCAGTACACATAGTAGAAAGTGCAGTGCCCCAGATGACCGAGATAACAACAAAGAAAGCGCAATATTTGCAGGAAGATTTTTAAAAGGTGTGCCCAATAGATTGTGGACAACAGGACCCCATGATGTAGGAATACTTAAAGGGGCCGAGGCAATACACATCTAGCTAAAAGAAGGAGCACTATTGCCACAAGTGAAGCAATACCCACTATTTCAATAAGCAGATGAGGGCATATACAAGACACTGTATACCGTATGGCAGCAAGGCATAATACAGGTGAGCTCATTACCTTGCAACACAGCTATCTATCTGATTAAGAAAGCAAAGGGAGGGGCAAGGTGTTTTATACAGGATTTTCACCCTCTGAATGACATTATTATTGTCCCCAATCCTGCAACAATTTTTTGCAGCGTTCCGGCAGAGGCACACTTTTTCATATTAGTTGACTTAGAAAACGCCCTTTTCTCAATTGCACTACACCCAGAATCCAGGTATCTCACTACCTTTAGTTTTCGCGGGACCCAGTTGGAACATACTACAATGCCTTAGGGGTACTGTGAGGGGCCTAGCATCTTCAACAGAGTAATACAAATGGACTTGAGAAATGTGCAGGTTGCTAGCACAGTCATACAGTACATAGATGACTTATTGGTGTCCAGCCAAACAGAAGAGGAGTGTAGAAGGGACTCAGTGACACTACTGACTTTACTAGCAAGTAAAGGATACAAAGTGGACAGGGAGAAATTGCAATACTGTCAAAAAGAGGTGGTATACTTGGGTCAGATTGTGTTTGCAGATGGGGGAAAAATAACACCAGAAAGAGTAGAAGCCATACACAAGACCCCATGACCAAAAACAGTGAAAGATGTACAACGTTGTTTTGGCTTGTGCAACTATTGCAGAGTCTGCGTTCTTGATTACTCCACATACACCAGGCCACTGTTGCAAGCATTAAAAGAAGCACTGAAAAAAACACACATAAAATGGACAGCTGAAATGGGTGACAGCTTGCATGAGCTAAAACACGGGTTTGCACATGCACCAGTGTTAGCAACTCCCAATTACAAAGAAAGGTTTCTCAAATTCAGATGGAAATATAATGACAGCAGTATTGACACAGAATAAAGGACAGGGAGACAAGCCACCTGCTTATTACAGTGAGTCACAGGATTTCACATGCGAGCAGTCACTTGCTGCTGCTTCTTTCACTATTGAGAAATATTCCACAATAACTATGGGGTGCCCAGTTGTTTTGTATGTGGAACATGCCTTAGTTGCCATAGTGGAGAAAACAAAATCAACAATGACAACTCAGAGGTCTTCAGGGTATAATGTAATACTAGCCAACCCACCAATAGAAGTGGTGAGGTGCGGGACAGTAAACCCAGCAGAGTAAATTGCAGAGAAAATAGAGGAAGGGGATAATGTGCAGGACTGCATGGCATGCATCGACAGGAGCGAAGGTAACCCCCTGGTTAAGGAAGAAGTTATCGAATGGGGGGGACATGATTTTCATTGATGGAAGTGCCAGCACATGTCCCGACCATGGGGCAAAGGCATTCAGGTTGCACAGTGGTGGGGCACAAGGGAGGAGTTGAGAGTGTACTCACAGGCACGGCTGCCAAACCATTACTCTGCACAAGCAGCAGAGCTAGTGGCCTTGATTGAAGCACTACACATGGCAGAGGGCCAAGCAGCAAACCCAGTAGAGTTAGCATTAATAAAGTGCAAAGCCATACAGGAGGGCAAGATTTTATATCACTGGGAAATGAAAGAGCAGACAGAGTAGCAAAAGAAGCACCATATCTGCCAGAGGGGTCATGTGCTGTTCCCTGGCGAAGAAGAAAAAATACCTCTGATAGCAGTATTGAAAGTGAGCAAAGAAGAAGGTGCATTGCCAGACACTTTAATGCAACCCCAATATTGCAGATAATTGAATTGCAGGGAGAAGCATCAGATGCTGAAAAAGAGCTGTGGAAAAGGTGAGGATGTTCTCTGTCCCCAAATGACTTGGTTTGGCAACATGATAGCACAGGAAAGATTGTCATGCTGAAGAAAATGTTACAATTGGCATTGGAACAGCTTCACTATCCTACCTACGTATCGAAAGAGCATGTAGCTGCAGTGATAAGCGAAGAGTGGTTTGTGCCAGATCTTTTTAAATATGTCAATGAGTATGTAAATAACTGAATTACCTGCCAGTAGTTTCTGCCAGGTCACACATTGAGAGTTGTACAGGGAACATTGATGTGACTGGAAGGTCCCTCACGGCACTTGCATATTGATTATATTGATATGCAAGAGAGGTATACTTCTTACAAGTACCTGCTTGTAGTTGTGTGTCCATTCTCACCTTGGCTTGAGGCAGGCCGCTGTACCCACAATGATGCCTGCTTTGTGCCTCCATTTCTTGTGAGGGAGTTGTTCCCGAGGTGGGGGATTCCAGATGAAATTCATTCTGATAATGGTCAGCACTTTGCCAATGGTTTTATAAAGGAAATAACAAAACTCCTGGGGATAAAGCATAAACTCTGTACGGCTTACCATCCTCAAGCCAATGGTTTGGTAGAAAAGATGAATGAAATGCTGAAGATGTGATTTTGGCTAAGCTTACCCAAACGCTTGAGAAATGATGGGTCACTGCTTGCCTCTTGCTTTGTTTACACTGAGAAATACACCTGGAGGAGATCATCACCTGACTCTTTATGAGATTGTTACAGGGCGGAGGATGTATGCGCCTACTCTGCTGTCACATGGGGTGGAATTTCATACCTATCTCAAAGAATTTACCGAGCCCCTTAAATATATCTTGTTGCAGAGGAGGCCTAAAACCAATTTGGAGAATCAGGTGATCCAAATGGATCTTCCCCACAAGCAGCACCTCTTTATCCAGGTGACCACGTCCTCATGCAGGACCACATCAGAAAGTGGAAAGAGGAGCGCTTCACTGGCCCACATACCGTTGTCTATTTAACACCAACTGCTGTCAACCTTGAAGGATACCGAGGATGGGTCCACATAACGGATGTTCGCAGAGACATAAGTACTGTCTCCCAAAGCACAACATAATGGGGAGTATAGCTGATCTTTCTTTCAGTTTTCTTACAGCCATTAGAATTCATAAAAAGCCAGTGAAGTAGGGTGTTGAAGAAGTTTATAATTCAAAATGTATGGCAAAGCCATTTTCAGGTTTCTGGAGCATGATGATGGTAATATGTAATAGTGTAGTATTAATGCTTCTGTTTTATTTAATTTCTAAAGAAAAAAGTGAAACACAAACAAATGAAAAAAGAAAGATGGAAAAAAGAAATATGATGAATGGGGAGCACTTCCACCATGGCACTGAAAAGGAGCATAATTAATTAACGGGAAACATTTGGTATGATAACATGATGCATGTGGGAAGAGAGAGAGTAAATGGCACATGCTATGTCTGCTCTCTCATTCCACATGTAGTTGGAGTGTCCAGGTTTTTCCTGCCCCAAGCTTTGTACTATGGGGAGGCGGGAGGCCCAATGCACCTGTATCTCTGTAGAACTAGAAGTTTATTCCAAGGGAAAAACGTAGCTGTTCACTGGCTGGATGAAGTGGATGAAGGGGAAAATGTGTATGAGGACAATTTCGTAAAATGACCACAAATGCTTCAAAATGAGGAAACCTGGCATAAGGTGGTGGAGTATGTCACTCAGAGTCCTAAACAAGAGGAATTACAAATAAGAGACCATCAAAAATTGTAGTGCACAACTAAGAAGAGCAAAAAGTGTCCCCTGGTGTCACACAAGGCCACTGATGAGGATAGAAGGAGCAGTATGGTAAGGGGACAAAACAGGAGGGGGGAATAATGCAGTGTGCTGAAGGATTGGTAGGCTTTGAGCAAAATGTGGCAGCTAAGGTTAATAACAGCTGCTGAGCAACTTAGGGACAATATGTTCATGCTTTAACTTGGCTACATGAAAAACATCAATCAGTTGACATAAGGAGCTTAACACGATTCCCTTTGTTTTTCAGGTCAAATGGGTCTTTTGTCCTTGGGACGAATTCGGGCTCCGCCAACGTGGAGAAGAAGGCAGCACTGACCCGGGGAACAGCAGCAGTGATGGATTTTTGGTGGGCCTGCGGATCCAAAGCATATGCCCAGCATCCGCCTGACTGGAATGGAGTGCATGCCCTCATCACCTTGCACAGCTCTGCACTTTTGGTGCCACAAAATAGCACTACCATGAAGATTGCACTGCAGGGAAAAATAGTGCAACAAAATGAACAGCACAAAATAATGAGGAGGAGAAAACAAGAAAGAAATTATTCCTCAAGAAAGAGCACAGAACCTGGCCGATATCCCAGATGAGTACAGTTTATTCTACGCGGCGGCCACTTTTTTCAATTCATTGTTGCTTCCAGGAGTACAGGCTGCAGCACATTTGAAATGGTTGCAGCTAACTGGATATGAGTTATTGCAAATGGCCAACTCAACAGAAAAAGGTTTGAACGCAATTAAAGAGGAGATGAGGGCTATGCACTTGGTGGCCCTTCAAAATCGGTTTGTCCTGGACCTTCTAACAGCCATCGAAGGTGGGGTCTGCGCCAAGTTTGGGACACATTGCTGCTCGGCCATTACTGATGGTGACGTCTCAAATGGAATGCTAAATGCAGCCTTTCAAGAGATACAGACAGTCCAGGGAAAGATGACAAGCAAGGTTAATGGAGTGCAAGCAAAAGACTGTCTGATCAGCATGTTCGCATTGGGGACCCACATGGCTCTCCGGATTATTTCGAGTGACTGTCTCGATGTTGGTTCTCATTCTCATCACCTTCTGCATTTTTAAGAACATTTTAAAAGTATATTTTAATAAGCAAAAAGAGCATTTTGTGTTATCCTTGAGTGTTGGCAAACACGGTTTTGAAATGAAGAGTAGGAACAAAATAATGTGGCAAGATGAAGAGGAGGATCCTGATGGATGGGTTTTTACACAGCCTGCAGATGTTGAAAATTATAAGGAGTTCTAGATTTAACGTCTAAAGGATGGGACAGGGTGTGTGGGTGGGGGAAGATCTGAATGGTTGGGAGGAGACTGGTAAAGACATGACACGATTGGAAAATATTTTAGATACATAGGGCCTCATTACACGGAAGGCGGTAAGGGTTAACGGTCACCGGTAATGGTACCAGTGACCGTTAACCCTTACCGCCTTACTACGAGGTCCCTTAGTGGGTTGGTACTTTAACGCCTGCTTTTAGCAGGCGTTAAAAACCAACCCGCTAAGGGACCTTGGTTCTAATTGCGGTACCGTAATTAGCACCTTCCCCATTCCCATTATGCCCTATGGGGCAAAAATGGGAATGGGGAAGGGCAATGGTGGAAGGGGGAATTACCGCCCCGCCAACCTTGGAATAGGCCGGTAATTCCCCTTTCCACCAAGGCGGTGCCGGTATTTTACCGGCATGGACCAAGGTGCTATTAGCACCTTGATCACCGTGTAATGAGGCCCATAAAGGTGAAGTTACTAAAAAGGAATGAGAGGCCCAAAAAGATTTAGTTATTCATCAATTAATAAAAGGTAGGGAATAATGTAATATAAATGCAAGTTCAACGTGGCATGAAGAAACGCACTTATCAGCTGCGAGAGTAGCACAGTATTTGGGCAGGGAGCTCTTTTTGACACCTGTAAAATAAAATGCCTAATAAAACGAATCCATAAATACAAGGGCACAGGTAAGTATGATCAAACTTAGCAGTAGAACGAAATGCGGTGAATAGGCCTTAGAAGCTTGCTTTTGCAGAAAATTTGTGTTAGCATTATGTGTGCGGTAAAGGCCGCTGTAGCTGGTGATTTAGTGCTGAGTCTGCGATCCCAGGACAGCATTGAGAGAAGTACACAGTGGTTGTTATTTTTCCAGGTCACAGATTTGAGCTCACAGTTTCTGCCAACAAATAAGTAATACATCACAATTTTATAATTAAAAATCGTTTATGAAATACTATTTTCTAAAAGTGCTGAAAAGAACCATGGTGGTTTCAAATTGTCCCGTAGAATGTTTTCCCTGGGCAAAGGGTTAGGGTGTCCCCGATATACAACATTTGTATAGCAGTATGTCCATGGTTCAAGACTCTGGTGGTGTCATGATGGAAAGCAATTCTCATGAGAATCAGGATGAGGCGACCAGGGCAGTTGATTAAAGTACTGCTGGTCATCTCAAATGTTTAAATGAGTTAACTTTGTGTTGTGGGAATTGGAGGTGGATTGTGACATCACATGTGTAATTAAGGGTGGTGTGGGAAGATTTGTGGACCCAATGGGTGAACGCAATGTATGTTTTTCTACAAGGGTTCAAAGTGCCAAGTTCAATTAGCTTTGTGTGGGGGGATTTTTTCATGTCGCACGATCACAAATACATATTACTTTGCCTTGTATATAAGTTTTGACTTTAGGGCCATTTCTTTGACAGCCCCTTTTCATGCAGTTCTGTTCGCCAAGTGTTTGTATTTGCTGTCCCAGCTGCATCTGGGCCCCTGAATAAAACTGTGTTACTTCTTGCACTGGCGTAGACTCCCTTTTGACTACTTTTGTAATATTTTGGTGAGGCTTACAAGGTGACCCCCAATACAGTAGCAAACAGTTTGTCCACAGAATCAAGTAAGGAGAGGAGCCTGTAATTGCCAGGTAAATCTCCATCCCCTTTCTTGAATACGAGAATCAGAAAAGAACAGGACCAGGAAGAGGGTAGTCTACGTTCCTGACATACTCTATCAAACAACAGATGTCAAATCAAGGACCATCCATTCTGGTTTAGTTTAGTTTAGTTTAGTTTATTCATTTGTATTGCGCACCAGACCCGAGGGTATGAGGGCGCATGAGCAGCAAGGTGATTCAAAGCTTGGTTACAGGTTGCTTATACTTTACATTAGATAATTACAGTGTGACAATGAAGGAACATGTGTACAGTTTGGCAGGAGATAATGCAGTAAATATATTTAAAGAATTACAAATATTTACAAATTTAGTATTACAAATTTACAGATTTACTTAAAGCATGCAACGCGGAGAGCAGCTGTGTGGTGTTAGAGGTGTTAGTGGTTCGTGTTCTTTAACCAATGGATGTAGTTGCGTCCGAAAAGTGAGTAAGATTGGGGAGTTCTGAGCGATGGTGGTAAGGAGTTCCAGTGTTGAGGTGCTTTCACCTGGAAGCTGTTGCCACCCATTTTGGTGCATTTAAACCTGGGGACAGTGAGCAGATTAGCATTGGAGGTTCTGGTGGGTCTGATGGGGGTGTGTTTGCATATTCTGTCTGCCAGATAGCGTGGGGCAGCATTATTCAGGCATTTGTGGGTGAGCGATGCTACTTTAAGCAGGATTTTGTCTGTTGTGCTGAGCCAGTTATGGGATTTCCTGATATTGGAAATGTGTTCCCTCCTGGGAATATTGAGCGCTGCCCTAAGAGCGTTCTTTTGTAGCGTCTGAATTTTGTTGGTGATTTGCTTGGTGGCTCCTATGTAGAGGGCGTTACAATAGTCCAGTTTGGATAATACCAATGCTCTGGCTAGTGTAGTGCAGCTGTGGGTGGAGAAGAAGGGTTTGGCTACTCTTAGAAGCATACATGTGTAGGCCGTAGAGGATGCCATCGAGCTAACCTGTTTGTGGAAGGTTAGGGAGGAGTCGAGGTATATTCCTAGGGTTTTTACTTCTTTGGAAACCTTGATTAGGTTCCCGTCTATGATGAAGTTGGCATAATTGTGGTCGAGTTTGGTTAGGTTGGAAGTGGAACCAAGGATGATGAGTTCAGTTTTGTCATCATTCAGGCATAGACTGTGCAAAGCCATCCATGCCTGGATGATGAGATGCACCTTGTTCACCAAGGCCAAATCCTGGTTGTAATCTCCCGTCAACGGGATGAGGATCTGTGTATCATCGGTGTAGTTAGTGTAGGTGATACCCAGGCCATCTAGATCATGAAACAGGGGCTTCGTGAACACGTTGTACAGAGTGGGGGAGACGCACGAGCCCTGTGGGACTCCACACATAATGGAGATGGGTTCGGCGGCGGCAGATGAGGAGAAGGCTCGCATGGATCTGTTGTTGAGGAATGACTCAATCCAACTGATGGCTTCTTGTGAAAAGTGGGCAGCTAAGTCTAAATGATTACCTAGGATTTTATGGTCAACTAGGTCAAACGCTGCGGAGAGGTCTAACAAGAGTAGTAATGCAGTTTTCCCATTATCTCTAAGGACGTCTATTTGGGCTTTCAGATCTATCAGGGCGGTTTCAGTTCCATGTTGGGGTCTGAAGCCGGATTGTCTTATTCCTAGAAGGTGGTTTGTTTCAAGATACTTTTGGATTTGTTGGTATGCTGTCTTGTCTAGTATCTTGAGCAGGAATGGGACGGTGGTAATCGGTCTGTAGTTGGTTGGGATGGACGGGTCGAGGGAGGGTTTTTTGAGGAGAGGGAGGACCCAGGACTCTTTAAGGTTACTGGGGACTGTTCCTGAGGAAAAAGAGGCATTGATGAGTCTGGTGATGAATGGCGAGAGGTCTTTTGCCGCGTCTTTAATGATTTGGGGGGGGCAGAGGTCGTCTTTGCAGTTGGAGGGTTTAAGGCCAAGAATGATTTTTTCTACTTCGAGAGAAGAGACTTTGGAAAATCTGAAGCGAGCAGTGTTGGGTGTGTGGTGTGAGGGTGGAGGGCTCGAGTGGGCGTTGATGGGGTTGGTAATATTGGTGAGGGAGTCTTTCTTATTTTTAATTTTTGTTTGAAGTCCAGTGACTTTGTTGTTTAGTGCATTTTGGACACTGGTGCACCATTGTTTGTTTTTAACGCAAGTATCTGGGATTGTTACCGGGGTTTCCAATTCTTTCAGGATAGTAAATAATTCTCTAGAGCTGGAGTAGGATTGTGAGATTGTCTGATTATAGGATTCTTGTTTGGCCGCTATGGTTTCTTTTTTATAGTTGGCCGTTATTTTGTTAAGCAATAGTTTGTTATGGTCTGTCGGAGATTGTCTCCAGATTTGTTCCAGTTTACTCTTTTCCAATCTAAGGGTTTTAAGATGGCTGGAGAACCATTGGTTGAGGTGCTTTATTGGTTTGGATTTTCTTAGTTTCAATGGTGCAATGGCATCTAAAGCTATGCGCATGGTGTTGTTATAGCCTTCTACGAGGTCATAGGGATTAGAGTCTTGGAGTTGGCTAAGTGTAGGAAGAATGAGCGGGATCAGTCTTTCTACTGTAATATTTTCTTTGCTTCTCGTGGGGATGGATGGGGCTAGTGCCATGTTGGTTGTAGGGCTTGAGGCCTCCAGTGAGAAGGAGAGGAGATGGTGGTCGGTCCAGGATTAGGGAGTGTTGTTAGTGATCGATACGGCACAGTTGTAGTCTGCTATCCAATCAAGGGTTCTCCCTTTGTTATGGGTGGGGCTGGTTACTTTTTGTGTGAAGCCTAGTTCAGACAGGGGGTTACTGATGAGGGTGGCTTGATTGTCTTTGGGGTCTTTGTAGCCTAAATTGAAGTCTCCTAAGAGGAGGCGTTGTGAGGAGTTTTTTAGGTTGTCAGTAAGGATGGCATTAAGGTCTTCCTCGAAAGATCCCAGGGGTCCAGGCGGTCTGTATAGTAAGTGAATGGATATTGTTTGGGAGTTGGCAGTGGGTAGCTTGGCTGTAAGTGATTCACATGATGGGAGGTGTGTAGCGGAGTTAAGTCTGATGTTAAGGTGGGTCTTGGCAATGATGGCCAAACCACCGCCTTTAGCTTCAGTTCTGTCCGCTCGGATGATGGTGTAGTCAGTGGGGATGGCTAGCGAAAGGGCTGGGCCTGTGGCTGCATGAAGCCAGTACTCTGTTATGGCTAGGAGGTCTAGATCTTCAGCTAAAATGAGATCAGCGATGTCCGTGGCATGGGCAATCATGGAGCGTGCGTTGATGAGGGCTCCTTTTATAGGTAGGGTGTTGGCTATGGCAGGGGTGGGGGTGGTTGCTGTGATGAGCGCTCTGTTGTTAGTTGTAGTGGAGTTGACGGGTTTAGGTTCGGGTTTTTTTAGCGTAAGGTTAGCGCAGGTGCTAATGGATGTTCGGTATGTGAGTATGGATTGTGTGGAGTCCCTGGCTCTAGGCTCGTGTATTTTGGGAAGTCTGGATCGTAATCTGGTCAGCCTGTCCGAAAGGCATGGGGGAGCGAGTATGGTAAGCATGATTGTGGTGCTGGGCTCTGTGAGGGAGGGTGATGTGGTGCCTAGGCTGGCCAAGTTAAGGGGTGAGCTGGGCAGGCATGCGGAATTGGTGATGTGGAGAATGATTCTCAGTAGTATAGAGTAAAGGCCCGGGAGGAACATTGTGTGAGGTGGGTAGGGTGCAATGTGTGTCCTGTCTAGGGTCAAAATCTAGCAGTAGGCGCGTAAGTGTAGTCAGTGCAGCCTGCTTGGAGTAGCTGAGTACTACCTAATCCAAGTAGCGCATGGTTGCAGATTAGCATCTGACTCAGATACAGGTATGCAAAGTGGCCCTTAGATTAGAATAGCGCAGATGTGCAGATTAGCAGTTAGAATCAAAAATAGCAAGCGTTTGTCAATTAGCACAGCATTAGGTTTAGAATGGCACCAGTGTACAATTAACCTTGTCACATCTGAATACAGTATTGGAAAGGCCATTAGGACCGGCGGCCCAGGAAGTTTTACGTTGTCTAATAGCGACCCCAATATCTGTTGTACTACATGCAAGTGGCCACTTGCCAGCTTCAGTTTCAACCCCAATGTCTTCAATAAGGTGCAGGCTAGAACTAATATGTTGTATCCAGCTACCTTCCGAGATCGGATTGATCAATGATAGGGTTGAATTCCCCTTGGCTTTGGATAAGTGTTGCCATATAGTATGTGTGCCCTTACCTGCCAAAACCTGTACCATATGTTGCCGTTTGGCATTGGCCTCAGACTTTTACCACCTACGCAGCCAGCTTCTTACCTCTCTTTAGTCCTTGCAATTAAAGCCTTGCATTCATTCGACGGGACCAGTGATGATCTAAGTGCGCTAATCTCTCTATGCATTTGCTGTTTGGCAATATGTATCTTAATATCGAATGTACAGGGATGGAAATGGCTGAAAAGTTTCCTCGCCAACTGTGTCAGGCCTCGAACTGAGATTTAAAGATTGTCAGTTGGAACAATAGAGGCAATAATCATCTGTTCTCTTAAGAAGGTTCCCTGCCCCTACTATTAAAGCACAATGGCCCTCATTAGGACTCCGGCGGAAAACCATGGTGGAATTACCCCTCCATTCCAAGGTTGGCGGGGTGGTAATTCCCCATGCCACCATGGCTCTTCCCCATTCCCATTTTTGCCCCATAGGGCATAATGGGAATGGGGAAGAGGGTAAGTACGGTACTGCAAATTGCGGTACCGTACTTACCTCGAGAGTCCCTTTGCGGGCCCCTACTTTAACGGCTATTCTAGACCAGCCGTTAAGGTCGGGTCCTGCAAAGGGACCTCGCAGTAAGGCGTTAAGGGTTTAACGGCACCAACACCTTTTACGGCGCTGTTAACCCCTTAACGCCAGGGTCCTAATGAGGGCCAATATCTTTCTTTGCCAGGAAACCTAGTTAATTGATAGAGTACTATTGAAGGCTTTGTAATCCACCAAATTCTGGCAAGAAAGGATATCCAGGGGAGGCCTTACCATGGCCTGATAATTGGGGTTAGGCAATCTATTGATTCGGTACTCCTTCCCATTAGAACCAATAGCAGTAACATTATGTCAGTTGAAATAAAACTGCAAGGCGAGGCCGTAAATGGTAAAATGCTGTTCATCAATGTATATAACCCTCCGGGGGGTGGGGCTTGATACTCAAGACATTTTTACAAGTATCAACGAGGTGTGAGGTAGTGTGGTGTGGATTGGGCTGGAAGTGTGGATCATGACAGGATTCTCCTGGGAGAAGATTTGAATGCGTACTGCCTTGACAAATCACTTTGCCACACTTATGCTAAGATCAGCCCCCTGAATTCAGGCTATTACAGCAAAGGTGGAATGCACAGGGCTGCCTATGGGTTGACTCACTAAAGGAATGGGAACTAGTCCTGCTAAATGGACGTGTTAGTGGGGACACGCGGGTGCATGGACCTGGGGGAATGTTCTAAGCAAGGCTACTTTCGATTAATATTTTGGAAGTGAGGCCATTTTAGAGAGCATATTGGACCTAGAAATAGCCTGGTCTGAGCATAGTGACCATGCTGCATTGAGCCTGATCCTACAGTTCCCGGGGAAAATAATCTTGGTCTCATGCATAAAAGACCTAATGCTGAGTCACTCGGGAAACTGTATACAGTGGACAGGTGCCAGTATAGCCAAAGCCACGGCCACTTTAGAAGCAGTAGATCAGGATGAGTGGCAGAAATATTTTGCTCTTACTGTGGATGAGATAGAGGCTTGGATTGGTTCTCTGATCACTGGTGTGGCTTCTGTTGATCACAGGAGGATGATTGTGACAGAGAACACAAACAGGAAGCCGTTTGATATTGAAATACGCAAATTCAAAAGAAACATGTGCAGAGAGATCAGATGGCTGAGAAATAAAACACCCCCATACCATAAACTCTGTGGTGAAATCAATAGGATTAAGAACACCTATCGACGCTGGCTTTATCACTGGAAAAGTTCGGCTCTGAACGTTCAGTGGAAGCGCATGATTGGTGCCCATGGTAGTGGAAACCCAAGATCAATATGGCAAATATTGTTCGCTGCCAATGGAGATAAGGAAAAGCAGATTCTCAATCCTATTGGTGAAGCCACCTGGCTGCGTTTTGTTGATGCAAAGATGAACTCCCAGATGTTGCCCCCATCCCTCAGTTATTCTGGGGAGCGTGAAAAATGGCCACTTGACATCTCCACACAGGCTATATGGGAACCTATTAAAAATGCAAAGGCCTCTAGGGCACCAGGTCCCAATGGCTTGGCCAATGTTGTACTCAGGAATGATCCTGAGGGTTGGCTACCTTATTTGAAGGCCCTATTTGACATACCATTCTGTTCACATGGAGGCAGTCGATGCTGGTACCTGTCTTCAAGAAAGGAGACAGGGCTTTTCCAGCAAACTATAGACTGCTCTCCATGTTGGACGTGACTGGGAAGTTGTTTGCTAAATGTGCCTTGAAAGAACTTGAGTCCTGGGTCAAAACTGACAAATTATGTATGATTTTCAGACTGGCTTTCGACCTGGGTTTTCAACAACCCATAACATTCGACTTCTTGACCATCTCATACTAGAGGCGACAAAAAAGATTCACCATTTCTATATATTGCATTTGTTGAATTTTACTCAGCGTTTGACCTTGTCAAGAGGGCTAGGCTCTGGGATAAAATTAAACTTCAAGGCTGCCCTTGGTGGCTCTTAGATATTTCTCGGAAGCTTCATGAAGGGACAGGGGCAAGAATCAGGCTGGACAACAACGGCAGCCTCTCTGCATCTGTATCTATAGTTAGGGGAGTCAAGCAAGGCTGCGTGTTGGCTCCCTTTCTATTTAACTACTAGGGCTCCGACCTTCAGTCCCGATGGAGGCTTTACGCCTCGAGTTAGGTCTAATCTCAATGGGGGGGCAAGCTGAAAGAAAAAGGGTGGAGTTGTACCTGAAGGCAAAAATGATGCCCCAATGTCCTGTGCTAAAAATGTTGGGGTCAAACTGTAGAAGAAGTCATCTGTGTAGGGTAACCTCGTTTGATGATCTAGTATTAACTACTTTCCAGGCAATATGCTGGTATCCAAACTGGCTCATTCAGGGCGGATGCCAGGAGTTAAAAGCTTCCTTCAAATCTAAATTCGACTTGTACAAATGGAATAGGAACTATGACCACCATGCTACTCTAAAAATCTTAAAGAACATCTCAAATGTGGTCCACAGATATAAGTGCCCTCAACAGTATTTGGCACTAAATCCTAGTCCAGAAATATGCTGGCTCCTATTGTGACTTTGAATTAACCAACAACTGATTTTAACTGTTTTAGGTACTCAATTGAAAGTTTCTGCTGAGTACAGGTCCTGTCGAATTTGTCAATGTAAGAATATGCTGGATACTGCGAGGCAATTGTTCACTGAGTGTCCATATCTGAGTACTGTATACATGTGTGCATATATGAACTTTGTGCACATGTATAACAGTATCAAATCTACCAGATTTTGGATATATTGTCTGAACTCCCCTACAGTTGCAATACATATTGCATAACTTTGGGTTTGGAGCAACATAATTAAGATGTTGCCCACTGGAATAATAATATCATAGAATGCCTGCCTCTATAAGCAACTGAGTAAGCCAAAGTGAGTGCTTGAAATATACAATAGTTTGAACAACTGCTCAAATGTGTAACCGAAATACAGTATTACATAATATGTAATTGTGTATGACTGTACAGTTTAGGTCCCTCGTGAAAGAAACTAGTGTCTTATACGAGAACAATGGTATTTATGTTTACAATGTTAGCCCGGTATAGTGCTGCTGCTGATTTGAAATGATTTTTAGGTCTGTAAAAGGAATTTTAGCAAAAATGTTAGAATTATGTTATTATTATACATGAAATGTAATGAGTATATTTTGTATATGAATTTTACATATGTTGATATATTCTTTTGTTTGATTATATTTAATGTGATTAATTTATGAATTCAATAAACTTGTCAAAAAGTCAATTGACTAATAACAATAAAATACAATAAATAAATAATATTGAATGGACCGATATTCTCCCACATACCATACACACACATACACATACCATAAAGTTTCTAATCGGCACTGATCCAAACCTAGGGATGAAATCAAATATGATGACAGATCCTTATGATATTTCTGCAAAGGAAAACATAGGGAACACTTCAAGTCCCATAAATACATAAGTACTCAGACAAGGAAGCGAGCAGAAGAGGAACCATGCTGCAGGTGTGGTCAACAAATTAATGTAAATGACGCACTTCTGAGGGAGACTGGGAGGCTTAAAGGCCCCCTCAGGTGCAGGCATTAGAAGGGGAAGAGCAGAGTGAGCGTGAGGAGCCGTGCCGACCGCTTGTGCAGCTGAGGTCATGACTGGAGGAGAGAGAAGAAGCTGGGAACACTGTGAAGCCAAAGACAGTGGCTGGTCCTGAGTGGGCATATGCCAGCAGTCGTCCCAATTTCAGAGGTCGCGCAGCGGGAAGCATCCGAAAAGGACGCTTGCCCTTTGAAGACTTATTGTCCAGAGGCAATGCAGCAAGAAGCGAAAGCAGCGAAGGGAGTTTTCAAGAGAGAGAGGGAGAGAAAGAGAGAGAGGTCTCTGGTGGTGTCTGCCGTGCACCAGAGACTCTCAGGAGCAAAGGAAGCTCCATAAAAACGTGACAACGGCAAAGGCAGACCAGGAGAGACTGCTCACCTGGTCACGATGAACCATTGCAGCAGAAGAACTGCGAACACCCAGAGGATAGGAAGTGTGCGACTTACCCAGTGAATTCACAAGTTGAAAGTGACCCCAGAGCGCTCAGAGACTGCTTGTGTGCTCCGTGCAGGCGCTTTCACTCGCGTTTGAGTGGAAACGAGTTAGCAGTAATTTTGAATACAGACTATCAGAAAGTGGCAGAAGTGGCGGAACTCATATTTGTTAAATCACAATGACTGTAAAGCTAAGCGTGTGAGTTTATGGAGCGTTCAACAACCTGATGGGGCAACATTGCTAAAAGCTAATGTATATAACCATTACCCAAGCCAAGAGAAACCAAAAACAACCAGTCCAACAAGATTTTCTAACTTTATTTAGTGAATTGTAGTCACTTGTACTGCTTATTGCACCTACCGTCTATACTTGCATTTTAGATACAAGTTGATTGCTATTTTGCATTTTAGCATATCCAGATTCGATTTTAGTAATTGGTTCTGTTTTTAGCCTTGTTTTATTGAAATTGCATTTCATCAGATTGTGGTAGCACACTGTCACTCAGCTCAGTCGGATTGTCCGTGGCTGACTTCCTTTGCC
This sequence comes from Ambystoma mexicanum, assembly GCF_040938575.1. Taxonomy (NCBI): domain Eukaryota; kingdom Metazoa; phylum Chordata; class Amphibia; order Caudata; family Ambystomatidae; genus Ambystoma; species Ambystoma mexicanum. Next base: position 470,190,557 of record NC_090935.1, on the reverse strand, counting down.
AGTACGGTACGCTAACTGTTTGAATCTCACTCCAACCGAGCCGTGTCGCGTTGTGAACTACAAGTTCCAGGGGAAATGTAGTCCACTCGTATATTTTAATACTAGGAGGCGCGTCCAGCACATCAGGGACTAGCAAGGAGGTGCAAGTCCGCGCCTGGCATGCCGGTGCTGACCCCTGTCACTGACAGTCTCATTCTGATCTATCTAGAAGTAAGTTTGATTGTCCTTAGCTAGTGCTCACTCTGACCTACATACGCTAAAGAGGATGAAACATTGTTCGAGGCCCAGAGGGTGCGGAACTGAGTAATTGTGGAAATATAGCTATCCCCAATGGCGACCCCTGGGCCAGATACATTTGTATGTGGTCCCGCTGAGGATGTTTGTATCAGGCCCACTGAACTAAGGAATGGCTACTCTTCCCTGGAGGGGGAAAAAGGGACTGCTGTAGAGGAACCATCCCCCACTCCTGGGTACATAGGTGACGATAAGAGCAGATGTTTAGACATTTGTGAAGGTTATCTTGATTTGGCGCACATACCCAGGGACATAGTGGTTGCTCCTATGGGACTTTGTGAAAAAGTTGAAAGACAAATGAAAATGAAAAATCAGATGAAAGTACTAAAAGCAGCTCATACTACGCCCATCAAATTGTAATTGCTCAAAACAATATCATTAGATAAGCATGTAGTAAAGGTCAGCGGCTTTATACTCGATCATCAAATTGATGTTATGTGCCTCATGGAAACTTGGTTAAGGGATTCCAGTGGTCTGAACATACATTTGGCTACCCCACTAGGTTATATCTTTTTTTAGTCAGAATAGATAAGTGGGGAAGGGAAGGGGAGTAGCTGTTGTGGCTCCAGAGGGCTTGAATCTCTTCCAGGCACCTATTAGCTGCAGTAATAGCAAAATAATCTTATTGAAGATTATCCCCACCCCAAATAACTGCATGAATATTGTTCCTGTTTATCATCCACCCAAGGATACACCATCATTTGTGGATCACCTTTCTGACATCCTATTGTCTCTTAAAAAACCTAACCACACCACGCTTGTTCTGGGAGACTTTAATAGATGGTATGACAACCCAGTAGACATGGAAGCCACATGCTTGGTGCAACTATTTGAGACGAGGGTTTGAAGTACATAATAAAGAGCCCACAAACAAATTAGGAAATACTCTGGATTGGGTTGTTAGTAAAAATATTTTGCTCGGTCCCTTGGTCATTGAACCGTGCATCTGGTCAGAACACATTTTTATTTCTTTTAAATTAACTCTTCCGATATATATGGCAGAGAAAAAAATGTTTAAGAAAAAGTTACAGCCAAGACCTTGATGGAAAAAACCCTCAACCAAAAGTGGTATATTTCAGCTCTATTTAACTGGAAAAATCCTATGTTAGAGTGTTTCCTTTAGTTTATTTTAGGCAAGGAAATCCTCATCAGGGTAGGGATAGCGAGGCATTTATCCAACCTTTTGATCTGATAAAAATGGCACATTTTGAAAACTCTTTAGAAAGTTGTCTGCGTCACATTTCTGACCCCTCACATTAGGTACATCTTTTTTCTGCACAACCTGCTGCACTTATACATCCAAATCGCTACCTCTTGGTAAGTACTTCCAACTATGAGTGGACTTATTTTCTTTCAGATACTCTGGACAGTGTACTGATGACTCTTTCCTTTTTCTTTGGCAATGTATCAATAGGTTTTCCACCTTTTATTTTATTCTTGAACTTCCAGCTACCAAGTTTTCCTTATTTCAGTTTTGATTCCCATATGATGTTTTGTACTAGTTTTTCATTTTTGTGGTTTAGCTTGTGTACTTTGTTTCTTACACACACAGATGTTCATCACTATCCTTCACTTCACCTCCTCTGTCCCCTCATTTCTGTCACTGTACTTGCACGCTCCAAATTGTCTCACGGACTAGTAGAAATTGTACTGTCTGTCTTCTTCCCTGTTTCCTCTCCAACCTTCACTTACCCTCCTCCCTGCTTTCCCCTGCTGCACTTGCACGATATGAATGTCTCAAGACCTAGTAGGAAGTTATTGTTTTATTTTTTCTCCCCTGTACCTGCCACTCCCTTGTCTTGATGCACCTTGAAACACTAGTTTGCTGTATTGGCGCATTATAAATGCCCAATAAATAAAGTCTTTCCACATGGACTGGTTTGGGTCCTTTTACCTCTTTGTTCATATTTGTATATACATATTGTCATATTCATCAGTTGATTGAGGGATCACATTATTGTTTTCATGTCTATCTCTTTTCTCTTGACTAATGCAGTTTTCCCCCGATAAAGGAAGTATTTCTGAAATGCATTGGCCTACTGTTATGTAGATACTTAAGGTGGAATATTGGTGGGTGGAATTTATATGAAGGAACTGTGTTCCATGTTCCGCAGGGATGTCAATTGATGGAGTGGAACTGGAGCAACGAGGTTGTCTGGGGGTCATTGTAGAGATTACTTATGCAAATAAAGCTGAGTTGTTACAGCATCGGTGTGGAGCCTGCTTCATAATACCTACGTATACACATCAGCTTTGGAAGTTATCATGTTCAAGCTTCATAAATTCATAAAAAACAAATAATTTGAGTAAAACCTATTTTCCCTAATTGTAATAACTTATGAACTTGACAAAAGACCATTGTCTGAAGGAGTGAGCACACAGCACTGCAGATCATCCCCTACAATCTTTACTTTAGAAAGTCAACAGTTTTGACATATATCTAGTGAAAAGGTTTTCTTTCTTACTACTGTAGCTATTGAGATCACATGCCCATGTACATTCATGATTTGCCTAGCATTACAATTGCATGTCCAAGTTATCCTCATTTCATAGGTTTCCTGGGATCTGTACCTCAGACAACTGCAATTAGCACAATTTACTAGGTATTTCAATATACTTGCATCACACAATTATAATTTGGTGATTTGCAAAGAGCCTCATGTAGATGGACCACTTCAAAAAACTGTGTTAATGTGCGTTTGTTTGTTTGTTTGTTTATTAGTTTGTAGAGGGCACCAAACCCGCATGTATCTGGGCGCTTTAAGTAATGTTGAGGTGGTTACATACATGAACTACATACATGAATAAGTTACAAGCAGAATATCACAGTATAGAAGTAACATGTTAAAGGTACAGGTACAGAGTAGTAGAATAACAGCGGTTACACACATAGAGTAGTATAATCACGGGTAACAATGGTGCAAGTCGGAATAAGGTACAGTGCAGGGGTCATCACTAGTTAGCTTGTAGGTAGTGAGTGACATTGTCACAATCAGATGCCATTTGTAGCTAGCCAAGTTTTAATATTTTTCCTGAAGCTTAGGACGGTCTGGTCTGTTTGGAGGTGTAATGGGAGGGCGTTCCAATATTGGGCGGCTTGGACAGGGAAGCTATTCCCACCTGCCCTTTTCAGGTTGAATCTAGGAACTATGGACTAGTGCACCCAAGATCAGGATTTCTGTCTTATCGTCGTTCAGGCATAGGCCGTTATTATTACCCACGTATGGTACTTGATTCATAGTGCCACCAGGGTTTCAAAAATGTTTTATGGCATTATCCCAATCACAAAGCCAGCACAGTGCACATGAGCTATCCATCCAGCATTTATTTTTATTTTATTTTCATTTTTTATTTGATTGGTTTTTTATAACACGCTTAATACCTGAGTTTGATTTCTAAGGGCGGATCTGCAAATATTTGCCAGATGTTAACATTATATGCCCAGGACTCACACCATTAGGCAGCTATTGCCATCTCATGCCTAAGTACTCATGCCATTTTCTAGATATTGCCATCCTATCCTCTGGTACTCTAACCATATACCAGGTCTTCCCATTAAATGCTCATGCACTCAAACCTTTTGGCCAATATTGTTATACTTTTCAACTCCACCTCCTCAGGGGTATCCTCTCTTTCCTCACTTTTCCCGAGAAAGTCAAAGTCTCTAGAGCTCTGGTACTCTCTATGCTGGACTACTGCCTCTTGCTTAATCTACCTGCTTTTTCGATTCGTCCACTCCAGCCTGTCCAGAATAATAGGGCTGCAAGACTTATCCTTGGCCTCAAGCCCAGGTACTGTATCTCTCCAGCCCTAAAAACCCTCCACTTGCTCCAGGTTACTGCAAGGATCAAATTCAAATCCCTCTGCAACATCCATAATGCTGTCTGGGGCCGAGGACCAATATATCTAAAGCTTGCTGTCAGCAAATACTTTCCTTCCAGAGCTTTACGCTCCTCTGACACCAACTCTATGCATGTCAGGTGCTTTTCTAAGCAGCGAGCTGGTGGCAGATTTCTCTTTTCTCTCCTCGGCTGGCTCTCTCCTCTGGAACAGCCTCCCCCTTCCTCTCCATCTTGAGCTGGATCGCCTCAAATTCCAGAAGCTCCTCAAGACTTTCCTCTTCACCTCTTCTTTCCACCTCTCACTCCTGTGCTAATACCCCACAGTCACTGAGATTGATGGCCTGGGACCTTATGTGCTCTTCTGGGTCCCAGCCTTTCTGCCCAATCGCACTCAGTCTTCCGTCCCATCCCAGCACTTGCCTTCGAGGCACCCACTGGCTTGTGTTCTCACAGGCCTGCACCTATTATTGGCAGGTGATCAATCTGTACCAAGTGATCTCTGCCAGGCGCTTACTGTTGCACACAATGGACTCCTTTGCACTTCCTTCTGAGGAACTCCTAGCACATACCCCCTTCCCTGTCCCTTCTCTCTCTCCCTGCACTTGCACATTCTGAATGCTCACCAGGCATAGTAGGACCGCCCCTTTCCTGTTCATCAGTGTATTCTATTTGCCTTTGTTCCCATGTTCCCTCCCCTTTTCCCTGTGGGTGCTTTGAAACACAATTTCTTGATGTATAAGCACCTTACAAATGCACAATAAATAAATAAAATGAATAAATACTTTGGATACTCAGATCATGTGGCAACATGACCGCTTCATCTCCTAGCTGCCTACTTTTCTGGTATTCACTTAGAGCGCTTTGAAATAGTTCCAAAGCATTATGTATGTCTAATCTGACTTACTAGAGCTGGATGGGAACTTCCTTCTCATTCACCACCACCTAACGCTATTACTTTGTTTCACACCCAGCTTCCATTCTTCTGCTGGAGCTTTTGGAACGAGCTCCTAACCCTGTGTTCACCAATGGAAGAGAGCTATTGGCTCTTGCTACACTTTCAATTGAGAGCAGAATTGTTGGAAAACTAGATTACAGCAGCAGCAGCAGCAGCAGCAATAGACGCTTTTGCAGCAGCATCATCTGAGAGAGAGCCCTTAGTTTAGAAAACGAACACAAGAGATGAGATAGAAAATGAATTCCTGTTTAATATTTGTTGTATATTTTGTCTGCTTATTAATTGTTAGGTCAAGTGAATAAAACAGTATTTAAATTACAATGATTTCATTATTTTGGAGAGGGAGTGAAGTGCGGGGTAGCAGTAGAGGAGCAGCATGGTTTGCACCGTCTGGTGTTTCGCCCTCGGCGCAATATTGTCTAGAAATTTCCCTGCAGGACGTCATATAAGAAACACACTCTTTACAATTAACAAGAATCCAGTTTGTTTCTTCCACAAGCTGAACACCACCAAACAGCTTGCTGCCCTTCACTAAATGTCATTTAAGCGATCCAAAATGGCCTCACCCTCGCACAGGTCCTGCATAAAAGATGACATAAAGGCTTGAAAACATTCCGACTACGACATGCCATACTTGACTTACGAAGAATGAGACGAATTCACAAACCCTTCCGGCAACGGATGAACAGAAGGAACAAGCATGCAAACAAATATGACAGTCTATTAATAAACGAAGACTGTTACAAGAAATAATAAAAACGAGTGCACAAGGAATTTCTTCACGTTTTCAGTCAGGATTAAAAAACGCAATTCAGACTGGAACTTTCTGCCAAGAGCATTTTTGCACTCACTGGTGACTGCGTAACCTGCCCCAGAAATGTGATAGGAGGCGATGTCATGGAAGACAGTCGAGAGAATCTGACAAATTTACCTATCAACGACCGGCTATCAGTGTTATATTATTATCCCCATAGCGTCTCTTCAGACAAGAGTGTCACTCTACAGAAGCTAATATGCCAGGACCAGCATTCCTACTCAAGGAGAAAATCTAGAAGAGTCTATTGAAATCAATGACAGAATGACAACTGCCATGTTTATCACTGCTGGCCAACATTATAGATGGCAAAACCAAAAGGTGATGGGCAGAAGATAAAGGGCCTCATTATGACATTGGCGGTAGCTGTGCCTGTAAAACAGGCACGGCTGACACCGCTGTCATTTTTTTTCCAGCACCTGCGAATGGACAATTACCGGGTCATTACGGCCCTGCCGAACTCGGTAGTTGCCCATTTGCAGGCGCCGGAAAAAGATGCTCCCCATTCCCATTCGGCCCCATACGGCTGAATGGGAAGGTCGGATGCACCGACACCGTTTATAACGGTGCCAGTGCATCCGACATGCTGTGCTCGCGGGTGCCACTCTGCCTGTCAGGTCCTACCTGGTGGGCAAAAAGGCACTTGGGAGCACAACTCGTAGTTTGCCGGTCCAGGAACTACGGTACCTGCAAGCTTACCGGTACCGTAGTTCCGGGACCGGCAAACTTATAATGAGGCTGTTTGAATCAATCATAACCACAGGCATTGCTCTGGGCAACCTCCAGACCATTGTTTTTCAGCCTGCTTAGCCACTACAGGAGGAGGACCATATGCAAATCAGGCTTGATCACATTCCAAAATTGGCAGTCCAGTCTGACGGCTATGTCACATCCCTTCTGCATGAGACCACAAGCAACCCCAGACATGGGTGTAATCAGTGAGGAGCAGCTTTCGTCTCAAGGCCCAGCAAGCTTGGGACCCACATCTGGTCATACCCGTCCATTGTAGATGTCTAAAACATTTATGCACACCAGCAGAGCTCTGCAGTGAAAGACATGAAAACAAGGGAGGATCCCCATCTCCTGGGCATTTTACGGCAGTGTGCAGCAGTACCCTATCGGTCGAGCTACTGCCATCGATTCTCATGGGGTGATCTGAATGAGCCAGTGGCCCTCAAAAGGGAGTGCAGGAAAGTGGTTGATGGTCACTCCAGTAATACCAGTGAACCTTCAACCATGGATGGCAACAGGACCTTTGAACCATGTTGGTGTGATCAGGAAAGGTCCCCAAGATCAAGAGGGATTTATGTTGCGAGCGCCATATTTGTGACTGGGGGTGCAGTAAACTGTGCGCGATGTTGCAATTTCATATATATCCAGTGTAGTTAATTGTGGATGGGATATGTTACTCTAGTGTTATTTTTTGTTTAAAGTTAATACATATTAGATTTGCACGCGCGCCGAAAGATACTGAAACTGCCAAATTAAATATGAATGTGATTCACACATGTGGGTGCTCGGAAGTACATAGAAACTGAGAGAAGGGGGATTTTTAATGCACATACGAACACCCATGGTAAAGGAGAAATAATATGTAATGCACACTGAGGAACATACAAAGGGAGTTTACATAAATCTTCATGTTGGGGGCTTTTTATGAATTTCTTCAGACTTTTCAGCACGCAGATTATGTGACGTGAATGGGGAATTCTGGTTTTGCAGGATTGGGGGTTGATGAAGAAATAATGAGTAACCCAGCAGAGGGTCAGCCGTCAAACAGGACACAAGTTTATGGCTTAATAGTTCAGTAAGGAACAGATATAATCTACCCGGATGAATTGAAGTCCTGCAGAGGAACCCGGTCATTTGCTTAGGCCTGCAAATAATTATGGGGTGAAGTGGGGCCCGGGGACATGGTGTCTGATGCTCAATTGTTTTCTCAGTGTGGAACGAGAGGCCATATGTGTGAAGTGGTAGCCGTATAAATTTGAATGTTTCAATTGAGCCAGAAAACCTGGGGCGCATGAGATAGCCATCACTAGTTCAAAGAGAACCTGTTTGCTTGGCTTTGCCTCATGTTGCTCAAAGTATCCATGCAGAACATGTGCAATTACAATTAAGGTTAAATGGCTCAGGCCAGTTGTTATTAGTAATCAATGATGTTTGTAGGTGTATGTTTTATTATGTAATGATGTCAAAGCCTACCACCGTCAAGTCTCAAGAAAGGGCATGCTCTGAATATAATCTGAAGATGGTAGTTAAGATAACGGCTACCAATGAGAATGTAGGAATTGGAAAGAGATGGGATTTCTTTGAACAGGTTTGTCCAATCACTTGTGGGGTGTGGATTGTAATAAAATATGTTGGAGTGTTTTTAACTGATGCAAAATTGTATATAATGTTTCTACGTATGTGGTTCATTGAGACTTGGGTTAGTTTGACACCACAGCGTCATCCAACTCCTCCCCGAATGATTTTGCAATAAACTTGCATTACGTAGAAAACATGCACTCATTCCTCAGGTGGTGGGCCTGATTGGGCTAAGGCGATTAAGGGGCCCGCCCCTACATAATTGGCCACCACAAAGGGACCCCAAGCTTTCAGAGATGTTGGAGGTCTCCTGTCCGCACAACTCAGCTGCGGCACCTCACTGAAGGGACCAATCTTCCATGCATGGTGAAAAAGAGAGGTTTGCGGGTGCCATGTTGGTTAAAGGCCCATCTGTTCCCCTGAGGCATCGTACAGTGGCCCAGCTGTGCAGGACGACTTGACGGAGCCCCAGATTGCTTTGGGTTCAGTTGAGTGCAACTTTGGGGGTAAAGCAAGAGGGGGAAAAGGGTTACAAAAGGGTTGTTTCTTTGATTTGAGGGGTTTGGTGAGGATAGACTAGGAGTATGGGTGTAAAGTTAGTTGAGGGTATGAGGATTGAAAGGGTGAGTGCTATGAAGGAGTGAGTGAACAGTTTTATGTTGTAAGTCCCTTGTATATATTTTTACGTAGTTTGTTATATTAGAGGTGTTAGGTTGTATCCCACTCAGTACGGCTGTTGTGAGGTTTGGCCTGATACCCTTTAGTATGCTTGTCTGGTGGTTGGCGGGAGCCCTCACCTAGAGGTGAGGTGGCACCTTGTGGCAAGTCCACCCGTAGACCTTCCTGAAGTATACCCCTGGCATCTTTCATACTGTATTGACTGTGCGGGTGGAGGGCTCGCCTCTATTTTCTTGGTTAGTAGTGAAGGGGAAATTTCATGTAATCAGGAAAAGATGGTTTTGTAGTGGAGAAGACCATACTAGTGATGAAGAGAGCGAGAATAGTGGTGTTTTTGTGAAAAGCATTGTGCTCCTTCTATGCTCGAGTGAAGGTGATATCTCGGAAATATTGGCCGGCGAGTGTTGTTTGATAAAATGCTGTCTTTTGTGTAAAAGTGAGAAGTACAATTAAAGCAAGTAGCTGAGCAAAATGATTACGGTGAAAGCAAATACAGTGAGTGTTTGCCGGGAACGACTAAGAAACTGGGAAGGTGGTAAAAAGGGGGGTTCATTGAGTAAGAACATTTTTTGTGCCATAGGTTCGTCTTCGGTGCTACTTTTTATGAAATCAGTTTGGGTAAATTGGGTTGGAGTATGGAGACATTGTTGAATGATTTGTGTCAGATACTTTCTGGCTATAAGGCAAACATTCTGAAGTACCATAGGGAATGGCTGCTGGAAACTAAGGGTAAAATGATCAATTCTTGGCCTATTGAGGGAACCTATGATACGGGTATTATGGAGAACCTGCATACTTTTTTAACTATGAGGCACAAGGGTTCAAAATTAGACAAGCGGTTAAATAACTTAGAGCTCTGGAGGATGTATGAAAAAGACGGGAAGGCCCATAGTGTCAAAATCTCAGAGGAGGGGCCAGAAAAGGAGGGTGCAGGAATTCCTTCTGCACCACCCCCATATGGGTGCTATCATTTACCGCCGACAGAGGGGTATGCAGACCCTGAGATTGAACCTCCATTTTCCTCAGTGGCCACTCCAGTGGTTGCGAGACAGACAGAGGTGAGTCCTCCATCAACTGCAATGCCTATGAAGTGGGATATCGAGGAAAGTGGAGGGGTAACTCCTTAAATGATCAGGGCTACAGAAGGTCAGAGAATGGAGAGTGGATAGGGAATAACTACCCCGACTGCTAGGTTAGCAGATAGATAAAGGGTATAAGAACGAGAGAGAGTGAGGCCGGTGGCTAGAAGAGCTGATAATGGATCAAGAATGAGGGAGAAGGAGGAGGTTAGGCCTTTTCCTGCTAGGATAGAGGACAGGTGGTGAAGGGTGGTAGAGACACGGGAGTGGGAAAAAAGTAAAGAAGGGCTGAGGCTGGCGGAGGAAGTGGTAGTGCTGCTACGGTGCCAAGGAGATGAAGAGCAGGAAGAAGGGAGCAGACAGTTAAGGGATGTAGAAGAAGGAAGGTGGGGCATGGGTACGTTCTTGTTAGTTTGGATAAATCAGTTATCAAAGCAGTCGAGGGGGATATGGAGAAAAGGGATACTGCCATAGGAACATGGTGTGAGCAGAGAGGACGGGAGATGGCACCCTATGGTAGTGCTCAGTATGCTTCCGTGCCTGTTGAAACATCAGGCAAGGTGGCAACAACAGTAGAAGATGAAGAGGAATGGGATCGGATGTTGAGCAGGGAGAGCAGGGTGTAGCAGCCCTACCTCCCACTCAAGTAGTAGTGAGAGAGAGTACACCATGGGGTCATAGGACACAACAGGTTACTCACATGGCCATAGCAAGCAGCAAGGGAGAGATGCGGAAAGCCCCTGTGAAAGTGGATGTAAATCAATTTACGCTAATTTAATTTTATTTATTAGGTATTTATAATGCGCCTATGCACAAGGTGTTTCAAGGTGCAACAAGACAAGAGGGGGGAACAGGGATGAAGAACCACATAAAACGGTCCTAGTAGGCCTTGCGACATTTGGATAGTGCAAGTTCAATAACAAGCAGTGCAGGGGAGAGTAGAAGGGGGAAGTGCAGGTCTGGGCAGAAGGGCCCGTGGGTTAAATGAGTGCCATGGGAGGCCAGGTGGACAGAGCAAGAGGAATGCAGAAAGTGCAGGGGAAAGAAGTTCCAGATGCTAAGGGCGATGGACAGGGCTGGAAGGGCTGAAGGGGTGCAGGTCCAGCCAGGCTAGTGCAGGGGGAAAGAGCCTTGAAGGGAGTGCAGGGAGGTGGAGGGGGCAGGGGAGACCAAGTGCAGGGGTAAACTGGTTGAGGAGGGCCTGGTGCCCTGTAAGAATCTGAGGAAACGGGCAGCGAGTCAAAAGAGGCAGAGGGGGACATTAGCAGAGGAGGGGGAGAAGGAAGGAGGAAGAGAAAAGGAGGGACTTGAGAAGCTTCCGGAACTTAAGGAGATGCGGCTCGAGTCTGAGAGGGGCAGGGAGGCCATTCAAGAGGTAGGTACCTGCAGATGAGAAAGATCTACCCCCCAGTCTGCTGATCTGCAGATATTTGGAGCAAGAAGACGGAAGGGCTCTAGCAGGGAGGTATTTAGTGAGAGAGAGTTGTATGTAGTGGGGTCCCAGGCCCCAGAAAGGCTTGTGGATGAGGCAGAGGGTCTTGAAATTGATAGTTGCAGCAACCAGGCACCAGTGGAGAGATGGTAGGGCTGGAGAGAGGCAGTTCCTGGGCTTGAGTTAGTTGAAGGGGTGAAGGGAGGAGTTAGGCAGATTGAAGAAGAGGACCAGAACTCTAGAGACATTGGGCCTCATTACACGGTAGGCGGTGAGCCATGGCGCTATTAGCGCCATGACTCATGCCGGTAAAATACCGGCACCGCCTTGGCGGAAAGGGGATTTACCGCCCCATTCCAAGGTTGGAGGGGCGGTAAATCCCCCTTCCGCCATTGCCCTTCCCCATTCCCATTTCTGCCCCATAGGGCTCTATGGGAATGGGGAAGGCGCTAATTACGGCACCGCAATTTTGCGGTGCCGTAATTAGCTCCGAGGTCCCTTAGCGGGTTGGTTTTTAACGCCTGCAAAAAGCAGGCGTTAAAGCACCAACCCGCTAAGGGACCTCGTAGTAAGGCGGTAGGGATTTACCGGTACCGGTATTTTACCGGTAAATCCCTACCGCCATCCGTGTAATGAGGCCCATTGAGTTTCTGGGGGAAGGTGAAGAAAGGGAGAATGCCTCTGAGGAGGAGCAGCTAAAAGTGGGCCTTCTCTGCAAGGTCTGTGATGTATGGAGAGAAGGAGAGAGAGGAGTTGAAGATGACAGCAAGGTTTTTTTCCTCACAGGAGGGTGAGAGGACGGGGACCATAGAGGGCAGCCAGAGTGTATGAGGGATAGTAGGGAGTTGGGGTCCCAATGAGGAGGATCTCAGTCTTACTGGCATTAAGGCAGAGATTGTCAGCAGTGCACCATGCCTGAATAGCAGACAGGCAGTCAGGAATGAGAGAGGAAGAGGAGGATGCAGAGGAAGGAAGCTTGAAGGAGAGCTGTGTGCCATCTGCATAACACTGGAAGTTAGGAGAGAAGGCGGAGATGAAAAGGGCTAGAGGGGAAAGGTAGACCTTGAAAAGCCATGGCAAGAGGATAGAGCCCTGGGGAACACCACAAGTTGACATTGAGATGGAGGAGAGAAAAATGCCCAGTTGGACTTTGGAAGGTTGGTCAGAGAGGAAGGAGGTCAACCAGTCCAGAGCCAGGTCCATGATGCCAAGGGTATCGCAGAGCCGTTTCATAAGGGTTGCATGATTGAGCATATCAAAGGCAGAGGAAAGGTCAAGAAGGATGAGAACGGAAAGAGAGTTGGAATCAGGCTTAGAGAGCAAGTATTAACGGGTGTTCAGGAGTTCAGTTTCTTTGAAGCCAGACCAGTGGTCGTGGAGATAACCAACTGATTCAGTGTGGTGGATAAGCTTGGGGATGGCCAGCTTCTCCAATAGTTTCTCCCGGTCGGGGGTAATGGAGATAGGGCGGTAGTTAGCTGAACAGGAGGGGTCAGTAGAAGCCTTTTGAGGAGAGGGTGCACAAGGGAGTGCTTGAGGGGTCATGTGAAGGATCCAGTGGCAAAGGAGGTATTGCAGAAATCAGCCAAGGCTGGATCAAGGGGGACAATGTTGTCTTTGATAGTTCTGGATGAGCAGGAAGGAACCTGTTTGAATGAGCCTTTCATAGAGTGGACTTGTCTAGAGACCTCATCAGGTGCTATGGCAGAGAAAAAAGAGATTAGGAGGGAAGGGGAGAGGGTGAGGGAGAAGGGAGTGGTGTAGGGGAGAGTGAGAAGAGGGTGTCCTGAGTTTCAGTAATGAAGTGAGAGGCCAGTGCAGTACAGAGGGCCAGGGATGACAGAGGAGAGATGGAGACTGCAGTAGGATTGGCTAGTTTCTTGCAGATTTTGAAAAGTTCAGCCGTGTTGTTTGTGCCCCCAGAGATGCAGGCTGGAATATAGGCTCTGTTGCTCCAGAAGGGTCCAGGATAGGCATATTATGTCCCGTGGTCAAACATGGTCTGGAATAACTTGATGAAGATACCCCCTTTGCTCACTGCAGGGAAGTGGATTTGTGCATTCGATAAACATACTGCCGGTGTCATATAGGGGACATGAAGAGCTTATTCATGGACCTAATGGGGGAGAGGTCAGGTGAGGTTTGGAGAAGATCAGTGTATCCGGGAGTTTAGTTGGATACAAATTCCCTGGAAGGAGTAGCTTTTAATAATTGCAGGGCTCCGGTATGGGCGGCCATGCGGATTATGTATCTTGATACACCTGATATAAATTTGATTCTTGCCAAAAGGATAAATTTGGATGATGATCCTAATGCACACATCCAAATAATTCAGGGGCTGCGGAGGACAGAGATGAGAGAAGCACGGGACAAGAATGTGGCAATTTCTTATCACATGCTAAAGAATGGACTTCCCAAGGAAGTTCAATACGATCTGGGTAAAGTGGTAGGGATGAAGGGCAAGAGCTGGGCAGAAGTTCAAGCACATATTGTGCATTTTTCTAAAAGAGACAAGAAAATGAAAAGGAGGATATAGATCAGGCACAAAAAGCATAGGCTAAGCTTGTGTAGAAGAAATTGGCGAAGATTTGTTTGGAGGGGCATTAAATACAAACTCTATGGAGGGACAGCAGGGACAATTGGGACAACATGGACAGGGTAAATCGGGTATGACAAAGGGGTGCATGGATGGGTATGCTCCCGTTACAAGATAGATGAGGGGGCTTCCGAGGGGTAGGGGAGGATTTACATGAGGATGTGGGTCATTTGGCAGGTTCAGAGGAATGGGTCCCCAGTTCAATGGGCCAATGGGAAACAACTATAGAGCATTTTATGGGATTCATTGTTGGTCGTGCGGGAGGTTGGCACACGAGTCACAGGATTGTCGCGACAGGTCACAGTATTTTAACATGGAAGCTCAGCAGATGCAATCCCTGACCCTGCTATATGCCCAAGGCTCTGTGCAATCGCAGCAGGCACGGGTTGAACAGAACCGGGCAACTGGGGCTGCACAGACCTATGGAAACCCACTGACCATGCCAGCACAAGCAGTGGTACAGACATGGGAGATAAATCCTTTACCCCAAGGTATGGTTACTCATTATACTGGAGCTAGTGTTTTTGGAGGGAGGCCTTTTTTGCTCCCCGGTGCTAATATGTACCAGGAATAAGACAGCTGACAGGGGTCTCTGATATGTCCAGTCCTGTCCGTTACCACCGATCTAGAAGAGCAACCCCGGATAGGTGTGCAGGTAGGTGACTGAACGTTGTCATTCATGGTTGACACAGGGGCTACAAAATCCTGTATTAAGGAAGGTGAGTTCCCCTTGTCATGCAAAAATATGGACACACAGGGGTTCCCTGGGGCTATCCTGTCAGTTCCTTATACTGAAGATCTCCATATTAGGCTAGATACTCAAAATATATCTGCCTTTTTGTTGTACTGTACAGACACCCCAGTGAATCTTTTGAGAAGGGACATCCTGACTTCAGATGACAAGCTTCAGATGACGATTGCTTTCATGGAGGAAGGTATAGTATGTTCAACCCCAGGTTTGTATCCGGTAACAGAAGCAGCACAATTGCATGCATATTGTAGCGACAGTGCAATAAGGGGGGTACTGTCATGATTCCTGCCCCTCATGTCCCCAGCCCTCCAAGATGTCAGGCTGGAGCCCGGCCGTGATCCCCTAAATGGCCCTCAAGGGCCTCTCCATCTCCCCAAAGACCCACTTGGAGTCAGACTTGGTGCTTGTGACACCAGACTCTCTCACTCCCATAGGATAACATTGGGGATTGGACTTGTAGTGCATTGATGGGGACAAGATGGATGCCCCCACATATTTCGTTTCCCAGAACTGCATGTGCGGTCTAGTCTTTTGGGTGTGGTTCAGCCCAGAGACACCTGGGATACCCAGAGACTATTTAAGCCACACCCAGGCTGAGAAACATGCTTTGCGTTTTCTGCACCTGCAGCTTGACACTCACCATGTTCGGATCGGTCTCCAGTAGGCCTGCATCTTTCTTCTGCGCTCAGCTCCTGCAAGAACAAGAACACCGCTAGGAACAGCCTTACCTTGCAGCGCTTCTGCCCATCATTCATCGCTCCTTCTGTTCTGCGGACATCTTCGGCGGTGTCATTCCCAACCCGGCACGCCGCTTCCTAAGGAAAAGAGAAAAGAACAGAAAAAAGGCATTAGTAAGCATTCTGCAAATCTTCGCTTATTTTTAAATACTGTACAAGCTTCAAACGTTTACCTGAATCCCAGCCGCTCTGGGGGAACTCTGTCTCCTGAACTTCTCATCCATCTGCAAGAGGGAAAAGACACGCCATGTTAGCGTGGAAACAACTAGAGGCGCCGCATACCGCGCTTACCCAACGCATTTGTTCTTCGTAACCGGCATCCACGCTGAAAACGTTGCGGCACCTAAAAGACACAGAAAAAGAACTCAGTTCAATGCAAATACGAAAGGGGTGCATCGCGTATCACGCTCTCACTCACCTTCGGCGCTACTCATCTCAGCAGCATGCCGCCATCCCCAGACGTCAGCCATCATCTAAGGAAGGAAAGGAACGAAGTTAGAGAACTGTTCAAAAGACTCATTATACTTACCTGTCGGACTCTTGCCAGTGAAGTAACTGGGCAGCAACAAGCCCGCATCAATCAACGTGCCCCTGCGCTGAAAGCAGGACGGAGAGCACACTATCCAAGAAAACAAGGTGAGCTGTGGATCAAAGGGAAGCGTTGGACCCCGGGGAAGAAGGGGTTCAAGCACACAGAGACAATAGGGAGTTAAACTCTACCAATCCTGTGTTTCAGGCCCAGTCTCCAGTCGAATAGCCTCCAGGGAAGGGTTTGAGGTCGTAAGAGGTCAGAACAGGCTGAGAGACGTCCCCGTGGATACCAGGTGAGCATTACAGAACGCAAAGCCTCACATCAAAATCCACCTGGGCATCATGGAAACATCAGAAACCGACCAGTTAGCCCACATGTTGGGGCAGCTACGTTCCGAAGTACATGCAGCCAGGCAGGAGACCAACACCCTCAGGAGAGAGCTGATAGTAGCCAAAGAACGCACTGATGATTTAAGCCAGCAACTTCTCCAGTCACAAGCAGGGCATGCATCATTGCCAGGAAGCGTGCCCTCGATGCCAGTGCCATCAGCCAATCCCGTTCAGATGACCCTTCCTGGGGCAGTTCCCTTGGCCCCGCCCGAACGATTTACAGGGGATCCCAAGAGGTTTGCAACGTTCATGAACCAGTGCCGCCTGCACTTCCTTTGTAGGCCAGGGGCCTTTCCGATGACCAATCACAGGTCGCTTTTGTGCTATCCTACCTGAGTGGTAGCGCCGCGGACTGGTTTGTACCCTTTGTGGCCCAAGACGATCCTTTGCTGCATGACTTCAGAGGCTTTCAGCAAGAGATGGAAAAGCTGTTCGCCCATCGTACTAATGGGCAGGCATTAGACAACAAACTTCTGTCCCTACGCAAAGGGAATCAAGACCTAATAGCCACGTTCAATAGACTCGTAGTTGAAGCAGAATGGCCAGTGGAGAAGAGAACCACGTTATTTCATCAGGGGTTGCGGGGGGAGCTCAAGGATGTTCTTGCACATGTAGTGAACCCCCCAAAAGACTGCTCAGAATTAATTGACCTTGTTGTTCAACTGGATCATAGGTTGCAGGACCGAAGAGAAGATCGAACCACACCGGACCCTCGCCCTATGTATGTGCGTTCAAAGTACAATATTGCCCGAACAACGGAAGGTTCAGGAGAACCAATGCAAATCGGTGGGGTCAGATCCCCCTTGACTAAAGTGAAAAGGGATAAAAGGAGACAGCGGCAGTTATGTCTGTACTGTGGAAGGTCAGGTCATTTCCTTAAAGAGTGCCCTGTGAAGCCACCGAGAAGGACGGTACGGGCCACGGACAAGGAAGATACCATCAAGGAATCGGAAAACTCCCCAGCCCGGCAAGTGTAGGGTCCACTTGTTGAGCAAAGAAAGTGAACTACAGACCTCCCATTTTCTGTGGTCTTGATCAATCACCAACAACCATCTTGGATGCACGCAGTAAGAGCGTACATAGACAGTGGAGCCATTGAGAATTACATCAAACAGGATCTTGCGGCAAAGATGGGGCTTCCGTTACGCCCTAAATCAACCACCAACACTGTTACCACTGTCGACGGCACGGAAATAGCTTCTGGTCCAGTCTCCCAATGCACTGCAGCTTTAACCCTTCTGTGCCAGGAAGGATGGATACCAAGAATCTATCGCTTTCGACCTCATTAAGGCACCACAGTTCCGGTTCATTTTGGGAATTCCATGGTTGGTAGCTCACAATCCTCGAATCGATTGGCGAGCAAAAGAATTGGCCTTTCCCGAGACTTGCGCCCACACATGTTATCGCCAAGAGAAACAACCAATAGACACAAGAACCTCCGCGCTTGCGACTGTGGCAATCGGCACCCTACCAAGTGAATACCAGGACTTTCAAGATGTCTTTCAGAAAGAACGGGCTAATACCCTGCCACCGCATAGACCATACGATTGCCAAATCGACCTGATACCCGACGCACAAATCCCTTGTGGGCGAATTTACACACTCATGGAACCAGAAAACCAGCACCTGAAGGCCTATCTTGACCAATGCCTGGCCAACAGGTTCATCCGTCCCTCGAAGTCTCCAGCAGCCAGTCCTCTATTCTTCGTACCGAAAAAGGAGGGGGACTTGAGAACGTGTATCGACTATCGCGCACTGAACCAGATTACCGTAAAAAATTGCTACCCCCTGCCACTGATCCCTGAATTGCTTGATCAAGTCAAAGATGCCCAAATCTACACAAAACTAGACCTGAGGGGGGCATATCACCTTGTTCGCATAAAACAGGGGGACGAATGGAAAACCGCTTTTCGCACCAAATACGGCTTGTACGAATATCAAGTAATGCCCTTTGGCCTTTGCAATGCACCTGCTACATTTCAATACTTCATGAACGATGTCCTACGGGAATTGATTGATGTCTGTGCTCTAGTGTACATCGATGATATCCTAGTATATTCCGCATCAAAGCAGGACCACGTTAAACATGTTCGATCCATATTGGAGAAACTCTGTCAACACCAGCTCTACGCGAAGCTCGAAAAGTGCTTATTCCACGGCTCCGAGGTGGAATTCCTGGGCTTTATTCTCAGCCCGAATGGAATACAAATGGATGTACACAAGGTAGATGCTATCCTGAACTGGCCATCCCCAAATTAAATGAAGGGGGTTCAAAGTATGCTGGGTTTTGCAAACTTCTACCGGCGGTTCATCCCAGGATTTTCGCAAATTGTGCATCCCATCACGTCATTACTAAGGAAAAGCAACAAAAAGTTCCAGTGGACATCAGAAAGCCGAGGAGGCTTTCCAGGAACTCAAAGCAAGATTCACATCTGCCCCAATCTTACGCCACCCTTGCCCTGATCTCCCATTCCTGGTGGAAACGGACGCCTCAAGCATGGCTATGGGAGCCATTCTCTAAGAAAAGGACCCCGAAATGGGCCAGTTATACCCTGTTACCTTCTGGTCGCGTAAATTCACACCCCCTGAACTCAATTACACTATCACAGACAAAGAACTCCTGGCCATTAAGTCAGCCTTTAAGGCATGGCAGCACTACCTCTTGGGCGCCAGACACACAATCACCGTAATAACTGACCAGCAGAACCTCCAGTACCTAAAAACGGCAAAGGCCCAATCCTCATGACAACTACGTTGGGCTCTTTTTTTTGCTGAATATGACTACGTGATTACATTTCGACCAGGGGTGAAAAACAGGAAGGCCAATGCCCTTTCCTGTATGGGGGTGGAAGAGCAAGGGTATCAGACCCCTGACCCAATAGCAATCATCCCGAGTGTCAAGCTCCTAGGAATCACAGCAACCATAACTCAGAAAGAATTACATGAATCCAATCCAAGACCTGATGAGTCCGGAGCAATTACAAGCGTGGAGTGTACAAGGAGAACATTACATGACAAAAGATCAGTTGCCCTACTTCAGGACTCGTTTATTCTTACCAAACCAAGAACTACGAGAACAAGTCTGTCTGGTTATCATGATTCCTTGATCGAGAGCCACCCCAGAATCGCTAAAACCCTAGTCAAGGTAAAACAAAATTATTGGTGGCCCACGTGGCGTAAAGACATTATCCAATTCATCCTATCTTGTGGAGTGTGTGCTCAAAACAAGTCATCCAAGCAGAAACGGCCTGGGCTATTACGACCATTGGAAATCCCACCAGCACCCTGGCACACGTTGTCCCTCGATTTTATTACTGACTTAACACCCAGTCAAGGGTTTAACACTATTCTTGTGGTCCTGGACCTATTTTCAAAAATGGCACATTTCATTCCTCTTAAGGGCTCCCAAATTCTTCCACTCTGGCAAAGGTATTTCTTGAAGGCATCGTACGGCTCCATGGGTTTCCTTCAGTTTTGGTCTCAGACCGAGGTACTCAATTCGTATCTAACTTCTGGAGAAAATGCTGCTCTATGGCCCAGATCGACATCCGGCTATCCACCAGTCACCATCCCCAAACGGATGGTCAAACTGAGAGGACAAATCAGACGCTCGAGCAGTATCTGCGTTGCATGTTACACCAAGCTGAAGGAAGCTGGTTCGACCTATTATGGATAGCTGAATATGCTTATAATAATTCCCTACACACCAGCACTGGGCAGACACCCTTTTATACCATGTATGGCAGGCACCCACGTACTTCTGAGTTGGACGTTCCTACAACCCTGGAAATGCCAGCAGTCAAAACCTCGCACACGACCATTTCTCAAACCTTTAAAAGGGCAGCTGAACACCTACTTCAAGCTAAGAATCGCCAAAAGAAGTTTGCTGATCAACACTGAGCAAAGGCCCCCAACTACCAAGTAGGAGACAAAGTCTGGCTGGCGTCTAAGCACGTGGCCATTAAAGGAGCACAAACTTTCCGCCCAAGATACCCGGGTCCATTCACCGTCACCTCTGTGATAAATCCTGTGGCGGTCAGACTAGCTTTGCCGTCAAACATGCAGATTCATCCTGTGTTCCACGTGTCTCTCCTTAAACCTGTTCAACCTGGGACCCGGGTAGCAACACCACCGCAGCCAGTAGTAGTCACCGGGGAGCCAGAATTCGAAGTCAAAGACATCCTAGATTCGAAGGACGTCAGATCCAAATTATACTACTTAGTAGACTGGAAGGAGTATGGTCCACAAGACAGGACATGAGAGCCTTGTAAGTACATCCATGCACCTTGCTTGCTTAGATGATTTCATCAAATCCCATCCAACCAAACCAGGACCAGACAGAAGAGCCACCTTGAGAGGGGCCTTGGGGGGAGTGCTGTCATGATTCCTGCCCCTCATGTCCCCAGCCCTCCAAGATGTCAGGCTGGCGCCAGGCCACGATCACCTACATGGCCCTCAAGGGCCTCTCCATCCCTCCAAAGACCCATTTGGAGTCAGACTTGGCGGCTGTGACACCAGACTCACTCACTCCCATAGGATAACATTGGGGATTGGACTTGTAGTGCATTGATGGGGACAGGATGGATGTCCCCACATATTTTGGTTCCCAGAACTGCATGTGCGGTCTAGTCTTTTGGGTGTGGTTCAGCCCAGAGACACCTGGTATACCCAGAGACTATTTAAGCCACACCCAGGCTGAGAAACATGCTTTGCATTTTCTGCACCTACAGCGTGACACTCACCGTGTTCGGTTCGGTCTCCAGTAGGCCTGCATCTTTCTTCTGTGCTCAGCTCCTGCAAGAACAAGAACACCATTAGGAACAGCCTTACCTTGCAGCGCTTCTGCCCATCATTCATTGCTCCTTCTGTTCTGTGGACATCTTTGGCGGTGTCATTCCCATCCCGGCACGCCGCTTCCTAAGAAAAAGGGAAAAGAACAGAAAAAAGGCATTAGTAAGCATTCTGCAAATCTTCGCTTATTTTTAAATACTGTACGAGCTTCAAACGCTTACCTGAATCCCGGTCGCTTTGGGGAAACTCTGTCTCCGGAACTTCTCATCCATCTGCAAGAGGGAAAAGACACTCCAGGTTAGCGTGGAAACATCTAGGGGCGCCGCATACCGCACTTACCCACATCATTTGTTCTTCATAACCGGCATCCACGCTGAAAACGTCTCGGCACCTAAAAGACACAGAAAAAGAACTCAGTTCAATGCAAATACAAAAGGGATGCATCGCGCATCACGCTCTCACTCACCTTCAGCGCTACTCATCTCAGCAGCACACCGCCATCCCCGGACGCCGGCCATCATCTAAGGAAGGAAAGGAATGAAGTTAGAGAACTGTTCAAAAGACTCATTATACTTACCTGTCGGACTCTTGCCAGTGAAGTAACTAGGCAGCAATGAGCCTGCATCAATCAACGCGCCCTGCGCTGAAAGCAGGACGGAGAGCACACTATCCAAGAAAAGGTGAGCTGTGGATCAAAGGGAAGGGTTGGACCCCGGGAAAGAAGAGGTTCAAGCACACAGAGACAATAGGGATTTAAACTCTACTAATCCTGTGTTTCAGGCCCAGTCTCCAGTCGAATAGCCTCCTGGGAAGGGTTTGAGGTTGTAAGAGGTCAGAAAAGGCTGAGTGACATCCTCGTGGATACCAGGTGAGCGTTACAGGTACCTGTACATTCAACTTTGATTCTTTTTGGGGAAATGGTTTTGTTGAGTTGGGTTCCTGGGATCAGAAATCAGATATAACACCAGACACTATTATTACAATTCTCCTAGAGACAGTAGTGAGCAAGTAGAACAGGGTGGTTCTCTCAGGCACAGATGAGGAAGGCAGAGAATGGCCCACAGTTCTGTGCATCGATCCAACCTTATCGCTAAGGGACGTTTCCGATGAGCAATTGTTTGAGGACGCTGAAGACACAAGAGAGATGTTTTTTCGGGATTGTGATGGCTTGCCAGATAGCGATAGAACAAAGCGAAGTACCACAGACCATGCTAATCGTTAAAAATACATCGCCATATTGGAAGGAGAATTTGGAAAAGGTGCCAGACCATTTATGGAACAGCAATCCTCATGATGTCGCGCTGCTAACAAGTGTCAGAGCAGTGGGAATAAAATTGAAAACTGGTGCGATATTACCACAGGTTAAGTAGTACCCCATGTCTAGAGAGGTGGATGAAGGGATTTATGTGACTATTATGGCGTCATTGAAGCAAGGCATAATACAACCTGCTGTGTCCCCATGCAACACGGCCATCTACCTTGTGATGAAAGCAAGGGGTCCAGTTGGATGATGGTCCAGGATTGGTAACCCTTCAATTATATTGTTGAGGCAGAATTTCTGGTGTTACCGAATCCTGCCACCATTCTCTTTAGCATCCTTACTGAGTCAACCCACTACACAGTGAATGATTTAAAAAATGCATTTTTCTCGGTCCGCTGATGCCACGATTCTCAGTACCTCACACCAATGATGTATCGTGGTCAGAGATTCGAGCACACAATGTTGCCCCAGGGGAACTGTGACTCTCGACGCATGCCCATTTCCTATATGAGATATTAGCAGAAACACAGCCAGATCTGGTCTTTGTGACAGAGACCTGGCTGACAGCATCCTCTACCCTAATGATATTTTCGCATGCCTTAACTGTCCACTACAATGGTTCGGATTTCCACCCATCCGGGGGGCAGTGGGTTGCAGTGATATTCAGGTCTGCTCTCCACATTTCCATGATTCCTTTAGTTCACGAGTTGTAAATGGAAGCATTGCAAGTATGCCTAATGGTATAGGCTTCCTTTTCTTGGCTTTTCTATAAATCGCCCACCAGGATCTTATGTGTCTTTTCTTAATCCCTTCTTAGAGCTAGTTGTGGCCCTTTAGGTAAAATATAGGACACTGGTGGTGTTAGGAGATTTTAACATGAGGCTAAGGGGGTAATTCATAGAATTTGGCGCACAAGTGGCGCACGTGGCTGGCACACAGTGTGCGCGTGCGAATCTCTGCGGCAGCCGCATGCGCTAAAATCCATTTCCGCGCACAGCGTATTCATGGATTTTAGCTACCAAAACCAGCCGTGGCGCACAGTGGCGCAGCGACCCTGCAGCAGCGCTAGTTACGGCCCCAAGAATGCCCCTCGCGCAGGGAAAAGCCATCAAAATCCCCAATCCAACGCAAAGGGCTGCGCTAACCCTGTACCAGCACGGGAAGCATGGTACGTGTATTACTGGGGTTCGCGGGAAGTTTCACACGCGATTTCAGCAGGGTATGTGTATTTCGTGGGTGCGCGGGAAGTTTCACACACGATAGGCCCTGTGCGAGTGGGGTACGTGTATTTCGTGGGTGCGCGGGAAGTTTCACACGTGATTTCAGCAGGGTACGTGTATTTCAGGGGTGCGCGGGAAGTTTTACACGCCATTTCAGCAGGTTACGTGTATTTCAGGGGTGCACGGGAAGTTTTACGCGCGATTTCAGCAGGGTACGTGTATTTCGGTGGTGCGCGGGAAGTTTCACACGCGATAGGCCCTGTGCGAGTGGGGTATGTGTATTTCAGGGGTGCGCAGGTAGTTTTACACGCGATTGGCCTGGGTACGTGTATTTCAGGGGTGCGCGGGAAGTTTTACACCTCATTTCAGCAGGGTACGTGTATTTCAGGGGTGCGCGGGGAGTTCTACACGTGAATTCGCAGTGTGGGTCCTCCCAGGTGTCCCCTCTACCCCCTCCACGGCCCCTGCAGGCAGCACACAGCACAGGGGACTACCCTGCACCCCTGGTCATGTCCCCCAGCACCCCCACCCCCCAGCAGTGAGGGGCACCTGCCAGCAGGCCCCCACCCATGTCCCCCTGCACCCCCATCCCCCAGCATTGACAGGCACCTGCCAGCAGGCCCCGACAGATGTCCCCCAGCACTCCCACCCCCAGCAGTGAGGGGCACCTGCCAGCAGGCCCCCACTCATTTCCCCCTGAACCCCCACCCCCCCAGCATTGACAGGCACCTGCCAGCAGGCCCCGACACATGTCCCCCAGCACCCCCAACCCCCAGCAGTGAGGGGCACCTGCCAGCAGGCCCCGACACATGTCCCCCTGCAACCCCACCACCCCAGCATTGACAGGCACCTGCCAGCAGGCCCCGACACATGTCCCCCAGCCAACACGTCATCACAATCTAGTTCCCTGGCTCTTATGGCCACCCAAATCCCACCCCAGTCCAAACACCCAACCAAGCTTTACATCCACTCCAAATTGAAATGCCCATTACATGATAGATCATAAATAAGCAGTATGCGCATGAGTACAAGTATGTCAGACACACACAATGGCAACACATGACTGAGAAAACCCACATTGTGACATGCATGAAACCAATGAGAGAAGACCACACATTGAAGTAAGAAACAAAAATGTATTAAAGTCAAAATGAAGGGAATGAAATCAAAACACGCAATAATGCCAATAATAATCAAAATGCAGCATGTCCCAAAATATGATAAATAAATAAAATGAGAATCCAAATTAATCCAAATGAAAATGCGTCCAAAGTCACCGTCCAACAAAGCAAATCCAAAGCGAAAGAAAAGCGTAATATCCATTGCTCCATGGTGAAGAAAAAGAAAAGATGAAGGAGAAAAATCCACTGTAAAACTATGTACAAATAGCAAATCCAGGGTCCATGAACCCAACGACATAAATTAAACCTACAATGAAACCTACCTAATTACTAACTATATACAAAAATGTGGGGCATAGTCCATGCACCCCAAATGAAAGAAAAAAGAAATGAAACTTAACACTAATGAACTATATACAATGGCGGCGGGCAAGTCCAACGGCTCACTTGGGCCAGGGCATCATCGAACTCCTGTTCAATGTCTTGGAGGCGGGCCTGTTCTCTGGCCCCGAGGTCTTGCACGGATAACCCCATGTCCACCTCCAACTCCCTGCAAATTCCCTCGAGGCACTCAGCCCGCCTCAGTGCCCTGCGCATGGAGTTCTCTGCCCTGACCATTGTGAGCCATGCCTCCTCAGCCCGCCGCCGCTCCGCACCTATCTGCTGGCCCAACTGCTGCCACACGGAAGAAACTCCCATTCCAGGGTCCTCCTGCCCTCCGGCCGATGCCTGCCCCTCTGATGTAGATGGCCCTGAGCAATGATGCCTCCCACGTTGAGCCTGCCGCTGCCTCCGACGCAACTGCCTCTGCCAGCACGACGGCATCCAGGCTGATGGAATCCACCGGCGCCGTCGTGCACGTGCCCTGCCCAATGATGCCGGCACATCCTCCATCTGCTGGGGTGCAGTTGCTGTGGTGTCCACCCCTGCTGGACCTCCGACTCCCGACTGTGGCAGGGATGGGATCCCCACCAAGCTGGCTATGTTGGTCAGGGCAGGTCCACAGGGGGCCCTGGTGGCATCTGGGCTGGAAGACGGCATGGAGAACGACTGGCGCATAGTCTCCACAGAGGAGGAGAGGGCCGCCAGAGTGGCCGACACATGTACAAAGCCCCTGACCATGGACACTCCCAATTGGGCCACGTTGGCACGCTGCTCTTCGTGATGACGTGCGTGCTCCCCCCGGGACCTTCTCCATACGCCCAGGGGTCCGCTCGTCCGCAGGTAGAGGAGTGTCAGATGACATGGACATCCCCTCTACCTGCGGACGGGCCTGGGATGGGGCATCCCTGCTGGTGCATGGTGGTGCAGTCACAGTGTCAGGGACAGTGACATGCACAGGCCCCTCCACGGCGACCTGTGCTGCCTCCTGCCCTTGCCCCTGGACTGCACCACTTGCACCAGTGGTACCACCCCCACCAGGCCCCATGTGCGGCTCAGTAGCGGCCTCCTCCTCCTCTGTGGAAACCACCAACCTGGATGGCTTCACACCGTCTTCCGCCATTTCAAGCCCCTGTGGGTGCTCACCCACCCCTTCCACTGCAGCCGTAGTGGCAGACGCAGCACCTGTCCCCTCAATCCCGGACGATGATAAATTCTGGGAGGGTGATTGGGCCTTGCGTCGCCGGCCGGTGGGGGCATCTCCGCCGCTTTGCTCCACAGTGCCGTCTCCGCCCTCTTCATCACTTGTCGCTGTGTAGAGGGAGACATAGAACACAAGCATCAGGGTACTGTACAATGGTCCCCTAGACAGGAAGCAATAGCAGATGAGTGGCACTGTCAAACATCACTTCCATCATGTCCCTCCACAACACATGGGTCAGTGCAGGCAAAACACATGCAATAACAGGCATGGCGCATGCAATGAACATTAGCATACATGTCCAAGGGACTCTTGAAACATACAATGCAGTTTTGAAACTCACATGCATCATGGGTCATGCCTCACACTTCACCGTAGTTTCATCCATCTGGCCTTGTACACCCCAGACACAGTGGATACAAGGATGAGTAGGCTGCATCAGTGAATCTGAACATTGTCACAGACATGTGTCATGCATCCATGGCATTTACAAGTCACAGACACGCAAGTCAGACACACAGACATGGACACCATACATGTTCATGACCGCAGCACCCATCTCTCACACCCCATCCATGTCCAATAACAGAGACAGACATGCATTAATGTGTGTATTCCGCATGCTGCTCCGCATGTTGCATTGTAACACATGCACCTACCATGTGGTTCACACATTACTGGTCTCACATGCATGACCATGATGTCCCTGCACACACACATACATACATGGCCTATGTCAGACATACAGGCAAGTATTAGACAACCAGCACCCTGCAACATGCCCTGTCTCACACAGCAATGCTTGGCCACTTACCGCTCAACTCCAGACGGATCTGCCTCTGAAGGATCTGGGCGTGGAGTGCTGGGGCTACGTGTTCCAGGACCCTCATCTGGATGGTATTCATGCTGCCCCGGCCCCCCTCCACGAGGCGCCGGGCCTTTACGAGGGTCCTGGACCTCAAGTCCTCCCAGCGCTTCTTGACTTGTTTGATGTTGCGGATTGCCAGCCCCTCCGCATTGATGGAAACCACAAAGTCGTCCCAGATCCTATCCCCTCCTTCCTTGTTGGTGCGTGATGTTCCGAAGAGGGAATCATAATGCTCCAGGACATGCTCCACCAGGACACCAACTTCCTTCTGACTGAAGCTGGTGGGCCTCTGCCCCTCTGGCTGGGGGTCACCAGTGGTCTCAGATGGTGTTTGTCCCGACATGGCGACCCCTGAGGCAGGCGTGGGTGGGCAACTGGGTCCTGGGGCTGGGCTGTGGAGCGATGGTATCCCAGTCGGGAGTGTTCTGTTCCAGCAGGGATGAACACAGCAACTGAACCCCTGCAGATGGCTGATGTGCAGGCACCAAATAGCAGGGCACGTGGGCAGCAGGCAGTCAGGCAGCAGCAGATGGCAGGTGGGAGCGTGCTCGGGGCTCTGGAGGGCAGGAAAATGGCCTTCAGGGCAGTAGCATGGTCTTCCGTGTGTTTTCGCGTGGCCAGCTTGATACAGAGTGATTTGGCACGTGAAAAAATTGCACGTCAGTGTGTAATTCGAGGAAAGGCCCTTAGCGCGTAAGCGCGTCAGCACACGTACGCGATTTCATTGGACCAAAGGCCCTTAGCGCATAAGCGCGTCTGTGATGTATCGCGCACGGGCGTTGCCCTTTCGCATGTGAAACTTCCCGCGCACCCCTGAAATACATGTACCCAGGCCAATTGCGTGTAAAACTTCCCGTGCACCCCGGAAATACACGTACCCTGCTGAAATCGCATGTAAAACTTCCAGCGCACCCCGGAAATACACGTACCCTGCTGAAATTGTGTGTAAAACTTCCTGCGCACCCCTCAAATAC
This sequence comes from Ambystoma mexicanum, assembly GCF_040938575.1. Taxonomy (NCBI): domain Eukaryota; kingdom Metazoa; phylum Chordata; class Amphibia; order Caudata; family Ambystomatidae; genus Ambystoma; species Ambystoma mexicanum. Next base: position 470,162,331 of record NC_090935.1, on the reverse strand, counting down.
ACGTACCCTGCTGAAATCGCGTGTAAAACTTCCAGAGCACCCTGAAATACACGTACCCAGGCCAATCATGTGTAAAACTTCCCACGCACCCCCGAAATACACGTACCCCACTCGCACAGGGCCTATCGTATGTGAAACTTCACGCGAACCCAGGTATACACGTACCCCACTCAGTATATGTGTGCTTTTTATTTGTGCACACTTTTGTGATGCGCAGGGACGCTACCGCCTGCCTTTGTGTGGCGGACGTGTTTAGGCCTGTGCGTGTCTTTGGCCGTGCGCGGGTTTGCCCTATTCGATTCCATGAATACGTGTGGTTCGCTTGCGTGTGGGCGTTCCGTGTACTTCCCAGCAGTACTTCCCCCATTACGCCTTCTTTTTCACACGTTATTCCCCATTCCACATGTTACGCCCCCTGTTCCGCCTACTTTTGTTGTGTGCGCTGCGCTATGTGTGCTTTCGCTGTGCGCTTAGCGCACGCTGTTTGGAGACGTGTGTGCCAGCGTGCGCCATGCACGGATTTGGAGCACAACCAGTGGGAAAGTAGCGCAGCGCCTTCCTTGAATCGCACCCGTGCGCATGCGCTTGCTTTCTCACGCTTGCGCCTCCTTGCGCTGGGATTTTCGGCGCACGTTTGTTCTATGAATCGGCCCCTAAATCTTCCCATGCCCCCGGGACTATCACAATTCTGTGACGCTATGCTGGATTTAGGACTGTCTCAATTTGTCTGTGACCCGACACATGCCCTCAGCGGCATCTTGGATCTTATTTTCTCATCATTGACTAGTATTTCCTATGTACAGGGGAAACAGATACTGTGGTCTGACCACAGACTTATTTCTTTTAATATTCTGGGGTCTGGAGGGCGGGCTAAAGCACCCTTGGCTACATCTTGGAGACAGAATTGGTACACAGTTGATCATCAGCTGCTATCATCTGAGATTGTGGCTTGTTGCAGGGCTGCAGTGACTATTGACTTCTCTAGGCATCCAATTCGATGTTGCTAATCATGTAGCCCCGCTTAAATTAGTTCAGGCCTGGAAACGCCTGTCCGAGCCATGGTTCACTGACTCACTTAAAGCTTTTCGCTTGCAAGTCAGACAGGCAGAGTGCAAATGCACTGTGCGTGTGGATCTGCGGAAAAGGCCTCCTTTTGGCATCTTGCTAAAATATATCATCAGGACGTGGTGATAGCTAAACAAACTTATTTCACTGGTAAAGTTGAGTGAGCTCATAGTCAATCCAAATAACCTTTTTCTGTGGTTAACTCTTTTTCTTCTGTCACCCTTTTCTCCCCTACGGTGCCAGCATCTCAAGCACTCTGTGACTCTCTCTCAGATTCTTTTCTGTACTAAGGTAGTGTACATTCGTAACAACCTTCCAGGCTGTAAGCAGTACATAGCTATGAGTTTGACCTGCGAAACGGCCGCTACCGACAGTACGGGATGGAACAAGCTTCCTGAATTCTCAGCCAATGAAGTTTTGCAGGCAGTGGGGCGCCTTAAGTCTGCAGCCCCATCTGACCCCATCCCATTGGCCATTCTTAAAACAATCATGCCTGCTATAATCCCTTGGGTCATGGAGGCAGTGAATTCTACCTGTCGAGTGGGCCCGATCCTTGCTGAGTTGAAGCAGGCTATTGTGATTCCGCTTTAAAAGAAACCCTCCCTGGATGCGTCAGTGTTGGCTAACTTTTGCCCTATTTCTTTTCTTCCATGTTCATGAAATCGCTAGTCTCTGATAGCGCCCCTATTCTCTTCTTTTCTGGAATCTTCATTCATTTTTTACTCCTTTCAGTCGGGTTTTGACCAGGACGGGGTACTGAGAGTGTCCTGGTATCAGTGGTCGATGACCTCACCATGCTAGTGGATCAGGGCGGAGTGGGTGCCCTGATTCTGTTAGATTTGTCTGCGGCATTCAACACAGTCAGCCACTCTGTCCTGTTACCTCGTCTGCAGACAGTGGGCCTCTCTGGGCCCGTTCTGGCCTGGTTTGTATCTTTCCTCACTAACAGGAGTCAGTCACTCTCTCTACCTCCTTTCCTATCTTCCTCTCGCACTCTATTTTGTGGTGTTCCACAGGGTTCGGCCTTGTCCCCCATGCTTTTCAACATCTATATTCAGCCGCTGATTCACCTCATTCGTTCTTATGGCTTTCACTTTTATTCCTACGCCGACGACACTCAAATCCTGGTCCGACTTGATCGGGACCAAGTGACTGCAGCCCATGAGCTGCAGGAGTGTTTGTCAGCAGTGGGGAACTGGATGAGTGCCAACTGGCTGAAGCTGAATGGGGACAAGACCAAAATCCTGGTGGTGGGCTCTCCTTGCGCTATGGCTGTGTGGTCTGCTTCCTTTTGGCCCCCCACCTTGGGTAATCTCCCTGGCACAGTGAAGGTGGTTAGGAATGTAGGGATCCTTCTGTCATCTGACCTATCAATGTCACCTCAAGTTAGAGTTGTGTGCAAGACTGGACACTTTCTCATCAGAGTGTTGTGCAGAGTTCTTCCTTTCCTACCCAAATGTCAGCGACCTCTGCTAGTAGCTTCATTAATTACTAGTCGGATTGACTACTGTAATACACTCTATTTTGCACAAACCTTGGGGTTGATACACCATTTACAACTGCTGCAAAATCTAGCAGCTAGTTGGTGCACATATAAGTCCTGTGTTTCAGTCTCTTCACTGGCTCCCGGTGGCCCAGAGTATCATGTTTAAATCTTTGTGCCTGGTGCACTGTGCCTTTTTTTAGGCAGGGCCCGGAATACCTTCAGGAAAAAATCCCCCCTATATCCCGGGACGGTTACTTCGTTCAGGTAATGCCAATCTAGTGGTAATTCTGACGGTCCGCTTGGCCAGTGTGGGTGGATGACCTTTCTCTCTCTTATGCAGCCAGTAAACTGTGGAATGGGCTATCATCGGCCCTTAGAGGCAGTGTGAACCATCTACAGTTTAGGCGGGCGCTGAAAATGTTCCTGTTTTAGGGTCACTGTAGCGGGCAGTAGACTTACTTTTCCTCGAACCAAGATGCTCTCGAGCGAAAGAGTGTGCTATAAATTCAGATAACATAACATCTTTAACAGGGTGCTTCAAATGGATTTGGGGATTTTACATGTATCCAGTACCGTAATTCAGTACCTGGACAATGTATTTGTTTGTAGCATGTCAGAGGAGTAGTGTCAAAAAGGCTCCTCGCTCTGCTTGCGGAGAAGGGGCTCAAAGTGGACAAAGAAAAATTGCAGTACTGCCAGACAGAGGTAGTATATTTGGGCCAAGTAATATCACCCGCAGGAAGGAAGTCAATGGCAGAGAGAGCCACCACAGTTCAACATACACCTCAGTCAGTCACAGTGAAACAAATGCAGCAGTTTTTGTGGCTCTGTAACTATGTAAATCGTGGATCTTTGAGAACTCTAGTTACGTGAGGCCCTTATTGCAGGGGCTTAAGGAAGCGCAGAAGGCGTAAGGTCTGATACAGTGGTCTGAAGAAAAAGCAACTTGCTTTCGGGAACTGAAGGCAGTGATCAGTAAAGCTCCGGTCTTGGCACCCCCGAATTACAAGAAACCATTCTATTTGTTCACTCATTCGAATGGGCAGATGATGACAGTGGTCCTGGCCCAGCAGACATCGCTAGGCCATAAACCTTTAGTGTACTGTAGCAGACTCTTGTACCTAGTAATGCAGGGGCAGTTCCCCTGTGAGCAAGCTTTAGTTGCAGCGGCTTTTGCAACTCAAAATTCTTTAACCATTACTATGGTTGCATGGAAACGTTGTATGTAAAGCATGTGGTGTTTGAGATCTTACAGGAATCCAAATCGACTTTGATGACCCAAACAGTTATGGGGTATGAGGTAATTTTATCCAATGCATCAATACTTCCTTTGTGGTATCACCTAGTTAATCCTGGACATTTGTAGCCCAGCCAGTGCATCCTGATGATATTGTTCATGATTGTACCACTTATGAGGGGGAGGAGGAAGAGAGGATGAATGTCGAAAAGGATGCCTTGCAGGGAGGTGAGGTACTTTTTGTTGATGGGTCTTCAACCAGCTATCAGGACACTGGTTAGAGGCGTACGGTGCAGCCATTGTGGACTTTGTGGATGGGGAATACTGGGACAGATTGAAGAGGCAGTTGACTTTACGTTACTCTGTGCATTACTCTGCGCAAGCGACGTAACTGGGGCACTTATAGAGGTGCTAAAGATGAGTAAGGGGAAGGCAGTCACTATTTATTCTGACTCTGCATATTTCATCTCCACTGTGCATTTGGGGTTATCAAGGTGGCAGAGAAGAGGGTTTAGGAGATCTGATGGGACCCTTGACCAGCATGCTCCACTGCTATCCAGACTAAATTAAACATTGCAGACAAGGCGGCAAAGGAAGCAGCGTACCCCATACACTGCAGTCCTGGTTCTTCAGATTATAGGGTTACAAGGAAAAACCCCTAGAGAATAATAGGAGAAAAGAGAGGATGTGTCGTCTTGTCCATGGATTTGCTATGGATAGTTGAAGTTGAAAGTATTAATGCCCGTAGAGCTGATACTTTTGGCTCTAGAGCAACTAGAGCCTGCTGGGCCCAGAGACCCAAGCTACTCCTCACTGACTAGGCCCAACAAGTCTGAAACATGTTTGGGGATGCTTGTGGTCTCGTGCAGAAGGGATGTGACCAAGCAGTTCGGGCTGGACTGCCCCTTTTGGGGTGGGAGCAAGCCTGATTTGCACATGGTCTTTCCCCTTTTGTAATGGCTTTGCAGGCAAAGAACGATGGTCTGTAGAGTTACCCAGAGAATTGCCAGAGGTTAGGACTAATTCCAAACCTTCCAGCCATCACCTCTTTGGTTTTGCATAAATCCCCCGAGTGGAATGGGTATGCCCAGAAATGCCTGCTAGGCCTACAGACCCAAGCTATTCCTCACTGATGAGGCCCAACAATGCCTAAAATTGTTTGTAATATTGTGCAGAAGGGATGTGGCCAAGACGTTTGTGCTGGACTGCCTCTTTTCGGGTGCGAAGAACAATGGTCTGCAGGGTTGCCCAGAGCATTGCCAGAGATGAGGAGTCATTTCAAACCTTCCAGCTATCACCTCTTTTGTTTTGCGTAAGCTATTAATCGCTTTTCAGTGGACATTTTGAATTTAAGCTCCCTGCTGGCTGCCTGTCCCGTAATAATCTGCATCTATTAACATCTTCACTGCATTCCTTTGTCCTATTATAATGCAAGCACTCAATGAGTGCCTCAGACTCAGGGCTTCAAGCGGACCATGGTCAGGACCAAGCCCTTGCCGTCTCTGAAAAGTGGAGTTCATTCAGGGCTCTGCCATGGCTCCCTGATGTCCCAATACACCATTCAGGACCATAATATGGCCCACAGCATGCTGTCATGGGAGTTGTGTTCGAGCAAGCTAAGGTCTCACTGCAGCCACAAATTCCTCTCACTGTCCAGTGCAAGGGATCAAGAGAGGACGCTGCAGCCCGATTGCAGCCACAGCCCTGATAAATGGGCATGTGGCGCGGTGTGCCCCATTTTGTCACTGACACCAAGACATGGAGAAGGCAAGATATGTTAGCTGAGCCTTGCTCTTTTGTTTGAACCATCGACTGGCCCAGCGCCATACACAGGTTTCCAGATGGGCATGTTCCCTGCACACCTGGTTTTTAAAGAAATCCCGTGCGCATAAAGAAAACCAGAGTATGGGCTGGGATGGTGCATTCATTACTTTGAACAGCGGGGTGGCCCTGGGCATTGCCACGTCTATATCAAGTAATTTTCGTATTTTATCCAAATTATTTAGCATATGCTTAGTGATTCCTGGGCCTAGCCCCTCACAAAAACAATCCGTAGGACTGCGCTGGAGTGGCTTTTTTTTAATGCCTGTCCTAGCAGCATCCAGGTTTTCACACGTTATCTTTTGCTGTGAGTCTTGAAAGTACATTTACAAAACCCACCGGCCATGTCTCTACCGCTGCAAATTGTGTTATTTGAAATCCCTTATTCAAGATGGGGGAAATGGTGCTACAATCGGTTTTGTTTTTTCTTAAACAATTTTAGTATTTTGTGGCTAAGTACTTTGTTTTAATTTGATTTGGTACTTTTCAAGTTATCCTTCTAAAACAAAGCATTCCTCAGAGCCAAACCCGGGAGTGAGGAGAGGAAAGGAGAGTTAATGTGCGCCATATTAATTTACCATGTCCAGGCATGTGGGAAGAGGGGTTGGTGGCCTGGAGACAGGAGGGGTTATTTTCCTTCGTTCTGGCCCTTTGCTGATTTTTAGGGCTCAGGTCGAGGGTGCATATGGGTGAACGGCACCCAACCACATTTTCAGAGGGCAGTAACCGTTACTGGATAAAAAAAAACAGTGTTGCTGTCGGTTTTTCTGTTATGCTGATCCGGTGATTTCACTTTTTTTTTGTCTCAGCTCCTGGCTTGAGTGGGAAGGGGAGGACAGCTTTCACATGCATGGATGTAGCCTCTGTCATGCTTCTGGTTCACATCATGTTTGCTACATGTACGTGTTTTGCTGGCTGGTATGGGATGGAGCAGGTGGAGAAAAAACCTGATATTGGGATCTAACATAGTAAACGCACTTTGCAGGGATTATTAAAAACATTCTGAAATCAGTGCTCCAATGAAGTAACTCTGACATTCAGGGCAGTGAAGAGTTGCTGGGCACGCTTGCTTGAGCACTTCACATGGTTGCTGCAGCCCCCCTGTTCTTGTGCTTTTCTTAGGCCACTCCCATCAGTTCTTAGAGCACTCCCATCACGCCGCCAGATCAGCAACCCCCCTCGATTTCTCACCCTACTTAAAGCACTGCTCACACAGTTTTTTCAAACTGTAGGCAAGGAAGCCCCCAATCATCCTGTTGAAATGAGCCCCCACAAGCCTTTGCAAATCTTCAGCCGGCCTTGATTTCAGAAGCCCTAGAAATGGCACCAGTGGTAATTAAGTTGAAAGCATCACAAAGGTGACTTGCCTTGTTCGCAAGAGTGTCCAGATAGTGCCTACTGAAGACACCCCACAGACAGCAAAGCATGCAAGATCGTATGCTTTGTTTGCACCACTGATCGATGAGCTCGACGCCAGTCAGGTATGCCGCTTGGATGTTCTCAGGCAATGGAAAGTGACCATATAATGCTATATGGTATCTATGAAAAATACAGCTTTTGAATGTTATATATGTTTGCATTATGCAAATCCTACGATGCCAGGTCTTAAGCGGGGGCATCAAGTGAAGAAAAACAATAGAGCCTTATAGAGGGAGCAGTCTTTATCACAGGATAATGACCCACCACCAAGTCATGGTATGAGGCATAGCCGAGGGCCATGAGTTGGGAAAGGGTCACTATTCCAGGTGATAATGACCCCTCCCACGATCTATATGGCTATTAACACATGGTAGATGTAGCAATACATGTTTACTTTAAGGATGAATAAAGTAAATAGACATTCAATGTGGTTTCATTTAGCAGAATTGAAATAACATAGTTGTCTTCATATGTTAAGCATTTTTATTGCAACTTGGTTGAACTGGAACAGGTTTAACATGAGCAGGCATTAGATGTAATGTAAAGCAGTTTTTCTATAAGAAAATGAAAGCATTTTCCAATGTTTTATCCTTCTATTTCATGTGGTAAAGAGCATGTTGCAGCAACAACAAAAAAGGTCCTCCCAGCAAGGAATTGTCTTGATGAAACAAATGATTGCACCGCTTTCTTGTCCGTGGATCTCTTCATCTAGCCCTTCGCCACCTAAACACTGCATCATACTCATTCCGGACTACGAGACATTCAGGTACTGCAAAATAACGTGCGCCTCTTTTAAGATATCGAAATGTTGCACGACAGAACACCCTAATAATCGACTCTAAAACTACAAATACCATTGTTGCTCACCTGCAATGCCCCCCTCAGCACGTCCTGCCTTTATTCAATCCTCATCCTGTATACCGCACTAGTGTAGGCACAAATGTCAAATTGCAATAGCCTAGTAAATTGTCGCGTCGCACTGTTTTTTTGTGGTACAGCTCCTCGCCCCTCTGCAGCCTATGTAGAATCCTCCATTAATATTACTTCCCGAGCATCTTGCCTCTACTAATGCTCTGAGCCAATCATCCTGTCGCACTTAGCATATCCCATTAACTAAATTACTGCCAACTCACTGCACATCCATGTTTCTGTTTTGATTAATATATTGCATTTAACATGCCATGCACATACCGCTATTGTTGACACTCTGCATCTAGCATACCCTGATACCTGTACTGCTTGTTTGTTTGTTTGTTTATTAATTTCTATAGCGCTCCGGACCCAGGAGTATAGGGGCGCTTAGTACAAGGTTACAAGGCACGGTACAGGGTAATAAACAGTGAAGCTAGAACAATTTAAATAACAGTTATATACAGGCAGTGAGGGTGAGAGCACGCGGTAGTGACATAAGTGAGGAATAAACAGTCAATACATTCTAGAGCTAGGTCTGACTTCAAAGTTGGCTATTTGTCAGTAGCCACCCAATGACCAGTTTTCTAAATGACTGGAAGGAGTTGGATGCTTTAATGCTCAGTGGCAAGGAGTTCCAGAGTTGGGGGGCGAGGACAGTAAAGCTCGAGCCTCCGGCTCTTTTGGAGTTAAATCTAGGCACTGCAAGGCATAAGGTGTTAGAAGATCTCGTGGTTCTAACGGACGGTTTCAAGGTGAGTTTGTCGGTCAGGTATGGGGGTGCTAGATTGTTGAGAGCTTTATACGTCAGGCAAAGTGTTTTTAGGTCGATTTTATGTTGGATAGTGAGCCATCTGCATGTCGTTCTGGTGGCTGAGATGTGCTCACGTCTGGGGATATTTAGCGCTGCCCGAAGTGCATTGTTTTGAAGGACTTGGAGCTTGTTAATTGACGCTTGATTGGCACCTAGGTAGAGACTATTGCAATAGTCTAGTTTAGATTGTATAAGGGCTCTGGATAGTCTGAGGCAACTGTTAGGGGAGAGAAATGGTCTACAGGCTCTAATGAGTTTTCCGGTATATGCCGTGGCAGAGGCAGTAGCATTAATTTGTTTGGTGAAGGTAACGTTGGCATCGAGATAGAAGCCAAGTGTTTTCACATTTTTGGCGACCGGGATGGTGTTGCCATCGATTATGATGTTCGAGTAGTTAGGACTTAATTTTTGTAGGTTATTCGGTGAGCCAACAATGAGCAGTTCGGTCTTCTCGTCATTGAGGCAGAGGCCATGTGTGGCCATCCATGCCTGGATGACGGAGAAGATTTCATTGATCCTAGCTACATCAGTATCGTAGTTGCCCGAGATAGTGAGGAGTATCTGGGTGTCATCCGCGTAATTTGTATAAATGACACCCAGGCGGTCTAGTTTATCGAAGAGGGGCTTTGTAAAGATATTGTAGAGGGTGGGTGAGACACATGATCCTTGTGGGACACCACAGGATATGGGGATAGGGTCTGCTGCTGCCTCCAGAGAGAAGACCCTCATAGTTCTGTTGGCTAGGAAGGACTGTATCCACGAGACAGCAGAGGGGGAAAAGTGGGCGGCAGAGGAGAGGTGGTTACAGAGTATTTTATGGTCAACCAGGTCGAAGGCCGCTGAGACATCTAATAGGAGTAGGATGGCAGCCTTACCCTTATCTTTGATTTCGTCAATCTGACTTTTAAGGTCGACAAGAGCAGTTTCGGTTCCATGCTGAGGCCGGAAGCCAGACTGACGCAATCCGAGTAATTGGTTAGACTCTAGGTAATGCTGAATTTGCAGGTAAGCAACTCTATCGAGTATTTTTAGCAAGAAGGGAACAGTTGTAATGGGCCTGTAATTTGTGGGGATGGAGGGATCCAGAGTCTGTTTTTTTAGTAGCGGGAGGACCCATGATTGTTTCAGATTGTTGGGTACCGAATTAGTGGAGAAGGATGCGTTTATGAGCTTGGAAATGAAGGGGGCGAGGTCTCTAGCAGCATCTTTTATGATCTGTGCAGGGCAGCTGTCCCCTTTGCAGTTTGATGGTTTGAGGGAAGTTATGATTTTTTGCACTTCTGGTGCGGTTACGTTTTTGAAGGTGAATCCCTGGTTGGTGTTAGGGGTGGTAGGTGGGCTGGGCATGATGGTGCTAAAGGTGGGGCTGCTATTAAAGAGTTGAAGTCTTTTGTTTTCGATTTTAGTTTGTAGGCCAGTGATTTTGTTTGCCAGGGCGTCTTGGATATTTGTGCACCAAGATTGGTCCTTCACAGACGAGTCCATAGGTGGATTGGGGTTTTCTAACTCCTTCAGGATAGTGAATAGCTCTTTGGTACTGGAGCTGGCATTACTTATTCTTGTGTTGTAGGCTTCCTTTTTTGTGCGGATAATTTCTTTTTTATAGAGGGAAGATGCATTTATGAGATTGACTTTTTGTTCCTCGGAAGGGTTCTTTTTCCAGAGGGTTTCCATTTTGGACTTATTTTTTCTTAGTATTTTGAGTTCTGGAGTATACCAAGAATTGAGGTGTGCTTTAGGTTTACTTTTGTGTAATTTTAGTGGAGCAACACGGTCAATAGCATTGGTCATGACGCTATTGTAGGTGTCTACTAGAAGGGTAGGGTCTGATGTGTTAGGGATCATGTTAAGGGTAGGTAGAACCAGTGGGATGAGGGCTTCACTGGTGATGTTCCGTTTGTTTCTCGTCAGGCATGCTGGTGCAGGCGGGTGTTGTCTGTGGAGGGGGTTGTTAGTGCTAATGTCGAATGAGAGTAGGAAGTGGTCAGTCCATATCAGTGGTTGTGGGTCTCTGCAGATGATGTTGCAGTTGTGGGCAGTGAGCCAGTCTAGGGTTCTGCCTTTTTGATGCGTGGGTAAGGTGTTAAGTTGAGTGTAGTTGTGTTCACCAAGTACATTGGCGAGGGAGGAAGCTGGAATGTCATGAGGGTCATTGTAACCCAGGTTGAAGTCACCGAGGATAATATTCTGTGATAGAGGTTTGGATTTTTCGGCTATGAGGGTGGTTATGTCTTCTTCGAATGAACCTATAGGCCCAGGGGGTCTGTATAATAGGTCCAAGGTAATGGAGTTCTTGGGGGAAGTTTGAATTTTGATAGATAAATATTCGCAGGACTTTAGAGTAGGGGCGGTCACCGGTCTAATGTCAAGTGAGGATTTGAAGATGAGTGCTACACCTCCTCCACGGGCATCCGGTCTGTCGGCCCTGAGGATGGAGTAGTTGTCTGGAACTGCAAGAGATAGAGAGGGGCCTGCTGCAGTATGGAGCCAAGTTTCTGTGGTAGCTAGGAAATCCAGGTCTGCTGCGAAGATGATGTCTGCAATTTCCGTAGGGTGGGCCACAAGGGATCTAACATTAAGTAGGGCTCCTTTGAGTGGCACAGAGTTTGCAATGGGGTTTTTATTGGTGATTTTAGTGATATGATTCGTGGTCATTTTGCTAAGTAGGTTAGGGAGTCTGCATCCTAGTCTGTCGTTACGGGTCATGATGTTGGGGTAGGCTACAGGGCTATGTTCAGTTGAACTACGCAAGTTTAGGATGTTGTCAGAGTGGTCATCTGTAACGAGGGTGCGTGGGGTATTACCTAAAGTAGCGCTCGTTTTAGTAATAGGGTCTATGGATGCGCTGTGGGAGAAAGGAGGTAGGGAAGGTAGGAAGGGTGTAGGTAGGAACTGCTGATATTGTATTGCATATTAGTCAACTCCAGCATTTCCCTTTAGTCAACACCATGTTCCTATGTTTTGATTAATATACTGCATTTAACAGGCCATGCAAATACCGCTATTGTTGACACTCTGCATCTAGCATACCCTGATATTTCTTAATCTTGAGGCCTTATCGGTCCTAGCCCACTTGCCCCACCTCACCTGAGCTTACACCATACACTGAGTCTACGAATATAAAATATAGCCATACCAACTTCTCCCCATTGGATCACCCCAATCTAGACATAGTTATGTTAGTTTGGTTATTTATCACCATGTTCCCATACCTCATGGTCCCAGAAAGCATTCAATGCACAGGTAATCACCTATTGATCCTCAGAAACGGATTATCTAGGCTAGCATGCCCCAGACACCACCCCATACCCTGCCCAACACCGTTCCTGCCATCCACTCCTCCGTTTGCAAATAGCTGTACCCTTGCACCCAATCATCCTTCCACTCTCAAGGTCCAAGCAGACCCCAATACTAGTCCTATTGTAGGCAGTGCCAGATTATCTCGCCTCAGATCACGCACTAAAACACATTGTCATCACTACCCACTCCCGATCACAGCGCCCAACCCACGCAAGTCCTATTACCCTAAACTTAGCAAAAAACAAATGTCACCCAATGCCCAGACCTCCACCCAAGGAGGTTCAATGCCAAACACCTAACAGTGACAAAATAGATAAGCTCGAGACACCATCCAGTTTCAAAAGCGCTCTTATCAACGCCCGATCTCTAGGGTCCCATGCCATCGAAATACACAATCTTATCACTAAATAAAATCTGGATCTCCTGATAATCACAGAATCTTGGCTTCACCCAGCCTCAGGCCCTTTACTTGCTTTAGCCTTACCACCTGAATATAACATCCTTAAATCAGATAGAATACATGGCATAGGTGGAGGCGTAGCTATTATACCCAGAACTAACATACAACTCAGATCAATATCCATTGAAGATATCTCAGGTTATGAACTATTGCTAGCAAAGCGTGCCATAAATGAGAAAACTACTATCAATATCATAGTGATATATAGAACTCCTAGCTCAAATAGTCACCCAGAAACAGATATTCCCCTTCTACTCGCTCCCCTCATCAAACCCAATACAAAGTGCATTATCCTTGGAGACCTGAACCTTGGATATGATGACGGCAAAGACCACAAACCTGCATTATTACAAGCAGCTCTTAAAGATATGAACATTACCCAAATGGTAAATGATCCCACTCACATCAAGGGAAGAACTCTGGACTGGATTCTGACATTAAACACCAGACTAACCATTGACTCTATCACCCCAATTGGCTGAACAGACCACCACTGTATAAAATTTACCATCATGATGGATGCACCCCCGCCTCCCAAACCTCAACTACTGGACACCATTGAAACCAGAAATCCCTGCAAGCTCACAATAGAGAACTTCACCCCCACCCTCCAAAATAATCTGCTATCCAACTCAGTCACCAGTGATGATCCTAATATCATTGAAGACTATTCCCACAACTGTCTCTCCCTTATCATCGATGATGTAGTGCCCATGACAAGAAAAACGTGCTGCACAGACAAAAGGGCCCACTTCTGGTTCAACGAAGAACTAGCATCTTTAAGAAGAACCAAACGCTCTCTTGAACATGCCTACAACAAACATCGCACTCTTGATTCCGCCAAAGCTTTCAAAGATTCAAACAAAATCTATAAAGCAGCCATAATATACCACAAAGCCAACACTTAAATCTCACGTATAAACAATGCCTCTTCTGACGCCAAAGAACTCTTTTCCATCCTCAGAGAATTCGGAAATCCTACGCCCAACTCCACCACAGAAAAGCCAGCAAAGAATGGTGCACCACCATTCAAGACGCACTCGCCGCCAAAATCACGCTGCTACAAAACAAAATTACCACCAAAAGATCACTTCTAGCAGACAAGAATCCTGTAGCGACCAACACCACACCAACCCCTCTCGATAATCCAATGATTCCTTTTCATTTCAGCCCAGTTTCACAAGAAATAGTACTCAACATTATCACCAAGCTCAAAGCTACCAATTGCAAAGGCGATACTGTCCCAGCTAAACTAGTTAAAGCCTGCTCAAGTACCCTCATCTCAACCATTACCAACTTTGTCAACTCCTCCTTCAACTCTTATACAGTCCCAGCCTGTATCAAAAAAGCTTGGGTCACCCCACTCCTCAAAAAACCAACACTGGAACCCACAATACCTACCAATTACCGACCAATAACAACAGTACCATTCCTACTCAAACTCATTGATAAAATAGCATACACCCAAATCCAAGCTCACCTTGAACAGAACCAACTGCTAGGTACCAGACAATCGGGCTTCAGGCCCAACCATAGTACGGAGACGGCCCTGCTGGACCTCAAAATCCAGATGGACACGATTAGAGACTCAGGTAAACTTTGCATCCTCCTGTTGCTAGACCTCTCAACAGCATTTGACCTTGTAGACCATGATAAACTCTGCACCTCGTTAGCCAATGATTTTAACTTCTCCAGTGATGCCACAATGTGGGTGAAATATTTTCTGGCAGAACGCACTTCCAGAGTGGCCATAGGCAAGGAAGCTGCTGATCCTATACCAGTGCCCATCGGAGTCCCCCAGGGCTAATGCCTCTCCCCTACATTGTATAATGCATAAACCAAGCTCCTCTTCTCTGCCCTTGACGATATGGGTGTCATCTTTACCAATTTTGCAGATGACACCCAGATCACCATACCCATCTCAGGGAACTATGATCAGGACACCCTGGTCATCAACAAAATGTACACGATCATCCAAAACTGGATGGCACTAAACAGTCTCTGTCTTAACGATGAGAAAACTGAAATTCTCATCGTAGGATCGCCAAACAAAATAGCTTCACTTTTGGACTACACCTCTATCAATATAGACGGCTCACCAATCTCAGTACCCAAGCAAGTCAAAACACTAGGATGCTAGATGCTAACCTCACAATGACCAAATATATCAGTACCCTCTTATCATCTACTGCATACACCTCTAAACTGATAGCGTTAAGCCGCCAATTCCTGACCCCAACCAACTGCCTCACATTAGCCAGAGCATTGGTCTTATCTAAATTGGATTACTGCAATGTACTATTGCTAGGAAGCTCTAAGGCCAACCTCACCAAACTACAACTCATGCACAACAAAGTACTAAGGGCAGCATTAGGAATAAAAAAAAGTCTGATCATATATTGCAGACTAGGAAGGATGCACACTGGTTACCCACTGAAGCAAGAGTAATCTTTAAAACACTTTGCATTGCACACAAATGCCTTACCAAAAAAGCACCTATCTATCTGAATAATGTAATACAGAAAAAAGAAACCATTAGAACACTAAGATCTAATGACACTCACCTCCTAGTGGTCCCCCGCTACAATACTAGAGCAGGGGGTAGCAGCTTCCAAATACTAGCACCCAAACATTGGAACTCCCTCCATATTCACATAAAAAAAGAGACCACATTCCCTACTTTCAAAAAGCAGCTGAAAACCTGGTCATTTGCGTAATTTTAGGGGGGGACAGGGGTGTTTGTCCCCCCCAACTTTCATGGCTCACCATTTTGTCCCCATTCATTTGGTTGGGGCACCTTTTCTACAGACGTCATGTCCCCCCCAACCTTTTCAGTAAAGTTACTCCACTGAACCTGGTTATTCAACCAATACTAGTTGAAGAATATCCATCTGACCTAATCGTCAACTTTATCGTGCTTAACCTGTAAAACCTGTGTGCCGTTATCTTATACATGTCTTGTCTGTGCTACCAATTATTTTGCTTGTATGACCATTTATTAATATGTCTGTAACCACGCCGTGATAGGCCAGGGTCTGGGCGTGTAACAAATGAAATAAATAAAAAATAAATAAATTGCCAGGAAACTGCATTGTTGTTTCCATGTCTGCTTCTGAAGACAATAATGTTCAGAATACAGTCAATACCAGTAGTTATTGACTGAGCTTTTATCATTCTGAGTGGTTAAGAGGAGGTCAATGACGATTTCCATATGCTAATATCTGTTATTGCCCCCATATTTGCATCCTCAAGAACAATTCCACAAAGTCCATTTGTCTGATGATGCCTGTTTGGGCATTTTGATGTAATTCAGTATATAGCCCCTTGGCATTCGTCTCTGAAAATTGGGCGATGTTGTCTCAGTCAGGTCGAGTTCCTATAAAATGCGTTGTCCTCGAAGCCATTCATTGAAGATGACTTCCTGTATTTCATTGTTTAAAATAAATCGGCGAGCCGTGTTGGAAAGAAACAGGAAATACGTCGCTACACAGTTAAAAATGGGGCTAATGGGCTCTTTTTCATTTAGTGCTGACTCAGGACATTCCTTGCCGTAAATGTCGAACAGTGACATTGTTTTTTTCATATTATCGTTTCCCATCCGCAGCACGAGCCTCCTGATTCCTATTTTTTTTTAAAATGAAAGAAATCGCCGACTTCAGCAAATGGTGGCGAATGTTTGACCTCGGGCGCGGCTTTCTTTCTGCTGGCGGGGCACATGTTGCTTTTCTCATTGTGGTTTGTTGCATCAATGCTAGAGCAACAGGAAGCGCCGAAGATACGCTCCTCTATCTGTCCGGCGACATTTTAACACAAGGACGGACGCGCTGCTTTTTCAATGAGCCGATTGCTCAACATGGGTTCTATGAGAGCGTGAGATGCCCTCTACGCCGCGTAAATATGTCTCACGAAAGTGTATGAGCCTGGACAGAAAATCCTAACCAACCAAGGGCGGATGGGGTGAAGGTTCTCCCTCAATCGCCCTGGGTTGGTTAGGATTTCCAAAGGTGCATTTTACACCACACTTTGTTAAAAAAAAATGGTTCAAATGACATATCATTTACAATTTATTTTGTTGGGTAACACATGAAAAAATCCAGTAGATGCTATGTCACCAACAATACCTAAGAGCATTTTCGTTTGCTCACAATATATGCAATTTTTCTGCCAGTGTAACAAGACATGTGCATGCTGACAGTGCAGAATAATGTCAGTATTTAGACTGCAAAAAACAAGTCAGTGCTGGCTTTGTCAGTATGGACTTAACATATTGGATCTGCCCATAATGCTAATAATGCCACTGCAACAAAACATCTTTCTGCCGATTGTGACAATGTATGATGCCAGTAATTCCCACATAACAGCACCCTTATTTTGGCTTTGCCCATTACATCAGAAATGTCACTGTAAGAACACATGCCCATGTTCAATGTGCAATACATGTTAGTCAGTGTAAGCCAGCATTTCCACATATTAACATGCATATATTGGTTTTGGCCATAATGCCAGCAATGTCACTGACAGAAAATATGGGCAAACTGGCAGCGCCAATATATGCCAGTATTGCCACATAACATGTTAGCTTTGTCGATAATGGCAGTAAGTCCGCTGTAAAAAGACTAAGTCCATGCTGGCTGCGATCTCCTACCGTTCCACCCCCAGTAGATAAGATTGGCACATCTTTGCGCCCAACCCTCGGCCCTCACCAAAACCTCTAGTGCGCCCTCCTTCCATGGTCCAGTTTGACTCAAGCCTCACACATACATGAACATACACACACTGTCGCGCACACATACACACATTTACACATCCAGACATTTACACACCACTCACACACACGCATGCTTATATTCACATGGACACATTCACACAACACGCATGTTAAGTGTTTATTTCTTCACTTACTTTTTATGGAAGCCTGGGAACATGCCATACCCCTTAACATTGCTCATTCCTTCATCAGCCAGTGCAGGAAGCAGTCAGTGATGAATGTTGACGAAATGTAGTAATGAGTAGTAGTAATTTATTTAATCACAAAACAAAAGCCAGTTTCAAGGCGCTCACATTACACAAATACAAACCTTACAATATATAAAACACACAATACATTCAGGGAAAATGACAAATATAGGATATTTACAATGTTTACATTTAACATCATTAATACAATTACTTCCAGATGTAGAATGCCCAGACCAGCATCCTGCAAAGCTCATAGAAAGACTCGAGAGGAGCATCCAAATTAGATGCATTCATTGCTTTCTCTGAGCTGTGCTGTGCCCCTACCCTCCTCTACATGAGGGTCTGCAAGTCCTCTGTCTCTGCAGACAGTAGCAAATCCATCTGTCAAAGCGTCTCTTGTGCTAGATGGAATTACCAATCAACATCTCAGACACACAACCGGACAGACTCAAAGAATATGGCAAAGTACTACTTTATTCTCAGTTTAATAAAGTAGGGTACACCGGCAGACATCGGACTGATGCTTGCACACCGTCTCTCTCTCTCTCTCTCTCTCTCTCTCTCGATTACACATAGGTCTTACACCCCAATATGTGTTATCTATGATGTCATCCTACGTGGCAAATCGTAAAACTTATTGGCGGGAGGGATTGTTTAAGGGAACATATATACTTATAGAATTCATACGGGTTAATACTTCATTGGCTGTCTCTTATCTGTAATAAATGCCTTGGACTACCTCTAAATACATATGATACTGATTATAGCAGACACAATGGCAGCAGATTGGTCTATGCAACATTGAATAGTATGTTACCCCATAGACCCACTGATTGGTTGGCATTCCCACCCAACCTTGGACTTTCAGCTCGGCTAGTAGCACGTAAGGAAACCGAAACCCAGGTGTTTGAGTCACGTGAGATTACTCCCCACTTTCCCAATTTCATCAGTCTGACCATAAGCCAAAGTTTGCCATCTGTAGTAGACCAGGCAGTTGCTCTCTATTCTGGGACACTCAAGGGAGTATGGGCAAATTACATTCTTCAATCGCAGCTTAATAAATAGCCCTTGTTTTCAACTTCTGCATCACATGTGAGGAGACAGCAAATTTGTCCATTTCAACCTCCGATTTACTGCTATTTGATTCAATGGTGTAATTGCTCCTTTGACCTCTAGAGACATACTCACTCCATCTTGTATGAGCCTTATTTACTGTTAATTGTTCAATGCTTGGCTCATGTACATTTTCTTCTTCTTTAAACTAAGAAAAATATGTCTCACACTAATAGTTTATCCACTTGCCTCCATTTGTGCTTTGCTGATATTCCTTGAAATAGCATCCTTGAAACCAGGCCAACATAGACTCCTCTTTGTTTGCATACAAAGCTGTTTTCCAGCATCTCCTGACTCTGCAGCCCTGGTCTGTTTCTGAGGTAGCTATAATGAGTCTGAATGAACCAGTTTTAGCCACATTATATATTCCTCTATAGCAAGCTTCTATATGTCTCATCTATCTTGCGTTGCTGCGTATTTACACTTATTGATCACCAAGTTATTTTAACTTCTTTTACATACATGATTACTTTATCATTGTGTACATGTTTCTCTTGTTGCTTCAGTTACATCGTCTCTCTTAAGTATTTTCATATCGTTTCAGTATGTCCTCATATATCTTCTTCATGACATCACTCTGCCCTCGTCAGATGTCACTCAGCGTTCCATAATGTCCATTGGTGCGTGCAGACATCCTTCCACTCTTTTAGTGCAAGGGTACACTTGGTATGATTGTGTGAGTGCGTATCACCTCTTGTACATTCAATGCGATAAAGGGACAACACATGGGGTCCCACAAACAGCTCTTCTGCTGTTCCAGTATAATGACGGTGAGGGGGCAGGAGTTAGGATATATGCGTCTACCTGCTAATCTAACCACCCATTATGCAAGAGCCGGTACTGGTCCCTCTCTTACTCCACAGACAAGACTGCTTTGCATAAACGGATGCAGAGAATCTTTGGGTAATTGTGTAACTTTTCATACTTAATTACTCCAGAAAATCACTGCAGAGGGCCTTATGCAAGTTTGCAATGTGTTTCTTGGAAAATAATGAACACATTATTTTCATTGAATTCACTTATGTGGTCAAACGTAGTAAGCATTTCCAACAAATAAATGCCAAAACCTTTGGTTTTGCGAATGCCTGTTTTCAGTAGTAGGCAACCCTAAGAACACAAATGCCCCTATCTTTAGTAGCATGCAACTCAGTGGCCACTGGCCACTCCTGCGCAGCAGTAGGACAATTCATGCACTTTTGGAACTTGATGCGGCGCTATCACTCTACCTGGTCTTTTAAACGCCCCAAGGGAACCGCCTCTTGTTGGCCTAATGCAGAGCTTTTACTCTAGTGACAATTGGTACAATTTCTGTATTAGGGTGGTCATCCGTCTGCGATTGCATCTTTTAGAGCTATGCAGCACTCTATAGACACAGGACATGTCTAGGTTTTTAATGTATTTCCAATTTTCACACACTGTTGCTCGACTGGGGTTACCCTGGCTCGGGTGTCATGAAAAGCAGTCGCTTTGGGCCCATTAATGAGCATGTTCTCCATAAACACAGGTGTATTCTGCTGAATTCAATGTTTTTTAGATTTTAGATTTTAACCATAACAACCCTTTATCTGAATTCCTTCCAGGAAATGTGTGAGGGTTGTTTAATGTACTTTATTATTTTATCTTAGCAGAGTATTAAAATATACCTCAACAGCTATACCCCGACCACCATGACCTGGCCTTCCACGCCCCTTTGGCTTCTTAGTTGTCCTGCCCAGCACGCACATTGACCATGCCTACCCACCTTGCTCATTGTCTATGCACTGCAAAGTGGTTGCCCCCACATAAGCTTAATGTGTTTTCACCACACAAGGCAAAGCATAGGAGTTGGACCTGATGCCAACTTCATGCCCGGGCTCGGGTGCAATCGGTCCATAGCGTTTTGCATCAGGAGCTTCCCAACGCCTCCCACCTCTTTTTCCATCCTCTGCCCACCCACCTGCAACCCACCACACCCGAAAGCGCAGTAAATCCTAATAACTAAAATAATATACTCCAGCAAAAAGTCCCTATCAGAATGCGAAATGTTTTTTAGGACACCCCCATAACTTCACAACACAGTCCCCAAAACATTCAGAATGGGTTGCATTTTCCTTTTGAAAGGGCCCAAAACTGAACATGGAAAGTGTTTTGGGGATCGGAAACCTGGCAATAATCCTGCCCCTCCCCCAGACAGAGCATAACAAAGCCAAGGTACGTGCAGATACATAGGGCCTCATTACGACCCAGGCGGTCTGGAAATAACGGTGGCGGTAAATCCGCCGCCACCGTTGTTTCCGGACCGCCTGAGTCCGACCCCTGCAGGCGGGAGGTGATGTTCCCGCCAGG
Source organism: Ambystoma mexicanum (assembly GCF_040938575.1). NCBI lineage: Eukaryota > Metazoa > Chordata > Amphibia > Caudata > Ambystomatidae > Ambystoma > Ambystoma mexicanum. The sequence goes on along the minus strand of NC_090935.1, from coordinate 470,141,423 downwards.
TCTGACCTGGAGGGTTTAACACCGACCGCATGCAGGTGGATGTGGAAACACCGGCAGCATTACGAGATGCTGCCGGTGTTTCCATGATCCCCATTTCCATCGAGTCCCATAGGACTCAATGGGAATGGGGATTTACACCATTCCGCCTCCGTGATTCCCGGAAAACCGGGGTTGTAATGCCCCGGTAATTCCGGGAATCACGGAGGCGGAATGGTAATACGAGTCTGGCGTTAACCAGGTGGTTTTACCGCCTCGGTTAATGCCGGACTCGTAATGAGGCCCATAGACTCTATGGGCCTCATTACGAGTTGCCCCACATCAGAAAGGTGAGCTGGACTGGCCATAGACTCTATGGGCCTCATTACGAGTCCGGCGTTAACCGAGGCGGTAAAACCGCCTGGTTAATGCCAGACTCGTATTACCATTCTACCTCCGTGATTCCCGGAATTACCGGGGCATTACAACCCCGGTTTTCCGGGAATCACGGAGGCGGAATGGTGTAAATCCCCATTCCCATTGAGTCCTATGGGACTCGATGGAAATGGGGATCATGGAAACACCGGCAGCATCTCGTAATGCTGCCGGTGTTTCCACGTCCGCCTGCATGCGGGAGGTGTTAAACCCGCCAGGTCAGACCTGGCGGGAACATCACCTCCCGCCTGCAGGGGTCGGACTCAGGCGGTCCGGAAACAACAGTGGCGGCGGGTTTACCGCCACCGTTATTTCCGGACCGCCTGGGTCGTATTGAGGCCCATTATCTCAGTCGCTTTGAGGTGGAACCTGTGTACAACAACCTTTATCAAAATTCTATTGCTAATAACCTTTGATTCACTGGACGGATTTGGATGACATTTTAAACAAAAACATTATTGTCGTGGGCCCCTCCAGACTGGAAATTGTGGCAAAGATATGTTAAAGAATGATAAAGTGAATAGGAAAACATAAAAACGTTGTTTTCGGCCTACCCCCATACATTTTTCCATAGAGAAACAGTGCAATTTGTGAACAGCCGTAGCGCAGAAACGCTGGGCAGATTTGGACCAAATAAGAAACAACTTTGACACAAAGTGCTGATGTACTTTTATTAACTAGCTTGTGGTAAATCCATCCAGTAGTTTTAAAATTATTCGATGGAGAACAGTGTGCCCCCTGCTCCCAAATATTTGTATATATCTAGAACTGAGGGCCGATACCTAGCGGATGCATTTTATGAAACTTCTCAAAACATATTTGTTTAGAAAATGTGTTTAACAGCTTTGCGGAATAGGCTCCTTAAATGCAATATGGTTCTTCCAATTTCTCTGCTCTATAGTGCCATGATGCCCCAAAGGTGATACATTGCATCATAAAAATAAAATGCATAAAATAATATAGTATTTGTTAAGACTGATTTTCTATACTCTGGCCTGCTGGACAGATGCATAGAAGGCCAACCTAGTATTGTGACAGGGACAACTCTGGGAGCTGTAACCAAACCAGTTCAAGGTAGCAAGGCGAGTGGTCTAGCCTAAGTTTCTTGTAATGGGTCCACAATGAGCACACCCAGTCAAACAGGTAAGGAACACTTAGACAAACGGGTATGCAAATACGTCTTTACCTATGGCCAAATAACAGAGTGACAAATTACTACTAACAGTTAATAATATCACACAACACTAATAATAAATAAATGTACACAATCACTGGAGTAGGCCAAAACACAGATCAAACCCCTAAAAAGTAAGGTACAGACTACAGGTCCACAGAGATACAATCCTAACTTCAGAAGTCCATCCCTAAGCTGTGTGGGGCTTTGTGCCAAAAAAAAGTTCAGCAACGTTCCATACAGTTTTGTGAACCTGGAAAAATGTGGTTAGGGTCTCTGGGGTCCAATGAACAGTTCCAAAGGTTAGGGGACAAGTTAATCTAACTAACAAACGTGTCCCCAGCTGAAAAAGCAATGACAAAGCCAAACTAATACAAACATTTATAAAAGTTACCAAAACCTTTAAGAGGGAGTTATGGGATCAGGTAAGTATTGCTCCAACTCAAACCATGTACTCTGATTCTTGAGGGGACTTAGCAGGTCCGCTGAGGAGGGCCTGAGGTTGCTTTGCCCACAATCAGCCTCAGTCCTTGATCCAGGAACTGCAGGTTCGAGCACTCCTCCGGTCGGCATCTAATGCTGTCGCAAGGTCTTCCAGTTAAGAAATGCAAAATAACTCAATGCAGGACGCCTCTCAGGACAGGACTGGATTCAGGTAAGCAGTTTCCGAAGACAACCACCGATGCACGGCGATGCAAATGGATTCACTTTCCGCAGTGAGACTTTGCCTCCTAACTCAGGTCGCCTTGATGCTAAGACTGAGGCATTTAGCAGAGGTAAGTCTTATGGCAAAAGCTGGATACCCCCCAAGTTCCAGGAGTCAACTCGGAATGGCGACATCTACAGCATGGTAGATCACACTCAGAGCGGGTCAGCCACTGGGCGGTGTAGGGGCACTTCCGAAGGCTCTTCTTCATAGGACTGTGAGCTGACATTGAGAATGTATGTTCCCTCCACTCCAAGAGTCGCAGTTCCTTCGCAGGATTGCTGAAGAATACCTACAAGGCAGGGCTCTTCCAGGACAGCAGCAGAAGTTGTTCATCAAGCCTCCTTCCAACAGGTCTCTGATCTCCTTGCAGGTGTTTCAGATGGACAGGAGTCTTGGTTCCTTCAGTTTCTTCCAGGATGTCTCCAGAGTGGATGCAGCTGTCCTCTTCTTATCCTAAAAGCCAGGTAAGAACTGAAATTCCCACTAGCCAATGACAGATCTGGCCCACACACAGACCCCAGCAGTGGTCCAATTGGGACCGCTGGTGGCAAAACTCATGCATACCACTCAGACACACTGAAACCAGTTTGTGGAATGGACCAGAAAGTCCAGCCCATTTCCTGGCAGCAAACATTCATAGCTCTCCAGTAGCCTGCCAAAAGCATCTGCTTTCCCGGGCACTGGAAGTTCATACAAGGATTCTCCTGGCCTCAAAGGCCAGGGAGAAGGTAAAGCACAAGTTGGTCAAAGGACAAGCAGAAAACCTTGTGGCAAGGCCATGTTTGACCACTAGCCACAGTTAGTAGCCAAACACGGTAAACGCAGTAAGGCAAAGACAAAATGCACCCACAAATTGTAAAAAGTAACTGTTGCCACCAGCTAGTCCATTTAGCACACCAAGAGTACCCAAAAAGCCTCTGAGTGTTAGTCTAGGGCAAAACAAATATTGTACCCAATTGTACTGCATTGTAAGATGCATTGTACAATGATAAAAAGATGCCATAAGTGGTAACAAGTTACTAAAAGCAGTAACAAAGTAACAAGACTTATAGAAACAATGTTTGCCAGTACTGACAGCCTGAATGACACGTCGGTTTCCTCATGACAGATGAGCAAAAGCCAGTCTAGTGAAGCTTAAGGCTTCACTGCACTGCAAAAAGAGCATATCAGAATAGAAAATAAAAGCAACATGTTTGGGGGTCCAAAGAAATGGAAGGAAAGGTGCTGTAAAGAGAAATCTTTCTTAACACTCGCCTCTCCCAGACTAGTGACAGGGGGAACAAATCCACACCTGGATGGGTACTCTGTTCCAGTCGATAATCCCTGTCGGACAGTCCATCAGCATTGCTAAATTTGGGATCTGGCCTAACCACAATAGTGGAGTTTAAGGCCTGTAGACTCATGAACCACCTGAGCCACTTTGGATTATCTCCCTTAATATCAACCAACCACTTCAAAGGCTTAGGGTGAGCATACACAGTGAAGTGGGCCCCATAGAGGTAGGACCTCAACTTCCTAAGGCGCCACATAATGGAAAAGCATCTTTTCTCCACCTGGGGCCACCTGAGTTCTCCACCCCTAAACTTGTAGCTGATATAATATATAGGATGTTCCTCATCTTTGTCATCAAGCTATGAAAGTTGTCCAACTATCCCAGTGTCATAGGCATTTGCCTGCACTATGAAAGCTCTCTTCCACAGGTGCCCTCAAACCAGGGGCCTGACATAGGGATTCTTTCAGGCCAATCAAGGCCTTCTCACAATCCAGGGTCCATAAGAATTCCTTAGATCCCCATGAAGTAGTGAGGCCAGTTAGAGGACAGCTATATTTCTAAAGTCTGCCACTTCGCTCCTGTGTTTCCCAGTGAGGCCCAGAAAAGTCCTCACTTGGGCTTGTGTTGTGGGAGATGCCCAGTTCTGTACAACATGTACTTCACTGACAAGAGGTTGCATCTTGCCTCCACCTACACCAAAATTATGCTGAAGGAAGGCCAATCAGTCCTGTTCAGTTGGAGACGTGGTTGTCTCCCTGAACAAGTTGCCCTGATGAAGGTCCTGACACCGAGGCTCCTGAGCTTTGCCCAGTCTCTTCCAAATGGGGTTTGAATCTGCCATTTCATCCAGATAATTATTGCTGAGATCCTTTATGCCATTCAGAACAGTGTCTAATCTCATTTGACACCTGTCAGTTGCGGCCACCATTTCAGAAGTCAATACACTGAAGTAAGGGTCTGAAAAGGCCAAAACTGATGTCTCCTCCTAAACATAAACTGCCAGGGATATATTTCCATTCCCTGCAGAAAGATCAAAAATGCTACTGCACTTTTCAGTACAGAGCTGATCCACCAAATTGTCACCTTTTGGTGGGGAGTGTGTATCTTTCTTGGGGACAGCATACAGAGCTCTAGTGTCTATACAGAATCCCAAACTGGCTGCCCCTGTATGTTCATCCAGATCCTCAGAACTGGACTCAAGACAGCTAGAGGGCTCAAACACCCCTTGTTCCAACCCAGGGTTGATCTCACACCAACTGTCAGAACTTTGTGTTTGCTGTACTGAACCACCATAACACTCTAACCTAGTGGGTTCACCAACTCCCATAATACAACCTGGTCCCCTAAAACCAACATGTGTTAGGGGATTTCAGTGACAACAAGGGGGAGATTGCCCAAGCAAAATCTCCAGCTTACCTTTCTGATGTGGGGTAGGTGAGGAAACACCAGGTCCTTCTCACTGAAGCCATTGGAAGGGCTGCACTGGCATAGGACAGGGAGACACTCAAATTTCTCTGGCTCCCTTTCTGTAGCCATAAGCAGGGCTCCAATTATATCTCTCAAGATAGAAGCCTCTACACTATTCATAGGAAACTATATGGTAACCTTTCTAGGTGCAGCAAGGCCTTCTGAATAGTTTACCTTGCTAAGTTGTGAAAGGCCCAGCGGCGCAGACAGGGTAGGGCCTGAGTGGTCAATGCCCACCCAAAATCTGTAAATGCCCGCTCAGCAGCACTGTGTGGGCATTTACAGATATGAATGTCACTGCGGTGGTCCCAACTACATTAGCTTCAGGCCCCACTTGTTAAACAACCCTGGCTACGCCTCTGTGTTCAGGGATCGAGGAAATATGTTTGGCAGGAGAAGGTCCCACCTCCTTCTCTGGGGCTCATTGAAGGCTCCAATCATACTTATGAGAGCTTTAATGAGTCTCTCCCTCAGACCATCCTTCTGTGGATGGCAGCTAGGTGACACTTGACAAGTCACTTCACCCTCCTTCCACTGGGCCAGACCATTACTGAGCACAGCAGAGGAGCTACCTCTGGTACTGTCATTCAATAAGGGGTCAATGACTGACTTGGCAGTCATTATCTGTGGGTTGGCACAAGGACATATGGGATTGTGATCCGCATTCACCAATTGTAGCATATTGCCTGATGTCTCCAGAGTCAAAGGGCTAACCAAATTAGTCCTTACTTCTGGTAAAAAGTGAATTCTGGAGTAACTGAATACTTGTCTCACACCTGTCAACCTGGTAACAGAAAGTGAGACTCCTACACTGGGGTTCTTCTGGGACCCCCACCATGGGCCAGCAAGAATGTGTGTTAGACCACTCTGGTAGTATCCTGACACTAGGCTGAACTACCAGGGGAATGTCACACCCCAACTGTAGGTGGAAGGACCACACATCTTGAGAAAACATCAACCTCTCAAGGTCTTCTCTGATGGGCTTGGTGAGCTTACTTTTCAGTAACCCACCTTCCCACTGTATTATTTGCTTCACTGTAGGGGAGTCCTCCCTTTGGAAGCACGCCCTTCTCCATAGGCCTATCCATGATGGTTTTGTTTTCTATTGGCCTATACTTCTATCTCAACTAGGAATCTCCTCTACCGGCATGCTAGGTAGTTCAGGAGTCGTATAGGATCCAAGATTTTCTGGGCGTCCTTCTTCCAAACCTGGAATAGGGACTCTACCAAATACCTCAACAGATGTTGTAGTTAGGACAGGGGGAATATTCTCCTCCCCTCTGTCGCTTTTCCTGATTCCTCTGGCCATGGGTCTCACCTTAGGCCTATGCTTTCCCTTAGGCTTGGCTAAGACAGATGGATTCTGAGACCAAGTGTTTGAAGGCTCAGGTGAGTGTCTGTCAGGACCTAAGTCTTGAAGACTACGCTCACCCAGAACTCTTCTAGGAACCACTCTCCTAACATTGACAGATGGCCTGACCATTTCTCTATTCACAGCTCTAACGACAGGTGCTATTGGAACATTGAGAGCGGGCCTACCAGCCAACTGAGTATCCCCCACAGGATCTCTGGCAAGACCCTCAGGGCTTACCATGGCGGAAGCTACATTAGGAGGACGGGGTCCATTGTTCCTAACAGTAGAGGTACGTTCCTACTACCTGAACACTATCCTCAGAAGAATTATGACCAAGGGATAGGACTGGGAGGGGAGCATTTGCTCCAGCACTACTAGGTTCCAAGGAATTTAGACAAACTTCATCTACTCCTGTGGTAAGGAATCAAAAGGGAAGGACACCCCTGCAAACTCTTCTTCCTCATACTTAGGGAAGGCCAGACCTGCAGAGTGGACCCCCCAAGATCTTACCCATACACTTGGGGTCCCCCTTCATATGGCCACTTACTCCACATGTGTAACAAGTCCCGCTGGGTCTTGACATGTAGGAGGGCTTAGAGAAACCACTCTCATGCTTGGAAAGATTAGTGCCATTAACCTTATCTGACTCTTGTGACTTCCCCTTATTAAAACGTTTGTGGGCCTTCTTGGACAAGGTTTTATCTAAACTCCCACCCTCTTTCTGCTTCTTTCCCTCCTCCTGCTTAGCTGAAGCAAGCTTGTCCTTATGGGACTCTCTATGTGATTCCCATAAGTCATCAGCAATGGCTAGCCTATTTGGATTTAACTCCTTTGAGTCAGCCGAATGCTGCTTAAGCTGTGGGGAACAAGAGGCAAAAATATGTGCAAGCATGACCAAATTGATCTTACCCTCAAAGGTGGTTACTTGAAAGCCCTCTAACCAGGCATACAGGTTTTTCGAAGAGTCTGTGACAAAAGTAACGTAAGTCATGCATTTTGTTTCTTGTACTCTTTAATCTCCTCAAGTATTGGGCAGGAGTCTTCCCAAACTATAAGATGAGAATTTGCCCAAGTTTTGCAAAATCTTGCCTCTCAGCTTTTTACATTTCCATAATGGCACTGCAGCCAGAATGCAACAATATACTGCGCAACCATGCAATCTTATCAGTATCACTCACTCCTTGTATTTCATATGCATACGGTTGTATACTTCAGTATACTTCAGTATGTTTATTGTTATTCATGGACTGCATGCTCGTGGTCTTTTAGTTTTGTTCCATGTTCTATGATGTATTGCTTTGCAACCGTGTGTTGGTGAATGTTTAGGTTTGAATGTGGGGAGGCTCGGGGGAGCAGGGAGCGCTGCAGTGAGAAGTTGATTGGACATGAGTGAGGCAGATGCAGGCAGGGCGCTGGGTCATTCTACAAATAAACTTACCTGTGCCTTTGAGAAGACTCTTTATTTTGTTTGCCACACATACTCAAAAGTTACAAGACAATCAATTATATCACCTATCTCCTCATACACATTGAACAGATATTTTGGGAATCTTGGATGTGAAGAGGACCCAGAACCATCTCCAGATCCTCTGGAAGAACCTTCTGAACTTGGCAAGCTCCATCTGGTGACCTCTGTCCTTCTGCCTCCCAATTCTTTAGAAGTCTAAACTAGCCAAGTTGAAGTCAAGCTCTTTTTCCTTGAATCTGAGCTTCTCCTTTTTCAGATCAAACATTGCCTCAGCCTTGTGGCAGATAATAGGCCAGAGGATTCACCCTCTTTTTCCTCATCCTCAGTGTGGCAGCAACTCCATTACTGTTGCTGGGTCCAGCCCCAGACTCACTACCAGTACCATTAGTTAGCGGGAGGTACACCCTTACCCTTCTCAAAATCAAGAATGTTTACAATCAATTCTGCTTTAGTGCCAGAGACTGACAGGTAATAATATCACACAACACTAATAATAGATACATATTCACAATCACTATAGTAGGGCAAAATACAGATCAACCTCCTAAAAAGGAAGGTACAGATTAGTATAAGTAATACAGGTCCACAGAGATACAATCCGAACTTCAGAAGTCCATCGCTAAAATGTATGGAGCCTTGTACCCAAATTTTCAGAAAAGTTCCATACAGTTTTGTGAACCTGGAAAAAATGAAGGTAGGGTCTCTGGGGTCCAATGAACAGTTCCAGGGGTTAGGGGGCAAGTTAATCTCACTAACAAATGTGTCCCCAACTTCTGGAGTGGTTGTGTGAACAAGTAATGGCAACGCCAAACTAATACAAATGTTTATAAAAGTTAGCAACACTTTTAAGGGGATTTAGGCATTCAGGTAAGTATGGCTACAACTCACCCCCATACTCTGATTCTTCATTGGCATGTCTGCTGAAGAGGGTCCGAGATCACTTTTCCCACCATCAGCCTCAGCCCTTGATCCCCAGGGGCTGCAAGTTCGAGCACTCCTCTGGTTGCCGACTAATGCTGGTGCAAGGTCTTCCAGTTGAGAAATGCAAAAATAACTTGATGCAGGGCCCCTCTCAGGACAGGACTGGATGCAGGTAAGCAGTTTTGGATGAGAGCCACGGATGCAAGGTGATGCAAAGGGATACACTTGCCGCGGTCAGACTTTGCCTCCTATCTCCGATACCCTTGATGTTAGGAACACGAAATTGCGCAGAGGTAGGTTTTATGGCACACACTGAAGATCCCCAAGTTCCAGGCCTTAACTCAGAACAGCGACATTTGCAGCACGGTGGCCTAAACTCAGAGCTGATCAGCCACTGGGTGGTCCAGGGGCACATCCGAAGGCTCTTCTTCATATGACTCTGAGCTGACGCCTTGAATGGATGTTCCCTTCACTCCAAGGATCACAGCTCCTTCGTAGGACTGCTGAACATACCCACAAGATAGGTCTCTTCCAGGTAAGCAGCAGAAGCTGGTTGCCAAGCCTCCTTCCAATGGGTCTCCGGTCTCCTTGCGGGTCTTGCAGCTGGACAGAAGTCTTGGCACCTTCAGGATCTCTCCAAGGTGGATGCACAGGTTTCTTATCCTGAAAGCCAGGTAATAGCTGAAACTCCCACTAGCCAATGACAGATCTGGCCCACACAAACATTCCAGCATTGGTCCAATCGGGACCACCGGTGGCAAATCTCATGCATACCACTCAGACACACTGAAACCAGTTTGTGGATTGGGACCAGATAGTCCCAGCTCTCTTCCTGTCAGCAAACACCCATAGCCCTCCAGTATTCCGCCAAAAGCCTCTGCTTTCCTGGGCCCTTGAAGTCCATATAAGGATTCTCCTGGCCTCAGAGGCCAGGAAGAAGGGTAAAACACAAGATGGCAAAAGGACAGGCAAAGGACCCTTGTGTCATGCACATGTTTGACCGGTAGCCACGGTCAGAAGCCAAAGGCGGTAAAGGCGGTGAGGTCAAAACAAAATGCACCACAAAATTGTAAAAATTAACTGCTGCCCCCAGCTGGTCCATTTAGCACACATAGAGTAACCAAAAATTCTCTTGATGTTAGTCTAGGGCAAAACAAAACGTGTCCCCATTGTACTGCATTGTAAGTTGCACTGTACAATGATAGAAAATTACCACAAGTGGTAACAATTTACTAGTAACAACGCAGTTTCCCCATGACAGATGAGCAAAAGTGCACTGCACTCAAAAAGAGCAGGTCAGGATAAATATAAAAAGCACACATTTGGGGGTCAATTGAAATGGAAGGAAAGGTTCTGTAAAGAGAGTTGTTGCCTAACAATGGTCAACAGACACAATGTCAAACCTATAAGCCCCTGGGCCAGACCTAATTGCCACTGTTGGTATGTTTACTATGCCTGGGCCACAGTGTCTTTTGAGCATGGCCCTAGGCTATGCCCAGTTTGACATGATATGTCTATTGTGCCACATGCATGGACAAAGGTCAGGCCCATTGGGCATAGTTGGTGTGTTCACTGTTCCCCGGAACAGTATGCTTAGGACATGGCTACTAGATGTGTGCAGCAGACACTCTTGAGCCTGTGCCAGAAGGGTAGTTGAAGACCATTTCCCGTGCCCATTCTCCTCTAGACAGTGACCACTGGATATTGTGGCGGTTTACAGGATCTTATCACTTCTCCCATGGGGGGAGCCCCTCCCTGTGAAGCGAGGGAGGTGAGGTCTCAACCCAATAGTCCCTCTAGGGGTGGTGGAAAGCGAGACCTCAGAGGGAGAGACTCCCCTCATTGTTATAAGAATTCCCGTTCTGTGAAGGAACTCCATAACCCCTTTTCCCTTGGGACCAAGCCCTTACCAGAAATCCATGATAACACTACTGTCTGTTATGGTAATGTCTCTTCTGCCTTTAATTCACAAATTAATATGACCAAGACGAAGAAGAGACAAAGAAACCTGCAGAGTGCTAAAAGTTTGCCTTACCATAGTACTGAGAAGAGTTGGCCCCAATGAAGAATATCTTAACAACAGTAAAGAATAACTTTGCCCTTACACTGGGGAGGATCCACCGACAGGGAATAAATAGCAAGAAAGTACTAGGAACTAGAGAGAGCAGCCAGGGTGAAGCGAGCCCAGCTGGGGAAGTTTGAACCTGGGAACACAAAGCAGCAAGAATACTGATCCTCAGTGGCGTGGACATCTGAGAATCGTTGGCAGAGTACCGCAGAGGAAGCCAAACTGTGGACCAGTGGAAAAGGGAGAAAGAAGCTAGCTATGGTGTGACCTCAGGGAGGTGGACCATGCAGTCCTGCAACTGTGCCGGTGCTGTGTGGCCCAAGTCTCGGTGGAGACACAAGGACGAAGAGGGGAGTGGAGTGAAGCAGGCAGGAAGCGCTGAAGCAATGCAAGTCAACCCAACACCCCAGGAAGAACTGGTGATGCAGTCCCTGCATGTAACAAGCAACGAGAGTAGCAGGAGACCCAGTCGGAGCTTGGGGTAGCTCAAGAGTCAGGAGAACCTCGGGAGTATTCTCCCTCATCAGAGCAGTAACACCCAGAGAATCAAGAGTGTAGAGAACCTCAGGAGTAATCTCCCTCGTCACAGTAGCAACACGAAGAGAATCAAGAGCCAAGGGAACCTTGAGAGTAATCTCCCTCATCACAGTAGTGACACCCAGAGAATGAAGAGTCAAGAGAATCTCAGGAGTAATCACCTGCATCACATTAGTGACACCCATAGAATCAAGAGTGAAGAGAGCCTCAGGAGTAATCTCCCTTGCCACAGTAGTGATACCCAGAGAATCAAGAATCCAGAGAACCCCAGGTGTAATGTCCCTCATCACAGTAATGTAAATCCAGAGAACCAAGAGTCAAGAGATCCTTGGGAATGATCTCCCTCGTCACAGCAGTGATACCTAGAGAGCCAAGAGTCAAGAGAGCCACTCGAGTCTCAGTATTGAGATCCAAAGATCTAAGAGCCAAGAGTGCATTGTGAGGAATCTCCCTCATCACAATGGTAATCCAAGCAGAGATTTTTATGGAGGGCAAAAGGGGCGCTTGCCCAGGGCCCCCACCTTGGAGGGGGCCCCACAGGGCTGCCTGATTTGAAGAAGTAAGATTCCATTGTTCGCCAGTCTTAAATAGCACATGTCAGGATATTTCATGAGGTGCTGATGAGGCTCTAAACCTATTGCCTTTCTGTTTTGACAGGTACATTCTGCCTTGATCAATTTATCATGTATTGCTTTCTGTGTTCACTGTGGCATACATAGTTTGTGTGTTTCGTACGCCACAACTCTGTAGCATTATTTCCTCCCTGTGGAGGATCATGTTGATCATGTGCAATAGGCAACAGTGAAATGCATATTAATACATTGAGTGCCACAATGGGTCAGAAGTTAGCTCAGTGTGTGAAGCACCCATTGCAGAGATATGTGTTCATATCCAAAATTAAAATATCACATTCCAGCAAGGCTGGCTGAGCCTTTCCTATGTCTGGAGTGTATAAACCTGCCTGCATATGTACTTGGTTTTGCAGAACAACATCTGCTATTGTCAGCAATGTACCTGTAGGGGTTGCTATAAAAACTGACATATCCGTATGGTGAAGGTCTAGAAATTGGTTTGTTCACAAGGGGTGTTGTAAAACCTATGCAATCGCCTCCAACGATGGCATAAACTGTTAGTCTTGAATTTGAATTCTTATTCACCTTCACCTGCTCGTATCCTGGATTTGCCAGCAGACGGTACAGTGATCCTGGACAAATCATCTAATATATCTTACATTACTGTGCTGTCTTCTGTGAGGTTTGCCTTTTTGCATGCTGCTCGTATCGTTTAGCCCATTACTTGATCTTTCTTCTTATGTAGGCCATTTGAGTGGAAGGGTTGGTAGACAGAAGAGAGCGGACCAGATGTTGCAGGCCTCAGGCAAGCATATTTTAAGGTCTGCTTGTTTGACACAAAAAACAGTTTGCTTTTTGGTAAAAGTCAAATGTTTTTATGCACGTTTATAAATGAAAATGCCACAAGCTATTGTTTTGGAAGTATTTAAAGATTTAAAATACAAAACACAAATCCAGATTAAATGTGTTAAATCACATAGATTGATATGCTGGTACTTATATGCTTCCCTTCATGATTGCGAGCATGAAGCTAGAATCATTCCCTTTTTGCATAACACCCTTTTATAATATTTTGTTTAAAAAGGATCATGCTTGGTAATGTGATTTGTCTGTCTTTATAAAATGAGATTGTTTTAGTTCATTGTTTGAACTGGAAAAGAAAGTGTTCAAATTCAGAAATGTGCACAGTTGGCACAAATCCCAGCTTCACCCCTTAACCAATGTGTGATCCTGGGCATCTCATTTAATCTTGTATTACCTAACCTCTCAATATTGCCAGTGCCTTAACCTTCCAAGATTGTCAGCCCTTCAGATTGATTTCCTTCTCATGGTATGATTTTCATAAAAGCCTTATTCATGGTTTCACTGGCTATATAGGGTTGCTTCCACTTAAATAGTGAGCATATTTATATTGCAGACCACAGGCATTTGTTCTTTTGATATTTAACGGCAACACTATTTGAAAACCATTTCCCATTTCTAATCTCAGTCTGTCTGGATAAAGACACCTTCCTGGTAGCTTCTAATCTGCATCCACTATCCATGCTACGGTATGTGTAACTTTCTCCTTCCTTCCAATTGATCTCCTCTATTTATGTTTGAGCACTTTTACATTCTGTGAGGCAGGTAATATGAGTTCTCTTTCTATTACAGGTTGCATGAACCTTTTATTTACGGTCCTCCATTAATACTACAGGCTGCATACTTTCCTGGATCACATTGATAAAAAGTATCCAGTACAGTAACCTCTTCCTAGACTGCTAATGTTGGTCTTCAAATGCTACTTGTTTATCATTCTGATTAGAGCAAGAATGAAGGGGGCAAGGGGACGTAAAGGGAGTCGACGTGCTTATTATGCTGCGAGACAGAATATCAACCTATAGGTTGTGAACGTGACGGGTGGGGTATGGGGAGCGCAACCAGTATTCTTGATGCCTTAATTCCTTTGGTTTGGTGGAGGAGGGCCCCAAAGATGTCTGTGCCCAGGGCCCCAAAAGTGCTTAAAATGGCCCTGAATCCAAGTAAGGGTAAAGCAGATACTAGACAGCAAGAGCTGTCTGGGAGTAATCTTCATAACATCACAAGACATGGATGAATGTCTGGAACTGTAAATAAAGCTTTCAGGAGCCCTTGGGAAGAAGTGAAGAGACTTTTGAGGACTATTGCAAAAGACTATCCTAAGACAGCCCTGAAGGGTGTGCAAGGTGGGTGAGAAGGAGGGAGTCATCCTCCTGACCGTACCCTCTTTGTTGAACCAGAAACTAAAGCAAAGGGTTATTGGAAAAAAGATGAAGACTGAGCCCAACCACCTGGAGAAAGGGGTCTTTCTCCGGGTACTATTTTCCATTGGATGCTGAACCTTTCTGTAGATTAGTGGTAGGGTTAGAGTAGGTTTTTTGGACGTAGGACAGTCACTTTTTATTTGGACAAACATCCTGACGACGAGCACCCGAGTTGATATTTGTTTAGGTAGGGATAACCCTTTAGAGATAACGAGAGGTAGGTTATTTTCTTTATTTCTTTAATAAAACCTTGCTGAAACATGCCACCCCATTGTCCGACTCCTTACTCCACCACACCACAGTATGGACACATATTGATAATGTATACTATTACAAAAACACAAATATCGACAGAAAATATGTTCTTAAATGTTATGTTAAGGCACACCAAAAGAGGTTTAGAATTAGTCTTATCTCTGGCATTGCTCTGGGCAACCCTCCAGACCATTGTTCTTTGCCTGCCAAGCCATTACAAAAGGGGAACGACCATATGTAAATGAAAACACCTAAGCTGAAGGGACATCATGCAGGGGCGTTATTTCACCAAAATGTCAGGTGTAGTAGAACTGATATAACACACCTGGTGACATCACAGGAAGTCATAGTAGCTGAACTGTGACCTCCAGTATCCACAAGGAGTGCAGTCACATGATGTTTGACCTAATCATAACTGACCAAACTAATAAATAATTCCTAAAGTAGACAAAATGTTATTTCAGTTATCAACAATATCCTACCTATGGCACTGACTTTATATGCCGCGAGTGAAGTCAGGAAATGCTAGTGCCTTACCAAAAGGAACTATGTACTCCATGATGCAATACTCACAAACACAGAAAAGAATGAAGTGACTCACTATTCAATAATTGTAAACATGCTGAAACACAAGGTAGAAAGAATACATAGAAGCTTGCTTATGAGAGGTATATATTCAAACTTTAGGACGACCATTAGAAGAAGATGGATGACGGCTTATTTCAATCAAACCAGCTACCTCAAAATATGAGCCCAGGATCTTAAAGTGAAAAGATGACGAAGAAGTTGTTTTCTATTGCAAAATAGAGGCGTACATTGGCTTGGAACCAAGGGTGCTATTTCAAGAGATGAAGGAAAAGCACAAAGGGAGTCTAATGAGCAAACCATGTGCGAGGACACATTTCCCAAAGTTTAGGAGGAACAAGAACATTTACGAATGCCAAATATTGGACAATTAAAAGGGCATGAAGTTTATATGGGATAGAGTGCGCAAGTCTCTAAAGGCCAAGAGGAGCAAATGCACCCAGTATAATTGAATCAAATGGTGTTGAATGCACTGCCGATATGGACAAATTCATGGTTTTGTTACATGTGACGAAGAGCCCACATAAAGGGCTATTCATTAAGTCTGAAGCTAAGATAATGGTGTGCCTACACTCCCTCGAATGTCCTGAGACAGTGCAGACTGGCAACGTCAGACTTCAAACAGAAGACACTGGCATGAGGCCTACCGATAAGAGTGGGTGGACTAATTGGGAAAACAAGGGGAGAGCTGACATATCTCCAAGCACCTGGGTTTCGTTTCTATATACGTGCTCCTAGCGAGCCGAATGTCCAAGGTTTGACTTGGGTTGCCAACCAATCAGAAAAGCCTGACACGCACTTTTACATATAATGCTGCAAAGTATTATTCTGCTGCCATATTCTCTGCTATGGCGAGTATATTACACCACGTGTATAGAAGTAGCTCAGGGTGTGTCTGACGGACGGGAGACCGCCAATGAGCGATTAACACACGTATTATCTATATGTAGACATGTTCCCCTAATCCAGTCCCATTCCTCCATGGGTTTTGCAGTTTGCAATGTAGGATGACGTCATAAATGACGTCTGTAGCATTATATACACTGAGCATAATCGAAAAGACATTGTGATCCTGCATGAATCGATTTGATGAGGGTTTATTTGCCCTGCTTTACTTCTTTGAGATTAAAGCAGTATTTTACCATCTCCTTTGAGTCTATCCGGTTATTTGGTCTGAGATATTTTATTGGTAATTCCATCTAGCACACAGACACTTCAAGGTGCTAGAACACACTCCTTCCAGGGAATTCTTCAAAATAGCACTGTTGATGCATTTATACACCCTGCAGGACTAGCATCACCATTTAACTGTAACAATTTAATCACACTTATTCTGTGTGAAATATGTACACAGAAGAGCTGGAGTTATTCATTAAGAAAGGCAAACTAGTTTGTTTTATAAGCTGGAGCTTCAAATTTGAATGTATTCTGCAAAGTGTGGCTAGCTAAGCATGTCACTGATCATGTGAGGACGGTGACAAAGAAGACAGACGAGGGGCAATGCTTTGTGCTGTGTAATGTCAAAGGGCATCTGATCGTTCTGATTTAGTTGATTGTTTGATTGTATATTCCCCATTTATCTCTTGGAGACACAGTTTTAAAGTTGGAAGGATGCTAATTCATGTCTGCTCTCTGAGGGAATTCTGTGGTATCTGACAGTCTGGCTGCAGATCATAGAATGTTTAATGAGGAAGTTGTGCAAATACTTATATGCTGATGGATTTCCTGCAAAGGGAACTTCCTATGTGTCAATCTTTTCTTAGGAACACATTTGTGTCCAGAAAGCTGACTGTGGTCATGAACTGCTCAAAATGGAGTTGTCAAGACTTGTGCACGTAGCTTTAGTAAGTTCCTTGTGCAGGCCCTGGTGAGGAATATGTCAGAGGTACCAGCAGTGCTGTCAGACGAAGCAGGAGAATGGTCACAGTAGATGGGTCTGGCTGATCGTGTCACCTGCTAATGTTTTTGGAAATTGATTTACATTCAAACGATCCGCTTTTTACTAATATATTTATTTCAGAGTAGTTGGTGAGCTTTTGGCCCTTAGAACGTGCATCTGTTACTGAATGGGATTACACCAGAATAATTCTGAGTCCAAATAACCAAACAAACTCAAGAAGATGACAAATTGCTGTTTTATTAACAATTATCTAAAACAGGGAAGTTACAACGAACATCAACGGACGGACGCTCAGTCACCAAGTGATTTATCTTCAAAAATATAATTATATACTTCTTTATACATCAGAATGACGTGATACTATGCGGCAATAGTAAAAAACCTATCAAGGGTTGGGATTGGTTAAGGGACACATCTAGCTTTACAATCAATTTGGAACTAGGTGTGTTATTGTCTGTCCGATATAAGGTGGACAACTTATGCCTACCTCTTCATATGTGTCATTTTAAGACAAATAAGTTACACAGTGTTTCATTGGTGTCTCAAGCTATAATGACCTTCATTATACAGACTAATACAACTGGTTTGGCATGCTTGTGCCATTTATGGAACATTGTGTTCAATTAGTAATCCATAAGCCAAGACCCAGGTGCAAGTAGGCAGGACATGAGGCTGCCCTACCACCCAATTAGCCCAGCATCTCTCATCACCCATGCCTTCTGCCATGGAATTCTCTTTGTACTTGGCCTTGCAGAGTATTCTCATCCTGGGAGTGAGGGCGCTCACTATCGTGTCTCGGACTCCAAATTCAAACTCTATTTCCATCATTGACTCACGTGACAAGAGACCATGATTATGTTCCTTCTGCAAGCTTTTAAATGCTTTAAATGAATTAAGACTTGGCATCCTTTGTGTTCTTTCTTGCAAATCAACATGAGATGATTCATCCTCCGCACACACGTTCTTCTTCAGAGTAGATAGCTGACCTCCACTTTTCTGTTTTTGACTGCAGGCCAGACAGCCAGCCAACGCAGCTACAATAACCCGCTATTCTACTGCAATACAGCTTTTTTGGCTTACTATTTCATGATACCTATGTCCAGTTTCTATACAATGGCGACTTTGCCTGCATTCTATTCACTACTTATAGCTAGCCTATACGATGACTTCATCTATCTTGCATTTCAGCATCTGTACATTCATTAAACTTCTGATTTCTACAGCACCTTTTACTGTGTAATCTTCTCCTTTTCCATGTTAAGGTTCACTTGTCTCCTCTTCTTCATTTCTCCTCTAGGATCCACACATTGGAGCTCATTACAACATTGCTGGTATGGGAACAACGGTGCTGGTAAGCTTACCAGCACTTTTGTTTCCGGACCAGCAAAGTACAAGTCTGGGTGCAGGTGCCCTCCCCCCACAGACTTTCATGGAAGCACCGGCACCGGTATTACCGGTGCCAGTGTTTCCGTGGTCCCCATTCCCATAGAGTCCTACCAGACTCTATGGGAATGGGGAAGAACACATTACTGGCACCTAGCTCCCGGTCCGCCGGGACTTTGTCCTGGTGTTACCGGGAAACTAGGTGCTGGTAACTGTTTACAAGTCTGGAGGCAACCTGCCAGTTTTACCGGCAGGGTTACTGCAGGACTTGTAATTAGGCCCATTGTCTTTATTTCAGTATCTCAGGACGTTGTGCACACAGGCAGTTCCTCCTGCAGGCTGTCATCAACTTGAGGGTACATTCGATATGGTCATCTTAATGGATACTGTCTTCCATATGCTTGCTGTATTAGCAAGCATATGGAAGACAGGTTAGACAGGGCATGTTCTCACGGCTCCAATACAGGGGAGGTAGGGGCGTAGGATCTCATGCGGATATATACGTCTGCTCCTCTACATTCCTCCCTCTGGTCGAGTCCTTGACCACCTCCTCGGATTTTCATGCTTCTTTGGATCTCTTCTTGAAGAAAGGTTTCTTTGGTATCCATATCTTTGTCACCCCCCTCAGGGTGCCTGCACTTTTGATATGTTTGCCCACACTCCAGGTCATGTAATTGCATTCACCACATGGGTTACAGAAGACCCAACGTCCCACATAATTCTTATGATCTCTTGGATGCAGGAATTTTGTTCCTTAAGGTGCCACAATACTTGCTTTTATGCGGTCTCTAATAGTAGTTTCAGTCTATGCGTTGGTTTCATCCTTCACATCAATCATGATCTTCATTCCCACTGCCTTTTTTGCTGTTTTCTGGCATTGTCCAAATTATTATTTTTATAACACAGAATCTGAACATTATTATCACCAATATTGCTCCATGCAACTTGAATATACTCACCATCCAGCTGGGAAGCCATGGAAATAGGTATGAGAACCAATCGTCATCTCCAATAGCCTCTGTCTCTTTTTTTGTGCGCAGTTCTGTCAGAATAGTTATAGCCTACACTGTCATGAGATGGTGTGAATGTACAGCAAGAAGGCCTGACCTTAGTGCAAACACCTCCTTCCATTTCTGTAATCATGTCTAGGGCACACCTGCTCTGGAGGGTCAACAACCTTATGGCACTCAATTCTTCGTTTATGGCATTAAATCCTTTTATAGTGGCATTGATTGTCTGTAACAGCCCGCATCTGGTAATCTGAGGCCATTTGGCATCAACTACTGTTTGGAATCCAGGTATGAATATAGATGTCATTATCCTAGCAGTCTTGCTAAACAACTTGTGCTCATCAGGAATATCTGCATATGCCTTTATTGATTTCAATGAGAAATAATTCTCTTTTTTCATTCACCGTAGTGGAAGTAACCTTCGTTTTTCTGAAGTGCTCATCCACTTGTGGAAATCTCTCGATCTTCAGGTCACTCTGAGGAATCACCAAGGCTGGATAATGGATGAGCACTAAGGAACAGACTCCTCCCCAGTTCCTGGGCAATTTCATATATGCTCTAGATCCGCAGGCCCAATTACGATCCATTAGGACAGCAGTCCCTTTCCTCATTTCTGGGATATCAATTATGTTCTTGCACCCCTTATTTTCTCCAACTCTGATTTTACCTGTGCTTTGAAAGCACATTGTTGCGTGAATCAATGGGACCACAGCCAGTGGCCCTGCTTCATCATCCACCCATGTCAGCAGTTTAGAGTTCTTGGCCCACAACTTTAAGCACTCGCCATTCACCTTCTGCATCTTGTAGACTGGTTTCTTCCTTAGTAGATGAGCTGCACAGTACATCATCCCATCATCCCATCCCTTTTGGCCTAATCACTCATCAATAGATTAACAGTTGTGAACATTCCCAACATCCAGGCATTCCAGTTTTTTTCAGTTTTGTCAGAACAATTCATCCTCTGCATTTCTTCGATTATAACCTTGTCTTGTCCTGCAGAAGGATACACAAACATCCTGGCTGTCCATTCAGGCTATTTTTCCTTTTGCTTTGTCTTGATATAATCATCCCAATATGGGAACAACTGTCTTGATCACCATCGGAGGGTTGACCAGCTCCCCCTGGTAGTACATGCTGCTAGATGGCTAAAGCACTTTGCATCATGTGCCGGCATCTCCTTTGAAATGAATGATCTTATTGTGCTCATGGCATAGAGGATGAAAGACCAGACAGAGCAGCTCTCATCAGATGACCTCTTCCCCACCTTTTTCATACCTTGGTACCACATATTATTCCCCAGGTGAGCTGAATTATCAAGATAGGTATTTATCCCCTGGTTATCTTTTTCTGCATCCCTCTTACGTCATCGGACATGCCCAAATAGATCAAAGAAATTATCACCATTTGTACACATATTAGGAAAAATCACATGTGCCGTGTTTTCAGTTGAACCATCAGCATGATAAAGACTTCAAAATGTAAGATACAGAAAGAAAAAGAAAAAGCACATGCATATATATATCAGGCATAAGAGACTAGAAAAACATTTTGTGTGCCATGTCATTTCTCTTTGAATTTCTAGTCTCCCTGCAACTGCATTTTCTTCATCGTGAATGATTTTTTTTCTTCAGATTTTTTTTGATTGTTTTATAAACATGCATATATGCATAGAGAGCATGGTCACAATAGCTCATAGATCATGTATGAAATTAAGAAGAAAGAGAAAACCACATACATGTGTTCAACTCCCATTCTGTTCAATTATTGGAATTAGAAGACTTTTTATAGCTTGACTATTCTTTGGTTCATGAAGAAACGTGAGAATACTAACATCTCTCCTAACAAGGGTAGGGTACACAAAAATGGCACACTGCTAAACTAATTGCCCTAAGCCACCAATTCCTGAACCGACAAATTGCATCACATTGTCCAGGACTCAGATATTATCAAAGCTTGACTATTGCAATTTGCTGTTAATCGGAACATCCAACTCCAACATCAGCAAACTGCAACTAATACAAAATAAAGCATTACGGGCCGCATTAGGAATAAAAAAAGTGATCATATCTCCAAGATAAGGAGAGATTCCCACTGGCTGCCCATCAAAGCCAGAATCATTTTGAAAACGCTATGCATCACCTTTGAATGCCACTACAAAAAAGCACCTATCTACCTGAACAATGCTATAGCTAAAAAAAAGAATTGGCTAGATCCCTAAAATCACCACCTACTCATGGCAACTCCCCGTTTCAGAAATACTAGAGCCGGGGGGGGGTGGTGGTTTCCAATGTCTGACCCCTAAACTTTGGAACTCCTTCCCGCTCAGCATCAAAAAAGAGGCGTCCTTCATTGGCTTAAAAAAACTGCGAAAAACTTGGTTATTTAACCAATATCAATAAATCTGCAATTTCAGAATGTGTAAATAATGCTGCATATGTGTTGTATAAATTCTCTTTGTAATCTTCTGTACTATTGTATATATGTTCAATTTCTCCTGACCAAATATTACCAAGCTGTCTGTAACCTCGCCGTGATACCCCAGGGTCCGTGCATGTAATAAATGTAATAAATAATTAATAAATAATAATTCTGCTGATAGTGCTGAAAAATGGGATGGTAGTCTTGCACTCGCCACTACCTCAAATTCACCAGTTAGTCTGTGTCTTACAACTGCAGATCCTGAATGTCTCTCCTCACTAGTTTAGTCCATTTTCAAAGATCCATCAATAAAGAGAATCTCCCCTACCGCTAGAGCATTTTCTTTCACACGGGGCATGTCATCATAAAATTCAACATAATTAGAGCAGTCATGCACATGATCACCTTCTTCTATGGATTCAGCTACAAACATGGCGGGTTCACTATTTTACAAATCACAATTTTAATTGCTATATTAGAAATCATCACTTCATACATAGATACTCTTTGTGACATCAATGTACATTTGGGTTTCTGTAAAATGGCAAATAAGGCGTGCTGCACGCATAGAGACATGGAACAGCCCAGTGTAATACTTGTGGACTTCTCAATTGCAAACGCGGCAGCAGCCAAAGATTGTTCGCATGGAAAATGTCCTCTCATAACTGGATCTAAAATCCCACTGTAATACGCCAAAAATGTATACCCTAATGTTGTCCTTTGTGTGAGTATTGCTGTCATTACTGACCCATTGGTGTGTGAAAACAAATAAAATGCTTCACTATAATTGGGAATTCCTAAAACTGGAGCTGTACAGATTGCTCTTTATAATTCCTCAAATCCTTTCTCCATTTCTTCAGTCCATTCTATCTTTTCCTTACCAACTTCTGCTTTTTTAAGTGCTTGCAAAAGCGGTTTTGGATATGTGCTCTAGTCGAACACCCAGACCCTGCACAAACTGCATAAGCCCAGAAATTGCTGTATTTCACTCACTGTGTTTGGCTTTGGTGTTTTCATGATAGCCCCAGCTCTTTAAGGTGTCACTTTCATTCCTTCATGTGAAATTAACTGACCTATGTACAACACCTCTTCCTGGCAATACTGTAATTTCTCCTCATCTACCTTGTATCCTTTGGCTGCCAATATAGTCGTTTACTTGACAGATTTTTGTCTGCATTCATCCTGTGTTTCCCTTCAGATTAATATGTCATCTACATACTGAATGACAGTACTCTTGAGTTCAATGTTGCCTAAATCTATCTGTAGGACCCTGTTAAAGATTGGCGGGGACTCACAGTACCCTTGAGGTAAACAAGTATGTTTTAGTCTCTTTTGTCTGAACGTAAAGGAAGTAAGGTCTCATGATTCTTTGTGCAATGGGATCGAGAAAAATGCATTCTTTAAATCGATCACAGTGATGTACTTAACTTCAACTGGGATGCTACACAATATCGTTGCAGGATTTGGAACTAATGGAAACTTTGCTTCTACAAATCTCCATGACCCTCCTTTAGATTTATTTATCGGAAATACTGTAGTATTGTAGTATTGCACGAGGATGGCACTAGGATTCCCTGATTCATCAACACTGAAATAGTCTTAAATATGCCTTCTTCAGCTTCTCAAGACATGGGGTACTGTTTTACTTGGGGTAAAATTGCTCGTGGCTTGAGTTTTATTTTGACCTCTCCGATTCCTTTCAATAGGTCTAAGTCATATAGGCCCGTAGTCCAAAGGACACTTGGCACCTTTTCTAGGTCGTCCAGAAAGAATGCTGGTTTTTGTCACATCAGTGCCATTCGCTGTGGGACTTTCCAATTCTCAATTTATATCCAATATGTAATACTTATAAAAAACAATGCTTAAAAAAACACTACCTCATCATCTATATGTTCATCTCTAAACATATATTAATCTGTTATGTCACACAATCTGTATCCCTCCTCAAGTGCTATCACTGTCCTCCATGATCTGCCTTCGTCATCTACTCCTGTTAAACCGTATTCGTATAATACCACCTTGTTATGAATATTGGCCTAAGCCAATTCGCGTTGCACAGAAAACCACATCTGAAATGTTTCAATTTTTGATCAACTTCAACACCATTTTAAGAATCGTCCGCCATTTTGACTTCAACTCTTGTTTTGTGTTCTAAAATGGTGGACTGTGTTTTCAACTTGCAGCCGAGTCGAACGACCTTTGAGTTTTGTTAATGTTTAGGTTGACCGAGAGCAGACTGTTTGTTCATATGCAAAGAAACCTTGTGACCCATTTGAACTGCAATCCAAGTATTGTTAGCACTCACAAGCCTCATCCTCATATAAACAACAATACAATGAAGAACAAACTCAGATCATGTGCTTTTGCTGAACTGCATAGTAGTGATTCTTGAAACAAGGCTTATTGTGGATCAGAGAACCAATGCCACCATTGTAACTTCATGGACATGCAAACTTGTTAAATCCGTTGTACAACATTGTAATATTTGACATGTGAAGTGGGCACAAACCATAGCATGTAACTTATTAGTTTGGAGAGGGGCTAGACAATGTTTGAAAAACTGTATAAATGTGTCTGTGTTTATATGTCCAGCACTCTCACCCCTCACTGTGTCTGCTGGTACACACTGCGAGGTGTTGGGAGCCAGATAGCTATCTGTTTGCTATGATACTGTACAGTAATAAGAGATACTTGTATCTTTTTGACCCGTGATTGGCGTATTTCATTTTGTGTAACTAAGCCTCAATATTTCTTTGTTCTTTCAGATGGCGCCCGAATAGGGACCCTCAAGATTGATGTCACCTCGCTGAAAAGAAGACGCAGCTTTCGGACCGGGATCGGAGAGTGAGAAAAAGGGGGCCCCTTTGTATGAGACACTACACCTCGACAGTACTGCACAACCCTGAATGGTGCAGAAGCGGTTCGAGAGGGCATCTTGACGAGGGTCCCCATATCGAGGCAGGCTCTTTGCCGAAATCGCCAACCACGAGGATCCTTTGTAATCCGATCGGATCTCCTTTGTATTTCGAATCAGGTGAGTCGTGCCCCGATTCCTAAGTATCCTGATATTTGGTTGTAGATTTGCGCTCACAAGTTCAAATGACGCCAGGTAACACCAGTGATCTGATATACCTGGGAAATTGTCCGCCTGTTTCAGGGGTTTATTCCGCAGAGACAGACAATCTTTGGAATATGGCCGACCGGCGCCACCGTAGGGGTCGCTGAAGTGTACTGTGTACTGTAAGTACGGTCTTGGTAGTATAGAATTCAACGATATTTGGCAAGACAAACTAGACATGCTTCAGAATTTCAGTGGTCAGTTCATGGTAGTTTTGAAATTGCCCGTATAGAGTATTTGGAGTCTATATTGTTAAAGAAAAAGACTAGGCCTGCAGCATTTGATGTAGTTAGGAATTGGAAAAAGGAAGCTATGCAGCAACTTAAGAGTAAAGAAAAACACACACATCGTCATATGTCTAACTCAGAAAAAGCATTATTGTATGATCAACAGACAAGTGTCCAGTCAACTGGTCGACAACAAACTGGTCGACTGCAATTTGGTCGACACCATTTGGTCGAATGCCAAATGGTCGAATTTTTTTTTTTTTTAATATATATATGTGTTTTGTGGGTTTTCATGTGGGGAAAAAAAAGAAAAAAGAAAAAAAGGGGGTTGGGGTGGACCCCCCAAAAAAAAAAACCAAAAAATGGGTAAAAAAAAAAACAAAACAAAATTCGACCATTTGGCATTCGACCAAATGGTGTCGACCAAATTGTCTGTCGACCAAATGTTTTTGACCATTTGACTGGTGACCCAACAGACACAGTCGGAATCTATTAGAAACATGGATAGGGCTTTTCAACTTGGCATACAGAAAATATAGCCGTCTCAGGACTTCCATGCTTCAGACGAACTAATTGATGAGCTTTTAAATGAGCGTAGGACTGTTGCCACTGCACCTCCTCCCTATTTGACTCTCCCTGTTGTTTTACCTCTTCCTGCTGTTGCACCTCCTCCCGTTGTTGCTCGTGTTCCTCCTGTTGCTCCTCCTACTCCAGTTATTGCTCCTCTTCCTGTTGTTGTTCCCCCTTCTGCATCTTCGCCCTTACTGATAGTTGCTGTTCCGTAATTCCATCTTTACCACCAGCAATAGTTTCTCCACTACCTGTTGTACAAAACTTGTCTGAACTTTCTTCTCCAAGTGGTTCTGCTCCACTTGTAGCAATTGAAGGGGTGAGTGCTGATTCAAAAGTAGTGACTCGTAGTACAGTTTCTAAAGCTAGAAAAAGAGAATTGTATGCATGGGCTAAGAAATATATAGAAGAAGGTGAAAAATCAGCTGTCTTAACTGCATTTTCTGACCAAGAAAGTATTCCCGGACAAAATATTTTGATAGAGGGGATGGGAATATGCTTGGCTGAAATGTGGAGTGATTTGACAGACATGGATATCCCACGAGGGTTGATGGATTTGAATGTCTTAGCTTACTCAAGGGACAATGTGGCGAAAGTACATGAGTTTGTTGAGAGGGCTTTTGAGTTTAAGAGGGAGTTAGATTGGTTACAGAATGATGATATGGATGGTGATAGATTGGACGCTTCGTATGTGCAGAAACAATTTCTTCCTTCTTGGAAACCAATGAGTGAAGAAATGCGTATTTGCACAAGGGACATGCTTAGATGGATTTTGGATGTTTCAATTTCTCCCATTGAAGTATATGACACGTTTAGTCAGTATACTCCGGCAATGCAAAGGAAAGTGTTACAGGTAATGGTAGAATACCTCCAGGATGAGTTTATGAAGAAAAAGGTTTGCTGTCCCGCAGATTTGATGGTCATTTATAAGGGAGCATTTTGGCCTGAAACTGCTTTGACTACTTTGTCGCTAGATTTAGCTTTGTTGCTTAATGAACGTTCAGAATTGCCTACTTCTCAATTGCTGATGAGGGAAGTTCCTCCGACATTTGTTCCTAAAGTGGAAATTCCAGCTAATGCCGCAACAGGCGCAGCTGACACTACTATTGAAGCTCATTATGTCTCACAGTTTGTTCATGTCCCATTTTCTAGACAGGAAGTGAACACCATTAGACAGACGATTCCAGATATTAGGAAGAATCCAACAGGATTTTATAAAGAAATAGAATCTGTCCTGCATTCATCAGTTTTCACGCTGGGTGATATAGACTTGTTGTTCCCTGTGGTCCTACCTGCTGAGTTATGGAAACAGATTAGAACTGTAGATGATTTGGCAGGATTGGGTGACACATAGGTTAACTTGGCACGGATAAATGGAGAAATGAAAGCTGGTGAAAAACCGCCACAGGTGATATTGACTCTGCCAGACAGAATAGTAACTAAATTGAAGACCTTAGTTCCAAATAGAAGAATAGTTTGGGACAAGCTTACAGCTTGCATCCAGGGGAAATCTGAGGGCGCTGCCAATTTTTTTCATCGGTTCGAACAAGTGTTTTCGGATTTTAGCAGTCAGGTTTTAAGTCATGAGTCAGGAAAACGGCTGTTTGTGGACAAATTTGTGTGTGGATTGTTGGCTGATATCCAATCACAAATTATGATTTCCAAAAGCGCCCGGCAAGCAAAATTGCAGTCTGAAGTATTGCACATAGCTCAGTATTATGAAAATAGTGTCAATAATGAAAAAGAGAGCATAGAAAAGAAGAAGGGAGACTTGAAGACAAAAGTATTGTTGCAGCAGATAGTAAGAGGGACTAGAGGCGGAAATACACAGTTTAGAGGAGAGTTTGCCCCACAGAGTAATGCGCAGATGGGTCTTGTACACATGAACCAATGTGCTTATTGCAGACAAGAAGGTCATTGGCGAGCACAATGCCCGATCCTTCAGCAGAGATCGAATAACACATATGGTACCATAGGTAGACACCCAGAGGCCGTCCTGGGATAGGGTGTCCTGGCAGAAGTCAGTTCGCTCAGAACCAACACTCCTTTTCACAGTATAGTCAGCAGCATAGTGTTGATAATAGGAATATTTTTGATAATCCCTCGACTGTCTATCTTTCTGAGGACCTTGCATCTAATGATATACTGTTCCGTAGAAATGAAGGTGGGGAATAGCAAGCATCTATTTTTGATAGATACAGGAGCACAGAAGTGTTCCGTTTATCATTCACAGGTTCCAGATATTCCACTGTCAGGGCAGAACAACATTTCTGTAGGGTTTTCTGGTACGCCAGTGGTTAATCCGGTCTCTCAGCCGGTACCGATTTCACTGGGACCATTCACCGATTCATGTCCATTTCTTTTGATGATGAATTGTGGCGAAAATGTGTTGGGGTTGAATCTGTTGAAAGAACTGAATGCAGTAATTCATTGTTCTCCGGATGGAGAGCATTTGACGGTTTCACCTCAGCGAACGTCTGCTTCACAATTCTTGACTAGGCCTTTACCGACTGAATTTTATAAGGTTCCAGCATGTTTATGGGCAGTTGATGATAATGACGTTGGTATTTTACAAATTGAACCTGCGAAAAAATGTGTTGAAACCAGTTGTTAAACTACCACGTATTCCATAGTATAAGATTTCAGTTGATGGTGAACAAGCTTTAAAGAGTATAGTTTCTAATTTTGTACATCGAGGAGTAATTGAGGAAATTGCAGGAAATTTGTGTAATAGTCCGATTCTACCAGTGTACACGAAAGGGGATAATCGGATTCCTTTCCGTTTTATTATTGATTTGCGTGCTATCAATAACATTGTTGCTCCACAATTTCCAATTGTGCCTGATGTGACCACTATATTAACGATGATTCCAGCTTCAGCTACTCATTTCAGTGTTGTGGATCTAAAGAACGCCTTCTTTAGTATTCCTGTACATGTTGACAGTAGATACTTGTTCGCGTTCACCCTAGGGGGACGCTCGTTTACATTCACTCGTGTGCCACAAGGGTACACTGAGAGTCCAAGCATTTACAGCTGAGCTTTGAAGGAACAGCTCGATAAACTTCAGTTGCATTCCACTTGTACGTTGTTGCAGGATGTTGACAATCTTCTTTTAGCTACAGACTCGGAAGTTGCTTGCAAGGCGGGCACTGTGTTGCTTCTTATCCATCTAGCAGAACATGGGCATAAGGCTTCATTGAAAAGGTTTCAGTATTGTCGACATGGGGTCGCCTATTTAGAAGATGACTGACACCTGAATGGATAAAAAGCATCTGTAGCATGTCTGTCCCAAATACACAGAAAGAGGTCAGAGCTTTGGTAGGCATGGCCTCGTACTGTAGACAGTGGATCCCTAATTTCTCATTAATGATAAAACCAATGTTGGCATTGACAAAGAAGGGCATTTCTTTGCCTTTACCGTGGAACTTGGATTACCAGAAAGCTTTTGATCTGCTCAAGGCTACGTTGTGTTCAGTACCGGTTCTGGGCACACCAAATTATGATAAGGCCTTCGTTTTGTAGGTGCATGAATGTGATGGATGCGCTTTGGCTGTGTTGATGCAGGAACATGGAGGGAAAAATAGAGAGTGCGGTTATTTTTCCTCCACGCTTGACCCTGTTGCATGCGCTTTGCTGAGATTTTTGAGAGCTGTTGCTGCTGCCGCTGCATCTGTATTGCAAAGTGAAGGTATGGTTCTGGGTCACTCCTTAACAGTGATGGTACCTCACTCTGTACACTTTATATTAAACAGAGCACAAACGCAACCTCTCACATCAGCACGATTAACAAGATACGAGCTGATTCTATTTGCACCACATATCCAAATTAAGAGATGTTGCGCATTAAATCCAGCCGAACTATTGCCTCTTCTGCAATAAACTGCTTGCAGTGACAAGATCTCACATGACTGCCTCTATACCACAGAACAAGAGACAAAAGGCAGAAGTGATTTAAATGATACACCATTAAAAGACCCACAAGGGGAGCTGTTTTGCGACGGCTCCTACTTCAAACTTCCAGATGGTACATCCACTGCTGCTTATGCCATTACTACATCAAGCACTATTGTGGAAACCAAAAGAATTCTGCATAACTCAGCGCAGGCTGTAGAGATTATTGCATTGACTCGAGCTTGTGAACTTTCCGAAGGGTTTAGAGCGAATATATTTACAGACAGCCAGTATGCCTTTGGGGTGGTTAAAACTTCGGTAGATTATAGGCAGAAAGAGGTTTCTTGACCTCACATGGAACTAAGATTCAACATGGCACTCTGATAGTTCGGCTAATCTCAGCACTTGCGCTTCCTACTCAGTTAGCGATAATGAAGTGCGCACCACACAAGAAAGTAACAAATGACGTGGGGAGAGGAAACACTTTTGCGGACAGAATAGCCAAACACACTGCCATGATTTGCATTCTGAAATATATATAGCAAAAGAAGTCACCAACACTTGTGTAATAGATGTAGGAATTGATTGTATAAAAGACATTCAGGCTGATGAGACTCCAGAAGAGCTTAAGCAATGGACTGAGGGTTTAGCAAGTTTAGATGATGAAGGTTGTTGGATAGATAATGCCAAGGAAGGATCGATGCTACCCGATGCTTATGTCACCGCTATGGTTACGATGGCTCATGGTCCAACTCATATATGTGCTAGAAAGATTTGTAAATTGTTAGAACCTGTCTGGGTGAATGTAAACATCCTGAAAACTGCTGAGCATTTCATCCAAAATTGCATGTTATGCTTACAGCATAATTTAGGAAAGGGTACATCGACACCGAGGGGTAGTTTTGGTCTTCCCTCTGTGCCTTTTGAGGTTATACACTTTGATTACATTGAAATGGAGCATTGTCAGAATTACAAATATGTTCTGGTAGTCATTTGTGCATTTAGCAAATGAGTCGAAGCTTTCCCTTTAAAAGATGCCACAGCAATAACAACGGCGAAATCCATGCTGAAGGAATATTTTCCTAGGTTTGGTTTGCTGAGGGTCATTTGGTCAGACAATGGTCCACATTTTATCGCTGCTGTTATCCTGCAAGTATGCGTGGGATTGCAGATCGATAAACGGTTCCAATCAGCCAGACACGCTCAGAGTGCCAGACTTGTAGAATGCCATAACGGTATATTGAACAACAAGATGGCAAAAATCTGCGCCAGTAGCAATTTGAAATGGCCAGATGCCTTACCGATAGCTCTATTGTCCATGCGGACAACTCAAAAAACTAAAACTGGGCTCTCTTCCTATGAGATAATTCTGGGGAGACCAGCCAATATTTGGAACGTACCCACACCTAAGCGGCTGAAAGATGTACAGCATTTGCTCCTTTCTGAGTACTATGACCAGTTAACTCAAAACTTGTATTTGATTTATCAACAGGTGCGAGAAGCCCTCCCAGTAAAATATGAGGGGCCAGGTCATCGACTCCGACCCGGCGACTGGGTGCTCATTAAGGCATTTGAAAGAGCATCCTGTCTCGCACCTCGCTGGAGAGGACCGTACCAAGTCCTCCTTGCCACACCGACCGCTGTACGAGTAGACGGAAAACGACACTGGATTCACGCAACGCACATCAGGAAGATACCTTTTCCTCTGCCTCACGACGAAGGAGAAGAGAAGGAGCTCTGTTCCTCATCACAAGTCTGTTCTAACCGACACCGAGGGTGTCCTGGAAATTCTTCCTGAGCCCATGGGACATGGGGAGACTGCCGCTTTGCCTTCAAGTTCTTTTCCGGATCTTTCTGTACCATTGAGCAATCTTGCTTCTGTTTCATCACTTCCATCAGGAAGCGATGACACTCTGTTCCCAGATCACACCGTACCTGGAGTCTTGAGGTACGATCTGTGTCCAAGGAATCAGATATACAGCACAGCATCGGCTGTGCCCACAAGGAATCATCATTTTTTTTTTTAACTTTATTTTTAACTGGCATTATACAAATAAAGAATGAACAAAGCGAGTATCACTTACATCATTGGGTGTTTGTGGCATGCATAAGTCAAATCAGGTTTATCTAGATCTCATTGCAGCACTTAAGTATTTCAGGAGAGAAATGGGGGAGAGAAAGTGAAAGGCATATATAGCACTTTGGATTTTATCCTAGGAAGTTCATTAGTCGTTTGCATCCTATACATTTCGTAGGTATTCCCTGAGGGGGCCCCAAATGTTTTTCAGTATGGAGGTGGTTTGAATGCCTGGTATGTATGCTTCTTCGCTGTCCTGACCATATATGAGGTCTCTGAGCCAGTTTCCGTGCATGGGAGGGGTATTGGATTTCCACTTCCTTAGGATGTTCCGTTTGGCCACTGCTCCTCCTAATGCAAATGGTCTGCGGGTCTTCATGGAGGCCTTGCCTACGTCTCCTAATAGGTATTTCAGTGGCGTTTCTGGGATATGCATGTTCAATATTTCGCTCATGGTTTCTGCTATCTCCTCCCAGAACCGTCTAATAGGAGGGCACTCCCAGTACATGTGGATCGAATTGGCAGCAACTGTGCCGCACTTGGGGCATGTGGCTTGTTTAGCAGGGTCGAATTTGGCAACCTTGTGTGGAGTGATATGTAGATGATTAAGGATTTTTAGTTGTATCAGTCTAAAATTGGCACATATTGAAATGGATTTGGTGTATCTGCAGTAGTTTACCCATTGCTGGTCGCTGATCATTGTGTTTAGGTCTCTTTCCCACTTGCTTTTCATCCCATTTTTGGATGGGTTATTGTGTTGTATTACTCTGTACAATGTGGATACATTGCTGGTAAAGCCTTCTTGAGTTAGGATATCCGATAGGAATTTATGTGTTGGAGGTGCGTTCGGGAAGGACTGCCATTTTTTCATACATGCTACTTTCATATGTTGATACTGTTGGATTGTGAATAGGCCGGGAATCGACCCTCGGGAAAAAGATCTCCTAATTTGTCCTCTTTACTCGGGTCCCATCTTCTTTGTATGGTACTGTCCATAGTGGGTTCAATTTTGGGGTAGTTCCATAGTGGTAGGTGTGGCCAATACGGAGTGTCGCATCCTACTCTCTGAAGTATCCATGACCATGCTCGCACTGTTGAAGATAGTGGATCTGCCAGCACTTTTTCCTCTGCGATCTGGCAAATATCATGCTCTTCAGGTTAAGGGGAGATGCTGCGAACTCTTCAGCGCGTATATGTGCAAACTGTTCTGCAGTGTTATTCCAGTATTTGGCAAAGTATGCCTGTGCGGAGTAATAACATAGGAGAAAGTCAGGGGCAGCCAGTCCTCCGGTGTTGTAGCTCTTGCATAGCTTCGGCCAACTCCTTCAGGGGGTACCTCCACTCCAGACAAAACAGAACACTTTCTTGCATAGTGTATCAAAAAATGTAGCTCCTGGCCATATTGGGATTCCACTGAACAGGTATAGTAGCTTCGGTACAATCACCATTTTGAGCATGGAAATACGACCGTACAGGGAAAGCGGCAACTTTGCCCAAGCGTTGAGCTTGTATTCCAGCTGTTTCAGGAAAGGCGCATAGTTGTCAGTGTATAGGGTTTGTTAATCTGTTGCCATTATAATTCCCAAATATCTTGCGCTGTTGGGAGACCAACGAAAGCCCTCCATGGATGCAGATCTGTTTGTGGAGCTGAACAAGGGTATTATTTCCGATTTGGCCTGGTTTATCTTGTGCCCCGAGTGTTTAGTGAAGACTTCAATATCTTGCATGACTGGTGGAAGATTAGTGTCAGGATTTCTGAGGTACAGCATGGTGTCGTCAGCATAGAGAGAAATGAACTGGGGTGTCCCCATGATCCAAATGCCTCTCAAGGAATGTATTGTAGGTATGCCGCCATTCCTTCAATTGTTAATGCAAAAATTAGAGGGGAGAGGGGACAGCTCTGTCTTGTGCCCCTTTGCAGCTCGAAGCTCGATGACAGCGTCTTATTGGTCCTTTCTCTGGCAGTTGGCTTGCAATACAGCAGCTTTACAGAGCGGAGAAATTCTAGGCCAAACCCCATTTTTTGTAACATGGCGTGCATGAACTTCCAGGAATTAGAGTCAAATGCTTTTTCCACGTCTAGCGTAACCACCACTGTCTTTGCTTGGGGGTTCATCTGGGATGCTATGGTGAAGAATCTCCGCAGATTTAGAGCTGTGGATCAGCCACGTATGAAGCCTGATTGGTCCTGGTGTACTAATTTGGACATATATGGGTTTAGTTTATTAGCTAAGGCTTTGGCATTGATTTTGGTGTCCACGTTAATTAGGGATAATGGTCTATAGGAAGAGGGATCCTGTGGCGGTTTAAGAGGTTTCAGTAGGACCGTAATGATGGCTTCTCTCATTGAGGCCGGCAGGGTACCTCTTTCCATGGATTCCTCCCACACCTCCCCTAGTTTTGGGGCCAGTTCCTCTGTGAGGGCCATGTAGAGGTCTGCAGGCATGCCGTCCAACCTGGGTGCTCTTCCTGCCCTGAGATCCTTGATTGCCTGTTTTACTTCTTCCAGGCTCAGGGGGAGGTCGAAGTTGGCTCGTTCGTCTGGGTCTAGTGTAGGAAGAGGGAAGGAGTCGAGATATTGTTGCACCTCATCCGTCGAGACTTGCTCTGCATTTGTGTATAGTTCCATGTAAAACCTCTGGGATTCCTCGTTCACCCTCTGATGGTCCACGTATGTGGCACCCTCCTTGTCTGTTATGCTGGTGATTTGTCAGTGTCCGTATTCCATTTTTATTAAATTGGCTAGCATCCTTCCAGACTTATTCCCTTCACCGTATTTTCTGGCTTTGGTAGGTTGTGTCATATACCCAACCTCACGTTCTGCGAGGGTCGCAAAGTCAGCCAGGGTGTTGTGTAACGGAGCTAGGGTTCTAGGGCCTGGCGATTCTATGTATGTCATCTCTGTTGTCTTAATGCATTCCTTAATGCGGGACAGCTGTTGTCGTATTTCTTTCAGTGTGCCGTGAACTTTGGAGATCAGATGTCCCCTCAGCCATACTTTGAAGGCCTCCCAGACCGTGGAGCGTGAACTGACTGATTCTTGATTTCTTTCAAAGAAGTCCATCACATCCACCCGTAGTTGTTCTAGTAACATGTCATCTTGCAGGATATCTGGGGGCATTCTCCACGTGCACTGGGACTGTATTGGTGTTACTATCTGGATCTCCAGGATGATCAGGGAGTGGTCTAGCAGTGTCCGGGGCAGTATTGTGCATTCCCTCGTGTCCGGAATGCAGTCCGTGGAGCAGAGCCAATAATTGATTCGGGAGCTCGAGCCGTGTACATGAGAATGGAATGTGTAGTCACTTTTAAGGGGATGTAGTTCTCTCCATACGTCTGAGAGTGGCAGCATGGTCATGGCCTGTTTGATAGTTAGTGCTGCTTTGGAGTCCGCACGCTGAGTTGTGGAGGTCCTATCTTGTGCTGGGTCGAGAATAGTATTGAGATCGCCTCCCCATATCACCCTTGCTTCGTCTGTTGGTATTATCAGTGTAAATATTTGCAGGTAGAACTCCGGAGAGTCTATGTTGGGCCCATAAGTGTTAATGATAATTACATTTTGCCCTTGCAACATTTCCCATATTATTATGTATCGACCTCAGGGTCTGCTTTGAACTTAGAGACCTGGAATCCGAGTCTATGATGGATAATTTTCATCACCCCCTTGACTACGATGAGTAGTCCGTGGCAGAAATTTGAGAGCCCCAAGCGCGGCCAAACGATTCTGTTATCCACTTCGTGGCATGCATTTCCTGTATCAGTAGGATATCGATTTTGTGCCTATTAACGTAGGTCAGCACTTTTCTGGCTTTGATTGGATCGACCAAACCCCTTACATTCCAAGAAAGAAGTCTGGTGCTTTTAGTTATTTTTTTATGATGCCATACAGTGCGTTCATCTTGAGGAGACCTGTGCCTTTGACGGTGTGTTGTTTTCCCTTCCCAATGCAGAATAACCACAAAATTTAACTTAATGTAAACAAAAACTCTCCCAACTTGCCTCATACCCCACACAGGTACGTACAAACACACAGATCCAGGTGGACCCAGTTTCATAAAGGCAGATCATCTGTGTCCCTTCCCACCCTCCACTCTCACCATCCCCCCAATCGGGTGGTGTATCCCAAACAACTAGTTGCAACTTTGCCAAATGGGGCGGGATGGCTCGTCACCCCCTTCGGAGTCGTAGCTTCAGCTGATGATTAAGAATGGTGTACTGTTATTGCTTTTTGAATTTGTTTTGCGAGCCATTGTGCTTTCATTGGGATTAATTCTGTGGGTCATCAAGCTCAAGATTCATTAGGTACCAGTGGGATGTTCTGTTCAATGTACATTAAAGCCTCTTCAGGAGTTAAAAAGAATTGCGTTCTGCCCGCATGTTGAATCCGCAGTCTGGAGGGGAACAACATTGCATATACTATCTTTCTGTCTCGCAGTTTCTTCTTCACATGTTGAAAGAATCGGCGCACTACGTGGACCCCTGTTGAGAAATCGGGGTATATATGAATGCGGTTAGAGTACGACAGAGGGCCCTGCTCACGTGCCAGCCGTAGGATATGGTTGCGGTCTCGGTCGTTGAGCAGCCTTGCTATGATTGTTCGAGGCGGGGCCCCAGGTTTGGGCAGGGGGATAAGTGCCCTGTGTGCTCTCTCGATCAGAAATTGCTTTGAGAACTGTGCATCCGGGAACAGAGATCGGAGTAGTTCTTCAAGGAATTGTTCCATGGGAGTGTCGGTTTTACGTTCCATCACCCCGACCACCCTTATATTGTTCCGTCTTGAACGGGATTCAAAGTCCTCGCATTTGTTTTGGAGTAGTTTAACATCCTTCTGGATTTCTATGGCTGTATTCTGTGAGACAGCTGAGTCTTCCAGGGTGGATACTCTATTCTCTACCTCCGAGACCCTGGAATTAACTTTACTAATATCCGCCCGGATGGAGGTTATATTGTCCCCAATATCATCCAACTTCGTGTTGATTGCCGCAAACCCTCTTTTCATGGCAGCCATATAGGGGGTCATACATTGATCTGAGGGCTCTGGTTTAGGGGTCCTGGATGGCAGCGTAGGATCAGCCACAGGGTCTTGTGTAGCAGCAATAGCGAATGCGTCCATAGGCCCTTTTTTCTTGTCTTTTTTTTTTGCACCTCCCGCCATGGCAGCGCGTTGGAAAGGAACTGTGTCGCGTCACTGCGGGGCCACAACCTATGACCGAAGACTTTGTCTGTCAGCAGGTCTTGTCTTCAGATTGGGTGTGAGTTAGGGGATAATGATGAGGGCTCAGATCGCCCTGCCTTTTGGCCACAGTATTCAGTAGAAGTACCCACTTTGGGCTAAATGTTAATGGAGTGTCCCAGTCAGCCTCAAGTGCCCCTCCCTCACAATTGAGTGTGCCTGGTGTGTAGTTCACCGTGTCTTAGGGTGTTGATTGTGGCCCCCGGGGGAAAAGTCAATGCGCCTGCCTGGAGGGGTTTCCTGTAAATGGCGTGTAGGCAGTTGCCCGCGAGGTCACAGGAGGCTGTCCAGTTGTTGCTGGATCTTTCAACTGAGCGGAGGGGGGCCGGAGCCCGCCAGTCCCGAGCCCCTATGGGATCAGGTAAAGTGAAATGAGGGGGTGGAGGGTGGCGGGCCGAGATGCCCAGTGGCCAGCTAGCGTCCCCCCACGACGTACCTCACAGAAGTCGGGCAGGCCGGTCCGCCCCCGCCGGCACCTCACTCCGCTACCGGGGAGCAGGGCAACCCATGCGTGTACGCCGCACTCCTCTTGCCCCCGCTTCCACCCGGAGCGGCCCTCTGCCACTCAGCCCCCGGACCCATTGGGAGCCACTGCGTCGGGTCGGTAGTCTCCCAGTGTTGCTCAGATCCAGGAGAGCCGATGTGTGCCAGCAGCGGGGGGCCAGCCCCCAGGATCCCAGCCCTCTCCACCACGAACAGCACCAGCAGGGAGCCAGGCACCAGCGGGTCCCGTCGCTTGACTCCCGTCCACCGCAAGTTCATTGTTGCATTCACGGCGGCCCAGCACCGCACCACCACCTCCAGGCTGGTTTATGCGCGAAGGATCCAGCAGTTGTCAGGGCCTCAGCAAGACAGACTACATTCTCCCGTTGTGGTGCTCTGTTTTTGGTCGGGGAACCCATTTATGTATTCCTGGGGGATTCCGCCATGCCTCGTCGTACTTGTTTGATGTGTCAGTTACAGCATTCAGCAGGATTTGTGAGATCAGGATATTTCTGCTACAGAGCTCTCGGGTCAGGCGGCCATCTTCTCTAGCGCACCACAGCGCCCCCACAAGGAATCATCGTTGAGCCAGTCCCTTGACACTCTTTTCACTGGAACAAATAAATAAGAGGCAGGGACCGGCAAAGCTACCTTCAAGCAAGATAGGCCACATGGTCAGGGGCCACCGACGGATGAACTAAAAGAGCCTAACGGAGAGGCATCTAAACAGACTCTGAGAAACAATGTCCTTTCCTAAATCTACTCGTGCGGAACAAGCTATTGGTCTTGTGGCTGACAAAGAATCTGTTCATCAGAGATCATGGTCCTTGAGGACTCACTGTTTTCTAACCACAGTGCTAATTTGTTCTGTTATTATATTTGGCTTGGGTTATGGTACATTGAAGGGGTGCGTCCACTTGAGACTTTGTTACCTACTGAAATTGTCTCCACTGTGTCGCCACCTTTCGTGTATCTGAACACTCTTCCTCCTCAGGATCCCAAACAAAGACAGGGTTATCACAATAACACTCTTCTACTGATCATGAATGTGACCCATGCGATTCTAAACAGAACAAATTGCTGGGTGTGCTCACATTTGCCACATCATGGGGAAAAGGGGATGAGCTGGTATATTCATCCTCTTCCTTTAACTACTGCATGCTACGCCTTACTAAGGGCACTATTCTTTGGTCGTTGGAATGACAGTATTTCTGGGAACTTCGATGGGACTA
Source organism: Ambystoma mexicanum (assembly GCF_040938575.1). Lineage (NCBI taxonomy): Eukaryota > Metazoa > Chordata > Amphibia > Caudata > Ambystomatidae > Ambystoma > Ambystoma mexicanum. The sequence goes on along the minus strand of NC_090935.1, from coordinate 470,102,804 downwards.
ATCAGAATGAATTCGAAAAATGAGTCCTAACTCTTTTGGGATGTTCCCTCTTTGCAAATAGGAGCAAACTCAATGTTGCTTCTATCAGGCCTTCCGATAGACTTTCTAGACTTTTTCAATCACTGATTTCTTTCAAGATGGCTCCCGTAGGCAACCGGGATGCCATGCCTCCTTCCTATACTATCAATCATAGCCCCAACTCTGTTTCCTTCTGTATACAAAGGGATGGTTCTCAGCCAATGGGTACATTCGAGGGTTGTACTAACATTGTCAATCTAACCAGTGAGGACAGACCTTTGTACGTAGGAGACCCCGTTTACTTTGTTTGTGGCGATGAAGCTTATCCTTGGTTACCTAGAGATTGGCAGGGTACTTGTTATTCGGGTATCTTGTTTCCAGGGGTATATGTCGCTACCACATCTGAAGTTTCTAGAGCTCGTACAAGGCGGGATGAGAATGGTGATACTCCTTCACAAGTCATGGGTGACGTAGCAAAATCCTTTGTGCCATTTTGGGGACAAATAATGAATTCCGAGGATATTAGAAGACTAGCAAGGGTACTGGAGAAAAACATCAACAGAACCACCCATATACTATAAAACAGAGGTCGCCAAACAGTCGATCGCGGGCGACTAGTAGCTCGCCTGAGCCTTTTCAGTCGCCCGCGCTGAAGATACCGAAAAATAAACGTTTATCCTAAGTTATATTATTTCATGGTGTTTGTGTAGCCATGTTCCGTGTTCAGGATCCGAACCCTAGTCAGCCCAATTGCAGGCAGAGAACTTGGCTACTGTGCTACTTGGAACTGCTTGTAAATCCACTGACAAATGTCAGTATCACGTTATGCTTCTGCAGGCCGCCTGTAGTACCACAGTTGGCCTAGTGCGCCCCCACGACAGTCTTTCTTAAGCAAGCTACTCTTGTTAGCCAGAGATGTTGGAGGGGCTGGGGCAGGATCAGGATCATTGTGACCACGCAATAAAAATATCACAATAGCACTGCCGCTCGCCTGGAAATGTTCAAAATAATATTTAAAAAATGGTGCAATTTCTTTCAGGTGGTTTCTTTCCAAATTCCACACCGTACATTTCCACTTTAAATCACTTCCATGACACAAGTACACACACTTTTAGTACATTAAGCAATCCATAGACACGCTGTACAGTAGAAGCCTAACAGGGTAGTTCAGCAGGTTGACAGACCGATGCTGAGATGTTATATATTCAAAACTACAGGTTGTTAATCGTATGACTTTTTGCAATGCATTATAAAAAAAGTGCTATACAATGTGTTTGGCCAGGGTATGGGTTGGGCTGGTTGCTTGCTTATCTTCAGGGCTGAGGTGGGGATATTTCTGCCCCTGTGAAAATCAAAAGTTGGCACCCATGAACCCACAGTTTAATTTCCTAATAACTGCTGTCAGCATAACAGAAACATTTATTTGTGATTAACCAGTTTGACAAGCATATAACATCTTTATAAATATAACATGTGCTAAAACACAGAGGGGCACACAAATAATGATAATGATGCGTTATTTATATAGCACCTTAATCCAAAGCGCTTTACAAAGCACATATTTACATGCAATATCACCCAACTGAAATTGGTACTCATGTATCGACCTCAGAAGGATGAAAGGCCGAGTTGGCCTTGCCGGGATTTTAACCTGCGACCTGCAGATCACACTCAGATCACAGCAGCGAGCTCTCAACCCGCTGAGCTATCTTACTGGCAAATAACAGAGTATGTGTGGTGTCTGACAAAAAAAAAACATTTCAAAGAAAACTTGTGAACGCAAACAACATTTTTCAATTTGGAAATTACTTTTTTTTTATGTAAGTGTGAAATGCACATTTGGAAAACAATAGTGTGCTTAGCATGTAGAAAGACTGCATAAAACGCAAAGGAAGGGCACAAAAATTACAGGATATTTGTGTGGTAGTCCAACAAATATCTGTCTTTTTGAGACAGCTACTAATAAATAATAATGCAACAAAGGGGTTTTTGAAGTTCTTAATATAATTGTGAAGGCATATGTTATTCCATCTGTTTATAGAGGAGGAAATAATCGAGCCCAAAAAATATTGGTAACAATTCAGAGGTTTATAAATATCCCCACCCCGATATCACCCGCTGGTAGCTCTCCACTGTTGGCCTCCACTACAAGTAGCTCTAGCTAACGTAAAGGTTGGAGACCCCTGCTATAAAACATGACGCTAGAGCTAAAATGGCCATTAGATTCGTGGCCCTTCAAAATAGGATGGTGTTAAAAGTCATCCTAGCTGAGCGTGGTCGGGTATGTAAATTGGTGGGATCTGCATGCTGTGTCTTCGTGCCTGACTCCTCACCTACCATATTCAAGGCAATACAAAATCTGCATACCTTGAGTACTGAAGTACATGTCTCCGAGGGAAACTGGAATCTTAGTGCTTAGTTTTGGGACTTACTACGTTCATGGGGTTGGAAGCTCTTTGCAGTCCTAATGGTAGTTCTTGGTGTTCTACTGTTTTGTTGTTGTTGTATACAATGTCTTCCTGCCATATGTTCGATGTTAAGAGGATGTTGTGCACAAACTATAGGTACGTTAGGACCAAAAGTACATGTGCCCAAGAAAACTGCTAACGCTTTTGGAATGCAGGATATCACTATCAAGGAACTTATGGCGGTTGATATTTCTGAAGAATGTGATTCAGGATGTACGGACATTGAGATGTGGGGTTTTGGGTAAAGCAAATGTTTGAGTAATGCTCTTGGCTTAGGCCAAAAGGAGAGTTTGTTAAACCGTATTCGTATAATACCGCCTTGTTATGAATATTGGCCTAAGCCCATTCGCGGTGCACAGAAAACTGCATCTGAAATGTTTCAATTTTTGATCAACTTCACCACCATTTTAAGGATCGTCCGCCATTTTGACTTCAACTCTTGTTTTGTGTTCTAAAATGGTGGACTGTGTTTTCAACTTGCAGCCGAGTCGAACGACCTTTGAGTTTTGTTAATGTTTAGGTTGACCGAGAGCAGACTGTTTGTTCATATGCAAAGAAACCTTGTGACTCGTATAAACTGCAATCCAAGTGTTGTCTGCGCTCACAAGCCTCTTCCTCATATAAACAATGACACAATGAAGAACTAACTCAGATCATGTGCTTTTGCTGAACTGCATAGTAGTGATTCTTGAAACAAGGCTTATTGTGGATCAGAGCACCAACGCCACCATTGTAACTTCATGGACATGCAAACTTGTTAAATCCGTTGTACAACATTGTAATATTTGACATGTGAACTGGGCACGAACCCTAGCATGTAACTTATTAGTTTGGAGACGGGCTGGAAAATGTATGAAAAACGGTATAAATGTGTCTGTGTTTAGATGTCCAACACTCTCACCCCTCACTGTGTCTACTGGTACACAATGCGAGGTGTTGGGAGCCAGATAGCTATCTGTTTGCTTTGATACTGTACAGTAATAAAAGATACTTCTATCTTTTCGACCCACGATTGGCGTATTTCATTTTGTGGTACTAATCCTCGATATTTCTTTGGTCTTTCTTTGGTCTTTCACTCCTTCAAGCATTGCTTTTTCTCCTCGTGCTATAGCTACTTCTAGTTCTATAGGAATAATCTGCCCTTCTTCCTCATCCATAGGTACTTGTGGTCTAAATAACAATTCATCAGGTATCCCCCCAATCTTCCCTACTAACCCAGGTAGCCATGTTAATAAAATGCTCACCCCATACATGAAGACTTCCGGATCTACCAGGACTCCTTGTAGAGCCACTTGTCCTGTAAATGCCAGTATAAACTCTCCTATATTTAAATAGTGTATTCCTGGAGTTGTCAGTCTAGAAAAATGGATACCTCTCATATGTGACCGCAAACGTATTTTGATGGCCGTGGGCCAACCGTCTCATGCACGATATGACAGAATATAGGTTTCCGAGTTTGCCAATGAACGGCCATTTTGATGTAACAAGAATCGCCATTTTGTTTTCTAACCATTGCTCATTGCTTTCTGTTCTTATTGCTTCGCAGTACATTTTCTGCTTACACTGCTCGACTATAAAACATTGTGGTCTGCACGTGAAAGGACAAGGCCGCAGGGCCGCGAGGATAACAAGAGTTTGTTGAAACACAACGTAGGCAGCACCAGGAAGAATGCCCGGCTCACTCCCGAATGTAGCCTTGAAGCAGAGCTGCAGGGCATTTAATCATTTCGCAGCTGCCAGCCAGTCTAGTTATATGGTAGAATATGTTAGAATAAAGCAGCTAAAGGCTTCAATTATGCTTTTCTTAGGGCCCCCCCTGTGCTGAGCCCTGTTAGAGCGTGTCGGCTCCCAGGACACAAATAGCACCTCATAGATAGCAAGGTCTGGAACGCAACTCTTCCCCCGTATGTAGCTCGCTTCCAAGAACAGAAGTGCTGTGTTCCGTTCAACAACTGAAAGATGCCTCCGCACTCACAAATTGTAAATTGTTACTAGAATAGATATTTGAAGGTGTCATAGTTGTCGAAAGTGTCCATCATCACACCAAGTTCAAAGAAACTCAATAAAGGGGGGTGTTAAACATGTCATAGTTGATTGTTTGATATGCATTTTATATATATGTAACTGATGTACGTAATTCACTCTCTTGCGTCCCTCGAGGTCTAGAGATACACGTAGCGGGGCATGAGACCGAGTTGGCCAACTGAGACTTTTGCTTTGCAATAAACCCTAGCTTTGGGAATACAACCTCGTGTCTGGCGTATCTATCGTGTGTGGTGACTCGCCTTGTTTCCATAGACGTAAGGGACCCCCAGGGGCCTCTTCCAGAGTGAAGCACACTATTCCTTGATCAGTGAATGAAATCGCCATTTTAAGTTTCGTCATTAAATCTCTTCCCAGAATGTTAACTGGCGTTTGTTGCGAATATAGCAAGGGGACAAACATGTCACATTACCCTATAGAAATAGGTTATTTGTCAGTAAAATTAACTTAATGCATAGCTGCAGAGAACCCTTGAACATTCATGGCAATACCTGACATTGGGTACTTTTCCTCCCTGATGCAAGAGTGAGTCGCCCCTGTGTCTACAAGAAAAGAAAAGAAAAGGATTTGCCTCCTTTGAACCCTTGACACAGAATGTGATAGAATAGCGCTACTCTCTTTTCCCACGGTTCATGCGTGTCAAGCTGCCAATTCTCTTGAATATCCTGAATATAAGCAATAGGGTCCTCATCTTCTTTTATTTTATGTGTCATAATTGCACCCATATCGGACATATCGGGATACTGTACTGTGAGAGCCCTCCAAACATCTGCCATGCAATTATTAAATGATGCTCCATCATGCACAGTGTTTTGTGCTGTCACACTCGCATATCTGCTCGTCTCCAAATGTCATCAGCTCTCGCCCCAAGAATAGCTGCTAATAGACCTTTTATGTTTCCTATGGCCAGCGTATTTCCCCGTCATTTTCTCTAATTCATATATCCATTTCCCAGCCCCCGAAGTCAAACTAGGTAACTTACATTTTAAGTTATCTTTATCCATCTGGTGCCATGGAATATATTGGGGTCTTGCCCTCCCCCGTTCTCTAGTAAGGGGAACTGTGAGAACCCCCTACTCATAACTGGATCCCATTATTTGTTTACCCAATGTGGGGGTAATCATCCCTATTCGTCTTTATACTGGTAGCAATCTTAACCTACTCACATAGGGTGATGATTCTCCCCCACACTACACAGTCACCTGGAAAGTTCGGGATATGTTGTCAGATCTGATGTTCCTTCCTTAGGGTGTTCCAGATCTGACCATCTTACCTCCTTATCCAAATGTTGACTTCCCAGGGGGATGCAAGTACCCACTCCTTCTATCTCATGACCCGACTCTCTTTCCTCGTCTGACATTGCTAGACCCCAACTGGTGTGACTATCATCCTCCTCTTCTCTATCTAAATTTAATCTACTTAACGAAAATGCTCTGCGTTCATCACTGAACATGTTTTCCTTCTCCTCCAGTGGTTTAGGTATCAGGGATCGGTTGCCACTCCCTAGAGTCCCACACTTGCTGTTCTGCCTCATTTGCGGATATATCTAGTCAATTATCTCTCCAATACTTTGTGCATCATATCTTTCCTCTTCCTGTGCTACTTTAGGTATTTCTTGACTCTTTCTCTCATTGGGAGAACTGCACTTGTTGTGTCCCATCATCCCTGTATTTCATTGCTCTCTCTTATTCATTCCTTAAGAACGAGACTGGCATCAATACCTCACTGTCTTCTATTCTGTTCTATTCCTTTTTCCATGTCCCTTCGCTCTCTCACAACTCTCCTTGCCCTCTCTTCTTCTTGATTTTGTGCTTCCCCTTTTATTTCTTCCCTTTGTTCTTCTTCTCTTATTCTCTGTAATCTTTCTTCCTTCACTCATAGTGCCTCTTCTTTCACTCTCTTTCTTTCTCTCCTATCCCTTTCTTCTATTTCTTTCTTCCTACTGTCGTACTTCCTTTGTTCCTCTGCCCACTTTTCATCTTTTTCTTGTTCTTCTCGATATATCTGTTTCCATCGTTGCCTGCTTTTTCTTCCTTGCTCATCCTCCCTCAACCACTTTTCTCGTTTCCTAGCCTTCTTTTCTTGCTTGTCTTTGTGTTCCTTTTGCCTAACCTCCTTAATGTTCTTCCCATCTAACTTGAGTAATATCTGTCCTCCCATCCATCTGTCTGTACAAGCGTTACCTCATCGGCCCTATCCTTTTCTCCTTTCTATCTCTTAAATTCTATGTCTATATCTGTTCATATATTCAATCTCTTGCCTCTTTCCTCTTTATCGCGTATGAATTTACAAGCATTTCCCTTCCTTTTGCTCTCTTCTGAACTGTCATTGCTACTATAAGTGGGGGGTTCATATGTTGGGATTCTATACCCCGCTGCTGCTTTTAATTCCTTTAAAGGATAAAATCCTATCTCCTCTTCATCTACGCTCTTAGGGCCTCATCACGAGTTCGGCGGTAAGCTTTAAATCCGGCGTTAACGCTTTCAGTGCCGGATCACGAGTACAAATACCGCCGGCGCCATTACAGCCAGCGCAAGTACAGCCGGCTGTAAAAGCGCCAGTATCCATTTGCGCTATAACAGAGCAATCACGAGTCTGGTGTAGGCGCTATTAACACCAGAAAAGTGGCAGATAATCCACCGAAAATACCCTTAGCCAAATGCTGGAGGTAAAAGAACACAGGGCACAGTAATAAGGGCCCAGGTGAAACCAATGCAAATCAGAGGCCTGCAAAGGACCCACCCATGCACAACACACCCTCCCCAACACCATTACACCAGCAGGAGCAGGGAGGAGACAGCAATAAGGACCCAGGAGAAACCAATGCAAATCAGAGGCCTACAATGGACCCACCCATGCACAACACACCCTCCCCAACACCATTACACCAGCAGGAGCAGGGAGGAGACGGCAATAAGGGCCCAGGTGAAACCAATGCAAATCAGAGGCCTACAAAGGACCCCCCCATGCACAACACACACTTCCAAACACCATGCTGCCATTTGGAGCCAGGAGCCTTGATGTGGACATCTACCTGCTGCGCCTGGAGCTACAGAGGCCAGCCAACCAGGCCAGGGCCCTGGGAGCGCAGGGGGTAGTGGGGATGAGGATAAGGAGGAGAGCAGCACCAGCAAGGCGGCCAGCCATCCCAGGGTCAGGCCAACGCCCTTGGCCCTGACTGATGGCCAGTTGGTGACCGAGTATAGGCTAGACAGGGCAACCATCACCCAGTTGCTGGACACAATCCAGGATGACATCAGCAGCTGTATAGCCATCAGCACAGCAGTGCCCCCGCTTGTAAAGCTTGTGTTGGTGCTACAATTCCTCGGGACTGGCAACTACCAACACACCGTTGCCATGATGCATGGCATGGCCCAGTCCACCTTCAGTGCCATGCTGGGACAGGTGCTGGATGCACTGTTGATCATGTGAATGTGCATATTGCATTGCCAGCCACACAGGCACAGGTGAACCAGCTGAAGGGTCAATTCCATGCCATTGCCCAAGTTCCGTATCTTATAGCAACCCTGGACTGCACACATGTAGCACTCGTACCACCCCAGGCACATGAGGCAGTCTACAGAAACTGTAAAATGTACCATTCCCTGAATGTGCAGATGACATGTAGCCCTGACCTCACCTTCAGACACTGCTGTGCCCACCACCCAGGATCCACCCACGACTCCATGGTGCTGTGCAACAGTACCCTGCCAGCGTACATGGAAAGACACCAAGGCCAAAACACATGGATGCTGGGTGAGTACAAATGTAGCCCGTAATGCATGTTGAATTACATCTGATGGGGCTGGTCATACACAGTGAAATCCCTGCATGCTAATAGGCAGTACCAGCACTGCAACATTCCCATGCATGTACCTTGCACGAGAACCCTTGGACATGTCCAACAAAGCAGAACACACCCAGTCTGGATGGCAAAGACATGTGGCAGCACAGTCACATATGGAAGCCCTACTACCACAAAGCCTCCTGTGTGTGTTGCAGTATAGCTTCCCACCCTGACACAGCACAGACATCCCACCCTGGCCACCCGAAAGTCATGCCAATTTTACACAAAAGTAGGCACATCCACAAAAGCACTACACAAAACTAGTCTGAATAACGACAATTTACATCCCTGAAACACTGACCCCTGCTTGGCCAATCACATGCCTGGAGAACTGTACATAATAGTGCCAACCAGCAAATGCAACAGCAGCCAAAGGGAATGCCAATGACACATGGGCTAACCACATGTCGCATGCACAAGCAGATAGAAGGGTCCCCCCCTCCAGTGACAAGAGTACATTTAGAAACAGAGGCGTTACAAGTTGTAAGTACTCCATTGATTCAATGCTGCCCCTAGCACAGCACACTCCACAATGTAAGTGACCAAATGATAAGTAGGCCACATGTACTACATGAGTGTGATGCACATTACAACTCACATATGCATAGATACACAGCTGTATTGCAACCTCACACCATGCATGTCCTGGAAGTCAAAGGGTGGATGCCAACATTGCAATGAGATAGCATGACCTCTTCAACACGAACCTGATCCTGCTGACAATGTCACTGATTTCTGAGCCTTGTGCACCCACTGAACCTACCTTGTCCTCATACCTGCATTATCTCCCCTGCAGGTGATTCTGGATATCCCCAGTACACATGGCTCATGACCCCTGTGCGTCATCCACACACTGCAGCTGAGCGGGCATACAACATTGCCCATGGACGTACACACATCTGCGTGGAGAGGGCATTTGGACTGCTGAAGGCCAGTGGTCGAAGTGTACGAAAAGAAGTACTATTGGCCTACACCCGCTCCCCACAGACCCCAGCGCCGCTCCCCTCCCATGCACAATAAAAAACCCAAAACAGAAGTGCTTGCTCTTTAAGGAAACATCCTGTGCAGTGCAGTGAAAGTGCAAGTTTCAACGTCTTCCTACGCTTTTATTTTAAAACGAAACCGTTCCGGAACAGTTTCTTTTTAAAATAAAAGTATAGAAACGGTAACACTGAATTAAAAGAAGTAGAGGAGCACCTCTCCCGACCGCTCCCACCCACTTTGACCACTGCTGAAGGCACGCTTCCGGTGCCTATACCGTACGGGAGGGGCATTGATGTATGCACCAGAAAAGGTTGGAAAAATTGTACTTACATGTGCCATGCTGCACAAAATTTGCTGTCGTAGGAATGTGCCACTGCCCCCCGATACTCATGTGCAGCCACCTGAGGATGGGAGTGAAGATATTGATGATGTGCCAGAAGGTGCTGCACATGCACACAGGAATGGGGTAAGGTTGGCCAGACAGGGCTTGATTGAGTATTATTTTTGATACGGGTGATAGCTACATTGTGCACATGTCACTTGAACATTAAAGAGCACTTAATCACAATTAACGGACTATGTTTTCCCTTTCCCGGCGGCCATTTTATTTGCACTCTAAACAGAAAAAAATGCCATTAGTACCCCAGTCTAACGGGCCGGGGTACTAATGGCTATAAGAACCTCGGCGGCGGGCCAATACCGGCCATGGTAATGCCCCTGGGGCTTCGTTAAGCCCCTGGGGCATTACCTGGGGCAGTATTGGCCCGTCGCCTTGGGTCTTATTGCCACAGTACACCCCACATTTGACTTCCTGTCTTTAGAGCAGTAGGCGCTCGTCCTGAATCATTGACTCAGGTGAAGGAATGCAGAGTGAACCTCCACACCACTGCAGTGAAGAAAGATGCAGATTCCAGCATTCGTTCTTTTTTTAGCCAGCAGCACATCTGCTAAACGCGCATTGCTGGCTACCGGCGGCTAGAGTTACTTGCAGAAGCTGCAACGCCGGCAGAAGCACTTGGCACCGAGTTGATGCTGAGGAAATAATGAAACGCCAGTTCCTCCCTAAATAGCCCTTGACAGGCGTCAGAGAAATAAAGCATGTGGTCACAATTTTGCAGGCTTTCAATTGTCGATTGATTCTTTCAAGTTTTGCCTGTCTTCGCAGTACTCTGGTGTCTTCTGTCGAAAGTCAGCACAATGGAGGTTAGAGCTTGTGTTACAATGAGGTGCTCTGGCTTGAAATCATTTAGGACCCCGAGAGTCTTATAGCTGGAGGAAGGGGTTATAAGCGCAGGACAGATTGGGGAAGTGTCATATGGGCCTCATTTCGAGTAAGATAACATGGGTAAAAACGGCGGCAAAATGACAGTAATGGAATTACCGCTGCATTCCTACCACTTTCCTGCACTGCCGTGCTACAATTTTTGGAGGTGAAGTTGAGGATTTAATTACCTCAGGGATATATCTGGAAGTAAATCCTCAACTTCACCTCCAAAAATCTGTGTATTTACTGCAGCAGAATTACCACTCATGGTAAAACCGAAAAAATCCCCTTGGAGTTCTTTGGACTCCAAAAATGGGGATTCACACTTTTTTCTCACCACTTCTAATAACATGGTAATTCCACGGGACTGAGTGGCAGTAACTGTAAAGAATTTTGACTGTCATTTTGCTGGCATATTACCTAATGACTGCCAAACTGGTAATGAGGGCTATTATCCCAAGAGATAAAGGACCTCTCCTGAGGTCTATAATACTATAAGTAGATAATGGGCACAGATCATAGGTTTTGGAGTTAGGGTGGTGAAGTGAAAATCGGTAGTTTAATAGTGAATAAAATAAATGGACAAAACACTTTAGTATATTGTTTTGTCGTTTTAGTTTGTAGTATTTAACACTGCCCTAAAAAGGTTGTCTTAATGAGGCAAGCATTTCAGCTGAAAAGTAGGCTGAACTGGAACGGTTTTCTCATAAGTATGCATTAAGCATAATGATGAGTCTGTTTTGTGGTTATTGCTGTCCCTGCTTTACATAGGTAAAAATAAAGCAGAACTTGGCCACTTACTTTGACTATTTCCGTCATTGGGTGCGGGATTTCCCGCCTCCAGTACTGGGGGTTTCAAGTATTCTTTTACAAACGCGTCACTATTCAGAAAGAGCAGTGTCACTTTAAATGTGTACTTTCCAGCCAAAGACGGAGCCCTTTAATATGTGCTAATGTATTACAGACGTGTATTTCCCTGCTTTTAAGTCTTCATGTGGGGCTGTGAATATGCTTAAAGAGTAATAAAGTTGGGGCTCGTGTTATGCTCCACCTTCAATGATAACCCCCGCCGGCCAAAAAACCTTTGGCGCGTTTGCATTAGATAACATCTCCATTATAAGCTATGGAACACACAACTTCCTCACACAGGTTTTCCCATTTGTAGTCAAGGGACTTCCAACATTGTTTTGAAATGGGCCGCACCCGCATCTTCAACAGGACCTGTTTCTGTGTGTGCATTCACAACAAGAAAAGTGCAGCTGTGACTTGGGGTTGACCTGTTGGTGTGAAGTGCTTTGCGAGTGTAGGGAAAGAAAGTCGACCCCGTATACATTCTCCCCGCGGATCTTTCATTTCGGAATTAATTCTCCCCTTGTTTACTTCGTTCTGAAATTAACAGGCTGATTCATGGAATGAATGTGCGCTGAAAAAATGGCGCACGCGTGCGAAAACGTGCGATTCGCAGTGAAATAGCGAAAATCGCAGTGCAAGTGCGATTATCGCATAGAAAACAGCGCACATCTATTCATGGAAGTCCGTGCACGCGCAAAATGTGGGATGTGCGCTGAAAAAGTGCGTGGCGCACGCTGGCGCACGCTGGCGCACAGGTCATCGAACGCCGTGCGATAAGGCAACAGCGAATTCACACATAGCGCGGCGCACATAACAAAAGTAGGCGTAACACGGTGCGTTACACGCAGAATGGGGAACAACTCGTGAAAATGTGGGCGTCACGGGGGAAGTACAGGAGGCAAGTGCGCGGAACGCCCACACGCTCGCCTACAACACGTATTCATGGAATGGAATAGGGAAAAACAGCGCACGGCCAAAGACGCGCACAGGCCCATACATGTCCGCCACATGAAAGCAGGCGGTAGCGCCCCTGCGCTGGAAAAAAATGTGCGCCAAAGTTCTACACGCGATTGTGCTGGGTGCGTGTATTTCAGGGGTGTGCGAGAAGTTCCACACGCGATCGGGCCTGGGGGGAACATGTGTGTGTATTTCAGAGGTGCGTGAGAAGTCCCACACGCGATCAGGCCTGGGGGAGCATGTGTGTGTATTTCAGGGGTGCACGCGAAGTTTCACACGCGAATGGCCTGGGTGCCTGTATTTCAGGGGTGCGCGAAAAGTTCCACACGCGATTGGCCTGGGCGCGTGTATTTCAGAGGTGCACGAGAAGTTTCACACGCGATTGGCCTGGGCGCGTGTATTTCAGGGGTGCGCGAGAAGTTCCACACGCGATCGGGCCTGGGGGAGCGTGTGCGTGTATTTCCGAGGTGCGCGAGAAGTCCCACACGCGATTGGCCTGGGCGTGTGTATTTCAGAGGTGCGGGAGAAGTCTCACACGCGATCGGGCCTGGGGGAGCGTGTGCGTGTATTTCAGGGGTGCGCGAGAAGTTCCACATGCGATTGGCCTGTGTACGCAATTCCATTGGACCAAAGGCCCTGACAGCGCAGGTGCGTCTGTGTCGTGAAACGCGCGGGCGTTTCCCTGTACCCGGGGGAATGTTACAAGACCAAAAACTGCACGTCCGAGTGTCAGCTCGCGTAATTGGAGGATAGGGCCTCAGTGCGTATATGCGGATGTGACGTTGGACGTGCAGTGCGGTTTAAAAGGTATGTGTAGTATGTCATTTCCTTGTACGTGCTTCTCGTGGAGAGCGAGTGGGTGAAATCTGTACTTCTTGTCGGTTCACACGCAATTTACTTCACAGCGTTTCTAGTTCGTACTCCCTGTTACCTCTGTCAGTATTTTTCGGATTTTCTCTTCGACCTGTTTCCTCAAACAGCGTTGACTTCTCCTTTTGTCCTGTCTCCTCAGACAGTGTACAAATCTTCTTTTGGCAGGGGTGTTGCCAACGCGCACACGCGCATATTTTTCACGCTCTTTTCCCAGGCAGACGGTGAGTCGCGCACGTATTTACCAACTGTGCTAGCCCCATGTGTAGCGTACCCCTTCAGAGGTCATTGTAGGCTGCGTGTGACACGCATACGTTCATTTTTGTGTTTCTGGGTGCCACAGCGTAGTGCGGGTTCCTTTTCCCACGCACGTGGTCTACGAGGGGTCGCGTGCACATCATTTTCTGTTTTAGGGGTGCCTGTGCGTTGCGTGACCCGTCATCTTTCCCCAGGGGTTCCATACAGCCTTGCTAGAGCACTTGGGTACGAATTCCATCTAGTACCCTACCCCTTTGACCCCCAATTGCCCAGGACAATTGTCTACTGCAACTCCCATACGCACAACTCCATCGGTGCCATGGCTGGGAGGCGAGCAAGCGGTAAGGGTGGCAAAGGTGGCCGAGCCTCAAGAGGTGGGCGTGGTGGGCACAGTAGGGGATGTGGCCAGGATTTGCAGGCTACCCCTAGCCCCCCACGTGTGGAGGACCAGTCAGGGACACACATCCCCCCCCATGGTTGAGGGAAACGTGGCTGACACCATCCCTGCTCAGCCCTTGTTGGACCGGCCCGTTGTGGCACCTGACCTAGCACAGGGTGACTCACAGGCTGACTTCCAGGTCGCCAAGTCTAGGCCACGGGTGGCGGTGCAAGCCAGTGTCACCAGGCCACGTGGTACAGGGGCAGCCATGTCATCTGCTGCCCCGAGTAGGCAGGGTGGGGAGGCTGCAGGGGCAGCTGCAGCTCCGTCCACCCCAGCTCTGACTCTCCCAGCCAGGACAGTGTTGGTCCCGGTACATCAGACTGAGGTTCCCCCTGCCATCATCACACTTCAGCTAATGCCTGCAGAAAGTCATGTGGTCAGTGTGCCATTGCACACTACTACTACACAGTCCACCGGTGCTCCTGCCTCTAGTGTACAGAGCGGCGTAGGGCACTCCGGATCCCCACCACCCACAAAAAGAAAGAGGAAGAGTGCTCGTCCAGTACAGGCTGATGACCCCGACACGGCTACACGGTCCGGCACGCCAAGGAAGCCTAGCTTCAATGATGCCGAACTGGAGGCACTTGTGCAGTATGTGTCCGAACATGATGCCGAAATGTTGGTCACTTCAGGGTGTAGGATCACACCTGCTCGACGTCAGGCACACTGGCAGTCCATCACGGACAGCATAAGTGCCCTTGGGTTTGTGAGGCGCACAGCTGTTGAGTGCTACAAGCGCTGGAACGACCTTAAGCGCAGGGCAAAGAAAAAGCTGGCCTCAAGTCATGCCGCAACTCTGGTGACTGGAGGTGGGTTTCCACAAGAGGACATTGAACTCACTCTACATGAGCATGTTGCTGGGACCTACGTCACAGAGGAGCATATCCAAGGTGTGGGAGAACTGCCAGATTACGAGGCATTGTCCGGTGAGTGCACGTGCATGTGTGTGTGATCCATGTGTATGTTGTTTGTGGGAGGGGTTCTGGTTGAGTGCCAGGTCAGGGTGTGTGTGCCTGAGTGTTTTGGGCCACCCATGTGCTTCATCCAATGCATTCGGCGCCCCGGGATTTGGGTATTACAGTATCCCTTCTGCCCACATTAGGCATTTTGCACTACATCGCGCCAGTTGCCCTTGAAGTGGCATCTTGCAACAACATTGTTCCGTATTTAGCTGTGTTCATTCAGGATAATTGTTGAAATTCACCCGGTTCTACTGCGCATCACTCTGCCCTATTGTCACATATATGACATGCCTATGGTACATGCCATCTGTGTGATGGCATGTGTCATGTATGTGTATTGGACATGCCACTCCCAGGCCAATGTGTGATGGCACTGCTAGCCAGCATGCAGCTAATGTGTTGCTCTTCCATCTTGGTGTCATCAGTGTCTGACATTTTCCTCCCCTTCCAACTCATGGACAGCGCATGCATGGGAGGGTTATATTCATGTGGGACATGTGCAAATCAAGTACTGGTACTGTAGCTTGTCTGGCCTAAATGCGTGCCATGGTGCTAATGCCTGTTTCCATTTTTTGTCTTTCTGTTTTTGCAGAGGATGACGCACTTGATGATGTTGAGGGTGAAGAGATGGTGCAGGCCCAGGAGGGATCTGAAGCACGACCATGCACCAGTGGGGGATGTGGTTTGGTGGTGGGGGAGAACCCTTGCTTGCTCCAGGCCATAATGTCCAGGGGTGTCCCTGGCTGCACCTCCCCAGAACTCTTTTCAGGTGTTGATTCGGATGAGACCTATGTGGATTTGCAGGTATGTGTTCATGGAAGGGATACTGTTCTGTCCGACCGACCTGCACCAGGGGTAGAGCCCACTATGGAGATGTCAGTGTTGGTAGGTGCGCCTGTGGTGGTTACGGATGCAGGGCCACACTCCGCAACATCTGATCCTGTTCCTGGGCCAGCAGATCAGAGGGGAAATGCAGTCCTGCAGCCTCAGGCAGTGCCGACACAGCAAGGCGCAGTTCGCCTTGCCCCAGACAGGTGTGGTGCCCGCCAACACGGTGGCCGTCCGCCACCGGGCAATACCGCATGGGAGCAATCCATATACGGTATGGCTAACCAACAGGCAGCATCATCAGAATTGATTGCTCAAGCCATGGAAAGGGTGGCCACTTCCATTGTCCCCCAGAAAGGCAGATGGAGCTACTACAGCAGGCAACAGACTCCATTTGCCAATCAGTCAGGGAGGACATGTTGGCGTCCAACAGGGACAGACAGGCGGCCCTAGACAATCTGAGGGAATCCATTTCGCTAGATGCCCAGGGACAGAGGGAAGCCCTGAGGGGAGAGGTCCAGCATCTCAGGCAGACTCTTGGGGACCTTGAGGCTTCCACTGTCACCAGGACGGAACAGCTGCTGGAGCGCGTCACCCGTACGCTCTCAGCAGAGATGCAGGCAACTCGGGCAGAGGGCCGGGCAACTCAGGCGGAGGTCCGGGCAACACGTCAGGTGTTGCATGGGGATCTCTGCACCATATCCCTCCAGAACGAGGCCTTCCACACCCGCATGCTTGCTGCCATGGAGGACCAAACTAGGGCTTTGCGTGGGCTGCCTCCCATCGCACCACCACCTCCTGTGGCAGCAGCAGCAGAGGTTGAGGAGAGCGAATCCAGCAGTGAATCTCCCACGATTTAGTAGCCGTGCAGGCCATGAGCCCATGGAGGTGTTTTTTTTTCCCAACATTCACACAGGTGGCTGTTGGTGGGCACCCTGTTCTCAGACCTCCTGGGTGGCCTCCCCCCCCTTGCGCACGCATGGCCATTTTTGATTTTTGATTTTTGATTTTTTGTTGCGGTGTGTTGCCTTGTGTGGCTCCCGTGGGCATCCACTGTATTCCGGCTGGGCACATGCAGGCTTGTCCTGAGTTTGGGTTAGATGCTTGGGTTTGTGAGACACACACCCCCCCTGCTTCCCGTTTCCATGGGCTTGCAAAGGGTGTGCCCAAGTGACAGTGGCTTACACAGTGACGTTGGACTCCCACGACATGTGTGGGCAGTCTGTAGTCAATGCTGTGTATACATTCCTAGTGCATATTGTTGTTGTATTGTGCACTGCATGGTGTATTGATGTGTGCTTGTGCATCCATGTCTCCCTCCTAATTTGCAGGTTCATTCCTCATGTCTTCACAAGACCGTCCACTTTGGAAATGGAGTTCATGTTGTGAGCAGTGGACTTCCAGATGTGCGTGGCAACAACACTGTACAGTTGGAGGTGGTGGATGTGCTGGCATTCTCATGTTGTAAGACTATGTATCCTTTACCTTAGTACTGTCATGTTTATGCTATGTCGATTGTATTGTGGTAAGTATTTGGTCATGTGTGTTGTTATTTCTACATTTATGTGGCCATATTGTGTGTGGCCAGTTTCCATTAGGGACACTGTACTTTGTGACGCGTGTCATGTTTGGGGGATGACTTTGTTTGCTCTCACATGGCATGTCATGCCATGGTGTGTTGGGTGGCGGGGCTGGGGAGGGGTTGGGTGACATGGCACAGTTGTCATGTTGTATCTTGCAAGAGGGTCATGATTTTAGCAGCATAGCAGTGTGTCTTTTGAACACAGCATTGGTGGTGTTTGTGTAGGTAGGGAAGCACACAATGGAACACTTCCAGATGTACAATCTCAGGCTGGTATGGTTGTGACAGTTGACTGTCCATTGACACATCATAATTGTCAGTTACAATCATCATTGATTGTCAGCTGGTATGTGCCAGGGCTGTGTGCACTCCACAGGGGTGTGATTTCATGTGAAGTAATTAGCCACGAGCTGCGTACGGGCTGCCTCACCCCGTGCCCTTTCCCCTCCCATGCGCAGCAGGCATGCATGTGGTTGGGGATGTGGGGGCACCACCATGTCCACGGCCAGGCCCCGGCGTGTTGCAACGTTGTGCAGGACACATGCTGCCACTATGATCCTGCACACTACTGGGGGAGCGTATAACAGCTGCCCGCCAGAACGGTCAAGGGAGCGGAAGTGTGACTTGAGCACTCTGAATGTGCGCTCCACGATGCCCCGGGTTGCAATGTGGGCTGTGTTGTATCTTACCTGGGGTGGCGTGGTGGGGTTCCGAATTGGCGTCATCATGGGGGTGCTGAGAGGGTAGGCACTGTCCCCTCGGGAGGTGGTGATGGGTATCATTAGTGGGGTTGTGACATTACTCAGTATCTGACATGCATGCATGCGCAGTGGCATTTATACTCACCTAGCAGCCATGTATCGCCATGCCGCCCAGCTTCTATGTCCCGGTTTATGGTAGACATTCTGTAGATGAAACTGTCATGGGTGGTGCCTGGATAGTTGGCGTATACTAAGGTGATGATTCCCTTGGCATCACATACTACCTGGACGTTGATGGAATGCCAGTGCTTGCGGTTTTGATAGATGTGCTCAGTTGCCCTGGGGGGACGTAGAGCCAAATGGGTGCAATCAATGGCACCTAGTACTTTGGGGAATTGTGCCACCCTGTAGAAATCCTGGGCGACAGCCTGCCTTTCTGCAGGTGTTCTGGGCAGGTATATGTGCCTGCGGACTGATGGGCGTGCAGTGATGATGGCCAAGACCTGGTGTAGGCAGCGTGACTGCGTGGCCTGTGACACCCCCCCCACTATGGCACTTGTCCGCTGAAATGATCCAGTGGCCAAGAAGTGCAGTACATTAAGGACCTTCTCCAGGGGGCTGAGAGCTTGGGAGCACAGGGTGGTTGATGTGAGGTCATCCTCCCACTCACTGACCAGGTTGAGTATTATGTGAGGTGGAAACCTGTACCTCTCATACACATGGTCAACAGACATCCCAAAAAGGCTGGTTCTGGGTGTAAAAATTCTGGCCCTGACTATCCTCCTCCTCCTCCTGCGGTATACCACGGCCACTGCTGCTAGGAACGGTATATTCATCCTGGTGTCTGAGCTTGTTTGTTGTTTGCGTGTACTTTTATGCTGTGCGGGTCGACGTACGCCTACTTCCTGCTGGCGTACGTGTTTCCGGATTCGCCACGTTCGATTCCATGAATACGTGTTGTAGGCGAGCGTGTGAAACTTCCTGCGCACCCCTGGAATACACGTACCCAGCCCAATCGCGTGTGAAACTTCCCAAGCACCCCTGAAATACCCGCACCCAGCCCAATCGCGTGTGAAACTTCTTGCGCACCCCTGAAATACCCGCACCCAGCCCAATCGCGTGTAAAACTTCTCGCGCACCCCTGAAATACCCGCACCCAGCCCAATCGTGTGTAAGACTTCCCGCGCACCCCTGAAATACACGTACCCAGCCCAATCGCGTGTGAAACTTCTCACGCACCCCTGAAATACACGCACACGCTCCCCCAGGCCCGATCGCGTGTGAAACTTCTCGCGCACCCCTGAAATACACGTACCCAGCCCAATCGCATGTAAAACTTCTCGCGCACCCCTGAAATACCCGCACCCAGCCCAATCGCGTGTAAAACTTCCCACGCACCCCTGAAATACACGTACCCAGCCCAATCGCGTGTGAAACTTCTCGCGCACCCCTGAAATACCCGCACCCAGCCCATTAGCGTGTGAAACTTCTCGCGCACCCCTGAAATACCCGCATCCAGCCCAATCGCGTGTAAGACTTCCCGCACACCCCTAAAATACACGTACCCAGCCCAATCGCGTGTGAAGCTTCTCACGCACCCCTGAAATACACGCACACGCTCCCCCAGGCCCGATCGCGTGTGAAACTTCTCACGCACCCCTGAAATACACGCACACGCTCCCCCAGGCCCGATTGCATGTGAAACTTCTCGCGCACCCCTGAAATACATGTACCCAGCCCAATAGCGTGTAAAACTTCTCGCGCAACCCCTGAAATACCTGCACCCAGCCCAATCGCGTGTAAGACTTCCCGCGCACCCCTGAAATACATGTACCCAGACCAATCGCGTGTGAAACTTCTCACGCACCCCTGAAATACACGCACACGCTCCCCCAGGCCCGATCGCATGTGAAACTTCTCGCGCACCCCTGAAATACACGTACCCAGCCCAATCGCGTGTAAAACTTCTCGCGCACCCCTGAAATACCCGCACCCTGCCCAATCGTGCGTGAAACTTCCCGCGCACCCAGCCCAATCGCGTGTAAAACATCCTGCGCACCCCTGAAATGCACGTACCCAGCCCAATCGCGTGTGAAACTTCTCGCGCACCCCTGAAATACACGTACCCAGCCCAATCGCGTGTGAAACTTCTCACGCACCCCTGAAATACACGCACATGCTCATACAGGCACGATTGCGTGTGAAACTTCTCGCGCACCCCTGAAATACACGTACCCAGCCCAATTGCGTGTGAAACTTCTCACACACCCCTGAAATACACGCACACGCTCCCCCAGGCCTGATCGCGTGTGAAACTTCTCGCGCACGCATGTTCCCGAAACCCGTAATACACGTTCCCCGCTTTGCGTTCGCTGTTTGCCAGTCCGGTGAACTGGTCCAGGGTTGGCGCAGCCCTTGGCAATGGTTTTGCGATCTTGATGGCTTTTCCTTGCGCGAAGGCGTTCTTGGGGGCGTAACTGGCGCTACTGCAGGCTCGCTGCGCCACTCTGCACCATGTCTGCTTTTGGAGGCGAGAATCCATGAATACGCTGTGCGTGGAAATTGATTTTATCGCACGCGGCTGGCGCAGACATTCGCACGGGCACGCTGTGCGCCAGCCGCGTGCGACACTTTTGTGAGGAATTACATGAATCGGCCTGCAAATCTCGTGGGGGTGGGGAGGGTTGGAGGGAATACTTTCTCTCCCCACCCAAAGGGCAGTCGTTGCAATGGACTTTATTTTTTTTTAACTAAGTAAGAGGGGAAACTCTAAAAGCAGCCTGCTGGATTCGAACCTAGCCTAGGCTGCTTTTTTTATGAAAATCTGCAGCTAGCTCATTGAGCTATGAACGAACCTGGAGCAAAACTTGACATACATTGTGTTGATATATTTTCACAAAACATGCCACCATTGGCATCAACTGGACTGCATTTAACTGGCACATGTCAGGGGTAAATAACCTCAGCAAGTTTAAAATTTGCCAACCAATTATATGTGTGTAATATATTCTGACATCCTTGTGGTTGGAGCATTTGGTTGTATGTGCAGTTGCCGGGCAGACATCAGTTTGTGACAATGAATAGATTGTTTTAAAGGTTCTGCTCAAGGAGCCACAGACCCACTGGCTTTGGGAATAGATTCACTTTGTCTTCCCAGGCTTAGTGGGAGTTAGTTCTCATGAAGATCAAGGAAGAGGTGGCCATGGTTCTGTGCTTTTGAGCAAGAATCTGGTCACCACTGTTGAAGCCAATAGCAGAAAAGCCAGAATGGATCCATCCCAGGGTCTCTTGTCCGCTGGATTCCTGCCCCTTCCCAAAGCGAATTGTAGTCACTTCCGCCTCTTGACTTTGAAGTAGAAAGGGAGGGGTCTCCAGTGGCAAAGTCTGACTAGAGAACTGTTGGTGGGGTAAGGGGGGGCAAGCAATCCTGAAGGTTTTCAAGTTTACAGGCTTATGTCAGGTGGCAATGAGCCTGGGCTTGTTTCAGTAGTGGGGTGAGTCCTGGTTGAGTCGCTTGTTCTTCATTTTGCTTTTCTGCAATTGGTATTTGATAGTCCTTTCAGGTTCAATGTGTCAGGCTCAATGGGCTGCATTACATGCCTTTTGGAGGCCTTGGGTAGAACTATCAAACAAATGTGTTTTGTTGCTGTGCTCGGGCCTTTAACTCTGTCTTCACGGCTTCGAACAGGGTCTATTAGGCTCAATTATAACACCCCTTGTTTAGAGGAAGATTTCTGGGTTCTATGTTCTTTCATCACCAGTAAATTCAACGCCTGGCATTTAAACATGTACATAATTACGAAAATGTTCATCACATATTTTGTTTATTGGGGGGATTACCCTCCCAAGCCCCCTCTCCCTTCTATTTGTACCTATTTCCTACAACCCGAAACCCCTTTTCTGCCCTTTACACACGTTTAAATGCCAGGCGTTGAAATGACTGGCGATGTGCTGATTTATGCCCCTGTCTTAGTACAACCTATCTATGCTTTCACCTCTTCTGGGGTAGGTAGTTCTCATCTCAGTGCATCAAACGCAACACGTCGTTCTGCATATCTTTATAGCGCATACAACACAGGTGCACTAACGAGGATTGGATCCACAGTTCGCCATCTTAGTGTGGATCACCAATGACTTAGTGGTCCCTTGGCACCAGCGCACATTTGTTCAGCTCAGTGTAGCCTTCACGCACAGAACTGGCTATCGATCCAAGGATTGGAAGACGATTTTTCAGCAATAATCTGTCATTAGCAGGATAAGCAGCAGAAGAGGAATCTTCATCTATTGATTCACTGTAGATATGTCTAGTTATCAGTTTAAATTCTAGGCACAACCCTCTAGCCACTGATGGATGCTATTTGTTATTTCATGAACTCTGTACATCGTATCCTGCCACCTGAGAAGTGTTGGCCAGGGTATTTTGTCCAATGGAAATAAATCGTTCTATCTAAAAGGGCCATTAATACCTTAAGAGACCTTTCATGGTCTATTACTTCATGGTGGATAATCTATTCCATTCTGCATTCTTCTTCAGCCCACCGTCCGTCTTGAGATGAAGGATTCACGGTTATTCCTTCTGTAAAAAGGAAGTGCCTGTGAAAGTTCACAGAAGAATATATTTATGATTGCTCCATAAGGTGGCAGTCGCATCCACAATCACTTCACAGTGCCCCAAGTGAAAGGCGGGAAGAAAGTGGGATGGGGGGGGGCGTGGGGAGGGTGGATAGAGGGGATCTGGATTTTTAAAGCTTGGCAACCTTCAGGAAGGGTTTAACGCAAGAAAGGGAAGTGAGGTGGAAGTGTAGTACAACCGAGTTGGATATATGAATGTGTAACAAGTGTAGGCAAGTGCGGCACCACAAAATCAACACTGTACATAAGCATCATTCCAGGTGGGCCATGAGAGTTTGGTGCCCGTGAGGCCATGGGCCAGCAACACTTCATGACTCAAAGAGCTTAGAAAATACCTTCAGCCATTTCATGAACTGTAGGAGGTTTTGTGGTGATTTCAACAAGAAAGGGAGGTTATTCAAGAGCGAGACTCCCACAATGTTCAATAGTGTGTTCCCAAATGTCTTGTTCCTACAGCAGGCCAGTGACACATAGGAGTTATCACACCTTAGAGCTATGGGAGGGGAAGGGGGCAGTATTTGATGATGTTCTGCAATGGAGACTGGTCCTAAGTAGAATAGGTGAATGGTGCAGAGGGTTTTGAAGACATTTCTTTTACTTTCTGGAAGCAGATGCAGGGACTGGAAAGCTGGAGAGATATGGTCTCTTGGTGTAAAGCCCATGATTGGCGTAGCTGCTTTATTTTGGGTGAATTGTAACTGATGTACTAAATCTTTAGGGACTCATAAATACAAACTGTTGCAGTAGCCAAACCTTGCCCTCATCACCCAAGCTTTATGGGAGATGTTTAAGAAAGGGAGGATGGTTTCCGCGAGTCGAGCTGGTAGTGAGGTGTCCTTTGTTGTGATGCAAAGCAAAGCAAACGATCATAGGTAATAACTAATGTATTTTTTGCTGCCACCACAAAAAAGGAGAAATGACTACAAACAGTGTAGGACTAACCCTCCCAAATCCATAACATGTTGGCAGTGATGAATGCAGATATTATGGTCCACTGTGCCACAGGCGACAAACAGGTCAAAATGCATGAGTGCCTGCCGTTGGTTGGAGTCTAAGAAGACAGGAGTTTCTACGCTTCCATAACACACTTGTTTTCATGCTCCTGGCAGGGCAGACTTATGACCCTCAGTTGTGGAGGAGATGGTCCTCCTCGCTATATTTTTGAACCCAAGTGAGAACAGCTCTCTTCAGCAGTTATGCTTCTAGAAGGAGGTTAGCAACAATACGTAGTTGAATAGTTCTGTGGGGTCTACTTTTCCCTTTTTTAGGATGGGGTGAACATGACTTCCTTTAGCAGAGAGCAGAAGATCCCTGTGGAGAGGGAGGCATTACAAAGCGCAGAGTGGGATGGAACCAGGGAAATTACGTGTTCCTTCATGAGACAGGCCAGGGATAACTACGAGATGCGAGGCCTTCACGTGCATGGTCATCTTAATGATGTCTTGCATCTCGAGTTAAAGGAAAGAGGACAGGTGGGTAGGTAGCAAGTGGGCAAGTGAATCAATGTTGATCGCTGTTTGAGAAGGCTTAATGGACCGTTTTATCTTTTCAAGATTGTCACAGTCGGTGAGGTCATCTCTCAGGGCATACAAGGGATCAGGGGTAGATTTAAGCACCAAAGTATGTATTTCTTCATCGTGAATTTTGAAGAACTCTCTCGTCTTCTTGGGTGCTTCATATAGGCACTCATGGAAGCATTCTTTGGTGCTATTCTGGATAGCTTCTTGATAGGCATAGAATTGCACTTTTGTGGCTTTTTTGACCCCATTGGACCAGGATTTGATCCATTGCCTTTCAAGTTTTATTCTATTTATTTTTAAGTCAGCTAATTCTATCTTAAAGCACTTGTTCAGATTGTTTGGTGACTTAGACTTCCTCGTTGTTCTTGGCACTATGATGTCAAGGAATCTCACAATTTCTTGATGGAAAGAAGTCAAGATGATGAAGGGGTTCGACAATGATGATGGGGTGGCTGAAGAGGTAAATATGCAAGACAATACCTTCTTAGAGCAATTCCTGTAATCTCTTCACATGGAGATAGTGTATTGGGGAGGGGAGACACAGGTGCATTTGACGGGTTGATGACAGGTTGCACTGATTAGGCAGTGGTTCGATCATGATAGCATTAGTGCATCCACTTTGCTGATGTCTAAGCCGTAGGAGAAGATACGGTCAGGGTGTGACCTCTGACATGGGTTGGGCTGTTGAGCCAGAGTATGGTCAAGGGTGGCCATGAAGGAGGGACATTTCTGAGTTGCATGGGTCATTGACCCACAGGTTGAATCTCCCATCATGATCAGCTGCTGGGCCTCATTGATAAATTTAGATTCAGAGTCTGCCCATTCACCATAAAGTATCACTCTGGGTATGAATGGTAGCAGGCATCATCTTTGCTATCGGGTACTCATAGGCATGGTACCTTATATGATATGGTAGGTTATTTATAACCCGCTTGATACCCAGAGGTTTCTAAGCGTTGACCCGGGGATCGAACCTGTGGTGCTCCTTGTCGTCTGGTTTCAAAGGCGAGCACGTTGACGCTGAGCAATACTCCCGAGACCTTGTATGAGCTGGTTACATTTCCTCTGTTCTGAGAAGATCACAGCAATGCCATCCCTGACTTAAGTCACTTTAAATATGTTTAAGATGTTGTAGCAATCAGCTAGAAGGTTGTCCAAAAAGGTTGTGAAGTGGTCAGAGAACCAAATCTCAGTGAGGGCGAGGCTGTTGCTATTCCTCTCATCGATGAGGCCCTGTATGTTGGCTGCATTTCTGATCATTGAGGGAGCATTCTGGAGATCCCATTTCCAATGGGTAAGGTCTGCGTTTGTGACTGGATAAAAAGGTGATGGAGGAGTGATACTGTGGGAGTGGAATACCATGATGGAAACGTGGGGACTTGAGGGGATTGGATGTGAGAGAGAAATAGGCCTGGGGTGTATTGTGGGACCTCACTGGCTGGGTTCTACTCTAAAGTGAGCAGTGCTGTGCCTTGACGGGCTTAGAGGGGCGCAAGTTATCAGGCATGTATGGGGCACCTGAACAGAGATGGTAAGATTTCTTTAGGCGAGTAGGTTACAATTGCTCAGAGTCTCAACTAGTTGGCCTGGAATAGTACTATGTCTGAGTTGTAGGTGCTGAGAGTAATTATGCTAGAATTCCTAAACATGCCCAACATGTAATTTGATCTCCAGCTTGCATGAGTATGTTGTCGTGGCTACGTAAAACTTCATGGTGACATCCCTCCAAGCTAAAGGGTTGGTGGAATACTGTACGATGTCTATGATCTTATTACAGATCTGAATCAACATTAGCTTTCAAAGAATAGTCATTCTGGTTTTGCTTGAATGGGATGTTGTTTGAATGGTTTTTATTTCGTTTTTGGAAGAGATGTGGGAGGGGAAGCTAAATGTGTGACTGTGACCATTAGACACATGCATAGTCCACACCTTAAGCAGGCTAGAATAAATTGTACGGTTGGAAACCAGGCCGACTGTCTCAGCAGAGAAGCCTGCAGAGACTTGCAAGCTTGGTAGATGGATTATGGTAGGATTGTGGAGATCGAGGATCATTGTGATCTCCTTTTGGAAAGCATTATCTGTGGGGGTGGCTTGATCAGATAGAGGTGGGTTTGGCAAAGCAGGTGGTAGTCACGCATCTCATAAGTCTGACTTGCGTGAGCTCATTGGCCTGGCATGGCACTGGTAGATGTGTTGGATTTAACGAGGCCGGTGCTGAGAAGGCAGCGATCCAATCAAGACAGGGGAGATTATGAGGTTGTCTAATGGGAGCGTCACCCCAAGCCAGCCAAGAATTCAAGGCGAGTTCCCCTAAAAATAAAGAATGGAAGAATGCCAGATGGAGATAGGTAGAGGAAAAGAGGAAATAAAGGGGGCTGTGTAGGTGCTTCCAGAACCATCTAGCCTGATGTCACGCTTAATGAGGATTGTCTTAGCTATGGTCTGTAGATTGGCCATAAGATCATACCATTCTGTAAAAAAGAAGGTGCCATCAAGGGCGGCCGATAATAGTAACCATAGTGAAAGAAGTATTGGGGTCAAGCATTTATGCACCAAGCACTTAAAGGACGAATTTGGCAATATGAATTCTCGGATAGTAAAGTTATAGGCTGAATAAGTTAGAGCCACTCCAACCCCAGCTCTAAGCCTGTTCCTTAATGTGGAGGTTGTTGTCTGCCAGGAATAGAGCACTAAGCAAATTAAACCACACCTCTCTGACCCCCAAGAAATCCATGTCCCAATCTTCCAGGAGGTTGTGAAGATCTGCATTGTGCTTGTTAGCTGACCTAGAATTTAGAGTGTCCAGATTGAAAAAGGTCCCAGGAAAAAAGGCTTCTTTAGGAAGGATGTTGCTAGGTAGAACTGAACCAGGGGTTAGAAGCTCTAGGGAGAGAGCTTTGGACTTCTGGGATCTTAGAGGTGGGTTGGGCGTGAGCAACAGTAAAATCAGTGAAGCTGCCATGAATTTTACATACAATGATGGCCAATTTGATACAGGAGTTAAATGTAGGCGTGTTGTTCCATAAACCTCCTGGATTGATTTCTCCTGCCTCTGTCATGGTGATGATAGACAGCATTTGTGACTGCTACACCTCAGAGCCATGGGTAAAGAGAAGAATCTGTGTGACAGTTCCTCAAACAAAGGTTTACATATGACACTGCAATTGGGAACTCTGGATTGCCTCAGAGGGTTAGCTTTTTAGTTTCTTCTTTGCAAGTCATAAAAGAGTTGGCACGGATTGGGGAAACAGCAGTGCACAAGGTGAGGAGTATCCAATAGATAACTTCACATACACAGAGAACCCAGTGGGTAGTGATAGTATAATACAAGTTAGACCCCTATGACTGAAAAGTGCAGCTCACATCAGCCTATGGGCAAAGGACTGCAACGAGAGAGTGCAACCACAAATTGATGCAATCAGGTTTATTGTTACGCTCACCTGGTATCCACAGGGACGCCACACCATACTGGATGGACGTCTAAGCGATATCCCGGACCCCTCTCTGTGTGGTAATGTGCCAGACGTTGTGTAGCGCCTATAACAGGAGAATGGAGGGTTAAGATACTGGTTCTGTGATGGGGGGACTCTCACCTCCCTCTGGTCCAAATCCCCTCTCTTGTGGTTATTGCTCACCTTAAGTTTGTGTGCGTTGAACTCTCCGAACTGCGTCTCTGTGCAGGGGCGCATGGTTGATGCGGGCGTTCCGTGGACCTAGTTGCTTCACTAGTCTGTATGCCCTTATGTCGGG
Organism: Ambystoma mexicanum; assembly: GCF_040938575.1. Taxonomy (NCBI): domain Eukaryota; kingdom Metazoa; phylum Chordata; class Amphibia; order Caudata; family Ambystomatidae; genus Ambystoma; species Ambystoma mexicanum. The sequence continues at coordinate 470,074,826 of NC_090935.1, read as the reverse complement.
TCCAGACTAGTTGCGACTCCGACTCTGCTTGCTGTGTTCCAGGTGAGTTATAATGTCTTTTCAGTCTTTATTCTGTCTCTTTCTTTCCCTTCATATTCTCTGTCTTCTTGGCGTCTTTGCTCCACTACGCTGTTCCCTAACAATGTCTCTTTTTATTTTCACAGGGATGTTTGCGATTTCAGAGTTGCTGTGCCGGATGGCGAAGACCACAGTGAGTTGTTAAAGTGCAGAGCGCTACGCTGTCTATTAGTGTTAATTGCTAACCTGTGTTCTCTTCCCTTCTTTGTACAGTTTGCAGCGATATTTCGGAGTGATGAGCGATCGAAGCGCTGCTTGCCCAGGTAAGTGCTTTGTTAATGCTGTCCTTGTTCCTTTACCGTTGCAGGTTGCAGTGGAACCCAGAGATGGACGAGGTAAGAGAAGCGCAGGGTGCTGCCAGGACTCGCTGCTTGCCCAGGTAAGAATTGTTATTAATGCTATCCTTGTTTCTTTACCTTTGCAGGTTGCGGTGAAATCCGGAGATGGCCGAGGTAACCGAAGCGTAGTATGGTTTCAGGACCGGTTACTCACAGTTAAGTGTTCTTGCTCACTAATGCGGTTCTTGTTCTTCCAGGTTAGAAATGGAATCCGGATCAAGGGCATCAAGATCGGGCCACTGGAGAAGCAGATGAGCAGGAGCTGGACACAGTGAGCGTTACACTGCAAGAATGCAGAACAACACGAAGCGTGTTTTCCAGTTTGGGCTTGTCTTATATAGCCAGCCACACCTGAAGGCCCGACCACACCCAAAACACTAGTCTGAATAGCTCAGTTCTAAGACCTGAGCTATGGAACAGGCCTCCATGTTGGAGTAAGGTCCAAAACTTATTCCCGATAATGAGCCTGGCGCCAAAGGCACCAGGACTGACTCCATGTATGTTTCTGATGGAGTTTTAAGGCCCTTGGGGCCACTGTGAAGGGCTTTAGCCCCACTGCTGCCAGGGGGATGTTATACCTGAGGGGGTCAGGGGCTTGGATCGTGACATTTATATGCGTGATGGGAATGTAGCCTACACCGTGCAATATATGGAAACATCCCAGCTGTCCTAGCAATATAATCTTAAGGTGCCATCAAGAGACAAGGTCTGGAACATGGGTGGCAGACCACAAAACAGGATTTGTTCATCATAGTATAGTGATACCGCAATGACCAAAGCCAATGACTTGGAACATACAGCGCAAGGTGCTAACATTGTGAAGAGCAGGACAACACTACAGCTGCCCTGCAGATCAATTATTAAACAATGGTAGACTACACAGAGTAGTGGATTCACCTCAATGACAGGATGGCAAACCAGGCAGTGATTACAGTGTATGATGTGGCACACACATCATCCCCCACAATAGTTTAAGATCCATTTATATCTGGTTTGTAAATGGTGCAACCATGGCTACGCATATCTGTGGGTTCTCTTTCGGGTTGATTTTCAAGCCAAAGAAGATTCTCAGTAAGTTTCTTCCTAGCTCATTTTTTCACTTCTTTTATAATCCTTGTTGGATAACCACATTCGGTGAGCTGTTTTTGCAACATGGATAACCGGGTGTCATTCATCCCTGGTGGCACAATTTCTTATGGAACATAAAATCTTTCTGCAAGTTCTCACATCTCAGCAAGCATTGAGGTCCACAGGTTTGGTGTTTCCACCCATTTCTAAGCTTCCCCAAGAAAGGTTAATCACCATATATAGGAAATTACTTTACTGTGCAACACTTGTGTGGACAAAATGCAGGTGTGGACTAAGATTAATTTTCCATTTAATGAATTTCTCCAGTTGAGACTCACCCCATCTGTAGTAGGAGTACATGGCCAATATGCATGCTCCCAAATCCCATTGCAGCCAAAAAGTGATTACTTGCTAGATAGATATGGCTGAATGTATCATATATAACAACCAATTTTTGAGAAAATGTAGCTGTCATTGCTGTTTCAGATATCTAAAAATAGAATTCACCCTTGTAGGTGGAAACATTCCTTGCAAGTGCAATCATAGCCAGTTGAACTGGTTGGTACCTCTCAAAGTCATTCCTATTTGTTTGGTACTTGATCTGTGGCTTTCCATGTTTCTGTCTGCAGAACGTTTGTAAAAAAAAAGAGGACTCAAAAGTCATAGTCACCAGTAACTGTGCCATACAATCAGATTGGCAACATGATAAAGGTGTTGTTGTTGGGGAAGACATTTTAAGCTGCAACACAGGAATGAGATTTACATTTCCCAAAATGTATTAAGCCACTGTGTGGTAGGGTTGAAAATGCGATGTAGCCACTAAAACATGTGATTCAATGTAGTTAGAGGATTGGGGTGTTACTTTGTATTCACAGATTACAGTTACAGTGGGAAGTAATATTAGAAGAATGGATTGTACGATGTACTATTTGCAACTCTTAGAGGCAGAAAGCTTCACACACATGGGAAAAAGGATCCTGGTAAAAGGATGTAAACATGGGGGAATGCAGTAATTCTGAACATTGTACATGTGACGGTTTGACAAAGGCTTAAAATGTAAATACATTATAGTATATGAAAACATTGTGGAACATATCAGGGGTTTCACTCAGTTTAAAAGTCCATGTAAGTTGCAGAATTGGTTGGTTTACAGGGAAGGGGCTCTTCGACTGGCCTAGAAGGCGGCATGACTGAGATCACGATAAGGGGGTGGAAGTGAGCTGCTTATGGCCAGTTGTAATAATATTGCAAAGGATGCAGGATGCACATAGGTTCTTGCATGGCAGGGTGAAGGAAGGGTTAGTTAATAAACTACATGCTGGTCCAGGGTTTTTATGGGCTACAAAGGAGATGAGAAGCTTTTGGGCTAAAGATTATATGGTCAGAGATGGTAGTTGCAAGTGAGGTTACCTGAGGTAATGATGGAAAAATAATACATAGATGCCAGCAGATTGGAATGTTATTGTTCCAAAGGAATAATTGCCCTATACAATCAACATCTGAGTTAATGGGTTTCGGTCACATGGTATGAATATTAATAAACTTGGTTATTTATGAATAATATATGAATCATGTGGAAAAACGTCATGTTTGACCATTGAAGAAGATCGCATGTCAAAAGGGGTGTACCTTATGAAAGTATCCAATAGGAATTTCAGAGTTTGGGGGATTAAATTACTTTGTATTATTGTTAGCCAATGAGGGGCTAAAAAATTATTTTGTGATATAATATTTATAATCATGTCATTTTATGCTATTTATGTATTCCTCAGAGAACTGTGTTAGTATTTCAGCTCTAAGGAACTGACTAGTCCCTCCCGATGATCTTAAACATGCAATAGACCTGTTTTCTGACAGAATTGTATTCATCTGTTCACGGAAGCTCTACTTTTGCATTGGAAGCATTCAGGAACGTCCCAACATTTGGTGACCGCCAACGTGATGCCCAAGTCTGTTTTGCGGCTGGATTGTCCTGCCAAACAGTGACTGCGGCTTCTTATCTTCAGAGTGATCAAACTTTCTGTGCACAATAACAAGATGGCCTGCAGGCACTAAATTTCATTTGAAGACCAGTTTTGTTCACTTGGGCAGAAATGCAATGGTGCTGTTGTGCCGGTTCTTTTTTCAGGGGAAGGACATCGCTGAAGACCGCCTCGGGGAACGCCTTTTATTGTGTGTACACTTTTGGCAGAAAACCAAGTTCTTATTATAATTGGAGTCAGAGAGAGTGCGGAATTGTTTTTTTTGGGATGAGAAAGTTAATTTAAATTGGATGAAAGTGAGTGAGTTGGTTAATTGGTGTGATGTTAGGGGGAATGGTCATATATTCGATGAACTTCTTTCATTTTTATTTTTTCTAGGTTAGTCAAAGTAGTGAGAGGAGATCTTCCTGTAGGCAAGAAAAGACAGCAACGTAGTCAAAGTTGTTGTATTAGAGAAAAAAGAGGAAGTGGCGTGTCGGAAAACACCACCCTTCTCCAGCGCTCAATCGGAGTAGATGTATTAATGAGGAACCCCGGTAGTAAGAGTAATTAATGCAAATTTGTAGTGAGGCTTATTGTAGTGTGGGTGAGGAAGAAGTGAATGGTTTTTGAGGGTTTTTTGAAGAATTTGGAAGCAATGGGCTTTTGTTAGGAAATTATTGCATTTTGTAGCATGCTGCAGGTTCAGCTTGTGTTTAGAGTTTGGTTTTTCTTTATTTTTTCTTATTTTTTAAAATGAGTTAAGGGATTCAAAAGGGGTAAGGAGACTCCACTTGATCATCTGTGTCAGTTGCTTCCAGATTATAAGGAAAGCATTCTAAAATATCACAGAGAATGGGTAAAAGAAACTAAAGCAGAATGTTTAGATCATGGCCCGAGAAAGTACACATGACACAGGGATGTTGGACAATATTTATTACATTTGTTAGCAGTACCCTAACCCGGAGGTATCACAATGCTAGTACATGAGCAGGTAATAAGGGGCAAATCAGCATGCAGTAAAAGGTCCAGTTCCAGGTAAATGCAATAAGCTAGTCATTTTTGTTGAGAAAACAATTTTTTACCCATTTTCAGAAGACAGGGTAGGACTGTTATTTTTCTGGTGCCGGGGTGTGGGGGTGATGGTGTTCCATAAGGTAGGGGTGGTGACAGACGCTGGATCCTCCAGCTATTTTCAAGTTGAATCTGAGGGGGGTGTGTAGCAAGAGAGAGGCGGTGAAGCACAGGCTGCAGATGTAAGATTTTCTGAAAAAACGATGGTCAAGGTAGGTGGGAGCTGCATTGTGGATGCATCAGTGAGCAATTGTCAGAATGTTTTATTCGATCCTGGCTTGGATTGGTAGCCAGTGGGCATCACGCCAGAGCTGTTAGATGTGGTCAGAGCGTTTAAGGCCCAAGGTGGTTCAGAGTGTGTTGTTCTTAAGTAATTGTAGCTTGGATAGGTTTTTGTTGTAGGTTCCAGAGAGTAGAGTATTGCAATAGTCCAGTTTGCTGCCTATGCATCCAGGTAGACCCCAAGGGTTTCTACATGGCTTGAGACTGAATTGGATTGCCATCAATGGTGCATGAGGAGAAGAAAGTGTCATGATTTTTCAGATGGTGTGGAGGGTCAACTATAAGAAGTTCCATTTTATTGTCATTGAGACATAGGTGATGTTCAGCCATCCAGTTGTGGATGATGCTGTAGACTTGGTTGAGGGTTTTAGCCTTAGTTTGATAGGCAGGGAAATCCTTGTCAGGTTAGGTAAAGATAGGCATTTGCAACATCTTGTATTATTTAAAAATGGCATCTTGTGAGAACACTTCACCTATTTGTCTGTCTCCCATGTCTGACGCCTCACAATATATACAACAGATTAGGAGATGTGGAGAGCAGAGGAGGGGAAGCATGGGATAAAATCTTGGCCATTTTCTATCATATGTTAAAAAGATGACTCTCCAAGTAGGTAAAGCAAGATTTGGATAAAGTTGTAGGAATAGAAGAAAGGGTTGGCTAGAAATTCAAGCAATAGTGCACCATTGTAAAACGAGGCAGGAGATAGAAAAAGAAGTAGCAGAGCAAGTGCAGAAAGCAGAGGCTAAATTGATTCAAAAGAAATTTACTAAAATAAGTGTAGAAGGAGCTATGATTACAAGCTTCACCGAAGGACAGCAGGGACAATTTGAATCAAATATGGCACGAGGGTGGATGGATGGATATGCTCCCGATTCCACAGACATGGGATGGTTTTCAAGGGGGAGAGGAATTTTTCAGTGGGGAGGACGGGGTTCATTTGGCAGATTTAGAGGAACGAGGCCTAGGATTGGTGGACAAATGGGGTGCCTGCTGGTGTAGTTTCCAGTTAGGTTGAGGAGTATTTGGGTATCATCAGTGAAGTTTGTGTCAAGGATGCTGAGGTTATCTAGGTGGTCAAAGATGGGCTTGGTATAGATTCTGTAGAGGGTAGTGGATAAGCAAGAACCCTGGGGGACTCCAAACGGAACCAGAATGGGACCTGCAGGCTCTTCACCGATAAGGACTCTAGAGGAGTGGTCACTAAGGAAAGATTTGATCCAAGTGATTGCATCTGGGAAGAAGTGGAACACAGTGTTCAGGTGGTCACAGAGGGTGTTGACATCTAACGCAGCAGGGAGATTGAGAAGTAGAGCAAGATTGCCTTCGTCGCAGCTGCTATCCAGTTGGATTTTAAGGTCTCAGATGGCAGTTTCTGTACTGTGTATAGGTCTGAAACCAGATTGGAATGTGCTTAGTAGGTGGTAGTGTTCCAGGACGGCTTTGATTTGTTTTTAAGTGGTTCGGTCTAGAATATGAGAAGGAAAGGGACAGTCGTAATGGGGCAGTAGGTCAAGGGAGGGTTTTATGAGAAGTGGGGTGACCCAGGCTTCTTTGATGCACGTAGGGGCAGAGGTGAATGAGGCATTGACGAACTGGGCGATGGTGGGGGTAAGAACTTCAGAGCAGAGTTTGACAATGTGAGCTGGACAGACGCCAGCTTTACAATTTGAAAAGTTGAATGATTATGTAAACGTCAGTGTGGGTGACTGCGATTAATTGGAAGGGTGGTATGTCAATTTGAGTGATGACAGAAAGAGAAGTGAGATGGGTCAGAGGACCTTTGGAAGCTAGCAGAATTTTCTTGTGGATTTTTTTTTCCTTAGTTTGTGGGGTTTGTCGGAGAGGGCAGATTGAATGATAGTGCACCAGGATATTCTCTCCAGATGTGTTCGACTGAGCATTTCTGCCTTTGGCAGAATTCTGTTTCTTCAGAGAACCATTTTTTGCTAGTGCATTCTTAGGAATAGTGGTTTTCAGGGGCGCATGTGCGTCAAAGGATTGAAGTAAGGCACATTTTTATGTGGAGACAATGGTGTGTTGGTCATTGCAGTTGGCGAGGTGGGAGAGGGAGTTGGAGATGGCTGGTTTGAGTGTTTCTTTGGTGATTTTGTGAGCGTTACGGGACATGATCAATATCAAGGTACTGAGTGATGAAGTGGTAGTGTTGGGGTCCTGTGTGATGTTGAACTAAATGAGAGAGTGGTTGGTCCAGGGGAGCTGGACAATGGAGGTGATGGAGAGGTTGGTATTATAGTTGAAAATCCATTTCCAGCTCTACTGATGTGGGTGGGTGAGAGGACCTTCTGGCAGGGATTAATTTCTGTTAAGACAGTGACGAGAGCAGTGCCTTTATGGTCAAAGTGATTGTTGTATCCCAGATTGCTATCACTGAGGAGGACAGGTTTGGAGGAGCGCTTGAGTAGGGGGGTGAGGAGTGAGGGTATGTCTGATTCAGCGGTGCCTGAATTGTTAGGGTGTCTATAGAGGACCATGAGTTTGAAGGTGGTTTGTGAGTTAAGGAGCTTTTCGGTGATGAGGATTTCGTAGCTGAGCAAAGTAGGTAAGGCGATGAGTCAGATGGGTACAGTGGATTTGAAGATATATGCTACTCCACCTACAGGTTTGGAGAGCCTATCTGAGCATAAGATGGTGAAGGCATTAGGAATGACTACGGAAAGGGTGGGACCAGCAGCATCATATATCCAGATTTCAGAAACAGCAAGGATATCCAGGTCTTTTTCTTCAATGAGGTTGTGGATGTGAAGGGTCTGCGTGCATTAATGAGAGCGCAGTTCAGGTGGGAGTTGTGCTTGGTGTTGGGCGAAGTGGTGATGGGTGAGGATGTGTCATTAGTAGGAAGAGGGCGTGATGGTGCAGTTGGTGGAATGCACCCGGTATTTATGTATGGGGTGGGGGAGAAGTGAAGGAAGAAAGGTTTGGTGGAAGGTACACGCTCAGAGACAGTGTTTCTGGGAGAACCAATGCAGGGTTTGGTGGATCTCAGCTTGATGAGGGTGTCCGTGGGTAGCTGGCTGTGAAACCCAGGAGGTTTGTGGTAAGAAATGAGTGGGTTTTGGTGGGGGTAAAGGATATGGGTAGTGGCTGGAGGCATCTAGGAGGGTGCTGCTGAAAAGAGGACTGGGGAAAGAAGGGTGTAGGGGAGGAGTGGGTATGTTGGTAGTGCATGGTAGGGAGATCACAGTGCAAGCTACTAGCCACTGCAGTAAATTTACCTGTAATAGGAGGCTAGAGGTGTTGTCCATCAAAAGTGGAACTCAGGATGAGCAGTGCTCTACTGGGAAGCATCAGGAATGGGAGGTAATCCAGGGCCAGACAGGAGTTGAGGGCCTTTCATGTGGGCCTTTGTTGAGGGCCGGCTTGGGTCAGAGGTTGTGTTTACCTTGGAGTATGGCCGATCAGGGAGCTCAGCGTCCGGGCATTTGCAGCAATACTGGACTGGGTCAGCTCGGTTCGAGAGGGGTCGAGGCGTCAGTGGCCATTTTGTGTTAATTTGGATGCTACAAGACATTCAGAGGATTAGGGGCACTGGAATGTGTGCTGTCTCCGAATGGGGAGGGGGGGCAGAATGGTGGTCAAGGTGGTATGTACACTTTTTTATCAACAAGGTAGAAGGGTACAAAATTAAAGATGAGGCAGAGCTTTTAAGAATTGTGGAGGATGTTTGAAGAGACAGGAAAGGCCCAGGAAGTTAAGATGGAGTAGGTGAGCAAATGAAAGGGGGAGTAGAGACCCCAAAAGCCCCACAACCATATGGGTGCTTTTCCTTCTCACCTGCTGCATAATATGCTAATCCCCAGTATTTGCCACTGTCGTCTCAATCCTACACTGCAGTAAATTCAAGGATGCGACAAGCAACGCCTCAGGTGGCGAGAATGGAAGAAAGATTAAGACAAGTGGTGGGGAACCAAGACGAGCTGGGTGAAGGAGACAGGCGGGTAGCAGGAATAGGATTGGATCAGCGGAGGTCAGGACAGTTCCTTTTTAAAGTTGACAGTACTGTTATAACAGACCTCCAGGTGGATTCTGTCAGGGAGATATGTCCTTAGAAGGGGAACCTGAGACATTAGACCCAGAAACAGAGCGCTGTTGTAGAGTAGGCCATGATTTGGGACGGACAGAGGAGGTAAGGAACATAGGGAAGGAAGGGGAATCGGAGGGAGAACAGGGCGAGCAGGATGCTTCAGCACCTGAATTGGCGGTATGGGAAATTACACCATGGGTCTTTGTACGCACCATGGTACTCGTATAGCCGTAGTGAAATGTAAAGGGGTAACAGAAAAACCTAATAAAAGGTACAGGGAAGACAGTTTCCATTGCTACAGGAAGGGTCGAGTAGAGCACAATATGTCCCTTGGCCACATATGGACTGGAATAATCTTATGAAGTCACTATCCTTCCTCACTGCCGGGAAGTGGATCTATGCAATAGAAAAGCAAACCGCAGGTGTTATGTTGGCCGTGGGAGGTATGAAAAACGTGCTTGTCACCCTTATAGGAGAACAAGCAGATGACATTTTGAGAAAAGTGGGGTACCTAGGGGTACAGCTAGACACAAATAACCACAATGGTTCACCTTTTAACAATTGCAGGGCAAATGTGTACGCCGCTTAAGGAGCTATCCATCCTGCCACACCAGATATTAATTCACTCATGACTAGGACAATGAAGGCATATGATGATCCCGCTGCATATTGTGATGAATCAGTGGTGATCATCCAAAAGATTCCACCGCTGGAACCCTTCTCTTGTGGCCAGGGAAAGGCAGACACTATCTAATTCTTGTTAGGAAAGATTTCTCTTTACAGCACCTTTCCTTCCATTTCTATGGACCCCAAACGTGTTGCTTTTATTTTTTATTCTGACCTGTTCTCTTTACAGTGCAGTGAAGCCCTAAGGCTCACTGCACTGGCTTTTGCTCATTTGTCATGGGCAAATGGACATCCTTCAAGCTGTCAGGATTGGGAAACATTGTTTCCATTAGTCTTGTTACATTGTTGCCACTTATTGTAACTTATCACTTTGGTAACTTTAATCATTGTGTCATGCATCTTACAATGCACTGCAATGGGTTATACTTTTTGTTTTGCCCTAGACTAACACTCTGAGGATTTTCGGTTACTATAGATGTGCCTAAGGGACAAGCTGCTGGCAGCAGTTACTTTTTCCTATTCCTTTGTGTAATTTACTTTAGCCTTATCGTGTCCTGGTTTATAACTGTGGCTAGTATCCAAACATGGCCGTGCCACATCTTTTTTCATTTGTCCCTTGCCGATCTTTTCTGTAATCCTTCTTCCTGGCCTGTGGGGGTGGGAACATCCTTATATGGACTTTCAGTGCCTAGGAAAGCAGAGGCTTTTGGCAGGCTACTGCAGGGCCATGGGTGTTTGTTGCCAGGAGGAAGTGAGTGGGGACTGTCTGGTCCCAATCCACAAACTAGTTTCCATATGTCTGAGTGGTATTCATGAGTTGTGCCACCAGTGGTCCTGATTGGAGCTCTGCTGAGGGGGGTGGGGGCATATCTTCCTTTGGCTAGTGGGAGCTTCAGCTCTTACCTGGCTTTTTGGATAAGAAGAGGACCCCTTCAGCCCCTCTGAAGAGATCCTGGGAAAAAAACAAACAAAAAATTCTGACCCACGAGGAGACCACAGACCCGTTGGAAGGCAGCCTGGTGACCAGCTTCTGCTGCTGTCCTGGTAGACCCCCGTCTTGTTGAAGATCTCCAGCAGTCCTGCCGAGGAGCCACAACATTTGGAGTGGAGGGAACACCCATTCTCGACATCAGCTTGGAATCCTTTGAAGAAGAGCCTTCGGAAATGTCCCTGAACTGCCTAGTAGCTGACCAGATCAGTCAGACGTCACCGTTCCAAGTTGAGGCCTGGAACTTGGGGGATTCCCAGCATGTGCTATAAGACTCACATCTGCAAACTTTTATGGACCTAGCATCAAGGGTACCAGCGATAGGAAGCGGACCACCATCGAAACTGCTTACCTGTGTCCACTCCTGTCCTGTTCTGAGAGTGCTCTCCATCAAGTTCTTTTGAATTTTCCCACCTGAAGACCCTTGCACCAACATTAGTCACCGACCGGAGAAGTGTTCAAACCTGCAACCCCTGGGCATCTAGGGCTGAAGCTGATAGTGGCGAAAGTGACTGCGGACCCTTTTCAGGAGACCTGCCAAGTCCTACGAAGAATCAGAGTAGGGGGGTGAGTTGTAATGATACTTACCTGAACCCCTAACTTCCTCCTAAACGTTTTGATAACTTTTATAAACTTTTGAAATATTTTCGACATTGCCCTTGCTTGTTCACTCAAGCATTCCAAACATTGCTGACACTTTTGTTAGTTGGAACACCTTGTCCTCTACTACTTCATTGGACCCCAGAGACTCTACCTTCATATTTTTCAGCCTCACAAAACTGTATAGCACTTTGGTTAATCTTTGGGCCCAGTAAATCTTACGGATGGACCTCTGAAGCTAGTATTGTATCTCTATGGATTTGTAGTGCCTATACTAATACTCACCTTCCTATGCAGGAGTTTTTATATGTATATTGCAATCACTCCAGTGATTGTATATATGTATCTATTAGTGTTGTGTGATATACCTTTTAGTAGTCATTTTTCTCAGTGTTACATGGCCATAAATTAATATTTTTACAACTGATTATCTAAGTGTAATCCCTGGCTTTGCACAGCGTGTACTCATTGGCAAACCCGTACAAGCTCACCACCTCTTGAGATTTAGCCTAGACCACTCGCGTTGCTACCTTGAACTGGTTTGGCTGCAGCTCCGAGGAGTTGTCCTCATCACAATACTAGGTTGGCCTTCTATACATCTGTCCACCAGGCCGAAGTATAGAAAATCAGTCCTAAAAATCCTGGCCCTGGGGGTGGTTTTCTACAGGAGGATCACATGGGAGGGGGCTCAGGCCCGCAAGAATGGGAGTACCCTCTCAATAATTTCCCTATTAATTTCACAGTCTTAGGGCCTCATTACACGTTGTGCGCTAAAAATCTCAAATTACCGGCATGGCGCTCTTAACGTGTCCGCCCTCTCAAGAGGGCGCAAATAGCATACCATTACGAGTACGCGGACACGAGCATAGCGTCATGCCGGTAATGACCCTACCACCATGCCGCTAAAGTCCCCAAAAAGTCTCTTACTGGCTTCGACGAAAGTGCAGATAGCACCTCCGCCCTCACGCTGCATTGCATGCAAATAGCAGTCACCGCTATTAGCGGTGACCGTTAAATTGCGGAACCGGAAACAGCATCATCGCACAGGAACGGGAAAGAGCACGGCGGCCATCTTTAAAAACACAATCCATTGCCATCCTCTGCCCCCTGGACCTGTTCTGAGTAGTTTGCAGTAGGAAATCCACAGGGACACCCTCGACATGCCTAAGGCTGTAAAAAAAACACCGACCGGCAGCGGAAGGAAAAATTTACCACAGAGGAGCTATTAATGCTCACCCAGACCCTAGCTGACAATGACAATGTGGTCTTTGCCAGCGACATGCGGCGGGAGACACTCATCAAAAAGAAGGCAATCTGGCATGAGGTCGCCTTGAAAGTCAGTGCTGTGGGCACCACCACCCGCAATGTGCGTGAGTGCAGAAAGAGGTGGGATGATCTCAGACTCCGGGTGAGAAGCATCCTTGCAGAAAACCACAACATTGCCACAGCAGGTGGATCTGGTTCGCCCATAAAACTGAAAGAATGGGAGGAGACCTGCGCCAACCTCATTGCAGTGGAATCAATAGGTGGAGTCGGGACAATGGAGCATGGCGTGGCAACCATTTCAGAGGGAGGTGAGTGTACACATGAAAGCATGCAATGTGAATCTACTGGTCCCCCCAAATGTGAGCCCAGAATCACCTCATGGATCGCCAAACATCCACACATGCATCCAACCCTGGCCATGTCAGTGTCAGACCCAAACACACACACATGCACACATCACCAGAGACAAGTGCCACACACAACCATGCATGGATGAGCCACTGAGCTGGCACATCACCTGCATCCTTAACAATGAAGTCCAAATGCCCACAATTATTGATGTATACTGCATTAAGTACATAGAACCGTAGCCAATGCCATCCCCCTTCTTGTCCCCGACAGGCTCACATACAGATGCTGGCAATGCATCTCAGGCACCCCCTGCGAGTAAGAAAACAAGGGCACAGGACACAGAGGACACCCCTACAACAACAAGGGTTAAAGGTAGAAGGGTCCAGATGCAGAGTGTCAAACATCAGTGGAGCGCCGCTGCCAAGACACAAATTGCCACACCACCACAACTGCTCCACCTCCGGAGGTTAACCCACCACCACCGATCCCAGCCACGGAGGGCCCACCCTCAGCTGCAGCTAGTTCCGCAGGAGAGGCGGCAGCCACTGCACCACTATCAGATGTGGAGGATACAACCGATTTCCACATGGAGATGCACACCCCAACCCCCTCTGGAGCCCCCAAGCTATCACCACAGCAAACACCTGGGTATAATGTCACTGGCGAGGACAACATGGGAGCTTTTAGTAGCCCCCCAGTGGCTTCATCTGTTGACCTGGTTGCATCACAGGGCACAGCAGCCACACCACCAGAACCCAACACTGCCCTCGACCTGGCCAGCATCAGCCAGCAGCAACAGGAAATAACTGTGCTGGTTGGGCAGCATGTGGAGGAGGCTGCCCGTCTCAGGGCGGAGATTACGGAGACAGCAAGGCACTCCAGGGAGGGGATGGAGCCCTGCACAGACAGGCTGTGTGGGGAGATTGTCCGAGTTAGGGAGGTCCTCACACGGATAGCTGACACAATGGACCGCCACTTCCCACCACCAGGACAGTCAGCCACTTCCTCATCTGCCAGTTCGAGGCAGACAAGCCCCCTCTGCCGCTCCTCACGCACCACCAGGCGCACGTCTAGGAAGCCTCCCAATGCTGGTGTTGGCAATGGGCAATAGGGAGTGCATGGTCAAGCTTCCGCATGCATGGCTGGACGGAAACATTGTGGCAGACACATGAGGAAATGTTGTGGGGGGTGGGTGGAAGGGTGTTATGGGACTGTTGTGGGGGCAGGGGGAAGGGTGTTATGGGACTGTTGTGGGGGTGGGGGGAAGGGTGGTGGGATGTTTGGGGACATGCACATTTTCTTCTTTACGTTCCTTAATACAATGGTGTTTGATCAAAACACAGGCTTGGACTTCTTCATTGTGTATGTGTACTTTATTGACGCCAGGATCCATTGTGCGCTTCCAAACAGACACCAGTGCATTACTACCCATATCCATGTGACAGGACAAAACCATATTACTCAGAATATTTGGTTGATCAGATGCTGTCTCACAGCATGTCCCTCCTGGCCATCCCCTCTTGCATGACCTGCATCCCCTTCATCTCCGTTCTCATCACCATCATCATCCTCATCACGTGCTTCTATTTCAACGTCAGGGGGCAGTGGCACATTCCGTCTGATACACATATTGTGCAGCATGACACATCCCATGGTGATCTTGGCCACCTTCTCATGGCCATACAGGAGAGCGCCGCTAATGCACCTTAACCGTGTCTTCAAAAGGCCAAAAGTCTGCTCGATCACGATGCGGGTACGGGTATGTGCACGATTGTATTCCTCTTCGTGCCTGTTCTGTGGGTTCCGTAAAGGGGTGAGGAGCCACCTCTTCAGGGGATAGCCGGCATCACCTGTATGGTGACAATTAACAGCATACATGCAGATGGTCTGTGTGACTGCAATGTAAAAGGTGAGCTTGACCCTGCAAGTAGACATGCCCCGTTAATGCCTCCAACAGTAATTGACATGTCCTGGGTGAGGCCAGATCTTAGGTGTCCCTGGGCCCAGGCAGATTTGGTACCACACTGCTGGTGTACTGCCGTTCCAACATTGATGTTGCCATGCTGAGAGGCATCACTTCAGTGGTGCTATAGGTGCATGGTGCAATGCTATGGCTAGGGGTGATCCCTTTGCATGCATTCAAGGGCACATTGCATTATTGATGTTGTGCTGGACTAATTCTGTATGACTATCTTGACGGCATATATGACATTTGTGTATTTCGTGGCGTGGAATGTTGTGCAATGTGAATATGGATGGATGTTTAATGTTTCTAGACTTGGATTGTCATCTATGTTGTGTAGGTTATACTTGCATGTCCGTTCATCTCATGTACATTGCGGCCTTCCCAGATGGACATTGGTGTACGTCTGTGTGTGCATTTGTCCGAGGGATGACAAGCCACACCCATTTCGAGTATGTATATCTCCCCCCCTAATCACACCCAGTTGGAGTATGTATCTCCCCCCCCAATCACACCCAGTTGGAGTTATGTATATCTCCCCCCAATCACACCCAGTTGGAGTATGTATCTCTCCCCCCCATAACACTCAGTTGGAGTATGTATCTCTCACCCCCCCCCAATCACACCCAGTTGGAGTATGTATCTTTCCCCCCCCGCAATCACACTGCCATGTGCTTTCCCTGCTACTCACCAAGTAGCCACGAACGTTGTCTGGCTTGTCGCTCCATGTAGCGTGGGATAGTTGAGTTCCGCAGGACCATGGAATCATGGGTTGATCCAGGAAATCGGGCACAGCACTGTGTGATTATCTTGTTGGCGTCACATACCATTTGGACATTGATGGAGTGGAATTGCTTCCTGTTTCGGTAGACTACTTCATTGTGATGTGGGACCACCAATTCCACATGGGTACAGTCGATGGCCCCGATGCAACTTGGGATGCCTGCCAGTGAATAGAAGCCAACTTTGGTGTTTGCAATCTCCTGGGCAGTCCGTGGCATGAATATGTGTTCAGGTGCATGCTTCAGGAGGGCATCGAGTACCTGGTTCAGCGTGCGTGAGAATACTGGTTGTGAGATGCCATGCATCTGCCCCACTGTATGCTGGTAGGTGCCTGTGGCCAGGAAGTGTAGCACAGTCACCACCTTGAGTAGAGGGTGGATGGCAGTTCCGATGTCTATGAGGCTCACAATGTCGTTGTGTATCATGTCCATGATGCTGGTGATGGTATCCCGGTCCAGACGGTACAAGGTGTGTATCTGCTCAGGGGTTAGGTTAAATGGACTGGCTCTGATCCTGGGGATTGGTGGGTGCCTCTGTGGTATGATTAGGTGCCGTGGTGGTGCTTGCTGTGCCTGTCTTGCCCTCCTCCTCCTGCGTCTCCTCCGTGCTGCCTGTTGTTGTTGCTGCTGCGCTGCAATCATGTCCTCCAGCCCATGTAATGCTGCTAGTATTGGAACCATCTTGGTGTGGGAAGGGGTGTGGTGTGCTCCTTTTGTGCTGCCACACTCTCCATTGCCTCCACCTGTGCTGATTGTGTCCACCTGTGGCAGGTGGGAACACTGCTCAGTTCTCTTAACGGGTGGTTCGCGATGCCGGTATTAGCGCCATCGCGGTAAGGGGTTTTGGGGGCTTTACCATGCGGCTATTGGCATGTCCGCTTGCCTTGTGATGCTGTGCTATTAGCGGCATGGCGTTATTTACGGGATGGAGGGTCGCGTGCACAAGGACTGCCCGCTATTAGTGGCACCATACTTAGCGGTGCCGCTAATAGCTGTGAGCTGGGTTGTAATTTGCATGGGGATTTAACGTTACTGGTATTCCATTACCGGTAACGTTACATCCCTACCGCCTACCGCGTAATGAGGCCCTTAATGGCTGATTTTCAAATTGAAGGTTTTCAGGTTAATACAACTAAGAACATTATGGACTTCCAGTCCCACAATGCATCTAGTACTGGGACGAGGAAAAGGGGTCTATAGTTACCAGACTGTAGTGTGCAGTCTAGTGGTTGTAATAGCCCACACCTGAGCAGGACTTTAAATATTTAAAGAACCATAAGGTGCAGGTTGGGAGAGAGCAGCAGGAGCTTCAAAAGCAGACTAAAGCAGAGGTCGGCATCGCCACTTTGCCGATAGCGGGCCACCGTGAAGATGCTGTGGCTGAAGTTGTGGTACCCAAGAGATGCAGAAGACATGCAGCAGGAAGCACTGCTGAGACCAGCTGTCTCGACGGAGAGAAGTAATCTCCACGTCCTGCATCCCGCTTCGGTGTGAGGACTTCACTGGAGCGCGTGTGGAGCTGGGTGAGCTCCACTAGACTGCACAGACAGCAGGGAGCCAACTGTAGCTGTCAAATGCGAGGGAAGACATGACGAGCAGCGAAGCAAAGGAAGTGGGTCTGGTGGAGTCGCCCGCATAAACCAGTGAGTTGGACTAATCTGGGTAACCCCGGGGTGCTCCCAAGCTAACCGCTACGCAAGAAAGTAGATATTGAATACTGAACATTTAAGGTCAGGCAGACAAAGTAACTGTACGAAAGAAAAAGGCCAAACAGGAGAATACTTTAACTCTCATTACCTACTCCAAAAGGGGGGCAATAATCAAACAAAGTGAACACAACGTACTTGAAAGGAGAGGCCCAATAAGAGAACATTGTAACCCGCATTGCCCAAGCCAAAGAAGGGTAAACATAAAACAAAAGGGGTACACATTTCCCAAAGAGGTTTCCATATAAGGGGGCTCATTTTCTGCACTGCCAAAGCCAAGAAATATCAAGGCAGATTGAATGCAGAAATCCTAGAATTTGTAAATCAAATTGTCAACAGCTAATAGGTTGTGTGGAAAGAAATCAGAGACAGCTGGAGAAAATCCCTCCTTGTAGAAAGGGTCAAGGGGGAGTGAATTGCAACCTGCATTGCCAAGGGCAAACAAATCAATGTAAGAATCTGTCCTCTTGTAAGCTATAAGCCAATTGTGTTTCAAGTCAAAAGACTTATTCCAGAAGATGTTGTTGGTTTAACTTTCCCCATTAAGAAGTGTGGAAAGTTGTGAATAAGCCTCACCACAGAGCACAGGTAGTATTAGTAGGAGCTTTATCCTGACAGGCGAGTATACCAGGAAAGAGACAAATAGTGGTTAGTCCTGGCAAGCGAGTGGAACAGGAAGAAGAGAAGTTGAAGTACTGCCACTGTAGTAAAAGGTTGTGAAGATTATGATGGAAAAGAGTTTACAATTCCACCCGTGTTTTGATGAACTGTTGTATTAATCATCCTGATTGAAGAAGAAGGTGGAAAAGAGTTTACAATTTGACCCGATTCGTTTTATGAACTGCTGTATAACCATCCCGACTAAAGTAGATGTAAATTAATGAAAACTGATTGGTCTCATGAGAAAGGAATCTTTGTGTCATTGACTTTTCAAGTTGATATATGAAGAAAGACTTTTTGATTTGCCAAGTGAAAGCCTTAACGATTGATATAAGAGTGAGAAACCTTTTGGGACTCAAGAAAGTCACCTTGTCAAGTGAAGGTCATATTGAATACAAGCAACTGAATATTCTGCATGGAGTGGAACTTGGTGGGTGAAAAGAAATTTGCTGAAATGGAACTTGGGTTTAACATATTCTTAATTGATCCAGGCGTAGGGGATCCAACTCTGATCACAAGAATTCTTGTTTTCTTTCTACGTGAATATTTTGAAAATCGACAATTAATTCCTGTATGATTTTGTTGTATGTTTTAGTGTAAGGGACAGACATTTTGGACAGTTGGTCATTTTTCTTTTAGCCTTAGTTTGATAGGCAGGGTAAATCCTTGTCAGGTTAGGTAAATATGGGCATTTGCAACATCGTTTATTATTTGAAATATGGCATCTTGGCGAAAACTTCACCTATGTGTCAGCCTCCCATGTCTGACGCCTCACAATATATACAACAGATTAGGAGATGAGGAGGGGAAGCATGGGATAAAATCTTGGCCATTTCCATCATATTTTAAAATGATGACTCTCCAAGTAGGTACAGCAAGATTTGGATAAAGTTGTAGGAATAGATGAAAAGGGTTGGCTAGAAATTCAAGCACATATAGTGCACCATTGTAAAACGAGGCAGGAGAAAGAAAAAGAAGTAGCAGAGCAAGTGCAGAAAGCAGAGGCTAAATTGATTCAAAAGAAATTTACTAAAATAAGTGTACAAGGAGCTATGATTACAAGCTCCACCAAAGGACAGCAAGGACAATTTGAATAAAATATAGCATGAGGGTGGATGGATGGATATGCTCCCGATTCCAGAGACATGGGATCGTTTTCAAGGGGGGGTGGGGAATTTTTCAGTGGGGAGGAGGCTCATTTGGCAGATTTCGTGGAACGAAGCCTAGGTTTGGTGGACAAATGGGAGGCCGGTTTGGAGGACCACATGGAGTCCAGTGTTGGTCTTGCAGGCGAATGGGACATTTATCACAGGATTGCCTGAGTAGGCCATCATATTTTTATGATCCAAGTACTAACCCCAATGGACCAGCAAGTAGGTTTGCAGGTTATCCTGCTCCCCAAATGCAATCCCTGACTATGCCCTTCATCCCAAGCTCCGAGCAACTTGAGCAAGCACGGGTAGGACAAAACCCGGAGTCTGATGCTGCACAGATGATGTACCACAATCAGTTGTGTCAGCACATGCACCAGTACAGCCATGAGAGAGGAATCCTTTGCCTCAAGGTACTGTCTGTCACACATTTCACGGGAGCATGTGTTTTGGGTGGGGTGAGCCCTTTCCTGCTCCTGGGTACATATTCATAACCGGATTAGGACAGTCCACAGAGAGCTCTGACATGTCCAGTCCTGTCTGTTACTGTCGATCCAGAAGAGGGACTCCTGGTAGGTGTAACAATAGGCGATCAAATGTTTGCCTTCATGGTCGATACAGGGGTAATTAAATCTTGCATCAAGGAAGGTAGGTTTCCCCTTTAAAGTAAAATGCTAGACACTCCGGAATTCTCTCTGGCTACTCTGTCGATTCCATACACAGAGGATTTACCTATCAAGGTAGGTACTCAAGATGTATCAGTACCATTATTCTACTATACAGATACCCCAATGAATCTCTTGGGCAGAGATTTGTTGAGTAAGCCGAATTTACCGTATGTTTGACCCCAGGGTTGTATCATGTGAGAACTATGTTGCTTTTGCAAGCATGTTATAGTGGACTGAAATAAGGGGGGGGTGCCTGTACATTCAGATTGTTTTCTTTATGGAGCAATAGTCGTGTTGGGG
The DNA here is from genome assembly GCF_040938575.1 of Ambystoma mexicanum. Lineage (NCBI taxonomy): Eukaryota > Metazoa > Chordata > Amphibia > Caudata > Ambystomatidae > Ambystoma > Ambystoma mexicanum. The sequence continues at coordinate 470,054,920 of NC_090935.1, read as the reverse complement.
TGGGTTCCTGGGATTCGGGAAAGAGCATTACAAATACCAGCAGAGTTTTTGTTTCAGCCTGCAGTGTCACCAGAAAAATCACCAGGTACAGTTGTTAATATTCTTCTAGAGGCCGTAACTGTCAAAAAGGACAATGTGGTTCTCTCAGGCACTGATGAGGAAGGAGAGGAATGGCACACAGTTCTGTACATTGATCTGACACTATCATTGAGGGAGGTGTCTGGCAAACAATTGTATTGATCTTTGAGGTGGGGATACCTTGCCAGATGACTAGAGAGCATAGGTGTCTATTGTTAGAACTACACCTCCATATTGGAAGGAAGGTTTTGGAGAAGGTGCCTAGTCACTTGTGGACTAGTTATCCTAATGACGTGGGGTTACTCAAAAGCATAGGAGCGGGAAAGATAAAATTGAAGCCTGGTGCGATGTTGCCACATGTGAGACAGTCCCCCATGTCAAGGGAGGCAGATGAAGGGATTTATGACACCATTATGGGGTTGTGGAAGCAAGGTATTATCCAACCTCCTGTGTCCCCATGTAACGTTGGACAGATGTCTTGAAGTGAAAGGGTGGCAAGAATGTTTTAATATCATGTATCAGTAAATGGTACAAGACCACATCGGAATTCTTTTTGTGGTGTGCTGTTTGAAGTCAATGATTAAGACTAATGATTTGGCACTTGGGTCTAGTCGCTATGATTTTATAATCGATTTCACTTGCTGGAATGCTTCACAGCACAAACTCATGTTATGTTTAGTTGAGATTTAAAGAAGTGCTTTATATCTGAGATTGAATGAGTGGTAGAAGTTTTTCAGCTACAAGAGGTTTTCAAACCCACAGGCCTACAGGTATAGCCCTGCATCATCTACACATGCACAAAGTCAGGATCATTGAGAAGAGCTCTTAGAGCCTTCGTGGACAGGTTAAAGGTCACTGGAAATAGGACCAGCGCACCACACATTGACCGGGCAGCATAACGACCTAAAATGTTCGATGGGCTAGTTGGTGGCTGTTTGTCAGTCAGGAGGGAAATCTGGAAAGTACAGAGTCTGTGTCCCAGACATGTGATTAGAAGAGTTTGTGTGGTAAACTGTGTGGAACTCTGAAGATCGGTCGATTGCGACTAGGAGATATGCACCCCATTTCTGGAGAAGCAATGGGTATTAATACTGTTTTGAGAGAGGAGAAGAAGGGCCCTTGTGATGAGGGAACAATGACTATCTGGAGCAGGATCCCGATTTGTGAGAATTTGACAATGAAGTATTGCATCACACCATTTCATTTATTTCAGAATTGATGGTTCAAGGAAGGGCGGTTACAGAAATATTGAATGGCCAGAACATAAAGCACCCCCTGTATACCTGATGCTGGGCACGAGCAATGAGCATGCCAGCAAAATGTGTAGCTACAATGAGGCTTCACTTTCAGAAAGTGCCAAACCATTTTTGTTACTAAAATGATCTAAAACAAAAGTGGTAGAGGTCTAAAATGAGGGTTGTGGGGGAGCGGCGATCATTCATAAATCCCTCAGGAAGAGGCTTTTGTCTACTGTCTCTTATTGTCAATGTGTAATACAAGGACTTGATGCTGCAGAATTGTTTAAGCACAACACAATCAGAATGACATTTGTTTTCACACAAAACTTTATTTGCCCGACCGTGGATGCGTTAGTGCTCTTTGTGTCCTGTGAATACCAGGGATGGAGAGTTTCTTACTAACACTGCAAACCAAACTATAAAACGTATTACAACATACAGATTTCACAACCAGCCCCTGACAGGATTATGAATCTGCACTAAAGGCACACATTTGATAATTTGCAGGTGCCCTTTTATCAAGTCCAGGTACCCCTGAGAAAATTGCATCTATTCTTGAGGCTCTGACCACCGTGAGGGTCTCGGTCCATGATGGGCTTTGCAATTGTGATTTAGAATGCTTTTGGAATAGAATTGTATTCAACCACACCACATTAAATGCAGATCACTCTGTTAGTTGCCTGGAGGGTGCAAAGTTCATGAAGACAGAGTTCGATTTGACTTGAACGCTTCAGTGGATGTGTTCCATGTTACTGATGTATCAGTCTTGCAAGACCTGTTAGTGCTTCAAGGAAAATGGAAACTCTTTATAGTGTATTATGAAGAGGATAAATAAAACATGTATTATGAGGTAATTTCCATTATCTACAAAATATACGGTTGCCTAATTTATGCACTTTCTCCCCTTCCCCTCCCCCGCCCATCCCAATTGCTAAGGCTTGTGATTCTGCTCCTATAGCCAAGCCTGCCTGCTCTGTTCATTTCTTTGCATGCTGGCCTAATTACTATATTCTTTGCTCGTTCTCTTGTTTGTCAATATGAGAATGATTTGTCCTACTTTCCACTTCGCATCCTCTATGGTGCTTTCCATTTCTCCCATCTTCTTTAACTGCTACTCTATCTCCTATCCTATCCCACTCACTAAGTCTGGAAGGAAGAAGTTCAAGGGGGACATCCTGGTCTCCAACCCAGGCCTCCCTATCGCCGATACCTACACTAGTGCTTCCTCCAGACTCTCACTGACATCCTCTTTGTCATTCCCTCACCAGACATATGAACCCCCTAAATGGTCTCAGCTCTCTCCTATCTCTTCCTCTCTCATTAATGGTGGCACTCGGTGGGAGGTCCTCTTGGGCTCCCTTCCACTCCTCCAAGACCATCATTAATGTCCATCTGAATGGCATCGTCTTGGTCCAGAGCCCTCAGCCCAATCTCCTCCTTTTCGATAGATGTCTCCCACATCTTATCAACTTCCTTCCACCTCCTGCTACTCCCATCAGCACCTCTCGGGCTCCTCTGCCACCTCCTTATTCCATTGCCTCTCTGTTACCTTCCTCCTCCTCTCTGGCTACTATGCCGCCTCCTGCTACCACCTCTGGCCACTCTCGTGCCCCTCTACCACTTCAGCTGAGCATACTTCAAGCCTGTACACCTAAACCTGGAAGTCTTTCAAATGTGGCAACCTGCTCCACGTCGCTACTCTCAACTCTTGCTCTGCTGTCAAACACTCCTCTGACATCTGACACCTCCTCGAAGAACTCAACCTGGATGTCCTCGCTCTCACTGAGACATGGTTCATGGCCAGTTCTGTCATGTGTTTTGACATTTTCGTCCCTGATGGCTACAATATCGTCTCCGAACCCAGAACCAACCGACGCTGAGGTGGAGTAGCTCGATCTTTCCGGAGTGGGTCTGTGCCTATGTCATTCCCACGCAGGACTACTCCTCCTTTGAATACCTGGTCTGCAGGCTCTCTATCTCTCCTGGAATCATTGACGGTGGCCACCATCTACAGGACACCTGGACATGTTGCCCTCTTCCTCTCTGAGTGGGCTGACCTCTCCTCTCCTCTCCTTGTCTCTAACTCTCAACTTCTCCTCCTCTGAGACCTGAACATCCACCTGGATGCTTCTAATCCTTCCGCTGTAATCTTCCACAACCTCTGCGACACACTTTTTCCATTCTACAGTCTGGTCCGACACACTTTGCCAGACATAACTTGGATGTTCTCATCTCCTCAGCCATCCCCCTTCCCAACCCTCTCATCAGTTTTCTATCTTGGACTGACAACCTTCTGCTCTCCTGTCCCCCTGGCTAAGCCCTTCCCAGCACTGCCACCTACCTTCTCGGTCATTGGTCCCATGAAGCATGCGTGAGAGGATACATCCTTTGCCACTACTTTCTCTGCCCCTCCGACGCCCGTGGCTGACTCACAAGTTAGAGAGGGCTGTGTCATTGTGTATCTTTCTATCTCCAACACTCTGGACATCCTTGCACCGGTCATAAAAATCAGCTTGAAGCTTACCTCCAAGTGCAACTCTTGGTATGACTCCGACCTTGCCACCCTGAAACGCAAGCGCAGGGTGGCTGAGAGGAAATGGAGGGATTCAGGCACATCCTCTTACAAGCTGGCCTGCCGCCTGCTCCAAAGGCAATACAGTCCTATCCAAGATGAGAGACCACATCCAAGCCTCCGTCTCTACGGCCTCTAACAACACAGCCAAACTCTTTAAAATCTTCAAGGAGCTGGCCAGTCCTTCTGCAGTCTCCACCTCTCCTGTTCCCTTCCAGGCCCTCTGTACCGCTCTGGCTACTCCATTCATCACTAAAACTCAGGACATCCTGTCCTCTCTCTCCTCCTCCTCTCCCTCTCTTGGGCCCCCTCTGGCCACCTCCCGCTCTGCTCCTCCTTTCTCCTCTTTCTCTCTGAATACAGCTGAGGTTTCTAGACAGTTCTAGGTTAAAGGTTCGAAAACAAAAGGCTCGAATGCCTTTTTCTCGATAGTAAAAGGACCAAAAAAAAGGATCACAGTTTTTTTTTTAATGGGGGGGTAGCCCCAGCCCCTGTTTTCTTTTTATGAAAAAGTGTTTTATTCATGCTAAACTAAAAAAATATATAAATAAATAAATAACTCCTTTTTTCTGGTCCTTTTGTTTTCGATCAAAAGGTCGTTCGATCCTTTTGATTCGAACATTTGACCGGACACCTTCTAGACAAGTCTGATCTATGAAAGTATCATCAGGTGCTACCCTGCTCCCCAGAACCATGAAGGACCACATTGACACCCTTGCTCAAGCCATGGCCGGTTTCTGATGTCACTCTTTCACAACTGGATTTCTCCCCTCTCTCCCTTATGCACCCCATCCTTAAAAAGATCCTTCCTGTCCAGAAAACTATCGCCCGATCTCTATGACTCCTTTTCTGGGCAAACTCCTGGAAAAGCTGGCGATCTCCCAGCTTACTCACCACACTGACTCTGTTGGCTATCTCCATGGTCATAAGTCTGAATTCAGGGTAGCCAGAGGCACGGAAACTGCTCTCCAATCTCAATTCCAGCCTTTCTTCTGTCCTCATCCTCCTTTTGATATGGTCAATCACGCCATCCTTATCAAGAGACTCCTTGATAACCTGGGCATCATGGATCAGGCCCTGGATTGGTTGATCTCCTTCCTCCTGTACTGACCCTCCCGGGTCCAACCTGGGCCTTTCTCTCCACATATGGTGTTCCCCAGGGCTTTAGCCTCTCACCCTGGCTCTTTAATCTCTACTTGGCCCCTTTGGCCCACCCGATCTCTACCTTCTCCTCCAACTTTCAGTGCAATGCGGATGACACTCAGCTCTCTTTCAGCCTCTAACTCTCAACTTCTCCTCCTCTGAGACCTGAACATCCACCTGGATGCTTCTTAACCTTCCTCTGTAATCTTCCACAACCTCTGTGACACTCTTTTTCCATTCTACCGTCTGGTCCGACACACTTTGCCTGACATAACTTGGATGTTCTCATCTCCTCAGCCATCCCCCTCTCCAACCCTCTCATCAGTCTTCTATCTTGGACTGACGACCTTCTGCTCTCCTGTCCCCCTGGCTAAGCCCTTCCCAGCACTGCCACCTACCTTCTCGGTCATTGGTCCCATGAAGCATGCGTGAGAGGATACATCCTTTGCCACTACTTTCTCTGCCCCTCCGACACCCGTGGCTGACTCACAAGTTAGAGAGGGCTGTGTCATTGTGTATCTTTCTTTCTCCAACACTCTGGACATCCTTGCACCGGTCATAAAAATCAGCTTGAAGCTTACCTCCAAGTGCAACTCTTGGTATGACTCCGACCTTGCCACCCTGAAACGCAAGCGCAGGGTGGCTGAGAGGAAGTGGAGGGATTCAGGCACATCCTCTTACAAGCTGGCCTGCCGCCTGCTCCAAAGGCAATACAGACTCTCTGTCCTGTCCAAGATGAGAGACCACATCCAAGCCTCCGTCTCTACGGCCTCTAACAACACAGCCAAACTCTTTAAAATCTTCAAGGAGCTGGCCAGTCCTTCTGCAGTCTCCACCTCTCCTGTTCCCTTACAGGCCCTCTGTACCGCTCTGGCTACTCCATTCATCACTAAAACTCAGGACATCCTGTCCTCTCTCTCCTCCTCCTCCTCTCCCTCTCTTGGGCCCCCTCTGGCCACCTCCCGCTCTGCTCCTCCTTTCTCCTCTTTCTCTCTGAATACAGCTGAGGTTTCTAGACAGTTCTAGGTTAAAGGTTCGAAAACAAAAGGCTCGAATGCCTTTTTCTCGATAGTAAAAGGACCGAAAAAAAGGATCACATTTTTTTTTAATGGGGGGGTACCCCCAGCCCCTGTTTTCTTTTTATGCAAAAATGTTTTATTCATGCTAAACTAAAAAAATATATAAATAAATAAATAACTCCTTTTTTCTGGTCCTTTTGTTTTCGATCAAAAGGTCGTTCGATCCTTTTGATTCGAACATTTGACCGGACACCTTCTAGACAAGTCTGATCTATGAAAGTATCATCAGGTGCTACCCTGCTCCCCAGAACCATGAAGGACCGCATTGACACCCTTGCTCAAGCCATGGCCGGTTTCTGATGTCACTCTTTCACAACTGGATTTCTCCCCTCTCTCCCTTATGCACCCCATCCTTAAAAAGATCCTACCTGTCCAGAAAACTATCGCCCGATCTCTATGACTCCTTTTCTGGGCAAACTCCTGGAAAAGCTGGCGATCTCCCAGCTTACTCACCACACTGACTCTGTTGGCTATCTCCATGGTCACAAATCTGGATTCAGGGTAGCCAGAGGCACGGAAACTGCTCTCCAATCTCAATTCCAGCCTTTCTTCTGTCCTCATCCTCCTTGACCTTTCCTCTGCTTTTGATATGGTCAATCACGCCATCCTTATCAAGAGACTCCTTGATAACCTGGGCATCATGGATCAGGCCCTGGATTGGTTGATCTCCTTCCTCCTGTACTGACCCTCCCGGGTCCAACCCGGGCCTTTCTCTCCACATATGGTGTTCCCCAGGGCTTTAGCCTCTCACCCTGGCTCTTCAATCTCTACTTGGCCCCTTTGGCCCACCCGATCTCTACCTTCTCCTCCAACTTTCAGTGCAATGCGGATGACACTCAGCTCTCTTTCAGGCTCCTCTCCTCTCTGTCATTCGGGACTGTCTTTCTGCGATTCAGGATTGGTGCGCCACCAATGATCTCTGCCTAATGCCAGTAAGACTGAGATCCTTATCATTAGGACCCCTGCTCCCGCTTTCCTCTCTCTGGCCGCCCTCCTTGAGCCCTCTTCCTTCACCTTCCTGTGAGGCAAAGAACCTTGGTGCCCTCTTCGACTACACTCTCTCCTTCTCTCCTCACATCATGGACCTTGCCAACAAGGCCGACTACCAGCTGCACCTCTTCAGAGGTATTCGTCCTTTTCTCACGTTACCCCAGAAGATCACGGTCTCCAGAACCATGGTTCTCTCTAGGCTGTAAAACTGCAACAGCTTCTTTCTCAATCTGCCTTACTCTACTCTCCGCCCTCTGCAACTACTCCAGAACAGGACTGCAAGCTTGTCCTTGGCCTCAAACCCAGGGACTGTATCTCTCCAACCCTGAAATCTCTCCTCTGGCTCCCAGTTGCTGCAAGTATCAAGTTCAAGATTCTCTGCATCATCCACAAGACTTTCTGGGGCCTAGGCCCGCACTACATCCAAATTTCCCTTCCAAAATACCTTCCTTCTCAAGCCCTCCGCTCAACTACATCAAACTGTCTGAGGGTCAGACGCTTCTCTAGGCAAAGAGTGGGGGGTAGATCTCTCTCCTCTGAAGGTGCCTCCCTCTGGAATGGCCTCCCTGCTCCTCTCAAACTTGTGCCGGACTACCTGAAGTTGTGAAAGCAGCTCAAGACCTTCCTTTTCTCCTCTGCTTTCTCTCCCTCTCTCCCCTACTGACTTGCCTGCTGCACCGACTGGTTGCTTGTCTACCCTCAGTGTCTCACTGGGTACCAAGCTCCCCTAAGATCAGTCTTCCCTGGACTGCCTCCAGGCCTACCACCACTTAGGGGCTGTAACTGTAACCCTACAGTCCCCTGCCTCCTTGCACTTACCCAGAGCCATGCCGCCTTGGCCGCACTTATTCAGAGCATTCTGCCCCAATTGCACTTCCCACTTGCTTTCTCCCTGCCCTTTTGCGTTGCTGCAGTCGCACAATCTGAATGACAAGGCCTGGTAAGATCATTTGTCTTGTCCTCCCTCTGTCTTCCTTGTCTTGTCACGCCTAGAAACACTTGTGTACAGGCGCATTTTAAACGACATATCATAGGAGAACGCTCATACTATTGAATTTTCAATAATCAATACCTTAAAGTTCAGGTCAAATTGCAACATTCACTCAGACTCCCATTACATAACTTATGAGATGGAAGTCAAAGGTAGAGTACTAAGCCTTTTTAATTCATTCTTCAGTCCATATTCTTGGCAAACATTCTTTACTCTAACCGTACAGTATCTCCAATTGAACACGTCTATTATGCTCCTACACTTTCTGTTTAGTTTCTTCTGTACAGCCTTTAAAGCTTACCACACTCTTGCTCCACCTAACCCACTTAGTCTTCTCAAATCTTGCCAATCTCCACACCTCTGCAGATCTGCTTCACCAGGTCGTCTTTTATCACCACATGCTCCATCTTGGTTTCAATCTTTCTCACTTCTGGCAGACTCCGACACTCCCTTCCACTGTTCTGTTCTGTTGCTCGTACCTTAATATTGAAGTAAAGACTTGCACCTTACCACCTTGCTGCACCGGAGATTAGGTGGACACAGGGAAAGGTAGAGCATCTCCTGGGGCATATAAAACATTTTTCAAAACAGTACAATAGCCAGACATGAGTCACAGTTGCACAGTTTGTTTTGTGTAATGCTTACCCCAAAAGTTCTAAATAAATGTAATAAACATTTTTGTCTAGGAAGGTCATATGATTATTTACTCTGCTTCTAGTGTTTCCCCGGGCAATTTTATTTGTTCATTCCGTCTATACAAATTGATCATTTCTAACTTTGAACATGTTGTGCACCTCTGCCTGGCCAGAAGAATTCCCAGATTGCTCAGCTGCATAGCTCTAAAACAAAACAATTACCCAGACAGAAATGGCTTCTTTCAAGCTCTAGAGGGTATTATTAGCTGAAGGACCCTTGGGCCAGATTGGTTCCTTAAAAATCAGTGTCATTCATATGCTAATTCTCACCTTTATATATAAGTTTGCTTAATAGTTGAAACCTGCTTGTCTTGCTAATACCAACATTATTTTACTGAAACAGATCCCTGCCGTTCTCACAAACCAATTTTCTTGTCTCCGTTTTTAATGTTGATGCTAACATTTATGCATAACGATGTCAAATGATTTGAGCATGTACAAGAAATTATACATACAGAGTACATGGCAAGAAGATCTTCAATAGAACTCACTAATTACAGGCAGTGTCCAACTGGGGCATAAATCTGACCTGGGCACCAATGAAAAAGAGGCACCACAGTTGCAATTGGCAATTACTTTATTTTGTGACAGACTGACAGGAGTTTGTAGTACCCAAGCAGAAGGTTTCGGTTGAATTTGTTGTAAAAGGCACATTTTAAAGAATACTTTTTCAGTAACACTGGTTGGAAATACTAACTGTACAGTCCAAATATCTGGCCCACCTTGACCAAAATAACTTGGCCACACTAGCATGTGGGGCCTGACCTTTGGGTATTGCCTTGTAAACCAGTCTAAGCACGATTACAGGGAGCTACTGAATTCCCAGCAATGAGAAGCTTACCTTTAGCAATACCTGTATTTGAAACTGCATTTGATCAGGGCACTGGGAAAATCATTGGGCAAATAATGAGTAATTTGGGTTTGATAGTAGAAGAATTTGAGATTTGAGTCTTTTTAAGAACAGTTTCTGCTTGGGCACCTGGAAATAACATCCAAACACCTTCCTTTAGCATTACTCAGGCTAAGTTGCAATGATGACATGTTAAAAGCATAACACTTAGGATCACTAACGTTAAATCTTGAAAAATAAGTACACAACCTTTTCCATACAAGGACTGCAGTTACACTTGCTAAGGGAGGCCCATCATCGTCGGTCAAAGGAAATGAAAGATAATTGTGTAAGGTAGCCATATTCTGCCTCTAGCCTAAATGTATAAGCTATATATTGCATGAGGTGTTTTCTAAAATAATTCACTTAAAGTCCGTCTATGCATTTTAGGTTCTGTTTCCATTTTAAATATAGGTACTTTCCTAATTGGATTCACATTATTCTTTCTACAAATTTTAGGCCCGGCTCTCCTTTTTAAATCTAGGCGATACATAGCACTGCTCTTTGTACATGGATGGAACCCAGGATGTAAAAATGGTTGTATGAGCAGCTAATCAATTTCTCCCCTGGCACACTGCACCTTTGTAATTTAATGACAAAAAAAATATATATAATAAAAAAAATTTAAAAATATCAAACTGAAGCTTCCCACATAATTCTCTATCTCCTTAGACACAATCCACCCTGTTCAGTTCATAGTTTACCTCTCAGACGTGGGTGACAAACAGGGTCTTGTGTCACACTCACATAACTTTAATGGCTGAAATGCACACATGCATAATAGTACATCCCAATACTCCCAAATGTGGACACCGGTCCCTCCAAGGGCGTTCAACCAACAGCGCGCTGGGACCATAATTATGGTGAAAGGCACTATACATTATTATAATTGTTCTTTTATAACACGCTTAATACCAGAGATTGGTTTCTAAGCGTGGGATAAGGATTCAAACCTGTGCTGTGTTGTCTTGCTTTCAAGACAAAACGAATTGCCCCTGAGCTTTCCCCCCTCAATTATACAAATGACAAAATGAATAAATGAACCCACAAGGAATGCACAAAATTCAAAATCCCAGAAGAATGGTTTCAGATTAGGAGTATACTTTTAAGGGAGGAACAATGTAACTGTAGAGGAGGAGCCAAGTACCCCTACTCCAACCACCCCGCCCATATTACCTGTCTGTTGGAAACCAGAGTATGAGACATACATGGAGCAGTTGAACAGACAAAGAGCAGAGTATGGACTCTGTGCAGTACCAGTGAAACTACCAATACCTAAGAAGATCTGGGAGGCAAGGTACCCATTGAGAAAACCGAACCTGCATACAAGAAAATATGATAGCCATTTGAATGAAATCCCAGAAGAAGCAGAGCAAATTAAGGGCAAAGTTGAATGGTGACGTCACACAGAATCGAGCTGACATCTGTAGAGGAGATGCAGGGACCAGAGAATGCAGACATATTATAAGGCATCAAGGATAAGTGACATCTTGGGATCAAGCTGAAGAAGCTTATGCGACAGAAACAGATGAAGACATTAAGTCATTTTACACGTGTACAGATGCAAAAGAAACTCAAGCCAACGAAGTAATCTTGAGGCTAGCTTTATAGGAAATAGATTGCAGCAAGCGCCTATATATGAGAAAAACTTTATACCATGGTATAAAGTGTACGGAGTGCACTCCAAAGAGCAGTCCAGAGAGAGAGTAGTCTGCTCCAAACACTGAGCAAAAAACACGAGTGGTACGCCAGGCAATCAATAAACTCCTTTATTTAATAAAAATGACATGCACAAAAAATGAAAGAGCACGAAAACGACGCGTTTCGCAGTAAACACACTGCTTGCTCACATTTAGGGTGTAAACAGAAAGAAGGACTTTTTAACTGGTGTACTCTCTATGATTATAGTGTATAGAGTGGTGTGCTGTTCTTAAGCTGCCTGCACACCAAATACGACATCTTGGAATGGTGTGTGTGTCACAGTGTGTAAATACAAACGGACGTACATATATCAGACAAGACATTTGTTTAACAGGCATTATTACACGTTTAAATACAGCATTATTGTCAGTACAACGCTTTTGTCATTCACATTTCGGATCTAATGATCATGAAGAGTTGAGACATACTGGACACTTTGAATATACATTCTCTCATGTCTCTATATGCATGGCTCTATTGCCGTTACTATCCGTAATACGGAAAACACACACGGAGATAGAGCCTTTGCTGTGCTGCACCAGTGGCTGAAATGGGCACATGGACATGCCATCTTGAAAACACATGCCTCCCAAACAACAGTTTGCCTGTAGTTAATCTAAGGGGGCTGTCATGGTGTTAAATAGGTCAGTCATGATCTGTATCCTACGTTTTAATTATAGTAATGGATGACATATCTACTCTACTTGTCTACCTGGATAGGTTCTTTGGTGGATGTCTGGACCGTGCATATGATGCCGTATTTGCTTGTAATGCAGTGCTGTTGCTAAAGTGCCTAGTGCATATAGCAGACATGTGTGCAAAAATACCTGCAAAAATACCAATGGCAGAGGTTACCATATTGAAGTGCTAAGTGCTAAATTATGCTGTCTGTGCAAATATGCAAAAAAGCTGCCTAATATCAGTAACGTGCAATATGCTTACAGCAGCTAAATAGTAATTTTCCAATATAGAAATACATAAGGTGCTTAGTGCATGTGATAAACTCTGAACATTAGATGACTGATAATATTGTTGCACATGTCCCAAAGTACTAGTGCAATACATATATTAAAAGCCTAAAACACCGCTATAAAATCATGTTGCATCGTAAAACACCTAAAATGTCTAATGTCTGTATATTTGGCCTCAGCTTGAAGAAATTAAGACAGCAAGTGTACAAAAAGTAATCATACTGCCAATTGTCCTATATTTCTAAATGTATAGCTAAAAACTAAGCCCACCCCGAAAAAGAGAAAAGTTAAAATAAGTTGGCAAATGGAGAGAAAATCTAAGATTCATTCAATTCCTATTTTGTTAATGTAACATTGAATTTATAGTTACTCAATCCAAAATACCTGGGAAAAACAATTTCTTTTTATAAAACATATAAACCTAGAGTGTACAATAAGTGACTCTCTTATATGGTTATTGAAAACCACCTTGCTATGTATATATAATCAAACATCATGTTCAAGGCCAGTCAAAAAGTATAAAATTTCGAAGATGTGATATCATGGGATTATATATTAGATGCATCTTTTATTGACTCCAAAAAATATAAGTTCACATTTCAGGTGCCCAAAAAGGTATATAGTTCTTCGTCCAAATTATGTCCCTTGGGTTTCTTGGTTTCTAGGTCCAAAATATATTTGGTCTCAGATTGTCCTAAGAGGAGTTCTTTAGGGACAGTGTGTTTTAGGGACAGACATGTTGTGTCCATGTTTTTCTTGAAAATGTAAAGCCGTGGGGTATGTGGGGGTCAACATTTTTTATGGCTCTTATGTGTTGAAGTATTCTTAATTTAAGTTTACCAATGGTACTCCCCACATACCATTTATCACACGAACACGTGAGTCCATAAACAACATACTCAGTTTCACATGGGATCTTCGACTTGATAGTCACATTTTTTTGTAATACAGGATGGAGGTAATTTTTGATATTTTTGGCAAATTTACACACCTTACATTTTGTACACTTCTGAAAGCCTTCTGATTTTGCACTGAGCCACCCTTGGCCACCCTTGGCCTGCTGGAACAATCTTGGGGCCCATGTAACTCGATACCAAGTTATCTTTGAGCGAGGTAGAGCGTCTAAAAGTGATGTTAACATTATTACCCAGGATGTTACCTAAATGTTCATCTTGTTTCAGTATGTGCCAATGTTTGTGCATTATGTGGGGTATGTTGTTTTAGGCCTTGCTGTATGTCAAGATGAGTCTTGTGTCTAACACTAGGGTCCTCCTGAGTCACCACATTAGGCATCAATAGGATAGAGTGATTCTTCTCTTGTGCTTTTTTATGTGTTCTTTCCAACACTCGCTTAGGGTAGCCTCTTTGTTGGAACTCGGGAGCCATTTATCTACATTCCTTATCAAAGGTGTCAATTTGGGAACAGTTACGCCTTATACGAATAAATTCACCATAGGGTATACTCCACTTCAGGGATGTGGGGTGGTTGCTTTTAGCGTGTAATGGTATGTTGGAGCTTGTGGGTTTTCTATAGAGTTCAGTAACTAGTGCACCTTGTGCCACAGTTGCAAGAATATCTAAGTAGACAATGGCAGTGTTGCTGTGGCATTCGGTGAACTGCAAATTAAATTCATTTTCATTCAATGTCTTAACAAACTCCAACCATTCTGTGGTTTATCCATCCCAGATAATAAATAGGTCATCTATATAGCGCAACCAAAGTACAACTTTGTCTGTATAGTGACTATTTTCCGGGCGCCATACTGTAAACTTCTCCCACCAGCCCATAGTTAGATTGGTATATGAGGGGATGAAGGTCGTCCCCATGGCTGTACTTTGCAGCTGTATAAAAAAGTTCTTGTTAAACAGAAAACTATTGTTAGTAAGTCATAGATTGGTCATCTCTAAAATCATCTTCCCATGTTGTAAATGGTTGAGTGATCTGGTTTGTAGGAAGTGCTCGCATGATTTCAAACCGTCCAAATGTTTAATAGATGTATAAAGTGAGACTACATCCAGTGTTGTCAGCAAAAAAGTTTTTTCCCATGGAATTCCGTCGATTTTGTTGAGGAAGTCCTTAGTGTCTCTCAAATACGACGGTAAACAGGTGACAAATTCCACTAGTGTTTCATCCACCAGTTTAGAAATATTTTCAAAAAGTGCACCGCAAAGTGTAACTATAGGCCTCCTTGGTGGTCTGGTTTTGTTTTTGTGCACCTTGGGTAAAAAGTAAATGGTGAGCATCACTGGAAATTTAGGGTGCAAATATTTGCACATGTCATCATCAAGTAAGCCTCTCTCTTTCCATTTAGTAAGTAACTTGAATAGTTTGTCATTCATTTCTGCTGTGGGATCTGCGTCCAATAGCTCATAGCATTCTGTATCTCTAAGCTGTCTATGATGACTATGTTGGTGCCTTTGTCCAAGGGTTTAATTACATAGTGTTCCAATGCACATATATTGGACAAGGTCCCCTGCTCATGGCGAGTTAAATTGTCTTTGATGTCAATTTTCTTTCTTCTAAATTTCTCAAATCACTAATAACCAAATCTTGGAAGTCCTCAATGTGACCCCCTGGATTGAACATGGGGTTAAAGCATGACTTCAAGTTAAGTTTACTTTTGCTGGGCCAATCAGTCTGTATGTTCATAAGGTCCCATTGTGGGTCACTAATATCTTCGTTGTCTTGCCTTTCGGATTCTAGATGGATGAGATCGCGTAATACATGCATATCTTCTATCACCAAAGGGGTATACCCTTTCAGAGGTTCTTCCTTTTTTAGCTTTGGTGGACTGATGGCAAAGAATTTCTTCAAGCGTATTTTACGCATATATTTGTCGAAATCTATACGTGTTTCTGCATAATTATAGGGAGAGGAGGGGCAGAAATGTAACCCCAATTTCAGTACTTTTAATTCTTCAGAAGAGAAAACTCGAGATGTTAAGTTTATGATGGACATGTCTGGTGACTTACTTTGCATTTTCATAGATTTTTTGTCCCAGAGTGCGTTTGCCTTTCCATCTTGTCCACTGCTCCGATGTCTGTAGCAGTTGCCCCTCCTTGTTTTCTTGCTCCTCTTGATCTGGTGGATTTTCCCCGTCCTTTCCCCATTGTTTTTTTGCTGTTGTTGTTGCTTCTGCCATCCATTCCTAAAAGTCTCATTTCTTCTAAAAAAATTCAGTTTTCTCTGGGGCTGTTCATTTTCACTCTCTGTGGTCTCTATATCTGATGGTGATGTTTCGCTGGGTATGTCGCTTTCGGGATCCAATGTTTGGAAGTTTCTGTCTTAGGGTGTCAAACCTTTTGGCAAACCTGAACACCCTCCCCTTTTCTCAATCGTCCTTGTCCCGCAAAAATTTCCGCTGTTTCCTCAGCTTTATTTCTTCCTCACATATTTTGTACCCCTTTTCCATGTTAGTAAGGATGGCTTTACCTTCTTCACTTTTGACTAATGACCTGCGAATGTTCTTCCGTCTCTTGTATTT
Organism: Ambystoma mexicanum; assembly: GCF_040938575.1. Classification (NCBI taxonomy): domain Eukaryota; kingdom Metazoa; phylum Chordata; class Amphibia; order Caudata; family Ambystomatidae; genus Ambystoma; species Ambystoma mexicanum. Next base: position 470,039,088 of record NC_090935.1, on the reverse strand, counting down.
TGGACAATATTTTTTGTAGATCAATTTTTGCATATTTGATTAGAATGTTAAGGAATGTCACAGAGCAAGTATTGCTTGATTCTCCCCATTCTTCTAACATTTCAGGGTCCTGTTCTTCGAATGTAGGTGTTGTGAGTATCCGTAGGCCTCTAGGGATACGTCCTACATCAATGTAGTTTTGCAGAGAATATTCTTCCCACCATTTACTGATTTCACGTCTTTGTAGTTTCTCTAATTCTCTGAGACGTCTTACTTCATTGTTGGACTGGACTTCTGGTGGTTTCTTACTGGGCTTATTAGTGATAGTACAGGTTTGCTTTTTGCAAAATAAAAACACTGCTTGCTCCTTACGTGCACTTTCTTTGTCCATTTGTGTTGACATATTGGTAACTGGAGATGCCTGAGTACTGGTGAGTCACTCACTTGAAAAATAATTTTCTTTAGAAAAATAATTTTTGCTCCCTTTGCAAAGTTCTAAGTAGCCATGTGCTTTAGATACTGTCCTAGGATGGATAGCCAGTGAAAGTGAAACTTGGTTCAGTAAGAAAACACAGTAACCTTAACAAACAGCTGTGGACTCACCAACTACGGATAGACATGCCCCTTCGATGGTAATGCCTCTCCCCACCGCACACATACATATGGACGAGTAAGCATGGATGTTTCCACTACGCATTATAAGCAGTGCTGGACAGTAGCAAGAGGTCCTCATTTCAGCGTGTCACAGTTAAGCAAATTGAATTACAAAATGAATCTCAGCAGAATGAGTTGGATGTGCCAAAGAAGCCAAGGTCTTATCAAACTGGAGTGAACTGACATTAGATACAATTCATGATAAAGAACAGAAACTCCTGTGCAGAAGGCTTGATCAAAACAAAAGACATCAAAGGACTATTAGAAAATAGTATTTTAATACGCTAAAAGGCTCGATTCCATGGTCTTTAGTCACGGGGAAGAATGAAGTTGGAAGAACGAGGTGGTCAAACCCACGCACGAGAGCAGATTGTGCCCACACTCCTTAAAACTTCTCAGAACACAGTACAAACTCAAGGCCAGGCTTCAAAGCCCTAAGTGACACTGGACCATTGAAGTGATGATGGATTGATATGCTAATTGGTGGGAAGCTAGTGTTAGGACGAGCTCACCAGCACCTGGATGTTTAGTCTGCATGCTGCTAGACATAGGCGGAAAAGTACTGACGGAGTTAGAAGCCAACTAATTGTAGAGAACCACATAATTAAGGGTCCTGTAGTTTGTGTAGCCAATTGGACATTGTGCATTTAGTGACGTTCATATTGGCCATTTTAAGGGGAGGGCTTAGTTGCCCCACCTGATGTTAAGTACCCTATCACTTTCCTTCACTGTTCTATACTGATATGGAACTTATACTTAAGACATTCACTTGGAGCCTATCACTTCCCTCAATAGGTTTTTGTAGTTTGCCACGGAGGATGACATTGGTAATGACACAGGTCAACAGGTCACTGATAATGATTTTGCTTAATATAACCTCTCTTTTTTGTAAGATTTGTTAAGTAAGAGGATTGAGCGAGTGCCGATGTTCATTGTACTCCCTGTTTTAGACAATGGACATTAAAACAGATTTCCTTTTGGAAAACTACCCGAGTCGTTCGATTATTTATGTATAAATAAAATCTGCATTCCCATCCATCTTAAGAGTAGTTGCTACTCATCAAAGGGGCTGGGATATCCAGTTCACTTGGTAGCAGAGAGAGGGTGGTTTATTAAAAAATCCATCAACATAAGACTTTAGAGTCTGGAAATATTGCACGACTTTTGCCATTCATCTGACAAGACGTGAAGCTCCCCATAGATAGTGGTTAGTTTAATTATCAAGATCTTGCAAGGTGGGTGTGACGGGTCCCCTAGTTTACATGGAATGCCCTCCCACGTCTACATGAAGCTGATCAGATGACAGTTTGAAGAGGCGGCAAAAGAGGCGTGCGATTCCGAGAGTCAGGAGACGAACATGCGAATGGTGAGTAGAAACTGAGGAGAGTGGCAAATTGATGCATGCATAGTAAATAAAGGGAAGTGATGAGGGAAAAAGAGTAACGGAGGGAGGCAGGATAAATATAACGTGAGAATAAGAGTGTTAAAGTATTGAATAGATATTGAATTGAGTGTGGCCAAGCAATAAGAATCGTGAGCGAGGCCACGATAAAGAGGATACGCCCTATACCTAAGTTTTAAAGAACGTTTTGACGAAATCTTAATCTAGAGTCCTGTAACGGATGACTTCAAACGGGTCCGATTTAAGACTGTCCTAAAGAGATTGATTTAAGTTCCGTGAGAAGAATTTTTAGAGGGAAAGACAGATCCTAGAGAAGGGCTATGGAGATAGATATATGTAACCGGTTGAATGTCTGTTTGTCCATTCGTTTTATGTATCTATGTATTGATGATGACATCGTAATTGAAGAAAATTGATGATAAATAGAGAAGCGGGAATTGGAAAAAGAAATGGATTGTTTTTATTGCACTTGGTGGTGGTTATTTTAGCAAGATAAAAGTAAAAACTGTGACCAAAGGGATTGGAGCTTGCAACGGTTGGTGCTCGCTCATATTGTGTTGTTTTCCTGAAAACGTACTTTTAAATCTGTGATTAAAGCAAGCAAGCGTTAACAAGTTAAGAGTGAAAGGTGAAGGATGGAGGATTTTACTCCACTTGTGCACCTCTGCAAGCAATTGCCGAAACATGCACCCAAACGTAGACAGTATAGTGCAGAATGGGTTGAAGGAACTGCAGATAAAATATTTATGCCATGGCCGCAAGGAGGGCCACTATCAAAGGCAGTCCTGCAGCATATGACGACATATTTGCATGTAGCATATACTGGGAAGAAGCTAGACAAGTGCCCAGCGAGCTTAGAGCTCTAGAAAATGTACCAGGAGGAGCGAGATGAGCTGCCTCCTATAGACTGGATACTTAATGTATGCGAATAGGGGGGTGAAGCGCCCTCTGCTCCACCCGCCCCGTCTGAAATAAAAGACTAGAATAAGAAAGATGATGGGTTATACCCATTAAGGGAGCTTAAAGCAGCAGCAGGGTATAGCAACCCAGCATATGAGTCACCTACGCAAAGTAGTGACGAGGGCCCAGAGAAAAATACTGAGAAAGATGTAATCTCTAAGGTCCTGAGGGACAAGGAGAGACGCGATAAAAACAGAAGCGATCAAGCAAGTACGTCTCTAGATATAGGAAGCGAAATAAAGAGATGGAAAGGAGAAAGAGATAAAGTTGATGAGATAGCGCTCTTACAGAACGAATGGATGGGTGGTCAGATTTTGCTTAAACTCTACGGTAAAAGCATCAAAGACGTAAGACAAAGAAAAGATCAAGACGAGAAAGATAAAAAAGATTATGAAAGGGAGGAACGATTGAAAGATGAAGGGGCAAAAAGGAAAGATAGATGAGAGCAGTTATATCAAGATGAGCAAGCGAAAAAACAAAAGAGAGCAGAGGAGCTAAGGAAATGTGACAATAGACAAAGAACAATTGATGAGTAGGAAAGACTAGAAAGAAAAAGAATAGAAGAGGAAGAGCAAAAGATAAGAGAAAAAAGAATACAGAGACAAAGGGATGAGGAGATCTGAAGGGCAAATGAGAGAAGGGATATGAAGAAAAAAGAGGAAGACAGAGTGAGAGAGGAAGCGAAAAAGCGAAGATAATTTGACGATGATATGGAACGCAAAAGAAGGCAGAGAGCATGCGATATTGATGCCTGGAAAAGGAAGTAAGAGATCCTAATTCACAAGTAGCATGGGAGGATATAGAGGAATTCTTTCCAGAATACGAGTCATTCCCAGGCTTGTCTAGACTAAATCTAGAAGACAAGTTTGACTCTAGGCGCATTGGGGAAGAGTATACCATGAAATGAGAGCCCAGAAAGAGTCAAGGGGAAGGGAAAAAATGATCGACTTGAGAGCACTCAGTTTTAGGACACAGAGGAAGCCTCATGTAGTACGAAGCATAAGGAGCTGTCTCTAGATAGACTGACTCTAAATAGAGATGACGAAGAGAGAAGTTGCAACAGTTGGGCACAAGAAATGTCAGACGAAAACAGGGAAACCTTCCATGGGGAAGAGAGAGATGACGCATGTGGTCCTGAGGTATGCTTTCCTATGGATAAGGAAGTAAGATGGTTGGATTTAAATGCACCTATATCTAGGGCGTCAGAATCATTGACACAGACAGACCTAAAGGTCGACTGCATTGTGAGGGGGGTGAGTCACTGCCTTATGTAAGCAGATTAAGATCATTGCCAGGTAGAAGGCAATGCAGGAATATCGTCCCTTTGGTGGATAGACAAATGATGAGAATGAGTTTGGGGCTTCGCAGTTTCCCTTGCTAGAGAAAGGAGGAATGAGACCATAGTATATTCCATGACCTCAAATGGATAGAGATAATCTAAGGTGTAAACTCTTGAGTTTAACTTCTGGCGCTGGGAAATGGATACATGAGTTAGAAAAAATGACGGGAGGAAACACGTTGGCCATAGGGGACATTAAGGGTCTCCTAATCGCCATACTTGGTGAGAGAGCTGATGATGTGTGGACAAGGGCAGGGTACCCTTGTGTGACTACAGTCAACACTGCTCGCGATGGAGCACCATTCAATAACTGTAGGGCGGCAGTCTGGAAAGCACTTGTACTGTATCCGGACATGTCCGATATGGGAGCTATAATGACAAAAAAGATGAAGGATGGGGATGACCCGCTTGTTTACATTCAAAATTCTCAGGAGGCATGGAGCTTGGAAAAGCGCAAATCTTGGGGAAAATGTATACCGGAATTCAATCATATTATGCCAAGGGCTGCCAGAGCCAGTACAAAAGCAGCTCAAGAAATTAGTGGGCATAGAAGCAAAACCGCGGTCGGAAATTCAGCTGACAATTGTGCATTACTGCTGACTCTTGCAGGAAAAGAATCGCAAAAAAGACGATATTAGGAATGTCGAAGAGGCAAAGCTAGTGCAGAAAAAAATTGTAAAAGTACGCCATTGAAGGAGAAATATTGAGTGTAGATTGATCGAAATCACAGCAAACCATGAACATGCCGCAGGTGAATAATCAAAGGCAGTTTGATCAAACCAATAGTGGATTTACTCCACAGGGAAGAGGATTCCGAGGATGAGGTGGGCAAGGTAATCAAGGGAATTGGCAGAATAATCAGAGAAACTTTCAGAATAACCAAGGTGGGTTTCAGGATGGACAGTTTGGGAGACCACCGCCTATATGTTGGACTTGTGGAATGACAGGGCACTTTGCTTGCATGTGTAGAACTCAAGGGTTGGAGCAAAATGGGCAGTTTTTGAGAGGGGGGATGTCAAATCTGCCTGCATATTCACAGCAGAATGGAAATGGTTTTACTCAGAATCAAATGATGGAGCAGCAAGCGCTGAGAGTGCAGCAAGGCTTGCAACCACAGCAGGTAGCAGTTAATCCTCCACAAGGACAGTGGCAGCAGTCACCTATGCAGCTTCAGCAAAACAAAGCAGAGGAATCCTATGATAGGGGGTGTCACTGTCGATGGAGGGAATCCTTTACAAGTAATGGAATGAGGCTGTACCCGCAATAGGACAGCTCACTGGGAAACCTGATGTGCTCAATACGATCTGTGACGCTGAATCCTCACGAGGAACCGAGGGTAGACGTCATATATTTTTAGTAGACACGGGTGCAAAACACTCATGTATATGAGAGGGAACATTTTCAATGTCTGACAATGCCATGAATACTCAGGGATTCACAGGAGCTACAAGCAGAGTTCCTTTCACTGAAGAATTACCAGTCTCTATAGGAGAATGTGACATGAAGGTGCCATTGCTATATTCGAGGCAAACACCTGTTAATATATTGGGAAGTGATTTAATGACAAAGTTGAATATGACCATTTCATTTACTGATGAAGGCATAGTGTGTTCAACACCAGGAATGCATTATTTAAATGTACGTGAAATTATTATGGCTTTTTCAGGACAAATAGCTGCGAGAGCAATACCGTTAGAACCAGAGGTTTTTCATTATGGAGTATGCATTCTGATGTCATGGCTACCAGGCCTAGCAGGCAGAACAATGACAACACCCAATGAATTTCTGTTCTGACCAAGAATACCTATGATTGAAGAGGAGGGACGAGTCTTACCCTTAAAGCTACAAGCAGCCATAGTGCGAGGAGAAATGGTTTTCCTTGATGAAGATGATGATTAAGGTAGACAATGGTGTGCAGTAATCGCCAGTGGGGAGGGTTACTGATTGACTGACATCACTGATGAAGATCTGTTCGTAGATTATCCATCTGATGACAAAGTAATATATAACAGACATCACTTGGGTGAGAGCAATTAAAAGAGAAGTTCCTCAAAAGATGATGTTAGCACAAAGGCGTCCTGAGTATTTTGATGAAGACATGGCAAAAGTACCAGTTTCATTATGGACCACCGGCCCCTATGATGTAGGCCTACTGAAGGGGGTTGGAGAAGTGAAGATTACATTGAAACCAGGAGTAATTTTACCTCGGGCACGAAAGTATCCTACGTCTCAAGAGACAGATGAAGGTATTTTTAAGATGATTTCCACCCTGATGGATCAGGGTATTCTAGTGATGTCAGAGTCACCCTGTAACACAGCAATTTATCCTGTGATAAAAAGGGAAAGGGGGTCTTGGAGACTAATTCAAGATCTTAGGCTGATAAACCAGATTGTAGAAGCCAAGTTCCCTGTAGTTCCTACCCCGTCTACAATCTTATGTAATATACCTGTTGAAGCACAATGTTTCACAGTGATTGACTTAAAGAACGTGTTTTTCTTAATCCCATTGCACAAAGACTCGCAGGATCTGACGTCATTTACCATTAGACAAACATGTCTGAAAAGTACTCGCTTACCACAAGGGTATTGTGAGTCGCCATCGATTTTTAATAGAGTCCTTCAGATGGACTTAAGCAATATCGCTTTAGAAAGTGTTGTGTTGCAATATGTAGACGACATTTTAGCTTTCAGCACCTCAGAGGAAGAGTGCAGACGCGATTCTGTTCAGCTGATGATTATACTCACTGACAAAGGATATAAAGTTGACAAAGAAAAGTTACAATATTGCCAACAAGAAGTGTTGTATATAGGCCAATTGATTTCCCATGAAGGAAAGAAGGTTACCCTTGAAAGAGCTGAGGCTATTTTGAAAACTGCAAAGCCACACACAATAAAACACATGCTGAGATTTTTGGGATTATGTAATTATGTCAGGGCATGAGTCTTTGACTACAGCTTGTATATAAGACCTTTGTTGCAGGCCTTAAAGAAAGCACAGGCAATGCAGGAAAAAATCCTGTGGACTGAGGAAATGGAAGAAGGGTTTGACAAATTGAAAAAAGCTATTTGCACAGCTCGAGTTTTAGGGATTCCTAATTATACTGAGGAATTCTTTTTGTTCTCACATACAGATGGCCCTGTTATGACAGCAGTACTCAAGCAGAGAACCACTTTAGGGTACAAGCCCCTTGAATAGTACAGTGGAGTCTTAGACCCTGTAATGAGAGGTCATTTTCCGTGTGAACAAAGTTTAGCAGCTGCCGTGTTCACTATAGAGAAGGCTGCAAGCATAGTGATGGGATGTTCCATGATGCTATTCGTTTAGCATGCATTATTAGCTATTTTAGAGAAACCAAAGGGCACATTGACATCTCAAAGGGCTTCTGCCTATGAGGTAGTCATAATGAATCCAGCGATTAAAATAGTCTGATGTAAGATAGTAAACCCTGCCATGTTTATAGCTGAGCCAATGACAGAAGGAGAGCCTGAACACAATCGAGCAAACTATGAAGAGTTCTATGATGAAATCCCTAGAATAAAAGAACGCATTAGCAAGAGGATGTTTTAATTGACGGTTCTTCAAGGATCAATCAAAATGATGGACAGAGATATACAGGTGCCGCTCTGATAAAGCACACGGGTAATGGGGAATTTTGGTTGCTTAAAAGTACTCGATTGACGTCTCATTCAGCACAGGTGCAGAATTATTAGCATTGATACTCGTGCTCAAGGATCACACAGACCAGGAAGTAACAGTGTACAGTGACTCTGCTTATGTGACGACAGTGCACTTAGGGCTAGCATGTTGGAAAAGGAGGGGCTATCTCTGAGCGGACGGCACGCCAGTACAGCACACCGTCTTATTGGACAGGCTTATTAAAGCACTATAACTCCCAATCAGCACTGCAGTCATGAAGTGCGCAGCTCACACTAAAAGGGCAGATTTTATCTCACGTGGAAATCAAGCAGCAGACGTTGAGGCCAAACGCATAGGAAATACAGATAATGAAATGATGAATGTTGAAACGCCTAATGTAAATTAAAAACATTGTTGTTATGAATATCTGAAAGTTAGAATAACCTGTCAAAAATGCATTTGGTAGAGGTCCAAGGGAAAGCACCTCAAGAGGAAAAGAATTTGTGGACACGAAGAGGGTGTTCTTTAAACTCCTCTGAAGCATTGTGGTGACAAGACAGCACTGGTAAACCGGTGATGTCTGTAGCCTTATTAAGGGTGGTGCTGGAACAGCTACACCACCCCGCGCACACAACGAGGGAGAATCTCGCTGCAACTATTGCTGAGGATTGGTTTGTGCCAAATCTATTAGAGCATGTTGCATTTTATGCAGTGAATTGTCTTGTGTGCCAACAATTCACGGCTTGGCATACCCTGCGCACAGTTAGGGGAGTTATTCTGAGACCTAATGGCCCTTTTTCAGCATTTGCATATCGACTATGTTGACATTATACAAGTATGTAGTGTGGGAAGTATTATCTAGATGAAGAGTATGTGAGGTAATGAGGTCAGCCAATGACCCACATTTTGTGAATCAAACATTTGAACAGATCAGCTTGTTGCTTCGTATAAAGCACAAGTTTTCTTCAGTTTATCACCCACAAGGAAATGGAAACTGTGAGAGGCTCAATGGCCTGCTCAAGGAAAGAATAGCCGAATTGAAGCTTACCTTGAAGAAAGTGTGGTTGCATTGACTAACACTGGCATTATATGCTTTAAGAAACCAACCGGCTTCTGACCACCACCTCACGTCCCACGAGATCGTGATGGGGAGACGAATGAGGACTCCCCTAATGCCTCCATACAGAGTCAGAAGTGATGCTCAGTCAACTGCAGATTTGTTAGGAATGGAATTGCGTGACTATTTGAACTGTATGACTTCATTTCAATACAGCTGCATCGACAAGGGTGTAGGGCAGTACAGAACACAAAAAGGAGATGCTTCAACAAGTGAATCTCAAGAATTACATGTTCCCCAACTTTTCCCCAGAGATGCAGTTTTAGTCTGCAATCATACAAGTAAGAAGAGGGACGAACCCTGCTTCAACGGTGCGTTCATCGTGGAAGACGTCATGCCGTCTGCTGTCAAAGTGCAGAGCAGGCATGCTTGGACTTTCCTAGGCGATGTAAAGATATTTCCTGGAGAAATGCCCACAACCCTACAAGAAGCAAGTACAAGCATCGGGGAAAAACCACAGCACGTGCCGAGGAGATCAATGTTGAGGAAGAAGGATGCAGAAGCTGTCAACTATAGAAAAATAGTACATTGGACTGTGGCTTGTTTTGAAGACTCTGTGCAGTCATTACAGGGTTGAGGAAACATTCTTTGTTCTTAACCCACAGAGAAGCTTGTTAAACTTTGGACTGCGGCATGCTTAAGCCTGGATAAAAAGAGGATTATGCCAGATTCTGATCGTGGTTACAGCAATTGGAAGAGGGTCCAGGACCCCGATTCATTTCGCACTGAGTTCCTGTTTGGATTTACCTATGGTGTTACCCAGTGATGACCTTTTTTGACTTATTCTTACTTATTTTGAGTTGTTTTTGCGCTCTTTCCCCTCACTGGTTGGGGGAACTAATCGCATATCCTCCTTTCTTAAAAGATCCTAAGAATGGCCAAGTTATAATAAGATTGCTTATAGTGATCACTGAACACATTTTGCAATTGCCTGAGTACAGTGGGGAGAGCCCCTATCAACTGATGCAGCTCAGTTTGGTGTTCTTTCGTCTGATTGAGGAATACCCACATCTTGGTGGAAGGCACACTGATGTGCTCACTTTTCTAAGGGATCCTAGAAACACTGCACACTTGAATGTGATCTTGGAAGGCATTATAATCCAAGTTAGCATATATTCTAAGCGAAATCACAGATCAGTGTGAAACTTTCCTTCGAGGGACAGATCGAGAGGTTGCTGATAAATAAAGACTTGTTCCATGCTGAAATAAATTCAACATGTCGTCTGGGCTGAAGCAGATTTGGGGCATTGACTGGAAGCCGATTTATGTCATTGAGCTTACTTAGACTTACTGGGGTCATTTTTCCATACTGGAGCGGCATCTACATTTCAGCTGGTGAAAGACTGGTACCAGAAATACAGTAAAAGAATTTGTTCTTATTATCCAGTAAGCAGATAGCTGATTGAGGACGAATTGCCGAGTCAAGACGGCAGCTTCGAGAGGCAGATCACAATGCTGATGTATTAAAATATTTTCTTTCCTTAGGCAATAAAGATGGGCAGCATCATGCCTAACACAGAGAGACGTCCACGGTGTCCACAAAGTAGATGCTGTAAAGTAACTTACCTTTGTGTGATTTACACTTGCATTGTGTTCATAATCGGACTGCTTTCACTGACCGTACGCACAGTGTTCTACATTGGTGCAAATGGAGCTAAGACTCCTGTGCATGCTCCTGAGCAGAAGGAAAATGTAAACGTGGCAACTACTAGGCAGCCCAGACACTATGTAGTCATTCCTGTCCCAAGGAATGATGACAAATTCCCTAAACCTGAGATAAGTGCCATTACTAATCATTCATATACAAAGGGTGTCTTAGAAACTCTTTTTGGACACCAGAGACAGGCTTGGCAAGACAAGGGGTTGTTAGAGGGTGGGCCTACACAAGTAATGCATGTAAATACACCTGGTCCTGTATTAAATGACCCAATGATAATCCTTAAGAGACAGTCACACATGGAGATTTTGCAAAACATTTTTATGCCTAAAGGGTATGTTGAGAGGATGAGACTTGCTGAAACCTCTCCTATACAGGGAACACCGATGGATGTTCCTGTAATCAGGCCAGCTGGTAGAGGCTATGGTGGTACACTTCGTGATATTATTATGGAAGCTCACATGAAAAGAATGAGGCCTAAATGAAGCACCCAAGAAGATAATTATGAATTAAATGATTAACTGGACAGCACGGCACACTTGGAAAATAACATGGTATCAACATATGAAGGAAGTTGGAAAAGGAAACGTCAAAGGAGGAACACTTTGTATCTGAACTACTGCCATACAGCATGGGGGAAGTCTAAAATCTTCATAGCTTTTGAAATAGATGTCCAAACTGCATAGTGCATTTAGCATTCTGTAGTAAAAGAGGCCAGTTCATGGGTCGAACAGCCTCTCTCAAAGGGCAACTGAATGGACAGATCCAGATGACTATATTCAAGACATAAAGACAAGGAACAAAGCCCAGACTAGGAATCATGTTTTGAGCTATGAGAAGCCCTGAGTAAAAGGAACGGGAATCAGATGAGAAGTGAATAAAAGACTGAAAGTTCCAGGAAAGTCTGAAGAACACATTCGTAGATGGAAGAACGGAGGCCAGATGCAGATTTGGGGAACTGTCCTATCACCAGATGGCTGGGAAGAAGGTGTGGTGATTTGCAGAGACTGGGAAATAATGGGTCACTACCAGCCAACGATTGGAAATGCACAAATGGTGTGTAAACCTTTATGGCCGAAACTTGCGAGGCTACTGACATGTGTCGAAGACAAAGGAGGACCCTTGCATATAGTGCCTTTAGAGAGTGCAAAGCTGTGTTTCAGAAATAATGGGACAAACAAAATTGGGAGAGAACCAGGACTGTGCTAACATATTTGAAGCACCAGGAATGAACATTGGGACAGCAGTAATCATGGATCACTATTGGGCTTGTGGGTCCAAGGCATACATGAAGTTACCTAAAGACTGGGGAGGAATATGCTCATTGGTGAATGTCCATGTTCCAGCATTAGTAATTCCAAAGAGTGATCTGAATCTTGAGTTTTCCAAAAGCAGATGCTCACCTGAGGAAGAAGAGATCTGTGAATCTGATGAAGAGAGAGAACTATTTCTCAGCAAAATTAATAGAACCTTTTGACTCTATCCCGTATGAGCACAGACTGTTTAGGCAGACTTCTTCAGTGTTCACGTTGATCTTCATGCCGAGAATCCAGGTTAGAGCAAACACCAAGTGGTTACAGATAACCATGTGGGAATTGCTGCAGAAAATTAACACTACAATAAAGGGATTCAATGCAATCAGAAATGAGAGCCATAAGACTGATGACTCTCCAGAATAGATACGTCTTGGACATGATCACAGCTATGGATGGAGGTGTTTGTGCAAAAATCGTAGAATCAGGTTGCACATTTATACCGTCTCATGATGACGAGAATGGACCCTTGACAGAGGCCATAGATATGCTGGCAAAATTCCATGGCCAGATGATCGACAAAGTGGAAGACATTGCTGATGATAGCTGGTTTGTATCACTATTTTCTTGGGTTCCACAATGGATGTCAGACATGTTCAAGTTTCTTGGATTCTGTGTGATCAAGATAATAATCTCACAGTGTAAAAAGACAGCAAAGAAAGCCATAAGGATGAAGATCATGATCGATGTTGAGCCAGGAAGGAAAGCCAGAAACCCGACGGATGAAGAAATCAGAGACTTTGTGAAGGCCAGTATTCATGCACCTGAGTTAACAAAATCCCTCTATCCAAAGAACCATAAGAGGTATGTGGAAAGATGGCTTTATTGCATTCCAAGTGGACAATGCATGCTCATGACATGGAGCAAGGATAAGCATGTGAAATCAGCAGGATGCCTGAAAGGAGTCAAAGATATGGGTCCCTAAGAAACTCTTTTTCAGACGAGGGTGCCTGGATATAGAGGATGATGATAAAGTGGTTGATGAATAGCCCAGGAGGGGGGTGTAGAGGAGGAGCCAAGTACCCCTACTCCAACCACCCCGCCCATATTACCTGTCTGTTGGAAACCAGAGTATGAGACATACAAGGAGCAGTTGAACAAAGAGCAGAGTATGGACTCTGGGCAGTACCAGTGAAAGTACCAATACCTAAGAAGATCTGGGAGGAAAGGTACCCATTGAGAAAACCGTACCTGCATACAAGAAAATATGATGGCCATTTGAATGAAATCCCAGAAGAAGCAGAGCAAATGAAGGGCACAGATGAATGGTGACGTCACACAGAATCGAGCTGATGTCTGTAGTAGAGATATTGGGGGTCATTACGAGTTTGGAGGCAGCCATGGTGCTATTAGCAACATGGCTGCTTCCAAACCCGTGGCCGGGTAGTCAGAATGGGGATTTACCGGGTCATTCTGACCTTGGAGGACCCGGTAGGTCCCCATTCTGAAAACCATTCCCCATTCGAGCCCCCATAGGGCTCAATGGGAATGGGGAAGGAACTCATAGTTATTAGCTCCATGGTCCCTTAATGGGTCCCGCTAAGGACGGCTGTTCAGATCCAGCCGGTCCTGGTGGGACCCGCTAAGGGACCTCGAATGTGGCGGTAGGTGGTTAACGGCACCGGCATCCTTACCAGTGCCATTAACCCCCTACCTCCATACTCGGAATGACCCCCATTGATTGATATTGATATTTTATTTCTATCGCACTCATACACAAGTGTTTCAGAGTGCAACAAGGCAAGGGAGGTGAACAGGGGAGAACAAAACAACGACCTTACTAGGCCCAGTGACATTGAGAATGCGCAAGTGTATGGGAGAGGGAGAAGGGAAATGTGCATGGAAGGGGGGGTAGAAGTGGAGAGTGCGGAGCAAAGGAGAAACAGATAAATAATAAATAAATAAACGGTAGTGCAGCCAGCAATTGGCAAGTGCTGTGTTTAAGGTAGCAGACAATAGGTCTGATAAGTGTAGGAAGAAAAAAGGGGGGCTGTATGGGTATAGATACAGACCCCAGTGCAAGGGGTGGCCCAGAGGCAGTGCAGGAGGGTGGCAGAGTGAGCAGGTACCTGGGATCAAAGGACAGAGGGTGACCATGTGCACAGTGCCAAGAGAGAGCAGATCAGCAGGGGAGGGGGGAGCGAAGGCAGAAGCAAAGAGGAAGGTCTTGACGTGCTTCCGGAACCAGAGATGGTTTTTCTCGAGTTTTAGAGTGGCAGGGAGGCTGTTCCAGAGGGAGGCCTCAGCCAACGACAGATCTATCCCCATCTCGTTTCTTTGTAAAACGAGTGACCCTGAGGGAAGTAGAGGAGCAAAGAGCTCGAGAGGGGAGACATTTGCGGAGGGGTAGCTGAAGGTATTTTGGACCCACGCCCCAGAAAGCCTTGTGGGCAATGCAGAGGGTTTTGAATTTAATCCTTGACAGCCACTGGGAGCCAATGGAGATATGTCAGAGCTGGAGAGATACGATCCCAAGGCTTGTGGCCAAGGACAAGTCTTGCAGTCCTGTTCTGGATTAGTTGCAGAGGGCGGAGAGTAGAGGCAGTTAGATTTAGAAAGAGGGTGTTACAATAGTCCAACCTAGAGGGAACCAGAGCTTTGGAGACCATGAGCTTCTGGGGGAAGGAGAGGAAAGGCAGAGTACCTCTGAGGAGGTGCAGTAGGAAATTTGAATTTTTACAGACATCAGAGATGTGGGCAGAGAAGGAAAGTATGGAGTCAAAGATGACCCTGAGGTGCAGAGACCAGAGAATGCAGACATTCTATAAGGCATCAAGAAATTATCAAGGTTAAGAGACATCTTGGGATCAAAGTGAAGAAGCTTATGCCACAGAAACAGACGTATAGCATCCTATGTCAGATTATTTAGTGTATGGCTTTAGAATTGTGAGGCTTTGCAGTGCTAACTTACCATTGGACTGTCCTATCTGTGATCAATTTATTGTTCCTTTTTTTCAATTGCCTATGTGACAGGTTGATTTTATTAACTAATCAACGTATTAACTGAATCAAATTGTTATACTCATCAGTGTCCAGTTGACATGGCTCCTCTCGAATGAGAGATCATTTTTTCTCTGATGGAGAAGGTGGCCTTGGCAACTGAACAGCTATTTGAGGGATTACTGTCATTCTTCCCCTGAATTGTTTATTAGCATTGAATTGTTTGTTGCCTCCCTCAGTGACCAGCACTTTTTTTAACACACATTGCATATTTTATCTCTGTATGTTTATTCCTGTGTGTATTCCTAACTACTTAATATTCTCTTAAATGAAATTTGACTAACATAATAAAAATGTATTTTTTTAAAGCCTTTCCTGTGGTCTGTATGGGGTGATCAGTGGAGTTGACCTTGGGTTACTGCTTTCATATTTTTGTTGGAACCATGTTTTCTTAAGTGAACTCAGTTTCACATCCGCTGGCTTGACCTTGTTCAGTATTGCGAGTTGCTTCCCCTTCTTGCCAGCGAAGTAGGGGTTACCCATCCATTTAGCGTTACTGAAACAGATGAAGACATTAAGTCATTTTACACGTGTACAGATGCAAAAGAAACACAAGCAGACAAAGTAATCTTGAGGCTAGCTTTATAGTAAATAGATTGCGGCAAGCAACAATATATATATATTTATATATATATATATAAATAAATATATATATGCATATGGAGGAGTAAGGATGGATGTTTCCACTAAGCATTATAAGCCGTGCTGGACAGTAGCAAGAAGGCCTCATTTCAGTGTGTCGCAGTTAAAAAAGCAAATTGAATTACAAAATTAATCTCAGCAGAAGGAGTTGGATGAGCCAAAGAAGCCAAGGTCTTATCAAACTGGAGTGAACTGACATTAGATACAATTCGTGTGAAAGAACAGAAACTCCTGTCCAGAAGGCTTGGTCAAAACAAACGACGTAAGAGGACTATTAGAAAATAGTATTTTAATACACTAAAAGGCTCGATTCCATTGTCTCCAGTCATGTGGAAGAATGAAGTTGGAAAACGAGGTGGTCACACCTACGCACAAGGGCAGAGTGGGCCAGCATTCCTTAAAATTTCTCAGAGCACAGTACAAACTCAAGGCCAGGCTTCAAAGCCCTAATTGACACTGGACCATTGAAGTGATGATGGATTGTTTTCCTAATTGGGGGGAAGCTAGTGTTAAGATGAGCTCACCAGCACCTGGATGTTCAGTCTGAAAGCTGCTAGATGTAGGTGGAAAAGTACTGACAGGGGTTAGAAGCCAACCAATTGAAGAGGACCGCGTAATTAAGGGTCCTATAGTTTGTGTAGCCAATGGGATGTTGTGCATTTAGTGACATTCATAGTGCCCATTTTAAGGGGAGGGCTTAGTTGCCCCACCTGATGTCAAGTACCCCATCACTTTCCTTCACGGTTCTATACTGATATGGAACTTATACTTAGATATTCACTTAGAGCCTATCACTTCCCTCAATAGGTTTTTGTAGTTTGCCACGGAGGATGACGTTGGTAATGACCTAGGTCACCACGTCACTGATGCCGATTTTGCTTAATATAACCTCTGTTTTTTGTAAGATTCGTTGAGTAAGAGGATCGAGCGAGTGCAGATGTTCGGTGTACTCCTTGTTATAGAGAATTGACATTAAAACAGATTTCCTTTTGCCAAACTACTGGAGTCGTTTCGATTATTAATGTATGAATAAAATCTGCATCCCCATCCATCGCAAGGGTAATTGCTACTCATCAAAGGGGCTGGGATATCGAGTTCATAACTAATTTACAGGAAGGTGAAAATCATTCAAAAGCATGTGTAATGGAACTGTAGGCAGTCCAGCAGGTGCACTGCTTCTACCAAAAACAATGCAAAAAGCCATAACCGCTCACAAAAGAAAGAGATCCATAGCCAAGCATGGTCCCACCAAATATTTAAACAGCTTCATTTTGCATGTGCTCACCTGCTCAAAGAAAGAAAATTCATTTTCTGGGGCACCACAGGAACACGAGTGGAGAGAAAAAGAAATACTGAAACCAATGCTAGGAGGGTTCTGACAAAGTCTATTTAAAATAAAGCACATGTGACATGTTTCCAGCTACCAGGGGAAACCTGCCAGATTTGTGTTTAGATTTTTGGAGCTCTAGTAAATTGAGTCTGCCATAAAAGTAAGATCAAATAAACAGCCTCACTTCCAGACTGAACACTATTTTACAAATTTGTGTTGGTGGGTTTGTACCCAGATAGGCTTGCTCGCCATTGGCTGCATTAGTGAAAATATATAAATTAAGAAAACAAAGGATGTTTCTGTGAGACAAAGAGGACTACAAACAAGGACGGTTCTACACTTTTGCACAAAGGTTTGATCAATTGCGCCTCCTAACAGCGATAAGCAAACCCATTGGAGTATCCCAAGAAACTGAAAACGCACTCAATGATACTTTGTGAACCTCCGAGTCAGATGTGACTGGCATCGAGAATGATGAACCCAACGTCCGTCTGAATTTTTTAGACGAAGTGCGGTTGCTGCGACAGGATGGAAGTGCACAAAAACAAGGCACGGGGGGAAATTCTGTATGGGGACAAGGAAGAGGAGGCAGAAAACAACAAGGAGGGGGCAGAAGAGCAGGAAAGACAAACACTCCAGTCAGATTACTGCGCTCTGGCAAGTAGATACCCCCATTGACACTAGTAAAGCCCTATGAAGGTCATCAATCTATCGAAGCAGGTTCTTACTGATAATCAACTGAAAGTTCTCAAGTTGGGACTTAATTTTTGTCCCAGCATTTGATATGATGATGTGCAAACTTGCATTTACTTTGACCAATAAATAAGCAAAATGAGGCTCCTCAAATTTTTTGCCACCGACACCTACATCAAACCGGTTACACAGAAACCACAAGGACAAACGGACATCACAATTGGCGAACTGGAAACCCTTTCCACACTGGTGGGTTTGGAAGAAGGCCTGGACGTCACTGCGAATGAGCAGACTGATCTGGCTGCCCTAAATATAAACACAGATTGGACTTCCAAAAGCTATTTAAAACAGAAGTCAAGGTTTAACCCTATTACTACCTCTGGCAGTAGCATTGAGGCCTTTCAGACCCTGGTCATAGAAGATTTGAAACACATACGCACCAGAAAGAATAAGAGCAGATTTGAAAATATGTTGGTGCTTAACAAAATTGCCCTAAAGGAATTGCATGAGCTATCAGACTGCATCATCAAGCAGTCTGATAAGGGACGCAACAGAGTTCTCATGAACTGGGATGGATTACACTAAGGAAGCATATAAACAACTGAATGATAAGAAATGCTGCAAAAGGATAATGTAGAATCCTAATAAAAACTTGGAGACGAAGATGAAAGCATTTATCACAGAATAGGAGAAAAAAAAACATTTTAGAGGAAGATAACTGCAGGTTTCTCTTCACCAACAACACCATGATGCTGACTATATACTTTCTCCCAAAAGTGCTTAAAAACATCTTGAAACCACCAGGCAGTCCGATTGTGACTCTCTCAGGTTCTCGTCTCAAAAGTATGTCCATTTTAATTGATGAGGTACTCTTTCCTTTTTGTCATCATTTCCCTCACATGTAAGGGACACTACTGACTTTCTCTCACATATAGAAGATTTACCTTGGGAAGGTGATTACATGCTAGCGACTTTTGATGTGGTGTCTTTATACACCTCCATAGACCAGTTTTGGTAAAAAAGCTTGTAGGTACTACCTAAACACACAGTCCTTGAATTACCTTTTACATATGGAAATACTTGGCATGATTGAGCTCTGCCTTACTAACAATGCATTTCTATTCAACAATGAATACTTCTGTCAGTCACAGGTACCGACTTTCGCGCCACCCGATGCGAAACCAGACTATGGGCTTCTGGGAAAAGTTCACTGTGTGGACCGAACAAAATGAGGTTGTGACAGATAATGTGGTCATTTGGCTCAGGTACATAGATTACTTGTTCATCATTTGGAAGGACAGCGAACATCAATGGTCAGATTTCATGAAACAATTGAACACCAATGAGAACAATCTTAGATTCACGGAGACACATAGCCACACTTTCATTACTTATCTGGATGTCAATTTGAGAATAGTAAACAACAAACTCACAACGGAACTACCCAAGAAACCTACAGGGACCAATGCTCCCCTACATGCGATGAGTGGGCACCAGAAGAATTAGATCTGGAGTGTGTTGTATGTTGAATTCATTTGTCTTCGAAGAAATTGTTCAACGTTGGAAGTCTTTGATCAAGAGAGCAAAATTACAGCACAGGGTTTCCGAGAACAATGCTACCCTAAGAGAATAATTTAATGTGTCTATATAAAAGCTTGTACCCTTGAAAGAATATGTCTACTCACCACGTCAACAAATGTGCAGAAACGTACCTCTGATGCCAAAGTTACACGATTGATATTAACCTTCAGTTTAGCAGCAGAATCTATTAAACAGATTTTGAAAAGACATTGGAAAATCCTTATGGCCGATAGAGACTTACACGTTAGACTGAATGTGCATCCTGACATCTGTTATGGAAGAAATCGTTCTATTAAGGATACACTTGTCAATAGCTACATGCCACATCAAGAAGGGCAATAGCAGGATGTGACTTCAGGATTCCAGGAAGGGGTTTACGAAATGCACTAGATGCAGAATGTGCAAATATGCTAGTAAATGTGTTTCATTCATCCATCCGGTTCTAGGGTGTGAAATATCTATAAGTGATTGCATCACATGTGAATCAAGACTTAATTATTTATGTATTACAATGCAAATGCAAGAAATGGTATGTCGGAAGCACAAAATGCAAACTTAAAATACGCACCCAACAACACGTTAGAGCCATTACCAACAATAGTAGCTACCCCATGCCAAAACATTTTTTGGAACACCATGGTGGGAGGTTGCATGGTTTCAGCTTCTTTGGCATCCATAGAATTGTGATGGGACAACGTGGTGGCGATAGAGAACAGGCCCTTAGATAACAGGAAACACAATGCATTTTGGACTTTGAAAGTAAACATCCAAAGGGTCACAATTTTGATGGGGAACTCTACATCTTTCTGGGCCAATGATTCACCAGTGCAATTTCCTTGGTTCTATGTGAATTTATACCTTAACATTTTCCTAAGTGTTCCTTTGTTCTCTAATTTTAATATTTTCTTTGAATTTTCCTTTTTACTCTCCTTTTCATGATTTTTCTATATATTTTTTATGATTTGATAAAGTATTATTTTTCTTCCTTTCATCCTAATTTTATATCATGTTTTCACTGTTAGCATAGACACTGATTAGACATGCAATTGTTGATGTTGATTAGGATTAGGTTTCCTCTTCGAGATTGAAGGGTTCTAAGGATGGTCAATTGTTTGTCGATCGTGAGTTATCGACCATGACCTAGGAGTGAGGTATACTTCCACACTTCGAAAGAGAGCCCTCAGCATATCCTTCTCAATGTGTTGTACCTAAACTTTGGTTGTGTGGATTTACATTGTATAGGTTTATTGTTTGTAGTTGTGTTTTTGACATTCTTTTTCACTTTTCTTTTTCATTATTGTTTTTATGTTTCGTCTTTACATCTTCCAGTCGCAGTGATTTTTTTTCTCTTCTATATTTCTTCTGTCTTTCCACTTTGAGGTTTCATCGTTTGTATTTTAGTTCTGGGCTTCAATGTTTTCCTGTCATCTGGATTTCTCTCACTTTACTTTTCTTGAGGAGGTTAAAGCGGCTGATATGTTCTATGTAAAGTTGAGTTCCATTGCAGGATTAAGACATGAATCACTGTCAGATGCACCTCCGTTGAAACTATGAATCCAATATCGTAATGCATTAGCACTTTATATTTAGCACTTTATGTGGATTTGTACTGTAATATGCCTTTTCTATTTATGGATATGCTAGACACACCTTCATTGAAACTATGAATCCATCATTGAAATGCATTAGCACTTTATATTCAGCAATTTGTGGATTTGTACTGCAATATGCCTTTTACTATCTAGGGATGTGCGAAATGCTGCCAAACATTCATTACAAGAGTAAGATTGATAGGCCTCTGCACTTTGCTTCCCACAGTTGATGGTCGGTGCAGAGCATTTTGTACTTTACTCTATTATGTGAAAATGTTCACTTTGCACTGTTTTTCTATCTTCAACATTCTAACTATCAGTTAGATGATGTTTTAGCGATGCAGACTTGTATTATGTATTTTACTGTCCAGATATGTGCCAGAAGTTGGTAAACATTCATAATGAGATCAAAGATTGATATGCATTTGCACTTTATTTTTGACAATGTGAGGCATATGTATTGTATTCTGCATTTTATTTTCACATTATGTGACTATGTTTAGTATGCACTGCCACTTTAACCTCAGCATTCTACCTATTTTCCAGATATTGAAATAGTGTTGTGGTAGATCACGTGAAATCATTATTCTGTGATTATGTGAACCTTGCAATAGCACTTTATTAGCAGTACGGGTGTCAGCAGCATTGCATTATGCATCATATTGTCTCACTACGAGATTATGTTAATCATGCACTGACACTTTACCCATTGCATCTCTATAATCAGTTAGATGTCATCCACAGTCACTTTGATATGTTTTACATGTATTGGCACTTTGTTCCTAGCATGTACGGCACCTTCTGAGTATCTTACATTTCATCCTTTATGTGCCACACAGCGCTTCTACTCTTATTCCTTAACAGAGGGAACCTGTAGGTCAATAGCCATGTACACTTAGACAGCAAATGAGATAATCAGCATTCACTGTATGCTATGCCAAGCTTATTGTGTTGGCTCTAGACCATTGGGCTTAGGTCCACACTGGTCTGTCCATTGACCTCTTGTTACAAGACATCACATGACTCGTTGATATAGAAGTGCATTTGCACTTGTTATTCGAGAGCACTGTAGGTTTATATCTGGTACGATATCAAATGGTAATACACATACGCAATTATCCTTTGCAGGTGTAGAGGAGGTCCCAAATATGGCCTGCACTCCAGCCACCCATTTTGAGATGCCAGAAGCATACTCGCCAAGATATGTGACGTATAAGGAGCAAATAAACCAACAGAGAACCACAGTAGGGCTCTGTCCAGTGCCCATCAGAAAGACTTGTATACCTATTAAATTACCAATAACCAGACAACCATGGGCCGCACAATACCCATTGAGACAACCGTACCAGCAGCTGACGCGAAATGAAGACTACTTACAAACTGTCCCGGAAGAGACCCAAAGGGCTCTCTTTGGAGGCGAATGCTGAATGCACAATGGTCCGGACAGACTCACAGATGAAATGACAACCAAAAGGTGATAAACAAAGACGAAATGTTGCGAATAAGGATATAATGAACATAAAAGAGGAAACAATGGTGAACTATGTAGAAACGTAACCATTTAAACAGAAAGGAACTATGTTAGTGGCTAAATGCCTGTAAATAGGTTTGAAACTCAAGAAGCTAAGGAAAGTAAGAGGATAGAGCGGCGAGCGCCAACTATATATATATATATATATATATATATATACACACACACACACATCTACCTCAAGAAGCACACTATACAAGTGCGACTCCATTTTATAAAAGCAGAATTCAGCCTACGATGATTGAGGACGAATAGGCCAGGATTCATAAATTATCTCAAAGTCAGACAGAAGAGCGGAATTGAAAACTCAGCAAGGAGCAGCTCATGGCTTGGAATTCGAGGTCAACCAAGGAAGGGAGAAGAGCAGCAACTCCGAGAAATCAAAACTTAAGAACATAGAAGCCTGTCGCGTGAAGGTCGAGATAAGGAGGCTCAGGCAGGTGGCAAGGCTGAAAAAAGGATCTAACACACAAATAGAGGGAAATTGAAGCCGATTCACAGTGAACTGACACGTGACCAGCCTGGCGCGAAGAGGTGCCCACCTCTGATGTCATCCAAACTGAGAGGATGCCATAACATTTCCGGATAAGAAGTTACAGTCCAAGGCAACTCTCAGCCAACTAATTGACACATAGGCCTGAAAGTAGTGATTGATGGAAGGGAGGCAGGGTGAATCTTGGGCCATCCCGCACCTCGGTGTCCATTCTGCATGCTGCTAATTAAAGTGGAGATTTATGTCTAGGGGTGCAACCGACCCAATCACGATGGACCAAATAATCTAGGGTCCTATACTAAGTAGAACCAATAAGACGTCATACTTTTAGTGGCGTCTATCCCAAGTGATGTAGAGGGATGGGCATAGACGCCCACCTGATAAGAGTTATCCAATCCCCAGACTCTGTTACCATATACAGATATAGTACCTATACTTAAGTTACCTTTCCCGACCAATGAGATTGCATGTCAAACTTATGAGTTTTACACATCAATGATGACGAGAATTTACTATAACAGTTACTGTTTGCATGAATAATTTGGAAGTTGAAGCGAGACAGGCGATCGCATCACTACTGATTTCCATTTGTTTCCCCATTTTTTTTACTTGTCATTAAACAGACTTCCCTTTGCCAAACCATTGACTTGTCCTTATTGATTGGTGTTGGAGTAAGAGAATCTTGCACCCTATCCTCCTCAAGGTGCAGCTATCTCGTTTTAAGGTGCCGGAGGGCGAGCTCTGAATCTCATGGGCCCGTTCAGGGGGCACTCAGTCCTCCAGTACACAGGTATAAGACATACACTTAATAAGTGGGCCACACTATCTTAATCCCCGTACATCGTCAGGCCGCATAGCACTTTCTTTTAGAGAAATTGGTCCTTCTTATACCATTAATTATATGGAATTTACGTACCCGAGCCGATTTGTCCAATATCGAGAGTATTCAATTTCCATAGGCACACCATGTATGGAAAACATATTGCAATATGGGGCAGTTAACACACTCCTATACTGCACGCTGTTACGCACATGGTTATTGGAACTCAACATGGCCACTTGTGAACACGAAGGGCATTGGTCCCTTCTTTGTGTACTGGTTTTAGCTGTATGACACCTCCCTTACATATTCACTGATTCAGTGTTTGGAAAATGTGTGAACAAGCGACAAGTCCATTGTGAAACGTTATGCTGCCGAATTATCGGCATTTTGTGCTTTGGGAACAGTGATTTTTCATGGCTTTTAACATGTGCATAATGCACAAATAAACTACATGTTTTACCACTGCGACAGACTCAGCTTCCTGGCATTTACGTTTTGTTGGCAACGTGGAAGAGTGCTCCTCTGCTCTTCCTGGTGCTCCAGCAGAATATTTTGCAAGATGCTTGTATCTGTTTAGAGTCTCATGCTGTGCATAGGCCGACATCTAGTGGAAGCTGCAGAGTATTACAGTTGTTGTTTTCAAAACACGAAAAGGGACGTCAACAGGGCGTGCTAGTAATACTATCCCTACTGTGAAGTCCACTGTACCCATAATCCCTCACGCATCGAGGTCCCTCAGATTGTTATTTTTCTGACATGGGGTGTAGCGTGAGTACAGTTGTATCCAAGCAGATACGCATCAGACAAGCTCATAAGCATCCATGCTCCTTCTCTCCGAGGGGAGGAAGGATTAGTTGCATGTGAATCTAAGCAGATACAAGCATCAGAAATACGATTACGGGGAGTAATGTATCCCTTCTGATGTCATGACCCGGCGAAATTGCCCCTTCTGGACCTCATGGTCATTGTCAGAAGGGCTTGTACTCCTTGTTCCTCCCAACATGGCCGTACCAAGCTCCGTGCTACACACTAGCTTTCACGTCGTGGCACGTACTATAAATTGGCCACGCCCCTGTGGGTCCGCGCATCTCAACGCTATCTTCGGTAGTGACCCGACGTGTGTTTACTCTCTACATTGGTTTCCTTTTATCCTCTTACTTCCTTCCTTGCCTTTTATCCTGTTCCTGGATTTCCCCCCCTACTTACTCGTTCATCGCTAATCCTGGATACCCTGGGACCATGAACTTCCCGGAACTCTGAACGCGTCCTGCAACCTGACAAGGCTCAGGCGAGCCTATTCAAGACCCGAACCATCCACAGGAAGAGTCCTGCGGCCGAACAAAGGCGATCCCGATCACAGGTGAGACGGGGGAGATTTACGACATCTGAGGCTTGTGGAATCTGCTTAGATCAAATGCTGAGCATAGATTAGCGAGCAGTGGAAGGAGGAGGTGGGATGCGAGAGGGTTCATGAGCGAATAAATGTCTTAGAACCGCTTTTCCCACTCGTTTATCTGTCTTGGAATGAGTGTCAACGCAGTAGTGCTGAGCGAAAGTATGTATAGAGCTCCATGTAGCTGCTTTGCAAATACTGTCTAAGGGGACATTTGCAATGAAAGCCAGAGTGGCTCCAGTACCTCTTGTGGAGTGGGCCCTTGGCGTAAAAGGCAGTGTTTTATTCGAAAGGGAATAGCACAGTTGGATACATCTGACTATCCACCTAGAGATGGCATTTTTAGAGATGCCATCCCCTTTGCTGCTTGGCGCTATGGAGACAAACAGTTGAACTATTTTTCTTAGTGATCTGGTCTTGTCTACGTAGTAGAGGACCGCCCTCCTCAAATCTAGTGCGTGGAGTTTTACCTCAGCAGAGCTTTTAGGTTCCTGGAAGAAAGCCGGTAGCTCAATAGACTGGTTAACATGGAATTTGGAAATTAAATTAGGTGAAAACCTAGGGCGAGTGCGTAAAACCAGTTTGTCCTTATGTATAGTAAAGAAAGGATCCTGCACTGACAGAGCTTAGATTTCACTGACCCTTCTTATGGAAGTGATGGCTACTAAGACGGCAATCTTATAAGTCAGGTGTTTGAGACTAGACTTGTGCATAGGATCAAAGGGTGGTCCCATGAGCTTAGCGAGTAACACATTAAGGTCCCAACCTGGCGGTGGGTTACAAATTGGAGGGTGGAGTCTCTTTGTCCCTTCCATAAATGCTTTGATTAAGTAAATCATGGCCAGTGCCCAGGGGCTTACTTTCATTTCATTCAGTTCAGCAGCATTGCATAGAGTTCCGCAATTGCGAAGCAGTGAGAGAGTGCATCTGGCACTGTCCACGATATACTTAATTGGTTAGGCTAGTTCTTGAAACTTTCAGCCTCAGATGAAGAGTCGGTGATTACTCGAAACACGTGTCAGGCTACTTCATTATTAAACTCATTGGACTCATGAGAAATCCCTCCTTCTTTGAATTACTTGGAACACCTGTCACTATTGCACTGTTCAGCGCAGTGAGACTGAGAACTGTCTGTGTTCATTTAGGTTCTTAACTGTGGGTGGCATCTGGCAGTGCTCCCACACCCCTCAGCCACCTGCAGCTTTAGTGCTTCCCTAATTTCTTCAGAGTATAAGCGCTGTGGACTTTGACTTGTTCTGCCAAACCTGTGCGTTTCCTTACCCTGGAACATGATGACGGGAACATTTTCCGTCTGAGTGCCCATTTCCAGATTTTCTTTGCAAGTCTGGATAGATCTGGAGAGCATGTATGCCCCTGTTTGTTGATATAAAACATTGCTGTGGTGCTGTCCATCAGGATCTGCATGAACGTGGTTTGTTAAATGGCGTTCGAACGCCTGGAGGGCTTTCAATACTGCCAGAAGTTCTGGCACATTGATGTGGTTCTGAGCTGCAGTGTGAGACCACAGACCCTGGGCTGTGTGGTGAAGGTAGTGCACCCCCCACCCTGCCAGTGAGGCATCCATTGTGGCCACTGCTTGTATCTGTGGGTCGTAGAAGGGTTTCCCCTACATCAGGTTTTGTACCAGTGTTGGCAAAACAACCACTAGATCATCCACCTGACCTCTTGCCCGAGAACATTGTTTCGCCAAGCACTCCTGTATGGAACGCATGCGCAGGCCCACGTGAGGAACCAGGTATATGCAAGATGCCATCATGCCAATTAAACGCATTGCTTTGCGCACCCTTATCTGGCGGCCGGCCTGATATTGTGGTATTTGCAGTAACAAATTCTCTATTCTCTCTGAGGGAAAAAACAATCCTTCCTCTGTGTTCAGGAAAGCTCCTAGGAACGGTTTGGAAGTGCTTGACACTAGGCTTGATTTCTTTCTCGTTGATTGAAAAGCCCAATTGAAAGAGGTTGATAGTTGTTTGGATGTTTTGTCTGCAAATCAGAAGTGATTCCCCTGTTATGAGCGAGTTGTCCAAGTAAGGGTACACTGGGATTGCCTGCCTGCGCAGGTGCACTGCCACCACCGCCAGTACCTTGGTAAATACCCTTGGAGCGAAGGCTATTCCGAAGGGCAGCACCTTGAATTGGTAGTGCTGGTTCGCTATCTTGAAACGCAAGAATCTTCTGTGCACTGGGAACATTGAAATATGAAAATAGGCATCTTTCATATCCAGTGTTGCCATGTAATGTCCCTTTTTTAGAAGATTACCTCTTGTAGCGTAGTCATGCAGAACTTTTGTGGCTTAACATACTTGTTCGCAGGTCTCAAATCTAATACTGGGCGCATAGTTAGATTTTCTTTGGCACAAGGAAGTAAGTTGAATAAATACCCCTGGTTGGCTAGGACCACTTCTATTGTGTCCTTTAATAGAAGCGCTGTTATTTCTTCTAGAAGGATCCGCTGATGTTCCTCTGAGTGGACCTTTTGTCTGGGGGGGGGGGTGATCACGAGGACGCTGAAATAGTTTGATGCAGCAGCCCCCTGCTACCGTGGACAGCACCCATCTGTCCAAGGTGATACCCTCCCATGCGTGGGTGAAGTTGGAAATGCGTCCCCCTACTGGAGATGCATGGGAGGGTACTTGGAGCGGAATGTCACTTAGGTGGGGTGCTACCTCGAGCTGGTACCCTGCCCTGATTACCACAACCTCTATGTTGTCCTTGTGGATAGCCCTGAACGGTGTGTCCTTGGTTGCTGCCATAGGAACCTTGGCCTTGGTTGTATCCTGATCCCCTTTGAGAATTTTGGCCCGAAAGCGGTGAAAATTGCTGTAACCTCTTTGCCCCATGGGCTTGTTAGTGAGCTGCCCTAAGGACTGTAGAGTGTCATACTCATCATTTGCTGTCTTAAGTGTCTCTTCTACAGCCTTGCCGAATAGCACATCAGTTTCCACTGGCATATTAATTAGGGTGGCCTGTGTTTCTGGCCTGAAGCCCGATTGGAGAAGCCATGCGTGTCTCTTTATAATAGTGCCCTCTGCAATAACTCTCCCTGCATTGTCAGCCATGTCAAAATTTGACTTGAGGAGACAAGTAGAGACAGCTCTTCCGTCTGCTGCCGCCTGGAATAATTGAGATTTAAGTGGCTAAGGTGCGGATGAGAGTAATGCGGAAACCTCCTCCCACTTATGATATGATAGTTTATTTATATAGCGCCTATACACAATGTGTTTCAAAGTGCTTCAAGGCAAGGAAGGGAACAAGGGAAAATACAACGACATTCTTATAGGCCATGAACAATAAGGATGTGAAATTAACTATCGTACTCGGCCTGACGACATTTCAGATAGTGCAAGTGCTAAAACATAGATAAGGAAGGGAGGGGGAGAGTGGGTAGGAAATTGAAACAGACAGGCGACTACTGTACTAGGCCTGACGACATTTCTGGTAGAGCTGGAAGAAAACAAAAGGTGAGGGAGAGGGTTGCAGAAAGCAAGGGGAGGAACAAAACAAGTGACTATCATACTAGGCCTGACAACGTTTCATATAGTGCTGCCGGGAGGGGGGGGGGCAACAGTAAGGGGATAGGGGAGCAACAGACGAGGTTGCTATCATAGTAGGTCCAGGGACAATTCTGATCGAGTAAGTGCATAGAAGAAAGTAAGGAGGGGAGGAGATAAGGAGAGGGGAGGGGTAGGGAGAACAGAGAGTAAGCAGTCAAAAAGAGTGGAGAAGCAAGAGAGGAGAGCGAATACAATTGCATAAGTCAATAGTAACACATAATGTTGCAAACCAGGATACAAGATGAAGATGGAACAGCATGATTCAGGGCCACCATGAGTAAGAGATGCAAAGGAAGTCCAGCATGAGAGTTGAGAAAGGGTAACGCACCGTGAATCAATGAAGTCCATAAAAGTAAAATCCAGCATTGGCCACAAGATGGTGATGGTGAAACCAGAATGTATCAGGACAGACTCCTGTGTGCGGGAAGTGGGGGGGGTGCACAAGGGAACACCACGGGGGGACCAGAGAGGGTGTGGATGGCCTGTTGGGACAGAGGGTGTAAACACATGTTGGTGCATGCTTACCTGCAGTTGTAATTTACCAAAAGCGTACCAGCATTCGCAACTCTTGTCTGGTAGGCTGCAGAAGAGGCTACTTTTCTGCCCATTGCATATATTTTCTTGCTCTCCTTATCCGGAGGAAACAAGGGGTGTGCCTGCTCTCTTTCATGTGGTGGTAACCACCAAGGAGTCTAGTTTTAACTGGCCTCTTATGTATAAGGGGTCTGAAGGTGCAGGCCTGAACAGTTTTTCCACATGCGGGATAATGGCCCGTGTGAGATTTTGTGCCTCCAAAGAAGGTTGGATTCTACGCTGCACAGATTTTAGCAGTGGGATAAACTGCCCTACTGTCTTTTTGTCTCTCAACAATTCTTCAGCAAAGTCTCTGTCTTCCTGTACCTCCTGTGTGTCAATGTGGAAGTGTTCTGCTGCTATGGTTAAGAGTTTGTTGAGGAGGTGTTTATTGTCTACTTGGGAATCTGCCACTGGAGGGTCCTGATTAATAGGAGAATCTATGGAATACATGTTTTCCTCCTGGTCAGGGTCCTCATCGTCCCCATAATAAAGTTAGTCTGTGTCCTCATGAATAAGTTGAGGGTCAGATGTTTCCACAAATGAAAGATCGTCCTGGTCTTCTGGATCTATTTCAGGGTCCTATAGATCTATAATTCTGCCCTGTGCGGGGACATCAGAGCGAGCCCTAGTGGTAGGGGGGTTGAGAGGCAGAGGGTTGAAAGCCAGAAGGGGCTGAG
Organism: Ambystoma mexicanum; assembly: GCF_040938575.1. Lineage (NCBI taxonomy): Eukaryota > Metazoa > Chordata > Amphibia > Caudata > Ambystomatidae > Ambystoma > Ambystoma mexicanum. The sequence goes on along the minus strand of NC_090935.1, from coordinate 470,009,124 downwards.
GTGGGAGGGATGGTCTGAAAACTTTGAGGGTAATCTGGATTTTTTTCTAAGAAATTCCCCATAAAGGTCTTTCTTCGCATAACTCTGTCGATATCCTAAGGAAGACCATTCCTTTGAACTTGGAATTACAGTGTCGGGAATACCCATGTCTTCATTAGTAGGAGGTATGAAGACCTGTCGCTAGTAGGACTTTTGTTCCTATGAGGGGTTTTAGAGGATTTCTTATGGTGTTTTTCCCCACCCTGGGGCCCAGAGGAGTGTGCAACAGACTTTTTGGGGGCCTAACGTTTTACTAGATGAAGAACGTCTAACTTCGATTGTGGGGGCCGAGGCTTCGTCCACGTACGAATGACCTTCGGAAGGTGTTTTTCATGGAACTCCCTTGCCGTCTTTCGACGTCTTAGCCCTGTTGTGTGGCGATCTTGAACGAGATTGCCCAGAGAACCGGGATTCAGTGGACCATTCACGGGGTGTCGAACGTTGTAGAGTATTCGACTCATCTGTCGAATGTCGACTGGGGCTTATGTGTTTTGTGGCGTGTGCTTTTGAAGCGCTCCCGCCGCCGGTTGTAGTCCCCACAACATGGCCACCGGCCTGTCCTACGGGGTCGGGGGCATGCGCTTGGGTAGCTGAAGCTGCTCTGGTGCCCTCGCCATCAGAAAGTGCGGCGTCGCTGCCATCGCTGAAGGCTCCTTCTACCTCCATGACCTCGAGTTGCCTGGTGCGGTGGGCCCAGCGCTTAGTGGAACAGTGCTTCAGCGTTTTAGGCTTGAGGAGCCTGCACGCTCAACAAGACATTTCGACATGGTCTCTCGGGAGACACAAGTTGCAAACTAAATGTTTGTCCACCCAGGGGAATTTACGGTTACACTTAGGGCAAAACTTAAATGGAGTGTTTTCCATAATTCTGGGTTAAGGAGATGGCAGCTGGGCGAACAAAGTGTAGGAAGGGGAGAATATGGATTCTAAAATGACCCAACAATAGCCTCCCCCCTCTCACCCTACTGTCTCGGCCGAGGCCCGGCCTTCCAGGCCGTACGGTCCGTCGCAATTGTCTCAGACGGCAATATTCTTTCTCTTTCCTTGGCGTGGTGTTACGGCAGTCGATGAAAGGATATAAACAGTCAATGGGTTATCGCTGATAGGCCTCCGCTATACGCATCTTTCTAGCATGGTGGAAAAAAACAAATCTGAGGGACCGATGCGTGAGGGATCATGGGTACAGTGGACGTCACACTAGGGATATTATTACTGGCACGCCCTGTCAACGTCCCTTTCCGAGTTTCGAAAAAAACAACTAATACTCTGCAGCTTCCACTAGATGTCGGCCTATGCACAGCATGTGATCTAAGCAGATTCCAAAAGCCTCAGAAAATATATATATATATATATATATATATATATATATATATATACACACACACACACACACACACACAAGCTCTCAGGGAAGCACGAATCACGTTCAGGATTCCCCCCCTTGGCGTCCTGTCTTTCTTTGCTTTGTGTTTTTGCCGTAATTTTGTTTACAATAAACTTGTTTGTTGATTTGAGTTTTTTATTTGTGGGAATTGTGAAGTGCCTCATTTCGGAGTGCGGTTTTTTCCTCTGCTGTTTTTCCGGATAGATATATATGGGATACATTACTCACCGTAATCGTATTTCTGATGCTTGTATCTGCTTAGATTCACATGCTGTGCATAGGCCGACATCTACTGGAAGCTGCGGAGTATTACAGTTTGTTTTTCGAAACTTGAAAATGGGCATCGACACAGGGCGTGCCAGTAATACTATCCCTAGTGTGACGTCCACTGTACCCATGATCCCTCACGCGTCTAGGACCCTCAGATTGTATTTTTTCTGACATGATGTAGCATGAGGAGTAGCGCGAGTACAAATAATCCAAGCAGATAGAAAGATAAGACTACAAGCATCCATGCGCCTTCTCACAGAGGGGAGGAAGGGTGAGTCGCATGTGATTCTAAGCAGATACAAGCATCAGAAGTACGATTACAGGGCGTAATGTATCCCTTCTGAGGCTTGTGGAATCTGCTTAGATCACATGCTGTGCATAGATTAGCAAGAAGGAGGTAGGATGCGAGAAGGGTCATGAGCAAATAAATGTCTTAGAACCGTTTGTCCCACTTGAGGATCTGTCTTGGAATGGGTATCAATGCAGTAGTGCTGAGTAAAAGTGCGAATAGAGCTCCAAGTAGCTGCTTTGTAAATTGTGTCAAGGGGTACATTTGCAATGAAAGCCAGAGTGGCCCCAATGCCTCTTGTAGAGTGGGCCTTTGGCGTGAAAGGCAGAGTTTTTTCAGAAAGAGAGTAACACAGCTGGATACAGTTAACAATCCACTTAGAGATGGCACCTTTAGAGATGCGATCCCCCCTCTCTGCCTGTAGCTACGGAGACAAACAGTTGATCTGTTTTCCTTAGCGGTCTGGTCTTGTTTACATAGTAGAGGACTGCCCTACCACATCTAGGGTGTGTAGTTTCACCTCAGCCAAGCTTTGTGGGTCTTGGAAGAAAGCCGGAAGCTCGATGGACTTGTTCACGTGGAATTTAGAAATAAACTTAGTTGAGAACCTAGGGTGTGTACGTAAAACCAGTTTATCTTTATGAACTGTAAAGAAAGGATCCTGCACTGACAAAGCCTGAATTTCACTGACTCTTCTTATAGATGTAATTGCTACTAAGGAACAAGTTACTTACCTGTAACTGTTGTTCTCCAGCATGGGTCTGGCATGGATTCACATGCTCATGAATATTCCCAGTCAGGCTGGGAATCCTCGGTAAAGAAAAAAATCAGTATCAGTTTCGTTTCTGATCTGTCTTTCTTAGTAGTAACCAATCACTGATCTTTGGCTTATACTGCCCCCAGCCAATGACTGCCCTCTCCCTAAGCCCCTCCCCTGGCAGCCATCCTCAGATTTGGTAGCACGTAAAGTGGCAGTATGACCAATTGAAGAGGGGAAGGAGGGAGGGTTCGCATGTGAATCCATGCCAGACCCATGCTGGAGAACAACAGTTACAGGTAAGTTCCTTGTTCCTTCTCCAGCATGGGGTCTGGCATGGATTCACATGCTCATGAATATAAGAATACATAATGCACAACCACGGGAGGTGGCAAAAGGCTCAACATTAAGCAATACAACAACTCAACATTAAGCATCTCTTACCTCCTCACCATGCTGAACAGGTTGCGCAGCACTGCTTGGCTGACCCTGGACTCCTCCCTGGAGTCCCGATCGACGCAGTAGAATCTTGTGAAGGTGTGCGTCGACCTCCATGTAGTAGCCCTGCAGATGTCCAGCAGGGGCACACCAGACAGGAACGGCGTGGTAGCAGCGATCGCTCTGTTCGAATGGGCTCTCAGACGGCCGGGCAGCGGTCGGTTTGCCAATCGGTGACAGTGCATGATGCAGCCGGAGAGCCATCTGGAAATGGAAGCCTTCGAGAGAGCCTTCCCTGGATTCACAGGTCCAAAGTTCACAAACAGCTGTGATGTCTTCCGAAAGCTCTTCATGCGGTCCACATAGAACTTCAGCGCTCTAGCTACATCCAGCGAGTGCAAAGACCTCTCGGCTGGAGACGAAGGCGACGGGAAGAAAACTGGCAACACCAAGGGCTCGTTGAGGTGGAAGTCCGACGGCACCTTGGGCATAAAAGAGGGGTCCGTCCTAAGCACCACCCTCGTGTCGTGAAAAGTCAAGTATGAAGGCTTGCAAGATAGGGCCTAGATCTCTCCCACTTGTCGTGCGGAGGTGATGGCCACAAGAAATGCTGTCTTCCACGACGGGAACTTCAACGGCGCCGAATGCATAGGCTCGAATGGCGTCCCCATGAGCCTGGTCAGCACCACGTTGAGCTCCCACGCCGGGGCAGGCGCCTTCACTGGCGGGAATGATCCGAATAGTCCCTTCATAAATTCCTTCACCAGGCGATGAGACCACAAGGATGCCCGTCCTGTAGTTCTGGTGTATCGGGAGATGGCCACCAGATGTATCTTGATGGAGGCGTGAGCCAGTCCAGCTTTGGCCAGAGACAGTAGGTATGGCAATACTTGCAGGCCGTAATCCGCAGAGGGTTAATCTTCTGTGGAAGGCACCAGACAGAGAACCTCTTCCACTTATGTCCATAGCATTTGAGAGTTGAGGACACCCTGGTTTTTGTAAGAACCTCTCTGCAGTCAGCCGGGATATCGTATCCTCCAAACTCTAGTGCTGCAGGAGCCAAGCCTGCAAGTTCAGCGACTCCAGGTCGTGATGAAGAATGGCGCCTCCTTCTCTGGAGAGAAGATCCGCGTACGTTGCCAGCTTGATAGGTGGGGACGCTGACAAGTCCAGAAGGTCCGGGATCCAGATCTGTCTCGGCCACGCCGGTGCGACGAGGATCATCCTGCACCTGGACCTCTTGAGCTGGTTGATGAGACAGAGCAGCAACAGCAACGGAGAAAACGCATACAGGAACAGGCCGTCCCAAGGGAACGAGAAAGCATCGCCCATGCTCCTCGGCTGTGCGAACCTGCTGGCGAACCTCTGGCACTTGGAGTTTGTCGCCGTCGCGAACAGGTCGATTTGGGGTTTGCCCCATCGTTGAAAGAGCCGATTCACCTGGTCCTGGCATAGTTCCCACTCGTAGCACGAGCGCAGCTCCCTGCTGAGTGAGTCGGCGATGGTGTTTTTTATTCCTGTCAGGTGGAAGGGAACCAGAAACATCCCCTGGGCGACGGCCCAGTGCTACAGATCATGGGCCTCCTTGGATAGGTCTGGGGATCTGGTGCCTCCCTGCTTCTGGATGTAGAACATTGTGGTGGTGTTGTCGATGAAGATCCTCACCACTTTGTCCTTGAGGGACGGAAGGAACGATTTGAGCGCCCAGAACACGGCTCGTAGCTCCAGGATGTTGATGTGGAGAGACCTCTGCTCCAGGAGCCAGAGGCCTCTTGCGTGGAGATCTCCGGTGTGGGCCCCCCCATCCCTCCAGGGAGGCGTCCGTCGTTACCGTCTCCTGATATGCCGGGGTCTGAAAGTCCATGCCTGCCGTGAGGTGCGCATGGGCACCCCACTATAGAATCGCCCGATGGAACTCCTCGTCGAGCGGGATCCTGTCTTTGAAGCTGCCCGCCACTTGAATCCAGCAGGCGTCGAGGAACTCTTGTAGCGGACGCATCCAAAGTCTGCAAAGAGGCACAAGGTAGATGCATGAGGACATCATCCCGAGGAGGGACTTGATGGACCTCACGCTGGCCATATCCGTGGCTAACAGGCGCTGCACCTTGCCCAAAATGGCCTTCGTCCTTTCTTCCGACGGAGATGCCAATCGCTTCATTGTATCGAGCTTCACTCCCAGAAACAGTGCCACCTGCGACGGGACCAGATGGGATTTGGGGTAGTTGATGGCGAATCCCAGCTCCGTGAGCAGGCGGACGGTCCTCGCTGTGTGTTCGAAGGAGAGTTCTCTTGACCTTGCACGGATTAGCCAGTCGTCCAGGTAGGGGTAGACGTGGATCCCTTGCATGCGCAACCGCGCCGCCACAGGTGCAAGGCACTTGGTGAACACCCTGGGTGCCGACTTTAATCCGAACGGCAGGGCTCTGAATTGGTAGTGACGCCCCTGGACTACGAATCTGAGGAACTTTGTGTCCTTTTAGAATGGGGATGTGGAAGTAAGCATCCTCCAGGTCCAGTGACGATAGGAAGTCGCCCTCCTCCAGCTGTCCCAGTATGTGCTGGAGGGTGAGCAACCTAAATTTCTGTGCCTTGATGTACTTGTTCAACCGACGCAGGTCCAGGATGGGTCGGCAACCCCCTGTCTTCTTTCTGACGAGGAAGTATCTTGAGTATACTTCGGAGCCCCGGAGCCTCTTGGGGACGAGCTCGATGGCACCTTTCTTGAGCATCGCCCTTACCTCCAACAGCAGTTGAGGGACGTGATTCTCCTTCCTGGCCACGGGAGGAATGCGAAGACACTTCTTTTGAAATTCTAGCGAATGTCCGCGGGCCAAGGTATGCAGCACCCAACGGTCGGTGGAGATGGACTCCCACACGCTGATGAACTTCGTCAGCCTCCCTCCCACCGGGGTGCTTCAGTTGAGGGTCCGACGCTAAGGTCGGTTCAGTCCTACTTGGAAGAGGCCTTGCCGCCTTGGCCTCCTTGCCGACGGCAGCGAGACCCTCCTTGCTTGCCGCGGCCTCTGTAGGCCTCCTGGGACGAGGAGCGGGCCGCCTGGTGGTAAGTAAAAGCCACCACTGGATCCCTTGTAGGCTCCCTGTCTGCCTCCGGAGCTCCGAAAGGGCCGCCGTTGCTGAAGGACTCCTAGGGCTCGAGCTGTTTCTGTGTCTGTCTTGATGGCCTGGAGGGACTCATCCACCGTCTTTCCAAACAGGTTGTTGCCGACGAACGGCATGTCCAACACTCTGGTCTGGACGTCCTGGCGAATGTCTGTCGCCTTGAGCCATCCACGTCGTCGGAGGCAAACCCTGTTGCCCAGTTGGTGAAATCCGGTATTGGCAATGTCCGTTGCCACTGTTATGGCGTGATCCGATGCCACCTCGCCTTCCTGCAGAATCTGTAGGGCCTTCACCCTCTTGTCGTCCGGTAGGAAGTCTAGCAGAGGAGCTATCTTGAACCAAAGCTCCCCGTCGTAACGGGCCACAATCGCTAAGGCATTGGCCTCCTTAATCGTCGTCGTCGCCGACGAGATGACTCGTCATCCCATGGAGTCCAACTTCTTGCCCTCGCTGTCCGGCGGGGAAGTGGAAGCCGCCGCACCCGCTGCTTTCTTCTTGCCCGCTGCCGAGACAACGGAGTCCGGCGTGGGCTAGGCCCTGAGGCACAAGGGGGCAGCATGGGGGACCCTGTACTTCTTCTCGTACCTGACCTTTTGGGGGATGTCGTGGAAGGATAGCCAGCCCCTCGTCCCAGATGTCGTCGAGCAACGGCACCGTGAGGACCGTCTTTCTCTTGGCCTCTCGTCGTTGGTAAAGAAAACCTTCCTTTATCTGTTCCTCAGGGCAGAGCTGGAAGAGATCAGATGCCCTGGCTATCATGGAGTGAAAAGAGCCAATTTCGTCGGGCAGAGAGGCCCGAGGGGGGGCGATGACGGGATGTCCGTTCTATCATCACCGCCGTCGTCCGTCCCTGTCGCTGTATCCATCGCCATATCCTCCCGAGGGTCCGGCGAGGGGGATGAGGGGTCCACAGGCCTCGCGGGCACGAAGGGCGGTGCGGGGTGGACTCTACTCTGCTTGTTCGGAGGGCTTTCTGACGGTCCTGGATCCTCCATCGGGGTCTGTGGTAACCTCGTCCTTATCTCAGTACATAAGCATTGGATCGCCAACAAAATGGCCGCCGAGCTATCCTGGGGCTCGGGTAATGGCTGCGCCGGACGGGATGGCTGCTCCACTGGGCCCTCGTCGTCGCCATCGTCACTATCTTCGATCACATCAGCGGGAACATTCCCCTGGGATTGAACCTTCTCGAACCTCTCGTTGAGGCCTACTAACCTCTCGTTGAGGCCTTTCACGGTTTCCACCGGATACTCCTCAGAGGCTGAATCCGAGTCTGTAACGGCCACTGCCCCCCCTCTTTTTCCACCGGGATCTTCACGGGGGTCTTAACGATGGTCTGGAAAGAGGATTCCCTCTGCGGTGGTAGGGAAACTCTGGGCCCTGAGGCCGCCTCCACTGGCATAGCCTCCGCCAGCTTCGCCAGGGCCGCTGCGACAACCTCAATAGAGGCCTTTGCTGGTTGGATCAAGGCCCTCACCACCTTAGGTGCGTCCTGGGCCTTGGCTTTGGCAGGAGGGTCATCGCCTCGCTCCCCCTCGGCTCCCTTCGAGATCGACCGGGGCCTCTCCAGAAGCTTACCCGGGTTCTCGGACTTCCTCTTCCCCGAACCAGAGCGCTGGCTCGTGGTTGATCGTGCCGGGGAAGTCGCGCCCTGCCTGGCAGCCGAGGAGCCCGACCTTTCGGCACTCCTGCTGCCCGCGGGCTCACGTTGCTTGGCCTTCTGTTGGGCCCCCGTCGCTGGGGCGCCCTCAAAGGACTTAGAAGCCCGCTCAGACATTTTCTTCGCCTTCTCACCTGCTGTGCCCTACTCCAGCCAGGCGGCGAGGCGGGAACGGCGATCTTACTTGGTCCGTTCCGACAGGTTCTTGCAGAACGCACAGTCCTTCTCCACGTGCATCTTGTCCTCATGAAGGCAGTAGAGACATCTCGAATGCTCGTCCTCCTTGAAAACATTTGACATTTAGCTTGGATCCGGGCGTCGAGCTTCCCTTGTCCTGGGCCATGTCCGTTGAGGTAGGCCACAGATCTTCTGGAATCCTCCAAGAAGCGTAACTCGATGAAAACTTCACCCTTGAGGGGCGTAGAAGAATTCCGAAATGGGTCCCCGTTATCAGAAGTAGAAAACAGTGGAGCTTGAGGCTCGATAAAACCGAAAAAATGAGAAAATTCTCCGAAAAAAATGTGAAAACGCAGTAAAAGCTTGAGAGCTAAAGCACGAGGACTCCCAACACTTGAACGTGCGGTAAAAATCTGAGGATGGCTGCCAGGGGAGGGGCTTAGGGAGAGGGCAGTCATTGGCTGGGGGCAGTCTGACCCAGAGATCAGTGATTGGTTAGTACTAAGAAAGACCGATCAGAAACAAAACTGATACCGATTTTTTCTTTACCGAGGATTCCCAGCCTGACGATGGGGAATATTCATGAGCATGTGAATCCACACCAGACCCCATGCTGGAGAAGAAGGCCGTCTTATAAGTCAGGTGTTCGAGACTGCTTTTATACATGGGCTCGAATGGGGGGCCCATGAGCTTAGATAGCACCACGTTAAGGTCCCATCCTGGTGGTGGGTTTGAAATTGGAGGGTGAAGTCTCTTTACTCCTTCCATGAACACCCTGTTATGGGAGGTGGAGTATGCTGACAGAGCTGCCAGGTGTACCTTTAGTGAGTTAAAAACCTGTCCTGCATCCAGCAGATGGAGCATGTATGTGACAATTGTGGAAGGAGTGCAATCAACCGGGTTGATTTGTTTATTCTGGCACCAGATAACGAATCTTTTCCATTTGTCAAAGTAGCAGTGCCTCGTGTTTGGCTTCCTAGATTCTTTTAGGATGTCCATACATCTCTGTGGGAATTTGAGATATCCAAACTCTACGACCTCAGGAGCCATGCTGCCAAGTTCAATGAGTTGGGTTGAGGATGCACCTTGTGACCTTGGTGCTGGGACAGTAGGTTGTACCAGCCCGGAAGTTTGATGGGTTCGCACACCACCAATCTGCGTAAGTGTGGGAACCACGGTTGTCTCGCCCACATGGGAGCAACTAGGACGAGCGTCATCGATTCTCTGTTCATCTTGTTGACCACCTTCCTGATGAGGTGTTGGTGGAAAAGTGTACGCAAACATCCCTGACCCGTTCATCCACAGGGCGTTCCCCTGGGAGTCTGGTTGGGGGAACCTGGATGCAAATCCTGCGCACTGTCTGTTTCCGCTTGTGGTGAAAAGGTCTATAGTGGGGAAACCCAAATGAGAGAAGATATCTTCTATGATTTCTCTGTCTAGACACCATTCGTTTTCCTCTGGGAGGGGATCTATGCTCAAAGCATCTGCCAGAGAATTGAGATCCCCTGGAACATGTTGAGATGACAGGAAGATGTTCCGTCTGAGTGCCCATATCCGAATTTTCTGGGCAAGCTTGGACAGATTTGGCGAACAAGTCCCTCCTTGCTTGTTCAGGTTGAACATGGCTGTAGTGCTGTCCGTCCGATTTGCACTGACAGATTTAACATGCCTGACGGGGTGGGGAGCTTACCATCTCCACCACACAGCTCAGGGTCTCTGGTCGCACTCAGTGGCCAAGAATCACATCAACCTGTTAGAGCTTCTGGCAGTATTCAGAGCACTTCAAGCGTTCAAGCCCTACCTGTTAAATCTGTCGGACAGCAGTACAGCCATGTTCAACCTGAACAAGCAAGGAGGGACTTCGTCGCCAAATCCGTCCAAGCTTGCCCAGAACATCTGGATATGGGCACTCAGACGAAACATCTTCCTGTCATCGCAACATGTTCCAGGGGATCTCAATTCCCTAGCGGATGCTCTGAGCAGAGATCCCCTCCCAGAGGAACACAAATGGTGTCTACACAGAGAAGTCGTAGAAGATATCTTCTCTCAGTGGGGTTTCCCCACTATAGACCTACTCGCCACAAGCGAAAAGACAATGCCCAGGATTTGCATCCAGGTTCCCCCAACCAGACTCCCAGGGGAACGCCTTGTGGATGAACTGGTCAGGGATGTTTGCATACGCTTTTCCACCAACTCCTCTAATCGGGAAGGTGGTCAACAAGATGAACAGAGAATCAATGACGCTCGTCCTAGTTGCTCCCATGTGGGCAAGACAACCGTGGTTCCCACACTTGCGCAGATTGGTGGTGTGCGAACCCATCAAACTTCCGGGCTGGTACAACCTACTGTCCCAGCACCAAGGTCAAACGGTGCATCCTCAACCCAACTCAATGTACGTGGCAGCATGGCTCCTGAGGTCATAGAGTTTGGACATCTCAATTTACCACAGAGGTGTATGGACATCCTAAAAGAATCTAGGAAACCTAACACGAAGCACTGCTACTTTGACAAATGGAAGAGATTCGTTATCTGGTGCCAGAATAAACAAATCAACCCAGTTGATGAGGGTGAAGTCTCTTTACTCCTTCCATGCATGCATCGGTTGTGACTACCACCTGTATCTCGGGATCATAAAAGGGTTTCCCCTTGGACAGATTCTCTCTTGTCCACCAGTGAAGGCTTTTTACAAGTGTTGGCAAAACAACCACTAGATCGTCCCACTGACCACTTGCCTGAGACCACTGTTTCGCCAACCATTCCTGCATTGGACGCATGCGCAGGCGCGCGTGTGGGACCAGGTAAATACATGACGCCATCATGCCCAGCAAGCGCATTGCTTTGCGTACCGTTATCTGGCGACCGGACTGATATTGCGGAATTTGCAGCAGTATGTTCCGAATTCTTTCCTCGGAAGGAAAGGCCAACCCCTCTTGAGTGTCTAGGATAGCTCCTTGGAACTGTTTGGATGTGCTTGGCACCAGACTTGACTTTTTCTCGTTTATTGAGAAGCCCAATTCTCAATTTGAATGTTTGCTCTGCAAATTACTGGGGTCTCCCCCGTGATGAGCCAGTCGGCTTGACATACTTGTTTGCAGGCCGTAAGTCCAATACTGGGCGCATTGTCAGATCTTTTTTTGGCACAAGGAAGTAAGTTGAATAAATACCCTGGTTTACCTGGTGTCCCGGGACGAGTTCTATCGCGTCCTCTGCTAGCAGATTGACGATCTCCTCGAGGAGGATCTTCCGGTGGTCCAAAGAATGTATTTTTGTCGTGGAGGATGGTTTCGGGGACGCTCTAACAGTTCTATGCAGTACCCTGCGGATACTGTGGACAGCACCAATCTGTCTGATGTGATCCCTTCCCAAGCTTGGGTGAAGTTGGAAATGCGTCCCCCTACTGGGGTTGCGTGAGAAGGGACCCTGCACGGAGCGTCACTGTTTTGGTGGAGGCATGCCGCCTCCTCTACTGGGGCTGCCTCTACCTTTTCCATGTCCTCTTTTATTTCCCCTGTCGTAACCCTGGGTAGACTGTTGATTATTATTGCTCCACGGTGTACCCTGCCCCTAGGAATAGTTAGATCCTCTGGGAATTTTGGCCGTGTGGGCGACGAAAATTGCCATTCCCTCTCTGATTAGGGGGTTTATTGGTTAGTTGGCCTAGGGATTTGAGTGTTACATACTCGTCCTGGGCATTTTTCAGCGCGTCCTCGACCGCCTTACCAAACAGATCCGGCTCCACCGGTTTATCTAACAATGATGCTTGGGTTTCAGCTTTGAATCCAGACTGCCATAACCAAGCGTGTCTCTTGATAACAGTTCCTTCTGCTATCAATCTGCCTACGTTATCCGCGGCATCAAAGGTTGCTTTTAAAATGCAACCGGACACGGCTCTTCCCTCCACCGAAACTCAGGCCAACTGGCTCTTTAAGGGTTGCGAGGCGATGTCTATGAGTGCCGCGACTTCTTCCCACTGATGGCAGTTGTAGCTGGCCAACAGGGTGGTGGAGTTGGCAATCCTTGCCTAGTAGGCGGAAATGGAGGCTACTTTCCTGCCCAAACCATACAGTTTCTTGCTCTCCTTGTCGGGAGGAGCTTCGGACGATGACAAGGGTGTTCCCACCCTCTTACGGGTGTTTGTAACAACCAGGGAGTCCGGCTTCAGATGCCCCCTTATATACAGTGGGTCTGATTGGGCTGCCCTGAAAAGTTTCTCAATCCTGGGGTTCACTGCTCTGGTGAGGTTAGGATTTACGAGTGAAGGATCTATTCTCCGCTGAATAGACTTCAGGATAGGGATGGCCTGAGCAACAGGCCTCCTTTCTCCCACTAACTCCTCGGTGAAGTCCCTCTCCTCTTGAGCACTCTGGGTGTCAATGTGGAAATGTTCAGCTGCTCGAGACAGAACTTCATTTAGGAGAGGTTGGTTGTTGACAGGGGAGTCGGTAACCAGGGGTTCCTTCTCTACTGGGGAATCTACTCTGTAGGTTTCCGGGCCGTCCTCATCCTCTTCTTGGTCCTCATCATCCCCATAGTAGCCCATACCAGTTTGTTCTTCCAACATGCCCAAATCTGGATCCTCACAAAAGGATGTCTCTCCTTGATACTGAGAGTAGGGCTGTACATAGAAGGGGTCCGAAGACAGTGTTGGTGTTTCAAACCGGGACTTCTTACTTGGAGGTATAGGATCCTTAGAGCCCCAGGGTGCTGACCCGTCGGGAGTATAAGAGAGAAAGTGTTCAGGGGTTTTTGCGTAGAAATCTGTCAATTATGACATCCTTGACATGACCCTGTCTATGCCATCACTAGACCATTCTCTAGAACTGGGAATGACTCTTTCTGGAGGTTTCTCTGACTTATCCTGACTAGACTTGGTGGTCTGAGCAGGGGTCTTTGTGATAGCAGAAGACTTGGCCGTGTCTGTCTGTTTGTGAGGAGTGGAGTGTTTTAAAGGTGTGGAAGTAGGCAGAGGCTGCTTCCTTTGTTGATTTTCCTCCTCCCCGTGAGTGGAAGAGTGTTTTCCCTGTTTTCGCCCCTTCGGAGCCATTCGACACCTGGCGTCGAGGTTCGGGGGTAGTGTCCCTATCCTTCGAGCGTGGAGGTAGGGGCTCGGGGACCACCGTAACGCGGTCTGCGGGTGCCGACTCCTGGAGGGGGGTCTGGGGATGAAAGTTGGCTTCGTCCTCCGACGATCGAACTTCCGTTACCTTGGAGAGCGAGGCACTCTTGGCAACAGTGGATGATTGCCTGGAGTCATGCAGCGATCTTGATCGAGAACGCCCAGAGGACGCCGATTCGGACCGTTCTCTATGTGCCTCTTTCCGAGAACTCGACGTGCGCGTCGAGTCCCGGTTGGACTTCACGTGTTTTGTGGAAGTGCTGTGGGAAGCGCTTGTGTCACCGGGGGTCTTCCCCATACCCGCCCTCCCGGATGACCATCCGAGGTCGGGGACTTGCGCTCGGCTGTCTTTCGAAGCCATAATGCCCTCACCGTCTAAAAGCACGGCGTCGCTGCCATCGCTGAAGGCGCCCTCCGCCGCCATGGCCTCTTGACGCCTGGCGTGGTGGGCCCAACGCTTGATGGAACGGTCCTCAAGTGTTTTGGGTTTAAACCTACTACACGCTCTGCAGTTCGCCTCGGGGTGGTCCCTCGGCAAGCAGAGATTGCACGTGGCGTGCCTGTCGACACAAGGGTACTTGCGGTTGCACTTGGGGCAGAATTGGAAAGGGGTACCCTCCATACGCACCTCGTGGCAGCGGGCTTGTAAGTGTAGGTATATATAAGAATGTACTTATATACCAAAAGAGTGTAGAGTATGTCCACCCCCCCACTCTCCCTACTTGCAGGGCCGAGGCCAGCGGCCTTCCAAGGCCCAATTCCGTCATGCAGCTGTCGACGGTCGAATTCTTCTCCCGGCCGGCGTCGAAAGTGGAAGTTCGGTGACTCAACGTTGGGGGGGAAAAATGGTTAAATTTAACAATTTTTAGCAAAAGTATGGCTAAGGCCAGGGAACTCCGCGAAATGCTTCCGACCAGTATGGCGGAAAAAAACAATCTGAGGGTCCTAGACGCGTGAGGGATCATGGGTACAGTGGACGTCACACTAGGGATAGTATTACTGGCACGCCCTGTGTCAACGCCCTTTTTCGAGTTTCGAAAAACAAACTAATACTCCGCAGCTTCCACTAGATGTCCCTATGCACAGAATGTGATCCAAGCAGATTCCACAAGCCTCAGAAATATATATATATTGCTACATTGTCTTGCTTCCAAGACAAACGCGTTGCCCCCAAGCTATCCACCCTCACCAACATCCTGAACATCCACATATAAGACACCCCATGTACACATGCTGCTGGGCACAGTAATTGGCATGCCAGCAGAAGGTGTAGCTGCAACAGGTCTTCACTTTTGGAAAGTACTAAAAGTGTAACACGATTTTGTTTACCATATCTGTAAAGGGGTACAGTTAAGAAGGATCATTCATAAATACCCCGGGAAGATACCCTCCAAAGGATGTCTAGATGCGTATACCCATGCTAAGCAGTAGTCATTTCGTCACAACAGGTTTTTGTCCTACTTCACACCATGCATACATTCAGCACTTCAAGTCGAATGCCACACAGTGGCATTTTTCCTTCAACTCTGCTTTTGGCTTGGTGGACCAGGGGAATCGATCAGAGAGTCTATGGATCCTGGAATGCCTACTTGAATGTGCAAGTGCCTAGGTCTTAATAGAGAGCAAAGCCAAGCTAATTCAGCCTTTTTGCACATACAATGGTGTAAAGCAAGGTTCCTCCCAACCACTTAACTCTTGCCTATTCATAGACTAGCTGTAAGAAAGCTAAAAGAGCCGTAGCATCAATAGAAAGCTTCAAAACAATGCTCCTTTTGTACATGTGTGACTCTTCGTCCGCCCACAGAAAGCCTTGAAAGCTTAGTCTGGTGCAGTAGGAAAGTCTAACGATGATGTTTCTTTGGCGATCTAAGAAATGCAAAAACCTTTAGGCTTGAAGGTGAATGTTTTGAAACTGAAAAACCTTTGTTTATGGAGGCCTGGCCATCTAAGCTTGGGTGAGACCCTGCATCACCAGAAACAAAAAGGCAGAAGCCACCCCAAACACAATCACACGACGGTTAAGGGGGCACATAGAACATACAATAAACTCAATCTAAAGCAACATCTGGTAGCATTGTACTGAAATCGGAGGATGTGATGCTGGAATAAAAGTGTTTTTGACACCACAGAACATGTTATCTGGGACAAAGATGACAGCTACTACCCACAAGTTTTCGTACCTTGCCCAATCTTCCAATTGTGCAATTTACCCATAAGGGGTGTTAGGTCTGAAAAAGATCAGGTGCTATCCTAATGTCGGGGCTGCCGGGACCTGGGGCTAGCTAGCCTTTGGTTGTAGCCCCTGAGCTTCTATCCAGGGCTACAACCAAAAGACCTGGGGCTATAGTCCCCTAAGCCCCCCCACCTAGCAACACCTCCGTTACCCATCAGTAAGATGAACACAAAAACTCTCCAATAAAGCACGTTCTCATGCAATGTCACCTTGCCTGCAAATAGCATGAAAAGAATACAGAGAGCGAGCACTCAGCCTTCAAGATTCCAACAATGGCTCAGAAACGAATGAAAGACTTGGCATGCCGAACAACATTTGTGGGGAAAAATAACCAAAGAATGTGCCAGGAAAACCCAATGCGCATACATAAAATACAGGGGGGGGGGGGGCTGGGAATTTCTCTACCAGCACGAACACAGCCAAATGACCTGTTCTTGGGGGAATAACCCCTGGGAGAGACTCTACCAAGTATTTAGCTCACTGTTCCTTTCACAGAGAAGAATTTTCCCCTCATATCAGCCTTTATCCTGACATGGGGCAGTCCAGCGCCGAAATGCTAGGAAATTCTCCTCTGAACAAGAGTTTCAGCCTTGTTGAGCATCATTAGTGAGGTGAAACTGACTCCAGACGTGGACCCCTGGCTCACTGCTCTTCGAGAGACACAGCTTCACCTCACTGATGATGCCCAACAAGGTTGAAAGACGTGTATGGGGTTGCTGTGGTACTCTTGTTCAGAGGAGAATTGCCTAGCATTTCGGTGCTGGACTGCCCCTGGGCAGGACAAAGACTGATATGTGGGGAAATTTCTTCTCTGTGAAAAGAACAGTGAGCTAAAGACTTGGTTGAGACTTTCCCAGGGGCCATCCACCCAAGAACAGGTCAATGGGCTGTGTTTGTGCTGGTAGAGAGTCCCAGACCCCCCATTCCTGTTTTGCATACCAAGTAACTTTGGATCTCTCCCCAAGTTAACATGGGACTACAGACGTGGACACCTTGCTCACTGCTCTTAGAGAGACACAGCTTCACCTCACTGATGATGCCCAACAAGGTTGAAACACGTGTATGGGGTTGCTGTGGTACTCTTGTTCAGAGGAGAATTGCCTAGCATTTCGGTGCTGGACTGCCCCTGGGCAGGACAAAGACTGATATGTGGGGAAATTTCTTCTCTGTGAAAAGAACAGTGAGCTAAAGACTTGGTTGAGACTTTCCCAGGGGCCATCCACCCAAGAACAGGTCAATGGGCTGTGTTTGTGCTGGTAGAGAGTCCCAGACCCCCCATTCCTGTTTTGCATACCAAGTAACTTTGGATCTCTCCCCAAGTTAACATGGGACTACAGACGTGGACACCTTGCTCACTGCTCTTAGAGAGACACAGCTTCACCTCACTGATGATGCCCAACAAGGTTGAAACACGTGTATGGGGTTGCTGTGGTACTCTTGTTCGGAGGAGAATTGCCTAGCATTTCAGTACTGGACTGCCCCTGGGCAGGACAAAGACTGATATGTGGGGACATTTCTTCTCTGTGAAAAGAACAGTGAGCTAAAGACTTGGTTGAGAATCACCCAGGGGCCATTCAACCAAGAACAAGTCAATGGGCTGTGTTCGTGCTGGTAGTTTCCCAGACCGCCCCCCCCCCCCCCTGTTTCGCATACATAAAATGGTTGCATAAACTTAAGACACTCAAATATGGAAGTCAACAAATATAATTTAGCTGAAATGTAACCAGGGTCAATAACTTTCCACTCGGATGAAACATGAAAGGCGGCAAATGGGGTCAGTGATCATGTGTAGCTGTGTACAAAGACATTGCGGTTCACTATACCAGTGCCTTGCTTTTTCTTCTGGGAAACTTCTTTAGGAATGGATGTCAGGCCAAGGGTCTCTGCTTGAAGGATGTCATAGATGCAATTTATATAGTGCACAGTGACGATCCAATTATTACATAAAAGGGGTGCTTCACAGTATACAGTTTTCAATAGCAGAAAAACAATGAGGGCAACTAAAATAAGCAAAAGTGTTTGCTGTCGGTGAAGGATTGCCATATGCCAATGTTAGGGAAGGGATACCCCTTCCCCTTTTCATTAAACTCCATGCCAAAAGCACAATGTACATCTGTGCCCTGCTCGATCAGTATCCTGATCTGCAATGCCTGCTCTTCAGTGGCACAGAGGTCACAGGTGGCATGTCCGACAGCTGCTATGAAAGAAACGTCACTGCAATACAGAAGCTGCATTTAAAATATGCACCTCTGTTCCAAAGCCACAAAATGTGGTGGAACTATCATCCTGGTGGTAATTTAATCTTTACACATTAGCCATACCTGAGTTTGGGGGTCTGGTGGCTGGTAGTCACAATAATTATTAAAGCCCTGTATGATCTGTATCATACACATGTCAACACTGTGTACCCAGGTCAGCCATAGACCAGCTGTGTGTATGCTCACTAGAATGGCTGTCTTTGCTGCAACTAGCAAGACAACAACCACTTGGCGCAGCATCTCTTTGATCCTTTGAAGGCCAGTAATGCCTCTATCCAGCCAGGAGGTTCTCTGCAGGAGCAGCCTGGGGAGGAGGCTTCACAGGAAACACCCTAAACTAAAGGATGAGCCTCACACCAGTGTGCTGCATACCAAATGCTATTTGATGCTGTGTACCTGGAAGGGGATGGTGTTAATGTAGCCAGAGCGAGCTCAGCATAATTGGGGAATGATTCTACCATCTTCCTTTTCTCTAGATTTTGCTTTCATTCTTGCAGTGCAAAGCACCTTCATGTAATAAGGCAAAGACCGCTAGTTACGTTAACAGGGATTGGGCCCCTTGATTCAGGTTTATTTTTACCAAATCACCTGTGGACTTTAGCCTTTACAAGGAAGGGGTCACCTCCTCTTTCTTAGATTCATTCCTGAACTGCAAGAAGATGTAATTTTGACCGCTTGGGAAAGTTGATCTTTCTAAAGTCCTCAGCCACTGAGGAGAAGGAGAGCTCCAAAGCAGAGGAAAGCTCTGCTCCATCCCCAGGGTACACGAGGGTGAACTGCTGCTGGAGCAATACCTGCCTTCAGCTACTTGCTGCATCAGAATCTGTTTCAACCCACTCGTACCATGATAAGCCTGGTTTGACGTTGTCAAACCGCCTACAACGCAGAAAGGAACTGCTGAAAGGCCCCATCCTCCCAGGTCCATTTGTTGGGACCCTAGACAATGGTTAAGCCCACTTTTGCATCTTCTTCCCCCTCATTGAAGGTATTTATTGCCTTTTCCTCCCTGCTATGTATCCAGAGAGCGTGCCTCAACACATTCAGCACCATTTGGTCTTCCTTTACTGGTATGTGCTTTAAGTGCTTTCTAGTACAGTTCTATTGCATAGTGTGATGTTTAAAGTATATATATATATTTTCATAGAAAACTTGATCGGCATTCTTTTATTCTGGGCTGTTGTACTGTTGCTGTTTCAGCTGCTACTATCTCACATTCACTACCCTCTTAAGAGTATTGCCTGCCTTCTGACCACATTACCGTAAAGGAGGTATATCCGTAATTTGTACCCATTCACCTTTATGATTGCAATCACTGTTGGTTTGTAGAAGTGTGAGGGCTGAGAAGGCAGTTTAGCCACTGCTCATCCTTTTACTCCTGCAGGGCAATAGTCATTTCATCACATTGCACATACATCTTGTTGGTCAAGATAATAACTGAAAATCCTTCACCCCCTTTCACGCAATAAAAGTCTTTGTAAAAGCTACAAAATTAAAACGGTAAGAAAAATGTTTTACAGTGCTTGGTAGGAAAATACAATGCAGGAACAAAGATTTACGAAACTCAAATATAGCAAGTGGCTTCAAAAATTGTGTATGTCTGCCAGACGTGCCCAGGGATTCTAATATAATGGCAAAATACCAACAGTATTCTAAGGGTGGCTTTATGAGAATGTTTGAGCGATCACTAAGAAAACAAAAAGCAGTTACCCGATGATTTAAATCGATTATGCAGTTTTTAAAAGCAATGCAGATGTCCACTTTGTAGTGGGGGTAGGGAGTATGTGACCATTTTTTGCTAGACAAAGAATCCTTCATAAAGTTACAATTGTATAGCCTTAACCGTGAGACAAATGTGACAACTTGTATGAAACACTGCACTATTCATTTATATGTGAATATAGTAATTCATCCACCAACATCGAGGTCAGGTAGGATTTTATTTATATAGCCCCCATCCTCCTTGATATGATAGGTTATTTATACTGGTAACATCCAAACTCTGAAATCGTTGCAATGCCAGTTTTTCTTCGTTCAACAGGACCCTATTGGAAATTTGTGGCTATGAAGAAATTTGTATCGACATGCAAGACCTGTCAAAACACCACCACTCCAGTTCCCACCGACCACTTACAAACATTACCCATCATTGATATCAAATTGATATTGAAAATCGGTTTCCCTGGCCCACAAATGCCTCCACCAATCAGCCCCTCAATACCTGATCACTAGATTCTCCAGACGTACCTTCTCTCGCCCCTCTAGAGTGACCAACTCCAATCTCCTCCTGGTGCCCAGGTTTAAACGCTCTATGTCGGGTGGGAATAGCTTTCCTGTGAAAGCAGCACAATACTGGAACTCCCTTCCACCTCCTTGCAGGGAGGACCTCCCCTACCGCATATTCAGAACTAAGACCATACACTGGCTCAAGACTCACGACACATAACCTCATGCTCTCTTGCTGCCCTGATGCTCCACCATTATGATTGTAAATATGAATATTTAGGTTGTCAACTGTTCAGTGTAGATACCTTCCATGAGACAACCAATGTATTGTATATAGTATTGCCTATATAGTATATTTCTGTAACCTATGCTTCATCAGCGTGCATTGTTTCTTTTTGACTTGTCCAGCATTGTAACCACGGCTTGACTTCATTCCCCTGCATGTAACCAAGCTTTGCAATCCTCTTCTTGCCTCTGCGCCTTGCTACCCCTTGAGGGGTTAGGTGCGCAATATAAATAAATAAAATACAAATACAAAATTGATGTCCCATTTTCTAGGGCGGATATGGATATCATGGGGTCACTAGAAACATCCAAACTTTTAAATCGTTTCATCCTAGAGATAGTGGACTATGCCTTTCATTATATCAAAGCCTTCACTCTGCGGAACCACATACAGCAAATATTAAAGTATTTACTACCTTTCCTTTCATGGTGGTATTTCCAAAAGTGATCCTCACAGATCAAGGTACCAACTTTATGTCCAGTTTAATGCAGTAGGTGAAATAAATGCTTAATATAAAAACACTAAGAACCTCAGTGTACCACCCTCAAACCGATGGTTTAGTGAAACATTTCAACCAAACGTTGAAAAGAATATTGTGTAAGTTAGTAGAGGCAAGTGGGAGAAATTGGGATGCATTAATCCCACTAGCCTTATTTGTGGTAAGCAAAACGCCTCAAGCTACTATGGGATATTCCCCGTTTGAATTTCTCTATGGGAGAGAACCCCAGGATGTATTAGATATGCTAAGGGAAATCTGGGAGGAGAGAGAAGAGGGCATCCTACCAATTTCTCAGCCCACCAAGAAGCGAAGAACTCATAAAACAACGTAAAGAGAAATTGCACGGAAACATCTGGGGCAAGCCCAAGAACATCAGCAGGCTGATTATAACAAACACACAGTCCCCCATACCTTCTCTGGTGAACAATTAGTATTAATCCTATTACTAACTTCAGAAAACAAGGTTGTCTCCAAGTGGTTTGGACTCTTTAAAACAGAGAGGCAAGGCCCGCTGAACTATCTTGCATCGCAACCAGACAGAAGACGCAGGTATATCACATGAACTTACTTAAGGAGTGATGATTAGATCAGAGCGAGTACACCACTGCCACTATGGACACTCTCCTTGTAAACCATGATAGCGAAAATACCCTAGCTTCCCCTGACCAGTCACCCTCTCAACAGGCAGACATCAGGGATTTAACGATTCATTTTCCCCAAGGTATTTCTAGAAAAGCAAGGCAGGATCATTCATTTTTTTTTCCATTTTATTAGGACTCCCCACACCCCAGAGAAAGTCAATCTGAAACACTACAGAATCCTAGAAGCAAAATAATCGAGAACTGAAAAATCGGAGCTGTTAAGAGACAATATTATTTAACCATCAGAAAGCCCCTGATCCTCTCCCATTGTTTTGCTTGTAAAACAAGACCAATCGCGACATTTTTTCATTGATTTCCAGAAGTGCATCTCTCAATCTATATTTGATAACTACCCAATGTCGAGAATAGATGGCCCGATTGAAATGCGGGGTCCGGCTAAATATATATCAACTGCGAATCTAACAAGTGCTACCGGCAGGTCCCATTAAATCTATCAGACTGAGAAAGAAATGTCTTTTCAAAACCACAAGTTTTTTACCTATTGGTTTTCATGGCGCATCTGCCATGTTCCAAAGCCTTATGGACAAAACGTTAAAAACGTATGCAACGTTTTATGGAGCATATGCGGATGACATTCTCTCACAAATTTTGGTGAGCATCGTTTTTAGAAGAGCCTTTTCATGCAAATAGCTAAGTGGCACACATTAAAAGGGACGTTTGTGCCATTGCATGTAGAATAACGCGGATACCATGACTGTTGCACTTAATTCATTGGAGGGAACCTCTTCAACAATCCACCAAAATTCCTTTTGACTACTACATATTGTAAAGGCACTCGCTTCTCGCAGATAGAAATTAGTGGGATCACATGGTTCAGTGTTCTTTGCTTGCTTTATGCAGACGAACAGCAGTATCTCAGCCATTTGGTCCGAGATAAACGAAATAAATATGCAGCACTCTGGGTCAGAGCTACGAAAGACCTCTCACTACCACAGAATTTAAAACCATTTCAACTTGTCAAGAAGTTAAATCCTGGCAACCAGGCTCTTACACTAATCTTCAAGCGGTTTCATATCGTACCGGATTGCTTGCAACTGAATCGAAGGGTCATTAACAAGAAACTAGAGTCAATGATCGTTCAGAAAGACACAGCCAGAGCCTATCCCCAAAGTCAGATAAATATGTTTTCCTCTTGGGAACTTTTGAGGGTAAAGAAGAACTGTTCACACAAACAGTGATTCAATGAAGACATTCGATGAATGACCAGTAGGTTTACAGAAAGGTCTTTATCCTAAACCAACAACAGATGTTGAGAACAATGTGTTAGAGACTGGATACTTCTACACTCAGACGAGAGACTATGAGGCAAAAGGAAAAAGCATTTAGCCCATTTGCCTAACCTCAAAGGCAAACTGGTTAAAAGCTTTTTTGGATAGTCGGACCAATAGAGCCTCCCTATGGGAGAAACCAAAAGTGTTATTTACCTGTGCCAAATGACCCGAATAGCAAGTAGTGTTGCATTCCTCAGAATAAACGCAAGTGTGTGTGAGGTAAAGAGGCACCCTACTGGTGATAAAGATCGGACTCAGACAGCCTAAAAGTAGGACGAGTATTTAATGTACACATCATGTAATGTTGTTGGAACCTGAAGGGTATGTAGCAGCCTAACCTGCTCTTGAGGGCCAGAGCCAAAAGTGAGAAAAGTGTGCAACCCATCGAACGATGCCCAGGTCCAAAGCAATGCAAGCACAAGTTATGCTGAGTCTGTCACAGGAAATTGCCAATGCAGCCTGCGTATATTTAAACCCACTGATACAAAGCAGGTGTGCTTGAGAGTTAGGCCTCCCTGGAACACATCCTCATCCAATCCTTTCACTTGTGAACAACATGAATTACATCTGGGCCACCACACCCTAAAGTGTTAACACAACAGAACCAAATCCCCCTTAGCAGTTCTATGCATGTCGTGTCAATATTCTCAATATACAAGGGAAATTTAAGAGAGGCTTTCAATTTAGAGAAAAGGGCAAGGGTTCCTCACGCCTGTATCAAGGATACCACTTTCCTCCAGATATGCAAGCCTCTACGTTACATGGGTAAATAATACACAGCTTGGTCATCAACATATCTTTTAATAAGTGATTGATGAAGAGGTTAAAAGACATTCTTCGTGGTTGCTAATTAGCCAATATATGGACTCTTGGAACCATGTGTTACCAAGTATATTCAACATCCCTGAATAATGAGGTTGTGCAAGTCACTCAAGGTGCAATCACAGACGAGGAGTTAGCCAATGAGTACTTGGTAAGTGATGCTCTTCATTACATTTCAAGACCCTTTTTATTAGACATTGCTCTTAAATATCTAACCCTTGCCCCCTGTGTTATGCATTTGTTTTGCCACACAATATCCTTCGCAAGTATCTGCTTAAACACGTTCTTTTCTTCGGACTTCTGGCTGTCAAACAGTGTCTACTCATCCAATCTGCTCATCTACGGTAAAGTGAATCTACTGCTTCCAGGCTCCCCCTCTGACAGCCAACCAGATGTGTGCTTCATAGAACCAACTGGGAGGCTCGTGTTCCGTTTCCCCGTTTTGTGCATTTCATGTATGAATTACAACAAATTGATTTACTAGAAAATGGAAGTTCGAAAGGCACCGAGTTGGATAGCTACTAGCGTAAGGCCCTGTAAACAGAGGAATTCTTGAGTTCTGATACTCCAAATATCCGAGTAAAAAGGCATTGGAAGCAGGTTTTTATCTTCCCATCTACTTTTCAAGTATGCACTAAAAAGCATACTTGAAAAAGCAGTAAGGCAAACTGTATATTCATCATATTAAAAAAAAGTCCCAGTTACAATGGTAGTGTAGGCATACATAGTATAACTTAGTTACAATCTCTGGTACTCTACTTCATGATGGTAAATGTTCCCCCCACATTGGCCATCGTCGAGTAGGGTGTTGGAATAGATCACACCCTCAACTGATCCTCCTTGTAATACTGCCAAGTGTTGGCAACAGACTCAACAGGAGCCCTTGTGCCCCTTCCTGCCAGAGGATGCTCGAAGCTCAGGGTCTAAACAGAGTCATATTTATGAAGTGCTTCATCCAATTTTTGTGTCACTTTTCGGAAAAACGTGATCTGCTGCTGTAAGAAATGTTGCATCTGGGATCGGAAGTCTCTCACACGGATTTTGTGGAAATGCTGAATTTCTGCTAATGTGGCAAAAGAAATGATATTGCAGCGATCTTGAATCCCGTCTGCTTTCAGAGGCTCCATCTTGCCTTCTTCTACGTGCTTCTTACTCTCCTTCACTTTGGTAAGAGCTCCTGTAATAAAGTTAAAAGGGACAAAAATATTTAGAAAAATCTCCTCCAACAAAGCCATCACATTGGTCATACTGCATAGAGTAAGGCGTTACTGCACAATCCAAAAAGATAATCCGCAGACAAACGTCATCAGATGACAAAATTAGGTTTTAAAACTACAGAATCTGCAAGGTTTATGTTCTTTTAATCAATGTTTACTTTAGGATAGTCAATTCCTTCTCATTGCAGCAATTTCGAATGGCTGATTAAGCAAAGCTGAGCCTTGTTTTGGCAGTGAGCGCTGGTCACATGACAGATAGGATTGTTTAATGTGCCAGCAGGCATTCCCGCAGCATTACGTTACTGTAAATGTGCGAACACAGCACGGCACACAATGAAAACTCTGCAAAATAATTTTAAACAATAATAATTTGATATATTTTATTTGTAGCGCACAGAGATGCGTTTTTATGGGAGGGCTAAAGGGGCACTTGCCCAGGGCCCCAGTAAGATTCCTTTGTTCACCAGACTTAAATAGCACACATCAGGATATTGTATTGCATGGTGCTGAGGCTCTAAACATATTGCCTGTCTGTTTTGGCATGTACATTCTGCCTCAATCAATTCATCATGTAATGCTTTCTGTGTTCACTGTGGTATATATAGTTTGTCTGTTCCTTGCGGCACAACTCCTGTAGCATTCTTTCCTTCCTGTGGGAATTATGTTGATCATGTGCAATAGCCAAATTTGAAATACATAATGGTAAATTGAGTGCCACAATGGTTCAGAAGTTAGCTCAGAGTGTTAAGCACTCATTGCAGTGAGGTGTTTCTATGCAAGATTAGAATAGCGCATTCCTGTAAGGCTGGCTGAGCCATTCCTATGTCTGGAGTTTATAAACCTGCCTGCATATGTAGTTGGTCTTGAGGCACAACAGGTGCTATTATCGGCAATATACCTGCACCAGATCGGGGTTGCTATAAAAATTAACATGTCATCCTTATGTTGAAGGTCTAGAAATTGGTTTGTTCAGATGGGGTGTTGTAAAACCTAGGCAATCGCCTCCAACGATGAGCATAAACTGTTAGTCCAAGTGATGAATAAGCATCAGAATTTAGAACCAAAGCATTCATGCTTGTATGCTGGCTGTACCAGCAGACAATAGAATGATCGTGAGCAATTGTCTTATATCTCATACATTATTGTACCGTCTTCCATAAAGTGTGCCTCCTCGCATGCTGGTGGCATCGTTTAGCCCATTACTTGATCTTTCTTCTTCTGTAGGCCATTTGAGTGGAAGAGGTGGTAGAAAGAAGGGAGCAGACCAGATGGTTAAGGACGCGGGCAAGCATATTTTAAAGTCTGCTTGCTTGCCACAAAGAACACTTTGCAATTATGTAAAGGTTTTGCTGCACGTTTACAAATGACAATTCGACAAGCCACTGTTTTGGAAGTGTGTAAAACTTTAAAATACAAAAGACCAACCCAGATTACATCTGTTCAATCACGCCGATTGGTATGATGGTACTTTTATACGTCTCTTGATGATGTGGAGAATGAAGCTAGAATGATTCTATGTTACACCCTTCTAGAATATTTTATTTTTAAAAATGGTCATGTTTGTTAATGTGATTGGTGTACTTTCCAAGTCAGTTTTTTAAAATGTGATTTTAGTTCAAGGTAAGAACTGGTAATCAATGTGTTCAAATTCAGAAATGTTAGAGTTGGCACAAATCCCAGATTCACCGCTTAATCAGGTTTTGTAATGCTGGGCAACTAATTTAATCTTGTATTACCTAGCCTCTCGAAATGACCAGTCCCTAAACCTTCCAAATTTGTCAGCCCTTCACAGAGATTTCCTTCTCGGGGTATGATCTTCAAAACAGCATCACTCATGCTTTCACCGGCAATAGTGTTGCTTCCACTATAATATTGAGCTTTGATATATTGCACACCATAGGCACTTTATTCTTTTGATCTCTACTGACAACACTATTTGAACACCTTGTCCCACTTCTAATCTAAACCTGTCTGCATACTGACACCTTCCTGGTAGCTTGTAATCTGCATCCACTATCCATGCTATGTATGGTATGTGTAGCTTTCGCCTTCCTACCAATTGGTCTGCTCGATCCATACTTGAGCACGTTTGCATTCTGTGAGGCAGCAAATGTGAGTTGTACGTCTATTCTGGGTTACATGTACCTTTTACATACAGTTGTGCATTAATACTACAGGCTGCATACCTTCCTGGATTCTATTGATAAAAAGACTCCCGTATCTATGCTAGAACAGAAGTAACCTCTTCGTAGACTGATAATGTTGGCCTTCAAATGGTACTTGTTTATCTGTTTGATTAGAGCAAGAATGAAGATGGCAAGGGACTTACAGGAAGGAAACATCCTTATTTTTAATGCTGTGAGGCAGCATATCAACCTATGGGTTGTGATTGTGGCAGGGGGTGCAGGGCAGATATTCCAGATCACTTAATTCCTTTGGTTTGATGGAGGGGGCCCCAAAGATGTCTGTGCCCGGGGCCCCAAACGTGCTTAAAATGGCCCTGGCAGCGCGCCCATACACAAGTGTTTCAAAGCGCAACAAGTGAGGGGGAACAAAGGGGGAACAAGACAACGATCTTAGTAGGTCAAGTGGCATTGAGATCACGCAAGTGCAGGGCAGAGGAAGGGGGAAGTGCCAGGGGAGAAGGAGAAGTGCAGGACATAGGATAGCACAGGAAACAAGTGCGCCCACCAAAAAAAGCACTTCTACGTGCAAATGTTATAGTTGAGGGCCAATGTTTTCAAATGAATACATTTAACTTTCTAATGGAAAATCTTGAGAGTTTTTTTGGCAGTTTGAATTTTGAGGTGGTGGACATGCCCCTTTGCATCAGGGGCATGTCCACCACCCTCAAAATTCAAATTCATGTCCAAAAACAGCCGCTCCTCCATTAAGCACTGTGGATAGATACCTTTACGCATGCGTCAGCACCAACCGAAAGGTGACTAGTCTAAAGTGACACTCGTTGAAAATTGAGAGGGAGCTGACAGAACCATCATTGGATGTTTGGTTTGCAAATTATTTACAGTACCGGAATTGGGCTGGATTTCTCAGAATTCAGAAACCGGCAAATAACGTCTCTCCAGCTTCCATATGTGGAGAAAAGCCAAAGCTACCACATAATGCAGTGGCAGCGCCGTGGCATCCCAGAAGAATCCTTTTTTTCCCCATTCGCAGCACTGGTTACAGGCGGCTTGAAGAAGGATCATAACACTCCCATGAATTGGTGAGACAGAAGAGCCAGTATGAAGGGATGCATATACTAGTGCCTTACATGACCCAAAAGCAAATGATGTGAAGCTGTCATGACAGACGCGCGCACACACGCTACACATTGGATTTCCTCTCACTTGTAGACCATAGTTTTATGTTCGCCCCCTCATTCTCCAGTCTTATGAGTGTCCTGGAACATTTTACAAACATCAAAATATTTGCATTGATGTGCAAAGAATGGCGTATTTTAAAAAACTTCAACATAAAATAAATTTGCCAGACACAGTTTTTGGAAAAGGTGTTTGTGCCTGTGGCAGGATTTACATTCCTTGAAGCTGCCTGCCCCACCTTATACTAAGGAGTGTGTTTCGTGACAGATTGATATTAAAATCGGTTTGTAGGCCTCCCACTTTATATTGAGCTTTTTAGGATATGCGATTCTGATGTTTTGCATATTGATATGGAGGAGTATTCAATGAAGAATGGGTCTTAAACGGTGGTGTTAATGATCACTTTTATGTAATTGTTTATTCTTAATGATGTGCATGTTTTGTGTTCCTTGTGATGTGTAACTTGATGAATTGTAAATGTGTTTTTTTTAAAACCATAAACAATACATTTAAAAAATAGTATTTGAAACAAGGGGCAACTGGTGAACATAAGGCACCGTAGGCATTTCCATGTGCACATCCACCAGTACTCCATACCATAGCCCTTACCTACTCAGTCATACCAAAAGACAGGAAGCAGCAAATAGGGAGACTGGTTGACTAAAGGAAAGGGGACATAGGACGCCAAGTTAAAAACTTCCCACGTTGCATTTACTGATGAATGCATCGCTCCTTTATGAAGGCAAATGCAAGATTCCATAGCACAAGACATCGCTGGGGGGGGCTCAGGGGGAGGCTGTAGGCAGTCTATTTGTGCAGCAATTCAATTACGAACGGATATTACTGAGGAGAAAAGTAGCTCACCAAAGCAAATGCGTCGAATTACTGATTACACCGCAAGAGCGAAGGACTTCCCACGCCATGAAGTGCGCAATTAGGAAGAGCAGAGTGGCTCCGTGATGCCCTACTTAAGATTTTGTGGGGGACTAGTAAAACAGTGCAGTGAAATGGAGAGGTCGCAAGACACAAACAAACACGAACACATGGATGGTGTCATGGCGTTATTTCAGGCTCACAAGTCACCTGCTATGATCCGATTCTTGTGGCACGAATAGTCCAATGGAATTCACCAGAACACTGTGGTCGACTTCCTTTTGGAGAAGCACCCCAAAGTTCCCTCCAGGCTGCGGAGACTTCTGAGACAACTTGGGCACTTTGGGATGAACCCTCAGATGTATTAGACCTCAGAATTGGCTCTAGTATGCCAAGGCATGGACTGTTTCAGGAAGCTCTAGTAGAAGTAAGCCTTGGAAGCTTTCACAACCTGGTTGTAGTGCAGGGACCATCTTTGGGTAAGGCACAGTAAGAGAGGGGACTTCTGTACGGAGCTGACTGAAGCCAAGATTGTTGCGATAACCCCATCAGGGCACTTGCGAAAACAAGGGTTTGCTCAAGTGAGGCTTAGGCAATCTCATCTGCTTTCAAGCTACAAGTTTATGGAGAATCCACAGTGTTGAAAATTGCAATCACTTACAACGGAAGGCTAGTGTGACTAGGAATCCAAAGAAAGCAAAACACAGAGTGCGCAGGAGTGGGGTGCTCTCTCCAGAGGTATTGAAGACAAATGATATGCGATTCATCTCTGAAAACTGCAACTGATATTAGGGACATTGCTACCAATCCTTAACAGCATAAGAGACAAGGTTCGGAATTCCACTAGCCCAAGGACCACTGTAAGAGTAAAACCGCATGAAAATAAACCAAGAGATTTGTAATGAATTTCCGGTCAGCCACTTACAATGGAAGCACATCATGCAGCCTGGAAATCAGTTTACACAGAACCTCTAGTTGAAGTCTACCTTTTCAAAATTCCTCATGTGCATCAAATGAGACCTGCAACTATAAGGGTGCTGATTAAGCTAGATAGGGGGTAGATGGTGTACCCATACTGTAGGATTCACATACAGAACGTACCAGAAAACTGGAGACATATGTGCTTGTTTTTTGTGGGGGTTTTTTCAATTTATTTTTATTTCAGTTTGAAATGTAAAACCATTTTTTTTATTAGAAATTGTTTTAGTTGACAAGCAACTTTTTCAATTACAAGTGTATCATCATTACTCATCAAAAGGACAGCCATCTCTATACATTCTTTCCCTTTTTTACAGACATCAAAGAAGAGTTCAGCATATTTGATAGCATTTACCTACTGGTGATTCTGCTTTGTAATCTTTATAACATGTTCAGTAAAGCTCATATATTGTACATTATCAATATTCAAAGGACATGACAATAATAGTTAAAGTCTAGCATAGATTGCATTACATCGCTGATTGTAGTAGGTTATCACGAGTAATCATGTGTGCAGTAAAGTATTAGTAACAATGAACAATTCTTGGCACCATCATGAGAATCTAAAAAAAAAAAACAGAATGACGATATACTTTCATGAAGTCACGAATCAGTATCAATAGTAAAGTTAAAATTAAATAGGAAAATATATTTAAATAAAACTATTTTGTAAATTATGTAAAAAATACATGTTATAAATTCAGTTTTAAAATAAAGTTCACTGTGGCAATGATCAGGCTGCTATTAGAAGCATTAAAAATGTCATGCCACCTGCGTACTTTAGTTAACATAGTTCTGTCTTTAAAATATTTAAGAAAATAACTTTTCCTTAGTTCAATTAACACATCGCATTCAGTAATTAAATGCACCGTAATCTCTGGTTTGCAAGCCAATTTGCAAAATCTGCATAAGTTAGAAAAAGTACTTTCTTTGGAGTAAAAGGCCATTTTTGATTTGGTTGCTAACAGAATGAGTCGAAAATGAAAAAAATGTATCGGTGTTTTACCGATCAGGGAATATTTGGATGTACAGGGGTATCTCATTTAGTGATTTCCCTAAAAAGGCTCACGCTTTATAGGCATGATAGCCTGAGCATCTTTCACCTCTATCGATTCAATCTTTCCTATGCAATTTTAATTTTGCTTTCTCTGGAAATTGTAATAGCAGTTCTATGGATATGGAAGCATCTTGTAAACTTTCTTCACATCGATTTTTCCATTTGGTTAATGGATTAGGGGACGAACTCACAAAGTTTCTTTAGTACAGGAAATAGATTTTTAGACATATCTGTGGATTAACGCACTTTCCTGTAGAGGGCTAACATTGACCATTTGACTGCTATTTGTAAAGAAATAAGTCCCAATTCATATCTAATAAGTGCTATTGGGGTGCTCAACGGGACTGGTAAAATAGCTTTCCAGAAGATTCCTTCTAATATATCCCATCTGACCGCCTTGTCCATGATTTTTGTCTGGCTGCCATAAGTTATAACAGGGATAACCTTTTGTAGATAAAAACATACGGGCCGGTAATCGAGAGACTCTTCCGTATTTTTGCTGTAAGGCCTTGGCTTGAGTAGCCAACATTCTCATTCTTAGGATAAGCTCCTCTTTATATGGCCTCTCTTGAGGGTGTACATTCATATTTACTCCTAGGTATTTATAACAATTGATTTGTAGAAGAGATTCTCTTGCTAATTTCCAATTGAATTTATATTTAACTTTTTTATTGAGATGATGGAATACCAGAATATTAGATTTCTTGGTATTTATCTCCAAGTTACTATCTTCTGCAAATGTAGTCAGAGCTGTAAGCTTTCTCAAAAGTCCAATTGGAGTCCTATCAAAGAGGATCAAATCATATGCATACAATAAATATGGAATGTGATAGTTACCCAGCCGTGGAGAGAACGAGCGAACATTCTTCAAAGCCTTATAGAAGTCGCTGATATAGAAATTAAATAAGATTGAAGCAAAAGGGCAGCCTTGTTTCTGGCCCACATTTGTTTCAATAGATTCAGACAGTAAACCATCAGTTGAAAGTTTTATTTTAAATTGTTGTATCAGAATAAAATTGATATATTAGATAGAAAATGTACGGCGGCCAATTCGTTTTTAAAAGTTTATTCTATAAAACGTGTCTGGATACCGAATCAAATGCTTGTTTCAAATCCACTAATGCCACATATATTGGATATTTATTCTTGATCACTTCAGCTTTGATAGCAGATATAATTAGGAGATTTAGCCCTGTGCCAATGCCAGGAACAAACCCAGATTGGTGCATATCCATTAGATAATGTTCTATAAGCCATTTGGTAAAATCGCATATTAAAAGTCTTGCTAAGATCTTGCCTGGGGCATCTAAAAGCATAATTGGGTGGTAATTAAAAGGATCAGTTCTATCTCCTTGTTTAAAAATTGGAATTATGATTGTGGATTGCCAGGACGGCGGAATAATCTTGGATTTAATTATATTTTGGAATACTAAATTTAAAGGTTCAGCCCAGGCTTCCGGGTTTGCCTTGATTATACAGTTCGTAAGCATGTCAGGTCCTGGTGCTCTCGAAGAGCTAAGTTTTTTAATTATTATTAATATATCTATAGCATCAAACTTTAATCCTGTTAAGTCGGGCACCTCGTTGATGTAGACCTGAGAAGGGGTCACCTTTTTAAACAGTCGTTTTTGGTAATGCAATCTCCAAACTGACTCGTTAATGCCATTTCATTGTGTAGATCGATGGGCATTTCCAGAGACGGAGTTTATAGTTCGCCATATCTCGCTTGTTAACTTGGACAATAGAGCTTTAAGCATTAATTCTGCGTCATTTTGTTTTTGTAGAATTAGAATCTGCTTGATTTGATTTCGGTATCTTGTCTTCAGAGAGACTAAGTGAGTTGTTTGCATTTTTGGGCAATGCTCTTAGTGCCCTTCGTAATTCTTTTTTGAGATTATAGATTATTGGATTGGATTTGTATTTATTATTGAATGTTGGTTTAGTACCAGCTCTGGTTGTTTGTAATATAATCTGTGTGTGTTCATTGTAAAACATCTGAGCACTCCTCTCCAATTTCAGCTGAGTTCATGACGTTGCGCTGTAAGAGCGCAATTGTTTTCCAGTTCCAATTAATGCGTTTTTTTACCAAAATTAACTCAAATTCCCCCTCCAAATATATTTCTGCTTCACAGGAGTAAGGAGCCCAGTGAACTTCGAGCACGTTGTGGTCACTAGCATCTGTCGGAATCACTTCAAATTCACGAACAAGTCTATTAGCATTGTTCGAGATAAAGACAGTCAAGGACAGAGTGAGATGAGCCTCTTGACCAAGTCGCGCGGGGTGGTGAATCTTTCTTAAAGGAGCCATTTAGAACTGAGAATTGTCTCAGTTCCATCATAGTTAGCCATTTGTCAGATCTGGAATTGGAGCCTGTATTAATGGATGAGATTCAGTTCATATTAAAGTCACTAGCAATGATGTCATTGAATTATTGGATGAAGCAAGATTTGGTCCAAAATCTCCTCAATTTTATTAAGAAAGTGCAACTCAGTTGGCGATGACAATACTAAACATATACTGGAATCCGTTATCATTGGAAAGAAGGGATGGTTCTTATTCCTGGTCCTTATAATTACTGGTTGAATGCCGTGATCAGGAGATATGAGCGGTTCAATTATTTGGAGTCAAGTCGTACCGCGGTTAGGAGGCCAGCTGCCGGTCTACACCTGGCAGCTTTAGAAGCCGGGATCACAGTGACCTGATGATCAGGCCACACCGGGGGTGACATCATCCAGGTTTCTTGAAGTAGGACTAGGTCGTATTTATTCAGTATCTTCGCTTTTGATGTCAATAAATGGGAAAACCCATGGGTGTTCCATGATGCCATGGAGCACTCACGGTGGGGCAACCTCGAGGTGAGCTAGTGGTAATTCGCTTCCTTGACGTCCGAGAGCCAGGCCCATTTTGATGTTAAGGTTTGAGCAGAGTTAACAGGGGCCTGCTTGCAGTTACAGCAAGAGAGTGTACCAGCCTTACTGTTGCTTCTAGAATCATTGTCCGATCCTGGCTGTGCGTGGAGAGGTTTAGAGTACTTTGCAGAGGGACCAGAAGGGCAAAATTTTCAAGGGCTAGGCCTTTCTCAAATAAAATATGCCTCTGTTGCCAGACATAGTTCTTGATTATTAGCGAACAAACCGCAATATCAACTATGTCCTGATAAGCAGGTTTAGGGGAAGATACTCACTTGATGTCATTAGAATTAATATGTCGTAGAGCTGGAATACGGTGAAACACTGCCAGTAACGTGGTTCTGCTTGGGAAGGGATCAGAGTGAATTCTATCTAACATGGTAATTCTTAAGGTTTCGTCCTGCAATGTAAAACAATACAAATGCAAAATGTGAGAAGTCTCACCCCG
Organism: Ambystoma mexicanum; assembly: GCF_040938575.1. NCBI lineage: Eukaryota > Metazoa > Chordata > Amphibia > Caudata > Ambystomatidae > Ambystoma > Ambystoma mexicanum. The sequence goes on along the minus strand of NC_090935.1, from coordinate 469,974,814 downwards.
TTATGCAAATAGACATTACTATACTCGGAAAGGCGGAAGACAACTCAGAGTCCTAGCAATCATGGGGGTGGAGGGAAGACACACATATGATTAAACGCATTAAGAAAGCCCTCTCTAGGTGCCTTCAGCCATGGAGGTAATGAAACTCATTAACAACAATCCTGCTCAAGTAATCTACCTGCCAGAGTAACCCTATTAACTACAGGATGAGATGGGATGGTGCAGGCCACCTGTCTACACACCTCTAATGTTCGGGGAGATTCACCAAAATCCGTACTGCTTTACTCTATTCAACAGAGCAACAGTATTCAGAGGATCACACCCCAATAAGCCTTAACGAATCCCTCGTGTGGCTCACCATCACCATCTCCCCCCACTTGCTCGCCCACACAGCAACACAATTCCTCCACAGTACCAAGAGGCTGCATTCCACTAGCCAGCGATATTCAATCTGTGGGGCGCGGCCCCCCAGGGGTCCGCGGGTGCATCCCTCGGGGGCCCTGAGAGCTCAGCATGAAATATTTTTAAAAAGCGGCACCCACGAAAGGGCAATTAGCAGGTCCGCCTAACTCGGCATGACCCGGTAATTGCCCATTCGCGGGTGCCGGACCCGGATGCAACTCCGGCACAGCTATCACCAGGGTTGTAATGAGGCCCACTGTTTCAATAGTACCCAAGGGGGTGCTTTGTGTTAAAATGTAAGTAAACTGTGATATATTCAGCAACAATGGTCAAAATTACTAACTGCAAAGTAAAGTAACTCATGAAACTGGTCCACATTGGCCAAAATGGTGGCCCATTTTGACTGGCCCACACTAGCATTTTACATTTTTGGTACAGGCATTGCCCTATAGGCCAGTCCGAGCCTGGCGGCTCATCCATAATGGCGAGGGGGCGCCAACCCAGTGGCCCCTCACCCATTATCGAGGAGCTAAGGAGCCAGCCCAGTGAAACAGTGAGCACTCCCTCCGCTGCTTTTTCCAACTGATGGAGTGCTCCTGGCTGGCTGAACTGTCAAAGGGAAACTGTTTCCCTTTGACAGTTCAGTTTAGTTCCCCAGCAGCACATGCTCACTGAGCCATGCAAGTGCTGGGGCATTTTGCTTCGCCAGCATTGCATAGCTCATTGGAAATGCTGGCTGGGGCACTGTATTATCTGTATGTCCGAGGTGGAGCTCCTGTGCCTCCTCGCACATACGGACAGAGCAGCCTGGAGCAGGGTGTTTCAGCACCCATACGCAGGCCAATGCAGAAGGTATGTTTATGCTCATTGATTCTATTTAAACATGTGTATGGATGCGTGTATGCTTATGTTATGAGCGAGTGTATGGTGATGGAAGCTTGTGTGAATAAGAGTGATTGCTATATGAATGTGCAGCGCCTTTCATACACACATAATCATGTTGATTGTGTTGGGCCCAGGGGACAGGGATGGTATCTTTTTACTGGTCATCTATCATAGATGTCCAGTTAAAAATGTCATGCCTGCCCAGTGGGCCCCCCCAGGACCAATTGCAAACTGTTTGGCTATTTACCAATTTTTTTGTTAAAAGTATGCTCTACAATGCAACATTTTAAACCATTATTTAAAAACAAATTCACAGGGGGCAACCCCTTGAACCCCCCTTTATTGGTTCGGGCTCCCTCATTATGCTCGGTCACTATGGCATTTTTGGGGGAAATAGTCAGGCCCCTCCACTTAAAAAAATCACCAGCTGCCACTGGCCCTCAGACTGTTGGGAACGGGATGGGGAGAAATTGGTGGTGGGAGCAGAGTGGGGAGAGCCCAGGGTGTGTGGTGGGGTGGGGAGAGTCCAGGGACTGGGTAGGAGTGGGATGAGTGAACCCAGCGACTGATGGGAGCAGGTGACGGCACGCACGCAAAACATACTGTCCATTTGGCATTTCTGGGGGGTCCCGGCCTGCTCAATTTTGCTCAGGGGGGCCCTGGCCAAAAAAGTTTGAAGACCACTGCCCTAGACGTAACACCACCAAATGCCACGTGATCAGATTCCAGGGGTGAGGCCACGCACGTCCTCGTGCGCTTGTTTTTGACAAGTATAGAGACACTTCTTTTATGAGGCGCAGGTGTAAGGAACATATTAACAATCAGATATTTCAGACACAGAGGGAAGTCAATGAAGGGACGTTAAGTCGCAAAAGGGGTCTGTATTTGTTTAATTGCCCGAGCGAGACTTTTGGTTTTCATAAACTTAAACAAAAAAAACGATTGGACTCGTGCAGGTGTCAACAGAGCAGTGACCTAGCGAAGAGGTTTCGCCTGAAGTATGTTAGCACCGATTTAGCATGAAAGGATGCACTTATAAAAACGACAGCATGCAACGTGAACTAAACGAACGCTGTCCATTCTTAGTGCCTTCGTGCTCCCACTTGCAGGGTTAGCGCCTAGGGGGCCGGGACACCGGTTTCTGCTTATGGCGATTGTGTTCGGATGTATGCCAAAGCATCTGGCCTGAAAGAAAAGAACGACAGTCCTTTATTTCTTTTGGGGGTTTTGCAGAAGTGCTTGTTAAGGATTTGCGTCTAATTTCACTTCTTTTGGAAAAAAGTAGCTAAAAGGGTTCATGCGCACCGATGCGTGATACAATATTGCACCGGGGCATACAACGGCAGCATAGATTTCTGAAGCCAGGCCCAAAAAATAAATATGAATACCCGATATGAACTCTTAATGCACACGAGTGCTTCCTGCGCATACTCCCTTCTGTCACTAACGCAGAGCATACAACAGAGCACGCGGGCCTCTCTCCCATCAGCAGACATAACAAAGTGCCATCATGTGTTCATACAACAAGCTATCACTTCCTGTACTTACTTTATATGCGTTACTATGCGCGCCAAAGTACTTTGACTGTTCCGAGTAGAAACTGTATACTGCTTTATTTTGATCTATGCATCTAAAGTGCGGCAGCAAACCTCAACTCGTTTTAGAAGCTGTAAAAGATGTTCCGAGAGAATATGAAGGTCAGAATTTTGGATTCTGAAATGACCTCCAATTTTGTGTAGAAATTCATGCGTGTTTCAATATTAACTTCTACACTTAGGAGACAGATGAACATATAGCTGGTCACCCATTTCCAGCATACTTGGAAATCCCCATCCCACACACGGTCCTCACCTCCAAGTGATTCAATAAAATATACCAAAGCTGCTACCAATGATCAACCTATCGTCCAACGGTGGTCAAGTAAATTTGGCACCTGGATTTAGGCCACCTCCATGTACTTTTCCTTTCCTCAATTACCCTCAACCACCACTACAGTTGTTTTGGTTCAGTTCAGTGCTCAGCTCTTTTCACAAAACTATCAGGGTTCTCCCTACTGCCAACTGTTAACATATACAATTGCAGCTCAATGATTTTGTTGGAAAGGGATAGTATAGGACGAACGTTACTTACCTAGTAGTATTCGCTTTGGTGCTTATCACATGCCATCCATCCACAGCCATTTTGTAGTTGGTCCAGAGTATTACATTTCGTCCAACATAATGAGCAGTGGCAGGGGTGTTCCCGTCACACTATCCCTTTCCTACTTGTACACTAATCCACAATGTCCCTATGTGCCCCTGTCTTCAGATTGTTTATTTCTATGCGAGAGTAGTTTTAATGTCTTCCCTTTGAAGGTACTACACAACATCTGTTCAAGTGGGTGGGTACAGGTTATTCCGAATAGATGCATGCACCAGAAAGCCGAACTGGGTAAACATGTGTCTTCTGGAGCTTGCGAATCAGTTTATATCCCCATGTCATGGAAAGATTAGCTAGCAGAAAGCGTTTTTGGTGGGAGGTGTGATAGTACTGCTAAAACAGTTTAACGCTTCATTTTGTTATGCAGTAGTGAATTGTAAACTTGTGGTTCCCTTGCAAATGGTGTTGAGTGGAAGATTTTCTAAGAAGGCCATTGTTACTCCTGTTCCCAGTGTAGTGTGCCCTTGGGTTAAAGGGTCATTTTTTTGTCCTAGCACATAACATTTTCGTATGCACTTGAATGTCCATTTTAAAATAGTAGTTTTAGTTATTGGGCAACCATCTTTGCCTGTTGCAAATGACACAAAAAAAGGGTCATGGACTTTTCCTAAATAATTAGGCTGTCCCACTTAGAAGGCAAATTCTGCGGCATGCAGGAGGGGATTTAATGCCTCTCTCACAGACGGCTACAATAGTGCCTGCTTTTGAGGTACAAGACAAACTATCTCAGGCACATATAGCATATAAAGGCATTGTAAGCAGAGGGCTCCATAGATCAGGCATGTATTGAAAGATGTTCAGAGGGAAGCCATCTGTTCCTGGGGACTGGCACTTAGCCTGCAATACAAATACCACTGTACGTCTTGCAGAGAAACAAGAACTTAATAGGTTAAACCTATTCACTATATCCTTGATAACCCCGATCCTACTGCACTCCCCTGCAATTTACCAGCACCCCCACTCTCAGAATTACCAGTATCATGACATTTTGTTGACATTTCCTGCTTTATTAATTCAACGATTTTAGAAAATGACAAATTGTGTATCAAATAGTTAGCCCATGATTGCATCATTGCATTGTGCATACGGAAACTAGAAGCTTACCCAACAGCAAACGGCCAGGAAAACAAATTAGTAACGTCTACGCAAGGGATCGGCAGCGTCATATAAAGGGACTCTACCTTTACTACAAACCCATGTATTCAGCAAATCATCAAACAATACAACAGTAGAAGGGCTTCATATAAGGTGCGCTATTGGAGCGCAACTAAAGCTACCATTAAAGGAAAGATATTGCCGAATCTGTAAGAAGAAAAATATGCTAGAGACCCCACTACATTTTTACAGAATGCTCGGCTTTGGGAGTCCAATATATGACTATTTTGGGACCATTTGTACGCGAATACAAGTCTATTAAGAGTGAAGCTTTTTGGCAGTATTGCTTGAATGCAGAGAACCAGAAAGTCTATCTATCCCTATATCTTTTGTGGGTGAAAATTAAAAAACGTTTACCCACTGACATTTAGATAAAATTATAGTGCTCCCAATATAAAGTCTGACTTAAATTGATGATATTAAGCAAGATGGAACAGCCGTGTTTTAAAAGATAATGTTTTAATTGAAAGATGTTTTCACTGAAAGATGTTTAAATTGAAAGCCATAAACTTAAATTTTATACAGCGAGAGTCTGACTGTTCAAGGTGTTAAATATCAAATGGTTTTAACGTGTTCCTTTGAGCGATATGTGATGTAATGTTGCAGTGTAATATGTGTAATTAAATATTTAATCTGCATTTCAATTTCAAATATTAATTATGTATGTGTAAGTTCAAGTGTAATGTAATGTTAATTGAAACTAAACAAAGAAATAATAAGGTGCGACTCCCATTAGGACTCTATGCCAGTACTGATAACTTAAATCAGCTAATTTAGTGGCATCCAACACCCTGCTGTAGTTAATGTTAAAGGACATTTGTACCGCGCACTATCACCACCGGAGTGGTCCCCTGGCGCTCTGGCGGCTCTGAAAGAGGGAGGGCGGGTGAGTTAGTGGGTGTAGGCTGGAAAAGTGCAAGAGAGCAGTGATGTACTGTTGGCAGCCTCAGCCCGGTGGGTCCGTCGGCTGGGCCTGGGGTGTATGCGGCCGGTAGTCGATGTGTACTGATGTGCGATTCTATGTGCGTTTATTGTTTTGTTGTTGCAGTGTAGTGAAGTTTGTGCGGTTTGTTGTGCTGGAGGTTTGTGGTTGCGTTTGGTTTGGAGTCTGAGAGGTGCATGCAGAGGAGGAAATTGTTGGTGGTATCGGTTAGTTGGCATCTCTATCCTTGGTTGACCCGTTGGGCTCGCGCAATCTCGCTTGATGGGGTGCTTCGGCACCATGTGTCTCTGGAGGTTCGTGCTCGTTTTGTATTCGAGGCCCCTTGAGCATCTCGCTGCCTCCTCCACCTGTTCCGTCAACAACCTTGCACGTTCCTCACCCCCACCCACATGGCTAGTGCACCTGCCAGTGTCCATATCTCAGTGAGGTGATTGGTGGTATCTCGCCAGTTCCACAACCCAGTGGTACCTAGTTGTAGCTATAGGGTGGTGGGGGATGGTAAGGATAGGCTAGGGTAGTTGCCTCCGTGGGTCTCGCATGTGTACCTCTCTGTCTGGCGTCACCCCTCCCGGTGCCCCGAGTGCTTATCAGTCGGTTCTGGGGCTTGTCAGTGTCCTTTCAAGTTTAGTCGTTTGTCTTACTGTTGTTTCAGTTTCATTCTATAGTATTGAAGAGCTAGGTTTTTAGTAATTTTCCGAATTTAAGGTGATCTTTGGTGTTCCTTATTTCTTTTGGGATGCTGTTCCAGGTTTTAGCGGCTAAGTGGTAGAAGGCGGTTCCTCCGAGTTTTTAGTTTAGTTGCGGCACATGGAGGAACAGCACCATCAGGGAACACACGTTGGGATGGGGGGGGGGGGGGTGTCTAGCAATGCAAACCTATTAAGCCTCAGTACTATCTCAGTTATAAATCTTCCCCATGGACATGTCACCGGAAAGCAAGACCTTGTTGGGGGAGCCACAAGGGCCTGGGGTTCTTATGTAGGTCAGTGTCATAAATGAGCCGCTTTTGGACAATCGCGATGTAATGGCTGAAGCAGGACAGGGGGGGAATTCCTTAACAAGTCCAGCCAACACTTAGAAAAGACTAATGGCATGTCTCAGAATGTCTCAATTAAATATAAAACTCTCCATTTGTTTAGTTTAGTTTATTTGTAACCTACTCCGAACCCTGGGGTAACTGGACGCAAGCACTTAATAGAAGGTTACAGACATACAAGAGGATTAAAATACAGACGTGCAGGTCAACTGGAAGTTACAGGTAGTTGAGATACGAAATAAGTACAAGAGAACATGAGTGCGGGTCGACTAGAGTTTACAGGTAGTCGAGATGTGAAATAAGTGAGCAAGAGTGAAAGGCGCCAGGGGTTACAGTTTTGGTGACAATACAATGCGATGGTGGGATTTAAGGTGAGGATGCATTCGCCTGAAGGGCAAAGGAGATGCAATGATGATCATACCATGCGGTAGGTTCATTGTGGAGGATGGCGGTAGAGCAGTTGAGATCAGCCAGCCAATCCAGACTTCGACCTTTATTGTGCGTGGGGCCTGTGATGCGATGAGTGAAGCCAAGTTGTGAAATAGATTTTTCCAATGCAGTAGCAGTGTGGTCATTAGGGTTGTCGAGACCTAAATTAAAATCGCCCACCAAACTAATTTGCGAACATGGTTTAGTATTATTGGTTAGCAGATCTGTAATATCTTCCTCGAATGAGGAAGTGGGACCTGGAGGTCGGTAGATGAGATGCGAGACGATCATTTGAGTGGCTGAGAAGGGGAGCTTAACAGTAGTTCCACCGACGGGATGCTGGCATTTGTGTTGCCAACTCAAGCATTGAAGAAAACCAACTCCATAGCAAAACACTAGAAAAAAGGACAACAACTGCACTGAAACAAGTGACCTAATTGGAAGCAGACAACCAACATCCAAATCTGCTTCCAACTGTGGAGACAGCCAACAAACATGAGAGTCAACAGTATCAAGAAGAAACAAAGTGTTACTAGTGGATGTGAAGGAGACTAGGAGCACACCTGTACTGGCCGGACACCTAGGAAACAGCCCGCGCAAAAATAAATTAAGCTGTCCAGCGACATATCATATGGCAGGTGCCTTCCTCACTCACAACTCGTTTTCGTTGTTGGCTCATAGTCCATAATTATACACCTTTGTTTTTGTGTTGTTTCCTAAATTTATAGACTGCTACGCTAAGCTTTGAGTAATTTAAGTTGTCTGCTTCGGCGAGTGGCCTGCTACAGTCATTGGAACAATGTTCAACAAAAACATCTGTGTGATTTTTAACTCAGGTCAGACATTCTCTTCTACAGGGCATCTGGCTCGGAACACACAATCCAAACTTTGACCCGTTTGATCTTCCTCAGGCGCATATATTCCCACATTTTATTGGCACGGGCTGTGTCCTAAAGTACGTCACATATGAACACGTAGGAGCGAGCCGTTTGTTGTGTTGTGCCGCCTCTCTTTCCAATCTCCCTTGCATGCGGTTCTGGAGGACTGCCTGCATGCATGTATGATGTAATGGAGTGCGCTTGCCCTGCAATGCTGAGTGAGCGAGCTGATGAATATTCGTTCTGTGGTAACTGGTGCGAGGCTGGCTTGGATGGATGTCGGGTGAATGTCCCCTTAGTCAGACTTTTTGCTGTGGCCTGTAACAATAACCCAACGATGAAAGGTTTCTGTTTATACTACACGCTCCTGGAGTTCCTGTCGCCTCCAAACCTCAGGGTCCCCTCTCCTTGCCAACCACTGCTCCCCTTCCTACCGCCACAGTCCAGCGCCCTCACACACCACCCACGCCCTTCCCCTAACTTACCGTCATGTGCCGCCGCCTCTGCTCAGAGTCCACCTTAGTCGTTACCTCATTGCCGCCATGAGAAAAAGAGTGGGGACTGAGTAGTTCCTTCCTCTCCCTCCGACCCCCAAGGCAGGGATTTTGTTTTTTCAACTTGACAAAACGGCCATTACACCATTTCATGACTTCAAAAAAGAAGTTACTGCACATGTGAAAATTTCCCGAGGTGCCTATAGGTAAACCCTCTTGGTCCATGCATTAACACTTAGTAACTGCACTGGGGCCGGTAACTTGAGCCGCAGTGCAGCTAATATCATGTGGTCACGTTTGCTTAATTATGCTCTAAACAGCACATTTTTGCTTAAAAGGACCCACTGAGGGATAAGGGTAATATAAAGTTAATTAATGTTTTCTTTAAATAGGGCAAACGCAGATATATGTCAGATGCTGGGAGTGGAAGTAGAATTGATTACATGAGATGAGGAATTGCTGGACACCACAAACGAAACGTAATCATATCAAGAAGCGATGTGGAAAAATAGGGTATATGCAGAAACACTAGAAAATGTCAAAATATTCCCCATACCGAATGCCAATCTACAGCTGCACCCGTCGTCGTCCTCTTTAGGTCCTCCCATCCTCTCACACCATATAATTCCCACCGGAATCTCCCCAGTTATCCTCGCTTTTCACCACTCATTCACATAATGCACTTTTTCCAATGGCGTCCAATAACGTTCTTATGGGATTCCCGCGGCAAAACAACAAAACATATGCAATTCCAAACTAGCTCTAAGGCACCCCGCCGAAACAAAGTGATCAACTAATCGTTTGGTCCTCTTTTACCCTCCCCAGCCCTAACTGTAGTGAAACCACCCCTGCTTCCCTCGTCCAAATGTCATTTTCAACCCTTTTCTCGTTTGCGCTACTGTGGACGCTCTCATTCAGCAGAAAAAGGCACCTTTTCATTTCTGAAAACCTGCAGAGCTGCAATGCATCACGGAAACATTTTGGACCAGGGTACCTACCCCCTTTTCCATCAAATGTTTTATAAGCTACTAAGTGGATTTACACCAAACCAACCAAACATTGGCAAAGACATGCGATATACTTATGCAAGGCGCATACTGCACAGATTGATGGTGCTGCTTGATAATGCCAGCTCAGAGATGCGGGGGGTGGGGGGAGGCAGGTAGTGAACGGGAATGCCCATAGGGATTTATAATGTCCAGGAGCAGTCACCGGGTGGGTAAATAAGCAAACACCCACAAGCTGCATGTCTCTCCTCACATTCCATTCCCTTCGTGGCTGTACTCAAGTGCAATGGTTTCACTTATAGGTATTATGCCAGGCCCTTTATGAGATTCTGTACAACGTCTGTCTAAATGCGGTGGCGGTGGTCCTCTGCTTTTCATCCTCATGGTCCGAATGCTGCTGGGACTCTGTGCCACCAGCATTACTTAAGGCCATTTTCTGGGGGTTCACTCCACCCTGAGCTCCTCCCCGCTCTACTACTAGACCCCTTCACCCTTCCTCAGCACCCACATTTCTTGGCCCACCTCACCCTGCTGCTGAGATCGCTCGTTATACAATGTCACTACTCGAGTCTCGGCAGCATTTTATTCCGTCAAAGCGACCACATTGGCCTATTAGGATGCCTGTGTATTTTTTTTAGTTGGAGTGCCTTCTTCACCAGAGGTGACCTCACTTGACAAAGGCCTGCAGGGAGTTCTGTTGGGGTAGACTCAGAGTTCCTAAAGAGTAAATCAAATATCGTCCATGCCATTCGCTTCGTCATTACATTGAGTTTGTGGGAGAAACAATTCTAGAGCTATGTTCTTCACTGTTCTTGAAAGGTTATGTATGATACTGACATGTATACCGCCACCCTGGCAATTTGCATAGTATCCATACACTCTGGCATACCTGAAAGAGTGGCATAGGTTAGGTTAGGGAAGAAAGGGAAAGTGCAAGATAGCTTTTCTGTTGCGTTGATGCCTGCAAACTGGAAGTAACCTGAGGTCTGTGTGCCGTTGAGTTTTTTTATTTTAGTGTTTCATTGGTTAAATAAACATTTAACACTTAAAACAAATTTAAAATCAATACAATACATTCATTAAAAGCCAATACAATACATACATTAGAAATCACAAATATAACCAAGCGTATTGACCACATTTAAAGAGATGTACATCAAAATATAATTTCACATGAGATTTAAATCCAGTCACATACTCTATATCAATTAGCAATACTAAAAAGCTATAATTTCTTTAACATTTCTTGCCACATATAGTATATAGATAATGTTATCACAAGATTATTGGCCTCAAATATTCTACTCCAGAACTTCTGTTTGTTTAAAACTTAAGTCACGAGTCAAGTTATGAAATCCCTTTGAATAGATCTCCACTAATGTTTTACAACTCGTAAGCCACACAATCTACATAATCGATCCTCAAAAGGAATATTACACCAAGCGCCCTGATTTGACATAGGAAAGAGTTGATTTATTCTGAAGCGCATTATAAAATCACCGAACTCTTGGGTCGTGGACTTTTTTAATGTAACAGGGTGGTCTGTCTACTGAAGGACTTCTGCAGTTGTTGGTCATGTATTGTCCCAGACATTCTATACGGACTGGCAATGTTTACAGCTTCAGAAGTGAATGTCTGTGACAATACATGACAAACTGCTGTAGATGTCCTTCAGTGGACTGACCACCACCTTTATGAATAAAGGATCGAACAGCCTGGAACTTCACCACAGTCTGGTTTATTATAGAATCCACAAATAGTGCCTTATTGATATTATATGTCTGCACTCCCAAGTATATATAGATGTTAACTTCTTGTATGGGAATTTTCTGTAGGTTCCAGGTAAACTTCTTAATATTAATTCTATGACTTTTAAATGTCATAACCTTGGTTTTACCAAGATTAGTTGTTAATCCATTTATGATGGAAAAATGATTCAGAGCTTCACATTAGCCGCTAGGAACACCCGCGGGTAGCTCGACAAGCTGTAAGACAGCAGTAGCCTGCACTCTTGATAAAACTGCAAAGTACCTTACGACTGCAGCGGACAATGCTCCACTCAACCCCACTCTGCTCCACTCCACGTTATACGAGGGCTGATGAGGTTTAGCAGCAGTGTCCAGAAAGAGAGCTCCTCCTTCAATAAACGAACCAGTACAGTAACTGCAGCAATGTAACTACCACGGCAGACCACGCTCCACTCTGGTGAGGTTATAGTTGATGTGTTAGCGGCATATGTTAGGTTTATTTATTTGGATTTATAAAGCGCTCAGCAGCCCTTGGGCATCGTGGCGCTGTTACAGAATACTTACTTACATGCAGGTAACAATGACGAGACAAGTTCCTTGGTTACAGTGGAACGGGATAAAAAGACGTCCAATGTTCAAGTGGAGCCTGAACACGTAACAGAAAACAGTTGTTCATATTTAGCTGAAGAGTTTAGTTTTCAGTGTTTTGCGAAAAACTGTAGGATCTTTCATTTCCGAGTGCTGAGGGCAGGGCGTTTTAATTTATGGGTGCTAGGTATTGGAAGCTGGAGCCCCCGCTTTAGTTCTTTTGAAGGATGGGACGTAGATCTGGTTTGAGAGGTGCTTCCTAATGGCTCTGGAGGATGTGATGGGGGTGATCTTTTCAGAGAGATATGAGGGGCCTTGCGTGAGAGGCACTTGTGTGTGATGGCCAGGGCTTTAAAGAGAATGCACTCTTTGACTGGTAGTGTGCCTCTCTTCTCGCCTTCTTGTTCCATTTTGGGGATGCTGAGGGCTGCCCGGAGGGCCTTGTTTTGTGTGACCTGTAGCTTGTGAAGGTTTTTGGAGGAGGTGCCCAGCAAGAGTGCATTACAGTAGTCTAGTTTGGTGCCGAATGTCGCCCTAGCAGTGGCGCAGCAATTCTTGGTTGAAAGGAAAGGTTTGACAGCATTGATCATTTCTGTGGTGAGTGCAGCGGAGGAGGCAACAGCACTGACCTTTCTCGTCAGACAGGGAAGAGTCAAGGAAGACCTGTAGGGTTTTGACTGCTGGTAAAACAGTGATAGGTGTGTTATCAATGTTAAAGGTGCTATACCAAGGGGAGAGTTTATTCAGCGTCTCTTTGGTGCCTACCAAGAGGATCAGTTTTTTCACCATTGAGACAAAGGCCAGTAGCTGCCATCCATGTTTGGATAGCTGTGTAGATCCTAGTTAGGGCAGCTAAATCTTGTTTGTAGGAGCCCGTTAGTGAAATTAGGACTTGGGTGTCGTCGGCATAGTTGGTGTAGGCTATGCCGCAATCATCCAGGTCATTGACGAGTGGTAGGGTGAAAATATTGCATAAGGTGGGTGCTGTGCATGATCCCAGAGTGTCACACTCACCTGTGTCTCTGCAGGAGCGATGGACGAGCCTCCCTTGACCCTGAGTCTTCACTTCCCCTGTTTCACCTGGAGGAATACCTTGATCTTTAGTAGGGTGTGCACTCCATCCTGCATTCGCAGGGGCACGATTCACTCATGTGATTGGTGCCAATGTATGTAGGCTGAGTTCAGATGCCAAATGCTGTTTTATGCCTTCACAGCGAGGCCGAGTGTTCAAGGCGCCAGTTTGTTCACTGGCTAGAAAGTCCTTCCCACAAGTGAACGTTGCGCGGAGAAAGGTGAGTGTCCAAATTGTCCGTATTGTCTTTGTTTGCTGATAAGTTTGTGGGTGAGTAGCGCTGCGTGTAGAAGCTAGCTTCTGGTAGGTTTGCGCAGCGCCTTCATTTCAAGCGCGCCTGGTAATGTCTCTCCCTTTCCCTTTCAGGAGAAATTATGTGGTATTAGTGCCTCGAGTCCACGTTCAGCGCTACTGGGGACTTGGTGGTTAGGTAAGTTTGCACAGAGGCTTTTGGTAAGTATGCACCACGCAGAGAGAGAGCGCAATGAAATTAGTGTCCGCGTTATTGGGATGAGAGCAATGAATAAGGTCTCTTTTCTTTTACAGGGGTTTGTGCGCTCGTACAACTGACCTGGATTCCAGCGTCGCTGGAAGATTCAGTGAGTATGTGCAGCGTTACTGATGTGCGCGTGTTAACGCAGTTTTTCTTTGTTCTTACAGGTGCCGGTGTAGAAGTCCCCTCTTGAATGGAGATAGCTGCGGCGTGGAGTAAGAACAGAGGTTCTTCCGGAGCAGGTAAGCAGACGTAGGATGATCCGGAACAGGTAAGCAGAAGCAGGATGATCCGGAGAAGGTAAGCAGAAGCAGGATGATCCAAAAGCATGCCCCCGAGAGCGGGCTCCCTGCCCCCCTCTGGAGGCATACTGAGGAAGCTTCTTGTTTACCGCCGTAGCGAAGAGGTCCACCTCCGGTGTGCCCCAACGCAAGAAAATCCATGAGAGGCCCCCCGCCTTCAACTCCCAATCGTATCTGACCACTGTCCGCCGGCTGAGGGCATCTACTGTGACATTAAGCTCGCCCGGAATGTGGACTGCAAGCAGCCAAACACCATGAAGCACAGTCCACTCCCAAATCTGGATGGACAGGTCCACGAGAAGGGGAGACTTGGTTCCCCCTTCCTTGTTGATTTAATACATCGACACCACATTGTCCGTGCGTATGTGGACCACCTTGTTGGCTATGATGGATGGTTTATGTGGAGGAGCTGGTTCTGAGGCGACCAGAGATCCGAGACCTGAAGAGGATCCAACGTTGCACCCCACCCCAGGAGGGAGGAGTCCGTCATGATCGTCACCGTAGGGGCTGGGTCCTGGAACCCCGACCCACCGACAGGTTGCTGAGAGATGACCACCATTCCAGGTCCACTCTCATGGAAGCCGGAATCATCATCAGCTTGGAATCCGGATCCATTTCTTTGACGCCAAGAACTCCGAAGAGCCATCTGAGTCCACCTCATCTTGAGACGAGCAAGAGGAAGAGCCAACACGCACAAGGCCATGAGGCCCAGAAGCCTCTGGAACCACCAGGCCGACATGCTCTCCGACTGCACAAACATCTGACACGTGGCTAACAGATTCGGCATTCTGTCCCCGGCCACGTACACTCTGCAATCGATCGTGTTCCAGCGAAAAACCCAGGAAAATCAAGTCCTGCGAGACCGTCATGGAAGATTTCCGCCAGTTCACCGACAGCCCAAGATGGAACAGGAGCTGAAGGAGAGACTGAAGATTGCCCGCTGCTTTCAACGGGCAAGGACTGCGTAAGAGCCAGTCGTCCAAATACGGATACGCATGGATACCCTGCAGACGAATATAGGCCGCAATCACCGCCAAGCGCCCATCTGCAAGGAGGACCGTATCTGTCCGGGCATGATCATCTTGAATTTCTCTTGGGGTAGGAAAAGATTGAACTGGGAAAGGTCTAGGATGTTGCGCAGGCCAGCCTGGTTGGGTTTGGGCAAACAGCCGGGAGTAGAAGCCCTCCCCTCGCTCCCCAAGGGGAACGGGTTCTACAGCTCTGAGGTCCAGAAGTTTCTGAACCTCGGCTCAGAGAGGGCAAGCCCGATAGCTGAAAAGGAGGGTTGAAGCGTGGGGTAGTGGGTAGGGGTAAGCGGAAGCCCGCCCGAGCGACTGCAAGACCCATCTGTCTTCGGGGGTTGGTGATGGTCTGCCACATCCTCCCAATGAGACGCAATGCGTCCTCCCACCGGGGTCTCGTGCGAGCGCGGAGAACCCTCATTTTGTAGGTTTTTCGGTGGTGTTGCCACCTGAACTCGAGTAGGCGGCTCAGGAGCGGGAGAAAAAACAAGTCCATTGTTGTCTCCGGCGGTTGTTCCCCAAAGGGGTATCCACTCTGCGAGATTTCTGGTCTAAGAAGCCCCTAAAGCCAGAGGAGGGTCGACTTTGGGACAATGGTCTCTGGGTTTTGAAAGGGGTCTTAACAAGGACCGACAAGGATTTAGCTGTCTGCTATCCTTCGTCCTGGTCAGCTCTACATCTGTAGTAGAATGAAAGAGCTCCTTACCATCGAACGGAAGGTCCAACACCTTGCCCTGCACCTCTTGAGAATTTGGTGGCATGCAGCCATGCCTATTATGAGGTATCATCCCCCAGCATAATGCCCCGAGCCGAGGTGTCCACGTGATGAGCCGCAGCCACCAGGAGATCCTGGGCCAAGACACTGGCATCGGATAATCCCGCTTTAAAGTCTTTCAGCTTCTCGACCTGGACGAACTCCTCAAACTCCGACAGACCCTTCCACATCCGCATATTAGCCCCTGCTAACACCAGTTCGGCATTGGCCTGCTTGAGCTGCAAGGCCGAGTTGGCGAAAATCTTTCTCCCGGGGGAGTCAAGGAGCTTATCCTCCTTTCCCAGAACCTGAGTAGCCGTCATGGAAGAGGATGCTGCAGGCCTGGATTGCAAAGTGGCCGCAGCCACCACTGTGGAGGAGGGGGGCGGACAAGAGGACAGGGCCAACTCTTCTGAAGAATGCAGCCTATATCGCGCGTCAATTTTCTTATTGACGAAAAGTCCAGAGTGTGGCTTTTCCCAGACCCTGCGGACCTCGGCCAAAACGTCCTTCTGCAAGAACAGGCCGGTGCACTCCAAAGGAGACAGGGTGAACGCCCCAAAAAGCATGCCCTCCTGCAGAGCAGGTGCCTCGAGCACCGGGACATCCAAGAAGCACATCATGTCCAGTACCCGGTCATGAAAAGCCCTAATAGAGCGGGGCATGTCCTAGTTGTCCTGATCGCCTTGCGTGTCATCCGACAGGTCAGGATCCTGCTGAATCGTGTCAGCCGCTGCCTTGTCCACAGGGGACGATGGGGGAAAAGGCAGAAGAGTCGGGGAAGGCACCGTAGGCAAGTGAGGCGCAGGCGGAACCACCGGAGGAATGGGTGAGCCGCAGGTGCGGGCGGACATATCTCCCTAAAGAGCCCTTTGAAATATTCCCTCATGGGGTCGGTACGCATAAGCGTCTGAAATTTGCTGAAAAAGGCGTCCTCCAGGGACTGTTTTGGAACCAGAGGAGGCCTCACATGAGGAGGATAATTCCAGGGACACAAAGGGGGAAGGGTGCCACACTGACGTATCCACATAAGGTGCCGACCCCGCAGGCAACGAAACATTGTGCGGAAGGGGCATCCGAGCGTTCCAATCATAAACTGGCTGATAAGGATGCGCACATGGAACTCTATGTTCACCCACAGAACCAAGCCCTACACCCGAGGCCGATGGCGATGTTGTGGGGGTAGCATCCAAAATGGCCACCGCGGTCGTGGCGGGAACAGGCGCCATTTTGTCATCACCTGAGGGGAACTGCGGCACATGAGGAAGTGAGGCAGGGGTCCCTGTCGATGGATCAGGGGTCTTAACTTTAGCCTTAACATAAGGAACCTCGGCTGAGCCGGTGCTATGTGGCCTGGAATGTTTCTGTGACATACCAATCGCCAAACTAGCCTCCCCAGGAAGGACCTCGGCACTGCCGGTAAACGAAGAACTTTCCTTCTTTGCCCCCTCAACAGATCTGGTGCCGCCACAAGAGCGGGAACGGTGAGAAACAACCTTCACCGATAAGGCCTTGCCAGGCCGCTCAGAAATGTTGGCAACTTTAGCCTATGTGCGAGGGGCCTCGGACCCAGGTCCGGTAACAGCCTTACTGGCGCGGGCCTCGAACATCCGTTCGTTGACACCAAGCCCCGCTGAGGCCTCGGGGCGAACCCGGTCTTATTTTTGAGGAAAGCCCAGAGAGGGGCCTCAGAGCAAGCTTCGGTACCACACAACTCAGTAGAACTGGTTCTACAGGTAGCCCCCACACGAGGGGTCTCGGAGTGTACTCCGGTATCCACAGGCCCCTTAAGGAGACCCTTGGAGAAAACTCTGGTATAATTATTAGGCTCAACGGGCACCTCAGCGCGAACCCCAGTGACAGAGCGATCAACGCCCCTCCTGGCCCAGGAGGAACCCAGAAAAGGTGTCTCCCGGCCGGGGTGCTCTGAAAAGTAAAGAACTTACTGGGCGTCTCTTCTTTTCGTCAATGAACACTTGAAAATGCGAAGGAGAAGTTCGTCGGAAAACCTCCTCCCACCGCTCCAAGCGAAACTGAAGAGCCCAGACTGAAAGGGAATGACAGTAAAAACAGGAGTCCAAACGGTGATCCGCACCCAAACACTATAAACAAAGAGGATGGGGATCCGCCCTCGCGAAGCGTCGGTTACACGATGAACAATCTGGAAAGTCTAGTTTGAACGACAGACAGACTAGTACACGATCGCTAGCGAGAGCCAGAGAGGAAAAAAGGAAGAAAATCTTCCGCGGATGCAAGTGTGTCCTGTCCCGAACGAGCAGAGAAAAGGACTGATGGGCGCAAGAAAGAGAGGAAGGAGAATAGGTTTGCAAAATTTTTGATGCTTTTTACAAAGTCCTCCGGTCCCGTCCCACAGGACGGAGAGATGTCCCATAAGTATGGAGGAAAGGGGAAGGGACGTAAGAGTATTTGGGTTCAGAGGTAGCTTTGGAGATCCTTTCGTTGCATGATGAGGATTTCGCTAGAATGATGGCTAAGGCTTTGTATGCGGATAGCGTTGAGTCCTGTGGGGATCCTTGCGATTTACTCAGGGCTTTACGATTGATGCCACATAATTCTTTAAGTTCAGGGGAGAACCAAGGGTTGGAATGTTTTATATTTTTTAGCTTTTTTGTTCTCAAGAGGAGCAATGGTGTCAATGGCTGTTTTGAGTGTAGTATTGTAAATATCAGCCAACACAGCAGGGTCTGCTGCTGTAGGGTGCCCGAGCGCAGGAATGTTTAAATGAGGCAGACTCCTTTCTTTGGTAAGGTTCCAAGAACTTCTGGCTAACGCTGGTGGGATAGGGCTGAGAGTTTTAGTTACGTTGGAGGTGATCGGGATGAGGAAATGGATAAGGTGGTTGGTCCATGGTGCAGGAGTATTGGAACTGACGTCTATACTGCAGTTATGGTCTAATGCCCATCTACTACTACATCTACCTCTCATGTTCACACTCCCCCCTCAGCTTTATTGCCTCTGGCAGCCGCGGTGGACACAGAGATGCTTGTCCGCTAAAAGGTGCCATTCTGATATAATCCCCATCAGAAATAGAAGAGTGACACCAGCGTGAGAGGTCCCCATTCTAAAATACCTGCTATAAAGACCATGTCAAAGGGAACGTTCCCACTGCAGGATGGCTTCCAAAGGAGAATGTTGGGATGCACATCCCCTTGATATTCCACAGCGCATCCATTCATAAGGGAGATGCAGGTCGGGTGCTACGTCTCACAATCACTCCTCGTGGAAATCGAAGTTGATGTCTAGCTCACATGGCTTTTTTTGTCTGGGTTGTGTCTTTGCTAATTAGGCACTGTAAAGCAAGGAAGGTCTTTAACATTTTCTTGAAGGTAAGGTGGTCCTGCATAGCGGGGATTCCATTGGGCAGGGTGTTCGAGTTACACAGCAAGGATGGAGAAAGCCAACCCTCTGTCTTTTTCTGGCAGAGCACATGGTGTCAAGTAGTACATAGTTGCAGGATCTCAGTGTTCTGCTTGGTTAATATTGAATGACGCTTCCTTGAATGAATTTGCCACTGTAGCGCCAATGTACTAAGGGCAATACAGAGTGCTATACAATTGATTACATCTTTGACCAGTAGCCAGCCAGTGGAGTACTCATCGGGTTGGCGTTATACGCTCCTTCTGTCGAGACAGGGTAGTATACTTGAGCCCTTGTTCTGAATGTGTTGAACTTTCTTACTAACCAAGTCTAACATGCCAAGATATATGCAGGGGGGGTGAGGAAGGGCATCGTCTGCTGCCTGACAGCGTAGCTAGTAGAAGCTCTTATTTAGTCAATTGTTTATTTTTGTTATCCTTCATTGTCCATCAGAGTCGCATAGTTCTTGATCACTTTTGACATTTCGCAGGTGTCCATTATGTTGGGCCAGGGTAATGTTGATTGTGGTGCAACATTGGGTAAAACAATCAGCATTACTGGTTTGTATGGGGTGAGCTTTACGTGATTTGTCATTCATGGATTCACTTGGGCAGGACAGCTGTTGGGGGCGAGGGGTGTTCCTCGGGTAGTCATTTTGAAGATTATTTGTCATCTGCATGGTTGCAGGCATGTTTTGAGAGAGTCTCAAAGGGCGGCCACGTGCATTCTGAAAATTAGAGGCGATTGGCTTGAGCGCTTGAGCTTTGAGGAACTCCACAGAATATGTACGAGCTCGATCTGAAACAGGGAAGCCAGGTAGTTTTTTCTCTATCCGTGAGTGAAGACCTCATCCACTGCAATGTCATCTGGGGGGGGGGGGGGAGAGGATGTTCGCATCCACGTTGAATTTAAGATGGTGCCATAGATCTGAGCACGGAGCATCTGGAGAGCATGCAAAAGTCAGCCATGTGTAGCACAAATCCAAATAAGAGAACATAATGCACAATTCAGTCTCCGTTACCTTCGTTGGACTGAAATTCTACGTGGAAGTTGTTGGACTCCATGTCTTCCCGGATATGACCAAGATTTCAGTGGGATACCATATATTGGAGATAGGTAAGTAGTCAGTCGGGTCACTGGATTTTCGGTTTTGTTGAGTGGTTTAATATAAGCAGCCTTGAAGTATTGTATGATTTTTGTTTCCATTAAAGAGTTCATGCGTTTGTAAAATTAGTAAGACAGGGATTGTGAATGGCAGTTTCATTGGGATGGGTTCCTCATTGAATAGTTCTAGTAGGATGCGTGTTGGGTCCCTGTGTTCGTTGGCCACGTGGTTGATGGTGGGATCCTGCATTGTTGGTACATAGATGTGCCAGTCATTTATGGTGAAGGTTGTGTGTTGATGTAGTTTGTTAGTGTTGCGAGATTCCTATAGCTAGAGGTGGGGAGATATTTTCTTCTCGTCTGGAAATGGTGGGTGTTTCGAGTGTAGCACGCGTGCGCTGTAGATTGAAGTCTTTTACTGGCTGGGATTAGAGTGCAATGGTTCCATAGTAAAACCTGTCAACCAATTCTGTTCAAAATCCCCACTACTCCACTGTGTTAGTCTGTACAGGTATTCTATGATTCTGCACTTCAACAAACATGACTGTTGACAAGAAACCCTTTCCTTAACGTCTTTGAAAGAGGTCACGTGTTCAAAGAAGAAACATCCACCCCTGGATGGGCTGCACAGAAGCACTCATCTATAAAGTGCAACAGCTCAATCGTTATAACAGATGTTTTGCTTTGCTGGCAAAGTCAAAGGAAGAGACCTTTATCCCACAATTGCCCAGTTTATTCGATTTGTGTGTGCGTAGTCACTGGCCAGCATCATTTATTTAGGAAAGGTCCATGAGGTGAATCCTACTGTAGCTGTACTACGTTACCAATTAAAACCCTAAGTTCACATCCACCACGTAGCGCTATCCATTTTTTCATATGATGGAAATTTGCATAAAGGAGAAAGTTACATTCCCAAATGCCACTCAATACCAGCAAAACTAGTTTCTTTATACAGCCCTGCTTCTCTTCAATCCAAAGAATAAAAAGACCTGTTTGCACTGTACATACAATTCACTAGACATCCCAAAACCGACCACAAATGCGAAATTCTATGCCGGTACAACATCGTAGCAGAACCATGACAATCTGTGTAAACGACAGTAATATCACTCACTTTATTTATTCAAATTAATTTATTTTCAACATTCCTTCTTGGTAAGAAATCAGGGCTTGTGGTGTTGTTAGCCTGTGTTAATATGTAAAGTTGCTGGCCTGCCTCCAATCTGCCAGCGTTCTCAATGTCTCCATGGGGAGGAGTGTGTGGAATTTACTGGCACAGAGAGACAGTCTTTAGGAATGTTCAAGGTATCCAGGGAATTTCTAAAATGTATTTGGAACATCTGCCTTCCTAATACAATCTGCATTTTCCGCAGAGATCTCTGTGCAGAGATTTGGACCATCACTACGATTCAACATCCGCAGACAGGAGCGCTGCGAAGTCCGTTCCAGCGCCCGCTAGGTCTCATTGACCACTAGTCAGAACATTCTAGTAAACCATCAATCAGGCTAGCTGGCTGTATTCCAAATGCCATTTGACCCGACTCCTGGGTGAACACTACGGATGCAGAGGTGGGCTTCGTCATGTGGCATGCATTCAAAGGCCCCAAACAGAAGTCCCTTTTACACGAACAGCAGGATTTGAAATACTGAAACAAAAACGACCTGGTATTTGTTTATGAAGTAAAATGGAAGATGCATGTGGAAAAGTGGCCTACCTGTCATTACCAAGGGAAAAGCAGCATTTTAATTTACACAAATAGGGAAAAATCTTTCACATGGAAAACAGGATTTTTAAACAGCGACACCAAAAACGGCTGGAACAGGTGTGTGCAAATAAGTAATTTAAAGGTGAAAATGTATCACTGCAACAGAAAAATGTCAGGAAAAAACATGATGTGGGGTTGACAAAAAATGTACATTAGGTTTCACAATCACAACTCCAGTGACATTTTGAAAAGCCACTTTCTGTTCATGAAAAAATTCAACCCAAGACAAACCCTTTTGCTATGGTGGGAAACTCCACAAGGACATCTCGGTCTGCCAGCCTGGATGTCACATCTCTCATCAAATTAACAACTGCAATAAAGAGTGCTGCTAAAGGTGTCGAAATTCAGTGCTCTCCAGACCTGCTGTCTCTGAAAGCATTGACTGCAAGACAAGTTCCCCGTGGCTGGAGCATGACCGATATGTGTGAAAATGGGGTGAAGCAACTTCAAAGAGCAGGCTTCCAACACAAAGTAGACCGATTAAAAAAGAATATAACTCTGGGTACAGGCTGAACCAGTCAAAACAAATGGCTAGACGGCAGGGGGAGGGCCATTTGTCCCACATGAAGATTCACAATTAATTTAAAGGGACTATTTTCATTTAAGCCTTTTCCTCAGCAATCATAAGGTGGATGGATTTCATCTATGTAGCATTCTTTATGTAATTTCCAGGCGATTTGAGACATAAAATACATCCACCTGCGACTAACGAACTGTAATGAAGAGGTGTTTCTGGCTGATCTGAACATGTTCCAAATGTGATAGTTGGTGAGAGGGTGGAGGATAAAATTAGGTATGTAGGTAATAACTGACATATTCAGAACGGTAATGCTTTTTATGGAAATGCAAGAAATGTGACACATGGCCGTGCTACATGGTAGGGACTTGGTGGTCAGTTTATCTAATTCCCCATGATTACCTCAATCAGAAAATATGTATATTATGGCAGTTGATAGTACAATTATGAAGTAGTGATGCATAACTAGTGTTTGACAAATTTGAAAGGAAAACAAATGGTGATTAAAAATGGGAATTGCCATATGTTGTCCAAGACCCCTAAACCAATCCTGATTTAGAGGCTGGGTTTGGGAGGAGAGAGAAGGGTAACTGTCCAATCCTAGTTGCAGGAATTATTTAAGGGTACTTTCCCAAGATTGTACATTGGTGGTGTCATTGCTGCTACATAATGGGGACTGTACTGAGAGAAATACAGGCTTGGGAGACAGACTAGAGACAGGCCACATGGAAGTCAGCTAAAACTTGCCATCTGACAGCTCTAAGGAGACACCAGAGGAAATTGCTGAGAGTGCATCTGGGTGGAGCCATCTATTTCTAGGAAGGCCTCAAAGCTGGCTGGGTCATATAGTGGAGAGCTGGAAGCCATCTTTGACAGTGGATTGACCAGACTCCTGCCCTATCTTCCCAGAGTGTCCTGCGTTGTAGCTGGCTTTCCTGAACTGTAAACAGAGGCTTTATTGCAGGGGGAGGGAGCAAAACTGTGTAGATCCTTAGCCTATTTAAATATAGTAATTAATTCCCCATTTGGCAGAACACTACAGAGTGAATTTTGTTAAGATTTTAAAACAAAGCTCACTTTCCAGTGTGTGCTGAAACTATAGCCTATCATTTAATTGGGTATTACGTTTTGTCCTGCTGACCCCGACTTCTTTAAGGAAGAGGGGTGTCTTTGTTCTTAAATCAGTCAAACCCTTTTATCCAGCTTCCCCAACACAGGCCTATCAGTAAGGGGGTCTGAAATCCCAAATTACCCAAATCATTCAAATGTTTCTGCCTGACTTCCCATCCCAACATAGACCAAAGCAAAGGGGGGGTGGCGGGGGTTTGAAAAACAAACCGCTAAATCTCCCTGTGTTCATTTTAAACCAGTGTGGGTGAAATTATAAATTGCCATATGTATTTGTAGCAATATTGAAATCCTACTGCTAGCCTTTTAAGCCTGCAGGAAAATCAAAATCGCACAACACTACATAATAACTGCTTTTGTTATTGATCAGTGTAATTATTTCTTGAAGTGAAATTTGCACAAAAAGTGCAGAATTGTGATTGTGTTATTTTCAACTCACTTTTGTGATTTATTTATGCTGAGAGAAGTTGATGGTGAGCCACAGATAAAGTGGTGTTTGAAATGTACGCGCTAATTTCAATACTTTTAATTTAAATCAATACAAATATATTTCCCGTACACTGCGCTGGTTGTTGGCTCATTGTTAGCCCAGGGGAGAGGGATCCAAGGGGCATTATATGTGTCTGAGATAGGGCTAAAGAAAATAATCTGTTAAACTGTTTGTCGCATAACCCCTTGAGTGGGGAGGGAAGGAACTCTGTGTGGAGGGTGGCTTCTCAATAAACTGTTACAGTCAGGACCTGCTGCACACGCCACTTCATCAACAAAAAAATCGAAAAGGTGGGTTGCTTGTGATAAAGAGGATGAGGGGGCTCCGTTACGCTACCCCATGCTCACACGGAAATTCTGCATCATTCTATGGTTATCTACTTCAGCAAAGTAGGCTGTCTTGGGGGTATATTTGATTTCCCAGTCTTCCCCCCACAGGCCTCTGCAAGCTAGATTTATCTTCAAAATACAATTGGCCACATATATTCTCAAACCCACTCTCAAATGGAGCTGCTGGCAAGCAAGATGAACTGTCAGTGTGAGAGATGTGAAGAGTGCAACAGTCAGTACACCGCACCATGTCGACTAATTTCCCATTGTCATGCAATGCATACGTACTTTTGGCCGGATATTTGTCTTGACCTGGCATTCACAGTATTTGTAGAAAGGGAGAAGATTTTGCCAAATGACATGCATTAGATGCACAGAAATGTGGGAAATGTCACCAGCTCTTATTGATGTATATTGATCAGGAGATATCACCATCTTTTACTGGTGTGTGCAGTATTTGGACAAGAGGAAACGTTCACCTTCCGCTCCGAGCGTACACTGGATCAGGAGACTTTACAGCTCCCGTGAGTTTCGAACAAGTCTCGTGGTTTATTCTGTTTGCGCAGGATAAACACAGTCCCATTTGCAGCCCTAGTAACATATTAGCTAATGAGGTCATGTTTACATGTGTACATGCAAACCCATGCATGCCTGAAAACTAGCATTAGATCATCGGAAGCAAAAAAAGACTGGGTGCAGTCACAAAAACGTAATGGCAATTTTCATTCGTGTGTATACAGCAAGGGTGGTAAAATGAAATAATTTCCATGTCCTTTAAAAGGAGCGAAATATATGGTGGTTTACTAAACCTTTGAAGTTCATGAAGTTACCGGTCGACAAAGGCACTATATTGCATTGCTGAACCCACTCTCTTTGTGGCTTTCCTGGCTTTTGCAACATGTAGCGCGTTTACCTTGTTGTGTACCAGAAGGTATCCTGGTAATATATGCCCTCGAGATTACAGTCCGACATTCAAAGACCTCACTGGAAACAGAAAAGTAATTTCCATAGGCACATATGGGTGCTAAATAGGTTCTGCAAGTGTTGAGCTTAAAATAAAACTCAGCAGATGTTTGAAAAAATATTATAAACATGACACTAAAACAAAATCGATGCTTCTCCCGGGAGCCCAGAAGCAAAAGTGCATCAGTTAACCAGAAGCAACCAGGAACTCCATGAACTTATCCCATCTTGGTCTGCCTTTTGAAAACATTCCCTCAGGAACCAGGTCTTCAAGCTGAGCAATTGTAAGAATCAGTAATGAATCTTCCACCGTTCCCCTTAAAGAAGGTGGTTCTTGAAGTGGGTCCAAGAGCCCCACTTGCGCATTACCATTAGGTAGCAATAGGGGCTACGTCTGCCAAAACCCACAAGCTACGTCTGCCAAAACCCACAAACTAAGGGACTCTGGGCAAAACCTCAATTTATTACCAAATCATCATGCTTTCATAATCCAGGGCGGTCTTCCGCATCACCATCCAAAAGGCAAAACATGACAGCATGGTGATCTTCTACATGGCAACCATGCCAAGAGCCAACCTGGGAATGGCCCCAGGGACTGACGACAACATTAAGGATTCACTCCTTCAGAAGATGGAGGGTGTCTGCTCACAGCATTGTATTCAGCATGCCCCAAACATGATACACTAAGTGAGCAATTCCTCCAGCAATAAGCCTTCACCCGACTTCTAACGCCATCTAGCTTGGTGATGCCAAGTCAGTTCCACCCACTTTTCCTGATGCAATAGAAGGCTTGTGTGTTGGCTGCATTCACAAAGACCACTTGGACTGAATCATCAACGGGAAGGCATGCACGGCCAGAATGGTCTCATTTAGCCCAAACACCTTTATTGAATTGTATTGTAGCAGGCTTTTGTAAAGTGGGAGCATTTACCTGACGGTATCACAGCACTACATAAGGAAGTTGAGAATAAAAACAGAAAAGTCGCTACTAAAAGAAGATGCTCAACCAGCTAAATAAAGATGCATCTTTCACGACAAAAAATACGAATCTTTTTAGCTTTTTATAAAAGGAAGTAGGTGGTTAATCTACGCACAGGAAAATTATTCCACAATTTGGTTGCTTAAAAGTAAACATACATCAATCACACCCATCAATAATTCTGAGATTTCAAATGTCTACGAGGTGGGTATCGATGCAGAATTAACAATAATATATTAAACGGTCCGAGGATCTAATCATAGAGACTGTATTCAAGATGTGTTGGGAAAATGAGTCACCCCCTCTTGTGAAGCAGCAGCAAGAGATGTTAGAGCAGATTCGTTGCCAAGTTCGTTCAATGATCTGAACAATATTTAGAGTATCTGTAGTGAGCTACATTCTTGAGTGGAAACAATGTTTTCACATTGTAAATGGTTTTGATCAACATGGTTTTAATTACTGTAAGGGTGCAGAACTGGCACGGAGGAGTCCTAGTGTTTGCTATGAACATTTATTCATGGATAAAAAAGGAAAAGAATACCCTATCTCACCCCAACTCTAAGAGGGTCTTGCCTGCCTCAACTGAAATAACTAGTGTCAGAATGTCTAAAGCAAAAGTCCCAATGTCCAGTAAAATCCTAGCTCTGTCCCTTATACTTTAAGCTAACTAAATCAAAGGAGATGTCTTCTTGGTCCAGATGAATTACTCTCTTCCCTGGACAAAAGGCAGTTCTGGTCTTTCCCAATGTGGTTTCAGCCACTCCTGGCTGTGGGGGCGGAGGTAGAGGGGGAAATGTCTACCTTCCCCTAGCCTTAATCAGGCTTACAACATAGCTCTTCAGGGTCCCAGACCTTGGTCTGGCACCCTCTTGTTGTATACTGCACTGCAGGGGAACAGCCGGGAGGCAGTCCCCAAGCTGTAGTGTGCCCCTGACCCTGGTGGGCAGACCACGTTCTCTCTCACTAGGTACTAGGATGAAGAAGAGTAGCCTGGATGGACTCTTCAGGCTGTAGTTGGTCATACAGGCTTGGTTCGCTAACCTGTCAAGCACTGTATGAATTGTCTATCAAGTCGCAGTTCTCTGTATGTGGGTGCGAGTCCCAGACTTACAATCCCGACCTCAATTTTTCTTTCTGTGGGCTTGGTTTACTCTCCTGCCAAGCCTTAGTACACCTCCATGTACTCGCACTGCATTAGGGTCCCAGACCCTCCTTTCCCAGCCTTCCAATTCGTGCCCCAACATCCTTGTGCCTTCAATGCCTTCTCGGCTACCCACATACCTTGTGTGGTGTGCGCGGTTGTCGGATCCCTTGTGGTAGCTGGGCTCGTTTGTAGGGCTCCGGAACCTTCTTGGAGCTCTTCTTGCTCTGCGGCAGCTCTGCAGTCTTCCTTCCTTCCGTGACAGCGTGGTCTCATACTTGCGCGCTTCCCGGGTCTCTGGGGGTCTTAGTCCACCTGGTGGCCGTGCGGTCATCACGTCCTAGACCAGCCTTAGACTTTCTCCCTCTCTTCCTGGCGTCGCGGTCATCCTCTGCCTGCATGTCTGGTTCCTTATGGCTCTTGTTCCGCCAGGGAGGGTTTGATTTGACGATCTGTCCAGTCATCCTTGTTTTTTTTTCTTGTTTTCTTCCAATCAATGGTCGCAAGCCACTAGACTGGTAAAAACAACTCCAATGGTTATTCAGTATTGCTCTGCACGTTTTGACTCAGTACTGAGTGTTGGTGTGGTTACTTTCTATCTGGATTGCTTAAGAAAAGCTCATGGGTATGAGGGTAGGAGTAAAGAGGAATGAGGTTACGAAAAAGTGGGCAACTGTGGGATGGGGGTCTACGGTTATGTGATTGGGGAGAATAACGCATTCTCCAGATGTGGTCGTCACTGGTGCCCAAACGGGGTTTCTGCTCCCATGGGATCCATCCGCTGAGTACAACCCCCAGAGGGACATCGGGTAGCGGCCTCACCACTCTGGCCTCATGGGAAGGGCCCCCCTCCCCCCTTCGGAAGCAGTGATGGCATTGTGGGACTCGTCACAATACAGAGGTTTGCTAGCTGCACACCATTCTCTCTCGAGATTGCATGAGGTAACAGTCTGCATTAACTTTCGCCCATAATTGTTCTAATGTACATGGTTTCAAAGGCATCAACTTATACACTAAGTTAGAGAAACGATTATTAAAATGATGTAGATGAATATTTCGATTACAGAAGTTGCAGCACTTACCCGCCGAGACAATTCATGAACAAGAACCAGGTCTTACGAAAACACTTTCTATGATCGACCAAACTTAATTTCTGAGGGTTCTTTATGCATTTTGCAAGGCAAAAGGAGATAGTGTAGATAGACTGACGTGATCAGACCAAGTAATTTTGATACGGTCAACTAAAGATTTTAAGAAAGTAAAAAAATCTGGGCCAGGACATAGTCAGCCGAATAAGTGGGTGTATTCGTCCCAGATGCTCCAAATTGCCCTGAAGATAACATACCCAAGTATGGTGCAATCAAATGAGAAAATTAAATCACCCAATACCAAAAGGTAAACATTTGAGCACACGATGGCTGCTATTCAGCTTCAGATATAACATCAATATACCCTTGGTTTGGGCCTGGTAGTCGAAGTGAGAAACAGGTTGTGCTTACAATTTCCTTGGTCATCTAAGCACAACCGCAGAGTCATGCGTGGGAGGGGGGGGGACTCAAGTTTCTTAATATGTAAATTCTCACAGTGAATAACAACAACTCCACTCCAACTCAGTTGGCACGTGCTTAGAAAATAATAATGTAATTCATTGGGACTAGATGCTTTATAACTGAGCAGTTATTGCCAGACAGAGAACGGGTCAGATAGAGAACACCAATTTTATAATTGACAATCCAGTCATGAATTACATGAGTTTTTAACTGCTGATCGAGAATTAAAAAGCAGTTAAGCAACAATGAATGGCACAGAGCAAAGATGGTCTGCTGACATTAGGTTCACAGAGGGAATATCCTTAAAACTAAAGGAAAAGGAAAATGGTACATGTAGGTGGAACGCCACCTTTTCAGTCTGTCAGGTGGAACCACGTGTTCATGACTTTTGGAGGATTAGACTCTTAGTTGCATCTCCTTGCGAGTTTGTTCATCTTCTGTTCTCTTCCATCACAAAAGCCCTACCCTCAAAACGTTAAGTCAAGAATCGAGTTTATGAAGCTGATGCTTTTGCTGGAATTGAAGGATGACCTTGGGTCAGATCGAGAAAAGTACAGTGATATCCGTTTTTCCAAGTACCCAGCTGTGGCTCTAACGATCTAGTCCTTGTGCGATGTCCAGCAAGAACTCCCTCTCAAGCAATGGCATCGCTGTGCGCTTTAGCCTCTGTAAAGCAGTGAATACAAACAGAATTTTGACCAAAATCTTTGGGACTGCATTTAGGAGCAAGGAGTCCAGCAAGACCACTAAACACAGACATTCATCTTGAA
Organism: Ambystoma mexicanum; assembly: GCF_040938575.1. Taxonomy (NCBI): domain Eukaryota; kingdom Metazoa; phylum Chordata; class Amphibia; order Caudata; family Ambystomatidae; genus Ambystoma; species Ambystoma mexicanum. The sequence continues at coordinate 469,945,292 of NC_090935.1, read as the reverse complement.
ATGCAGCCAGCATGAGATCCAACATCAGCATCCTGGCATTTTTCGGTTCAGGAATTGGTTGAGGTCTAGGAAGAATATACCAAGCCCATCATCAAAACTAGATTAAGGATGGGCACCTAAAGTGTTTCCTCACTTCCTGGAAACCAAGAGGTTACAGATGTCCACACACTTTTCCCATTCACAGCAAATCCAGAAGTCATCACTAACAGTGTGTGGGTAGAAGGAAGCAGATCATGTACAAGCATGGCATCTAATCAATGATGCAAACCGTTTTTGTTCAAGACTTGCTCTCCAGCAGTTGTGGTTGTGAACATATTAGGATTGAAGTATGGTTATTTCGAGATGGGGAAAGAGAGAAGAGGTCATTCCTCAAAGGGAGATAAAGTCTCCCACATAGAAATCCTCCATGTCAATCCCACATCCTGCAGATTTGGTGATGTTCAGTTCACAGTCCTCTCTGTAAAAACAACCTAGCAAGTGCCAATGACCACCTTATTTCTGCACATTCACCCTGCATCAAGAGACTATGAACTACCACCAAGACCTTAAGATTAATCAAGTACTAAAATGGTCAAACAAGTCCAACATTGGATGAAAACACTCCCCTCTCCTGGATAATATGAGGTAGCCATTGATAAAAGGTACTTCCCTCTTTTAGAGGGTCGGAAAGAGTTTACTCTTAATTTAAAAAAGTGGTCTCTGTACCATTACAATTCAGTCTTGCAAGAGTGAATAATTGAGCCATCTGAAAGGAACAGCTTAGGAGTTTAAACTCTTAACATGTCAACACTAAGCACCCTGGAATCTGAGATAATCTTTCACCATTAGTGGAAGTGGTTGGTCAATATTTCACCTACTGGTATGGAGCGTGCCTCTACAAAAAAAAAGGATGTTCTTGAGAGTCAGTACATGGATGAGTCACTGACTTTTTTGTATTGATAGCTGTTGTAAGGTGAGCTTTAGTCTTACCTCCCGTTGTTACATTTTCTTTTTGTGCCAACACATTTGAAGCACTAGAGCAGATGGCATAGGCCAAGAGGTGAGATTAGCTTGTGTAGTAAAGGGCAGGAAATGCTAGTCATATGGATGGCACACAGATGGTCAGGACTGTATCGTTTTTTAATGATGGGGAAACTTTGCCCTTAGAAGGGGTTCACAGACTATTCCCATCATAAAGCAAGAATACTTTTTAATGAGCCTTCTGTACAAGCGCAATGGTTTTAGAAAGGTGTTCCTTTTATTAGAGGCTTACGGTCAATGTTCTGTAGAAGAATTAGTTTGCCAGAATCATGTACCAGATTGGCCAAAACCAAACAAGCAACCTATCCAGAAGGCCACATGTCAACACTGCCACCACAGTAACAGTGCAAGTTCCCTGCTTTTAACTGTACATTTCTCCATTTGTTACACGTCTACCTTTACTTTCTCGTGAAAAATTAACTCATCTAGGTACTGTTGAGGAAGAAGCAAGGGGTATTGGTCAACTTATACTACAAGTGGAGCCAATAGCTTGCCTGGATACAATTGTTCATTTGGGATGAGGAAGGAGGTACCAATAAAAGGAGGTCACAGTTTCTAGCACAGATTGTAAATGACGGAGGAATTGCCAGACAGGAAAAAAGTTTCTGTTGGTGCACAGTATTTATTATTCAATGTTCTCTAGGTTTGATTTCTGCCAGATCACCTTTTTACTTTTTGGGGGTTGGGATGATCTTTATCGCCCAAATAATCATAATTGTTACTGGTATCTGGGTTTTGCTTCATATCCAGCAGAGGCTCTTCTGTTGTGGGACCACAATCATCTAGTGTTTTCTCATTCTTTCCATCCTCTTCGTTCGCCTGTCTGTACCCAATTCTCCTGTACAAAGCCTCCAATCCCTCAGACACTTCTCAAAAGGCTAAGCTTCAGGCAGGGATATAGGTGGGACAGTGACCTGCACGAAGGTAAACAGATGCAGGAGTTGTGAAAGATTCGGCCATCTACTGGGTGGGTGTGCACTTACTAGGGCTTTTATAAAAAAATATATAACATTTAAATGAAATTGAATGATGGTAGATCAATCTCCAGAAAATATGTGGGGCTAAGCCACACACATTTTCTATGCTGGCCGCACGACATACACATAGACCTGGGTGCCGTCCCCCCTGTCATATTTTGTTGGAATACGACAGCAAAGGGTACATCAAGGCATCTCAGAAGTGGGAAGGCAAAACCTTGGCCAGCCTAAAGCTCCATGGATCTGCCATATCCTGTGTTAGCTCTGCTGGTGGCAGCTTCGCTGGTAGCTCTGCTGGTGGCAGCTTTGCATACTAATCAGAGTTCATTCAAACAGGCCCACGGGGGCCTGGTTGCAGGACTAACAAAGGACAGGAAAATCCCAACAACCTTTGATATGCCCTGTGTCAACCTGAATCTAGCTCCTGCCTCTCAGTATCAGGGGCAGTGACCGGTCAGGTCAGGTCAGGATTGGTTCATTAAGGTAGGCTTAGCCTAAACCAATCACTGGGCCCATTTGGCTTTAAAAGAGGGCAGATCATCTGAAGACTTTGCAAGGAGTAACTCAGCATTGGACCCTGGCTGAAGGTAGAGTCTACCTAACATCTTCCACCAGTGAAGGAAGGCCAGGACCCCCAAGAGGGAAGCAAGATCCCTCCCCTAAACATCTTTCAGGGAACAGAGGGAGATACTGAATCCAGAGGACCCTCCAGCAGCTCCAGAACCGTTACCCAGCCAGCACACAGCGTGCCCTGCTAGGCTCTGCAGCAAGCTTCCTAGGTGGGAAGTGCCAGAGAGTCTCTGACCCAAAGCAAGGACAAAGCCATTGCCTGCAACTCAGGAGCTTTGGGTCATCCGCCTTAAAGGACGACACTAGCCCAGTGAAGAAGCTAGGAGGAGTGCATCGACAAGCATCAACCAGCTCCCGCCTTAAAGGACATTTTTCGATCCAGTCGAGCTCCTCGAGTTGCAACTGACTGCAACACTAACTGTTGTCACGCCACAGTCGCAAATGCCGTCTGAAATGCCTTGACCAGTACTTCAGACCCGCCGAACCAGCACCGAGAGAATTCCCGACCCCGAGCCGCTGTGTAGGCCAGCCTGCAGCAGCCCATCCAGCCTCACTCGCCAAACTACCTGCCACCTGATACCCGCAGCTGTCTCCCGTCTTGAACTCTATCGCAGGAGCTGCAAATCACCCTGAAACCGACTCAACCCTGTTCAGAAAATAACTAAGGCAAAATGAAACACCGATTACGCTCATCTAGTATCCACAGGGATGCCCATATGCCCCGGTTGCCGGATTCCCCCCGGATGTGCTCAATTCAGGATGATGTCTTCTATGGCAGGTGGGCCTGAAAACACAGGAGGACTGGACTTAGGCACAGATTTCGTTTCCTGCGACCAGCCCCTTGGACTCTACCTGATGGCCCCCTCCTCACCTGGTTATGATGTCTGGTGTGCTCACCGTCCTGTTTTCTGCGCAGGGGCGCGTAGCTTTCTGCGGGTTGAAGCGACCGAGTTAACTTCACTGGTGCCAACCCATTCAAGTGTCTTTAAGGAGGTAAGTTCGAATATAGCAGTCTCTGAAGGCCTTTGCTTTTCTTTTGTGCTATTAATGTCTTTCCCGGATTGTTTCCCCCTTAGGTGTGCGGAGGTTCGCTGGGTGCGCTGCTTGGGTCAGGCTCCTGCCGGTATTTATGGACGCGGAGCGTATGAAGAAAGGTAGGTTCAGCGTGAAGTGCGGCGCGCTAATGTCTTTTTGGGCTAACCTGTATTCTTTATTCCTTTTCAGGTCACGATGGTCTTTCTGGGCGTGCAGTGATTTCCGGAGCGGAACCGGCCAAGATATGCCCAGCCAGGTGAGGAGGTTATGGTTACTACTGTGATTGCCGTGAGTAACCTGTTAACGTGGTCCCTTTTTCTCTCTCCCCTCCAGGTGCTTCGTTCCGGTGCGTGCGTGATGTCATGAAGATGCTGCCAACAGGATGGAAGACCGCGAGCAGCCGGGATTGAAGGATGGAAAGCTGCAGGTAAGCAAGGACTGCCAATGATGATCTTTTGTCTCCTCTGCAGGTCCACGATTCCAGTATCCAGAGTGCATCCCTTTTCCTTCTTGAAATGGTTGGTCCTCTGCATTCCTTTACAGGGTGGGTTGTATTGTTTAGTGGGATTGAACGGTCTGTTGCGATGATAATAAAGCAGATATTTGTATACAACCTTGACTGGACAGTCCCTTTTATCATTGGTAATAATTTTATTTTCTCTGTGTTGCAACTAACCAACGATCCATGACCTTATAAAGATAAGCCTTCCATGCTGTCCACGTTACCAAAATAGGACAAGGAGGTTTATAATTTGCTTGTGTTTCCAATCTGTTTGGGGCCTTCTAGTGTGTACTAGAGGTGTGGGGCTGATTGATGGTTTAGAAACCGATATTCATCCCTGAACAACTGGTGCCCCGGAATGTGATTCGTCACAGGGGTGGAGAGCTGTAATTGTGCATCTTCCCTTGTTAACCTGTCATGGTATCTCATGTTTACTGTATAAAGCATCCTGCCTGTGGATGATTTTGGATATCTGCTTATGTGTGAAGTAGCCTATAATGCATGCAGTCTTTCACAGGTATTCTATGAAACAACGTATATGTGTGTCTCCATCATTTAAAGAGTTCTGTCGTGGATGGACAGTATCCGATGAAAACAGCCGTACAAAAGGGTACAACACAGTCCACTGTCAGAAGAACCACCAAAGAAAGCCGAGACCCCATAGTCTGTTCCAAGCTCTAGGCGTAAAGTAAACATGCGAAACATACTTGCGAGGAACACTTGCACAATTCTTTTTGTTTTTTTAACGTACCAGTTGAAATGTGGGTGGAATCATTACAGCGAAAACAACTGCGGTCCCACGCCTTACCTTGTAGCAAGTAATGAGCCCTAATGCAAGACGCTTTAAACAGTGACTGCATCAGGCGGGGTCGCCACATTCGCAGGACACTTAAGGTAATCGTCCACAAAAGTAAACTTGCTCTAGTCTCTTGTGCAATCAACTCAAGCTCTCCTGAATAGGCGAAGGTCTGCCCTTTTGCGTGAACCAAAAAGTAGAAATGTGCTCAACCCCACCTTGCAATCCTTGGGGAGACATGTCATGCCTAGAAAATGCATTGGTTGCTACTAAGATGATGGTTTCCCCGTCGGAGAGCCTTAGCCTTGTAGGCAAAAAATACACTTCCTGATGGATCAGGCCAGATCCAGCTAAAATGGGTTGTCAGGCTCCAGAGAAAAGCAATTCAGTATTTTCTCTATACACCATCTGCACATTTCCAGAACAGAATACCAATGCATGTAGCCAGATGTTACGGGGTGGAGGAGTGTTTCATCCATGATCTGGCCCTCATGAGAAAGCATAGTTTAGAAGGTTCAGTACATCTTAGGTGATTTGGTCCAAGTCAAGTGGCATCTGCTAAATAGTAATGACTTTGGACATATTAGATGGGACAATTCTTGACAGATCTGAAAGCAACAATTCCACAAAAAAGGCAAGAATGTAGCAGATGGCTGTTTTAAGATGAGTAAACTCGGCAAGTATGATTGTCAGCTGCTGGGAAATGTTGTGTCAAAAAACACATTTGCAGAACCCAGGGCACTAGAAGAGACTGTCCAACAGAGCTGTGAGGAACGGGAAAAAACAAACAGATAAGTATGTTGGGGCACAACAGCACAGCAAAGGGAATGCAGTAAAGCAAGAGAAGCAGTTCCAGATGCTCAGCCACTGGTCAGAAAAGAAGGGAGCTGGCAAGCATGCATTGCCATGCATGGCAAAGGGTGTATAGCCACAGAACCATGCAAGCACCTAGGTGGGATGTGCACATCCAGTGATCAAAATAAGCTGGAACGGTCGGGAGCGGTGTTCCACTACTTTTATTTTTATCGGCTTACCATTCCTCTACTTTTTACAACCATATTCACCATTCTGTTTATAGGATGTGTCCATTCAAGTCGCTGTGCAAGTGTAAGTTGTTATTGGAACCTTAGTTACTAGTCACTTAGACTATTGCAATGCCCCGGGTGCAACAGCTTGTCACATGTTGCAATATGCTTCCACCTACCCTCTCCCCTGCTGAGACCACAGTTCCACTACTTTGTTCAGTACACTACTACTGTGCCCACACAGCCTTGGATAAAATAGTTATGTGAAGCAGTTTATGGTCCCTGCCACTAGGTGGCACGAGTCACAATAATTGGTGCCAGGACCTCATGGTCTGATAAAACCCAAGGACTAAAGAATGCCACACTGAACCCCAACCACCCACAATAAAGACCTGGCAACTAACCGGCACAGCACCAAACTGGAGAATCAGGGATCCGCAGAGATGGATGGCAAGGACGTTGATGCTCAGGACACTCAAGTACTGATGTAGGAAACTGCAAGGAGTGAGAATACTTTGCACATGCCCAGAGTCCATGACAGGCCAGAATGAAGCAGCCTGCCCACTAGGAACCCCGCTCTCCTTTCGACCCGCCTTCTGCAAGTCAACTGTTACGGTTCATTCATCTCCGTTCACATACTGAAATCTAGCTTACTAAACACTCTCCTGCGCCAGACACCTGCTAGGCGTGTCTCCCAGCCCACCGACCTTCAAACCTGCCACTCCATGCCAAATCTGCTTCAGTACCCGAAGCCTCCTGCTACTCCCCAAATTGTGAATATGTTGGGTTGGCTTCCATTGCATTCTACGCCATCGGTACACATTCAAAGTTAACAGCTTCTAGCCAACCATAAAAAAAAAAAAAAAAAAAATAAAAAAAAAATCACACTCCTCCACAATACTACACATACACGCAGCACGCTGTTACTTACTCGCGAAGAGGCTATTATCACTAGCCAATGGCTAGTGGAAAGGACACATTATTAGCCCTGCCTTACACCAAATTTAATATACATTACGTCACTGCAATGAGTGGCTTTGGTAAATTGTTAACCTGTTTTCAAAAACACAGATAGGTCAGTCCAGATCGTGATAACGAGGTACGAGGAAAACCATGGTTTTCTCATTTTCTCAAAAATAATGGTTTAAATAAGGTGGCTTTCAAGCCTCAGATTTCCACTGTGCGCTCTATGAGACGAGTTTCTGCAAATAGATTAACTATTTACCACAGGATGGGAATTTGTGATTGCAACAAGCAGAGGTTCATAGTGCAATGCAATGATTTTCTATGCGCAGCAATCAGGAGTGCTTTTAAGTTTTACATACAAAGTGACAACCTCGACTGATCATACTTTAGGAAATTGGCTACAAGTGACATACTAGTACATCGAATTTTTAATTGTGATGTGGTGATAATACATTACACATTTCTGAACAAAATGCTTTTTAAATAGGAACAATTTTATATAAATGTTACTAACATTCATGTTGATTTTTAGGCAGGCTTTTATTTCGATGCCACACTGAAATGTAAGGCACAGCTGTTGCCTCTCTTCTAGAACTCTCGTTTCTCGCGGTCCGAAGTAAAGCCATTTGTATCAATGTGTGGCCTATCAAATGGACTACAAACAGCTTGATGGAGAAGTAATCGGATATGGCAAGGCTGGGACTGGTCGATTGGAAAATGCCCGAATGTCAGCCCTAGAAGTGTGGGTTAGTCTCTTTGGTCAAATTGGGCCAGTTGCATGAGTTACTTCACTGTTTGGATGGGTATTGTGACCATCGATACTGAACAAATATTTGTTAAACGCTCGATTTGCAGAACATTTGACCAATAAACTCCTATGCAAACAGTCCGTCAGAAACTAAAAAATGTACATGCAACTCTGGGCCACAATTACATTGGTGCTGTGACAATTTTATGCCCAAGCCAAGCCTTGGACATTCCATTTCACATTATGTTATTTTGCATTTATATAACGCCTTATGTACCATTGGTATGATCTCAAGGTGCTGGTAGGTTGAACGCCCTCGGGAACTGAAGTTCAAGTCAGTAGAGCGAGAGCGAGACATACATAAGGGCCGTGCGAGCACCGGATATGTGTGCAGCGGTATTGCGTTACTGTGATAGCTGCTTCTTAGCGGTAGGTGTGGTGGTTGGGAGAGGAAGAGTATGTGTTCGTTCTGGCAGGTTGTTATCCAGACCAATTCTGGCTGCGTTAGGCCTGAGGAGAACGCATAGGCTGGAGGGTGTGTAACCAGCTGTGTTTTAGATAAGATGATGGGGAGTATGAGGCAAGTGGTGGTAGGAGAACAGTTATACCAAATGGTGTCATAGTATTGCTGTGTTCTAGTCGAGTGGTGGTGTAAAGGAGAGAGTAAGCGTAGAGATGTGATAAGATGGTTTATATCTTGAGGTTGAGCACACTCCAGTAGTTCCGTGCACTTCACCCGTTCCATGCTGACTGTTCCGTGCACTCCAAAAACGTTCCATGCATTTCCACCATTCTATGCACTTCGGTTGTTTTATGCACTACAGATCGTTCCATGCTGTTGAATTTTTTTTTATTTTTTATTTTTAAAAAAAAAATTTTAAGTGTCCACTACGAGCTCTCTGTCTGTTCCGTACATTCCATCCGTTGTAAGTACTCGCTCAGTTCTAAGCAAACAATCAGTGCGATCAGTTCTATGTATTTCTTCTAATCAATGCACTTTGTCTGATCTGAACATGCTATCGCTCAATTAGCACAATCTTTTAGCATGCAAGTCAGTCGCTGACCACGGGTTGGGCTCTTTATTTACCGTCATGATCCACTCCGCCATTTCTGCTCACAGGTGCCTTTTACCCTGGGTAATACTGCTCAAGTAGCCATAATGTTTAATCTGTAGGTAAATCCCAATGGAGCCCAGAAGTCCCGGTTATGCATTTCAGGAGCAGAGTCAGAAAGGATGCCCGCATGCAAACAAAGTATGCTAGCGGTCAGTTCCTGTGTAGCCGAATAAAGTCGGATTCTTTGCACACAGAGAAAGGCATCTGCTCTCCATGGAGCTGCCCACGCAAACTTCTGATTTCCACCAGCTGGTGTAGACTGGCACCAGTTCCCAGGACAGAAGTTAGTGGTGCGATTAAAGGTGTGGCCTTGGAAAAAAGGATGTAGTAATGCCAGTGCAAGTACCAACAGGGGCAGGAAACAAGAGTCAATTCCAACCTTTAGCAGCTATTGGATACAGACTCCTTCCTGAAGGAGCAGTGAAAGAGATCTCCTTTGAAAGCTGGGGGTGCAGTTGCCACCTATTCCAGTTTCTTACTAGAACCAGATTTTCTACGTCCTGTCCATGGGTACTTCCGACAGGCAGTCAGGCCAGGGCCTAAAGCACGGACACCACATTGTCTTGTAGAGCCCATGCCTCTCTTCCCTTGCAATCAAGAGAGGCAATCCAAACATGGAATACCCAATTCTCAGTCTTGATTCTACCCCAAAAGAGGAACAGCATTGCGTATGTGGGGTCAAAAAGAGACAGTCCCGTAGAACGAAAACATGCAGCAGTGGTACAGCAAACAGGAAAATCAAAATGTCAGGAAACGTTTTCCTGCCATCGGTCAGCAGTCATGGGTACTCCTTGCAACCTACAGAGTCCATGAAGAGAGTAAAGCAAAATAGTCCTGTAGAGGGATCCAATTTTAGTGAAAGATAGACATTTATAGATCGATTAAGGTTTGCCGGGAAGGTGATTCCACAGACTCTATATGAAATGCACAGGCTTCACTCCAAGAGTGAATGGGAGACCAAAGAAGGTGACCACTATCAAATTAGGTTTAGCTGTCAGGGGTCAATATACAAAGTGGGCTCAAACAATTCTGTACAGTTAACTTTCTTCAAACTTTCCCTAGACAGATCTACAGTGGCTCTTAAGATTATGCAATGGTTTGTAGTTTCCAGGCAGTAATCCCAACCAGTGTCCTTTACGCCTCATGAAACAGACTACCCATGACCTGGCCTCTTGCTCATGGCAATCAAAAGATTATATTGTTAATGAAAATTACAAAAGTGCAACCACTGGTCACACTGAGAACGCATTAGGCCAGGGTTTGTGGAAAGGGGTACTGGAGAGAGGAGGGCGGGAGGGCAATGACGATGCAGACACTTAAGGGCAAACAGAGCATGTGTAGCATGGATTTGGCCTGCAAGAGAACATGCTTGATGGTCACAATAAGAACGATCAGGAAATAAACCACTGAAAGGAAGTACACCATGGTGTCTATAGGCCAGCTACTCCCATAAAACGAACCTGAGCTTCTGCAATAATGTTGTTCCTCAAAAGCAGGTCTGTTACTAAATGGCTTTCGTTCATGAACCTTGCTTTTTTCTTCTCCCCTTTGTCTGGCAACCTAATTTCAAACAAGTGTCCTCAATCTTCTAACAGTTGTATGAAGTGTGGCTTTATCAAGTTTCCTCAACTTCAACAGCAAATGTCTGCAACATTGCAACTAGAACTAAAATAAGGTACCTGCAACAAAAAAAGCTAAGAAAGGCAGCAAATGGCAGATTATAGTTACGGCCATTTTTATTCCCACGAGCACATCAACCGTTCTGAAGATTTTTCCAGGAGTAAATGTGCATTTTCAATGGAGAGATCAGGATCTTGTGCAAGAGTAAGAAACTAGAAATGTCTAAAAGGCCTTGGGTGTAACTCGCAAAGGTATTCATGGCTTATCAGTGTATCAAGAGCGGTCTGAGTGGTGAAAGCTTAAAATAATAGGAATTCACAAAACTTTCAAAGAGGTTTCAGAATGTTTTCTGTACACATGCAAAGAACATACGTGCTGGAAGTAGTGTGAGTGAATGAAAACGTTAAACGTCTGAGATGCGTGGAGTGATAAGGGGTGAAAAATATCTGGGATTGTGAAAGCAAATGTTTATAAAATATTATTGGTAAAATCGTAATTGTTTGATTTCTGACGTGGAGTCAATTACTGAAGCAGAAGGGACTCCATGTAAGGCCGCCAATTTTGCATGCAAGTGGGCCTTCCCTGTGATTAAGAAGCAACTTGCACAGATGTTTCAACACCCGATTTCTTTGTCAATATCGCTTTCACGCATTAATTGTAAACAGATGTAGGGGTAATTTGGAGACTTGCATTAATGAGTGCCAAAAACTGTATTTTATGTGAATTGAGCCCAAACAGTGAAAGGTCAGAGTGTGGATACCCAATGCCCCCCTTTAGAGCAGTAACAGGTTTGGCGGCACTATGTGATGAATCTGATGGGAGACGAGCCGGTGTGGCGGACCCAAAGGGATCGCCAGCAAAGAGGGACCGAATAGTTGTGAGAGCAAGCATGGTAGCAGAAACGCCAGGAACGATGAGACAATTACTGGGCATTCGGCAGCTGGAGAAAGCAGAGTTACCCTTACTGGGACCTGAAGGCATGCAGGAGAGGAGCCGCGGGAGAAGGCAGAGACACGTCAAGGCAGTCCAGAGTGGGAGTGGGCACTGCGTAAGTACGAACGGGACTGAAGACGCCACACAGAGCTGATGAGTCATTGGAGACCCCGGGGCCTTCCGGCAACGACGCCAAACACAATTTGAACTTTGTAAGGCCACAGAGACCAAAATGATACGATTGTGAGTCGAAAAGGCAGAATACAAAGACAACCCCTAACAATATATGAATGCATATAATGCCGATATGGGGAAAACTCACAGTGAACATCAAACGCATCAGAAATACTGAATCAAGGAAAAGATGCACAATTGTGAATGTAAAGAGACTGTTACATATGTATGGCAATAAGAAGTCCTGGCAGGGGAGTAAACCAGACAAATTGCACATGTACACAGAAGACCCAAGAAAGGGCAGTGTTTGATGGAAAAGAAGGAACTTTTCAAAAGAAGGAAATCACAAGGCTGAACAGTGTTTTGCTAACAGGATGGTTGTGGGCCAAGGAGAGACACAAGAACTGTTAGAACAAGAGACATGGTCATCCGATTGAAGAATCCAGGGGAAGGGAGCCAAGGGTCTGTTAGCTTGGAGAACGTTTATGTTGGTGCAGTTATAATTTTCTTTATGAACACTTTCTGCAAATACCAGGCTAAAGACATTTCCCTTCGCACCTTATGATTTAGTTTGTAGTTTGTGGGTCAGGATAGAACGTTTCGACACAGACGACTTTTGATTTCTAACATCCTGACAAAGACAGTCCCTTCGTTTTTGGTTATCAGTAGGGAAACTCCTCTTCGAGCACGGTCAGAGAGGCGAGCACGGTCAGAGAGGCATTTTCCCCAACCTATTTACGTTAATAAAAGTCTTTAACCAAATACATGACAACTGTGTACCCTCAATACTAACAAGCCCTTTTGTAGACATGCCGGTACCCTCTTCAGCAATCACAAAAGGCCCAGCCAGCAAGGACGGGCTGCTTCTAAGGTGCCAACTCAGTGATTTAAATGGGCAGGTATTTCAGTCCAGAGTACCTGCACTTATTTTATTTGACAGACATAGTACCAGCACAGCTGAAAGCCGGTACTCTGGGATAGTGAATACCGGCACATACAATTGTTCATTTCATAAGAGCAATTACAGGTCTCACCATCCCCTGGGGCTTAGGGATAGTACTGTTGGGCGACGGCGATCTTCCTCTCACCGGACACTTGGCCCGCCTATGTGCACACCTCCTAACGGCAGCAAAAATTGCACTTGCACGCCTTTGGAAGAACCCAACAGGCCCATCAATCCTGCTGTGGTGGGCCAAGTGCTGGGACACAGAAGTAACAGAGAAGATAACGGCCCTACGCGCAGGGAACCTGAACAACTTCCAGAACACCTGGGCTCCGTTTATGGACTTTCCGGAACAATTCCCAACTCTATCCCGTAGACCTCCTCTTACCCGCTACTGATAACCAAAAACGAAGGGACTGTCTTTGTCAGGATGTTAGAAATCAAGAAATATCACAACAACCGAACGTCTCCCCCCCACCACATATCACCAGAAACTAAACCGAAGCAGAACCCAGCACCCAAACTCCGCCTACACAGACGGCGATTGACTAAACTAAGAACATAACTCGCGTTGAATTGCAGAAAATTTTATGAAATGTCTGATGTACCTCTGTAATGTTAAATTCCAAATAAAATGTTATATTGAAGAAGAAAAAAAAAGCTCTATGCCAGCTGCTACTCCCAAGAAACAAGAACAAAACAGAAAGCACAGATGACAGGAAAGTGAAATGTGGTGCTCACGGTACAGGAACAGATTCAGACACATTCCAAAACACAGAGAAGAGAATGGCAATGATGGCGCCAATTCCAAAAAACCTAAACCACACTCCAGAGTGCACCAGGCACTGCAAGCCACAACAAGAGGCAACATGTCTGACATATCGATTTTCCTGCATTAACACAGTCGTTTGTTCGGTAGCCTAAACATACAGTCTGAGGACAGTATGCAGCATTCAGTGCACAAACCTTAGCACCAAGGTCGAAGTTCAAACATCTACCAGATGTGGCAGCATATGCATTCCTCCAGAGAGTTTAGGAAAGAAAGGGGACGATCATCAATGCACAATGTGTACAAATCAAGAGTTCATAAGCACAACGAAGCACAATCCAGGTAGCTATATATCTAGGCTGATCGAGGTAAGCAGTGCAGCATCTTCCAATGCACTACCTGGGTTTGAGAATGCTCTACCTCAGCTGCACTGCTCTTGCAGCCGACAGACCTGCGAAGCTCGGATATGGTCTAACGTGGTTGGCTCAGTATCTGTTATTGAATGCCCATCCCCATAGTATGCCACATTTCCTCTCCCAAATTCAAGCATCTTGTGCAACCTCAACTGAAACCGATTGCATCAAGGGCCATATTGTAGCCCAGCATTTAATGTTAAAAGTATCCCGCTGCCACAGACTGCTAGTTGGTCTGCCACGGACAGGACGGCACCAAACTGCTTCGCCATCAAAAGTAAAGTGGGAGCTCGACTGCCTCCTTAACTCAGATTGCAAACTGAACGCCCTGCTGCTGTCATGGCCGACTGTCTAGCAAAAAGAAAGATGTGCTCCCAGTAAAACAAACACATGCACGACAAAACAGATGCAGGGTCACCGCGAAATGGAGATACTGGAAAGACTCACTAAAATGGGAACATTTTGGCCCAAAAGCCAATTCAAAGACTTCTCAGCGCCAACACTGAGCGTTGAGGTAAAGACATGCAGATGTGCCAGCAAAACGCGAGGAGCCCATCACGAGGAGCAATCAAATATCCAAGCCCAATGGGAAAGAAAGCCTTTTATTGTCCACTGTGTCCTGGGCAATAGGATAGGCTAAATTCAGGTTTTGTCACCCACCACAAGTGGCAGCATTAACCCCCAAGTTATAGTTGGAAGAAGAGGGTTTGTGACTTTCACGCAGGTACTGCGGGGAACCTTGCAGAAGCCCTTGCCTCGTCAGAAATGGATACCGAAGTGCGCAGATCTTTACTTACTTTGGCCTGTGAGGCAGACGTACAGCAGCACACTGTCTTTTCAGCCTGGAACACAAAATAAAGGGAAACAAAGAAACTACTTCTTCGTGGCTCTGCCGCTAGCATGCAGCTAAGAGTTCATGGCACCAAACGATTCAGATTAAGTTCAGTCTTTTTGTCTGCAGGCTATGCCAGCGTAGTTATTTGCAAGTAAAAGGCCTCACAAGGGAACACTGAAGGAGTGCATTTCAAATGTCCCCCTTGTCAAACGAGTTTCGGGTGTCTTGAGGAACACTATCATTAAAAGAGAAAACAAATGTAAAGTAAGGAAGACAACAAAGCAAAGCTCGGCGAGTTAAGCGTCCGTTTATACAGTTTTCAATCTTGGGGAGGTTTTCCTCAGCCTTCACCTTCTTTGAAAACCCATGGCAAGTGTACAGGTAAAGGGGTTCTGGTTCCACTGGCTCATCCATACATTTTTAGAATAGGCCGATGTGTGGTGGCGCCACCCATTTGCCAACTTCTGTCATATACATGTAAAGGTACTTTGAACAGCTAGCCGAAGGACTCTCACTCATTCCATTCTGTGTATATCTTTCTCCATGAACATCAGTGCCACCAAACTGATACCGCGTGCAGTGCATGAGGCAGTTGAGAGTATGAATGCCTGCTGATCTGCCACTGAACGCAGTAAGACCGTCCCTGCTCTATGCCAGTTGGCATTATGCCAGCTGTGAAAACATTGACCTCACTAAATATGATCAGGCATGCCATCATGTAGCACAGAGGTCTCCATCGATGTGCCTTAACTCCAATGAAGCGCACAGCAACCTGTCCTATTAGGTGAAATGTTTTGAGTTTGATGCATTTGCCCTTCCATAGTGACTCTTCCTTCCCTTGAAAATCGCTGGGACTGTCTGGACAAGCCTATGTAGAAGACGTCAAATCGATTGCCACCACTTGCTGGTTGCCTAAGCAAGGTCTCCGTAAACAGGAGGGGCGTGCCTTGATGTGGGACCCGAGTTTGCTGTGCCTAGGAACACAGCTCAGTGACGTGGCAAAACTAATCTATTGAAGTGTGAAGAGATGCAGAAAAGCTCATCAAAATTCTACTGGAAGAAAAAAAAAATTAAAACCAGGAAATATGTCGCAATAAAAATTAAGTGAACAATATTTCTCATTCCCCAAAAAAATTAATCACACAAAAACTAAAATCGAAACATTTTCAGCTCAGAGTGTCTGAAGGGTTGAGGGTCTTGCAGACCCTGTGCTACCGCTGCCTTGGTGGACCCAGAGACTTGCACAGCGGTTGCAAAAAGGACAGAAACCATTTGTGGCCTTTCATGCCAGGGCAGAACCATATAGAAAATGTAAGATGTGAATAAGTGCGGGCAGCAATACGGCAGGCAGTGGCTGGAGATGGCTGGGCTCCACATGACCTTGGCATACGAGGAGATTGACTGAGGTTATATAAGCAACTGAGCAATTGTAGTTTGCCATCAGTTGTTGAATTCTAATTAGGCAGGCATTCATTGCACAAGCACATATTTCATGAGCCCCGGCGTTACTAAATACTCAGACTACCAAAATGGTGGTCACTGAAACAGTAAAAACTCACTGAAGGGCCCTAAACGCCAAACAACTAGGAGTGAAATCAATCTCAATCTTTGAATGGCAAAAATGTACTGGCCGCAATGCAACGTGCTTTGTAAAATTCTATTCTAGAGTTTAACCCAATTCCCAGAAGGCAGTCAATACAAATCCTATATGAAAAAATAAAAACAGTAGTGCCCGATCCCGGAAATTAATCGCCCTGTGCGTTTGGTCTTCTTTTAATTCTTTTAGCACGCTGATTTGTACAAAATCCTCATGAGAGCCACTTCGTTACCTCTGCCAAAGCAAATGTCATGGCTAAAGGCACTAGAAAGGCTCTAGCCCTAGGCAATCCTCCATCATGAGTCAGAACATATTTTTCAATACGTAAAAGGGACCACTTAAGGGCTGCAGGGAAATCCAAATCAAAGAAAAGGATGCAAAGAAAAGCTCCACGTTTAAAAACAAATATGAGCTGCATCCTGCGCACAGCATCTGAAAGAGACACATGCAGGAAATGTGCGATGTTAGCAGCTCCTCTACAACAACAGTATGTCCATTATAACTGACAATGGCAAGAAAATAAGTCCTTCCAGTTACTAGAAAGTATCCAGTGTCCTTTTGTTAAAGGGAGAACAGTCTAATCTGGGATAAAAAAAAGCAGCATTTCATAGGAGAGTCAAAACCGAATTAAGACCTTCATTGGGTTTGCTTTCTTCTGTACAGGACTGAAAATCAGTTTGTTATAAAGAAACATACAGAGATATTAAAATGTAAACCTTTGGCAGGAGTTTGATTGCAAATAAAAGGTTATGATGTTGCTCTTTTTAAAGTGAGCATTGCAGTAAGGAAAGAAAGGAAATGCTGCATTTGTGAATTAAACCTAGAAGGTACACTTGCAATTCCTCCCCTAACCGCTACATGACTGGAGAATGCTTTCTAGTTAGAAAAGTGTAAACACAGGCTTTGAAGCTGAACTATAAACCAAATGACTCTGCCTGTACCTTTTGTTCAGAGAAGCCAGGCCTTCAAGGGCAAAGTAAATGCTACTCATTAAGAACCCCATTTGTCATTGAGCCTACCCAAAATTCTCAATAAATACAACAAATAGATTGTGAGAAATGGTCTCCTCACCTATAATCAAATCTACCAATCATCCAGGAGAATTAAATTCACACCTTCGGAGACCTTGTCAAACTAGAAATTATATCATGTCTCCTATTGCATTGAATATATGTATATTGGCCTACGCCAAGCTGCTTGTGAGCTACTTGTGAGGAAATTTGTGTTGCAAGGTCCTGACCCTAGAATCAATGTAAACCGCCATTTTAGGTTGTCTCTCTCTGCAAAGTCACCCTGTGAGTTAAAATGGTGGACAGTGGTTTTCTGTTTGTAACTTGGCCGTCTTGACCTCTACATACAAGTTAATGTTTAAACTGCCATAGGCTAAATGTTAGGATCATGTAATGAGACCTTGTCCTTCATTGACCTGTAGATCAAGGATTACCTGCGTCAACAAAACTGATCCATGAACATATATTAACTGCAATGTCGTTTGAATAACTGAATGGGAACACCTGTTTAACTACATTGTATAAACTATGTACTAAGGCTTAATGTTAAACCTAGAGAATACACTGTTGCCATTATGACTTGTTGATGTGTAAACCAAAGATGCACTAGATACAAATTAGAAGCGAACCTGGCATGGACCCTAGATCAGTAATGTATTAGAGTAATATTAACTTGCAGTAGGGCTGGACATCATGCTGAAAATTGTATAAAAGCCTGACTATTTCAATGTATATTCCCACTCACTGAGCACACCGAACCACGCTGGAGTTTGCTGTGTTGTACTGAGGGCCGATAGCTATCTGATTTGTCTATGACTTTTTGTAACTGTTTAGTATAAAATAAATACCTTTGTATGTTCCTTTGTAACCTGTGTTTGGTGTATTTCCTTTTGGGCTACCCAGCCTCATATTATTTCTTTGTTTTCACAGTTGGAGCCAGAATAGGGACCCTCAAGATTGATGCTGGATTGTTGAAAGTTGACACACGCTATCGGACGGCTATCGGACGGTGTGACATAAGGGTCCCCACTGAACGAGACGCTGCACGACCCGATCCTTGGACGATAAGCGTGTGGTCCGAGACGGCATCTTGACGAGGGTCCACTTATCGAGGTGGGCAGATTTGCCGAAATCAACAAACACGAGGTAATTTTAGTTAGGTAAATTCTTTGTAATCCGATCGGACCTCCTTAGGTTTGGTCAGGTGAGTCGTGACCCGACACTTAATTCAATCCTGACAATTTGAATTTGGTGCATTGTATCTGCAGACACAATTATTGACCAGGTAACACCAAGAATTTGAGATATGCCTGGGAAATTGTCTACCTGTTTTAGGGCATTATTCCGCAGCGATAGACAATCTTTGGAATTTAGCCGTCCGGCACCACAGGAGGGGTCACCGGCATGTACTATGTACTGTAAGCATGGCATTGGAAGTATAGTATTTAAGGACATTTGGCACAGACAAAGCAGACATGCCTCCGAACTTCAGTGGCCAATCAATGGTAGTTTTGAGATCCCTCGTATTGAATATTTAGAGTCAATCTTGTTAAAGAAAAAGGCTAGCCCTGCAGCATTTGATGTTTTGCAGGATTGGAAAAAAGAAGCGTTGCAGCAGCTTAAAAGTAGGGAAAAACATGGGCAGCGTCATAAAACGAACGCTGAAAAAGCGTTGTTATAT
Organism: Ambystoma mexicanum; assembly: GCF_040938575.1. NCBI lineage: Eukaryota > Metazoa > Chordata > Amphibia > Caudata > Ambystomatidae > Ambystoma > Ambystoma mexicanum. Next base: position 469,926,563 of record NC_090935.1, on the reverse strand, counting down.
GATCAGGGCAAACAGTCTAAGGCGGCTAAAAATATGGATAGGGCTTTCTCACTCGGTATTCAGAAAATCTATCCTTCTAAAGATCTTCATGTTTCTGATGAGTTTATTGACAAATTGCTAAATGAACGAAGGCCTGGTGCCTCTGCACTACCTCCGTAGGTTCCTCTTCCCGCTGTTGTGCCTCTCCCTGCTCTTATTCCTGCTCAAGCTGTTCCTGCTCCTCCTGTTCCTTTTCTTCCAGTTGTTGTTCCTCCACCTGCTCCTCTGCCTCTTCCTATTATACCAGTAACAATACCTCCATTGAATTTGCCTGCCCCTCCTCTTCCAAGTAGTCTTTTACCGCTTGTAGTTGATCAGGGTGCGGGCTCAAGGGTTGTCACTCGTAATACTGTACCTCTAGAAAAGAAACGTGACTTGACCGCATGGGCTAAGCATTGTATGGAGAGAGATGATTGAGCTAATGTTTTGCCACACTTTCTAATATGGACAATTTTCCTGAGAAAAATGTTTTTATTGAAGCACTAGGAATTCATTTATGTGTAATGTGGGACAGATTAAATAACACAGATCTCCCACAAGGATTGAGGGATCTAAAAACCTTAGCATTCTCTAGAGACTCTGTGGAGAAAGTACAAGAGCATGTTGAGAGGGTATTAGAGTATAGAAAGGAGTTGGAAAGGTTACAGAATGAGGATGACGAAGAAGAAAGTATGCAAGTACAGAAATTATTTTTTCTGTGTCGTAAATCGATATCTGAGGAAGCACAAAGACGCGATTAGATGGATTTCAGATATGTCGATAACTCCAGTTGAGGTATATGACGCATACAGTCAGTATACGCCAGAAATGCAGAGGAAAGTAATACAGGTAATGGTAGAGTACCTGCAGGATGAATGTATAAAGAGAAAGATTAGTTGTCCCACAGAGTTACTGGGTATTTATAAGAGGGCTTTTTCACTTGACACTTCGACTGCTTTAGCGCTCGATTTAGCTCTGCTGCTTAGTAAGCGTTCGGAGTTCCCTACATCTCAGTTGCCCATGAGAGAGGTTCCTCCGACATTTGTCCCAAAGGTTGAGATTGCGGCTGATCTTGCACATAAGACAGTCGCTGTGAACATTCCTGCACATTATGTGTCTCAGTTCGTTCACATTCCGTTTTCAAGACAGGAGGTGAACACCATTAGACAGTCTATTCCTGACATTATGAAAAATTCGACAGGGTTCTATAAAGAAATAGAGTCCGTCTTGCAGTCCTCAGTATTTACCCTAGACGATATTGATTTGTTATTCCCTGTACTCCTGCCCGTAGATTTGTGGTAACAAGTTAGGACTATAGACGATGGATACTTCGAGCGTGGATACTAGAAACATATTTGATCATCCTTCTGCTGCATATCTGTCTGAGGAACTTCCTTTTGATGATATTTTGTTTTGTTAGGATTGCCTGAAGCAGGATTTGGAGCCTACACCTATTCCCGTTAATCAGAAAGGTCCCTATGTTGAAATGGTAGTGGGAAATAGGAAACATCCGTTTTTGATTGACACTGGAGCACAGAAGTGTTCCATTAATCATTCTCGTGTTCCAAACATTTCACTGTCAGGGCAAACCAATGTTTCCGTAGGGTTTTCTGGCACACCAGTTGTTTGTCCGGTTTCTTCACCGGTACCTATCTCTTTGGGTCCCTTCACGGACCACTGTCCATTTCTGCTGACTTCGAATTGTGGAGAGAATTTGTTGGGGTTGAATCTGTTGAAGGAATTAAATGCGGTAATTGACTTGCTTAAAACTGCATTATGCTCTGCACCAGTTTTGGGCACACCAAACTATGAGAAGGCCTTTGTGTTGTTTGTGCATGAATGTGATGGATGTGCTTTGGCTGTATTAACGCAGGAACATGGAGGGAAGAATAGGCCATGCGGTTACTTTTCAGCATTGACCCGAGCTTGTGAACTTTCCTAAGGGCTTACAGTAAACATATATACTGATAGTCAGTATGCCTTTGGGGTGGCTCACAACTTTGGTCAGAGAGGATTTTTAACTTTGCATGGCACGAAGATTCAGCATGGCTCCCTAATAGTACAACTGCTCTCAGCGCTTGCGCTCCCTACTCAGTTAGCAGTCGTAAAATGTGCAGCACATCGAAAGGTTATAGATGATACAGGAAAGGGGAATGCTTTCGCTGATCAGATAGCTAGACAAACTGCTGCCGATCTCTCTACGAGATGTATGTTTTGAGGGAGACTGTAAATGCCTATGCAATAGATGAGGGTGTTGGGTCTGTACGGGATATCAAGCCGATGCCACATTAGAAGAATCCAAGAGGTGGGCTGAGGGCTTGGGGAAACTCGAGGATGATGGGTGGACATGGTTGAAGGGAAATGGCTACTTCTTGACGCTTACGTGATGATGGTCATCATGGCACATGGTCCTACGCTTGTGTGTGCCCAGCAGATAACAAAATTGTTAGAGAAAGTTTGGGTAAATGACAAAATTTCAAAAATTGCTCAGCGTTACGTTCAGAACTGCATGATTTGCCTACAACATAATGTGGGAAAGGGGACAGCAACTCCAAGGGGAAGTTTTGGGCCACCCTCTGTCCCATTCGAAGTCATCCATTTTGATTAGATTGTTGCATTGTTCCATTTCATTAAAAAGTATGTCGAGGCTTTCCCTGTCAAAGATGCTACAGCTATGACCACTGCAAAGACCATGTTAAAAGGAATACTTCCCGCGGTTCGGGCTGCCAAGAGTCATCTGGTCGGACAATGGTCCACATTTTGTCGCTGCTGTAATTCTGCAGATATGCGTGGCATTACAAATTGACAAACGGTTCCATTCGGCCAGACACGCTCAGAGCGCCGGACTAGTTGAGAGACACAATGGTATCATCAAGAACAAGCTCGCTAAGACGCGGCACCAAATTAAAATAGCCGGACACCTTATCGATCGTGTTATTATCCATGCGTACAACCCCTCAAACTAAGACTGGGCTCTCTCCATTTGAGGTGGTTCCTAAAAGTCGTTCTTTAAAGAATGTTGAAAATGTATTACTTTCAGATTATTGCAGCCAGTTGACTAAAAACCTGCATTTGATTTACCACCAGGTGTGAGAAGCTTTACCTGTGTGATACGAGGGCCCGGGCCACAGCATACGACCAGAGGAGTGGGTGCTCGTGAAGTCCTTTGAGCGCTCTTCCTGCCTTGCACCTCGGTGGCGGGGCCCATTCCAGGTCCTGCTGGTCACCCAGACAGCGGTGCGCGTCGCAGGCTCGAAGCATTGGATCCACGCGTCGCATGTCAAGAAACTTCTTCACCCAGTGCCACACGATACAGAAGAAAAAGAACCCCTCACTTACGCTGCAACCAATGATCCCAAAGCAGTAAAAAGCGCCGAGAGTGTGTCGAAGAATCTCTCTGAGCCCGTGAGGCTTGGGGAAGCCGCCATTTTGTCTCCGCACTCTCCAAAAGTTTTGCATCCGGAAACTGCTGTCCCAAATTCGGCATCTGCACTTGTCTCTGATTCGTTGCTTCCAACGGGGAGTGACGACGCATTGTTTCCGGATCAATCAGTACCAGGAACAGCAAGATACAATCTGTGTCCAAGAAAATAAGACTTACGGCACGGTCTTGCTGTGCATCTGATAGACTTACGGCACGGTTCGGCTGTGCATTCGGAGAAGGAAAAAAGTCATTGAGGGCTTGTGTTTGGCCAAAATTTGAGGAAAGGGGATTCTGTTGGCTAGGGTTGTGGAAGGACCAAGAAGTCGCTCGGCTGGGAGGTCGCCAGCCCAAAACAATGGGGTCTTGTCGTTTGAAGATTGCAATGCCTGCTACACCGCCACCGCTCATATTGGACTTGTAAATGATCGTGTGACCAGCCAGGACAATGGACATTAAATGTGGGCCCCGAAAATGTATTGCTGTGTTTTTATGATAATATTTGGGTTTTTAATAGTCAATGTCTTAGGCCTGTGGTACTTCGAGGAAACTTATCCTTTAGAGTCCTTGTTACCGACTGAAAACGTAACTACTGTTTCCACTCCTTTTGTGCATTTGCATACTCTGTCCCCTAGGGACTCTCAACATAGGCAAAGGTACTACAATAATACTCTGCTGCTTATTATGAACGCTACGCATGCCATTTTTAATAGATCTAACTGTTGGGTCTGCTCACATTTACCGCAACATGGGGGATAAGGGGCTAGGTTGGTATAGTCACCCTTTACCTTTGACAACTGCTTGTTATGCTTCTCTTAGAGCACTGTTCTTTGGCCGTTGGAACAATAGCATCTCGGGGAACTTTGATGGCACTAATTTGAATAGTTTTGAGAAACGTGTTTTGACTCCCCTGGGATGCTCGCTTTTCGCAAATAGGAGTAAGCTCAACATTGCTTCTATTAGGCCCTCTGATAGACTGTCTCGTCCTTTCCAATCTTTGATTTCCTTTAAAATGGCTCCGATAGGAAAACTACACTTTTAACCATAGCCCCAATTCAGTTTTTCTGCATACAGAGGAATGGCACTCAGTCAATGGGGGATTTTAAAGGTTGTGCCAACGTTGAAAATTTGACTGGGGAAGACAGACCTTTGTATGTAGGCGAACCTGTCTATTTCGTTTGCGGTAATGTGGCATTTCCATGGTTGCCCAGGGATTGGCAAGGAACCTGTTATTTAGGGATCCTGTTACCTGGGGTGTTCATAGCTAGTACTGTAGAGGTTTCAAAGGCTCGTCCACGGCGGGGTGAGAATGGTGACACTCCAGCACAGGTTTTGGGAGATGCAGCGAAATCATTTCTTCCATTCTTTGGGCAGATAGTGAATTCCGAAGAGGTCAGGAGACTAGCGAGAGTACTGGAGAGAACCATCAACCGGACCACAGATATACTCTATAACTCTATATACTCTATAACATGACGGAGCAGAAAGCGATCAGATTGGTAGCACTTCAGAACCGGATGGCATTAGATTCCTCCCCAACTATTTTCAAGGCAATATAGAATCTGCACGTCCTTAGTTCAGAAGTGCATGTTCCCAAGGGAAACTGGGATCTTAGCGCTTGGTTCTGGAACTTCTTGCGATCTTGGGGTTGGAAAGTGCTTTCAGTCTTGCTGATCATTTTGGGAGTTCTGTTGTTCCTTTGTTGTTGTATCCAATGTCTACCTAGTATATGCTCGATGCTGGGGGGATGCTGCGTTCAGGCGATAGGTACAATAGAACATAAGGTGTATGCCCCGGATAAAACCTCCAAGGAATGTGTGTTGAAAGAGATCTTAGTAAATGATCTGATGGCAATAGATATTTCTGACAGCGATTCAGGGTGCATGGATGATGATGCATGGAATTGTTTGCAAGGAGATCAGAAGTAGTTTAGCACTAAGGCTTAATGTTAAACCTAGAGAATACACTGTTGCCATTATGACTTGTTGATGTCTAAACCAAAGATGAACTAGATACATATAGACAAACAAATTAGAAGCAAACCTGGCATGGACCCTAGATCCTGTGCAAGCACAGAAGAGTCATATTGGGAGCCAAATGAGATCCCACTGTGTACATACCTAGTAAAACTAGGTAATTGAATTGTTTCCCTAGTTACATCACCAAGCAGAGTTCTGCTACTGGCGCTGAACAACTCAAGGCAAAAAGGGCATAGGGCGATTGACCGCTACACATTTTCCCGCCTTTAAGTTGCCCATTGAAAGTGTCAAATGTAAGCTTTTACACGGTAATGCAATAGAAGACCACTGAAGGGAATCTAGCAAGCATACATGTTAAAAGGACATTATTCTTATTAACATGCAGGAATGCCAAGAATCATGTCTTTCATTTGAGTTTTCCTAGAACACAGTTTGAAATTCTGACACGTCCATTGAGTAAGAGGGGCTTATGCAGAGGAGCTAATTTTGCTATCGGAGCTGGAGCCACATCCACGACTCAGGGGCTGGGACTGCACGGTTTGCAGGTGGTCGCCTGGTGCCTGTGCGTCCTTATCTCTGTTTTTGGCTTGCCCTTCTGTTCTTGCTGCTAGTGATGCTTGCACTGGCATGCTGGTCTGTACACATCGCAGCCTGAATGGCCACCCGTATCACAAGGCATTGGATAGCCTCATAGGAATGCCTTTGTTCCGTTTATCTCTATATGCCCACTCAGCAGTTCGCCGCAGTTCCAGTCATCGCAGCCCTTTGAACAAGTTCCCATAACAAAGCAATTCACCATTCATCAATGTAATCACCAGATGTGCCTTGCGACTAGTGATTTAAGGTCACTTTTCCTAGTAATCCAGAGAAGGTTTCATCCCACCCGAGTCGCCTTCTTCCTCTGCTGGAGAAGCGCAATGCCCCTTTCCACAACCTATGTGATGATGTGCAACTGATACGTCTGCGCCCATCTTGCTGCTAGGCCGCCTGGTGAGTTCATCGTGCATTGTGCAATTTCTCCGTCTCTCGCTATCCCCCCTTCCATCTCTCTGACCTCTCCCTCCATGGTGCTGTCCATTTCCCCCCCATTTACTCAAGCTGCTACATTATCACCTATCCTACCTCTCCTTCAAAGTTTGCAAGGAAAAAGTTCAAGAAAGATCTCCTGGTCTCCAACCCAGGCCTGCCCATTGGTGACACCTATGTCAACGCTTCTTCCAGACAGTGTCACAGACATTTTCTTTGTCGCTCCTCCTTGTGACTCCCACATGGTCTCCCTCTTCTCCCCTTTCACTTTGTCGCCCATTAATGGTGCCACCAGATGGTAAGTACTCTTGGCATACTTCACATCTGCTAGGGGCATCATTAATGTCTATCAGAATGGCACTGTCATGGCCCAGGGCTCTCAGCCCAACCTCCTCCTCCTCCTCGATAGGCGCCTTCCGTCTCTCATCAACTTCCTCCCTTCTCCTGTCACTGCTCCATCGGCCACCCCTCTTGTCCCTTCTCCACCACCGACAGGCGTACCAAATCTCTGGACCCCTCCTCGGAAGAACTGCAAGGAGGTGGCAACCAGCTTCACAGAGCTAACCTCAACTCTCGCTCTGCTGCTAAACACTCCTCCGATAAATATCTCCTACTTGAAGACCTTGAGGTTTTCGCACTCACCGAGATGTGGTCTCTGCCAGCTCCGTCACTGCTTTTGACACACTCCTCCCCGAGGGCTACAAGAGCCTCTCTAAGCCCAGGCCTAACCGGTCTGGAAGCAGAGTGACCTTGATCTTCCCTGAATGGGTCCCTGTTACCATCATTCCCAATCAGACCTACTCTTCATTCGAATGCCTCATCTGCAGGTTTGGTGTCACTCCAAACCGCTCGTTGACTCTTGATGCCATCTACAGGACCCCTGGTCCGATCTCACTAATCCTCTCAGTGGTTTGACCTCACCTCCTCTTTTCTTGCCTCCACCTCCAAGCTTCACCGTGACTCTCCCGATTCAGCCACTGGACTCTTCTGCAGCCTCTGGGACTTTCTTTCCCTCACTATTCATCCCTCCAGTCTGACGCACTCAGCCCGACATACCTTGTATGCTCTTACCTTAGCTGACATCCCCATCTCCAACCCTCCCACTATACCGTTCTACTGGTCGGACCATGCTCTCCTGTCCTCTCACCTGGATCTCTTGGGTCCAGCCTACACTGCAAGTCTCCTTCTCCGTCATTCGACAGATTAAGCAAGTGTCAGTTGTGGCTTTTGCTGCCACTTTCATTCCCCCTCCCACTCCTGCCAGGGACTTGCACACTGGATCTGCCCTTGCTAATCTTAACCTCTCTACCACCGACACCCTTGGCATCCTTGCCCCCGTCATGAGGATTCGCTTGAACCCTGCCTCCAAGCTCAACACCTGGAATGACTCCGACCTAGCCTCTGAGAAAATGTACAGTTGCTGAGCGGAAGTAGCGGGCATAAGGCACATCCTCTGACCGACTGGCCTGCCACCTGCTTCAAAGGCAATACAGGCTCTCCATCCGCTTAAAGAAGGGGCCCATAGCCAAGCCCGCATCTCTGGGGTCACTAACATAGGCAAACTGTTTAAAATTTGCAAGGAACACTCCAATCCCACTGCAGTCTCCACTTCACACCTACCATCCCTGACCCTCCGTACGTCACTGGCCTCCCACTTCTTAACCAGCACTCAGGACATCCTGTCCTCACTCTCCTCTATTCCCCTCCCATCCCCTCCTCTCCCTCATCCCTCCACAGCTCTCAGGTCTCCCGTGGCCCCCTTCTCCCCTTTCCTCCTACTCTCCTCTTTCTCGCCCATAGCACCGGATGAGGTCTCTAGACAAGTCCGCTCTATGAAAGTCTCCTCCTAACAGGCGCTCTCCTGCTCCTCCAAAACCATCAAGGACAACATTGCCTCCCTTGCGCCAGCATTGGCCAATCACTCTTTGCCACTGGCTCCTTCCTGCTACCCCCTCAAGCACTCCCTTGTGCATCCTCTCCTCAAAAAGCCCTCTGCCGACACCTCATGCCCGGCTAACTACTGCCTTATTTCCTTTACCCCCTTCCTGGGCAAACCCCTGGAGAAGCTGGTCATCTCCCAGCTTATCCAACACACTAAATCAGGTGGTGGTCTTCTCACGACCACCAGTCTGGCTTCAGAGCAGCCAAAGGCACGTAAACCGCTCTACTGAACACCCATGAAGACTTGCTCTCAAATCTCGAATCAACTCTCCATCCGTTGTTATCCTTCTGGATCTTTCCTCTGCCTTAGACACGGTCATTCATGCCTCCCTGACATAGCGGCTCTGACACCCTTGGGATCACAGGCCTGGCCCTTGACTGGATGCCCTCGTTGCTCATGACCTGACTGACTTCCCAGGTTCAATTGGGCCCATTTTTCTCCCCTAGCACACTCCACCTGCAGCGTCCCTCAAGCACTCTACTCTCGCAGTGGGTGTGGGTCATCCTCCTCCTCCTCCTCCTACTACCCCCCCACCTCCCAGCTATTCAGGCATGGTGTGCTGCCAATGATCTCTGCCTTAATGCCAGTAAGACTGAGATCCTTCTCAAAGACCCCAGCTCCCCCCTTCCCTCCTACCCTCTGGCCACCCTCTATGGGTCCCCTCCCTTCACCCTCTTGTGAGGCAAAGAAACCTTGCCGTCATCTTTGACTCCTCGCTCTCCTCCTCTCCTCACAGCGTGGACCTTTGCAAGAAGGCCCCCTATCAGCTGCACCTCCTCAGAGGCACTCCCTTTACTAGCCTTCCCCCAGAAACTCAAAACTTCCAGAGCTCTGGTCCTCTCTAGTCTGGACTACTGCAAAAGCCTCTTCATCAATCTTCCTTTATTCTACTTTATCCTCCCTTTGCCCCTTCTACTAATCCAGAATAGGACTGCAAGACTTACCCTTGGCCTCAAATCCAGGGACTGCATTTCTCCAGCCCTAAAATTGCCCACTGGCTCCAGGCTGCTGCTAGGATCAGGTGCAAGACCCTCTGCATCACCCACATGGCTTTCTGGGGCCTGGGACCCCACTACATCAAATTGTCTCTCCCCAAATACCTTCCTGCTAGAGCTCTTCAGTCTTCTAGCTTCAGATCTCTGCAGATCAGATGCTTCTCCAATATCAGAGAGTGGGAGGTAGATCTCTCTCCTCTGCAGGAGCCTCCCTCTGGAATGGTCTCCACCCCACCCCCCTCACAGGCTTGAAGCTGGATCTCCTTAAGTTCTGGAAGCTCCTCAAGACCCTACTTTTATCTTCTTCCTTCCCTCTCCCCCTCCCCTGCCAACACCCCGGTGTGCCGCAGTCACTCCCAGCCTGGTTCATCTGAGTTCTACAGGGCACCAGGCCCCCCACCCAGTCTGCCTGCCCCCCCTCCACACAGTCCGCCCCCCTCCTGCATTAGCATGTGGACGTTCAATCACTGCAAAGCATGCTCCCTGGCACTTTAGCCCTCTCCCACTCCCCCTACTGTGCCCAACTCTTTTACTTGCCCTCTCCTCTTCACCCTGAACTTCCCTTCCCACACAATCACTTTGCATTTTGTGCAGACTGGGGCACCCCCCTTCCCTCGCTCTTCTGTTTACTGCACTTGCACAATCCAAATGTCACAAAGCCTAGTAGGACTGTTCTTGTTATCTTTCTCCCTTGTCCCCCTACTCTCCCCCACTTTTATTCTTGTTGTGCCTTGTAACACCATTTGTTGTATAGGCACCTTCCAAACATCCAATAAATAAATCTGTTTTTAATAAATGGGAAATGGAGACTTAGATAGGCAGGGATGTTGCAATTTAATTTGGTTTTCTATAAAATGACAACCTTATCCTGAGCCCTCATAACTTTCCAACACATGGCTGATGTGTGCTCAGCGGAAACCAAATATACATATAATGGCTGTGCTTTAAAAAGCCTTCTTTTAAGTGAATGCCATTTTGGCTATTCGGGTGGCCTGTGTATTGATCATTCTTCATTGTAGGAAGCACCGACATGGGGATTGCAGAGATGTATGCATTTAATTAGCTCTATTCAATTAACAAATATACCTTCTGTGTAACCGTTTGTGTTTCTTGTCCCGAAAAGGAACGGAGGCTGTAGGGAAACTATGTTTTTAAATTGGGGATCTTGGGTTCATAGGAAGAAGCATTCAATAAATACAAATTGTACACGCCTGATTTATTGTACACGCCTGATTTTGGGGGGGGGGGGGGGGGGGGAGGGTCGGTGGGAAAATCCCTGAACTAGTGTCAACCGATTAAAGCATCCTACAAAGCCTCTGGTTTAGACGTCCCCCAAGTTGCCAAGAGTTCACTCTGCCTCAAATAGTGGGAATCCTAAAATCCATCAGGAGGCAACCTAGAAGCCTGAAGACTAAGAAATGAGGCAGAGTTGTGTGGTTTGTAACATGCATGTTTTGGGGTTTGTAATGCAGAAAACAATCTCTTGAGAGGCAATTACACCTCTTGAAACAAATTTGGCCTCTACTGCAAGGGGCCAGGAGTCTTTCAGGAGACAGATATGGAAGCCACTCTAAAAGATACGCATCTTGACAAACTTCTTTCCGAACTCCTTCATTGAACAGCCCATTCTTGGAGAGCAGTGGGCGACACTGGCTCTCACATTTCCAAATACGGCCACACAAGAAGTGTAGGAAACTCAGGTTATTCTCACTAGAAATGATTTCTTACCATTAAGGGGACATGAGGAAGAGACTGTCCCCCTTTGTGCTCCTAGATCAAATAGATACATTTTCTATTTTGACTTCAAGATCTTTTGTTGCTTTGAGTGATATTTGGTACAGGATAGACCAATGTGCTAATGATCTAAAACAAAAGGGTAACTTATACAGGTGCTATCGGGGCTGGAGATCAAGATAAATAGTACTGGTGAAGCACCAAAAAGGGCAGTGCTGTTTGGGGCAGTGTACCCAAGAAACGCCTACACACTTTAGACTTTTCAATCAACTATTAACTCAAGAAGGCAATAACGAGGGACTCTGCACTCCATCACGGTCTTAGCTGCTTGAAGTCCCCTGGTTATCAAGTCAGAGCGTTCCCAGAAGCAAACTGCATTAGGCAAGCTTCAGTGATTTAAAAAAAAAAAGTGAAGGACCTGAATGTAGTCAAGGCTTATATTCCTTTTCGGAATACCTTTGAATTGAAGTGCTGAGGTCCTAAAATCACCTCTGTCCCCGAAATTCATGACGAGGTGAAAGACTAGAAACACTTGAAACCACCCATCTTATTTTGGACAGATCCAGAGTGCACCAATGATTGACAAATACACTGAAAGGTATCCTCTTAGCCAGCCATACAGACCGAATACAATGCAGATCTTTCCATGCGTGAGCGAAGAGCCTGTGATCGTGGACGGGGAAGACGATATGGACAACCTCAACTATACACTAAGAAACCATGTTATGTGGGATGTTTTTATCCACGCATCCAAGCCCTACCTCAAAACTGTGCAGTACTGACATGGAAAACATCATGATGGCCAGAGCTTCCCAGAAAATGCACAGGGAAATGCATGAAGAATAGGCTGCCACTCATTTTTGCCGATGTTATGGGCACAGAAGGACACTGCCTAAAACCACCATTGGACTACCCACACAGTAGTCTGAAACCATTGGGAATGGCAATGCTGATTGCCAAAAGCAAACCCATAACTGTTGGGAATTCATTTTCTTAAATCCCAAAAAGGGGTGCAGTACCAGTACTCACCACTATCCAAAAGCCAGCGTTTCAAAACACCAGATTTTACTTTTTTGTAGAAAACTGAATAAATGAACCCAAAACATGCCAACGAAAGACTTACTGAGAGGTGGATACAATGTAAGGTTATTTCTGAAGTGACTTGAAGGTGTATAACAAGACTGGCTGAGCTGTGGATTTCAGCAGTTTAAGTAAATTTGGACTGAAAGACACTAAAAATCTAAATGTTTAAATTGACTGAGTGACCTACTTTTGAGTGTCACATAGGTTTCAATTGTTTAAATGTCATAGTTTTAAACTTAGAATCAGCATTCTAGCTGCATATGTAAAAATGTTCAGTTTTATTTGAATGCAGAAGACTGGGGAACAGAAATGACATGTAGCTAAAAACTGGCTTAAAGAGATTCCAATTTTGCCTGGCAACTACCCCCCCATCAGGAGTGAAACTTGAGTCACAGCTGTGTTCCCAGGCCTATCTGCCTTTTGCTGGCCACACTAAGGATATGCCATCTCTCTGATAATTGAATTAAGGGGAGCCCCCACAGAATACAGGAGCTCTGAACAAAGCCCTGTCCTGACTCAGGCAAATGTTTTATTGGCGGGAGTCGTAAATGGAGCTTCCTCCTGGAAGGACAGGGGAAGGGCACTGCCTGTGAGAGCAAGCTGGCTTGGCAGAACTGGAAAAACCAGAAAATCAACCTTGTGCTGGGGGGAAACCACACCCCTTTGGGGCCAGAACATAACTCTAAAAAGATGAATAACTCATAGTACGGACTTGTGAAAATTATTTAAATGATACCATAATTCTTGTGATTTTTCTGCCCACATTTTAAGAGGTTTTTAGAACCGGTGGCATGTTCAGGAGGGTTTTAGCGGAAAAGAGGATATTACTCAAAATGTGTGCATGTGAAAAATCTGACACTTCATCAACTAATGTCCATACTCCTTGCGCACGTGTGTAAATTTGGGGTAATGTCCGGTATTGCAAACCAGTTAAAAAGTGCAAAATATTGCCATTTCTGAATGCAAGCCCCCAGGAAGAGCAGATTTGGACAGGGTATACCTCCTGTGATATGTGAGGGGTGCGTGTAATTTTAAAACAATATGTACCTCTGCAAATATGTATTTGGTTCAAATCTAGATTTGTGTGCAAGTTGACAGGAGGAGTGGACTTTCTGCAGGCTGTAAAATGACATCACTCTGACACAACTTAGCTCCCTCAATCAGGGGAGGAATGAAAGCTTGGCCAATGATAAGTGGAGAGGGGTAGGGTCTAGTGATGCTGCACACACACCCATTTTAAAAACAGATAAAAGCAGACAGACAGGACAGATAGGGACCTTCAAATCCATTTGCAGCTGGAAGCTCTGCCGGAAAATCCATACTTTACCTCCATCAACCTTCAGAGACCCAGACCAGACCAGCAGAGTAGAGCTGACCTGTTAGCAGAACCAGAGAGAGCTGACCCATATCACTGTGAAGTGCAGAGACCAGAGTCCGGTCTAAAACCTGACCAGATCCGTGGCGAGGCATATTTCAAAAATATAGTGTGAGTACCTAGCAAAACTGTGCAGAACCCAATCTCTGAGTTAAAATAATCTAATGCAAGCTATTTTAACTTGAGTAAAGCTGTCACCTGTCATTTGTCTTTTTGAACTTTAAAATTTCAAATCTGAAAAACGACCTTTATTTAATCGCTCATATCTCCGTGACCGTTTGTGCTAGAGACTTGCAGTAACTTTCCCCTGAAAGCTGAGAATCGTGGCTTTTCTACCCCATATAGGTTTGCCGCAATCGTGAAAAACGCACTCGCGAATTTTGCCGCGATTTGCAAATTTCTCAACGTGTGAAACAGCAGTTTTCTTGCCTTCCGTTGCAAAAATTTGTTTGCAACCTGACAACCATTATAGAGCATTGCTAAAGTGATCCTGAACTTATTCAAAGCATATACCACTCACCCTAAACCTCCTAGAGGGAATTAAAAGCATTGTAGCATATTTTTCACTTCATTGCCAGCACATATAAAAGCATTTTGGGCCTGTGTTTAAAACTCCGATCTGTAGTCTAAGCTTGCTGGGGTGAACTGAATCACAGTTGATTGCATTTCTGAGAACTGTGTGCCTTCCTTCCATTTCCTTGCATTGCATAAAGGGGGGGGGGTGAATTGTCCAAGAAAGTGATTACATTGTCTTTTGCTGAAATCCTATCAAGTTATTTTCTGTACTGCATTTCATTCCACATTGCATCCATTTGAAACCATAAAAGTATTGTTGCTATCTTATCCATCCTATAACCACTCATTGATTATAAAGAAGTGGGCTAGTGCCAGACTATCCATTATTGATTACATATCAGATTAAGTGTGATATCCAATTATTAATTTATTATAAAGTGTGATATATATCTATATTGTTTAAATTCTCAAATAAACCTTTTAACTTGCAAAACAGAACTACTTCTTGGCTCAGTGGGGTCAGGGGGATTCCAATAGAGGGGTGTTATATAGGGGTAGTCATCCAGAATGCAAGAACTGGACATAAAGATATATCAATAAGGGTTTCCATTCAGTATCCCAGACTAGGCATTGACTTAGCTGTAGTGTTGAATTGAATCCTCTTACAGTTACTGACGTCATTCATGACATCACAACATAGCAGCGTTCGACATGAAGCACACTTGCAGTCCACACTGCGCCACATAAACACACTTGTATACATGAAGAACGTGAGCGCACAGTTCTATAGCTAGAGGACAGATACATATACATACTGTTGATGCTTATTTTGTCATTAGCCAAATGTAGTAATAAGGAATCGCAAGGCACAAGAGATCCTGAGCAAGTTTGCTGATGCTTAAAGCCAATAGTCGTGTGGACATACAGGAGTGTATATGGAATCTGATAGAACCACATATAGCTAACCCATAGGGAACGTAGCACAACATGGACAATGTAGAAACTGCATTATAAAGTTTAGGGAAATTACAGCAGGCCTCAGGCCATTGAGTAAGAGACCAGCTGAGCTGATGCAGGCAGCATAGAGAGCAAGACACGTGAGACAGGCCCACAGCCAAGGTCAGAGATGTATGTAAACATTCCAATCCCCAGACGACAAAAGTACCAGCTACAGAGAAACGGAATAAAGCCTCATAAATGGGAGCTGCAGAGCTCAAATTCATGGTCTCTAAACACGTGATGCAGCCAAGCGAGACAATGGACAGTCACACAAGGTGAGATTGAGGAGCCGGTCCCAGCAAACTAGACGCAGACCACAACAAGTGTTGCAAGCGCAAGGAGAATATTCTCATAGACAAAGGTGGTGTACACAATACAGACACAGTCATTCACATCACCTTGAAGAAGTGCACAGAGAGCTGAGAACCTAATCGAGTCCCAGGCCTCGGGGGGAAGGGGCTGGATCAGCTCTTACCAATCACAGTTTAGTATTCCAGGGGTGGATGGCAAGGGGCAAGAGCCAATGGTAAACCCACTACTCTGCAACAATGTAGTAGATTGTGCTTCTGGCACGGGACAGGCCAGCCACCTGCCATGCGATGACCAGTAGAATAACTCCTATAGGTAGTAGAGGCTCCCAGTAACCAATCCCTCATGGTGATAGGTCATCACTCTGGCCCGTCCCATAAAAACCTAACAATGCTAGAAAACCATCCTGCACGCCGGGGAGCCTCCAGCTGTGCCTCAATCTACCTGTGTTCTCGTACTGATCCCTGTTGGTTTTGTGTGTAATAAACCGCAGTTTGTCTTAGCCGGTGACCATGTCCTCAGTTTTGTCCTGGGGAGGGTGTTGGGCCCTCGAATGTTCATGGACTCCCAGCAACGCTCTGCCATACCTGGGCGTTCCCTCGAACAAGTTGGTAGCAGAGCTGATTGTTTGCTGCGTCACCCCGGCACAAAATGTTCTCCTCCACCACGGAACCTGAGGGGCTGCTGGACCCTCGCATATTTTGAGAAAGACAAGGAATGGATACCCGTGGAAAGGCCGTCCGGGGCCAGCTTGGAAAATATCCTGCCCGAAGTCCGCAAGGAGTCCAGACAGGCCAGGCCGGGGGAAGTGGCATTTTGTGGGGGACTTGCAGGCGAGCAGCACCAGCAGACCACGGAGTGCAAGTATTGACCCCGTCACATGGCAACTGTGGGTGTGAGGGAGGGTATCAAGAATTGTGAAGTATTGTTTAGTATCGGCGAGTATTGTCTAACATTGTCAAACTTAGTAGGGACAGAAGCAGAGGTAGACGTCATATTCGTGGGTAGGGCATATTCGAGCTTAGAGGTAAACGGTTCTGGTGAATAACCTAGACTATTCACTCGAGGGCACGGATGACAGAAGTTAAGTAAATAGCGGATTTCCTGTGTGTTGGGCGTTTTAGCTTGGGTCATAGATGACTGTAAGGGTTAGCAAGGAAAGCTGGCGTAGATTGCGGCAGTTGAGTCAACTAGTTAAGTCTCCTGGAGTGAGCCGTTTTGCACGCGAGGTGATGGAGCGGGTACAGTTCAATCACAAGAGAATATTGGTATACTCTGCCAGGAGGCAGGTGGACAGCTGTGGGGTTTGTGTTGGGGTTCATGCATTTTGGGAGTAACTGGATGTAGCATTGTGCGCGAGGTATTCAATCTCTTAGCACTACACAGTTAGTAATTGGTGACGTCAACAATAGGTTTGTGCATGGAACACACAGCATGAGGAGCTAGCATTGGGATTGGCAGATGAGGTGAGTAAGTGGCAGTGCGTGGAAGACACATACGCAAGATTATGGGTGTGCCCGATAAGGCAGTGAGTTTGTAAAGGGGCAGTGCACGGAGCACGCCTGGCGGGCAGTTGAGCCAGAGAGGTTCGTAAACAAATTGATAATATTGTATTTCTCCCTTAACAGCGGACTGTCGCAAGGCTCAATTTGAGGTCAGGTAAATGCAAAAGCAGTGTACCAAGCGAAGTGTGGGGGGACACGCCCCTTCAGCACCTGTGCAAGACACTCCCACCCTATAAAGATAAAATATGTAAATACAGCATAGAATGGTCTAAAAGCACAGAGGGAAAGTTAACTAAACCAGGGCCACCTTGCTTCACGTTTTTGGAGAAATGTCTGCAATCACTACTGACACACATACACGGTGCCTGTAAGGGGAAGATGCTCGCAAGCCGCATGGCGATATTCGAGTTGTGGCGTATGTTCCAGGAGGGCGAGGGGAACGCAGCAAGGCGTCACTAGTTCGTGTTTATGACCCCTAGCTCCTCCTTCGCGCCCTTCTGCAAACCCACCTTCCGCTCCCTCACATGTCCCTCCGAGTGTGGTCTCTGATGACACAGACGATGATCAAGGGATTTACCCACTACAAGAAGAGCATTACGAGAATTGAGAGCAGCAGAGGAGTACTCATCCCCGACATATAAACCACCACAATACACTAGGGAAGAGGGGCTGAGGGGCACAGGGCAACCAACAAGTGAAATTGAGATGAGCGGCAAGGTGCAGAAGGGCACGAAAGAGGAGCTAGGGGGCATAACCACGAACGGGTAGGGGGACAGATACTTCTAAAGTTGGAAGGGAAGACAGATGGGGCGACTAAGGCAATGGAAGGTCTGGACGGGAGCAGCAAAGTATCTGACTGGGCTGAGATAATGGAGGAAATGGACATAAAGGAGAAGGAAAGAGGAGAGGACAGGGAGAGAACAGGGAGAGGAGAAGGGAAGAAGAGAATAAGAAGATGCAGAGGGAAATCAAAGAAAAGCTAGAAAGGGTTCGCAGAGAGAAAGGGGAACGGGAGCGAAGGATAAGAAGTAAAGGACTGAGAGATGGAGGGAGGTAGCAGAGCAGGACAAATGCAAGTTGATTGAGCGGGAAAAGAGGAAGTTGTAGCTGGACAGATTAGCAAGGGAACGCGCACGCAAGGAGGATGAGCGAGCAATAAGGGTGGTAAAAACACAATGGGCAGTGGATCGGGGAAATGACAGGCTTGAGGGCGACAGATGAGTAGAGCCTGATAGCATGATCTCACGGGACAGGAGTAGCACGAACGGGACAGAACAGGCCTATGGGGTTGTGGGGGGTGGAGGGTTTTGGCAGATACGACTTGCAGGATATCGACATGAACTTGAAACCTAACAGAGACGACAACTAGGAGACTGAGCTTTGTGGACGACTTTTGTAATATGGGTTCAGGGTCCGACAACTAAGGACGCAACAGTGGGGCAAGAGAGGGAGCTGCGTAGGCTCCAGTCCACAGGGTCAGGGACAGACAAGAGGGTGACATGAGAGCGTGGGCTAGGTACAGGGGGAGGAGGCGGCGGCAGCATGGATGAGGGGGCACCACGGTTGATGGACGACTTATGCACCATCAATGACGTAATACCATATGTAGATTAGCTTAGAGATCTCCCAGGACGAAGGAAGGGGGATCTAGCTATAGTGTGCCCAAGAGAAAGGCTAATGGGGAGAGGGGTGGGGGGGACATGATGACAGTGTCCGAATACCCATACCAGATCGGACAGCCGGGTACGCAGGCGCCGAAAGTGAAGGGAGACAGGTCAGGCTGACTAGGAGCATGCAGGGGGGGGGGGTGGGGTTTCCACAGATGCCCCTACTGGAGAAGGGAGGGGGTGCCACCTCAATATATACCATGGAAACAGTAGAACGTAGGTTATCATCGAGCGTGGGTGCTGGAAAATGGATTCACAAAATGGAAAGAATGACAGCGGGACACATAAGAGGACTGCTAGCAGCGATCCTCAGAGACGCTGCGGATGACTTATGGAAGAGGGCGGGGTTACCCGGAGTGACAACCCAAAACACGCATATTCAGGAGAGCCAAGAGCTTTGGCGCTTTGAAACTCGAGAGATGTGGGAAAAAACGGAAGCAGTATTTCACCACAAACGGTAGCAGTATTTTACCACATATTAGTAAAGGGATTGCCAGAACCAGTACAGAAGCAGCCAAGAAAGTTAATCGGCCAGAAATACAACTCCCGATCGCTCATCATTTTAGGCTATGGCAAGATAAGCTTAAGAACAAGGTGGAAGACAGAACAACGAAGCAAAACTAGTACAGAAAAAACTATCAAAGTACACAATGGCAGGGGCCATACTAACCAGCACTAACGTGCAGCCGACACAGCTGCAGCAGAAGCTCACACCACCACCCATGGGGGGAGGGTTCATGGGGTGGGAGAACACACCAAGGGTTTTGAGGAAGGGGGGGCATCGAGAGGATGCAGGTTCGGGCCACAGATAAACCACAACCAAAGGGGCTTTCCAGGAGTGTTTCAGAGATATGGGCACCAGGTGCAGCAGGGCCCAAGGGATTTCGCAGGGGGTTTCAAAGGATTTCGCAAATAGGAGTAAGCTCAACATTGCTTCTATTAGGCCCTCTGATAGACTGTCTCGTCCTTTCCAATCTTTGATTTCCTTTAAAATGGCTCTGATAGGCAACTACACTGTTAACCATAGCCCAAATTCAGTTTCTTTCGGCATACAGAGGAATGGCACTCAGTCAATGGGGGATTTTAAAGGTTGTGCCAACGTTGAAAATTTGACTGGGGAAGACAGACCTTTGTATGTAGGCAAACCTGTCTATTTCGTTTGCGGTAATGTGGCATTTCCATGGTTGCCCAGGGATTGGCAGGGAACCTGTTATTTAGGGATCCCGTTACCTGGGGTGTTCATAGCTAGTACTGTAGAGGTTTCAAAGGCTCGTCCACGGCGGATGAGAATGGTGACTCTCCAGCACAGGTTTTGGGAGATGTAGCGAAATCATTTCTTCCATTCTTTGGGCAGATAGCGAATTCCGAAGAGGTCAGGACACTAGCGAGAGTACTGGAGAGAACCATCAACCGGACCACAGATATACTCTATAACTCTATATACTCTATAACATGACATTAGAGCAGAAAGCGATCAGATCATATCATCGGACATATCAGGGTGACCAGGGCGACTATTACAACCAGGACTAACCACAGCAGCAGCAAGGACAGATACAGGGTGCACACCAACAAGAACCTCAATCCATGACACAGACACCACAGATGCAAGCACCAATACCACAGATACAAGACAACACACACCAGCACAACGGCACAGTTTCACACATGGAATCCCTGGAAACGGCCCCCATTAGAAATCTGGGAGGTGTCACCATTGTAGGGAACAAACCCTTTGTAGGAAATAGGATGTCCTTATACCCTCAATAGGGCAGCCCACAGACGGACTTGATGTGTTCCATCCTGTCAATCACACCCAACCGTCGCATAGGGTTGGCGATAGGTGACTAGATTTCTTCCTTTCTGGTAGATAAAGGGTTGACTAGGTCCTGCATTCAGGAAGGAGCATTTACATTGTCAGGCAATGCCATGAATACTCGAGGATTCTCTGGGGCTCGGGAAGTCTTCCTTTCACAGACATTTCTCTTTCTATAGGAGAAGACCACTTATCTCTTCCTTTACTTTACTCTCGACAGGCACCTGTAAATATACTGGGATAAGACACTATGAGCAGATCGAAAATGACAATTTCATTCACAGGCAAGGGGATAGTGTGCTCCACACCAGGAATACACATGCTCAACATAAGAGATCATTCAACCCTATTGTGGATGGAAGGTACAGAGGGGGTGCCAGTGGACGAGGAGATGTTCCAGTATGGGACTGGCATTACTACTGCATGGCTCCCAGGAATTGCAGGGAAAATGTGGTGTGTTCCAAATGAGTATCTATTCTGACCAGAGATACCAGTGGACGAGGCAGAAGGAACAATAGTGCCAATAGAAATTGAGGCAGTAGTTGTGAGAGAGGATTGGATAGCAGTGCATGGGATGGACGACACAGGACCACCATGGCGAGCGATTGCAGTGGCAAAAGGGTGCAGGCAAACCACAGTGACATACGAAGAGCTATTCAGGGACGAAAGGTCAGAGGCAGAGATGGTGTTCGAGATGAGTGTGGCATACTGGTTGAAAATACATTATAGAGCGGTACCACAGAGGATGGCAATGGAAGCACCACCTTCCTTCCTATGATGTGGGGCTTCTGAAAGGAATATGGGGAGTGAAGATAAAGCTGAAACCAGGAGCAATTCTACCCAGAGTAGAACAGTACCCACTCTCAAAAGAAGCAGATGGCATTTACAAACAATTGCAGCACTAGTGAAGCGAGGCATTTTAGTGCCATCAGACTCAACATGCAACGCTGCGGTGTACCCAATCAAATAATCAAAGGGAGGGTTGTGGTGTTTTATCCAGGACTCCATGCCTATTAACCACATTGTAGAAACAGAGTATCCTCTGGTTTCAAATCCAGCAACAATTATGTGCAATATTCCAGCAGAAGCAGCATACTTCACGGTCATAGACTTGAAAAATGCATTTTTCTCTGTGTCATTACACCCAGGCTCACAAGACTGAACTTCCTTTATGTATAGAAACCGTAAGTGGAAACATACAAGACTTCCTCAAGGGTACTGCGATTCACCATCCATATTTAACAGAGTCATCCAGATGGACTTATGCTATGTGCAGATAGATAGCACAGTTTTGCAGTACGTGGACAACATTCCGATTTGCAGCAAGACAGAAGATGAGTGTGGAAAAGTACTCAGTACACATGCTGACAGTGTTAGCTGACAAGGGATATAAGGTGAACAAGGCCAAGCTACAGTACTGTCAGAAAGATGTGCTATACATTGGACAGACGATCTCCCAAAATGGGCGACAGATCACACCAGAAAGGGCGGAGACAATACGTAAAACAGCCAAACCCACGACAGTGAGGGAGAAGCAGCAGTTCTTGGGATTGTGCAATTACTGCAAAGCATGGGGTTTTGACTACAGCACATACACAAGGCCATTACTGTGGGCTCTGAAGAAAGCACAGAAGGGACACAAGGCATTAAACTGGACGACAGAAATGACTGAGGCATTCGAGGAGCTGAAGGACGCAATATTCACAGCTCCAGTGTCGGGGATCCCAGACTACAAGAAGGAATGCTTCCTTTTCTCACACACTGACAAGAGTAGCGATGAAGGCAGTCCTGACACAGAAGATGAGTTTGGGGCAAAAGCCAAATCGCATACTACAGCAGCAATCTCAACCCAGTAATGTGAGGACACCATCAGTGGGAACAGACTTTGGCTGCTGCCTCATTCGCGGTAGAGAAATCAGCGGGAATTTGTTACGCTCACCTGGCTCCCACAGGGGCGTCGGTCGGACCCAGACAGCTGCGGTCTCCACCCACGTGATGCATAGTGCAGCAATGACTGACTGGATCTGCCCTCCTAATCTTGTCTACTTAACCCGTAGAAATATTCTCCTGCAAGTGGAGAGATGGATTTAGCCACTTGTAGATTCAAGTGATGGCACCCCCCACAGTACTCCCCAACTAATCACCTCCGAAATGCCCTCACAGCAATCTCACCTTATATTCTTGAAAGATGAGCTCTCCATCCCGAGTGGATTTGCAGGGGTGCGTTGATTCCAGTTACTTCACTGGTTTGAAGGCTCGGGAGAGTTCCGGAGAGTATTGACTCGGAGGTTCCTGGTGAGGACCAGTAAGTATTAAGTTCATAGAGTTCAATATGTCCGATGTTCACTCTTGTTCCCCCCTTCCTTTCTTGTCTTGCAGCTGGCTCGTGAAAAGATGCTCTTGTGGCAGCTGGTGGCGCTCAGGTAAGAGTCTGTATTACCCGGCGCTGTCCGGTAAATGTTGCACGAGGAAAACGTGTTTTTTCTCTCTTTACAGATGCGGCACGTGAAAATATGGAGAGTCACAAAAGGATGCCTCCGGTGGTAAATTGGTTCCCTCGGCTCACCTTGTGGTTTTCTTTTGTCTCCTAGGTGCCGAAGTTCGGCGAAGAAATGATGGAGGCAGCATCGACCCGAAGGATGCTGTGAAGACTGGTGAGTTTGGCGCGGTGCTGCAGCTGGAGGTGCCGTGCGTGCAGAAATGATGTTCTTTACAGGTCCGGAGACAAGATGGATCCAGAATCAGGTGTGGAATAGAAATATGTTTGTTTTCTAACCTTGTCCCTTTCTTTCCTCTTTGTTTTAGACGCTCCGGATTCGAGGCGGGCGTGGCAGAAGACTGGATGCAGGCTGCAGGCATGTTGAGTGTTACGCTGAGGGATGCAGAATAACGCAAAGCGTGTGTTGCTGGTCGGGTGTGGTTTAAATAGCCTCAAAAGTAGTCCCAGGTAAGAAGTCCCTAGAACCACACCCGAGTAAAAAAAATAGTCCCTGTAGAAAAATAGTCCCTTTCAGGCTTCATGTTGGATTAGTCATTTGCAGCATGGTCTGCCTGAGGGAAGTAATGACTACTGATTCCTACTATGAGCCTGGCGCCTAAGGTGCCAGGACTGAACCCAGATAGCCCCTAGCCGGGGCTGCTGAGGTTTTATTAAATGTCTAGATGCCTGCTCCCGGGGCTGATGGGCTTGGTCCGGATGCCTGGGGGTAGCCATCATGACAGAATTACAATGAGGTGCACCACCACGCTTTTCATGGAGAACGCCCTTTTCGCGATACTGCAGAAGCCAAAGAGCACGCTGACAACAAAGAGCATCAGGGTATGAAGTGCTACTATGAAACACATCACTAAATATAGCGAGGTGCAACCTTATTAACCCAGCGATCTTTCTAGCAGATATTTTACAGGAAGGGGACTATGCACATGACTGTGCAAAAAACATACAGGAATTCAGTGATACTGGCAAGGTACACAAGGACGCACTTGAGGGGTGAGACATACTGTACATTGAAGGGCCTTCAACCACTGACCAGACAGATGGGGTCAGGCATACAGTAACAGCAGTGGTGAGGTTAAGGGAAGATGGGACGAGTGAGGTAGCGGCGAGTGCGCGCCTGCCATCACATTATTCAGCACAAGCAGCAGAGTTAATGGCCCTCATACTAGCATTGGAGCACAGCAAGGGGATGGCAGTGACTCTGCATACATGATGTCAACAGTACATTCTGGATTGTCACGATGGATGTGGAGAGGTTTCAGGAGGGCAGATAGGAAACCAGTACAGCACGCAAGTTGATTGTTTCTGTGCAGGATACTGAATAACCTCAATCGTGAAGTGCCAAGCACACACACGAAGGGGGAAGATCCTATCTCAAGGGGAAATGAAGCAGCAGACTCAGAAGCAAAATGCGCAGCATATTTTGGGAAGTTATTAAAAATGGAGACAGCATTGAATGCTCGCGATTGCACGAGGAACATGGTATTAAAGGAGGGATTCAATGCCTTTCCAGAAACACATATTATGGAGTTGAAGGGAGCTGCACCCAGAGGGGAGAAGCACCTGTGGACAAGGAGAAGACTGGACTAGGAGGGGATGTACAGTATCTCCAACAGACGGCCTATGGCGACAAAAATAACAGTGAATGTAGTGATGCCACTAGCATTATTGAACGCTGCGCTGACACAGCTACACTATCCAACACACAGGTAAAAGAGCCGAATGTCACAAGGCCTAGTAGGACCGCTATATCTTTCTCCCTTGAACCCCCCTTTTTTTGTATTGTTGTGCCTTGAAACACCATTTGTTGTATAAGCGCCTTTCCAATATCCAATAAATAAATATATTTTTAATAAAGGGGAAATGGAGAGACTTAAATAGGCAGGAATGTTCCAATTTAATTTGGTTTTCTATAAAATGACATCTTTATTGTGAGCCCTCATAACCTTCCAAAGCATGGTTGAAGTGCGCTCAGCAGAAACCAAATATACATATAACGGCTGTGCTTCAAAAAGCTTACTTTTAAGTGAATGCCATGTTGGCTATTCAGGTGGCCTGTGTATTGATCATTCTTCATTGTACTAAGCACTGACATTGGGATTTGAGAGATGTATGGGATACATTACTCACCGTAATCGTATTTCTGATGCTTGTATCTGCTTAGATTCACATGCTGTGCATAGGCCGACATCTAGTGGAAGCTGCGGAGTATTACAGTTTGTTTTTCGAAAATCGAAAAAGGGCGTCGACACAGGGCGTGCCAGTAATACTATCCCTAGTGTGACGTCCACTGTACCCATGATCCCTCACGCGTCTAGGATCCCCAGATTGTGTTTTTCCTGACGTGAGGTAGCATGAGGAGTAGCGTGAGTACAGATAGTCCAAGCAGATAGACAGAAAGGTAAGACTACAAGCAACCATGCGCCTTCTCTCGGAGGGGAGGAAGGGTGGGTCGCATGTGAATCTAAGCAGATACAAGCATCAGAAATACGATTACGGTGAGTAATGTATCCCTTCTGAGGCTTGTGGAATCTGCTTAGATCACATGCTGTGCATAGATTAGCGAGCAGTACCAGAAGAAGGAGGTGGGATGTGAGAAGGGTCATGAGCAAACAGGTGTCTTAGAACCGCTTGTCCCACTTGTGTATCTGTCTTGGAATGAGTGTCAATGCAGTAATGCTGAGTAAAAGTGTGAATAGAGCTCCAAGTAGCTGCTTTGCAAATGGTGTCGAGGGGAACATTTGCAATGAAAGCCAGAGTGGCCCCAATGCCTCTAGTAGAGTGGGCCCTTGGTGTAAACGGCAGAGTCTTTTTAGAAAGAGAGTAACACAGCTGTATACAGTTGATAATCCACTTAGAGATAGCGCCCTTAGAGACGCGATCCCCCTCTCTGCCTGTAGCTACGGAGACAAACAGTTGATCTGTTTTCCTTAGCGGTCTGGTTTTATTTACATAGTATAAGACCGCCCTACGCACATCTAGGGTGTGTAGTTTCACCTCAGCCGAGCTTTGTGGGTTTTGGAAGAAAGCCGGAAGCTCGATGGACTGGTTTACATGGAACTTGGATATGAATTTTGGTGAGAACCTAGGGTGTGTGCGTAAAACCAGTTTGTGCTTGTGGATAGTAAAGAAAGGATCTTGCACTGACAGAGCCTGAATTTCACTGACCCTTCTTATGGAGGTAATGGCTACTAAGAAGGCCGTTTTATAAGTCAGGTGTTTGAGACTACTTTTATGCATGGGTTCGAAGGGGGGCCCCATGAGCTTAGCTAGCACCACGTTGAGGTCCCATCCTGGCGGTGGGTTCGAAATAGGAGGGTGAAGTCTCTTTACTCCTTCCATGAAGGCTTTAACCACTGGTACTTTCCACCACGAGACCCTGTTATGGGATGTGGTGTAAGCCGAGAGGGCTGCCAGGTGTACTTTCAGAGAGTTAAAAACCAACCCTGCATCCAGCAGGTGGAGCATGTATGTTACAACGTTGGAAGGAGTGCAATCAACCGGGTTGATTTGTTTATTCTGGCACCAGATAACGAATCTTTTCCACTTGTCAAAGTAACAGTGTCTTGTATTTGGTTTCCTGGACTCTTTTAGAATGTCCATACACCTCTGTGGTAATTTGAGATGTCCAAACTCTGACTTCAGGAGCCATGCTGCTAGGTTCATAGAGTTGGGTTCCTGATGCAGTGTTCGACCTTGTTGCTGGGACAGAAGGTTGTACCAGGCTGGGAGTCTGATGGGCTCGCACACCGCCATCCTGCGTAGGTGTGGAAACCATGGTTGTCTCGCCCACATGGGAGCAACTAGGATGAGCGTCATCGATTCCTTGTTCATCTTGTACACCACCTTCCTGATGAGAGGAGTTGGTGGAAAAGCGTACGCAAACATCCCTGACCAGTTCATCCACAGGGCATTCCCCTGGGAGTCCGTTTGGGGGAACCTGGATGCAAATCCTGGGCATTGTTTGTTTTCGCTTGTGGCGAATAGGTCTATAGTGGGGAAACCCCACTGAGAGAAGAGATCTCCTACTACGTCTCTGTGAAGGACCCATTCGTGTTCTTCTGGGAGGGGGTCTCTGCTTAGAGCATCCGCTAGGGAATTGAGCTCCCCTGGAACATGTTGCGATGACAGGAAGATGTTCCGTCTGAGTGCCCATATCCATATTTTCTGGGCAAGCTTGGACAGATTTGGCGAACGAGTCCCTCCTTGCTTGTTCAGATAGAACATGGCTGTCGTGCTGTCCGTTCTGAACTGCACCGACAAGTTCAGTAGATGGGGCTCGAACGCCTGCAGCGCTCGGAATACTGCCAGAAGCTCTAGCAGATTGATGTGGTTCTTGGCTACTGAGTGAGACCAGAGACCCTGAGCTGTGTGGTGGAGATGGTGAGCTCCCCACCCAGTCAGGCATGCATCTGTAGTAACCACTGCCTGTACTTCGGGATCGTAAAAGGGTTTCCCCTTTGCGATATTCTCTCTTGTCCACCAGTGTAGGCTCTGTACGAGTGTTGGCGAAACGACCACTAGATCGTCCCACTGACCACTTGCCTGAGACCACTGTTTCGCCAACCATTCCTGCATGGGACGCATGCGCAGACGCGCGTGGGGGACCAGGTAAATGCATGACGCCATCATGCCCAGTAACCGCATAGCTTTGCGTACTGTTATCTGTTGACCTGACTGATAATGCGGAATTTGCAGAAGTATATTCCGAATTCTTTCTTCCGAAGGGAAGGTCAATTCTCTCTGAGTATCTAGGATAGCTCCTAGAAACTGTTTTGAGGTGCTTGGCACCAGACTTGACTTCTTCTCGTTGATAGAGAAGCCTAATTCGTGGAGGAGGTCGATAGTCCTCTGAATGTTTGATTTGCAGATTCCTGGGGTTTCCCCCGTTATGAGCCAGTCGTCTAGATAAGGGTACACTGGGATTGCCTCCCTGCGTAGGTGTGCAGCTGCCACCGCCAGTACCTTGGTGAATACCCTTGGTGCTGAAGCTATCCCGAAGGGCAGTACCTTGAATTGGTAGTGGCGACTGTCCACCTTGAAGCGCAAGTATTTTCTGTGCGCCGGGAGCATAGAAATATGAAAATAGGCATCTTTCATATCCAAGGTTGCCATGTAATCCCCCTTTTTTAGGAGTGGGATTACCTCTTGTAGCGTGGTCATACGGAATTTTTGGGGCTTGACATACTTGTTGGCAGGCCGTAAGTCCAATACTGGGCGCATTGTTAAATCTTTCTTTGGCACAAGGAAGTAAGTTGAATAGATATCCTTGTTTACCTGGTGTCCTGGGACGAGTTCTATCGCGTCCTTTAGGAGCAGATTGTAGATTTCCTCGAGGAGGATCTTTTAATGTTCTAAAGAGTGGACTTTTTGTCTTGGAGGGTGGTTTCGGGGACGTTGCAGTAGTTCTATACAGTACCCCTTGGATACCGTCGACAGCACCCATCTGTCGGATGTTATCCCTTCCCATGCCTGGGTGAAGCTGGATATTCGTCCCCCTACTGGGGTTGCCTGGGAAGGGACCCTGAAATGAGCGTCACTGCTTTGGTGGAGGCGTGCCGCCTCCTTTACTGGGGCTGCCTCTGCCTCTACCACGTCCTCTTCTACTAGCCCTACCATACCCCTGGGTAGACTGTTGTGAGTTGGTGTTCCACTGTGTACCCTGGGTGTGGGAATAGCTATTTCCTCTATTTGAATTTTGGCCGCGGGGGCGACGAAAATTGCCGTTCCCTCTTTGGTTAGGTGGTTTTGTAGTTAACTGGCCAAGGGATTTGAGGGTGTCGAATTCCTCCTTAGCGTTTTTTAGTGCGTCCTCGACTGCCTTTCCAAACAGGAGATCACTTTCCACTGGTTTGTCTAAGAGTGCAGCTTGTGTTTCTGCTCTGAATCCTGACAGCCTCAACCAAGCATGTCTTTTGAGGACAGTCCCCTCAGCTATAATTCTACCCGCATTGTCTGCGGCGTCTAAAGTTGCTTTTAAAATGCAGCCTGAGACGTTTCTTCCCTCTGCACAAATGCGAGATAGCTGGCTCTTAAGGGGTTCGGGAGCGGAATCTATTAGTGCTGCCACTTCTTCCCACTGATGGCAGTTGTAGCTGGCCAACAGTGTGGTGGAATTTGCGATTCTGGTTTGGTAGGCTGCCGTGGAAGCTACTTTTCTACCAAAACCATAGAGTTTCTTACTTTCCTTGTCGGGGGGAGCCTCCGAGGAAGATAATGGGGTTCCAGCTCTCTTGCGGGTGTTAGTTACGACTAGAGAGTCTGGCTTAAGTTGGCCTCTAATATATAGAGGGTCCGACTGGGCTGCTTTAAACAGCTTCTCTACTCTCGGGTTTACAGGTCTTGTCAGGTTTGGGTTGACAAGGGATGGTGCTATTCTGCGTTGAATAGATTTCAGGATGGGAATGGTCTGGGCTACTGTCTTCCTTTCCCCTATTAGTTCCTCCGCGAAGTCCCTCTCTTCTTGGACACCTTGTGTGTCTATGTGGAAGTGGTTAGCTGCCCGAGAGAGCAGTTCATTCAGGAGGGGCTGATTATCTATTGGGGAATCAGACACTGGGGCTTCCCTTTCGACTGGCGAGTCCATTCTGAAAATATCTGGGCTATTTTCTGGCTCATCCTCGTCTTCGTCCTCCCCGTAATAATCTGACACTGCGAGATCTTCTGGTGTCTCAAAATCCTGGCCCTCTATAAGGGAAGAGTCTCCTTGGCCTGTAGGGAAAAGGCAAGAATAGGGTTGGACCTCGAAGGGGTCTGAAGCCTTTACTGGTGTCTCGACCCGGGGCCTTTTATTTGAAGGGATAGGGTCCCTTGAACCTGAGGGAGAAGATTCCTGAGGGTTTAAAGCTAGTAGTTGGTCAGGGTGTCTTTCGAAGAAATTTGCTAAGGAGGACATCCTTGACATTACTCTGTCAATGTCCTCGCATGACCAGAGTTTTGAGCTTGGGGTGACCTTGCTGGAACTCTCTATGGACTGTCCCTGAGAAGACTTGGACGGGGAAGTCAGTTCTATTGTTGTGGGGGATTGCAAGGGTTGTTTCCTTTGTTGCTTACCCCCTTCCCCGTGGGTGGAAGTGTGTTTACCCTTTCCTTTATCTTTCGACGCCTGGCGTCGAGGATCGGAGGTGGAATCCCTGTGTTTCGAACTAGGCTTCGAAACTGGGCCCTCCTCACTCCCAAGTGATGTACCCTTTCCCTGGGGTGCAGGCTGGGGATGGAAGCCGTGTTCGTCTCCGGACGAGTGATCTTCCGTGATGTTAATGGGCGAGGCACTATGTGCAAGTGTGGAGGCTTGCCTGACGTCGTGCGGCGACCTCGACC
This sequence comes from Ambystoma mexicanum, assembly GCF_040938575.1. Lineage (NCBI taxonomy): Eukaryota > Metazoa > Chordata > Amphibia > Caudata > Ambystomatidae > Ambystoma > Ambystoma mexicanum. The sequence goes on along the minus strand of NC_090935.1, from coordinate 469,896,361 downwards.
GGGACCGCCCAGAGGACGTCCTTTCGGACCGCTCCTTCTGTGCCTCTTTCCGAGTTTTCGACGACGTCGAATCTCGGGTGGGTTTTTTGTGTTTTGCGTGTGTATGTGTAACGCTCTTGTCGCCAGGGGACTTCCCCATAGTCGCCGGGACGGACGACCTTCCGAGGCCGGGGACGTGCGTTAGGCTGTCTTTCGACGCCTTGGTGCCCTCGCCGTCCGAAAGTCCGGCGTCGCTGCCGTCGCTGAAGGTACCCTCCGCCTCCATAGCTGCTAGCTTGGCGTGGTGGGCCCAACGCTTGGTGGAGCGGTCCTTAAGAGTTTTTGTCTTAAACCTGCTACAGGCCCTGCAACCCGCCTCGGGGTGGTCTCTGGGCAGGCAAAGGTTGCACGTAGCGTGCTTATCTACCCAAGGGTATTTCTTATTACACTTGGGGCAAAACTGAAAGGGCGTAACCTCCATACGCGCCTGTGGGCAGCGGGCAAGTGTGTGTAGGTAAGAAGGTGTCTATAACCGAGTGTGGAAGTGTACCACCCCCACTCTCCCTACTTGTAGGGCCGAGGCCAGCGGCCCAGGCCCGAGCCGAGGCGGAAGCCTCAAGGCCCAATCCGTCGGGTTTCGACGTTGATCTCCTCCCCGGTTCGGCGTCGAGATGGTGGTCGACGTAAGGGTGACAAAATGGGGCAAATTAGAATTAGTTTTAAGTGTAAATATGGCAAAGCCAGGGAACTCCGATGAAGTGCTTCCGACCAGAATGGCGGAAAAAAACAATCTGGGGATCCTAGACGCGTGAGGGATCATGGGTACAGTGGACGTCACACTAGGGATAGTATTACTGGCACGCCCTGTGTTGACGCCCTTTTTCGATTTTCGAAAAACAAACTGTAATACTCCGCAGCTTCCACTAGATGTCGGCCTATGCACAGCATGTGATCTAAGCAGATTCCACAAGCCTCAGAAAGTATGTTTATTTTCATTCGATTGGTTACCATTTGTTTTGCAGAGAAAATAAAAGAAGAGACAGTGTGTCCAATCTAGTTTAGTCTTAAGAGTTTTCCAATGAAAGCTTTCGAAGTTGTCCTTAAAACAGATGAGCTAAAAATATGACCACTGCAATCACGTATCTGGTCTTACTTCCACTCAAAAGCATACTCCACCATACTTCAGGGTCCAATGTCAAGTACTCTGACATCAAGTTCCTGAGTTGTTTAGTTCGCTCGTCTTTAAGGGCTGGGCAAAGGAGGAGGAGGTGCTTCAGTTTCCACGACATTTACAAAAGCGACAATTATTCTCTTGTACTAGACCACGGATTGCCTGGATCTCGTTAGTTGGAAGAAGGTTTAGTCGTGTTATCAGATACATATCCCGGAACTTCCCACATGGGAATTGATTTAGGTCATTAGGTAGAACGTCCACTTTCTGTGGCTCCTTCACCAGATGGGCTACGCACTGGTCGCTAGCTGCCGATTCCAGGGTCGAGATCCAGTCGTACTCTCACTTTTTTCTTTATCCATGTCGGATTTGAAAGTAGAACCTCAAAAAGGAGCTCTCAATGTCTTTCAGTTAAGTGATTATTTTCTTTGTCCAATTATTCAACATTAAACTGTGAAATGACATTATCACCTTGTAAAGTAAATCCAAAATCGAGAGGGCCAGGGGACGCTAAACATTTCCTATAGAGAGCTAAGCTGTTCCATTCCACAGTACCTTTTAAAGATTGGAGACCCAAGTCACGGCGAAAGATCTGGATCGGAGTAGATGAAGGCAGACCCAGAACCTTTTTCCGAAATAGGCCCTCCAACTGTGGCCATACGGACTCTGGAATGTTAAATATCGCCTCAGCTCCATAGGTCAAGGAGGGGACCGCTTTCGATTTGTAGTAGCTTACTACGGGGAGGATCAAAAAGCAACCACATTTTTTGTTTAAGGCCCTCGCTTGGCTTGCGAGGGCCTTACTTTTGTCTCTTAGGTGGGTAACCATTGGGGTTTCAGATTGTACATCGCTGAATCACACTCCAAGGTACTTAAATGAACAAACTTGTACCATAAATGTCGATTTGTCCCATTACATGAATTTCTGAAGCTCAAGATTTTTTTCTTCCCTGTTTATTTCTAGACTTGATCTTCATGTAAGATTGGAGAGAGTCCAGTTGACGCTGAAGACCGATTGGAGTTTGGAGTTTGATCTATTAAGACCTAATTGTCAGTGTAGAGTAGATGTGATAACTGGACCCACCACCCCCTCCAACCATCGGGAAATGCTCCGACCGAAGGGTCTGGTTGTTTCATGTCGGCCAGAAAGAAGTTAAACAATGCCGGAGCCATTGGGAAGCCCCGTTTTACTCCTTTGGCCTTTGGAATTTCGTTAGACAAGAGGCCTGACTGGTCCAAACAAACTCTCATTGATGTATTAGAGTGCATTGCTATTATTGGGCCCATCACTTTTAGGGACACTTCTGGGCTTCAAGCGTCTCGGTTTACTTGGTCAAAGGCCTGCACCAAGTCTACAAAAGCCATGAAGATCTTTGGTTTGCCTTCTCGCACATGGCCCCTCAGCATTTTGAGAAGTAAGATGTTGACTGTTGCCCTAATACCCTTAACGAAGCCAGTTTGAAAGGTGTCATTGCTGCCAGAGCTTGTACACCAGTTATGAAAGTGATCCAGGATTGTGGAACCGGAAAGTTTCCCAATAACATCCATAAGGGCGATGGGTTGGTAGTTCTTAGGATTTTCCCGCTCACCTTTTTTAAAGATAGGGACCACTGTCGCCTTTCTCCAGGAGCTTGGTATTTGATAAGTGGAAGTGACCTGGACAAATAGGTTGTGTACATCTGGCCCACTCCTATGGATGTTCTTGGAGCATAATGTTTGTTAGGCCACCTGGCCCTGGGGCTCGTGAGCCATTTAGTTTTTGGATAAGCTCTTGGATTTCATTGACGTCACACGAGAAAACCGTGGGACCCAACCCGCTGAGGGAGAATCGAGTTGTTACATTGTTCTCATTGCCTGCATATAATTTTGCAAAGTGTTCAATCCAGCGGAATTCGCTTACAGGGTTTGCCTGTTCATCACAAGCCGTACCTCCAGTTGATTTTACCAGCGACCAAAAGTCCCTCTTATTTACCACAAAGTGCCCTAAGGATTGCCTCTGCATCTTTCTGATGCATGGTTAGTCTGTGAGAACAAAGCCAGTGTTTATACTTCCCCTTTTCGATTTGAACATTTTCTAAGTCATTAGGGAGTTTGATTTTTTTGCCACTCGGAGCTTCCTCAAGGATTTTTGTCTTTTCACAAGCTCCACATAAAGGTGGGTGGATGATTGACGGGCCGGGCCGCTGGACGTTCTTTCTGGACTTTGTACAATATTGTTCAAGAAGTGGAATGTAATCCACTGTTGATCCTGCCTGTGCAAAATCCAGAGTGAGTTTTCTAATGCTGTGGTTTGATGGTCTTAGTCTGAGCCATCGTTGCAAACTGATAATGCCATTAGCATCCTTTGGCGAAGGTTAGATGTAAAGGCTGTCCATTCCAGGAATAGTATGCGATGGTCGCTGTTGCTCGTCTTGACCACTTTAAATGCTGTGACAAAGGTGAGAAATTGTTTTGAGACAAAGATATAGTCAATGACTGAAGAACTGTCTTTACGCTCCCATGTTCCCTCGGGAGGTATGTTCCCCTTGATATTACTGTTCAGCATATGGATATCCTTGGATGCCATGAGGGATTCCCACATAGTCCCTCTGATAGATCAAGTGTTCCCATGGGCGTGTCTCGATGAGGGTCACCTTTTAAAACAGGGGGTGTTTAAGTCACAGCATATAACCACATATTGCGTCCGCTGGTTTATGCAAGCATTATCGATCAGGTCTGCAATCGGGTCAATAAATGAATCGTCGGCAATAGATAAGAGTTCCAATATCAAGTATTACCAGATTTATTGGATTCCCTAAACCCGATGGCTTACCCTGTACCTGCCAGCCTGAGACGTTCCTGAGACGCAGCACCAGAAAACAGTCTCGAGGTTCAGTGGGCTACACGATTTGACAGCAGTTGGTAAACCGGAAGTAGGAGGTCCTTTTGACTCAGCGATATCTCGAAACCATTGAGGGTAGGTGTCTCCATGGCCAGGTGTCTTGAAGGCACACTAGGTCGTAATCACCCAGATTGATATCATTGGTTCTAATGAGATGCGAGAACCGTCTTGTGTTCCAAGATATCATTTTTAGTCGTGTTATCCTTGGAGTATCCCCGGCTTCCAATAGGTTCTCTTGTAGAGGGACTTGAAGCGACTTGGGAGGCTAAAGTTGTTCCTGAAGCATAATAGCTCTCGGCAGCCATGACCAGTCCGTTCATTTCCCTCTCACCGTCAGTACTTGTAGAGATTGGACTGGCAGGATGGTAACACTCAGCTTTAAACCTAAGCCTTCTGGGACTCTGCCCGTCTGTAGTGGATCCAAGTATTTTACAGTTGATTTATCATTCTGTACTCCTTGAGTTTAGTGTGTTCTGTGCTGGCTGTACTCAGCACTATCCTCAGTGGGGCACTCTGTGATGAAGGTGAAGTTTCCATCTCCAAGTCCTTCACTTGTGGCAGGTGAAAACCCAGCATCAAGAAGCTTTCCGTAGCGTCCATCAGCATGTCTTTGACTCCCGGAGAAGAGCTATGTAAATAGATTGTATGTAAATACTTACATCGATTTAATGATCTCTATTCAATTAACAAATACACCTTCTGTGGAACGCTTTGTGTTTCTTATAACGAAAAGGAACAGAGGCTGTAGGGAAAGAATATTTTTAAATTGGGGGTCTTGGGTTCATAGGAAGAAGTATTCAATAAATACAAATTTTGCACGCCCGATTTGGGGTGGCTGGGTGTAAAAATCCCTGATCTAGTTGTCACCCGATTAAAACATCCTACAAAGCCTCTGGTTTAGACGTCCCCTAAGTAGGCAAGAGTTCACTCTGCCTCGAATAGTGGGAAACCTAAAATGCATCAGGAGGCATGAAGGGCCTATCTTGGCAACCCAGAAGGCTGCAGGCTAGGAAATGAGGCAGAGTTGTGTGGTTTGTAACATGCATGTTTTGGGGTTTGTAATGCACATAATCTCGAGAGGCAATTACACCTCTTGAAACGCATTTTGCCTCTACTGGAAGGGGCAACGAGTTTTCCAGTAGAGATATATGGAGGCAACTCTAAAGATACTCATCTGGACAAACTTCTTTCCGAAAATCCCTCATTGAACAGCCCATTTTTTAAGAGAGCAGTGGGAGGCCCTGGCTCTCCCATTTCCAAATACGGCCACACAAGAAGTGTAGGAAACTCAGGTTATTCTCACTAGAAATTATTTCTTACCATTTTCGGGGACACGAGGAAGAGACTGCCCCCCTTTATGCTCCTAGATCAAATAGATACATTATCCATTTTGACTTCAAGATCTTTTTTTGCTTCAAGCGATATTTTGTACAGGATAGAGCAATGTGCCAATTATCTAAAATAAAAGGGCACCTTATACAGGTGCCATCAGGGCTGGAGATCAAGATAAGTAGTACTGGCGAAGAACCAAAAAGGGCAGTGCTGTTATGGGGTGGGTACCCAAACGCCTACCCATTTGAGAGTTTTCAATCCACTATTAACTGAATAGGCAATAACGGAGGACTCTAAATGCACTTCTGCAATTCAGAGTGTTCGCAAAAGCCAACTGTATTGGGCAGGCTTAGCTGATATTAAAAAAAAAGTGATGGGCCTGAATGTAGGCAAGGCTTATACTCCTTTGAATAATTGCAATTAATTCTATTTCTTTTTTTTTAACGGTATATGGTTTAAAAATAAAACTCTTTACCAATTTCCAGTGTATAGCTCCAAAACACAAATGTCAAATACAACTATTTTCCAAAAAGAATAAAAAAGAAGAGTAGAAAAGGCCAGTTCACATTTCAAACATCAACATAATTTTACAGACGATCAAGTGAAGAAAATATTTACTTTAAGAACTGTATCAAGGCCAATGGCAAAGAAATTCACTCTCCCTGCATCAGAATAGACCACCATTGCCCAGCCAAATAAATTCTACATTGCACTGAAATCTATTTGAATGTATACATGCTGCCTTTTTTTAAATGCTTTATCCGTTAGTGATTTTATTTGGCAACCAATATGCTCTGGCCACCGTGGCACACAACCACTTCCCACTGCATTTGTGAACCTACGTCTGCCACACAAACAGGTCCGCAGAGTCGGTGCAGAAATCAAATGAAAAGTGGCATATGGCAGTGGTCTGTGGCATGCTGCAACGCTTAGCAGAATTAGGTGATTAAACCTGCCCTTTTTCAACAAAGAATCTGCAGGTTTGGTCACTGGGCTTTTGCTGTTGCGTTCTGAAGCCCAAGATGGTGTTGTGTAGATTGGGCTGTTGTATTGTGCCTCATTACTGGCATTCCCATTTGGCACTGGATTTGGATATCATTCCCTTTAATATTTTTTTTAACTTGTTTCGTGCTACAACAGAAAAGGACCAGCCATATTATCAGTCATCGTTCCTTTACAACTCCCGCCCACGAAAAAAAAAACAGCCTAAGCCACAAGGACAAACCCCTCTGCATGGGAACCCACTCAACTCTCCAAACATTTCCGTTTTTGGTAACGGCAGACCATTACAAAAAATGCTAGTTTTGTTTGTCTTGGAAATCAGCGTCACTTTTTGAAACTAGTCTGCATATTTTGGTAATTACCTGCAGATTTTCTCTATGCTCATGGTGTTTCTCCTCCGTCTGCAAGAGGCACAGTGCAAGCGTTAATCAGTAAAGATGGCGATAGGACAGGAATTAGGGTGGTGCAACACAAAAAGAGGGTGCCCAATGTTCCTTGAGGCGTATTCTGCGCCACAGACTCTTGGCCAGGCTTGGCCCACCACTTATGCCTAATGCTTGTGATGATCATGTTGCCAAAGCAGTGTGTTGCGGACTGCACCTGGTGAAATATGTAAGGCTTGGAACCAAATCAATTATAGAAACAAAGGGATGGAACCTAGCCCCTGGCACCCAAATGTTCAGACAACACTGTGTGCGGCCAGTAACATCATTATGCACACAGCAGTAGCAGAGGCATCTTTTTGTGCCGGGGACTCTGGTGCCGCCTTAGAGTCCATGGCGGAAGGCAAATATCTTTAGTGCAGCAGTGTTAACATATTCCACAAATTAGAGCAACAGAGGCGTCAGTAATATCGGGGGAATCCGGTCCATCTCCCCATTTAAAATTGAAATGGTGCATTATGCAGCATAATATTTTGAGAATTGGTTTAATGAAAGAGAAAACGTCAGAAGCAATTATATGGCGATATACCAAAATCACCAAAAAAGGCCTTGATGAAAGTTAGTTTAGAATACATTTCAGAATTCATAGTGCAATTCACCTTAATTTTGTGGCCAGTCAATGTTTTATGGTCTCTGTAAATAACATTTATGAAGCTGTGAAAACATAGACTTGTATGGGCACAGTAAATCACTTCATGAAGCTTCGGCCACAATCGATACCAGTATGATTACTATAAATCAAGCCGATGAAGCTGCAGCCACTATCTATTGCAAAATTCTCAATAGAGGAAATTAAATGATGTTGCCACATTCTCATCATCAATTACTTCCATTATGCTGCCAATCGCTCTTACACTCTCTCACACAGTCTATTTCCCTCTACGACTTGTAAAGAAGAGCTCTGTTGCTTCCTGAAGCTATGTCCACCCTCAAAATATACCATAATATTAATGATCATAAAACTCTGAAGACAATCGTGTATTTTGGGGTCACTCTGCATGATCTCGAATGGTGGTGTGTGCACCCAGTCTGCATATTATATATACATCTCCCTTACTCATTTTGTAAATAAAATCACTAATTATAAATACCATATTCCCTCACTGAATTCACTCAGTATATAGACAATTCAATAAGTGAGTAAATCTCCCTCATTTTGTAATTACACATCCTATGATAAAGGGTATAGAGATAAATGACAATAGTTCCTGCATAAAATCAAAGAATTTTGATAACATGAATATAAAAATCTGTCAATTTTCAGCACATCTATGTGAAAATGATGCAAGTATGCAAATAATTTTTGCACACAATACTCACCCAAAACGATACATGTCTGAAAAATAAGAGTCCTTATATATCAATTTGGACATGAGTTTCATTGGTGTGTGAAGCTTGCTCAGAGGAGTTATCAATTTCTCGTTTCATTTGTTGGACACAGGGGGCAGCACTGTGGGGGTGGGGGAGCGCAGAATTTTCATTTCTCTGCCAATTCCTTCAAGCTTAGAGACCCCCAGCTCTTTTGCTGGATTCAGGACTTTTTTTAATGTTAACTCCTGAGTGAGTGGGACCCTTTTCTCACTCATGTATTTTTTCCTGATTTGGATTTTATGTTTTCACTGTTTTTGGAGTCTGAAACTCCATTCTGCTTTTTGTCTAATGACACACAGCAGCCTCAGTGCAGCGTCACTGGGAGATCCTTTGCATTTCTCTTAAATACCTTTTCTTGGGTGAACTACTGTTCCCAAGAATAGTAAGATGAAACTGATCTTACCCTTCTACTTCTGTAGGTTCAGCACACATCTTATATGGTGTGCTGGGGGTTACTTAGTAGCCCCTTATCCTACGTTCTCCTGTCACATTTGCTGTTACCCTCGCTACTTTAAATGGCTTGTGGCAGTGGTTTAATGTTCACTAACATTGTGCCATTCTACCGCAGGCTAAATCCTCAGCTGCAGTACAGCGCCCAAGGGTGTCCATTTTGTCAAAATGGCCCCAGTCTTCTTTTTTCACCATTTTCTGTTTGTGGGGTCTTTCTTGTACTCTGTACGTTGAGACAGATTTGAGCCCTTTGTGCGTTTTTGCCTTTGGCAGGCTTCAGCCCTGAAGCCCGTCCCTGGCTCCAGTGTGTCTGGAAGGACAGGATGTGAAGGAGGGTTGCAAAACTCCTCTGTCCTTCGTTTCTAGGAGTGCCTGAATGAAACCAGTCTTGATTGGCTACCACCCTGCTGTGTGATTGACAGCCTAGGGAAAACCTGCTTAAAAAGCAAGGGTTTTGGGACTAGAGAGAGTCGACCAATGAAAGAAACATCCGAAGCAGAAATCGTGAAGAGAAGTCTGCTGCAACCTCCTGGACCCCAAAGTACCAGTACAATTATATCATACTGCTTGCAGCAAGAGCCAAACCCACCCCCTCGGCTTAGCTCTACCCATACATCATCCGACTCCCGCCACCTCTACTTGGGCATCACCGTTGATTGCGAAACATGGTGTCATCTTCAATTTAGGATTCCTTATTTTTTTAAAGCAAATGTCTAATTAAAAACCTGATGTAGGAACCTATGATGTGATAATTAGCAGATAATATTCACTAGAAAACTAACTCTCCAATAAAAATATTCCCAAAAATCTATTCAGACAGATTTAATCCAAGCCTTGTTTACTATCTGAAATATACCCCCATATAAGCAGCTTCACCGACTGACATTCCAAATAAAGTGTTCTCTGCTAGGATGTCCAATCAGTCACATGCCAACCCAAGGCTGCAGAACAGCAATTCCAGCACAGAGAAATTAAAATATATTTTTTTTAAAACATCGCTGAAAAAAGCAAGACCTGCTTTACTGTCTACCACAGCAAATTGTAAAAGCTTGAAATAACCTTACCACCTCGGTAATGTAATTCATTCAGGGTCTGTACATGCTGTGTAATGCAACTATGCTTTTATACAGTGCCAAATCACCAAGGTAGTAATAGAGTGCCCAGGCTTATCGGTGTTGTGGCTTAACGTGCACCCGCCACATCAGTGTAAAAGATGAATTTACACACTTGAAATTCCATCGTATCGCATGGATGGCAGGAGCGTATTTGGGCCTGGAGGTCTATGCGTCATAACGCCATTTACTTCAGCACCAACCATCCTCTTCAAATCAGTGACACACTGCTCAGATTATGAAGCATTGGGGTGCCTGTATTAGTAAAGGGTTCATGTAAACTTCTTACATGCTGGTGTTCTCGGTTAGGCTGGCCATACCCTCGGCAGTTGATGGGGTTGGGTCCGTAACCAAGAACAACGAGGGTGATTGGGCAGTGGAAAAAGAGGCTCCGACAATGGAACCGGTTGCATGGTGGCCTACAACATGGACTTTTCGGCTTTCAGCTGAGCCATGTATAGTTTAATTTGGGTGCCCAACATTGGTCCAATTAGAAGTTATTGGAAAGTTGCAGCCTGGGACAACTGCAGAGCCCTCAGGGTTCCCCTAGCCATGCATGAGCAGGCCATCCAGTCCTGGTTTTGCCCGGAGTTCTGGGACTTGCAGTTTTTCTAAATTGCAAACGGGAAAGAAAAATAAACATATCCCAGAATCCAAAGAGAAAAAAACAGGACTGCATGGTATCCTAACCCATGTCTACAGGAAGTCACCATGTCCATTTGCAAACGTTTGCCTAACAATTTAGAAATGTAGGGAGTGGTTTGGAATGTGCCTCTGAACATAACTGGATGAACCAGGCCTGGACGCCCTGCAGCCACGGCATAAGCCGGGGTGTAAGAAAGTTGGCGAGTCTTGTTCCGCTGGATTTAGCAGCTGCCGAGATTCTGGTCAGAAAGTGTTACCTACTTGGGATATTCGAACTTTCAGCTGGCTTTGCAAAATAAAAGTACTTTGGGCAGTCATTACCTCATACATGCAAACAAACATCCTGAACAACACGCCAGGGAGATAGGAAAGATAGAGACATTACAACAAAGCATTGTGTCACAATGAAATCAAGGGTCACTTATATGCTAGGCTCAAACATTTCTATACTGCACGCAAGCTTGAAGGCACAAGGATGTTGTCAAGTAACAGGACACCGAGATGGAATGTCTTGTGATGATCATAACCAAGACAATGGCAGAAAAAAACATGCTATAACTGCAACCTGCGAAAAGCAAAATACATATTCCGAAATGGATGGTTATTCTACTCTAAATGCTTTTGGAAGTTTTTGTCTGCATTCTGAATTTGAGCTGTTTAAGAACAGACTAAATCAGTGACTGAAGTGTGCTTGAAATAAACCTTTAAATGAGTCTAGCAATTATTTCATAGAATTCCAGAAAAACAAATTATTTACTATCCCTATTCTTTCTTATTTAGGGTCACCGTTACATTTAAAAACGGGGTTCCACAATTGTATTTTTTTTATTTTGTTTTAAGATGCCTGAACAAGAAAGATAGCCACTCCAGAAACAAAGAGCCACATGTCGCTAGCCACAGCCCAGGAGCCTCGTTTTGTAAAAAAAATAAAAGTGTAGGGGGTAGCAAGGGAGACCACAGGGGTAGCAGCTGCAACCCCTGGAGACACCCCAAATTACATCCCTGATGTACACTAGTTTCAAATAAATGAATACATATAACAGACTGCCTCCCAGTTATTCAGTCCTGGATGGCTTCACACTCCTTAATGCACAGTCCGCATGTGGTTTCCGTTTCACAACAAGGATTAGCGGTTTGGAAAATTGCGTGATCACCGAGATGAAGGACCCAAATGTTCTTACACAAGAGCACCCCTAGGTCGCCAGCTCTTACTCCCCTCTCTTTCTAATGCCCTTTACAATCCTTAAGGCAAGTGGCTCTGCCTCTCCGGACATTAAGAGCATGCATAACTCTTCCACTCGGAGTGAGTTGCTCTACTCCAGACGGATGAGGTCTGGATGCAGGACAGCCCACCAGACTATCCTTTGCAAAGCAGCAATAGTATTCTGAATAGGAGAGCCCGGCGCACAGGTATAACTGCCCTGTGAGCTCACCTTTCTTCATACCTCGGCAATGATCTCTCCGTCCATCTTATCCTGAAGCAGACAAATAAGGGTGACATTAGGTCCCTCCTGAGACCAAGGATTACCGAGTTTACCGTCATTACAAAAGGAAAACGGGTGCGTTCAGGATTTTAGAGCTATACGAACGAAGTTAGCCTACAAACACATCCACGTTAACCAACAATATTTTAGGAGCTTCAAGGCACGGGGTTGGGCAAACTACTGAAGCCACCCAAGCTGTAAACTGCATGAACTTGTATAGATACCACTGGGAAAGAAACTCTGAACACAACACTAAGACGCTTGATTATCCAGGGGGACCCTGATGGCTAACAAAAAGCCCCTCTTCAAACGTTGGAAATATAGAAAGGGTTTGACAACTTCTGTGGAAGCATTGGGAAAGAACCCCGAAAGCAGACAGAATCAGAGGAAAAAAAGAGGATGGGCCATAAAACGAATGAAAAAACTGCTTACGGCCAACAGGAAAGGGCGCCAGAAATGTTCAAATGCCACGAGCAAAAGTTACAGCATGAGAAAAAAATGTGTTTTCAATTAAACTTGACCACAGGCCCAAGGCTCATAATCGGGAAGCATGAACGAAAAGAACAATATTGCGGACCCAAATTGGATGGCTCTTCCCAAGAGCTGGAAAAGGAACGAGACATCAAACAAGGCTCAAGTGTGTGAGAAGGAGGCTGGCTTTCTTTACCAATGCCCAGTGTCATCATCTGTGTTACTTGCTCACATATTCACAGTTGCAGACTTATTCCGAGCCTGCCGTACAGCCACTGGAAATGGACAGATGGATACTGTGACCGATTGGGCTATTTCCAACTCTACCAAGTATGCAGGCAGACTGGAATGGGATGGATCGAGGAGTCATTGCATGCATGCAGGAGCTCCCATTCTATGGGTCTAGCCATCAGATATTGCACATTGGAAGAATTGTTTTGGGCGATGCGGGCATTGCAATCGCTCTTCATGCCGCCATCTAATGCCACAATTTGCTCCAGAAGCATAAAAAAGGCACAATCTTTGGTGCACACCCACATCAGAGTGACATGCCTGAATACTTGCAGCATATGCGCCTGATGCAGTCGCATAAATCAATGGTCAGAATGCACGGTCACAGAAAGTACCTGGCCAATGTATTTTTCTGGCGATTTCCTGTAACCCATTGGCTGAGAATGGGCCCGAGAGTAGAGCACCATCGACGTGAACGGTTTCAGGTTCCTCACATGTAATTTATCATCAGGAACCAAGCCTTCTAGAATAGAGGACTACACCCCTCATCCACCCCCCAGGCTGAAGCAGGGGAGGGGAGGGGAAGCAGCCATCCTCAGGTCCCAACAGGAGTGCAAACAATCGATGTGGCCAATAAGGGTAAGGTCACGTTGGTTGGTGCCATCAGGGCAAAAAAAAGGATGGGCGCTTGTGCATGGATAGCTTCTCTTTTTGTTTTAACGCTAGAGTGCACTATGAACATCAACACACTGAATTCCCCGACATCTTGAGCACTCCCCTGGGCCACATGGCTTTCTAGGCAGCTCAGCATTTGAAGAAATCCAGAGCTACATGTGTTACATGTGAGGAATTCGACCATCCGCACAGTCAGTGTGCACTCGCCTGGGCTTTTTTAAAAATGTTACATAAAACGGAATGAGGGTAGGTCAACCTCTGGAAAATATGTGGGGCTAATCTGCACACATTTTCCTATGCTCACCGCACGACAAAGACCTGTGCACTCTGGGTGGACACAGCCTACAGGCGCAGTCCTCCCTGTCACATATGGTTGGAATGTGACAACCAGGAGTACATCAAGGCATCTCAAAAGAGGGAGGCCTAAACCTTCCCCCTGCCATGGTCAGCCTAATTAAATAACAAAAGGCTACATGGATCCGCCCTATCCTTTGTTGGCCCGGCAGAATGATTGATGCAATTAAACATAATTAGCATACTAATGGAATATACTTCAAACAGGCCCACATGGGGCCTAGATGCAGAGGCTAACAAAAGACAGGAACCCCCGCCCCCACAACGTTGATATACACTGTCAATCTGAAGCCAGCTCCCACCCGCAGTATCAAGGACGTTGAAGTGTTGTGTATGATACATGTGAAGAGAACGTCCCTGGAATGCCCCTCTCACTCACATGAACATGACGGCCCGAAGAGTCAAAAACACACAAAGTCCCTCACTATTTCGGATGCCATCAGGACCACCAGTGGCTGAAACGTATGCAGAAAGATATTCTCTTAGACAGTCATTCAAACCTTATCCAATCAATGTCTTTATGGATACAGGTGCATCAACAAATGGAGGACGTTGACTAATGCTGAGAAACCACTGTGCTGACGTCATTAGTGACACCACGACATAGGATTTTGAGTCACTAAGTACACTCACAGTCATGCACGGAGTTAGACAGACATACACTCGTATACACACAAAGAACATGCTTACATAGTTCTGTAGATAGAGGACAGATATATATACTGTAAGGAAGGCACAGTTATCTGATGCATGACAGACAGAAGGAGTATAATCCAAGGGTGTTATTAAAACATTTAAGGGTGAGAAAAACACCTAATCTAAGATGGGAACAAGCTAGAAACATTGAAATAAAGAAAACGCTGTCCTAGTAGTGTTGTGTCAAACGAAATGGCCTATACCAACACAAACTATTGCAAAATCTTTACTCTATATAATAAAAGGGTAAGGGACAATGATATGTATAACAAAAGTGTGTAGTACAAACTAAAATATCCTAAAGGGTTTCGATAATTCAGGACTGCTGAATTAGTGTACTCCCTTCCCCAACCTACATCACGGGACAAGGCAGAACAGTGAGCACCCCTTGGGCCTATAGGCATCAAGAAGCAGTTTCCTCAGCAATGGTAGGATCCCTCGAATCAATGTCCATTGCTTGGCATCACAAAACCTTAAAGATTTAACCATGCAAGATTCTCCTCTTCCCCGGTTTCCTTGCAATAACCCCTTCGTTGGGTTCACACCTTTGTGTTTTCACCACTGTTCAGTCATTTTAACAAAATGCGGGATTCACTTCCCTTGCTTAGATCTGGTATCCCTCCGTCGGGTTCACACTTGCCTTCACAACATAGTACACTTAGCTTGAATTTACAATTGTTCACTTCGTTTCCCACTTGTCAAACACTTGAGACTGAACGAGGATTTTGCTTGCACCTTCGTATGACCACTTTGACTTTCTTTTACTTGGGTTGGCCTCTAAGGCCTTCTGGTATTCACAGTCTTTCCAATTCTCTTGCTTTCAATCTTACAGTTCACTCTAGATGCGGAGCCTTTCTAGAATGTAATATTCTATTTCCGGACCACTCTGTTATTCTTAGCATATTTCAGTCTTAAACACATTTGCAATGTTGCCGGCTTCTCTCACGGTTTTCTATGGCACGGTCAGCTTCTGCATTCATCATTCTGGTTACAATGTACTTTCGCTCGCCTTTTCACGAAACCCTGCAAGCCTCAAATGCTTTGGTATCTTTCCCTTGATAACGCCAGCCGATCTCATAGTCCACTCACTGGTAGCTCTTGATACCATTCGTCCAGCGTTTCCTTGAAGCCAAGGCTATCGGCACTGCACGGCTCGCCTCCTGCCAACACTGTCATTCACCTGAAGGAGGGCTCGCCTTCACCTTGTGCATTAGGGAGGAGGTTCCCTTTGAAAAGTCTGCGCGACCTTCACTCTGCAGCTGGCCGGACCACGGCCCTTCTCTCACCTCTTGGTCCCTTCTGCCCTGCATCAATAGTTGTTCCAATTCCACAAGATCTGCTCTCCTGATGCTTTGTTGTTTCTGCTCGCCTTGCCTCTCAGGTGCTCTCATGCTCCGCCCTGACTCCAAGTGGGGAAAGGGAACAGGATTCAGGTGCGAGTCATCAAGATTAAGCGCTGGACGCCGATATTGGGACATGTCAAACGGACTGGTTGTGTGCGAGTCTGTCTTTCTCTGAAGCGATTTGTCTGTGCAGCAAAGTGTGTGTAGGAAAGGGGGACGGGGGGAGGATAAGGTTCCTAGATGGTATATAGAATGAGTGTTTTACAGGGAAATGGGTGTAGGGATAAAGTGTCCCTCCTCCAGGTGTCCCCACTCCCCATGGTCCCCCCCATCCAGGCATCCTACCGCACTGGTCCACCCATGCGGTCTTCCTTTCTTCATTACTCCTGCACCGGAGCACAAGGACGCCGTTGGGGGCACCTGCTTTTGCTCCACCATGCTTCCTACACCATCCAGTGTTACTGGGGTAAGCCCGGCATTAATGTAAAGCACTAGTTAGCATGGCATTATTTTTGACTTTAACTGAGAAAACATCACTGAAACTGAAATTATTGATGTGAAAGTGTGGATGTCCCTCGGAGCCAGAGCGTTTGGATTTTTGATTTCTTTTTTGCCTTCCTGACAATGTTAAGGCAATCTGCTGCCCTTCCTCTGTTTTGCTTGGCCTTTCCAACATGGCCTCGCCATTTTTCCCCCTGCCCTGCTGCCTGGTTCGGCTCCCCCCTTCCCATTAGTTGCATTAGATCCTTAAGCCTATCAGAGGAACCGGGAGGCGGCCCAACGAATGCCCTGTCCACCACGGTACGCCACAACGCTGGCCCCCCATGATGGCGTGTGTGCCCCTCAGCCCACCGAGATGTGTGTGACCCCCTTGTTGGCGTCACCCTGCGATGGTGTATTTGCCTCCCCTGCCCCCGTGATGGCGTGTGCCCCCCTGTCCCCTGTGATGGAGTGTGTGCCCCCTGTGATGGTGTGTGTGCCCCGCTCTCCCCCCTGTGATGGTGTGTTCTCCCCCTGCCTCCCGTGATGGTGTGTGTGCTCCCCCTTGATGGTGCGTTTCCCCCATTCAATGGTGTGTCTGCCCACCCCCTACCCCCGTGAGGGTTTGTGTGGCCCCTCCTCACCCTGTATCCTTCCTCCCCTCCTCCTGTTTAATTCCGGCACTACCTCAATTGCCGTCAGGCATAGATATTGTAGCCGCTTGTCTTTCCCATCCACTCTCCTCTTCCCCTCCCTGTTACTGTTTCATTAGCACTTACTCTATCATTTGTCCCATGACCTTGTGATAGCAGCATGTTGGTCTCTCCCCCCTCCCCTCCTCGTTGCTCCTCCCACTTACCCCTCCAGCACTACACTGAATCGTCGTCAGGCCTAGTATGTTAGTTGCTTGTGTTGTTCTTCTCCCTTCACTCCATATCCTCCCCCCTCCGTCCATTGTCGTCAGGCATAGTAATGTAACCACCTGTTTTGTCTCATTTCCCCTCACCTTCCTTAATTGTTCCTTGCACTATCTGAAATGTCGCCAGGCTGATTAAGATAGTTATTTTTCACATTCTGATTCGTTTCAAGTACTTGTAAGAATGTAACTGTTATTTCTCCCATGTTCCCTCCCTCCTTGAAGAGCTTTGAAACACATTGTGTATATGCGCTATACAAATAAACAAATTAAATCCAATGGCAATGGCCGTGCCCCGGCCATCTGGATGACAGATCCCAAGGGATTAGTCAGTGAGACTCCCTTTGGTTTCTCACAATACATACTATAAAAAGATTTTATTATTTTTCTCATTAGCTAAGTGCAGAAACGTTGAACGTAAGGCAATGGAGAGATATAGAGCAAGCTTGCAGATGCTTCTGGCAACTAACCCTATGGAACTACAGGATCACATAAGGTGCCTGGAAGGACCAAATTCAACTAATCCATGTGAAACTTAGTATGGTATAGATATTTAGAAATCCAAGTAGAAGTATAACGAGGATCAGATAAGGACACAAGCAGCAGGACGAGAAACGAGGGAAAGCAGCACCAGGCTGCACAGAAAAGCCGGCCAAGGCTTGCAGCCAAGGTCAGAGACAAGCAACACATTCCAGACCTAACACGACAAGGGGCCATCTGCAGAAAAACTGAATAAATCCTCAAATTGCAGACCAGAAGATCTGGATTTTGTGGTCCTCAACCGTGTGAAGCACCGAGTTTGACAATGGTTATTCACCCGCGGTGGGAAGACAAACGGTTCTCAGCAACACAGACATGAAGTGACACATGGACTTGTTAACAACGTTGCAATGTTGAGGGCACTCTCACAGGCAAAAGTGGTACTGCTAACACATACATAGGGAACACAGTCATTCTCATCACCTTGAAGAAGTGTACAGAGCGCGGAGAACAGAGCTGGATCCAGGCCTGGGGCGACCGGTTTCAGCCAATCAGGGGACAGAAATCCAGGGGTGGCTGGCAGAGGGCAAGGGTTAATGGTCATCCTACGACCCTGCAACAATGTAATAGATAGTTTCTTGGGGAAGGGGCAGCCCAGTCACCTGACATGTGAGGGCCAATCAACTAAGATCCACAGGGGAAATCTATAAGGTATACCACTTAGATCACCCAACCAGAAAGAGTGATAGGTTTTTCAGGGAAGGGCCATGTTACGATGCTACTTTGCAACAAAACGGCCTGACACGGGCTAGGGAATGGAGACTCTAGAATTTTGAATGTCATGTATGATCCCTGTCGGTTTTTGTAATAAACAACAGTTCTAACTTTCACTTGGCCGAGTCTTCCGTTTGTTACTGGGGGGGAGGGTTGCTGGGCCCTAAGCGATGAACGTGTAAGCTTGTAGTAACCCCCCAGACCTCTGCGATACCGTACCAAGCCAATGCACATGTTTACAGTAGAAAACTCCCGCAGGAGGACCCCATTCAGAGGGTAGGAGTATGCGATTTGACGGACAAAGTCTGCTCTCGCCAAACAACTTCAAGGGAGACATGCCTATAATCAGGAACCACAGAGAGCTCAATTAACCAGAGACACCATTTGATCCACAACAGAAAGAAGATGGGTGGGAATTAGTACATGTTTTCACCCCTTTACTTTTCCTGTTGAAAAGCACTCCGATTATGACCTCACGCATAACAGAAGGTTGTTGGTTGGGACTCAGGATTGGTTCATTAAGGTAGGCTTAGCCTACACCAATCACTGGGCCCATTTGGCTTTAAAAGAGGTGTTGGCTTAAGTATGCCAGAAGACTGGGGGTTACCATGGGCCCACTCTTACCTCCCAGATCCCAACAACCCTACCCCATTATACAAATGGAGGACTCGGCCAAGGGCAGGTTAGAACTGTTATTACACAAACAGACAAGGATCATTCAGGACATTTTAAAATTCCCAGAATCACGGCTCCTGAGCCCGTGGCGGGCCATTTTCTTTCATTTCGACGTCACAACATGGCACCTTCCCAAAAAACCTAAGAGCCTGCCTGGTTGGGTGAATGGGGTGTTATCACTTATGGACTACACCTATAGATATTGTGTTATTGGTCCCGACATGTTAGGTGGCTAGCCTGCCCCCTCCCCAAGAAACGATTACATTGTTCCAGGGTCACGGGTTTACCCTTGCCCTCTGCCAGCCACCCCTGGAGGCCAGTCTAGTGCAGCATCAATGTTACAATCAGTTAAGTCTCTCTGTCACATCCGAAACCACACACACACTTAAGGACTGCTATAAGAATGTGCTTTCTCCTGCCCCCGACCCCACCCCCAATTCCAATCATTCCCCTGGGATGCAAGTCCTAATCCCACATCACAATTTAAATTGCTGAAAAAAGTATACATATGAATGCAGGTGCTAAATTGCAGGGACTTTGTAAACAGTAAAGCCTAGGCGCCATTTAATGTCTGTGTCCTGTTCTGTGCGGCCACGGCTCTGTAAGTCAGCCAGGTCGAGTCAACATAGTCCAACATTTCGGGGGGAGGGCTAGAGCCCGTTCAGCTCAATGGTGTTGCGCCACTGCCTATGAATGGTAGACTTAAAAGTGTCAGAAGCCTGCATAGAGAGTAACAGAGGTGACGGACAAGACAAGAGTTACACCTAGTGATCAGTGGAGAACGTCCGGCACAATCTATGGTAACAGCAATGTAATTATCCAGATGAGGCAATGAACACTGGAAACACTGGCTTTGGGGGAAAATAAATCTCTCCAAACAGGAGTTTCGGGTTTTGCGAAACCTCAGATTCTAGAGTACATGTTCTGCTTGGATTGTCAGGAAATGTGCAGTTCAAGTAACGTAAACACTGACACACGGAAGTTTCACAATTTCTGCTATGCGCTCCCGTTTGCAGTTGTACATTGCATAAGACAAGATGAATCAGCCTTCGTATATTGCAACTTTATGCAACACTTTCAGCCACAATAAGAATAATTGGCGCCAAGTGAGGCAATACTTATTTAGAACAGAATTATTTTATGACAATTATTCATGGGCCGGCTGCACTGTCCAGGGGAAGGCAAAAGGCGAAAGAAGAGGTTAAGCATAGTTCCCTTTCACAGGGCATCCAACAGTATTCTTTTGAAGTTAATAATGTAAGAATCAGAATTTAAAATATATATAAAGTACAAACTCAGCACGACATATCATTATGCGACAGGGATGGCCTCCAGTGCCTAGAACACTTGAGAGTAGATGAGGCCTGCTGGGCATGGATAAACCTTGCACACAGGCATTATGGCCCCAGCCCCACCTTGAAGAGAGGGTAGAGAGGCCTACAGACTTAGGCCCAACAACGATGCAGTAAAAAAATAAATATGTTTTTTAAAAATGGAAAACGTTACCTAGTAATGTTGGCTGTGCTATTTTTTCGTAGATGTGCTTAATGGGTCCATTGATGCTTTCGATACCTAGACATTCAGAAATGTGACGGAGCAAAACGTTTCTCCGATAAACTAACGGTCATCACGGTTCATGATAATTCAGGTAAATTGATGATTTTAAAACCCACTAAAGAATAATTTTTATAAAGACGTTTGAGAAACCATTCGCCCACGAGGTTTGGAAAGTACATCCAACTATGAACCCCAAAGCATAGCTTCCCTGGAATTTGGAGATTGGCTTCCGTCCTTCATAATGAAGCAACGAAGAGCAAAACAGTGAGCGCATATCACATAAAGCAGGTGAAGGAATAAGGTGTCAGAAAGCCAAACCAGGTGCCCATAAAACGCATTGAAAGTTGAAGCAGCTGGATTTGGACTTTACTTTCATAGAAGGGCAGCTTCAATATCCGCGGGCTTGTAGTCTCACAATCTGCAGCAGTGGTGACAGGTAAACTTTTAAAGTGGTGGGGCGTAAATGTATTTTTGAGTGAGCCCTTCTTAGTAAAGGTGATGTGGGGGGGGGGGGGTGGACTGATTGGGGATGAGGAGGATTCCGGACGATAGGATTCCGGAAGGAGTGGAAATGGTGCATTTTCCAGAAAAGTTGTAGAAAGACCTAAGATACAAGCAGTTCTCAGAGGAGAACCCACATATATTCTACTACCAGAGATGCTAGGTTATACATTCTCAACCACAATGTGTATGCTCCACAGAATCCACAAGTTAATAAACCAAACCCTTCTGCACCCTGGCATATACAAGAACCACCACTGAACAAGACTTGGCAAAATGGCAACAAAAAGAACTAACCCTGGAAAACAGTCTGTTCAACTCGCTGGAAGGTGGTCACCAGGCGCAACACAGGCAGCCACTATTCATTAAGAATTAGCAGGTCTCCCCTTAAAATCAGAGCCCTCTTCAGCCCAACAGTGCATCTCTACCAGAACCTGTAGCACCTTAATCCACAAATACATTCCCATCCAAGAGTTATTTAGAAAATAAACACGATCAGGCTCCACACCAGTGGCGAAATACCATTGATCTGACCGGGCTTCAGACCCTCGCCACCCCCCCCCCCCTAAAATGTTGGGCTATGTTGACTCGGCCTGACTGACCAGCAGAGTCGTGGGCAGACAGAAGGACACAGCTGTTTAACAGCGCCTGGGCTTCGCTGTTAACTAAGGCCCTGCAATTACTAACAAAGCATTTTACTGTTAACACCTGCACTCATATGCATACACTTTTTAGGCAAGTGAATCGGGATGTGGGGTTAGTTAGTACTTGCATGGCAGGAGTGAAGATTTGAAAGGTAGAGAGGGGACAGGAGATCGCTCATTCTTACTGTAGTCCTTAAGTGTGTGCATTCAGACTTAAAGGATGGAGTTCACTGCTTGCAGCATTGAGGCTGCACTAGAACAGTCACTCTCATTAGAATGAGTAAAAAGAAGCTGGATGCCCCCCAGTCTCTGAAGCCTGTGCCTGCTTCTGAACAACAATGCCCCTCGTAGGTAGGGTGTCTCCCACTGCGTGCTGGGGTTTGTATGCATACCTACACACTGCATTCAAACCCCTGCAGCGTGTAGTGGGAGACACCCTACCCAGGGGGCATTGGAAAGAGGAGGGGGTGACGAGCACTGCCCAATCGGGACAAACATTTTCTTTTAAAAGACGACAAAAATGTAAAAAAAGAAAATACTTCGAGACTCTGGATACGACGACGGCTGCCAGCCTGCCCCGCTTCCCATTCCTTCCTCTGATCCACCACCACTCTGGCCTGAGTGTGGACTACTGGAGTCCCACCCACAAGCAGGAACTTCACAGATATGAAACCAAACACAGGCCAGGCTCCGTTTCGTTGAAAGCAAACAGAGCCTGAGGTATTCGGTTTTCTTTCATTTCTGTGAAGTTCCTGCATGTGGGTGGGGCTCCACAGTTACATTACTGTCATACGCCTGAGCCTGCCTCTTTCGAGGATGATCAATTGTCAAGAGGCTGGAACCGAAACACCGGACCCTCCCTCAGCTCCCCGCACCCTGTCCTATCTCTTGCACAGACTGGTTTGAGGGACAGGGCAGGGGGCTGAGTGAAGAAAAGGATGCCTTGGGGGTATTTCTTAACACCCTCAGACATCCTTTTCAGCCAGGCTTATCAGTTTTTATTGCTTGCCCGCGAGAGCGTGCACTGCACATGTGCAGAAGGGATGGAGGATTACAGCGCTCCCCGCTGCACATTCAATGCAGCCCCTACCATGTCCACGAGTAACAGGATGTTGCTTTTGCTTGTGGATATAGTGGGAGTGTCAATGCTGGTGGCGCTCCGCCCATCCCGCCCCCATGGGCCAGCCGTGGCTGCTCTGCAGTTTTCCTCTCTCGTCCTCTGTATAACAATTTTAGTCCTTGTGACCACTGATTTTACCTGTATTTTGAAAGTCTATGAATAATGCCTGGTTACATTGTAAAGTAGTACTGTACCCATTTTTCTAGGAGTCTAGTGCTATAGGTAAGTGTGTTCTGAATTTTCAGTTCTAATATATGAACCCCCCCCCCGCAAGGCACCAGATTTGGTATGTGTACAATTGTATCCTTCATATGTTACTATGTAATAGATGTTTAAGGGGCTATTAAATAAGGCCAATTATTTTACTTACATTGTATTAACATTGAGGACTGCATAATTTTGCAATGGTCATTTCTAATGATCACTTTCTTTAAAGATTTTAGATATAATAATAATGTTACACTTGCCTTACTGAGCAAAGCACATTATTAAGACCTACAACAAACATGTACATTATTTTCTAATAACCTTATCATTCCAAGATGGGCAGTGTAGTACACTCATATTCTACCCTTTCCAAAATACCCCCATGAAAAGTGAAAAGATGTCAACCAACACCAGTGGCAGATCCTGGTGAGTTGCATGAAATCAGAGTTTTTTGGAACAAGCCAATTACCGCAGATCTTTAGATTTGACAAATAGTTCTGTGTTGAAAGGGCGGTTTTCTTGAACCACTTACCCCCAATATTAAAATATCAGGAATATTGAACCATATATTGGGACAGCCTCTGGATTTGGAAGCAGTATGTCTGTAGCATCAGACTCTCTTTTGCATTCTTTTGGATGAGATCAAGTGCAGTATCTGCTCTCTTAAAATCACGCTACACCTGCTTTTTGCAAAGGCCTTCATCCCTGCCTTTTTAAGGCCTTTAAATCTGGGGTGCACCCTCAGCTATGTTGCTAACATGAATGTCCGGCATGTGAGGTAATTTAAGTAACGAGGTGTGTGCTTGAGAAACATGGCAATGCACAGTTAGGAATGAACAGTGGCAAATATGTTGTGAACAAGACTTATGATTGCTTATGTAGCCCACAGAGCATTGCTACATGAATGCCATCCCCAAAGGTGAACCGTGCTAGAAACACCTAGTGCCAAGTGATGGCCGACATCCAGGTCATACCAAAAAGGTTCCAAGGGAAACAAAGCAGCAGTGAATCAGGGGCTGCAGGACAGAGAAGGGGTGAGTTGAAAGTAGCAGTACACTACGGTGTACACCTGGCGAAGGTGCAGACCCAAGGAACCACGTCCTGATGAGAGGCTCAGGCAAGCTTTGAGGGAACAGCATGGCCACAACAGCACCTAGTACAATGGGGTATGCAACCTACAGCACTCAAGATGTTGTGGACTAATTTCCATCAGCCCTACCAAGCATTGCCAATGAGGGTTCATGGGGATTTGTATGGGACTGGGCATTGCAGGCCCAAAAACAGCGGTACGCTCACAATATCTGCCTAATTATCAGGGGCAGAAAAGTGTGCAATCCAGAGTATTTAGTACCAACTGGAACTGGCAGATGCCAAACATTTACAGAACAGAGTGACTTGTGTGGACAGGGAGACTATATGTGGAATCAACCTATGTGACCTCCTCCCTGGGGCAGATGTTGATGTGGCAGAAGCAGCTGAACGTGCCAAACCCTGAGGAAGCACCAGTGAATAAAGCGTAGATGGTGCTGTTGGCTTCAGAAGGGATGTATGCACCTCTAGGGTGGACAAGCAAGAGCACGGACTCTAGGATTGGAGAAGAGCTTCACCCCTACAGTCCCTCATAGGAGCCTAACAGGTGGAGGATTAAGACATAAGCAAGGACCACAGCGGACTGTGTACGTGAGCGACGGTCCCTGTGGCCACCGGGTGACATGGGAACATGTAGAGAACATGTGTGCAGACAACAGGAGTTGAGACAACAACCATGGGTCATGGGGCCATGACAAGTGTGGCAAGCACAGTTAAAATTAAGATCGGTTTATGGATGCAGTATGAAGGGAGATTTTTTTTAAGTCTCTCCATTGGCTTCCAATGGTTGCCTGATGATGAAGCTACTTTTCTGGCAGAAGTTTAGCCAGGTCTCGGGGAAAATATGAACGTGCATATGCTCAGTTCCAAATTCACATGCACTTTGAGGTCATTCTATATATGATCTATACACTTCTCAATGGCATCAACACATCCCTCAAACAAGACACCTTTCCAGATGCACTGAAAATGGGACTGATGCTCCCCCACCTGGAGAACCCCCGCCCCTTGTACCGGAGAACATGTCCAACTATCGCACCATTAGGAATACATCCTTCCTTGACAAACTGATTAGGACAACCAATGCCATCCACTTGCACAAAAGGATGCTTCAGCACAATCTCCTACAGGACGACCAAGCCAGTTTCCGACCACAATGCAACACAGACAGACTTTATCCAAGCGATTGACGGTGTATACATCTTGGACAAAGGAGAACCCGGATTACTGACTCTCAAATCTCTCTGCTGCCATTGATCATGACGCCCTTAACGCTGTTGCATGTGAATGGGCTTCGATGTAGTAGTACTGCAGGGGTTCAACTCATAACTCTCCAACAGAGACCAACTCATCCCAATGAGCCACAACAGATCCCAGCACCACCCAGCCTGCAGGTTTCATTCTGTCAAGTCATCAGCCTTGACATTAAAGCTCCGAGGGAAATGCAAGCCAACACAGTCATCAAGATACACCCGGTCTCAACATCATCACTCTCCACTAGCCAACTGGCATGCAATAATTGGCTCTTGCTGAGAAAGAAACGGTGTGCTGTTTGTATATGAAGAATTTAGGATCCGAGTGAACTTTAATAGGTTGCAAGTAGCTTCCAACGTTTTTGACCCCCATTAAACCCCCCTGCCATTCACTAGTACACAGATGGCAAATACCTGCACTTAAAGATCAAAAGCATAACTGACAGCCATCGACTTGAGCAAGGTCCATGTTTCACACAAGGATGGATGTCATGTCCCTACCTAAAGTTCAAGCATACCCAAGTCCAGAAATGGCTGACTGATAGATTCACGCCTCAGCTCTTACATGATGAAAAATAATCTCTTGGCTTTACTTTTGATTTTTACCTATCATTTGAAACATACACGCCCAGGAGGACCCACGCAGCATGCTACCAACTTGCATGCCTCCACAAAGTAAAGCCCATCTCCCTCCCAGACTTTCACAGTTGTCAAAGCCCTTGCGATCTCCCACCTGGACATTGGCAATGCCACTCAGAAAATTCGACCCCATCACCTCCCACCTGCATGGCCCTGCACGGACTACCAAGTCAAGCATGCATCTGGATCACCTACAAAGCAGTCGCAACCAAAACACCACTCTACTTGGCCGAGAAGCTCCCCATCTCTGGAGACTACCACACCACTAGAAACCACAACATCGTCAGGTTGCAAACAAACAAATGAAAGGGGGGAAAAAAAAACAAAACAAAAAATACAGGAAACTACCATTCTCCTTCTGTACTAATATACCAAAGGGGAACTCCAGGGAGGTAAGCAATATGGTCAACCCTGGCTACACCTAAAGAAAAGGAAACTTCCACCACTCTACCTGTACACCCTTGGTACATCTCCATTGTACAGTACTCAGATGATTTTCAAATAGCTTTGCGCTTTATGAAGCCCATACAAACGTGCATTCCCATGCTACTCGGAGCCAAATTCCCTTCAACCACACAGGTGGATTTCTGCGCCAACAACTTTTATACTATCAAGAGCGGTGAGGGCTAGAGTAGCTTTTTAGGCCCCACACAGGACCCACTCTCGAGCCGTACCAGTGTTTATGGATCTGGAAACCTGACTCAGACCTCAGGATCCATAGTGCCCAGTAAAGCCACAAGACCAGGTCCATAAAGCTGAATTACGTTTAGGTGGCAAGATTAATTTTCAGCTGTGGTGTGAAACGAAAACGTGGTCAATAGAGAGAAGGCGGTTAGCATCATGGTATAGTCTGTCCACCTGTTGTAGTGGCAGAGTTGTCAGCTTTCAGATCTACCATGTTCATTGGTTCTATACAATGCCCTACGAAGGACCTGGAAATGTGTGTGGGAATAGGTCTTCCATAATCGAAATACCAAGAATACAACTTAAGGTTATACTTCTTAGGGTTTTGCAGAGAATACATTTGATGGAATGAGATAATATAGATATGTAATTTACTATATAAATCTAATGCATACCCGTGCAGATCCATCATGCTGGTCATCAATCGAGAGCAAACAAACGGAATAAGGATACCTGCGAGGGATGGCTGGGGCAAACCGCGTCAGTAGGTTCATCCCGGGTGCATGTATGCAGGAAAAAGCACTATGTAGTTTTAGCAATTGTCCCTGCGTCAGCTACAAAAACGGCTGCTACCAAAAAACACAAGTACAATAACAATATGCCAGTAGGGAGGGGCCATGGTGTGATGGGGCAGGGTGTGATGAATGGATCAGCTTTCCAATGCAAGCAACAACAGAATCCCATGTGTAGACGAGTTACAAATATACAAACAACTTGCTTCCATTGAACGAAGGGTGGGGCAAATACAGAGTGGGTGAATTCAGTCCCGGCTTGGCTTTCTAAATGAAGTAGCCTAGTCCACCCAGATAAGCATGCACTGATAGACAATAGCGTCCCAGACTGCACCTCGATCGGCCCAGCCACTGAGCAGAGAAAACCAAAAGAGGGAACAGATAGATCCCTCGCGCCGATCAGTCCAGTAACAGGTAAGTATTGCACATGGTCGGCACCAAACTTTGAAATCGCCACTAGTTACTGATTAACCAATTGACTCTGGGCAAGTAAGAACTGGTGCGCTTGTGTGCATGCGAGAATTGAGAGGGCAATGATTTTTCATCCCTGGCTAGTAGCTTGCAACTAGAAATGTTTACCTGTGCTTCAATGTACGGGTATTGCTAGTCTTCTAAAAATTATTACCTATGTAGACTGAACCCATACATGTAGTTTGGGAATTAGGTAAATGACAAACAATTGGGAGTACTTGAAATTTACACTAGATGGTCCCCGAATGTCTGCTTTGTTCAAGTTTATAAATTAGACCATGCATCAATCACCTTTTTTTATTTCTTGGCCACTGCGTACCTTTCAATAATTCCCACAAAAAGATAACCGTAAAAATAAACTGGTAAACCAAACACAAATACAGCCATCTAGTGAGCCAGCAAGTTCACAAAATGCTCCTTACAAAACCGTTCCAAGTTCAGGAAGAAAGGACTTTTTTCAAAGGCTTGTTTGCAATGTTGAACTTTGAAATTAACTATTTCACGGGTAATTCCATCATCGTAATGTCTAGCATGGGCCGGTTGAATATCCGCGAGCTGCAGCCCTTGGGCTCGAGAGTGCCCCGCGTTGGTGCTTCGACGAGGGTATAAATAGCGTGAGAAAGAATTCTAGTGCTCTGGCATGAATGGCACGCGGGCACAAGATGCCTCTCTCTAGACGGGAACTCTCAATAGACGGAGGGGTGCGAGGGAAGGGGCCTCGCAGCAGCATGGCATATCCTTCCCTCGCAAGAGAAAAGGTAAATGCCAACAGGCACATACAAGAGGAATCTCACACGGGAAAGGGAACACACTGTGCACACATGGCCTGTCTGCTCTGGCAGCCACAGAGCCACCAGACAGTGAAGGAAAGGGCTTAGACGGCAAAGAATCCAATGGGCGAGCTGAAGCCAATCGTCAACTGACTCACAGAAGCCAATGACGTAGGACGAGGTGCTACCCGCGTTCATAGGCCGTATATCATGTTAATGTTAAAGGACATTTATACCGTGCGGTATCACCACCGGAGTGGTGCTCTGGTAGTGAGGGTTAGTTGGGTGTAGCGGGACAAAGGCAGGGGGATATTCGTGATGTCCTGTTTGCAGCTTCAGTTCGGTTAACATCATTCGCCAAGCATGGGTGTGGTTTACAGATCGGTAGATTGTGTTTTGTTGGGTCAGTGTAGTAAAGGGCGTGCAGACCACGTATATATGATAGTTTATTTATATAGCGCCTATACACAATGTGTTTCAAAGCGCAATTGTTATACAGGACCATAGGTCATACAGTCACCAATGAACTGCTGAAGAAGGGCACTCGCATCTTATATTGCTCGCCTGCTCCACTTGTGCCCCACTTTCCACCCACCTACAGCTTCTGGGGTTTGAAAATTTGATTCCATGAGCGCTGACGCAGAGACCAACGGCCTAGTGTTACTCCGGGAGTCGTTTCAGTCCCAGAAAACCAGGACTAGACAATATCGGAAGGGATTTAAAGTCAACAAGGACATTAACCATAATTGCTAGTTCACTTATATGTTCCATATAGAACATATATTGGCCTTTTATGTAGGATAATTAAAAATTGTGTGTAAGGACGTACAAAAGATGAGTGCAGCTTTGAGTGTCAAACATTGGGAGCAACTGAAGCTAATAACCGTGGAGAAACGAAGAGAAAAATATATGCCTTTAGATCTCTATAGCGCTTTCTTAAATAAAGGGGTCTTCTGTGCACCTAGACAAAACACACAGAATACGATTAATCTACCACGAGCATCACAAGCCATGTTCCAGAGGTTAGCAGACGTGCACCTAGAGCAAAGGGATCAAAATTTGAGGGCGAATGTGAGAGTTCAGCACCTCCTCTTATCGTGCATAACCCAACGGCAGAGCCCTCAATTTTCCCGTGCTATTGGATGGTCATTTGTCAAAAGGCAGTCTTTTAAATTCATGTAAAAGCTTTATTTCGACCCCATATGTGGGGAGGTTTTTTGTGGACTCAATTCCATTTCTGTGAAAAAAGCTTAATTTTACAGCAAAGCCTCCTTTCGTCCAGTATTTTATGGAAAGACATAATCCCAGGAGAACTCCTCTACCACCAAATCTATGCTTCAGTTTCCTCACACCATTTTCAGATTGTATGCCCTTCTTCAGGATTATCTGTTTAAGAGTCTAGTCACGGGACCTATGGTTTTAACCATGAACCATTTTGGATGCACGGTCTCCTTAAGAGGAGGCAATCTGCACTCTAAATGGTTGCAGGACATAGTTTACACACGGATGCCATTGGATAGAGGAATTCCTTTAAAAATGCAGCAACAGGAGAAAAAGAACCAAAGGCTCCTCCCGTAAGCATATTTCCTAATCATGTCTATGTATTTAGCAGGAGAGCTTCGGCAAGAAACTCTGTACATGCCCAAGTACTGCTTGGCTGACCAGGCGTCACCGATTGCTGGGAGCCTCTCACTAGAACCATACTAGCAATGGCAGACACATGAGGCAGGTGTAGCGCGGAAGCAATGGAACAGCAGAGACAGCCCATGGATAAACATACATAAAAAACGATTGGCCGTATGGATAATTTACATATATTACAGGTTAACATTTAAAGACTAGGGCTACAGGAGCAGGAGAAACATAGGATCGGGCGGGCCCAGGGGCGTGCCAACTGCTTACTCGGTCCACATATGAGCGTAGGAGTCTTGTGTGTTATCCCTTGCTTTCCCTACACTCTGGTCTTAATCAGCCTCCCCCCAGCACCAAGAAAGCAATCAAAAACTGAAAATATTAAATCTTAGAACTTTCCTATATAGAAACTTTTAATTACCGACAGGTCAAGGGTGATAACTTGGTAGCCTAACGCACCGAAGAACCCCTGCATCTCGGCTAATTGAACTGTAGTGACCCTTTAGAGCTGCTTGAAGTTGCGGAGGAAAATTCCCAATATCGCAACCACAGATACTGCCACAATAAGGCATTTGAAGCCATTTCTCGAAGGTTTCCTCTGCAGCTCTAGATACATTCTCCTGTGCAATTTCTGAGGGCCTATGTCATGAACTAGAGGTATGTTTCCATGATTTCTTTCATGGCCGTTTATATCTGACAGAGCTTCCCCCTTCCCCATTCCCTCAACCACCACTTCATATAGTTACCTTAACTTAAAAATCTATGTATAGCCAAACAGAGATGCCTCCATTATGCACAATCTGGGTTTCTCCACACGCCCCCCACCCCTCTGCAGCATGGCAATATCTTCCCAGTGATGTCCCAGAACACAACTTACTATGCTAGACCTTTAGTAATGCACGTCCTTATAGCTCCCCTAGATAGCAGTAGAGGGCAGAAATAGCCTTCAGAAACATTCACTTAGCCCCAGTGGTGGTGAACCAAATAGGCATAGAAAACCTGGGACTGAAGGGTAAAGTGTGGGGAAGGGGCTTAACAGAACAGACTGCTGAGCGAGCCAGCTCCAGGCGAGGTGGAGGATCGTTTTCTCAGAGAAAAATCTGCTTGCCCATCCCAGTGGCGGAATGCAAAGCCCTAGACCTGCGAGGGACAATTGAGCAGATCGGAGTTGTCTTGCCTGAAAACGGCTGTATCAACATGGTACTACTATGTATGACAAATCTTCTGACGTCTTCCCTTCTCCCCTACAGGGGATGGGGGGGCTTCCAATGAGCCCAGGGAGTGAGGCCACTACCAGATGTGCCCCTTGGGGATGGTACTTAGCTGGAGGATTTCATGGGGAGAGATCCCCCCCTATGGGACAACTTCTCAGGGAGAATGTGGTACGTCCATAACATATTCCTAACCTCCATCATTCCTTGGACACAATACACTAGTCCCACACACCTCCATATATGCATTTAAAGTAGATAGTGCAACCCTTGTGAGAACCACAGAGACGAGGCAGAGTAGGGACTACTTGCCTGAAGTATGCTGGAAAACTGGGACGAGGAAGCGCCCAGCAAACCCAATACAGAGCGATCATAATCATACTGGGACGAAGAAGAAGTGCAGAGTCATGAAGAGTATTCTGTGGAACCAAAGTGAGCATCCCACCCTATATGGAAATTGTAAGAGTATACCCCGGGAACAACCGACCGGGCACCCGACAAACACTGAAGGTCATGGGCGATGCTTGGAGACTGGCAGGCACAAGCTAGCCCAGGAGACGACGACGCGGTACGGGTATAATGAACTGAAATAACCACTGCTTCCTTGCAGTACTGCAAAAGAATATTCCAAGTGCATTTAGAAGAGAAACCATACAGATCAAGAAGATACAACACAGTACTTGGCAGGTCTGTGCAGAAAAGAAACCAGGGTCCGGTACCTGAATAAAAATAGTGAATATCAAGAAGCTACTCATCCCCTACAACTGTACTTGGCAGGGGAGTATACCAAGTCAGGTCAGAAGGGAAAACAGGGTCTTGGACCCAAATCGAGATAGAGCAATACAGCCTAGCCTTGTGAACATTGCGAGAAAGTCAAGAGAATGGAGTCATACTCTTGGCATTGTGAAAAGGCTAAAAAAAGCCAGGGGAAGAGAGACATTCCCCCTGGTGCTTGATGAACATTGTGAAAGGTCAAGAGAAGGGAGTCATTGTCTTGGCATTGTGAAGAGCCTGAGGAGGGCGAGGGAAAGGGAATTGTCCCATACTGGTGGATGGGAACATTGTGCGAGAAACCTAGGAAAGTGAGTAATTGCCCCTAATATTTTTAGCTGTATGGTAAAAGCTAGGGGAAAGAAGTTGTTCATCCTGGTGCTGTGAAAAGTGTTAAGAAACCAGAGGAAGGTTAGAAGAGGAAGCCATCTCCCTAACCTTGTGAAGACACAAGGCTTTCTTTTTCCATATGCATTGGTGGAACGCTGCGTCAAGAGAGCCTTTGAGACTTTTTGTTTTTTTGGAAGAACTTTTCCTTTTCATCCTCTGAAAGCGAACTTTGGTTCATCATCCAGAACGACAAAAACATTCTTCCGAATCAAGAAGAATACCACTTTATTTCATTTTGATTTAGAATGCAAAGGAAGGAAATAGGTTTTGACACGCAACAGTGTAATACTTGTTTTAGACAGACATCCCGACAGAGAACCCCCTTTTAGTAATAGGGATGTGTAAGGTTTTTCCCTTTTATTTTGCTCAATAGAAGTTTATGACCAAGAATATGCCATCTGTGTGTCAGTCTCCTACTTGTACACCCTTACATATATTACCGTCAACAATATCCTTGAGATGTGGCTATATTAGCGACACAAGAAAGTATTTTGCAAGTGGCTCTTTTTCATGCAACATGGACCGTCATGTTTCTCCATCAAAAAATACACCTAAGAACGGGGCTCTTTTGTGCATATGCACTCAGGCCTGCATCATACTCGGAGCACTGGTGGAGAAAATAATAGAACATGCCTATGGGGAAGAGAGCATCCATAAGGGCTGGTTATGTTACACATCACCAGTGCTACCCTATTTTTTCATTTGAGTGCCCCCATTCAGCAAGCTATAAGAGATAGTCTGGCCAAATATGTTCTTCTGTAGGCCGCTCCCATTTTCACTTTCTCACTTTTCCACCGTCAAACCCTACCTACCAAATAAGGATTAATTGCTGTACAAAGCATACAACATATGTCCAAAACGAAAGTAATGCATTCATGTAGTAAACAGGAGCTCAACATTTCTAATAGACTTCCAAGATCACAAGGGTGCACTGCAATCCATTTGCTTCATCTCCGACAAAGGATTGCTTTCCTCTCTGTGACTTATGCTAAGAGTGTGTACATAGCTCTGGACTGATATAAAGGGGCTCAGACAGTAAGCAATGCTTTTCAGTCTTGACAGAACATAGCATAATCTCTGCAGTTCTACACATGAAACCTCAATCTTTGCACAACCTGCTGTTTACTCCTTTTTTACAGGTAACATTCTTTCTGCAAGAACAGCCATTACGGCTTCGTCGTCTACATCTGCTGTCTCCTCCTTGGCAACCTTGCCCTCTCCTCCTTCCTCGTCTGCTCCCCCACCCCCACCATCGGGTTGCTTCTACACATCCGCAGGACGTACCTCAGATTTGTAGCCCTGCCCGGAAGTCTTTCAAGGACAGCAACCTTCTCATATTGCCACTCTAAACTCTCGCTCAGCTGTCAAACACTCCTCCGACATCTGCCGCCTCCTGGAAGAACATGACCTCGGTCTCACCGAGACATGGTTCACAGCCAGCTCCGTCACTAGCTTTGACACTCTGCTCCCTGATGGCTACAAGATCCTCTCCGTGCCCAGATCCAAACGTTCCGGAGGGGGTGTAGCCCTGATCTTTCCCGATTGGATTCCTGCCTCCGTCATTCCTACGCAGGCCTACTCCCCTTTAGAATGCCTCGTCTGCAGGCTCTCTCCCTCTCCTGGCCATTCACTTACTGTGGCTACCATCTATCGGCCACCTGGTCAGATCTCCTCCTTCCTCTCAGAGTGGGTGGACCTCTCCTCTTCCCTCCTGGGCTCAACGAGTCAACTCCTCCTTCTTGGAGACTTCAATATCCACCTGGATCTTCCCGTCTCCTTCCACTGGACTCTTGTGTGACCTCTGCGACACTCAATTCTCCCTTCTGGCGACTCACTCTGCAGGGCACTCTGGATGTTCTGATCTCTTCAGACCTTCCCCTTTCGAACCCACTCACCACTCCTCTCTCCTTGAGTGAGCACTTTCTCCTTTACTCTTATCTCACCCGCTCTACCCCTCAGGCCAAGCCAACTCCAGCACTGCCACGTACCTTCTCGGTTATCCGACCCATTAAGCATGTGTCAGTTGAGGTTGAGGCTGACAGAGCCCTTTCCATGCTCCACTCTATATCGGATACTCTCAATGTTCTTGCCCCCGTCATGAGGATCCGCTTGAAGCCCAACACCAAGTGCAACTCTGGGTACGACTCAGACCACGTCACCCTTAAATGCAATTGCAGGGTGTCTGAGATAAAACAGCATGCTTCCGGTACATCCTCTGACAAACTGGCCTGACGCCTGCTCCAAAGGCAATGCCAGCTCTCCGTCCGCACCAAGAAGACAGCCCACATCGAAGCCCACGTCTCCGCAGCATCTAATAATTCAGGCAAAAATCTGCAAGGTGCTGACCAATCCTGCTGCAGTCTCTACCTCTCCTGTCCCCTCCCAGGCACTCTGCACGGCCCAGGCTTCTCAATTCATCTCTAAAACTCAGGACATGAAAGTCTCGTCAAAACAGGTTCACCCCTGTTCCTCCAAACCATCAAGGAACACATTGACACCCAGGCTCCTGCTCGGGCTGATTTCTGCAACCACCGTTTCGCCACTCGAGTCCCCCCCCCCTTGAAGCACTCCCTTGTGCACCCTCTTTTAAGAAACCCTCTGCCGACCCTTCCTGCCCAGCTAACTTTCACCCAATCTCCATCACTCCTTTCCTAGGCAAACTCCTTGAAAAGCCGGTCATCTCCAGCTTAATCTTCACTCATAATCGGTTGGCTGTCTCCATGACCAATCAGTCTAGCTTCAGAGCTGTCAGAAGCACAGAAACTGCTCTCCTGAACATCCGTGAAGACCTGCTCTCCAACCTGGATTCCAAAACCCGGTGTCCTCATCCTACTCGATCTCTCTTCTGCCTTTGACACGGTCGGTCAACCATGCCATCCTGCTCAAATGTCTCCGTGATAACCTGGTTATCACTGATCAGTCCCTGGCTTGGCTGACCTCCTTTCGACCCTCCCAGGTCCAACTTGGGCCCTTCCTCTCCTCTAGCTCCTTCTCTACCTCTGGTGTTCCCTGGGGGTCTAACATCTCTCCCTGGCTGTTCAACCAATACCTGGCACTTCTTACCCACTGGATTGCCGCACTCTGCCCCAACTTTCAGTGCTATGCGGATGACACTCGGCTCATTTTCAGGCTCCCTTCTGCCACCTCTTCTTCTCTCATTTCTGACTGTCTGACATCCAGAAGTGGTGTTCCGCCAATGATCTCTGGCAGATTCTCCTCATCGGTACACCTGCTCCCTCCTTTCCTGTCACTCTTGGCCCTCTTCCTGCTCCAACCTGTGAGGCTAAAAACCTCGGGGTCATCTTAGACTCCATACTTTCCTTCTCTCCTCACATCTCTGACGTCTCTAAGAAGTCACACTATCAGCTGCACCTCCTCAGAGGTATTCTTCCTTTCCTCTCCTTCCCCCAGACTTTCACTGTCTCCAGAGCTCTGGTTCTCTCTAGGCTGGACTACTGCAACAGCCTCTTTCTAAATCTGCCTGCCCCTACTCTCCACTCTCTGCAACTAATCCAAAACAGGACTGCAAGACTTGTCCTTGGCCTCAAGCCCAGGTATTGTATCTCTCCAGGACTGAAATCTCTGCACTGGCTCCCAGTGAAAGCGAGGATTAAATTCAAGACACACTGCATCTTGCACAAGGCCTTCTGGGCCTCGGGCATCAATACCTTCAACTCTCTCTTCCTAAATATCTTCCTTCTCGAGCTCTTCGCTCATCCGCCTCCCCCGAGTTTATTCAAGCAGCGAGTTGGGGGTAGATCTCTTTCTTCTGCTGGGGCCTCCCTCTCCTCTGGAACAGCCTCCCTTCCTCTCTGAAGCTTGAGGAGAACCATCTCCGGTTCCAGAAGCACCTAAAGACCTTCCTCTTTGCTTCTGCTTGCTTCTCTCCCCTGCTGATCTCCTGGCTGAATCTGAAATGGCACTGGTTACCTGGCTACCCTCTGATCTCGGGCCAAGGTCCCCTCCCTACCAGTTGCACACCTGTACTGACCCCCTAGCAACCGCTGCATTCTGGGACTGTTTCTGTATCCCTACAGACCCTACGAGCACTTGACACAGGAGGTCTGCACTTACCCTTGCACTTTCACTTTCACTTTCCACCTGCGGGCCGCATCTTCATTTATTTTTGGCTTTATTTATTTTACTGTTGTACTGCACTGCACTGCCCCTTTCTCCATCCCCTGCACTTGAGTGATCTCAATGTCACCTGGCCTAGTAGGATTGCTGTCTCAGTCTTCCCAGTTTCCCTTCCCTTCCCGCGACTTGAAACACTTGTGTATAGGCGCGTTGTAAATGCATATCATATCAGTGCACAGGGTTCAAATAACCCCACCACTTTATGGGTACTTTTTGCATCCCAAGTTAACAAGAATGGCTTCTCTGGATGATGACATCTTTTTAGCCCTGCAGATTCACATCGAACATCCACATTTGTGTCAAGCCAAGTATACAACCAGCATGCAGTCACTGTGAAAAGGTAAGAATTAGCATGATAGAAAAAGTAACAAGTGACACAGCAAGGTGGGCCCTTGAAATAGTGAGGGACTCCAACTTGGAACCAGAATTGCAGGTTCTAGTCAGAATCATTCTATCTGGAAATGACACAAGCAGGTGGTGGTGGTGGTGGTACTAAGTGCTGAATTGAAGTGGAGAATATAACACCGAGTTAACCATGGCCCTGGTGCCTGCCATCAACACCAATATCCCTCCGCCCCCATAGTATGAGGGTTCACCTCGCCACAACTTCCAAGCAACACATGCACTGTGACCCATAATGGCAACTGACATCAAACCCCTGCGCCCTCTACATACAGCATTCACCTCCACTCAGCGCAATACGAAAATGGCACTGGCCGTAATGAATTGTATTTTGTTTTAGTACTCCATGTACTTCAAATAAAACCAGAAGAAGAAATGCCTTCTCTTTTTGTAAAGCACCCGAATAAAAGAAATTACCCTGGGTAGCATGACTGCACAGCAGGTGATTGGGCACGGTGGAGCTGTGGGTTTGGGTGCAAGGATTAAGCTATCAGGGCTTAAATATGGACATCAATGTCCTGCATGTCCAAGCAGTTTACAGATAACACCAGTAAAGTTATGGAGGGATTAAAAAGGGCTGGAAAAATAAAACGTCCACTCTTACCGTGAAAGTAGCTTATTCCATTTGAGCCAAGGCACACGTGGCACAACGCCAGCTAGTAGCCATCGCTAAAAGTTCACCTCGAGTTCAGGGCCACACCAGCAAGGCATTGTATTACCTCACACGAAAGCATTTTGCTGCAGAAAATTACCTTTGTCTTACAGGCATTGTTACATTATACATAGCTTAATCAACCCAAGGTGGCATACTTGACTGGTCTCAAATGGAATATGATGTGTCATATATCGCATCACCTTAGCATTGGGGAGGCAATGCGAAAAACAGGACTTAGATGGGTCTCATGGAAGGTTCTTATAACAGGATTCTTTGGGAAATTGAACCCCAAGCACTCACAAGTCAATTAGCTTGCAAGTCATCTTGGAATATTCAGCAGGAAAACTCCAATAGTTAAAGCAACATGTTGAGAATGGCTGCATATTGCCGTACGGACAGTGGACATTTCCACATACAACGTAGGGAGAGAGGAACCACGCAGTTAACTTCTAAGTGGATCCAGAATATGAGAAAATAAGTGTCAAACAGGGGACCAGTTGAGTTGTGGCATATCATACTTGGATAAAGAGCGCAATGAATGTCACCACAATCAGGTTTGTGGTAAATAAGCAGCATTGTACACATTATCATACAATTCCTAAGAAAAAGGGCAGACAGTAAATATTGAAATGCTGCAGTATTGCTTGAGTGCTAAAGCCTTGCAGTGGTGCAAAGTCTTCACATCCACTAGATCGAGAACGTAGTGCATATATGGGTTGGAAAAGCTCTGTGAAAAGCGTGGTCAGGAACCACAAGATGTAAGCCTACATTACAACAGTCCATCCCCATACACAACTGGTTACATGTCATCAGTCTGCTAATTTGCCAACCAGCTGGCCCTTTGTGACTGCGAGAAAAAAGACGAATGAGGAACCTGATCGGCATATATGTTTCAGTACTATAGTAGCCTACACTCGCCCAGCTTAAGTCTCCTGAATATAGCGTGTGAATAAACGTGCCTCTGCGTGAATGTATAAGATTCCTGCAACTAAATGAAAACATATCCCCCCTAGCTTTGTTTCTAGCTTGTACCACGCCTGCACCCTTCCCAACTACGCGAGAAGTACCCACCACACCGCATTTGAGAACCCACTGGAAAACGATAACTGCTGAACTCATATGCATGCATAATTATTGGCCGACCCCATACCCTCATCCAGAATAATTTGGCTCACACAGTGTTTGTCAAGTGTTGGCAATAAAAGGCCGTAGGTTTTTATTGTACAGATATGGAGATAACAATAATCACATATCATAATAGTAACATACTTTTGGGCACCTGGTCCTGGGCTTACCCCCTCTGGCCCGTGCCCCCTTCTCATGTCCCACTACTTGTTGTGGGCACCGTACAGTGCCTTGTACCTCTTTTCCTTTGTTCTTCTCCCTTGTTTGTAGGGTGGGAGGGTTCTGTGGTAAAGAAGCAAAGGTTGGAAGGCACTGAGTAAACAGTGCACCTCCTGTATGTTTGGGTACCCGTTCAGGGCGACAAACTGATTGTGTTTTCTCAGAGCATGCTGCTGATATGTATAGTAGTGGGGGCTGCTGTGTTCCAGCCCCCGGCCAGATAGCCGACTGTCTGGCCCCCGGGGGGGGGGGGGGGTAGGTCTTTGAACCTGGGCCTGCCTGACTGTTGGTTTCCTTAGGTGCTTAGCACCTTGGTGCCTGTAGGAAAGGGTGAGGTGATTGTTCACACCTCACCCTTCCTCAGCTTTGTGTTGCATAGACTGCGTGTCTCCCTAGCTGGGGAGGGGGGGGGGAGGAGAGGAGCAGACGGGGCGAAGCTGGGCTGCCCCTCTCCTGGCCTGCTGATGGTAACAGCAGTTACCCTGCCTCGCTTTGGGCGGCCCTGCAGCATTGCCAAGGACGGACTGGAAACTCAGAGCCCAATGCAGCAAGACGGCACCAGTGAAGCACAGGCGCCGTTCAAATGCCCGTTTCATTTCGCAGGAAGACATTACACAAGTGAAACGGGCGCTCCCCAGGAAGGTTGGGTCATTTGAGATTCACACTAGTCACAGGCCAAACACAAGATCGCCAGGGACTAGTATTTTAGGAACTGCAAGCAATGCATGCAAACAGCAATGTGCGACTACCAACCTTCTGAATGTTTGCTGGTTTTTCTATGAAAATCTTTTAGCGAAAGTGTAAGCAGGTCTTTTCTCTGCCACCTTGGCAACTGGACAATAATCCATAACGACCTGGCGCGCGTTTCAACAGCGAACAATGGCAAGGGATGCCAGCTAAAATCAGGTAAACAGTCTGTAAATTGAGATGAATGGGCACTCGCACGCAGGTGTCTTTTAACCATTGGCGATTTACTGTAGCTCTACAATTCGGCTATCATGTGTGCTTGAAGCCACGTCTCTAACACTACAATGCATGGATTGCTTCACTGGAATAAACACCTTCTTCAACATCGGAACTGTGCATGAGCAAATGCTGCCCCACAAAGGGGAACTGGTCTTGGACGGGGGATTAGATTTGAGCAATCACGTTGCCGTTTTGCCAAGGTTAAAATACTGTTGTGTTCATCATCTCTTTATCGGTGCTTCCCATCTCCATGAAACGTCTACCATACAGATACACGTCACCTCGCGAGCATGTAAGAAACTGGCATGGCACTCTAATCTTGTCTTACCATCAACATGTGTGAGAACAGCTTAAAAAGCGAAACATGGAACTATGCAAGCGAGAGCTCCGCCGAGTGAGGAACTAGAGGTGGCAGTACACACAGGCTCTTGGGGAAGCACAGTAGGGCAGTGAACGAGAAGATCCTTCCATGCATGCATAATCTGCTGAGAGGATGGAAGATGCAAGCCTCTCCAAGAGGCTAGTGGACACCATGGCCCCAATTCATGGCAAATCCCCGTTCTACAACCAAATAATTCCATGAATCAGGGCCCAAGTGAGAGCTTATCCAGTAATCAACCCGCTTGCTCATTTCCTGCTTTTTCCCCCACTGCATTGGACAAAGAGTTAGACCACACAATTACACGAAACTGGACCTCATCAGAGCCACTCTCCTGCCAGAGCCAGATCAGATGTGGTATATATGTAAGGCAGACAGCTTCAAAGACCAAGCAATGGCCTAACTAGCGAGTAGATGCTCGATTAAAAAGCAGAACATACATGGGACTGCCGTCAGCAAACCCAATAAAGGACAGAGCTTTCGTGAATTCCTTGCATTTCAGATAATGTGCCCATCACAACAATTGAAGGGCACCAAGTCGAACCATGGTCAAACATGGCCACGTGTGACCATATCACTAACAGTTGCTAGCTTTATGCATAAGAGGGATTTGGCAGTGCGTCGGTACAGACTGTAGCCAATGCCGACAAGCATAGGGATGACACATGTTGGGACAGATGTGCAGGGTGGTTGCCACATGGCTTCTCAGAGAAAATATTTACACTATTCCCTTTTTTTTAAAAAAAAAAACGTAATCATTGTGGAGCTCTGTAGTTTTTATATGAAAACGTGCACAGAACACCAATAAATTATTAGCATTTGGTGTGCATCCATATAATACAATGGCCATTCATGGTGCATTGTTGAGAATATGTCAGAATGCATTCACAGGTCTTGCTGCTGGTGGCGCTGGCGGGGAAAAGCGCCCACTTCAACAAGGCAGCCGCGTTACTCCACCCAGATCTCCTCAAGATGGTCGCCATTATGGAGCATCAGGGTGAATGAGACGTTGCCCACCAAAGGTATTCCAGCGCCACAGTGGATACAAGATCCGGTGAAACCGGCAAGCTCCTGCGTTGCAACTTTGCTCCCTCCGTTTCCTCTCCAGACCCACTTTGCTACTTGCCTCATTTTCAGTCCAGAGTCTCCCGTTCCTTCTTTTGAGCCCTCCTCGTCTCCCTGCTTGTTTCTGCTCCGTTCTTCATCTGTGTTGCAGCCTCTCCATTCCTATTTGCCTTCCTCCTCAGCTGCTGCCTTAACCAGGCCTGCTCTACTACTTCTGCACCACTCTGCATATTGCTGGACGCCTTTTGCTCTACAGGGTTTTTTCCTGCCATTGAGTGTTTCCCCGTACTGGGATGGGTCCCTAGGTCCAGCCCTTCTCCCTCCCTGTCCGGTCCAGTCCAGTCCAGTCCAGTGTCGTTGTGGCTGCCCAAAGGCACAGACCCTTTCTCTTCCCTAAACAGACCAGAAAAGTACACAAGTAAGACGTGCATCTGAAGGAAAGTCATCCACCAGACAGGCAGCGGACACATGCTCAGCCAATGGAAGAGATGCTCAAGTATGACTAGGGGCAGTTTTGTGTATTTCAGTGCACATTTAGATTTTTTTTTTTAAATACACAAAACATGCAATTGCAATTTCATTGATACAATTTTTCCCCAAAATATTCAGCTACACAACTGATACAGCCAGGTGAGATGTTATCTCAGTGTCTCCTTGTCATTCAACAGGGATTTGAAGTACTTGCGCACGCATGTCCAGTCCACAACTCACAGTGGCACACCCGTTGGGCAAAAAAGCTTTCCGGTGCATGTCATAGCAAGAGCATTGGTGGGCCAGATGTTACTGCCATTGATGATAATATACATTCAGTTTCCTCCTCCTATCAAATATCTAAATTATTCGGGAGAAGATGGGCTAAGAAAAAATTAAATGGATCTCCATTACTGTGTGTGCCTAATTCTTTAAGAGTAATACTGTAGTTATGTACAAGTGACCCAGCCAAGTCTGACAAAGCACTGGTAATCCAGGGGAACTGGCTAAAGCCTAAATCAGGGCTCAAAGTGTGCCCTCGCCAATAGCGTGTAAGAAATGGTGCGCTGTGTGGATGTAGAGAATTGAAGAGGCAAGTGACTTTTTATGCCTGGCTAGTAACTTTCAACTTGAAATTTTAACCTATGCCCAAATTGAACCTTTACACAGTACATAGTTCGAGCCCCATTGGGCGACCAATGTTTGCTAGACCACCTGCAAACTCAGGAAATGCAATGCTTCTAGCAATGAAAAGGATGTATCCAGCGGTCAACACGGTAACGTTTTGCACCTCCTGTAGCCCCCAGTAACCAATGCCATTTTGCGTCCTTTCCATCCATTACTTATGATGCGTGTCTTGGGGCATGCTTTTGTGACTTAACTGCCAATTTCATTATTTTGTTTGTCCTTGACCCAAGTGGCTGTCTGTGTTCCTTGGTTGTAAAATTATATTTTGTACAAATCTTCATACGATTATCATATTTTTTCCAGTGTAGTCCATAAAAAGAATTCACATTAAATCTCACTCTCACACACACACACACACACACACACTTATGTAGATTACTGATCCCAGCTGAAAGGATTGCTCCCTCCCCCCAACCCTGTCAAGGATTTGATCTTCTACCCTACGAGTGGGGTAGCTCTGAAGCACGGACAAGTGCGTTTGCGTGAGTGCCATGGCTTAAGTACAGCACGGTACATCACTATGATAACTCAAACATTAGGCAGCCAGCATTCATACTATAGTTAGAATGAGTTTTGTGGTATAATGCAGTAGTGCGTGATAAAGTTAAAATTTTTAGGGTGATTGATTTAGCATTGGGGAAACAGTTAATTTAAACAGTGTTTGTACGTTAGCCTTGGCGTTCCCAACATATGCAGACTTCACCTTTTTAGTAATGACCTCAACTATTTAAAAATGTTTTTCCCTTTACTCCAGTAACATCTCTTAAAACACAGTTTAGGCAAATTCCTGCAAACTAACACTTGTTGATATTCAAATTATCAACCTCCAAAAAGGAAAGGGATAAGTCACAGGGCATAACGCTGCGAATTTGAAACAGAAATACTAGTTTCCAGCTATTTTAGCTGAATTGGAATATTACGTGCTGGAAATATAATTCGACTTTGGGAATCATTTTAAAACCTTTTATTTAAAATGTGTATAGGGGATTGAATGTGTCGAATTGTGCGTTTTAGAGTACACTTTTTAGCCTTTTGAAGTCATTCAGACTTATTTTCTCGCTCTTCGGCCGCGTCATTCTAGCGCACCAAAGGCTCAAAAGACTTGTATCACCCACCGCAAAGCGCTGACACGAAGCCTGTTTGGGCCTATTCGGGTAGTTCGCTGGTCGACGCGGGGGTCTGCCGTTGCTTTATGATAAACACATGTCTATTACTTTGGAAGCATATGACGATAAGATACATCACCATCTATAGTTTACCTTAACAGAGCGGTTGATCCAGTTTCTGGATTACCGTTGTGCACATGTACCGAATTGTAAGGTATAACAATGTTGAACTACTCCATTAAGGAACTGCAGGATTTGCAACTAAAAGGGGGTGGAATTGTCCTGAGGGCCCTGAATAAAATGAGGTACCTGGGGATTTCTAACAATAAATATGCACCAAAGGGGCATTCCACTGCTTTAATACAAGCTGCAATGATTAATGCAAGGTCAGCTATAAAAACTGCTGTTGCAATAAACGACTTTATGGTCTCTATTAACCTGGACATCCTTTTGATAACAGAGTCCTGGTTCAATGATGCCTCTGCTGCTCATTTTCATCTCTTGGTGCTGGAGAAATTTCAAATTAAGTGGGCAGACAGAGTGTGCAGGGGGAGGAGTGGTCATTATTACTGAAACTCCTTCGAGCTCTGGAATTTTCAAATTTTAACTTGGGATACACAGTCCCAACTGTTAAATTGCACACTACGTACATCTAACAACTGTTCCTTTCATTTGGTGTTGTGTTATAGATAGACCCACAGGTAAAATGGACTCTCTTTTACAAGAGCTTGACAGTTATTTAGGAACAGAAGCCCTACATTACCAAAATAGAATTATATTGGGTGATCTCAATATCTGGTGCAATGTATCTGATAATCCTGAATACTTGCA
This sequence comes from Ambystoma mexicanum, assembly GCF_040938575.1. Taxonomy (NCBI): domain Eukaryota; kingdom Metazoa; phylum Chordata; class Amphibia; order Caudata; family Ambystomatidae; genus Ambystoma; species Ambystoma mexicanum. The sequence continues at coordinate 469,851,902 of NC_090935.1, read as the reverse complement.
GTTTAAGGATATCAGGTCTTCTCATGATCTCTCCTCTATTAACTGAATCTGCATCTCACGTGGAGGGATACTGTCTGGACATAGTTATGTCTAGAGGTAAGACCGTATACCAGCACGAGAACATACCAGTCATATGGTCGGACCATTCTTGGTAAAATTTGCCATTCCAACTGAGTTAAAACAACATGGAAAAAATCATTAACCACACTACCCAGCTTATACGTAGTAAAACAAAAATGGACACCATCAGTAGCCCTGATTCATTGAACGGCCTTCCGGCTGGTTCAATCAATTCTGGGTGACTTGAATTATCCACAAATCTCATGACTCGTCTACAAAGGAACTGTGATAAATGTGCTCCCGTTACTTGTACCAATAAACATAGTAGTAGGAATAACCAGTGGTTTAATTATTCATTGAGGATGAAGAGAAAAAAAAAAGAATATCGTCATAAGGAAAAGTCCTGGTTAAAAACCAGATCTTCTGCAGACCTTTTAGAGGCCAAAGCAACACTAAAAGAATATAAAGAGGGCATTGTTGTAGCTAAATCAGATGGTCTTCAAAAACAAAGATCTTGCTGTTAATAGACCAAAGGCCCTATTTGCAACCGTAAAAATGTTACGTTACTTGCCCCCCACCACCCCATTGACAATTCCACATCTCACCCCTTCTTTACCCTTGGCTAATGAATTCAATACTTTCTTCACAGAGAAGATTTATCAGATTAGGACTAACAGACCTAGAACCCTTGCCAGGATCTAGTATTGATCTGAATACCAACAAAAAGGTCTTAGCCAGATCGGACTTGTCCAAGGTTTGAATGCAAAACTGTGGAACTGGAGACGATTATTAATCTTATGTCCAAACTAAACCCTACCAACCACAATTATTACCCAAACCCCACTTATCTGTTCAGAAGACATGTGGCAGCTTTATATGCACCTGTGTTGGCTATTGTAAATGCATCTTTAACACAGGGTTGTATTCCAATGGAATAAAAAAAGTTTTACCTTACACCCTTGCTGAAGAAAAATACATTGGATCATAAGGCACACCCCAACTATCATCCGATTGCAGGCTTATGCTGGCTATGCAAGATTTTGGAGAAGATCGTTACAATACAATTACAGGATTTTCTGGAGGACCAGGGATTCTGGATTTGTGTGAATCTGGTTTTAGACCAGGTCATGGGACCGAGATGGCACTTTTGTCAGTTTGGGATGACATTGTAAGGTAGCCGATGAGGCTGACATCTGCATGCTAGTCATGCTGGACCTCTCGGCTGCCTTTGATACAGTAGATTTTGAGATTCTTATCTCAAGACTCTCTACAACAGTTATTGGTGGTCCCTCACTCAGATTCTGTCACATGGGGAGATAGACGTTTTTCTTGTGCAGGGCCTGTGCAGGGCCAAGAGATTGGCACGCCCTACCCTACGAACTTGGCAACACTAAGTCACTTTAGAAAAAAATGTTAAACGTATCTTTACAACTAAAATAGTAGACAATGCTGGCTTTCTGGTTCTGTGCTGTATTTACATCTGCGCCCAGATGCAATCTTTTGCCCGGTTCCCTTGTGGATATGAGCTCTATAAATGCAAAAAACATATACACCTCTGCCAGGAAGAAAGGGCTTAGCCTGCTAAACTATATCCCTGGGATAGAATGGGGACACGTGCATTGCTGCTACATTTACTAATGGCAATACCTTGGAAAATTAAAAATGCTACTAGAGTGAAAACACAACCGAATTGAAATATTTGAGGAGAGGTTGTTCCATGGAATGAACAATGGAACTGTACAGCAGTTACAATAAAATCCGTTATCCATTACTCGACTCCAGAGGCGAGGGAGCCACAGCAGGATTAAGCCTGGTTATAGGCAAATGCATGGCTCCGGCTCTCCTCCCGTGGTTTTGTAAAACAAAAAAAAAAGAAAAAGAGCCAAACTGAAGCGTAGTTGAGAATCGACTCGTCCTCCGTTACATTCACAGAATACATATCAGAGACCCTGCCACACAGTAACATTTAAAGGAACTGCATGCAGCAATCTACTTGGACACAGTACTTACTTTATCTCTTGCCAGGTATTTCATATTGGTGCCAAACTAAAGATGCAATGGGAGCAGGTATGATCTAGAGCCTGTAAGATTGCAACCTGTGCAACCATGATATATGTTATGTTTATTTATATAGCGCCTATACACAATGTGTTTCAAAGCGCTTCAAGGCAAGGGAGGGAACAAGGGCAAATACAATGACATTCTTACAGGCCATGAACAGTAAGGATGTGAAATTAACTATCATACTCGTCCTGACGACATTTCAGATAGCTCTTGCACTATGACATGGATAAGGAAGGGAGGGGGAGAGTGGGAAGGAAATGGAAACAGACAGGTGACTACCGTACTAGGCCTGACGACATTTCAATAGTGCAAGAGCTATGACATAGATAAGGAATGGAGGGGGAAGAGTGGGAAGGAAATGGAAACGGGTGACTACCATACTAGGCCTGACGACATTTCTGGTAGAGCCAGAGAAAACAAAAGCTTAGAGACGGGTGCAGAAAGGGAGGGGAGGAACAAAACAAGTGACTATCATACTAGGCCTGACGACATTTCAAATAATGCTGGAGGGGAGGTGGGGAGGAAAAAAAAAACAGTAATGGGAGGGTGGAGGAAACAGACGAGGTTGCTATCATATTAGGTCCAGGGACAATTCTGATAGAGTAAGTGCACAGAAGAAAGTAAAGGGAGGAGATAGGAAAAGGGAGAAGGGAAAGGAGGAGAGAAGAGAGAGTAAGCAGTCAAAAAGAGTGGAAAAGCAAGAGTGGAGAGCGAACACAATTTCAGAAGTCAGTAGTAACACAATGTTGCAAGCCAGGATGCAAGATGACTATGGGAACAACATGATTCAGGGCCACCATGAGTACAAGATGCAAAGGAAGTCCAGCATGAGAGTTGAGAAAGGGTGACGCACCGTGAATGAATGAAGTCCATAAAAGTCAAATCCAGCATTGGCCACAAGATGTATCAGGACAGACTCCTGCAGAAGTAGGCTTGAGAGGGGTGAGGGGAGGCAGGGTAGAAGAATCAAGCAAAACAGGCAAATCCTGTGTGCGAGAAGGGGGGCACAAGGGAACATCACAGGGGAACAAGAGAGGTTGGGGATGGCCTGTGGGGACAGAGGGAGAAACATGTTGGTGCATGCTTACCTGCTGTCTGAGCAGGGGGTCGGGCCATGGGTCCTCCTGGCTCAAACAGGAAATGAACTTTTTTTCGTCAGCCCTCCAATGCAGACACCCGGGCGAGAGGCGCCCTTGATCTAATAGTTAAAAGTAGGAAGAAAGAGGCAGGGCTAAGAAGGTGTGTGGTGCTTAGGCCAGGTGACCTAGATCCACTTGCACCTGCTCCCCATCAGCAAAGGAAAAGAGGCTGGAGGGCTCCTTAGGTAGTAAAAGGAGCGGCAAGCAGGAATGCACCAGGTGGGTGGGGCTTGCTAAGTGGTGAAAAGGAGCGGCAAGCAGGAAGGCAGCAGGTGGTTGGGTCTTGCTAAGTGGTGAAAAGGAGCGGCAAGCAGGAAGGCAGCAGGTGGGCGGGGCTTGCTAAGTGGTGAAAAAGAGCGGCAGGCAGGAAGGCACCAGGTGGGCGGAGCTTAGGCCAGGTGACCTAGATCCACTTGCACCTGCTCCCCATCTGCCTTACCCATAAACCCAGCTTTCCATCCATGCAATCCCGTGCAAATCACTACTTAAATGGGTCATATTTCATTTGGGTGCCAGATTTGGGTTCGCTTAATAGTGCTTTGGTTCAATGTGCACTAAATAAAAAGGCGACACACTATGGTGTTTGCTCGAAATAAACCACAAATATTTATTTATAGTGTACACACCCCTTGGTGAACCTTAGCATGCTCATTACTCCGTCCGTCACATGTGAGCCACACTGCTCTCCTAACAGGAGAAGTGATATAGCGGATGTACCACATGTTTTGGTGGGAAAAAGTTTGCCTGGAGCATTTTCCTTTCCTGTATAAGGAGACTGCAAGGACCATTTATTATTACCCTCTCCCCAGGCTAATGCAGTTGCCTAGGGGTCTCGACTACTACACAGTTTGCGTTTGAGGCAATAGAAGGTCACAAGGGAAATGCTTGCACAAACATGATGCTTTCCCCGGCCACACAGCCATTTAGTGGTTGTCCTTATTCTTCAACCATCCAGAAGAGTTGGCGTTTGCCTGTTGCTCCCACGTATGCCTACTGAAATACTGAGGATCACTCCCAGAGTTTAAGCATGCTAGGTGTTTAAGCCCTGAAAGTGCAGTTGATAAAACAGAGGAGATTTGCAGGCCATTAAGGTACATGTATAGCTCCACACAGGATGGTGAAAATAAAGTATAACAACTTTCTGCTCAACATAAATATTGTGATGCATGTATGTTTTATGTCATCTTTACGAAACAGACCATTACTTTAGCTCCTCAAAACCATACATTGTATACACATAAACTGGGCTCAAATCACATCTTACAGAAAGTGCGATCCTGGACAAATTGCTTATTTTCACTTTGCTGCCATTTTCCAAAGTTGTGATGGCAGGTATAGGTTTCCTGGGATAGAGGCAGGAGGAAAGGACATCCGGTATTGGGGTTTACTTTGAGGGAGTGCAGGGAGAGGATGCCAGGTATTGGGTTTATGTAGTTGGGAATGAGAAGGCAGGATATGGGTTTTGTGTCGGAGGGTGGAGAGGCAGACAGCAAGATATGCATCTTTTGCCAGCTTGGCTTGCATTTGCCTCTTAGCACCAAGCCAGCACCTTTGCATGGCTCTGGCTCAGCTCACGCCATTAATTCTTTGGCTCCCCCAACTCTACCAGACTGTGCCAAAACAAGACGTTGTTCAGGTATCCAAGGTTTGGAACGTGCAACTAGCATTGCTTTTGGCAGAATAAAGTATGGAGTGGAGAACTGTGTAACTTACAAATAGAATTGGCAATAATGACCTTGCAAGACGACGATGATTGTATGCAGGGCTATTGAAAACGATCATGACAAGCATCATCACCAACGTTGTGCACAAGCTTGGTGCGTCAACTAGGAGCACCACTAGATCCTTCCTCTGTCTTCTGCGCCCAGTAGCAAGAATCCAGAGTGAGCATGGCTGGGGTGCAGCATGAATCTGTGTGCAGAAGTCTGCGATCACACGTATTTGACAGTCTGGGACCGTTTTGTCGAGTTTCATGATCTTTTCAGCGAGTGTGAAACTTGCTGTCGCTGTATTACCACTCTCCTCACTGCATCATCAGCAAAGATAAAGACAGCAACGCTGACCAATGGTGCAAGGAATTAGTGTCCCGTTTGCGTGTTAAGCTTGCTTGCTCTACGCCGTCTACGGCCTTCCATTCTAGTAATGGAAGCCAGGCGAACAAAACCTTCAATAGGCACTCCATAAAAACGGGTACCTGGATGGGAAACCTTGAAATCAGAAAGCACCGCGCAACTGGAATCATTTATCAGAGACAGCGCAGCAAACGTTTTATGGGGTAAAATGGTAGCAATTTCACATACGCGCACTTCCTGGAAGCAGGTTACTTCACCAGAGGGGTCGGGGGCGGGGGTGAGCGCTGGGCTGCATTGCATGGGCGTGAAAGAAAAGAGACCTGAAGGAGGCGACCCCAGTGTCCCTGCCGGTCTCTGCGGCGAGCAGCGTGCACCAAGGAGCACAACAATGCAACTCTTTGCAAACACCATCCCGCATTCCAAGACTCTCCACTTCTGTGCACCTTCACCCTCACCCAGCCCCTCCGCCCAACTTTCTGCAATATCAATACAAAAAAATGCAACTTTAAAGGCCCATAAAACAATGCTGAGTCCGAAACGGATCAACGCAAAGAAACCAAACACTTAAGCCCCGAAAAAGATGTATACAATTCCCTGTGCATGCCCAAGCGAAGTTTGCTGCAGAGGGGCCTGCAAGAAATTACTGTCACTACTCCAAGGACGAGCATCACAACGCTGAGCTCCAATGTAACACAACAACTTCCCTGTGCACGGTAATGAATATGGCAGTGTCATCACTACTTCCATGGCGGTCGGGGGCTTACTTTCTGTGACCAGGGTGAGGCCGACTCTGATCCGCACCGTGGGGGTGGCTATTTGAGGGACGCTCAGAGGGGGAAGACGGCCCTCATGGAAGTCGGGGTGACTTGCCAAATGACATGGTATTCCACTTCCTCCATTGAGGATACCCCATCCATACCCAATGCCTTAATGGCATGTTACCTCCGCTCATTCCCCTAGGAAAGAAAGTGAAGACCTTCTAACAAGATCCGACTTACTCTTTACAACTCATGATAACAGCTCCTCCGACTCTGCTTAAAAGTTATTCAGAACTAACTTACATTTAAAGACTTCTGAGGACTCTCACCCAGACTTTCCCTGTAAAACATCAGGAAAGGGCTTCCCTTCCCATAACTGCAAGAATACTGGGACGAGGAAGATGAGCTGAGTGATGAAGAGCGGAAAAAACCAAGAACGCAAGTTGCACTCTAGTTGTTGGGAGCGTGTATCAATAGCCGTGAGATTTAAAGTGCAGCAGAAGCTGATTACAAGCAGCTGCTGGAGAGAGAAAGCTGCTCCTCCCAGTGGAGGAGTTCCGTTGAGCCGTCCGGCTCAGAGGAGAAGAGGAAAGCTGTCCATGAGAGAAGGTATGCTGCAAGAGCAGAAGAAGCCAGCACAGGGCTCCTGGGCATCCGCAGGTGTGCAGGGGCAGCGTTTACCTACCTAGAGCCCGACATGACGCAGACGGGCCCAGCACGGAACACAGAGAACCTAAGGAACGAAGAAGGCGATGTAACAACCATCACCAGCTTACTACGAGGGGAACGAAGCACACAAACAAGAACCGGTGAATACCCAGAAGGGAAGCAGGGGCACCGGGGCGTATTGGCAGATATGCCAAGGGAAAATTGTGAACAAAGCAAATAAGGCACTTGAAAGAGAAGGAACCTGTGAACATTTTATTGAAAGGGGAAAAAAAGTAAGACTCTTTCATGAATGTCAATGTGTACAATACACATTTAAGAAAAGCCCTAGCAGGAATAAATGTGTTGGAAAGTGGGTGCACAACCTGCATGAAGAAACGCCCTGGCAGGAGAATATACCAAGCAATTACAAGTGTATTTAAGAAAGCCCTGGCAGGGGAGTATACCAGGCAATCGCAAGTGTGTTTAATAAAGCCCTTGCAGAGAAACACACCAGGCATGGACCATTTAAACACTGCCTATGAAATACATTGTCACAAAGGAGTCCCGAGAAGGATATATCAGGACCAGCCAAAGGCTTTGTAAAACCAGAGAGAAGAGGAAGTGAAAACCTGGCAGGATGTACACCAGGTATCCTAATAGGATGAAGATATAGAACAAACTCGTTTTGAATATCAGTTGTGTTGTGAAGGAAGAAACACTCAAGGAACTGATATCTTTGAATATACAACACTGGAAAAAGAAATCGCCCTCTGGAACAAATAACTCTATCCTTCTAGAACTTTTGTGTTGGGGTTATGCCTTTTCCCCTTTTGAATATTTTCCCCTTTTGAATATTTATAAATCAATGAAGGCCAAAGACATTACCATTTTTTGCCTTAGAGGTTATTTTATTAGAGTGTGAAAGCCAGAATATTATTTTGGAAACCGGACGGCTTTGTTTTGGCCTTTCACAGAGCCTTCGTTTTGCTTTTTGGTAGGGAATCCTCTGTAGTGCAGGCCAGAGAGGCATTTCCTCACCCTGTTTTATTTTTATAAAGGTTTTTGACCAAAACCATGAACCCCTTGTATCAGTCTCATTCGTGGCTCCTTACATCACCTTCTCTTAACCCCAAATTACTCGCTAAGCACTCTGCTGCTTCCTACCTAGATTTGTGCTACAGAAACCCAACTATAAAACTCCATTTCTCAGATTATCTCAACAGGCCTAAATCAAAGTTCACGCACACTGAAAAGGCAGCCAACTCCTCCTGAACTACATGTGGAGGGCTGAACCCTGGGTCAAGAGTGAGAGACGGATGTTAATAAACAAAATTAAAAAATTTACTTTAAAAGATCCATCAATGAAACAAAAAAAATGTGAAAAACGCAAAGCTATCACCAATTTGTGCTTTGGGATTCAAAATGCCACCTCTCTTTCTGTACTACAGAATGTGTGTGTATTATATATTATGCAGCCTGTGGTAGCGGCCGTGTAGTTATGGATACGTTGCTCAACTCATAGAAAGAGCACTTTTTGGGCGGCTTATAACTCCGCTCCCCCTGGACGAATACTTACCAAACTTTCCAAAAAAAAGCATATGGCCCGCTCTGAATTTTCTTGGCAAGTTTGGTGCGATTTCGTCACGGGGTCCCAATTTTTTTTTTCCATAGACATAATGAATAAATAAATAAATGCGCTCACGCCTGCAGCCCAAACCACAGGACGGATTTTCACCAAATTTGGTCCCGAAAGCGTGCTTTTGTAAATTTGGTGCAAATCCGTCCAGTCTTTTTTTTTTTAAATGACCCAAAAGTAGGTCCAAAAAAAATGAGTGATATCTGGCTCTGCTTCGTGGACCCATTTCCCTGTTGGGCATCCAATTGGATGGACATCGGACACGCCCACTGATTGGATGGTGAAAAGCGAGAAGTGCGTCAGATTTTTGGAAACGTCTGCCATGTTGAATTCGCGGACATCCGCCAATGTCCACAGTACACCACGGTAGAAACATTAAAAAAACACAACATTGCATTTATCAAACAATCTCTGGGGAGGTGAGGGGCGATGAGGATGGGATGGGATAGGGCCGTAAGAAGCCAAAAAACTGTTGTTTTTCATTCCCGAAGTCCACGTACAGTCCGGATGTTCGGGTACAGTCCTGTGATGTTCGCGAGCACTTCAGATGTTCGGGGACATCTATGCCTGTTTCTGCATTGCAGGGTTGGTGAAAAGCAGTTCATGGATGGATTATAACTTTGATGTCACTCAATGAAACTGCATGAAACTTGGGAATTTTGTTCTAGACTTAATTCTGAATGGTTGTGTGTGTGGAGCTGTTTTGTCAAGAGGGAACAAATATTAGAGGGTGTTCCCAAAATAATGTAAAGGCTTATAAATGTGGTGCAATTTGACAAATCTGCAAATAGCGAAACTATTTTAAATCTAGATAAAAATGTTTTTTGCAAAGTTTGGTGGGATTTCCTCAAGAGGGGGCTAAATATAGAGGAGGGCGTCTCAACATTTTTAGATGGCTTATAACTGTTGCCGTTTGACAAATGAGGACAACCGTTTTCAGAAAGATTATAGATCCAACCATCAATGTCTGTGTAAAGACTAAATGGATTTTGTCAAGTGGGGGCTAAGTTATATGACTATTGTATGTAATACATTATGGAGGAAAAAAAACATGCATTTTGGAAAAAATAAAACATGGGCAGATTTCAGGCAAACTCCTGGAAGGAGCATTGGCAAGGACCTTAAAGCATGGTTTTGCAAATGTGCCCGTGTTTTATTTTGTGACAAGTATAGCATGTGGACATGGGCTGTGGCTAGAATGAACGGGTGACGGTATAAGGTCACGACTCTGACAATCTGGCTACTGGCCATGACCGCAAGGGAAGGAAAATGGTTTTAAAGTGCCCATGTCCACCTGGGACCAGCTATGTGGTAAAGTTATTCAAAAGTAGGATAAGTTTGAAACGGGAAAAAAAAATGTGCTTGTGGTAATATGGTCATAGGGTTCTGACTTCGCCTTCTGCAGGCTCCCATGGGAAAGGGAAGAGGGGCTCTTTACGGAGCCCCGCCTTCTCTTACCATGGTGGCACCCCTGTTTCTCGCTTTGGGAACCAGGGGTGATAATGGCCTTTACCCCTCATTGCAGGGGCTGCAATGGAGGATAATGGTCCTGAGCCCTCGTTAGCTATTTATTTATAACGCACCAAAGCCCGCAGGCATCAGAGAGCACACAGACACACTTCGCGTGGGCCGATAACTTGGACTGACGGGCTGTTATCCCCCAGTACTTGGAACGGGAGATGAATGTCACATTATTCCCATTAGCATACCACAAAATGCCAATGGAAATGTTGGAAAAAAGTAGAGTCTATATACTTCAGTGAGAAATGTAGAGTAGATGAGTCTAAGATTTTGTTTTAGTTCTATTTTTTAACTGTGAAAGGTGGTTCCTAAAGGAACCTTTCTCTAGTTGTCTTCTTTAAAAAAAAAATGTTTGCAGGTTAGAACGTAAACTGAGGAGGGAAGTGAGAGAAGAGGCACCAAGCACTAATATGGAGGGGCAGGTGGACAGGGGAAGATGATGCGCGTGTGTTACTTCTAAGCTAGTGGACAGTGTTTCTCATGCTACTTGATTAAATCTTCAAAACGCACTTCGAAATTGCTCCCCCCCGCACAGTGGTGCGCTGCAGTATATACAGAGGACTGTTCTCTTCCAAATATATGGATCAACAGCCTCTTTTATTGCTTGCAAGGTAGCTGGTGGGATTTTGTGTCCCACAGAAGTAGGCTGTGTGGTTACAGTATTAGTTGAAGAAGATGACAGACAGCCTACTACTTGCTAAGAAAGGAACAATCTTTCTGAGATCATTGCGGCAGTTGGATTTGGTGTGGCGGCGCATGGAGGTGATCCTATAGGAGTAATGTCCAGGTAGTCCGCAAATGAGAGTGCATTTCACTTTTGTAGCTTTAGCCTTTTGTACATTTCCATCAGTGGTAAAGAACTGCCACACTCATGATTCTCTCTGGGTGCTAGAGGTAGGCACTTCCTCTACCTCATCTTCTTGGTCCTCTTCATAGTCTTTGAAAATACTACACTTTTTTGTGTGGGTCCTCCAGCTGGTGGTGGTGGCTCTTGGGGAGGAGGAATGGCAATAGCTGATGCCATTTGGAAGATATATAGCAGTTTTTCTACTATTCTTCCAAGTATGTGCTTTGTTCTAGATTGCTAATGGATAAGGAGTAAGATTAGGTGTAGGAGCTGTGCAAGGATACATTTTGAGCTTGAAAGTTCCTAGATCAGTAGAAAATGCAGTTCCAAACTGTCCTCGAAGCAAGGACCCGAATGCGAAGTGTGAATGCGTTCATGGACACATCATCATACAGCGCACAAGTGCATGGTCATTTTGCACTGTGCGGAAGGTCCACAATGACGTCAGAGGTTCGCAGACATCGAAGCAAAAACAGTGGAAAAAGTATAGAAGTGTTAAAAATGATGCTATAAGTTAGGAAACGGCAGAGTTTTAAGGTGAATCGTTGTAAATTGGACAAAAACATTGCTATATTGGGGTAAGTAGGGCAAGCATGATATTAGTAAGTTGTAGGAAAATATCATGCACTGGTAAAAACCCATGGAATTCTCTGAAAAAAACGTTAAAAAGGGACGTTTTGGTTACAAGTAAAACCGAAAAACCTCAGAAATTCACGAGTTATGGTAAGCTAAGCAACCATAACTCGCGCCACCACCGTGCACTGCTAAGACTAACACCCAGGACAAAGATGACATCATAAATGGCATTGATGACATAACATGTGAAAGTATTTTTGATGAAGTCAGTTGTGTTTATAATGTTGCTTACATGATGTCAGGGGTGATTGTGTAATTTAATTTTAAACATGTAATAACTAGCTAACAATTCAAGACTTACTACACACTTGTGCTAGTACAAACAATACATATGAAGACACACAATGGATACAAATAAAAAGGCACATACAGGGAAACTAAAGTAAGGAGGCAAAACAGCATCATCAGAACATTTTAATAGCATTAAAGTTTATCTTCATGTATACAAATTAATTATGTGTCTGAGGACTGCCTATTGCCCCATGCACGTGAACCATGAGCTGAGACCAAACCTAAAGGAAAGTACTTTAAGAACATATGACAAGGTTAACGTCTAGATATTCAGCACCTTTTTAATTTTAATATTCTGACTATCAGTGAACAAAAACAAGTGGGCCAGATATGTGATGTCATCAATGACATTTGTGATGTCATCTTTGATGTCCTGGGTGTTAGTCTTAGCAGTGCACGGTGGTGGTGCCCGTTATGGTTGCTTAGCTTACCAGAACTGGCGGATTTCAGAGGTTTTTCGGTTTTACTTATAACCATAACATCCCTTTAACAAAGTTTTTTCATATATGTGTGTGTGTATATATATATATATATATATATATATATATATATACACACACACACACACACACATACATATACACACACACACGTGATTGAGCTTGCTTGCAACTCGTCCTCCAATAATTCCAATAAAAAGGTATAGAACAATCCCACTGCACTGCAGCAACTGCTCGAGAAGGTTGGTTGCCGCCCTTGGATCACCATGGGCAGAGACGTTTTTATGGGAGGGCAAAAGGGCACTTACCCAGGGCCCCCACCTTGGAGGGGGCCCCACAAGGCTATTTGATCTTAAGAAGATTCCATTGTTCACCAGTTTTAAATAGCACACGTCAGGATATTCTATGGGGTGCTGCTGAGCCTCTAAACCCATTGCCTCTGTTTTGGCAAGTGCATTCTGCCTTGATCAGTTCATCATGAATTGCTTTCTGTGTTCAGTGTGGTATACATAGTTTGTGTGTTCCTTATGGCACCACTCTGTAGCATTCTTTCCTTCCTGAGGGAATTATGTTGATCGTGTGCAAAAGGCAATGGTGAAATGCATATTGATATATTGAGTGTCACAATGGTTCAGAAGTCAGCTCAGTGTGTGAAGCACCCAATTGCAGAGATTTGAGTTAATATGCAAAATTATAATATCACATTCCAGCAAGGCTGGCTGAGCCTTTCCTATGTCTGACGTTTATAAACCTGCCTGCATATGTACTTGGTTTTGCAGAACAACTGCTATTATCAGCAATGCAATGACACCAGATAGGGGTGGCTATAAAAACTAACATTTCATCCGTATGGTGAAGGTCTAGAAATTGGTTTGTTCAGATGGGGTGTTGTAAAACCTAGGCAATCACCTCCAACGATGGCATAAACTGTTAGTCCAAGAGGTGAATAAGTATCCAAATTCAAGACTATGGAACAACGGCATTCATGTTTGCATCCTGGATTTGCCAGCAGACAATACAGTGATCTTGGTCAAATCATCTCATATATTATACATTACTGTGCTGTCTTCTGTGAGGTTTGCCTTCTTGCATGCTGCTGCTGTTATTTAACTCATTAGTTGATCTTTCTTCCTATTTAGGCCATTTGGGTGGAAGGGTTGGTAGAAAGAAGAGAGCGGACCATATGCTGCAGGCCTCTGGCAAGCAAATTTTAAGATCTGCTTGTTTGACACAAAAAACAGCTTGCTTGTTGGTAAAAATCAAAAGGTTTCTATGCACGTTTATAAATGAAAATGTCACATGCTATTGTTTTGGAAGAATTTAAAGCTTTAAATGATGATGATTTTGCATTTATATAGCGCTACGAACCCTCAGGAATCGGAGTGCTGCTTATTATTACCCACTGTGCTCATCGACGTCGGAAGGATGAAAGGTTGAGTTTGGCCCCGCCGGGATTTCGAACCTGCGTTGGCAGGCTCTGCACGGATGTCAAAGCGAGCGCTCTACTCGCAGTGCAAGCTAACCGGCTAAAATACAATACAAACCCAGAAAATTAGTTAAATCACAACGATTGGTATGCTGGTTCTTATATACTTCCCTCGATGGTGGAGAGAATGAAGCTAGAATTTCCATAACACCCTTCTATAATATTTTTTTTTAAAATGGTCATGTTTGGTAAAGTGATTTGTGTACTTTCGAAGTCTGTTTTTTTAATAAAATAAGATTATTTTCTCGTTCTTACCATGAACTAAAACAAAGTGTTCAAATGCAGAAATTGCAGAGTTGGCATAAATCCCAGTTTCATCCCTTAACCAATGTGTGATCCTGGGCATCTCATTCATTCTTGTATTGCCTAATCTCTCAATATTGCCAGTATCTAAACCTTTCAAAGTGATTTCCTTCTCATGGTATGATCTTCATAAAAGCCTTAGTCATGGTTTCACTGTGTTAATAGTGAGCATGTTTATCACACACCACAGGCATTTGTTCCTTTGATATCTAATGGCAACACTATTTGAAAACCATATCCCACTTCTAATCTCAGGCTGTCTGGATAAAGACACCTTCCTGGTAGCTTCTAATCTGCTTCCACTATCCTTGCTACTGTATGTGTAGCGTTCACCTTCCTTCCAAATTGGTGGTCTCTATCCATGCATGACCACTTTTGCATTCTGTGAGGCAGCTAATGCGAGTTCTCTGTCCAAAATGGGTTACATGTACCTTTTACATACCATCCTGAATTAACACTACATCTACCTTCCTGGATGTTATTGATAAAAAGTATCTTGTATGTACTAGAAAAGTAACCCCTTTGTAGAATGCTAATGTGGGTCTTCAAATGCTACTTGTTTATCATTCTGATTAGAGCAAGAATGAAGCGGGCAAGTGGACTTAAAGGGAGTAAACGTGCTTATTATGCTGCGAGACAGCATATCAACTATAGGGTGTGTGCGCGATAGGTAGGGTGTGGGGGGCGCAACCAGCATTCTTGATCCCTTAATTCCTTTGCCGGAGGGGGGCCCCAAAGATGTACGAGCAAGATTGGACGCCCATCCTCCTCTACCAATCGCTGAATAATCAATAAAACTGTGCCCATGGTCTCTTTGTTGCAACTGGAAAAGAGGCCTGTGCTCTGATGGCACCCTTCATCGACACATCAAATTCGAGTGTATGGGAAGGGTTGACTAATGAACTGAGGCACTGCACTGCCTGCTACCAGGCACCAGTGGGGTAACGCGCACCACAGACAGCTTTCAGTGATTCACTTCCGGCTCAACCGCAAGAACCTGTCCAACCTCTTCAACATTTCTTGTGAAAAAACAACTCCACTCAACTGAATGGCCCAATTAATGATTTTGCCAAAAACAAAAAATAAAAGTCAAGTTTAGCATCCCATTTCTGAAATACAGTTAAAAAAAAACAAAAAAAAGGTTCATTGTCAAGCCAGCAGTATGTCCTCACAGTTGCAGACAGTGGCTTTGACTGCACGTGGGACCTTATCATGGAGGGCAGCTACGAATAGAGGGGTTTTCCAAAATAGAGGCGACTGAAGGATGAATGTGGAGTCTTCTGCATTGACTTGCTCAAGATGGCTAAAGCATGTACACAATTAGCGCCTTGGTTAAGCGTTTGCCCCTCACTTGGAGCACACCTTCACCTAGCGAGTGTGAACCCCAGCAGGGTCTACTCAGCTCTTCGTCCTCCAAAAGTAAAACCATTCAGATATTAACAGTTAGAAGTGGAAGAACTCCAGCATGAAGCGCTATGTTTAAAAAATATTTTTTTTGGAATGACGATTATGATACCCCCTCACAGATTTGCGCAGTAGCAGCGTTGGCAAATTGTAGGCTCTAGAAATATGTACTTGTATTATTAGTCTTTCATTCAAACAGAGGGAATCTCTGACTTTTAGAGAAGTGGCCCTCGTAGCGGCACCTTTGGACTCCCGCATGCCCCGATTGCACTGTTTTCGTAGTGAACAGACGCCCTCTCTCCCACCTTTACATTAGCGAGTTCATTTAAACAGGCAGGCATACGCGGGCACGACCAAAGAGAGAGAGACGCATTTGCTACCAGTGTCTTAAAGGGCTTTCCCAGGAGGGGAAACGAAAGCCCTGGATGAGCACATCCACCGCCACACGATAATCCGAGGAGAAAATACTGACCTTTCCCCCAAGAATGTGAGATTACACTGGCCTAGTTAAAATGGAGCCAAAAGATTTCCATAAGGTTACAGCAAGGCAAGTCCAGCTGAGAACAGAATTAGCCCATTGATGCTACAATACCTAGTTCGGATGCACATCTCGTTTCTTAAGAGCTCCCAGTGAGTACAGATATGCGAATTTAGGCAACGGAAGCTTTACTGACTTGCGCAGAATCACACAGTTTTAGCAAGTGGGGAAGCTGGGATCAGAAATCATGGTCCTAGGTTAAAACATCTACAACTAGGCCACGCTGCATCGAGGTGTGGCCTCAACAGATCGGCCCAATAATAATGTCTTTTTTTTAATATAATGGTTTTGTAGCTTGGTTATTCCATCTTATTCCAATCCCTTGAATAAGAGCTTCTCATCAATAGTGGCGTTAAACCTCCCAGTCACACAATCCCTCATCTTACAGCACTGAGCGCCCCTCTCACTTTACAGAAAGCCACTGCTAAAAAGACGGCAAGTGATATTTACTGGAATTACGACAGTAATGTCGATACTGTTTCCCACAATAATTAGCAAAATGTGAATAATCTCACCTTGACAGATCGAGTAGACCGCCAGGAAACAACCAAGTGCAGCTGTGAAAGCTACCCTTGGACAGCCCTGTCCTCTCCGACCCGGAGTGGGATTAACCAGGGGAGAGAACAGGGTAGCCAGGGAAACCCTCGATGGGGAAGAAAACCCTGGTAGAATCTGGAAGTGTTGTGGATCCGGATGGTTGATGAATGTTTTCTACGAGTGGCTGTGGGCAGGAAGGCTTTGTCTGGATGAACAAAAGGAAAATGATCAGAGTAGTAGTGTAAAGAAGGGAATGGGAAGTGGAAATTAAATGGCACAGTAAAAGGGTTCTCACCAGGGAATGAAGGAGAGGATGATTGATTTAGGGCTTCGAAGGAGAAGAGATCGGGAGATGAGAGCTCTAAAAGAAATAATACTTGGGTCAGAATCTGAATCGGGAGAGACGGAACGGAATTCCGAGTTAATGTCACTTACAGCTATTGGGTGTTTTAGCAAGGATGAAAGCAGGGTTGGCGTAATCGTGACGCCGATGGATATCTGGGCGTGATGAGAAATCCCGAGAGATAGCGAGACCGGAATGGGAGCGACAGTCTGGAGATGAGAGCTTGAGAGACAAAAAGGTTACAGGGTTAGTCGAAAGTCAAATGGTAGAGGCAGAGATTTTGAAATCCCTAGAGGCGAACTCACAGAGCGTCTGTAGAAAACAGAAGCGACGCAAGGAGTTGCCGGCTTCCGTGTTTGATAAAGGATCACGTGAGCAAGCCGGAACGTCTCGGAGAAACGTGAAGAGTCTAGACCGCTTCTTTCAGAACGGAAGTCATCTTGAGAAGGATTCTCGGGAGTCGCGTAGAGAAGGGTATCACACAACCGATTGCGAGCCCATAGTGACCACCTCCCACAATGTGTAACAGCAAGATTCAGTCCTGTCATGGGGTAGAATAGCATCATTGTACACCTCTTATTCCAATGTGGCTGGAATAGGGTTGAAATTGGTCTCTTCTTCCTATAATGTTGTAATAATCGATATGTCCCGAGGTCAAGGATGACAGGTGGCAGGTAAGTGTCCTTTATTAAAGCCCAGAAAGACTCAGATAAGCAGACGAGTATACAGAGGAACGACACACCGGGTAGGCAACACCATGAGAAAGTTGGAGGCTCCGACTGACACTCAGAGAACATTCCATGGGCTGGCATGCAGCAGCAATACATGCACGCTTCCATTCCCCCACACACAGGAAGGAGGACGAGGTTTGGCTATGTATTCCTCAGTGAAAACACACGATGCCAGAAAGCAGGATATTTCCATCCTTGTAAGTGGAAAAGTGCACGTCAGTCAATGTTTAGCGATTGGTCTCTACACTGGATGGCGACTTTAGGCCACTTCACCGCCTATGGTCTCCTTTGGTTACATGTTAACAGTCTGACACGAGCTGCACGCCTCAAGAGGGCACTTTTATATGCGAGATTATCTTCTCTCATCATGTGACATTCAACATACGCTGAAGGAAATGCGGATACCTCTGTTTTGTAGGTCACAACTGCACTTGGGGATTTAATCATGTGAATCATGTGTTGGAAGTGAAATGTTTTGCAGCAATGTTGACTTTAGCCAACTGATTGTACAATCAGCCTGTTGCGCAACATGCCATGTGCTAGAAACGCCTTTAAGCCACTCCTAAGGCGATTCTTCTCTTGTAACTCTGGGACTTCTTTCTCTTCCCTCCCCCCATAGGTTTTGCTCGCTTGTATGGCATGCTCATGAATGTACTATGCAGGGTTTGACACTTTACACCATCAAATAAAGTTAATGAATGTTCTCCTCTCACATCATTAGACAGTTAGTATTTAATAAAATCACTAACAGGAATATTTAGAAATATTAGGAACTTCTGTCCAGGGAGCTCACTGGTTAGGAATATTTTCTTGGTTTATGGACAGAATAGCATCGAGATGAAAGAATTGTGTCCAAAAGTCGATGCACAATCTCTTGGTGTTGGTCCCAATAGTCCAGTCCATGAATGATCTCACTAGTTCATTATACACAACCCCTAATCTGGTTAAGTAGGGTTCCGTTCCTACACTACTTAAGAACAATCAAATCTTATGACGGGACCAAGATCCCCTGCAGGGTAAACACTGTAGGTAGCACTACATTTGCATTCTAGGATATTTAAAAAATATATATATTCATGAAATTTCGACTATGAAAATATGAAGCTTAGGAAAGTAGCGGCACCAAACACGACTCGGGTAACTTTGCCAATGTGTTTAAGACTGATAATTTAGCCCAATCCGCCTTTTCTGGAGCCTGCCTACTTTCATGCATTCCTGGCGAAAAGCACTTGCGTTTGAAAAACTATATTGTATATTTGATGTGCAGCGTTACTGCTGCAAGAGTGTGAGTGGCCACAGTGAGAGGTGCAGAGGTAGGACCAAGCTTCGCAACAAATACACATACCACCAAGCAATAGGGCTGTCGAGTATCTTCAAATTACTGTATTCTGAAAAAGAAGGGTGAGGTGCGGGGGAGGAAAAAGATGGGGTCAAAAAGGCCAAGTTAAAAAATATATTTGAAAGAGGGGCCGAGTTTCCCCCCCTCCCCCCCGCTCCAGGGCGAGTTCACATGGGGGTGATGGGGCAGCTTGCTTGCACGCAGCCCGATTTGCTGACTCTTCCTTGGAAACGCAGTTCCGTCAGCAGCAGCAGCAGTCTGGCGGAGAGCCGCGCTGCTCAGCGACACCGAAGAACAAAGAGGAGAAACACGCCGCTGACGAAGGGAAACAAACAGCTCCTAATGAAACCCAGGCAGGCATGAACCTACCGGCAGGCCCGGGCTTGCCTTACACTCCACGCATGTGGGACGAATTATCGGCAGCGTTTTACGGGCGCAGGGCCGCAAGCACGCAGCTCTGAACTCACGCTCAAGGCCATGGAGTCCTGCTTTGGAAAATCCGTATTCAACAGTTTATGATTCGCCCTGCTATCGAGAAAATAATCTGAGGGCACGTGGTGTTGGCACGCGACAGCAGCAAATGAAAGGACAGGTATGATGATTTTACTGACAGTGCAACAGCGGTCACTAGTCTCGGGAGCACTCAGTCCACTCTATACCAGGCACAGTCTTCGAAACGGTTCTTCTAGAGGCTCACAGCGCTGGGGGCTCCCGAGCAGCAGGGGCAGTGTGGCCAAGTAATAGAAGGGCATCTGACAAACTTCGCTCCATCAGGCGCAGGCTATTAAAACTACACGTGACACAGCAAACACAAGAACACACTGTGCACGTACAGCAAATCCTCGTTTCGCACCAGCAGGGCGGCGATAGAAAAGAGAATCCCCTGGGGAAGCGGAACGCAGCAAGTAGCACTGTGCCTGCTGCCCAGCATTCCCCTCGCCAGGTAAAAGATGGCCACCAAGCTGGGATCCAAGCAGCGAACTTACCCAATAAGCTCTCTGGAGAATGCGGACAATCGCCGGTGTGATCATCATAATTCTGGTCTTTTCTATAGAGCTGCCATCACAGTGGCTCCAGTTTCACAGCGCCCGGCAACCAATGCTAGTTTTTACACTCATTATTAACCACAATGTGGTATTCAGTTATCCTCGGGGGGGGGGGGGGTAGGTGGCCAACTCCACCTGCCAGAGGTATGGACACACACAACCATCTTGCAGCTAACACGAGTGTGTTGTGTTTGGGCTATACTCCTTGCTAAACATCGTAGCCAGAAATAGTAAGATGCAAAAGAAAAACTCTACACAAAATTATGTGCCTGGCTCCACGTCCTTGTCATTACAGCCGAATCACTGCTTGCTTGACATGTCACATGCATCTAAAGACCTGCACACTTAACAAGGCAGAGCAGCCGCTCTCACTCAAATCGAATCTAATACAAGTGAGGCAGGCACACTCATCCTCAATAAACAACAAATCACAACCGGATCACCACTTATAAAAGCATGCATTGGCCAAGCCAATGGGTGATGGCCTGTCACATGAAACATACCAAGAGCAGCTTTAAATGCCCTAATAAACGTCATGTCGTCACCAAAAGGACATCTATGTTGCTTGTGTCATTAAAAGTGATACCAATCAAAATAACACAAAAACACACTACAAAAATAGAAAAAAATACACTTTTCTCAAAACCAGAAAAGGCCTCCAATGCACACCTTTTAGCAAGTGAGAATGCCACAAAAATACACAAGGAGAGAATCCTGGCATCAACAGGGCAGGTGCTCATTCACACACATTGGTCATTGACAACTATCTACATGAATAATTTCTGGGAACAATAGGTGTTGCCAATACCTAAACATTGGGGTGCAGCTCTCCAGATGGTTTGGGACTACGATTAATAATGCCTCATCATTGGATATGTTAGCTATGACTGATGGGAGTTGAAAAACATCAGGGAAGCCAAAGGTTACATACTCATAGAGGGAAGGTAACCAATTAAGTGCATGATGCAGATCACATTATCCGATTGATGCAGATGTCAAAACGGCTGAAAGCCGTCTAAGACATGCTAGTAACGTAGACGATCATGGTGCATTACCAGCAGCTACGTTTGACTCCTCAGCCAATTGGTGTCTTAAAGTATGGTAGGAGTCGTGGAGGTGTATCGATCAAGAAGAATGCAAATAAACAAGTGGGGTGGGGGGCCTGGGAGTCCCTCTGCCAGACATTAGTCCTGGTTGCAAGAGCCTTACCCAAAGTCTTTAGCTCACTATCTTTCACAGAGGGGAAATAGCCGAAACATATCCGTCTTTTGTTTTGCCCTGGGGCAGTCCAGCACCAACATGCTAGGCAATTCTCCTCTGAATGAGAGTACCAACAACAAACCCAGACACGTGTTTCGGTCTGGTTGGACCTCATCAGTAGGATGGAGCTGTGCCTCTCTAAGAAGAGGAGAATTGCCTCGCATTTCGGTGCTGGACTGCCCCAGTGTAGGACAAGACTGATAGGTTTTGGATATTTCTCCTCTGTGAAAGATAGTGAGCTAAAGATTCCGGGTAAGGCTCTCGCAACCAGGACTAATGTCTGGCAGAGAGACTCACACGACTCTCCTTGTTAATTCGGTTGAGAAGAAGACATCAAAATACAATTTGTTATGCAATAGAAAAAGGCTAGTAGCTGCAGCTTGTACGTCAGTTAGATGGGCAGAACCCAATAGCTCCCCCTTCCTCACATCGGCATTTAGCTCCTGCTCATCAGATCATAATTTGGATCTGTACAGTGGAGAGGAGCAGCAGGGTGTGATGGATCCCTGCAGCGAAGAGGAGAAGGGTGCAATGGATTCCTGCAGCGAGGAGGAGCCGCAGGGCGTCATGTATCCCCAGAGAGGAGCAGCAACATGTGAGGGACCCCTGCAGTGGAGAACAGCAACATGTGAGGGACCCTGCAGTGGAGAACAGCAACATGTGAGGGACCCCTGCAGTGGAGAACAGCAACATGTGAGGGACCCCTGAAGTGGAAAGCAGCCGGATGTGACTTAACCCTGCAGCGAAGAGCAGTGGGTGTGAAACCTTAGAGGCTCTGCATTGGCTGCCTGCTAGGATATGACAATTCCTTAATACAAATTATTGTTACATGAAATGAGCCCAGTTCTCAAACCAACTCCCGTAAACAAATTTTGGTCCCAAAGCACAACCTGTGACAGACAGAATTCAGGTGCACAACATGTGGCAAAAAAGTGGCTCAGAAAGTCAAATTGACTGATGCTGAAATTATACGGAAATTGAAGGGTACTGATGAAACGAGGGGTGCCCAATTGGCTGAGCAGAAGGGGGTGGGGAGGTGTCCCTGAAACCTTTCCACCATGCTCATTACATGGCCAATAATGGCGCAGACAAATGCAGGTGGAGCTCTGCCATGGGCCTAGGGGCTTAACTATGAAGCAGAACCTGGCAAGTGTACAAGTTTAAGACAAGCCTTCGGTCATCTTTTCACTGTGCCATAAAGGAAGTGAAACTGGACGTGATGGGGGGGGGGGGGTGGGAGAGAAGCATGCAAGCGCACCAGGGTAAAAGGATAACTGTTGCTAAAGTTGAGGGCGTGGGGTGCATCAAGACTCACTCTAGTGATCGCCTCTTGCAAATGCTGGTCCCTCTCGCCCACTCATGAAAAATAAACGCTGTATTACACTGCATGTGTAGATCTATTCCAAAACAGATTCACGGACATTTGGTACTTTCAAGTTGTCAAATGCCCGCGAGCATCATAAGGCTCATGAAATTAAGAACCCGCTTTCTTGAAACTATGCTTTAGTTAAGGAAAGGCTTTCATTTTACAGGTACAACTGTCATGTTTGCTACAATTTTCCCATCCTAAAGGATGACCTAAAAAAGTGAACGCCCGTTCTTCTGGGCTTCTATGGACAAAGCGAAACAGTTTCTCTATCTCTTAAGCCAGGTGACATTCATTGTAAAAGTCATAACGTGTAAGCCATCCTGCTTCACACAGAGCCAGTGGATAGTACTGAAGGGAGGCACCCCACATGATGTCTGTTCGGCCCTGCATGTCAGGCGTGCTGTAGCAGCATCCACAAGCTGCCGGAACTTACCCCTCAAATTATCCTCAGCCACACTCAGTGGTGTGGACTGCTGCCCTGGAAGTTCTCTCTGGCAGGAATCATTGGCAGTTACTGCTACCTTAAGGCGTGTAAAAACAAGCAGAGTTCTTAGATTCAGCTGTAAAGTACGAGAGCTCAGTGAGCGAATAGCTTGTGGAAGGGTGAGTGAGTGAATGGAATGTGGAGCTGCCAGGGACTTTGGGGTTCCAGAAGTGGCAGTTATGGAGAGCAGCAGTGGAGCCCAGCCTGAGAGGACGTGCCTGCCTATCTCTCCTGCTTGTATCTTCTTACTTTGACCTACAACTAATAAAGAAACCCTCCTTTTGTACCGGCTGGTGTCCCGAGCTTCACCTGTGTCCTGCCTGCATTCATTGAGGCTCCCAAGGCCATCATTTGGCGACTATGTTCAATTCTCACTATTGTGATGCACATTTTTGGGGGTAGCTATCCCATATTTGTGTAATGTTGCGTTAGGTTTCTTGCATAACATGCCTACCTCTGCTTGTGGGTACTGTGGCGCACCACTCCTGTGGGTGCGTGGGTTTTGTGTGTTCTTTGTCTAGTTTGTCACTTTCCTATCGTGCGTCTGCCTTTTTATTGTACATTTCTGGAGAGCAGTGGTACTGGATGTTTTAGGTGCGTTAGATATTGGATGTTTAAGTGGTCGGCAGTTGTCACAGTGGTGCATTCGAGTTTGTGTGTTTTGTTGGTCATTTGACGGGAAGTCCCAATGCTAGTATGGTTGCTCTTTATAGTGACGGAGTCTTTGCTTCGAGTGAGGGTGTGCTAGGGGTGTCAGACCTAGGCCTGGGGGTGGTAGACCCAGGCGGAAGGAGCAAGGTTTTTGTATTTGGAAGTTTGCGGATGTTAGTCGTAGATAGCGTCCTTAGCGACATACCTGTCCTCTTGTGGATGTTATGTTCTCAGGTGTGACAGGCCTAAGGGTGTGACGTGGTAGGTCTTAGCATAAGGTGTTTAGTTTCTCAACATGTTTATCTTCCTGTCTTAACTGGTTTGTGTTTAGTTAGAGAGAGCTTTTCTTACAGTGGGATTGTTGATCTTGGTCGTTTCCTTTTAAGGGAGGTGTGCAGTGATGCTGCATCTTATCTGTGTGTGTGCGCGCGCAATAGCTTGTGGAATGGCGAGTGAATGGAATGTGTAGCTGGCAGTGACTTTGGGGTTCCAGAAGTGGCAGTTATGGACAGCAGCATGCAAGCCCGACCTGAGAGGATGTGCCTGCCTATCTCTCCTGCTTTTATCTTCTTACTTTGATCTGCAATTAATAATTAAGCCTTCCTTTTGTACCTGCGGGTGTCCTGAGCCTTACCTGTGTCCTGCCTGCATTACTACCGGCTCCCACGGCACATCAGTATCTTTGAGCAGCCAGCATTTGCAGGTTCAAACCCCCAAGAGGACAACTCCATGCATTCTTACAGGTCCAAACAATAAGTCCCATGGAGTAGGGTAATAATTAGGCAATAAGCCCTGAGCCGTGGGGGCATTAACAGGTCCGGTAATCCCTCTGGTGCCGTCGTTAACTATGGACCCCATGGCCATTACCGGATGCAGTAATGCCCCCACAGCGAGGGGCTTATTGCCGTTAGTACCCAGGCCAGTTAGACCGGGCAACTAATAGTGTTTTTTTTCGTTTGCCAGATGCTTTGGCTGTTGCGGACCAGGAAACATAGTCCCTTCTCCCTTTCCATGGCAGCCATTAAAACGAATGAAAAAAAAAGTAAATAAAAATGTGGCCGCCATGGAACGGGAGAAGGGACTACACGTAGTCTCTTCTTCCTTTTCATCGCGGCCTGAGCGAGTTCATGAGGGACTGGGAGGAAGGCCGGGGGACCAGTGAGTGGGAGACGAAATACTGCAAGCAGGATTACCGGCTGCTAAGGCTCAGAAATGCAGCAATCGGTGCCTAGATTTCACTGTCATTATGGCGAGCTGGAAACTAATTCAGCACCAAGAAAGCATTAGATTAGTGAAGTGCTTGTAAATATTAAGACATGTTCAAATATTAAGGGCCTATATGCATGCCCTATTACTCCCAGACTGGAAAGCCGAAAAATATCAAATCATACAGTCCCATGTTGGAGAGGGCATTAAGGGCTTTAGTGTATGGTCTGGCTTTGATCCTGCGTGTCCCCATGGAGCCAAAGCAGATGCCTAGTTGCACCTGCACCAACATGAAACCGTCAAGGGGTTCCCAGACAGGGATGAAAAAAAAGGAGCACAAAAATGTGAGAGTGTGGTGACAGCAAGAGAGGCTGGAAACTCAGGAAGTGTGGTCAAGAAACAAGGTGTGTGGAGAAAGGAAAGAGTTAGATATTTGGAGTGCTGAGGTGAGACAGGGCCAGAGTCGAATAGGGGCTGTTAAGGAATTTTAGCAGGGCCAGACTATAGGGGGAAGTTGATCCGCTGTCAAACCATAGACTGTGTTGAGGATCACTGGAGCGACAACATAGTGAAGGAGAGGGGACCGTTAGGTTTAGGAATGGTGCAGGCGAGCTGATTGAGACTAGGATTTCACAAAAGGAAAAAACGGTATGGTTGAAATGCCGGTTGGTGTGTGGGCCTTAAGTCGGCATAAAACGGGCAGTTCTAAATTAATTAAGTAGGTTGCCTTTGCGGGTATCACTCTTGGAAGGCTCTTCTCAACAGGTTTGGATCCTTTCTAGGCACATAGGAGGCTAGAACCACATCCTTGTATGCCCTCCCAATGCCATGCTCAATGCATGGGCCGTTATCCAGGGCAACATTGGCAAACCTTACAGGACCTGCCTATAACACAGTACCAAAACAATAGGCAGTAGTGGCTACCACTTACCACAGAAGATTGTACTTGCTTACCCATTGTATTTGGAAAACATCATGGTGCACATACATGGTCTAGCAGGATTAAACTGCTGAATCTGCACCACAAACACTGACGTCTTTGATTAAATAAGCACCCAATAAATGCTATTTGAATTAACTATTAAAAACACGGTAGGCTAATAAGATCATTTACCATTAGTCACACCAAAGATTTCCCTGTGGTTCCAACGAGAAGCATAACTTGTACATCAGAAGTTATAACCCCTATAGGTTGACTTAACCTTGACCGCGTCAATGGAACCTGCCCGATTGAGTGGATGCATGCATTTATTGCCCTACTGAAGGGTCGGAACCTGGCAGTATGCACAAAGGAAGAAACACCATTAGTAAGAACGTGGATTTTTGGTCATATATGTAGGTTACCTTTCTGTACGTGGATGATGTCTGGAAAGTTTGCCAAATGTCCCTGATAAAGCGCCAACAAATCCAAGATTGGGTAGAGGTCCTGCCGGGGCTGCTCAGCGAAAAGTTCTCCAATAGCATCATAGGCCTCGCCGGTGAAGGCAATGGCCTGATTGAGTCCCCCTGAGTAGTCCTGGTTGTCCATCTCAAAGGCCTGGCTAAGCCCTTTGATAGAGCCCCCCACCCGCTGGTACTCCTTCTTGAAGCCGGTCACCTGCTTGCGGGCAAACTCGCCCACTGTTTGGTTGAGTTGCAGCACGCCGTCGTCCATCCTCTTGGTGAAGGTCTTGAAGGCGTCAATCTTGATTTCCACTTCGGGCAGGTCCAGGGCACCCGGAGGGTTGCTGATAGTGAGGAAGAAGTTGGCACCCACCATCTCATCCTTCTCGGACTTGCGCTTGCCCTGCTTCCAGGCCTTCTCATCGGTGCAGGTCAAGAAGTGCTGGAAGGCATCACACTGGGCCAACACCGGGTGGCTAGTCATGTGGTCCATCCACCAACACAGACCACGCCGGCGCTTGGAAATGAAGTCCTCTTCGAAGCGCCCCGTGGCCTGCTTCTCCGGGATGTGGGGCACGGAGATGACAGGGAACTTCTCCACCAGGCGGGCATAGAGCCAGTCAAAGTGCTTGTAGCGCCGGTGCACTTGGCGCTCCGTGTGGGTGGGCACCAGCTTGTAGGAGATGTAGCTCTTCATGCCCTTGAACTTGGTCTGCTTGGTGGGGTCGTCGATGGAGCAGGCGAACGGGTAGGGGTTCTCCTGCCACTCGGGCCCGTGGGGGCCCAGCACCACGCAGAGCTTGTCGCCGTCCTTCACGAAGCCCGCCGCCTCCCCCAGCACGAAGGCCTCGCCGCCCGACTTGACGAAGGTGGAGAAGCGGTTCAGGTTGCGGCTGACCGTGGCCGAGCCCTTGCCGCCCCCCGCCACCTGCGGCAGCCCGGAGCGCACCGAGGAGGCGTCTGAGCGGGTGGAGAGCCGGTAGCGGGCCGGGCCGTGGCCCTCGTAGTCCGGGTAGCCCGGCGTGCTGGACTCGTCGGTCACCGTGGAGCAGCTGTCGTCCCACTCGTCGTCCCAGTCGTCGTCGCTGCCCTGGCTGGCCTGGTAGTGGGGCTGCTGCTGCGGGCCCGCCGGCGGGTAGGACTGCGAGAGCCGCTGCTGCATGAGGGCCAGGGCGCCCGGCAGCGCGCTGTCCCGGTGAGGGGGCGCCAGCGGCTCCGGGGAGAAGCCCCCGCCCGGCAGGTTAGCATAGCGGGCCGGGTAGTGCGGCTCCGGGGCCGGCGCCGGCGGCGGGAGAGGGGGCGGAGGGGCCGGCTCGGCCGCCCGCAGCACCTCCACGTAGGAGGCCGGGAAGAGGCCGCGCTGGCCGCGGCTGTTGACGCCCTCCAGCCAGCCCTCGATGTCCTGCGCGCTGCACAGGCTCAGCAGCTCCGACTCCCGCAGGGAGATCTCGCCCGGGTTCTCGGATCTGAAGTCGTAGAGGGCGCGGGCCTGGAGCGCCATGGTGGCGGCGAGAGAGAGCGGGTAGAAGAGGCCCCGCGAATGGTGCAAGTGATGGGGCTTTACCGCGGGGGACGCTCGGTCCCGGATGCAGGAGGAAGTGGAGAGGCCGGTATGCACGGCGGGGACTGGCCGCGCCGGCGTGGGGTGCGGAGATGGGCGGGCTAGAGTCACCCCCGCCTGGGGCGAGGGAAAGCTCTGCACTCGCTTAATCCCCCGGGCATAAGTTCCTGCCACGGGACGGGCCCGCCAGCCGGCGCCCAGTCCTCCCTGACACCTTCTCCGACTGCAGCTCTCCGCCCCGCGAGCGAGGGCTTGTTTTCTATTTTCCCAGTAGCTTTTCCTGGTTCTACTCTTTAGCCTGGGCTCCCTGCTGTCTTCCAGAGGAGGCGCCACCCCAGCCAAGGTGGGCAGCAGCAGCACCCCGTGGGGGGCGTGGGCTTCCCGTGGAGCGAGAGGGTCCCAACCCCGAGCCTCTCTCCTGCTCTGCCTCCTCCTGTGCGACTTCAGGGCAGGCGGCCGGGTTCACGCCTCCTCTGCTGACTGCACACACCCTCCCTTCTTTTGCTGCTGCTGCTGCTGGCCCTGCACCCCCTTCCTCCGCTCGCCACTGCCGCTCCCTCCCCGCCCCCTTCCTCCCCACGGCTACCTCTACCCCCATTGCAGGCTGGCTCATCACACATAACCGTATTTGAGCCCGGTTGCCTTTTATCATTTCCTCACATCTCTTTTTCATAACCACGTCCCGTGTCTTTCACTCTACTACCCACCATGTCTCCCCGCCTTCCCAGTGGGCTCTTCGTGTTTCTAACCTACACGGGCATGAGCCCTAATTTACCCACCCGTCTCCTCACCACTGCCCCATTCTACTCATTCCCTTTGCTGCGAAAAAAAACAGATACTGCCTACACCACCCTTTCCAGCCGAACTCACGCTTTCCATACATGTGAATTTCTAAACTTATTTAAAAATTTGCCGAATTGCATATTAATTAAAGAAGAGCATTTGGACGTTTATTCTATTATTTCTGGGCACGAATTACCAAACTTTCGCTGTTTTGTCAAAAAGGTGAGTTATCATTGGAACAAAGGAATTAAAAACTCCGTCCTATATGTATCCTCCGTTCTGTATCGTTGCCGCTCGAATTATAGTTATTCAGCAACACAAATACCCCTTTCCTGTTTTTTTTTCCTTCATAGGAAGCCAACTTCGTCACAAAAAATATAACACTAGAAATTAAACGTGTGATGTTAAGTACAACTCCTAATATAACTGTATTGTGATTGCTCCGGACGGACAGGTCAAATATAATTTCAATAACTGTCAGTTCCGTCCTTGACGACAGCCTCTTCCACCCAAGTCTTTCACAGCCCCCAGGACAGGCACCCGCATGATTTAATGGATTGCCCAAAGTAAAGAACACAAAGAAATCAGACGAAGGATGGCACGGTGCGCCCTCTGCCGCCAAAGCCAAGAATCGCATTATTTTGGCTAAGCCAGGAAATGTTGCATTCTCCCACTCTTGTATTGCAAAGTCCTCAATTGGAGAGATTTTTAAATTCTGTATGGGAGGTGGAAGTGAAAGCTGTTGAACCGTGACACAGATAGAGGTGTGGGGAGCCAGAGATTTCATTTCTAGGAGCCCACCACAGGCCGAGTTTGGTAAATGGCTTCATGAAATGACTAAGGGGAGGGTTGGGAGGTGGGGGGTCGGAGGGTGGGGGCTTGCACGGCAGCGTCTTCGTCTGTCAGGGTAAAAAAAGAAGGTGACAAACCATCAATAATACCACGGAGCAATGATATGGCAAAATATAGTTAAATATTAAAATGGTGAGCTTTAAAGTAAACATTTGTCACTCTTGTGAATCTATTTTGCTGCAAACTCTGTGCCAGGAAAAATGTATTTAAGAAAGCGCAGCATGGGCTTCCTATTTATCCGTGGGGGTTGGGGGTGTGGAGGTTATCACACTTCATCAGCCAGGCACTGTAGCAGAACAATACAAAAGGGGAGGGGGATATAGCTGCCTGTGTGTGTGAACCAATGGCACACGTGATCCTATCTTGCGTCTTTCATTGTGATTATGTAAGTATTGATAGTTCAGTTGTAAAACCAAGAGGTGATCTGTTTAGGCTCACATTACTTTGCATGCTGGTATTGTAGGCTCAATTCAGCAAGGAAAAATAAAACTGCAATCAAACTTTTTTTCTTCAACATATTACTAGAATGGTTTATATAATGTCAGGTTGGTTTATCATGTGATTTGTGCAGGTTTTTATCATCTCTGCAAAATGGCTGGGAATTCTAGCCCTGTGATTTGTAAATATTTTTCAGACCAATCACTTTCCTGTCATGGTCCCAGCCCCATCGGTCTGGTCACTAAACCCTCCACACACACCCAATGACACAAGCAGCGAGTTTCCAGATTTTTTGCATTTCCAGCATTGTCTATGATGTCATGAGCAGTGCATGGTGGGGGCCGATGTCCTGAAAACAATAAACTTACTATTAGTGACAGGCCAGGAAGGCACTGTACCCTGGATTTAGCCAGTAGTCATGGCCCAGTTACAGTGACCATTCTCTGCAGGGCTTGCTCGGTATGCCTTTTGGCTATGCCATGGGCCTAGTGACTACCGTTTGAAAATTTACATCCAATAGAAGGGTGTGGCTTCCATAATAGAGGGGGAAGATTTGTAGTAGTATCCTTATAGTATTAATTACACACCTTTGTGCCCGCTATGAGTAACTCCTTGACCTAGGAGGCAACTATATGCGCCTTTTCTTCATCTTTGCAGCTTAGAATCTGAGAATCCACAATGACAGTTGGGCCAACATATTTAGTCATGCATCAGCCAATCACATTGCTGGATTACCAATGGAATTTGGGCCAGGGAACTGCCCACAAGCCCATTGGATGAAATATAGATACATATTTTGGGGTATTTTACAAATGGAACGTGAAAAGGTCCAGCCCCTGCTAGCAAGAGTGTCGTGGTGGCAGGTGGTCTGTCTTAGTTCAGGGAGCCTGACGCATAATGGCCCCAAACATTTCCTTAATTACGCCCCAGATGCATTTCCAGCCCCTCTGATCTTTGATTTTAGCATGCCTTTGTTTATATTTCCTGGCTGTTTCCAGGCACGGATGGCACCTCTTGACTATAACAGATAAAGGGTGCTTTATCTTCAGCTCATTGTCATGCAAACTTAAGTACCGGTTCGATACTTAAGTTTGCATGACAGGGAGCTGGAGGCAAAGCGCCTTTTATTTGCTGGATGGTGGGTTGGCACCCTTGTGCGGCCGCACCTTTCAACTGGCAATGCATTACAGTGGCGAGCAAGGATGGGGCCTAATGCTGGCAGTCAGTGGGGGTAGTGGCCGGCACCCTGCTTCTGGCACGCACTGGCCTGAGAGGGGGGAAAGGCCAGAGCCGTAGGTGGTGCTCGGGCCGCCCGAGCCCCGCCAGGCTCACCCAGCTCTAGACACAGCCGGCATGCGACTAAGCCACTGGATGAAGCCCGACTGCTCCGAATGGGTATTACCGAAATGTCCCCCATAAACCATGACCAAGCCAATAGTTTTGGCTTTTATATAGACCCTTTCCAGCTACTCACAGCGATGGCACTCTCAGTCTAATGTGATACCCATGCTCATCCTCATTTTTTGGAAGGACCCATTTATTTATGGAAGTGTCTATTTGCAAGGATAAAAGGTAAATGGCATATATTTTGCACACTTTACATGAACGAAAATGGTTTGTGTAAATTGTGCTGAATTGTGACGGATTCTAACCGGGCGTCACACACCGGACCAGAACTCTCGCCCTTAGCCTAAGATGTAGCTCTCAATTAGAATACTTTTTCTTTATTTTCTATGAATTCGAATTGAGCCAATACCCAACACATCTCACACCCCCTTTTACAAATAACCTGGGTCACATTGGACCATGAACCAGGCCGGTTGGTGGGAATACAATATTTATTTATTTTAATTCAAAGAAAATCACACAATTATTATGTTGGGCAGCAATCACCAATGGGGTGATAATTACAATGAAAACTACTGAAATACACTTGGGTAACCTTCTAACAGAATATATCCAAGGCACAAATGAATAGGAGCATGTTTTTCAATTAGGATAGATGGCACCCAAGCTAAGGCTTCCCACTGCAATGTTCCCTCAAACCCCAATTTTTCGAATTCTGATTGTATAGGAAGAAGCAGCAGGTAGTCGGGGATATGAGACAGCAAACATAATCAAAATCCGACCTTCCCTCACAAAATAAAAGGCAACATTTGACAAATAATTAATGATATGTGTGGTTAAATAATGATATACATATGTTTTATCACATTATCAGGGATGTAATATCACTAGCAACTATAAGGTAAGGTATCACAAAAGGTGTACAGTTCAAAAAGCAACTTGAAATGAAAACACAGTGCAGCCAAATTCACACGTTGAAAAGTTGCAATTTACTCATTTGCAGTCTTAAATGTCAAAACGTTTTTTTTAAAAAACGGGTGAAATACACAGAATCGGAATACGGTTTTTAGGCTGGGTGATAGTTGCACTTCATAGGGACAATATAGAAGTGAAAGAGTGGCTATAGCTGAAGAATAGGATGAGATTTTCAAGGTGGAATGAGGTTCGGTTTAGGTAAAATAACGCAGTTAAGAAAAGCACATCGGTTAAAGGAGGCACGGTACGTTCCAAAATTGATTCGCAACGTCAAGCTTACCACCCCGTGTTCAACTTTATCTGGGAATTAATTTGATTATTCCAAATGTGACTAAGGACTTATGATCTATGCAAGACAGAAATGAATAGAAAAGTGGCGCTAATGCTTGGAGATCAATGACAAGATGCACAGAGAATTCTAACAGTTTTAACAAGGAATGAGGGTATAGATAGGATTACTTAAAAAATTGAACAAAAACAAAGTTATCAAGATGGGGTAGGCTATGTGTGGCTATGCGATGGGGAAACACTCATAATCCGCACTTGAGTTTTGGGATTTGGACAGTGAACCGGTTCTTGACTGAAAAGCTCTGGTCACAGGATATCGGCGGACACTCCCAACAGCAAGCAGCTGGGCAAGTCTGGTCACTGGATGGCAAGGTACAGCGGGCATTTAGGTAGTTAGCAAAAGGCCAGTCTGGTCACAGGATGCTCCCCAAGGGTACCACAGCCTTTCCCCTATGCTATTGGGATTTTTGTGAGGTTTTCTGGATAATTGGCCCTGCTTGGAGAGGGTCAGTTATGCTTTGGCCTATCAGTAGAGTCTGGAATCTTGCAAAGGTGGATCTGGAATGTCTGGATACGCAGATGCTGGACATTGAGGAGAGTTGGGTGTGTGTGTGTGTGTGTCAGTGTGTGTGTGTGTGTGTGTGTGTGTGTGTGTGTGTGTGTGTGTGTGTGTGTCACAACCTCTCATTTGTAAGACGGGTGACATTACAGAATTTATGGTTGGGCAGAACTGATCTAGACCTACCCCCAAGAACGGGATAGGTCAGCCAATGTTGGTTGCCTCCTCTACGAGGGGACTCAGTTTATGGGGTTGTGTTTTTATGAGGTGCAAAGCCTTCCCACAGTCCTTTTTGCCAAACAACAATCTTAACATAAATTACACATTTTTACCATTGTGGCACGTTCACAAATTACATGGGCAGATTACATATTTTATACAGAGCATGGTGTTCCCACTCCCAGGTCTGTGCACCACTGTTTCACCGTTCTAATAGTTTTTCACGATTTTAGTGAGAACCACTTCACCCAAAATCCCACAATTGTAGGTGTGGGTGCATATTATCATAGGGCATATTTCTATACATTTTTAACGTTCCACCATGTGTACTTTTACCATGATTCATATTTTCCTGGGGTTTGCGTCCCATACATGCTATGGACGGCAACAATATCTTGTTTAGAAGCCACAAAAATCACATTTAAAGTGTGCAACCTTTACATTACTGTGCTGTCCGGTTACAGAATTAACAGTCTTAAAAGATTATTCATCAAATAATATTCTGATCCAAATGGGGCTGGCCTTTGTTCTTTACTGGGACAATTTTTTTCAGGCTACCAGGAAATGTCAGCTTAGCCCAGGGTTGTCATGGAGTTTTTCTTTGGAGCGCCTTGGTTTGAGTGGATGATTTTTGTCACTTCCAGAAGTCACACCTAGGTGTCCCAGATCTATTGTCTCAAGCTGAAGCCCAGACAGAAGTCTGACGAGTGTGTGATATTTCTTTCTCTTGGCCTATTTAGAGTTTCCAAGGGCACAATTAGCACGTAAGTGTGCCAGAATACTGTGTGGCTTCTTTTGGAGGGAAGGTCTCTCCTGTTGCCAGCAAGCCCCAAGCAGAAAACCTGTTTGGCTAGTTCCACAATGCAGCCAATGCCTTTACTTAGTTATTTTATTTTTCTACATCAGAATCATGTCTGTTGAAACAAAACATCCCATCTAGGTTTTCACACTACACCTGTTACGCTCACCTGCTATCCACAGGGGCACCACACAATACTGGATGGAGGTCCAAGCACTATCCCGGACCCCTCTCAGCTTGGTTATGTGCCAGAAGTTGGGTAGCGCCTACAACAGGTGAATGGAGGCTTAAAGTACTGGTTCTGTGATGGTTGGACTCCCACCTCCCTCTGGTCCAAATCCCCTCCCTTGGGGTTATTGCTCACCTTAGGTTTTTGTGCGTTGAACTCTCCATTCTGCGTCTCAGTGCAGAGGCACGTGGTTGGTGCAGGCATTCCGTGGACCTTGTTGCTTCACTGGTCCATGTGCCCTTATGTCGGGTCCAGACCGGCCGTGACTCCGACTCTGCTTGCTGTCTTCCAGATGAGTTATAATGTCTTTTCCGTCTTTATTCTGTCTCTTTCTTTCCCTCCATTTTCTCTGTCTTCTCGGCATCTTGCTCCACTACGCTGTTCCCTAACAATGTTTCTTTGTTTTCACAGGGATGGTTGCGATCTCGGGGTTGCCGTGCCGATGGCGAAGACCACGGTGAGTTATTGATGCACGGAGCGCTGCGCTGTTTATTGGTGTTAATTGCTAATCTGTGTTCTCTTCTCTTCTTTGTACAGGTTGCGGTGATGTTCCGGAGTGATGAGTGATTGAAGCGCTGCTTGCCCAGGTAAGTGCTTTGTTAATGCTGACCTTGTTCCTTCTCCCTTGCAGGTTGCGATGAAACCAGTAGATGGGCGAGGTAAGAGAAGTGCAGGGTGCTGCCAGGACTCGCTGCTTGCCCAGGTAAGAATTGTTATTAATGCTGTCCTTGTTTCTTTACCTTTGCAGGTTGCGGCGAACTCCGGAGATGGGCGATGTAGGGGAAGCGCATGATGGATTCAAGGCCGGTTACTTCCCAGGTAAGTGTTCTTGCTCGCTAATGCTGCACTTGTTCTTCCAGGTTATTAATGGAATCCGGATCTAGGGCTTCAGGATGGGGCCGCCGGAGAAGCAGATGGGCAGGAGCTGGACACGGTGAGCGTGATGCTGCAGGAGTTAGAATAACGCAAAGCGTGTTCTGCTTTTTGGGTGTGGTTTAAATAGCCCAGGTAAAGTAGTTCCAGGCCAAGTAGTTCCAGGCCCAGCCACACCCAAAACACTAGAGCGCATGGCTTGGTTCTAAAGAACTGAGCTGTGTAAAAGGCCTCCATGTTGGATTAAGGTCCAAAACTGGTATTACTTTATTCCTGATAATTAGCCTGGCGCCAAAGGCGTCAGGACTAACTCCATGTATCTTTCCGATGGAGTTATAAGGCCCTTGGGGCCAGTGTGAAGGGCTTTAGCCCCACTGCTGCCAGGGGGCTGTTATACCTGAGGGGGTCGGGGGCATGGATCGTGACAGCACCCCTCTGAGATTCCTAGGCAAGGAAAAGGCTTTATTCCACATTGTACGTCTAAAACAGTCCTTTTTCTTGGTTTGCAAAAACACATTTTGACACATGGTGAATGCTGCTGGGATTTCCCTTTCAAATTCCGTTTTTCTCTCTCATCTGGATTCCAAACATTGTTTTGCAGCGCTAGTTATTTTCATTGATACAGCAATCTGTTCAAGACACATGTCCGCTGAAATTGACATATGCCCTTAGAGCTAGGGTTTCTTCTGAAGCATTGATTTTTGACATTTTGTAGCCCAAAAGTCAAGCGTTTTCCCATACGGCTGCAAGTAAAGCTTCTGTTGATTTCCCAGACTTGGTCTGACACAGCCTGCCATTCAGACATAATGCTCTTTTCTGCTGGAGCACAATCTGAATATGGTTGGGCACGGTAGGGCATGTGAGGACAGGAACTAGATTGCAAACCCAGTCACACAGCCACTCTCCATTGTACCCAAACCGGGTTATGAAATTAATTGTTGAAATGTTCAAAATTATTAGAACCTAATATATAAATGGAACATGGCAAATTTCAAAAATTTGTCAGAGTCCTTGGTGTGTTTCAAAAAATGATATTTTATCAAAGACAATTCTTTCCAAGCAAGGTCACTAATTGATTCTTAGTGAGGAAGCAGCTAGCACATCTCTTGTTTAAACAGACTTATTGCGCCAATGCATTTTGGAGAATGTTCTCCTTCATCAGGGCAAGTCTGTGTTATTGAAAACATATACAATGTACATCAGTGAAAACAATCAATGTAATGAAATAAAAATAAACATAGTAACATACTAAACGTGAGTAGATTCAGGTGAGGATTGGAATACCGAAGGACAAGAGAACAGAAGAGAAGAAAAATCAAGGACAGTTTGCCTGTTGGTCAGTGTCTAATAAAATAGGAATGCCGTTTACCTGAAGAGTGTCAAGCCCGTAGGTAAAGAATCAGTACTAACACCGTACATGAAGTCACAAAGTGCGTTCGGGAGAACGCCAGATTAACACAGGGAAGCAATGTGTGTCACGTTCTGTGAATAGATATGGAGTATGAATCAATAAACCGTTCCAGCACTGAGTGCTGGATTCTCAAATGTAAAAAAGAGCTGCGTAATGCATACCTGTCGTATCTGTGCTGCTTGCAGAGCTGCGGCCGATGCCAAGTCGATCAATCGCAACGCTGTGTAACTCCATTGCCATGGTAGCGGTGCTGGTAAAGCCTCGTACTCGTATCACGTCAATGTTTGGCGCGTTACGGTGCAACAGGGACTGATCACTGCAAATGCAGTAATTCAGAGTCCGATTGCAAAGAAAAATAATTACCAAGTACTGTAGACGGATCATGAAAATAAAATGAGTGTAATCCTGGAACTGGAAAAAAAACATTAACTTAAAGAAATACTCAACTGGCTAATGCAAGCCGGTCAGAGTCAATCACGAAAGGAAACTAAATGTAAGGTAGAGTCTCAATGTTAGGTAGGTGCAACAGTACTCGAGAGGTATCTGAGTCACGGGAGGTGGCATCACATGGTGTCACCTTGGGTCCCAGACAGAATGTCCGAGATCTGCGACCTAGGTACCTTTACTTAACTCATATGGCAACAATACTTGTATACACAAGAAACCATCATAGTAATGTAACAAGAAGTGAAAGAGACAACAGAAAAACATACAAGAGGGTCAATAGGGTGTCACGATCAAGCAAATTCACCCTCTGGGATGCTGAGTCGAGTTCTCCTTTCTTATAGCCCCGTGCCAAAAATGTCTCTTTCGATCTTGCAGCTACCAGAAAATCAGTGCTTTGCTTCCAGACTGCTTCTTCTTAACTTGACCAGTCTCAGCTCTACAGATTTAAAATGATTTTCTTTAACAAGTATCCAACTCCCTTCCCGAGCTTCAGATACACCTCTGTGTCTCCAATAATTACCCCAAAGCTGCATTGCCACTCTTCCAGTCTTGGGTAACCTTGTCACCCTTGTATCAGAGAACTGTGGGTTTTTGACAGCTTCAACAACTTTATAACAACGAGGTGCATTTCTTAATTGAGCTGGTTTCACTTTAAATGGGTTTGGTCTACTGGCTGGGGTAACACCTGTTCTTCTCTTAGCTTCAGCAACTAATACAACTGCTACATTAGTGTTCAGTCTCTAACAAGCACTCAGTTTCTCAATAGAAATGAAATAAGGCATACGCAACTGTTATAGAGTGTTTATATTGGATTTTTTATATTGAATGCCCATATATCACATTTTTTATATTGAAAACCTTTATAGTGAATGCATTTAGGGGTGCAGTAAAGGGTTACATATTCTTGGGAAACAGTCAGGGTGGGTTTTTAGGGGTTGAAAACAAGGGTTTGGGGGTGAACCCCCGCAAAACAAAAATGCATTCACTATAAAAGTTTTCAATATAAAATATTGCAAATATGTGCATTCAATATAAAATATTTCGATATAAAGACATGTAACCCACGCGACTTCGTTTAGATGAAAAAGTTTAGTTTATGATAAACTGCCACTTTAAACATGTGTGTTCCTTCTTTTAGGTCAGTGTTATGCATCAAAAGAATTTGGAAGACACAGTTTCATATGCGCGGCCTCCGCTCAATGTTTTACGAACTTGTAACGATGCATGCAAGTCAGCTTCTACTTAATAAGGTTTACGGCAACATTCTCCTCTTTAATAGGAGACACACGACAGCTTGGCAACAGTTTATTCTTAACAATGGGGAAAAGAGAAGATTTTTCTACATGCGGGTACTTTAGCTTTGTTAGTATGAGCGTGTTATACAATTCCTATGTTAAAATGACTTTCCACTTCTGCGCACAACATTTACTTGCTTTGTTATGCACATGTGTATGAATTA
The DNA here is from genome assembly GCF_040938575.1 of Ambystoma mexicanum. NCBI lineage: Eukaryota > Metazoa > Chordata > Amphibia > Caudata > Ambystomatidae > Ambystoma > Ambystoma mexicanum. The sequence continues at coordinate 469,813,470 of NC_090935.1, read as the reverse complement.
AGCTGGTTACAGTTACTGGCAAGGATTTCCTGATGATTTGGAGTACAGAGCTTCCTTCACCGGCTCCACAATCACAGTGGTTGTGGGCTGCTTCTACTTCCCAACTTAGTTTCGTCTGCTGCTACTGCTACAGGCACTCTTGGGACCCACACCCTTCTGCTGCACGGGTGGCTCTGATCCGGCTTCATTAAGGGAGAATCTTCCACTCTCCAGCTTCACTCGGCTTGCTCTGCACACGGCCTTGGGTGAATGCACGATTTGAGCTCTGAATTCACAGCAATTAGGTGCACCTGAATGACTGCCTGTTTCTCCCAGTCTCTTCCAATGCTGCCACAGCCAAACAGGGTTTGTAAGCACAGGACCAACTCAGATCCTGCAGGTGAGATCTGCTCTTCCTCTGCTCCGATGTCCCTTCGGTGGTCACACCTCCTTGTGAACTGCCAGCCTTGTGCTCTGCTCCATCTACTTCTGCTACTGCCGACCTTCCTGCTCCAGCTGCTATCTACTGCTCCATCCTGCTGCAGCATGTTATGTCCCTCTAGTGGGTTCATAGGCTTCAGGCACAGGCCCTTAGGACTAATTGCCTGACCTTGCCAAAAGCTATTAGGCCTGCTTGCCTGGACTTGACTCCTGCATGACTCCTCAGCCCTTTTCTTCTTCACAGTCCCTGCGGGATTGTGGGACATGCAGTCAATTTTCATAGAATGTCAGTTTTTCTACTTCCTTAAAATAGCAAAAGGCAATCAGAAGGGTGGGATTACAGGGAAAGTTAAAAAAGGGGTCCTCCCAGTCTTCCTGGTATGACCCCCCTATCCCCATGTGATCCTCCAGCATTGCACCACCCCCAGGGTCAGTATCAGAGAGTGCCTGCCTTCCCCACATGAGAAGAGTCCCAGACCAGGTTCCTGGGGGGAGTGGGGTGATCACATTAGATTCTCCATACCCAGGTTCTATCCATTCTGCAGGAAATGCAATATCAAAGGGACGGAACAGTCCAGGGCATGCACTGACTTCCTAGCACACCACCTTGCAAGAGATGCTTTGACTTCTGAATAGCAAATGCCAATAGTGAAGTTAAGTCCTGTCTCTGATTACAGAGGTTTGAAGGTGGAGAGGTAGGGGTTAGCCTCTCAACCGTCTAACCCTCCCAAGACAGAATCTGAGATGCATCATGGAAGGGCAAACAGACTACAGATTCAAAGTTGAAGAAATCTTTGTTAAAGAAAATGTCAGGATGGAATAAGGCATATCCTGCCCTAACCTAAGGTGGGATTTCCCTACCTAAAGAAAACTAAGGAAAGTCTGCGTCAGTGTGTACAACTTAAAAAGAGTCTGTGCCCAAAAACGTATACCTCAAAACTAATACACATAACAGATATATATGCAAAAAGAATGCGTACTTGAGTATGCTTTTAGGACGGCACTCCTGGAGTTGTGGACCACAGCAAACACTTATGTCCATAAGAAATCACAATCACAGGGTCGACAGAAGTAGAGTTTTTATTTTGCAAAACAGGTGAACAGGGAAGCACACAACACAACGTGTTTCGCAAGAAAAACAAACGGCTTGTTCACGTTTAAGGGAACAGACAGAAACGTAGGGCATTAGTATGTTACAAAACTCTATGGTTTCAACATGATAGACAATAGTTATTTTCTAAAAAAACAGTTTCTTTTTGCTATCAAAGGTCAGACATCTTGTGATGTATACATGCTGCTGATTTGCCTATACCAGAATGGATGCAAATACATTAGAAATGCTGTAGTGCCTTACTCGGCATTCAATGGTATCATATTGCTTTCAAAATGTGCATGTTGTGTATTTGTTTATGGTTCCGAAAAGTATGCAAAAAAAACACGTGTGGCATGCTTTGTTGCGGCAGAATAACCCACTGTGCCTCCAAAGAAGATCATGGCAAGTGTGGTCGTATCGTAATGACCTTGACATTTTCCCTCTGTAATTAAATTGGGAGATGCACGTGTGTATGTTTTATAAAGGTAAACACTGTGATGACTCTGCAGGGATCCAACATATATAGGCATACAGGGGTTCAAGCATAACATTCCGAGCAATTCTTAGCTCAAGCTTACTCTTCAGCTTCTTTCTCCCAATTGTCAGTAATTATCTTATAATGTTCAATTTACCTTCTTTAGAGTTGGAAGGAATACAGTCCACACTTTTGTCAAGGTTAGGGGACCCTTCCCCAAGATCAATAAAGTTTCAGGAAATAAGGTTTAGGGCTCCCCTTTTTAAGTTCAATATGAAAAAAATATCACAAAAGAGATATCTTGAAGCTTTGCTTTTTAACTGGATTTTCCACAAGTCTGTATAACTCAGGGTTCCCTTCCCCAATCCTGATGTTCATCACTCGTTGTTCTCTTTCTTTCACCACAGTAAACTTCCTTGTTTGATTAGAGGGATTTTCTGGTCTTGGCACAGTTTTAGACCATACAGTGCACACATTAAAGGTCATGCAACCAGGAACCTGAGATCTGCTTTTAGTGGTTCTTGTTGCGACAAACAATAGTTCTCTTGTCTAGGCGCAGTTTCAGACCACACTGTCCACCCATTGTAGGTCACGCAACCGGAACTCCTATCCCTCCTTAAGAAGTTCATTATTCAGCCAAGCAAGTAGTTTTATCCACATCACCTCATGATTTCAACATATGAAGGCTTTCTCCATAATTCTGACTTTTCTTCCTTTCATTCATTCTTTCAATTACCTATTCCATAATTGCTTCTTGGCTTTCTTTCACTTAAAGACATATGTCATGGTTACCTTCTACCAATTCTGGGTTCAATAAAGATAACTTGTTTTCCTTCATTTCACAGTTCAATAATGAGACCTTAGTTTGTTTCATTCAAGTTTGTTATTCAATGAAGATACATGTGCTTTGTTTCGTTCAGTTCGATATTCAATAGAAATAATGTTCACATGTTTCGTTCAATTTGGTGTATACAGAAAGGTACTTGTTCTTGTTTCCTTCATTTACTTGTTCAATAAAGATACGTTTGGTTGCATTCAATTGTGCAAGTCATTCACAGTTCATCAGTTTCAGTGATATATCTCAATCGGTGCCATGCGCATGGTAGGATACAACGTAGCTTTCCTTTCAAATTAGCTTTACTTATCTTGCCCCTTCAGTTTCATTCAGACCGCATTGTCAGTGTCACACACCTCGCAGTTACAGTGTGTCCTGCTTTTGTGTAGCAGCTTCTTATAGCATACCGAAACTCACTGGTCGCGTAGTAGGCTTCAACTGTTCCTCTGTTTCCCATCTTCAGTTTGATGAATGTCGAATGTCAGGTTCTCGCTACCTGCTCCTTCAGACATCCTGGGATTGTCCAGGTGAACGAGCACTGTTAGCCCAAACAGGAGAGACTGGCTCCTCCCACGGTCCCCTTCCTGCTACTGCACCGGCTCCTTAGAGACACGGCTCCTTTGCCACGGTATAACAGGGGCTTCTGCTCTGCAGTTTCTTGGCACCTTCACGTTCCGCTCTCCACTGGTTTCTCACTGTTAATGGCTTCTTCCCTTCTCCCTCCTCTTCCTCTGGCTTCCCCGGTCTGACCGACTGCTGCTGATGACTCCACCTTTTATGCACCTGTGTTTGTCTAACATGTTGCATGTTTGAGTTCTGGGCTTGACTTCCCTGACTACAATTAAGCCTATCAGTGGGACCTGCCTGACTTTCAGTCCTGCACTCATCCTGATACCTCTTCTTCGTCCCAGTACTATAGTGTTATTCCCTAGGGTTAGTTTGTATTACTCCTTGTCTCTTCTTCTTTTTCACAGTATTCTGTCGATTCTCCGGATAAATAACGGGGCATGACCTTCACTCGATTACCTGGCAGGGGGTCCTAAGGGGGTAAAATGGGAGAATGCCCTCAAAATTCTCACACGTCCCATCCAGAGTGAGCATGGGCACGAGGGCTACAGCCAGGTTGAGAAGTAGAGGGTACCAAGAGCGCCTTGGCCACACTGGCGCCACCTGAATCACCTCTGACCCTGAGTCCTGAATCTTCAGCAGTACCTTGGGAAGCAGCAGGATTGGAGGAAACACATAAACCCCCTGCGGCAATTCCAGCATCAAGGCATCCACACCCCAAACCCCCGTAGATGGGAACCTAGAGCAAAACCAGCCTGTGCAAGTTTCAATTGGACGATGGGAACATCCCGCTCAGGCCATCTGACTGGACGCTGTCGACCCCCCTGCCATGAACTGCTCACAAAGACAACAGGTTGCTCTCGACCCAACACCCCAACTGGAATGCTAGAGACTCCAGGCAAAATTATTTTATACCACTATGTCAAATGGCATACTCCTGTAGAGGAGGTCCCAGATATGGCCTGCACTCCAGCCACCCATTTTGAGATACCAGGAACATACTCGCCAAGATATGTGACGTATGATGAGCAAATAAACCAGAAGAGAGCTGCACTAGGGCTCTGCCCAGTGCCCAACAGAAGAGCAATACCTGTTGAAGTGCCTATAACCAGACAACCATGGGCAGCACGGTACCCATTGAGACAACCGTACCAACAGCTGACACGAAATGAAGAATACCTACAAACTGTCCCTGAAGAGACCCAAAGGGCCTTAATGGAAGGCGAATGGTGACGTCGCGAGGGCCCGGACAGAAGTACAGATAAACGAACAACAACCAAAAGATAACACGCTAAGACGAAAACACTATGGATAAAGATATCACAGATATAGAAGAAGAGACGATGTGAAAATATAAAGAAACATAACCATAGAGCAAGATGAAAATAATCAACCAGTTAACGCCTGTATATAGGCTTGTAACGCAAGAAGCTAAGAAAACAGTATGGCTTGCTATGCTTAGTAGAAGAATAGAGCGGCAAGTGCCAACTATATACATATATATACATATCTACCTCAATGAAGCACATTATATAAGTGCAGTCCACTTTACATGAAAGCAGAATTAAGCCCAGGTTGGTAGGGCCAAACAGGCCAGGATTCATATACCAGCCCAAAGCCAGACGAAAGAGAGGAATTGAAACTTAGCAAGAAGAAACTCATGCCTAGGAATTCGAGGTCAACTCCAGGAAGGGAGGAGAGCGGCAACTTCGAAGAATCGAAACTTAAGAGCGTAGCAGCCTGCCCCATGAAGGTCGAGATAAGGAGGCCCAGGCAGGTGGAAAGGCAGAAGGGGAATCAAATACACAAAAATAAGGAAAATGAAGCAGATTCACAGTGAACTAACACGTGACCAGCCAAGTGTGAAGAGGTACCAATGTCTGATGTCACCCAGAACCCGAGGATGCCATAACCTTTCCTGATAAGAAGCTACAGCTTCGAGCCCATCCTCAGCCAACTAATTGACACATAGCCTTAAGGTACTGATTGATGGAAGGGAGGCAGGGTGAATCTTGGGGCACGCCGCATCTGGGTGTCCATTCTGCATGCTGCTAATTAAAGTGGAGATTTATGTCTAGGGGTGTAACCTACCCAATCAAAATGGACCAAATAATCTAGGGTCCTATAGCTAGTAGAACCAATAGTGACGTCTATCACGAGTGATGTAGAGGGATGGGGGTAGACACCCACCCAATAAGAGTTATCCAATCCTCACACTCTGCTACCATATACAGATATGGCACCTATAGTTAAGTTAACTTTTCCAACCAATAGAATTGCATGACAAACTTAACACGTCAATGATGACGAAAATCAGCTATAACTATTGCTGTCTGAATGAAGAAGTCGGGAGTCGAAGCAAGACGGGCAATCGCATCATTGTTGATTTCCATTTGTTTCCTTGTTTTTTGTACTTGTCATTAAACAGACTTCCCTTTGCCAAACCATTTGAGTTGTCCTTATTGATTGGTGTTGGAGTAAGAGAATCCTGCACCCCATTCTCCTCAAGGTGCAGCTATCTCGTCTTAAAGTACTTGAGGGCGAGCTCTGATCCCATGGGCCCATCAGAGGTCGCGCCGCCCTCCTATACACTCCATTTAACATACGTATATATTGTCTGTCTGGACCAGAACAGCTGTCTGGAGCAGAACAGCCGACCCCCAGATGGCAGTGGAAAACGTATTGAGAGCCAGGAACATAACCCTAGCTCCCTCCAATCGGATGATTGGGATGCCTGCATTGGCATCCAGTGCCCCTGAGCACTGTGGTCTCCAAACACTGCCCCCTCCAGAGGCCACTGTTGTCGGTAGTATCAATGTTCAGTAAGGGGTGAACCAAAGAAAAAAGCTCACAACAGACTGTCTACCTGAAGCCCCTGCGGAAGCGCATCCTCCTCTCCATGCAACGGATAAGGCCTAGCCATATAACAAAGAATCGCCACCTGTTCAGGTTCCCGCCAATCCTTGAGGACTTCCTCCCTAATCTCAGGAAATGATGGTAGTCCTGCCCTGATAGTTTTTCTGAATTGACGAAGAGGAGGCCTGGAACAGTACACCACACCAGGCAAAGGGGTCGGTTGATGAAACCTCATGTATTCTGCCACTTGCACCAACACTGCAGCCAGCACTTCTTTATACCAGCCTCCCCCTGAGGGCCTTCCTACAAATATGGACCAACAACCTATACAACAGTGCAGAGGCCCTCATGCCTGGAGGAGGAGTTTTGGTCAGAGTCCATAGAGGAAGACAGTGATCTCGGTGTGTAATTCTTCACCACTACACTCTTCAGTTTACACCGCCTTTTACCAGGAGCCATGGCGCCAGGTACAACACTGCAGGAAAGCACCAGCAAAAACCTCCACAAAGCCACAGTAGAGCACAGCAAGAACCAAGAGCAGCGCACTGGGCACCAGCACCGGAAAAGATCTGAAGTCAAATAAACTGAAGCAAGGCCCCTTAAAGTAAGGCTACAAGGACAGCCCAGTTGCGAGCAATTTCAATCAGGCAAAACCCCATGCTGAAGCCTCATCCCAAAGCACCTGGGTCCACCCAGTCAAGCAACCCGAAGCATGCACACGTCTGGCATAAAGAAGCACAGCAAGCCTGACCGGTGTGGTGACAGCCCTCCCAGCATCCAAAACACCTGCTCCATGTTATATTATTAATATCCACGCAAAGTCCGGGAATCATGCAACCGCCCCTATAGGCGGCCGGATGCAGTGCCCCGTCCATGTCTCCACGCAACGAAACGGCACCAGAGACATGGACCAGAGCGGACCCGTTATTACAAGGAGCTGGAAGCCACTCCCACCACCTCGTATGACAGCCAAGTGCCCCGCCCACAGCCCCCAATCACTGACGCCCAGGCCCAGAGCGACTCTCTGGCCCAGGCATATACAAAACAAGGACTTAAACGCTGAACCGCCCAGCAGGGCCTGCAGTATATGTGCCAGCTGGACCAGGCCCCCTGCTCAGCAAGGGGGCCTAGGAGACCAACATCCTCTCCCCCAGTAACCTAAAGCCCAGCAGGGAGTGCACGGGCAGGGAATCCACAGGTGACCCTCCAATCCCAGCAAGGAGAGGAAGCAATGGAACAGCAGGTGGCCCAGCCGACCACCGAAGATCCTGTCAGGCAAGAAATAAAAAAAACGAACATGTTGTGGGGGTGGACGAGTTTTGTATTCTCTGGAGGAGTGGGACCTGTGAAGCCCACAGATTAAAGCCTCAGAAGTAAGCCAAAGGCAACAAAAAAGTAGAAAGTGGCTCTACACAAATCCCCATACTATGAAGTATGTGCCACTAATTAATTAAAACACCAAGTAAATGAACTCAAGCAATGTAAGGAACCACTAACTCACGATCATTTAAACTATATCCAAATGCCCTCAATCCGTTGTAGTATATTTAGATTCCCACAATCTTGTGTAGTTTTAATTTTTATGAGAAAAACATAATGCGAAACGTCAAACTGATTGTCTTTCACATATCCATGCATGATGGTGTGTGCAAAGTACACAGTAGCAGTGAACTGTAGGGTGGCTTTCTTTAGAAAGGTGGCCAGTCAATCGATTGTGGAGGTCCTTTTCAAGCGTCACAAAACTTAAGTAAGTCATGAAGGTATCTTTGTATTACCCTACTAAGCAAAATCAAACCAAATAAAAGCACTTCACAATTTGACTGCCTCATTTTCTTTTCACAACTGAATAATGGTTAATTGCATAAAAAGTCCTGTGTTTACTATTCAGCGCGGGAGTATCTTCTTACCTTTTGTTAGGTTTAAGGAACGATGGAAGGTATGACTCTATGAGATGGAGAAGCAATTCTCATTAGAGTGAACATAGAGCACGTATTCATAAACATTCCACACAAGAGGGATCCTTAAGAATATTCGCTGAAGTTCTGCATAAAGGACCTCTAGCATATGCATCGAAGCAGTTAATCTTTTGGTGTACAGGGATGGCCCTCCGAGAGAATTATTTCTGCTTCCACAAACAACGCGTGTGACGCAGCAATTGGGTCTCCTAGGATTGCCATCATCATATATGCCAACCCCGCCGATTTATGCGGGAGACTCCCATTTTTGTGAACAAAAACGCTGCTATTGTTACGGTCTCCTTCATAAACTAATTCTAACCCCATTGCAATCGAATTGGGACATTCATTTCTACCGCTTTCTCTGAGAGAATTCCACGCTTAGGTGCTGCAAAATGTAATGCAACATATGCATTGAAACATTCAAAATAGCCCACATTTATTGTGTGGGAGGGTTGTTCAGAGGTAGCCCAAACAGTCATTGCATTTGGAAAATGCATTAACCATCTAATACAAGATCACTATCAGCCCTTGCCTCTTGTAAAAGGATGATATAAAATATTTTCTAATACATAGCAACATCAGGAATCGTGCATTCTTCAATTGCCCCTGCTATGTTCCAAGTCGGTTTTGATAGGTTAAAGCAGACGCTACACCAGGAGTATAGTACCAAATGTGTATTATTTAACCTTTGTCCCTGCAAATAGTAGAACATCTGCACTATTTATCCTTCATACTGGCAAATAGTACACATATTGTACCATTTACCCGTTGTTCTGAAAAAGCGTACGCATTTTTCACTATTTACCCATCATCCTTGCAAACAGTAGTATGAATTCTGCACTAATTACCCTTTGTCCTGGCAAATAGTACACATTTTACACTATTTACCTTGCAGAACGAAAAGAATGATGTTACATTTTTGAAAACTTGGTAAGAGTCCCCAAATATCCAAATGACATAGTACAAAAAAAGAGAAGTGTGACAAAGATATAGGAAGCTGCATTCTGGGAGTAAATCAACCAAAGCATCCAAAAGAGATTACAGGTAAAAGGGTATGAATCAAACATCACACTATATTTTGGAAATTGAAATACGCATGGTAAGTTTACCAATGAGGAATGACACCTGAAATGTAACCCTTAATCAAGCCCTTCTTGTACTTGCCTGTGACAGCCCCTCGATGTCCCTGGGCTGTAGCGCGCTATACAAATCCAAATAAATAAATGATTTGGGAAAGTTTTAAATGTACATTAAAAGCTGAATAACTTAACAGAACCATCATCCTCAAACAGGCTTTATTCGACAAAAATACCATAAAATCAGAAAAATATATATATGTACATCTCAATGAAATAGTGGAATAAAAACCAATACAGTGGGCCTCATTACATGTCCGACGGTAGCCGTGCCGGTAAAACTGGCAGGCTGCCGCCGGAATTGTGAATTTTTCCAGCGACTGGCTTCACGGAAACACCAGGGGATTACGACCCCGGTGATCCTGGAAGTCAGGCGCCGGAAAATCGCTAATCCCCATTCCCATGTGAGTCCCAAAGGACTCAAATGGGAATGGGGAAGGATAATGTTGCCGGGGCTTCCGTGGTAGTCTGCGGGCGGGTGCCATTCCGGCCGCCAGGCCAGACCTAGTGGGTGGGACGGCAGCCGCCCGCAGCCTCGGAAATAAACCAGGGTTACCGGCATTGTTGTTACCAGACCGGCACACTCCTAATGAGGCCCAATCACATTAAAAGTCATTATTAATCTGAGTCGATCAGGCAAAGTGAATTTGTTTATTAAAACAAGGTATATGTGCAGCTCGGGGGATAGAGCTTTAAGTCTGTACAGCCATGCACGATGAATGTACTTAATGACAGGGAAAGTTCATATATGGGCCCCATACCTCTGGGCGACCAGCATGCAGTGGTAGAGTTCGAATAAAGGCAGTCTTGACATTGTGACAATAAGCAATGTCCTGTAGCCATCCTTGCACACTGGCTGGGCGGCCCCTTCCCCAGGCCATGGCCACCCGCCTACGTGCCAGCACCAGCAATATCCCGCCAGCCACCTCATTACGGGCGGCAGGGCCCTTGTACATCCCAACAGGGCATAAGTAGGGCCTGGTTCTAGTGATTCTCCTATAAGAGAGATTTTGGTTAACACCGCCGCCCAGAACTCAAAGACCCGTGGTCACTCCCATGCCAAATGGAGAAAACCAGCCAGAGAACGGTTGCACACGACGCATGCAGCTGGAGTAGCTGGGAAGTGTTTATGGAGCCTGGCTGGGGTGTGATAGACCTGGTGTAGAAAATTTAAATGTATTAGCGTATATTTCGAATTTAGGGACACTTTTTGAGTTTGTCTCATGACATACTCCCAACGTTCGTCTCTAATAGATCCCCCTAGCACTGCCTCCCATCAACTCCTCAGGGCATTCCCCTCCCACGCTGTCTCCGAGACCAAGCCATTATAGATTCGTGAAACTAAGCAGCCCTCCCCTGCGACTGAATCAGCCCCTGCAATAGCAGCCACACCGGGGCTGCGTCAGGAGTGAGGTGAGGAGGCCCCTGAGCACATGTGGCAGTCAGTCGGAAGTACCGAAAAACATCCAGCTCCGAGTTGCCCCCCCCCCCCGCTCTCTTGCCTGCTGGACTGTAAGGAACAATCCATCCACAAATAGATTGCACGGGGTCTCAATGCCCAGTTTGTTCACCCAGGGGGTCTCAATGCCCATTTTGTTCACCCATTGAAGGTATACGCGTTCGTGGGTTATAGCCAAACCAGGTATGTGTCATGGTGGGAGGAGGGGTGAATGCAGAATGGAAAGGCCTACCCTCTCTGCCATCTTTTTCCAGCCTGCGCAGGTGATTTTAACCACGTTTAAAGTGTTGGGTGATGCCCGAGGCAGCAGGTTAGGGGCCAACAGTGCCCTTTCCACCTGTACGTGCGGTCTCACAAAAATGTGTGGCATACCAAAGTCCAAAGAAGCGTGCCTGCGCCACCCAGTAATATCGCCGAAGATCGGGTAATACTGCGAGATCTACTGCTGTGTGGGTGTAGCGCCCATATTATTGAAACTGGACAGGAATGCAGGAAATTGTGTCCGTATGCGTAGTAGGTACTAGATGTGGTGTATTTGTACAGCAAGTGGTGTGTTGCTGTGGAAAGTGCTGGATGCAATCCAGGAGGCATGTTAGAGTGCTAAAGACACCTCAGGAATAAAGAGAAAAACAATTAAAAGCTAGTGCATGCTGGGGGGGTTAGCAGATGGGGTAACCAAGGGAGTGTACTGGGTACCAATCAACAGGAGGGTGGTTTTACAGATATTCAAAAGGTGTGAGCTCATTCAGACCTTTGGTGGTGGTCTGTAATTTGAACATCCATCACGCCTCTTTAAAGTTCAGGGCATTGGTGATGGTGGAAGAGTCTGGCACCTTGTCGACTACCCACTATTTGAAGGAGTCACAACTGTGTTGAAATTCAAGGAAATGTGAGGACACCGCAGTTTATCTCCAGCATTTGGATCAGAACCTTCTTCCAGTAATGCATACTTGTTATGATGTATTAATACTAATGTGGAGGTCTGTTTAAATTATCACTGCAACAACTCATTGCAGTGTGCAAACGTTTGAGGACAGGACCACCCCCTTGTACAAAGTATTAGCCCAGCCTTTCCATCCTGCCCGACCTTAGGCTGTCCCTTTTCTTATAAAGGTTGTAGATATAGTTTAGCTATAATAGGGACATTGACTTTGATATACCCCTTGACTAATGTGATTTCTTCTTTCTTTATCCCGTGAGATATCTGCTTTCATACCTTTCAAGCTTCCTCTTTGGGGGCCCCCCTTTCCTCTTGCCCCAACCTTGCACACCTTACCACGAATATGGAACACACACTCAGTTTCTCTGAGGAACAAATCAGTGACATCATTAAGGGACCTACACTTTTCAACATGGAAGGTGCACAAGCCCATCTGGACTCAACCGCTACAGGTGAAGACCTTCTTAACTTTAAAAAAAGATGCTTTAGGACAGAGGTCCATGGACACTTTTTGCGGGAATACCTAAGAGCGAATATGGTACCCCTTGGACTATTAATACAAAATGAACCAACACTCTTTCTAGATGACAGCGTATTCATGGAAGATTTCAGCAACATTGCTACTAAATGCAGCAGAGACGTGATGGCACTAACCATAACCACAGCCAAAAGAATACATACCAAAATGATGGTGGACTTGAAAAACGAGGAAACAAAATTTCTAAGTGATGATACCATTGTCAACGCAAGTAAAAAACTTAAAGAAATTGATAAAATCCTGGAAACCTTCTCAGATTTGACATTGGAGAGAAAACATAAAAAAACTTGCAAAGGATATTAAAAACCTCAAATTGGAAAATGTATATCCATACCTTTCAATGGACTACAAAGACAACAAGGACAAGGAAAGAACAGCCAGACAGGGAGGAGTGAACAGAAACAGACGTAAAGGAGTCTCATTCTCCAGCTCAGACAATTCCAGCTCAGGCTCATCATCAGGAGACCAAACCAATCCCAGAGGTAATAACCCAAATTTTGGCCAATTTCAACCACCACCCATGATGCCTTTTTTAGACCAAGGGGGCCCCAGAGGATTCTGCCCCCCCCCCACAATTACAAATGCCCTTTTACAACTTCCCCCAATGGAGCCAAGCCGGCAAGAGACGCAGGGGCAACAGAAGATGCCAGATTTAATTCCGATCTTCAACCTATCAGGTGTACCACTCTCCATGGAAGAAACCTCACTTCTGGCCAAAGGATTATCCTTTGTGCCCACTAACACCACAGACTGGTTCAAACTGGATGGATAACTCTCTACCTTTCTTCGAACAATCAGAAGAAAAATGTACTTCAAGGACATAGATTGTCCCCCTGAAATAGAAGATACAGGTCTAAGACCTAAAAGTGAATTCAACCCGAGAGATAGTGACATCCCTTCTTCTTTCCTCACCTTTGAGAAATACCTTAGACAAGAAATTAAAAAACTCAAATCATCCAAGGACCATCAGAGAAAAAACCTGACTGCAGGTGAACACAAAGCCCTCAAAGCACTGGCAGAAAATACTGACATCATTATCAAAATGGCAGACAAAGGCAGAGGCATTGTCATACAAAACAGAGATCAATATACTCTCATGGTCATGACCCTACTTAATGAAGGTAACAACTACAAAACACTCAAAAAAGATCCCACTAATGTGTTGAAATCAAGAATACAAGAAATGGCTAAATTTGCAGCAGAAAGAAATTAGATAACGGACAAAAAAGAGGCATTTCTCAATACCACCGAGGGCAGGATCCCAGAGTTTTATGCTCTGCCAAAAATACATAAGAACAGGACATCAACACCAGGGAGACCTATTGCTTCTGGATGTGGCTCCATATTAGAATCCATATGCAAATTTATCGACTTCTTTCTGAAGCCTCTGTGTCAGAACACACCAACATACCTTAAGGATACTATGGCACCATCGCCATCTTTGAAAATCAGCTCTTTGACCCCACCAATGAAGAAATAGTCACTATGGACATCAGGAGTCTGTACACCAGCATTCCCCAGGACCAAGCTGTGGAATGCATCAGGCAATACCTTACCTCACACATGACCCAGAGAAGAGTACCAGCCAACTTCATAATAGAACTTTTGGAGTTCGCCCTTACCAATAACTATTTCTCATTTAATGATATCTTTTACCTACAGACATGCGGCACCGCAATGGGCGCGGGTTATGCACCCAGCCTAGCCATAATTTTCATGGCGGAATACGAGAAGAACTTCATACTCAATAATGACAATCCATTCCACAATAACATCCGTCTTTGGTACAGATACATTGACAATATCATCTTCATTTGACATGGCAACAAACAAGAACTCAATAACATCTTGACCTGGATCAACAACTAAACCCAAGAAATACAGTTCACGATGAGCAATAACAATGAGAAGATCAATTTTCTGGATCTCAATATCCTGGTCTGATGGCAAACTGCCATGCTCAATTTACAAAAAAGAGACAGATAGAAACACAACACTGCACTACAGAAGCTACCACCCTAAAAGCCTCCGGGACAATCTGCCCTATGGGCAATTTTTAAGGATCAGACGGAATTGCACTGATACCAAGGACTTCAAGATCCATGCCACTGAATTACAGCAAAAACTTGAAGACAGGGGTTATCCCAAAAAACTGCTCAAGAACACCAAGAAAGAGCCCTCTACTCCAAGAGAAGTATTACTTATCCCCAAATCTCACAACCAAATCACTGAAAATCCCATGTCATGTATCTCAACTTTCAACGCCAATACATCACAACTCAAGGGGATTATCAAAAAATGTTGGCCCATCGTACAGCTCAGCCTGCCTGAAGAACCACCCCCCAGGATGGCCCTCAAGAGATCCATAAATCTTAAAGACCTTCTTAATCATGCTAGAATGAAACGCAAGGACTCCAGATCCACTCTATGGAATATGCGGGAAATACGCGGCCACCATCCTTGCAGCAGCTGCACAGCATACAATCAGACTCGGAAAATAAGATCCTTCCCAATAGATGGCAAAGAATGGGAAATCCGTCACTTTTCCAACTGCAAAACACTGAACGTCATATACCTCATCGAATGCCCATGGAAGCTCAGATACATAGGGCAAACCTCAAGACCAGTACACAAAAGGATCGGTGAGCATAAGTCAAGGATCAGGTGAAAAACACACAATGCACCCCTTGTCTCACATTTCCTTAAATTTCAACACATTTGTGACTCCTTCAAATGGTGGGTAGTCGACAAGGTGCCAGACTCTTCCAACATCACCAATGCCCTGAACTTTAAAGAGGTGTGGTGGATATTCAAATTACAGACCACCACCAAAGGTCTGAATGAGCTCACACCTTTTGAATATCTGTAAAAACACCCTCTTGTTGATTGGTACCCAGTACACTCCCCTGGTTACCCCATCTGCATTTGCTAACCCCCCCAGCATGCACTAGCTTTTAATTGTTTTTCTCTTTATTCCTGAGGTGTCTTTAGCACTCTAACATGCCTCCTGGATTGCATCCAGCACTTTCCACAGCAACACGCCACTTGCTGTACACATACACCACATCAAGTACCTACTACGCATAGGGACCCAATTTCCTGCATTCCTGTCCAGTTTCATTAATATGGGCACTACACCCACATAGCAGTAGATCACGCCTTCTTTACTGCACTTAGCAGCCCTCATTGCTCTCAGGTACATCTTGCTGCATCGATCGAGCAGCCTGGGCCATGCCCCTTCCTGCCGCGTAGTCACACGCGTCCCCAATGCCATGGCAACACTGCCAAGGCGCTTGGACGCATGTGCAATCCCTGCACACTAATCCTTCGCTCTTGTACTCTTCCACACAGCTCGCCTTCAGTCGAACGCGAGTGTTCATGCCGTACGGATCTATTGCGCTAGGCTCATATTAATTAACAGGTTAGTTACCAGCCATACACAGGCTCCCCTTTCCTCGTTTTTCTGCATACCAGCCCCTCCGTGGCATTTAATGATGGGGCTCTGTATCTTTTTCTTCTCTCCTCCATACCCGCTATGCAGACTCCCAGATTCCAAACCATCTGGCTGGCACTGGTTTATGAGAGAATCTCCATCTCGGAGGCACAGCAGAAATTGATACTGCACCGTCTCAGACACAAGGTACTCTTCGTGTTCCCATTACGCAACACATCTGCCAGCTATGCAATGGATGACACAGCTGACCCACACCTCTGCTTTTCCTCCTGTACTTACAGATCACCCTACAGTGACCCACCCACTCCTTTCCAGAGCCTGGAGAGCTACCCCGGCCATTGGTTCAATGTACACCTGATTTGAATCTCTTCAATTACACGCAAGGTCAGTGCAGGGGGCCTTAGGCTGACCCCCCAGAATAGCCTCTCATGGACTGTTTACATTTTAGGAATGATCCACCTCCTGGACCATGTAACAATATGCATCCATATTGTTTTTTTATCTATAGGGAGACCTGCTCTAACCCTTACCAGGCGAAACGTCCAGGGTCATTATATTCTTGTTGAAACCTCGGGAACCATGACCCAAAGTACCATCACGACCTTTTTGTTGACGTTGACCAGTTTCTTGGTTATCCCTTTTCAAGGTAATTATAGTGGGAGTCGGTGGGCTTCCACTAACTGCCTCTGCCCTAACAGTTATAACCCAATATAGACAGTAGTTATTGATTTATATTAATTTATTCCTGTTTCTAAGTCCCTATAGTTAACGCTCTAGCTCTGTGTGTAAAAATCTCACATATACTTGCAGTAAGGTACATTCAACCCTAGTGGGTGGTGATGTGCCGACTACAAGTGGTGTAGAGATCCTTGCCCTCAACTATCTCACTACATTCCTCACTCTAAGTAATAAAGTGCACACTTACTGGAGGTCAGTTTGTTATTTTAATGTCACTGCCCCCAATCTGTGTGTCTTATCAATAAAAGGCTGTTAGGACCTGAATTGTCAAAAACAGCAAAATGAAAATTTAAAAAGGGTTTCAATCATCAGTGGATGGATTTTCACTGTTTGAAAGGATTAAAAGTGATGTATAACTTATTCGTGCCATTTCCTCAAATGTATAAAGGGTATCGGAGTTGTGGTCATCAGCACTTCAACTTCTTCAATATGTCAACCGGTTTCAGCGGTACTAACAACTAGCCGCCTTCTTCAGGATGGAGAATAGTGTATTCTCAGTAACAGTTTGATTTCTTCAATGTTATCCACATCTTGGAGGTGTTGAGAGATGGCTCGGGTTGATCACGGGGATTCCGGCTTGTGTCCCAATGTATATAGAATTAAAAAAGGACAGAGGGGAAAGGTATGAGGGGAATGGTCTACTGTAATGCTGGGTAGCTTAACATACTAAAGGAGCAAGATAGTACCTGTAGTAGCACTTGTGCTCAATTCGATAAGTTGTTCTCCTCAGTCAGCCCTTAACATAAAGTGACTTCCTGCATGCTCCACCTATGAGAGAATATGCTACGGTAAGCAGTGATACATCAACTCGCTTTGCCAATGGCATTAATTTTATCAAGCCCGTGGCTTTCAAAGTAATGTTATACCTTTGGGATTAGGATTCTTCCTAAATGACTCCGGGAATGCCGGTTGTAGGTCCTGGATACTGGTGGCGTCCAGTCCTCTTCTTGTTTTGATTACAATATTGCTGTAAATTGAAAACCATAAAGAGTCAGTTCTAGATGCCTACGGATTACTACCACAGCCATCAAGCATACATCAGTACTGAGTCTGCTGTGCATGACTCCAGTCTTATTTTCCTTCTGGCTGAGTAGTTCCCTGCTAGTATACGTTATAGCTGAACTGATCTGTTCTAACGTGCATTGCGTACGTGAATGTGCTCGGAAATGTAATTACTATTAGGAAACATGCCCGTGTCATTGGTATCACAACCGCACGGTGAACGAAAGGTTTTTGATATCTGTTACCTTCAAAGTTTGGTGTCTCTCTCCACTCGGTCTTCATCCAAATTAACGACGGTATTATTTGCCATCTTGGATGGGGATGTTTATTTATACAACGGTCACGCGTAGGTCACGTGTTTATCCCTTTTCAAACTAGCCTACAGCAGACCCTATTTTTAGGTTTCTTGGTCATTAAGCGACTTGCTTTGATTTTCACACAATATTGTTTAACTGTTGAAATACATTGTTTTTTTGGCAAATATGAAGTAATATTTCGTAAAACTCTGTACAGGAAAAACAATACTGCACTACTGTATAGGTGTGCTGTCAGCACACCTCATGAATTTTGCAAATGTACCCTTTGAACTTTCAGTGCATTCCCACAGAACACTTTAGAATTTGGTTTTCTATTGATTTGGAAATGTTAGATTCAGTGCCCGCCTGTCACCAATGAACATGCACCTTTAATGAATGTGTACTGAACATTTGAATTATATGGTATTCATGTAACACAATAGGTATATTTGGTGATATGTTTTACTTTCTATTTCAATACCTACATGTGTGACCTAATCAAAATAAAGGACATCGCAGTTTATCTCCAGCATTTGGATCAGAACCTTCTTCCAGTAATGCATACTTGTTATGATGTATTAATACTAATGTGGAGGTCTGTTTAAATTATCACTGCAACAACTCATTGCAGTGTGCAAACATTTGAGGACAGGACCACCCCCTTGTACAAAGTATTAGCCCAGCCTTTCCGTCCTGCCCGACCTTAGGCTGTCCCTTTTCTTATAAAAGTTTATGAAGGTTTTATAGCTTAGCTATAATAGGGACATCGACTTTGATATACCCCTTGACTAATGTGATTTCTTCTTTCTTTATCCCGTGAGATATTTGATTTCATACCTATCGAGCTTCCTCTTTGGGGGCCCGCTTTCCCCTTGCCCCAACCTTGCACACCTTACCACGAATATGGAACACACACTCAGTTTCTCTGAGGAACAAATCAGTGACATCATTAAGGGACCTACACTTTTCAACATGGAAGGTGCACAAGCCCATCTGACTCAACCGCTACAGGTGAAGACCTTCTTAACTTTAAAAAAGATGCTTTAGGAAAGAGGTCCATGCACACTTTTTGCAGGAATACCTAAGAGCGAATACGGTACCCCTTGGACTATTAATACGAAATGAACCAGCACTCTTTCTAGATGACAGAGTATACATGGAAGATTTCAGCAACATTGCTACTAAATGCAGCAGAGACTTAATGGCACTAACCATAACAACAGCCAAAAGAATACATACCAAAATGATGGTGGACTTGAAAAATGAGGAAACAAAATTTCTAAGTAAAGATACCATTGCCAACGCAAGGAAAACACTTTAAGAAATTAATACCACCCTGGAAACCTTCTCAGTTTTGACATTGGAGAGAAAACATAAAAAACTTGCAAAGGATATTAAAAACTTCAAATTGGAAAATGTATATCCATACCTTTCAATGGACTACAAAGACAACAAGGACAAGGAAAGAACAGCCAGACAGGGAGGAGTGAACAGAAACAGACGGAAAGGAGTCTCATTCTCCGGGGACAATTCCAGCTCAGGCTCATCATCAGGAGACCAAACCAATCCCAGAGGTAATAACCCAAATTTTGGCCAATTTCAACCACCACCCATGATGCCTTTTTTAGACCAGAGGATGATTCTGCCCCCCGCTCCCCACAATTACAAATGCCCTTTTACAACTTCCCCCAATGGAGCCAAGCCGGCAGGAGACACAGGGGCAACAGAATACGCCAGATTTAATTCTGATCATCAACCTCTCAGGTGTACCACTCTCCATGGAAGAAACCTCACTTCTGGCCAAAGGATTATCCTTTGTGCCCACTAAAACCACAGACTGGTTCAAACTGGATGGATAACTCTCTACCTTTCTTCGAACAATCAGAAGAAAAATGTACTTCAAGGACAAAGATTGTCCCCCTGAAATAGAAGACACAGGTCTAAGACCTAAAAGTGAATTCAACCCGAGACATAGTGACAAACCATTCTTCTTTCCTCACCTTTGAGAAATACCTTAGACAAGAAATTAAAAAACTCAAATCATCCAAGGACCATCAGAGAAAAAACCTGACTGCCGGTGAACACAAAGCCCTCAAAGCACTGACAGAAAATACTGACATCATTATCAAAACGGCGGACAAAGGCGGAGGCATTGTCATACAAAACAGAGATCAATATACTCTCATGGTCATGACCCGACTTAATGAAGGTAACAACTACAAAAAACTCAAAAAAGATCCCACCAATGTGTTGAAATCAAGAATACAAGAAATGGCTAAATCTGCAGCAGAAAGAAATTGGATAACGGACAAAAAAGAGGCATTTGTCAATACCACCGAGGGCAGGATCCCAGAGTTTTATGCTCTGCCAAATATACATAAGAACAGGACCTCACCACCAGGGAGACCTATTGTTTCGGGATGTGGCTCCATATTAGAATCCATATGCAAATGTATCGACTTCTTTCTGAAGCCTCTGTGTCAGAACATACCAACATACCTTTGGGATACTATGGCGACCATCGCCATCTTTGAAAATCCACTCTTTGACCCCACCAATGAAGAAATAGTTACTATGGACATCAGGAGTCTGTACACCAGCATTCCCCAGGACCAAACTTTGGAATGCATCAGGCAATACCTTACCTCACACATGACCCAGAAAAGAGTACCGGCCAACTTCATAATAGAACTTTTGGAGTTCGCCCTTACCAATAACTATTTCTCATTTAATGACATCTTTTACCTACAGACATGCGGCACCGCAATGGGCGCGGGTTACGCACCCAGCCTAGCCATAATTTTCATGGCGGAATACGAGAAGAACTTCATACTCAATAATGACAATCCATTCCACAATAACATCCGTCTTTGGTACAGATACATTGACAATATCATCTTCATTTGGCATGGCAACAAACAAGAACTAAATAACTTCTTGACCTGGATCAACAACCAAACCCAAGAAATACAGTTCACGATGAGCAATAACAACGAGAAGATCAATTTTCTGGATCTCAATATCCTGGTCCGATGGCAAACTGTCATGCTCAATTTACAAAAAAGAGACAGATAGAAACACAACACTGCACTACAGAAGCTACCCCCCTAAAAGCCTCCGGGACAATCTGCCCTATGGGCAATTTTTAAGGATCAGACGGAATTGCACTGATACCAAGGACTTCAAGATCCATGCCACTGAATTACAGCAAAAACTTGAAGACAGGGGTTATCCCAAAAAACTGCTCAAGAACACCAAGAAAGAGCCCTCTACTCCAAGAGAAGTATTACTTATCCCCAAATCTCACAACCGAACCACTGAAAATCCCATGTCATGTATCTCAACTTTCAACGCCAATACATCACAACTCAAGGGGATTATCAAAAAATGTTGTCCCATCGTACAGCTCAGCCTGCCTGAAGAACCACTCCCCAGGATGGCCCTCAATAGATCCAAAAATCTTAAATACCTTCATACTCATGCTAGAATGAAACCCAAGGACTCCAGATCCACTCTATGGAATATACTGGAAATACGTGGCCACCATCCGTGCGGCAGCTGCACAGCATGCAATCAGACTCGGAAAATAAGATCCTTCCCAATAGAAGGCAAAGAATGGGAAATCCATCACTTTTCCAACTGCAAAACACCCAATGTCATATACCTCATCGAATGCCCATGCAAGCTCAGATACATAGGGCAAACTTCAAGACCAGTACACAAAAGAATCGGTGAGCATAAGTGAAGGATCAGGTTCAAAACACACAATGCACCCCTTGTCTCACATTTCCTTGATTTTCAACACAGTTGTGACTCCTTTAAATGGTGGGTAGTCGACAAGGTGCCAGACTCTTCCAACATCACCAATGCCCTGAACTTTAAAGAGGCGTGGTGGATATTCAAATTACAGACCACCACCAAAGGTCTGAATGAGCTCACACCTTTTGAATATCTGTAAAACCACCCTCCTGTTGTACCCAGTACACTCCCCGGGTTACCCCATCTGCATTTGCTAACCCCCCCAGTGAACAACAGGCATTGTTAGAATATATGGGTGACTATCTTGTTAAAGTATGGAGTGATTCAACCGATCGAGTTGTAACGCAAGAGCTGCATGATTTTATTGTCCTTTCCCATTCACGAGATAGTGTGGCGAAGATACGAGAACATGTGGAGCGAATATTTGTGTTTAAGTGAGAACTTGACCGATTGCATAAAGATATAATGAATAAGCGTGAACCGTTAGTGAAGAGATGCAAATTTGTACGTGAGATGCGCTTAGGTGGATTACAGACGTTGCCATTTCCCCGATTGAAGTGCATGATACGTTTAGTCAATATTCACCGGAAATGCAGAGAAAAGTGTTACAGCTTTTAGTGGAATATTTACAGAATGAGTGCATAAAGAAGAAGGTTTGTTGTTCTTCTGATTTGATGACGATTTATAAAAGAGCTTTTTTGCCTGACACGGGAACTGCCGCTTTATTTCTTGATTTAGCTTTGTTACATAATAGACGCTCTGATCCAGAGTCCCCTATTTTGCAGTTACCCATGAGAGAGGTGCCTCCCACGCTTGTTCTGAAAGTTGAAATTCCTGCCGTAAAACAGACCCCAGCACGTATGATAGAAGCCCATTATATTGCACAATTTGTACAAGTCCCCTTTTCTAGACAAGAAGTGAATACGATAAACAGACAGTCCCTGATATGAGGAAAAATCCTGCTGGTTTCTATAAGGAAATTGAATCTGTTTTGAATTAATCTGTTTTCACATTGAATGATATTGATTTATTGTTCCCTGTAATTCTTCCTGCTGACATATGGAAACAAATTAGAAGTATAAATGATGCACCGATGCTAGGCAACACATGGGAGAATTTGATTAGAATTGATAGTGAGAGAAAGGCTGGAGAGAAACTCCACAAGTGATTTTAACTTTGCCCTCACGGATAGTATCGAAATTGAAATCTTAAGTCCCGAGAAGAGAATCATTTGGGATAAATTAACTGCTTGTTTACAAAGTAAATCGGAAGGAGCGACAGAATTTCTTAACCAATTTTAAGAGTTATTTGCAGATTTTAGTGGCCAAGATCTAAGTACTAAACCTGGGAAGAGATTGTTTGTTCATAAATTTGTGCGAGGATTGCTACCGGAAATTCAGACATTGATAATGACATCTGAAAGTGCATGGCAAGCTAAGTCACAATCTGAAGTATTACACATGGCCCAATAATACGAAAATCAAGTGAATTCAGAAAAGGATAAGGAAGTAAGGAAGAAGAGGGACTTGAAAACTAGAGTATTGTTACAGCAGGTAGCCAGAGAATTAGAGGTGGTGGAAACACACCATTGAGGGTCCAATTTGCACTTTCATCTGACATGCATGGGGGTCCGATAGGTATAAATCAGTGTGCCTATTGCAGGCCAGAAGGCCATTGGCGAGCACAGTGCCCGCAAATACTAAGATTGAATGGAATTATTTCAAGAAGACCATTTAGAGGTCGTCCAGGTATAGGGGGTCAGAACAGAAGTCAGTTTCAGTCACAATCACAGGATAATCAGAACCAGCAACAGAACACCATGAATAGTGCAAAAGTCTTTTATCATCCCTCCAATGCATATTATTCTGGAGACTTTACATCTGATGATTTACTGTTCCCCTAGGACAGCCCGAAGCAGGGTTTGGAACCAGTGCCTATTGCCCATTAATCAGAAAGGGCCCTACATAGAAATGAAGGTTGGGAATAGGGAGCATACTTTGTAGTGGACACAGGTGCACAGAAATGTTCAATTGACCATCAGCGGGTTCCAGATCTACCACTGTCAGGGCATAGCAATGTTTCGGTAGGGTTCTCAGGTACACCAGTAATTAATCCAGTCTCACAGTCAGTACCAAACACATTGGGTCCAGTAACTGAGTCTTGTCCATTTCTTTTGATGACGAATTGGGGCGAGAATTTGTTGAGATTGAATCTGTTAAAGAAATTGAATGCAGTAATTTATTGTTCACCTGAGTGTACTTGACGATTTCACCACAACAAACTCCCGTATCGCAATTCATTTCTGTACCATTGACAACTGAATTAAGTAAAGTACCGACTAATATATGGGCAGTAAATGACAATGATGTAGGTGTTTTGAAAATAGAACCGATTAAAGTTGTTCTGAAAGAAGGACTTACATTACCACGTAAGCCGCAATACAAAATCTCAATTGAAGGTGAGCAAGTGCTGAAAAACATTGTATCAGATTTGATTACTAGAAATGTAATTGAAGAAATATCAGGAAGTGTATGTAATAGCCCTATTCGTCCGGTTTACAAGAAAAGGGGTAATGAAATCCAGTACCGTTTTGTAATTGACTTACGCGCAATAAACAAAATTGTTGCTCTGCAATTCCCGCTAATCCCCGATGTCACCACAATTTTGACTATGATTCCAGCCTCTGCATCACACTTTAGCATAATTGACTTAAAGAATGCATTCTTTTTCATTCCCGTACATTCAGACAGTAGATACTTATTTGCGTTCACGTTAGGAGGACGCTCATTCACATTCACATGAATTTCTCAAGGTTACACTGAAAGTCCAAGTATTTACAGAAGGGCATTGAAAGAACAACTAGGCATGCTTGAATTCCCAACAGGCTGTATTTTATTGCAATACATTGATGATCTGCTTATAGCAGCAGATTCGGAGGAAATTTGCAAGGAGGGTACAATATTACTATTGAAGCATTTAGCAGAGCATGGACACAAAACATCATTGAAGAAATTCCAGTATTGTCGACAGGAGGTGGCCTATTTGGGCTACCTCCTATCGAAGGAGGGAAGGAGATCGACAGCAGAACGTATAGAAAGCATTTCTGGTATGCCTAGTCCAAATACGCAGAAGGAAGTCAGAGCTTTAATTGGCATGGCTTCATATTGTAGACCGTGGATTCTGAATTTTGCGATGATTGTGAAACCCATAGTGGCATTGACAAGGAAGGATGTTACCTTACCTTTGCCGTGGAACATGGAATGTCAAGAAGCTTTAGACCTGCTCAGAGCTCCGTTATTTTCAGCTCCGGTTTTGTGCACGCCAAATTATGAAAAGTGTTTTGTGTTGTTTGTACATGAAAGCAATGGATGCACTTTGGCCGTTTTAACTCAGGAACACGGGGGTAAAAGTAGACCATGCGGCTATTTTTCTTCCACGTTGGATCCTGTTGCATGTACTTTGCCACGCTGCTTGCAAGCTGTTGCTGCTGCTGCCGCGTCAGTGAAACAAACTGAGGGGATGGTTTTAGGTCACTCTTTAACCGTGATGGTACCCCATTCAGTAGACTTTCTATTAAATAGAACACAGACGCAACATCTCACTTCTGCCCGATTAACAAGATATGAATTGATCCTATTTGCACCGCATATCCAAATTAACAGATGTTGCTCTTTGAATCCGGCTGAATTATTGCCTCTCCCAAGTGAAGGGAAAAGTGAGGGAAAATATCAGATGATTGCTTAATTATAACTGAGCAATAGACAAAAGGGAGAATTGATTTAACTGATACACCCCTGAAAGACCCAGAAGGAGAATTATTTTTTGATGGCTCCTGTTTTAAACTACCAAATGCCACATCAACTGCTGCTTACGCCATTACCACACTG
Organism: Ambystoma mexicanum; assembly: GCF_040938575.1. Classification (NCBI taxonomy): domain Eukaryota; kingdom Metazoa; phylum Chordata; class Amphibia; order Caudata; family Ambystomatidae; genus Ambystoma; species Ambystoma mexicanum. The sequence goes on along the minus strand of NC_090935.1, from coordinate 469,788,057 downwards.
AAAACTACTATAGAGAATAATCAAATCCCACATAATTCAGCTCAAGCTGCGAAAATAATAGCCTTAATCAGAGCATGTGAAATTTCTGAAAACCTAATGTAAACATATACACTGACAGTCAGTACGCCTTTGGGGTGGTCCACAACTTTGGCCGATTATGGGCAGAAAGAGGTTTTCTGACATCCCATGGAACCAAAATTCAACATGGCACTTTGATAGTGAAATTGTTGTCAGCACTTGCGCTTCCTAAACGATTAGCGATAATGAAATGTAACGCCCATAAGAAAGTGACATGTGACGTAGGAAAAGGAAACACATTTGCAGACAGAATTGCGAAACAAACTGCCACTGATTTACACACAAAAAAGTATGTCGACTCCACAGAGAGAGTGTCTTGCATGATAGAGGATGGAATTGGGAATGTAAAAGAAATACAAAGTAAAGGCTACTCCTGATGAGATAAAACATTGGTCCGAGAGTCCAGCAGAATTAGATTCCGAGGGTTGTTGGGTAGACAAACAAAACTGCAGCTGGATATTGCCAAATGCATATGTAATGGCAATGATTACTATGGCCCATATTCCAACACATATTTGTGCAAAGAAAATTTGTCAGCACCTTGATTCTGTATTGTACAATGACAACATTACAAAAACTGCCAAGGGATTGGTTCAAAATTGCATGACTTGTTTACAACCCAACATTGGGAATGGAACAGCGACACCAATAGGGAACTTGGTCCTCCCTCAATGCCGTTCGAAGTAATTCACTTCGATTTTATAGAAATGGAGCGATGCCAGAACTATAAGTATGTACTTGTAGTGGTCTGTGCATTCAGTAAATGGGTCGAGGGCTATGCCCTTAAAGACTGTTCAGCTATGTCCACAGAAAAATCCATGTTAAAGTAATATTTCCCAAGGTTCGGGCTACCGCATGTTATATGGTCCGATAATAGGCCACATTTTATAGCTGCTGTAATACTACAAATGTGTGCAGGGCTCCAGATTGATAAACGATTCCATTCAGCCAGACACCCGATGAATGCCGGTCTTGTGGAACGCCAAAACGGTATTTTGAAAAATAAACTAGCTAACATATGCGCACAGAGTAACTTGAAATGGCCCGATGCTTTACCATTAGCTTTATTGTCAATGCGTACAACTGTGCAATCAAGAACTGGGCTCTCCCCATATGAGATCGTAATGGGGAGACCCGCCAATGTATGGAATGTGCCACGTCCGAGAAAATTGAAGTAGAGTATCCATTCCTTACTGAATATTGTAAACAGTTGACTCAAAACTTGCGTTTGATTCATCAGCAGGTCCAGAAGGCTCTTCCTGTCAGATACACAGGCCCAGGTCATCGTCTGCAACCAGGTGATTGGGTGCTAGTTAAGAATTTTGAGAGAAAATCTTTGCTTGCTCCAAGGTAGAAGGGGCCCTACCAGGTGCTTCTGGCCACGCAGACTGCTGTTCGAGTGAGCAATCGCAAACATTGGATACATACAACGCACACAAAAATTCTGCATCCTTTGCTGCATGAAAAAGAGACAGAGGATTCCAATTTCAAGAATGAACCTGCTTTAATCGATCACAAAGACATCACCGAAATCCAGCTGAAACTACTTCCTGAGCCCAAGGAGGGTCCTGGGGAGATTGCAAGAAAATCCGAAACATCAGAGTTACTTCAATCTTGTTTGCTTGCTGCTTCATCACTACCAGTTTCTGCATCATCAATTGGCACTCTTTTTGCATCTGCTGTAAACAAGGACATTGCACTTTTCATCGATCACGCTGTACCTGGTGCTATGAGGTACAATCAGCGTCCACGTATTCGAAAGTGATCACAACAGCCTTTGTTTCTGGCCCATGCATGGGGCTGGAAATGGAGGCCTAGGGAAAGGGAGCTCATGAGCTGTATTGGATGAAAGCTCTGACACGCGATTTCCTGGTGCTGTCTATGACAAGCGGGGGAAAAGGTACCGACACTATGGAAACCTGATGTTGATACTTGCTCATGCATTTTGAAGCTTCTGAGGTAACCACCAGCTTGCTGCTGTCCTTAGCAGGCTGAATTGAACTTGCTTGCATCCTGAACTTCTACTGACTAATACGTGTGTTGCCACTTTACTGAATTACTGAACAAAAGCTTAACAGCAAGGCTTTTCTCTACGGATGCTGAGAAACTTTTTGAAAATCTCTTTTGACTATGCCGGTATTTGCTCCTACTGCCCCATGCGCTGATGAAAACATCATTAGAACTATTGACATTGAGACTGCTCCGATAAAAACGTGGTCTATGAAATTCTTGCTGATCATCGTACTCATCTGCATCTTATTTACTCTGATTCCAATAACCTGGTATTTAGAACATATGTATCCAATGAATACTCTATTGCCCACTGTCACTGCTTCCACAATGACCCCTGCACATGTGCTTTCCTACACTCTTCCTTCACGAGATGCTAAACACAGAAAAGGTTATGATAACAATAGTCTGTTATTAATTATTAATATGACACATGCAATATTTAACCGATCTAACTGTTGGGTGTGCTCGCATTTACCCCAGCATGGATAAAGAGGAATGGGTTGGTATTTACATCCCTTACCCCTGAGTACTGCTTGTTATGCTGCACTGAGGGCTTTATTCTTTGGAAAATGGAATGATAGCGTCACTGGAAACTTTGATGGAACTAATATGAATGAATCTGAGAGATTGGTATTGACACCATTAGGGTGTTCTGTATTTATAAACAAGAGTAAAATGAACACTGCCTCGACCAGTCCCAACGATAGACTCTCTAGACCGTACTAGTAGCTGATTACTTTTAAAATGGCTCCTGTGGGTAATAAGGACGCCATGTCTCCTTCCTACACTATTAACCATAGTCCACATTCTGTCCCATTTTGTCTGCGGAAAAAAGGTTCTCATCCAATGGGAACATTTACCAGATGTATAAATACTGCTGTGCTTGAACATGAAGAAAAACCACTACATGTAGGAGGCCCTGTTTATTTTGTATGTGGGGATCAAGCCTATCCATGGCTACCTAGAAACTGGGAAGGTACCTGTTATTTAGGGATACTTTTACCTGCTGTATTTCTCACCACAACCTCAGAAATAGCAAAAATATCCAGATCTCGCCCCCGACGAAATGATGCTACTTTACAAATTTTCGGTGACATAGCCAAATCTTTTATACCTTTCTGGGGACAGGACATACATTCATGGAATATTAGAAGATTGTCCAGAAGGTTAGAAAAAACAATGAATGAAATTACTGACATATTGTACAACATCACATTAGAACAAAAAGCAATTAGATTAGTTGCACTTCAGAATAGAATGGTTCTTCATATTATTTTGGCTGACCATGGAGGTGTATGAAAATTAGTGGGATCAGCGTGCTGTAAGTGACTCCTCCCCTACGATATTTGAAGCAATCAAAAAGTTACATGTTCTGAGTTCTGAAATTCATGTTCCCACAAGTGAATGGAATTTAATTTTGAGTGCATGGTTCTGGGAACTGTTATGATTCTGGGGATGGAAATTTATCTCCATTTTAATAATGATCCTTAGTATCCTCATACTTTGCTGTTGTTGCATACAATGTATGCCAGCCATTTGCTCCATAATCACAAATGAATGTATACAGATAATTAGTACCAAAATGCAAAAACCCAAACAGACTATGATAAATAATAGTCTCGAATTTAAAATGCAATAATCAAAGAGTTTATGGCAATCAATATTTCTGACAATGATTATGATAGTCACTTGGGTAGTTCGGAAAGTAACACTTGTTCTGATGAGTATGCCATGTACGGATGATGCTATTGAATTAAGGCCAAAAGGAGGGTTTGTGAAACTTTAATGCAATCGCACAGCCCGATTGGTATGTTTTGTATGTTGGCCATAAGCAAATCGCATCATGTGACAAACATTGCAAACCATGATAATCTGAAAGTGACTATTGGGAGTCCATTTTGTAATTGCCCGCCATTTTCTTGTTCAGAATGCTTTTGCAAATATATTCTGTGCTTCAGGTCTACACCTGGTGTGAGGCCACCGCTTGAACTTGAATACGAACGTAGGCAGGAATGTGAAACCCTGCAGAAATACATTGTTTTTCTTAGTCTGCGAAACCTTGAAACTGTACATATGCAGCGGCTAATCAGCAACCCAGGTGCCAGCCTGCCTTGCAAACGCTATTGTAGAGAGCAGTTAAATAAGAATTATCTGTGACTAACGGTGCCTCTTCATGAATTATGGTATGTTCTCTGCTTCAGAACTGTCTGACCCTTAGCTCATGAAAGCAGTAAGTAGATAACATGGCTGGAATGTCTCCCTGCTAGAACATGATATCCTTCCCCTTGCCAGTTCCTCCTCTTGCCCAAAACAGTAAGCTGCCTCTGCAAACCCCGGCTAGAAATACTGAATGTATAGACTGAATGAAGTTACGTGCCTAACTGTCAATTACTGAACCCTAGCCTGTATGTAATGTAGATGGGCGGACCGAATAATGCTGTGCAATCATGATGAGTTATGTATATATATTACTGCTTTATCGATGGCTCACTCTCTCTCCTCTCACAGTGTTTGGGAGCACACGTCATGCGGGGTTGAGACCCGGTCGGCCGACTGAGATACTCTGAAAATAAACCAGACTTGTTTGGAAAATGAACCTCATGACTGGTGTGTCATTAGTGTATGGTTATAGTGCCTTTAGACACACAGGGATTCTCTGGGGCTGACCAGTCGGTTCTGTAAGGAAGGCATCATATCGAAGCAAGACAGACACAAGTGATCACAGTTCAAGGGTGTTTTTTAAACTGTACAAATGGGTGAGATACACGCCTAATCTAACCATAAATCTAAGATGGGAGCAAGCTACGACCATCAAATAATAATAATATAGTCCTAGTGGAGTCTAGTCAAACAAAAAGGGCCTATACAAAAAAACCTATTGCTAATCCTAACTGCTATGTTACAAAATAGTGTGGGATAATGTTTCACAAGGAAAGAAAGAAGTGTTCACCGAATGATAAGTCTGAATGTTATAGCCGGGGTCTCCCATCCCCACTTTTTTAGCCCGGGTCAAGGCGGGATGCTTCCTTTAATCTATCGGAACCTTCTGTGCCCTAGTCTCTTTCCATTCAAAGTATCTTGCTTCAATGGGGCCTGATATTCCAAAAACAACAAAACAAACAGTTATCTTTGATAACCTTCACGTCAAGTGATTATTCTTTAGCCAAAACAACAAAACAAAAGATCATTTGGTTAACCTTCACGTAGGGTGATTACCATTCACCCTCGGATCCCCCTCAGCCGGGCTCTGATCCTCCTCTTAGTGCTTAGCCTCCCTCAATTGGGCCCAGACCAACCATTCACTGTGGACATCCCTCAGTCGGGTACACACTTGTCGTTACAATGTTGCTCAGTTAGCTTCTTCACACTTTTTCTCTTGACGGACCTCAGTCGGGTTCACTATCGTCTTTCATTCAAGTTCCTTATTTATAGTATTCTAAAAGTCTCAATGTTTTTTTAAACAACCACCTTTTCGTTAGGTCCCCTCATCCAGGCTCAGACCTTCCACTGCACTTGCCAACTTTAAACAAAGACTTCCAAAAGGTGATCATGTCTCGATGAGCCACTCTGTGAGTATATGGCAAGGGCAGGTATTCATTTAAAAACCAGTTTGCATTCCCACAGTTTACAATTTCTATAACATGCCAAGGACTTTTGATTGTACAAGGGGTTTGGCTTTTCCCTTGTATGACCACCTTGACACCTCATGGCGACCTTCTCTATGGCCTCTTGGTACTTGTAGTTCCATAATCTTACGGTTCAATACTTCCCTTGTTCAAGAGGCGGGTACCAGCCAGAGATCTTCGAATGAGCACCCACATGGCACCGGATCACTCTATCTCTGGTACCAAGTAAATTCACACAAAGACCCATGTCTCCTAATGTTCTTAATGTTGCCCCTGCAACCTTCAGTCTAACACAGTCTGGCCCACTATAAGGTTCTTCTAACTGATCAGCTGTGCGGAACTCGGTGGCGTTTCTTTTGCCTCTGGAGTTAAGGATGGTACCACAATGACAACTGTGTCTCCCCGCCCTGGCTATCAGTGCGGGAGGGTTCCATGTACTGCTGACATCCATTACACTATTCGCCAGCTCTGATTCCCGGCCTTATGCTTCTTTTGCTGGAGGCTTTGCGGGTCTTGTTTGAAAAGGACAAGGGTAACTCCCTCCTCGATGTGCTTTCGGGTCTCACCGGCTTTCTCCTCCGTTTGAACTGCTGTCCTGTAACAGCTGCTTCCTTGTGCGTTCAGCCTTGCTCAGTGTGTGCTCCTGTGCTGCACCTTTTATCTGAGTAGGGAAGGGAAAGGGCAGTCAGGTATGTGTAGTTGTCGGTGATTGCCTAACTCATCCTTACCCTTTGTTGGAATATGTTAGGTAAGCGGCTCAGATATTACTCCATTGTCACTCACGGGGTGAGAAAATGTTCGTGTATGAAAAGAGGGGGATAGAGTTTCTACGTATCCTGCTGGTCAGGATGGGGAACAAGTGGCCAAAGGAAGGGGATACAGCGTCTCGCCTTTCAGTGTCCCCCTTTCACTCCCCGAAGATCCCCCATCCAGGTGATCCTCCTATACTGGTCCACCCCCAGGAACTGGATCCAATAGTGATGGCCGTGTCCTGGCCGCCTGTCTGATAGATCCCTGGGGATTAGTAAGTGAGACACCTTCAGGTTTCTCACAGTTTCTTATGCTAAAGACCTTCGTATCAAGGTGGGAAAGCAAAATGTATCAGCCCCTGTGTTGTATTGTACTTATACCACAGCAAATCGTTTGGGAAGGAACATCCTGAGCAACTTGCGGATGTCGATTGCATTCATGGAGGAAGGTATTGTATGCTGAACCACATGGTTGTATCCTGTAAGGGAAGCAGCGCCATTTCAGACCTATTGTAGCAACAGTGTGATTAGGGGGGGATCCCATCCATACAGCATTGTTTGTCTATGGGGTGAAGGTTTGAGTTGGGTCCTGGGGATCAGAAATCAGGCCAGGCGAGTACTATTTGAGTTTTTATTTTCAGCCGGATGTACCGCAGGAAGTAACGACAGGTGCCATTGTTACAATTCTCTTAGAGGCTGTAGTGATTAAGAAGAGCAGGGTGGTTCTCTCAAGCACAGATCAGGAAGGCGGAGAGTGGTGCACAGTTCAATGCATTGACAAGATAATGCCAGAGAGAGCCTCTGCAGTTCAAATACTTCTCAACCAGTCACAATGAAACAAATGCAGCAGTTTCTGGGGCTCTGTGACTTTTGTATATCATGGCTTCTTGATTACCCTTGTTATGTGAGTCCCTTATTGCAGGGTCTAAAGGAAGCACAGAAGGCAAAAACACTGTTAGAGTGGTCTGAGAAAATGGGGACTTGCTTTCAGGAACTCAAGGCTGCGAACAGCAATGCTCCGGTCCTGGGGAACCCAAATTATAAGAAGCCATTCTTTCTGTTTTCCCATTCAAACGGGCAAGTGAGGACAGTGGTCCTGACACAGCAACCATCGCTAGGACACACACCTTTAGCGTATTACAGTGGACTTCTAGGGTCAGTGATGCAAGGACTATTCCCTTGTGAACAAGACCTGGTGGCAGCGGCATTTGCAATTTAAAAGTCTTCAACCATTACTATGGGTTGCCCGGTGACATTGTATGTTGAGCATGTGGTTTTAGCAATTCTAGAAAGATCTAAATCCACATTGATGACCCTGAGAGTGCCAGGGTATATGGTCATCTTATCAAATTCATCAGTTCATCCCGTTCAATGTCACCTAGTAAATACCACGACCTTTGTAGCAGAGCCGGTGCAGCCTAAGGATATTGTACACGATTTTACCACGTACGAGGTAGAAGAGAAAATTAGTGTAAATGTAAAAGAGGATGCTTTTACTGTAGAACTTTTTTTTTTTTACCTGTAGAACTGCTTCCTTTGGCCTTACTACATTACCCATCATATACTTCTCGATGAGAAATAGTAGCAGAGCTCCAGGAGGACTGGTTTTTCCCTTGAGCAATGGGATAATTATCAATTCTCTCAACGTTTCCGGCAAGGTGCCTATACTAAAACGCTTCGTCTAACATAGCCAACAGTGGGGGCAGGATATTTGCAATGTATTCTTTGTAGAATTCGCCAGGCAACCCATCAGTACCTGGTGTTTTACCGTTGGACGCCACAGTATTGTGTTTTTTAATTCCTCTAGGGTTATGGGGCCTTCAAGTTGTTCCGCGGTCTCAGGATCCATCCTCAGGAGGTCTATTTGTGACAGGGCCTCAATTATCTCAGGGGATTGTGTATTCGGAGACTCTGCATACAGGCTTTAGTAGTAATCTAGGAAGAATTTGTTTATACCCACTTGGATTTCACACGTCTACCCTTCTGCAATTGTGATTGAATTTATCATACCACGTTTTGCTTCACTGTTGTATAACCATGCCAGCAGCCTGCCTGGTTTATCGCCTTCGGCATGCTGTCTTTCAGCATAAGCCACGCAATTTAAAGTGTCTAGTCTATCCCAAAGTTCTAGGCATTCCTGCTGTAGCCTAGTGGATTTGTGGGTTCGGTCACTTGCCGTGCCTTCTGTTGTGTCTATTTTCTGCAGCACCTCTTCTGCTTTAGCTAGTTCTTTCCATATTCCTGCTTGTATACCCCCTGCTTCAGTGACTGCTTTTCCCCTGATTACCACGTTAAAGGCCTCCCATAGTGTTCCTGCTGTTGACACACTCACCGTGTTATACAAAAAATAGTCTTTGAAACCTGTCCTCAAGTGCACGTGCCTTATATTCGGCCTTCATAAATGTACTGAACCTTTCTGTTCCTGTGAAGACATAATCTAGCCCAGTGAATAGATTATGGGGGGCTGCATAATGTGAGTACCCACTCATCAGTGGGTGGAGGACTCTCCATACGTCCACTATTTGGAACCTATGCAGTAGGGTGATTAAGGCTTTAGCTGTGGGGGCTGGGTGTGTGTGCCTGTTATCTCATCTGTCTAGCTGTGGGTCCAAAGTACAATTAAAGTCCCCGACCCATATCAAGGTGCTACTCCTGTATGACCCGATCTTTGTATATAAGGCACAGAAGTAGGTTGCTGATTTACAGTTCAGGGCATAGGTGTGAACTATGCATACCTCTTTCTTCTCTAAATAGCTGTGTATCGTTATCATCCTTAACTATCTTGTGGGCTATCAACACCAACACTGCTCTGGCATACGCAGAGTACGGTGAACCCTATGCGGTGCCGCTCCACCTATTGGATAAGGCTGTCTGCTTCGCTTCAGTGAGGTGTGTCTCCTGTAAGAGTGCTATATCCACCCTCTGTCACCGTAAGTACTGCATTATCCTATTTCTCTTAATGTAGCTGTTAAGGCCCCTGACATTCCAAGAGGTTATCGTCAGCTCCTCCATCGTACTTGCCATTTTCTGAATGTGTGTGATTTCCATCCAGGCCGCTCATAAATATCCATGGCATTGTAGGCTGAATCCCAACTACCCCAATCAGAGCTGACTCGTCGTTCTGGTGTTCGAGCCAATGTAAAGGAACTACTCACAACTCAGCAATAGACTGTTAACTGCACTTAGCTAAATCCTGCTTCCTGTCTTTCTTTGTAACAAATGCATCCTTGTATCAAAGGCATGACTCTAGTTATGCCACTTTGCAATTCGTATCGTATCCTTGTATCCAATATATGCCCTTCTGCGGCGGACCAACCTTTAAACTGGTTCCTATAACGCAACTATGCTCATCTTAACGCACCACTTTGTAACCCGGTCCCTCACACTATCTATTGTACTGTGTTATCCTCTGCTGTATTCTGTTTGTGCAACCTTTTGTAACCATTGCCGTTCCTAATGATAAAGCTCCCAGTTACCCTAGGGTTCGGCCGCGCTATACAAATAAACAAACTAAACTAAACTAAAGTAAGCCCGCCTTAACTCCCCCCACCACCCTACCCCAACAATTGCCCAGTTCTGTACCTTGTGCTCAGGCATACCCACTTCTCGTTCCAATCCCGGTTGTTTTTCCCCCAGCGACCGGAATGCAGCGGGCTGATATATAACAACTATTATCCATAAACTAATAACTAACTAGAGTGTAGGCCGCTCTCACAATGTGCTCGTCACTGATGAGAGGCTGTGTCATTACTCCTTCATCCTTCCTGCAAATTTTCGATAGTATTACACAGAAGATCCTTATAAAGTATTCACTTAATGTTCCGCTTAGGTCAGTTTGTGCGTGTTCTTGTCTAGCGTTCCATATACATGTCCGTGGCTTCCTCATGCAGCCCTGTTGGAAGATTTTCCACATCCAGCCATTTGTGCACCTCCTCCAAAGTTTATTCAAAGAAGGCCGCTTTGCCATTTCATATAATCTTCAATTTTGCTGGATATAGCAACATGTATTTCGGATTGGTGTTGCAAAGTCTCCTTTTCACCCAGGTGAAAATGCATCCATTGTTTCTGTGCCTGTAAGATGTAGTCAGGGTATGCAGTCATTGCTGCAGCCGCTCTCCTTATTGTGCCACCCTTCAGAAGTATTCTAGGATCTTCTCTCTGTCCTTATAGTCCTTATAGTTCAGAATGCGGGCTATGATTGGTCTCGGAGGGGCTGCCGGTGGTGGTTTCCTGGCCAACGATCTATGTGCTCGTTCTACTGTGAAGCTTTGGGATAGTGAACTAGGGCCAATTTCCTGTAGGAACATGTTTTCAACGCACTCTGTAGGGTTTGTCCCTTCCTCCCCCTCGGGAAGACCAATGATTACATTATTCCTGCATGCCCGTCCCTCTGCATCCTCGACCCTGTCCTCCAAGTTCTTCATTTGTTGTTTCAGTCCTGAGATATCCACCGTAGAGTCTTGTAAGCATACAGTGTTCTTTCATGACTTGTTGTTCTAGTGCCCCTGTACATTCGGCTAGGGATCTGACATCTTGGTGCAGTAGATTAACATCAATGCTGATGGTGTCCATCTTGGTCTCCAGCGCAATCTTCAAGGCTGCGATGGCCTCCAGGACCTGCTGATCTCCTCTTGTCCGTTCTGACTGTCCCTGTTGTTCCGGGCCTGGCGGCTTGGCTATGACGCTTGTGTTACTGGGTTTCGTGAACTTATCTAACATAGACTGCTATGCTTTGCCTTTTTCAGCTTTAGACGCCATCTGTGCACCTTGGCCATTGCAATGTTCGCCCAACGTTTCTCTTGTTAAGTTAGGGTGTATCTGTAAGGAATTGGGCTCCTGCTACTGCCTAGTCCCAATATCGGAGCATATCTGTACTTCCCAGGTCAGTGCGCTTATGTGGGGTCTCAGCTGGCCTCCTAGGGCTTACCCAGTTGTGCTCTACTGTTATGTCTGTGGTTAAGTGGTGGTTATTTGCACATGCTGACCTCCTAGGTGACATCCACGGCGCACTTACGCCCTTGATCCGCTGTTGCTATGTAGCTGTGTACTGCTTTGCCGTACAGGCTCCATATCTGCCCTCTTTGACTAGCCCTGTCTCCTTTATCCAGGCGGAGTATTGTACCCCACACAGTGTTCTACATGGGGCTGGGGGTGAGTGGTGGTGAAAGTGTCTGGGTATTCACTATTTCACCGCTGCTGAAGGGCTACTGGCTGGTGCACTCATTGGTCTCTCTGACTCATGGCATGCCACAGGGGAGAGGTTTGTACCTCAATGTCTCGCCGTTGTACTCACCAATCTGGTGCTGACTCTCATGCACTTCTGAGGAGAGCAGCCATGTCTTACAATGCAGGATCATGCCCCAAACCAGCCTCCCTGGTGTGCCTGTTCTCTGTTTTCAGCCCGGCTCCTATTAGCTCACAATAGCAGCCTTAGTGCCGTGGTCTGGCCTGCACGGAATCCAAAAGCTCCTCCTATATTAAGTCTTGCAGCAAGTAGGCTGGGCCGAAGAGAGGCTCCCCAGGTTGTCAGAGCTGGCTGAGTCCACGATGAACAATGTTAGGTGCAGTGTTGGTGGAACTGCGACGGCACCATATAGAGTGCTTTTCAATCCTGCCGACTATGACATGGCATTCTGTACCCATGCTGCTATGCTTTGGGCAGGGTATATGTGAATTGTTCTATGCTGCGGCTGAATGCTTAGTGGGAAGGCAGACACGCCCCCAGTTGATTTGTTCTACTCGCTCCATTTCTTGTGAGGATGCTCTGACGTTACTTTGGGCACTCTGCAGCCCCCGTGCACAGCACCATACACATCGGGCACTTGCCTATTCACTGTGTGGGGGATGGTCTTCTTTCCACCCGCTCCAGACCACTGGCTGCAGTCCTCTGTCTTTTTGTCGTCTCCACTGTTCAAACAATTGTACCAATGCAATTGCTGGCAGTCCGCTCCCAGCAATCTGCTCCTGGCCACCGCTTGCTGGTTTCAGTGTGCCAGGGTCGGATGCACCAAGGTCCTGCTGCCGTGGGCCATATAGGGCAAGTCGTCCTGCAATTCTGGTGCCATCGTGCCTTTGTCCCTGGCTAACCTGTGCTGATTTCGGAGGATGTGTTCTCATCCCACATATGTGCTGCAGCATTACTGAACTTCAGCCCTGTTGTCCTATGATGTTCAGCCTAAACGCACTGCTTTCTCAGGTCGCATGTTCCGAGGAATCTGCCATAGTTGTATCAATGTTGCTGGATCATGCAGGAGCTCCCACCAGAGTGACCTTTCACATGGCTGCCTAGCCACGGCCTCCTTGGGGATTGGATTTTCCCTAACTTACAAGAACAGGTAAGTAGATTCGTTGGGAGTTGTAAAGTGTGCAAGGAGTTCAATCCTGGAAATACCATGAGGTTGGTGAGGGGTGTCTTGCCCAGGCCCTGTGGTCCATTCAAGGAGCTCCACATCAGTTTTCTGAACATGATAACGAGGTGCAGTAATTTCAAATATCTTATTGTGGTGGCTTGTCCATTCTCCTGGTGGCTTGAGGTTGGTCCCTGCGTACACCCTGATGCTAATTTGATGGTGAGATTTCTGGTGAGAGAGGTATTTCCAAGGTGGGGAGTTTGTAAAATTCTAAAATCCGACAGCGGAGCCCACTTCCTTAATGCCTTGTGTGTAGAAATCACTTCATTGCTAAGAATAAAGCATTGGTTTGTCTTGGTGTACCACCCACAGGTCAACAGGATTGTGGAGCGGCTTGGTGGGGTACTTAAGGCCGAGTTTGCCAAATTGTGCTAAATAAATCATGCTTCATATGCCTTCCACTAGCTTTATTTTACATACAAAATCAGTCAGGTAAGGACCACCACTGGACCACCATTTGAGCCCTCACGAAAACGTGACTGGGCGTAGGGTACATAGACCTCTCTCACCTACACGTATGACATCAGGTGCACACAAGACCGCAGTGGTTTTAGGAGAGGAGTTTAGTGAGTATTTTACAGCATTAACAAAAATTGTTAAGATTATATCATCACAAGTTGTATCTTCTCAACAACAGACAACAGGATAAAGCGACGAGACTACCGACGATCAGCACAAAATACAGCTTCTCTCTGGGGACAGAGTCTACATTCGCACATTATTGTGTCGCTGGAATGAGCAGCGGTTCCATGGGCCACATACAGTGGTCTATGTGACTCCAACTGCCGTGAAGGTGGAGGGCAATAAGAGTTGGATCCACCTGAAAGACACGCAAAGGGATTCCGACAGGCCCTCCACCTACACAGGAGCAGGAGCAAGCATAGAAGTTAAGTACCCCTAATGAGCCACCGTTCGTTTCAGTGCAAGGGGGGTGCAAATAGAGATCTAGAGTTTAAATTATTTTAGTACAAGAAAAGGAATGTTTAAGGTTGTAAATTGTGCAACAATTAATGTTTTTGTGGGGTTTTCTTTGGGTCCTTCGGTCATCATGTCTGAAGATGACAAACAGTACAAATGGATATAACTAAAAATGGTCTAACCATATGAATTCTGAGGAGAGAATGTTACGAGGAAGATAACAAAATGTTTTCGATAATGCTAATGGTGAGTTAAATCCCATAATGAATGCACATGGTTTTGCAGCTGACAATGTATGGTATGGCCATATGAGGAAGGTGAGAAGAGAGAGATCCTTAGGATATGGATACATCTGCTCTCTCATCCCCCATGCTTCTGGCATTCCTAGAGTGTTTATCCCAAGTTAGATAGATTTAGCAGATGTGCTATATCAAATGCATGTAGCCCTGTGAGGGGGTTTGATGCCAGTTTAAAGGGCAGTCAATTACAGCATCAATCATATTAAGTGATGATAATTGTTCAATGGCGAACGGCAGAGCAAAAAAATATTAGGTGTACTCAAAGAGTTCAATTGATCTTATAAGGATCTATTTTTTATAAAAATCGGTGGGAGCAAGGTGTGAAGAGTTGTAGAGCTGGAGGAATGAGGGGATTCTCAGAATAAGGGTTGGCACAAATCAACAAAGCGTGTGAGACAGTATGAAGAAATCATTTGCAGTATTTGACGTGGCTCAGAGAGCCAAATAAACCTGTTAAGATGCAGACACCCATTTTTCTCTATGTTGTAAGGGTGACGGCACGGTACCCGCTGGCACAAATACAACTCAAATGGGAGTATTCTCGACCATCAAACAAAAAGAAAATACAGTCCTAGTCAGTCCTTAGTGAAAATAAAATGGCCTATACTAATAAACCTAATGTCTGCTGTGAGAAACCAGAAGGTGTCTCACCCACTAGTCCCCGGGGATCGGTCATCCAGGTGTCCAGGACACGACCATCACTTTTGGATCCAGTTCCTGGTGGTAGACCAGTGCGGGAGGATCACCTGGATGCGGGGTCTTCAGGGAGTGGAAGTGGGACACCGGATGGTGAGACGCCGTATCCCCTTCCTTGTAACACCTTTCACCCGAGCAGTATATTTGACGTGTCCCAATACAATGGTCAGGTGAGGTCAGGCAGTTACTGACCATCACACACACCTGACTTCCATTACACTTCCCAACACGGATAAAAGGTGGAGCACGAGAGCACACGCTGAGCGATGCAAAGCACACAAGGAAACCGCAGTTTCGAGACGACAGCTGAATGAGAGAGGAAAGAAGGCACAACAGAAGGGGATTGCAAGGAGGGAAATTCCCCTGACCTTTTCGACAAGGAACCGTTACTGTCCCACAACCTTGAGAATAGAAAGCGTAAGACCAAGAAACCAGGCTAAAGAATTCTGCATTGTATGTCGGAGATACCCGGGGCCCTCCAGCGTCAATAGCAAAGCAGCTTCTGTGAAGTCAACACAGGCGGTGAGTTGGGGAGACTGATACAAAACCGGTTTGTGTTAAAGCCAAGGTTGCAAGCAGCAATATTTTATGGCGAGCGCTGGAACGAACATTATTAAAATGCGTGTGATAAGAGATGCAAGTGAAGTTCAACTGCTGATGAGTGATTGAACTTTAAAGCAAGCTACAATACCTTTGACAGAGTGGTCCGGCACCGCGTAGGTGCTTAATCGAAGGTCACATAAGGTATTCAACTTAGAAGTGACAAAAATAGATGACTTTGTTCTGAGCCTGACAGAAGGAGACGATTGAAAGAGAGTGAATAAATGTGAATCGAAGTGGCCCTGCAACGGGTCAAGCAAACTCTCACGCACAGTCGAAAGTCTTTGATTTTGATGAAATAGAGAAAGGTTGGAAAGTACATGAATTTGGTCGGATACCGGCAGAGGGAGACCAATTGAAGGTGTTGTGTTAAAGTGGGTATGGGCCCGGTGAAGGTGATATGATTGATTATTTATAACACGCTTAATACCCAGAGGTTTCTAAGTGCGGATCCGTGGATCAAATCTGTGTTGCTCCGTATCAGCTTGCTTCCAATGTGAGCACGTTGCCCCTGAGCTATCCTCCCGAGACAGGTGTATTAGTGTAGCCCCTTTTATTTTGACAGACTCGACCAGGACTGTGTTATTATTATTTGATGGTCGTAGCTTGCTCCCATCTTTAGATTTAGGATTAGATAGGCATTTTTCAAACCCAATTGAAGTTCAATGAACACCCTTGAACTGTGATCACTTGTGTCTCTCTTACTGTTTGATACCATTCCTTCCTTACACTGCCCTCTTTCTAATACAATGCATGTGTCAGGGAATGTGCAATGCAAAAAGGAATATCACTGTTAAAAAGAAATGTCAGTATGGCTGAGTAAACTCCCTTCCCCAAGTTTTGCAGCACGGGGTAAGGTGGCAAACGTGGACCTTGCAACACACTCTGACTTAAGACACAAGAATGCAGTTTGTTTCGTGGCCCAGGGCCCACTTGGCCTTGCACAAAAAGTCACTAGTTTAGCCGCTGCTTTCTCTCACTCCAGCTTTCTCTCACTCCAGCACAGGTCACTTTTTAGCTTGTAATACAGTTCAACAAATGTTTGTTTCCTTCTGGTCACCACAATCAATTCAGTACAGTTTCCCTCCACCAGGCTCAAACCTTTCAATCACAATGTGTGGGGATTCTGTGAGAAACCAAAGGGTGTCTCACCTGCTAGTCCCCTGGGACTTGTCATCCAGGTGGCCAGAACACGACCATCGCTTTTGGATCCAGTTTCTGGGGGTGGACCAGTGCGGGAGGATCACCTGGGTGAGGGGTCTTTGGGGAGTTGGGGTGAGGCGACCGATGGTCAGACGTGGTATTCCCCCCTTCCAATACACCTGACCCATCCTATTTCATAGGATTCTCTGATGTCCCAACTCCCCCTGTTTTCTACACAAACACTGGGACGAGGAAAAGGGTGACTGAGAGTAAAGAGGCTAACTCTTGAATATTGCATTGTACATGTCCTGCTAATCGGGTCAGGCAAAGTCAGGCACTTGACTTTAAGTGCATATATCTGATACCAATGAGCAATCCCCACACGGATAAAAGGCGGAACATAGAGACACACTCTGAGCAAGGTGGAACATGAGCAGAAGCTGAACTTCCCGTGGCAAAGGTAAACCTACTGGAGCAGAGCAACAGATGAGAGACGAGAGCAATGGGTAAAGAACCCCAGGAGTTCCCTGCAGGAGGTTGTTGCCTCCAAAAGGCTGCAGAAGACACATGGAGGAGGCCAAATCCACAACAAGAAGGCTGCATTTTGTTTCAAGGATGCCGGTAACCCTGCCGGGTGCACGGCAGAGTTGGGGAGGTGAAGCCAAGTCTGTGGTATTAACCTTGACTTGTGAATTGAAAAACTATAAAGACAAGAAAGAAACTCATGCAGCCGGTGAGTTGGCAAGCGACATGAAAGACTGATGTGTTTACTGGACAGATTGAAGTTGCAACATTATATCGCACAATTGAAGGCTGTACGTGCGTGGATGAGACGTGCAGAAAGGCAGAGCTGTGAATGAACTTTGAGGTAATGATAACTGTAAAACCAGCGATACTGAGTAACAGAGTGGTCCAGCGAAAGGAAGTAGCCCACTCGAAAAGTCTCTGCGAAAGGTGAAATGTTTGTAGCAATAAACTCAACGAACTGTAAAAGCAAAGATATCAAAATTAACCCAGAGAAAAGGGGAGAGTTAAAAAGTGAGCATTTTACTTTGAGGCTTATCACATTGGGTTAACGTTGAAGTTTGGTGCTTATCACATTGAACTACCCAGACCAAGAAGCACTAGGACAAGTAACAGAAGAGTGTGAGCTGAAGGGAAAGTTGAAGTGGTCCTGCAGCGGTCTGTAGCTAAAGCCATGCACACTCGAAAGTGTTCAACATCAGGAAAAGGTCCAAGCTTGACTGAGGGAGACTGGAAGTGTAATAAGTTAGGGGAGGTAAACCCCTAAAGGATGTGCATTAAGGTTGGGGAAGGGAACCCCTGCATGTGTTTTGTTTTTGCTTGAAAGGTCCGAGCCCTACTGAATGAGACCAACGTGAACTTTTGCTTTGAAAGGTCTGAGCCTGACTGAGAGAGACCAATGTGAACTTTTGCTTTGAAAGGTCTGAGCACGACTGAGGAAGACCGGCATGAACTTTTTGTTTAATTGTGTTTTGGAAGCTGAAAGAAGAGACTTTAACATGGAAGGCCCGGCGGGCCTCGATCCACGTTTTTGAATTGCCTTTGTGTTAAGAACCTGAGCCAGAGTGTGTCATCCTTCCTACGGGGATCGCCTTACTTCATGCTGTCTAACGTGGGGAGGAGAGCTGCTCAGTCACATATATACTTTATATTTCAACACTGATTTTCCTTTGGATATGCATCCTCCTGTACACACGTTTTGTACAAGAGATAGAGCAGGCATTAGGTTTTGATAGTATAGGCCATTTTGATTTGGCGGACTCAACTAGGACTGTTATATGTATTATTTTATGGTAGAGACTACTCCCATTCTAGTTATAGGGCAAAGTAGTAGTTTTTCTAAACCCAGAAACTTTAATAAAGGTTTTGCAAATTGTACCTTTTGTGTCAGTGTCATATGATATGATTTGATATGATATGGCATTTACAAACGCACCTATACACAAATGTTTCAAGGAGCGACGAGGGAAAGAAGGGGAAACAGAGGGAAGGCAAAGACAATGATCCTACTAAGCCAAGTGACATTGAGATTGTGCAAGTGCAGGGAATGGGGGAGGGGAAAAGTGCTAAGGAAAAGGGGTGGGGGAAGTGCTGTACATAGGATACAAACAATAACAAGAAGTGCGGCCAGCATTTGGCAGGTTCAAGAGTAAGTGCAGACAGCAGGTGTCCAAAAGGAGCGACGAGGGAAAGAAGGGGAAACAGAGGGAAGGCAAAGACAATGATCCTACTAAGCCAAGTGACATTGAGATTGTGCAAGTGCAGGGAATGGGGGAGGGGAAAAGTGCTAAGGAAAAGGGGTGGGGGAAGTGCTGTACATAGGATCAAAACAATAACAAGAAGTGCAGCCAGCAGTTGGCAGGTGCAAGAGTAAGTGCAGACAGCAGGTGTCCAAAAGTGCAGGTAGGGGGACTGTAGGGTTACAGATACAGACCCAAGTGCAAGGGTTTCCAGGAGGCAGTGCGGGTGTGCACCTGGGCGGGCAGGGACCTGGGCCCGAAATCAGAGGGTAACCAGGTGACCAGTGCAGTATCAGACAGGAAATAAGCAGGGGAGAGGAAGAGAGAAGGCAGAAGCAAATAGGAAGGCCTTGAGGTGTTTCTGGAACCGGAGATGGTTCTTCTCAACTTTCAGAGAGGCAGGGAGGCTGTTCCAGAGGTAGGCCCCAGATGAAGAAAGAGATCTACGACCAACTCGTTGCTTGGAGAAGCGACTAACCCTGAGGGAGTTGGAGGTGGAGGAGTAAAGACCTCAAGTAGCAGGGTATTTACGAAGAGAGAGTTAGAGGAATTGAGGCCCCAGGCCCCAGAAGGCCTTGTGGACAATGCAGAGGGTCTTGAACTTAATCATTGCAGCCACTGGGAGCCAACGCAGAGATTTCAGTGCTTGAGAGATACGATACCTCGGCTTGCGGCCATTGTCTCGTAGTCATGTTCAGGATGAGTTGCAGAGGGCGGAGAGTGAAGCAGGCAGATTTAGAAAGAGGCTGTTGCAGTAGTCCAGCCTAGAGAGAACCAGAGCTCTAGAGACAGTGAGCCTCTGGGGGAAGGAGAAGAAAGGAAGAAACCTCTGAGGAGGTGCAGTTGGTAGTTTGACTTATTAGAGACGTCAGAGATGTGAGGAGAAAAGGAGAGTGTGGAGTCGAAGATGGTCCCGAGGTTCTTAGCCTCACAGATGGGAGCAGGAAGAGGGAGAAAGGAGGCCAGCCAGAGAGTGACAGGAAAGGAGGGTGCAGGTGGCCAATGAGGAGAATCTTTGTCTTACTGGCATTAAGGCAGAGATCGTTGGTGGCACACCACTCGTGGATAGCAGACAGAGAGTCAGAGATGAGAGAAGGAGAAGAGGTAGCAGGGGAGCCTGAAAACAAGCTGAGTGTCATACGCATAGCACTGAAAATTGGAGCAGAGAGCAGCAATGCAGTGGGTGAAAGGTGCAAGGTATTGGTTGAACAGCCAGGGAGAGAGGTTAGACCCTTAGGGAACACCACAAGTAGAGAGGAAGATAGAGGAAAGGAAGCACCTAAGTTGCATCTGGGAGGGCCGATCAGAGAGGAACGAGGTCAGCCAGGCCAGGCCTGATTGGTGATACCCAGGTTATCACAGAGATGATTGAGCAGGATGGCATGGTTGACTGTGTGAATGGCAGAAGAGAGATCGAGTAAAATGAGGACAGAGGGGAGATTAGAATCAGGGTTAGAGAGCAGATCTTAGTGGATATTCAGGAGAGCAGTTTCCATGCTTCTGGCTTCTCTGAAGCCAGACTGATGGTCATGGAGACAACCAACAGATTCAGTGTGAAGATTAAGCTGGGAGATGACTAGCTTTTCCCGGGGTTTGCCCAGGAAAGGAGTGATGGAGATCGGGCGATAGTTAGCCAGGCCGGAGGGGTCGGCTGAGGATTTCTTGAGAAGAGGGTGCACAGGAGAGTGCTTCAGGGGGGAAGGGAAGGCTCCAGTGGTGAAGG
Source organism: Ambystoma mexicanum (assembly GCF_040938575.1). Classification (NCBI taxonomy): domain Eukaryota; kingdom Metazoa; phylum Chordata; class Amphibia; order Caudata; family Ambystomatidae; genus Ambystoma; species Ambystoma mexicanum. Next base: position 469,767,538 of record NC_090935.1, on the reverse strand, counting down.
AGTGGTTGCAGAAGTCAACCACAGCAGGACCGAGGGTGTGAATGTGGTCCTTGATGGTTTTGGAAGTACAGGGAAGAACCTGTTTTGACAAGACTTTCATAGATCGCACTTGTCTAGAAACCTTGCCAGGAGAGAACAGAGGAAAGGAAGAGAAAGAGGGAGGAGAGGTGGCCACATGGGGGCTGGAGGTAGAGGATAGAGTAGAGGGAGGAGGAAGAGAGGACGAGAGGGTGGACAGGATGTCCTGGGTTTTAGAGATGAAATGAGAAGCCAGGGCAGAGCTGAGGGGCTAAGAGGTGACAGGAGAGGTAGAGACTGCAGCAGGATTGGCCAGCTCCTTCAGTTTTTAAAGAGTTCTGCCTAGTTGTTAGATGCCGCAGACACGCGGGCCTGGATGTGGGCTCTCTTCTTAGTGCGGACAGAGAGCCAACATTGCCTTTGGAGCAGGTGGCAGGCCAGTTTGTCAGAGGATGAGCAAGAAGCTAGCCATTTCCTCTCAGCCACCCTGCACTTGCATTTAAGGGTGACGAGGTCAGAGTCATACCAGGAGTTGAACTTGGCTTTGGGCTTCAAGCGGGTCCTCATGACAGGGGCAAGGACATCAAGACCTTCAGAGATAGAAGAGTGGAGCATGGAAAGGGCTGTCTCAGGATGTGAGTCAGCCAGAGGAGGAGGAAGGGGAGAGAATTGGAGGCGAAAGACTCAACTGACACACGCTTCATTTGTCAGATGACCTTGAAGGTAGGTGGCAGTGCTGGAGTTGGCTTGGCCTGAGGGGTAGAGAGGGAGAGATGGAAGGACATGAGAAAGTGATCACTACAGGAGAGAGAGGTGGTAAGGAGGAGCGAGAGGGGGAGGTCAGAGGAGATCAGAACATCCAGAGTGTGCCCGGCAGAGTGAGTCGGGCCAGAGGTGAAAATAGAAAGAGAGAGAGAGTCGCAGAGGTCGCAAAAGAGTCCAGAGGAGGGACAGGAAGCATCCAGGTGGATGTTAAAGTCTCCAAGAAGGAGGAGTTGAGTGGTCTGCCCACTCAGAGGAAGGAGGTGATCTGACCAGGTGACCGATAGATAGTAGCCACGGTAAGAGAGTGGCCAGGAGAGAGAGAGAGCTTGAAGACAAGGCATTCGAAAGAGGAGTAGGCCTGCATAGGAATGACAGAGGCAGGAATTCACTCTGGGAAGATCAAGGCTACACCCCCCCACCCCCCAGAAGGGTTGGTTCTGGGTGCAGAGAGGACATTGTAGCCATCAGGGAGGAGAGTGTCATAGCTTGTGACACAGATGGTCATGAACCATGTCTCGATGAGACCGAGGACATCGAGATCAAGTTCTTCGAGGAGGCGGCAGATGTCAGAGGAGTGTTTGACAGCTGAGCGAGAGTTGAGCATGACAATATGGAGAAGGTTGCCAACCTTGAAAGACTTCCGGGAAGGGGTACAAATCAGAGATATGCCCTGCAGAGGTGTAGAAGGAGCCTGAGGGGGGCAGAAGAGGAAGGAGGAGAGGGCAACATAGCCAATGAGGAGGCAGAGGGGGGAGGCAAAGAATCTGAAGAAGGGAGACCATGTCTCCCTTACAGTTTCCTTCCCCTAGCTTCAATCACACCTTCATAGGCTTCCCTCCATTGAGCTCAAGCCTCCTTTCACGTTCCTTCTGCTGTCGAAGACCTTCAAAACTGTGAGGCTTTTGCTCTTACCTCGGCATGACCACTTCGACCTTCTTTCCTCAAACATCAGTTTTTCTCCCCTACACCAAGGCCTCTTGGTAAATGTAGTTTCAAGCACAGTACTTATTTCTAAGTTAAAAGCTATCTCCCACATCCAGGTTTCACTCTGCCGGGGTCAAGCCTAATAGTTCCAAGACATCTCTCACATCCAGGTTTTCCTCTGCCGGGATCGAACCTAACAACAGTTCAAATCTTGCATCTCAGATTCTTTCTCTTCCTACCACTGCTACGGCATCAGACATTTCACAGAGGCTTTCAATGGGCAATCTTCTTTCACTGGACCACTCTGTTACATTGTACCTTTAATTTACAGTTCTTTCGCGGCTTTGATCCTGAAGTCAGTGCTGATACCAAAACTGCTGCTGTACGTCCCCAACTCTGCCGTTCACCCGGGAGGGTGGCTGGTATCATTGAAACACAAAAGATGTTTGTCTCTTCTCTCTCGCTGGGCTTCCTTGTGCAACCTTAAAGTCCTTTTGGAGGTAACAGTATCTCTCCGGGGTGTCCAAGGTTTCTCCGTACCTCGGTTCTGTCCCTCGGCCTGTTGCTCTGCTCCGCCTTGTTCGCCGTCACCCTGGAAGAACCGCTTCTTCTCGTGCATCGCCTTGCTTGCCTTGCTCACCTTGCTCAGAGTATGTCTCAGTGTTCCACCTTTTAACCATGTGGGGAGAGCTAATAGGTGAAAGAACAACCTTTCCCTGAGTAGGGTGCCTGTCCTTAGGTAAGAAGTGGTGGACCGCCTATCTAATAGGGAAAGAAAAAGGAGAGCTGTCCCTAAATCTACAAGGTGTGCTCTTGGTGAGTGAACAGATATTAATCATATTGCTGTACCGTATGTACTTTTGTTTCATCAACATTTCAAGGAGGAACTATTTCCATAGGGCACCGGGGCCCTGTATTGAAGTGTGTCAACAATATTTTGTAGATCAGGTGGTGTGTTATGGGGAAGCCCAACCAATCTTTAAAAATCTTTTCAAAAGTTCATAAAAATATCCTGTGTGGACTGCAAACGTTGTTTTTCAGGGTATGGAAAAGGTGCTGGTGAGCCACAATATGATGATACTTCTATTTTTCTCTAAGGGTCCCAAAATGCTCCCTGTTCAAAACAATTGTTTACATTTTTATGGCTATCAGTCACGATTTTCCAGATGTCCTAAATATGATCACTGTTAAAAGCTAATTAGAGTGAAGTCAAGAAAATCTGTTCTCCACTTCAGTGACATCAGTTGTATCCCGTATCCCATAGACAAGAAAATCTGTTCTCCACTTCAGTGATATCAGTTGTATCCCGTATCCCATATTTCTTCAGGGGTATCGTCCATCCAGGTGGTCGACCAGTTTCAATGACGTTCTGACGTATGTCATTGTCACATCCTGGGGAAAATGGCGAGTCTGGAATCGCTATCGCCGCGGTTCTCCATAGATTGTGCGGTCACGTTTTCTCCCGAACATAACTTGCAGGTCTAGATTTCTTCACTCGCATACGCGACCGGGAGCTTTTATGCCTCTACTTCCGGGTCGCGTATGCATTGCAACGTTCTCTAGGTTTTTCACCTTGGTTGCCGCTCTGTGTTTTGCCTTCCTAGCACTTCTGCTCCTCTTGTTCTCCCCTTCCTGGCTTCCTCCCCTGCTTCCTTCTGTTCATTCTCATCTCTGTTTACCCTCTTCCCTTCTTTTCTTCCTCTAGGACCACTTTCAGTTCTTTATCCTTCCTTTCCTTCGTTCCGTTCCTTTTTCCCCCCTCATCTGTTCTACTCCTAATCTTGTTTCTTTCCCCTTCTGGTACCCTTTTTTCTCCCCTCTCCTTACCCTTGCCATTTGGATACCTGGTCAACCGACCCTGCCTGCCCATCGGACCGCCTCTGCCTCCCGTTCGGTTATCTTCCTGAATACCTGTGTACCGGACCTGGACTGTTTACTGGACTGCCTCTGCCACACAAACAGCTACACTTCTGTTTACCATATCTTCACTTACCTCTGGATCTCCATATTGAACACCTTATCCCGTCCTGTGTTTCAAGGATTCCGGACTGACCTGTGTCAGCCTAAAGTCATCATATAGGGGTTTATTGTGACTTTGGCTTTTTCCTCTTTTCTGACTTTCACGGGGGATCGTCCACCGCCTCACCTATACAGTGCCACGGTGGCGTCCTTTCGTGGCCGTCCCTACCTTCATAAAAAAAAGGGAGAGGCCCGGAAACAAAGAAGAAAGGAAACCCAGGAGAAAAGACAAAGGTGAGGAGGAAGGGGAGGGTTTTGAGACAGAAACTTCATTTGAAGAAGAGGACATAGCCGACCCTTGTGACAGTCATCTTCATCAGGACCTGTAACTTGCTGCGTCTGGTTAGATCGTCTTCTCCATATGATATGGCGGTAATTACCACATCCACCTAGGGAGAATATTTGAAAATAGTTTGGGCCTGGGTCCGGTAGAGTTATATTTCTTGAACATGCTAATTTGCATAGATATATATTGTTTAGACATAAGGATAAAACCTTTTCATATTCGTATTATGTTCTGGCTGTGGCCGTGGGCGCCCCATCCCGACTTTAAAACCTTTTGAAAACAGCATATTGCACTTACTCAGTTCATTCTTTACCATAAAATGGTATCATAATGATGAAAGGGGACCTTAAACCCAGATGTTGATGGCTTGTGTCTGGGTGGTGTTGGAAAACCCCTGGTCTCTGTTTGTTGGAAGAGATCCCCGGTTTGTTGCTCAGTGCTCGCATGCCCTAAAAAAGGAGGAGTAAATGTAGTTAGCCATTGGTGGTTCTATGATCTCACAGTTCATACTCTTTGACTGACATGGATGACCCACTATGAGTCGCCATGTTGTGTATAGGTTGCCCCAATGCCTGTTCCTAGTGGGATGGTACCTGATGGTTGCCACCCCTGTTCTTATTTTTTTAGCGTAACCCGTGTTGTAAATACTTTTGAACAGAACATTGCTCTCAATGTTAACATTGGTTTTGTGGGTGTTACGCCACAGTTTCGATATCCTAACACTTAGTATTATGCGTCACGTTACAATGATTGGGCTTTCCATGCTACACTCCGCGCATGTATTTGCGGTTTCTTCAATGTCAGAAGCACTGTGTGGAAAGTTTTGCTCTTGGTTCACATCTAGGGCAATTTTTGCTAAATGGCCCGCTCTTGTGAGTGCTCTGTCTATAGAGCGATGTCCCTGATTGTTTTTTGAGAGCTAATAGGTACCAGGTGTTTGTAATTAAGATAAAAGTACCTGACCCCGCCTGATCTTATTAGTGGGACATGTCCAATGTGTTGCATGGGTGGTACTCCTTTCAGTCTCAGACATCCATTCCTCGGCTCAGTGTTTGTGTAGCAAAGGGCGGATCTGGGAAGTTGAAATATCCTATAAAATAGGATGGGGAAGGGGTATTTGGAAAGGGGGATACAATATCTCGCCATTGTGCGTTCCTCCCCCACTCCCAGAGGATACCTCACCCAGGTGATCCTCCCGCACTTGTTCAACCCCAGGGTCTGGAACCTTAGGCGATGGCCGTGCCCTGGCCACCTGAGTAAGGGATATCCAGATTCTAGGCAATTAAACACCCTCTGGTTTTTCACACACCACATACAGACAAATCAGAGACTATGTTTGATGGCGAAAATCCCAGACAATTTCAATGAAGGAAAAGGTCCAACTACCTCTCAGCAGCATCATCACAGGCCTTAGCAGGCACATCTGCTGTTTAGCCACACCAAGACGTTTTTCACCTCCCTCCTGGCACCTTGCGTCCAAGCAGAGCAAATGCCAAATGGCTCCAGGTGACCAGGTATGAACTCTTGCTCTTCATGAACACATTTGAGTCAGTGTTTTGTGCCATTAAGACTCATAACTTTGCAAAACTGGTACATACTCTACCTCCTGACAGCAATGGAGGGAACAGTATGCTGAGAAATTGGGAGTACCTGTTACACATTTGTGTCTCCCAATGACACCAAAAATGACACGCTCACCAGAACTATTGCAGCATGCATAAATTGAAAGTGATCATTGAAACTGAGGCTGGGATCACCGATGACTCATGGATGGACTCTTTACTTTCATGGGTAACTCTCTGGTTGAGCCTTGGTGTGAAGATTCTGATGCCTATTCTTGTCTTTTTACTTATTCTTGTTTGTTCCTGTCAACTAATCCTACGTTGTTGCTTTGTCCAGGTAGCAATAGTTGCTGTAATGATGACCGTAACCCTGTCAAAGGCTAAGACCACCACTACTTCATCCCATACGGGTACTCAAACTGAAGCGGTTGTTTTCCTCCACCAAATTGGCATGCTTGTGTGGAGCGACAGGTAGATTTCAGAAATGGTGGGGGGATGAGTTGGGTTCATTCAGCAGAGTAGTATACCGATATTTAGACCGGGCTGAGAGATGGTTGTAGAGATGTTGCCCAAGAAGATGATTATGATTGGTTAGTTAAAGTATCAACTAAAGGGGGAATGTTGAAGTGGTCAAGGAGGGTCCCAATTATTATGAGAGATTTATGTTGTGCACACCATATTGATGACAGGGGATGGTAGCAAACTGGGGCAGTGTTGCAAATCCAGATGAATCGAATATAGTTAATTATGGATAGGATATGTTACTTTTAGTGTTACAATTGTTTAAAATGTATACATATTAGATCTTCACACATGTAGAAAGATACAATAGTAAAACTGCAAATGCAACACAAACATAATCCACAAAATCGGGTGCTTTGCTCAACGGTTAACTGTTGCACATGAATTCTAAGTAGCAGAGACATTCTTGACTGAAAGAATGAGTTACCTAGTAAGAAGTTCAGCATACGAACAGGACAAGGTTTACAGTCCGGCAAGAGAACAGATGTCATCTTGCCCTTTGTATTCAAATCTTTAGAGGGGGGTTAGTCATTTGGTTGGTGGTAATAAACATGAGGCCTGAGGCCTGGGTCCAGTGGTTAAGTGTTTTTCCATGCCCTCAGAGGCATTATGTGGCTTCAAAATTAGGTCTGTTAGATCACAATCAGTAGTTCAAAGGAAATCCTGTTTATGCAGACCTTCCTCTATTTGCTCAAATACGTAAGAGGCCCATGTGCAATCACACTTTAAGTTAAAGGCCTTAGGCCATACCCCAAGACTATCCTCTTTTCTTCCCAATTCCCTAAGCCCCCCGTGCTGATCCACACTGTAGCTGCTGATTGGTGGACTGGGTCCTTATGTGTCTTCTGGGTCCTGGCCCTCTATCCATTCACTGGCAGCTTCCACCCTCCCCTCTGCACTTGCCTTCGGGCACCACTTGGCCTGTTACCTCAGAGGTCTGCTTTACTGTTGGGCTGATGACCCCTCCTCCATTGGTCTCCTCGATTTTGTGGTCACTACTTGGCACTTACTTGTTGCCTTTGCAACCGACTATTGCACTTACCTGTTGCCTTATCCCGCTAGCACTTTACCCCTCTGTGGACCTTTAGCCCGTAACCCTTTCCCCGTCTCTTCTCTCTACTTGCACTTGCACGATCCAAATGTTCACAAGGCCTAGTATGACCACTTTCTGTATTTTGCATTTTTCATTGTCTTGTTTTTTCCCTTGTTCCCTTTGCTTGCCCTGTTGGCGCTTTGAAATACAATTTCCTTGATGCATAAGGGCCTTACAAATGGCCAATAAATAAATGTGCAACTATGTACTAACGTCATGACCTACTACAGACAAATCCCAAGAAGAGGTGTGTTTTGAATATTATCTGAAAATGATAATCAAGATAAGACTGGTCAATGAAAATGGAAGAATTGGGAAAAGCTGGAAATTCTTTGAAGAGGTTTTGTCAAATAATATTAGTCAGGGATTATAATAAAGTATCTAGGAGTGTTTTAAATGGTTGCAAAAAGTATATAAGATGCCAACTGATGTTGTATGGGTTAGACTGGTCCTGCAACACCACCTAACCACTCCCCGGAGCTTTGTACAATGAATTTGATTTATGTAAACCATGTACTCACATCTTAAGTGGTGGGCCTGTTTTGGGTTAAGGTGATTAAAGGCCCATCCCCACAATCTCCCAGCACACCATCTTTTGAGGATCTATGGCAGCGTCCAGTGCTACAAGACATTGATTTTCGCCATTACCCACACCTTCTAAGATGGTGCTGCCCACTATAGCAATGTTGCCCATGTTCCCTGCCCAGCAAAAGCCTACTAGACCCACCTCACTCCCATTCCTAGGGGCTCCATTGGATCTGACATATAAAATAAATAAATAAATAAATAATATAATATGACATCATTGTTCACATAACGCAATGTAATGTGGACTTGGGAGGCAGGCCAAAATGGGGAAACCTGTGTGGGAGACCCCAGGCAGAGCCACAGGTTTGGTCCAAGGATTAATAGGCTCAGCAAAGGTGCATTGTGTATGTCTGTGGACTGGGTCCCCCCTCTGGCAATACTGGCAATAACACAGGCTTCAAGCCACAAGGAATTCACCAAAGTCTTTGTTCAGGTAACAGATTTATTCCTGGCAGAGAAGTAAACGTATTGCCGGCACAGTACAATAGACAAACTGGACACAGAGGTTTGTCTGCAATGGGCTGCGGGCACAAGGGGGGGCATCAATGGCAGGCCTGCAGGCTAGGCACACCCACTTTCCTGGGTCCATGAAGAGCTCACTTGGAGGCAGGGGGGAGAAGGGACACCAAGGGAAGAAGGGAAGGATTAGAGAGGGAAAAGCAGAGTGGGGAGGCTGCTCAGAATATGAAGAGAGGGAAGAGAGAGAAGAAACAATTAGTAGCTGGGGAGCAAAAGAGAGTGGGCGGGAGTGAGAAAATAGCCATTGGAGAGATATTGGGAGAGTGGATAGCAGTGGCAGTTAGAGATGGTGAGGGCTGATAGAAAGGGGGAGAGACTTGGGCACAGTGTGGCTGAAAGATAGACAACAGCCCTGCGGGTGGGGGATAAGAGAGAGGAAGACAGAGAAAGAGGAAGAAAGAGAGTGAAAGAGAGCGAGAGAAAGAGGATGAGAGAGAAAGAGAAAGAGAGAGAGAAATAAAGACAGAGATAAAGGAAGAGAGAGAGAAAGAGAGAGAGAGGAGGAGAGAGGCAGGGGCAGAGACAGCTTGAAGGCCAACTGATGGCAAAATAGAGCAGATTGGGGATAATGGGAAAGGGAATAAGCATAAGGCCAGACAGGGAGAAGGGTGCCTGCTAAAGGGTCTTTGCAGCTTCTGTGCACGAACCTACGTGTCCAGCGTACCACTGACAGCAACCAAGAAGCGAGTCCCCCAGGTCCTCTCTCCACACCCTTAGGAGGCTGTCGCACCCCTCCCCCAGATCCCACCCTCACCCACTCCCATGATGAAAACAACAGCAGCAACTAGTTTCTGGGCTGTTTCCAGGGCTCAAGGAGGCTTGGTGAAAGAAAGGGAGAGGGACATTACAGGGTGTAGGACAATGGGCCCGCCCACCCTACTCAACGGGGGGAACTGGTTTCTGGGTTGTTCCCAGGGAGGCTTGGTGACAGAGGGGGGGGAATTACAGGTTTCAGGACAGGTGGACAAACACAGGCAGGGACAACAGTGATGTTACTAGGGAGGGGGGACATTCTCAGAAAGAGGTGAAAGGCCATACCCATGCTGCAGATTACACTGCGGGAAAAAATCTGGCAGATGTTGCCTGGGCTGGGAACAGGTTTAACAACAGGGGGAACTGGTTTCTGGGCTGTTCCCAGGGAGGCTTGGTGACAGAAGGGGAGAGGGAAATTAAAGGATGTGGGGCAGGTGGACAAACAAAGGCAGGAGCAACAGATGCTGTTACTGGGGATGGGAGGAATCTCCCATGGTTGTAAAAAATACCCGCTGTTGCCTGGGCTGGGAACAGGTTTAACAACAGGGGAAACTGTGTTTGGAGGGAATGGAGTCCCTTTGTCAGGACAAGAGCATGGCTGGACTTCCACATCCACAACTTCTCACACATACCCATACTTACACACAGTGCAGGTACCGCAGAGTGGACTAAACACAATAGCAGGAACTCAAAACAGGTCCACACAGCAAGGCAGGGTCACAAACATACACACTGAAGACACAATTGGCCTCATTAGGAGTTTACCGGTCCAGAAACAAAGGTGCCGGTAAGCTCACCAACACCCTTGTTTCTGGATCAGCAAACTCTGAGTCTGCCTGCCATGGGTGCTGTGCCCAACAGCTCTGACCCTGCTGGTTGCAGCAGCCACAGTAGGCAGACCCGTCACAGAAACACCTGCACCGTTAGCAATGGTGCCGGTGCTTCTGTGTCCCCATTCCCAGTACACGTTTCTCCATGGGAAGCCAATATCATGTCCAGGTTTTGAAGAGACAGTTTTCTCCACTCGCTCTGCTCAGCGGCCATTGTTTCCAATGAGACAGCAGTCTCATTCACCACCACCAACACCAGAATTTCTTGCAACTGATACACAGCCCAACCTACTCTCATGGCACCCATCTGAGAGCATAAAGGATGCTTGGATCACCCCGATTATCAAGAAAGTCACCCTGGATCCAAAGGTTGTCGGCAACTATCGACCAATTACAAATGTTTCTTTTCTGCTTAAAATTCTTGACAAGGCTGCATACTTACAGCTCCAGGAGCATAGTAAAAAAATAGCCTTCTAAGTCTCCGTCAGTCTGGATTCCGAGCCATGCATGGCACAGAGACAGCCATGTTGGACCTGAGAGCTACTTTGGCCGAAATCGTCAGCAGCAGGATTACACTTCTTATGCTATTAGATCTTGCTATCGCATTCAACTTGGTTGACCAGTTTCTACTGTTAGAGAGGCTGGGTAAACCGCTTAATTGCTCTGAGTCTACCATTGCCTGGTTTGCCTCATTTCTTGGCCCTAGAAGGGCCAGTCGACATGGGTGGCTTGCAAGCCCGTCCTGAGTCTCTCTCTCTTGTGGAGTCCCATAGGGCACCTGCCTTTCGCCCTCTTTGTTTATCGTCCCCTGTTTGACCTGCTGGATACCGTCGGCAAGAGATATATCAACTACGCCGATGATACCCAGCTGGTCTTTGTGCTCTCTGGTGACTACGATTCTGACTCTTCCCTTGTTGATTGAATTTACAACCTGATTCAAGGCTGGATGACCGCCAACACCCTTGCGCTGAATACGGAAAAAACAGAGTAGATGTTTGTCATCTCCAATCAGCAGTCAAAAAAGCTTGATTCCAAAGGCAGTTGTTTCACAATCTCAAGCTGTACTATGCCAGTAAGTTCCACTGTAAAAATGTTAGGAGTTGTCTTAGACACCGGGCTGCCAATGAAACATCAAGTATTGCAAGTGAAATCCTCCTGCGCCTATGTTACTAAACTCTTAAGACAGATCAAGCCTTTCTATCATCCAAACATGTTTCATCTCAGGCCATCATGCTAGTGAATTCCCGGCTTGATTATTGTAACAGGCGACTGGCCGGCACACCCAAAAACAACCTAAAAGCCCTTTGCACAGCTCTGTTAAATGACTCCAATCAAGCAGTCCCACTAAGTCAGTGCCTTGTCTGGGATTGCTCAAGGGAAGCCCTTATTTATATATTTTTATGTCCAGTTCGTTTACTCTGGATGACAACCCTTATATAACACCCCTCTCTTAGAATCCCCCTGACCCCACTGAGCCAAGAAGTAGGTTTGTTTTGCAAATTAAAAGGTTTATTTGAAAATTAAACAATATATATATTTATCACACTTTTGTAATAAATTAATATTTGATAGCACACTTGTGAAGATGACAGTGATCAACAATGGATAATGTTACAGTGATACACTCTTTTTGATGGCTTAGAAGTGATATAGAGAGGATAAAGTAGCTTAGAATGCTTTTATGGCTTCAAGGACAATGCAATGATGAATGAAAATGCAGTACAGAAAATAAACTTGATATGACTTCAACAAAAGACAATGTAATCACTTTTCTTTGACAATTCACCCCCCCCTCTATGCAAGGTAAAGAGGTGGGAGGAAAGCACATAGTTCTCAGGAATGCAATCAAATATAATTCAGTTCCCCCCTAGCAAGCTTAGAGGAAAACAGATAGGAGTTTTAAACACAGGTAATACACTTTCATGTGGTTGCAATTAAGTGAAAAATATGCGAAAAATGCTTTTAATTCCCTATAGGGGGTTCAGGGTAGGTGATAGATACTTTGAATCAGTTCAGGCCAGCCCTATCAATGATTCAGGGATGGTTATTAGGTTGAAAACAGATTTCAGGGATGGAAGCAAAGACAAATATTTTTACCCGTGCTAAATGAAGCAAAATGTGAAATCGCGGCAATTTAGTTGCGTGTGTCGAGCGCAATTACGGAGGCACTATAAGGGGTAGCAAGCGGTTTTAGGTTCGTTGGAAAGCTTAGAATTTTAACTTTAAGATGACAGTTAAAACTCGCTCCTAGCACAACCGGTTCCAGAGATACGGACGATTTTGTGAAGGTAGTTTTTCAGAAATGAAATCACAGTTTCAGAATGACAGATGAGAGTTTTCAGTTTTAAAGATGACAGAATGACATGATTCTAGGAGGCAGTTCTAATAGGTTAAAATAGTTTGGATTAGATTATTTTAAACTAAGAGATTGGTTTTGGCACAGTGCTAGCTGGGTACTCACACTAGATTTTGGACAGGAATGCGACTTCGTCACGGATCGGGTCAACCGGTTGGGCTGGACTCCTGGCGGTTCTCTCGCCACGGACGATCTCTTCCTGGTTCTGCTCACAGCGATCTGGGTCAGCTCTGCTAGCGGCACTGCACAGCGGTCTGGATCTCTGGTTCTGACAAAAGTTCTTGGCACTGCACGGCGGTCTGGTTTCTGGTTCCGGGTACAGCTCTGCTTTCTGGGTGTTTCTGGCACAGGGTTTTAGCCAGAATCAGACAGCTCAGCCCGGCTGTCTGAATAGTTTGGTTTGGTTGCTAGGTTTTGAAGGCCTGCTGATAGGAGTTCAGCTGTTGGGTTCTAGAGTTCTTAGAGTTTCTGGATGTGAAGTCTGAAATCAGGATGTGGAGATGTTTGTCAAAATGCTCCGCAGAAAGTGAAAAAGAAAGTCCTATCTGGCTTTTTTATGTGTTTAGAAAGTGGGTGGGTCGGCTAATTCTGCATGCCCAACCCTCTCAACTTATCATTGGCCAGTTCCTCCTCTCTTCCTTGATTGGGGGAAGGAAATGGAGTGTCAGAGTGATGTCGGCCATTTATAATCTATTGAAGAACGCCCCTTTACTTTTGCTTGGAAAATCATTTTTCATAACTACACATACTTCCCAGATATACAGTTGTTTGACAATACATGTACATATTACAGATTACTTATGGTCCATGCTTGTTCAACCCTGATCTTCCTGGGGGCTTGCATTAAAAAATGACAACTTATTTTCGTTTTTAGTTGGTTTACCAATGTTAAATCTGTATAAAAAATTACACCCTCCTTCTACACACATTCCAGTAATTTACTAGGTCTCTAGCATAAACCCAGTGTCTGTAATATCAATAAATAGCGGGGTTTTGCCTCAGAACATGGCACAAAGTTGAATCAAGTCTTGAATTGTGGATACATTTCTTAGATTAAGGTTCTCCAAATTGCACATTTCTGTGAGCTTAATACAATATTTTAGAAGCATTTAACTTAAACATATATTTGCTGCAATATGATTCCACAAAAGTGTCTGAGTCCACCCCCAGAAATTTGGGAGTACCACATGTCTCTCCTCTCCCAGGCAGGGCTCTGTTTACAGTCCACACTGAAAATCAACATACCCCATTCAATTGCAAGAGTCTATTGTGTCGGCTGAGGTTAGCAGGCCAGGGGGCCACTCTGCATTTGGTTAGCATGAACCTGTGATCTCCTGGGCTGTTGCGTGGGTCTCTGAGGTGAGAAGGTTTCCCAGCCTCTTGGCCTGTTAATGCAATCAGATTGTCTCTGGGAACAGCAGGTGGTTAAGAGTTTTAATTAACCAGCGGGCCTTTGAAGTTTCCAGCTGTCTCAGGAGGCTGATTAGCTTCTGAAGTAGCAGTTCTCCTGTCAGAGTTTAGACCGCTAGTGCCAGTTTGTGGATAAAGCTGGTACTGCACCCATTTTTGGGATCTGTCTTGAATTAATGCATTTCAGTAGAGTGGTCTTGTGCCCATGATTTTAGCAACTTTTTGACATCAATAAAAATGGATTTCGAACAGAACCATCTTTCTTTGCACTGGTGGGTGGCAGATTAGGTGACCATTTTGGTGTGCGCAAACTGCGCGGTTCTCCTGGATTCTGGCGTGAATGTGGGCGGCGACAGCTCATCCCCACATCTACCCAGTCTATTGATTCAAGATGGGTCAAAACCCTTGACAAGCCCCCCCACCCGACTGCGCCTTGATTTCGAGTCGAGGGGGAGTCGGGTGCAAAGGATGTTTTTGATCCATGCGCTGGTATGTCCGCATCATCTTCTTCCAATTCCGTAGATGGCACGGTTCAGCATCTTTTCCTCCATCCGGTTGGATCAATCGGTTCTCCTCGCCGGTCCTGATGGGAATTTTGGGCGGTACCACGGGCCCCTCGGATCTTTGCTCCCGGTCCCCGGTCATCCTCCTTGGTCAGTCTCCATGGTTTCATCTCTCCTAGGATGATAAAGCAAAAGCAGCAATACCTATTCGTAGACATTTCTCCCCCACTATTGATCTAGTGGGGCGGCATGTACATTTTATAAATCAAGAGACATAGCATTCATTCTTATTTTGAAAAACAAGATATAATTCAAAGACAGTTTCATACAAGAATCATAATATTTTAGAGACTATATGTGGGATATTTTAGGGTGGAACTGAATTAATCTGGAGCGGTCCCCTCTGGTATTGATGAGGACTCCTCCAGTTGCTGCAGAGTGTGCCTGGGATGGCAACACTTTAGCTGATTTATATGTACCCACTTGTCTTCCCCTTCCGCCAGACTACCTTTGGGGATGTGGATCTTATACACTACTGGGGAGACCTTGTCTATAATTTCAAACGGTCCCTTCCATGTAGGCAAAAATTTTCGTTTGGCCTGGTTCCTTTGGAAATTGTATAGATAGACCCGGTCTCCCACAGTATACTCCTTCCTGGTGGTCTTCAGGTCATAGTGGGTTTTCATGCTATCAGCTGATCTTTCTAGATTCCGCTGAGCATAGGCAAAAGCATGTTGGAGGTGTTTCCTTAAATTCTCCACATACTCATGAGTTGTGGAGGCATTTATCAACGTCTGCTCTTGGGTCCTGTAGAGCAAATGCTGGGGAAGCACCATCTTGCGTCCGGTCATCAACTCAAATGGTGACATTTTAGTTGCAGATGAAGGGGTAGATCTGATGGCCATTAGGACCAGAGGTAGTCGGATATCCCAACTTCGCCCACAATCTGCCACAAACTTTTTTTAGATGCTCACAATGGTTCGGTTGTATCTCTCTACTGTTCCAGAAGAAGCTGGCCTGTAAGCAATGTGTAGCTTCCTTTTAACACCCAGTATCTCCCACATCTTTGTCATTACTTCACTGGTGAAGTGGCTACCTCTGTCTGACTCAATCCTTTGAAGTAGACCAAAACGGGAAAAGTTGTGGTTAATCATCAGGGCAGTTGCTGTTTCTGCCTTGCAGTTTGGGGCCGGGAGACATTCCACCCACTTGGTAAACAAGAATGTGACGGTCAACATGTGTCATGATCTCTGCTTCCAAAAGGTCAGGGTTTTCCCAACTCCCTTGGAAGCAGATCCATAACCCAGGTTCCGAGTGCCAACCAGTCCCAATTGGGACCTTTTGGACCCAGTCCTGGCGCCAGTGGCACCAGGCTCATAAATATGCCCAGTCCCAGCGCTGGAAGCGCCGGGCTCATAATGCTTGGGTGGACTTACCTTCAGCAGACCATGCTGCTTACTTGCCTGCCAGTTGAGCCTCTGATCCTCTTCTGTTTGGAACTACTTTTCCTGTTGGGTGGGGCTGGAGCCACTCCCTAGATTCAGAACACTGGAACTCTTCTGGAAGGCAGGAACTCTTTTCTTACCAGGAACTCTTTTCTTACTTAGGCGTGGCTGTGGAAGGAGACACCTAAGCACTACAGGAGGCTATTTAAACCACACCCGGTGGATGAATCTTGCTTTGCGTTATTCTGCAACCTCTGCAGCAGAACGCTCATCGTGTCTTCTGCATCCGGTCCTGGGCCTAAGGAAAAAGGCTTACCATCCTGAATCCAGTCTTCAGCAACACCTATAAAGACAAGAAAGAACAGGTTAGCATTCCGGCATCTGAAAGGCAAAGGCTTACCATCCTGAATCCAGTCTTCAGCAACACCTATAAAGACAAGAAAGAACAGGTTAGCATTCCGGCATCTGAAAGGCAAAGGCTTACCATCCTGAATCCAGTCTTCAGCAACACCTATAAAGACAAGAAAGAACAGGTTAGCATTCCGGCATCTGAAAGGCAAAGGCTTACCTACTCTTCGTGCGCTCCGGAGGTCTTCACACTGCATTCCGGCATCTGAAAGACAAAAGTTTACCAACTCTTTGCACGCTCCGGAGGCCTTCGGCGCTGCATCCCGCATCTGAAAGACAAAACAAGGTGCGTTTAAAGACATTGGGGAACTTTAATACTCACGTGCCATTACTCCTTTCCACATCTAATCCAGTGGGTATTCCGGCACCCTGCAGCCGCTCCGAACTCGTACCTGCAAAATAAAAAGACAGTTAGAGCGCAAAGTGAAGCAGGCAACAAGCGTTTACTTACGTGCTTCCAGGCGCTTCTATTCATCACACGGGCTCCATCTTCAACTCACTTCAGCCCGTCATCCGCCATCGCCGGAACCCTGCAAAACAAGAGACATCATTACTAAAGACTTTAAAGACATTTGAATGACTCGAAACTTACCGTTCGTGCAGTAAACGACGGACAGCAGTCCCCTGAAGTCAAGAGGCCTGCGCTACCTATCCAGTGAATAAACTGGTTACCGCACCCTGCCCCGAGGCAGATGGAGAGCTCGGCATTCACTTACCTAAGGTGAGAGCGTTAACCTTTGGGGGTCTACAGGAGAGGAGAAGAGGAAAGAGATAGGGACACCCCAATAACCCCAGTTCATTAACCCCATATTTTCTATCTGCAGACATCTTACTCTACACGTCAGGCATACAGTGCACAGAGGTCCAGCCCAAAGAGCCAACCGGGTGCTACACATCACCTTTGAAGATACGGTAGTCGCCCAGTCAAGACCGGCGCCTCTGCGAGAATCAGGTGAGCGTTACAACATGTACTTGTTTCCTCTAGATGAGCGAATTACAGGGCCTATGAAGTCAATTTGCAAATCTGACCATGGCAGTGTCATCCCACTCTTTTGGAGAGGTGCACGGTGTGTGAGGGATGATGGCTGAAATTGTGCACACACCAGACACCCCTTCAAGTATTGGTCGAGGTCCTGCCCCATGTGTGGCCAGTATGCAACCTCTCTTAAGATTTCCAGTGTTGTGTGAAACCCTCTATGACCGGCGGTGGCCGCATCATGGCCGTGACTTAACATCAGGCTTTGGAATGAGGTAGGAACCACCCACTGATCATGGCCAGCTTGGGATTTCCTTACCAACAAACCGTCTTGGATTCGAAACATTTTTGGACATTTCATCAACACTCTTAGGTCCTCTTTCCTAACGTAGTCAGTATCCGTCAGGGGAAAGTTCTCAGGGTCCTCAATGTGTTGGTAAAACTTACCAATTATTGGATCCCCCTTCTGAGCCGTAATTAAATCAGCATCAGGGGTCTCCTTACTCCATTGTGCAGTTGAAAGATCATTGGGAGCATTTGTCTGGGACCTAGTGATAGCCGTGACCTGAATTTCCCCCAACAGGGATTCTATTTCTATTAGATCCCCTTGGATGGCCCCGGTTTTGGCCAGCTGATCAGCTAAGCCATTTCCAGTTTTGTCTGGTCCCTCTACTTTGGAATGACCCTTGATCTTTTTCCAGTAGATGGTCATCCCATTCGATGTGACCCGATCATCAATGTTTTGGATTAACTTCCCATGTTTCAGGGGTTTGTTATTAGCACATAACATGCCTCTGGTTTTCCAATTGACCAAGTGCTCCACGAACCCGTTCCGTACATAATCCGAATCTGCGATTATGACCAGTTCGTGGAGTTGACGTTGGACAGCAGTGAGGATGGCTTGATGCACAGCCATCAACTCTGCTACCTGACTACTTCGGGGACCAATTTTGTACCCAGCAAAGGGTTCTGGAAACTCCTTCACCCATGCATTCCCTACGCCGGGCACCAGTTCTTTCTCCCCGTTGTTGTCAACATGGTACGAGCATCCATCCACATAGACAGTGGGCATTCCCTCACACATGTCTTCTTCAAAGAGTTTGTGGGGGGAATTAAGGTATGCCTCCATGTTGTCCTTGATTTTTAGACTTTCGTCCTCAAGACAGTTTTCTCTGGCACAATCATGCAAGTCAGCCAGACCTTGCGCGAGGGGACTCTTCTTGTTTTGGCCATATCTGACCTCCACAGGAAAGCCTTGCATTGACAGAATCCAGGAAGTAATTCGGGAATTACTCACATTTCCGGCCCGGATTCTGTCACTTTGGAGATATTGCAGAGGCTGGTGTGGAGTCTCCACTATGATGTGTTCCCCCTGGATAAACGGGAGGTAATTCTTCAATGCCCACACCGTTGCCAGGAGTGCCTTCTCACAATTGTTGAATTTGTCCTCCACAGAGGATAAAGTTTTGCTCGCATAGGAGATTACTTTATTGACCTTGTCATGCTTTTGGTATAATACTGCCGTCAAGCACATATTAGAAAACCCTGTCTCCAGGAAGAACTCCTTGTTTCTGACAGGGTAAGCTAGGCAAGGCGCTTGTGAGAGGCTTCTTTTGAGTTGTCTTACTGCCTCGGCTTGTTCTGGACCCCATTCCCACTTGACCCCCCCCTTCAGGACATGTATCAGGGGTCTAGTGATCTCTGCGTAGCCCTCAATGAACTTTCTGCTGTAATTAGTCAGTCCAAGGAGGCTCCTTAGTTCCCGCAGAGTTGTGGGGTCTTTCAGTTTCTGAAGTGCTTCCACTTTCTTTTCCTGGGGGCAGAGACCCTGAGGAGTAATCTCATGCCCCAAGAAATCAACACAGGTTCTACACCATTGTGCTTTCTGAAAGGAAAGTTTTGCTCCGGCGGCCCTCAACTGCGTCAGAACATAACGGCTCTCCGCTATGTGTTCCTCCACAGATGAACATTTCATGAGGACATCATCTACATAAGCCAGGTTACCCCTCGCACCCAGGTCGGGCATGGCCTTATGTAGGAAAATGTTGAATTCATTGCCGGAGTTGAGGTATCCGAAGGGAGTCCGGGTCCATGAGTACTGCTGGCTCCCAAAGGTAAAAGCCAGTTTGTATTGGTCCTCCCTACTGACAGGCACGGTCCAGTATCCATTGGTCAGGTCTATTGCAGTGCATACCTGTGACCCCTGGATCTGGGCCAGCCCTTGGTCAATGCAGGGCAGAGGCCATCAGGAAGTATGGACCCGTTTGTTGAGCTCCCTAAGGTCAGCGCAGAGTCTCCACTGGCCGTTTGGCTTCAATATTCCCAGCACCGGATTATTGAAAGTGCTGTGGACTGGACGGATTATTCCCCGGGACTCAAGGTTCCTAATTATTTCAGTAAGGGACTCCATGGATGCGAGAGGCAAGCAATATTGCTTCACAAACACTGGATTCATGGCAGGGTCCGTGGGAATTGTTGTTATGTGGATGTCGGTGCGCCCACAGTCATATGAGTCTACTGCAAAGAGATCTTGGAAATCCAAGAAAACTTGTTTCAACTTTTGCTTCTGTTCCAGAGTCACACAGGCATCAGCTAGGTTGACGCTCTCTTCCACCATCTGCCTGAAGCCTGGAAAGACTTCTGGTTTTGCTATCTCAGCGGCCTCCTCCAGCTGGGTGGAGAAGTCCCTGGTCAGAGTGCTGATTTGGACTGGAGGCTTCAGGTGGGAAAGGCAGCCCTCATGGACCTGGAAAATCACCTCATCCCTTCTGAAGTCACAAGTCACATCTTCCTTACCATAAGGGCAAGAAGTGTACACCAGGAAGTTCCCCCCCTGCTGGGTAAAGATCCTGTCTGGTGTTGTATTGTCATCACTGTCACTGTCAAAACAGTCCTTGGGGATTGGTCCTAACAGTTCATTTCCTCGATCAATGGAGAGATGTCGGTCATCAACCACCATTCCAATAATGGTGCCTGCGGCTAGAGTAATACTCTTTAAGTCACTGTTATCCACCTCTATTGGAATGGTGTCATGTTCTATGTTGACTACTGGTGTTTGGTTTACCCCTAACCCTTGCTGTTGGAGGAAAGCATTTAGATGAATATAAGCATCAGGGTTTTTCAATTTTTGTCCTCTTTTAACTTTCACTTCCAGGGAGAATTGTCGGGTCGTTTCTGGGATGGTGACTTCCTCTTTAACCTGAATTTCAACTGCACAAGGTAGCAATTGAGTTGACCTAAATGCTATTTCTGGATCATCAAAGCCCATGGGATTATCCGCTAATCGGGACCAAGCTTTGAAGTTTATTAGGTCCAAACTAATGGCAAAGCGATTGAGAATGTCACTGCCTAAGTAAAAGGCGGCAGTGACGTCTCGCACGACCCAACAATTATGGACTATGCTCTTGTTGCCTATGGAGATTTTGAGCATACACCTGCTTGGCAGGAGATGTTTGGAATTAGGTGCTTCCAGGTCCAGTTCCCATTTGTCTATCAGTTTGAATGTGGGAATGGCTGGATCTTTAGGGAGTTGGCGGAACATGGCTTCGCTGATGAAGCTCCTACCGTTGTTCACACACACTCGAGCGAGAACAGAGTCCTTCCCATCATTTAACTGAACGGGGATGAACAACTGCTCTCCAATTTGCTGAATATCAGCCAGGCTCTGAGCTGATTTCACATCTTTCTGGACTATAGGAGTGGGAGTGTCTGATTATGGATAGGTAAAGAATTTCCGAGTATTTCCTTCCAGGGTGGAATACCACCTTAAACTGGAAGGAAGGCTGATTTTCAGAAATAGAGAGGACCCCCCATCACCAGTCTGTTGTCCTACTGCTATTACTGTCACGTCTGGAATTTGGTTGTTCTGTAAGTGAAATTCTACTTGGTCAGATTTTTGTTCAACCATGTGGCAGGTGCCTTTTAAACTACCATGGTTGACACTCTGTTTTAATTTTATTGGTCGGCTAGTCTGGGTCCAGAGGACCTTGTTTATGCAATCTATCAGGGGTGACAACCTTCTCAGGAGGTCATTCCCTAGTAAACAAGGGGTGCCCTCTGGAGTCACTACTATGACCGGGTGTTTCCCCTTGTGTCGCCCAATTTTGATGTCCAAATCTGCAGTCCCCTCGACGGGAATTTCTTTCCCGTCAAAGTTCTGGAGTTGTCCAGGAAGAGAGGTGAGAGGAATTTGGTACTTCTCCCCCCTACCTGAATTCAGTTCATCAAAGGCCCTTTTGGACAGAAGGGTAGCTTGGGATCCAGTGTCCACCAGTGCCAAAATTGTACCCTGCCCCTGTACTTGTACCGGGGCATAGTATCTTCCCTCCTTCTCCTCAAGGGGGCACAGATAATGCACATTTTTGGACAACTGGTGGGCTAACTTTCTGGTTTTGGGCATTTGGAGAGAAGAGATTTGGGCAGAATTCTGTGGAGAGTCGTGGGAATCTGCAAGAAAAAGTTGGCAACTTGAAATGGTTTCGGGATCCCCTGGTTCCGGTTCTGGGCGCCCCCCCCCCCCTTTTTGGAGGCAGTCATCAGGATGGGTTTGAACCAGGGGTTTTTGGTATTGTTGGTTCTGGGATAGGATGATGGGCGGCGACAGCTCAATCCCCACATCTACCCAGTCTATTGATTCGGTTTTAGGTTCCCCTGGTTCCGGTTCTGGGCCGCCCCCCGCTCTTTGGAGGCAGTCACCCGGATGGGTTTGAACCAGGGAAGTTTGGTTTTGTTGGTTCTGGGATAGGATGATGGGTGGCGACAGCTCAATCCCCACATCTACCCAGTCTGGATTGGAATCTCTTGGGACCCATTTTTCCTTGGGAGGAGTTCCCCCATCTCTGAAGGAGAAAATCCTTTTCCCAGCATCCTCTGAGGATCCCTCTCCCTCAAATTGGAAGACCTGTACCTCCTCCACAAAGTGGGTCTGTTTGGGTCCTTTGTTTCTCCTACCTCCTCTCTGCTCCTTGGGTGGCAGACTTTCAGGGGCAGGAGATTTTGTTTCCGGCTCCTGGTTTTCCAGGGGCTGTTTACAAGTTGGGAAGGAAGCTTCCTCCAAGGCTTTACACCCCCCTTCCCCTTGTGCCTCCTCCCTGGGAACCGGTGGGTTATCGGGGTGCTGCCCCCGTCATTGTTCTGGAGCACTAGGTCCAGAATTTGGGGCATTCTGTGCCGGCATGCCCATCTGAGGGTTCTGTTGGGCCCTCAGCATGCGGCCCAAATCCTGTGCCATGTTCTGAACCTGGCGCTCTAACTGGGAAACCCACTCAGGCTGATAAGGGTCTGGTTTTCTCCCTTGGGCTGATCCCGGGAAGGGTAGCTATCCCTTCTCTGGTAATACCCTGGGTTGGGAAGATTTGGGTACCCCTCCACCCTTGGCCTCCCCTCTCCGGATTAGGTTGTCTGGGCTCAGGGAATTGGGGAAAGAAGGATGGATGGTTTTGGGGTTGGAAATTGGGTGGATACCTCCTGGGAAAAAAAGTTCTGCCCAGTGTTTGGGGAATTTCTGCCCTCCTGTGGGAAGTTAGGAGGGACGTTCCCTGGGTCAGGTGCTTGGCTGGATCCCCCCCTTGGGCTGGACGAGTCCACACATAACCCAGGATTGGTCTGTTTCCCTTGTAGCGGGGACTTACATAGTCAGGGGATCGGGGGACCCCATTTGTGGGACTACCTCCTTGACTCCCTGTCTGTGACTGGCCCGAGGGCCTTCTGCGCTGTGAATTATTTGGTGCAGGCAGGTTTTTAGGCCCCCCATCTCCAAATCTAAAACGGGGGCAACCTTTACCTCTGCCACCTTGGCAGCAGCAGGGGTGCTGTTGGTTTTGTTTTTTTTTGGCTGATTCTTGTTTTCCACCGGTTTTTGCACCTCATAGATGCGGGTGGCTTGCTCAATGACCCAGTCTAAAGTCCTTTTCTCATGAAAATCTCTCACGAGCTGGGTCATTATGTATTTGGGGAGAGCATGGAAAAATGTGTTGACGAATTCTCTGCTGTCCGTGCGCACTCTTCTGGTGGTCTGCGCAAAGGCACGTTTCAGTTCTTGCACGAATTCTTGTGGGGCCTGATCCTCCCCACATTGCAAATTGTAGGCTGCCTTGCGAGCCTCTTGGGGATTTCTATGCACAGAAAAGTGTTTCAAGGTGGCCGCCCGATAGGTGGACCATCTTGAATGATTTTGGTCCTCCAGCCCCGCAAAGAAACAGGAGTATTCTGGGGAGAATGTCCATTTGACGTACTGGATGCAGCTACTGCTGTCCTTCAAATGGAAGGTCTCCATAATTTGCTCAAAGAGCTCCAAGTGTTCCCACACAGAATACTTGGAGTTCTTGTGATAAGGCGTGATGACACTCCTTATTGCCTTAATCTGTTTTAAGGGGTCCTTAAGCAAGGCCCTTTTTGCCTTATTGGCCTTTTTGGTTCGGGTAACCCTAGTCCATTCATCCTCCGACTCAGAAGCACTGCTCCCAGAGGTGCCCGTCTGATCTTCCAGGGTTTCCTGGATTCTGCGAGCCTGGGAATGGCTGGCAGAATGTGGGGACCTGGTCTCCTGTGTCCTGTGACGCTCAGAGGAGTCTTCAGATCCCTCCTTGCTACCAGGTTTTGCTGGGTACCCCCCCACTGACCTAACTGGGCAGAGGTTTTCAGGATGCCCTTAGTGGGCCTACTCTCCTGGGGTTCCCCACTAAATTGCACTGTGCTTAGGTGCCCATGCCCGGATGCCCGCCCATCCACTCCTGGGTGGTACTGGCCTATGAGCCCCATCCTTTTGGCTGGATAGTAATCTGCCATCCCTGTGGCCCTGTGCTCATGTGCGCCAGGGGACATGGGGGTGGCAGAGTCCAGGGACTGGGAGAGATGAAGGCCTCTGGTACTAGGGCTCCTGAGGTTATGCTCAGGTGTTTCCCTTTCCCAGCGAACGTCATCTCTATCAGCCCCTGCTCCTTGCTGCAATGCAAGAGCCTGGGCTTTCAGTTCCTCAACCAAGGTCTTACTAGACTCTATCATTCTCTCCTGCATGGCTACCTGTTGCTGGAGCCTATCATTGTGCTGACAGAGAGCCTCATTCCCTCTCTGTGCCTCCTGATTGGTCCAGGAATACTGGGCCAGTCTTTGCCGCAGGAGGGTTACCTCCTGAGTCCCATCCCTACTGGCCTGCTCCTTTCTTGCCAGAGCATCTTCCACCCTCCTGGTGTGCTCTAATAATATACTGCCTACTATCATTTTCTGACTCCTGGCTCCTTTGCAGCCTCTGCTCAGAAGAGACCAGGTCAGATTGGGCCTTCTCTAATGCCAACAGTTGCCTATTTGCCAGATCTTGGCCTTCAGCACATTTGTCCTGTATGGCTCCCATATGTAAATATAAATATGCCGCTACCCTGGGAATCTTGTTGTGCTCATCCTTGGCCTTAGTGGCCATATATAGTTCACTCAGGGCCACATGTAAGGGACCCTGATCTCTCCATATATCTGACCCTGTTTCAGTGATCTGGGGTGTGACTGCCTGCAACCAGACCACCTGATGAGCCCACTCACCTCTCACAATTAGCTTATGTAAGAGGTGTTCTCTGGCTATTTTGATATCTACCAAGGTCGTCATTCTGGAACTTGATTTCCTTCCTGACTTACAGAAGTTTGTATTTTATTTTGCAAAACAGACCGTTTCCTTAGAGCGTTCCTTTGAGGAGTGCTTTACAGCGTAACACAGCGTGGTGATCTAACCGTATATGTATCCTGTCAGCTGGCGCACTGTATTAATATGCACAAGTGATAGATCTAATCCAGAATCCCCAGCTACGAGCCCCCACTTTGTTAAATGACTCCAATCAAGCAGTCCCGCTAAGTCAGTGCCTTGTCTGGGATTGCTCAAGGGAAGCCCTTATTTATATATTTTTATGTTCAGTTCGTTTACTCTGGATGACAACCCTTATATAACACCCCTCTCTTAGAATCCCCCTGACCCCACTGAGCCAAGAATTAGGTTTGTTTTGCAAATTAAAAGGTTTATTTGAAAATTAAACAATATATATATATCACACTTTTATAATAAATTAATATTTGATAGCACACTTGTGAAGATGATAGTGATCAACAATGGATAATGTTACAGTGGTACACTCTTTTTGATGGCTTAGAAGTGATATAGAGAGGATAATGTAGCTGAGAATGCTTTTATGGCTTCAAGGACAATGCAATGATGAATGAAAATGTAGTACAGAAAATAAACTTGATATGACTTCAACAAAAGACAATGTAATCACTTTTCTTTGACAATTCCCCCCCTCTATGCAAGGTAAAGAGATGGGAGGAAAGCACACAGTTCTCAGGAATGCAATCAAATATAATTCAGTTCCCCCCTAGCAAGCTCAGAGGAAAACAGGTAGGAGTTTTAAACAATGGCAATATACTTTGATGTGGTTGCAATTAAGTGAAGAATATGCGAAAAATGCTTTAATTTCCCTATAGGGGGTTCAGGGTAGGTGATAGATACTTTGAATCAGTTCAGGCCAGCCCTATCAATGATTCAGTGATGGTTATTAGGTTGAAAACAGATTTCAGGGATGGAAGCAAAGACAAATATTTTTACCCGTGGCTGAAATTAAGCAAAATGTCAAATCACGACAATTTGGTTGCGTGCGCTGAGCGCAATTACGCAGGTACTATAAGGGCTAGCAAGTCGGTTTTAGGTTCGTTGGAAAGGCTAGAATCTTAGCCTTAAGATGACAGTTAAAACTCGCTCCTAGCAGAAAAGTTTCCGGAGATACGGACGATTTTGTGAAGGTAGTTTTTCAGAAATTAAATCACAGTTTCAGAATGACAGATGACAGTTTTCAGTTTTAAAGATGACAGAATGACACGATTCCAGGAGGCAGTTCTAATAGGTTAAAATAGTTTGGATTAGATTATTTTAAACTAAGAGATTGGTTTTGGCACAGTGCTAGCTGGGTACTCACACTAGATTTTGGACAGGAATGCGACTTCGTCACGGATCGGGTCAACCGGTTGGACTGGACTCCTGGCGGTTCTCTCGCCACGGTCGATCTCTGCCTGGTTCTACTCACAGTGATCTGGGTCAGCTCTGCTAGCGGCACTGCACAGCGGTCTGGATCTCTGGTTCTGACAAACGTTCTTGGCACTGCACGGCGGTCTGGTCACTGGTTCCGGGTACAGCTCTTCTTTCTGGGTGTTTCTGGCACAGGGTTTTAGCCAGAATCAGACAGCTCAGCCCGGCTGTCTGAATAGTTTGGTTTGGTTGCTAGGTTTTGAAGGCCTGCTGATAGGAGTTCAGCTGTTGGGTTCTAGAGTTCTTGGAGTTTCTGGATGTGAAGTCTGAAATCAGGATGTGGAGTTGTCTGTCAAAATGCTCCGCAGAAAGTGAAAAAGAAAGTCCTATCTGGCTTCCAGTGGTTCTTTTTATGTGTTTAGAAAGTGGGTGGGTCGGTTAATTCTGCATGCCCAACCCTCTCAACTTATCATTGGCCAGTTCCTCCTCTCTTCCTTGATTGGGGAAAGGAAATGGAGTGTCAGAGTGATGTCGGCCATTTATGATCTATTGAAGAATGCCCCTTTACTTTTGCTTGGAAAATCATTTTTCATAACTACACATACTTCCCAGATATACAGTTGTTTGACAATACATGTACATATTACAAATTACTTATGGTCCATGCTTGTTCAACTCTGATCTTCCTGGGGGCTTGCATTCAAAAATGACAACTTATTTTCATTTTTAGTTGGTTTACCAATGTTAAATCTATCAGAAATTACACAAATGCACACCCTCCTTCTACACACATTCCAGTAATTTACTAGGTCTCTAGCATAAACCCAGTGTCTGTAATATCAATAAATAGCGGGGTTTTGCCTCAGAACATGGTACAAAGTTGAATCAAGTCTTGAATTGTGGGTACATTTCTTAGATTAAGGTTCTCCAAATTGCACATTTCTGTGAGCTTAATACAATATTTTAGAAGCATTTAACTTAAACATATATTTGCTGCAATATGATTCCACAAAAGTGTCTGAGTCCACCCCCAGAAACTTGGGAGTACCACATGTCTCTCCTCTCCCAGGCAGGGCTCTGTTTACAGTCCACACTGAAAATCAACATACCCCATTCAATTGCAAGAGTCTATTGTGTCGGCTGAGGTTAGCAGGCCAGGGGGCCACTCTGCATTTGGTTAGCATGAACATGTGATCTCCTGGGCTGTTGCGTGGGTCTCTGAGGTGAGAAGGTTTCCCGGCCTCTTGGCCTGTCAATGCAATCAGATTGTCTCTGGGAACAGCAGGTGGTTAAGAGTTTTAATTAACCAGCGGGCCTTTGAAGTTTCCAGCTGTCTCAGGAGGCTGATTAGCTTCTGAAGTAGCAGTTCTCCTGTCAGTTTAGACCGCTAGCGCCAATTTGTGGACAAAGCTGGTACTGCACCCATTTTTGGGATCTGTCTTGAATTAATGCATTTCAGTAGAGTGGTCTTGTGCCCATGATTTTAGCAACTTTTTCTCATCAATAAAAACGGATTTCGAACAGAACCATCTTTCTTTGCACTGGTGGGTGGCAGATTAGGTGACCATTTTGGTGTGCGCAAACTGCGCGGTTCTCCTGGATTCTGGCGTGAATGTGGGCGGCGACAGCTTATCCCCACATCTACCCAGTCAATTTATTCAACATGGGTCAAAACCCTTGACAGCTCAGAATGGGGCCGTTAGAGCGATCTGTAACCTATCCCACTGGATCATGTCACCGAATCAAGAAGGTCTCTGCAATGACTTCCGCTTCATCATCGTATTCTGCATAAAATACTCACCCACAAGTGCCTTGCCAATAAGGCACCACAGTAAACTAGCTATAACCAGACACAAGTTAAGACTCACGACCTTCAAGAAAGAGCTGAAAACACACTTTTTTAACTCAAATGATTAGGACCATTTACATGATTGATATTCAGTCTGATCCATCAATCCCTCCTCTGCTTCTCTCTCTTTGTGTGCACTGAGGCCTACAGGTGTGATGCTAAACAATAATAATATTAATAATAATAATAATAATATTAATAATAATAATAATAATAATAATAATAATAATAATCAGGGGGTATTAATGCTGTTCCATGCAGTTGTGTGTCCGTCATAGGAGTGTAGGTGTTCACTATGTTGCAGGCTTGTTGTGGGTCATGGAGATTCTGGATTGCTGAGAGGTCTTTGTTTGGTGACCCTTATGGCGGGCACCATGAGGCACAGGGCACAGCAGCTGCTCCAGAGGTCAGGCATCTGCGTGTAGGCCTTGCTGCCTCAGATCCATGAGAGGTCTTCTGGTCCCAACTAGGTGTCTGTTTGCTGGCACTCTGGCAAGGGTAGATTCCATACCCAGCAGGTAATGTAAGGTAGGAGGCAGAGCTGTATTGTCGAAAGGTTAGTTGGGGCATTCTCACAGGGAGAGAACGTCCAGTTTACTGGGCCTTCAGGGCAGTGCACATTAGATCTTGCCAGTTTCTTCATAACCAGGGAGCGCTCGTGCGACCGGGGCACCGTTGGCTGGCATCTGGTGATGGTGCCCACATCTGCTGTCCCTGCTATTAGCGCCATGGGTGCCACCGATATTTTACCGAGTCCGCCATGGTGAATGGCGGAATTACCGCCCTATTCCAAGGTGTGTGGGGGCGGTAATTCCCCATTCCCTTCATGGCCCTTCCCCATTCCCATTTTTGACTCCATAGGGCTCAATGGGAATGGGGAAGGTGGTAATTACGGTACCGCAAATTGTGGTACCGTAATTACCTCCTAGGTCCCTTTGCGGTTCCCGTCCTTAACGGCTGGTTAAACCAGCCGTTAAGGTAGGGTCCCACAAAGGGACCTCGTAATAAGGCGGTAAGGGTTTACCGGCACTGGTACCCTTACCGGTACCAGTAAACCCTTACCGCCATCCGTGTAATGAGGCCCACTGTATGGGAAATACTCTTGACCTGATTTTTTCCAGTAAATCTCTGAAGGTCACTTTTAATCCTGGTATAACCATTTTCTTCTTCCATTTGCTATGTTCTCTTCTTCCCCCTGACATCCCATACCTATGGCCCGTCACCCTGGTTGTTAATGGAATAAAGTGCATCCTTTGGTGGCTGACCAGTTAATGTCCAATACCACTTGTGTTATTAATAAAGACAATTTCGATCCTTACACAGTCTTACCGAATGCTATGACAGTAGTTGCAGATTCTCTTGCTCCAGTGAGGATCGGCTGCAGTTACCCTGAACCCTCTGCTCCTTAGCTTTCTACCCAGCCACCTGAAATCTCCACCCCAGGTGGTACCTATGATATTTTCATGTTTGAGTCAATCAGAGATGAAGTTGTTATTTCTGCTCTGAAAAATCCTAAATCATCTTCACCTCCTGAGCCGATCCCTCTGCACCTTATTCAATCCCTCCCCATGGAAACAATCCCTCTGTTTACTGCTGCTCCCATCATTCTTTATTCAAATGTGTGATTCCAGCTCCATTAAAAACATGCACTGGTTACTCCACTTTTTGAAACATTTTTTTAATTTTATTTGTTTTAATCTTTTAGATTTTTACAAAATCACTTTCAGTAGACTGCGCAAAAAGAGGAGAAGAAGAGCAAAAAGAGGAGAAGCGCAGAGAGAAAATAAAATAAAGGAGATAACCGTCCTTGTTCATTGTAGAACCCAATCAAACTAGCTTTAACAGGAGAAGTTTTGTGTTCACATGGTCCAGAATTTTATAAGCGGCCAGTAGCCACGATGTTCTGTCCCTCTCCATCAGTCTGGACCATCAAACGTCTTGATCGCTTAGTACGTGTTCCGAAAAAATTTCCTTCAAGTACACTGTTCTCATTCTGCAAGTGCTGGAACATGACAAAAGCAGGTGGCGGATTGATTCAGTTACTGCTAGCACTCTGCAGAAGCGGCACTCTTTTGACGTTGAAACTCCTCTAATCGCTAGGATTTCGTTTGTTAGCAGAAGATTCAGTCTCGCTCTCATTATCAGTTCTCGGGCAGGTATGGATTTAAACTTTTTAATGTAAGGTTGCAGTTCATTACATTTTCTGATATTCGGTGGTAAGTGCTGTATCAGTCTGTTGTTTAAAGCTGCTTCTTTAGTTTGTATCCAATCGAGCTCTTAGTTTTTTTTAAATTTTTGTTGGATTTTTAAAAAGAGTCTCTTCATCACACTCCGTAGAAGCTAGCAGCTCTAGGTTAGCTTTGGACCAAAGGTTTAGTATCTTGTTTTGACCGCCGTTTTTACTTTCTTTCATGATCAGGTTGCATATTGATGGCTCTTTCGAAATTCTACACTTGCGGTATAGCATTAGAGTGTTAATTTTCACTATTCCTCCAAGTGACAGTAGACTGAGTTCTTGCCTTATTATTGTGACCGAGGTAGAATTTGGGAGTCCTGGTGTGGATCGCCAAAACATCGCTTCCAGTTTCGGCCATAAGGCCGTTGGTAAATTGGGTAGTGCGTCCGCGCCGTAGGTCAAAGTTAGAATCAACTTTTTCTTATCAAAATCCACTACTGGGATTAAGGAGAAGCGTCCAAACTTTCTGTTAATGGCTTTGGCTTGCGCAATCAACTTTTTCGTTGTTGCTTTCAGATGTTCCTGCATTGCCATTTAGTTTCTGGAGCTATCGAGGGTCACTCCCAAATATCGGAATTCTTTCACTTTCTCCACTGGCTGATTTTCCAGGTTCACCAAATTTATTTCCCCCTTCTTGGTGGATGCGGCCAAAATCATGAATTTTGTCTTTTTTCGTGGATCTCAAGTTTATTAATTGTCATGTATTCCAAGAGTTTAGACAATTGACGCTGCAGGCCTACTGGAATATGGTCTCGGAGAATCAGATTGTCCGCGTATGAAAATCTATTTACATGAACGTTACACAGTTTAGGAGGGAAACTTCAGACAATTTGGCTCATGTCTTGCAGATCTCCCAGGAACGCTACGAAGAGCGCCGGGGCCGAGGGACACCCCTGTTTCACTCCTCTTGCTGTGGGTATTTCTGAAGAGAGGAGCCCTTGCTGATTTAACCTCACTCTCATAGTAGTTCCTGTGTACAGCGCTTTGATCGGCTCCAGAATTGCTGGCGGGCAACCCCAGGACTCGAGTTTCACCCACAACAGCAGGCACTCCACTTTGTCAAATGACTGAGTTAAGTCAATAAAGGTGATGAAAAGTCGTGGCCCTCCTTCTAGAGCTCTACTCTTTAGAGCACTGAGCGTCAGTATGTTGGCCGTTGTGCCTAAGCCTTTTTTAAAGCCAGTTTGCAGGTGATCTTGACAGCGGGCCGTTTTGGCCCAATCGTTGAATTCTCTAAGTAATAATGACCCAAACACCTTCCCGATACAGTCAAGTAGGGCGATAAGCCTGTAATTTTGTGGGTCTTCCTTATTTCCCTTCTTATAGATAGGGACAACTGTAGCTGTTTTCCTAGACGGCGGGATAGATTTCAGCAGTGCACATCTCTGGAAGACTTTGCTGAGGAAGAGAGTCCACTCTAGCGCGAAAGTCTTCAGTTCACATTGGTGATGCCATCCGGGCCCGGCGCTCGAGAGTTTTTTAGTTTCTTAATTTGGGTCATGATATCCACAATGTCATCCAGGATGACCCAATGCTTTGGCGCCTGCCACAACGTCGCTATCTGCGCATTTTCCGACTCCTTAAACAGTGTCCAGAAGAAGTTCACCCATGTGGACTCGCCAATGTTCGAAATAATTGCGGGCTCCCCGTTCATAGTTGCTGATTTCAGGAGAGACCAAAACTCTCTGCTATTAGTGGTGATTATTGCTTTTAGAATTTTCTCTGCATCCTGTTGATACAGGGTCGAGCAGTAATTTTTAAGCCAAGATTTATATTGTCGGCATTCTTCCGCCGCCTCCACGATTGCAGATTGGGTTCCCTTGGATTTTGCTTGCCGCTTTAACCTTCTCATCTCCTTGCGCTTGGTCACCATGATGTTATCGTATATATATGATGTGAACTGCTTTGCGTGCCTTTTTGTGGACCGTAGATTTGTATATCGATAGTAAAGGCAGAAAATCAGTCTGCTCACTTGGTTCCACATATGTCTGTACTTGGTACTTTGATCTTAGGTCACGTATTGCTGCCACCGATAGCTTCAGTCTTGTCTGTTGGTTGTTCTCGCACAACTGAGGGTAGGCGTATGACCTTTCGACCTGTTGCATTGGCCAAGCTGTAGAATGAAGATTATGGCCACTGGCAGGTCAGCCTATTACTTCAAAAGATCTCATCACAGCGAGCAACGGCGTAGACACGAAGATGTACTCTAGTGTGGCGCTTGTTGTCTGTCTCGCCCATGTCGGCAACCGTTCTGGGTCTGGAAAGACTGTGTCTAGATTGTGGAGTTCGCATGATTTCATCAATTTCAGCCACTCCACTCCTCTTTTCGCCCCTGAGCTATTCCTGTCATGTTGGTTTTCGGTAGTTATTTTGTGGCTGACATGTTGCATTGATGTCACCACAGATCAACAGGTAGGGGATTAGCTGTACCGCCAGTGCCTCATCGATTGCTCGTTCCATCTGTTCCAGGTATGCTACGTCACTGATCCCTGCTGGATTCCGGTACGTGTTTATAATGATCAATGCAGAGGGTTTTGCTTTTGGTGTGGGCTCCTCCGATTGAGACCGGACTGCTTTGGTCATCAGGATTGAAGAATTGCTGACAAGCGCGGCTTCTAATGTGAATCCGCTGCCTTGTAGGAATGCTGTTAATATTCCTGATGACGGTCTCTCCGTAGTTCCCGTTTTAGCCAGCGATAGAATGATTTCGTATCCCTCTAGTGTCGGGACATCTGTAAGCCAGGTCTCCTGGGAACAGAGGAAGCCGTAGTCTCCTAGTCTAATTTCTCCTTTTCGCATTAGATGCGAGTAGCCCCTTGTATTCCATGAGCCCAGCCGAATGTGGGATCTATCTGATTTCGTTTCAGTTCTAAATTTGAGGCTGGGTTCATGGGGCTTGAGTTGCTATTTCTTTGTTTCTCGCATGAGGGCTCTGGGTAGCCAAGACCAAATGCCCTGGGCCTGCTTGGGTCTTGGATCGGGCCTCTGTATTTCCTCTGAAAGCTCCTCCACGATAGTTTTTGTTATCGTGAAGTTTCTTCTACTGTGGTTTTGATGTTGACGTTCACTACTTGAAGACCATGCGCAGCCCTGATCCCTTATCTCATCCTCTTCTCTGTTTTTTCGCGTCTCTTGTCGGTACTTCAGCTTTTCATCTAATTCCTCGTACCGTTGAGTTGGGACCCGTTGGCTTCCTTTTAATGCTGAATGTCGTATTTCATTAATGGAGGTTCTGTCCGCTCGATTGCAACTAGAGTCATCCCTCGCTGACGCAGGAGTATAGGAATCCTGTTCTTTTCTCTTCGGGTTATGCCCTGTGGCTCTTGTGGAATCCGTAATATCATACCCCAGTTTCAGCAATGCCTTCATCTCTTCTTTCAATAGCACATAAACCGCCTTTGAGGCGATATAAAGATGTGAAATGGACTTGTGATGTCTCTGACTTGGATCTACAATCAGTAGGTCTTCCGTTTTTATACGTCTCAGGTTTGGCACGAAGCTCAGTAATTCTAATACCGAGTGTCGGTTTAGGATGACATCATCATCGTTTCCGGGAATCTGTTCCAACTTTAATATCCCTTACTTCATATCTTGATTTTTTGCGGTCTTGTGGTATTGGTCTGTTCTTGTAACAAAATGAACTTCTCTGTGTTTAAGTGATTGAGTTCGATGTCGAGGGCTTGATTTCCTTAACGTGTGATGTTGTAAGAGGATTCAATTCAACACTACAGCTAAGTCAACGCCTAGTCTATAATACTGAATGAAAACCCTTATTGATATAACTTTATGTCCAGTTCATGCGTTCTGGATGACTACCCCTATATAACACCCCTCTCTTGGAATCCCCCTGACCCCACTGAGCCAAGAAGTAGTTCTGTTCTGCAAGTTTAAAAGGTTTATTTGATAATTTAAAATATATATATATCACACTTTATAATAAATTAATAATTGAATAGCACACTTAATCTGATATGATAAAGATCAACAACGGAGAATCTGGCACTAACACGCTTCTCTATAATCAATAAGGAGTTGACAAGGAATGGATAAGGTAGCACACTGGTAAATAGGTACAGAAGTATAATGTGGTAGAGAATGCTTTATAGAGTTCAACTGGATGTAATGTTGAATGAAAATGCAATACAGAAAATACTCAATATGATTTCAACAAACAAGGTAATCACTTTTCTCTGGCAATCCCCTCCCCCCCTTGATGCAATGCAAGGAAATGGAAGGAAGCACACAGTTCTCATAAATGCAACCAACTGTAATTCAGTTCACCCCAGCAAGCTTAGACTACAGAAAACAGATAGGAGTTTTGAAAACACAGGCCCAAATTGCTTTGATATGTGCTGGCAATGAATTAGAAAATATGCTAAAATACTTTTAATTCCCTTTCAGAGGTTCAGGGTGAGTGGTATCTGGTTAATATTAGTCCAGGCTCACACTAGCAATGATGCAGGAATGATTAGCAGGTTAAACGAATTTCTGGCAAGGAAAAGCAAAACTGCTGTCTTTTTACACGTGAAGAAATTTGCAAATCGCGGCAAAATTCGCGGATGCGCCGAGCGCTATTACAGAGGAACCGCAAGGACTATTCCTATCGTTTTGGGGTCCTAGGAAAGCCTAGGATCTCAGCTTCCAAATGAAAGTTATTGCAAGTCTCTAGCCCAAACGGTTGCGGAGATATGACCGATTTACTAGAGGTCGTTTTTGGTTTTTGCAAATTTTAAACGCACACTTTTTCAGCTTTAAAAATGATGGCAGAATAACACAATTGCTAAGCTGCAGTTCTACTTAGGTTAAATAGATTGAATTAGATGAATTTAAACTAAGAGATTGGTTCTACACAGTTCTGCTGGGTACTCACACTATATTCTTGAATTAAATGGGCCTCATCACGGATCTGGTCAGGGTTTTGGACTGGGCTCTGGTCTCTCTCTGGGCACAGCACTGCTTTCTCTCTGGATAGATTGAAGTCTCTAGTTTGGCTTTCTGGAGGTTGATGAATTTGAAGTTTGGATCTCTGGATGTTGTATGGTCCGGCAGAGTGCGTTGCAGCAAATGGAATTGAAGGTCCCTATCTGTCCTGACTCTCTGCTTTTATGTGTTTTTGAGAGTGGGTGTGTGTGTTGCATCACTAGACTTGCCCCTCTCACTTGTCATTGGTCCAGCTTTCATTCCTCCCCTTGATTGGGGAATGAACTGTGAGTCAGAGTGATGTCATTTTATGGCTTGCCAAGAGGGCACTCCCTTGTCAGATTGCACACATTCTATATTTGATAATAAAAGACATATTTCACAGTTACACAGTTGCTTGAAATTACATATACATGGTGTGGCTGAATTTAGCCATGTCTCTGTCCAAATCTGCTCTTTCTAGGAGCTTGCATTCAGAGATGGTACATAATTGACTTTTTAACTGATTTTTCAATTTCTGACATGGACCCAACTTTACATACATGTGCGCAGGGAGTAGGGACATTAACTGATGAAGTTTCAGATTTTTAACATGCACACATTTAGAGTAATATCCAATTTTCCGCTGACACCCCCCTGTACATACCACCGGTTCTAAAAACCTCTTAAACTGTGGGCAGAAAAATCACAAGAATTATGGTATCATTTATAAAATTTTCACATGTCCGCACCATGAGTTATTAATCTTTTTCTAAACAATATTCTGGCTACAAAGGGGTGTGGTTTTCTCTCAGCACAAGGTAGAAATACTGGTTAATCCAGTTCTGCCAAGCCAGCTTGCTCTCACAGGCAGTGCCCCTCCCAGCTCCTGCCAAGAGGAAGCTACATTTTACGATTGCGGTAATAAAAACCTTTGCCTGAGTGAAGAGGGCTTTGTTCACTCTCCTGCAGAGCACAGGTAATTCAATTATCAGATAGATGGCATATCCTTAGTGTGGGCAGCAAAAGGAAGGTTGGCCTGGGAACACAGTGGTGACTCAAGTTTCACTCCTGATGGGGGTAGTTGCCAGGCAGAATCAAGTTCCTTAAGCCAGACTTTCAGCTACTGTCATGTTATTTGTTGCTTTTTAAATTAACTTGCAATTTTACACATGCAGCTAGAATGCTGATTCTAAGTGCAAAACTATGACATTTCAACAGTTACAAAGACATGTGACACCAAACATAGGTCACTCATTTAATCTAAACATTTTCGATTTTAGTGTCTTTAAATCCAGTGCAACTTAAACTGCTGCAATCCACAGCTCAGCCAGTCTTGTTATAAACCTTGTCTTAAGATCTTCATTTCCCAGATTTTGTAGGCACACAAAACTCCATTCTGCCAAATGTCTGCTGGTGTTCAGTAAATATTTTGCACATATTGCAATGTTTGAAAATAGGCATTTTGACTTGCCTTCAGGGAAACACAGAGTGGTTTTAAAACGCCGGCTTTTGGATAGTGGTGAGTACTGGTACTGCACCCATCCTTGGGATTTTTTTTTTTTTAGGTTAATTCATTTCAGCAAGTGATATTATATGGAGTATATTGTCCATGTTCAGGACATGGCATTGGTGTGTTTCTGAAGTAAAGTACTTCTGTGCCCATGATTTTGCCATATTTGACATTCAAGAAAAATGAATTCCCAACAATATGGGTTTGCTTTTGGCAATCAGCATTGCATCTCTGAACTCACAATATAGGCGAAATGGGATTTTCCTGTGCATTTTCTGGGGAGCTCTGGCCATTATGATGTTTTCAATGCCAGTACTGCACAGTTTTGAGGTAGGGCCCGGATGCATGGGTAAATACATCCCACAATGTCTCACGTTAGGTATGGTAGACTGGTCTTTCTTAGGGTTAGTTCTGTTTTGTTTAACGACCAGTGACTTAGTTGCCCTACTTTCATCTTTTTGCATGGGCCCCGTCGAGTTCTCCACTTTCCACTGTGCCTTTTTTGACAGTTTCTTGCAACGCTCTTCTAGCGTTAAGAAACCTTGACCCATTTGCTCGGCCTCTGATTTATCAATATAGCAATTTTCTGCCAGTAGGCTCTGACCTATGGCAGTTGGAGAGTTTACCGGGTTCTGGTCCGATTTTTTTTTCCTCATACAGGTGTTGGCTCATGTTCATCATTGTTTCGTCTTCCAAAAAGTCTTCCACCGATTTAGCAGTTTTAGGTCTTTCACTAGTTGTTTTGCCGTGTTGCTCTTGTAACGTATGTGTTACATCCCCTACCGACTGTTTTGGATCTTATCTATTAATTGAGCACATTTTCTTAGAGGCAGTTACCAGGGGTTTTTCATTCTCTAAGAAGTAGTTAAGCATTGTTGTATTTTTTAATTTTTCCCCTGGCAATTTGACTCTCAGCGTTTGCTTGGTGTGGTCTTTTGTTGAGCTTCCTGCCTCTTGATTATTACCTTTGGTGATTCTCGGGTCCAAGACAGAATCACTATTTGAGTTGCAGACGTGTGGTCTCATTTGGAGTGTCTCTTTCCCTTTTTCTTGTAGATTGTCCTTAGTTAGGTCAATGGTGACTTCCGTTTACGTGCTGGTTGACTTTTTGTTCCTCACTGAGGTTGACATGGATGTCTTTTGCTCTAATACAGGGCCAGATTCACACACTGCAGTTATTATATTGAGGGCTGATTTCTCCCTTGCCATAATGTATGCCTCTAAGAAAATCAATTTGCTATTCATCATTGCCTGTATTGTAGTATGGTCTTTGAGATTGTCGCTGATTGCTTCATAAAGCTTCATAAAAGGAGCTAAGGCTATTGTTATCGATGACATTATTGAGAAAATATCAACTTTCTTAGAAGGTGTTTCTGTGACTGTGTGATTTGAGGGAGTTGAGGATCTCAGTTTTACAGGCATCTCCATCAATGTGGAATATTTTTGTGTCCCTTGTATAGACTCAGAACGAGGACAGTCCATTGACACTCTCCGATTAGCATGAGCTAATTATTTTTTTTCCGGTACTATATGCCGAGGACTTTCGCTTACAATGACTCCAGTGATTAATTTGTTTAGCGTGTTATTCAATCCCAAGTCTCCTTTTTCTCTCCCTACTTGGGTCACATCGTTCTCTGTAATTAATCTCTGACGAGGGGGACTTCTGTGTTTTTGTGGCAGTTTCCCTGAGGGGGTACCTCTTCACAGCAGGATGGGGCGGGCAAAATACTGTCCTCCTCTTGTTGTGGATAACACTCCCCCTTATCAGTTCTCGGTTCGAGATCAGTTTCTACGATTGTTTCATTCTCGTTGACGGCCACTCCGATCAACATAAGTTCCGATGCTCCTCCTTCTGTCTGTGTGTCCTCCGCCCTCTCCTTGGGTTGGTCTTCTGTCCCCATCTTCTCTGTCTTTTCTTCGGCGGAGGAAATTTCCTGTGGTGCTTCAATTCTTCTGCATTTTGCCTGCGGCCAGCAAGCCTGTAGTGCTTGGAGAATTTCTACGTCTCAGAGTTCCTCTCTATTTCTACCCAGGTGTTTGAGAGTTGGCTGGAAGTAGTCTTTTAAGTTGTGTCCTGCTACTGGCCTTTGGACTACTTTTTTCACGATCTTCATTAACGTTGTTCGTTCTCCCTCTGTGTTACCTTGTTTTTTTGACAGTTCTGCGCCAATTTGTCTATTTTTGCAGGTTCCTTGCCTTAGCCTGAGCTTGGGATCCCCGTTTGCTGTGCTATGATTTCTTTTTATTTTAGCGTTTTTCTGTGTTATTTTTTGTGTTTTGTTTGGGGGTTCTGCCAGGTCTGTGCTCAGCTCATATTTTTCCGGGCTTTCTTGAATAGGGGTTTTGTTATTTTGCTGCGCTGGAGCGTGCACCAGAGCTTTCACCATTAGTACACCCTGCCGGCTCTCGTCCTTGTCAGCAGGGGGCATGAGCTGTTCGTCAGTCGACCATATCTCCACCTCGCGCGCTGTACGAGGCTCTCTCACCTCTCCCTCCCGCTCCGCCCCCAAGATTCTATTCACTCCGCTCGCTGCTCGGATGACATGGCCCGCAAGGGATTCCTCAACAGCATCCCGCTCCCCTGCGAGGACGCCCCACTCATCCGCCTCGGCGTCCCCCCCCGGACCCGCTGATCCTCAGCCCTGGGAGCCCGCAAAGGTACATGGGACGTCTGTACTCAACGGGCAATGAGTGGGTGGGATTACGGGGACACTGACTGGATCACTTGCTTCGCAGTTCGATATTGGAGCGGTAGACTCCATGAGACCCAGTGTTGTTTTAGGAGTTTTCAAGTAGGTTAACGACTCGCGTTCAAACGCGGTTAACTGGGCCCCGTCCAATGTACTTAGAGGTGCGGGGATTTCTTTGATGATAACTAGTTTTCGCTCACCCTTTTTTGATGCAGGTACTTTAAGAGCTGCCAGTTGTACACCGTCCACTCCGACGCGCGGGCGCAGACCCCTCAGGCGGCAGCTCTCCTCTTCTTCTTCTTAGGAATGGTGCCCAGAAGGTGTCCTTTCTCTCCTTGAAGTCCTGACAGTCCTGCCAGGCATGACTGCAGGACCGCTGACACTCAGCTCGCACTCCGCGTTCCGCTCTGCGGAATAGCAACAGTATAAGTGGGCTCCTCCTTCCACCACTAGCACTGTAGACAGACTGCTGCAGGACTGCTCACACTCAGCTCGCACTCCGCGTTCCATTCCGCTCCATGGAATAGCAACAGTATAAGTGGGCTTGTCCTTCCACCACTAGCACTGTAGACAGACTGCTGCAGGACTTACTCCACTTTTGAAAAGGTCCCATCTGGATTCATCTGTACCAGCTAACTACAGGAATATATCTCTTCTTTCTATTCTCATGAAATTTATGGAAGCTATTGTTACTCTGCAACTTTCTTGCTTCCTTGAATCTAATTGTCTTCTTCACCCTCTCCAGGCAGGTTTTAGGCCGTCAATGGGCACTGTGACAAGCCAGGAATGAGAGGCAGACAGATGGTTATGTTATTCTCAAGAGAGTTTTCACTGCCTAGAAAATAAAACTAAGGATCTGTCTGGGCAAAGTAGTCAGTAACTTAAAAACCGTCCTTGTGTCCAAACATAATCAGCTGACCCTCAACCTAGAAACAAAACTGCAAAGGGTGCAAGGAAATGTCTTTAACATGGTATTAGCAACAAGTGTTCACAATCAAAAATACAAGGATGACTCCAACAAAAATAACTTCCAAGGAAACGTCCAGAGGGTCGTTTTCTTATCCTGGACTTTTAGGAAGGATGGTCTTGGGTCTCTTTATCCAGCAGTTCTTTTTGTGTCTTTATACCTGACTCACAAAGGTCTTGTTCAAATAATGAATTCCATAACAGCTTGTCATTAATTTGGTCAAACAATAAATTCCATGACAGCTTGTGTTTAACCTGGTCAAACAATACATTCTATGGCAGTCTTCCTTTAGGTCTTCTGGTCATTTTGCCTGGTATACTTCCCTGCCAGGAATCCTCCTATGAGCTTTTCAGATTGCCTGGTATATTCCCCTGCCAGGTATCCTCACACAATGTCAGAAACTTTATACAACTTCAGGTGCCTGGTATTTGTGCCTGCCAGGACTTCTTTCGTGTTCTTCTCAGATCCCCTGATATTTTCCCCTCCCAGTTTCCTTATTACCTTATTACAATGTCAGAAACTTTACACAACTTGAGGTGCCTGGAACACTCCCCTGCCAGTGATCTTATTTATTTTACTGTTCCTTTTACTATACCACAGTAGCATATATCTTGAAATGTCTGATATATTTTCATATGGTAACACTTGCTTTAGCTTTCCCCCACATTGGCCTTTCATGCTTTTTAATTTGCTTGGGGCTTTCTGTTGCACTTTGTCTCATCGCCATTCAGATATTCTGTTTATTGGATATATATGTTTGCTTTAGCTTTCCCCCACATTGGCATTTCATACATATATATTTGCTTGGGGCTTTCTATTGCCGTTTGTCTCATCAGCATTCAGATACTCTGGTTATTGGACATCGAAACAATATTGGGGTTGGTATGCATTCAAACCACTTGTGAGTATGGTCCATATTAGCAGTCTCATCCCATTCAATCATATAGTTGCACATGTGTTGGTATGCCGGGAGGTTCCCAATGACTCTGGGAAAACTCACTGGTCACTCACGGCGTTTCCGACTCTTGGTGTGTCCCTGCCATGAAGCCTCCTTGCTGAGTCATCTTCTTACTGTGAAGAATCCTGCCTAAAGTCTCCTTCCAGGTGGCCAGGGGAAGGCAGATGCTTCCAAGTCCCATCCCTGGGGTGGTATACTGCAGGAGGATCACCTGGGTGGAGACAGGGCCCAGGTTACTGACGATATTGCATGGGATGAAACATAATATGCTTCCTATGACAGGGAGATTCCTACCACTGTGACAAAAGAGGTTATGGCTCATTGTCATTTTAATGTTTCTCAACCTTCTATTAAATCTAAGGTTGTGAACTCTAAATTTGTAACATCAAAGTACACTATAAACAAATAAAGACACTTTTTGGTAGTTATGATGATATGATATGGTATTTGTAACGTGCCTATACACAAGTGTTTCAAGGCGCGACGAGGCAGGGAGGTGGAACAAAGGGAAGACAGACAACGATCCTACTAGGCCAGGTGTCATTCAGATCGCGCAAGTGCATGGGTAGAGGGGAAGGAAAAAGTGCAGGAGGAAAGGGAGAGGGGAAGTGCAGTACAGGGGTAGTAGAATAACAAGATAAATAATAAGGGCCAGCTGGTGGCAAGTGCAAGGTAAGTGCAGACAAGTGCTGGGAAGGGGGGCTGTAGGGATACAGAGACGGTCCCGCAGTGCAGGGGTTGCCAGGTAGGCAGTGCAAGGGGAGAGAGGCTGGGCCAAGGACCGAGAACGGTGAGAGTGGCCCAGTTGCAGATTCAGTGCAATTTAAGTCAGGAATTTAGCAGGGGATAGGGGGAGAGAAATCAGAAGCAAAGAGGAAGGTTTTGGGGTGCTTCCGGAACCGGAGATGGTTCTCCTCAAGTTTCAGGGAGGCAGGAAGGCTGTTCCAGAAGGAGGCCCCTGCAGCAGAGAGAGATCTCCCACCAACTCGTTGCTTGGAGAAGCGGCTGACCCTGAGGGAGTTGGAAGCGGATGAGCGAAGAGCTTGAGAAGGAAGATATTTAGGAAGAGAGAGTTGAAGGTATTTTGGCCCCAGGTCCCAGAAGGCCTTGTGTACAATGCAGAAGGTTTTGAACTTAATCCTTGCAGCCACTGGGAGCCAGTGTAGAGATTTCAGTCCTGGAGAGATACGGTCCCTGGCCTTGAGGCCAAGGACAAGTCTCGCAGTCCTGTTCTGGATGAGTTGCAGAGGGCGGAGTTCTTGTTTTTGAGATAACTCAGGAGAGATTCATTGATTAAATTCATTTTCTTTAAATAAGAGGCTTGTTAGCATGGTTGAAACATATTTCTCTGAACTTTCCATCCAGTCTTTAAGTAATTTGACATGTGTGAGGGGTTAGTAATGCAAGGCGGGTAACTGCTTGTAGTTTTCTCTGTATTTGGCATTTCAATAATGAAAGAAAATGCAATGAAAACCTAACTACAGTATTTGAGATTTCATTAATGAAAGAAAATGAAAAGAAAACTTAACTAAGCCTACTCTACCAAGGAGTTCCCTACCTAGTCTAGGTTCTAAGGGAAGATCTCCTAACATGCACAAAACTGGCCCTCACATTAAACAACAAAACATTCAAAATAAATCATAAACAGCATAAATAAATGATTTCCAAATACCCATTGTTGTCCTGGGTAGATCCCTTTCCCAGGAATGTCCAAAGTCACTCTCTTCCAAATAAAACTCTTGAACCAGTTCTTGAAAGTTGCAAAAGATAACAAAAGTTCACCCAAACAAAAATCCACTGGTAACAGTTCTTCCTCCGTTTGTTGAAAAGATCCTTTCCAATTTCCATAAAGATGACAGCACCAATAGTAATCCTGGATAACCTCCTTGCAGGACAGACTTGACAAAGGTCAAACAAAAGTACTACTTCTGCTTCAACAACTGTCCATCTTTTTATAGCTTCTGCAACGTCTTTGGTATAACGTGTCAGGATGCTTCTTCTAAAGGGGTTGCTTTCCTCTTGACAACTCCCTTCTGCTAATTGTACTGTGAAGCAGGCTCCTTTGCTTCACAGTGTACTACTGCTTCAACCACCTTCAATATAATGTTCTCTGACAATATTAT
The DNA here is from genome assembly GCF_040938575.1 of Ambystoma mexicanum. Taxonomy (NCBI): domain Eukaryota; kingdom Metazoa; phylum Chordata; class Amphibia; order Caudata; family Ambystomatidae; genus Ambystoma; species Ambystoma mexicanum. The sequence goes on along the minus strand of NC_090935.1, from coordinate 469,724,328 downwards.
AGACAACCACAGTTCTGTTAGCTCTGCTGCAACTTGGTACTTTGAATATTTTTTAGGCAACTTGAAGTCAAGCTCATCACCCTCCACAGGTAGGCAAGGCACTCTTGCTTCCTAAGCCATGTGAAAGGGGCAGGCAGCCTCTTTGCCTTTGTTGCCTGTCTTACAGATAGAATCTCCCTTTGCTTCTAGACTGCTTCTCTCTCTCAGCTTAAACATTCTCATCTTTACAGATTGTTGATTAGTTTGTTTTAACAAGCACCAAGCTCCCTTCTCCAGTTTTATGCACACCTTCTTGATTCCAGCAGTTACCCCAAAGCTCTATTGCCACTCTTCAAGCCTTGGATAACATTGTCACACTTGTGTCAGAGGACACTGGATTTGTAGCAACTCTGACCACTTCAGAATATACATGGTTAGATCTTAATATGGCTGATTTCACCTTAGAAAGGATTTTGACTACTGGCTTGGGTATTGCTTGCTCTTCTCATCACTGCAGCAACTTCTACAATTACAATTTACTTGTTCTGGATGTTACAAGGTTCAGGTTTCACAAGATAAACAGAATTAGGTACACACGACCACTCTTTCATGGAGAATTCCACTTCAACAAACTATAAAGACTTGCGTTCCCTTTCATACACATAGAATGCTGCTTTAACGTAGATCGGCAATCACAATCATTCGTACATGCCCTTACTTTGATGTAAGTATTCTTGTAACAATACGGGAGACACGTAACCACTCCGGTAAAGATATTTAATGTAACAATGGAAAATAAAAGATTTTTCTTATACGAGTGCAATTTGACTTGTGTTAAACTTGTGTTAAACATGTGCGTGATACATTTCCTTTGTTGTCAACACTGCCCATGACAACAAACAACTTTTACTCGCTATTACTTCTACGCAAGTCCTAATTGACTCTGGTTACAGTTACCGGCAAGAATTTTTCAGTGAATTGGAGTATGGAGCTTCGCCCACCGGCTCCAAAAATACTGTCGTTGTGGGTGGCTTCCACTTCCTCACTTTTCTTCCTGCTACTACTACTTCAGGCACTCTTGGGACACACACCCCTCTGCATAATGGTTGTCTCTGATCCAGCCTCGACCACGTCTCCTTCTCTCCTACTTCCCTCGGCTTACTTCTACACATGGCCCTCGGGTATCTGCACGACTGCAGCTCGACAGTCAAAGCTATTAGGCGCACCTGGGGAAACTGTTAACTTCTCCAAGTCTCTCTCAGTGCAGCCACAGCTAGACAGGGTTTGTGAAAACAGGATCAACTCAGAACCTGCAGGTGAAATCTGCTCTTCTCTCATCCCACCGCCCCTTAAGCGGTCACATTTCCTCGTGAACTGCCAACCTTGTGTGCTTCTCCTTCAGATACTACTGCCAACATCCCAGCTCCAATTCCAGCAATTCCTACTGCTCCTTCCTCTTGCAGCCTTTTATGCCCTTCAGGTGGGGCAATTGACTTCAGATGCAAGCCTGAATGTTCATTGCCTGACCCTGGCAAAGGCTGTTAGGCCTACTTGCCTGTCCTTTCATTCTGCATGCCTTCTCAGCCCTCTTCTTTGTTACAGTCCCTGAGGGATTCTGGGACACATAGTTCATTATAAAGAAATTTGGTTTTTCCACTTCTTTAACAATTTTAAGGGTGTTTTTAATTCCCTTAATATTTGTAGAAGAGGAATTGTGGGATGTAACCTTATTAGGGACAGATGGTATTGAAAAGGCCACATTTAAATCATTCCTTTTGGTATACCTTTGACATTGAGGAAGATGTTTAATTTTAGGGATGCAAAAGACCTGTTCTTTTGATACAACACCTAGGAGGTTGAAATATATCAAAGTGACAATAAGCCAGTTCGTCCTTTAACCCAGTTGTAAGAGTATCCCCCTCAGAGGAGAAATACCGTTTCTCACCCCACAGAATCTCCCCACCACCCTGGGTCTTGTCTCCTCCCAGCTGATCCTCCCATAGTACACCACCCCCGGGATTGGGAACAGGAATTGTCTGCTCTCTTCTGGCCACATGCGAGGAGACTTTAGACAGGGTTTTGGTGAGGGATCTGCATAATTCCCCACACATGGTAAATATAGGTTTTAATTTTCCAATCAGGTTTGGAGATCTTATCTCCAATAAAGTCCCATTTGCTCGAGTATTTCATATGACTATGCCATCTAGAAAGCATCTTGTTATCAGATGAGGGAAGAAGCACCAATACCTTTTTTTCATATGGAAAAATATCTCATTACCACTGTCTTATCATGATAATCTTTCTGGTGTTCTGGAGTTCTAATCATATTAGTTTGTGCTATATTTCTAACTGCTGTCATATGCTCCTTTAATCTTTGGGCAGTTTGTGATAACAGAATAGTAGCCCTTTCTCTTTCTTCCCAGGTTTCATGTAAGATATCCAGCACATCTCTGGGTGTGCTTCCGTATAGTAATTCAAATGGAGACACTCCAGTAGCAATTGAGGAGTATTCCGAATAGCAAACAGGGCCCAAGGAATCCTAATATCCCAATTATTTACCAAGTGTTTCAAAGTTTTGTTAAATCTTTCAACCAGCCAATCAGTACTGGGATGATGAATAGAGGTTTGTAGAGTTTTAATATGAAGATTACCTTTCACCTCAGTTTACTCATGAAGGTAGACCCTTTATCAGTCAAACTTCCTTTTGGAAACCCAATTCAGGAACACAACTGGTAAATGTTTTAAAATCTGTTGGGAAGTATTGTTCTCCCGGGGAAAGACTTCAGTATTGTTCACTCGGGGAAAGACTTCAGGGTATCGGGTTGCATAATCTAGATTGACTAATATATATTAATTACCCTTGATGTTTCTAATGATCCTACTATATCCATCCCAATTCTAGAAAAAGGAACATCAATAATAGGTAACGGTAGTAAGAGAGCGGTAGTGGGCACTTCAGTATTAGTCTTCTAACATAAAGCACACATACTTATGAATTACATGATATCGGCATACTATATATATATATATTCAGTCAAAAAACTTTGTTAAAGGGACGTTATGGTTCAAAGTAAAACCGAAAAACCCCTGAAATTCGGCAGTTATGGTAAGATAAGCAACCATAACTCGCGCCACCGTGCACTGCTAACACTAACACCCAGGACATCAAAGATGATATCACAAATGTCATTGATGACATCATTGATGACATCACATGGCTGGCTCTCCCTTTTTTTCCTTTACTGACATATCTAAGCCACATAGTTTTCTTCAGTAACAGTCAGGAAGTAAAAATTGAAAAGGTACTATATTTGTTGACTTAGGGTCAAGTCATATCATATGAAACATATATATAGCGGAAGACACAGGCTTGAAAGAGAGCAATCCTTTCTGTGCATGAAGATAATCATTAGAGTTATCAGAACTTTCTCATAGTTTTATTTTTATTACTATACCTTCCCTGTATATGCTCATATTTGTATACATTGTACTCACACTCCTTTCCTTAGGGTTCACTGACATCATTTGATACACATACATACAGTAAGTAGCACCTTTGAAACAGAACAATCATTTCTCTGCATAAAGATAATCAGTTAGGTTATGAACTCTTTCTGCTACTACTTCTGCTTTTTTGCTTACTTCTCTGTGTTGTTGTAACGCTCACCTGACTCCCACGGAGGTGCTGGTCTAGTCTGGGTGGCTGTGGCCTCTTCGAGCGTGATGCGCAGAACTCGGAACACCGACTGAACAGGACCCTTAAATCTTGCTTGTCTGGCCCGTAGGAATATCCTTCTGCAGATGAGAAAGGGGATTAACAGTCTGCAGAATTGTGTGCTTGTTCCCCCCTTCCGCCCTTCGTTCTTCTCTAACTTCCTCCGAAATCCCCGGTTGAAGCTCACCTTATGGTTTGAAAGGATGAACTCTCCATCCTGCTTCTGGTGCAGGTGCGCGTGTTTGTCCAGTTACTTCACTGGTTTTCAGAATGGCGCTGGCAAAATCCACTTGACTTTTCCAAGCGGAATGCCGTAAGTATGAAGATTACAAAAGTTCAAGTGTTGAGCCTCCTTTTCAGTTGCCTTCCTAACCTGTGATCTGTCCTTTATTTCAGGTGCAGAATGAAGGCGATGCGTTGAGGGATTGACTTGCCGATGGTAAACTCAGGTGAGTTACCGATGGGGGCGATCCCTCTTAATGTCTTTATATTCCTCCAGTAATGTCTTTTGTCCTTTCCCCATAGGGGCCGGGGTGCGATACCTGCCAACGTAGCGGCGCCGACCCGAAATGAGGAATGATCCACTAACAGTAGACCGGTAAGTGTTATGGTGGAAAATTAGGCTTTCCTCATATGTTCCTTCTGCTCACCTTTTGTCTCTTCTTCTCTCCCCTAGGCGCAGAGATGTGGCGACCGGTGCAGACAGTCGCGGTGGAACCAGAAGAACTCCCGAGGACAGGTGAGTGAAGCGCGGCGCTGCAGCGAGCAACGCAGTGCTTTTAAATGAAAGTCTTTTCTCAGGAACGCTGGCGTGAAGGTTCTGGATGCAGGTAAGAATTTGATAAAATTCTTGGTTTTCACCTTTCTCTTCTCTTCTTTCCTTACAGGTTTTCCAGGATCGAGGCGGGCGTGGCTGGAGACCAGATGCAGGAACTGACACGGTGAGCGTTCAGCTGCTTGGATGCAGAACAACGCGAAGCGTGAGCTACTGTCTGGGCGGAGGCTTAAATAGCCCCAAAGTAGTTCCAGGTAAGTATCCTTCCCTGACCACGCCCGAGTGGCAAAATAGTCCCAATGAAAAAATAGTCCCTTTCAGGTCTCAGGGAGGCCTGACTCTTGCACCATGGTCTGCATCAGGTAAGTGCACAAAACACCTTCCTTTATGAGCCTGGCGCCTACGGCGCCAGGACTGATGTCCAACATGAGCCTGGCGCCAACGGCACCAGGACAGAGTCCAAAGAGCCCCTATAAGGGGTGCTGGGCCTGGCCTGGTGCTCCGGGGGTAGGCATCATGACAGCACTCCCCCCTCAAGGCCCCTCCCAAAGTCGTTCCCTCTGGAGGTTTCGGTTTGTTTGGAAAATTCCGATGGAACCTTTTTACCAGCCGAGGTGCATGTACGTGGTCGCTGGGTTCCCAAGACCTTTCCTGAGGCCCGTACCCTTTCCAATCAATTAGATAGAAAAGTTTTGATTTTGAGATCTTAGAATCCAAAATGTTCTTCACCTCGAATTCAGGCTCCCCATCTATCTGGATTGGTTCTGGTGGCTTTATTAATCTGGTTCCTGGTTGCACTGGTTTCAAAAGTGACACATGAAAAACGGGGTGAATCCGCATGTTAGCTGGTAGATCGAGCTTGACTGCCACTGGGTTAATTATAGCTTTGATCGAGTAAGGGCCCAAATACCTTGGATTAAAAGTTCGAGGTCCCTTGAGCAATAAGTGTTTGGTAGCCAACCATACTTGATCCCCTATTTGGTATGGAGGCGCCTCACTCCGATGCAGATCCGCATTCTTTTTGTATTCCCCTTTTGCTTGTTGCAAATGTGCAGTTGCATCCTTGAAGGCTTGAGTTATCGTGGAATGCAAATGGTCCACTGCGGGCATTTGAAGGCTCAGAGGTGAGTCCAGGTCTGAAGTACGAGGGTGATGTCCATATAGGGTATAAAAGGGGCTTTGTCCAGTTCCAGAGTGTACCGAGTTATTGTATGCATATTCGGCCACCCATAAAATATCTTTCCAATTACCCTCCGATTGGTGCAACATACATCGTAGGTATTGTTCAAGGGTCTGGTTCGCTCTCTCCGTGTGACCATCGGTCTGTGGGTGGTGGCTGGTTGAGAGTCTTACGTCGATTTGTGCCAGTTGACAACACTTTCTCCAAAAATGAGAAATAAACTGGCTTCCCCGGTCAGAGACTAGTATGGACGGGAATCCATGCAAACGGATGATATTTTCGAGGAATTCCTTGGCTAGGACAGAAGCTGAAGTAATCCTTTCAACGGAATAAAATGGGCCATCTTGGAAAATAAATCCACCACAACCAGAATAGTATTGTATCCATTACAAGGGGGCAGGTCCGTGATAAAATCTAGTGACAAGGTGTGCCAAGGTGCTGGTGGAATGTCTAAAGGCTGAAGAAGACCGGCAGGTTTTGTCTTTTGGCCTTTGTTTTGGGCGCAAACTCCACAGGACATCACGAAAGATTTAATATCCTTTCGCCAGGAAGGACACCAGAATTGCCGTTTAATTTTTTCCTCAGTTTTGGCAATGCCAGGATGTCCTTCCATCAGGGTATCATGATGACGGGAAATAACCAGTTCTTGCAATTCCTTTTCTGGCAGAAATAAGCGTCCTTGGAAGTAAGGTAGGCCATCGTTGACCGAAAAGTAAGACCCTCTTTGGATCCAATCCTGCAAGGATGTAGAGTCCAGGAGTTGTTTTACCTGTGCTTGAATGTCTTCAAGGGTTTGTAAAGAGGTTATCCCCAAAATTCGTTGTTCGGGAATTATGGGCACAGGTTCTGAGTTTGTGTCTATTTCTCCCATTCCTATTCGAGATAGCGTGTCCGCTTTGCCATTTTTACAGCCGGGGCGGTAAGTGATTACAAAATCGAACTCAGCAAAGAACAAAGCCCATCGGAGCTGACGTGACGATTGAGCCTTGGCAGTTTTTAAATATTGTAGGTTTCGGTGATCAGTGATCACGGTGATGGTATGCCTGGCGCCAAGAAGATAATGCCGCCAAGCCTTAAAGGTGGACTTAATGGCTAATAATTCCTTGTCGGTGATTGCATAATTTACCTCAGGCGGCGAGAACTTTCTTGACCAAAAAGCTACGGGTTGCAGTTGGTTGGTTTCAGGGTCACTCTGAGACAGGACAGCTCCCATGGCTAAGCTGGACGCGTCGGTTTCGACTATATATGGGAGATCGGGACGCGGGTGCTTCAAAATAGGTGCGGACGTGAATTTAGCTTTCAATTCCTGAAAGGCCTGTTCGGCTTCCTCGGTCCATTCGAAGCGTTTATTTTTCCGCAAGCGTGCAGTGATGGGTTGTACCACACGTGAAAATTCCGGGATAAATCTGCGATAAAAATTGGCAAAACCAAGCATGCTTTGGACACCTTTCACCGAACTAGGTGATGGCCATTTGAGGATGGCATCCACTTTTCGTGAGTCCATTCGGACCCCTTTAGGTGTCAGGATGAATCCAAGAAACTCAACCTCGGTGGTATGGAAAACGCACTTTTCCAGCTTTGCAAACAGTTTGTGCTGGCCCAATTTCTCAAGGACGGCCCTGACATGCTTTCTGTGATCAGATTCCGAAGAGGATTACACAAGAATGTCATTGATATATACGACAACACAAACATCGATGAGTTCCCGAAGGACATCGTTCATGAAGAATTGGAAGGCAGCAGGCGCGTTGCACAACCCGAAAGGCATCACCTGGTATTCGAATAACCCATATTTTGTATGGAAGGCCGTTTTCCATTTGTCGTCTTCTTTTACTCGCACCAGATGATAAGCCCCCCGGAGATCTAACTTGGTGTATACGCAAGCGTCCTTCACCTGGTCAAGGAGTTCAGGGATCAGAGGCAGAGGGTAACAGTTTTTAACAGTTATCTGGTTCAATGTGCGGTAGTCGATACAAGTTCTAAGGTCGCCTTCTTTTTTGGGCACGAAGAACAAAGCCGAGGATGCCGGAGACTTTGACGGGCGGATTAAACCATTGGTTAGGTATTGATCTAAATATTGTCTCAAATGCAGATTCTCAGGTTCAGTAAGGGCATAAATCCTGCTACAAGGGGGTTGTGCACCGGGCACCAGATCGATTTGGCAATCGTACGATCTGTGGGGAGGTAACGTGTTGGCCTGTTCCTTTTGGAAGACGTCCTGAAAGTCTTGGTATTCCGGAGGTAGTTGCATGGAGACAGAGGTTACAGATGCTAGACTAATCTTCAAATTTTCTGGGTAGCAGGTTTGGGCACAATCCGGGAAGGTTATTCTCTTTGCTCGCCAATCAATTCGAGGATTATGTGTCTCTAACCAAGGGATTCCGAGAATAACCTGAAACTGTGGAGCCTTGATTACATCAAACACAACTGCCTCCCGATGGCCGTCCGGACCTACAAGTGTCACCCCAGCAGTGGAATGTGTTACAAGTCCTGAGGCAATTTCGGCTCCATCGACTGTGGTGATGACATCTTTGCTGGTTTTAGGACGCAGAGGGAGGTTAATCCTACAGACCAATTCACGATCCACATAATTTCCTATAGCCCCACTATCGATGTATGCCTTTATTGCATGCAACCGCTTAGGCTGTTCCGGATCTACGAGGACCATTGGCACAATGAAATGCGAGGTCTGAGTGTTAGTTTTCAAGCTCGGCAAGCGGACCCCTACGCTTGTCAGGCGTGGTCGTTTCCCGAAACAGAGTCTTCATGGTTTTTATTAGCGGCTCCTACCACCTTTTTGGGCGGTTTTGCCGGGCAATCTCGTAGAAAGTGTCCAGAGGACCCACAATAAAGACATAATTGCATCTGCCGTCTTCTTTCACGTTCTTTTTGAGTTAATGGTCTTTTAACCCCTCCGATTTGCATAGGCTCAGAGACATCAGCACCCTTGGGGTTAGCGTGGGTCTTGACCAACACCCGGGTCTCAAACTTGGACCGATCTGCTTTTCTGTTTTGAAGTCTGTGATCCAATTGGACCACTAAGTCTATATATTCTGTGCAATCTTGGGGCGGATTTACAACTTGGGCCAGGACATCTTTAAGTTCTCCGCGTAGACCTTGATAAAATAACGTGATTCTTTTATCCTCTGGCCACCCAGTTTCCACAATTAGTCTATTAAAGGTTGCAATGTAGGATAGGAGGTCCTGATTGCCCTGTCGCAGGGATAGGAGTTCGTCATCCATAGCCTGCCCCTGAGAGTGTCGAGCAAATAACCTTTCCATGCTTGCTTGAAATCCTTGAAAATCACGGAGAATCGGGTCATTTTGAGTAACCAGTGGAACTGACCAATCGGCAGCACAGCCGCTGAGATATGACAATACAAAGGCTACCTTGGTCTGGTCATTAGGGAAGGCCCCAGGTCTGCATAGGAGGTGCAAACGACACTGATTCATGAATACGGCGAATCGTTTGGGGTCCCCAGCAAAGCGTTCGGGTGGGGCCAGCGGCATGTTTCCAGGTAGATTAATCTGCACAGGGTTACTGGGAACCACAGGAGCGGGGTTCCCCCCGGAACCGGGTAGAGGAGTGTGTCCAGCTTGACCTTGCAAAAACTGTCTAGCCAGGTCATCAGTTCTTTCCTTTGATACAATCACTTCCCTCCTGAGAGCATTAATCTCTTGACGAGCGGCGTGTACTTCGGCCCGTAATTCCCCCAGTAGTTGGGCCAACTGATCAGTCTCAGAAGTTTCCATAGCGCCTGGGTGGGAATTTGTAGGAAGGCTTCGCGTTCTGTAACGCTCACTTGACTCCCACGGAGGCGCTGGTCTAGTCTGGGTTGCTGTGGCCTCTTCGAGCGTGATGCGCAGAACTCGGAACACCGACTGAACAGGAGCCTTAAATCTTGCTTGTCTGGCCCGTAGGAATATACTTCTGCAGATGAGAAAGGGGATTAACAGTCTGCAGAATAGTGTGCTTGCTCCCCCCTTCCCCTCTTCGTTCTTCTCTAACTTCCTCTGAAATCCCCGGTTGAAGCTCACCTTATGGTTTGAAAGGATGAACTCTCCATCCTGCTTCTGGTGCAGGAGTGCGTGTTTGTCTAGTTACTTCACTGGTTTTCAGAATGGCGCTGGCAAAATCCACTTGACTTTTCCGAGCGGAATGCCGTAAGTATGAAGATTACAAAAGTTCAAGTGTTGAGCCTCCTTTTCAGTTGCCTTCCTAACCTGTGATCTGTCCTTTATTTCAGGTGCAGAATGAAGGCGATGAGTTGAGGGATTGACTTGCCGATGGTAAACTCAGGTGAGTTAGGGATGGGGGCGATCCCTCTTAATGTCTTTATATTCCTCCAGTAATGTCTTTTGTCCTTTTCCCCATAGAGCTGGGGTGCGGTACCTGCCAACGTAGCGGCGCCGACCCGAAATGAGGAATGATCCACTAACAGTAGACCGGTAAGTGTTATGGCGGAAAATTAGGCTTTCCTCATATGTTCCTTCTGCTCACCTTTTGTCTCTTCTTCTCTCCCGTAGGCGCAGAGATGTGGCGACCGGTGCAGACAGTCGCGGTGGAGCCAGAAGAACTCCCGAGGACAGGTGAGTGAAGCGCGGCGCTGCAGCGAGCAACGCGGTGCTTTTAAATGAAAGTCTTTTCTCAGGAACGCTGGCGTGAAGGTTCCGGATGCAGGTAAGAAGTTTGATCAAATTCTTGGTTTTCACCTTTCTCTTCTCTTCTTTCCTTACAGGTTTTCCAGGATCGAGGTGGGCGTGGCTGGAGACCAGATGGAGGAGCTGACACGGTGAGCGTTCAGCTGCTTGGATGCAGAACAACGCGAAGAGTGAGCTACTGTCTGGCCATGCCTTAAATAGCCCCCAAAGTAGTTCCAGGTAAGTATCCTTCCCTGACCACACCCGAGTGGCAAAATAGTCCCAATGAAAAAATAGTGCCTTTCAGGTCTCAGGGAGGCCTGAATCTTGCAGCATGGTCTGCATCAGGTAAGTGCACAAAACACCTTCCTTTATGAGCCTGGCACCTATGGCGCCAGGACTGATGTCCAACATGAGCCTGGCACCAACGGCGCCAGGACAGAGTCCAAAGAGCCCCTATAAGGGGCCGCTGGGCTTTTACCCGGGGGCATGATGCCTGCTCCCGGGGGTGCTGGGCCTGGCCTGGTGCTCCGGGGGTAGGCATCATGACAGTTGTTGTCTCTTTGTGTTTTGTCTGTATTAAGTGTAATTATGTATTAAGTGGGTTTTATTAGCTACTTAGTACATGTTAGATTATGAATATTGCACCTAGTATACTGCACACACTGCCTAGGTTTCCGCATGAGTTGCTTGGTATACTGGATAGAACTTCATAATAGAATGCTATTTATATCAATGCATTGCTTAATGCACTAATTAGCTCATGATATTTATTGAAATGATCCTTCACACTTTTGTAAAATAAAAATAATAATATTTGGTCAACATTATAAGAATCCCTCCTACAGAGTTTTCATGAAAAGTAAATGCACATGTGATGTCATCAGTGATGTCATCAATGACATTTGTGATGTCATCTTTGATGTCCTGGGTGTTAGTGTTAGCAGTGCACGGTGGCGCGAGTTATGGTTGCTTATCTTACCATAACTGCCGAATTTCAGGGGTTTTTCGGTTTTACTTTTTAACCATAACGTCCCTTTAACAAAGTTTTTTTACTGAATTTGATAGGTTTTTAGTAGCGCAACTTAACCATAACGTCCCTTTTAACAAAGTTTTTTCACTGAATTTATTTCATAGGTTTTTAGTAGCGCAACTTAAACATAACGTCCCTTTAACAACGTTTTGTTTACTGAATTTCAGATGTTTTTAGTAGCACAACTTAACCATAATATCCCTGACTTTATATACATGTAACATAGAAATAGAACATACTGAACCCCTAGCTAGTGATTTCGATGTCTGCGGACTACCGCCATGTCCGCGGACATATCGAAAATCTGAGCATGGTGAATGTAAATTTTAATAGTGTGCCCCATTTCCCCTTTGAGGTTGGCTCTGAAAAGAGCCATTTTGGGGGGGGGGGGTTTGCAGATGCTTGACAGACACCTGTTATTTTGTATTTTTTATTTTTTATTTTTCTTACTTTACTCCTAAAATCTTCACATAACCTTCTCCAAAGCAACCCTTTCATTCCAAAACAGAATGGCATTTCCCATAAAAGATAAGGAAATGCCATCTTCTTTAAAATAAACAGCATTACTGGAATCAATATTCTCATTATTACAGAAGAACATACCAGCTCTAAGCATGAAGGCACACATGCCTCGGTTGATTACACACCTAGCATTGTTTTGCTGAGGACAAAAAACTGAACTATTGTCCCATATTGCCCTAGGTACTAATCCAGAAAAAAATACTTTGGCATTTGGAAGGATGTTCATTACTGCTTGAACCAAGTGTTCCAAATCTGCCAACAAAGTTGGGGCACTGACATAGCCCAAATGGAAAGCACCACAGTGCAAAACTATCCCAGAGGGACTGTTGATCCTGCCCATATCTTCACAAACTTGTACAATTCCCTGTACATTGCAATCAGGCACAGTGCTCCACACCACCTCCACTCCTTTAACATCAAAATTCTTTGCAACATGCCTGCATTGAGCATACTGTTGTAAACCATGCACAAACATTTCTCCGAGCACCAACACCCTGACTTTCTCCACTTCTGCTATCTTCACTACACACAGTCTCTTTGAACACAAATCCACAACCTCAACATCTGATTGGCTGATCCCTACAGTCTTCTTTCCATGCTGGATTTGCTAGAAAACCCCGGATGTAGCACGCCCTGTCCGCGGACCGCATAACTCTTAGACAGCCCTTCTGCCATTTCCTCTTCATTGTCTGTGCCATTCACTCATTGGATACAGCTAAGCAGATACACAATACGGAGAACATCCTCAAAACACCCCCATTTTGTTTATTTTCGAACATTTTAGGACACCGCAAGTGTTCTTAGAACACATAAAACTTGCCAGCGAACAATACGGACAACGTCCTCAGAACACCCCCATTTTCTTTATGTACGAACATTTCAGGACACCGCAAGTGTTCTTAGAACACTTTCAGCTTGACAACGAACAATACAGACAACGTCTTCAGGACACCCCCTGCGAACATTCCAGGACCCCACGAGTCTTCTTAGAACACTTTCAACTTGACACCGAATCCATTCTGTTTATTTACGAACATTTCAGAACAGCCGTGTTGTCCGCAGAAAAATAGAACACAACAAAAGTGTCTAGCAAATTAAAAGAAACAGAACATTGAACCTATCTCATACTCCCCCACCCTCCCCAAACACTCTTACACACCAACACACTACACTAAATACAATTTTTAATCCAAGTTTCACCGCGCTGTCCGCGGTCGTCAGCGAATGCAAGATGGCGGGCGCCAATGAAAATCTGATGCGCTTCACGCACCACGCCGTCCAATCAGCGAACATGTCGCATTTCCACAGACATCATGCTAGCCGCTCGGCCAATCAGGGCACTGTCCGCGGAGCGAACCGGGAAGTCTGTCCGCGGAGCGAACTGAGATATCACTAATTTTTTTGCCTTACATTTTGGTCATTTTTTAAAAAACTACTGGACGGATTTACACCAAATTTGCAAAAGCACGCTTTCGGGACCAAGCCCCATTCCTGCTGCAAATTTGGTGTAAATCCGTCCAGCGGTTTGGGCTGTAGGCGTGCGCAAAGTTTTTTCCCATTATGTCTATGGGAAAAAAACAACGTTTTGGGACCCCCCCTATAACTTTGCCCTCCAAACTTTGCAAAGAAATTCAGAGTGGGCCATATACTTTTTTTGCAAAGTTTGGTGAGGATTCGTCCAGAGGGAGCGAAGTTATAAGCCACCCAAAAAATGCTCTTCCTATGGAAACACCAACTTAACCATAACTACATGGACGCTACCGTGTCCATGTAATATATATATATATATATATATATATATATATATATATATATATATATATATATATATATATATGCATATATATATATATATATATATTCACAATTTGGGCTTGTGTTTTAGCTGTTCCTAAATGTCTCCCAGTTAAATGATCATGTGCCATTTCTAGTACAATATTTGTATGAGTCCTAGGGATCACAATTTGTGTTCTTGGATCACCTGAAGGATCTACATCACCTCTATAAAACAACCCATTTGTCTGAGAAAAGAGGGACCACCTTTCTTCCTTCTTCCTCAGTTGTTATCTGATTAAAGGGGTAGTTTGCTCAGAAATGTTATTGTCCCACTCGATCGGGCATGTATTTTCGATCATACATCGATCCATCTTTCAAAAAAATTCCTATACATCTTATTTTAGTCTTCCTCACTTTTATACACATGAAAACGCCTGCCTAGGCTTTGCCGGCTTGTGGAAATCTTATCCGTTGATCTATCGCCCTAATTTCAAGTGCCCTCGCAGCAGTAATACAGATCACCCGCCCCTACAGCTGACATCACTAGATGCTTACGCCCCTGTTCACAATGCCAATGCATGTCTCATGAGAAAGTCCTCTGGGCGTGTGCAATCTATTGACGTATCTCCATGGAAATGCCAAAACGCCTCTCTCCTCAATAAACATAAACAAACCATTTCTGATCACATAACGTAAAAGTGTCTTTTTCCTTTGCGTCAGTGTATTTCCTTTTGAGTCTCCCTGACTTGTTTATGCTCTGTGGAGCTATCAGCCAAGTTTGACACACTGAGAACAGGTACTTTTGCTGCTGATAATGTATTAACTCAGTAGTCGCTTTTAATTTAACATTTCTTACATTGTTATACAAATGTCTTTACCAAACCATATTTAAATCGTACTTTAACATAGCATGTTCTTTACATGCGTCCTTGCAAACTTTTAAAGATTGTCCCTATTAATCTTGTGTTTGCATGATTGATTTTTCTAACATGGCTGTTTTTTCGCTTGTTTTTCATTAACATTAAATTTGAATGGGAAACCTCATTTCGTTACTGTATACAAACAAAAAAAATCTATTTATCACACTGTTGATTCTTTACTTCTTCAATAGTTAGGAACTATGGGCACTATTCAGCCCTACATGTACAAGCCAGAACATTCAGAAGAGGACATTTATGAAAGAGACAAAAGTCAAGACCATGGGCAATCAGATGCTAGTTGTGACGATCAATCACCAGAGCCTGAACCCAGATGCATGGAAGATGTTTCCACCTGGTGAACCTGATATCGTTGTGAGTCTATGCCAGTTGTGTTGGGGAACTGCTGTTGCAGAGAAAACTGTCTGCTTGGCCTACATTGCCGAAGAAGACACACGACTGCTATGCATTAACGAGCTGCATGACTTCAGGGCAGCCTGCCTTACAAGATCTGTGTTGCGAATGCTGATGGTCCTGATGCACGAACTGTGATCTATAGTTCGCCTCCGTAATCCAAGTAATGAGTACAGTAACTCAATATATGTTGTTTGTTTGACAACTGAGAGGTCTAGCATTGCATGTTGTTCCCCTACATCATTGTAACTTCTTTGGGTCAATGACGAAAGCATTTTTGCTGTAAATTGAATACATCTCCTTTTCTAAACTCAAACCCTAATATTCATCTTTAGAATCAATGTCCGAACAATTACCTTTATTTCACTTTGAAGTTAAAAACAATATTCCCCCATATCTCAAACTGTTCTTGATCAAATGGGAATTCACATTTTCAATTGATCCCCACTTGACATCCCAAACACTGTCAATACGTACCACGAAAAGGTACTTTTTGAAGCATCACAATGCCTTACATTTCAAAAGGTATTTCAAACAGCACGCATGCAATTGTTGGGTTAATTGAAATAAGCTATTTCTGTATCTCTTACACAGGTGGTACAGGCTAGTGGTATATTGTGTGTTTACAATGTGGATTCATGGAAGACTGTGATTCTGCATTCAATGAGTGATACCTGCCTGTGTGGTTCACACCATTCATTAGAAAGTTCACAGTGACTTCTGTGAGAAATCAGAAGGTGTCTCACCCGCTAGTCCCCGGGGTCTCTCTCTCTCAGGTGACCAGGGCATGGCCATCACCTTTGGATGCAGACCCTGGGGGTTGACCAGTGCAGGTGGATCACCTGGGTGAGGGGTCTTCAGGGAGTAGAAGTGGACACCTGATGGCGAGCTTCGGTATCCCTTAGATCGCTGCAACACCTTTACACCATCCTACCTTGTAGGATATATGGAAACTCTATCCCCCCCTTTCCCTGCATGAAAACGTTCACACAGACAGCCCGCTCTGGGAGAAAGCAGACTCACACCGGAGCCATGTACCTGACATGTCCCACTACAATGGACAGGCAAGGTCAGGCAATTAATGGTAATCATTCACACCTGACTTCCATTAGAAGTAGACTAGAGAGCACACTATACACGAGGCAAAGCACACAAAGGAACAGCAGTTTTGAGACAGCAGCTGAACGTGGGAAGAAAGATAGCAAACCACGAAGGGTGCACAAGGAGTGAGATACCCTTGACCTTTTAGGCAGAAGTCAGTTACTTTCTAGACACCTTCGGATTTCAGAGCATAAGGAGAAGAAACTAGACTGAAGAATACTGTATTGTGTGTCGAGATACCAAGGGCCCTCCTACACGTCTGATTGATTAGGAGAGAAGCAGCAGCCAGCGTGGTACAGTCCTTGGCTCCAAGATCAAAGAAAGATCAACACAGCAGGTGAGTTGGGGAAACCGATGCAAGACCGGTCTGTGTTGAAGGCAAGGTTGTAAGCAGAAACATTGTATAGAAAGAGCAGGAATAAAGATTGCTGAATGCATGTGATGAAAGAGGTGAGGACAGCCTAACAGTTGATGGATGTTTGAACTGTAGCAAATAAGATTTTTTGTGACAGAATGGTCCGGCACCATGAGTGTGCTCAATGGAAGGTCTCTGTAACATATGCAGGCAAGAAGTGGCAGAAACGAAAGAAAAAGATAAAAAATAAGAATTGGTGTGAATCGAAGTGGTCCTACGATGGTTTTAAGCAAAACCCATTGCACAATCGAAAGGCTTCAGTTTTTGATACAAGTGGGTCTGAAACCGAATGAGGGGGATCCGTGGTCCAAGCCAGAATGAGGGAGACCAATCGTGAACATTGTGCTAAAGGGATCTGAGCCCAAATGAGAGGGATCCGTGGTCCGAGCCCAAATGAGGGAGACCAATTGCAAACCTGTGAAAGTGAAAATCCCGATAAGAAAGGAACTTTGGTGTTTGTTTGTTACGTCAGACCCTCTGCAATAAGAGACTGTCATTGAGAGAGAGACTTTGGCAGAAGGTGCTGATACCTATGCTTTGAACTGTTTCCTCGTGGCCAAGAAGCCAAAGTGTGTGTGAAGCTCAAACGTGCCGCCTTGTCCCGTGCTGAAAACGTGAGGAAGGGAAGCCAACTGCTCCACTATCCTGACATATCATTTCTTGAACACTTTTCTTTTGTCTACATCGTTGTCCGACACATTTTGTATTTAGAAGTAAAGATTGGAAATAGCTTTATTAGTATAGGCCCTTTTATTTTGACAGAGACTCCACTAGGACTGTGTTATTATTATTTCATGGTCGTAGCATGTTTCTGTCCTTAGATTTAGGATTAGATAGGCGTTCAACCAACCCACTGAAGTTCAATAAAGACCCTTGAACTGTGATCAATTGTGTCTGTCTTCACTGTTTGATACCATGCCTTCCTTACACTCTGGACAATACTGCAGATTTATGCAGACAGTACCTCGACTACAGAATTACAATTTGTAGTTTGTCATTGCCATCCACTTTACAAAACTAAATAAAAAACTCAGTCAACATGAAAAGTTGTTAGAATTTTTTGTAAATCCACAACACGTACAAACATCTAAGAGGATTGTGAAAGATTGGTGTGCTTCAACAAGGTTACTGGCCTATTGCGCTTGCCTCAACCACATCCATCCATCCCCCTCTCTGCCATCAATGGCAGATGGCAGTTTGCACCTGTGGCTGCGTGCTGGCAAGGGGGCTGGGTGGATGGGAAGGCTGAAGGTGCCGAACACCATACACGCCTCAAGGGGCTCTTTGACACATGGGCCATTGACCACATGGCCAGCCGAGACACAGTGACCCAGACTCCCCTTTGAAGACCGCGTCACTGAAATCAACATATCTCTGTGTCCTTTGACTGTGTTCCGGGCCTATTGCGCTCACCTCATCCACATCCATCCATCCCCCCTCCACGATTGATGGCAATTTTCATCTGTGGCCACAGGCTGGCAAGGGGGCTTCACTGGCGGAATGGAGGAGGTCCAAATTTGTTGTCATAGAGGCCTGGTGGGTGTGAACGAGCATTTCAGACATTCACTTAGAAACCCACTTCTGGAAGCCTTTGTAAACACTGTGGAAGTTAAAAAAGAAAACATCTCTGAAAATGACTAGGCATATCGTCATCCATCCCCTTTTTTCCTTGCTTGCTGAATCAGCTCATCTGCTCTTCTAACTAACGGTTAGTCAACTTTTACTATTGTTTTCTTTGGTGTCAATATTATATGCTCTGCCACTTTCTATTGCTTTATACTCAGTGCACACCCTATTCTAAATTTGATATTTTTAAAAATTCTATACTATTTCAACTGTCCTATGTACTTTTATATCTGTAACTAGCACATGGCCCACTTGATCTATACCTTCTCTTATAACTTTCAGTGTTACGTGGGTGACACTCAGCTCTCTTTTGGGATCCCTTCATCCTCCTCTCTTCCCTCTCTCATTCCTGGGTGTCTATCCACGATTCAGGATTGGTGCATCTCAAACAATCTCTTCCTTAGTGCCAATAAGACTGAGATCCTTCTCATTGGCATCCATGCTCCCTCTTTCCATCTCTTACTCCGGCCACCCTCCTTGGGCGCTCTACCTTTGCCTTCCTGTGAGGCAAAAAACCTAGGTGTCATCTTCGACTCCACTCTCTCCTTCTCTCCTCACGTCACAGAGCTTGCCAAGAAGGACCACTTCCAGGTGCACCTCCTCAGAGGTCTTCTACCCAGAAGCTCACTGTCTCCAGAGTCCTGGTTCTCTCCAAGCTGGACTACTGCAACAGCCTCATTCTCAGTCTGCCTACCTCTACTCTTCACCCTCTGCAACTAATCCAGAACAGGGCTGCAAGACTTGTCCTTGGCCTCGATCCCAGGCACTGTATCTCTCCAGCCCTGAAATCTCTCCACTGGCTCCCGGTGACCGCAAGAATCAAGTTCAAGACCCTCTGCATCATCCACAAGGCTTCCTGGGGCCATGGCGTGCACTACATCCAACTCTATCTTCCTAACTACCTTCCTTCTAGAGCCCTTCGCTCAGCTGCATCCAACTCACTACGGGTCAGACGCTTCTCCAGGCTGAGAGTGGGGGGTAGATCTCTTTCCTCTGCAGGTGCCTCCCTCTGGAAGGGCCTCCCTGCACCTCTGAGACTTGAGCCGAACCACCAGAAGTTCCTGAAGCTGCTCATGGTCTTCAATTTTGTCTCTGTCTTATCTCTCTCGTTTCCTTGCTAACTTACCTGTCTGCTGCGCTGACTGGTTGCTTGGCTTCCCTAAGAGTCTCACGGGGTACCAGGCTTCTCCATGTGCAGTCTTCCTTGCACTGCCTTTGGACCTTTTGCGTACTTATGGGCTGTAACTGTAACCTCTACAGCCCCCCTGCTCCCTTGCACTTACCCAGAACCGCTCTGCTCTGACGGCACTTACTCAGAGACATGCTGCCCTGTTGTCCCTTCGCCCTGCACTTCACGTTGTTGCTCTTGCACAATACTAATGACACAAGGCCTAGTAGGATTGTTTGTCTTGTCTTCCCCTATTTTACATCCCTTGCCTTGTGGTGCCTAGAAACAGTTGGGTACAGGCGTGTTATAATTGTCATATCATATCAAATCACATAACATTAGAGAGTATTGCTTCAAAAATGTTTATATTTCACATGTTTGCCTTAGGTGTCATTTTTATTTAAATGTACCTTTATTATCAATGAAATGTGATGTTTGATGTATTCACTGTAACATTTCTTATAGTAATTTGTTTAGTTGTTTTTTTAACAGATCATAAGGAAACTACTAAAATGCCTGCATATATTGTTTTCAGTTGCCCCAATGTCAGCCATGCCAAAAGTGAAAAAACAGTGCTGCACGTCTTTCCGAAGGATACAAATGTAGTTTTGAAATATGGTTGTCGAACTGCAGATTTCCTGTGTCCGAGATTGAAGGCACAGCCAACTATGTCTTGGCTGACGAGAGGAGCAATCGATTCTGCGTCTGCAGCATGCACTTCTCTGAAGATATGTACAAACAGTCAAAGTTCACCAAAAATCATCGACCCAGACGCCATCGCAAATTATTTCCCAATTAAGTTGCTACTGAATTTCAACACACGCTGACCCAGGTGAGTAGTGTAGTGGAGGCAGAATTTTATGTAGTTGACATTTTAAAAAATGTTTCCAAATGATCACTCAATGCATTTGTCACGCTCACCTGATTCCCACGGAGGCGCTGGTCTGGCTTCGAGTGCTTATGAAGCGCAGGACTCTGAAGATGGCCTCACTGGTTCGCAGGAATATTCCCCTGTGCGTGAAAAGGGAGTATTACCTACTGACGGAACAATGCTCAAGTCTCCCACTCCCTTCCAACCCTCCACGATACCCTTCCTTGATTCCCCGTGAAGTCTCACCTTAGGGTCTGGAAGGATGAGTTCTCCATCCTGCTTCTGATGCAGGGGCGCGTTGAAACCCAGTTACTTCACTGGATTGAGGTTTGATGGGAGTTCAAATAAGCTTGACTATTCAGGTAGGGCGCTGTAAGAGTTCTGTAGCAAGTTCAAAAGTTCAAGCTTAATTATGATGTTATTTGTCTTATTGCAGCAAGCGCTAACGCTTATGTCTTTTTCCCCTTAGGGGCCGGGGTTCGGAATGCCGGAGATATGGCGCCGACCCGAAGTGAAACGTGCAGTTCCAGTAAATGACAGGTAAGTTCTGGATGAGCGTTCAGGTAATGTCTTTGCATTCGCTCAACCAATGTCTTTGTCTTTTTTCCCCCTAGGGGCCAGGGTCCGGAATGCCAGGATGCGGCAGGACCCGAAATGAAATGGGAATGACCCAACAGGTAAGTCTTAGAAGGAAACTGAGCTTTTCCTATTCCCTTCCTTCTCTCACCTTGTGTTCTTGTCTTTTTCTCTCTAGGCACTGGGAAGTGGCTGCGGATCCGGACGATCGCTGCTGAAGATGGAGATGCCCTGGAAAGGTGAGTGAAGTGCAGCGCTGCAGCGATCGAAGCGAAATGCTTTTAAAATGATGTCTTCCCTTTCAGTATCGTCGGTGTGAAGTCTCTGTGATGCAGCTTTAGCAGGTAAGGTCTTCTTTCTCTCCAATTCTCTCTTAGCAGGTGACCCAGGATGCTGACAGGCGTGGCTGAAGTCCAGATGCAGGAGCTGACACGGTGAGCGTCCAGCTGCGAGGAGCAGAACAACGCGAAGCGTGAGTTGCTGATCGGGCGTGGTTTAAATAGCTTTGGAAGAAGTTCCAGGTATCCTTCCACCGATCAGGTATGTATACTTCTCCGACCACACCCAGGGGAAAGTAGTTCCACGGGTAAAGTAGTTCCATTCAGGCCTCAAGAGGGCCTGGATGTAGCAGCATGGTCTGCATCAGGTAAGTGCACCTTAAAACACTTGAACACATGTCTAGCTTTATGAGCCTGGCGCCTAAGGCGCCAGGACAGGGGTCCAACATGAGCCTGGCGCCTAAGGCGCCAGAACTGTGTCCAAAGGGCCCCAGCTTGGGCTCGCTGGCACTTCCCTGGGGGAAATGATGCCTGCCTCTGGGGTTGCTGGGTCGAACCTGGCTCCTTGGAGGTAGGCATCATGACAGTACCCCCCCTCAAGGCCCCTCCCAAGGTTGTTCCCTCCGGGGGTCTTGGCTTGTTTGGAAATCTCCGGTGGAACCTTTGTATTAATCGGGGTGCGTGAACATGGTTACTAGGCTCCCACGATCTCTCCTGAGGTCCATATCCCTTCCAGTCATTAAGATAGAAGAGTTTGGACTTTAACACCTTGAAGTCTAAAATGTCTTTAACTTCGAATTCTAATTCCCCTCCAATTTGAACTGGGTCTGGAGGCTTGGACAGTTGGGTCCCTGGTTGTACTGGCTTCAAAAGTGATGCATGAAAAACTGGATGAATACGCATGTTAGACGGTAAATCCAGTTTAAAGGCCACAGGATTGATTATAGCCTTGATGGGATAAGGTCCTATGAATCTGGGATTGAAGGTTCGCGGGCCCTTGAGGGGTAAATGTTTCGTTGCTAGCCATACCTGATCTCCTACTTGGTAAGGAGGAGTTTTACTTCGGTGCAAATCAGCGTTTTCTTTATACTTTTTCTTGGCTTGCTGTAAATGAGTTGCAGCTTCTTTGAAGGCTTGGGTTATTGTGGAATGCAGATGATTTACTGCAGGCATTTCCAGGGTCAGAGGTGGATCTAGATCAGAGGTCCGAGGATGGTGACCATACAAAGTATAAAAAGGAGTTTGTCCGGTTCCAGAATGCACTGAATTGTTGTATGCATATTCTGCGATCCAAAGGATGTCTTTCCAATTTAACTCGGATTGGTGTAACATGCACCGAAGATATTGCTCGAGAGTCTGATTGGTTCTCTCGGTTTGTCCGTCGGTCTGGGGATGGTGGCTGGTGGATAGCCGCACATCTATTTGTGCTAGTTGGCAACACTTCTTCCAAAAATGGGAGATAAATTGACTTCCACGATCCGAGAATAATATGGAAGGGAAACCATGTATGCGAACTATATTCTCCAGAAATTCCTTGGCCAAGGTGGAAGCTGAAGGCAAACCTTTTAAAGGGATAAAGTGGGCCATTTTGGAAAATAGATCCACAATTACAAGAATAGTGTTGTAACCAGCACAGGAGGCAGGTCAGTTATAAAGTCCATTGACAAGGTGTGCCATGGTGCCGGTGGAATATCCAAGGGTTGAGGTAGGCCGGCTGGCCTTTTCTTTTCACCCTTGTTTTGGGCGCAAATTCCGCAAGACAATACAAAAGACTTTATGTCTTTTCTCCAAGAAGGCCACCAGAAGTGGCGTTTGATTTTTTCCTCCGTTTTAGCGATACCAGGGTGTCCTTCCATTAATGATTCATGATGATGGGCAATAACAAGTTCTTGCAATTCTTTACTAGGCAGAAACAACCGCTCCTGGAAGTAGGGTAAGTCATCCTTAATGGTGTAATGAGGACTCTTTTGACTCCATTCCAGTAAGGCTGAAGAGTCTAGAAGTTGTTTTACTTGCGTTCGGATGTCCTCAATAGTTTGCAATGAAGTTAGGCCTAAGATTCTTTGTTCAGGTATGATTGGCACAGGTTCTAAACTCGAATTGGGTTCTTCCATGCCAATCCGGGATAAGGCGTCCGCTTTACCATTCTTGCAGCCAGGGCGATAGGTAATTACAAAATCAAATTCCGCAAAGAATAGAGCCCATCGGAGTTGTCGTGAAGATTGAGCCTTGGCCGTCTTTAAATACTGTAAATTTCTGTGGTCCGTAATTACGGTGATGGTGTGTCTTGCCCCGAGGAGGTAGTGACGCCAAGCCTTGAAAGCAGATTTAATAGCCAGTAACTCTTTGTCGGTAATTGCGTAGTTGATTTCAGGAGGAGAACATTTCCTGGACCAAAAGGCCACAGGGTGTAGTTGCTTAATTTCTGGGTCTCTTTGCGACAGGACAGCTCCCATGGCCGAACTGGATCCGTCGGTTTCCACAATGTAAGGGAGATCTGGGTGCAGGTGCTTCAATATAGGTGCAGAGGTGAATTTGGTTTTCAGGTCCTGAAAGGCTTGTTCGGCCTCAAGAGTCCATTCAAAGCGTTTGTTTTTCTTTAGGAGAGCTGTGATGGGTTGGACTGTTCGGGGAAATTCCGGGATGAATCTTCGATAGAAATTGGCGAAGCCGAGCATGCTCTGAACTCCCTTCACCGAGCTACGAGATGGCCATTTGAGGATGGCGTCCACCTTTCGCGAGTCCATTCGGACTCCTTGAGGTGTCAGGATGAATCCGAGAAACTCCACTTCTGTGGTATGAAAAACGCATTTTTCGAGCTTTGCAAATAGTCTGTGATGGCGCAATTTCTCAAGAACTGCTCTGACATGTTTTCTGTGATCGGATTCTGAAGAGGAGTACACCAGGATGTCGTCGATATAAACAATGACACAAACGTCGATAAGTTCCCGAAGAACATCATTCATAAAGTACTGAAAGGCGGCAGGTGCATTGCACAAACCGATGGGCATCACCTGATATTCGAAGAGCCCAAATTTGGTGCGGAATGCAGTCTTCCATTCGTCGCCTTCTTTTATACGCACCAGGTGATAAGCTCCTCGGAGATCTAACTTGGTGTACACACAAGCGTCTTTCACCTGGTCGATAAGCTCAGGGATCAGGGGCAGAGGATAACGATTCTTAATCGTTATTTGATTTAGGGCACGATAGTCTATACATGTTCTAAGGTCGCCCTCTTTTTTCGGCACGAAGAACAGAGCTGAGGAGACAGGAGACTTGGATGGGCGAATAAAACCATTGGCTAGGTACTGATCTAAATACTGACGCAAATGTAGGTTCTCAGGTTCCGTAAGAGCATAAATCCTACTACAAGGTAGTTGAGCATTGGGTACCAGATCGATTTGGCAATCATAAGACCGATGGGGAGGTAACGTGTTAGCCTGTTCCTTCTGAAAAAAGTCCTGGAATTCTTGGTATTCTGACGGTAGCTGTACAGGGGTGGAAGTTGCTGAGGCTAGACCCATAACTGGACTTCTTGGGTAACAAGTTGGTTCACAATCAGGAAAACGTATCTTCTTTGCTCGCCAGTCAATTCTGGGATTATGTGTTTCTAACCAAGGTATTCCAAGAATTACTTGAAATTGTGGGGCCTTGATCACATCAAACACGATTGCTTCCCGATGTATATCCTGACCCACCAGTGTCATTTCAACAGTGGAATGCGTTACCGGCCCTGAGGCTATTTCGGTTCCATCTACTGTAGTAATGACATCTTGGGTTACTTTCGGGCGGAGAGGGAGCTTAATCCTAGAAGCCAATTCACGGTCTATGTCATTTCCAATAGCTCCACTGTCG
This sequence comes from Ambystoma mexicanum, assembly GCF_040938575.1. Lineage (NCBI taxonomy): Eukaryota > Metazoa > Chordata > Amphibia > Caudata > Ambystomatidae > Ambystoma > Ambystoma mexicanum. Next base: position 469,699,486 of record NC_090935.1, on the reverse strand, counting down.
ATGTATGCTTTTATAGCATGCAACAGCTGAGGCTGTTTTGGGTCCACGAGCACCATTGGCATGACAAAATGCGAGGTCAAAGAGTTTGTTTTCAAGCTCGGCAAGCGGACCCCTACGCTTGTCGGGCTAGGTCGTTTCCCGAATCAGTTGTCAATAAATCGTTATCAGTAGCTCCAACCACCTTCTTAGGTGGTTTAACCGGACAATTTCGAAGAAAGTGACCGGAAGTCCCGCAATACAGGCAAAGTTGCATTTGCCGCCTTCTCTCTCGTTCCTTCTGTGTTAATGGTCCTTTAACACCACCGATTTGCATAGGTTCGGATACGTCGGTACTCTTGGAGTTAGCGTGGGTTTTGATCGGTACTCGGGTTTCGTACTTGAACCGATCTGCTTTTCTATTTTGAAGTCTGTGATCAAGTTGAACCACCAAATCTATGTAGTCTGTGCAGACCTGGGGTGGATCTACTATCTGAGCTAGAACATCCTTAAGCTCTCCGCGCAGGCCTCGATGAAACAATGTGATCCTTTTGTTTTCTGGCCATCCAGTTTCCACAACCAGTCTACTAAAGGTGGCAACTTAGGACAGAAGATCCTGATTACCTTGTCGTAAGGATAGCAGTTCGTTATCAAGGGCCTGTCCTTGAGAGTGTCGAGCAAACAATCTTTCTATGCTGGCCTGGAAACCCTGAAAATTCTGGAGAATGGGATCATCCTGATTTACCAATGGAATAGACCAATCGGCAGCACTGCCACTGAGGTAAGATAGTATAAAGGCTACCTTGGTCTGGTCGTTAGGGAAGGCCCCGGGTCTGCATAGAAAGTGTAAACGACATTGGTTCATAAAGACGGCATATTTCTTGGGATCCCCCGCAAAAAGTTCAGGCGGGGCCAAAGGCATGTGTCCGGGTAGATTGATTTGTACCGGGTTATCCAAACCCATTGATGTGGAAGTATCTCCGGAATTAGGTAAAGAAGTGTGCCCTGCCTGGGCCTGCAATAACCTTTTGGCCAGGTCATCTGTTCTTTCCTTGGATAGGATCAGTTCTCTTTTGAGAGCGTTAGTCTCCTGGCGGGCTGAGTGCACTTCTGCCCATATTTCCCCCAAAAGCTGGGCTAGCTGATCTGTCTCAGAAGTCTCCATAGCGCCCGGGTGGGAAATTGTGGGTAGGCTTCGCGTTCTGTCACGCTCACCTGATTCCCACGGAGGCGCTGGTCTGGCTTCGAGTGCTGATGAAGCGCAGGACTCTGACGATGGCCTCACTGGTTCGCAGGAATATTCCCCTGTGCGTGAAAAGGGAGTATTACCTACTGACGGAACAATGCTCAAGTCTCCCACTCCCTTCCAACCCTCCACGATACCCTTCCTTGATTCCCCGTGAAGTCTCACCTTAGGGTCTGGAAGGATGAGTTCTCCATCGTGCTTCTGATGCAGGGGCGCGTTGAAACCCAGTTACTTCACTGGATTGAGGTTTGATGGGAGTTCAAATAAGCTTGACTATTCAGGTAAGGCGCTGTAAGAGTTCTGTAGCAAGTTCAAAAGTTCAAGCTTAATTATAATGTTCTTTGTCTTATTGCAGCAAGCGCTAACGCGTATGTCTTTTTCCACTTAGGGGCCGGGGTTCGGAATGCCGGAGATATGGCGCCGACCCGAAGTGAAACGTGCAGTTCCAGTAAATGACAGGTAAGTTCTGGATGAGCGTTCGGGTAATGTCTTTGCATTCGCTCATTCAATGTCTTTGTCTTTTTTCCCCATAAGGGCCGGGGTCCGGAATGCCAGGATGCGGCAGGACCCGAAATGAAATGGGAATGACCCAACAGGTAAGTCTTAGAAGGAAACTGAGCTTTTCCTATTCCCTTCCTTCTCTCACCTTGTGTTCTTGTCTTTTTCTCTCTAGGCTCTGGGAAGTGGCTGCGGATCCGGACGATCGCTGCTGAAGATGGAAATGCCCTGGAAAGGTGAGTGAAATGCAGCGCTGCAGCGATCAAAGCGAAATGCTTTTAAAATGATGTCTTCCCTTTCAGGATCGTCGGTGTGAAGTCTCCGTGATGCAGCTTTAGCAGGTAAGGTCTTCTTTCTCTCCAATTCTCTCTTAGCAGGTGACCCAGGATGCTGACAGGCGTGGCTGAAGTCCAGATGCAGGAGCTGACACGGTGAGCGTCCAGCTGCGAGGAGCAGAACAACGCGAAGCGTGAGTTGCTGATCGGGCGTGGTTTAAATAGCTTTGGAAGAAGTTCCAGGTATCCTTCCATCGATCAGGTATGTATCCTTCTCCGACCACACCCAGGGGAAAGTAGTTCCACAGGTAAAGTAGTTCCATTCAGGCCTCAAGAGGGCCTGGATGTAGCAGCATGGTCTGCATCAGGTAAGTGCACCTTAAAACACTTGAACACATGTCTAGCTTTATGACGCCTAAGGCGCCAGGACTGTGTCCAAAGGGCCCCAGCTTGGGCCCGCTGGCACTTCCCTGGGGGAAATGATGCCTGCCTCTGGGGTTGCTGGGTCGAACCTGGCTCCTTGGAGGTAGGCATCATGACAGCATTGACATAGTCTGTGAACATGTAACATAACGAACGGTTTGGAGTTTTTGTGGAATACTTCCATTGATATTTCACTGCACAATTTGCTTTTGTGACACAATGTCCTGTGGTTTATACAATCATAACTTTTGATTAGTTTGTGTATCCCTAGTTTAGGGATACACTAATAGTTCAGTGCAATGTGAGCCTTCTCGAAAATCGTACATGCCCCTTACACAGATATGTCATTTTGTTAGATGTGTTGATTACCATCTCTGTGTTTACGTAGACCGCACTGATGGAAGTACATACCATTACAATGGAGGAAACCACAGACACGTCCAACATCCACCTGTTGAGGCAGAGTGACTTGCACATAAATTTACTTTATCACTCTTGATGTGGTCTAATTTATAATACTAGTGTACATTTTATATTTCACACTGGTATGAATATGTGCAACAATTAAAGAACAATTAAAGAACCAAGATTGTACACCTACCACTATTTCAGAGTCAACATCAACCTCACTCACCTTTCAAGTAATATTTTTATATGAATCCTTCAGATGTGAGAATACAAAATATCTATTTGTTTGAGTTCAACTTACAATAATATTGATTATTCTTATGTACAATTTTAGCTTTTGAAACAAAGTTAACACACAACAATGCCACTTGTGTCGTCTCCAGGCCATCAGGCGGATCTGTAATGCAAAGCGGGAGGGTGGATGGTTAGTAGATTTGAACGTTTGACAGATACATGCAGAATGGTGAGTACATTACTACCTACTTTTAGTGAAATGATTGCAAATCCAACCAAGTACATCCTTACACAGACATCTGTCTAAGTTGCAATTAGGCGTTTGTGTAAATATTGACCATCTTTTGCGTGATAATCCTGTTTTCGATTTTGCTTTTAAATCTTTATTATTACAATTATTTGATATAGGGGGAGGCTGGAATTTCAACATCGTAATATTCTTGTACTACAACCGGTCTGGAGGATGTGGTATGACAACTGAGAATTTATTGTATTATATTAATAGATTTTTTTATAATTTGCAAAACTCTCATTATATTGCAAAGCATTAGCTCAATAACCTTGATGTTTTTTCTCATTGAAGCAAATGCCACAATGAAAGTGTATACAATGATAACTGTAAATTGCTTTGTGTATCCCTAGTTTAGGGATACAATAGTAGTTCAGTGCAATGTGAGCCTTCTCGAAAAAACGTACATTGCGTTGTTTACAAATAGGTCATTTTATAAAATGTGTTGTTTACCATCTCCGTGTTTACGTAGACAGCACTGATGGGAGTAAAGACTGTTACCATGGAAGAATCCATAGAAACGTCGAACATCCACATGGTGAGGCTGAGTGACTTGCACAGGAACTTACTTTATCACTTTTGATGTGGTCTAATTTATAATCATAATGTACATTTTCTGTTTAACAATGGTCTTAATATATGTATCAATTAAAAGACTGGGATTGTGCATATACCACTATTCTGGAGTCAACATCAACCGCACTCACCATTCAAGTCATTATTTGATACCAATCCTTCAGATGCAACTATTCAACATATTTATTTGTTTAAGTTCAACTGAAATAATATTGATTATTTTTATGTACAATTTTAGCCTTAGAAACAAAGTTAACGTGCAAAGATGCCACTTGTGTGGTCTACAGGCTCTCGGGCGTATCTGTAATGCAAGGAGGCAGGGTGGGTGGCTAGTAGCGTTGACCCTGAAATGAGCTAGATGGCTCACTACAGTGCTGCTGTGGAAGTAGTTTGAGAGGTGTATGCAGATGATAGACTTTAGTAGTATGGATTGTTGTTGCAATAACTGGACATCCACCCAAGTGCATAGCAATCCAGAAATCTGTCTAAGTGGCATGTAGGCTTCTATGTAAATATCGACCTTCTTTAGTGTGTAATTGTTTTTCGATGTTCCTATTACATCTTTATTATTGATATTACTTTGATATAGGGGGAGGCTGGAACCTCTACAACGTACTACTCTTCTACTGTCACCAGTCTGGTGGATGAGGTAGAACTGAGAATGTATTGAATTTTATTAATTGTTTTTTTATTTGAAATACTGTCTTCAAAATGAAAAGCATTTGATCAACAACCTTGATGTATTTCATACAGAAGCAAATGCCACAATTAAAGAATAACTTCATAAAAACCTACTTTGTTACTGAATTAAAGACACTTTCACTAACTACATGAATGGAGTATGTTTTGTTCATAAATTTTAGCTGCTTGTTAAAAATTGTTATTGTTGTAAAAAAAAATCAACGCATCACTTAATGAATATGTTTTGCAGGGTGATCACACACCAACTCCCGACAACATCTCTGAAGGTCATTAGGTACACTTTCAAATTTGTCTTTTTAAAATGTTACATATACACAGTGTTCAACTTTATGTCCATAATTATGACAACATTGTAATCAGATGGTTAACCATATCTTTTTAGACATTTTCCACTGGTTTTGTGAGGTTAACAATCATTAAATCTACTGTCTACAAAACTAAGAAGATGTCACGATCCATGCCCCTGACCCCCTCAGGTATAACAGCCCCCTGGCAGCAGTGGGGCTAAAGCCCTTCACACTGGCCCCAAGGGCCTTAAAACTCCATCAGAAACATACATTAAGTCACTCTGGCGCCAAGGGCGCCAGGCTCATTATCAGGAATAAAGCAATACCAGTTTTGGACCTTAATCCAACATGGAGGCCTATTACACAGCTCAATTCTTTAGAACCAAACCATGCGGTCTAGTGTTTTGGGTGTGGCTGGGCCTGGAACTACTTGGCCTGGAACTACTTTACCTGGGCTATTTAAACCGCACCCAAATAGCAGAACATGCTTCGCGTTATTCTGCACTCCTGCAGCATAACACTCAACATGTCCAGCTCCTGCTCATCTGCTTCTCCGGCGGCCCGATCCTGAAGCCCTAGATCAGGATTCCATTAATAACCTGGAAGAACAAGAACAGCATTAGCGAGCAAGAACACTTACCTGTGAAGTAACCAATCTGGAATCCATCCTGCGCTTCGCTTACCTCGCCCATCTCTGGAGTTCGCCGCAACCGGCAAAGGTAAACAAACAAGGACAGCATTAATAACAATTCTTACCTGGGCAAGCAGCGAGTCCTGGCAGCACCCTGCGCTTCTCTTACCTCGCCCATCTCAGGGTTTCATCGCAACCTGCAAGGGAGAAGGAACAAGGTCAGCGTTAACAAAGTACTTACCTGGGCAAGCAGGTCTCATTACACGGTAGGCGGTAACCATGGCGCTATTAGCGCCTTGGTGGATGGCGGAATTACCGCCCTACTCCAAGGTGAGCGGGGGCGGTAATTCCCCATTCACCAAGGCTCTTCCCCATTCCCATATTTGCCCCCATAGGGCATAATGGGAATGGGGAAGGTGCTAATTAAGGTACCGCAGATTGCGGTACCGTAATTAGCTCCGAGTTCCCTTTGCGGCACCCTACTTTAACGGCTGGTAAAAGCAGCCCTTAAAGTCGGGTCCTGCAAAGGGAACTCGTAGTAAGGCAGCAAGGGTTTACCAGTACCGGTGCCCTTACCGGTACCGGTAAACCCCTACCGCCTACCGTGTAATGAGGCCCATTATAACTTACCTGAAAGACAGCAAGCAGAGAGTCACAGTCGGTCTGGTCCTGACATAAGGGCACACGGAACAGTGAAGCAGCTAGGTCCACGGAATGCCCACACCAACTACGCGCCCCTGCACAGAGACGCAGGACGGAGAGTTAAACGCACAAAAACCTAAGGTGAGCAATAACCCCAAGGGAAGAGATTTGGACCAGAGGGAGGTGAGAGTCCACCCATCACAGAACCAGTATCTTAACCCTCCATTCTCCTGTTATAGGCGCTACCCAACGTCTGGCACATAACCAGGCAGAGAGGGGTCCGGGATAGCGCTTAGACCGCCATCCAGTATCGTGTGGCACCCCCGTGTATACCAGGTGAGCGTAACAGAAAAGGAGCCCTTTCACGTTTACCAAGGCCATACGATTTCTCAAGTGGTAATTGAGAGGGCAATGTTTCCCAGAGTAGCAGAGAAGATAAACACTGAAGGAGGAAATAAGGGTTCTGGGAGGCGAGTGAGGCTTCAAATGATCCTCCCCACCCTGAGTCAGAAAAAGATAATCAGTTAGAACAAACTGCCCCTCCAGATTTAGCCATGGCTCAAAGAAATGACCCCTTCCTATCTAAAGCTTTTTCACAAGTAGTTTCAGAAAGGGAGGGAGGTGAAAGAGGGGAACCTTTCTTCCTTCTAAAACAAGGATTTCTTTATATGGGAAATACTAACCCAGAGGGTAACGTAAAACTACAGTTGGTGATCCCAGAACGTCATAAAAAGATGGTCTTGGAGAGAGTTCGGTCACATCTGATGGAAAATCACTCAGACCATTCGAAACTTCAAACTTATTTAAGAGAAAAAAAATTCTGGTTTGGGATGGATGCCGTCATTAAAGCTATAATGCAGACGTGTATGACTTGCCAGAAAACTAGCCCTACTATACTGCCTATTCCACCAATGAAGAAATAGAGACTGGCTAAAATATTTTTTATGGGTCAACCCTACAAAGTATGATATGATATGATATGATATGGCATTTGTAACACGCCTATACACAAGTGTTTCAAGGCGCGACGAGGCAGGGGGGAACAGGAGGAGACAGACAACGATCCTACTAGGCCAGGTGTCATACAGATCGCGCAAGTGCAAGGGTAGAGGGGAAAGGGAAAAGTGCAAGGGGAAGGGGAGAGGGGAAAGTGCAGTACATGGTTAGTAGAATACAAGATAAATAATAGGGCCAGCTGGTGGCAAGTGCAAGGTAAGTGCCGGGAGGAGGGGCTGTAGGATACAGAGACAGTCCCGTAGTGCAGGTAGGCAGTGCAGGGAACAGTGGCTGGGCCAAGGACCGAGATAGGTGAGTGGCCCAGTTGCAGATTCAGTTCAGGTTCGGTGATTTTAGCAGGAGAGAGAGGGAGAGAAAGCGGAAGCAAAGAGGAAGGTTTTGAGGTGCTTCAGGAACCCGAGATGGTTCTCCTCAAGTTTCAGGGAGGCAGGAAGGCTGTTCCAGCGGGAGGCCCCTGCTGCAGAGAGAGATCTACCCCCAACTCGTTGCTGGGAGAAGCGGCTGACCCTGAGGAAGTTGAAGGTGGATGAGCGAAGAGCTCGAGAAGGAAGATATTTAGGAAGAGAGAGTTGAAGGTATTTTGGCCCAATGCCCCAGAAGGCCTTGTGGACAATGCAGAGGGTTTTGAACTTAATCCTCGCAGCCACTGGGAGCCAGTGTAGTGATTTCAGTCCTGTAGAGATACGGTCCCCGGGCTTGAGGCCAAGGACAAGTCTCGCAGTCCTGTCCTGGATGAGTTGCAAAGGGCGGAGAGTAGAGGCAGGAAGATTTAGATAGAGGCTGTTACAGTAGTCCAGCTTCGAGAGAACCAGGGCTCTAGAGACAGTGAGCTTCTGGGGGAAGGAGAGGAAAGGAAGGATACCTCTGAGGAGGTGTACCTGGTAGTGTGACTTCTTAGAGACGTCAGATATGTGAGGAGAGAAAGAGAGTGTGGAGTCGAAGATGACCCGAGGTTTTTTGCCTTGCAGGTAGGAGCAGGGAGAGGGCCAAGGGAGGCAGGCCAGAGAGCTGCAGGCAAGGAGGGAGCGGGTGTGCCGATGAGTAGAATCTCAGTCTTACTGGCATTATGGCAGAGGTCGTTGGCGGCACACCATTCATGGATAGCAGAAAGACAGTCAGAGATGAGGGAAGGGGAAGAGGAAGCCGAGGGTAGCCTGAAAATGAGCTGTGTATCATCGGCATAGCACTGAAAGTTGGGACAGAGAGCGGCGATGCGGTGAGCAAGAAGTGCAAGATACTGGTTGAACAGCCAGGGGGAGAGGTTAGATCCCTGGGGGACACCACAGGTGGCGAAAAAGATGTCAGAGTGGAAGGACCCCAGATTGACCTGGGAGGGTTGATTCGAGAGGAAGGAGGTCAGCCACGCCAGAGCCTGACCAGTGATACCCAGGTTATCACAGAGACGGTTGAGCAGGATGGAGTGGTTGACAGTGTCAAAGGCAGAAGAGAGATCGAGCAAAATGAGAACACAAGGGGTGTTAGAGTCAAGGTTTGAGAGCAGGTCCTCACGAATGTTCAGGAGAGCAGTTTCCGTGCTTCTGGCAGCTCTGAAGCCGGACTGATGGTCATGAAGACTAACTACCAACAGATTCAGCATGGAGATTAAGCTGGGAGATGGCCAGTTTCTCCAGGAGCTTGCCCAGGAAGGGAGTGATAGAGATTGTGCGATGGTTAGCTGGGCAGGAGGGGTCGGAAGAGGGTTTCTTAAGAAGGGGGTGCACAAGGGAGTGCTTGAGGGGGGATGGGAAGACTCCAGACGCGAAGGAGTGATTGCAGAAGTCAGCCAGGGCAGGAGCCAAGGAGTCGATGTGGTCCTTGATAGTTTTGGAGGAACAGGAATGGACCTTTTTTGACAAGACTTTCATAGATCGGACTTGTCTCGAAACCTCGTCAGCAGAAAAAAGGGGAAAGGCAGAGAAGGAGGGGTGGCTGCAGAAGGGCCAGAGGAAGAGCAGGGAATAGAGGGGAGAGGTGATAGGAGGGGAGTGAGGACAGGATGTCCTGAGTTTTTGAAATTAAGTGAGAGGCCAGTGCCGTGCAGAGGGCCCGGGAGGGGACAAGAGAGGTAGAGACTGCAGCAGGGTTGGCCAGCTCCTTGCAGATTTTAAAGAGTTTGGCCGAATTGTTAGATGCCGCAGAGATACAGGCTTGGATAAGGGCTCTCTTCTTGGTGAGAAGGGAAAGCCAGTATTGCCTTTGGAGCAGGCGGCAGGCCAGTTTGTCAGAGGATGAACACGAAGCATGCCATTTCCTCTCTGCCACCCTGCACTTGCGTTTAAGGGTGATGAGATCCGAGTCATACCAGGAGTTACATTTGGCTTTTGGCTTTAGGCTTTAGGCTTCAGGCGGATTCTCATGACAGGGGCAAGGATATCAAGAGTATCAGATATAGCAGAGTGGAGAGTGGAGAGTGCTGTGTCAGGGTGGGAGTCAGCGCTTCATGGGTCGGATGACCGTGAAGGTGGGTAGCAGTGATGAGGGTTGCTTTGCCTGTTGGGTAGGGAAGGTGAGGTGGGAGGATAGGAGAAAGTGATCACTCCAGAAGAGAGGAGTGGAGAGAGGGACAGAGAGGGGAAGGTCAGAAGAGATCAGAGCATCAAGAGTGTGCTCTGCAGAATGGGTCGGCCCAGACAGGAGAATAGAGAGTGAGAGAGAGTCGCAGAGGTCGCAAAAGAGTCCAGAGGGAGGACAGGAGGAATGAAGGTGGATGTTGATGTCTCCAAGAAAGAGGAGTTGAGTGGTTGAGGACAGGAGTGAGGAGGAGAGGTCAGCCCACTCAGAGAGGAAGGAGGAAATTTGACCAGGTGGCCGATAGATAGTAGCCACGGTAAGGGAATGGCTAGGATAGAGAGAGAGTCGGCAGACAAGGCATTCAAAGGAGGAGTAGGTCTGCGTCGGAGTGACAGTGGCAGGAATCCACTCAGGGAAGATAAGGGCCACACCCCCCCCAGCACTGTTGGGCCTAGGCACAGAGAGGATCTTGTAACCGTCAGGTAGGAGTGTGTCAAAGCTGGTGAGAGAGCTGGCCGTGAACCATGTCTCAGTGAGATCGAGGATGTCAAGGTCCAGTTCCTCAAGAAGGTGACAAATATCAGAGGAATGTTTGACGGCAGAGCGAGAGTTGAGAGTGGCAATGTGGAGAAGGTTGCCATCCTTGAAGGACTTCCGGGAGGGGTACAGATCAGAGGTACGCCCTGTGGAGTTGAAGAAGAAGGAGCCCGAGAGAGGGGAGGGTGAGAGGGTGGAGGCAAGGTAGCCGAGGACAGAGAAGAGGGGACAGCAGGAGAGGAAAGGAAGTTGATGAGGCACAGGAAGCATCTATCAAAGAGGTGGAGGTTGGCCTGAGGGCCTTGGACCAAGACGGTCCCATTAGCATAGACATTAATGATGGCCTTAGAGGAGCGGAAGGGGGCCAAGAGGACATCCCAACGGGTGCCACCATTAATGGGAGAAGAGGAGAAGGGAGAGAGCACTGAGACCATATGAAGGGTCCATAGGTCAGGGGAAGGCACGAAAAAGAGGATGTCAGTAAAAGTTTCCTTGGAGGAGGCACTAGTGTAGGTGTCAGCGATAGGGAGGCCTGGGTTGGAGACCAGGATAACCTTTTTAAACTTTTTCCTACCAGATTTAGTGAGGAGAGCAGGATAGTCAATGGAGAAGCAGTTAGAGAAGATAGGCGAGATAGAGAGCACCATGGAATAAGGAGGGAGTGGGGGGAAGACAGACGAGAGCAAGCGGACAGGAATGAGCGGCAAGCCCTAGTTTACCACATTTCAGAGCAGCAGTAACACAGTAAATACGTATTCGGTACCCAGTGTAGAGGCCACCTAAGTTTGAGAGTCCTGCGAGGGGTACTTGGGAAAATACCAACTTTTCCAAACAGGTGGATCATCAGGTAGGCATAGGTAGGCATACGCTTTTGGGTTTTTGAACACACAGGCCATCCTTCCTACCAGGAAGTCTGTAGAAGGGAATGATTTTCCTCTTTTTTGTCCTCATGGTTGTCGAATACCAGAGAGAGACAAGATAATAATCTCTTTCGGTTTACAGCTTGATTTTCCCTATGATTTAGGCATTTAGATATTACCACCTAAAGGAAAAGGATTAAGAACACAGCCTCTACTTTCATGGGGAGAGGAATAAAAATGTGTCCTTTTGAATTTCTCTGAGGACCTATTGAGATTAAACGGGGTCAGTTGGTAGGAATTCTGAGGTATAGATCCTATGCAAACCTTCCTCCTATACAGCTTCAAGAGAGAATTATCAGAAGAAAATCCCTGGTAAGGAGAGACATACAAATCTTGCCTCTAATCATTTAGAAGCAGAGGGACCAGGCTCCTGTGGGGAAAGGTTGTTATTGCAATCAGCTACTACCACAGAATGTTTGGGAATACAGAGAGTCAGGAAGGAATAGGGAAGGAACATAACCTTGACAAGTCCTTTTGACGGGAACCCAGAGAGCTCCAGTCAGTTATCCTGTAAGGCTCTATCTTCCTCACCAGAATTACTTTACATCCATCTTCCCCAGATAACAACATCTTTAGAACAAGGGCCTACAAGAACTGAATCCCTATGGGAGCAAACAGAAGAGGGAGGGTACTCTGCGGTAATAAATCAATTTCTCACTCACTATCCGAAGTGTTACTCTTGTAAAGGGTATGGACATATTGCGAGAGGTTGTCCATTGAATTTAATTGACCTTCCCAAATCTCTATTGTCCAGCAAGCCCGATCAGTCTCAAAGAAGGCCTGACACAGTCTTATATACTAAAGGGAAAACCTCTTATAAATCCCTGTTATCTTAGAGGAAAACTGATTTGTGCAGAATTGGACACCGGGAGTAAAGTAAGTGCCATAAGTACAGAGTTACTGCCCCAGGGGTGGAAAGAAGGGGGAAAAGAGAAGGTACCTTTTGCACATGGCCATACTGAGATATACCCGTTAACCCAAATCCCTATTGCCATTTTGGAAAAGAAACTAGATCTGACTGTAGCAGTGATTTCCGACTTGTCAGCTCAGTTAGTCCTTGGGAGAGAGAGATACCCCAATTTCATCAGTGGTTTTAAGGATAGCCCAACTAAACTCTACAAATCCTGTAGTTGGACAACCTTGCCTCATTAAAACAGAACCTCCCCAATTGAAATGAAAAGTTAGTGAAGAGGGAAGTGTTAATTCATTGGAAACTGACCCAGTATTCTGATAAAGAGGATCTAACCTCTGGGATACACAGATTTTCTTGGACCGACAACCTGGTTGCTCCACAGTGGAACCATGAGAAGATCAAGAGCAAGATAAGGTAAACATCCCCTCTCAGGTTCACCGTGAAATACCCTGGTCCAACCCACATTGGGGAATAGTAAGTGAGAAACCTGAGGGTATGTTCTCTCCTATTCCTCTTGGGTCCTCTGCGCATGTGGCCAGGGAAAGGCCATTGCTTTTGGATCCTGACCCTGGCGGTGGTCAGGCGACAGAGGATCACCTGGGTGGAGGGTCCTTGGGGACTGGGAGTGGGATGCCCTTAGAAGAGAGATGGTATCCCCCTTTTCCTACTAACGACCAACCCAACCTTTCCACATCCTTCTTGGGTTATTGTGAGCTATCGCCCCTGAGTTCCTCATATATGACAATTGACAGTACTGGGACGAAGAAGAGGCACCCGGGAGTAAAGAAGACTGGGTAATTTTTAGCACTCTGGTACTGGCACAAGGAAGATGCCGTGTGGGACCAAGACTGATTTGCATATGGTTTTGACCCCCTTTTGTAATGGCTTGGCAGGCAAAGAACGATGGTCTGGAGGGTTGCCCAGAGCAATGCCAGAGGTTAAGATTTATTCTAAACCTTCCAGCCATCACCCTTTCGTTTTGCTATAATCACCCTGAGTTGGACGGGCATGCCCAGCCGTGGGTCCTGTGCTTGCTGAGCCTAGAGACCCAAGCTACTTCTCAATGATGACACCCAACGAGGCCGAAACATGTTTGGGGTTGCTTCTGGTCTTGTGCAGAAGGGATGTGACCAAGCTGTTGGGGCTGGAATGCCTCTTTTGGGATGGGACCAATCCTGATTTGCATATGGTTTGCCCCTTTTGTAATGGCTTCCAGCCATCACCTTTTTGTTTTGCTAAGAACTGTCAGGGTCAGGCATGTCTCTTTGATTATGGTCAGGCAGGTTCAATTGGATATTCACACCTGCAGCCTGTCAAGGGGCTGCAGGTGTACAAAAGGAGCTCAAATCAAGAGGCAGAGAGAGGCAGTGGTGTTGAAGCAGCAGCCGAGAGGCCACGAGAAGCAGCAGGGTACCGTGTTGGTGAAGCACGCAGACGGTTCATGGAAGTGCGGCTTGAAAGCTGGGACTCTGTGGAACCAATAGAACGCTGGGAAGGGAGTGGTGCAGAGAGGCTGTCCCTTTGCCCAGTGTTCACAGTGCTCGTTCTCTTGTGAACAGAAGCCAACATATGAGTGCCTGAGGGGCAGGAGACAGAACCCTGATGCAGAGAACTGAAGGCCGAGCAATCTGCACTGCTGGGAAACCCGTGGACGCAACCAGTGAGTTTCAATCAAAGGAGAAACCCGGTATGCGAGTGTTTGAACTTTCGCATAGAATTACTTTGCATCGGAGTGGTCACATGTTTCACGGAACACGCTTTCAAAGGTCTCCGATTTGAATATTTGTGAACTATTGAACTGTTAAGAATACATTGTAGCGGAGTGGTCGCGTGTATACGAAAGCACGTTTTTGAAAGTCTCGAAGTGCTGGGTACTTCATTAAAGGCAACTCACAAAGATATTAAAGAACGGGCCAAACTGAATGAACACCTTAACAAATACAACCTCATGGTTACTGAATTCCGAACTGAATGAAAACCTCATAAATAAGCAGAATTGTTACATATGTATATCAAAAGGGAATAAAGCTTTAAACTCAAATAAAACCACCACATGCCGAACTCAGAAATGAATGAAACTTCAATCCAAGTATGCTGAACTTTCAAGTGAACAGAACTTTGAATTTAAGTGAAAGCAGTACATACCGTGCTTTAAAGTGAATGAACTTTAACAATACAAGTGAAACCCACTATACGCTGAACTTTAGGGTGAATGGAACCTTGAAGGTGAACCTTAACAGTGAATCAAAGAAAGGCATATTAAATGATGAAGTGGGAGAACATTGTACATAATAAAAATATACTTTGAAAGCTGAATAAACTGCAACTCTGAAGTTGAACTAACTGTCAAGATGTTTGTACAAAGACCAATCATACCAAGAGGGTGCAGGTGTGGCGCAGAACTTCAAGAAGACTGAAAATACTATTGTGACATTGAAACTGAGTCTTGGGGTAGGCCGAGGCTTAACACATTTATTGATTTGAAGTCTGAGCCTCAAGACTATTTTGTGTTTGGAACTGGGTTATTTGGAACTTGGGGAAGGGCACCCTGAGTATTGGTTACAACTATATCATCCTCAATTTAAGGAAGGCAATTCTGAGACTTTTTGTTGGAACTCTTTTATACTTGGCAAAGGGAGCTTAAAGGAATCTGTGAGCTGGATGGAGCTCAGAACTTTGTATTGCACACTGTTCTTGTAGGTTGCTGACACCTCTACACATTAAATAGATTAGTTGGGAGGGCAGCTATAGGTTTTGGACACAGACAGATTCTTAAATTGAACTCTTTGACTCTGACTTTGCTTAGTTGTATTTCAGTAGGGAAATCCCACCATAGTATAGGGCAAGTTAGGTATTTTTCCATCCTGACTTTTAAGTTAAAAAAGTGTTTTATTTATAATTCAGAATCGGTTGTCTGTGTCTTACTCTGAGACGCCGTCACATAAAACAGCTCCAAATCCCGTTAAGGAAGCTCCGGTCTGAAGAATTAATTCTTTGGAGAAATCGGCTATCATAAAACAGGGCTCTGGCATAAGGCTGGTTTCAAGGGGGTATAACAGATTTCATACTCTTCTTCCCACCTAATCGTTTCAGGCTTAGCATTTTCAATTTATCCACCAGTCTGACTGTTTTACTAGACAAATTTGGAATAAATATGTGGTAATATCTGATTAATCCCAAAAAGGCCCTTCAATCTTTCTTTGTTTTGGGAGGAGGTGTTTCTAGGATGATCCTTACCTTTTTCTGTTGTGGTTGGACAGTACCATTCCCCACAAAAAAAATATTTTACCCCTGATTGGGCCAGCTTACACTTACTGGGATTTGCGGTTAACCCCGCTTTTCTCAATACCCTCATGATGGACTCTGCAATATTCTGAGTAAGGCTGTAAGATTTTATCCATAAGTCTTGGAAATGTTACAGGAGACACATATGACCCAAAAGATAGAAGCTTGAATTGAAATAACCCAAAGGGAGTAGCGAAGGCAGCTTTCTCTTTATCCAGGGCCTTACAAAGGAGTATACCAATGTCCCTTTGTGAGATTGAGCGTTGACAGATATACAGCATTACCCAGCCGATCTATTAGATCCTCAATACGAGGTAAGGGTTAGGCATCAAAAGCAGAGATGGCATTCAATTTACGAAAATCTATACAGAATCTCTAGCTTCCATCGGGTTTGGCACCAACATGGTGGGGGAGGACTAAGGGCTATTGGACAGTTCAATGATGTTAGCCTCTAACATGGTTTTAACTTCCTGAATTACAGTTTTCTTCCTAACCTCTTGTAACCAATATTGTTTTAAGTGTGCAACTTTACCTATGGGAAAACGGATAGGATGATAAATACCCTTAAATGTGCCAGTTATAAATTCATACAGATCTTGTTTCTGGTTATTATTAAGAACAGATGAAATTAGAGCCTTAGGGCGAGTACTTTTTGACCTATTGAAAAGGATCTTTTTATCGTGAGAGGTCTTTTGTCGCTCTTGTGCCTTAACCATGTGAACCTGTACCAGAGATCTTGCAACCTTCATGTGTTCTTTCAACCTACTCACAGTCTGGGAGAGGGGAATTGGGGCTGCCTCTGTCTCCCCAAGTTTCCCTCAACATATCCAGGACATCCCTTGGTTCTTGTCCATAAAGAAGTTCAAACAGGGAAAATTCTGTTGAGGATTGAGGAGTTTTTCAAACTGCAAAGAAGGCTGTACCGCTCACATGGTATCCACGGGGACACCACTCAGCCTGTTTGACCTCTTAAGACCTTGAACCCTTCCCTGGAGTCTACTCGACTGGAGACTGGGTCTGAAACACAGGATTGGCAGAGTTTAACTCCCTATTGTCTCTGTGTGCTTGAACCCCTTCTTCCCCGGGGTCCAACCCCTCCCTTTGATCCACAGCTCACCTTGTTTTCTTGGAAAGTGTGCTCTCCATCCAGCTTTGAGCGCAGGGGTGCGTTGATTGATGCGGGCTCGTTGCTGCCTAGTTACTTCACTGGCAAGAGTCCAACAGGTAAGTATAATGAGTCTTTTGAACAGTTCTCTAACTTCGTTCCTTTCCTTCCTTAGATGATGGCCGGCGTCTGGGGATGGCGTGGTGCTGCTGAGATGAGTAGCGCAGAAGGTGAGTGAGAGCGCGATACGCGATGTGACCCTTTCGTATTTGTATTGAAGTGAGTTATTTTTCTGTGTCTTTTAGGTGCCGCGACGTTTTCAGCGTGGATGCCGGTTATGAAGAAGAAATGCGGTGAGTAAGTGCGGTATGCGGCGCCTCTAGATGTTTTCACGCTAACCTGGAGTGTCTTTTCCATCTTGCAGATGGATGAGAAGTTCAGGAGACAGAGTTCCCCCAATGCGGCTGGGATTCAGGTAAGCGTTTGAAGCTCATACAGTCTTTAAAAAATAAGCGAAGATTTGCTGAATGCTTACTAATGCCTTTTTTCTGTTCTTTTCCCTTTTCCTTAGGAAGCAGCGTGCCGGGATGGAAATGACACCGCCGAAGATGCCCGAAGAACAGAATGAGCGATGAATGATGGGCAGAAGCGCCGCAAGGTAAGGCTGTTCCTAACAGTGTTCTTGTTCTTGCAGGAGCTGTGCACAGAAGAAAGATGCAGGCCTACTGGAGACCGATCCGAACACGGTGAGTGTCACGCTGCAGGTGCAGAAAACACTGTTAGGCGGAAACCTGTGCAGTTCCCTCTGGGACCACTGCAAAAGATTTAGGACTACAGGTGTTTGGCAGTAAACCCACTTGGTAGCAGTCTGTACCACACAGATTCACTTGGTAGCTGTGGCTGAGCAGTCAGACTTCCCTCAAGAAGAGTTAGACAGTATGTGGAGTATAAAACATAGGGCAATTCTTCACAGTAAGACAAGCAAACACGCAACAAGGCTTCAGTGTAAAGATATAAAGGTATTTATTTATAACGACACATCTATAGAAAACACTCTGGCACTATTACGGCAAACCCTTCAATTACAATTACTCTACGAAGAAAAAGATCAATCCCCCTAACAATAGTTCGACAAGTCTAGGTTTTACCAGCATCACTTATTTGCAGACAGAGGTGTATGCCTCAACCTAGATGGCACTCTAGTATTCGTTAGGACGGGAGAGAAAAATAAGCAGGTTACGAAATCAACACGGTTCCAATACTTAACGGACAAATGCAAGGCAAGAAGACAAAAACCACAGTAGATCATAAAGTTCAGAGGCCAGGCCCACTCGGAGAGATGCGAGGCGATATGTCCCAAAAAGTATCTTAGTGGAAATGCGTTCGAGTCTTTGTAGCAAATTGTTATCGGCAGATTGGACCAGTTCAGAACAACACGCTAGAGAAAGCTTGGAGGCGACCCTATGGAGAGGCGAGGATTAAGACACCTCACTCTATCCGGCAAAAAGGGAAGCCAGGCGGACACAGTACCTTGATTGTGGAGAGACAGCTCCGGCGGGGGCAGTTGTTCCTGGTGATGGGTGCACGTCCGGTCTTTGCCAAGAGAAGAGAGGATCTCGTCGTCGAAGGAAAGTTGAAGATCGTTGCACCACCAGGGAAGAGACCAGCCGCGGAGTGCTCCGTCACAAGGCACCACCTTTGGGTCACGGTACAGGGTTAGTGGCTATCCGGTTGCCGAGGTGCTCTGCACGGGCAATTCGACCACTGCGTCCTGCGGCGAAGAAAAAGCAAAAGGGACTGGTTGTTCCCACCAGTCAGGGGAAGAGACTCTCCGGCAGGGAGATCTCCTCTGTCGTCGGGAAGTGGTGAGTCGGTTCAGCAGGGCTCCACCGGAGGTGTCGTCGTTGCAGGTCAGCTCAGCTTTACCCTTGTCGGATTCTTAGGTCCTGTGGAGTCTTCTGAAGATCCAGTCCCAAAAGCCCTGCTTTTATGCAGAAAACCCCCATTCATTCAGCCTAGCTGTCAATGAACACACGCTAAGTGGTGAGCGGGGAGGCTCAACACTTGGGCCAATCACACCAGAGTGCGACCGGAGTTGGCAAGGCAACTCGGTCCAGGGTGCCTGAACCCCCTCCACACCCCTGTAATCCAGACAGAATGGCACCACTTTGGAGGGTCTCTGTACAGAAGCCCGCCAAAAGTGGAACAAAGGGCTCGACCTTTGGTTTAGGAGTCACAGAGACGAACACAGACGCCATTTTAAAAACCGAGTTCTGGCAGAAAATACCATCCGATAGACTTATTTAAGATAAGTAGACTGGTGGTATGTTAGAGACTAACGAGAAAAAGTATCAATCTCTAACAATGGGAAGAATCCCATAGGGTTATATTCGGGGTCGAACATAACAAGTAGTTTCCACTGCCACCAGCCAAAACTCGACGAGGGGGGACGGGACAGTGCCCCCTCGAATAACAGACCCAGGAGTAATCGAATTATCCCTACTAGTACGTCCACAATAGGATGGTTTGTACTAGTTCTGTTAGTAAATTTAGGTCTAGTAAAGCCAATGGGGACTTTACATGCCCGGGGAGACAGTAGTCAGTCCCCAGGTATGGAGTCTATGATGGATGTCCGCTAGGACGCCCCAGTGTTACGGCACGGAGGGTGCGGTGTAACACACATAGCAAAACATATGAGACCCTATGGAGTAAAGGAGCCCATAGAAAACATTGACATTCAAAGGAATTACACACCTTCATGTCTAGAGTGGGAGAAAAAGAGTCTCACTCTTGGCAGGATGGAAAAAACAAACTCCAGAAATCCAGCAAAGCTACTGGGGGACTCACTAGGTTAGGAAATTCAGCCTAAACAGAGAATTCTCCCTAACACTCGCCCCCCCCCCCCCAGACTAAGGGACAGGAGGATTTAATCCACTCCTGGATGAATCTCATACCTCTAGTCGATGACATACATCCTAGGGAGACTATCAGCATTTTGGTGGTGACACCCTGACCTGTGCTCAATGGTGAAATCAAACCCTTGCAAGCAGATTGCCCATCTCAATAGTTTTGGGTTTTCCCCTTTCATTTGCATTAACCATCTCAAGGGTTGGTGGTCAGTCTGAATGACAAAAGTAGAACTATACAAGCATGGCCTAAACTTCTTCAGAGCCCACACGATAGCAAAGCACTCTCTTTTGATTGTTGCCCACCTTGTTTCAGGATCCTTCAGCTTGCGGCTGATGAAGCAAACGGGGTGCTCCCTACCTTTCCCATCCAGTTGACTGAGTACGGCACCTATTCCTACATTTGAAGCATCTGTCTGCACAATGAAGTGTTGGTGGTAATCAGGAGCTCTGAGTACTGGGGCTTGGCAAAGAGCCTTTTTCAGGTTTTCAAAAGCCTGATTGCACTCCTCGTTCCATCTAACCTTTTTAGGGAATTTGGGCGAGCAGATGACATTAGGTGGAGAAGCTATGGTCCCATAGTTCTCTATGAAATTCCTGTAGTACCCAGTGAGGCCTAGGAAGGCTCTCACTTGGGTTTCAGTAGTAGGTGTTGTCCAATTTTGCACAGCTTCAATCTTACTGAGCAAAGGCCTTATTTCTCCACCTCCTACCTCATGTCCAAGATAGACTACCTTACTCTGTCCAATTTGGCATTTACTCGCCTTTATGGTCAGATTGGCTCGTCCAAGAGCCTGCAAAACATCTCTCAGGTGGGTTTTGTTCTTCCCAGGAATTGCTGAACACTGCGATGTCATCCAAGTATGCCATGCAGAAGTCCTCCATCCCATTCAGAACCTGGTTTACCATCCGTTGAAACGTAGTAGGTGCATTCTTCAATCCGAAAGGCATTACCTTAAACTGGTATAAGCCAACGGGGGTAGAAAATGCAGTTTTCTCCTTGGCATGGTCTGTCAGTGCTATTTGCCAATAGCCTGACGTCAAGTCAAATGTGCTGAGGAACTTGGCGGCGCATGTTTATCCACCAACTCATCTGTTCTTGGCAAAGGGTGGGCATCAGTCTTGGTGACTGCATTAAGAGCTCTATAATCCACGCAGAATCTAAGTTCTTTAGATCCGGCCTTTGGTTCTAACACAACTGGGCTAGACCATGGACTAGTAGAGGGCTCTATTACCCCGAGATCGAGCATCTTGCTGACCTCACCTTTGATGTGGGTTCGTATGTTTTCTGACATTCTGTATCCTCTGCTTTTGACCGGCAGGCAGTCACCAGTGAGTATGTCGTGCTGGCCCCAAGGGGTCAAGCCTGGTGAAAGCGAGAATAGAGAGGCAAACTGATTCAACATAGATTTGCACTCTTCTTGTTGCTCGGGTGTCAGATTGGAGGAGAGATTTACTCCTTCAATTTTTTCGTCTAAAGGTAAGCCTCTGAGGAGATCCGGAAGAGCTTCACTCTCTTCTTCTTCCTCGGATGATGCTAGAAGCAACGCTCCTACATCGGGTCTTGAGACATACGCTTTGAGTCGGTTGGTGTGAAAGACTGTCAGAGCCTCCTTGGGATTGCCCAAGTCCACCAGATAGTTGACCTCTCCGAGTTTACCCACAACTCTGAAGGGTCCCATCCACTTGTCTTGCAAGGCCCTCTGCCTTGTTGGGATCATAACGAGAACGAGCTGGTCTTGAGCGAACTCAACCATGTTAGCCTTTTGATTGTGCCAGTGCTTGACCAATGCTTGTCCAGCTTTCAAGTTATCGCTTGCTTCCGTCATCATGTGCGACATTCTCCTCCGGAGACCTATCACGTAGTCAGTCACTCTGACTGGCTTGGGGGAAGGAGCACTCTCCAACCCCTCCTTAATCATGGCCAATGGACCTCTGACGGGATGACCATAGAGAAGCTCGAAGGGAGAGTAACCTACTCCCTCCTGAGGGACTTCTCTGTAAGCAAAGAGAAGGCATGGCAGTAGAAGGTCCCACTTACGCTTAAGGGGTTCTTCTAAAGCACCTATCATGCTCTTCATGGTTCGGTTGAACCGTTCTACCAACCCATTGGTTTTTGGGTGGTAAGCTGTTGAGAACTTGTAAGTAACTCCACAGGTTTTCCACATGGCTTTCATGTAGTGGGACATAAGGTTTGACCCCCTGTCAGAGATTACTTCCTTAGGAAACCCGACCCCTGTAAAAATACCAAGGAGGGCCTTAGCCACAGCCGGAGCTGTAACAGTCCTCATAGGAATTGCCTCAGGATACCTAGTAGCATGGTCTACTACAACAAGTATAAACCTGTTGCCTGAGGAGGTTGGAGGATCAAGGGGACCAACAATGTCAATCCCTACTCTCTCAAATGGGACTCCCACAACTGGGAGAGGCACTAAAGGTGCCACATTCTTGGAGCCAACCTTACCAGAGGTCTGGCAGGTGTGGCAGCTCCTGCAGTGTTTTTCCACTTCGGCCCCCATTTTTGGCCAATAGAAGTAGAGAGAGAGCCTTTCCTTAGTCTTCTTGAAACTCAAGTGACCAGCCAAAGGAATCTCGTGGGCTAACTCCAAGAACTGTGGTCTGTTCTCTTGGGGTACTACCAGTCGTTTGTAGTTTCCAGGTGCAGACTCGGTCGGTTCACTGTAGAAGAGGCCATCTTCCCAGTGCAACCTGTATTTCCCAGGCTCTTGCCCTTCAGCCTGAGCTTCTGCCTGGTGGCGAAGACCTTCCAGAGTTGGACATTCTCTCTGTCCCTTACTGAAGTCTGCCCTGCTGGGTCCACCTTCTGCCAGTAAAGACTGCAGCTCAGGATGGTCAACAGGATCCAGATCTCCACTGAGTTCCTGGCCTTCCATTAGCTCTTCCTCAGAGTCTAATTCTACCACACAGGGTTGTACCTCCCTCTCAGCCTCAGCCGGAGGTGGAGTTACGGGTGTAACTTTGGACAACTGTGGGGAAGTCCGTGTTGGCTGCACTGTAATGCCGGCTGCTGGTTTCGGGGCAGAAGTCTTAGGTTTCCCTTTCGCTTCTGTTTTCTTCGAGACAGCGGCCGATAATTCCAGTGGAGCAGGAGTGATTTCTTACTTCATCATCTCCTGGAGAGTACCGCGCATGGTCCTCTCTCTTGCGGGCCTGGTTAGCTCCTGTAACTGTTTACTAGGAGGTCTGGGAGTATGCGATACAACTCTGAGAGTTTTCAAATCGTTACCCAACAGTAAGTGTCCTGGTACCTCACTCTGTATGCTGACAGGTATCTTCACAGTCATGTCGTTACACTGGATGAGAACTGGTAATTGGGGAAGCATCTGCACAGGCCCTCCAGCTAACTTGGTGAGGGGTTTGGGTGCCTTAGCAACATCTTCAGCCTGAAAAAACGATTTATTCACCACAGTTATGCTGGCCCCAGTGTCCCTAATGGCAGGAGTCTCCTGACCATTCACTTGGACACTGTCCTTATAATACTCTTTAGTATTATCGGGGATAGAATTATAGACATCTAAATTCTGCTGTTCCCACAACTCCAGAGATACTAAAGAAACGCTGGCTGAGACTCCAATGGGTTCCTCAGCTAGCAGTAGAAAGTTTCCACTTGCCATTTGGACTTCCTCCTCTGGAGCGAAGGCTAAGGAGACAAGCTGGACCCCTGAAGGTTTACCCTTACACCTGGGATCTCCTTTCACGTGGTCAGTCGAGCCACAAACAAAGCATTTACCGAATGCTTTCTAGAATGGTGGCTTGTTCTGGCCTCCTTCCGGTTTGGCACCAGAAGACACACTATTCTGCTGTGGTTTTCCTTGTGGCTTACCCTTCTGGTTTTGTTTGGGGCCCTCTTTGGAATTTGAGTTATTAGAATTCTCTTTTGAGTCTTTTTTAGGCTGTTTTCCCTCATCCTTTTTCTGAGTTTCCCCAGAATCCTTATGGGTAGCCCTGTTGGCAACCCATAAGTCAGCAGCCTTAGCTAGCTTCCGGGAATCCAATTCCTTCGAATCAGCCAAGTGCTGTCTGAGCTCAGGAGAACAGGCATCATAAATAGACTCTAACATAAAAAGATTCTTCATACCCTCATAAGTGTTCACTTTGTAACCCTTAATCCATCCCTCTAAGTTTTTCAACCCTTCACTCACCCAGGTAGCCCAAGGGGTACCATCATGCTTTTTGAGGGTTCTAAACCTCTTAAGATACTGGGAAGGGGTCCTCCCAAATCTAGCTATCAAAGCTAGTTTCACACTTTCGTAATCCATCTTATCCGCCTCCCCCAATTCCATTACCACATCAGTCGCAACAGGAGGGAGCCTAGAGAACAACCAGGGAAGTAAATCGTTCCCGGTGATGTCCTGGAGCCCATGATTGTATTCAAACAGTTTTAACAAATCCAACACATCCAATCTCGGTTCATACATACCCACTAATTCCTTCGGCATCCGGGGTCTTTTGGGACTGGAGCTCCTAGAGGAACCAGAGGAGAGAGAAGCATTTTCCATAAACAACTTGTTCATCTCTAACTCGTGATTAAGTTCTATTTCCCTGAGTCTTAACTCAGCTTGCTTCTGCTCAGCCTGGGCATTCATCCGTCTGAACTCAAGCTCTTGGTTTCGTTCAGATTGAGGCAAGAACCATTTGTATTCTAATTCGAGCTTCATTTTTTCGAGTTCAAAATAAGCGGGGTTACATGTGGGACCTGGTATGGGCCCCGTAGGTACAGCTGGTAAGGCAGGTAGAGGAGCAGGGGAGACAGTTTCGTTAGCCTCTCCTTCCTCTTCAGCCTCTTCATCACTATCATCAGAATTACGATTTAGATCAACACCATCACTGTTATCTACATTTGCTGGAGAAATTGGTTCCTCTGAACCAGTACCCAGACTTTGGTTCGCCAGCAATCTCTCTATTAGTTCTAACTTCTTACCTCTTACAGAAAGATTCTCTTGCCTACAGAGAGCTCGCAAACTCTCAGTATTTTCACCTGACAAGGACTCTTGACTGTAAGTTTCCATAGTAGACATGTTTTTTTTTAAAGTTGCTTTTTAGTGCTAAGCTTTGTGGTTAGTTATCCTAAAGTGTCGAAAAGCACTCTAAACTGTATACTCGATACAAATCCCACCGCTGTACACCAGTGTTAGGCAGAGACCTGTGCAGTTCCCTCTGGGACCACTGCAAAAGATTTAGGACTACAGGTGTTTGGCAGTAAACCACTTGGTAGCAGTCTGTACCACCAGATTCACTTGGTAGCTGTGGCTGAGCAGTCAGACTTCCATCAAGAAGAGTTAGACAGTATGTGGAGTATACAACATAGGGCAATTCTTCACAGTAAGACAAGCAAACACGCAGCAAGGCTTCAGTGTAAAGATATAAAGGTATTTATTTATTACGACACATCTATAGAAAACACTCTGGCACTACTACGGCAAACCCTTCAATTACAATTACTCTACGAAGAAAAAGATCAATCCCCCTAACAATAGTTCGACAAGTCTAGGTTTTACCAGCATCACTTATTTGCAGACAGAGGTGTATGCCTCAACCTAGATGGCACTCTAGTATTCGTTAGGAAGGGAGAGAAAAATAAGCAGGTTACGAAATCAACACGGTTCCAATACTTAACGGACAAATGCAAGGCAAGAAGACAAAAACCACGGTAGATCATAAAGTTCAGAGGCCAGGCCCACTCGGAGAGAGGCGAGGCGATATGTCCCAAAAAGTATCTTAGTGGAAATGCGTTTGAGTCTTTGTAGCAAATTGTTATCGGCAGATTGGACCAGTTCAGAACAACACGCTAGAGAAAGCTTGGAGGCGACCCTATGGAGAGGCGAGGATTAAGACACCTCACTCTATCCGGCAACAAGGGAAGCCAGGCGGACACAGTACCTTGATTGTGGAGGGACAGCTCCGGCGGGGGCAGTTGTTCCTGGTGGTGGGTGCACGTCCGGTCTTTGCCAAGAGAGGAGAGGATCTCGTCGTCGAAGGAAAGTTGAAGATCGTTGCACCACCAGGGAAGAGACCAGCCGCGGAGTGCTCCATCACAAGGCACCACCTTTGGGTCGCGGTACAGGGGTAGTGGCTATCCGGTTGCCGAGGTGCTCTGCACTGCGTCCTGCGGCGAAGAAAAAGCAAAAGGGACTGGTTGTTCCCACCAGTGAGGCGAAGAGACTCTCCGGCAGGGAGATCTCCTCTGTCGTCGGGAAGTGGTGAATCGGTTCAGCAGGGCTCCACCGGAGGTGTCGTCGTTGCAGGTCGGCTCAGCTTTACCCTCGTCGGATTCTTAGGTCCTGTGGCGACTTCTGAAGATCCAGTCCCAAAAGCCCTGCTTTTATGCAGAAAACCCCCATTCATTCAGCCTAGCTGTCAATCAACACACGCTAAGTGGTGAGCGGGGAGGCTCACCACTTGGGCCAATCACACCAGAGTGCGACCGGACTTGGCAAGGCAACTCGGTCCAGGGTGCCTAAACCCCCTCCCACACCCCTGTGGTAACCCAGACAGAATGGCACCACTTTGGGGGGTCTCTGAACAGAAGCCCGCCAAAAGTGGAACAAAGGGCTCGACCATTGGTTTAGGAGTCACAGAGACGAACACAGACGCCATTGTAAAAACCGAGTTCTGGCAGAAAATACCATCCGATAGACTTATTTAAGATAAGGAGACCGGTGGTATGTTAGAGACTAACGAGAAAAAGTATCAATCTCTAACAATGGGAAGAATCCCATAGGGTTATATTCGGGGTCGAACATAACAAGTAGTTTCCACTGCCACCAGCCATAACTCGACGAGGGAGGACGGGACAGTGCCCCCTCGAATAACAGACCCAGGAGTAATCGAATTAGCCCTACTAGTACGTCCACAATAGGATGGTTTGTACTAGTTCTGTTAGTAAATTTAGGTAAATTTAGTAAATTTAGGTCTAGTAAGCCAATGAGAACTTTATTTATTTTTACATTTGTAAAGCGCACTGCAGCCCTAAGGCATACAGGCGCTGATAAGTGGTACATAAGAAGGCTTGATTAAGGGTTACAAAAAAGCCACCCCAGAGGAGTTCTTAGAATATACATACAGAGTTACAGATACATAGGTCCAGGGTAGCGAAACAAAGAACAGGCACATTATTTGAAGAGACTAGTCTTGATGGCCTTGCGAAAGGCAGTGTGAGAGTCGAGTCGTCTGATGTGCGGTGGAAGGGAGTTCCAGAGGGTGGATGCCATGGTGGGAAAGCTTGTGCCACCAGCACGCACTCTGCGGGTTTTTGGCACAGTTAGTAAATTGGAATAGGCCTCTCTGGAGGGCCTGGAAGCACAGGGTTTAGAAAATCTCTGGACGAGATATGTAGGCGCCTGATCGTGAAGACATTTGTGCGTGAGGGCAAGGGTTTTGAACAGGATTCTTTCCTTGACTGGGAGCCAATGGACCTGACGCCTGAGGTCAGAGATGTGGTCCCTGCGTGATAGTCCAGTGGCGGCCCTTAGGGCATTATTTTGGACTAGTTGGAGTTTAGCTAGGTTTTTTCCTGACGTCCCTATTAGAAGGGCGTTGCAATAGTCCACTCTTGAGCCAATGATTGCCCTGGCGATAGTTAGGCAATTCTGTTGGGAGAGGTACGGTCTGATTGCGTTGAGCAGTTTGGAGTAGTAGGCTGAGGAGGATGCAATGGCATTGACCTGCCTGTTCATGTTCAAGTTCGGGTCCAGGTAGACACCCAAGGTCTTGACTGTTTGGGAGACAGGGATAGGAATATTATCTATGGTGAAGGAGTTGTATTGCTTGTCCAGCTGCCCAGGGTGGACGGGGAGCCAATCAGGAGAAGCTCGGTTTTCTCGCTGTTGAGGCATAACCAGTTTTCTGCCATCCAGGATTGGATCGTGGTGTAAGTGGAGTTGAGCGTGTTCAGGTCAGACAGGTAGTCCCCGGAGAGGGGGATAAGCACCTGAGTGTCATCAGCATAGTTCGTGTATGAGATGCCCAGGGCGTCAAGGATCTTGAACAGCGGCCTTGTGAAGAGGTTGTAGAGGGTAGGGGCGATGCATGATCCCTGTGGGACGCCACATTGGATGATGCTTGGGTCAGCGCAGGAAGAGTCGGAGAAGACCTTCATTGCTCTGTCCTGCAGGAAGGAGGTTATTCAGTTGCAGGCAGTCGGGGAGAAGTTGGCTGTGGTGGCAAGATGGTTGCATAGGGTCTTGTGATCCACCAGATCAAATGCAGCTGATAGGTCCAAAAGGAGGAGTAGAGCAGGTTTGCCTGCATCTCTGAGGTCTTCCATCTGGTTTTTGAGGTCAAGAAGTGCCGTTTCGGTGCCATGTCTTGGCCTGAAGCCTGACTGCCGAAGACCAAGAAGATGGTTATCTTCGAGGAATTTTTGAACTTGCAGGTAAGCTGCTTTGTCCAAGATTTTTAGTAAAAATGGGACAGTGGTAATAGGTCTATAATTCCCTGCGACCGAAGGGTCTAAGGAGGGTTTTTTGATAAGCGGACGAACCCATGCTTCCTTGAGCTCAGCTGGAACATGGCCAGACTTGAATGAAGCATTAATGAAGGCAGTGATGAGGGGGACAAGGGCAGGGGCACAGTCCTTGATCACCTGGGCTGGGCAGACGTCCCCTTTACAATTGGAGGGCTTGATGGATCTAAGGAGGGCAGCGACTTCGGATTCAGTCATGTCCTTGAACTCAAACAGAGGGGCTTGGCTGGTGTCAGCCAGTGGAGCAGGGGAGCCAGTGTGTTTGGCTAGAGGGTTGTTGAGGGCTTTTTGGTGTGCAAGGATCTTGGCGTGTAGAGTGTCCAATTTATCCAGCATGGCGGATTGAATTTTGTTGCACCAGGCTTCATCTTTTAGGAGAGTAGAAGGGGGGGACGCAGGGGTCTCAAGCTCTCTAAAGATGGAGAAGATTTCTTTGGTCCCTGATTTGGCTTCTGAAATCCTAGTGTTGAAGGAAGACGCCTTAGCCTTGATTATTGAGATTTTGTATTCAGTGGATAGGGCCTTAAAAGCTGCTTTAGTGGTGTCTTTGGGGTTATTCTTCCAGGCAGAGAGTGCAGCTCTTTTTTTTGACGTAGCTGTGAGAGCTCCTGGGTGAACCAGGCATTGGTATGTTTGACCTTTTTTGCTTTTTTGAGGGTAAGAGGGGCTACAGTGTCCACGGCCTTGGTGATGATCCTTTTGAAGTCTTTAGCAAGTACTGATGGATCATTAGAGAAGGGCGGAGATAGTGCAGGTACGAGGAGATGTTTAGTAAGGTTCTCCTTTGTGAGCTGCCGAGAGCTTCTGGTGAGTGCGGCAGGGAGGGAAGTCGCTGGCCTATGCGGCCCTTTTGATGTGGTGATGTCAAATTTAATGCAATGGTGGTCAGACCAAGGGATAGGGGAGATGTCTTTGACCTCAAGGGTGCAGTTGTGGTGGGCAACCCAATCTAGCGTCCGCCCTTTAGAGTGGGTAGGCCTGGAGATAGATTGGGAGAACCCAAGGTTGGAGAGAGCTTTATTGAGGGCAGTGGCGTGGGAGTCCTTAGAGTCATTGAGACCGAGGTTAAAGTCACCTAGGAGGATAACTTTAGATGAGCTTTTTAGATTGTCTGAGAGCGAGTGAATTAGGGCTTCCTGGAAGTCAGTGCTCGGCCCAGGCGGGCGGTAGACCGCATGGAAAGTAATGGTACAGGTGGCTGAGAGCTGGAGTTTAAGCAGGAGGTAGTCAGAGCTCTGACCCAAGTCTGCTTGAATCCTTCTGAATTGTAGATTCTCCTTGGCAATGACAGCCACCCCCCCACCTCTATGAGTGGAGCAATCTTGTGTATGGATGGAATACCCTTCCGGGATGGCAAGTGAGAGGGCAGGGCCAGATGTATTGTTTAGCCAGGTTTCACTAATGAAGAGTAGGTCAAGTTTATTAGAGGTGATAAGGTCGTGAATATCGAGAGGGTGCGCCGGCAGGGACCGTGCGTTAACTAAGGCACAGTATAATGTGGTGTCCTTAGGTTGGAGGGTGTGGTCGGTGGTGGCAGGAGTTGTCACAGTGCGAGTTGGCAGTACAGGGCAAGGGGCAGCACTAATACCAGGGGCAGCAGTCATGGAAACAGGCAACAGAGTACAGGGCGCATCAGTATTAGCAGTCATATAAGCAGGCACCAAGGTACAGGGCGCAACACTTTTACCTGGGGTAGCAGTCATAGAGACAGGCAGCAAAGTACAAGGCGCATCAATATTACCAGGGGCAGCAGTCATATAAGCAGGCACCAAGGTACAGGGCGCAACACTTTTACCTGGGGTAGCACTCATAGAGACAGGCAACAAAGTACAAGGCGCATCAATATTACCAGGGGCAGCAGTCATATAAGCAGGCACCAAGGTACAGGGCGCAACACTTTTACCTGGGGTAGCAGTCATAGAGACAGGCAACAAAGTACAAGGCGCATCAGTATTAGCAGGGGCAGCAGTCATATAAGCAGGCACCAAGGTACAGGGCGCAACACTTTTACCTGGGGCAGCAGTCATTGAAACAGGCGCATCAGTATTAGCAGGGGCAGCAGGCCTCAATACTGGCAGAATATTGCACGACACTTTATTAGGAGCGGGGTCCAAGAATTGCTGAACGTGGTCAGGAGTGGTACCACGGTTGTATGTGACACGAGAAGGGTCCAATAGGGTCCGCTTGGCTGACAGGGATGGGTGGTTCCAGGTGAAAAGGTGAGTCGGCACATATCTTGGTGTGAGCCGATGGGCAAGAGGCACCACACCGGAGTGCCGTTGGGGTCGTGGATGCAGGTTCTGCTGCTGGATGGATGGAGGCAGGCGAGTAGCGTGGTTGGCCTTCCATGGAGTTGAAGTGCGGGAGCAAGCCCCTGCATCAGTGGCTGGAAAGGAGGGAGGGGCCTTGCAAGGTGCAGGAGCATGGCAATGGGGGATGACGCTACCGCGGTCCCTGTAAAAGCGGGACATCCTGGCCCCAAGGCGGGCTAATCTGGAGGCAACCCCAGGGGAGGAAGTGGGCGGGGGGTAGGCAGATATGCGTGACCTGAGCCGAAGGTTCCTGGTAGCGAGCGTGCAGGGTAGCATGGCATGCAGGTGGTGAGCCGGGTCATGACCCTTACCTTGATGAGAGGATCTGGAGGCTGCGGTCTGCGCGGTCGAGCAGCGGAGCCGCTGAGAGCGAGCTAGGCCTTTGCTCCTGGCCTTCGCTCTGCTGCGGCTTCGCCTGTCGGTGTCCCTCCAGCCCATATAACGCAGGGGTGGAGGGGCGGGCCTGGTGGGTGGACCGATGGCCATTGGCTGGCACATGTTGCCGGATGGTCGTCATGGCAACGGCCGTGGCGGTCATTTTCGATTTCTGGAGTCTTGGCTCCTCGTGTTTGGCGGTGGGGGCCGTGGGGGCCAAAGGCAGCTTCAGGAGTCCTGGAGATCCAGATGGCTTCAGTGAGGCGCGGGTGGGATGAGAGCGGTGGGTGGCTCTGTCGGCGGCTATTCTCGCGCGCTCCAGCGCTACGAGGTGCAGGGCGGGGGATGCACGGCGTGTCAGCTGGTGCAAGTCCCCTCGCAGCGGAGCCGCTGAGAGCGAGCTAGGCCTTTGCTCCTGGCCTTCGCTCTGCTGCGGCTTCGCCTGTCGGTGTCCCTCCAGCCCATATAACGCAGGGGTGGAGGGGCGGGCCTGGTGGGTGGACCGATGGCCATTGGCTGGCACATGTTGCCGGATGGTCGTCATGGCAACGGCCGTGGCGGCCATTTTCGATTTCTGGAGTCTTGGCTCCTCGTGTTTGGCGGTGGGGGCCGTGGGGGCCAAAGGCAGCTTCAGGAGTCCTGGAGATCCAGATGGCTTCAGTGAGGCGCGGGTGGGATGAGAGCGGTGGGTGGCTCTGTCGGCGGCTATTCTCGTGCGCTCCAGCGCTACGAGGTGCAGGGCGGGGGATGCACGGCGTGTCAGCTGGTGCAAGTCCCCTCGCAGCGGAGCCGCTGAGAGCGAGCTAGGCCTTTGCTCCTGGCCTTCGCTCTGCTGCGGCTTCGCCTGTCGGTGTCCTTCCAGCCCATATAACGCAGGGGTGGAGGGGCGGGCCTGGTGGGTGGACCGATGGCCATTGGCTGACACATGTTGCCGGATGGTCGTCATGGCAACGGCCGTGGCGGCCATTTTCGATTTCTGGAGTCTTGGCTCCTCGTGTTTGGCGATGGGGGCCGTGGGGGCCAAAGGCAGCTTCAGGAGTCCTGGAGATCCAGATGGCTTCAGTGAGGCGCGGGTGGGATGAGAGCGGTGGGTGGCTCTGTCGGCGGCTATTCTCGCGCGCTCCAGCGCTACGAGGTGCAGGGCGGGGGATGCACGGCGTGTCAGCTGGTGCAAGTCCCCTCGCAGCGGAGCCGCTGAGAGCGAGCTAGGCCTTTGCTCCTGGCCTTCGCTCTGCTGCGGCTTATAGTCAGTCCCCGGGTATGGAGTCTATGATGGAGGTCCGCTAGGATGCCCCAGTGTTACGGCACGGAGGGTGCGGTGTAACACACATAGCAAAACGTATGAGACCCTATGGAGTAAAGGACCCCATAGCCCATAGAACACATTGACATTCAAAGGAATTACACACCTTCATGTCCAAGAGTGGGAGAAAAAGAGTCTCACTCTTGGCAGGATGGAAAAAAACAAACTCCAGAAATCCAGCAAAGCTGCTGGGGGACTCACCAGGTTAGGAAATTCAGCCTAAACAGAGAATTCTCCCTAACAAACACAAAGCATTTTTCTAAGCCTGGGCATGGCTTAAATAGTCTCTGGGTATCCCAGGTGTCTCTGGGCTGAACCACACCCAAAAGACTAGACTGCACATGCAGTTCTGGGAACCGAAATATGTGGGGACGTCCATCTTGTCCCCATCAATGCACTACAAGTCCAATCCCCAATGTTATCCTATGGGAATGAGTGAGTCTGGTGCCACAAGCACCAAGTCTGACTCCAAGTGGGTCTTTGGAGGAATGGAGAGGCCCTTGAGGGCCATGTAGGTGATTGTGGCCTGGCTCCAGCCTGACATCTTGGAGGCAAAGGCCCAGTGTATCATTTGAGCCCAATTTTTCCATCTTGTTCAACTACCTTTCAACGTATGGTTTAAGAGTCTTGTTAAATCCATTAGGCCATCTGTCTGGGGATGATATACTGATGTTCTAAGGATAGCAATGTGTAATAGTTATTTAACTTTGCCCAAAAGTTTGCTCATGAAAATTGAGCCCCTGTTAAGATCTCCTTCTGAAACCCCACCCCGGAGAAAAAAGGAAGTAGGTGTTTCAAGATCTGTTGTGTCGTGTTGGCTCTCAGGGGAAAGGCCTCCGGATAATGGGTGGTGTAATCTACAATGACTAAGATATATTTATTCCCCAGTTAAGAAGTTTCCAAGGGTCCCACAATATCCATACCAATCCTGGAAAATGGAACCTCAATCATTGGTAACAGATTTAAGGGAGCTGGTGGAGGCATATGTGTGTTAGTTTCTGGCAGACTGTGCATGCTTGATTAAAGTGTTTAATGTCAGCGTACGTTCTGAGCCAATAGAACTTATTTGCTATATTTTCTTGAGTCTTCAACTGCCCCAGATGTCCTCCCGTTAGATGGGAATGGGCTATCTCTTATACCACTCGCTTTTGAGTCTTGGGCACCACCAACTGTGTCTTTACTAGACCGTCCGAAGAGGTATCTCCTCTCTAAAGAGGCCCTGATTTTTAAAAAAATGAAGGGTCCCCCTTTTTCACGACCCTAGGGTTCTGAAAATGCCTGGAGGAATGCCTCAACCAATAAGGGGTAATTTCTCTGGGCTAAAGCTAAACCAGGAAGTGCCTCAGGCTCTTCCTCTATAGATTTTCTAGTTTCAGTTTTGGCAGAATCTTCAGGTGTTTCATCTGCCTCCCCAAACCCCCAATTCCCTCTGTCTGTACTTTCCTCCCCAGAATTTTCTTTGAGTTTAGGGAACACTGCTTTCTCAAGCACCCCTTGAGCAATCTTATTGCCTTGTTGGTTCGGAAAAAAGATTCCTTACCATTAACATGGGGTAGACAGTGCTAGGATCTCTGACGTTGATAGAAGCACTATAAATACAAAAAACACACACACATGCACGTGTTATGTGTCCAGCTGTGCCTAGGAGCTCTGTATATATATATACATACCTTCGATTATACTGAAGCAGGATCTTTACAATTAAAGATCCTGCTTCAGTATAATTGAAGGTAGGCAAAAAATATACGCGTCCTACTCTGTAAGCAATAATCTTGAACAGGAAAAGGGTTCCAATATCGAGCGAGTTGGTGTGGGGCAATGTGGATCCGTGGTCTGCTTTAGGATCCGCACCTCCGTTTTGCCTAACAACACTGTATTCACCATGCTTCTATTAACATCAGAGAACTAAGCGCTGTCTACACCATGTTAATGGTAAGGAATCATTTGTCTGCACACAAGCCATAATTGATTTAGCACTCACAGTTAGATTGAGTATGCACCCATGTTGAGTAGATTTATTTTTTATTGCATGTGTTCCTGGAACCAATCAATGTATCACACTAGATAACATTGTCCAGTATCCTTTACAAGTGTAAATGGCTACCGTATACCATTAGGTGAGAGTAGATCCATTCAACCTACAATGGGCCTCATTACGACCCAGGCGGTAAGTTACCGCCTGGGCCGTGACTTTACCACCATGGCGTAAACTACGTTTACGCCATGGTGGTTGGCGGACTTACCGCCCCATTCCGAGTTTGGCCGAGCGGTAAGTCCCCAATCCCCATTTACCCTTCCCCATTCCCATTTTTGCCCCATAGGGCATAATGGGAGTGGGGAAGGCGTTAATTACGCCACCGTAAATTACGGTGGCGTAATTAACTCCATGGTCCCTTAGCGCCATGGATTTTAACACCTGGTGTTAAAACCTCCATGGCGCTAAGGGACCTCGTACTCAGGCGGTAAGGGTCGGCGCTGTTTACGCCGCTGTAAAACCCTTACCGCCTGAGTCGTAATGAGGCCCAATGTCTTTTCTGAGTAGCCCACAAGAATGATCCCTTTTGAATTAGTGACTATACTATCCTCACGATAAGGACACACGTCCCTGAAATATCTACTATTATATGGAAGTGGATCGGTTGAGTTATTATCTCGAGTTACTGTCCAGAGCAGTCTCACCTGGAAGGTCTCCTCCATCCAGGCATCAAGGAAGACCAAACTTCCTCTTTTCTTACTAAACAGGTATATCATTGTGTTTACAAACTCATTCTTGAACATGAGATGTTTATTTTAGATTGTTAATTCCTAGTTGAAATCAAGAGGTCTTAAACTCTTGTGCAATGTTATGTATTTATAGAGTCCGCTCTGAGATGGACGCACAGTCTGAAATGCATCGGCAAGGGTCCCAGCATGTAAATATTGAAAAATAAAACAGAAGAAGTCTACGTACACAACAATGAGACTAGAGTATCAATTGAATTTTATTGACTGTATCACAATTGTCTATATGTTTTAATATATCATAGTATTTACTACACCCCAGGCGTCCCAAAGTCTAGTGAATGCTTCGCTAGAGACTTTCTGTTCATTCTAATAAGGCCTCTCCACCGGGTTGTTGTTGTTTCCTCGCTCGCACCTATTCAGTTCTAGGGTTCTTTTGATTTAACATCAGCCACTTTGGTGAATTTTCAATAGTTCGGTATTCATAACGCTTATTAGCTTGCTTTTGTACGTTTTCATCAATTCGGTATAAGTAATATTTACTAACCTGTTTTTGTGAGTTTTCACCAGTTTGGTATTCATAATGCTTATTAGGCTGCTTTTGTACATTTTCACCAGTTCGGTATTCGTGATGCTTATTAGGCTGCTTTTGTACATTTTCACCAGTTCGGTATTCGTGATGCTTATTAGCGTGCCTTTCACTTGCTCACGAGTGATCCTGTCTGTGCGGAACACACATCCTGCTTCGGAGCACCCTGGAGTCACTTTTCCCTTTCAAACTCACTGGGTGTGTCACTTCCAGGTGCTCAGCTTCACGTTCTCAGGACTGTTTTACCTGTGGCTTCTCCCGACCAGGTGCACCCTTTCTCTTTGGTCGCCGATGCTTCCGCCATGCTGGTTTGGAGCCACTATGACTCCCGAGAGTATCTGGTGCAACCCTGCCACCTGGGGCCTTTCGACTACTCGCACCACGTCTACTTCCCACTGCACGACCTCTGCAGTTTGGAGTTTTAGAGCCACAGACCCTCTCAGGACTCAATCTGGCCATGGCATATTCTTGCTCCTCTACGTCTTGGGCCCACTGCATGCACGGCCCGCACTATCTTCGACAATACAGCTTCCTCTACTTTCTTTTCACCTGCACCTGAGGGGGCTTTTAAGCCTCTAAGTCTCCCTCAGGTGTAGGTAACATTTACTAATTGACTGAAGTCCCTAAGGATAATGTTTGTTTTCTTAACCTATTCCATATTACAAAGTTGATTCCTACTTTCTAAAACATTTAACAAAGGGAAGTCACAAGAAAGAAGGAATATGGCTATTTTGTCTTGAGACTTCTATTAACATACAACTTCCATTTACCATGCTTTTGGGAGCTATGGGAATTTATAACTGTAGGTAATTCTTGTGTTATAATAGAATGGTAATTACTTTAAACACCACAGGGTTTATGGCTGAATTCATTTACATTCAGAGGGTCCACTTGTGGAACAATGGAATCATGATGGTAACAGGCCATTACATACTGAGGTATTTGTAGGATGTTTTCTTTACAAGAGGTTAAATACCATGTCTCATCCCACAAGTATCCCTCACTCCCCTGACCCTTTTATCCACCTGGCTGATAGTCCCGGAGTGCACCACCCCCAAGGTCAGGATCAGGAAGCATCTGCCTCGCCCTGGCCACCCAGGAGGACACTTTAGGCAGGGTTTCAGTGGGGGATCCATAGGATTCATCACAAGTCCCTAATGACAAAGTTAGGCTTTTTAGTTTGATTTTCACTTTTACACCCAAATCTATTCTTTATAATGTTCTTTAAAGTAATATCATAAGGATTAGTAACCAGACCTGATTGAAAAGGGAAAGGCAATTATGTTAAGCTGTTATTATTTATTGATGTCTTTTCATAGTACCTTTGGGCTTTAGGGAGGTCTTTAGTTTTACAAATTGCCAGAAATTTAGAAGGGTTTTTATTCCTCCCAAATGCCTAGGAGTGTGTGATTGTTTTCACCCCTATTTACATGTGTATATTGTGCATATTGTAGAAAGCCATTTCATACTTTGGCATTGCGAAGCCATCGGCCCTATAGGAAGAAAAATACTGTGTCTCATTCCACAGAGTCCTCTCATTCCCCTGGGGCTTTTCTCCTCCTGCAGAACACCACCCCCAAGGTCAGGATCAGAAAGCATCTGCCTTTCCCTGGCCACCCCGGAGGAGACTGTAGGCAGGAAATTAGTGAGGAGTCCATAGGATTCATCACAGAACCTCCTCCTATGTGGGCAGGGGGCCTTAGCCGCTACCTGATCATGACCCTGAGGACGGTTACATGAGGGAGAATCACATGGGAGGAGACAACTACCAGGGAGATGTTATGACTTCATTGGAGGAGTCACAATGTTCCCCCCTTTCCCATGTGAAAGACCTTCTGGACACCAAGATGTTAATGGCCTATTGTCAAATAACGATTCCCCCTTTAGAGAAAGTCAAAAAACCTTTTGTCTATATCATTCTAGTCAGGTCCCCGTTTTCCACCCAAACACGCATAACTCACACCTAACACCTTTTGTAATTGATGTGCCGTTATGTAAGTCAAGGAGAAAACCTCTTTAAGAGTTAAGAGTCCAAAGGTAGCCAGGATCTCTAATCATGATGTCTCTTTTAGTGAACTCTGTGAGAAAGAACCACCCTGGAGTTAAAAACCCAAAGACATGTATGGACTTCAACTCCCATACCCACTCAGGTACTGGGACAAGGAGGAGGACAGGGGAGTTTGTGCACAATGACAGAGGCCAGAAATACAACATGCAGACTAGTTGTTTTTCCAAACCTGTAATGAGAGGGACATTTAAAAATGGCAACCGCATTATGGACGAGTCAGGTGCAGTGAGCAATGCAGAAGGGGAGCTCCAAAGCGCAAGGCACACTGAGAAGGCTGTCAGAGCAGAGAAGGCCACCGGGACAGTGAGAGAGATGCTGCGTGCAAGCACAAAGGACTGTGGAGACACCAGGAGCAGTGCAAGAGCTCCTATAAGTATGGTCGCTCGATGAAGCACCTCAATCCATCCCTGGCCAAGCAGGGGCACTGGCGTGTGACCGTGGAGCTGCGTTGGGTGCTGGAGGAGCGTCCACAAACTCCAACCAGGAAGGCAGAAGAAGAAGCCATAATGAGAAGGCATGAGCAATGTCAAAGATGCTGGCAAAGACTGGAGAGTCTGCCTAAAGCAGCTGGGGACCCCGATGTGGTCCAACCACTCCAACAACACGTTATTGAATGGTACAAGTTTGCTAATGCTAGAAATTTCCAAGGCAAATATAATGAATCCTAGGAAGTCTTCAGAGAAACCCTAGCTAAAGTCTCCTCCCAGGTGGCCTGGGGAAGGCAGTCGCTACCTGATCCTGACCCTTTGGGTCATATTAGCCGGGAGGCTCCCCTCAGAGGTGAAGGGCCCCAATGGAACTGGAGGACTCTGTTAGAAGAGATGCAGCATTTGTCTTCCTCAAAGCAAGATGTGAGTGATGCTGGAATATGTAATGGCTTACTGTCAGCAGGAGTTTTTCTTTCCCAAAGCTAATTATCCTGATGTTAGTGAAAACTGGCATAACCAATCATTTACTGGGGAAAACAATCCCTCCAAAAAGTAATTCACATTGATGGAGGTAAAAGGTCCTATGATCAGCAGGGGAATGATAAATGTGAATCTTCAAACATTAACTTCTCAGATTCTGAAAACCCTAATTCCCATGTAAAACCAAACCACTCATTGCATCCTTATAATACTCCTTTAGAACATGTAGTAATAAAACTACATGAAGATATGAAGTTAACAATATTTTCTTTAAAAGAAGAAATTGGAACAATGGGGACTTCAAGTGCCAACAATGCCCAAAGCACTGGGATGAAGAAGAAGGATGCACAGGCATAGGACTGCAAGTTGCAGCCTAATATTGTTAATGACCCACATCTGGGGGAGACTGAGGACGATAAAAGGCCCCTCAGGTGCAGGCCAGGGAGAGCAGTATTGGGAGGTAGAGTGACTGCAGTAACTCCACATTGCAGTTGCTGCTGAATGAGAACAGAGAGGCCAGAGCCACCGTCATTTGCTAAATGGATTCCGGTTATGAGAGGGTCTCTATCTTCAGAGATCTCGATTGCAGAGGTTGCGCAGCAGGGAACCGTTGGTTTTGAAAGCGTTAGCCCTGAAGACCATAGCTGCAGAGGTCAAGCAGTGGGAAGCATGAATTTACAAGCTTTCCCCATTGTAAGTCTGGCTCGGTGTCAGGAGATCAACGTAGCCCTTGGAGCGAGGAGCGCTCTTTTTCGGACCGGCGCAGACTGAGGGGAAACATAGAGAAGTAGTTTGCAGAGCAGAAGGAGCAGAAGAGCCAGAGGCAGCGGTGCGAGTGGACGCGCAAACAGTAGAGCAATACCAAAGCATGTTAAAAAGAACCAACACTGCCAAAGCCAAGAGAGGACAATTAAGAAGCAAGTTGCTTATAGACCCTATTGTTAGAAGGAAAAAGAAGCAATAGGTGTATTGATCTGTTCAAGCATTGCCTATGCCAAAGTAGTGCAAGAGTGAGAGAAAGCCATTATCAGCACTTGGTTAATACAAGAATGGGAACACATGAGTGGCAGTAAAGCTGCCCTTCTGACGGAATTTATTGACGAGGAAAGGAGCATAACCTACATTGCATGTGGCAATCATAAGTGTGAAACAAACAGCACCAAAGTGTTTCATGTTTTCTGCTTATAGTGTTATAAACAGACTTTATAAGGTGTTTAAAGTAAACTGTGCCACAGAAGTACTTGTAGTAGTGTTAGTAGTTTTGTGATTCTTGGCAGGCAAGTATAACAGGGCAAGGGACCTTGTAGTTGTAGACCTGGCAGGTGAGTTATTGACCAGGTGAAAAGCATTAAAGTACTGTGGTGTGGTTAAAAGCATTAAAGAAGAAGTGGCAATGTCACTAAAGTGGATTGTGAACTGTTGTAGAATCATCCCGACAAATCAATAGTACTGATTTAAGTATTTTGTGAACTGTCCCAGAATCATTCTGACAGAAGCTTTTTTGTTGATACTGATCAATTGTAGAAGTATAATTATTTTCTGAGAAGCAGTTGCGTGGAACTCTCTGCCACCAGTGGAGGTATAAGACTTGTTGAATATTTTGAACTGTGGGTAAAGTCCAAGAGACTTATTGGAGCAAGAAGAACTTTGTTAGAACTTTGTTATAAGATGGAACTTCCTTATTTTGAACTGTTGATTTAAAATCCTGCTTGAATCTGGGGAAGGAGAACGCACCCTGATTACAAGGAGAAACAGTCATAAGGTTTTGAACATAACTGTTATTTCTGTTATATTTGATTTGCCATATATCACTTTGTTAGGTTTGTTGTATGTACAAGTGTGAGGGACAGATTCCTAATGTTAGAGTGTTTCCTTTAGTTACTTTGATAGGTGGGGAAATTGTCATGAGGGTAGGGATCGTAAGACATTTATCAAACCCTTTTGAGTCAATAAAATGGCATTTTATGAAAACCTTCACAAAGTTGTCTGCCTCACATTTCTGACCCCTCACACAAAGTTTGTTTGAATGCAGTCAAGGCAAAGGACAAATTCAATACCCAATATGAAGAATGGTGGATACAGAAAGTATACAAAAGTAAAGTTTGCTTGAATGCAGGCAAGACAGAATACAAAGGCAACATTTGTTTGAATATAGTCAAGGCAAAGTATAAAGGCATGATTCAATAAGAAGAATGTTTGAATGCCGACAAGACAAAGTATGAAGACAAGATTCCATACGAAGAATGTTTGAATGCTGACAAGACAAAGTATCAAGGCAAACCCAAACCAAATATAAATATACGAGATGCCAATGTGGAAAAGAAGATTGAGCAAGTATATTTGAATAAAATATTACCACAGATAGATATACCAAGCACTACATGGTATATGTGTTTGTGCTATATCAAGGAACTGTGAACCATATAAGAATTGTGGCAGATGAATATACCAGGCAGCTGAAGTTGGATCTAAGAACTGTGAAATGTGTAAAAGCTCTACGGATTGAATACCCCAGGCAGATGAATTTGTATTAAGGAACTGTGAAACACATAAGAAGTCCTGGCAGCCGAGTATACCAGGCAATTGAAGTTGCACAAGGATTCCTGGCAGGAGAGTACACCAGGAAATCTGGAAACCATAAAGAGAAGTCCTGGCAGGCGAGTATACCAGGCAGCTGGAAATTGTATAAAGATTCCTGGCAGGGGAGTATACCAGATCCTCTGCCAAGATACAAGAACTTTTACAGAAAGATTGTTACAGACCTTTTTGCTTGAACAGAACATTTTAGTTGAAAAAGAACTTTGAGAGTGCATTAAAGACACCAAGGAGCTACTAGCCAAAGAGACATTTTTCCATCTTGTTTAAGAATCTAAGGGAAGGGAACCATCTTATGGATCCAAGGATCTTTACCTTGGAGAACATTTTTGTTGGAGTCATTTTTACACTTCTGATTTTCAACACTCTTTCTAACATCAAGTTAAACACATTTCCGTGCACCTTTTGTTGTTTGTTTATAAGGGTGAGGGTCAGGATAGGTTGTTTTGGACACAAGAACGGCTTTTCAGTACTGACATCCTGACACAGACAGATCCTTAGTTGTAGTTTCTAGGTACAAAAGTTCCTCTTTAGAATAAGACTAGAGAGGCATTTTTCCCAACCCACTTTTCTTTAATAAACATGTCTTTACTAAAGAATACAACAACCTTGTGTCCATCTCTCATTGCTGATCCCTGACAGTTCACAGAGCCATCATCTCACCAATAGAGACCAATGAGCTCAGGTGGCCATATGATTTCTTCTCTCTCCCCCCATGGTGTCTGCACTCAACTTCGTAGTTAGTCAATGGTACCATTCTAACATATACAGTTCCATGGAATGCCTCCTTCACCATGACCTTTAGAGAAAGCCTGGACAATGCCAATTTGGCCATAGCTTACTCATGTTTGTGGGGTCTCCTAATGACAAGTTTCAACAAGTATTACTAAAGCCAGCAATATCCCTATTTTGTTCTTAAAAGCACTGGCATAACCTTGATGGCCAAGCCAAATAGCTTATTTCTGGCCATTTTGTTGCTAGTATGTGCCCCTGTGAATTGGAGATGGTTGGAGTGGAGAGTCAATACGAAAGGAGGGACAAGAAAAAGATGTGTGACTCATTCTCGGCTGAGGTTGGCTCATCTAATTTTTAATAGCAGCAATGTAGGATGAGCACAGACAAGAAGAACATGCAGTGCCCATGAAATCCTAGACTGTTTTCCCCACCACCAAATATCATTTTCCTTTATAAACTCTCCACTATGTTAGTCTCAATTCAATTAATGGAAGATTTCAGGATCTCACCATGGAGGATTTGAGTCTTTCCTAGTTAACACGATTGCTGACTCTGTAGAGGCAGGCAAACCTAGACCGTCAAGGTCAGTTTTGAGTCTACATTGGATAGCCCACAAAGATGTTGAAAACAATTAAGCCTTAAAATTTCTCTAACTTCATTTATTTGATTACCATTTATCAGTATATTTTCATATATTTTGTCACTGCAAACATGCAATGTAATGTCATGTAATTGTCATTTTTATAGCGCCTTTCGCCTTTGGTATGGTCTCAACGAGTTGTAGGTTGAACGCCCTTGGGGGATAGAAGTCCAGGCGCTGGCAATTCATCACAAAGTTATAGAATGCGTGCGTGCATTTTAGCCGATACAAAGGTAGGTAGGGGTGGCCAATCCCTGCTATAGTCCCCCACGTCGAACAAGCATGTGGATGTGTGAAAGGAGGTAGTCTGGAGAGTATGCAAGAAGCCATTATGTGTGCAGCTAGACCAAATCTTTTATCATAGGGGATAGCTCCATTCTAATGTCCGAGGTGTTGTGCAGTTTGTCTTAGAGTAGTGAATGAAGTGCAAGGGTGGAGAGAGTTAGGCCTGATAGTGTGGGGTGCATTTAACGTTCACATGAATAGCAGCCATTTAAACACTGCAACCAAAAATGGCCAAGCTTTTGCTTTCCCTGTCACATGAATGGCAGGAATTTAAACACTGCAACAAAAACGGCCTGGCTTTTTCTTTTGTTGTTCATGAAAAATTAAAGAACCATGGGGAGAGGGGACTACCTATCATTATCAATGGGTACGCAGCAGTTTAATTCACAAAAGAAGGAGGAATTGAGGAATCCTGTTACATGGAAAACCTGATTTTTAAACATTGGAAGCAAAAACGGCCTGCCCATGTGTTTGGAAATAAAAATGGCTTTAAAAAGCCACAATGGAAAAAAGATATCACTGCTCACAGAAAAACATCAGGAAAGCAGAACGGGATGTGTGGGTTGACCAAAGCAATGTATATATGTTTCACCCCAAAACTCCAGTGACAGTTGAAGAGACACTTGCCTCAGGAAAAAACTATTCTGGCTGGGTGCAGACATTTCACAATGGAAAGCCCCACTCCAGCTGGATGTCACAGCTCCCATCTAATAACCCCGCAATATAATTTGATGCTGCTGAAGGTTCACAATTCACTATTCTGCAGACTTGCTGGCAGGAAAGTTGGAACTGAAGCATGACTAAAAGATGCGAATCCGTTTTGCACCCACTTCAAAGAGACTCATCAAAATCTCTGGTCACATGCTGACCCAGGGGAACAGATGGCTGTGGGGGATGATGCAGCCATCCCATTTGCTGACAGAAACACTCATCATTAATATAAAAGACTATTTCATTTTTAGGCATTTTGCGCAACAATCAGACTGAGGATTAATTTCATTTTTATGCCCTTTTTCATGTAATTTCCAGGCGGTTTTGGGGGTATAAAATGCGTCTACCTGTGACTTTGGGAACTGTAATGGCCAGTTATACTAGGTCTTTGGCTGATCTGAACATGTTACAAATGTGAGAATGGGTGAAAAGGTGGAAAATTAAATTAGGAATATGCTTGATAACTCCATATTCATAACTGTTGTACATTTTATGAAAATGACTAAAATGTGACACATGACCATGCTACATCATACGGATTTGGCGGTCGGCTTATTTCATGCCCCATGATCAGCTAAAACAGAATATCTGATTCGTATGGCAGTTGCTAGTACAATTATGAAGCTGTGAAACATAACTAGATTTTGCCAAAAATTGAAAAGAGAACAAAGGAGAGTGACATATGGAACCCAACCTCTAAACCAATTCTGGCTGGGGACGGAGAGAGAGAGGTTAACTGTCCATTCCTAGCAGCAGGGATTATTGAAGGGTACTTCCTCTAGATTGTAGAATTAGTGATGTAATTTCTGCTATATAAGGGGGCTGTTCTAGGACTCAGGACAGACACACAAAAACCGTGGAGACAGAAAAAGGAAGACAGAGAGAAGGCTGCTGAAATTTACCATCTTGGAGAGTGCAGTGATCAGACCCCTGCCCTATCTTTCCAGAGTGTCCTGAGACTTCCTGAAACTTAAGCAATGGATTG
Source organism: Ambystoma mexicanum (assembly GCF_040938575.1). Taxonomy (NCBI): domain Eukaryota; kingdom Metazoa; phylum Chordata; class Amphibia; order Caudata; family Ambystomatidae; genus Ambystoma; species Ambystoma mexicanum. The sequence continues at coordinate 469,655,393 of NC_090935.1, read as the reverse complement.
CTATGTAAATAGCAATAACCCCGCCTTAGATTGCATAAGCCCTTCAATGCTCTAGCAGTGCATCCAATATTTCCCCATTGAAAACCCCCATTGCCAGTGTAGTTCAGTCATCTCCCCATAGAAGAATCTCTTGTTTGCCTATGTATATTAGCATATTCCCATTGAAAAAACCCTCATTTGTCTGTGTAAATCCTTAGTATTTTTGTAAATAAATCAGTTAATTCCCCCCATTGAATTTCACAGGATCGAGGTTGGTGGAGTTCGAAACCAACAATTTTTTTCTCACAGTGATTTTGTTAATTGTTATGGTCCTAAAAGTATAGCCCAAAAGAATCAATCACCTTTTCAGCTGAAAAGCAAATTTTTCCCTGTGTTTAAATTATGCCCTGCTAAGCAAATTTTGATTTGCCAGTGTCATTCCTCTTTGTATCTGTCAGCCTGAATCAAAATCGATTTAAGTTTTGTGAGCTAAACCCTTTTTCCAGAGCCTACCTGTCATTATAAGCCTCATTGTGCACGAATTTCCATTTTCCACTGTATTTAACCTTTTCATTTGCTTTCTCCCAAAAAAATCGATTTTCCTACTTCATTTCTATTTTCCCTGATGAGCTGATTAGTATCCTCTAAAACGTTGCCTGTCTCCTAAGTGTAAGCAGTGCAAATGCCCTTCTATTCTGTCCCCTAGCAGTTGTGAGAAATAATAAAATCCTCATTCTTCCATTTTGCTCCACAAACAGATTTTCCCTTTATTTGCGGACTTCCCATATTGTGGTGGTGTGCTTCACCCCAAAACCAATTTCCCCCTACATTCCTACTCCTTGCCACTGCCTTACATTCAAAGGAATCAAGTCCAATTGATGTTTGGGGGTGAGTGTTTCAGGGGGAGTGCTTAACTGTAGGTGCTATCACTTTGTGTGGAATTGTTATTTTACTGTTTTGTCATAAAAACAAAAGTGAGTGTAAGAGTCTATTTCAACTTGGTCACTCTAGATAGGATATTGTATTTGTGCTGCCACAATTTTGGTGGCTGGTGTATTTTGATTATCCTCATTTACATTGAATAATACATTCATAAAATATCGTATTAATACACACCGGCCCGGTTCCTAGTCCTTTGTGACACAGGGTGCTGGTGGAGGTTGGGTGCAAGACGGGTTGGAGGCCTTCTCAAAAAGAATCCGTGTGCCGTGCAATAAACTGTGAAAATAGTATATGAGAGCAGGAAAAATCAATATGTGTGCAGATAAGTGAATGTCTCTAAATCATTGTTGTTAGTGCAGCAGATTACAAATATATGAGTAAATGCATTGTTAGTTACCAAGCTACCCAGCTTCATTCTGCCTGCAGGCCCACACTTTTAAAACAGATATATTCTTCAGTTGCACTTGACCCAGTACTAATATTGAGGCCTAGACTTTCTCACATCAACATACTCTTTACAGATGCATTACATTCAGTTTCAGATGCATTTCCCATCGACATTCTTTATGCATGCATTTGTATGTTTCGCTGACGAAGGAGAGCTTGCAGTTCCAGCTGACGATGTGAGCAGATCGGAAGACAATCAGCTGTGTGTGTTGATAATCTTCTATGTGTTTGGGGTGGAGGGTGGCTTCTGACACCTGGCCTGGCATGCGCCTGGTTTGGCAGGTTTGCAGCCAAGTGTGAGCGTATGTGTTGACTCATGTGTGCTCATGCATGCAGGTGCTTAGCATGGAGTGTTCAGCATGATGGTTTGATGGGGAGATGTGTTATCAGGCTGAGGGGCTGGTGGATTAATTGGTAATTCATATTGACCTTGGGTTAGGAGATGCCATGGAATGCATTCCACCTGTGTGATCCATTGATGAGAATGTGTGTATGGTTCCGAAACTTGTTCTAGTAGGGCAAGACATGGTATGGCAGTCGCCTAGTTTGCTGCCAGTAGGAAAGCACCCTGCATCGCAGCTACAAACATAACATGGAGCCAATGTGTTGCAAGGGGTAGCTACAATGCATGGACTTATACCAACTATGTTGCATGCCCGCTGCGCCTCTGAGGTGCGATGGCACAACTAGATTCCGGGCCCTCTCTGCATAAGAGGCTTCTTCCAACTATCACATGCTGTCTCCATAAATATGTATATGTCCGTCTGATACTAAGGCCCGTCTGTCTGTATACTGTTCTGCACGGTATGCTGTGTGTGTTTGCATGCAAACCTGCACGGTATGTTGACAAAAGAAATTGGATTAAAAAAAGAAAATCAATACATAAGGTGAATGGCTTTCTGCGCATGTTGGGTTCAAGCTTTTCACATCCCAGTAATGTCGAGACATGGCAGTAAAAGAGGCTGAACGGTAAGGCTCTATATTGGCAGCCAATTGTGACGGGAAAGACAAAGGAAATGAAGGAGGCACCTCAATAACCTGTGCGAGGTCCTCCACCTCCCTCCCCCCTGGGTATGGGGGAGGGACTGGCCGAAGCATGGCGAAATGCTGAAATACACGCAAAGGGCAAACAAAATAAAGGGGTAGGGAGCTCCCTTTATAAGCAGGAGGACTCCTTACTGCAGGAAGCATCCAGCCCCTGCAGAAGGACGCCCGCCTGTGCAACAAGGAGGATTTCGTTTTCGTGTCGTCATCGTCTTGGTTGGTTGTGAGGTGCCCGGAGCAGCAGGAGAAGCATCCGTCGTGTGGGACTCGAGAGCGGGGACCAGCTGCGAAGCGGAGGGCGGAGACATCTACCAGGAGGCCGACGAGCGACACGGACGGAGAAGGCTTGCTGGGGGTGGGAGTGCAGCACCAGATACACCGTCACTGGAGAAACTGAGGAGAACGCGGGGGCACCGCGGAGAGCAGACGGAGCACCGGAGTGTACAGGAGCAAGCGCCCCTGTCCGGGAGGAGGAGCATCAACGGCGAAGGTGTCGGCAACAGTGAAGGAGAAGCCGGACATCAAGAAGGTGCTCAAAAGCGGGTAAGGTAGCCGCTGGGAAGAAAGCGACACGGTGCCTGCCCAAACAGTGGCACTTTGAGCCCAGAAAACCTGGAAACTTGAAAGAGGGAGAGCCAAGGGACACTGGCCCACCTGGGTGAAAACAATTTTGAGGGATAAAAACTTTTTAAGAGCCCTCAGGTCAGACTGCACGAGCGGAGCACAGGCAGGCGTGCAGGCGGCGTGTCATTGTTTCTTCTACACTCTCAAAGCGCCATAAAGACTGTTGCACGCTAAGTCAAAGGCGGGCGGCGCAGTCAGGCAGAGAAAAGCATGTGGTATCACGTTTGGCACAAACAACTACCTGAAAGACCATTTTTAAACAAGGAGCTGCCGGTGATAAGAAGTACTGATGGATCTGGAGGTATTCATGGCTTGGCCAGGTTAGCTGCGGCTAAACACAGGCCCAACTGGTTGGAAGCAATGGTGCCACACCAAGGGGATAAACAGGCTGGCCCCAGCCAGAGGGTGGATTCCCCTCTAAGGCTCCCCAACAGCGATGTCGAGGAAGCTTTGAAGGACATGCAAGTACCAGAAGAGGAAGAGGAGGCCGATGACCACAGTGAAATGGAAGAAGGACCGGCTACAAAAAGAAAGAGACCATGACTCAGAAGGCTAAGGCAAACAGGGAGCAGGCGAGGACCAGCAGAAAGCCCAAGACCATCGAGGCAAAAGCAAAGGGAAGGGGGCAGGAGGTTGTAGCTGTCCCGGCAACCACACCTGCTGAGGCTCCAGGGAACCGTGGTTCACCCAGCGCTCCTGTAACCAGACCGGTGGTAGTGGCTGAGGAGGGGCTCACATCCTTGGAGGCAGTGAAAAGTATGGTCATGCAATGTATGCAAGCGTGGGGCAATGAGGGTAATGGTCAGTTGTTGAGTGGGAATGTTAATGCCTTTAATCAGATTGCAAGTAATGCGGCGGTGGTGCACCAGGGAGGGGTAAATCTGGGGACAGCAGGGCTGGGACCAGGGGATACCAGCCAATTAGCTCTCACAACTCAGGTTTCCCAGATGGGCTGGTCCGTGTGCCGCATGTATACCACGCTATGACAGTAACTAACCTGAGCCACTTGGAGGGGGGTTAACTCTCTACCTCGGGAAGAGGCGGCACTGGCAGGGGCACAGCAGCAGGGTCCTGCATGGTGGGGTCAAGGGTTGTCGTGGCCTGGAGGGAACCCCATTGGGGGGTGAATCAAGGGGCTCAGCTGTTAGGGGGGGCAAGCAACATACAAGGTGGAGTATGGGGCAATGTTACCCAGTATGGGAGTCCAATGCCAGGCTTTTCCCCTGACCGGGTGTCAAGGAGTTCATTAGTGTGGCACATCCCGGGGGCTACCAAGGAGAAATTGTGGAGAAAATAATTTATTGAAATCTGGGGGGCGTGGCTACAGGCCCATGTAAATGGACGTGTTCCCAGAGGAACTCCTGCCGATCCTCCACTGATCCGTGCTGAAAGCGCACCCAAATGCTGCTGTAATGCTGGAAGAGACGTGCACATATACATGAAGAAGCAGAGCGTGACAGGAGCGTGCTTTAAGCCTGCAGGACGCCCAGGTTTTGAAGTTGTATGCCTCGGGAGATCGGTGAATACACACAGCCAGTAATCTCAAAATGGCAGAACAACGAGACTTTGAGAACAAAGGAACATAACAAGAAGACAAACCACCGCGAAGCCAGTGGGGTGCAGACGGTCGTAAGATAGACAATACGTTGGAAAAAGCTTGGAGGTACTACCTAAGGAGCGGAGCAGCCCGTGCGCTGCACCAGGGAATCACAGACGGGGCCGGATGTGCTGACCGCCATTGCAAGTGACGAACGCAGTGTTGGAATAGGGGTACAGACAAGGCCGAGCACTCTGCGGCCCCAGACTGGCATCCACGCACTTCGGTGGCTGCGAAGGACTGGCTGCCTGTCGGCCGGCGCAGAAGCTTGGAAAAAGCAAAAGGGGAACGCGAGCACCGGAGACGCAGACACGTGCTGGCCGGGTCCGCGGCAGCCAGGCGCCTGAACAGTGCATGGTTTGTGGCTGTCCGGAGCAGGCGCGAGGCACGAAGGACTGAAGGGCCGCAGCGGGCCCGGGTGCAGATGGCCACGGTCACGGCGGGTGCGACTTTGGGGCACCGGAGTTCAGCCGCCGACCTGCCCGCAAAAGAAGGGGATGCGGATGCCCAACGTACGATAGCAGCAGAGGCGCAATAAGGGCATGAAGGCACCACAGTAGCACACAGAGCAAACCCACTCCAGAGGCAGCCCCAGCGGAGAGGAGAAGTGCGCACTGCGATACAGTCCCCACAAGCAGTTACATAGTTGCCGGAGCCGAAGTGATGAGAGTGGCCCGGCAACGTACGGAGGGCGAAATTGACACGAGCAGGAAGAAATGGCACTCGAACATTGCACTGGAAACAAGTGAGCCCAAGACACGGGCAGGCTGGCCATAGTGGTGGGCCCTTGAGCACAGTAGTGATGCTGTGTGCCCTCAGGGAGGCACGGACGAAATTAGATTCACCCTGGCAAAGAACACGACAAGAAAGCACAACAGAGGCGCTGAAAGCACGATCGTGGTACCCTGGGACAATTATATACTGTGCCAGAATGGACATGAGCTGGCCCACCTTACCAGCGGAGGCACGACAGGGTGTCACATTGAGCAGAATTGGCATCGAAACGCCCACAACACGGAAGAGCACACACTAACCCTCCCTGGGATTTTGAATGGTCCCCAGCAAAACTTGAACACCACAGGAGCCGAGGTAGGAAGGAATGAACCCACATGGTTACGTGGGAGGACACAGTCCATTCTGGAAATAAGATAAGTTGCCGGAGGACACCCCTGACACGATCGGGCTGGGCCCGGACATTTTGGGCAACTTGGCACGCTCTAAAAGAGGACTGCATGCGTTGGGGCCGGCCCACTTAACCCTGACGCATCAAGATGTCCAACAAACCCATCAGACAGAAAGGCAAACAGCCCACACTGGATGATTTTGCCAAAACACCACCAGGCGCTGAAGGGGCCAGGAAGAAAGACAAGACCCCTGACGTGGGCCCAGAGACTATGGGCAACCAGGAGATACTTGCGGCGATTGCGACCTGAAAGTGGCCTGGGAGACTAAACTGGGTCTGGCAATGACCGAATTGAAAGCTGCACTTGAGCTCAGAGTTGGAGCAGTGGAGGAGGACGTAAATCTTCTCCGGCAAGACGTAAGATCGCTGGCTGAGCGCACGGGGAGCCTGGAAAAAGAGGTGGACCCGACACGGGGGCCTGTGCGGCCCATAAATCTGGACTTCACGCCTAGTGCAACGTGTGGGCAACCTAGAAAATAGGGCGGAGGAGGCAGGGGGACGCGCCCGAAGAAACAATATTTGCATAGTCGGATTGCCAGAAGGAGCTGAGGGAACTAACCCTACGGAATACATCGAGTCTATGCTAGTGCAGGAGATAACTGGGGGAGCCCTGTCCCTGGGGTTCGCTGTAGAGAGGGCGCCCTGGGCTCTGATGAGGAAGCCGCCACCGGGAAACCCTCCTAGGCCAGTGAACGCTAAGATCCTAAACTACCGAGACCGGGAAAAAATCCTTGAACACTTTCGGAAGGGTGGCAAGATACAAAGAGGGGCAGCGAACATAACGGCATACCCGGATTATACCTTGCAAGTACAGCGCAGCCGCATGAACTTTGGGTCCGTGAAAAGAAGATTGCGGGAAGCGGGCCACAGGTAGTGCTCTACCCAGCTAAACTGAAGGTATTCCAAAAGAGCAGAACCTTGTTTTTCGACACCCCAGAGGATGCCATGAGATGGTTGGACGCGCAGAGCTGTCCCCAGGAACCGGATATCCAGGGAACCAAAGGTGGAGATAAGTAACACACGTCTGTAGGGCCCTAGGTGCTGCATCTTATGACAATGGGACTTGAATATAGCATTGCATATAACCGGTGGAGGAGTATGCTTAGAGCTACAGTTATAAGTATGATACAGTGGCACTGGAAACTTTGATATAGACATAGGAGCTACACGGAGCATGACCTCATACCCCCATAACGAGTAGTTTAGTTAGGTCACTGGTAGTCTGGTGACACCCTGCTGGGTTCTGGGCCTGGGCTTTCTAGGGCAGAACCAAACGAGGGGGGGCCTGAGATCCAGGGATGAAGCTGGGCACTTGTTGGGGTTGGGGCCGAGGATGGGGGGGGGGTTAAGGAGGGTGTGCAGTGGTTTGAAGTTGGGGAAATAAAAAAAAAACAATGTATTGAAATCTTTGACTTGGTTGGGATGGAACCCAAGGGGGAAGGTATGAAATATCTGTCTGAAAAGGAGAAGGAAAAGAGGGAAAGGGAGACACAAAAGGTGGAGCAAAACATACACAACTGGCTGAAAGCTTTCAAAATGTATATGTAAATTATGCTGGAAAAGTACCCACAGGATGCATTATCAATGATTGCGTATGAACAGTACGCATATGCATGACCTGTACTTGAAGCATTGGGGGGACTGTTGTTTACAGTATGGCCGGGGCTTTAAGTTGAAAATGCAAGTCCGGCCTGCCATGTCTTGGGATGAGATGGACATTGCGGGATTCATAGATAAAATGGTGCCTGCAAGCGAAGGGGGGGACAAGGCTCAAGGGGAGAAACCTCAAGTCTGGAAGGGCAAAGGGGGTTATTTTCAGCGGGGTAGGGCGTCCTTTCGCGGGCACTCCTCCTGGAACAGCCGAGCCAGCTACCAGGGGGAGCAAGCCGAATTCTGGAGGTTTGGTTCTGAAGAAGGCTGCCCCTTTGGGAAATCATGCCACTTCAGGCATGCGCGGGGTAAGGAAACAGGGGACTGTAGCTCCCTGGCCAGTGAGGGAAACAGAGGAGTACCCCCAAACCAAAGGAGAAGGGAAAGAGGGAATGAAGGAGCGGCGCAAATGTTAAAGTGTACACTTCCACAGGTGCATCATTTGGTAATTAAAAGTGGTTTGCCCACACCAGTTAACCTACAGGCAATGAATCCATTTTTGAATACGTACCACAACTGTCGGGATGCAAAACTTGTATGGGAAGGTTTCAGGTGGGGGTTCAAACTGCCATGCAGAGGGGTCAAAAGAGGTAGGGAGACACTCAATTTGAGATCGGCATTAGGGATGCCTGAGGTGGTGGCGCACTAAAGTGGACAAGGAAATCCGGTTGGGTAGAGTGGCCAGCCCTTTCACCTGCCCACAAAAGAAGAATTTAGTGGTGTCTCCCCTGGGGTTGGTCCCGAAGAAAGAGGAGGGGCAATATTGCTTAATACATCACTTTTCCTTCCCAGAAGGGGATTCAGTGAATGATGGCATAGCCGAAGAGTTGTGTCATGCCCATTATTCCTCTTTTGATGATACAGTGGAAATGGTAAGGGCTGCCGGGAGGGGAGCTCTAATGGGGAAAGCCGAAAATGAGTCCGCCTTCCGGTTACTGCCTATTCACGAAGAAAGTCAACACTGGTTGGGTTTCGAAGTTCAGGACTTTTATTACTATGATAGATGTCTGCCAATGGGTTGCGCCATATCATGTGCCTATTTTGAAGCGTTCAACACCTTCTTGGAATTTGCAGTAAAATAAGAATGTCAGGAGGGGGAGTGTTGCATTACCTAGATGATTTTTTGTTCATCGGTAAGAAAGGGACCGGGGAGTGTGGGTCCCTCATGGATACATTTCAGGGTCTAATGAAGAGGATGGGGGTCCCACTAGAGGAAGTCAAAACGGTGGGTCCGGTCACTTGCTTGACATTTCTAGGGATAGAAATTGATTCATTCAAAGGGGAGTGCAGGCTCCCTCAGGACAAGGTGTTGAGACTGAAGGAAATGATCAGGGCATTGGAGGGTAAGAGTAAGGCGACTCTGAAAGAGCTCCAGTCGCTGGCAGGTAATCTCAATTTGGCAGGGAAAGTCATCCCGGCTGGGAAGGTGTTTGCAAGAAGTATCAAGCTCAAGACAGTAGGCTTGCAACATGCAGGTCAACATGTCAGGCTGGGATCTGAGGTGAGGGAGGGCCTCTGGATGTGGGAAAGGTTTTTGGAAGATTTCAACGGGGTGCTCCTATGGCGGGAGGATTGGATGAACAGTGAAAGGCTCAGGCTATTCACGGATTTATTAGGTTCTCTGGGTTTTGGGGCTATCTTGGACAACAATTGGTGTGGCATGGCTTGGCCCAGAGAATGGCACCAACAGGGGATTACCAGGGACATCACGTTACTTGAACTGTTCCCCATTGTGGTAGCCTTTAAAATGTGGGGTGAGAATTTGAAGGACAGAAAGGTGATGCTCTGGTCAGACAACCTGGCAGTGGTCCAGATCATAAATCAGGGATCGTCTAACAATACAAGGGTGTTGAGACTACTGAGAGAACTCAACAGAAGCATGCTTCCATTGAACATTGAGCTCAGAGCTCGACATATCCCCGGGGTCAAGAACATACCCGCTGATTCTCTCTCTCGTTTACAGAGGGAAAAATTCTGAGAGAATTGTCCAGGAGCGTGGGAGGAGATGACGTCAAAACCCAGTGGTGGGGCATGATTGGGACGATCTGAGTTCACTGATTGGCACGGCGCTGGCACCAGGCACAGCAAGAAGATACAAGGCATGCTGGGATCGGTTCTTGGCCTTCCAGGAGGAGGTTTTGTTGGAGGGGCAGTGGGAACAGCCAGTAAGGGCCTTTGTGGGCTGCTGTTGGCAGCTGGGGAAGTCCAGAGCATGGATGGTTTACCATTTGGCAGCTATTGCCCACTATTTTAAACTGGGGGGTAAAGGTGATCCCACGAATAAACATTATATTGTGATGGCCATGAAGGGCTGGGCCAAACAGGTGGTGAAGAAACCCGATGAAAGACGGCCCATTGACATCATAAAACTGCATAGATTGGTCAAATGCCTAGGGGGAAGTGTGCCATGACGAATATGAAAGGGTTTTGTTCAAGGCGGCCTTCACACTAGCTTTCTTTGGGGCATTCAGGGTGAGCGAACTGGTCCCAGACAACAGGGAGGCCAAGGGAACAGGGTTTTTGCAATTAAAGGATGTGTGATGGAGGGTCGGTTAAGCATACTGCTAAAAAGGTCTAAAACTGACCAGGAGGGGAAAGGGTGTACAGTATCCCTACAACCCATAACGGGGAGCATAGAATGCCCGATCAGGGCACCGACAACCTTTCTCCAGCAGAGGCCACCATCAGGGGGGGTGGCTCCTCTTCTCATTCACAGGGATGGGTCCGCATTGAGCCGCTTCCAGTTTAGAAGGGTCATGGATATGGCACTGGGGAAAATGGGTGAAACAGAGGGGGTGTTCGGGGCACATTCCTTTAGAATAGGGGCCACCACAAAAGCAGCAGCAATGGGCATGGGGGCGGAAGACATCAAGCAGATTGGGAAGTGGAGATCTGGATGTTTTAAGAAATATGTCAGACCTGAGAAACTGTAAGGTTGGCATGTTGCCTTCTCTCCCACTAGCGCAGCGCAGAGGAGAAGGAGATCTGTCTGGGTGATAGGACATTCATTTGTGTCTAGGGCAGGGGTGAGCTGGACAGCAGACCAGGAGGAGTTGACGGCCGGCGAATTCAGGATACGGTGGCACGGGGTACCGGGGATGAAATGGGCACAGTTGCAAGGGCATGGGTGCAAACTGCTTGGTAAGCAGCAAAAGCCGGACATTTTGGTCATACATCTAGGGGGTAATGATTTGCCAAACCTGGGGAGAGGGGCATTGATGAGGGAAATTATGTTCTCCTTACAGGAGCACATTTGGGAGAAACGGAAATCGTCTGGTCAGAAATAATCCAGAGGGAGATTCCAAGATGGCGGCGAGGAGGAGTGGACGTGCATGAGTGGAGCTCTGTCCTCTCCCCCGCCAGCCACACCAAAAAAGACTCACAATTTAGATGTTTGCGGTCCCCACAACTACCAGACGGTCCAGATCCAATGCAGCACCCCCCGTCTCTGGGTTGGCGCCAAGGGAGTGAGCAGAAGCGGATGGCCCATGCCGCAGCTCGAGAGGCCGCGTAGCACCCAGGGACGCGGACCATCCGAGCGGGGGCTCAGCCCTCCTAAATAACTCCCGTTCCTCTTGGGAAGTGGAAACAGCTGCCAGAGCCAACACTACGTGCAAGAGACCCCGGAACGGGTGGAGGCGATCGCCGTCTCCCCCCCCCCGTGGGACAGACGGAGGTGAACGGCACAGCATACCCGTAAGTGCAGCAAGGAGACCGCCAGCAGATCAGGCCCATGGAAGGAGGCGCCGAGCAGCAGCCATGCCTGCACGAAGCAGTGGAAGCAGCCGACAGGCGACAAGGAAGGTGATCGGGAGCGGGAGACTCGGCGGGGGAGATCCAGAAGACACCAGTTACAGCAAGTCCCAAGACGAGACGGAAGCCCAGCAAACTCCAGTATACAGCGACAGAGGGAGACCCACAATGGAGCAGCCCAGCCGGACGGAGGCAGACCACAGAGGCAGACTACAAGGGGACTCTGTTTCTCCCCCCTCATAAGAAGGTACAAATTGAATCGGGCAGCAGCAGTGGAGCTGCAGGTGGGGGCGGAAAAGGAACTAAAAGAGGACAACATAAGCTCCTGCGATGAGGGGCACACAATCACTGTAAAGCGGCAAAAGGAGAGGTAAAACCCCCGGGAGGGACAGCAAAAGCCAATCATGCGAGAAAGTTAAGGGTGGAAAATCCCCTATAAACCTCAATCCCCTCTCCCGGGAAGGGGGACCCCAAACACCAACACTGGGGCTCCCAGAAGGAACACTGCAAAGCTCATAACGCCTCATAGGGACCACCCCAAAAGTGACACGGATTTGCGAAGAGAGACCCAGGCTGTACAAAAAGCCTGAACCATGCATGTTGCACCAAGCAGGGACGAAAGACACACCCGGGCAGCCGGAAAAGGAGAAAATAGGGGGAACACAACGGCAGAGTACTCATATACATAATTGCATCTATGTCCAGATCTAGGGGGAAAACAACACACTAATCCCATCCGTCACCTCAGAGGAAACAAGAGCAATACCTCACTCAACTGTGGGGGAACAGAGACAGGTACACCAGCAAGTGCAATGAGGAAAAAGACTTCAGAGGCTCAGAGTGCCAAGGCGGGAAACACTGAGACGGAGCAGGGAGAAATGGCAACGAAAGAAGACATGAAGAAGTGGTTTGCGGAATTTCAGGCACAGTTCATGGCCAATGTACAGACTCAATTTGAAACTCTAAAAACAGATATGAGATCTATGATACAAGAGCTCAAGACAGAACTAACGGTAGTGGGGGAGAAAATAGACACCCTAGAGAAAATCACGCAGAATCTGGATGAAGAAGTGCAACAGCAGGCGGAAGTCCAGGAGCAACTATTGAGATGGACCCACAACCTAGAACTGCAATGTGAAGATTTGGAAAATCGGTCAAGGAGAGCAAACATAGGAATCAAAAACATGCCAGAAACGGTGGAAGGGAGGGACATGAAAGAAGCAGTCCAACAGGTATTCAAGGACATCCTAGACGTCGGCGAGGAAGGAGAAATCGCAATAGACAGAATACTTAAAGTGGGCCCCAAGAGGACAGGGGAACCAGGCGCAAGACCCCGCAATGTACTGGTGGCTTTGTCCTCCTATCCCCAAAAATAGCAAATCCTCAGGCGAGTCCGGACAATGGAGCACGTACGAATGAACGGGGAGTTCATCCAACTATATCAGGACCTGGCACAGTCCACACTGCAAAAACGAAGGGAAATGGCCCCAGTGGTAAAGGAACTCTCGTTGAAACAAATTAGATACAAGTGGACCTTGCCATTTGGCCTGCTGTTCATCTGGGAAGGAAAGCAAAGAAGAGTAACAACATGTGAGGAAGGGAAGCAAATACTGGGATTACAGGACCAAGAAGGACCTAGCCAAAGAAGACTATCCGAAAAATTCACCCACAATAAGTCAGAATGGGAATGGAAGAGGACCGACAAGAGGTTAAAAGGGCCTCTAGAAAAGGAGTGAGAACCCCGTTGAAACAACCAGAAATACAAGGACCTCCGAAGTCCTCTGAACCGGAGACACCCCAATCTGCCAAGCAACCTAACGGTAACAGGGAGTGCGGGACTGACAAACACACAGGGGCGGCGGGGAGAGGGAAAGAGTTAACACTCGGAAACCAGAGGGGTTTTAGTACACCCCACAAGTTATCCCTGAGACTAAGAGGGCATGGCGCGGACGGCGCAACGCCAGAGCAGTCATAGGAACCAGAGTCCACCTCAGGGCAGTTTAGGGGCGAGGGGGTAAATAGTTTGAGCAGGTTGGGGTTGCTCAGGAGGGGGAATGTACACTCACAGAAATGACCAGGCACACTTAGAATCTGTCTGGAGTATCAGCAAACAAAAATCCAAAACAGAACAATGGGGTTAAAAATACTAACATATAATATTAGAGGCCTTAACTCCCCGGTCAAAAGGAAGAAAGTGGAAGCTTTTTTAAGACAAGGGAAATATGATATATTGATACTCCAAGAAACTCATATAAAGGGACGAAATAAAAATAAAATAAAACTGAAAGGCTACAATGTGATCCTGTAGGCTAACGCACTAGAGAAAAGAGCGGGGATCATGATAGCCTTCCTAGACTCCCTCAGTCCACCGATTCTCCAAACAGAAGAGGATAAACAGGGGAGATTATTATTTATTAACACAAAATTGGAAGGAATTCCTACCACCTTAGCATCAATATACGCCCCTAACTCAGGGCAGGGTGGTTTTCTTAGTGATACGCTGGACAAATTGGAAAAATTTGCAGGGGGGGAAATCATTCTGGGAGGAGACTTGAACGGTTCTACGTGATTTTGCCGACCTATTTTTGGTCGTGGTACTTTTCATCGCCGGATTTTACATCGCCAGAAACCTTGTTTTTGTTTTTTTTATTCTGGGGGGGGTTTTATTCTGGGGGGGTTCCCCCACCCAGACCCCCCCTTTCTATTATAATAATACCCCAACAAAACATTCCCCAAACTAAAAAAAATAAAAAACAGGGTTTCTGGCGATGTAAAATCCGGCGATGAAAAGTACCACGACCAAAAATAGGTCGGCGAAATGCGTGTATACCGACCTGAACATAGCGTGGGATCTGACTCGAGACAGATCCGGGCCCAGACAACAGGGGCAGGGTACCCCGTCAAAAGCCTTGAAACAGAAAATGTCATACCTATCCCTGGAAGATGTGTGGAGGCATACCAACACCACCCAGCAGGGATTCACATATTTCTCGCATGTTTATGGGACAATTTCCAGGATAGATTATATATAGGTCACGACACGGTTATTGGGCAAAATACGGGATCCATCTCGTTATCGGACCATGCTCCCCTCTGGGCAGAGATAGCCCTACTTCACAAACCACCGGGACTGTGGAACTGGGGGCTTCCGGAGGAGATAATTAGGGATCCTGTGCTAGGGAACACGCTGTGGGAACATATCACAGAATACCTGGAAATAAACAGTCTTCCAGAACACTCCATAGAAACACAATGGGAGGCTCTAAAAGCAGTCACCCAGGGACACTTAATAGCCCTAAAGACTCAAAGGAAGAAACAGAACGCCCTATGGGAAAGGGAATTGGAGGAAAAAATAGCAAAGATTCAGGCAGAACTTACCCAGAAATCCACCCCGAAGCTGCACAAAGCACTCAGACACGTCCAAGGCCAGCTAGATTCTCTCCAAACAAAGAAAGCAGAAAGGCACCTGTTATGACTGAAGCACTGGTATTATGTTAAAGCCAATAAAGCTGACAACTATCTGGCTAGACAACTTAAAAGGCAAAAACACGAAAGGACGGTAAAGTCGTTGAAGAATGAGGGAGGGGAAAGAAAGACACAAACGAAAGAGATAGGCCAAATATTTGCACAATTTTACCAGCAGCTATACACATCTGACCAATCAGACCAAAGTCTGCAAACTACATATCTGAACTCCCAACGGTAACTGAACCAGATACACAAAAGCTAGACGAGGAAATCACGCAGGAAGAAGTCATGTTAGCAATAAGGGATCTACCAAGGAACAAAGTCCCAGGCCCTGATAGGTTCACTGCACAATTCTATAAATCATATAAGGATATACTCGTTCCGATACTAACAAAACTATTTAATTCCTTTAGGAATAAGGGGGACATTACAAAATCAATGGATGAAGCAAAACTACTAGTTCTCCAAAAGCCGGGGAAGGACCCTCAGCTCCCCAGTTCCTATCGCCCCATACCCCTGATAAACCGAGACGCTAAATTGTACACTAAAATATTGGCCTCCAGACTTAAACAAGTACTCCCAAAACTAATCCACCAAGATCAAGCAGGTTTCGTCCCGGGTAGACAGTCTCACGACAACATTAGGAGAGTAGTACACCTGGTGGAAAAATCAGGGATCAAACAAACACCTGCGATAGTTCTTGCACTAGACGCCGAAAAAGCATTCGACTGGGTAGAATGGTCACTCCTTTTTAAAACACTAAAGAAGATGGGGGTGGGGAAACATACGTCCAGATGGTAAACGCAAATTACAACTCCCCCAGCATACGAGTGGCAGTGAACGGGAGCCTATCGGACAAGATATATATCAGAAGGGGGACGAAACAAGGATGCCCGCTCTCCCCACTCCTATACGCCATTTTCCTAGAACCGTTGCTGGAAAGAACAAAGGCAAACACAGACATTAAGTGCATTCCCAAAAAATAGCAGTTTATGCGGACGATATGCTGGTAACCCTGGGGGATCTGGAATACTCTCTCCCACGGTTGATGCAGGAAATGGACTCATTTGGAGCAATGTCGGGCCTGAATATTAACAGACAGAAATCGGAACTCTTAGATCTGACAGGGGACACTGCACAAACCCAAAAATTGGCAGAAGCTCTACATTTCAAAATGGCAAAAACAGGGGTGAAATGCCTGGGAATAACATTGACAGGGAAAATACAAGACCTTTATACACAGAACTACCCTGCAATCCTACAACGAATTCAACATGAAATTACGAGATGGAATCCCCTATCAATATCATGGTGGGGCAGGATAACGGTGATAAAAATGACGGTGCTCCCAAGGCTGGTATATCTATTCCAGGCTGGAGGCGTGGCTAGAGCGGCCATGTAAGAGGACGTACTCCGGAGGAGCTCCTGTGATGATCCTTGGAAAAAGTGGGTGCACGGATGCCTGTCAGCGCTGAATAACAACACCCTTGCTTCTGAATGCAGAAAGCGCACTCGTTGAAATTGTGGTGCACGTGCGATGCACAGTTACAAAGTTATAATTGTTTTGAAATTACGAGCGCCGGAGAGGAAATGAGAAACAAAATGGCGGCGGGAACAAAGGAATCTTCGGATACTTGAGGGCGCCGCAGCGATAACGGCACGAGAGCCCAGCTGAAACCTGCGATTGATGGACGAGCCCTGCCCTAAGACACAGGCTTGAAGGGGCCGGGGCGCTGGGGAGCGGAGAGTGAGTGGCGGGCGGCACAGGCCGCGCATCAGTCTGGTGGGCTGGTGAGAGCAACCGCAACGGCACGGCATCCAAAGAAGCGCACCCCCAGACCGTGCGCATACATGGCTTGTGGCTGACAAGATCTGCGGAGCACAAGCGAACCGTCGGCAGGTGCTGGACCCACTGTGAAGTGCGATGGAACGTCGGAGGAAGCCACAGGAGATACATTTTGTCGGAGCGCCGAGAGGAGAACGAACGAGCGCTGCGCCTGGCGTATGGTGTTGGCGAACAGGCTTGCCACAACGTAGCAGTGGTCCCTGGGACTGGAGAGAGGGAAAGAGCGGCAGTGGCAGTACACATTAATGCTGGGGATTAGATTGTGTACACAAGTGGTGCATACAGACGCCCGACACGACCTATAATGCTGTAAGCCGGGCTGCCCGTGGAAAGTGTGGTGGCCATTGCTGTGGGTTGTGCCAGCATACAGGAGACCAGGCACGCTCCGGGGGGCCGCCTCCTAGGAGCATTGGATTCTGAGAAGTCCACAATACCTAGGGGCCTAAAAACAAAAAGGGACACCAAGAGCAGTCTATCAGGGCACATATGAGGACCTGGGAGAGGTGGAGAGGTGCAGGGGGACACCCGCGGCACACGTGCTAGCGACGGTGAAAGGTGGAGACAGGTAGAGGCTCAGTGAATGCACCCTGGCCTGCCATTGGGTGGAGCTGCTCCCAAGCTGGGGTATAGAGCAGCCGAATCCAATTATCAGAACGAACCCTGAGGCTGGTGGGACCTCATTATGAGCCACAGAAAGAAGACAGTAGAGGAGTCCAACCCGGCGCTCTTGCTGATCCCCAGATACAATATAAGGCGGCCTCCTTAGCTAAGGAGTGTGAGGAAAACACCTTGGGCTGGACTGTGGACTGGACGGCCTCAGGGTCGACAGAGTGCCGAAGTGGGAGAGCGCTGGGCCAATGTGTGCACATGACCACTGGCTAATGGAGGATTACAGCAGAGACTGGCGGCACTACACTGCGTGTGCGCAAGTACGTGGGAGGACACAGCCCATTCTAGGTGGGGGGCAAGCAATAAGGACACACCTGAACACAGCTGTAACGGCCCCTGCAGCGCCAAGAGTGGCCTGGCGCCAAGTGGATTTTTTGCACGTAGGGCAGTGCTGCTGGCTCACACCCGGATAGTATAGTATGATGTCTTCTAAAATTGTCAGACCCAGGAACAAACAGCCCACGCTGGAGGCATATGCTAAGTCGCCCTCGGGTGCAGAGGGAGACAAAAGCAAGACACTACTACGGCAGTAGCGGAGACACCGGGCACGAGCCAAGAAGTGCTGGCAGCAATAGCAGACTTGAAAGTTGCCTGGGAGACTAAACTGGGCCTGGCAATGAACGAACTGAAAGTGGGCCTGGAACTCAAGATTGGAGCAGTCCAAGAGGAAGTTAATTTGCTGAGACAGGACGTGCGGACGATTGCAGAGTGCACTGGAAACCTGGAAAAGGAAATAGCCCCGAACACGGCGGCATGCGCCCCCCACGGATTGGAGCTCCATGCCCTTGTGCAGCGGGTGGGCAACCTCGAGAACAGGGCGGAGGAGGCAGAAGGGCGCGCCCGAAGCAATAACATTCGTATTGTTGGTCTGCCGGATGGAATGGAGGGGCCTAATCCGACAGAATATGTGGAAACCATGCTCCTGCAGGAGATAACTGGTGGAGCACTGACCCAGGGGTTTGCAGTTGAGAGGGCCCACAGGGCCTTGACGAGGAGACTGCCCCCAGGAACCCCCCTGCGGCCGCTGATCGCAAAGATTCTGAATTACCGAGATCGGGAGAAGATACTGGAATTTTTCCGGAGAGGAGGAACGATCAAAAGGGGGCCGGCAAAAATCACGGCGTACCCGGACTATACCTTGCACGTACAGCGCAGCAGGATGAACTACGGGACGGTGAAAAGGAGGTTGAGAGAGGACTGCCACCGCTACATGTTGCTCTACCCAGCCAAATTGAAAGTGTTCTACAAGAACAAAACCCTGTTTTTCGAGACGCCGAAGGATGCTATGGAATGGCTGGACATGCAGGGTCGCCCTAAGGAACCGGATGTCCAGACGGGGGTCGCAGAAGATAAGTAGTACGCAGCTGGGTCATCTCTGGTGACATAGCTAAGACATTGGTACTTGAATATAGTGTTAAATAAAGCTTGTGGGGAATGTGTTGCAGCAAATATGTGCTGGCAGGATCCGTTGGATGCAACAATCCTAATCAGATGAGTGGGAGCTCCTGGAAGACAATCCTTGAACCCCTTAGTAGTACACTTAGTTAGGTCACTGTTAGATCGGTGACGCCCCGCGGGGTCCGAGTCCTCAGTTACGAGATAGGACCAGAAGCGGGTGGGCCTGAGATCCAGGGATGGAGCTGGGCATTTGTTGGGGTCGGGTAGGGTGGGTAGGATTGGAAGGGTTGTGTGCAGTGGGGTAGAGTTGGGGAAAGGGGAGGGGGGAAGTTGTTGAGGTTGGGAGGGATAAGAGTCGGACAACGGGCCATCAGGGAAGACATCGGAGGGGAGGGTGGACGGGGTGTACATCGAGTAGATGGCATCGGGTAATCTCAGAGTGGCGACCTGGAATGTGTGGGGCCTCAACAGTTATTTAAAACGCAACAAAGTGATGATATACCTAAAGAGGATGCGTATTGACATAGCCTTGCTACAGGAGACCCACCTCACCAAAGGGAAGCTGGAGGGGGTCAGGAGAAAATGGAAGGGTAACGTCATAGGTGCCGCATACTCGGCATATGCAAGAGGGGTGATCACTTGGGTGGCACCGCACGTTCCGTTTCAGTTGCTCAGCTCCACAATAGACCCAGAGGGCAGAATGGTGGTGGTG
Organism: Ambystoma mexicanum; assembly: GCF_040938575.1. Taxonomy (NCBI): domain Eukaryota; kingdom Metazoa; phylum Chordata; class Amphibia; order Caudata; family Ambystomatidae; genus Ambystoma; species Ambystoma mexicanum. The sequence continues at coordinate 469,636,081 of NC_090935.1, read as the reverse complement.
GCTGGCTCCTGGAGAATAGGGAGGTGAATATCATAAATTTGTATGCCCCTAACCATGATACAGCGGCATATTTTAGGTCCCTATACAGTAAAATTAGCCCCCTGGTGGGTGGCGCGATGGTGTGGGGAGGGGATTTCAATTGCACCCTGAACCCCAGGATAGATAGGTCAGATTATAAATCAGGTAAGCCGGTGCCAGCAGCTAAAGCATTGAGGACACTGTTGATAGACCTCGGTCTAGAGGATGTGTGGAGAAGGCTACATCCAATGAATAGGCAATATTCGCACTATGCAGCGCGACATGACCTGCATACGAGGCTGGATTATGTGTTTGCTGCTGCGGAGATAGTGGGGGAAATGGTGGGGGCGGAAAACAAGGCCCGGGTATTATCCGACCATTCGCCTTTGGTCGTAGCGGGGCGACATCAACCCCCAGAGCGCGTATCCTGACATGGAGGTTCAGAATTGAGGCTCTACAGGATGCAGGATTTCGAGAGGATCTGAGGGAGGCCATCGAGGAATACTTTGAAATTAACACGGGCAGTGTATGCTCTGTGGGAACAGTATGGGAGGCATTCAAGGTGGTGGTGCGTGGAGTAGCTATATCAAAATCCAAGGGGCTCCAAGAGGGTATTGAACGGGAACTGCAAGAAACAGAAAGAGAGCTGCAAGGCCTTATACAACGCTAGGGGACCACCCGAGCGAATAGCATCAAGATAAAGCACTTACAGTTAGCTTGTAGTGAACTCTGGGACAGATTATGCAAATTAAATGATAAGAAATATACAGAGAGGCTGCATGCAGGGGGGATAGGCCGGGTAGATTGCTGGCCTGGCTATACAAAAATGAGACCCCCCATTCGGTGATCAGAGAGATCAGGGATGCGGAAGGTCAAATCTGTAATACCCAGGAGGGGGTAAACGAGGAATTCCTCAAGTACTATAGACAATTATATGAGGATATAGGAGAAGATGTGAGCCAGGAAATACTGGAAACAATAGGGATATGGAGCTGCCCACCTTGGATGACCTGGAACGCGCAGATTTAGACGCCCCCATCACCTCGGACGAACTGGAGGCGGTGATCCAACACCTCCCCACATGTAAAGCGCCCGGGTCGGATGGGTTACCCAGCGAGTTTTATAAAACATATAAGCAGGAGCTACTCCAGCCGCTGCTGGCCATGTTTAATGAAGCCTATGAGCGGGGGAACTGCCGGTGTCCCTCCGCGAGGCAGTGATTCTCTCGCTCCTGAAACCAGATAAGCCGGACGTTGAATGTGGGTCCTACAGGCCCTTGTCCATGCTCAATCAGGATAGCAAAATACTCACGGCAGTGCTAGCCAACAGGCTAAAGAGGGTAATTGGCAAGTTGATACACCCGAATCAAACGGGTTATGTCCCCGGCAGAAATATCACAGACAACCACAGGAGGCTGCACCACATCATCGATCAAACCGAGGAAGACTTGGGCGAGATGGCTATCATTTCGCAGGACACAATTAAAGCCTTTGATTCAGTGCGGTGGCCATGGTTGAAAGCGACCCTGAAAGGATACGAAATGGAACCAGGATATATTAGATGGGCCCAGATGTTATGTAGCTCCCCGATTGCGAGAGTTAAAACTGGAACCACAATTTCAGATAAATAGCAATTCAGCAGGAGGACCGGACAGAGATGCCCCTGGTCACCCATGTTATACATTCTGACATTAGAACCGCTGGCAATATGCCTGCGGCAACAATACGGGGGGAGGTGGGGATTCGCACAATAAGGGGCACACACCTGATATTACTGTATGCAGATGATATGCTCCTCTACTTGCGCTACCCGGAAGAGAACCTGCAATATGTGCTGGAGGTGATGGAGGTGATGGATCGTTATGCCACCCTCTCGGGCATATCGGTGAACCCCGGGAAGTCTTGCTTGTTCCACTTGGGGAGGTATAGGAGCACCCCATTGGAGAGGCTACCCATCCTGCAGACACCCTGGAAGACCGTGACATTTAGGTATCTGGGCATAAACATTTACCATAGGATAGAGACAGAGCACAAACATAACACAGAGAAAGCGATTGAGAAAATTAAGAACATGGCGTTCTGGTCTATATTACCCCTAGCCATGATGGGGAGAGCAGCTCTGCTCAAAATGGTGGTTTTGCCCAGACTCTTGCACTTTTTTGTGAATGTCCCGTACTTGATCCCCAGATGTTTTTTGTGAGACTTCATGGCATGTGCAGGGGCTTCATATGGGGCAACTCCAGGAATAGGGTGGCCCTGTGGAAACTACAGAGCACATGTGACAAAGGGGGCATAAACCTGCCGAATTTTGAACTGTATTACTTGGCGGGACAGCTGTTGTATGTGGCCAGGTGGTTGTCTGCAGAGGACTTGGCGGAAGCTAGGCTTTTGCAGGGTGACTCAGCCCCATACTTTCTGAGAGAGACAGTGTGGATGCATAAAACTAAGATGGTGGGGAGGGGGAGACTGTTGGAGCTGGGCTGGGAGGTTTGGCGCAGAGCATGGAAAACGGTGGGTGACCCAGACCCGCTCTCTCAGCAGGTCCCGCTAGTGGCGCTATGCGGAGACGACTCCCAATTGTTCAAGGCGGTCCGCAGATACTGGGAACCAGTGGGTCTGGCCACCCTCAGAGATATATGGCAGGAAGGGGAAGCACTGGAATTTCAGAGGTTGCAGGAGGAGACAGGGTGCATAGAGGCCAATACATTACCTATATCAGGCTCATGAAACGGGTAAGGGAGAGGAGGTCTGAGACGGTACTAGCGGAAGAACCTGATGCCACCCTGGAAACGATGTATGATGTCTCGGAGGGTGGGCATGAAATATCTAGGATATATGAGCTCCTGAGAGCGAAGGCAGAGAGGGAGCTGCTCCAGCTGAGGCATGATTGGGAGGAGGAGATTGGAGAACCCATGACAGAGGGACAGTGGGCGAGAGCTCAAAGGTACCATAAAAAGGTGTCCCGGAATGCGAAACTCCAGCAGATCCAGCTGTATGTCACCCACAGAGCTTATCTGACCCCTGGAAGAATAGCCAGGTTTGGAGGCTCAGCCATACAGATATGCCCCAGGTGTGGGGAGGAGGAGGCGGGTTGCTGCACATGTTCTGGGCTTTCCCAGAGGTGCATAGATTCTGGGAAGAAATAAAGACGAATAATGGCCAGTGGGGGAGTGATGCTTGATGTGAGGTCTGCTTGGGCATGCATGCTTGGGATTTTTCCCAGGCCATGTAATTTAAAGCATATTAGCAAGATGAAGGACGTGGCCTACATCCTGGCCAAGCGCAGAATTGCAATGTGTTGGAAGGCAGCCCATAGGCCTAGAGTGGAGACATGGTGGGCGGACCTCCTGAGATGGGCAGAAGCAGAATCTGCGGTTTGGTTTGAAGCTGCCACCAGGGGGGGAGAGGAGGAAGTGGGCCTCCTGATAGCCTGGAGGCAACTGGTGACCTCAATGGCAACCCCCCACCAGGCTAATCACGAAACAAAAGACTCAGATGAGTCGACAAGCATTGAGATCCCCGAGAATGCTGATGTAGATGACACTGATAAGACGGCTCGAGTTCGGGGGGAGGGAGGTGGGAGGACGGAGAATGTATAATGTGTTGGTTTAATATTGATTATGAACATCCTAAAAAGTTGTAATGTTTGTGTGTTGGTTGTTTAAAAATAATAAAAATTGTTTAAAAAAAAAAATCTATTCCAGGCTCTTCCAATCAGAATCCCTTCATCCTTCTTCAGAACACTAACAAAGACTATCATTACATATATCTGGCAAGGGAAAACCCTGAGGGTATCCAGGACGGTCCTCACAGCCCCAAGAAATGAAGGCGGGTGCGCACTCCCACACTTCAAAAAATACTACGAGGCAGCCCAGCTGTGGGTGCTAAATTAATGGATACTAGTCGAATCTCAGAAACTATGGGCGGCCCAGGACAGAGCAGTAGCGGCGACGCACACTAGACATATGCTCTGGGTAGGGGAGAAGCACAGACACCCAAATGTACAAATCAGTGACATCATGAAGACACCACTAGAGATTTGGGACAAGACCACACAGAAAGAAACACTAACGAAAGATCCGGCTCCCTTCATGCCTCTCTTCAGACACCCAGAAGTCCTGCCAGGGCTCGAGAAGGGGGCGTTCCAGAAATGGGAGGAAGCAGGGTGTAAAATGGACGAGGATATGCACGAAGAACAAAGCATAAGGTAATTTGAGGACTGCACATCCCTGTTAAAACTCAAGAGCTCAGACAAATTCAGATATGACCAAATATACCACTGGCTGGACACGCCGAGAATCAAAGAAGCAGTCTCAAGGGAGCTAACCCCATTTGAAAAATACATAATGACGAACACAGGTTCCAAATAATTCGTGTCCATCACCTATAAATTTATAAACACCTCTGAAGAAGAAGTGAAATGGAACTACATTAAAAAATGGGACCGCACATTAAACTGCACAATCACCAAAGGGCACTGGGAATACATATGGAAAATGATCCCAAAATTGACAACAGCAATTCAAACAAAAGAAATGTGGATGAAAATCCTACTGCAGTGGCATTAGACACCAGAGAGGCTTAGTCAAATGTTTTGAAATTCATCTAAAATATGCTGGTGGGGCTGCGTAATTGAGGAAACTTGGAGACACATATGGTGGGAATGCCCAAAAATACAACAATTCTGGGAAGAAATCAAGGCACATATGAGCTCGATGTTCCCAACGATGGGTACCATAGGTGAAGAGATATGGATGTGTGGACTGTGGAACTCCAAGGACAAACATCTTACCAGAACATAAAAAAGGAACTTCATGGGACTCCTGATAGGCGCATGGCTGGAATTGGCCCAAAAATGGAAACAGAAGCACCCGCCCATGTCTATAGATTGGATAAGAAGGGTATGGATCCATTTGGCAATGGAAAGATTAACATTCAACATACAAGGGGCCCATCAGAAATTTCGAGAGGAATGGGGTGAAACCCTGGAATACCTCCAGAGTGACTATATGGAACAATGGTGCCCACACAATATAAGGATTTTGGACATGTTTAATAATAAGACTAGGAAGAACACCTCAGACAGATAGAATGAAAGATGCGGACATTCCTGGGGGGAGTGGGAGGGGGGGCAATTGGGGGAGTTGATTATGTTGCATATACTAACTTTTAAAACCAATAAAAAATATATCCCAAAAAAAAAGAAAGTATCCAGAGACAAGAGGGGGGGCGCAGAGAGCCACTCAGAAGTTGAAAAGTCTAGAAGAAAATTGAATTGTGCAATGTCTAAATTCTGCATGGGCAGAGGTTTTCCACAGATCAGGCACAGCCTGATTAACTTGAAGTCCCTGGAATATTACCTTAAGGATGGGGTACATTTATCAGCGATAGGGATGAATCTTTTCTTCTGGAATATCTCCACTAAACTGCTGGAATTGTAACATAAGGAAAGGGGGAGCCACGGCGGACGGTAACCCGCCTGTGGCGTGGCGGTGTTTGGGCGACCAAGCACAAGAGACAGACTCCGGATGAGCCAGGACAAAGTCGTAAGGGTCTGCGCTCTTCTCAGACCAGCGTCTCTTGGGAGCCTAAGCGGCAGGGGCGTCTGGTGGTACCAATAAGGGCTCGGCTTCCTGCAAAGAAACGGCGCTCTCCCCGCCCAGGAACACCTGCAAGGGCAGGCGAGGCTTAGGCGCAAAGGGTTGAGAGAGTTGGGCCTACAGTGGACTCCGGGAAGGAAAGGGGGAAGCAGGTTGATGGACACGGAGCAGTCGCCACATCCTCAGAGCTATTTCCACTAATGTATGCAGTGTGGTTTTTATGATGTGATGGAAATAAATCTGCAGCCTTTTTATGCCAAAAACAAAACAAGACTCATTCTACACTTTTCTGGGGCGGCAGAGGAATGAGCATATACCATGCTGTGGGTTCAAATGGACAGATGCACAGGTTATAAATGGCAGCCTTTGGTCTCCTCATCACCTGCAGAAGTGTTCTTGAATACTATAGAATTCTCAGACGTCTCTTGCCCGCTCGGCTGCCTGTGCTGCCAGCAGTCAGCAGCAGGAATGTCATTGCCTGAAAGCAATTAGATGAACATGCCTGGAATGCGCTGTTAGGAACCCACTTCTCAACTTGCAACTCTCCGAGAACTTACAAATGCCACATCTTCATTTTAGGAGCTGTAAACATCCATGTCCCCGTACACGCGATGCCAGGGCACTGCAATCCGTTCATCACAGTGACCGCCTGCACAGGGCAACATTGCGATTTAACTCAGGGTCATGCAAAAGCTAAGAGTGTGTGCAACTTTGGCACACAGGACCTCTCAAGAGTTACATGTGTACAACCCAACTGAGGTTGGTAAAACGGCAGGAACGGAACGCACACAGTAATGTTAATCAACAGCATGCGTGTTTTATTGTGGTCCCGCCGTGCTAAATTGCACGCATTTTGCACACGGTGGTGGTAGATTGCTGCGGATGGCATGCCCCTTCTGTTAAGTGGCATTTGTTATGTGTGTCCATATAAATCAGACGTTTCAAAAACAGGAATGCTCAAAGCAAGTGGAACATGTCGCTCATGCCAGTATACCACAGGAATCCGCAATATTTTACCGAGCAGTTTAGCACCAACAGAGAACATTGTAACACAGCAATCTTAATTGTGTTGCATATTTTAAAGTGTGCTTTCGAACCTCGAGTGGTACTCATTGAGTCAGTGCCCATACACAAATGTATGACTGATTATCCTAGCTTCTGCTAAAAAATTATATTCTGATTGTGAATGTTTCCTGGGCTTCTCCCCCAGCTGTCCCCTTCTTTTTTCTTCTTTAATTTAAGTTATTGTGAGCCAATCAGGCTCGGACTGGCATATAGGGCAATAGACCCATGGCCGAACCAAAAACACAAAATGCTTGTGTGGGCCAGAATTTTTGGTCAAAGTGGGCCACTTTTTTGGCCAATGTGGGCCAGTTTGATGAGTTACTTCACTATGCAGGGAACAGTTTTGACCAGTGTTGCTGAATAAATATTCTTTAAAATGCACAATTTGCATCACATTTAATCAACAAACTTGGGTACTACTCAAACAGTGTCACAAAAGGAATGAATAGCCATTTGCACCAATGGGCCACTTTTTCATTGGTGCCCGAGACAATTTTAGGGCCCAGTCCGACCCTGGAGCCAATGTGTTGGTGCTCAGTTCATTGACCTTGATAGCATGCATGCAGGCTGTGTCAGCCCTGTTGGATTTCAACCTCTGACTACAGTTTGAACACAGATGTGAGTGGCAGATGTTTCACTCACACAGCTATCTTACCAGAATGGCTCTCGTCCCCGCTGGTGTTCCCAGGCTATGCCCCACCACCCTTGAATAGAAATAAATGTGAAAGTGGGGTTCAGTCTTTATAGACATAGGACTAGCAACGGTAACCGTTGAATGGACCCTGTTTCTACATCTCCGATCTATGAATTCAGATACTACTGTAATCTTAAAACATTAAACAATAAGCGTCAGGTTAGATTTTCATGTCTATGCTAAATCTCCCTCCACTGTGAGACCCTGAACACTTTTTGCCTGACTTGTGGAGTCTTCTTCCATATTCCTGAGTAACTGGGAACCTTTTTACCCCACCCATCCTTTCTTTTGCTCTTTTTATCTGTGTCATTTTTCAGACTCTCCATAGTTTATTTTTGAATCTTTCCTTTCCTATAACCTTTTGGGCATCTACATTTTATTATTGCAGCACACAGCACTTTCTATGCAGTGTTGCTAGCTCGCCCCTTGGGCTTCCCTTTTTATTTACTCTGGAATTACCTTGCAGAACTACTGTTCTCAAGGGTAGAGAGGGGTTTTCATCCCCTTTACATTTTATATAGTGAGACCCACACAACCCACCTTATGTGGAGTGCTGGGTAGATACATGTTATCCTCTTTCTAACTCTTACAGTGCCAAGCTTACTATTATGGCTGGTGGCAGTGGACATACTTTACTTAATTTTGTGAGATTTTTACTTGCAGGCTGTCAAATCTTTGTGTAGCCCGTCGAGGCTCCAGCGTGTCTGTGAAGGCAGGAAGTGAGGGAGAAGTCCTTTGTCTTCTGGTGTGCCTGAGAGAATCCAGTTCAGAGGACAAATGTAATGACCCAATCTCCTCCCTGCTTACACAGAGGATGGCAAAGAGCTAAGCCTGCACCCTTCAGGTTACCATGAATGCACTACCTAAGGAGAACACAGTGACCTACTGCAAACCCAAGAGTATTACCAAGAACCCCGATATCAAAAAATCCCATGGCTGGCAGTTTATACCCAACAGTGAGCAGAAGTTATTCTTCAGCTGATTGGTCCAATGCGGGTACGTTTTATTGCATGTTTCACAAGCTGTTTTGGAGAGGCTTTGAACGGGCGTAGTAGGAAGCCTCCGTGTCATGCCATAGAATGTGAATTGCTCCTAGCCTGTGACAGAGAGTCGGGATTATATTAATGGCCCAGAAGTGATTATTACACCACCCACGGGTTCCTCTCTTAATATTTCTATTTATGTTTCCCGACAGACGGATTCTATCGATCTGGTGGATGGTTCATCTGGATGGACGTGATGTTTCTGGACAGCTTTGGTCCTGCAACTGTTCCTTCCACAAGGCTCGCTGATGGGTGGATGAAAGATGCAAGTTCGAAAAGAGGAAGGACTGTTTGAAGAGCAGCGTTTTATGATGGAGTCTACTATGAAGTCATGAAAGGGATAATGGGATTTGTAGTGCCCGGGACACTTTTGGTTTCTTACTGCTGTGGGCTAAATAAAAGAGATTGAGATGCATAATAGTAACCCTCTGTGGCATGCCAAAGAATTGTACGCATTACGTCTTGATATACAGCAGGATAATATCTTCTCATTAATATTAGCTCCTACTTCAGGGTTTTATCTTCCATGTGAAATGGGGAAGCACATAGGGAGGATGGGGGATGGGAAGAATGAGAATATGAAACAAACACACAAGACAGCGCCCCTATGGTTTAGAGCCTGGTCTCCATACAGAACAGGCCGCCCTGCTTATGCATAAGATTATGCATAAGCCTAATGAAAGGACTCCCAGAGGGTCTCATACCACGGCAAAAGGCATGGCATTTAGTCATGACTTCAATGGTGCTCTACACGCTGATTTCCGCAGGTTCAGGATTTCAATTTTGGCTACAGTCAAAGATCTGTATAGCCAGCTAAATCTTATGAGCTACTTTATGTCGTATTGACGTGAAAAGTACAATGCACACGTTTGATAGGAACATTTACTAACATGGGGTCTTTATTGCAAACTGGGGTATGACTGGCGTCCTCTTTTAACCACGCGAGGGGGCCATTTGTCAAGCCTTTACTGAGCACCACCAAAGTACATGGTGTAAATGAGGGACAATTGACAAATGAGTGCTTGGGCAGACGAAAGCAAGCAATATATGAATGCTTGAATATTCACAAAGTGAAAAAATAAATGTGCTTTCATGAAGTTCTGTAGTCGGAACTGGACAATCAGCCACCAACGAGGGGATTTTAAAGGGACGCAGACAACCTACAGAATGTGAAAATCTGCTTTAATTGTGTACGCATTTTTTTTTTACAGTTTCACTGATGTTTCTCTTCTGTCACACACAACTACAAGGTGAATCCTTCTTAGTTAACCTCGTGTTTCTGAACTGCTTTACAAAGTCAGTGTAAGAAATCCCTCGCATGTCTAAAAGTGTGTGAGTGGATGTGTGTGTGTGGATATCTGTGCACTTGTGAATGCATGGTTGCATGTGTATGCATATCGGTATGTGACAGTGTATGCGTGGGTAGGAGTGAGAAGAGCTTGAGGCGTGCCAAGGACCAGTCTGGAGGCTTGGCCCTCCCTGGACCCATGATAACTGGAAGATGTTCTCCGCTTCTCCCAACCATGGGCACATTTGCTCCACCTCCCCTGAGATACTGCTGGCTCTGCCCCATCAGGGATGACCTGTCAATCCCGGGGGGAATTGGAAAAAGGGAGTGAATTGGACACATTAAGAGCTTGCTGTCTCTAATCAATGAGCAGTACTGCAAGAAGTAAAGAGTTTGTTGCGTTGAAGATGTTTTCCATTGTTTTTTTTTTCTTTTATGAGCAGGCAGGGTTATTTTTCGGTTTTATGGGGACTGGTGTGGACTACCGAGGGAGTGGGTCCTCAGTGCTTCAGTTTTGGTGAAGGAACCTTTGGCTGAATGTTACACTGCAGCCTGCACAGTGCCACATTGAGCTATCTTACTTGGATGGGAAATGGTTTCCTTTGGGGCACATGCATGATGGCAGCAGGTACATTCCTAGAGCAGTGGCAGCTGGTGGGTTGTTTTCATTGGTAGTGCATACAAATATTTTGCAATAATCTGCACAAGCAGTAAAGGAAAGGAGACGACCCGACCACGAGGTTTCAGAGGTGTTTTTCCCACGAGAATGTTGTTTTAAGGATGACTTAAAATGTTACAGGAGCAAATTGGATAAAAAGGCATACAATTTCCAAATTGGTTTTGTAAGATATCAGATAAAACGTCCCATAGATGCCAGGTCACCAACAGTAGACAGGAGCATTTTTCAACACATTTTGAGGATGACACTAACCATGACACATACCAGCAGCATTGCTACTGCTAGAAAACAACCATGTTGTTTATGCCCAACATTGCTACTATAAGAGGACGTGTTCATGCTGGCTGTGCCAATGTCTGCTGGCATAGCCACTGTAAGATCACTCTTCTGATTTGCCAAATAATGCCAATATTTACGACTGTAAGGGCACACTTATGTTGGCTTCGTCCCCAAAAATGTCAGCATTTCCCATGGTAGGAAAATACTTGTGTCGGCCTTTCCCATAATGCCATCATTTGCCACTGTAAGAACACACTTATGTTAGCTTTGCCAGGTAATACCAGTATTTGCCACTGTAAAAACACACTCGTATTGGGTTTAACTAACAATACAAATATGTGTCACTGTGAGAGCACTAAGCCCCTCATTTTGGTTTTGCACAATTATGCAAGTTTTATTTCATTATAAAAGCTCACTTCTATTGACTTTTCCCAATACTGACAAATGTGGAACTTTAGGTATGCATGCAAATTGGCTATTGGCACCATACTGCCCTCCCACCACGTACTCTGGCCACTGCAGCTCTAAAACCAACCCCAGACACACTGCACCCTTCTCCCTACTCCCTACCCAACACTCATACATTGCCTGCATACACACACATACCCATTTGCACACCTTAACAGAAACACATATTCAAACATGACAACGTTCACACAGTCCCACTTTTTTTGTTTTTTTCAATTTACCTTATCTGAAAGAATGGTTGCACGATGGGCCCTTCAGCTCTACTCCTCTTCTTCAGCTCACACAGCAAAGCAAGGCAGGAAGGAGAGAGGTACATTGATGTATACTTCCTGCCACAAGTCGGTGTCAGAATGGCCCATATTAACGCACAAAAAGAGTATTCAAATAGATGCCCTGCATGCATTGCTATTGGCCATGATCACTATCTGGCAATGTTGACTTACTGCACAAAAACCCAGACTTGTTTAGAGTGGAAAAGGTCACTTTAATGTGACAGGTCAAAGTTTACAAATAACCGCTTACCTGGCTCACTGGCCTTACAAACTAACAAACTATTTTAAACAAACCAATTGATAATTAACACTTTCATTTTCCCAACAATTAAATAATTAAATAAATAAATCCACTTCCTCCCTAACCATCCCTTGGTCCCTACTATCTCCTTACCACTTCTCAAGGCGTCCCGTTTTCTCCCCGGGGCCATGCCCCTTCAGGTTCAATACCTGTTCCCCAGGGGTAGCATGTTTGTGCAAACAGCACCACCCCCATCCTTTCCCGTGCCATTCCCCCATTGTGCTTCCCTGCCCCCACATCTAAAGGGGCCATGCCCCTGGCAACCAAACAACTTCCCAGACCCATAGAAACTCCCCTCTACACCAATGTCCTCTTACCTATGACCTGCAGCCAGTCTGACCTGCCACATCAGCAACAGATATTATACATCACAACTTTCAAAACGAATGCCCCAACCTGTCACACAAAACTACCGAAACAACACAACCTTGAACAGAGACTCACAATCCCAGGAATATTTAAAATAAATAATACCCAACAGAAACCAAATTAAAAGAGGCCACCGCCCCCCCCCCAGAAATTAACCAGGTACCTGAAACAACCCATAAACAAAAAGGGGGTGGGCGGGTGGATCAAAGTCCCCAACCGTCGCCTGCTTCCCGAACCTTCCCCTGCCTTTAAATACCCCAATGGGAGGCGCTCTGTTCGCAGGCCACCTCGCTGGCCTGTGCAGCGTCAAAATAAACCCGGGAGAAACGCTTTGCGTTCCCCCCGGGGCCCACCTTTTGACTTACTGCACAAAAACCCAGACTTGTTTAGAGTGGAAAAGGTCGCTTTAATGTGACAGGTCAAAGCTTACAAATAACCGCTTACCTGGCTCGCTGGCCTTACAAACTAACAAACTATTTTAAACAAACCAATTAATAATTAACACTTTCATTTTCCCAACAATTAAATAAATAAATAAATAAATCCACTTCCTCCCTAACCATCCCTTGGTCCCTACCGTCTCCTTACCACTTCTCAAGGTGTCCCGTTTTCTCCCCAGGGCCATGCCCCTTCAGGTTCAATACCTGTTCCCCAGGGGTAGCCCGTCTGCGCGAACAGCACCACCCCCATCCTTACCCGCGCCATTCCCCCATTGTGCTTCCCTGCCCCCACATCTAAAGGGGCCATGCCCCCGGCACCAGAAAAACCCTCCCCCGAGGTGTTCTTTCTGCCCCACCCCCCATTCCTTCCTACTCCCAACTCTTTAACATATCTCTCACCATCCAGATCAATTCCGACATATAATAAGTATTTCCAATCTCTGACAAATGGACACCATCCTCTCTAAATATCATGAATCCTTCATAAACTATGTCTTTGTGGTCCAAAACCTGTACCGCCGCTGAGACACAAAATTTCACCATCTCTCTGTTTATTCCCTTCTGAGCCCGCTCTATCACTCCTTCACTTCTCGCCCTCCTCCAAACTCTCCGCGGCAACAACTTAGTCCAAACTACCGATGCTTGAGGCCACATTTCTAGGACCCATAACAAATCCCTTTTCATTTTTCTAAGAAGCGTCACACCAGTATTTCTTACCAGGTCATTTTCCCCAGCATGAATAATCACCCCATCTGGAGACCCATAACGTTCCCTCAACCCAGCCAACATAGGGAGTAAATGATCCCAGCGAAGCCCCCCAAACCTGACCATCTCACCAAAACATCTTTATAGCTGCAACCCAATTGCCTGCCAAAAACCAGTTTCTCAGCTTCTTTCCCTGCCCACTTAAGAATAGAATGTCCCACAATCCATATTTGTGACATTTGCCCCGGCCTCCGAGCAGCATCTGAAAAAGAAAATTACAAAATCACTTACAAATCAACAACATCCTACTTAAATGCACCACTCCTGCTGACTTCTAAAACGTTCTTTCTGTTTTACCACCTCCCGATTTTCTTTGGCTGACTTCAAATTTTCAGCCCACCGGCGCACCCTTGGTCCCTGGTAACCGAGCCTGAAACCATGACAAAAACCCTCCCTCAAAATCTTAGCCCCTTCCCTGTCCGGATAAAACTCCAACCACTTCTCCAGCACATTCAATTTATCTGGCGTAAAAGCCTTTTCCCACAACCCCTCTGCCAGTTTTTTAGGGGACTGGTGTGGGCTACCGAGAGAGTGGGTCCTCAGTGCTTCAGTTTTGGTGAAGGGACCTTTGGCTGAATGTTACACTGCAGCCTGCACAGTGCCACATTGAGCTATCTTACTTGGATGGGAAATGGTTTCCTTTGGGGCACATGCATGATGGCAGCAGGTACATTCCTAGAGCAGTGGCAGCTGGTGGGTTGTTTTCATTGGTAGTGCATACAAATATTTTGCAATAATCTGCGCAAGCAGTAAAGGAAAGGAGACGACCCGACCATGAGGTTTCAGAGGTGTTTTTCCCACGAGAATGTTGTTTTAAGGATGACTTAAAATATTACAGGAGCAAATTGGATAAAAAGGCATACAATTTCCAAATTGGTTTTGTAAGATATCAGATAAAACGTCCCATAGATGCCAGGTCACCAACAGTAGACAGGAGCATTTTTCAACACATTTTGAGGATGACACTAACCATGACACATACCAGCAGCATTGCTACTGCTAGAAAACAACCATGTTGTTTATGCCCAACATTGCCAGTTTTGCTACTATAAGAGGACGTGTTCATGCTGGCTGTGCCAATGTCTGCTGGCATAGCCACTGTAAGATCACTCTTCTGATTTGCCCAATAATGCCAATATTTACGACTGTAAGGGCACACTTATGTTGGCTTCGTCCCCAAATATCTCAGCATTTCCCATTGTAGGAAAATACTTGTGTCGGCCTTTCCCATAATGCCATCATTTGCCACTGTAAGAACACACTTGTGTTAGCTTTGCCAGGTAATACCAGTATTTGCCACTGTAAAACACACTCGTATTGGGTTTAACTAACAATACAGATATGTGTCACTGTGAGAGCACTAAGCCCCTCATTTTGGTTTTGCACAATTATGCAAGTTTTATTTCATTATAAAAGCTCACTTCTATTGACTTTTCCCAATACTGACAAATGTGGAACTTTAGGTATGCATGCAAATTGGCTATTGGCACCATACTGCCCTCCCACCACGTACTCTGGCCACTGCAGCTCTAAAACCAACCCCAGACACACTGTACCCTTCTCCCTACTCCCTACCCAACACTCATACATTGCCTGCATACACACACATACCCATTTGCACACCTTAATAGAAACACATATTCAAACATGACAACGTTCACACAGTCCCACTTTTTTTGTTTTTTTCAATTTACCTTATCTGAAAGAATGGTTGCACGATGGGCCCTTCAGCTCTACTCCTCTTCTTCAGCTCACACAGCAAAGCAAGGCAGGAAGGAGAGAGGTACATTGATGTATACTTCCTGCCACAAGTCGGTGTCAGAATGGCCCATATTAACGCACGAGAAGAGTATTCAAATAGATGCCCTGCATGCATTGCTATTGGCCATGATCACTATCTGCCAATGTTGATTTACTGCACAAAAACCCAGACTTGTTTAGAGTGGAAAAAGTAACTTTAATGTGACAGGTCAAAGTTTACAAATAACCGCTTACCTGGCTCGCTGGCCTTACAAACTAACAAACTATTTTAAACAAACCAATTGATAATTAACACTTTCATTTTCCCAACAATTAAATAATTAAATAAATACATCCACTTCCTCCCTAACCATCCCTTGGTCCCTACCATCTCCTTACCACTTCTCAAGGCGTCCCGTTTTCTCCCCGGGGCCATGCCCCTTCAGGTTCAATACCTGTTCCCCAGGGGTAGCCTGTTTGTGCAAACAGCACCACCCCCATCCTTTCCCGTGCCATCCCCCATTGTGCTTCCCCGCCCCCACATCTAAAGGGGCCATGCCCCTGGCAACCAAACAACTTCCCAGACCCATAGAAACTCCCCTCTACACCAATGTCCTCTTACCTATGACCTGCAGCCAGTCTGACCTGCCACATCAGCAACAGATATTACACATCACAACTTTCAAAACAAATGCCCCAACCTGTCACACAAAACTACCGAAACAACACAACCTTGAACAGAGACTCACAATCCCAGGAATATTTAAAAGAAATAATACCCAACAGAAACCAAATTAAAAGAGGCCACCGCCCCCCCCCCCAGAAATTAACCAGGTACCTGAAACAACCCATAAACAAAAAGGGGTGGGCGGGTGGATCAAAGTCCCAAACCGTCGCCTGCTTCCCGAACCTTCCCCTGCCTTTAAATACCCCAATGGGAGGCGCTCTGTGCGCAGGCCACCTCGCTGGCCTTTGCAGCGTCAAAATAAACCCGGGGTAAACGCTTTGCGTTCCCCCTGGGGCCCACCTTTTGACTTACTGCACAAAAACCTAGACTTGTTTAGAGTGGAAAAGGTCGCTTTAATGTGACAGGTCAAAGCTTACAAATAACCGCTTACCTGGCTCGCTGGCCTTACAAACTAGCAAACTATTTTAAACAAACCAATTAATAATTAACACTTTCATTTTCCCAACAATTAAATAAATAAATAAATAAATCCACTTCCTCCCTAACCATCCCTTGGTCCCTACCGTCTCCTTACCACTTCTCAAGGTGTCCCGTTTTCTCCCCAGAGCCATGCCCCTTCAGGTTCAATACCTGTTCCCCAGGGGTAGCCCGTCTGCGCAAACACCACCACCCCCATCCTTACCCGTGCCATTCCCCCATTGTGCTTCCCTGCCACCACATCTAAAGGGGCCATGCCCCCGGCACCAGAAAAACCCTCCCCCGAGGTGTTCTTTCTGCCCCACCCCCCATTCCTTCCTACTCCCAACTCTTTAACATATCTCTCACCATCCAGATCAATTCCGACATATAATAAGTATTTCCAATCTCTGACAAATGGACACCATCCTCTCTAAATATCATAAATCCTTCATAAACTATGTCTTTGTGGTCCAAAACCTGTACCGCCGCCGAGACACAAAATTTCACCATCTCTCTGTTTATTCCCTTCTGAGCCCGCTCTATCACTCCTTCACTTCTCGCCCCCCTCCAAACTCTCCGCGGCAACAACTTAGTCCAAACTACCGATGCTTGAGGCCACATTTCTAGGACCCATAACAAATCCCTTTTCATTTTTCTAAGAAGAGTCACACCAGTATTTCTTACCAGGTCATTTCCCCCAGCATGAATAATCACCCCATCTGGAGACCCATAGCGTTCCCTCAACCCAGCCAACATAGGGAGTAACTGATCCCATCGAAGCCCCCCAAACCTGACCATCTCACCAAAACATCTTTATAACTGCAACCCAATTGCCTGCCAAAAACCAGTTTCTCAGCTTCTTTCCTTGCCCACTTAAGAATAGAATGTCCCACAATCCATATTTGTGACATTTGCCCCGGCCTCCGAGCAGCATCTGAAAAAGAAAATTACAAAATCACTTACAAATCAACAACATCCTACTTAAATGTACCACTCCTGCTGACTTCTAAAAAGTTCTTTCTGTTTTACCACCTCCCGATTTTCTTTGGCTGACTTCAAATTTTCAGCCCACCGGCGCACCCTTGGTCCCTGGTAACCGAGCCTGAAACCATGACAAAAACCCTCCCTCAAAATCTTAGCCCCTTCCCTGTCCGGATAAAACTCCAACCACTTCTCCAGCACATCCAATTTAACTGGCGTAAAAGCCTTTTCCCACAACCCCTCTGCCAGCTCCTCTAACCTCCCCCTGTCTCCTTATTGGAAACACTGAGTGAGAGGGTGTTTCCCTGAACATTTGCTACATTCATGCTTGAACCTATAGAAATGCCTTGTGCATCCGTCCTTGTTAAATGCCCAACACGCTACTGAGGACTGCCCTCTGCCTTCTCCCTCCACCCCCTCCTGGGCGGGGCGACCAAGAAAGGGCCGGAAAGGCACAGGCAGCCCACTTGCTGTGTGCAACATCGGGGCAGGCCTCGTTGGCGCCATCCATTGCAGCCATAAATCCATGTCTATCTCCCCCCAAACAGCCTGACTGTCCTCAGCCATTCGCGCTCTGAATTCGTAATCATATTTTACCCATGCAAAGCCCTTGAAACTTGTAAATGCCTCCCTGATCACATCCATATATTTTAGCAGAGCCACACACTGCTCCGGAAATTTCTCACAGCATACACTGGAATAAATAATAAACGCTGACGTCCAGTTTTCAATTGTCACTGGTACTCTTGGGCACAAGGCCAACTCTCTCTCATCTTCCTTAGAACCCTCCTTTGCTCTCACTTCCCTATGAAGCAATTTCAACACGTCCACAAATTCCCCTGCCTGAATCTTATCCTTAGTCGCTGCCATCAAGTGTGCCCCCAGAGTTTTCGTGATGCCCATGTAAGGTAGCTTTTTCTCCTTTCCCTTCACCTCAGCTTCTTTTTCTTTTGAAGCCTGTACCTTGAGCACCAATGGCTCAACCACTTTGTCCGTTTGTAGCTCCACAGAGCAATTTCCCTTGTCACTCACCATGGCTCCAATAGCCTGTACACCAATCTCTCTCCTTGCCCCTTGCGAACCCGACCCTTCATTTCCTGCCCCAGTTCTCATATCCCCCTCCGACCAGTCCCTTTCCCGCTCACCTCTTTCCGACCTGCATCGCCTGTCTGCGGTCTGGCCTCCACTCCAATGCTCCTCATTTCTTTTCTTACTGGGCTCCTACTGCGGGGACAAAACATGTCAGCAGTCTCACCCAGCCAATTGTTCTCCCGACCTCTTGACCCCCAAACCTCTTGCTCCCGTCGTTCCCGAACCCACCTACAACCCCTTCTTACATTCCCTCCTCTCCTTACCGCCCTACAACCTTCATCCTCCCACTGCCCCACATATTCCTCAATCCAACTTCATCACCCCTGAAATACCATTGCTGATGCGAGCTCATGCTCGGGTCGCATAGATCCTCTTCCTGTGAGCCCGGGGCACCCGCCCCGTCACTCCTTTGGCATCTTCTCGGCGGGGCCGCAGAAACCCCTTCCTGGTCCTCTTCTCTCGGGCGAGGTGTGCTCTTCTCCACCTTGTGATCCTCATCGCAAGGGGCCGTGCTGCGCCCTCTAGACTGTCCTCGTGCTGACCGAGGAGGGGCCATTCCTAAACCCTATCCATATTCATCCTCTCGAACAACGGGGGCTGTGCAGCGTCCTCCGCTAACCGTCCTCCTATTCGGGGGGGCCATTCCGAAACCTCTCCCTAACCTCACCAATTGATGTGGACCTCTCTCTCCTTCTCCCACCTGCACTCTTCCACAGGTATTTGCCACCCTTGCCCCTCTGTCCTGATGCCCCGCTCTTCGCCCCATCACCCCCACTGATGTGGCTCTCTTGACCTGCCCCTTTTTGGATACTCCTCATATCCTCCACATCCTCCTGGTCGTTAGTAACCCCAACCCTAACTGGTTCCCCAAATGCATTTCCCCCCTGGATGCTCTCCTATCAATCTCCCTCCTCAACTTTCTGCCCCTGGATTCCCATACCTCCCCTCTACCAGCCGCAGGGGTACAAGACACCATTGCCGCGAGAGCGCCATCCGCCGCTGCTCTATG
The DNA here is from genome assembly GCF_040938575.1 of Ambystoma mexicanum. Classification (NCBI taxonomy): domain Eukaryota; kingdom Metazoa; phylum Chordata; class Amphibia; order Caudata; family Ambystomatidae; genus Ambystoma; species Ambystoma mexicanum. The sequence continues at coordinate 469,616,832 of NC_090935.1, read as the reverse complement.
CTGTGGCCGGCCCTCACCTACCTCCACTTCCCCCGTAACCTCCACCACCACCCCTTCAAGCTGGGCCTTATATGCCCTCAGCGCCCTGGCATCCACCAACCCCTTTTGCTAGCTCCTTGACCCATCATTTTGACCTAAACTAAAGCTGTGCAGCCAAACACGCCCCTTTGCAGTTCCACTATCTACCCTAAGCCCCCGAGCCAGACCTACCCTTGGAAATACCCCCAAAAACTGAAAAATCCAAAAAACAAAATGCAATGGGCTAAAAAATAAGCACTATACCTGAAGAAATAATTAAACCATACAAAGTACAAGTGTAAAATTAATAGAAAACAGAAAACTGATATATAAATAAAATTATTATTTCTTTCTTTTTTTTATAATCTCTGCCCCATACAATACCCCCTTTTCTTAGAGTGCCCTACCCCAAAACGTAAAATTATTAAAGAACCGCACAGAAAGAAACACCAGAACAAAATTTTGCAGAGAAATCAACTGATTAAGAAATGCTACCAACGGGGAGCAGGCCACGCTGCAGAGCGTGAAGAAAAACGGAACGGTCCCAAACGGACCGCAACGCCTCCCCAGGTCCAACAGAAGCTAATGCTTCAAAGCGAAGCGTAGCTCGAAAGATTAATGAGGGGCTGTAAAATGGCCGCTGAACCACAGGCTCCCTACGGAGCTGAGATAAGAAACAGAGCCCAATAATATTATAAATTGAACGAGCAGCCCGTAACGGGTTCGAGACCCAGCCTGAACCAGCCCCAGTGATCGAAGAGGACTAAGAATGAAACGAGCCAAAAAGGAAAAACTTCCCACACCTAAAGACCCAAGCCCCCGAACACTCAGCACTAATCACAGGGACCGAAAAACCACAGAAATAACTCAAGGTAAAATTGGAAGTAATTTATTTACGTTACCTCCAAATACACACTTTTTTTTTTTACTAAAACTCCCTACCTAACCAATTCTTAACTATCCCCTACTCCTCAACTGCACACAAAAAACCCATAACCAAGACCAAAACCTAGGGAAGGCTCGGTAGCAGGCGACAGGACTTGTCAATCTCAAGTCCCCAACCGTCGCCTGCTTCCCAAACCTTCCCCTGCCCTTAAATACTCCAATGGGAGGAGCTCTGTGCGCAGGCCACCTCGCTGGCCTGTGCAGCATCAAAATAACACTGGGGGAAAATTCTTCGCGCTCCCCCCCGGCACCCACCTACTGCCTGTAGGGACAGAGGCCCAGAAGGACTCCACGTGGGACAATGTGCCAAACGAGGGATGCAGGCTATTTTCCTGCAGCCAGCAGCCCACCACTCTGTCAAGCACAGCAATCAGAAAATGGCGTGCTGTGCATGACAGAATGTGGGCGGCCAGTGCCTAACAGAAGGTGGTGCCTTACCGCACATTATCGCATTATACACCAGCTAACACTGACACTTATAGTACTTGGAACCTGCATGGATTCATTTTGATGGTTGTTTTCATAATTTAATTGTAGTCGATTTTGTCTCTGTTGATTAATCCTGCATATATAATTCTGTTAGGATGCCTGTGTGTATTGGGGAGTGGGAACGCTCACACTGGGGCCGATTCCCTCCTCTTCTAAGATGTGCATGTCACCGCCATTTTCTCTAACATACAGATCCTAAAGCCGTGTGAATGAATATGTACAGTTCAAGGTTACAGACATTATAAAGTTATGGTGCGTGTTGTGAAACGAACACCAAGCCAACTGAACATGTAATGATACAAGCATACAACCCTTTTCACAGAATTATTTTGTCAGATATAACGATCTGTGGTCATTCTTATGTTCCCAAAATGCTCTTTTGTGTTATAGAAGGAAGCCAGGAATCCTGGCTGGTGAGACTTGTCCCTTCCCCTTCATGGTTATTCTAGGTTTTGATAATTTTATCTGCTCAGTAAGACAAGTGTGATGTTATTTCGATCACTACAATTAATAAGGGAAGTGATCATTGTTAATGAACATTGTAAAATAACTTCTTCTGCAAAAACAAAATAAAAATACAGAATCTCCCCGCCCCTGGCCAGCCCTCAAATGGCTTGGGTTGCTCCAGCAGATGAACACCTGATAGCACATCTCCTGGCCACAGAGAGGGGGAGAGAGAGCGCGAGACAGATATTGTGTGATTTACTGGGAGCAGCTAGTTATTTTATATTTAAAACACTTTTTAAAATACATTTTGCCTCTTGTGTCATTTGCAAAAACTCAATCACGTCTGTTAGGCTAGTCCGTTATAAGACCCACATATTTTTAAATGTTCCTTAGCTATTTGAGATTTCTTTTTAAAAAAGAGTATTTTATCACATCAGAGACTTATTAGCCCAAATACTTCCCCACTTACCTACATGGGTGTGTCTTCTCTTATGTGCATTTCAGTTCAGGTCTGGGGGTGTGGAGGCATCTGTGGGTTCAGTGGGAATGCATAGAATATCATGTCAAATTATACTATTTGAGGGTACCCTCAGAGCATATGAGTGGACTAAAAGGGAATATGTGGAAAAATGGGCTACATCATTATAAAACCTAACCTACCATGCTAGTCTCAGGTATATAACAGGAGCGCCTGGGTATACTATCCTGCTATGTGTGCAGATAATAGCAAAATCTAGCATGCAGTTGGAGTACCTTGGCATGTGATCGCAATAAGATGTGAATGTCCCAGGGTTCCAAAATAAGATTCGGGGAGCAGGAGCTCAAAACAGCTCTTAGGTGTTGGACATCCCCCTGTAGGCAGAAGCTACGGCAGGGGAATCATGAACTATGAGGAGTACTTTAACGTTTTAACCAGTATGTATAATCCACACGTAGAGTGTCCTAATTATTCTTTGTTAATATTCTCAAATACTCAAAGTTGATGTCACATAAACATATTTGTAAGGCACCAGGTGACCTGCGGAGCCAAAAGTATCTCCTGGTAACAGTTCATTTCAAGCTAACCAGGCTCTCCTATGCTAGAAGCAGGACCTAAATAGCTTCCAGAAATTTCGAACCCTGATATCCAGAACAGATGGGCATATTATCAATGTTTATGGCATAATACTTGATAGCACTATTTGGGCAGCAGTTGTTTTGAACTATGATTCGCATGATCTCTCACCATTGGCTAAGCTGGCTAAGGCGGAAGGGAACTGTAGCCCAAAACATCGAGAGAGCCAAAGGTTGCAGACTCCTGTTCTACTGCAACATTGATGCAGCATGTAATGTGACAGCCAGGCAGAAAGCGCAAGTGCAACATGCTCCCCATAGGAACAGGCGCATGCTGTGCAACATGGGTTCAATGCCCTGCTATGCTGATGCAGCTCTTCATTCTCCCACGGTCAATAAACTGGGAACTATGTGCAGGTAAGAATAATGCCACTGACCTCCACAGTGCTTGGAAGCCAGCACGACGTGATATATGAATCACCATTGTTTTATTATAACACTCCAACATACATCTACAATGATACATACATGCATCCACTCATACAATGCTACATGTACAAACCGCATAGCTAAATAGGCAAAAACCACACATGCGTCCATTTTTCTCCAGTACACCCATGAACACAATGTGCAGCAGAGCTATTGGCTTTGGCAATGTTTGTTACTGATGGAACCCGTTTGCGTTGTACACTTCAACAGTCTTGAAACTGAACCTTAGGCTATTTTAAATCTCCAGAGCAGCAATAGTGCATACGTATTGAAGTGTGCCTCTTATTGCATTCATTTCTTGCCCACAATCTCCCATCCTTAAAGAACTATGACACCAGACAAACACGAGTTGGGATATCACACGCAGGTTGCAGAGCAAAGTTAATAACAACAATCCAATCCACCATCATCCCTGTTTTTTTTGTTCACATATATTGGGCGGATTTTGGTCTTCAATATCATTGGTATTCTTAAAATCCATAGGAAACACTGCTGAAGCCCAGACAAGATTCAGACATCTATCAGAACGTTATGAAATCGTTTACATTGTTAGTAACACCCAGGAAAGAGCCTCTGTTTTTGTGTATTCTACACAACAAGCTGTACTGTTGTTCTGATATTCCAACCTCTCTTTTAATTCCATGAGAAAATACAAACAAGAAATCTGAAAAACTATAATTAGGCTATTCAAGAGTCCCTGGATAGGCTTTAGTGCAGAAAACAGGACTTAAGGGCCTCATTTACAGGGAGTTTTCCAATGGGATTGCGCCATTATTTTGTGCATCAGGCCCTAAGGGGGGAGCTTTTCATCAGTAGTGATGACACAGAAATAGCTTCCAATGTAAAAGAGGACGACCACCACTGAATAGGAGTCCCTGACATTCATTTGGTCATTTATTGCAAATCTCAGACTGCGTCTTCCGCTAATTTGCGCTCAAGGGCATATTGTGCGGGTCAGATTACTCACGCTTCATCTGCGATTATGAAGTAACAGCCTTTTCTGATTTATTTAAGCATCAGTGACATTGTTCGGACAATGCGCGGTGCTGTAATTTTAACAGCAACAAAAATTGTCACCCCTTGCGTTTTACCACAAGTGAACCGTAGGCGAATCACTCAATTTGCGAAGAAATATGCACTACGTTTTTTGTTTTTTCTGCAGGGTTTATAACGCCTAACTTGACAACCAACACTGCACATGCAAGGCACTAGTGCGTAATATAAATCTCACACTATATCAGCGAACACACTAGAGTTAACTAAAACACGCTTTCAGGGAAATGCATTTTGAAATCCGCTCATGCACGTTTCTGTAGCTCCACGGTGAGAATGCCGTCGTGGCACAACATGGCGGACACATCCTTCGCCAGGACTCCGGGAGGTAACCTCCACATCCGAGTGAAGCGTCTTGAAATAAAACCATGCTCGTCCATCCGGCGGCCATGTTGAGCTTTGACGATGAGCCAGCCTTCGAAAATCTGTATCATAATGTCCTCAGGACGAAACTGCACCACATCCAGATGGATGTGCCCACCGGGCAGCGCTTTATTTGCCCTGGTTTCTCCGTCTGCCGGTTCTGTTGTTTCTACTTCAGTTTTCTCCGCACTTCCGCTTTCCCTCAGTTTACCTGCCGACGGCGGCCCCGGCAATGCAAACAAGCGGTGGATCAGTGTTTGCTCTTCCAGCTTTTTGGCCGAAAACATGTCACCATAACGCACAGGAGTTTCCACCCAGTGTCGGACAGTGGAGCCATCCATTCCTGGAACGCTGTGGGGTACTGCTCCTTTTCTTTGATAGGAGCAATGTGCTTGCGAGCTCAAAGTTTCTGCACCACTGTGGCTGTGGAGTCAGACTGTTGTGTCATTCAGCACTGTGGAAAGTCTAGGCTACTTTTAGTCGGATTCTTAACACATCAGATGCCCGAAGTTATTTATAAACGCGCTAAAACAAAGTCCATTTATAGAACACAATGTCAAGTTGCCTGGATGACAATATATCACACATTGCCCAGAGCACCAGCTTACATTTGTAAGTTTACCCTTTGCAGCTGTTATTTTTTGTATGGGCATATCTGTGCCTTTTCATCAGATAACATACAATAAATGAACCTTAGAATGATTGACTTTGACACTTATGTGTGCTGCTGCTTATCACTGGAGTGGTTCAAAACCCATTCACTTTATTTCTATAACATTCGTGTTTATACACCACATCACTTTTTTGTTTCTGGGAATTCATCGCTTGCCCTTATCAACAGTGGAGCAAACATATGAATTTCCAGGTGGGTGCCCAGATTTTAGGGAAGTGACATCGCAGGATGTGGCATCACAGGAAATTACATCATTATATCTTCACTTTGTCAGCTGCTTGGTGGGAAGGGGGACCCCGGGGGGAACGCGAAGCGTTTCCCCCCGGGGAGTTTTTTGGCGATGCACATGGCCAGCGAGTGGCCGTGGGGCAGAGCGCCTCCTGGGGGGGTATTTAAGGGCTCAGGGAAGGTTCGGGAGGCAGGCGACGGTTAGGACTTGATGATTGTCCTGTCGCCTGCTCCCGAGCCTTCCCTGTAGCTAGGCCTAGGGTCGCGGTAGGAGAGGAGGTAGGGGATAGCAGGGGTTTTGGTGGCAGGGATAGGTTTAGTAGGGGAGGGTGGAGGTGTGTCGGCGGGCGTTATAAAAAAAAAAAAATAAAAAAAATAAAATAAAATAAAAGGGGTGTTGCTTGCGGACTCCGCATATTAGGGGGGTACTGTATATACCCCCCTGCTTACCGGAGCCGCTTCCTCTCGATGTAGGGCCTTTGAATCCCTCGTCGGGGCTGTTTGATGAGGGCTTTGTGCCTTCCAATGGTCGGTTGCTTTAATCCCGGCGTTTCCATGTAGCCGACATTCTGTGATCTTTGGCAATTGGCCTCATCGCTACGTTCTCCAATCTGGGGAAATGCGCAGCTTCCGAGGGAGGGGCCGTGCAATGAATGGTTTACACTGAATTCTGCGTTTCCTTTTCGCGGGGCGACAGTGCACGCGCCCGTCACTCGAGAACTGGTGCGTAGTTATGAACAGGCGCGGAGCGAGTCTCTGAAACGTAAACCGATGATTTATTTTAACCCATGGTAGCTTACCGGAGCAGCCGTCGGTGGTTTTGGGATCAGGGAGGGCGGGTCGCGCCAGCTGGGGCCGCGGTTTTCTTGTGGTTTCGGGTTGCCGGGGAGGGTGCAGGAGCGCCGCTGTGAGGTGCATCCCTCGTTGGGTTTAGTGTGGTCACGGGGGTTTGTTAGGATCAGGTGCCGTCCCCGCTTCTCTTGGTGGGCGTTAGGGGGCAATGGGTCGGCTGGGGGGTCCGTTGTTGGAGCCGTTGCGTGCCGGGCTTCCCTGGTCCTCGCGCGCGGTGCGGGCTTGCTGAAGGGAGGGGGCAGAGCGGTCCTCTTAAAGGGGCCGCTCTCTCTTTCAGGTAGTGGGCTGCTAGGCCCTGCGGTGCGGCGGGTGAGCCACCAGGGGGCAGGCTGTGGTGGTGGAAGGGCACGGTGGGGCCCAGTTAGATTAAAATAAATAAATAAATAAATAAATAAATAAATAAATAAACGGAAACACAGTAGGCGAGTAGGGAGGGGGGTTTGGGTAGGGGTTTTTTCAGCAGCAGGGATATGATATGGCATTTCAAACGCTCCTATACACAAGGGTTTCAAGGCTGTGCTGTGGCTCCTGGTTTTTGGGGTTTGTTTCTTTTTGGGGGGCATTTTGTCAGAAAATAAGGAGGAAGTTTTGTCTGGGTAAAGGTTAGTTTAAAGAGGTTAAAATAGAAAAAAAAATATATATATATATAAGAATAATAGCGAAATAAAGCATACAATGGTCTCTTTGGGGTAATTTTATGTGGAATTAGGTTAATTAACATTCTGGGATACCTTTATTTCTTAGATTAGTTCCCCTTTCGGGGCTTTCCTTTGCACTGGGTAAGTTCCCACGGGAAGGGCTGGCTCGGGGGTTTAGTGGGTAGATGTAAGATTAAAGGGATTATTGAGTGCACTGTCATTTTATCTGGGCACTATGCTGGGACAGGGAGCTAGTAAGAAGGGCTGGGTGGATGCCAGGGTGCGAGGGAGGCCCTAGAAATTATTAACAGGGCATCTAAGGCCCAGCTTGAAGGGGCGGTAGTGGAGGTTTCGGGAGAAGGGGAGGTGGGGGGGGGGGGTGCAGGCCGCAGCGTAGGGCAGCGACGGATGGCAGGAGAGTGATGTCAGTGGGAGTGATGGGGCGCAGAGTGGGGCAATCTGGACAGAGGGGAAAAGGGGGCAAATACCTGCGGAAGAGTGCAGGTGGGAAAAGGAGGGAGAGGTCCCCATCAATTTGAGGAGGTCGGAATGGGGCGCGGAACGGCCCCCCCGGGTAGGAGGAGTGAGGGCGGAGGGCGCTGTGCAGCCCCCGCTGGTCAGGGGGAGGTAGGGAGTTTTACAACGGCCCCTCCTCGGTTAGCGCAAGGAAAGCCTAGAGGGTGCAGTACAGCCCCTAGCAATGAGGATTCCAGGGTGGAGGTCGGAACGCCTCGCCCGAGAGAAGAGGACCAGGCGAGGGTTTCCCACAACCCCGCCGAGAAGACGTCAAAGGGGTGGCGGGGCGGACGCCCCGGGCTCGCATGAAGATCATCAACTCAAACTGGGCATGAGCGCGCATCCGCAATGCTATTTAAGGGTAGGAGCCCTCTATGGAAGGAGAGGAGGAGCATCGGTGTGGACGCCAGACTACGGGCGGCAGGTGTGGAAAGAGGTGAGCGGGAAAGGGAATGGTCATCTGCATGGCAGAGAGGGGTTACAAGTAGGTGGTCGGGGGAGGAACGGGCTGGTTTTCCAGGTGTAAGGAAGGAAGTTGGTGTGCAGGCCATTGGAGCCGAAGGGGGTGAAAAGAGCATTTGCTCGGTGGAGGTCCAAACGGACAAGGTGAGGGAGCCATTGGTGCTCGAAGTGCAAGCTGGAAAGGATAAGGAGTGTGAAGTGAAAAGAAAGGGGAACAAATGGCCATACATGGGGATAACAAAACCATTGGGGGCGCACTTGAGGGCAGCGTCCAGGGAGAAGATTCAGGCAGGGGAATTGGTGGATGTCTTTAAATTGCTCCATAGGGAAGTGAGAGCAAAGGAGGGGTCTAAGGAAGTAGAGAGGGAACTGGCTTCACGCCCAAGGGTCCCGGTGACCATTGAGAATTGGACGTCGGCGTTTATTATTTATGCCAGTGTGTGCTGTAAAAAATTTACGGAGCGGTGCGGCCCTGCTTAAATATATGGACGTACTTAGGAAGGTTTTTCACGAGTTGGGAGTTTTGTTTGGGTACGCTATGATGAGGAATTGAGAGCGTGAAGGGCGGAGGATAGTTAGGCGGTCTGGGGGTGAGATAGACATGGATCGTTGGCTGCAATGGATGGCTCCAACGGGGCCTGCCCCGACATTACACACAGCAAGTGGGCTGCCTGTGCCTTACCGGCCCTTTCTTGGTCGCCCCGCCCATGAGGGGGCGGGGGGAGGAGGCGGAGGACAGCCCTCAACAGCATGTTGGGAGTTCAATAAAGGAAGCTGCATGAGGTGGAGGTGCAAATTTAAACACGAGTGCAGCGGGTGTACGGGTTGGCATCAGGTTACAGATTGTTTTCAGGCAGGGGACAGTGGGTCAGGGCGAGGAGCGGGGTAAGGAAGTGGGGGGGAAGGACCGCATGCCAGGTAAATTGGGGTGTGCTGGAAGGTCGGGCTCAGTTTATAGTAAAGGAGGTGGGGGGCACAAGGTTTGATGAAAGGTTAGTTGGGAGCAAATTGAAGGGGACAGGAGAAAGATGAGGAGGAGGATGCGTAGGTAGGGGAGGGCCCAGGTGGGAGGTATCGGTGGGAATTTGAGAAGGGAGAGGTAGCTGTCGTTGGGAGGGCAGGGACGACGGTGGTGAAGCCCTCACGCTTGCCGCACGACAAGGTGAGTAGGCTGCAGGCTGCATGGACGGAGGTGCGGGAGCGCCTCTGGTGCAGCAGGTGGAAGTGGGGAGATGGGTCTGCATGGACGGGGGTGCACTAAGGCCCCTGGTGCAGCTAAATTTAAAAAAAAAAAAAAAAAAGTGAAACAGAGAAGCGAGGTGCCGGTAGAGGAATTTATGTGTAATGGTCTGCATGGACGGGGGCGCAGGTTTGGCCCCTGGTGCAGCGGTGGAGAGGAGTAAAGGAAAAAGGGGGCCTGCATGGACGGGGGTGCACTAGGCCCCCTGGTGCAGGTGGGAAACAGGTGGTAATGGACGCAAGTAGCTGGAAGATGGTGATATGGAAGGAACTGCATGGACGGGGGCGCAGGTTTGGCCCCTGGTGCAGAGGTGGAGAGGGGTAAAGCAAAAAAGGGGCCTGCATGGACGGGGGTGCATTAGGGCCCCTGGTGCAGGCGGGAAAAAGGTGGTAAGGGATGCGAGGAGCTTAAAGAGTTAGATGGAAGGGACTGCATGGACAGGGGTGCAGGTTTGGCTCCTGGTGCAATGGCGAGAGGAGTAATAATCTAAAGGGCCTGCAGGGACGGGGGGTGCACGGGGGCCCCCGGTGCAGGGAGGACAATGCAGGAATGTAAGGGAATAAAACTGGACACAACAAGTGGAATAAATGGTTTATTGCTTGTAGGGGAGCTGTTTGCGACCTGTTTTACGTGGTTATTGTTTGGGTGCTTTCAGGGCTTCTGAGTTGGTCGGGGGGAAAAGGGGGGGTAGGGTGACTGCAATGGGAAGATGGTCAAATTACAGAAGAAGGTTAGACATCAAGATTAAAAAGGTCTAAGACGGTTATGAAGGGAAGGGGCTCTTGGGTTCGGCTGGGTCGTGGGAGCAAGGTCTTATGCCCAGTTCCAGGTGCTAGGGGTATTCGGAAGGAGTTGGTGGCAGTGGGAGAAAAGGAAGTGGAGTTTGGGACTCATTACTTTAGGAGGGGCGCAGCATCTGAGGGTACCGGGCTGGGGTTTTTCAGAAGACAAGGTGAGAAGAGTGGGACGTTGAAGGTCTGGGAAATACAAGGGGTACGGCAGGGAGTTTGATAATGGGGGTGTTGAAAAGGTGGTTAGGACTTTGTGGGCCAACTGTTGTTGAAATATATTTTGACTTGTCAGTGATTTTGTATTTTCTTTTTCAGATGCTGCGCGAAAGGAAGGGGAGTTGGTGCAAGTTTTTGATTTGTTGGCCATTCAATTGTTAAGTGGACTGGGAAGGAAGTGGAGAAAGGGGGTTTGGAAGGTAACAGGGGTGCAGTTTCAAGGAAGTGGTGGTGAGACGGCACGGGTTGGGGGGACTGCGGTGGGATCAGCTGCTTCCTATATTGGCAGGGACGAGGGAACGTTGGGGTTCCAGAGGTGGGGATTATGCATGCAGGGGAGAATGACCTGGTGAGAGATTAGGGGTTGGCTCTGCTAAAGAAAATGAAGAGGGACGTAGGGGGGGTGCGGGAAATGTGGCCTCAAGCAGTGGGGGTATGGACTAAGTTGTTGCCGCAATGAGTGTGGAGGGGAATGAGAAGGGGGGAGCAATGGAACGGGCCAGGAAGGGGATAATGAGGGAAAGGGTACAATGTTGTGCCTCGGTGGCAGGGCAGGTCATGGACCATAAAGAAATAACATTTGAGGGTCTCCTTATCTTTAGAGAGGTTGGGGTACACTTGTCAGTGTATGGGAATAATCACTACCTGGCGGAATTTGGTGCTTGGCTGGGAGAATGGGGAAAAAGTTTGAGGTAGAAAAGTGGGGGGGGGGTTGGGGCAGAAAGAACTCCTCGGGGGAGGGTTTTTCTGGTGCCGGGGGCATGGCCCCTTTTGATGTGGGGGGAGGGAAGCACAATGGGGGAATGACACGGGAAAGGATGGGGTGGCGCTGTTTGCACAAGCAGGTCACCCTGGGGGAACAGGTATTGAGCCTGGAGGGGCATGGCCCCTGGGAGAAAGCGGGACGCCTGGAAAAGGGGCAAGGAGACGGTAGGATCCAAGGGATCATTAGGGAGGAATTGGGTTATTTAATTATTTAATTGTTGGGGGAAAATGAAAATGTTTAATTTATTTAAGTGGTGGTTAAAATATTCCTTTAGTTTGTTAGGCCATGGAGCCAGTTAAGCGTTTGATTGTAAGCTTTGGCCTGTCACATTAAAGCGACCTTTTCCACTTTTAAACGAGTCTGGGTTTTTGTGCATTAAGCCAAAAGGGGGGCCCCGGGGGGAACGCGAAGCGTTTCCCCCCGGGGAGTTTTTTGGCGATGCACATGGCCAGCGAGTGGCCGTGGGGCAGAGCGCCTCCTGGGGGGGTATTTAAGGGCTCAGGGAAGGTTCGGGAGGCAGGCGACGGTTAGGACTTGATGATTGTCCCGCCCTCCCACCCCTTTCACTTGCGTTAGGGTAGTGTCTGGGTATGTAATATGGAGGGATCCATTGTTCATGGGGTTATGCAGGGGGTTCTTTAGATGACATGGCAGGTTCATGAGTTTTGGGGTCTGTTAAGAAGGTAGGGTTGGTAGTTTTGTGTGACAGGTCAGGGCATTGTGAAAGTGTGTGTAACATATGTTGCTGATGTGGCAGGTCAGGCTGGCTGCAGGTCATAGGAAGGGGGAGTTTGGTGTAGAGGGGAGTTTGAAGGGTGTTGAATTGGGTCGGGGCGCCGGGGGCATGGCCCCTTTTGATGTGGGGGGAGGGAAGCACAATGGGGGAATGACACGGGAAAGGATGGGGTGGCGCTGTTTGCACAAGCAGGTCACCCCGGGGGAACAGGTATTGAGCCTGGAGGGGCATGGCCCCTGGGAGAAAGCGGGACGCCTGGAAAAGGGGCAAGGAGATGGTAGGATCCAAGGGATCATTAGGGAGGAATTGGGTTATTTAATTATTTAATTGTTGGGGGAAAATGAAAATGTTTAATTTATTTAAGTGGTGGTTAAAATATTCCTTTAGTTTGTTAGGCCATGGAGCCAGTTAAGCGTTTGATTGTAAGCTTTGGCCTGTCACATTAAAGCGACCTTTTCCACTTTTAAACGAGCCTGGGTTTTTGTGCATTAAGCCAAAAGGAGTAGGGGCAGAACAATTAGCAGAACACATACACCTTTTTTTTCTCTAATGTTGCATGAACGTGGGCGGAGAAATAAGAGAAAAAGGTTGGGGAGTGGGTCGGAAGCACAGAAAGAAAAAGTTCAAAAGTAAAAGGGTTTATTTCACCAGTGCACTATGAAGTGAATTGTCAGCACTCTTCTGTGACGGGCAGCTGCACCTACCACAGTCTGTGTGATGCCTCTTGGCTGTTCCAAGGGGCACAAGCCGGGGTGGCTCCTCGTTGGCCGGGGTGCTGGACAGTGACTGCAAGTGAATTATTGAACTGGAGGGGAGTGAATGTTTGTGCTGAATATGCAAGCGCGATCCAGCACAGCGAGGAAGCATGAGCCAACCAAGGAGGCTCTGTGAGTTTTCCGTCCGATAATTCTTTTTTAAATAATGGGTTAAAATTATGAATTTTACAGCACTTTCTGTGAAAAATTGGGTAAACAGCCACACAATTTGCAATCAGTTTTGTATGGTACCACTTGAAAAAAAAACAACAGATGCAAGTCACCAACAGTGCACAGAAGCATTTTTCAGCAAATTTTCATGATGTGTTGCCCACAACATATGCCACTATAAAACATATTTTTATGCAGGGTGTTCCCATACAGGCTGCACCAATATATGCCAGTATTAGCATATAAGACCTGCCAGCCAGTAAAAATGCCAAGCCACAGAAAGTAAGCATATTGAGACTGGCTATACCAATGTAGTGCTAGTGCCATGTAACCATACTTAAGTTTTCCTTTACCCCTGATGCCCAATGCGAAATTGTCATGGCACACTAAGAATATACGGCTTGATTAGAGCCATCAATGTAGGCCAGTATAGCCACATAATAACACTCATCATGTTTGCTTTTCCCTTGATAGGTGTTATTATGTGGCTAGATGGGCCAACATCAGTAGTGCCAGCCTATATTTACTTTTTTACTTAAACTGGAATTTTTATAACTTCCATGAACTGTAAAGCACACATGCGAATTGTTATTACGTGGCTTACTTTTTTACTATGCTATGAAATTGTTTACTTGGTATCAAAGGGCAGCATTATGAACATTCCAAGGAATATAATTTTAAATAAGAGGTTGCCATTAGTCAACATCGTGATGTTTTAGTTGTTTAACTGTTTTCAGATGTCACATTTGCTAAACACATAGTGAATGGTGGCCTATTATTTAATTTGTAGTGTAATTTCTTATGTATAGATGACATTGTGATTATTATTTCTGAAGACACTGGAGAATACCTTAAGAAATGCACAAATCATGTTATTGTATCAATTTTGACACAACTATTACCTTTTTCATGAGTTTAGGAATTTCTTGGCCTCAGTCATTTGTGCTGGGCTGCCTGTGAGAATATTTATATGGCAGCTGTCCCGTACTCTTCCCATTACTCTTGCAGGTGGAATGATCTAAATACAGAACTAGTTTAATTACATTGGCTATCATGGCTAAAAATCAATATTAACATAGGCAAAGCATCTTTCTGCTCGCACAATTACATGGCACAAATTGGTATGCCACGCCTCTTCCGTCTAATGAAGTTTAGTAGTTCATTTAAATAGAAAACAAAACGTGTTTCTCTCTTTTAATCACAAACACAATCTCTCATTTGCCTTATATTATCTTGTAAATATCTATCCATCATGATGTCCAGATCTTTTTAATAATTGTCTTGGAGAGAGACTGCATCCCAAGCCAAGTAGCATCATCAAAGTTGACCCATGAAATTCTTTTGATGTGTAACATGCAAATGATGTTGAATCAGAAACCCAACATATTGGTCAAAAGTCAAATAATCCATTCAGAAATTAGAATTGGAAACCCTAAATCGTGATTTACATCAGACCGTACATGCTAGAGGCTAACCTCTACCCAAAAGAATGTCTAACTGGCCGGTTGGAGCTGTGGCAAGTTTTGCGGCAGTGAATAGTGCCGTACCCAAAGCAAGACTCTGGAGAAAGTTGGGTCTCAGCCTTAGTGCAAGAGAAACTACTACCCATTTGCAGCCATTTGCAGGCTTAATACTGGACAGCAGTATGGTCATGGGTCTACCTTGGGGGGAATCTATATGTCAATGCTCATTACCCTTAAGTGTATGATAAATATTAGATGCTATCAACCTCTTCCCTAAACAGTTTTATCACTAAACTAACAAGTGTTTGCGCTTTCAATATAAAATATCTCATACTCATGAATAGAAACACATTAATAAAGTACTCACTCTCTTGTTTAGCATGTTTGTATATGTATTCTATTGTAGAGATAATATATGAGTATTAAAACTAGAATAGTCAAACAGTTCCTGATATTATCAATATAGTTGTGGAGTAGATGCCCAGCATCCTACTCTTCTAAAATGTTAAATCTACCTACTACCAATCACAGATGTGTATGTAGCCATTGTGGCTTCGTAAAACTTAAAATCACATTCACAAGTGTGATACTGTAGATTGGCAAGCCAAGGGACAGGTGAGGTTATACAGACCTCTGGATAACCCCCTGGGTCTAAAGGATTAACAACTCTGTCAAAACGTCCATGGCTTCTATGGAAAGTAATCCAAGAACAACATAAAAGTGGTCTGGGGCCATGGATCAAAACGATTAAGTAAAAGGTGAAACACTTCCAACCCCCCGGCAAAGGATTCCTCTTGCCCTTCCTCTGTGTTTTCATGGTGTCCCTTATCCTGGCAAAAGAAGCAAAAGCGACAACACAGGTTATATACGGACGCTGTGTCAAAATGTGTACTAAGCTAAACTCTGTGTTTCTCCAACACAGGGAAATGGGAAAGGCTAACCTAACAAAATTACATCATGGTGTCTCATAAAGGTGCGACCATCGGAAAGAAAAATATATGTGGAAAAAAATGGGCAAAGACGGCCTATTTCAACCCCACAGTATTGAAACAGCAAAGTGCCAATATTAAGCCCCATGAGCAATTTACTGTCACGGGGAGAAGGCATCAGAAAACTATTTGCTGCTTGTTTCCAAGGCAGTTCTACTTTGTAAATTAGTTTTGCCTCCAAATTATTGGTGCAAGCATTAACAATCAGACTCTTGCAAAATTGGAAAAATGCAAGTTTTAGGCCCAAATACTAGATTTACAGTCTTGGCCTCCTTATTAAATTGCTTGCTTTTCTTATCCACACAGTTCAAGATCTTGTGGGCCTGCAGTGTCCTCCAGGCCCTGCTCCGTTGTGGTACAGCATGGCATAGTTTTCGATGAAATCTTATGACCTCCCCCAGGCTGATATAACAGTTTCCCTTTAAAGGCGAAGACCCACCAATGTTTCCCAATCTCATTATACTATTCTCAAACGGCCTGGACCGTGTAGAGGGGGATCATATGCTTCTTACCACACGGTTAAGCTATATATTCTTCAAAAAAGAAGGTATGCTGATATGTGTCTGAAACCCACGATTTCCTATGACAAAAGGTATATCTATTGCCCCAAACTTCTCTTATAAACCTTAAAATGTCTTTTTATTAAACACATAGATAATAGTACTCATAAAATGATCACATTACATAAAACTCCATAAAAACATGAAAACAAATTTTTCACAAAACAAGACACAAGAATAAACACATACTGTGGGTTAATTCTCTTGATCACTAGATCAACACCATGTGAAACTTCACATTGGCGTTGTATTTCTTTTTTTATCACACACTGATTTTCTGATTGTTTCCTAGACCCTACTTGCACAAGTTTCTGTCCCTAAACACACATATAAATGTAGGACATTCATCAGGGGTATTTCGTTACTTGTGTTTCTATAACCGTGATAGTCTTCTTTCCTATCGCTTTTTTTCTTTGTCAGATGTGTTCAGTGATTTGTGAACCCTGTGGGTTAAAGACAACCTATTAGGGTTTTTATTTTTATTTGCACATATCTACTATCATTGAAATCTTATAAATAGACTCCGATAGTGACACCCCCGATCCACCTAGGGGGATACGTATGCTTCACTCTTACATACCTTCCAAACTGTGGTGACGACGTCCCACAGGCGGCGAATTACCACCAAATGGTAACCAAAAGGGGAAAAACGAGATTTCCTTTTCTTTGGGAATATCTCTCCAAATGTCTTCTATTCTAGAAAATTGGGTAAACATAAAGGATACTGTTTCAGAGAGGGAGACTGTATATTGCGTATAGAGAATTCTTTTATCACCACCAACAAGGTCCTCTTACCTGCGTTGGATAGAGGTAAAAAAATATATAAGATTCCTTCAATGTTTCCACTGTACCCTTCAGATGGGACACGTGGCTCAAGGATGCATCAGAGGACAAACTAAGAGAGAGAAATGAGAAAAACCCAACAAAAAGGCTCCAGTCAGTGTATAATTCAAAAGCCACTCTATATCACATGTCCTACACTTGAAAGATATAATAAGATGTAATAAGCGCCCACTTCACTTACTATTAGGCTGCTTATTTAGTCTGTATTCTGTAACTGGTCTTCTGCAATCTCATTATAACAGATAATGATGTCAGTGCTTTATCTTGTTTAAGATATTGCATGTGTTTGTGAATTAGTGTGCCCTTTGCTGCTTATGTTTTAAAAATAGTGCTAGCAAGTTGCTATGCATAATGCAATAACAATATGATAAAGTGAAACCGCAGTCATTAAAGCAAATCAAGGAGGTTGTTTTGAAAACCAATGCATCAACCTGGACAAGGCTAGTGGATGAACGTGTTGCTTAGGCAATCCTTGATGTTGAGCCTGCTGCATAAAAGAAATACATGTATTTTCTAAGCGTGTCAAGTTTTTTGGTTTCCTTTGAACAAACTAACCCCATAATGCATCCTGAAAAGTTTCAGTAATGTTGGACAGTACCAATTGTGCTTGAGAAGAGAATGCCTGCAAAGGCAATAGTTGGAATGCATGTTTGTGAAATGTATCCCTGCAAAGCAAACAGGAATGTTTCATTGGACTACAGGATGATGTGGCCTGGATTGGAGTTTACACCTGATCACTTTATAGGCATATAATGCAATATTTGACACCCCTGTGACACCATAAGCCTTACTTTTGGCAGAGACATCTTTACTTTCATTTCTAATAAGAATTCAATATTTGATTCATGAAAAAAAACGAGAGCTTCTAGCTATACAATCGTTATAGCAAAATGTATTTAAGGCTCACTGATAACAACGTTGCATTAATAGTAGCAAACTTGGTGTTAGGTTCCATAACTAAAGGACCAGCTAGAGAGTTAGAAGTCAGGGAAACCGTTGGTAAGCAAGAGGAGTTTAACTTTAATAAGTCCCTCCCTGTGGGATTGAATAGCAACATTGTATTTGTAGTGAGCAGAACAGGGGCTGGAGAGCAATGGTTGTTTGGTTCGGAATTTATGCAGCCATTCATGAATCACGTTCCACGACTGGATCAACAGGACTCCTGTGTTCCGAGTCTGTGTTTATTTAAGCAATATAACATGAAGAGGGGGTCTAAAAATGTGGAATCGGGGGCGGGAGGATCTGGACACAGGAATGCAGGGGACCACTTAACTGATTCCCAGCGAGGGAAGATGGCAGCCTCCCGCTCTGAGGAGACTCAGAACGAGGTCTATACCATGTGGAAAAGACCCCATTCTGAACCTCCTCATTGGCTGGGAGGCCTCCACACCCCCTCACCGGGTGCAAATAGTTCATAGAAAGATTTCCCTGATTGCTGTACAAAGTCGAGAAATGTATCAAAAGACCCACCAACAACCTCAGCTGAATGAAACTATTTTCCCTTAAAAGCGGATGCACCAGTTGATAATTTGAAGGTTGGGGTCTGGCTGGGGGTTGGACTGTCTCTCCATGATGATATTTGCTATTTGTCAATAACTATGAAATAGGGCTTCCATTATTAAGCTGTAAATAGTGTTTTCAGTATTAAGCTGCTTTGGTAGGCTGATTTATTGAGGAGGATCTTGACCCCCAGCTTTGGCCTGGGTTTAAGCAATGTGACTGGCCTCTGTCAAGTGACAGGACTGCAGGCGCATGACCCATCTCCTGCCTCAGGGACTCACCACGCAACTAAGCCGCTCCCCCTGAAGTCTGCAGACCCATTATAAGAATTTTACTTTGGCGTGGACACTACAAGTTACTGTGTGCTGCTGTGCATTTATTCTGCAGTAAGGATGTGGCTACAAATCATCAATCAATGGTTAACCAACATTTGTAATCCATATATACACTCATTAATGCTTGTTCATTAAATGAAAGTGTAATCAATTCAGAATTCCACATTTCGTAGCAAAGGCACTAATTGTTTCCAGGAGCTCCATCATCTTTTTCAAGTGCTACAACACAAATCGGAAATAAACGTATTATCGCTCTCATGAAAAACGACATGACTAAATGTATAAAGATACTAAAATATCGTTTTAAACATATAGAGCAAAACATAATACCTATAAAATATTTATGATCAAATACCAAAAGGCTTGCAGCAGTGTTACAGTAGCAGTTGAATTTCAGAAGAGCCAATCATTAATTGACCTACATGTTCACTGAAAAGGAAAACAGTCTTAAAAGAAATGTGATCCAAGAAATAAACAGCATACTCATGTTCCAAGTAATCATGCCTGATTCATGAAAATAGACAAACAAATAACAGAAAAAGCTGGTCAAAATTATGAATGGGTAAAAACAAGTTATCATACCTGTTTAGGGTATTGACTTTGCAAAGAAGAAATGAAAAAAGCTTCTCTTTGTAATTAGCAATATGTAAATTCTGTAAATTGTTGGTGAGGTTTAACCTTTTCCTGAACCAAAAACCTTAATGAGCCATTTTATGACCCATATCTGTAAAATGGTATGCTACAGATGAATACTTATTTCAGTTGTGGATATTCAATTTATGTTCAATGAGACATTTTTGTATGCGTTTTCGATGTTTGTCCAAAATCTGTTTTATCATAAGGACATTTCAAAAGATAGATAACATGATCGTATGTACAGTTTGTATAATCTTTAAAAGATTTGTTTGGCCATTATTGGATAAAATAAATAATGGCCATCAATCATATTATTACTGCGTGATATTCCCATGCATTGAAATGTGCCTGCCTTCCTTGTACTAACCAACTTTTGTGATCTCATAGCTACTGAAAGGTCAGCTTTGATCATTATATCGCCAATATTTCGGTTTCCCTTTATGGCAAGTAAAGGTATGCTTCACCTATGTTTCGACATGACTTGTAAAAGTGAACAGAACATGCAAATAATATTTTTAATTGGTGCAGTTCCAGATTGGTCTTGTTTCTTATGAGTCTCAACAGAACATGTAATATGCTGTTTCCTGATCATTCTATGGCATCGTTTTTGCAGATTTGAATACAGAAGCAGAATAGGCTGTATGTAAAATCTCTGGGACATTTGATCAACAGTATTTATAAAAACGGTTTAATCTGAAATATTCTTTCATGCTCTTAACGCATTTGGAATAACATAGCCCCAATTTTTAGGTTAAAGGATGTTGAGAATCAGTGTTTGAAAGTGAATTGATAGTTTTCCAGCTTTTGAATGTGTGCACACATGGAATAAAAATAGCGTCTATCCACTGATTGATTATTTATTCTACACAGCCTGACACCGTTTGTGGAATTGGATAAAATGAGAAGCCTGGAATTGATATCATTATTAGAAATCATAAAACCCATTAGAAGAATACGCATTATCTGTAGAGAACCATTATCCATTGTTAGACTCACTGTTAGAATCATTAGAATTACCATTGCCTACATTGTTACACTTTGCTATGGAATCATTCCATTATTGCTATTCCATTATTGCATTCTGTTTAGCTATCCATAGTACATTGCTGAAGTAGACACTGTCCACAAATTAGACTGCCACCTTTGTATGCATTTACAGATTTGCTTATAAATTGATATGTTTGCATATTTTGCTTGCCATTATGAGAGAAACATGCTGCCACTTTGCACTTTGCCATTTGAAATAGAATGACACTTGCATATATTTGAAGTGCCATGTAGTGTTTTAGAGACACCGTATATTTGACATGTAAAGATGATGTTTTGTGATTTGCTATGCATCTATGTTTGCATTAGATATAGCGCTTAGGCTGAGAGAGAAAATGCATTGCTTGCATCACACACACACTGTCATATTGGAAATGCACGTAGAGACATTTAGAGTACACATTGTTACGCTTTGTGGAGACACATGAAGAGACTGTTATGTATGTATGTATGTATGTTGAGTCACTTAGAATGAGTTGCTTTATAGTGCCTGGATTTGCGGTAAACGCTAGAAAGCATTAGGCTGGAATTTGAATCCATTTTGTGATGGAAAGAGACAGAAAGACACTGGGCTCAGTGCAGAGAAAGTATTCGTAAACATTGGCAGAGAGTACAGATAACATGGACCCTTGTCCTAGTAGAGACGGCCTAGGAAGCTTATCAGCTTGGCTGGTGTGCTTCGCGGAGAGAACTACGAGGGTTGGGGCCTGAAGGGAGTGACATGGAGAGATGGAGGGAGTGCTTTTGTATGAGAGGCACGGGGCCTAAAAGTGCATTTTGTAATGCAGTGAGAGCCTACAGTGGAGAGAATGGGTATGAACAGTGAATAGATGGAATAAGATGTGGCTTTCGCAACAGACCCCGAAGGCCAAGGCAGAGAGATATGAGGTCACGCTGACAGCACACGAAGTGACAGGAAATACCGAGACAAGTAACATGCAAGGAGACAGGCAGGCATTTTGCTAAAAGCTGAGGGAGAGACATTCTTAGATATTTGGTGCGGCATGGAAGACTATAGCCAGGAGGGCTGGAGAGAAAGGACTGGAGAGTTGTGGGAGACTGCATGAGAGTCTGCACGAGAGGAGTCTGCAAGAGAGAGTTGTTGGGGAGACTGAGGAGTTGGAGTCTGCACGAGAGGGGACTGCACGAGAGATCGAGAGTTGGCCAGAGAGATCGGGAGAGCCACAGAGAGAGAGTTGGCTGAAGATGGTGCTTGGTGCAGCAGACTGATGGGCCTTGATGAGATCGATGAGGCAGAGAGAGAGCTTGGCAGTTGGCAGTCTTGAGGCCTGCCACTGACTGATTGAGGCCTGGCTGGAAAGACAGCAGAATGGGAAGTATGGGTTTGGCCTAGGCTTAAATTGATTGATAAGAACAGACAGACACACACACACAGGTTTGGGTGAAGGGGAAACTAGACAGGGATTGTCTAGAGTGTGGATGGTGTGGATTGCAGGTGTGGATTTACCCATGAAGGTGATGGATGATGGATGATTGAAGCTTGCATTAGATTGCATTAGAACCACACACTCGCAGCACAGGCTCATAGTTATTGCAAAGTAGCTTTGCACCAGAAGTATAAAAGGTGCAAATTAGACATAGCATTCACGGTGTGTCACTCTTTCTCAACTCTTATGCTGGACTTCGTTTGCATCTTGTACTTATGGTGGCCCTGAATCATGCTGTTCCCATCTTCATCTTGTATCCTGGCTTGCAACATTATGTGTTACTACTGACTTCTGCAATTGTATTCGCTCTCCACTCTTGCTTCTCCACTCTTTTTGACTGCTTACTCTCTTTTCTCTCCTCCATTCCATTCTCCCTTTTCCTATCTCCTCCCCTTACTTTCTTCTATGCACTTACTCTATCAGAATTGTCCCTGGACCTAATATGATAGCAACCTCGTCTGTTGCCTCCACCCTCCCATTACTGTTTTTATCCTCCCCACCACCTCTCCAGCACTATCTGAAATGTTGTCAGGCCTAGTATGATAGTCGCTTGTTTTGTTCCTCCCCTCCCTTTCTGTACTCCTCTCCCTCACCTTTTGTTTTTCTCCGGCTCTACCAGAAATGTTGTCAGGCCTAGTACGGTAGTCGCTGTCTGTTTCCATTTCCTTCCCACTCTCCCCCTCCCTTCCTTATCTATGTCTTAGCTCTTGCACTATCTGAAATGTCGTCAGGCCGAGTATGATAGTTAATTTCACATCCTTACTGTTCATGGCCTGTAAGAATGTGGTTGTATTTTCCCTTGTTCCCTCCCTTGCCTTGAAGCGCTTTGAAACACATTGTGTATAGGCGCTATATAAATAAACGATCATATCATAGCATTAGAACTACCTGCATTGTTATGCATTATGCTTAACTGTGTGTATATAAATAAATGTATCCCATTGTTATAAATTGAATCGATTCTTTGTGTTTTCTTTGTGTCTTAATGTTATTTGTTATTGCCCGCGGTAGTAAAATAGGTGTATGTTATTAGGCGTAATCTAGGAGTACACAGTGCACATGGGGCCTGATACGAATGCAGTCAAGGGGGGGTATAGTGATCCATAACCCCCTAGGAGATTGTCAAAGATTGTCTGAAGACCGGAGAGCGTGCTTGCCCAAAAAGGGGGGCAACACGATGGTAAGGGGTTTGGTTTTTTCAGACTGACAAATGGAGGGGACACCCGGATCTTCACTCAATGCGGACTGATAGAGATAGATGTTTTGCACCTGGTCTGCTGGCACACTTATCGGTTTTGCAAGAGTCGAAGTTTGAACATCTTGTCTGTGCCAATGTGTAATTGTTTTTTTTTTCTGTTCGTTCGTCGTGGGAATAGAGATTTTTTTTGTTTCATGTTTTGTCTGTCTTCGTTATTTAGAGCATGCTGTATGCAATTTCGTTCGTCGTAGGAAGGGGAGCGTAATTGATTGACCTTAGTTGCCGGAATTGGTTGACATTAGTCGACAAATGTTTTATGAATAAATGTACATTAATTCACCGAGTGAGAGAAACAGTTTTTTTTCTTGAAGACGCTCGGGATAATTGAAACTGCAGAATGAGTTCATTTCTTAGTGACCTGAAGACAATAAGAAATAGGCTTAAAAATACACTTGAGTCCTGGGATGTATCACAGGGATCAACTGTATTGAAAGTGAAAAGTGTAGCTACAGAAGGGAGCCCATATATTGTTGACTTGCACTCAGTAATATATCGTCTCAGAGATGTGATTAGTAACTGGGAAAATGTCCCATTAAAAGCATCAATTTCATCAGCAGTGATGGGCAGGAATATAGTGCATGTTGTTACAGACATGTGCAGTGTGCCTAGAGAATTGGCTAGAGGAATGCATAAAGGGGGTGCCTATGAAAGCTTGAGGCATTGTGAAACTGTGTCATTAGAGAGACGCCTGCATGAACAGAGTTATGTGCATGAAGGTAGTTATGTGCAGATCTTTGATTTGAACAGAGAGAGAGACAGTTTTTACAGCATTGGTAACATCAGCACTTTGCCTAAGTTTTCGAGTGAAAAACAAATATTGTCCAATGACCTAGATATTTTCACAACATTGAGAGGGAAGACAGATAAAAGGAATTGTGCTAAATTTGGATGTTTTGAAAGCTTGCATTCCTGGAATTTTCGTAGTTTAAATGTATGCATGGAGAGCATGTTTGTTGACATTCGAGAACGCGGCGGGACTGGCAGACTGTGAATTTGAAGCACGAGATAGCAGTATATGTGTGAATGTGAATTCCATTGTATATGAGAGAGATTGTTTGAATGAAACAGATTTGATTTTTCAGCATGTAATATTTCAGCTTTGTGAATTCTTAATGAAGAAAAATGGGGAGAGTGTTGTGACATTTAGAGGACATGGAAGTGATACAGAAGGAAATGCAGGAGTGAAATTGAATGCAGTTGTGACATATTTTAATGTGCAGCATTTGAATGTGAAATGTCTGGAGTATGTGAAATTGATTGTTTTGTTTTGTTTTGAAAAGGATAGGGATGGAATGGCAGGAGTCATGCATTAAACATGCATGCATTATGATGCAGGGAGAGACAGGCCTAGTGAGACAGTAGTTAGAGTCACTGACACATTGATAGGACACAGGGGGAACTAGCATGGATGCCATTGAGAGACATGGGAAAGTGTAGAGATAGAGATGTGCACTTCAACGGCCAATGAGAAATGCTGTTTTATTTTGGTTTGAAAAACACCTGAAACTGAGTAAGACTGATTCTTGCACTTTTGTTTCTTTGCATGAAATCTGGAGACACCATGACCAGACAAGATGGCATCGCTGCATGAAATGACCACACCAGACGACCGGCATTGACCAAACTTTGATGATGGCTGACACCTTGTGACTTTGCATGGCCGTTTTGAAGCAGCACCAGAAAGAGACTGGCTGTTGTCACAGTGCAATGTGACTTTGCATCATGGCTGTTTGTTTGCAGCAATGATGAGACATTGGCATCTGACCATTTGACGCTTTGCAGCAGCACTTTTGGGGAATGCCGACTGAACGAATTGAGGCCTTAGGGTGCGCCTTGTCCTATGGCTGTGCTCTGAGAATGTACCCAGAAAATCTGCTGCTAGAGAGACTTTGTGGCATGACACCTATTGCCATGGAGAGAGAAGAGATTGTGACCGACTGTGCAGAGAGAGATACACCTTGCAGCATCTGTGCCAAGTGATGAGAGTGAAAGAGCAGAAAGAAACTGTTCAGCAGTGAAGCAGCAGCAGAGGAGAGCAGAAGAAGAAATTCGAATTGCTTTATAATCTGCAGCGAGAAGAGAATCCATTTGGAATGCCTTTTGCACCAGACAAGTTTGTGCCTGAGCAGCAATGAGCAGGAAGACACGCTCTGAAAGCATTTCTTGCCTGATCCACGTTTGAATAGCTCTTGTTCTCTTGAGTGAAGGAGACAGAGCATGGTGCTTTGAAAGCATTTTTCACTCGCATTTAACATTGGCTGTCCCTCATTTGAAGAGCATGGGACTGGCTGGCATGGCAACAGCATGACAGCAGCATGACCTGGCAAGAGAGGAGAGAATTTGAACCTGCTAGAGATAGGCCTATGGAGAAGGGCCACTGTGTCCAGAGGAGAATAACCACCTGCAATGTCTTGCAAACACTCTGAATGAGTGCACCTGTTGCCTTTGTTCATGAAGTGAAGGGAAAAAGGGAGCGTAAGCATCGATTGGCATCAATTGAAAGTTCTGACACGTGGTTTTTCCCTGTGCTACCTTTGAAGTGAAGGGCATGTGTGATCACTCCATGGGGACAAATGGTGCACATATGGTACCTGACACTTGCTTGCTCCTTGATGGAGCCCTGTGCAAAAATCGTATTCTGCCATATATCAAGCAGGCCAACCTGAATTGGCTTGTACACGTTTCTGCTGCCTGAACATTGATTGCCTGAACAATATTGGCTGGAACACTTTGCTGTTTTCACACGTTTGCTGTTGTGGAGAACACTTCGCTGCCTGAACTTTGACCTTTTGCTGAACTCTGATATGCTCTTAGTGAACGCAGTATTCATTTGTGAACACTTGCTTTGTTGACATTGCATCTTTGTTGACATTCCTTGGCTGAAACATTTTGCATCAGAATTGATTTGTACTGAATTTGTACTGTGCATGGTTGTGAGGACACACATACCTCATGAGAACTTGGAAATACCTTGGACTGGAACATATAACTGAATACACTGCATGTATACACTGATATGTATGCATTGATCTATGGAATGTTTGGCCTGTTTGGCTACTGACATCTGTACTGACCTTTGACACCTGTGAAAGTGATTGTCATATTTTGTGCTTGACACATTGAGATGGAAACACCTGTATCCACAGTACTTATGCATTGATTCTATGCATTGCATTACCGTTTTCTGCTTGTAGAGACACTTTCACACCTTTTGGCTTGTAGACACTTTTGACTTCTGACTTTTTGATCGACTTTTGACCTTTGACATCTGGCTATGTTATTCTGATTTCTGACAGCTTTGCATTTGATATTTTAGCTTGCCACTGATAGAGTGGAATGCTTGCATTTTTAGAAGGGTTCTTTGCATCATGAAATATATGCTTTTTTCCTTTCTGTAACTTTGCTTGGTATTAGCATACAACGATTGCTATGCTATGTTATATTAGACTTTTGTTATGTTATAATTTATCTTATGATAAAAGGGAGGATTGTGGAATTTGATAAAATGAGAAGCCTGGAATTGTTATCATTATTAGAAATCATAACACCCATTAGAAGAATAGGTACTATCTGTAGAGAACAATTATCCATTATTAGACTCACTGTTAGAATCATTAGAATTACCATTGCCTACATTGTTACACTTTGCTATGGAATCATTCCATTAGTGCTATTCCATTATTGCATTCTGTTTAGCTATCCATAGTACATTGCTGAAGTAGACACTGTCCACATATTAGACTGCCACCTTTGTATGCATTTGCAGATTTGCTTATAGATTGATATGTTTGCATATTTTGCTTGCCATTAGGAGAGAAACATGCTGCCACTTTGCACTTGCATATATTTGAAGTGCCATGTAGTGTTTTAGAGACACTGTATATTTGACATGTAAAGATGATGTTTTGTGATTTGCTATGCATCTATGTTTGCATTAGATATAGCGCTTAGGCTGAGAGAGAAAATGCATTGCTTGCACCACACACACACTGTCATATTGGAAATGCACGTAGAGACATTTAGAGTACACATTTTTATGCGTTGTAGAGACACATGAAGAGACTGCTATGTATGTATGTATGTATGTATGTATGTATGTATGTTGAGTCACTTAGAATGAGTTGCTTTATAGTGCCTGAATTTGCGGTAAACGCTAGAAAGCATTAGGCTGGCATTTGAATCCATTTTCTGAAGGAAAGAGACAGAAAGACACTGGGCTCAGTGCAGAGAAAGTATTCGTAAACATTGGCAGAGAGTACAGATAACATGGACCCTTGTCTTAGTAGAGACGGCCTAGGAAGCTTATCAGCTTGGCTGGTGTGCTTCGCGGAGAGAACCACGAGGGTTGGGGCGTGAAGGGAGTGACATGGAGAGATGGAGGGAGTGCTTTTGTATGAGAGGCACGGGGCCTAAAAGTGCATTTTGTAATGCAGTGAGAGCCTACAGTGGAGAGAATGGGTATGAACAGTGAATAGATGGAATAAGATGTGGCTTTCGCAACAGACTCGGAAGGCCAAGGCAGAGAGGTATGAGGTCACGCTGACAGCACATGAAGTGACAGGACATACCGAGACAAGTAACACGCAAGGAGACAGGCAGGCATTTTGCTAAACGCTGAGGGAAAGACATTCTTAGACATTTGGTGCATCATGGAAGACTATAACCAGGAGGGCTGGAGAGAAAGGACTGGAGAGTTGTGGGAGACTGCATGAGAGTCTGCATGAGAGGAGTCTGCACGAGAGAGTTGTTGGGGAGACTGAGGAGTTGGAGTCTGCACGAGAGGGGACTGCACGAGAGATCGAGAGTTGGCCAGAGAGATCGGGAGAGCCACAGAGAGAGAGTTGGCTGAAGATGGTGCTTGGTGCAGCAGACTGATGGGCCTTGATGAGATCGATGAGGCAGAGAGAGAGCTTGGCAGTTGGCAGTCTTGAGGCCTGCCACTGACTGATTGAGGCCTGGCTGGAAAGACAGCAGAATGGGAAATATGGGTTTGGCCTAGGCTTAAATTGATTGATAAGAACAGACAGACACACACACAGGTTTGGGTGAAGGGGAAGCTAGACAGGGATTGTCTAGAGTGCGGATGGTGTGGATTGAAGGTGTGGATTTACCCATGAAGGTGATGGATGATGGATGATTGAAGCTTGCATTAGATTGCATTAGAACCACACAATCGCAGCACAGGCTCATAGTTATTGCATAGTAGCTTTGCACCAGAAGTATAAAAGGTGCAAATTAGACATAGCATTAGAACTACCTGCATTGTTATGCATTATGCTTAGCTGTGTGTATATAAATAAATGTATCCCATTGTTATAAATTGAATCGATTCTTTGTGTTTTCTTTGTGTCTTAATGTTATTTGTTATTGCCCACGGTAGTAAAATAGGTGTATGTTATTTGGCGTAATCTAGGAGTACACAGTGCACATGGGGCCTGATACGAATGCAGTCAAGGGGGGGTATAGTGATCCTCCATAACCCCCTAGCAGATTGTTAAAGATTGGCTGAAGACCGGAGAGCGTGCTTGCCCAAAAAGGGGGGGCAACACGACGGTTAGGGGTTTGGTTTTTTCAGACTGACACGTTTAGCACACAAACTGTATCTCCTTGTAAGTTAATCAAATAGCTTCTTCCCCTTTCAAACTGAAGGCGTCAAACATCAATCCGCTTCCCAATTCATCTGAGGCCAGTGTGACAGCAGAACCGATGGAGTGCCAAAACAAAACATCATGGATAGCTATTGGGCCATAATATAGTGCACATAACATTGATATGGGTCTTTTAGTTGTTAGAATTTAATTGTTTGGCCGCTATGGCAAGAGCTGGCATTACGTTTTTAAAACAAACTGAGCTCCATGGCCAAGGGAAAAGGATTCTGAATTGATTATCATTCACTGTGGAGGCAATGGCTTTTGAAGGCTTTGAGGCATTGCTTTCAAACTAGCATTGAAAAATGATTTTTCAAAATTGATCGACTTGTATCCAAAAACGTATTTTCTCAAATATTATACAAAGGCAAAAATGGACATGGTCACAGTAACTTTGTCATAAAATTGAAAAGTCACGCAGAAATGTGAACAATTTTGCTTATACATAGGTACATGTAGAGCATGAATTAGATTGCAAATAACACCCAATTCCACATGGCAACTCGATATCATCAAGATGCAGCCCACCTCACCAATGCTGAGAATGCTGTGTTCCTGAGCAATATTCAGTCACCATTACAGCACTACCAAACAAGAACTGAAACAGCATCCCAATGAAACCGTTTTTTTCCTTGACTACCCTAATGCATATGAAAAACACATTTTTACCCCTACTTTAAATCCAAGAAGAACTGTTGCCACCAATTTGAAAATCTTTGTAAGGATGTTTTTTTTATAGACCTACAACTTGAAACTTCACATTTCTCAGGCTAAAGGGGGCTCTAAATAGATGATTTGAGTTCATATTGTCACTCTAATGCATTTTATTGTAGGTAGGTCTCTGCCAAACAGTTACCTATGCTGCCCTGAAGATCCCACACCATGGTACCATGTACAAATGGCCTAAATTCCAGGAAGGGCTCCATTTAAATGTGCCACACCTGCTTCTTCTTGCGAAAAAAAAGCTGTGTGTCCCAAAACCAAAAGAAAGCTAGTATCAGGCATCACAATCCCCTAAAGTCTGCATCGCACTTCCTGCCCAGCTTGGTGGACCCTTGGGTAGAACTGGGATCAAATGCCCCAGTAGCTACATAATGACAAACAAAGAAGAGGAAGAAGAGTCACTCTATCTCAGCTGGCTCACAAAAGTTCATTTTAACAAGAAGAAAAAGTACTTGTCGTACCACTGCTAAAAACACTGTCACAAAGCATCTAAAGATGTAAGTGATATTTCTACCTGTCAAACATAGACTAATAACCCACACTCAATAGAGTGTTCAAACCCCCACAGAGTCTATAAAGCAGGCAGTCAGTTGAATTTATCATTTGTCCAACTAGCCCTCACCCACAGCTGGAAACCTGCTCATTGCTTCAAAGTGGAATTGCTCTCTGCAGTACTCAATAGCTAATCGGCTATCACTTTCACCATTGCAATATCGATTACCATACACCAGCCAGTGGCAGTGGTGCACACATGCATGCAAACACCATAACGTCCACATGACAATTTTTCATAATGTAAAAACCATACCAATACCAATGAGAAACTACAATTGGTAAATTAGAATTTTTCTTAGATCATGGTTCAGATCTGACTTACTTGGGGATTATGAATTCCTTGTCCCACTTACCATCACCTGGTCAAGACACACTCCGGAGGTGTAAAAGAATAAGTGTTTTTATCCACATATCATAGTTTCATATAATCCATGTGCAAAAATAAAACTATATCCATTAGAGATTGACAAGGACTTAATACAAACATAGACAAATAATCCAAAAATGAAGACTAACCAAAGAGCAAGACCTTCAAAGTACATGTATTAAGTTGGAAAGAACGAAAAAGTATTTGTCAAAGTATGAGACCCTAAGAGGGTTATATAAATTCAAGCAAAATCACATTATTTATACAGTTCAATCATTCGGTTCTCTATTGACAATCAATCAAGAATAAAGAAACAAAGGAGAAAGAAGAAAGGAAAATAGGAGGTCACATTTGAAAATTAAAAGCACAAACACGTTTGGAAAACAATTCTATATTTGGTTCTCCTGAAGTTATTCATAAATTCTCACTCTGTGTGAACTGTTTAATTGTTTTGATAGCGTGAAACTGGATTGAATTTTATTTGCATCCCATAGGATGCACTGTGGAACCATTAATTCTGTAAACTCATTATCTGACTAATTCTCAGTTGAACTGGAGGTGTTGTAGGTCATTTGATAGGGTCTGCCAATGTAAAGAGGTGGCTTTGTCTTGTAAACTGGGGAGGTCGCCTGTAAGAGTGATTTAACCCGGTAAGTTCACATTTCGGCGTGCCGGTAGTGCAAAGCGCCTTCCTCAAGGCATGAGTTAAGAGACCCTAAAAAAAATTCATAAGTGTTAGGAGTTTTTGGAAAGGTAATGGTAGGATTATAGTTAAAGTGCCTCTAAGGATAACCCAGGGGATCACTTGCCCTCGGGTTATGACACCATATCTCGACCCTTACTGGGGAGGAACTGTAAACAGCGGGCGACGCAGGCAACTGTTGGTCCGGGTGGACATGTCTATCTCCACATTGTGAAATGGAAAATGGGGGCTGCTCGTATTTGACTCACAGATCTTAAAGTAAAAAGGAAACAACCCCTGAGTACGTTTGGAAATGGTTGTGAGTCAATGGTCCACCCCTCCCCTTCTTCCTAGTAGCACGGAAGTGGGTCTGATGCTGAGGGTGGTGTTACAGGTGCCTAGGGGTGGGTAGGAGTGGTGCTGTGTGAAATACCCCCTTTGGCATGCAGTGGGGTCCCTTAGGTGGTGATGGACCCTCTCCACTATCGGAGGAGATGACTGAAAAGAGCGCTGTGAAGGGGCTGGAGGCCAGAGCTCTGTCTATCCTGTTAAGGCGCTGAAGGGGAAGTACCCTTAGAAGGGAAGATTAATAATGATAGATGTGGAACTTGTTTCAAACACCCATAGTTTAAAGAGGTGGGTGAGCCAGTTAACGTGGTAGGAGAGGTATGGTGCAGGGGGTTATGTCTCCAACTTCCCAGTGAGTCCAAATGCTACCTGTATGAAGCAGGATGATCTTGCGCGTGTATGAAGGGGAGAAGCCACAACCTCAGATCGCTTTGTTTTGAATCCCCTCTGTCAGATCAAAAAAGCAGCTTGAACAATTATGTAGAAGGTGTATCGATCCACATCTAAATGTCTGAGGGTAGCTATCCCTTAATCCCGCACCGGTCAGGGCTTACCTCACATCGTATACTTCTCACTGTGGGTATGGCTGGAACAATCAGTCAGCGTCTGAGGCTCAGTAAGTGCCGATATTGTTGTGTGTTCAGTGGTCCTAGAAACCTCCTGGAAACCACTACGTTTTGTCCGGTGGGTACAGACGTGTATACGTCGAGATGTGTCTGGGTCATTGTCATGGAAACTTGGATGCGCCACTGTTTTCACAGTGGGCATGGCATGGGTCCGAACCATCCAGGTCTCCTGAGGACTGGGAAAATGAGGGGAAAGGACACCCTGGTGTGGGCACTGGGCATTTCACCAGGTGGTGCCATTCTAATATGTGAATATGACGAATAGGGAACAGACCTGGAATCGTGTGCATGTAGATCGAGGTGCGGGCTCAGATCTTGCTACTGGTCTGTCACGCCTCATCATCTATTGGATATGTGGCCAGATTTGTTCCTGGGTGATAAGTGCACTAGATCTGTGGACATCATTGAGTGAAGGGTAAAAATCGTTCATTGAGTCCATGGTTATATGTGTCCAGTCTACGGATCCAAAGGGACTCTTTATCAAGAAGGCTTCTTTGTACATTAGGTCCTCCTTCCACTTTTTTCAATATCCACCAGGACAAGTCGTCTGTAGAGTGTTGGGCCTCAATGTAGTGTTCCACAAGTGATGCAGTTGGGTTTTTGCAGTAACTTTTTGATATTTGTTCTGAGATCATGATGTTGACTGGTCTCATAGTCTGTCCCACGTATACAGTAAACTACCTTGTTTGTTTTGCAGTTCATCATATCCTTCAGCGTCCATTATCTGGTTCCTATTTGGAACATTTGCATTTTTGTGGTAAATTTGCAAGCCACGCAGTTGCCACATGGATAGTGGCCTTTCACTGTGTGCAAATTCCGGAAGCCGGTTCTAGATATCTCTTTCATGTACTGAGAGTGGACCAGGTATTCCCGAATATTTTTGGCCCGTTTGAACGCAAAACGTGCTGGAGGTTTTTCTGGTAAGTTCAGACGGGCCAGGGGCCAGTATTTTCTTACCATCTTCCTCACCTTGAAGGTGTGAGGACCATGTGTTATAACACATGTAAGATGTTCGTTCTTGTGTTTTTGTGTTTGGTTCTTGGATTTTAATAGTGCCTCCATGTTACTGAGAAGCTCTTTGTGGTATACACGTGCCATGAGTCTTTTATCCAAAGTATCCAATTTTAATCTCTTTATAGTCTTTTATCCAAATGATCCTCATGTCTGTAGAACTCATCAAGTGATGTACAGTTCCTACGTATCCTTAGGAATTGACCGTATGGTAAATTCTCCTTAGTGTGTATGGGATAGTTACTTGTAAAGTGTAATTGTGTGTTTCGTTCACTAGGTTTTCGGTATAGACTACATTCCAACTTGCCTTGTTGGTGCCTGATGATTAAATCTAGAAAGTCGATTTCCTGATAACTGCATTCCATGGTAAATTGTATATTGTTGTCACATGTGTTGATCCAGGCAAGGAAATGCTTCAATTCTTCTTCACGCCCTTCCCAGATGAAGATGAAATCGTCTATATATCTGCACCACCATTTCAAATGTTCTCTCCAGGGATTATGATTGGAGAGGATATGGTCTTTCATGTGTTTATATTGTGGGATGGACTTGAGGACTATTCAACCCACTTTGTCTGCTGGTTTTATCACTAGGTTGTGGTACCTTGAGAGTGTTCTTAGTACTTCCCTTTCTTCTTTCGATATATTGTGGTTAAGTTTTTAGTCTATCCAGGTCTTTCAGTATGCATTTTTTGAATGTCAGTAGGTCACATGGGACTTGAATTTCTAGGGGAATGAAGGTCAATTGTGTATGAAGTCCTGAGTCCAATTCTTTTTCTTGTTTCATATGATCTCTAAAGAAGGTTCGCAATCTAACTGAGCGTAAAAA
The DNA here is from genome assembly GCF_040938575.1 of Ambystoma mexicanum. NCBI lineage: Eukaryota > Metazoa > Chordata > Amphibia > Caudata > Ambystomatidae > Ambystoma > Ambystoma mexicanum. The sequence goes on along the minus strand of NC_090935.1, from coordinate 469,583,064 downwards.
ACATCAGCTCTCCATCTCTGTGCTGAACCAGTTCGTGTGTGCTGAAGGCACGAAAGAGAGGCCCTTGGAGAGTACCGAAATCTGAGCTTTGTTTTTGCCAGATTAAATATTGGTAAAATCTGAGAATCATTTATCATTGAAATGTCCTCCTGCGGTACCGCGTGCGTCTCCTGCCTGTTCCATACTGCATTACGCATGGTGGTGGTCCCATATATCTCCTCCTTGTCCTCCTCTGCCTAAAGAATTAGGAGGTGGTGGAGGGGGTTCGTTTTGTAAAAAAGGTCTTTGGTTGCATTTTGTGTTGTCGTCTGAGGCTGAGTCGATACTGGAATCTGAGAAGGTGACCCACCTTCTCCTTCCCCTAGATCGTTGTGTTGCCTGTACTCCTGCTTTATTCAATGTTTGCAAATAATCATCAGCTGTCTTTGGATGTGTGACTTCTATCTTGAAATCCCTTATATCATTCTGAATTTTCTTTGTTTTCCTGTTGAGGGTGTTGGTTTTGATATCCTCTAATTGGTTGATGATCTCCCTCAGTTGGTCTCGAGCATTTGTTGTTAGAGTGCTAGTGGTAAATTTCTCTTCCTCTGTATTGAGATCCTTCTGGATTTATGTGCTAACTCTCTGTGCTGTAGTTATTGTTAGGACCATCAGGTCCTGACTCCATTTCATGTCATAATGTAAACATGCTTACAAATACGGGTCAAAGAAAATAAGAAGCATACATTAAGACTAGGAATGCTTCAAAGAAAATTGCTCTCTGAAGAGAGCCTACTTACATAGGACCATTCCAAACATTGGCTTTTTCTGCGCATCTTTGCCATGCAATTACCACCTTCTGGACTGTCCAAGTGGTCTCCTTTGAACTGCTTCTAGTGACCTGTGCCTGCTGCACGTTCTCCCCCTGAAGCTGCACATCATCACAGCGATTTCCCTCCATGACCGACAGTACAAGAAAAAGAGAAATGGAAAAAGAAACTACAAAAATATATCATAAAAACATAAAAGCCACAGAACAAAGACACAAAACAATGACAGGCCACACTTAACAATAGGGAAATAGGAACAAGAAAATTGAAACAGAATTAATTGACAGTTCCAAAGAACTTCTAGGAGCTAAACAGTTAAGAGGGACCGAAAAGCCCCCCCAAAACTTTTCCTGAAATGCCAAGGAGCAATGCTATAGAAAAGCATAAAAATGCATATGAACGTGATCCTTGTAAAATGGTTAAATTCCTTGGCTAGAATCCTTGCGAGAAGGAAAACTATCCCACTGTTAAACAATCACCACTAACCTTTTATCACCAATTATTCTCGTGAGCATCTGCAAACTTCTTGTAAGTTTCGTAGCCACATTGAGAAAACATGTCATCCAATCAGATCAAAACATACACTTGCACTGTTAGGAAAATGCTGCAGCGCGGTTATGGCTTTTACCGCTGCGTCTCCACCACTCTGTTGCCTGGCCCCTGTACCCACACCTCTCATTCTCATCAGCCCAGCACTACCAAGTAAGTTGATACTTAGTTAGGGACAGCAGGAGATTAGCATCTCATAGGGAGGAACCTTTTCCTAAGACTGTACTTCTAAGGTACAGGCAATTCCCCCCCCCCATCATACTTTCTACCCTTCCTTGGGTTCTTATGTTCAGGTCTCATGCCATGTTGAGATCCCTCAAAAGCATCATTAGGTTTAGGGTCCGGTTCCACAGCCTTCCAGTGAGTATAGTCATCTATAGTCAGAGAAGCAGGATGTAGAGGGGAGTTTCCTGAATTCCTGATATCAATGCCTCTTCTTTAAACCTTCAGTGTCTGAAGAAGCACACCTTCACCTTCACCCGAGACCAAGAGCTTCTTCCTACTTGCTGTGGACCGGGGAGGAGGTGTATCTGGTATTGTACTCTTATAGGGTATTTCAGGTTATCATCTTTTCTCCCCGTCTATAGCAATTGCGCCTTGCAGTTGCTGTTATCAGTCCAACTACCAACGAACATTCCAGGAATCAGGTACTGACAGCACATGCAAGTAGCACTTGTGTTGCGCAGCTGAATTATTAAACTACAGTAAAATAGAGCACTTACCCATATTTTGTGAAACAAAAAACAGTATGCACTCCTGTAAAACACCTGCCAAATGTTATGTTAGTTTATAACACAATTCACACTGTTTTGTTTTTAACATTTTTTCATGCTAAATTTGATGATGTTCATTAACTAAAACATTTATGGTCCCTTTACTAGGATATTCAAAGATTTTGAGTGCTTACTTTTTCCAGTTTTTATTGAAAAATCCTTGCTGAGAATCCTTCCGGGCAGAGGTAAAACATTTTCAAATAAATGCATTGCTAGGCCATCAAAAACATCAAACCTTCATAAATCCTACTTATTTACACTCTCCAGTTCCTTAGGGTGGTGTAACATACCTGTATCTCCGCTTTTATATAATTGTGAGCACTTTTAATTCAATGATGCTCACAAGTATTCCTGAAATGCTTGCAAGGAAAATGTCGAATTTTCAGTTTTGAAAAACCTCAAATCCTGCCTAATATCACAGAGATATATATACGTTTTTGGAGACGCTGACTCCCTTTTTTAATTTAAAAATAAAATAACCAACAGATTCCCACCAAACCAAAAAATACCAAAGATTCTAGTGTCACACGTCCCCTCCTGAACAAAACAAATGACAAACATTCAGTTCAACAGTTTCGGCTGGGCACGTGAGCAAAATGGTGAATTTTATCCCTATGAGAAAACCGATGTAAAATTATCAAAACACATGTTTTATTCTGCACTTTGTAACTTTTGAACTATTAAACAATTTTGCACCAAACTTTCCAAACATTTAACGCTAATCCTCAAAGTTCTATGCAGATTCGTCAAGCAATCCAGAGGTTATAAGCAATAAAAATGTTGCAAAAAGTCAGTGCATTAAGCTTTAACCTTAACTACAAATGGTCATTGATGTATTATTGTATAGAAATATGAACAGAACAATTCTAATATAGTGCATTGCGCAATACAATTGCAATGCTTCTATAATTAACCCTACCATCAACCCTCACCAGTGCCCAGTACTTAAAACAGTGGGATATACTATACAAACCTGCATAGCAGATTTCCAATGTTGCAGGCACTAGGCCAGCAGCTTGAGTCTAGGTCTCTCCCTCAACTGGTCACATGACTCTTGCACTTCCGGCGTGGCAGCCAACATCTAACTTCATCCACCAATTCCTTAAGAACACTTAGGGGCTGATTCATGGATTTATGTGCGCTGAAAAACGGGGATTTGTGCACCATTGTGCTCTCAAATCCCTGTTTCACAAATGGGGATCTGTGAGCAGAATGGCGCAGAAAGCCCGTTTTTCGGCGCACATTATTTCATGAATCAGCCCCTTAACTGTTTCAGCTCATCTGGGATTTTCAAAAAAGGACCTTGCCACCTGCTTCCACCAGACCCATTGTGCCACAGCCTCCAGCACCACGTGTTACTCATTCGATGTACTGCCACTTAGGCTGTTCTCCTTTCCCTTTACCTCACAGCTCCTGTTGGTTTCCTGGGCACATTTGAATAAAATGGTAAAATATCTTTCAAATGAAAGCTAAATCACGCCTTATTGGGGTTTGAAGACAATAAAGCTGAGTAGGTGGTTTAGCCACTACGCATCCCTGTACTCCTGTAGAGCAGTAGTCATTTGGTCACAATGTCACAGTAGTGTGCTTGCCCAGATGTTGAAAGACAAAGGAATGACCGCTGAGCATTCCACTTGAAATATAGCCCTTTTGCTATGTTCTGATATTATCCTGCTTGACAAAGTCCTCCTGCCAGGTATGAAACGTGCGACAGAATGGCAGCACTTAGTACATGGGTAATGTGATCCTACCCCCCTGAACCTTTGCTATGAGTCATCAGGACCACAAGAACGCATCGCCCTACAGTTAAAGTGAAACCTAGGATCCGTTGGCTTTGTGAACATTCTATTGCTAATAACATTTGAATTATTTGATTCAGCTGTATAAAATGTTTCCAAGATGTTTTCTGGCATGGAGTCGCCAAAACTGGTAGGTTTGATGGAAATCTGTGCAACAATTGAAATGGTAAGGTAAGTGGGATTATACAGTGCCATTATGCCAATATTGTTGGCCTCAATGTGAATGGATCTGTAAGAAAGGCGAGTGGGCGGTGTTAGTTGGATATCAAGAAAGGCAGATGAGGAAAATCTGTAGTGTTGGTGCGTGCAGGTTGGAAGTACCCATTTTGTGCGCCGATATGAAAACTCTGCATTCTTTGTGATGGGTAGCCATAAGAGCGCCCCATCCCCACATTGTGAAGCTTCGATTGAGAGATTGGCTATTGATCGAAGATTGGTAGTGTATGAATCCATAGATCTGGTGGTATGTCTGAAGGGAGTGGGTGATTCGTAAGGTTGCAAACGTCCTAGAAGTGAGAGTGGTTAGTTGAGGGATGTGGGGTGGGTGGAATTGGATGCGTAGAGAATTGTAGATTCCTGGCTCTTGGTTGTGGATTCTTTGAGAGATTTCAGTTCTATTCAATGTCCTACAGCCACGGCCACAAATCAGCAGGCTATCTCATGAATGGTAGTCTTGAGAGGTAGTCAGGATTCTAGGAGGATTCCAGTCTGAAGGTGCAAGGGAATAATTCAGTACGTTTCTATTACAGATAACACCTATACATATTAAGCAGTGGGGTGCTGGGTGTGAATGCTCCTTACTCACGGGAGGAAATTAGTAGCACTCACAAAATTCGCTGTATTCCTGGTACTGCTCACAATTGGTTCTGTTCTTACTTTTTTCATCGCCCCTACTCTGTTTCCTGGGCTGGAAGTCATCCCTTTCACTTCCTCTTCACTTTGGGGTCCCTAAGGGGTCGGTTCTCCGCCCCTTGCTCCTTTCTCTCTACACCATTCCTCTCTCAGCTATTATTCTTTTATTCAGCAGATGACACCCACATTTTCTTGTTCTTTTCTTCTTTTTCAGAGTCCCTGCATACAAAACTCTGCTTGTCTTTCCTCCAGCCAGTCTGGCATGTCTTCACACATTTTACATCTTAACTCATCCAAGATGGAAATGCTATTCTTCCATTCTCCCCAAATGCCTCCTCCTATTGCTCCCCTTCTCGTCTCCCTCCATCTCAGCTAACTTTATGTACCTCTGCTCACAATCTTGGTATCACTTTCGATTCCTCCTTGTCTTTTTCCTTCCACATTCTTACCATTGCACATGCCTGTCGCTTTCATCTTTTTAATGTATGTAAAGCTCGCCCTTTTGTAACTTTTAGGGCAACTAAACTACTAGTCTCCATTATTATCCTGGCCTATCTTGATTACTGTTCTTCCCTGTTTCTTGGTCTCTCCACCTCTTCTCTCGCCACACTTCTGTCCATCTGCCACTCATCGGTATGTCTTATATGCTCCCTGTGAGGAATCTGAGGGCGTCCTCACTTCTTTCCGCAATATATCATCCTCCCAGGTGGCCAGGGAAAGGCCGTCGCTTTCGGATTCTGAACCTGGGGGTGGATATGCGAGAGTGGATCACCTGGGTGGAGGAGACTTGGGGAGTGGGTATGAGGAACCCTCGGGTGAGACACAGTATCCCCCATTTCCCTTTCACAAGGAGTCAAATATCCCCCAAACCTTTATAGGGTATTAACAATCTGTACCCTATTATTCCACAAAACAATCTCCCAATATACACCAGTCAGGTATTGAGATGAGTAAGAGAGAACCCAGAGTCATAATCCTCTTTTTATTAACATAGTGTCATGTGCCGTAAGAAACATTGGTCCCTTTGGGACAGATGGAGGCGTATCGGAATAATATCCTGTCATTCCCCCAAGATGGCACCTCTGAATTCTGGCAGCATTGCAGGCTATTCGGTTCTCCCAGCCCTAGCTCCACCTGTACAGCACATAGGAGGAAGATCTTTGGGACCTCAGACACAGAAGCAATGCGTCGCTACTCTACACTGCAAGCTCTCCGTAAGGTCTATTTAGCTTCGAGTCACGTTCACATGTCCTTCCTTGACTTTCTATTTCTCGTAACTCTCTGTCCTTCACAGCATTTCGGCTTCTCCTGGCAAAGCTCTCCTTCGCGTTCAACTGCAGACTTCCCTCGGATTCCCTTGACACAATCCTGTTGCATAGCAACGGTGCATTCCACGGTCTTGCTCACTTCTCCCAGGATTCTAACTGCAATCACCTCTCTTACACTTACTAACCTCTCCAACCCTTAAGGTCACTTCAGTAGCAGAAACGCCTCTGGCGTGCGGCTGCAGAAATAATTACTGAATCCCACGCTCCATTAGCACAGAGGTAGGTCTCCGCCACTCCCCTTACCCCTCAGCTGTATTTCCGCTTCTTCCATTTCAACTTCTTCCCTTTTCTGAACCCACACCCCGTAATTTCTCAATCTGTCGCCCTGGGCACCTCATTATCCAGAGGGGGACATCCAGCTCCTGCTACCTCACTTTACATCATATACAGGGAAACCCATTTTGTATTCGAGGCACTGCAGGGTTATCAGTGGGAGAACACATACTTACCTGTGCCTTTCTATTACAGTTTGTGCATCAGACCGCCGTCGAAGTGAAGTAGACACTCCAACTCCTCTTTTCCTCGAGAACAGACACCATCACGCCTACAGATCGGAAGACATCTCCTCGCCAGGGTTTAATTCCCCAAAGGGTTTCTCTGGAGGTTCCACTCCTCCTATTTCTGTTAACCAGGGAGCGAAGTGCAGAGTCATTGGGGAAATTCTTCAGAGCGGCCTTCGCCTCTTCTGATTCAGGTTAGCACAAAAGAATTATCCGGATTTGGTCATTTCAAGAATACAATTGTTACACAGAGACATAAAGAAACACCAATCTGGTACTGGGACGAGGAAGAGGGATGCCGAGTACCATGACCATTACTCAGTAAAGGAACATTGTCTGCACCTGGGGCCTGGACACCGGTATAAATGGCCTGTTCAGATGAGGCAAATGAGATTCCCTGTAGAACGCTTGCAGGAGAAGCCAGAGGTGAGACAAGGGAGGTGCGTGCCTGAAGCGTCCAGGAGCTGCAGAATCCGTGCATCGGAAGCAGAAAAGGTCTCCGTGGCAGAACTGGTCTGCAGCCCTCCAAGAATCACAGAGATTCCTCTGTTAAATCAAGGCAGCAGAGAGCCTGGAACCAAGGTGTGCTGAGCCGAGAGCAGCAACAGCCACAGAGAGCCTGCCGACGCAGAGAGCAGTACCCAGAGACAACGCACCCGGTGAGTGAAAGGAGTTTGATTGACTCACGGATGCTTTGGGGTAAACCGTATGATCTTTGCAGGTTGGATTGCTCGCAAGTGAGTGAGGGAATGTTTAGGCACTGTGAATGCCGGGCCATCTTAAAAGAAAGACTTTTGACAATTCGATAACTTGAAGGCTATAACTTGAAGACTGAGAAAATTGAATAGAAGGATTTGTGAATACCGAACTGTGAATCAGATGAAATTGATAAGGTCAAGAAAGGGCCAGAGAAATTGAAGTATTAGAAAAGAGTGAAAACGCCCATGAGCATGGTGCAAATTCCCAGCAGGAGAGTAAACAGGGAATTTCAAGGCAATGTATACAATGTGCTTGAATGGAATGAGATGAAGCCTTATGTTTTGAATACCGAACCAAAAGAAAACAAGTGTGATTGAATATGATTTGAATTGCAAGCAGTTGGTGATATTCCTTGATACAAAGAATCCGTGAATTGTATAAATTCAAGAAAACAAGCATTGGCAAGTGCCATAAGACTATAGAGAACTGTGCAAACTGAAAGAATAAGAAGTGGAGTGAATGGTGGCAGAACAAGTCTTGAGTTTCAAGAGGACAACCCAAAACCACTGTGAAGCTGAAACAGTGGCAGTGTAACAGTGAAGAAGAAGCAAGTAAGGTGTACCGGTTGCGTGACCTGTAATGGGTGGACCGTGTGGACCGAGAACTGCACCTAAACCGAATACACCCACCTAAAGAAAAAGCCATGTACCTCACCCATAAGCTTATGTTTGACTGTCAAGGGAAAACTTGGGTGATCTGATATTATTGAACTGAACCTTTGTGATGTTGGTGAAATTGATGAAAGGCAATGCTGCCAGAAAAGCTGAGAAGTTTCCTAAATAATTGTGTTGGTTTTGGAACATTAAGAACTTGAAAATGTGGGGAAGGGAACCCTCTTTTTGAAAAATTGAACCATCCTGAACCTTTGGAAAGGGAAAACCCCTTTTCCAACCACAAGCTGAAAGAAGCTCTGAACTATTATTTGAACACTTCTCATGTTGATGCTGGCATCCCTACACATTATATTCAAGTAGTTGTGAGGGCAAGTATAGGTTTTGGACACAGTCAGACATTTTCTTTCGACTGCCTGACAAAGGGTCTTCTTAGTATTAGTTAGGCAGTGTGAAGGCATTATCAAGCAGGGCACAGACAACAGATTCGGAGTTGCAAAATAAAATACTTTATTAACTTAAATGTCAGGATGGTTGAAACCCTAACTTAGCCAATACTAAGGTGGGATGTCCCTACCTAAATAAAACTAGGGAAAGTCTGAGTCAAAGAGTTCAATTTAGGAATCTGTCTCTGTCCAAAACATATACTTGCCCTTACAACTAAATCTATACAATGTGTAGAGATGTCAAAGTCAACAGAAACAGTGTTCAACTTAAAGCCCCAAGCTTCTTCCAGCTCACAGTTACAGCTCCTTTCCCCAAGCATAAAACAGTTCCACAAAACAACTCAGAGTTACCTTTTCTTGTCTCAAGGTAACATAGTCTCAATCAAGATTCGGGATACCCTTCCCCAAGCTTCAAACCCAATAGTTCAAACACAAAAGGAACCTTGAGACTGTTCTCACTCCAGAAAAATGTCTCAAATATCAGGGGTTCTCTTTTCCAAGGTTTAATTTGGTTGAGCACTACAATAAAAAAAGGAAAGTATCTTTGTTTTCTTAATTTTAATTTCCAGAGTTCAATTATTTCTGTTTGCAGAGATTTCTTTTGATAGTTTTCACACAAGTTGATACATTTTAAAGTTCCACTGTAAACAAGTCTTAACACCTTTGTTTGGTTTCATACTTTGAAGTTGCATTCACTCGAGAACTCCACATTTCATAATTCAACATTTAAGGATTTGCTCATTGTTGATATTCCGTTCTCTTATGGATTATCAATGTCTTAGTTTTCATTGGGCCTCATTACAAGTTTGCTGCTCCGGAAACATGGGTGCCGGTAAGCTAACTGGCCCCCTTGTTTCCGGACTGGCAAACTACAAGTCTGCCTGCCAGAGCCGCTGTGCCCGACAGGTCTGAACCTGCCGGGCACTGCAGCCATGGTAGGCAGACTTGTCACGGGAGCACTGGCACCGTTGCTAACAGTGCCAGTGCTCCCGTATCCCCACTCCCATAGAGTCCCACAGGACTCTATCAGAATGGGGATTAACAATTTATCGCGCCTGACTTCCCGGCCGCCGGACTCGGAATGAGCCAGTGGCACTGGTAAATTAGTAGCACCGGCAGGGTTACCGCCGGATTTGGAATGAGGCTCATTGTTTATAAAGCTTTGTTTCAGTTCTGTATTTAATAATTGCAAATTTAATTTGTAGTTCCATTTTGCTTTATCCATTGTTTAATGTTTGTTTGTTTCATCTAAATTGACTTGCCTGGTGTTTGGAGACCTTTGAAAATGTGTTTCTTGGAAGACGCGACCACTCTGATACAAAGTATTCTTAATAGTTTGGTTATAGTTATAATTATAACTGCTCATTTATAATGCACTTAATACCAATGAGTGGTTTCTAATTGTGGGATCAAACCTATGCTGCGCTGCGTTGTCTTGCTTCCAAGACAAGCGCATTACCCCTGAGCCGTCCTACCTCCCAGTGAAGGTTATTGACAACAAAAGAACCGGAGACATTCGAAAACGTACTCGGTTGTGATACGCGACCACTCCGATACAAAGTATTCTTGATTAACAGACTTCACACGTTCGCGCATCGGGTTTCAATTTAATTAGAAACTCACTGGTTGCTTTTGCGAATTCGGGCTGCAGAGCGGATCACGCGGCCTTCTGTATCCAGTGTCAGGGCTCCACCACCTGCCCCTCAGGCACTTTCGGTGTTGCTCCTACAATGAGCACCTCAAGCAGAAAGGAAGGGGACAGCCTTCCTGCCCTACTCCCTTCAGCTCTCTCAGTTGGCTGTGGGGATTTGCAGCTTTCACACTATGCTTTCATGAACCACCTTTCTCTATGGTCTCCAGCGTCTCAGCATCCTGCTCCGATCTGTTTCCCCACTGCTTGTGCCAACCTCCTTGCTGCTTCTGCTCACTCTCCTTGCACACCTCTCTCTGTGTTGCTGTCTTCTTCTCCCTTTATACACCTGCAGCCCTCCAACAGGATGCAGGGATGCTTCAATTAAGTTTGCCTGACTCTGGTTAAGGGGACATGCCTGACCCTCACAGCTCCTAAAATGCATCTTCCTTGTCCCAGTACCAGAGTGGTAAAAGAGCACAGTCATCATTACTCTTGGTTACCTCTTCTTCGTCTCAGTACTGTCAAATGTCAATTGGGGAGAAATTAGGGGAACTGGCTTATAACAGCCCATACAAATATGGGAAGTGTTGGATGTATCATTACGAGGAAAAGAAGGATACCATGTCTCACCCAAGGGCACCCCACTTCTAGTCCCCAAGGACCATCTAGCCATGTGATCCTCCCTCGCTTCTCCACCCCCAGGGTCAGGATCCTTTCCCTGGCCACCTGCATAGAGGATCCAAGGGGTTTAGGAGTGAGAATGCCCTCAGGTTTCTCACAGTAGGGAAATCCCCCCTTAGCATAAGGCAAGTTAGACATTTTCCCAACCTTCTTTTTATTTTAATAAAAGTTTGTGACACAAGTTTTACTCAGTTGTCTGTGTCTGCTTCCTGATGCCTTCACATCCCTCAATCATCTTTGCTCTATTTCTGACACTCTCAATTATCTTCACTGGCTATTGTGAGAGGTCAGAAATGAAAGCTGGACACAAAGGTGTCATGTTTTTGGTTAAAGACTTTTATTTAAATGAAAAGGGGTTGGGAAAATGCCTCTTTGGCCCTATTCTAAAGAGGAATTTCTCTACCTAAAAACCAAAAGCTAAGGATCTGTCTGCGTCAGGATGTCAATAAATGAAAAGATGTCCTGGTGTGCAAAACATCCTACCCTGATGTCATATCGCGGCAGGGATGGCGGGTGTGGAATCGCTGGTGCGGAATCGCTGGCGTTACAGTCCGCCATTGCGTTTCCCGGCACGGCTTCTCTCTGCACCGTTCTAGATGTTGCATGCGTACGTAGCCGGAAGTATAAATTCCATCACTTCCTGGTTACATACACGTTGCAACATTTCCGGGTTTCCTCCTGTGTTGCTGCCGCTCCCACTGTGTTGTCGCTTCCTCTCCGTGTTTGCTCGTTTGCTACCCCGTTTTTCTTGGGTGTACTGTATTTCTTTCTCTTGCTAGCTTCTAGTATTTGCTGCCTTTCCCTCTTCTCCCGTTTCCCTGCTTTTACTCCTCCTCTCTCTCTTCTCCTTCTTTCTCCCTCTTTCTTCTCGTTCGGTCCCTCCTTTTCTTTTCTCGTCTTCATCCCCTTATCCTTCGTTGATTTTCTTCTTGCCTGTTTACATTTGAATCCGCTGTGTACCCGACCTTGGCCTGCTGTTTGGACTGCCTTCGTCTTGCCTCCTTACCTGTTGGATCTGCTGTGTACCCAGACCCTTGCCTGTTTCCTGGACTGCCTTTGGCTTGTCCTCTAACCTCCTGGACTTTGTTGTTACCCTCTACTGCCTAACTCCCGGAGTGACTTTTGTCCAGCCCTTGTGCCTCCTTGACCAGCCACGTGTCAGAATCCTTTCCGCTGTAGCAGTTTGTTGTTAGCTCCTTACAGTCCTATCCATCCAGCCTTCTTGGGAGCTTTTTGGACTACTCTTCCATTACTTACCAATTTTCCACGTAACCAGCCAACCTCGCCTCTACAATCTGAAGGAAGTCTCTTAGGGGTTTTTTGTGCCACCGGCTTTTTCCCCTTGTTGGCGCTCCCGGAGGGGTTACCCCTGTTGCCCCTATTTTTAGTGGCACGGTGGCATCCTATCGAGGGTGTCCTTGCCTTCATTAAAAAAAAAGAGAGAACTTCAAGACGCAAGGAAGGAAAACCTAAGAAGAAAATGGAAGGTGAGGAGTTGGGGGAAGGGGGAGAGTCTACTTTATCGTCTGAAGAAGAGGACATTACCGACGTTTGTGACACCTGACCCTCACACTACAAACAAAACAATACAGTGAGCAAGGAAATGTCTTCAACCTGATATTGGCAAAAAAGTGTTCATAAACGAAAATTATAATAGCTCCAATGAAAATGTTCCCCATTGTAAAGGGGATGCAAATGCTAATATGTATATCTTTGACTCCACACTTTCCTTCTCTACACACATCTCTGATGTCTCTAAAAAGTCAAACTTCCTACTGCACCTCCTTAGAGGTACTCTGCCTTTCCTCTCCCTCCCTCTCCCAAGCTCTGTTTCTCTCTAGGTTGGCTACTGTAACAGCCTCTTTCTAAATCTACCTGCCTCCTCTCTTTGCCCTTTACAACTAATCCAAAACAGGACTGCGAGACTTTTTGTTGGGCCCAAGCCCTGGGATCATATCTCTCCAGCTCTGAAATCCCTTCAATGGCTCCCAGTAGATGCAAGGATTACATTTAAAACCCTCTGCATTGTCCACAAGGCTTTCTGGGGCTTGAGTCCAAAATACCATCAACTATCCCTCCGTAAATACCTCCCCTCTCGAGCCCTTCACTCCTCTACTTCTAACTCCATCAGGGTTGGTTGTTTTTCAGAGAAACAAGCTGGGGGCATATCTCTGTCTTTGGCTGGGACCTCCCTTTGGAATAGCCTCCCGTCCACCTTGAAACTTAAGGAGAACCCTTTCCGGTTCCGGAAGAACCTCAAGACCTTCCTCTTCGCTTCAGCATTTGACCCCCTTCTCCACTCCTGATCTGCTTCTCACTCTCTCTGCACCATGCACCTGGCCACCCTCTGTCCCCTGGGCCCAGTTACCTGCTCACCCTGCCTCCCTCCTGCACTGCCTCCGGGCCACCACTGGCACTGGGATCTATATCTGTACCCATGCAGTCCCGCATTCTTCTTCTGCACTTATCCGATATACCATATCTGACTTATTAAGCACTTGCCACTTGCTGGCTGCACTACCACTTTTTACTGCATTTATTTATTTATTTCACTTATCATTTACTCTGTTCTCTCCTCTGTTCCGCAATTTCCACTTCTCCCCCTTCCACACACTTTCCGCCTTGCCCTTTTCCATGCACTTGTGTGTTTTTAATGTCACTGGACCCAGTAAGATCGTTTATTTTTGTTCTCCCTTGCTCCCCTCCCTTTGCTTGGTCGCACTCTGAAACACTTGTGTATGAGCGCGATATAAATAAAAGATCATATCATATCACACATTTCTAGCATGTTATTTAATATTATATTGCCGTATAAAAAAGAATGATATTGAAATTATTGATATTTTGACTCAGTGTTCAGCTGCTTATAACACCTGTTTAGCCATGCTATGGGCTGGAATGGACCAAGGGCCAGAACCCCTGCACAACACACCCTAGAGAACCCTACCACAATGTGCATCACCCAGTATATACCTCAGCCTATCCCCACGCTAACTCTCAGAGGCAAACACAGAGCACACACCAACCCACCATCACAGCTCTAGCTCACACTCATTGACGCTTATTAGGAATAAGCCCAAGTCCAGAAAAACAATGTCGTCGGCATAAGCCAGCCATCCAAATTTAGCCATTCCATATTTAGGGCTAGCTAACCCCGACTCCATCATCCAATTTACCAGGTCGGCCAAATACAGATTAACCAAGAATGGCGCCACCAAGCATCCTCGCCTTACCCCACTTGTTATGATAATTGTCTTAGATAAGAGGCCTGATTTATCTAATCTCACCTACAGCTCCATGTCCCTATGTAGTTCTATCAATATGGCTAATAGATGTTCTGGTAGTCCCCACTCCTTCAGCTTAACCCACAGACAATCGCGATCCACGGTATCGAAAGCTGTGGTCAAATCTATCCAGGCTCCATATAGAGGTCGTCCTCCCTTGGAAATCGACTCACTACTGACCGCATTTAAGACTAGGCCATTCAGAGTGGTTGATAGGCCCTTCCTAAAGCCTGTCTGGAATTTCGAAATAATACTGAGTGTTTTGGCCCATTGCTCCAGATCTCTAATAACGAGGCCTGCAAAGATCTTACCATCTGCGTCTAGAAGGGAGATTGGACGGTAGTTTAAACGATCTGTCCGATCCCCCTTCTTAAAGATAGGGACAACCACTGCTCTTCTCCATGAGCTAGGCATCTGTCTGTTGGTTATGATGCCCCTAAATAATAACTCTAATACCCTTGCCCATAAGTCAGGGGCTGATTTCAGTATCTCATTACTCAGCCCATTGGGTCCTGGGGACCTAGATGCAGAGCCCTTACTGATAAGTGTTTTAATATCATCTCTTGAGAACTCTAATGACCACTCTAAACTTTGAGTATCTTGTCTTGTTATCTTCGTTGAGACATTGAACTGACCATTAAAATGCTCAATCCACCTTTGTTGTTGAATTAATCCATCATATACCGCTTTATCTGTGGTTTCCCATGCTCTAATAATGGTCCAGAAATTTTGTGTGTTATTTTGTCCCACTGCCCTCAGCATCTTCTCCCCCTCCCGTTGTGCTCGATATTCTCTATGTGCTCTTGACCAATTTCTATAAGCATTTTTCAGGTTTTTAGCCTCTTTCTCATAGCTTATCATCTCTTCTGCTCTACTCTTACCAATTTTCAGTCGCCTTAATTGGGCCCTTAATATCGTCTTCCTTTCCCAAGTTTGCTAGTCAAAGCTATGGGGATGTCTTTCGGTCTGTTTAGCTATTGACTTCATAGGGGGATTAATAGTCCACAAGAAGTCCACAAATTTAGCAGGATGGCATAGCGAGCATCTTTGCTGTTCTGTCATATCTGGGGGAACCTTCCATAACTGAGAACTATACACAATCATTGAACAGGGATCTTGACAGGAATATATAATCAATAGTGGAGACACTCTCCTCTCTTGCCCATGTAAACTGCAGAGGGATGTCTCCCTCAATTGAACCATTTGCCATCAAAAGGTCCCATTCTTCAAAACGACATCAGCGATCACCATTTAAGGAGGGCAATTTCACCATTGTTGACTCCGGTGCTTGACATTTTATACACTGCGTTGAAATCCCCCAGTACCAACAGCTCATATCCCTCCAGCTGTTCTGCATATAACAATAGCAGTTCAGACAATGACTGTTGGAAGCTCTGTTAATCATTTACTAGGGGTTTCCAATAGACATTCGCAATAATCCACTTAATTCCCTCCCGCTCAGAGCCCGAATCAGCTTAAATTACTAGTGTGCCTGGTTTATCATTCAAAAGGAGACCTATGTTATTAAATACATAATTTCTGCAGGCAATACTAAGGCCTCCCGAGGGACGGCCTGCATCTTCCCGTACTGCTAACTGTTGATATATTGAGAACCCGTCTACCCCAAAAGTAGTCTGCAGCCATGTTTCTTGGAACACAATCAGATCAAACTTTTCAAAGATATAGCCCTGTTTTTCTGTTCTAAAGGATCTATTACCCCTAGTATTCCAGGACATTATATTAACTGCCTCTTTTACTAGAGATGCTTTTCTTGAACCCCCTGTTTAAGGAGGATTTGTGCTACAATCTCCGGTACCATAGATACAATGCCCCCTTGAGATTTTTCCCTGTAAAGCATAGCACTTTTGGGTTGATCGGTCCTGCCAATCTGCTCTCCTTTAGGATATTCATTCATTTTCTGAGGGAGTGCCACTGTTACCTCAAATCCTTTTCTAAACAATTCTCCTTTTGCCCTTAGTACTGCTTCTATAACTAGATCAGATTTTAACCCTAACTCAACTATATCTGTGGATTGCGTATATGGAAATAGCACATAGTCAATATCTGCGGAGCTAAACAGTAGCAATTGAGAGATTTCCTTCATAATCGTTATTATCGTCATTCTATTCAGATGTTCTTTTTTCTGATTTGTCACCTCCACTCTTCAGATGAACAGTCTGTTAGTCCTCTTAGCGGGCGGTCCCTTTGGGTTTCTTTGATCTCGTTTCATGATACCCACTGGGGTCTCCTCCACTGGGCTAGTCCTAAAGTTCTGAGATGTTTCCATCCCACGCTTTCCTAAGCACATTGGGAAGACCCCCCAGGCTTTCATTGCCTCGAATCTTGTATTGGCTCTGAGGCTTGTTTTATTTGTTGTTGTTCCTCCTGGCCCAATGCTGATTCCTTATCTGTGGTTTTCACCATTTCCACGATTGTTTTTTCCCTTTAAAAAAAGATAGGTGCTATTGAGCTAGGTTTTAATTTCTCCATATTTTTTTTCCCCTTTTAGGAATATGGGCGAAATCTTCACCAGTAACTTCGGTTGCTCTGTTTGACTATCTACTGTTGCTTTCATATTCCGAGATCCTTGCTCTTTGTCGTTACTCTCTATGGAGTTGGCTTTCTCTTTGCGTTTTCTGGTCTTTCTTAGTTTTGGGATTTTTAAAATATCTTTCTCTGCTTTCTCTAAGCGCTTTAGGAACTGGGTCATGCCAATGTTTTTCCTGTTTGCACTTTTCACTTTTTTAGTTTTCCTTTGTTCTTTTGGAGTTATCTGTTTATTAACCCCTGTGTTCAACGGTAGTTGTTCCCCTCTTGCCTTTACTTTTCCTTTTGTTTTATTCAGCTTCTTCCTTGGTGTCGCCCCCTGAGTCTTATCCATTTCGGGAGTCATGTCTGATATTATCTCAGGCTCAATTGCTGGTTGTGCCAGTTGTTCCAGTTCTTCCATAGCCGAGTTTGATAATGGTGTATCATCAATCACATTGATTACTAGTTCCTCCAGAATAAATTCAGGTGCATTGTTCCCCAGTTCCATGACTTCTATTCTCTAGCAAGAAACCAGTCACACACTCCATCACCTCTTTATTTTCCTCTGCCCGTTTTATTAGCCAGTCCAACTTTTTGGCGTGCTTCTCCGATTTTGAAGAGAGATCCCTTACTGAGGCCCCCCAAACGTCATTTATTGCAGACGTAAGGGCTATTATTGAAGTTTTGTTGATTTCCATCTCTTTTGTCACTTCTAGTTTTAAGGATTCAAATAACTTGACCAGAAACGTTAGTACAAAGTTTAAAGCCATAGCTGTGGGTGTCACCTCCTAGGTCTGTTGTTCAGTTTGCGTTGATATATGTATCCTGGTCATTTTCTTTGCTCTTTCTCTATTACAATTTTCTCCTGCAATTCTTGATCCTTCCATAGGTGCAGATATTGCATGTAGTTCGAAAGACAAGTCCAGGGAGATATGAGGCATCATTCCCCCTCTATTCTCCTCTTCCATATGTATCCCTTCAAGCAATATATCCTGTACATTTTGCTCTCCGGTCGTCCCTCCTGTTTTATGAGCCCCTCACCAACGTTTACCTCTGGCCCTTGTGGGTGTACTGGGGAGTACTCTGCGATTGTGCTTTTCAAAGTTATTGCCACTGGGGTATACTCCAGATTGGACGCTATGACCCCTGCCATATTTATTTGGGCCGGTGTTGATGCCTCCATCCTAGAATTTCTCTTTTCAGGCTCCAGTCCTTCTATTGTCCCTGACCTTGTTGCCACTTGGTTATCCTCTATGTAGTAACTAGCTGTGGGAAGGAAGTAACCACCTCCTTTTAAGTATGGTTTAAATATAGATCTTTCTATTTTTTGCTTAGTTATTTCTCCCATGTGCGTGGAGTCCAGTTCTGGTGCACTAAGGTCGTCCAATAAAGCTGCAGATTATAAGAGCATGACATTTCCGGGTGGCAAAAAGTAAAGTCACACACCCTGGGTATCCCACTCTATGGAACATTAAAATACTGCTCTGTTAGTAGAAGGGGCATTTCAACAGCACTTCAATCCTCACTGTGTAGAAGTCAGTATCCAAAATGAATTAGCAACCTTAATGCTCAGCACTGACACCGCTAATTCTACAGCAGTGCTATTTCTCCTTCACAGTTGGTTTATTGATCTAGCGTACGAGCGGGTCACAGGCAAAAGGATGGCCTGACAGGAAGGCAGAGCCACCTCCTACAGCCCCACGGCCTACAGCCCACAGTCCCCGCTCGTAAATCTTTTATTGCTTCAGTGAAGTAGCTGCTCTTCAATTCTCCCCTTATCTCTTCCTGTCTCCTGTCTCATGTATACCAGGAACCCAATACCTCAGGAGCCCAGCAGGTCCAGCAGGCTCTACGGCCATACCACTGTTGGTGTGACCCTGCACCGCTGCACCGCTGGACCACTGCACCTACTATACACACACACTAGGGCACAAGAACCCCCACTATAAACCACGCTGCTCACCACCTTTGGTTTAGCTCGGGCTCGACCTCGGTCTCAAAAGCAGGCTGCTCAGGCTACCCATCTCCTGAGCTTAATGGCAGCAGCCTCGGCGGATGGCGAGGGGCTCCAGTTCTTGCCGATTTCCCCAATTCTGATGGAGCTGTGTAGCCGTGGAGCATCGCTGAGTTTTCTTCCTCTGTCCTCTGGTGCTCCAACGTTGATTGACTGCTTCACTTCACTTCATCGTTAGGCTAGAGGAAAGGCCCTAGAGCTAGCAAGCCAGCGAGTCCCAAACAATCGATTGTCAAGCCACACTGTCTCTCTCTCACGAACACTATGCACAGCTGTCTCCAACACTCCGAGAACCACCATCCCTTGCCATTCAAATCCATGAAGCTCCTGACATGTCACTTTCTGCTCCCCCAATTACAACTACTACTTTCCACCACTGAGTAACAAAGCCTTCCTGAATGAAATCACAGCATCCTCACTACACCAAATGCTAACCATTGCTTCAATGTCTTCCTAGGAGACCCTAATCTGCCAGGAACACAAGAAACCAAGAAAACCAAATAATCTCTCCTCGATTTCCTGAACATCCGCCACATCACACAACTCATCACTGATCTCACCCACACCAAAGATAGAACCCTCAGCCTGGTATTCCCCCCATCACCTCAATTCAAATGCCATCCACCTATGCAACTCAACTGGACTAACCACACAGCTATACCTATCAAGCTGTGGCAATCAAGGCGCTCCCATCAAGGGCAACTTAAACCAAGAAAGACACCTCAATGCACATTACAAAAACATCCCCCTCAAAGACTTAGAAGAAAGCCACACCAATATTGTTTCCACGTTCACTCCTTCATCCAATATCGACATCGTTCTCAACCAGCTCAACTGCACTCTAATTGACACTACAATCATTCATGCACCCGGAAACTACTAACCTACAATACATGTGCCATCCACAAATGAGAAAGACCTGGAGAAATACACAACTACAAAAATATCTTGTCACCTTGAAAAGCCTCTGCTCAGCCTGCAGGATCCTCAGCAACTACGCCAAAGCATATTGCTACACAGGGGCTTTCAACAAGAGCCAAGCCCTCTTTAAGGCTTTCAAACATTGCAGCAGCCCTGTGCCACCCCACAATACCCAAATCCACATAGGGATACAATTCATTAAACATGTCCATCACAGGCAAAAAGGACAAGACCCATTACCACATTAACAAAGTCATACCCACCATAGACAAGCCCTAAGATGTCAGAATTCAAGGCCCTGACACTCAAAGAACTCACAACATCCTCACATCACTCAAAGCCACCTCTCACAAAGACAACATCATCCCAGACTCCATCCTAAAGAGCATCACAGGAAAGGCTGTCACTTCACTCCTCCACACTATGAACACCTCACTAAAACAAGGTATCTTCCCCATAGCCTTGCCTGGCCAGATCCTACCCCTACTAAAGAAGCTCGCACTCAACCCAGATAGCCTTGCAAACTACCTCCCCATCACCCATCTACCCTTCAACGGCAAGATCATCAAGAATACTGTCACACTCCAACTACATTAAAAGATTATCCAACTATCCAACACAACATACTTCATAAATACCAGCCCAGTTTCCGACCAGGATGCAGCACTGACACTACCACCATCAAGGTAATCGACAAGGTACTGCTCATCATTGGCAAAGGGGACCCAGGCCTAATGGCCCTACTCAACCTCTCTCCATCTTTCAATACAGTTGACCACAAAGTGCTGCTCAGCACGCTGTCCTCCAGCATGCGATATACAAAGCCACAGTCCTTGTTTTGACTACTACCTCAACAACAGATACCAGTTCATACAGATGGGCACCTGAAGATCTCAACAATGCCCTGTGACCTGTGAAGTCCCACAAGACTCTATCCTCTCCCCTGTCATCTTTAACTTTTTCATGGAGCCACTTTGGGCACTCTTGGACAAGGTCAACATAAATATCCATCCACTAGGGCGACGGCCCAGGGGCTGAAGCTAAAACTTCTTACATGGAATGTTCGGGGACTGAACAACCACACTAAGTCAAGCAAGGTGGGAACCTATGTCACTAGACACCACCCTCAGCTGATTATGCTACAAGAAACACATGCGCTCCGGAAGGTAAACACAGATTTTTTGAAGAGCTGGGGACTACACAGATATTATACTGAATATTCCTCACAGGCTAGAGGTGACCTTACCCTGATCCACCCCTCCGTATTATTCCGTTTTGGTAAAAGCAAAAAAGACGCTCAGGGGCGCTATGTCATGGTGTGGGGCAGCATTGCGGGTAGGGAGTTGGTGTTGGTTAATACTTACGGGCCAAATGTGGACTACCCTGATTTCTACATAGAGGTGGTACATGAAATAGGCTATACTGGGATTGAGCAGATACTGTGGGGGCGGGGGGGCTTTAACACCATCTTAGATTTCACCCTTGATCGTTCCACTACCAAACACCGGAATCCCTGCAAAACATCCGTTATGCTACAACAAATCCTGTTACAATTGGCATTGGTAGACGCCTGGAGAACGCTACACCCACAAAAAAGACAATACTCATTCTACTCCTTGGTGCACGACACTGAGTCCAGGATAGATTATTGGCTGGTATCCACATCCCTTATGCACCAGATCCGTAGCTGTGAGATGCTCCCCCGAACGTTGTCGGATCACTCCCCAATCATAGTGGACATGACACTGGAGAATGTAAAACCCCCAGCTAGAAGATGGAGGATGCCACCCGACATTCTTAAGGGCCTGACAGTGGCTGATGCACTGCACATAGAGGTGGAGCATTTCCTTGAAACAAATAGGGAATCAGTTGACAGGTGTGCAACCCTTTGGGAAACCTTTAAGGTATGGGTGAGAGGGATCCTAATATCTAAATCCACGGGTCTGTTAAGGTTGGTCAGGGTAGAACTGGCGGAGGTGGAGCAACGTTTGGGTGAGTTAGAAGCACGGCATACAATCTCACATGAAGATAAAATCCTCTCTGACATTAATGTCAGTCGGCAAGTGTTTAATAAACTAGCCACTAGGGAACTTCTATATATGGCTACTCCACTTAGAGCACGTAGGTACGGTGAAGGGAATAGAGAACGTCGTACCTTGGCAAACCTGTTGAAGGCCGAGAGACACCATACACCGATCTCCAGCATATTGGCAGGAGATGGAGCAGTGACCACCAGCGAAGAGGGTATAAATAGAGAATGTGCTCGCTTTTACTCAGACCGCTACTCCAATCATGATTTGAAATCAATCATCGACATAAAAAAGTACCTAGATAATATCACGCTCCCAAAACTACCCATAGAGTATAAACTTGTGCTCGACCAACCCCAGACGACTGATGAGATCATAGATGCAATAAAAGTTATATAAGGAACTCAAAGAGGAATTAGCCACGGTACTACCGTCGGTCTGGGAGGAAGCTATAGAATTGGGAACCCTGCCAACATCCATGAGGGAGGCCATAATAACGGTGCTTCTGAAGCCTAGGTGTCCACCCAACGAGATGTCCCCCTACAGGCCCCTGTCCTTAATAAATTGTGATGCAAAAATATTTGCTAAAATTCTAGCCACGAGACTCCTTCCCAATATGTCCACACTGGTACACCCGGATCAGTGTGGCTTCATTCCCACCAGATCAACAGCACTGAATCTCCGAAGGCTATTTGGAGTCATGGCCCAGATAAAACCTGAAGCCCAGGCGATGGCTGTATCCCTCGACGCTGAAAAGGCGTTTGATTCAGTGCCGTGGATATATCTGTTTGGGGTGCTGGAGAAATTCAGAATCGGCCCATATTTTCTAAGTTGCGTCAGGCTGTTATACTCTAATCCTGGGGCTAGAGTGCTGACTAACCGCATGCTGTCTGACTGGTTTGGGTTGGGCAGGGGCACGAGACAGGGACGCCCATTCTCTCCCATACTGTTCGCCCTCACAATGGAATCGGTGGCAGCAGCAGCCATTAGGGAACATCAGGCGCAGAGGGGTATAAGGATGGCCGGCCTAACCCAGTCAATATCCTTATATGCAGACGACACACTGCTGTATGTTCGAGAACCCGACACACACCTGGGGCCAGCAATGGAAACCATACACGAGTTTGCCGAATACTCAGGTTATAGAACTAACAGATCCAAATCCGAGATCTTTCCCCTAACCCCTGCAACAAGGTGCCCAAATAACACACAAGGACTGCAGTGGTCTCCCACTAAAATCAGATACCTGGAAATTATCGTATCTGGGAATAAAAACTCTTTATATTCGGATAATCATGAACTCCTATTAAGCACGATATCCACCAAACTCTGTTTATGGGCAAAATTCCCTATTTCACTTATGGGGCGAGTGGCCATATTAAAAATGGTGATTTTACCAAAGCTATTATATATTTTCACTAACATCCCAATATGGCCTGGCAGACAGTTTGTCGATGCCCTTCTATCTATGGGCGTGGAGTCGGTATGGAGCGGGGGAACGGCCAGAATGAAATGGGAAAAAATGGTAGAACCATACAATAAGGGAGGCATAGCAGCCCCGGATTTCGAACTATATTATCTGGTGGCACAGGCCCAGTTTGTCAGATACTGGTATGATGATTTGAACACCTCACCACACATCAGCATTGAGAAACAGGCTGCATGCCCAACTGACCTAACATCTGTTATCTTTGAGGTTAAACATAAAGATGACTGCCCATTTGACTCAGTCAGCACAACAATACATGCATGGTCTAGGATCTATCGCAGGCTTAAACTAGACACCCCATATTACTCGGAGGTCCCCTTCTGGAACTTTCCTGGCATTGCACCATCTTACGATACTGATGTTCAGAAGGCATGGGACCCGGAAGGGGAATTCAAAATCAGAGACATCTTTCCCAATGGTAAATTTATAACACTGGAGGAATTTAAGGTTGGGATGGGAAGGGACCAGTTGAAGATACTACAGTATCATAGGATGCGAATGGCCTTCAAGGCTAGGTGACCACTGTTCCCAGACGAGCCCCCCCCACACCTGTGCCTCGTGACCCTGTCCACCCAGTCGGGAACCAGTGTTTCCAGGCTATACACGGCTGTACAGGCAAACACGCTGACAGTGAATCTGATCAAAGCCTCCTGGGAAGCTGACCTAGGAACAACCATAACGGATAAGACCTGGGTGAGATATTGTGAATTGACCAAGAGGGTCTCCATGAATGCAGGCCTCTGCCTGATCCAATTCAAGGTACTAAACAAACTGCATTACACACCCGAGAGAATTGCAAAATTCACACAGAACAGTCCAGACAATTGCCTGAAATGTGGTTACGAACATGCTGATTCATTCCATATGTACTGGAGTTGCCCACTTATATATGGGTTCTGGGGAGAAGAGGCGAAACTTCTGGGAGAAATCGCACAAGTGCCAGCAGATCTGACTCCCCAGAAATACCTGTTCGGAGACATAGGAAAGACATCTGAAGTGACCAGAAGACTATTTAACATAGCGTGTGTAGTGGCAAAAAAGTGCATACTGCAGAACTGGAACAGCACACAAGCACCACGCATTAATCACTTTCTGAAAGAACTGGCATGTGTCAATGAGTGTGAGGAACAGTATATAATGTCACTCCCAAGCGGGAGTAAACCAAGAGACATTTGGGCTCCGTTCAGAGTATACTTATGCGAACTGGGATCAGCTAGTTACAGCCCGACAGGGCCCTGAATCTCACATGTCTGGTTGTAATTTTGAAGTTAACTCCCTGTTTATGAAAAAAGTGTAGAGTGTCATGTTGTTGTAGTGATGTGTACCACAATCAATAATAAAAAAAAGTTTAAAAAAAAAATAACATAAATATCCATCAGAATGCTTATGATACAACTGAATCTCAACTGCGTCAATGGCAGCATTCACCAATTTAAACACTGCCTCTCCATCATTCAAGCTTGGATATTAAGAGACTACCTGAAATTCGCTATTGTTAACACAGAGGTTATCCTCTTTGGTAGTACTACCAAACACATCCAAGTTCAAAACTGGCTGGCACAGATTGATCTCAACAGATTCTCCCCCAACTCAACCCTAATGCAAATGCTCTGGCCGTCTCCATTTATTCTAACCACTCCTTCAGAGCACACACCGCCAAGAAGACACAAACAGTGTGTACTAGCTCTCACTTCTGCGTTGAATCAAACCCTTCATTCCTGCCTTAGACTTCAGATACATTGTGAGCATGGACGAGGGTGGCCCTTTCTGCATAGGCTCCATCACCCCTGGTGTTGTATCTGGCTTCTGCAGACTCCACTTGGGGCTTGTAGAGGCATTATATAGCTGCACTGAGACATTTCTTCTTTGGCCTGAACGCCAGTCAGGCTTGGAATTTTGGCAAGTGGGCTGAAGCTCTAGCTGCACCAAGATCTTGGACTCATCCATTCACATGAACGCTCCAAGGTCACACTACTGATGAGGTCACTGCAGCAAAAACAGCCTATGTCACCACTGAACATGTTTTATAGTGTGTAGGTCTTATACTGGAATTGTGAGATTTCCACTGGGTGCATAAAATGCTGAACTGGCGGAAGATGCATATTACATAAAATGCAAACTTCATAGTGCCTACTTATTAGCAAGCTGGGCAGGGATCACAGACGTTTTTTATTGCCCTTTTTGTGCTATGTATTCTTAGTTGAAATCTGTCTGCAGAGATTTGCTCGGTGCAGAATTTGCCCTTTTAGATATATAGTCACAGGTGGGTTGGGTCATGTAGGCATGCATATTGGTGAGAAATGCAAAGCATGCATTAGTTCCTGGGGATTCATTACCATTTCAGTCACCTGATTTTTAAGTGGTGGCTTGAAGCATGGGTGCTAAACATGCCAGCTGAGCATCACAGTAGCTAGAAACTTGACCTTTATAGTTGTTTGGATGTGGACAACTGACAGTGGCCACACGTCAGGGTGCAGTGTATTCCGGTGGAGTAGGTCAAGAAGGGTGACTAAGTGTATTACAGATGACTCAGAGGGTGGTTTGAAAACAGAAAGACCTTTTTGAGAACGGGAACAAAGCGTGTAATTCGATTGGTAGTGAGAGATTTTTTGCCCAGGTGTTTGGATTGACAATCTGTGGACTGAGCTGTGCACTAGCATGAGACACATGTACAGGGCCCTGTTGAGAGGCAAATGAATGTGTCATTTATTATGTTGGCCCCTCCCTCATTGCGATACCATAGAAATGGGAGGCGTGCATCACTTGTGATGCGCTGACTCATCTACGCCACCATATCCTAGATGTGAAAGACATTACTCGCTAAGGCAACCCTACCGACTGTACACCGGAGGAATCGAAGAGGAGCTGAATTTGCAAGCTATGAAGGATATGAACATGCTGTAACTAAGATGAAGAAAGCAAACAATATCACTGCTTGAATTGACACACACAGACACATTAGACACCAAGCAGATACACATCAACCATGAAGCTACAAAAATAATAGGTTAAACCACACTTAAGGGGTCATTACGAGTATGGCGGTGAGGGGTTAACGCCACCGGTAAGGATGCCGGTGCCGTTAACCCCTTACCACCGCATTACGAGGTCCCTTAGCTGGTCCCGCTAAGGGTAGCTGGCTTTACCAGCCGCCCTTAGCGGGAGCCGCTAAAGGACCAGGGAGCTAAAAACGGGCCCGTTAATAACGGGCCCGATATTAGCTCCCTCCCCATTCTCATTGAGCCCTATGGGGGCTCGAATGGGAATGGGGATGGGGATTATGAATGGGGACTTACCGGGTCCTCCAAGGTTGGAATGACCCGGTAAGACCCCATTCAAGGAACCCGGACCCGGGCATGAGTTTGGAGGCAGCCATGGCGCTAGTAGCACCATGGCTACCTCCAAACTTGTAAAGACCCCCTTAGACATGAAGAATATGGTTGCATCCAGTAGGCTAGAAAACATATACTCTATATATGCTGAAACACAAGATGCATAAGAATACATATAAAGCATGCTTGATGCAGAAACGCAACTAGAAAGAATAACCATGTTAAACAAGATGTACGTTGCAACCACATTCGAGTGAATGGGAAACATCAAGAAACCTCAAAGCTGCAGGGGGACCTGGCTCACTGAGTTAGCAGGAAACGCCGAACTGAACAGCCCAGACAATAATTGTGCAGCCCGTGGCAAGGATATCATGAACAGGGAAGGTTTGGATCGGCACTCAAGAGAACCAATGATAACAGTTTCCAGGCATGAGACACATTTCTGGTAGATTGAGCAAAGAAACAAATACTGGAACATCAGATTCCCATTAACTAGGGCTGAATATCCAGAAGAAAGTAGCTTAAACAAGTCTCTAGCAGTCAGGAAGGGTAAAGACACCTGTAGTAATGAAGGCTAAAATCCTAATAAATGCTGAGCAGGATAATCCAAAAAAGTTGTCTCCAGACACATGAGCTGCAAGTGGAAAATAAGAACTATTCATTAGCTTCAGGGATGGACTGGCTGAGGACTTCGTTCCCATCAAGTATTCACCTGTATCAATTTGGTAGGTGGTCTAAGGAGGAGCCATCAGATAGAGTGTAACCAATGAAAACACAAACACATATGTGTCCTATACATAGTTGATTGCCCTAACCAATCCCTCCCCTTGTAGGTTTTTGTAATCATGACTATGATGACATGTCAGTTGTGACTTAATTCTTGTTTTTAAACTGTTGTCAAGCCTAAGAAGGATGAGAGCTCAGAGATTATCTTGATGTCCACAGCTGACCCTGTTGTATGTGGATTTGGAACAAAAAAGGGTTTTTATCGAATTCTTTGGACTCTTCTGTTATCGGGTGTGGGATTTCCTGGCCTGTCCTTTCTGCTTACCCCGGGGGTTTCCACCCTCCTTAACAGCCCTCGTCTGGAATAGGAGCCAGTGCACATTTTGTCTGTAGGTGGAGGGGTGCGAACAAGCAAAGGTGTGTAATGTGTGGGTGGTGACAATTAAGGCAACAATGAGTCACTTGATTTTCTGATTCCTCACCCACTAATTTACCATTTCTAATCCCTGCTTACTGAATGATGCCAGTGTGGACACACTTACCTTAATTTTCTATGCTAACTTCATGTCGAAGAACTGACTCTCAACAGTTGTAGTTCCATTGCATCAACGTTGCATGGGTCCAATTAGAGACAACTAACCAATCAGTTAAAACTTTATTCAAGATAAAAAAGCTCATAAAGTACAAATAAAAATAATCAACATAGATATCATTACACATTTATTACACACTATACATTAATACCAAACACTTGAAGTTAAATTGAAAATGAAAGCCCAAATACGTAGTCATAATTACCAATCAAATTCTAGAAAAATCCTCCTGGTTAAAACTTACGTAGCAATAGCAGTATAAATGCCTGGAGTTCATATGTTAATTCCCTTCTCCTTATTGGCCAGGCAGTCCATATGAAAACATTTACTGCCCATGAAGCCGCTTTATGTGGCATCATATGAATGAAGAATAGGACTGATGTAAATTGCCTAAAGCCTCTATTTTTATTTTTTATTTTATTATGTATACAGTTTTAAAAACTTTTACACATGCATACATATCACATATAAATCATCTTCATAATATCATAAATATAAAAGAAAAAGATACATCAAATTCATTCTCTTAATCAAATAATCACAAAACTGAACCATACTACGAAAGCAACATTAGTACACAATTAATAACATCCTCTTCAACTCTGATTAAGAGAAATAAAAAATGTAAGAAATAATAAAGTAGTCTTAAAAAGATATTATGCGAAAATGCCAAGGAGAAAGAAGCATACACAATCACCAGAATAACCTGTAGCCAAAAAAGTATAGCACATCTGAATATCACATGTCATGCATGGAAAGCAAAATGATTTGCCGGCTATATCGCCAATATCTTCAACAAATTTGATATATTGTTGTTCATATGCAAATCTCATTCCAGAACATTTAGTGAGAATATGTCTTGCTGATTCCACTTCCTCTCCATCAAGACATATTCTACAAGATATTTCGTTAATGGGATACTGGCCCCCATTTAGTCGGTTTAGCCTGATATTCAAGAAAATCTGACGTGTTACCATAAAGGGGAGGAGTTTTAGGTGTTCTTGGTGTTCCTTATAACTCAAAGCCATCCTAGAGAAGGTGTGGAGAGACTTCATACCGGCAACCTTCGCGTGGCTTTTAGCCCAATCGAACTTCTCGGCACAGTTTTTTAAAGAATTTACTAGGGCATCTTCACCATGCTCCCTGCACGGTGTCCAACACAACCACTCAAAGAAACACTCATTCATGGCCTTAAACTTATTCATCACTATACCATTACCACTCTCCAAAGCTGTTCGAAAGACAGACAGGAGAGAATTAGGGGTTGTAAGCATAATCTTAATGTAGAGCTTAGCTCTATTTAAATTGATAAGGGAAGCAAGAGATATTAGGCCCATCTCAAGACAAATGGCTTCAGTAGGCATATCATTGATCAGCCCCATACCTCTATGCCAAATTCATCCTTCAATCTTATCTGCCCTACAGGTCCAGTCTATATAAGAAGCCTCAAGGGCATAGAGAAAGGCTTCTGATAATTTCTGACTATAAATGGTACGTATGCCATGCAAGCTATACCCCGCAGTTCTTTTGGAAAAAGACAGGACCGTCCCCATAGTGGAAAGTACCTTGGCGCTCGTATTTTGCTGCAGGTGCTCATTAGCACCAATATTTTCCGAGCCAACTACATGACCAAGGTACTTATATGTGGTCACCCTTTTAATATTTCCTATAAGGCAGTGCATATAGATCTTAATACACCGTCTATGACCAACAGCCATAAGTTGAGTTTTAGTGATGTTAACTTTCTGGCCATTTTTGTCAGCATGTGCACATATGGCCTTTGCACTATTGCAGATCCCAACAAGGCATTATCAAAGATGACATATCGTCTGCATAGCAGATCCAGTTGAGCTTATTCATGCTGATCTTAGGGAAAGCATTCAATTTATCAATTAATATTTCCCCAAAGTCCACCATGAAGAGATTGAAGAACATAGGTGCCAGAGCGCAGCCCTGTCAAACTCTCTTCTTAACTGCTATCAAATCAGATATAAGCCCCAAATTGTTAAGCCTTACCCGTGTGGTGTTTTGTACGTACATTAACTTACAGATGTATAGTAAGTGGGCTGGCATGCCCAAAAGCTCCAGTTTTACCCAGGGCATATTTCTGTTTACCATTTCATATGCGGAAGAAAAATCCACAGAAAGAATATAGAGAGGTAAGCCAGAGGACATTTAGGGGCCGATTCATGGAATAAATCTGCACCGGAAATGGGGCGCATGCATGCAAAACGTACGCAAGCGCCCATTTTCCGATTCATGGAACACATTGCGCGTGGCTTACCTGAGACCTGCGTCGAATCCGCGCGGGTCCAACACGTCACTGCGACACCATGAATGCCTTGGGCGAGGCGCCCAGTGAAGGCACACACTGTCCAGCGCACACACCTAAAAAGGGGGCAGAATACGTGGAATGGGGAACAAGACATGGAAATGTGGGCATTACATGGGAAGTACCACAGTAAAATACCCGCAACGCCCACACGTGTGCTAACAACATGTATTCATGGAATTGAACAGGGCTCTCCTGCGCGTGGGAAAAGACGCGCTAATCCGAAAACACGTCCGCCAAGCGAAAGCAGACGTAAGCTTCACCGCGCACCTAAAACAATGCATAAAAAGCGCGTGCGAACACAAATGTGCGTATACAGCTACGATGAATGTACCATTCCTCACAGCAGTGATCATGGGACGCCGCAGGAGGAGGATAGTCAGGCCCCACATTTTTTTACCCAAGACCAGCCTTTCTGGGATGCCTAAGGACCAGGTCTATGGCAGGTATAGGTTTCCACCTCATATCATTGTAGACCTGATCACTGAGTGGGAGGATGACCTCACAACACCCACCCTCTGCTCGCAAGCACTGAGCACCTTGGAAAAGGTGCTCAATGTACTGCATTCATTGGCCACTGGGTCATTTCAGCAGACAACTGCCATAGTTGGGGGTGTCTCACGGGCCACGTAATCAAGCTGCCTACTCCAGGTGTTGGCAATCATGACTGCACGCCCCTCAGTCCGCAGGCACATATACATGCCCAGAACACCTGCAGAAAGTCAGGCCGTGGTTCAGGACCCTTATGGAGTGGCACACTTCCCCAAAGTGCTTGGTGCCATTGATTGCACCCATGTGGCCCTACATCCACCTAGGGCCACAGAGCACATCAATCGGAATCGCAAGAACTGGCATTCCATCAACGTGCAGGTTGTATGTGATGCCAAGGGAATCATTACCTCTGTATATGCCAACTATCCAGGGTCCACCCATGATAGTTTCATATTCAGAAGGTCATCCCTACACCGGGACCTGGAAGCTCGGAGGCATGGCAAGACATGGCTCATTGGTGAGTGTAAATGCCTGTGCACATGCATGCATGTTAGACACAGACAAATAGACAAAGCCAACTAATGAAAAGGATTCTAACCTCCCCAGGGGACAGGGCTTACCCTCTGTGCAGCTACATGATGACAGCAATATGGAACCCCACCATACCACCCCAGGTAAGATACAACGCAGCCCATATTGCAACTAGGGCCATAGTGGAGCGCACATTCGGAGTGCTAAAGTCACACTTGCGCTCCCTTGACCATTCCGGTAGACAGCTACTATATGCACCACCAGTAGTGTGCAGGATGATTGTGGCAGCATGTGTCCTGCACAACGTTGCAACACAGCGTGGTGTACCAGTGGACATGGTGGTGCCCCCACATCCCCAACCACATGCACGGCCCCTGCGTGTGAGAGGAGAAAGGGCACGTTGCGAGGCAGCCCGTACCCAGCTTGTGGTGCAATTTTTCACCTAAAATCCCACCGCTGCGGAGTGCACACAGGCCTGGCACATTCCAGGTGACAATCAATGATAACAAAGGGACAAACAACTATCCCAATCTTACCACCCTGAGAATGTGTCCTTGGAAGTGCTACATTGTGTGCATCCCTAGATACTTAAACTAGCCCAATCCCGTGTGAACAAAAGACATACATTGAAGATGCAATATGCCACTAACGCCATGGAAAACAACACATCTAAATCCAGGTATGTCACCTAAACCCTCCCAAACTTCATGTAACCCAGTTGCCACACCATGCCATGACATGCAATGTCAAAAGTGACAAATAAATGGCCAACACATAATGCTACTGTCACAAAGTGCACTTCGACAAATGGAACTAAGTCTGAAATAACGCCCTCTGACACATCAAAATGAAATCGTACATAGGAACATCTATCTTCCAACATAACATATCATAAACATAGGACCCAACAGTGACAATGTCAGACAGTAACCAATCACAATAGCACAAGTGCCTCAAAGTGACAAAGCTACCACATGGACCCCTTATATCTTGAGTGTGTCTCTGCTAGCTAAAGGGGGCAGGGTACGCATACAGCAGGAAGGGCATCAATAATGGAGACAGTCAAGGTAATACATGAAGCTGTAACATGAATAAATGCACATTAACCAATGTCCAAACAAAAGGGTATGCTAACCATGCACTGGACAAACAATCATGAATCCCCACTAGAGGTGTATACACAGGTTGGACTTCAGGCTGACCACAAAACTAATGGAAGGCCAATGCCTCTGTGTAATTTACTTTCACACGCTGCCCTCCTTTCAAGCCTATGGAAAGGGGAAGCAGGAGTGGCATATGTGTCATGGGTTCACGGCCTGCATGGCTAGCATAGAGTGGGAGAGCTGTGAATGTTGTCGTCATCTTCTGGTGTAGCATTAGGGGGTGTGCGTGGTAAGGGAATCTGGCCACGTATAGCCCTGGTCTGCTCCTCAATGGCAGTGAGCATGCGGGCCTGAAAGGTTTGATTCTGCATCATGATGGCCCACAGGTCTGCATGCAGCACCTCACGTGATGGACGGAGTTCCACCTGCAAGATGTCACGGGATGCACAGATCTCCGCTTGCAAGACCTCACGGGTTGCACGGAGTTCGACAGAGACATTGTGCGTCACCTGCTCCATCTGCTGTTCTGCCCGTCTACTGTGGGCCAACTCAAGTGCAGCCAAAGTAAATCTGAGGGAGGTATTCTCTTCCCTCAGGGCAGCCCTGTGAGCCTCAGCCTCAGCAGCTATGGCTGTGCGCAGAGCCCCCCGTTCAGCCCCTCGGTCCCGGTTGCTGGACGACATGTCCAGCCTGTGCGAGCGGCATGTTGAATGCAATCCCTGCTGCTGGAGCTCCATCTGTCTTTCAGGGCGGAGCATGGAATTGGCCACCCTATCCATGCCCTGTGCCAACATCTCACATGATGCCCCCTGTTGCTGTGCAATAGGATACATCAATTGCTCCCACACAGTATTTTCGGGTGGCACACGGCCACCATGTTGCCGGACCCCACACACGCCGGACCCAAGGATACCTGGTCCTTGCTGTGCTGGCGCTGCCTGTGGCTGCAGGACTGCATTCCTCCCTTGATCAGCTGCCCCAGAAACAGCAGCCAATACTGTGGAGCATGACCCTGCAGCTGTAACCACTACAGACAGACATACCAACATTGACTGGCCCTGTGAGGGGTCTACCCCCCTGGAGGTGTTTGGGACAGAACAGCATCCACAGTAGAATCACTCAACTGCTACACCAAGGGTTCCATGTCTGATTCAGCACCAGAGGCATAGGCGTCCTCATAGGTGTACTCAGAGACACCCCTGGCCAAGATGGTCTGTAGCAACAATGGATTCTCATGGGCTACCACACCACGTCCTCCACTGGTGCCTGGTTGGAGCTCAGAATATATTTCCTCCTCCACCATCTCCTCCTCCTCCACTTCCTCCTCCACTGCATCCAGTGCCTCATCACCTTCACAAATGCAAAAAAGAGACATGAATGCACATGTTAATAGCATAGGCCACACACATATGCATTACAATGTTGTCAGCCAATACATTAACCTGCCATGTCACACATGACACAAACTCAGGCACGCACGCAGTGTCAATGAAATGGAAGGGGAGCTTGAAAGCAGACATGGCTGCGTGTCAAAGGACAAAAAAACACATGGGGC
Organism: Ambystoma mexicanum; assembly: GCF_040938575.1. Taxonomy (NCBI): domain Eukaryota; kingdom Metazoa; phylum Chordata; class Amphibia; order Caudata; family Ambystomatidae; genus Ambystoma; species Ambystoma mexicanum. Next base: position 469,549,393 of record NC_090935.1, on the reverse strand, counting down.
CTCATTACGAGGTGGGCGGTAACGGGCACCGGTAAGGGCATCAGTGCCAGTAATCCCCTACCGCCCTACTACGAGTTCCCTTTGCGGGTCCTCCCTTAACGCCTGTTTCTCCAGGCGTTAAGGACGGGACCCGCAAAGGGACTCTGGAGCTAATAACGGTACCGCAAATTAATAGTGCCTTCCCCATTTCATTGAGCCCTATGGGGGCTCAAATGAGAATGGGGAAGGGCCCTGGTAAATTGGGAATTACCGGTCCAACCAACCTTGGAATGGACCGGTAATTGCTCCATTCACCAGGGCGGAGTCGGTAGGGTTTTGGAGGCAGCCATGGAGCTAATAGCTCCATGACTACTTCCAACCTCGTAATGAGGCCCATGTACTGCATGGTGCACAGCACCTGCAACACACACAAGCATGTCACTGACATAGTCCTTCCACAAAGATGACTGATGCCAATACACAGATGGCACGTAGCATAGCCATGCCAGAATGGTCAACCAGCCTCAGATGGAAGTTGAATGCTACTGTCCATGAGCCATGTACAATGCATGTCAGACCATGTTGTAGCAGATAGTGTGGGCAGGTGGCAAGTGCATTGTCTCAGTCATCTGTGACTACAGCAGGGGAGAGGAGAATAGAAAGCACAACACATGAGGAAGCATCAGAAGTGCCTCCAGACCCGGTGAAGCTACACCTCCAGTTACATAGAGGCAGGGAGGCTGTACCAGAGGGAGGCCCAAGCTCAACACAGACGAGAACCACAACCTAATTTCTATGAGGAGCAACTGACCCTGAGGGAGCATGAAAGGGATGATCAAAGACCATGAGAAGGAAGTAAATACTGGAGATGGAGTAGAAGCAATTGCTGGTCCAGGACCCATAGGGACTCGCTGAGAGTGCACAGGGTTCAGGTATGAACACTCATAGCCACTGTGAGGCTGTGCCATCATCACAGTCCTAGGCAGATACCTTGCACCAAGCCTAAAGGACTTTCCACACAGTCCAGGTCTGGCATGTGTACAATCACAGAAATCCTGGTAAAGCATGTTGCAGTAGTCCACCATAAGAATTACCAGTCCTCTGGAGACAGTGAGCTGCTGGAGGATGGAGAGGTAAGGAAGAATGCCTCTGAGGAGGAGCAGCTTGCAGGGTGACCTCACAGAGACGTCAGTCATGTAACGATAGAAAGCAAGTGTAAGTGGAAGATTATCACAGGCTATCTGACACCACAGGTTGGAGCAAGAATAGGGCCAGGAGAGGCTGGACAGAGAGTATCATGGAAGGAGGGAGCAGGTGTGGTGAAGAGGATTGCCTCTGTGTGCAGCACATGGTTTGTAAGCAGTCTGCATGACAACAAGCACTTATCAGTCGAACATCACATGACTCACACATGGCAGTCATGTCAATGTAGCCTGAAGTGGAAGACAATCATAACACATCACCCAAGCAACATACACATGGCCTGGAAACACACGCATCACCACTCACCGGACATTGGCTCATACATTGGCCGATCTCCCACGCCTTGGACCTGCTCCACTGCAATGAAATCAGTAACAATCTCCTCATGTCCAGTGAGTTCATCGTCCTCTGGTGCTGACCCACTGCCAGTCACCAGAGTAGAGGCAAACTTGGCAGCCAGCTTGTCTTTTGCTCAGCGTCGGAGGTCATTCCAGCGCTTCATGACATCACCAGCTGTGCACCTTTCATGGCCCAAGGCTGCCAGTGGGCCAAACGCTGAGCAGGAGTCCTGCATGCACCAACATGTCACAGCCGTGATCCAACACGTAGACCACGAGCGTGTCCGCTTCCTTATCACAGAAACTCCTCTTTCTCGACGTGCGGAACTGCAGCGCCGTGTCTGGGGTCCCAGCCTGTACCTCTGGAGCACGCTTCTGCCTCTTGTGAGGTGATGCAGACCCTACCACTCTGGTCAGTAGGGGCTGGAGTACAGGTGGACTGGCCTATGGAATCAGCCACTGATGTTACTACAGAAGGTCAGCTTGCAGGTATCAGAAGCTGGGTTCTGTTGCCAGGACCCTGCACCGCACGTGTCTTGGCCTTTGGGACATGGAAATCGGCCATTGAGTCACCCTGTGCCTGGGCTGAGACCACTACAGTCTGGGCTGGCTGACCCTGAGCCTGGGTGGTGGTAGCCGCAGCTGCCCCTGCAGCTTCCACACCCTGGCTGCTCTGGACAGCCGATGGCACTGCTTGTCTGGGACCATGGGTGCTGGGGATGTTAGCAGCAGCTGCATCTACCTGCCCCGGTTGGGTGGGGGCATAGCTATCCCTGCATGGGCCTGGACACCTTGCTCACGTGGATCACTTTTGCCAGCTTGACCACCCGGGCCACGTCGCCCACCTTGGCCACCCTGGCCAGGTCGCCCGCCTTGGCCAACATGGCCACCCAGGCCACGTCGCCCACCTTGGCCACCTCTGGCAGATCGCCCAACTTTGCCTCCCTTCCCACTTGTTGCCCTCCCAGTCATGGCACTGATGGGCTAGCACAATCGGAGGTGCAGCCAACAATTGTCCTAGGCAATTGGAGTGAGAGGGCAGGTTACGTGATGGAAAACGTTCCACTGTGCTTCAGCAAAGCTCTATGTGACCACTGGTGAAAAAATAACAGGTTGCACAACGCTCAGGCACCCCAAAAACAAAGATCAATGAGTACGTGACCCATCGGTAGTCCACGTGTGAGTAAAAAACGTCCCGTAGTATGCTTTGCCACCCAGCAACACAAACAATGCTTATGCAAGAAACACATAGGCTACTATGACCTTGAGAATGGGGTACGCGACACAGAGGGGCAACTATAGTGGGAAAAATGCGTGCACGACTGACCGTCTGCCTCGTAGAATGAAACAAATCACAAGCGCGTGTGTGCATAGGCAACTCCCCCACCAGAACAAGAAGTACGCACTGCCACAGTAGTGAACTAATCGTGTGTGAACCCACAAAAATATGAAATTAATGCGTCCGTCCCCATGAAAAGCACCTACATTGCACTGTCATCCTACGCACACCTTTATCACATACTGAACGACAACACCCAACGTCCAGCGCGCGTCACATAACTTACGTGCTTAGAGCCTTTCCTCTGATTACACGCTAACATGCTGTTTCTGCACGTGCAAAGTCGGTTGTTTCCGACTGGCCATGCGAAAGAAAATGGAAGACCCACGTTCCTGCTTACAAGGCCATTTACCTGCCTCCGACTGCCCCAAGCTGCCTCCTATGAGCCATCTGCTGCTGCCAGCCCACTCTGTGTGCCTTCTGCCCAAGTGCCCTGCATTTTGGTGCCTGCTCTGAAGCCATTGCCAGTGATCTTGTTGTTGTGACCACCTCTGCTGATCCTGAAGGCTCCCGACTGCCATACCACCGCTCCACAGCCCAGCCCCAGGACCACCTTGCCCATCCACACCTGCCTTAGGGGTTGCCATGTCTGACACCACACCATCTGAGGCAAGTGGCAACCCCCCAGCAGCGAGGCAGAGGGCTGTCAGCTTCAGTGCCAAAAAAGTTGACATCCTGGTGGAGGAAGGATGGAGGAAGATTTGGGTGGATGTTGTGGGTGCCATCAACGTGGACGGGGTGGCACCCAGAAACTACCAACATGTCCATAAGCGCTGGGAGGACTACAGGTCGAGGACCCTCAACAAGGCCTGGTGCCTCCTCAAGCCTGGGGCTGTCCGAGTGGGGTGCCGGGGCCGGTTGATCACCGATGAAAAGAGGGTCCTGGAGCGCATCGACCCAGCACTGCACACCCAGGTCTTAGTCCGGAGTCAACCGGTAGGTGTCCATGTGTTCTTGTCCAACATACTGCATGTGCATGTAGACGTGTGGTTGGTGTGTGCACCCTGCTCTTATAGTTTGGCATGCCTACTGTACAGATGTCCGTGTGCATGTCCCAGGCACATCTGCATGTGAGTTCATTGATGCATGTGCGACATCAATGGTGTCTGTATGGAAATGCCTGATGCACGCATGTATGTCACAACGTGCACATGTATGCGTCCCTGTGTGTGGATTGTGTCATGCCAGAGGTGTGCCACATGTGTGCATTTCGCAACATCATAGACATGTGCATGTGTATGAGAAGTGAGTGTGTGAGTGGCAAATACTCCAGGATGTCTGTGACTCTTTGCTTTTGCATGTGTGATTGTCTCAGGCTGCCAATTCCACTGCAAGTGCTCTCTGATGTGATGGATCCATGGCCTGCTTCATGACTGTCAGGTGATGTGTTTGAGTGAGATGTGTATGTGCCATGATGCGTGTGAGGTGCATGCACAATTTAGATGTGCTGGCAGTGCCTTGTCCAAGGATGTGAATGTCTGGTGTGAATGACGGGCATGATTTTGCATGTGTGTGAATGGCACTTCCCTGTGTGTAGTGGACAGTGATGATGGTTGTGACCTTTGACAGTGGCAATTATGTACTTTTGCATTGTGCCAAATACACCTATGTCCAGTACCCTGATGTATGTGTTCTATGTTTCCCTATCCACAGTGACGATGGAAGAAGAGGGCGGGGAAGGCGATGTGGAGCCCGGCAGCAGGGATGCCTCCACCAGGCGCAGACGCAAGGCTCAGTCATCCTCCCAGGCACTGTCATCTTCTGGGAGCGAGGATATTGGTGCCACGTCGGAGTCAACGGCTGCAGCTGCTGAGGGTAGGCCCAAGAGCGTGAAGTTGGTTGTGGGCTCCTCGACAGTGGGAGGGTCAGGTGAGACCACACATGAGCAATCCAATGCGGAAGAGAGTGGGGAGTCATTCAGGTTGGTGGTGGTGGAGGAGCAGGAGGCCACATAAGGCCAGCCCATGGGGCACAGCATGGGTGATGATGCAGGTGTGACTGCTGCAGTCCAGGGTCAGGGGCCGGAGGCAGTACAGGTTGCCGTGGAGGGGCCTGTGCCTAATCCTGTCCCTGGTACTGCGACTGCAGCTGTATGCACCTGCGGGCATGCCCCATGCTGTACCCGCCTGCAGGTGGCGGATGTAACCACAGAAACGGATCTTCCACTACCTGCGGATGAGGCAATTCGTGACAGGGTGGAACTGTTGCTAGGCGGTAATTCGAGGCGTAAAGTCAGCATTCATGATGATGTGCAGGCTTCCAATCGGGGGCATGCACATCATCACAATGAGGTCTGTCGCCTCTTTAACTGGCTAGCTCCGTTCCTGGTAACAAATTTACTATGTGTGGCAACACCTGCTGCAACCCCCTACTCCTCTTCCTTCTCTGTGCACCAGTCATCCTCCCTGCCGTCTTCTGGCCCAGATACCACCAGTGCCCCTGTGAACCTGTCCCAAATCTGGCGGCCAGTCTGGTGGAGACCACATCCCTGACACAGTCGGGAGTTGAAGGAGGATCAGTAGAGGTGGTCACCACAGCAACAGGACCAATGGCAATGGAGGAAGTGCAGGCACCAAGCAGCAGGGCACGTGCACGACAGCCCCGGGTTTTGTCATCATCCCAGAGGTTGTCCCGGAGGCACATGCATCGGGTTTTCTGGCGGCAGCAGGCGCGACGTAGGAGGTGACAGGGCCCGGGGCTCTCAACATCAGAGGGGCAGGTATCGGCCATCGTGCAGGTGGGAAACGTCGACCTTATTACAAGGATGTCTTCCGTGTTGCAGCGAATAAACCGGCAAATCGGAGCAGAGCGACAGTGGGCACGACTCACCATCGCCTGGGCAGAGAACACCCTGTGTCGGGCGGAGAGGCGGGCCGGGTTCCTCAAGGAGTCTCGCAGGGAGTTTGAGAGGAACATGATGGAGTCCCTGCAGGCCATCGAGGGGAGAGCACAGGCCCGCCTCAGGGAAATTGACGCAGAGTTCGATGATGCCCTGGCCGAAACTCTTGGGGGAAATGGTGAGTCATAGGACTAGCCTGCTGCATTTATATATCGTTTTTAGGGGTAGTTTTCATTTCTATATTCCCTTTTTTTGGAGTTCATGGACTTTGCTCCACATCTTGTTCATAGTTATTTCTTTATTTCTTCATGGAGTTCGTTGGAAGTTTGTTGGTGTTTTGGGATCATGTACCTTGGATCTTTGTATATAGTTGGATTTTGAGTTTTTCATTTTTTACATCCCATTGTTTTTTGTTTTCAATTTCATTTTTATTTGGATTTGATTCATGTTGATTTTACTGGTTGTATTATACTTTTATACATATTCATTAATATATTTTCATTCGTTGAAATCCAAGTGGTGTCTGCTCTTAATGGTTTGGTGCATGTTTCCCTCTTCCTTGACTCTGTTACGTGTCCCTGATGTTGAGCGATGTCGTTCCTGTGTCTGCAAACATTCATGCATGTGGGATTTGGTGATTCCCACGCCATGGGGCATGTACTGGGGAGCAGGACCAATGAATGGGTGTTGGGGTGCACCGTAGGGGTGCAGCGTGTGGTGGCAATTTAGTGGACATATGCTACATGATTGCATGTTAGGCCAATGTGTTGGGGGGTTCGGGGACATGAGTCGGGGCCTGCCTGCAGGTTGCCATCACTGGTGGGGGTTGGGGACATGAGTCGGGGCCTGCCTGCAGGTTGCCATCACTGGTGGGGGTTGGGGACATGAGTCGGGGCCTGCCTGCAGGTTGCTGTCACTGGTGGGGGTGGGGGACATGAGTCAGGGCCTGCCTGCAGGTTGCCGTCACTGGTGGGGGTCGAGGGACATGAGTCGGGGCCTGCCTGCAGGTTGCCGTCACTGGTGGGAGTGGGGGACATGAGTCAATTCCTGCCTGCAGGTTGCCGTCACTGGTGGGGGCCGGGGGACATGAGTCGGGGCCTGCCTGCAGGTTGCCGTCACTGCTGGGGGTCATGAGTCGGCCCTGCTTGCGGGGTATGGTCACGTGTGTGGGGGGAGGCCTTGTGGTGTGGGCTGCCTGCGGGGTATGGTCACGGTGCTGGGGGGACCCTTGTGGTGTGGGCTGCCTATGGGGTATGGTCATGGGTGTTGGGGGTGCCCTTGTGGTGTGGGCTGCCTGCAGGGTATGGTCATGGGTGTTGGGGGGTCCTTGTGGTGTGGGCTTTCTGCGGGGTATGGTCCTGGGTGTTGGAAGTGCCCTTGTGGTGTGGGCTGCCTTTGGGGTATGGACACGGGTGTTGGGGGCCCTTGTGGTGTGGGCTGCCTGCGTGGTATGGTCACGGTGTTGGGGGGACCCTTGTGGTGTGGGTTGCCTGCGGGGTATGGTCATGGGTGTTGGGAGGACCCTTGTGGTGTGGGCTGCCTGTGGGGTATGGTCACGGGTGTTGGGGGGCCCTTGTGGTGTGGGCTGTCTGTGGGTTATAATCACGGGCATTGGGGGTGGCCTTGTGGTGTGGGCTGCCTGCGGGGTACGGTCATGACTGTTGGGGGGGCCCTTGTGGTGGTGGCTGCCTGCGGGGTATGGTCACGAGTGTTGGGGGGACCCTTGTGGTGTGGGTTGCCTGCGGGGTATGGTCATGGGTGTTGGGAGGAGCCTTGTGGTGTGGGCTGCCTGTGGGGTATGGTCACGGGTGTTGGGGGGCCCTTGTGGTGTGGGCTGTCTGTGGGTTATAATCACGGGCATTGGGGTGGCCTAGTGGTGTGGGCTGCCTGCGGGGTATGGTCACAGGTTTTGGTGGTGCCCTTGTGGTGTGGGCTGCCTGCGAAGTATGGCCACAGGTGTCGGGGGGGCCCTTGTGGTGTGGGCTGCCTGCGGGGTATGGTCACAGGTGTTGGGGGCCCTTGTGGTGTTGGCTGCCTGCGGGGTATGGTCACGAGTGTTGGGGGGACCCTTGTGGTGTGGGCTGCCTGCGGGGTATGGTCATGGGTGTTGGGGGAACCCTTGTGGTGTGGGCTGCCTGTGGGGTATGGTCACAGGTGTTGGGGAGCCCTTGTGGTGTGGGCTGTCTGTGGGGTATAATCACGGGCATTGGAGATGGCCTTGTGGTGTGGACTGCCTGCGAGGTATGGCCACAGGTGTTGGGGGGCCCTTGTGGTGTTGGCTGCCGGCAGGGTATGGTCACGCGATTTGGCTGGTGCGAGTGAACAACGCGATTTTGCTGGGGTGCAGACGAGATACGCGCAGGCCTTTCCATGCGATTTGACTAGTGTGAGTAGGGTATGCGATTTCGCTGGATTGCGGACGGCGTATGCGCGGCCCTTTCCATACGATTTGGCTGGAGCGAGCGGGGTACGCGATTTCGCTGGGGTGCGGGTGGGGTATGCATGGCCCTTTCCATGCAATTTGGCTAGTGCAAGCGGGGTACGTGATTTCACTGGGGTGCAGACGGGGTATGCGTAGGCCTTTCCACGCAATTTGGCTGGTGCAAGCGGGGTACGTGATTTTGCTGGGGTGCAAACGGGGTACATGCGGGCCCACGCGATTTGGCTGGTGCGAGCGGGGAACGCAATTTCGCTGGGGTACGCGTGGGTCTTTCAGCATGATTTAGTTGGTGCGAGCGGGGTATGCGATTTCGCTGGACTGCGGATGGGGTTGGCGCGGCCCTTTCCACGCGATTTGGATGGTGCGAGCGGGGTACGCGATTTTGCTGGGGTGCGACGGGGTATGCGTGGGCCTTGCCACACTATTTGGCTGGTGCGAGCGGGATACGCTCCGATTTTTCACACGATTGGGATGGGGGGGCTGTGTGCTGGGCCATGGATGGCACGGGGCCTTGCGCCATATTGGGCATTTCATTGGCTTTTTCCTGCGCACGGGGCTGTGTTGGGAGCGTTACTGGCGCTGCTTGCTGTTCATTGCACCATGCTACTGATACCTCGGGAAATCCATGAATACGCATGCCGCGCAATTGCTGGTTTGTATCACGGGTGGCGCACGCGTGGCGCACGCTCCTTCTCGGCACATGGTGCTTGCGTTGCTTCTGCAATGGATTATATGAATCAGGCCCTTAGCCTGATCAATAAGAGTGTTCACCAGGAGGATATTGTCAATGGTGGAATAACCCTTACGGAAACCAGTTTGGGCTTTATTCAGAATGTTATTTTGGGATACCCACATGTTTATATCCCAAAGGACAAACGTACAGAAGATTTTACCAGGCACATCTCTAAGGGCCAAGAAACGGTAATTGTCGGATAGGTTCCTATGTCGACTTTTAAATATAGGTATAGTTACGGAGGTATTCCAAGACTTGGGTACTAGTCCAGTATCTATAACTTTACGAAAAATGATCACTAGTATATCGGCCCAGGTGTCTGCATTTTCCTTAATGATAGTGTTGCACAGACCATCTGGGCCAGGGGCACGAGATGTTTTCAATTTCATAATAATGTCCCTGACACCATCGCGATTTATTGTGAGATTTTTTGTGGCACTTTTAACCAGAATCACATTCTCGCCCCTACATTTTTCTTCAAGATATTTTACCCAGGTTTCGCTATCTATGCAGCAAACCAGCTCTTGGTTACCTTTGTTGGAGACCGCCCTAGATTTTGCCTACAATTGTTTTTTGTCACCTGACAAAAGAATGTTAACCGAAGCTTGCCAGTTGATATTAGATCCATGAAGCCAATTCCTATAAGCATTCTATATTTTTCGCTTCTGCAAATTATGAGGGGCTCAGGAAGAGGAGGTCTTTTCCAGGGGTTTTACTGCTTTGCGCTTTTTTTTCTTTTCTAGTTATCATAAGGCGTTTCAATGTTTTGCTCTTAATGTTGAAATACGTGGGCTAGAAAAAGAAATAATGTTCGAACGTTGCAAAAAATGTAGGACAAAAACGTCAACAGCCAGGAGCTATTTGTCTTGGGAATGCCTCTGTTGGAATTGAATGGGAAAGCATTCACTCCTAGATGGGTTTAAAAAGAATGGTTGAATACGTATGGCACCATCCAGGATAGGGCTCAAACATGGTCGGAGATGAGATTCGCAGGTGCTTTCTATTTAAAGACTTTATGAGCTCAAGTCTTTCCCTGAGGTTCACAGTAGCATTCATTCAAAGATGCTTTACTGCGGCTTTAGGCTCTCTAGATATCCTTTTGGAATTAGTAAAAAGATGCAGCATTTACTAAGGCACGTTTTTGCTTAAAATGCAATATCCAGGGGTCCTTAATCCCTCCATCGCACAGAAGAAGATCCACTATAATGGCCCTACATAACTAAGAAGAAGGGAGTACCCACAACTGTATCCACCGCATAACAGGTCCAATGACCAGCCTGTCTTCTAGATAGCCAATGCCCTGTTCTTTATGGGTGGCAAACACAGGAGCTTTCTGAAGAAGGGTTGGCAGTTTATGACAAAATTGTCTTCAATAATTTGTAAAGTACTTGTCAATTCATATATTGTCCTGGGAGGATAGCTCAGTGGCAAAGTGCTCGCCTTGGAAACAAGATGACACGAAGCAGCACAGGTTCCATTCCCAGGTCTGTGCTTAGAAACCTCTGGGTATTAAGCGGTTATAAATATGCAACTAAGACATATTCTGGTAACAGTGCCTTGATGCCCCTGAGCTGTGTGAACGCTTTAAAAATGCAAATAAATATCCCAGTGGCCCCCCCAAAGATAGCCAGGGGGACTGCTTTAGCTTTATATCCCTTAAGCATCATCTAACTGGGTTCCAATTTCCATTAGCACCCTGGGCGGGTGAGCTAGCTAATCAGGTGGCTAAGAACGTGGACTTGAACTGCCAGTGTAAACCCATGTTCCAAGCTGCCTGACGGCCGGCTCCCCCATCCTCCGTCCCTGCTTTTTTTCTTTATTAACACCCCCACTTACCTTATTTTGACTGTGGCGGCCCTCGCCGCTGCAGCCGCACCTTCCTTTCAGCTTCCCACGGCTATCATGTAAAGGGAAGAGGGGCTCCATACAAATCCCTGCCTTCCATTTCCATGGTGGCCATGTTGGTTAAGGATTTTCCTTCCTACAACAGAAATGCGCTGCGTTCCGTTGCAGAAGAAAAACCCTCTTCCTTTCCGCCAGCGGCGAGGGCCAGCAGCGGCGGCCCTCAACTGCTGCAGCCGCACCTTCCTCTCAGCTCCGCATCGCTGCCATGGAAATGGGAGAGGGGTTCGTACGGAGCCCCGTCTTCCCTTTCCATGGAGGCCATGTTGGTAAAGCATTTTCTTTCCTACAACAGGATATGCGTGGGATCCCGACTTCCTACTCCTTATACTTTCTCCGTAATCGTGATTCACGCATTCGCGAATTTTGCCGCGATTTGCGATTTGGCGTGATTTCAGCCACCTGTAAAAATCAGCAGCTTTTGCCTGAACTGCTAAATTTCGTTTGCCTCTTAAGAACCATCCCTGAATCATTGCTGGAGTAAGCCTGAACTAATATTAACTAGATACCACTCACCCTGAACCTCCGGAAGGGAATTAAAAGCATTTTCAGCATATTTCTCACTTCATTGTCACCATATTCAAAGCATTTTGCCTGTGTTTCAAAACTCCTATCTGTTGTATAAGCTGCTGGGGGGGAATTGAACTGAATTCTATTTGATTGCATTCCTAAGAACTGTGTGCTCTCATCTTCATCTCCTTACATTGCATGAAGGGGTGGGGGTGAATTGTCCAAGAAAGTGATTACATTGTCTTTTGCTGAAATCCTATCAAGTTATTTTCTGTACTGCATTTTCATTCCACATTGTATCTATTTGAAACCATAAAAGTATTGTTGCTATCTTATCCATCCTATAACCACTCATCATTGATTATAAAGAAGTGTGCTAGTGCCAGACTATCCATTATTGATTACTGCTCAGATTAAGTGTGATATTCAATTATTAATTCATTATAAAGTGTGATCTATATATATATTGTTTAAATTCTCAAATAAACTTTTTAAACTTGCAAAACAGAACTACTTCTTGGCTCAGTGGGTTCAGGGGGATTCCAAGAGAGGGGTGTTATATAGGGGTAGTCATCCAGAACTCATGAACTGGACACAAAGATATATCAATAAGGGTTTCCATTCAGTATCCCAGACTAGGCATTGACTTAGCTGTAGTGTTGAATTGAATCCTCTTACAAATTGGGGGCTCGAGCCGGATGTCTGGGTTAGATCTATCACTTGTGCAGATTAATACAGTGTGCCAGCTGACCAGATACACATATCCGGTCGGATCACCACGCTGTGTTACGCTGTAAAGCACTCCTCAAAGGAACGCTCTAAGGAAAAGGTCTGTTTTGCAAAAATAAAATACAAACTTCTGTAAGTCAGGAAGGAACTCAAATTCCAGAATGGCGACCTTGGTAGATATGAAAATAGCCAGAGAACACTTCTTACATAAGCTATTTGTGAGAGGTGAGTGGACTCATCAGGACCAAACGGTCTGGTTGCAAGCAATCGCGCAACAGGTCACTGAAACAGGGTCAGATATATGGGGAGATCAGGGTCCCCTACATGTGGCCCTGAGTGAACTATATATGGCCCCTAAGGCCAAGGATGAGCACCACAAGATTGCCAGGGTAGCGGCATATTTATATTTACATATGGGAGCCATGCAGGACAAATGTGCTGAAGGCCAAGATCTGGCGAGTAGGCAACTGCTGGCATTACAGAAGGCCCAATCTGATCTGGACTCTTCTGAGCAGAGGCTGCACAGAAGCCAGGAGTCCGAAAATGAGAGTAGACAGTACATCATTAAAATAAAGAAGGATATGGATATCCTGCAACAGGAAAAGGCTGACCAGGATACCAGAATTATGGCTTTGCAGAAGGAGCACCAAGACAGTTTGGACTCCTTACTACAGTGCCAGAAAAAGCTGGAGCAACAGATCAATTTCAACAGGGCATGCACAGAGCAGGTAGCCACCCTGCAAATCCAACTAGACAGAGAGAAAGAGGAGAGCAATAAACTGATCCTGAAAGACCTGGATACCCAGGCAGAGTTTGATCAGGAGCGCCAGAAAGCTGGTGCCTTCCAAAGGCAAAGGGACGACCTGACGGCACAGATGCAGACTCTTAGTCAGGAAAGGGACACCTTAGGCCAGGAAGTCTGCCACTTAAAAAGAAAAATGGAAGAAAATCACTGGCCCACCAGGGACTGGGTGACCTCCAAAAAGAACACCAGGACTTGCTAGAGCACACCAGGAGGGTGGAGGAGGCTCTGGCAAGACAGGAGCAGGCCAGTAGGGATGGGACTCAGGAGGTAACCCTCCTGCAGCAAAGACTGGCCCAGTGCTCCAGGACCAATCAGGAAACGCAGAGAGAGAATGAGGCTCTCTGCCAGCACAATGATAGGCTCCAACAACAGGTAGCGATGCAGGAGAGACTGATAGAGTCTAGTAAGGCCTTAACTGAGGAACTGAAAGCGCAGGATCTTGCATTGGAACAGGGAGCAGGGGCGGATAGAGACCAGGTTCGCTGGGAAAGGGAAACTCCTGAGCATAGCCTCAGGAGCCCTAGTACCAGAGGCCTTTATCTCTCTCAGTCCCTGGACTCTGCCACCCCCATGTCCCCTGGCGCACATGAGCACCGGGCCACAGGGATGGCAGATTACTATCCAGCCAGAAGCATGGGGCTCTTAGGCCAGTACCTTCCAGGAATGGATGGGCGGGCATCCGGGTATGGGCACCCAAGCACAGTGCAATTTAGTGGGGAACCCCAGGAGAATAGGCCCATTAAGGGCATCGTGAAAACTTCAGCCCAGTTAGGTCAGTGGGGGGGGGGGTACCCATCAAATCCTGGCAGCAAGGAGGAATCTGAAGACTCCTCTGAACGGCGCAGGACACAGGAGACCAGGTCCCCACATTCTGCCAGCCATTCCCAGGCTCGCAGAATCCAGGAAAACCTGGAAGATCAGACAGGAACCTCTGGGAGTAGTGCCTCTGAGTCAGAGGATGAATGGACCAGGGTTACCGAACCTAAAAGGCCAATAAGGCAAAAAGGGCCTTGCTTAAGGACCCATTGAAACAGATTAAGGCAATCAGGAGTGTCATCACGCCTTATCATAAGAACGCCAAGTACTCTGTTTGGGAACAATGGGAGCTCTATGAGCAAATGATGGAGACTTTTCACTTGAAGGACAGCCAAAGCTGTATCCAATATGTAAAGTGGACATTCTCCCCAGAGTACTCCAGTTTCTTTGCGGGGCTGGAGGAGCAAAATCATTCAAGGTGGTCCACCTATAGGGCGGCCATATTAAAACATTTTTCTGTTCACAGAAATCCCCAAGAGGCTCGCAAGGCAGCCTACAATTTGCAGTGTGGGGAGGATCAGGCCCCACAAGAGTTTGTGCAAGAATTAAAGCGTGCTTTTGCGCAGACCACAAGAAGGGTGCGCACAGACAGCAGAGAATTTATCAATACTTTTTTCCATGCCTTGCCCAAATACATCATGACCCAGCTCGTGAGAGATTTTCACGAGAAAAGATCTTTAGACTGGGTCATTGAACAGGCTACCCGGATCTATGTGGTGCAGAAGCCCATAGAAAATAAAAATAATGCGCCCAAAAACCCCAAAACCAACAGCACCCCTGCTGCTGCCAAGGTGGCAGAGGTAATGGTTGCCCCCGTTTTAGACTTGGAGATGGGGGGGCCTAAAAACCTACCTGCACCTAATAATCCTAAGCCCAGAAATCCCTCGGGTCAGTCACAGACAGGGAGTCAAGGAGGTGGTCCCACAAATGGGGTCCCCCGCTTCCCTGACTATGTAAGTCCCCACTACAAGGGAAACCGACCAATCCAGGGTTATGTGTGAACTCCTCCAGCCCAAGGGGGGGGGGGTCCAGCCAAGCACCTGACCCGGGGAACTTCCCTCCTAACTTCCCCTAGGAGGGGAGAAATTCTCCAAATCCTGGGCAGAACTTTTTCCCCAGGTATCCGCCCAATTTTCAGCCCCAAAATCATCCATCCTTCTTTCCCCAATTCCCTGAGCCCAGACAACCTAATCCGGGAGAGGGGAGGCCAAGGGTGGAGGGGTACCCAAATCTTCCTAACTAGGGGTACTACCAGAGAAGGGATAGCTACCCTTCCCGGGATCAGCCCAGGGGAGAAAATAGAGCCCCGTATCAGCCTGAGCGGGTTTCACAACTTGAGCGCCAGGTCCAAAATATGGCACGAGATCTGGGTCACATACTGAGGGCTCAACAGAACCCTCAGATGAGCATGCCACAGCAGAATGCCCCAAACTCTGGACCTGGTGCTCCAGAACAATGACGGGGGCAGCACCCCGATAACCCACTGGTTCCGAGGGAGGAGGCACAAGGGGAAGGGGGGGTGTAAAGCCTTGAAGGAAGCTTCCTTCCCAACTTGTAAACAGCCCCTGGAAAACCAGGAACCGGAAACAAAATCTCCTGCCCCTGAATGCCTGCCTCCCAAGGAGCAGAGGGGGGGCAGGAGAAACAAAGGACCCAAACAGACCCACTTTGTGGAGGAAGTACAGGCCTTCCAATTTGAGGGAGAGGGATCCTCAGAAGATCCCGGGAAAAGGATCTTCTCCTTCAGAGATGGGGGAACGCCTCCCAAAGAAAAATGGGTCCCAAGGGATTCCAATCCAGACTGGGGAGATATGGAGACTGAGCTACCGCCGCCCATCATCTCATCCCAGAACCCACAATACCAAAATCCCCTGGTTCAAACCCATCCTGGTGACTGCCTCCAAAAAGGGGGGGGGCGGCCCAGAACCGGAACCAGGGGAACCCACAATGGCTCTGATCTCCAGTTGCCAACTTTTTCTTTCAGATTCCCAAGACTCTCCACAGAATTCTGCCCAAATCTCTTCTCTAGCAATGTCCAAAACCAGAAAGTTAGCCCACCAGTTGTCCAAAAATGTGCATTATCTGTGCCCCCTTCAGGAGAAGGATGGAAGATACTATGCCCCGGTACAAGTACAGGGGCACGGTACAATTTTGGCACTGGTGGACACTGGATCCCAAGCTACCCTTCTGTCCAAAAGGGCCTTTGAGGAACTAAATGCAGGAAGGGGGGAGAATTACCGTATTCCTCTCACCTCTCTTCCTGGACAACTGCAGAACTTTGACGGGAAGGAAATTCCCATTGAGGGGACTGCAGACTTGGACATTAAAATTGGGCGACACAAGGTGAAACACCCGGTCATAGTAGTGACTCCAGAGGGCACCCCTTGTTTACTAGGGAACAACCTCCTGAGAAGGTTGTCACCCCTAATAGATTGTGTAAACAAGGTCCTCTGGACCCAGACTAGCAGACCAATAAAATTAAAACAGAGTGTCAACCATGTTAGTTTAAACGGCACCTGCCACATGGTTGAACAAAAATCTGACCAAGTAGAATTTCACTTCCAGAACAACCAGATTCCAGACGTGACAGTAATAGCAGTAGGACAACAGACTGGTGATGGGGGGTCCTCTCTATTTCTGAAAATCAACCTTCCTTCCAGTTTAAGGTGGTATTCCACACTGGAAGGAAACACCCTGAAATTCTTCACTTATCCACAATTAGAAACTCCCACTCCTATAGTCCAGAAAGATGTGAAGTCAGCTCAGAGCCTGGCTGATATTCAGCAAATTGGAGAGCAGTTGTTCATCCCTGTTCAGTTAAATGATGGGAAGGACTCTGTTCTCGCTCGAGTGTGTGTGAACAACGGTAAGAGCTTCATCAGCGAAGCCATGTTACGCCAACTCCCAAAAGATCCAGCCATTCCCACATTCAAACTGATAGACAAATGGAAATGGACCAGGAAGCACCTAATTCCAAACAGCTCCTGCCAAGCAGGTGTATGCTCAAAATCTCCATTGGCAACAAGAGCATAGTCCATAATTGTTGGGTCGTGCGAGACGTCACTGCCGCCTTTTACTTAGGCAGTGACATTCTCAATCACTTTGCCATTAGTTTGGACCTAATAAACTTCAAAGCTTGGTCCTGATTAGCGGATAATCCCGTGGGCTTTGATGATCCAGAAAAAGCATTTAGGTCAGCTCAATTGCTACCTTATGCAGTTGAAATTCAGATTAAAGAGGAAGTCACCATCCCATAAAGGACCCGACAATTCTCCCTGGAAGTGAAAGTTAAAAGAGGACAACATTTGAAAAACCCTGATGCTTGCATACATCTAAACATTTCTCTCCAACGGCAAGGGTTGGGGGTAAACCCAACTCCATTAGTCAATATAGAACATGACACCATCCCAATAGAGGTGTATAACAGCGACTTAAAGAGTATTACTCTAGCCGCAGGCACCATTATTGGAATGGCGGTTGATGACCGACATTTCTCCATTGATTTAGGAAATGAACTGTTAGGACCAATCCCCAAGGACTGTTTTGACAGTGACAGCGAGAACAATACAACACCAGACAGGATTTTTACCCGGCATGGGGGGAACTTCCTGGTGTACACTTCCTGCCCTTATGGTAAGGAAGATGTGACTTGTGACTTCAGGAGGGATGAGGTGATTTTCCAGGTCCATGAGGGTTGCCTTTCCCACCTGAGGCCTCCAGTCCAAATCAGCACTCTGACCAGGGACTTCTCCACCCAGCTGGAGGAGGCCGCTGAGATTGCCAAACCAGAAGTCTTTCCAGGCTTCAGGCAAATGGTGGAAGAGAGAGTCAACCTAGCTGATGCCTGTGTGACTTTGGAACAAAAGCAAAAGTTGAAACAAGTTTTCTTGGACTTCCAAGATCTCTTTGCGGTAGACTCATATGACTGTGGCCGCACCAACATCCACACAACAACAATCCCCACGGACCCTGGCATGACTCCCGTGTTTGTGAAGCAATATCATTTGCCTCTCGCATCCATGGAGTCCCTTACTGAAATAATTAAGAACCTTGAGTCCCAGGGAATAATTTGTCCAATACACAGCACCTTCAATAATCCGGTGCTGGGAATATTGAAGCCAAATGGCCAGTGGAGACTCTGCGCCAACCTCAGGGAGCTCAACAAACGGGTCCATACTTCCCGATGGCCTCTGCCCTACATTGACCAAGGGCTGGCCCAGATCCAGGGGTCACAGGTATTCACTGCAATAGACCTGACCAATGGATACTGGACTGTGCCTGTCAGTATGGAGGACCAATACAAGCTGGCTTTTACCTTTGGGGGCCAGCAGTACACATGGACCCGGACTCCCTTCGGATACCTCAACTCCGGCAATGAATTCAACATTTTCCTACACAAGGCCATGCCCGACCTGGGTGCAAGGGGTAACCTGGTTTATGTAGATGATGTCCTCATCAAAAGTTCATCTGTGGAGGAACACATAGCGTAGATCCGTTATGTTCTGACCCAGTTGAGGGCCGCCGGAGCAAAACTTTCCTTTCAGAAAGCACAGTGGTGTAGAACCCGTGTTAATTTCTTGGGGCATGAGATTACTCCTCAGGGTCTCTGTCCCCAGGAAAAGAAAGTGGAAGCACTTCAGAAAATGAAAGACCCCACAACTCTGCGGGAACTAAGGAGCCTCCTTGGACTGACTAATTACAGCAGAAAGTTCATTGAGGGCTACGCAGAGATCACCAGACCCCTGATTCATCTCCTGAAGGGGGGGTCAAGTGGGAATGGGGTCCAGAACAAGCCAAGGCAGTAAGACAACTCAAAAGAAGCCTCTCACAAGCACCTTGCCTAGCTTACCCTGTCAGAAACAAGGAGTTCTTCCTGGAGACAGGGTTCTCTAATACGTGCTTGACGGCAGTATTATACCAAAAGCATGACAAGGTCAATAAAGTAATCTCCTATGCGAGCAAAACTTTATCCTCTGTGAAGGAAAAATTCAACGATTGTGAGAAGGCACTCCTGGCAACGGTGTGGGCATTGAAGAATTACCACCCGTTTATCCATGGGGAACACATCATAGTGGAGACTCCACACCAGCCTCTGCAATATCTCCAAAGTGACAGAATCCGGGCCGGAAATGTGAGTAATTCCCGAATTACTTCCTGGATTCTGTCAATGCAAGGCTTTCCTGTGGAGGTCAGATATGGCCAAAACAAGAAGAGTCACCTCGCGCAAGGTCTGGCTGACTTGCATGATTGTGCCAGAGAAAACTGTCTCGAGGACGAAAGTCTAAAAATCAAGGACAACACGGAGGCATACCTTAATTCCCCACACAAAGTCTTTGAAGAGGACAAGTGTGAGGGAATGCCCACTGTCTATGTGGATGGATGCTCTTACCATGTTGACAACAACGGGGAGAAAGAACTGGTGGCTGGCGTAGGGAATGCATGAGTGAAGGAGTTCCCAGAACCCTCCGCTGGATACAAAATTGGTCCCCGAAGTAGTCAGGTGGCAGAATTGATGGCTGTGCATCAGGCCATCCTCACTGCTGTCCAGCATCAACTCCACGAACTGGTCATAATCACAGATTCGGATTATGTACGGAACGGGTTCGTGGAGCACCTGGTCAACTGGAAAACCAGAGGCATGTTATGCGCTAATAACAAACCCCTGAAACATGGGCCGTTAATCCAAAACATTGATGATCTGGTCACCTCGAATGGGATGACCATCTACTGGAAAAAGATCAAGGGTCATTCCAAAGTAGAGGGACCAGACAAAACTGGAAATTACTTAGCTGATCAGCTGGCGAAAACCGGGGCCATCCAAGGGGATCTAATTGAGATTGAGTCCCTGTTGGGGGAAATCGAGGTCACTGCTATCACTAGGTCCCAGACAAATGCTCACAATGATCTTTCAATTGCACAATGGAGCAAGGAGACCCCTGATGCTGATTTGATTACAGCTCAGAAGGGGGATCCAATTATTGGTAAGTTTTACCAACACCTTGAGGACCCTGAGAACTTTCCCCTGACGGATACCGATTACATTGGGAAAGAGACCTAAGAGTGTTGATGAAATGTCCAAAAATGTTCCGGATCCAAGACGGTTTGCTGGTAAGGAAATCCAAAGCTGGCCACGATCAGTGGGTGGTTCCTACCTCATTCTGAAGCCTGATGTTAAGTCACGCCCATGATGCGGCCACCGCCAGTCATAGGGGGTTTCACACAACACTGGAAATCTTAAGAGAGGTTGCATACTGGCCACACATGGGGCAGGACCTCGACCAATACTTAAAGGGGTGTCTTGTGTGTGCACAATTTCAGCTATCATCCCTCACACATCGTGCGCCTCTCCAAAAGAGGGGGATGACACTGCCATGGTCAGATTTGCAAATCGACTTTGTAGGCCCTGTGATTAGCTCATCTAGAGGAAACAAGTACATGTTGACCGTTACATGCTGGTTTACCAAGTGGGTGGAATGTCTCCCAGCCCCAAACTGCAAGGCACAAACAGCAGCTGCCCTTGATTAACCACATCTTTTCCCGTTTTGGTCTACCTCAAAGGATTGAGTCAGACAGAGGTAGCGACTTCACCAGTGAAGTAATGACAAAGATGTGGGAGATACTGGGGGTTAAAAGGAAGCTACACATTGCTTACAGGCCAGCTTCTTCTGGAGCAGTGGATAGATACAACCGGACAATTGTGAGCATCTTAAAAAAGTTTGTGGCAGATTCTGGGCCAAGTTGGGATATCCGATTACCTCTGGTCCTAATGGCCATCAGATCTACCCCTTCATCTGCAACCAAAATGTCACCATTTGAGTTGATGACTGGACGCAAGATGGTGCTTCCTCAGCATTTGCCCTACACAACCCAAGAGCAAACGTTGATAAATGCCTCCACAACTCATAAGTATGTGGAAATTTAAGGAAACACCTTCAACATGCTTTTGCCTATGCTCAGCGTAATCTAGAAAGATCAGCCGAGAGTATGGAGACCCGCTATGACCTGAAAACTTCCAGGAAGGAATATCAGGTGGGGGACCGGGTCCATCTATACAATTTCCAAAGGAACCAGGCCAAACAGCGCAAATTTTTGCCTACATGGAAGGGACCCTTTGAGATTATAGACAAGATCTCCCCTGTGGCCTACAAGATCAACATCCCCAAAGGTGGTTTGGCAGAGGGGGAAGACAAGTGGGTCCACATAAACCAGTTGAAGTGTTGCCATCCCAGGCACACTTTGCAGCAACTGGAGGAGTCCTCTGTAATCCCAGAGGGTACCGCTCCAGAGTAATTCAATTCCAACCCTAAAATATCCTACATATAGCCTATCAAATTCTGTGTTTCTCAAGTTTATGTGTTCCTGTCGCTTAATTTTAAAAAATGTGCATGTTCATATCTGTTGAGTTCTAAAATATATATGCCATCCCACTATATCAATGGTGGGGGAGAAATGTCCATGAATAGGTATTGCCGCTTTTCCTTTGTCGTCCTAGGAGAAAGAAAACCTGGAGACTGACCAAGGAGGACGATCCGGAGACCGGGAGCAGAGACCCAAGGGGCCCGGGGTACCGCCCAATATTCCCATCAGGACCGGCGAGGAGATCCGATCGATCAATACCGGATGGAGGAAAAGAGGCTGAACTGTGCCATTTGCAGAATTGGAAGAAGATTATGCGGACATAGCAGTGCGTGGGTCAAAACCCTTGTGCACCCGACTCCCCATCGACTCAAATTCAAAGTGCAGTCGCGTGGGGGGGCTTTGTTGGGTGTCCTGACCCACATTTGAGCTACCATGCTGCAACATTTGGTGCTGTGGGCTTAGAAAATCCAAGATGGCCAAAAAGCCCACATGTGCGCCAGAATCCAGGAGAACCACGCAGTTTGTGCACACTAAAATGGTTGCCTAACTTGCCACCCACCAGTGCGAGCAGGATGGGCCGGGGTTCCATGAGTGAAATGTGTGCCAAAGGAAAAACCGCACTTTAAAATCACCTTTTGTTTCCCTGAATGCCAGCTCAAAATGCCTATTTTCAAACATTGCAACATATCCAAAAATCTCACTGAACACCAGCGGACATCTGGCAGAATGAAGTATGTGTGCATACTAAATCTGGGAAGTTGAAGAGCCCCAAAACAATGTTCATAACAAGGTCTGCAGCAGCCTAACTGAAACTGGATTAAAACCACCAAAATCGAAAATGTTTAAATTAACTGAGTGAACTAAAAATACAGAAACAAGGCAACTCTGCCTTATTATAACTGGCGCATCATAACTGGCAGAGTTGCCTTGTTTCTGTATTTTTAGTTTATTAAGGTCCTTGTGCTATAGGACTAGGTTTGAACTGGTAGTTCCAGGTTAAAATCAATTTAATCTGACACTGAAGGTGAAATTCATATATTCAATTGAAGCAAAGAAAAAACTTGTGGTGCCCACCTCTCCGATACTTCCCTAAATTAACTGAGTGACCTACTTTTGAGCGTCACATAGTTTGTAACTGTTAAAATGTCATAGTTTTGAACTTAGAATCAGCATTCTAGCTGCATATGTAAAAATTGTCTTGACTTAAACTGGGGAACAAAAAGTGACATTTTACCTGAAACCTGGCTTAAGGAAACTGGAATTCTGCCAGACAGCTACCCCCGACAGGAGTGGGGGCTTGCCCAACAAATGCATTCCCAGGCCTGGCTGCATTCTGTTGCTCCTGCCAAAAGGAGGTCACACACTCTCTGATTGAATTACCAGGGGATTGCAAGAAACTAAAGAAAGGGCCCAGGCAGATGGTTTATTGGGGTGATCGTAAATGGCTTCCTTTTGAACAAAGCCCTGCCTTGACTCAGGCAGATGGTTTATTGGGGGGACCGTAAAATAGCTTCCTCTTGGCAGAAGCTGGGAGGGGCAGGGTCCCTGAGCTTGGCAGAAACTGGATAAACTTGTTTCTATACCATGTGACCTGAAAAGACACACCCCTGTTGGCCAGAATATGATTCTAAGAAAGATGTATAACTCACAGTGCGGACTTGTCAAAATTATTTAAATGATACCATAATTCTTGAGATTTTTCTGTGCACGTTTTAAGACGCGTTGGGAATTTGTGTGATGTTCTGGGGCAAAACCCTGCTATTTATTGACACCACAGACTCTGTGTTTAAGCTAGATACATGGGAATTTACTGGAGTATGTATGGACAGGCCGTGTATATGTGTATAATTTTTAATGAAAAACCAATATTGCAAAACCAGTTAAAAAATGCAAAATGTTGCCAGCTCTGAATGCGAGCTCTTAGAAACATCAGAGTTTGAACAGAGTATACCTCATGTGATACGTGATGGGTGCATGTAATTTCAAACCACTGTGTATCTATGAAATATGTCTTTAGGTCAAATATAGATTTGTGTGCAATTTGACAGGGGAGTATCCTTTCTGCAGACCATAAAACAGCATCACCATGACACACATTTCCTTCCCCCAATCAAAGCAGTGCGGAAAGCTTGACCAATGGGCAGTTGAGAGAGGTGCTGGCTAGTGATGCTGCACACACACCCACTTTCAAAAGACATAAAAAGAGCCACTGGAAGCTAGAGAGGACATTCAAATCCATTTGCTGCAACGCGCTCTGCCGGACCACACAACATCCAGAAGATACCAGATCCATCACTTAGACTTTAAGACTCCAAAGAACTTGATTCAGAACTCAAATCAGAGGCCTAAACCCACAAACTGAGGACTCTTTTCAGCAGGCCTCAGCATCCAGCCAACCTAACAGCGGTAGCAATATCCAGGAGCCGTGCAGATCAGCGCTGTGTCCAGAGAAAGCTGTGCAGAAAGATCCAGGAGCTGTGCAGAGACGCTGTACCCAGAGACCAGACTGTGCCAGAACCGGTGCCGGACAGAACCAGAGACCAGATCGCTGTGAAGTGCTGTGCGCAGAGACCGTCCGGGGCGAAACCAGAACCGAAGCCATCTTGACCCGATCCGTGAGACCTAGACCTTCCAAAACACATTGTGAGTACAGCTAGGACGGGGTGAAACCAAATCTCTTAGTTTCAAGTGATATAATTCAATCTATTTAACCTAAGTAGAACTGCCTCCTAACTGTCACTTGTCAATTCTGAAGCTGCATAGCTGTCACTTGTCATTTTCAAAAACTGTCACCTGTCATTTTCTAGCTGCAAGCTGTAACCTGTCGCTTTGAACTTTTAAAATTTCAAATCCGAAAAACAACCTTCACAAAATCGTTCATAACTCCGTAACCGTTTGTGCTAGGAACTTGGTTTAACTTTCCTCTGAAAGCTTAGAATCTTACCTTTCCAACAAGCCTAGAACCGACTTCCTCATACTTTCTCCGTAATCGTGATTCACGCATTCGCGAATTTTACCGCGATTTGCGATTTGGCCTGATTTCAGCCACCTGTAAAAATCAGCAGCTTTTGCCTGAACTGCTAAATTTCGTTTGCCTCTTAAGAACCATCCCTGAATCATTACTGGAGTAAGCCTGAACTAATATTAACTAGATACCACTCCCCCTGAACCTCCTGAAGGGAATTAAAAGCATTTTCAGCATATTTCTCACTTCATTGTCACCATATTCAAAGCATTTTGCCTGTGTTTCAAAACTCCTATCTGTTGTATAAGCTGCTGGGGGGGAATTGAACTGAATTCTATTTGATTGCATTCCTAAGAACTGTGTGCTCTCATCTTCATCTCCTTACATTGCATAAAGGGGGGGAGGTGAATTGTCCAGGAAAGTGATTACATTGTCTTTTGCTGAAATCCTATCAAGTTATTTTCTGTACTGCATTTTCATTCCACATTGTACCTATTTGAAACCATAAAAGTATTGTTGCTATCTTATCCATCCTATAACCACTCATCATTGATTATAAAGAAGTGTGCTAGTGCCAGACTATCCATTATTGATTACTGCTCAGATTAAGTGTGATATTCAATTATTAATTTTTTATAAAGTGTGATCTATATATATATTGTTTAAATTCTCAAATAAACCTTTTAAACTTGCAAAACAGAACTACTTCTTGGCTCATTGGGGTCAGGGGGATTCCAAGAGAGGGGTGTTATATAGGGGTAGTCATCCAGAACTCATGAACTGGACACAAAGATATATCAATAAGGGTTTCCATTCAGTATCCCAGACTAGGCATTGACTTAGATGTAGTGTTGAATTGAATCCTCTTACAAATCCTTCCTTTGCGGCTGAGGGCCACATCCAGAATTGAGTTGCCCAACTTAATTACCGTTACCTCATGATGGAAGCACGCAGTAACAGGAAGGCTCCACATAATTTAGAGTCATGCAGACCCTTCCATTATTCCCCATTTTCGAGTCACATGGGACTCAAAAGGGATTTGTTATGTATAGGGTAATTACCATGTGGGAATTACGATACGCAGTATTGGTTCGGCATAGAGGAAATTTCCTTCACACAAAACCAGTTGGATTTTCTGAGTTTCATTTTCAAACTCTGAATTTAGCAGTGTGGTAAGTGTGATGATAATCTTGTGAAGGGGCCCCGGAGGGACCCTCGTTTGTGGAAACAAGGCACAATCACCATACACAAACTGATACGCCAGACACAACGTCGTATTCCCAAAATCTAGGGTTTATTGCAAAGCAATTAGTCTCAGTTGGCCAACTGTTCCCACGCCCCGCGACGTGTGTCTACCAGACCTCGGGGGACGCAAGAGAAGAAAATTCGTACATCAGTTACATATATACAAAACAAGCATCTGGCAATCAGTAGTGTCACAACTTATACCGCCCCTATTGCATTTCCTATGAACTAGGCACGATGATTGACAATGGTGACGAGTACGACACCTTCAAACATTCATTTAGTAACAGTCTGCAATTTTGTAAGCCCACAGACACAAGTCTTTGTTTAAAAGAACACAATGCTTCTGTTTTCGCGAACAAGCTGCGCGTTGGGGAGAGACACATTCCAGGCCTTGCTATCTCCTAGTTTCTATTCGTGTGCTGGGGGTCAACTTGCTCTCCAGGGCTCTACCGGGCTCAGGAAAGGGGGGCTGCAAAGAAGAGCATAATTCAAGTCATTTAATGCTCACTCTAGCATTTCTACTGTGCTACCGAGACTAGCTGGCACCTGCTGTACTGATTAGAATGCCTTGCTGCTCACTCTCCAAGGATATGTGAGGGAGGAGACCGGGCATTTCTGTCTGGGTTACTGTGTTATGTTTCAACATGCCTCTCGCGGCCTTGCATTATGCACCAGTGAAGCAGAATAATATTTCAGCAAAGCAGTTTTACATGAAGCAAAAGGCAACGTTAGAGAAAACAAGAAGAAAACAAAATGGCGATTTCAGTCACCTTAAAATGGCTGCACCGTGGTTACGTTTTTGCTACGCCTTTCTAATAATAGAACACATGAGGCGATTGGTCTTCGGCCAATAAAGTACATTTCCTTACGATCGAGAGGGTATCTACTTTTTCTAGACTGACAACACCCTCCTTTTGGCCGTATGCCAAATGCCTCATCCATACCTTGCATCCTCCTCTGACCAAGTATCTGAATTGGATTCTGAATCTTGCACACTACTGGTCTCTTCTTCATTATCATCAATATCAATTGACATGAATTATTTTACTGTCTTTGATTCATCATTACCATGAGTACTTGATTTAATAGTGCTCTTTTTTTCTATCATGTGTACACACTCTTCACTTATTTCAGTGCATATTATGGGTAGGCAATGTATGCAACAACAACATGTCATGAATATTCCTAGTACTGCTACTAGGATCGCAAATAAATTCCATCCCCATGTTCGTAACACTTCCCAGAACCAGGAACTTATATCCAATTCCCAGCCTGCTTTAGGGGGTTGGAGATCAGAGCTCAGAACGTGCAATTTCCTTATCGCTTTGAAGATCGTGGGGGAGGAGTCATTTACAAATACGCAACACGCTGATCCCACGATTTTGCAAACACCACCACGATCAACCAGAATTATATCTAGAGCCATTCTATTTTGAAGTGACATTAATCTATTTCCTTTTTCCTCGAGGGTCATATTATATAATATATCTGTGGTTCCCTTTATTGTTTCCTCTAATATTCTGGACAGTCATCTTATATTATAAAAGTTTATTGCTTGGCCCCAGAATGGTATGAATGATTTTGCTATATCCTCTAAAATCAAACCTCCTTCATCATTTCGTCGAGGTCGTGACCTGGCCAATTTGGCTATGTCCGCTGTTCTTGAAAGGAACACCCCAGGAAATAGAAAGCCTAAGTAACAAGTACCTCCCCAGTTTCTAGGTAACCCGGGATACGCTTTTTCTCCACATATGAAATAAACAGGATCTCCTACATAAATTAGCTCTACCTCCTTATCAAGGAATGCTATGTTCATGCATCTGGTGAATGTTCCTACCAAGTAGGAACCCTTCTTTCTTTAACAAAAGCAGGAAAGAATGTGGACTGTAATTTACTGTATAGGAAGGGGGCACTGCGTCTTTATTTCCTTCTGGGTTCATATGAAACGTGATCAAAGACGATTTATAGGGCACTGACAAGCTGTCTTGTGGCATTATTGCTGGTGTAATCAATCGTGCTTTATGAAATATAGAACAACCTACTGGTTTCATAATGATCTCTTCAAATTCATTCATATTTGTTTTATCTAGCTGACCAGTTTCACTCTTGTTCTATTTCCCATAATACAATGCACTCAAAGAGGCGTAACATGCAGAACTCAATGGCAGGGGCTGCACATACCAACCAATCCCCTTACCACCATGCTGTGCCAAGTGGGCACAAACCCAGCAATTATATTTCCTTAATATTGAGTGTGTCATGTTCATTATTAGCAGTAATGTGTCATTCCCATACCCTTCCCTATGTCTCTCTTCCATTTATCTAGCTGACCAGTTTCACTCTTGTTCTATTTCCCATAATACAATGCACTCAAAGAGGCGTAACATGCAGAACTCAATGGCAGGGGCTGCACATACCAACCAATCCCCTTACCACCATGCTGTGCCAAGTGGGCACAAACCCAGCAATTATATTTCCTTAATATTGAGTGTGTCATGTTCATTATTAGCAGTAATGTGTTATTCCCATACCATTCCCTATGTCTCTCTTCCATTGGGGATGAGGTGTAGGAAATCACATGAACTGGGCTTTCCGTTGTGGAAATGTTCATAACAGGCAATGGTACTTTTAACGGGTGCATTTCTTCCAAGTACCATAATACCAGTACTGTCATTATTGGGGCCAATATACTCATTATACACATTATTATCGTTAAGCTCAGCATACAATTTGTTCGACCATTTCCTTTTTGTAACCTTCTATGCGCTATGTTTAATTCATTATCAGCAGTGGTGCAGGAGGGGGAAAAAGTTGTTTCCGGCACTTTTTTTTGTCACGGCTCTCCTTCTTCAGCAGTGTTTGTCTTGAATATCTCTCTTTGTTGCACTCGTTGGAATGTCAATAAGTTTGATAAATGTCAACAGTCTGTTCTGCCAGTTCTTAGCAGCCTGGATTGCTACACGCTGGGCAAGATCTCTGTGCGCCTGCACATTGCTCAAAGAACTTCAGAGCAGTTATCAATTGCTTTCGTACCATGTGCGCCCCGTTCGTTCGCATAGGTTCAGGACACATGGATTTTATGTTAGCACTGAGGAGCCTCGTTTATTGGGCTGTCCTATTTGCACAACCCTCACGCCACTCTCCCCTAGGCCTCCGGTCCCTACTTCATCTGAGAATAGGAAAAAGAGGCAACAAAATGATCAATACAAATGTAGTTTTTTGATCACTCCTTCTTCCGAGGCCGCAAATTGTATCGCCTCACTCCTGGTATCGTGTGATCAATGGATAGTGCGGATGCACTTCCAAACTCAAGCTCGGAGTCAGCCTGTGGCGCAATAGCAGATGATGATGGGCGCCACAGTGATGATGCAGCTTTCGTTTCAGGCTGCGGCGCAATGAAAGAGGGTGGGCGCCAAAGTGGTACACGTTTTGTGTCTGCCAGCAGTGATGCAGGTTCTGCTGAACAACGTTGGGGCACTCCTTGCCCTTCCCCTTTTACAGCAATCTTTTCAGCCTTTGTGTCACAATCAGGCAAATTTTGTGGCAAAGGACTGGCAATCGTTTCTTTCGTTTCATGGACCGCTGTCTCTTTCTGGTCGTCCCGATCAGTCAGTTTTGCAGACGGTGATGGGACCTTCTTGGTGTGTGTCGCATGGATCCACGCCTTCCTTCCATCCACACAAATTGCCGTTTGCGCAGTTAGGAGGATCAGATAGGGTCCACGCAATCTGGGTGCTAACGATGTCTTCTGCTCAAAGTTCTTAATTAGCACCCCGTTTCCTGGCTCCAGTGCATCTCCTGGACCAGTGTATCCTATTGGTAATGCCTCCTGCCGATGATCAAATGCAATTTTTTAATTAAAGGATTGCAATAAATGCTGAGCACAGGGTATTCAAGTTCACTCAGCCTTTTCGGCTGGGGTGCACACCAAACATTCGCCGGTCTCCCCATTACGATTTCGTACTGGGAGAGCCCAGTTCTTGTCTGCACAGATGTACGCATGCACAGTAACACTATTGGTAATGCGTCTACCCAACTCAACTTGTTCCCTGCACATATTTTGCTTATCTTAGATTTCAAGATGCCGTTGTGGCGTTCAATAAGACCGGCAGACATGGGGTGTCTAGAACAATGGAATCGCTTATCAATCTTGAGACCTGCACAAATCTGTAATATTACTGCGCCCACAAAATGCGGACTGTTGTTGGACCATATGGCACGGGGCAAACCAAAACGGGAGAAGTACTCCTTCAACATTACTTTTGCAGTACTTATGGCAGTGCAGTCTTTTAATGGATATGCTTCCACCCATTTGCTAAATGCACATATGACCACCAGAACATACTTCAAGTTTTGGCATCCCTCCATTTCTATGAAATCAAAATGGATTACCTCAAAAGGCATTGAGGGAGGGCCAAAACTGCCTGTTGGAGTCACCGTTCCCTTCCCCACATTGTGTTGTAGACACGTAATACAGTTCTGGACCAACCTCTCTGCATTTTCCTTTATGTGTGCATTCTCCCGTACTGTAGCTAGATGTTGGACTATCTTTTTGGCATAAATATGAGTGGGGCTGTGGGCCATCATGACCATTGCAGTTACATAGGAATTGGGCAACATCCAGTTTCTACTTTTCTTGTCTACCCAACAACCCTCCAGGTCTAATTCAGCAGAGCCCTCAGCCCACCCTCGTATCTCAGCTGCAGTAGCTTCTGCCTGCATCTCTTTGACAATGGCAATTCCATTCTCTATCATACAGGGCACTTCCTCTGACTGTACTGTTAACATTTTGGTATTGAAGTCCGTGGCAGTTTTTTTCGCAATTCTGTCTGCAAATGTGTTTCCTTCTCCCACTTTGCATGTTACTACTTTATGCGCCTCGCATTTCACTATCGCTAGGCGCTTTGGACACGTGACTGCAGACAGCAATCGCACAATCAAAGGGCCATGTTGAATTCTGGCCCCATGTGATGTCAAGAAACCTCTCTCTGCCCAGAGTCGGCCAAAGTTATGAACCACGCCAAAGGCGTATTGGCTGTCAGTATATATGTTTACTCTCAGATTTTCAGAAATCTCACAAGCTCTGGTCAAGGCTATTATCTCCGATGCTTGTGCAGAGTTGTAGGGGATTCTTTTACTCTCCACAATACTTTTTAACGTGGTGATAGCGTAGGCAGCAGTGGATGCGCCATCAGGTAGTTTAAAACAGGAGCCATCACAAAATAACTCTCCATCTGGCTCATTCTGTGGGGTATCTGTCAAATCAATTCTCCCCTTTGTTTCTTCCTCAGTAACCATTAAGCAATCATGGGGAGGTGTTTCATTCTCACCAAGTTCTTCCGTTGGCAGTGGCATTAATTCTGCAGGATTCAAAGCGCTACACCTCATAATTTGGATGTGTGGCGCAAAGAGGACAATTTCATATCTAGTCAATCTAGCAGAGGTGAGGTGTTGCGTCTGCGTTCTATTAAGTAGAATGTCTATGGCATGTGGCACCATCAAAATTAAGGTGTGCCACAATACCATCCCTTCCGTTTGTTTCACTGACGCAGCAGCCGCTGCAAAAGCTCTCAAACATCGTGGTAATGCGCGCGCTACAGGGTCCAGCGCAGAAGAAAAATAGCTGCACGGCCTATTTCTTCCACCTTGTTCCTGTGTCAAAACAGCCAACGCGTAGACTTCACTCTCGTGTACAAACAATCTGGAAAAATGTTCATAATTTGGTGTGCCCAAAAGTGGAGCAGAAAACACAATGCAGTTTTGAGCAGATCAAATGCTCTCTGACATTCTTCATTCCACTGCAAAGGCATCACAACATCCTTCTTTGTCAACTCCACCATTGGCTTCACAATCAATGCAAAATTCAAGATCCACTGCCGGCAATAGGAAGCCATGCCTATTATAGCTCTGACTCCTTTCTGTGTCTTTGGAATAGGCATACCAGAAATGCTCTCTATTCTTTGTGGCGTCAGTCTTCTCCCTTCTTTCGAAAGTAAGTAACCCAAATAAGCCACCTCCTTTCGAGAATATTGGAACTTATTTAAACTTGCTTTATGGCCAAGCGCTGCCAAGTGTGTTAATAATAAAACAGTACTCCTTTTACAAATCTCTTCTGTGTCTGCAGCGATCAATAAATCATCTATATATTGTAACAAAACACAACCTGCTGGTACCTCTAGCATGTCTAGCTGTTCCTTCAATGCTCTACTGTAAATACTCTGACTCTCTTTGTAGCCTTGTGGAATGCGCGTGAATGTAAATGATCGTCCTCCTAATGTGAAGGCAAACAAATATCTGCTTTCCTTGTGTACTGGAATGCTAAAATACGCATTCTTCAAGTCAATAACACTAAAAAACTGAGCCGAGGCAGGAATCATTGTCAAAATCGTGGTAACGTCTGGGACCAAGGGGAGTTGTGGATCTACCACCTTGTTTAATGCTCGCAGATCAATTATAATACAATACGGTACCTCATTACCTCCTTTCTTATACACCGGAAAAATGGGACTGTTACATGTACTGCCTGCAATCTCTTCAATCACCCCCAATTTTACCAAATCAGAAACAATACTTTTCAATCCTTTCTCTCCTTCTGCTGAGATGTTATACTGTGGAATACGCAGTAATGTTGCCCCTTCTTTCAAAGCAATTTTCACTGGTTCTATCTTCAAACACCCAACATCATTGTCATTTATTGCCCATATACAAGTTGGTACTTCACTCAATTCGCCTGGCAAAGGTTTAGACACAAATTCAGATGTCGGTACATTCTGTGGTGAAATGGTCAAAAATACTCCATCTAGTGTACAGTGGATGACTGCACTCAATTTTTTCAATAAATTTTATCCCAAAAGATTCTCTCCGCAATTCTCTGTTAAGAGGAATGGACAATATTCCATGAATTGGCCTAATGTTATGGCTACTGGTTGGGACACTGGATTTATCACTGGGGTGCCTGCGAACCCTACTGAAATATTCGTTTGCCCTGACAGTGGTATCTCTGTAACCAAATGATGGTCTATCGAAGACTTTTGTGCCCCCGTATCCACAAGGAATCTGTGCTCACTATCCCCGACTTTCATTTCTACATAGGGTCCTTTCTGATTCACGGGAATAGACACCGGTTCCAACCACTGTCTTGGGCTGTCCTATTGGGGAAACAACACATCATCCGATGTGTAATCGCTGCTGTTATTATAATACGCACCCGATTGAGTGTCAAAAATGTTCCCGCCCCTTCCTCTATTCCCATTTTGCATGTTCTGCTGGCTCTGATTCTGAGTAGAGGTTTGATTCTGAGCTTAAATCTGATTTTGGGCACCATTCCCTTAACTATTTTGGTGCTGCTGCATGTTATTTCTATTATGCCCATTTGCTCCCGGATGCCCCCTATGCTGTCTTCTCTGGCCATACGCATTTCTATTTTGCAAGTGTGGACATTGCGCTCGCCAGTGAACTTCCTCTCTGCAATACGCACATTGATTCAATCCCAGGGGCCCTCCACGCATATTCGAATTACCTCTGCCCTGGGCGTTTCCTCTCCCCCTATTGTGTCCCCCCACCTGATGGAGTAGCACCTCAACCATTATTCGTAGTGCTTCTATCCTCATAGACAAGGGGTATTCATCAAACATCTCATGTATTTCCATTATGGGAATGCTAGGATCTGAAATCCATTTCAACGCCTCTCGTATGCATACTTTTAGTCTATCGCCTGTCTGTCTTGAAGACGACGAATATCGCTGCTGTATATAGGGCTCTACCGCTTCAGTTTTATCTCTCCTAATATCTCTACTGCTGTACCCTGGTGTGGCAAATATTTCAGCATATTCATCATCAAATCATTCTTAAGTTCAAAAAGTCGGTCTACATGTTCCCTTATCTCTTCATCCCTCCCTCTACAACATGCCAACGCATTCAAATCCAACAGTCGTTGTGGAGGCAGCTTCCCAATTAACTGTTTCCATCTCACCACCAAATATTCCACCATCCATTCCAATACTACCTGTCTTTCGTTGATCCTCCTGAAGTCATACATTGAAGCTAGCGCTGACGTTGCATCATTCCCGTTTATATATATTTCAGCCTGTTCTTGCAACTCTCGCTTTCTCTCCTTGCTAATCGCACTACGGGTCACTGTCACATATCCACTTTGTCCAGCCCCTTCTCTTGTTGCAATGAGTTCAAGTTCAATCACGGGAGGGGCATATGGGACAGAAACGATCTCTAGGGAGGGAGGTGCAGATGGGACGACAGGTCCGGGAGGTGACTGTTGCTGCGCTTGCTGACTAATGGGAGGCGCTGTTTGTGCAATGTGTGGCTGTGCTGGTGTTCGGTCAGTTGGGAGGGGCTGAGCAACAGGAGGGGGTTCAGCAATAGCTACTGACGCAATCGTTTTAGTCTCTCTCCTTGGACCTTGCTTTGTGTCTGTTAATATTTTATCTACTAATTCATCTGATGAATGCAACTCCCGTTGTGGGTATATCTGACTTTTTCAAACTATCATTCCACTCCTCCTCTTCCTTCTCTTTCGCTCTCTCTGCTTTCAACTTATGCCTGCGCGCAAGTTTCTCTCTACTTTTCCAGCAAAGCATTGCTTCTCTTCTCCAGTCCCTAAGGATATCAAATGCTGCAGGGCATGTTTTCTTTCTCATCAATACCTTCTCCAAATTATCTATTCTCATCACCTCAAAACTCCCATGATTCGGCCACTGAAGATATTCCTGTTTTCTGGTTTGCTTATGCCAAACCTCACAAAACATTATCGCTCCCACACCATACTTCACATACATCTCATACGCCGGCGTTCCCACAGGCGGCATGACCTGGCCAGTTTCCAAAGATTGTCCGCCGCAGCGGAAAAATCCCGCTAGGGTGGACAATACCCCAGGCATGTTTTAACCTTACCCTCGGCTAATCAACCTTACGCTGGGTGTTTGATTTTGCAAAATCAACTCTCAACCAATACCAGGATCACTTTTGAATCGGGCACGACTCACCTGGTCAATCAAGTTGTCTTTTCAAGACACAGTCCGTATACTGATGCAACCAGTGACGTTGTGTCTGTGTATCTTGGCTCACTCTGCCTCGTTTAGGGACCCTCGCCTCCTTGTTCTCTGGCCGGGCATTTCGATCAGGGATCGACGTGCCTGGCCAGAGAACAAGGAGAGAGTGTGCAGATCTGCAAAGGAATCTCTCATCGCTTTCGCAGGGGCACCCACGAACACCTCTTGATCCCGGCTTGTTTGACCCGTCCTCGCCGTTCTGTCCCCCTTCCCTATTTTACAACGTACACGATGGAACAAGTGGGGGAGGGTCCCTATTCGGGCGCCATCTTGAAGGGGCTCTGAGGGACCCTTGTTTGTGGAAACAAGGCACAATCACCACACACAAACTGATACGCCAGACACGAGGTTGTATTCCCAAAATCTAGGGTTTATTGCAGAGCAATTAGTCTCAGTTGGCCAACTGGTCCCACGCCCCGCGACGTGTATCTACCAGACCTCGGGGGACGCAAGAGAAGGAAATTCGTACATCAGTTACATATATACAAAACAAGCATCTAGTAATCAGTAGTGTCACAACTTATACCGCCCCTATTGCATTTCCTTTGAACTAGGCACAATGATTGACAATGGTGACGAGTACAACACCTTCAAACATTCATTTAGTAACAGTCTGCAATTTTGTAAGCCCACAGACACAAGTCTTAGTTTAAAAGAACACAATGCTTCTGTTTTGCGACCAAGCTGCGTGTAAGGGAGAGACACATTCCAGGCCTTGCTACCTCCTAGTTTCTATTTGTGTGCTCGGGGTCAACTTGCTCTCCAGGGCTCTACCGGGCTCAGGAAAGGGGGGCCGCAAAAAATATCATAATTCAAGTAATTAAATGCTCTCTCTAGCATTTCTACTGTGCTATCGAGACTAGCTGGCACCTGCTGTACTGATTAGAATGGCTTGCTGCTCACTCTCCAAGGATATGTGAGGGAGGAGACCAGGCATTTCTGTCTGGGTTACTGCGTTATGTTTCAACATGCCTCTCGCGGCCTTGCATTATGCACCAGTGAAGCAAAATAATATTTCAGCAAAGCAGTTTTACATGAAGCAAAAGGCAACGTTAGAGAAAACAAGAAGAAAACAAAATGGCGATTTCAGTCACCTTAAAATGGCTGCACCGTGGTTAAGCTTTTGCTACGCCTTTCTAATACTAGAACACATGAGGCGATTGGTCTTCGGCCAATAA
Source organism: Ambystoma mexicanum (assembly GCF_040938575.1). NCBI lineage: Eukaryota > Metazoa > Chordata > Amphibia > Caudata > Ambystomatidae > Ambystoma > Ambystoma mexicanum. The sequence continues at coordinate 469,513,945 of NC_090935.1, read as the reverse complement.
AGTACATTTCCTTACGATCAAGGGGATGTCTACTTTTTCTAGACTGACACTTGTTACTGCCACTTTTTTACCACACGGTCAAACTCTAAATGAGGCCCTAGGTGTAGCAGGAGTCTGGAAAAGAAGAAGCCAATCTATAGTTGGTGTGTTAATACACCATGGGTCAATTCACCACATTATTCAAAACATTAAAACAAGTAACCAATAAGAATGTGTTCACATTGTGTTGATCAGCTACGTTTAAAAAGTTAATGTGATATTAGTAGGATACTGCAAATTAAAATCGGAAAAAATCAGTAAATGATATGCTTATTTACAATACAGCTACAACAAGTGATTTTGGGGCATACCACCAAAATAAACAGTGCCAGATTGGCAAACGAATGGCGCCAAAGAGAACAACAGCTTGAGAATCTGAGGCTTAGTTTGATATTGGCACATGGACCTGCAAAGAGTGTTTCATTCCTCAGTGAAACTTACCAGTGAGGCACTTATAGTGGTGTTTATCCATTTTGCTCAAGGGAACTAGGAGGACATTTTATTTATTTATTTATTTTATTTGTTGACAGCGCCCAAACCCTGTGATTATCACGGCGCTGATACATAAGTAAGCATAAAAGAACACAGAAATAGGGTACATAAGCATGATAGTAAATGCTGCGAAATAGTCAGGTAGTGGGGATACACCAGTTTCAGGTTAGTCATATGTGTCAAACAGATATGAACATGCTAGTGGTCAGACCACTGGGGACTTCTTTAAGTAAATGGGAGAGTAGAAAGGCCAACACAGTAGAAGACATGTGGACAGGAAGGCACTGTTTTAGCAGATTGGTTAGAGTTACAAGCATCGTGTAACAAATCAAAATCTAGCCCCAATAACCCCAATACAGAAAGTTACACTAGCAGCACAAAAGTAAAACACATCACTATAATGGGCAGCTTGAAAACGAAAAGAAAGCCCTTTAAAGCAACATTCAGCAAATCTCTCAGCAGCTTCAACCACCCCACCGGATCTTGCAACATGGCTGCTGTTGTATGGAGATGAAGGAAGGGCTGCAGAATGGGCGTGGCCGTTGTCGGCCATTACGCTTTCATCTGAGTAAGTAAGCTACCGTGTCAACACTATGGAGATGAAGAAAGGACTGCAGAATGTGCCCAGTCATTGTGGATTGGTCATGTAAACGCGTGAAGTTGACGAACGTCGACAGAAGCTGCCATAGGTAATAACATACATGATAACATCAGGCCCAAGTAATGCAGCACTGACATGGAAACACGATAACCTACCAAGCCGCCGGGAAATATACAGTCATTTTAAAATCATAGTTCACAAAACTCTCCACAACTTAGAAGCTTCCCTAACGTTTAAAAAGCGGCTACTGCTGGATTTCAGCTTTCAGGAAAATGCAGAGGCCATGTTTGAGCATGCGTGTACTTGCAATACAGCAAGCGCTCTCTCTCACCAGTCCCGTGCTTTTCTTGCAAAATCAGCTATAAACAGGAGGGCATGCATTAATTGTACTAACATTGTAAACTGCCTCTTTTTAAAGTGTTTCTTTGAAAGGACATTTTGCAGTATATATTGTAGTCATAGGCAGATTGGCACTCTCGTCTTACTGAGCAGAGCACACTATTGAAACCTCTAAGAACCATATCCATTATGTTGTCATAGAAGGTTTTCACCCTTGCCGTCAGAAAACTGAAAAAGAAATGTGCAAATCCAAACAACCTAATCCCCTTTCTAATGATTTTCCTAGGCAACCAGAGTTGCATGTGGCCAGTATGCAAATGTAAGTAAAAAGAGTTTTCACAGACATGTCAAAAAGTGGTGGTAATGGGAGTACCACCACTTTTACTACTCGGCCACCAAATTTAGACTTTCTGAATGAAAGTCTGCCTGTTTATGTGGGTCAAATTTCCTCCACGCAAAACCATTACCGCATGTGGTAATTACCGCATGTGGCCAATTCCCATTGAGTCCTTTGGGAATCAAAACTGGGGAATAACTGAAAGATCCCCATGACTAAATTACCCTGACTCTTGTTGTTACCACATGCAGTAACGGTAGTCAACTTTGGTGGTATTCCACAGTAAATACAGCCAAACTCTGAATGAGGCCCGTTAAGTGTGTAAAAAAGGCATTAGGAAAAGATGGGGATAAGGGCAGATCTGGAGGCAAAGAGGGTATACTGGAGCCCCAGTAAAAAAAAGGAAACTCGAACATTTGTCTTTTTTTCTGGGAGTCGTTAACATTGGCAATTTGCACGTCTGACAACCAGGCTATCGATCCAAAAAGGGCAGTCTGGTGCACGCATATTTTACTCTTTAGAAATACTCTTGTGTGAAAGAGGACAAATAGCATCAGCAAGGCTTCTAGCCTGTTTTGGAAATATTCCGATAGCATTCTGAGAACATAAAAATGACCACAAATATTTTATATAAAACAAATGTTTCTCTGATGAAGGGCTGTATTTTTGAATCACTAAATCCACAATCCACAAGGGTTTTGGGGGTTGTTTCAATTTTCCCAACACTCACCGAACATCCATGCATATATACAGAAATCAAAGTACATGAGCTGCACTGCGAGTGCACGCTGCGTGCAGAAATAGGTTGCTGTGTCCTGAAAACAAGAGCATGCGGGACACAGCAACCTATTTCTGCATGGAGCGTGCGCTGATAGTGCAGCTCCGTGTACTGAGCGGCTACTGTTTGCTTGAATATACTGTCAACCAAAGCTCTGCATTTTCCCGTGCTTTGGTTGTCAATTCATATAAGAAATAAATAAACAAACAAACAAACAAAAGCTATATAAGTCGGCGCGCAAGGTCCGGTTGCTCTGATGGTCGAGAGTCGAGACCAACAGAGTGAGGCATGACTGCCATCTAGCGTACACTATCTAGAACTTTACACAAACATGAAAAGTAAACAGTATAAAGCTGATTTGCTTCCTGTTTATTACATGGATTAGCTTGAGCTGCTCATGTTTTTGTTTCCCTTTCATGTATAGAGGGAAATGATGTCTTGGTGAGCCCCTGCTACAAAACATGAGGTAGGAATGCTACCTGTGTGTCACGTGCTGCGGTCTCCAAATACCCATTCAAGGGAATCTAACCACCGCGGCTGATGATTACACGGTTGGGTTGGGATTCTGAGAGTACAGACCGTACTTTTACAGACACACGCGGGCGTAACCTCAGAGCCCGGGGGCATACAAGGTAAAGACGCCGATTGACGCTGTTACACCTGCAGCAGCATGCCGTGTACTGCTGTGGAACTCCGAATCATGTATCCGACAGTTGACTTCCAGTAAACTCTTGACGAAACACGAATGCCATTACAGCAAAGGCGGTTCATTCTGCATGCTCATTACATTTGGGATAAAACATAGAAGTGAACTTCGATTAGAGCACAACACTTTTAACATACGGCAAATTGTGGGCGTGCTGGCCTCGCAACTTGCTTCTTTGTCCTCTGTGTTTTATCACTTAGTTGTAGCACATACACGGCTCTCCCCACTTTTGAACCCACTCTCGGCCCTCAGTGATGCGTTGAGATCTTCCTTTCTGGGTTTTATACCGCTGGTCTCGTGCCGAGTTTGGTGGTATTCCCGCTGCTAGTTGCTACACTTAATTACCGTTGCCCCCACTCAGTCTAGTAGAAGTGCCACTGTATCACGAAGGGTGGCATGGCAGTCTTAATCCCTTAATTGTTTTCTATCCATAGGACACGACTGAGTGGCAATTTTACCCCGGGCATACATGCCAACATTCTGTGACCAAAAATCTGTAGGAATCTTAAAGTTTCAAAAATAGTCAGGCGAGGAGGTAATGATAGGAATAGGGCACGTCAGCAGCCCATTGTCATTGAATGAGCCCGCCTCTGCGGGTGCATTCAATGACAATGAGGCGCCTGCCACACCTTCTGCCACCACGCCAGCTCGGGGGAGCCCTTGAAAGACTCCCCCGAGCTGGCGTGGTGGGGGGCTAATGGCACCTTTTGTCAAAGGCACCCGTGGCAGAGGGGTGCATTTAGCCTGCCGCTGTAGGCGCCTTTTATATCAAAAGCCTGCATGCCGTGCCTTCTCCCACTACGCCAGCTCGGGGGAGCCCTTGAAAGACTCCCCCGAGCTGGCGTGGTGGGAGGCTAATGGCGCCTCTTGTCAAAGGCACCCGCGGTGGAGGGGGTGCATTTAGCCCGCCACCGTGGGCGCCTTTTACATCAAAAGCCTGCATGCCGCGCCTTCTCCCGCTACGCCAGCTCGGGGGAGCCCTTGAAAGACTCCCCCGAGCTGTATAGCCAAAAAAAATTCTTTTAAAATTGGTAGGCGGTACGACTGCTTAAAAAGCAGTATCCTACCGCCTAAATCGGTAGGGTTGGCAAGTATGCCCGGGTGGTAATTCCACCCACGGCAATTCTGCCACTTTTTGGCACCAAAGTGGAGAGTTTATCTCCAGCAGATTGCTGGAGGAATACATCATCACTCCAATGTCAAACTTGTAATTTGGTGGCACATCATAATTGGCGGCAATTGAATCACTACTAAAAAAAAAAAGGGAGCAATAGAGCTGCTACCATTTTTTTCCCAGACCGCCAAACTTGTATTGAGGCCCAATATACCCCTTTGGGGACATTTTTATGCATTTTACTCTACGACATTTCACGGGAATGATTCTCTCATCTCTGAACAGCCTGTCTGCATTGGTACACAGCTCATGTCATACTACCCAAAAAACTTTTACTTTAATCTCCCAAATTGTACAGGTCTGGCAGCCCAGACATGCCACAAACACCCTTCAGAAGTGTGTCAACTTTCTGCACTTTGGTCTTCTGCCAGTAGCTCTTGATCCAGCTAAGTCACACAGTCCACCAATAACAATCCGTTCCCTCTCCTTCGTGCTACACGGGTAATGATTTAGTTTGATTTCATTTTTACTGCATTTATAATGCGCTTTTGCCAAAGCACGACTCACAAAATAAAAATAGTACAAAAACAGATGAGAGGAAAATTACAATGGGCCTCGTTACGAGTCTGCCAGTCCGGAAACAAGGGTGTGCCGGAAGCAACGTACCAGCACCCTTTCCGGATCGGCAGGCTACAACTCTGCCTGCCGGAGCAGATGCACCCAGCAGCTCTGACCAGCGAGGCGCATCGGCCCCAGTACGAACAGTTGTCATGGAAGCACTGGCACCGTTATTAACGGTGACATTGCTTTCGAGTTCCCATTAACATGGAGTCCAACGGGACTCCATGGGAATGGGCCATAACTTGTTCTGCTGCCTTATATTCAACGGCAGGTTACCGCCGGACTTGGAGGCCAGCAAATGGGCTTCAAGAGAAGAGCGATAAAGGGACAAGGAAGGAGCTGAGGGATAGCCAAAGAAAGAGAATTCCAATATTTGATGGCCAGCAGGGAGAAAAAGCGAAAACGTGAAGATGCACATGGAGTTTTGGGCACAGATAAGAGAAAGAGGGGACCTCAGGGGACGGGGAGGGTATAGGAAGAGACCAAAGATGATAGATAGGTGGGGCCAAACCCATGAGCGCATTTGAATATAATACAGAGAAAATGAACAAGAAAGTGGGATTCAGAGGACAACCAGGATATAGAGAGTAAAGTGTTTGAGACAGAGGCGCAAGGAGGAGACGAAAGAGAGTGCAGATAGCTGAATTATGGATCGAGCGCAAGGGAGCGAGACAATAGGCAGGCAGACCAATGAGAAGGGCAGAGCAGAAGTCAAGTATAGAAAGAACAAGTGAAACAATAGTTTAGTGGCTTGGAATGTAGGTAGGGGACACATTTTATGGATATTAAAATACTGGAAGCAGCAAGAATGGGCAATGAATGACGAAAAAGAGTTTGGGTTCAAAGCTGACCGCCAAGTTATGGGCAGATGAGGAAAGTTGGATATGAGGGGGCGGAAAATATATAGAAGAGAAGGAGATGGGAGAAAAAAGAGAATTATGGTTTGGGATGGATTTAAGTGAAGAAACCAACTCCTTTAAGTAAGCCTACGTCATAAGGTCCTGTAGTCCATACTGAGACAGCCACCTTTGCCATGTTGTCGTCAGAATATTCAAGGCGTTTTTGTGCCAGCATCATACCTTGGGGCACATCTCTTTTAATCATTTTCACCCAATAAATGAGGTTTACCTTAAATGTCATCTTTCCTCACCTAATTTTTCTTCAAACAGATCGTCATCAGTGACGTCAGTCAATCTGTAACCTTCCCCAATGGCGATTATTGCGCACCATTGTCTGCCTTTATCATCACAGCCATCAAGCAAAGCCATCTCTCCTCGCACAATGGCTGCTTGTATTGTTAAGGGAAACACTTGTCCCTTTTCCTCATGCATAGGTATTCTTGGTCTGAACAGAAACTCATCTGGGGTCCTCATTGTTCGGTCTGCAAGGCCTGGTAGCCATGACATTAATATGCACACTCCATATGCCAATATCTCAGGTTCTAATGGAATAGCTCTCATGGCCATTTGTCCTGCGTAATTTTGCACACATTTAAATAATGCATTCCTGGAGTTGAACACACTATGTGCTCTTCCGTGAACGAGATTGTCATATTTAACTTTGTCATAAAATCTCGTCCCAATATATTGACAAGTGTCTGTCTCGAATACAATAGTGCCACTTTCATGCCACATTCTCCTATAGAGACTGGAAGTTCTTTTGTGAAAGAAATACAGCTTGTGGCTCCTGTAAAACCTTGGGTATTCATGGCATCGACAGATAAAGAAAACTTGCTTTCACGTATAAACGGGCGTGTCGCTCCTGTGTCCACTAGGAGCAAATATTCTTTATCCCCTTGGTTCCTCGTGAGGGTTTGATGTCACTGACAGGATGGAACACATCTGATCTCCCAGTGAGATGTCCTAGTCCATGTATAATTTTGTCCCACAGTGAATGGATTTCCTCCATCACTAGTGGCATTTCCTGCTCTAAAGTGCAATACCTGTCCTGTGCCTGCAGTCTGTAGAAGTTGCATCGGGTACTGTTGAGACTGCCCTTGCGGGGAAATTGGTCACAGTCTGCTGTGGCTGTAAGCTTTGCTGCACTCTCGGCGCTTGCTGCTGCATAGTTTGATTCTGCGCAAATCTATCTCCTCCCTGCTGCGAAAACACAGGTGGATTCATCAGCCCCCCCTCTTGTAAATTGGTCATTTGGACCATCCCTTGACTTCTGCACATATGCGCTAGATGCCCTGTCATCTCACATGTCCAACACGTTGGCGGTGGTCTGATCATTTGCCCATTTTGCATATTCTGATTTCCGCCTTGCTTATTTTGAAAGCCTCCCTGATTATTTTGCCACCTCCTTCCTTGGTAGCCTATTCTTTTTGGGCTGAACCCATTATTACTTGATCGAACTGCCTTTGATTGTTGACCTGCTGCGCATTGGATCCATCTGTGCTAGTTAACATTGCCTCTTCAATGGCATATTTCATCAATTTTTTCTGCACTATATTGGCCTTTTCGCCTTTCCATGCATCATTCTTCTTGCAATTTTACTCTTGAAGCAGCCTGCAATAATGCACAATGGTCAGTTGTATTTCTGACCATGGCTTAGCTTCGATTCCTACCAACTTCTTGAGCTGCTTCTGCACCTGTTGAGGCAGCCCTTGACATAATATATGGTAAAACATGGTTATAGATTTCCCCCAAGATTCACGAGTTTCCAATACCCATGTGTCTTGAAACGTCTGAATGTAAAGCAACAGATCATCTCCCTCTTTCATTTTACGCGTCATTATAGCTCCCATATCAGAAGTGTCCGGGTAGAGCGCTTGAAGTGCTTTCCATAAAGCGGTTCTGCAATTGTTAAACAGCCCTCCATCATGTGCAGAATTAATTGTGGTCACATCAGGATAACCTGCACGTGTCCAAAATCGTCAGCTCTATCACCAAGTATGGAGATCAAAAGAGCCTTGATATCCCCTATAGCCAACATATTACCTCCCGTCATTTTTCTAACTCATGTATCCATTTCCCAGCTCCAGATGTCAACATTGGGAGCTTGTTTTTTGGATTCTCTCTATCCATTTGTGGCCATGGTATATACTGTGGCCTTGTCCCTCCCTTCTCTAATAAGGGAAATTGTGACGCACTAAACTCCTTTTCTTCTCTCATCATTTGTCTGTCTACCGCAGGGGTAATATTCCCACATCGCCGTCTGCCTGGCAATGTTCTTAACCTGCTTACATATGGCAGGGGAGACACCCCCCTCTGATCGTGCGGCAGTCCTTCATGCTGATCTGACTGTGTCACTGACTCTGATACTTTAGATATAGATGCAGTTAAATCCAACCATCTTATTCCCCTTCTCCTAGAGAGGCGTCTCTCATGATCTCAGTCTGTGTCTCTTCTCTTTCTTCTCTTTCACAGGCTTCCCTTTCTTCATCTGATATTGCCTGTGCCCAACTTGTGCAGCTCATCTTCCTCATTTCTATTTAGAGTTAGCCGATCTAACGACAGCTCTCTATGTCTGCTGCTGCATGAAACGTCCTCAGTATCGTACAACTGAGTGCTTTCAAGGCGCTCATCCTTTCCCTTTCCTTGGGGTATCTTTTCTAGTCCCATCTCATCATATATTCTATTGATTGTCTCTCCAACACTTCTGGTTTCGAAATCATCTTCTAGATTTACTCTAGACGTGCCTGGTACTGAATCGTACTCAGGAAATAATTCTTCTATATCTTCCCATTCTACCAATGGATCGGGTTTTCTAACCTCCCTTTACAGCATTCTCTGTCTACGCTTACGTTCTGGGTCGTCATCAAATTCTCTACGCTTCCTCGCTTCCTCTCTAACCCTGTCTTCCTCTTTTTTCCTCGTATCTCTTTGTTCATTCGGCCTTTGTATTTCCTCATCTTTCTGTCTTTTTATTCTCTTCTCTTGTATCTTTTACTCTTCTTCTTCTATTCTCCTTTGTTCTATTCTTTCCTCATCATCAGCTGTTCTCTGCTTATTATCGCGTTTTCTTTGTTCTTCTGCCTTTTCCTGTTTCTGGCCTGTTCATCATGATATAACTGCTCTCGATTCTGCCTATCCTTTTTTTTCACCCTTTCATCTCTCAATCATCCTTTCTCTTTATCCTTTCTTTCTTGTTCGTCTCGTTTTCCCCTCTGTCTCATGTACTCAATGCCTTTACCATCGAGTTTCAATAAAATCTGACCTCCCATCCATTCGTTCTGTGTGAATGCCATCTCATCAGTTCTATTCTCATCTTCTTTCCATCTCTTCACCTCTCTTCCTGTACCTAGAGATGTACTTGCTTGTGCTTGATCACCTTTTTCCTTTTCGCGTCTCTCCTTGTCCATCTGGACTTTGGAGGTAATATTGCTTTCCCTGTCCTTCTCTGGGCTTTCATCACTACTTTGCGTAGGTGACTCACATGACGGTTTGCTATATCCCGCTGCTGCTTTAAGTTCCCTCAGTGGGTACAATCCTTCGTCTTTACTAGCTTTGTTTTTTATTTCAGACGAGGCGGGTGGCGCCGAAGGCTCTTCACCCACCTCTTTGAATATATTCAGTATCCAATCTAACGGTGGCTCCTCCTCTCTTTCTTCCTGGTACATCTTCTAAAGTTCTAAACTAGCCAGGACCTTGTCTAACTTTTTGCCAGTGTACGTGGCATGTAAATATGTCGTCATGTGCTGCAGGACCATTTTAGATAGCGATCCGCCTTGGGGCCACGGCATGAACATTTTGTCTGTGGTCCCTTTAACCCATTCCGCACTGTGCTGTTTAAGCTTAGGTGCGTGTTTCGGCAACTGTTTGCACATGTGTATTAATGGTGTGATGTCTTCCATGCTTAACTTGTTTATCCCTTATTCATATAACACTTGCTTATTTTTTCACTTTACACTTTATTACAATTGCATCTCAACAATCAACAATATGAGCAAGCACCAATCGTCGCAAGCTCCAATCCTGTTTTTTCAACAATATTTATTTTACTTTAATTTTTCTAAAAAACAACCACCAATCCATGTCATGCAATAATTTTCTTTTATAATTGTGCAATTTTCATACCCTTTTCACATAAAAACGATTTTTCGACTATGACGTCAGGACTTTATTCAAACACATAAAACAAACAGACAAACTCTGGCCAGTCACATAAATCTTATGCCGTCTGCTCTCTCAAACGCATCTTACCTCTAATGTTTAGATAAGGGTTTCTGCTAGCATTCTTTAAAATCTAGGCACTAGGCGTATACTCTTATCGAGGCCACACTCGCGATAACTCTTTATACTGCTCGGCCACACTCGAGCCAATATCTTTCCCCTTATATATATTACACTCTTATTCTGACGTTATTTTTTATCCCGCCTCACTACGTTACCTTCCCTTACTTGTTTTTTAAGCATGCATGCTATGCCAAAACATTGAGTCTTTTTTACTCAGCGTTTGCATGTCTTTCATCTACGGATGCTCGCGATCACCGCCTTCGTTACAGCCTCTCTGTGCCGCTTATTCAATCCGCTATTTGTAAAAGTGGGAGGGGTTTTTGGGGGAAAGCAAGGAACCTGTCACACCTAATATGAAGGGTTTTTAAATTAATTTATCCACTACCTACGGGGAGCTTCTCGTTCTGTCAGCCAGATGGCAAAGGACGTGTGATATTGCTGAGGACCCGAAGTTACTTATGTCGACGGTCGATGGGCATCTTTATCTAATCTAACCATCTAACTCTGCTACCAAGTGAACTGGATAATCTCCAAACAGCCCTTTAAGATGAGTAGCAGTACCCTCGAGATAGATGGGGATGCAGATTCATACTAATGCATCAAATAATTAAGACAACTCAATAGTTTGGCAAAGTGAGTCAGTTTAATGACAAGTTCATAAAACGGGGAGTACAACGAACATCAGCAATCGCTCGATCTTCTCGCTCTCTTTACTTTTAGAAAAAACACAACATTTATAGCAAAAACTCGTCATTGCTGACATACAACCTGCGCATGTACTAACGTCATTCTACGTGGCAACCTTAAAAACCTAACATGCAATGTGATTGGTTATAGGAAGGTAACTCAACATAGGTACTATATCTGTATATCGTAATGGGGAGAGGGGATTGGATACTTAGGGGGTAATTCATAGAGTTGAGCGCAGAATCAGCGCACACGGGCAGCGCAGAGAGGGAGCGTGCACCAGTGTGTGCCAGCGTGCACCAGCTGCGTGCGCCAAAACCCATTTTGAAGCACTGCGTATTCATGGATTCCAACATCTTTAACCAGCAGAGGTGCAGTGTGGTGCTGCGACCCTGCAGCAGCGCCAGTTACGCCCCCAAAACCACCCCATGTGCCAAAAACATCTGCACAAATCCCCTACATGGCGCAAAGGCCAGTGGACCAGCATACAGCCCCCCAAAAACAAATTTGCGCTAAAAACGCCACTCAGCCCTCACGCGACAACCCAATCACGTGTAAAACTCCCTGCGCACCTCCAGAATACGCGTACCCCGCTCGCGCCAGGCCAATTCCGTGGAAAACTCCCTGCACACCCCTTGGAATACACGTAACCCACTCGCGCCAGGCCAATTCGCGTGGAAAACTCCCTGCGCTCCCCTCGGAATACACGTACCCCGCTCGCGCCAGGCCAATCAAGTGGAAAACTCCCCGCACACCCCTCAGTATACACGTACCCTGCTTGGGCCAGGCCAATCACGTGGAAAACTCCCCATGCAACCCTCGGTATACATGTACCCAGCTTGCGCCAGGCCAATCACATGTAAAACTCCCCGCGCACCCCTCGGTATACGCGTACCCCACTCGTGCCAGGCCAATCGCGTGGAAAACTCCATGTGCACCACTCGGAATACACGTTACCTGCTCGCGCCAGGCCAATCTCATGGAAAACTCCCTGCGCACCCCTCAGACTATGCATACTCCGCTCGCGACAGACAAATTGTGTGGAAAAAGTCCCCCCTGTGGTGTGGGCTAGCTGCGGGTCATGGGGAAGGTGGATGGGCTACCTGCGGGGCATGGGGAGGGTGGATGGGCTGGCTGCGGGGCATGGTCAAGGTGGATGGGCTGCCTGCGGGGCATGGTCAGGGTGGATGGGCTGCCTGCAGGGCATGTTCAGGGTGGATGGGCTAGCTGTGGGGCATGGTCAGGGTGGATGGGCTGGCTGTGGGGCATGGGGAGGGTGGATGGGCTGCCTGCGGGGCATGGGGAGGGTGGATGGGCTGCCTGCGGGGCAAGGTCAGGGTGGATGGGCTGGCTGCCGGGCATGGGGAGGGTGGATGGGCTAGCTGCGGGGCATGGGGAGGGTGGATGGGCTGCCTGCGGGGCATGGGGAGGGTGGATGGGCTGCCTGTGGGGCATGGGCAGGGTGGATGGGCTGCCTGCGGGGCATGGGTAGGGTGGATGGGCTGGCTGCGGGGCATGGTCAGGGTGGATGGGCTGCCTGCGGGGCAAGGTCAAGGTGGATGGGCTGGTTGCCGGGCATGGGGAGGGTGGATGGGCTGGCTGCGGGGCATGGGGAGGGTGGATGGGCTGCCTGCGGGGCATGGGGAGGGTGGATGAGCTGCCTGTGGGGCATGGTAAGGGTGGATGGGCTGCCTGCGGGGCATGGGGAGGGTGGATGGGCTCTCTGTGGGACATGTCCAGGGTTGTAGGCGGCTCCCCTGTGGTGTGGGCGGTCTGCAGGGGGTGCATGTGGCCCCTCACCACATGGGTGCGCGAATATGGGCATAGGCAAGTGCCCTTTTTATATGATTCTGCTGGCACGAGCGGGGTATGTGTATTCCAGAGGTGCGCAAGGACTTTCACACGCGATTTGCCAGTGTCGGCCCTCCCGGGTGTGCGCTCCCTATGCTCCGCAGGCAGCCCACATAACAGGGGACACCCCTACAACCTCTGACCATGCCCTGCAGGCAGGCCACATGGCACCATGCACTTGGAAGCCCCAACACATGTCTCCCCCACCCCCAGTGACGGCAACCTGCCAGCAGGCCCCGACTCATGTCCCCTGCCACCCCCCCAATGACGACAACCTGCCAGCATGCCCCGACTCATATCCCCCCCCAGTGACGGCAACCTGCCAGCAGGCCCGGACTCATGCCCCCCCCGCCACCTCCGTGACGGCAACCTGCCAGCAGGCCCAGACTCATGTCCCCCCCAGTGACTGCAACCTGCCAGCAGGCCCCGACTCATGTCCACCCAACAAACACATGTTACAACATGCATGCATGTAGCAAATGTTCACCCAAATCCCACCCCACGCTGCCCTCCCCACAGTGCAACTCCACACCCATGCATTGTCCCCACTTCCCAGTAGAGGCCCCATGGCATATCATGCACAGAAGCACACATGCATGCACCCAAAGACATGCCCAACATGGCCGCACAGCAGCGACACATGACTGAGGCAATGACGATTGACACATGGACCAAACCAATGAGAGCATACAACACGAATATGTGAATTGAAGAAAATGTATTAAAAAACAGAAATCTCCCAAACGAAAAACAACCTTGACAAGGAAAAATAAATGATTGTGAACTGAACTGAAATGCAAAATAAAAATAAAAATGTGATCAAAACAAAGGAAAAGCTCCCAGTGATCCATGTCCAGAAAACAAAATGCAGATTCCAAAGGGTAAATTAAAAAACAATATTCCATCATGTGTGTTAAAAAAATCAAAATAATGAAGTCCACAGTTCCAGAAATATTAATAATGGAAGTTCTCAGGGTCCATGATCCCACAACCAAATGAAACCTATAAAAAATCCTACAAAAATACAACTATATACAAAAAGTGGAGCAATGTCCATGGACTCCAAACTAAAAATAAAATGAAAGGAAACCTAAGCCTAATTAACTATTTACAATGGTGGTGGGCTAGTCCTACAGCTCACCGTTCTTACCGAGAGTCTTGGCCAGGGCATCATCGAACTCCGAGTCTATGTCCTGGAGCCGGGACTGGGCTCTGTCCTCGAGGGCTCGCAGGGACGCCAAAATGGACTCCTCCAACTCCCTGCGAGTCTCCTCGAGAAACTGTGCCCGGCTCAATGTCCGCCCCATGGAGTTCTCCGCCCTGACCATGGTGAGCCATGCCCTCTCTGCCCGCCGCCGCTCTGCAACCATTTGCTGGCCCATCTGCTGCCACACGGAAGACACACATAGTCCAGGGTCCTCCTGCCCTTCGGCCGATGCCTGCCCCTGTGATGTTGAATGCCCCGAGTCCAGACGCCTCCTACGTCGAGCCTGGTGCTGCTGCCTTGATGACATCTGCATTTGCCACCACAACTGGCTCCGGGATACTGACGACCCCCGGGCCTGTCGTGGACGTGCCCTGCTGGAAGTTGCCTGCACATCCTCCATTGCCAGGGATCCTGTTGCTTGGGTGACCACCTCTGCTGAACCTCCGACTCCCAACTGTGGCAGGGATGGGATCTCCACCAGCCTGGCCGCGGTGGATGAGGCAGGTCCACAGGGTGCCCTGGTGGCATCTGGGCCGGAAGATGGCATGGAGGATGACTGGCGCATAGTGGGTGCAGGAGAGGGTTGCAAGAATGGCCAGCACATGGAAGAACCCTGTGACAATGAGCCGTCCTAGCCAGTTCAAGAAGGCACACAGCTGCTCGTGATGATGTGCGTCATCCTTCCTGGAATCACGCACATCATCATGAATCACGCGTGTGCGCATCAAGACACTGACTAGGACAGGCTCAACCCAGTCACAGATTTGCCTCGTCCACAGGTAGAGGAAGGTCAGTTGATGTGGACACATCCGCTACCTGCAGACGGGCCTGGAATGAGGCATCCCTGTTGGTGCAGAGAGATGCAGTTGTAGAATCAGGGACAGGATTACGCACACGCACCTCCACAGTGACCTATGCTGCCTCCTGCCCCTGTCCCTGGACTGCACCACTTGCATCAGTGGAATCACCCCCACCAGGCCCCACGTGTGGGACTAAAGTGGCCTCCTCCTCCTCCGCACCCACCACCAACCTGGATACCTCTGCACCATCTTCCGCATTGTCCTGCCCCTGAGGGGGCTTACCTGCCCCTTCCGCTGATGAAGAGCCCACTTCCAACCTTGGCTTCTTGGGCCTCCCCATAGCAGCTGTGGGCGTAGTGGCGGACGTGGTGCCAGTCCCCTCGCCCCCGGAAGATGGCATTACCTGGGAGGGTGACTGGGCCTTGCGTCTCCGGCCGGTGGAGGCATTCCCACCGCTCTGCTCCACAGCGCCATCTCCGCCCTCTTCTTCACTCGCCGCTGTGGAAAGGGAGACATTGAAGACAAGCATCAGGTGACTGGACGTAAGTCTGCCAGACACAAAGCAAATGCACATGAGTGGCACTGTTGTATGTCATAGCCATCATCACCTTCCACGACACACGGGTCCTTGCAAGCAACACACATGCACATACACCACTGCATGACAAGCAACACACATGCACATACACCACTGCACAGTCATGCATCCATCCGTGTCCACCTCTCATCACGGTGCAATCATGTACAGCTAGTCCACAACAGTCAATGCACGCATCGAGATGTGCATGTGCCATGCATCCATGGCGTTTCCCAGTCACACACTAACCACTCTGTAACACGCACATGTACACCATGACTGTCCATGAGGGTGACGTCAGGATCCATTATTCACACAACAGGCATGTCCAGGTACAGACACAGGCATGCAAAAATGTGTGCGTCGTCACATGCAGGTGCACATCATGTATATCAACACATACACCATTGTCGTTGCACACGCTTGACCAGACTCACATGCTTCACTGTCATGTCCCTGCACACAGACATCCATACATGGTGCATGCCACACATACGTCCAAGGTGCACGCACCTGACACACCTCAACATGCACTACACTGGAGATGAACACATGGACACTTACCACTCGACTCTGGATGGGTCTGCATCTGGAGGACCTGGTGGTGAAGCGCTGGGTTAATGCACTCCAGGACCCTCATCTGGTTGCTGGTCAGCTGGTCCCGGCGCCCCACTTCTCCACGAGGATCAACGGGGCGCTGGGCCTTCCTGAGGGCCCTGGACCTGAAGTCCTCCCAGCGCTTCCGGACATGGTCGTGGGCGGGGGATGCCACCCCCTCTGCATTGACGGCACCCACAATGTCCTTCCATATCCTCCTCCGTCCATCCCTGTCGAGGCATGAACTTGAGAAGAGGGCATCATAATTTCCCAGGACTCGCTCCACCAGGATGCCAACTTCATTTTCTGTGAAGCTGGCAGCCCTCTGCCTCTCTGACTGGGGGTTGCCACTGGCCCCAGATGGTGTTGAGTCAGACATGGCAATCCCAGAGGCAGGTGTGGGTGGGCAACTGGGTCCTGGAGCTGGGCTGTGGAGCGATGGTATACCAGTTGGGAGTCTTCTGGGTCAGCAGAGGTGGTCCCAGGTACAGGATCCCTGGCTATGGCTTCTGTGCAGGCACCAAATAGCAGGGCACGTTGGCATCAGGCAAGCAGGCAGCAGCAGATGGCGTGTAGGAGGCTGCTCGAGGATCTGGGAGGCAGGAAAATGGCCTTCTGGGTAGGAACGTGGTCTTTCGTGTGTTGTCGCGTGGCCAGCTTGGTGCACAGTGAATCCGCACGTGAAAAAACAGCACGTCAGCATGTATGTGAGGAAATGGCCTTAGCCCATAAGCACGCCAGTGACGTTACACACGCGGGCGTTTCCCTTGGCACGGGTGCATAGTGAATCCGCACGTGCAAAAACAGCACATCTGCGTCTAATTCGAGGAAAGGGCCTTAGCACGTAAGCACGCCAGTGACTTTACGTGCGCGGGTGTTGCCTTCAGCACGGGTTAAAGGTCCAGCAGGGAAGCAGTCCACTGTACGTGCTGTTCGTGGAGACCGACGCGTCTGTTTACTCTTCTGGATTCACACGCGATCACTTCACAGCGTTTGAAGTTCGTACCTCTTCTTTTGGTGGGGTGTAGCCTATGTGCACAAGCGTGTGTGTTTTTCTTTTTCTTTTCCACGCAAGGCAGGCGGTGAGTCGCACACGCTATTTTTCCCACTGTGGTTCCCCCTATGCATTGCGCACTGTTTTCAAGGTCATAGTAGCCTGTGTGTTCCACGCGTATGTGTTTTTTGTGTCTCTGGGTGCCACACCGTACTGCTGGAGGTTAAATCCAGGCACGTGGGCTACCGGGGTCAAGTGCACGTTTTTCTTTAGAATTTTTACTATATTTTTTTCCTTTTTTAAAATACTTTTTATTTTAATGTTTTAAAAACAATTCAGTTTTTTGGGATGGCCTGAGCGTTGCGTGACGCATCATTTATCCCCAGGGGTCACAGACAGCCTTGCAGGAGCACAGGGGTACCTATTCCATCCAGTACCCTGCCCCCTTCATCCCAATTGCCCAGGACAACTGTTGAGTGCACCTCCCAGCGGCTATTTACCATCTGTGCCATGGCTGGGAGGCCACCAAAGGGTAAGGGCGGCAAAGTTGGGCATCCTCCCAGTGGTTTGCATGGTCGGGCAGGTGGGTGTGGAGACCAGTGGGGACAGGGAGTCCAGGGTTGCCATGCCACCAGCCCCTGTGGATCCTGGCTATGCAACTGTTGCATCACAACCTGTGGCCCATATGACCCAACAGCAACTTTCATCTGCTGTCACGGGCCCACCGGCGGTGGTAGCTGCAGGTGCAGCTGTGGGGACCACCACCCGGGCTCAGGGTCGGGCAGCGCATGTTGCGTTGCGTGATGAGGACTCCCTGGACGATTTCCATCTTGTCAGGAGGTGCGGGTCACATGTATCCAGTGTAGCTGTGACCGGGGCACTTGTGTCTAGGGCAGTTATGACATCTGCTGCCCCAAGCAGCCGGGTGGTGGTACTGCATGGGCAGATGCAGCCAACACCACCCCGGCAGTGAGTCAGACCCAAGCCAGACCTTCCGTCCTCATTCAAACACCCACTCCCTTGGTCCAGTCCACCAGCGCCACTGTCCCCACTGATCAGGGCCACATTGGCCACTCAGAGTCAGTACCACCGCACAAAAGGAGGAAGCGTGCTCCTGCGCAAGAGGCTGAGACCCCAGACACAGCTCCGGTCTCTAGCACGTTGAGGAAGAAGCCTTTCGGCAAACAAGAACTGGACTTCCTTGTGGACTACATATCAGCACACCGACGCGATATGCTTGTGGGCCCAAGTGTCATACAACGCCTGCCCAGCGTTGGGTCCACTGGCAGCATGTTGCGGATGGTGTGACAGCCATGGGGTTCCAGGTGCACAAGGCTCAGGACTGCTACAAGTGTTGGAATGACCTCCGACGCTGTGCAAAACAAAAGCGTGTCTCCAATTATGCCATGTCTCAGGTGACTGGTGGTGGGTCAGCACCAGAGGAGGATGAACTCACTCAGCACGAGGAGATTGCTGCAGAGTTCATCCCGGCAGAACAAATCCGTGGAGTGGGAGAGAGGATGTATTATGATGCATCGTCCGGTGAGCATAGATGCATGTTACTCAAAGACATGTGTGTTTGACGTGTGTGATCCTCCCAGCTACAACTTGGGTCCTTTCTTTCATCAATGTCCCTCTCTACCTGTGGTGTTCACCAGGGGTCTTACCTCTCGGCCTGGGTTTCCAAACAGCCCCTGGCAGCTCTCGCCTACTACATTTTCATTTTCTGCTACAACTTCCAGTGCTATGCTGATGACACTCAACTCATTTTCAGCCTGCCCTCGGCCACCTCTTCTCCCCCCCTCATTTCTGATAGCCTCATTGCCATTTGAAATTGTTGTACTGCCAACAATCTCTGTCAAATGCCAGCAAGACTGACATCCTCCTCATCGGTACACCTTCACCATCGTTTCCCCTCACTCTCTGGCCGGCCTCCCTCGGCCCTCCTCCTACCCCACCTGCAAGGCCAACAACCTCGGGGTCACCTTTGACTCCACATATTCCTTCTGCGCACACATATATCTCTTGAGATATATTGACTTCTTGCTTAACCTCCTCAGGGGTACTGTGCCTTTCCTCTCGTTCACCTACAAGCTCACTGTCGCTCTAGCTCTGGTTTTCTCAAGGTTGGACTACTGTGACAGGCTCTTTCAAAATTCTACCTGCCGCCACTCTCCGCCCTCTACCACTAATCCAGTACAGGACTGCGAGACTTGTCCTTGGCCTCAAGCCCTGTGATCCTATCCCTCCAGCTCTGAAATCCCTTCATTGGCTACCAGTTGATGCAAGGATAACATTTTAGACCCTCTGCATTGTGCACAAGGATTTCTGGTGCCTGGGTCCAAAATACCTTTAACTATCCCTCTGCCAATACCACCCCTCTCCAGTCCTTTGCTCCTCTACCTCACACTCCCTCCGGGTCAGTCGTTTATCAAAGAAACAAGCTGGGGGCAGATTTGTGTCAACGGCTGGGACCTCTCTTTGGAACAGCCTACCTGCCACGTTGAAACTTGAGGAGAAGCATCTCTGCTTCCGGAAGCACCTCAAGACCTTCCTATTTGTTCCTGCATTAGCCCCTCTCCTCCCCAGCTGAACTGTTTCCTCTCTTGGCATTGTGCACCTGGACACCTTCTGTCCTTCGGGCCCAGGCACCTGCTCACCCTGCCTCCCTGCTGCACTGCCTCCAGGCCTCACATTGCAATGGGTCTTGTACGTGTACCCATACAGTCCCCCACTCTTCTTCTGCACTCATCAAATTTGCCCTATCCAAATGATCTTGCACTTGCCACTTGCTGGCTGCACTACCACCTTTTGAATGCCTATTCTATCATTGGACTTAATTTTCATTCTTTGGTCTCCTCTGTTTGGCACGTTCCACTTCTCCCCCTTCCAGGGACTTCAAACCTTTATCCCTTCTCCATGCACTTGCGTGTTCTCAATGTCCCTTGATCCCCTCCCTTTGCTTGGTTGCGCTCTGAGCCACTTGTGTACGAGGGCAATCTTGATGAGATGTCATATCTTGTCATATACATCCTTTGTCCTTGGTGCAGTGTGTCTCACTCTGACTGTGCTGATGGCATTGGCTCCCCGACTTTAGAGTGGCCCCATATCTGTCGTGCACATGGCTCCCCCTGTTACAGGCCCCCTGCCTCTTTTCAACTGGTGTTGTGTCTTCTGCATGAATGGGTATACTACTGATGGTTCCTCATCTGTCCTGCATCATGTCCACTTCTCATCGGCTGTAGTGACATTTGACTGACGACATGCAATAGACGCAGGCCAACACTGTCTGCCAATGCACAGTTCTGTGGTGAACCTTTCATTGCCATGCAGTGCCTCCCTGCTATTGCCCAGAGGGTGGGTGTTTTGCAGTATCCATGCTACATAGTGCATGCCATTTGCATATGATGGCTGCAATTGCCCTTGCAATGCCATCACGTTTGGAGATTGACATCACTACGTACGTGTTGATGTTGGAAGTTGAGGGGGTACACATGCACTGCACCGCACACACCCACTCCTGTGCCAAGTTCAGCCCTTCAACATGCCAACACAATGCTGCTGTGTGATAGTGACCTGCCATGTATGTACACATGTTCCTCCTTTCACTGTATCAAATGCAGTAGCGTAGGTGCCTCCTGTGACACGTACCCTGCATAGTCAATGGTTGTTGAGTTCTGCATGTGAACATGCATATTACATGTGTCATGGTGTATTTGGTGTGACTGCCAGCTGTGGCTTTTTGTGTGTTTCTACATGCTCATGCTACGTGCCATCTCTTTGTTGCCTTCTCTCATTTCTGCCTTAGATATGTGCCTGCTAGAGGTTGTGTGTGATGCAGGTGATGGGCAACATGCAAAACATGTGTTGGCTTCACATTTTGCACACATCCTTTTCTGCTTTCGGGATACCGTTGCATTGCAATGCCACTGGATGCATGTTGGGCTTTGAATTGCGTGTGACATGTCTGCTTCATGTGTTGGCTGTCAATGTTGTGATCTGTATGTGGGTGGTATGTGCTACTGACATGCGTGTTCTTGTTTCTTTTGTTTATGTTACAGGTGATGAAGCACTGGAGGCAGAGGATGAAGATGTCATCCCAGACACGGTGGTCAGTTCACATGACCATCCAGGCACCAGTGGTGGTTGTGAGGTGGCAGCCCACGAAAACCCACTGGTGCTCCAGGCCATCATGTCCAGAGCAAACTCTGAGTCAAGATCTGATGGATCCTCTAACCACTATGTTGAGCCGGATCTGTATCATGATGTGTCGTCGCCGGTAAGTGATCCTGTGTTGGATTATCTTCTGTCCGCGACACCTGCAGTAGGGGGCCAGGCGGGTTTGGAATGTCCGCCTGTGGTGGTTACAGTTGCAGGGTCACACTCCACACCAGTTGGCCATGTTCCTGGGGCATCAGGTCGACGGAGGGATGCAGTCCTGCAGCCGCGGGCAGCACCAACCCAACAAGGACCACAGCTCCTTGGGCCCGGCAGATGTCGTGTCTGGCAACGTGGTGGCTGTGCGCCACCGGGGTCAACTGAGTGGGAGCATGCCATTATTGCCATAGCACAGCAACGGGGGAGCAGTTGAGATGATGGCTCAAGGTATGGAAAGTGTGGCCCGTTCCATCCTCCCCCCTGAAAGGCAAGTGTAGCTCCAGCAGCAGGCTACGCGGTCCACGTGCCGCTCACTCAGGCTGGGCATGGCGGCCTCTGACAGGGCGTGCCGGGCTGAAATGGTGGCATCTGCGTCAAGCAACTTCTGCTCAGGCAGAGGCACACCGTGAGGCCCTGAGGGTCGAACACCAAACCCTCCGATCTACTCTGAGTGCTCTCATGATGGACGACAGTAGGCGGGCAGAAGACAGGATGGAGCTGCTTGAAAGAACCATCTCAGCTGAACTCCATGCAAGCTGGGATGTCATGTGAGGCTTGCAGGAGGAAGCACGTTTGACACGTGAGGTCATGCATGTAGACCTATGTGTCATTGCCATGCAGAACCTGGCTTACCAGACCTGCATCTTTGCTGCTGCTGAGGGACAAGGCGCGGATAGGCGTGGAGAGGCAACCGTGCCGCGTCCACCTTCTGATTTCCATCCAGAGGGTGACGACGACAACCTATCTCCCACAGGTTGGGTCGTGCAGGCGCTGAGCCCAGTGCGTTCTTTTAAAAAAAAATCTCAACATCTACACATGTGGGTGTTGAGGTGCACCCTGTACCTCCCCCCTTCTGGGTGCCCTAACCCCCCCCGGGTCATATGTGGCCGTTTCTTTTGTATTTCCTTTTGTATTTCCTGCTAATACATTTTTAGTTTTTTTGTTTTTGTTTATTGTGCATTCATGTGACAGTGTGGTACACAAGGGCATTGGGCTTCCGTCATATCTGTAGCCAGCTTGCAGTCCTACTTGTGTGTACACCCCTAGTGGGTATTCCGAATGGCTTCTCCAATGCATGTCTGCACTTCATTTTGGTGAGTATTCTGTTAACTGTGCATTTCATCATGTTGCTTATGATTTTTTTATGACTTGACTGTCTATGTTCATGCACTTCCTGCTGTAGGCGGTACCATGCACCCTTTGGCTATGTAACACACACTGATGGTGGGAGGGGTCCGTGTGCTGACAATGTTGCATTGGGACACTTGGCCTACAGTGATTTTGATATGCCACATAAACGTTGCACGCTGAGTTATCCTTGTGACCACGTGTTTCAACAAACCCCAATTCCTTGCTTCCCCTGCTTTGGCAGCCCTGCAGCCCTGCCTGGTGTTTTGTTGTGCCTTTTGAAATATGGCTGTATTGCTTTTGACTTGACTGTCCTGTTTGTGGCCTGGACCTGCTCCCCCCTCCCATTGGTTGCACTTGGCCCTTGTGAAAATCCGGCCAACCAGGAGGCTGGAGCCTGCCACCACTACCAAAGGCCCACAATGGAGGCCCTGTCTACCCCTGTCCACCCCTGTCCACCAATCTTCTGGGTCCCTTGATATTCCCCCTGTATCCCCTGCCCACTGCCTGTCTCCACCTGCCCCCTGCCAGTCTCCCCCTGTCTTCCTTGCCCCCCTCCAGTCTCCACCTAACCCCTGCCAGTCTCACTCTGTCTCCCCCTTCACCGTCACACTCCCTCCCCTTCTGCACCCTCTTCTTTCCCTCTGCCCCCTGTGTGTGCTTTCTTTCCCCCCTCCCCCTTCCTGCCTTTACACCTTGGCCCCTTCCTCATTTCTTTCCTCCCTCTCCCTCTCCACCACGCTTTCCCCTCCTCCTTGTCCTCTGTCTGTCTTTTTTGGCACTACCCCAATTGCCATCAGGCATGGTGATACATAGCCGCTTGTTCTTTGCAGCCACTTCCCCTCTGCCTCCGTCCATCCACCCCCCACCTTCACCTTTTTGAGTTTTATTTTGGCACTTACTTTTATCATCAGTCCCTCCACCACTGATTACAGGTCATCTGTTCACCCTTTCCCTTCTGTGTTTCTTCTCCCCCTCCCCAGCACTATCTCGATTATTCATCGACCTTTCATTGTTTGTCACTTGTTTTGTTACTCTCCTCACTTCTTCCCTCCTCTTCCCTCACTGCCCCTCCTCATGTGACTCCTGCACAGCAACTATTGCCGTCGGGCATAGCAATGTTGATGCTAGTTTTGTTTTCCCACATTCCCTCCCTAGACTCTCCCTTATTGTTACACGCACTTGTACTATCTATTTTGATTTGATTGTTCTTTTTCACCCTTGTTCCCTCCCTCCTTGAGGCGCTTTGATATACTTTGTGTGTAGGCCCTATACGGATTTTCAATGA
The DNA here is from genome assembly GCF_040938575.1 of Ambystoma mexicanum. NCBI lineage: Eukaryota > Metazoa > Chordata > Amphibia > Caudata > Ambystomatidae > Ambystoma > Ambystoma mexicanum. The sequence continues at coordinate 469,490,232 of NC_090935.1, read as the reverse complement.
ATCAGTGATTGCTCACTGTCTGCCATTGTTGATGTGGGGTAGTCTGTACATGATATGTTCTGCTGGTCAATGGCTGATCCTATGTTGGGTTTGATTTTGAGGTGTCAGGGGATTGGTGTGGTTTAACACACAGGGGGGTCCTTGAGTGCAATGTTCACATGTGCTGTGTACAGGACACTGAGGCTCACTTCATTTCACATGCATGTATTTGATGCATGTCCCTACTGACAAAAACACTTAGACAACGCCCCTCACACCAACTACAGCAATACCATGCACACACGTGCACCCAGATTGCCTTCTCAGGCATGCTGTGTCCCTACAATCCATGTTCACATCCGATTCATTGATCGTGTATATGCATCGCAGGCTAATATTTTGTTGATTGTACTTATTTTTCATGATGCTCAAATGGTTTCCCCAACACAATGCACACTCACTGTGCTGTCCGGTGAGCGGTGTGTTGCAGGGGACACGCACACAGCACACAGTGTTTGTAATGCCAATTTGCTATTGTCCAATGTGCATGGCAACAGGTATTCTGACTTTTGTTGCTTACACAACTTGTGGCATGCATTTGTGCCACAGTTTTCAGGGTGTGAGGTTTTGGTCAGTCATTTCTTCAGATTCCATGCCAGGTGTAATTGTCTGGTGCCTATTTACATTTCTCACGTGGCACTTCATGACTATTGTGTCATGTGTTGTGCATATGGTTTGATGTTTTGCCATTGCATAACATGGTATGGTGTGGCTGACGGGGGTCACGGGGGTTGCGAGGTTTCGGGTGGCATACCAGTACTTCCATGCCCTGATTTGCAGGGGGGTGGGTGGGATATGCACCTTGCATGTGTTCCTTTTGGACACATGTGATTGGTTGTGTTTAAGTAGCTAGGGATGCACACAATGTGGCACTTCCGTGGACACATTCTCAGGGTGGTAAAGCTGTGACAGTTAACTGTCCCTTTCTCATCATTGATTGTCCCCTGGTATGTGCCAGGCCTGCGTGCACTCCGCAGGGGTTGGAGTTTAGGTGAAAAATGTGGCCACAAGCTGGGTACAGGCTGCCTCGCCACGTGCCCTTTCCCCTCCCATGCACAGCGGCGTGCAAGTGGTTGGGGATATGGGGGCACCACCATGTCCATCAGTACGCCCTGCCGTGTTGCAACGTTGTGCAGGACACATGCTGCCAGAATGATCCTGCACACTACTGAGGGTGCATATAGTAGCTGTCCGCCAGAGCGGTCAAGGGAGCGCAAGCGTGACTTGAGCACTCTGAATGTGCGCTCCACTATGGCCCTGGTTGCAATATGGGCTGCGTTGTATCTTACTTGGGGTGGTGTGGCGGGGTTTGGTATTGGTGTCATCATGTAGGTGCTCTTCAGAGGGTAGGCACTGTCCCCTGGTAAGGTGATAATGGTTGTCATTAGTTGGGCTTGTGTATTTGTCTGTGTGTGACATGCATGCATGTGCACAGGCATTTGTACTCACCTATGAGCCATGTGTAGCCATACTTTCCAGCTTCTAGGGCCCGACTCTGGGCGGACATTCTGTATATGAAACTGTCATGGATGGACCCTGGATAGTTTGCACAGACAGAGGTGATGATTCCCTTGGCATTGCATACAGCCTGCACGTTCATGGAATGCCAGTGCTTGTGGTTGCGTTAGATGTTTTCAGTGGCCCTAGGTGGACGTAGGGCCACATGGGTGCAATCTATGGCACTGAGCACTTTGGGGAAGTGTGCCACCCTGTAGAAGTCCTGGACCATGGCCTGCCTTTCTGCGGGTGTTCTGGGCATGTATATGTGCCCGCAGACTGAGGGGCGCGCAGTGATGATTGCCAACACCTGGTGTAGGCAACGTGACTGCATGGGCTGTGAGACGCCTCCCACTATGACAGTTGTCCGCTGAAATGACCCAGTGGCCAAAAAATGCAGTACATTGACCACCTTCTCCAAGGGGCTCAATGCTTGGGAGCATAGGGTGGGTGATGTAAGTTCATCCTCCCACTCAGTGACCAGCTCTAGGATGATATGAGCTGGAAACCTATACCAGCCATAGACCTCGTCATCAGGCATCCCAAAAAGGCTGGTCCTGGGCAAAACAAATGGGACCTGGCTATTCTCCTCCTCCTGCGGTACCCACGATCACTGCTGCGAGGAATGGGACATTCATCGTAGCTGTATATGCTTGTTTGTTGTTTGTGTGCACTTTTATGCTGTGTGGGGGCGCTTCCACCTGCTTTCGTGTGTGGGACGTATTTGTGCGTGTGCGTGTGTTTTGACGTGCACGGGTTTCCCTATTCGATTCCATGAATACATGTTGTTCACTAGCGTGAGGGCTTTGTGTGTGTTTCCCAGCGGTACTTCCCACGTTATGCCTACATTTTCACACGTTGTTCCCCATTCCCGGTGTTCTGCCCTCTTTTTAGCTGTGTGCGCGAGCAGTTATGTGCTTTCCCTGTTCCTGTTGCGAACGCGTTTGGAAAGTCACAGTGACATGTAAGGTAAGCGCGGATTTGGCACACATCTCGGGGAAAAACACGCGCAGGGCCTTCCATGAAACGCACGCGTGAGAATCGCACACGTGCGCTAGCTTTTTCAGGCTTGCGCCACAAATTTCGGCGCACAATTATTCCATTAATTACCCTCAAGGTGTCTGTCGGGATGTGTGTCAACTCAAAGGTATCCACCATCCTGTATGAAGAACACTCTGCTTCTGTCCCTTACACTAGAAACGAGAAAATAAGGCAATACTGCCCTGTTTCCAAGACAATGACTCCCTTCTCCTGGGATTTGGTTCCAGGATTGTTAAAACAATTCCCAAATCTTAGAACAGTCTCGTGTCTCACAGGTCATCAGTGGGAATGACTCCCTTCCCCTGATGGTAAAGTTATAAACAATCCTTTTATTCATTTTCTGGAAGGGCACTGAGAATGTCTCCCTTCTCCTGGCGCTGGGTCTCACATAGCCTTGGGGAATAACTCCCTTCCGAGGCCTTTTTGGACTCTACTTCAGGTCCGGGTTACCAGGAGAATGACTCCCTTCTCCTGGTATCTTGTTAGCAGTTACTTACAACCAGGGGAATGGCTCCCTTCCCCTGGTCTTCTTTTCCTTTGCCTTTATACTCATAAAACCCAATTCTAAGTGTAGAGAGGGTCCACAACCCTGGCTTCTCTTCTTCTTTGATTTGACTTTCTTGGTTCACTACTTTGCCAAGCACTGCAATGAGGAAGATGACTTGTATCGCTTTCTGACTTTGGGGTCCCAGACCCTGGGTTTCTCCTCTTCTTTGAACTAGCCCACTTGGTTTACTTCCCTGCCAAGTACTGCCATGGGGTAGATGATTTGTACTTTGATTAGCATCCCTGACCCTCCTTTGGCCGTCAGTGGGCTTATTCCTGTCACTGTCATGGGGGATTCCCCTTCTCAAGTTTTCTTTAGGGTGTTTGGGGTCCTCGACCCTTCCCTGGTGGTCAACATGCTTTGTCCCACCACTGTGATGAGGATGAAATGGTTTATAGGCTGTCTGCCCCTACCGTGCCACCCAAGCATTATGACTGCAAAGGGGCCTAGGAACAACTGCATGCACCCTCTTAGTGAGCCGACCCACGTCCCCTCTCGGTCCCGTGGCACCCTTTACCTTGTGAGGGTTTTTGACACATTGCTGTGGCTTCCTGGGATGGCAGACTTTTGGTTTGGCTTTTCCGGCATCTTGCTTTCCCTGCAGCTATACGACGGCGTACCCTACTGCCATCTGTGTTCCTTCCTCCTCTCAACAATGCTGCGCACAGGTCTGCTCCAGTGGACCTTGAATCATCAGGCACAGCAGACTACCAGCGTCTTTGGAGCTCTCTCCCTTTGGATCAGCGGCACAGGTATGAATCTCCCGCATTCGGAGTGCCACACACCTGTAGTCTTCCGCAAATGCCCGAGACCAAGTGTTTAGTCCATGGTCATCTTTATACAATGTTGCCAGCAGTGTCTGGGCCCATTGTATAAGTCTGTCGTCTCTTTCACGGGTCCCATATTCATTGCTCCATGGGGTCAACTTGTCCCAGTGCTTGGATTAGCTGTGGTTTTTCTTCATCTCATTACTTTCAAGCAGTTTGAGGTACTCTGCCTGACAATAGTACGTAGGTCTACTCTCTACAAAGAGGCTAGCAGAGGAAGGAAGGTCTAGAGTATGTGGGGGTGTGACATTAGTGTGGCGTACCAGAAGGAGGAGTCAGATGCCTTTGTGACATGTTTAAGAATGTTTTATTTAAATTAAAAGAAAAACGCCTACCTTGCCCTATTTCTGAGAGGGAAGTGCCCTACTTATGAAACTAAAACTAAGGGTCCCTATAAAAAAAAGTCCTTGGTCCAAATCCTACCTCCTAACAGGCTCTACCACTTTAGAAACGAAACAGAAAGGTGGAGATCGGGAGACAGTCTCAGGGTTGGACTTCTGTCTGGCCCTACGCTGTAAGTCTTTTAAAAGGTCAAGATAATAGTTCTAAAACAACTCTGATCTTGTCTTCAGGCGTAGGTTTAACAAAAAAAAAGTTCCTTCATCCAATTACTACTTTTACAGGTGTTGTGTGAACAAGTCTTTGTCTCTTGGACTCCCCAAAGTCTTGTGGCTCTCTGGAAGACTTGCTCCTGATTTGGTATCAGCTACGGATACTATACTTATTAGGATGAATCCTGCGGAATCCTCCAGAAACCCTACCTAAAGTCTCCTCCTAGGGGGCCAGTGGAAGGCAGCCACTACCTGATCCTAACTCTGTCAGTGGTATGAGCTGGGAGGATTACTTGGAAGGATAAGGGCCCAAAGGGACTCAGAGGGATCCGCTAGGAGAGACGCAGTGTTTTTCCTCTTCAGAGGTAGATCTTTCCATGTTGGCAGAATATTTAATGGCTTGCTGTCAAAGTAAGATATCTCTTCCCAAAACTATTCACTTTGTCCGTGATGAAAATCATGATAACCAATATGGACTGTAACTCCTTAGAGTTGGATACTTATCATTTTCCCGTAGGTTTGGGTTATGAAGACAAGAATAAAACTTTGCCATCTTTGAAAACCTTCTCTCAAGATGTAAACATAGTAGATTACATAAAGTAAAAACAGAGGCTTTTTATGGGAAAAGAAACCAGATCATTGGGGACTTCAGGAACAAGGAAGTGGGACTCAGAGGTCCAAAGCTGCAAAGCACAGTCTAGTGGCTCTAATGACCCACACCTGAGCGAGACTTTTGAATATATAAGGTCTGCTCTGGTACAGACTATTTGAATGGGACGGCGGAGAGGCAGAGGAAGTTGTAGGCCGCAGTTGCAACAGCAGAAGTGGAAAATCGAAGATGTTGGAGTCGCTGCTGTCTCTGAAGCAGATGCTAGCTCTGCGAGGGTCTCTGTGTTAGCCGAATGAAATTGCAGGAATAGCGCAGTGGGAAGTGCTGTTCTGAAAGGCCTTCCCTGTGGAGAGAGAGAGACTCTCCTGACTATGCATCTTGGTTCAGTGGCCGGCGAGCACCAGAACACTTTAGGGGCGAGGAGAGTGTAATATCTTGGTACCTGAAGAACACCCGGACCAGCAGGTAAGATATAATGTAGGTTTATTGTAAGATAGTTTCCAGGAACAAACATTGGCATTTCCCCTCAAGCTAGCATAACTCTAACTGTAAAACATAGAACCCAGCTTCAGAGCATAACATTCCTACACTCCACTCACTCTGACATCACAACATTCCATGTAACAGTGATGTCACCACCTCACCTCAGATGCACATTACAACACCTCTCCCTCCTTTCATTTCCTGAACAAGGAGAAAATATTCCACTAAATCCACCACTTACACAAACCCCTACATAACCGTGTGTCCAGCACGATATGTACCAACTAACCAAACTCCACTGCCGACAAGAAACTGCCACCTGGACCTCACCAATGACCCTCAACACTCCAGATTTCTGACACTAGGGAAATGTCCTCAACCACGAAACCATGGTACAAACAATATCTACATGGCACCCCAAGAATATACTATCTAACAGTGCCACCAACAAATTGGACTACACAAATTAACCCGTGTCAACCAAGACACCCAACTCCAACACCACATCTACTACTCCCTCTAAAAACACACAATGAGGAACCCAACGCAATCTAATAAGGGCTAACTCCTCCCATAAACAGAACTGAAATACCCTCGAGAAACAAAAACAATAAACTAAGCACTACCACCTGTTCCAAGCTGCCCCTTGGAACCTAGGACCTGCCACAACCCAGCGTTCCCACAGATAAACTACCTAACGCGCCAAACCATCCGTGCACAAACAACCTTCCGCCCTAGTCTGCACCCTAGGGCACCAGGGCTGCCACCCCGGGCACGAACCCAGCTCCACAAGAGCAACAACAAGCACACCATCCCAAGCTCAGTCCACAACAGCACCCAAAAATGGCACCCCAAAACTACCAAGAACACCTAATAAACCCCAACACTAAGGATCTCGCAGAACACCAACCATAAACCAACACAACCGAGTACACCACCATCTAGGACCCATAGTCCAGCCAACTGCATAACCGCAGTACACCCACACACACACCATGGACCCCCAGTCCAGCCTACTGCACTAACGTAGCACACTCACTAACACCACGGACCCCAAGTCCAGCCAACTGCACCACCACAGCACACACACACACCTTGGACCCCTGGTCCAGCCAACTGCACCACTGCAGCACACAAACACCTTGGACCCCTGGTCCAGCCAACTGCATGACCGCAGGACACCACACCACCACTGAGGACACCCAGTCCCCGCCACCTGCACCAACGCAGGACGCCACAATATAATTAAAGACCCCAAGTCCTACACACTGAAATGTTCACCACACGCACCATATGCACACCTGCTAAACACACGATAGGTGGGCATACACACAAAACATTGGCATAAATGTTCAACTTCAGAGACATAAATGTGAAGAACCTCACCATTCCAGTCAAAAATTACCGCAGCAATACTACACTGAAAATCAGAAATGCTGTCATTAATAAAGCATTTCAACCCGCAAGTACCCCACCCACGAGTCCGTCCAAACCCAATAGTGGGAGACCCGACCTGTAAGAAAACATTGTTTAACAATAACACATTCCTTTAACACACAATGCTCAGTCCATCAAACACTGGTCTCTACGGCGAGTACCCCCACCCACGAGTCCAAAATCCCAAAAGTTCACTCTCACCAGCAATAAAAGTAAGTTACATAAGAAAACACAATGCAATCTTGGGCATATTAATGCAGCATACTCAACAAAATCTCACTCGCACATTTAATTGCAATTAAATACCAAATCACATCATAAAAACGCACATCCAGACGCATACATACACAACTACCAATGCGCGCATCCACACTCACTCACACGGGCCCATGCTACACATACACACTACAACAAAAAACACAGCCGGCACACATATAAAATTCTCACTAGTGAAATATGTTCCCCATCAACAGGAACGTCGTCCTCTTCGCATCAAGCTGCCGTGATTCAGGACTCAAAAGCAAAAGCTCCAAGGCCCACGCAGCACAACAACTCACGTCACAGGCTGCAAGGAAATCCTCCCTCGCGACTGGCAAAATGGAACTGCAGCTCAATGAACCCACATCGCTGCGTCTAAGCAGCTGAGAAATGACCAAAGCTGTCTGTCATGCAGAAAGCAGCAGAAGAAGCAAAGTTGGAGGCAGGAGTGGATTGAGCGGACGCATAGGAGGAATCGGGTGAGTTTACCATTGCTAGATTATCCTAAAACGCTCCATAGTCGATTGCTTGCTGTTTTACCTAATTTGAATAATGAACAAAAGCAAAATAAGCATATTTGAGTTGTAACAACATTGACAAAGAACAAGAAAGGAAAGGTTGCAATTATTGTTATCCCAACCAAGAATATTGACAAATCCCAGAAAGAACAATATTTTTTCAAAAACTGAAAAACACATATTGCCAAAGCCAAAAGAGGGCAATATTGAAATCAGTAAATAATAACCACCAGTTTAATACAGAAACATTGTCATCAGTTGTTTAATATAAAAGTGGGGAAAACAAGAGTGGCAGGAGAGAAGGCCTCCTGATAGAAGGTAACAAGGAGGATAGAGGAGTAACCTGCATGGCCTGTGGCCTGTATAATAGTGCAATAAACACACATTTGACAGCCCTTTCCCTTCCCCACAGGGATAAAAGGTGGAGCACGAGAGCACAGTACGACCAAGACAGACCACACAATGACTCATGTATCCAAGTACGGCAGTTCAAGAGGAGGAGAAAGGCAACCAGAACCAAAAGGGTAACACAGAGAGAGCGACCTTGCCCTTTTCGACCCAAGCCCGCAAAGCCTCCGTGGAAGGAGGTATATACAGAGGATGTCAGAGGGCTAAATGAGAACATTGCACATGCAAATAAACAAAATATAGCGCACAATTGGCAGGGAAAGTGAAATGGGATGGACACTTTAGGATTAGACAACACATAATCACAAGATACCCTCTGACTGCTGGTGCAGTACCCAGAGTTCCATGGGGCTGATGCAGGCCCTCAGCATGGGCCACTATCGTTGCCCATTCCCCACCTCTCGCAACTTCTATGCTTTCATGCCACTTAACCACCTGAGGTTGCCCCAACCCTTCTTGACCTTCTTGAACTTTGTGCTGGTAGACTCCAAGTGCGCTGATGTGCCACCCTATCTTGGCCCAGGACTTGGCCCGTGCTGGCACCTCGGTATGCGCCGAGCTGTGACCGGTGAAGTGCCTATACTGGCTGAGCGCCTCTGCCTGCAGGACCTCCAACTCCTTTTGGGTGAAATTGGGGCGGTGTACAGGAGGAGTCCTCCCCCCGGAAGGTGGAGAGTTGTCCTGCAATTTGGTGGGGGTCGAGGTGTATGGTGCTGTAGAGGAGCTGGTAAACATTTTCTTGCCAGTTCCTGCCCTTCACCACAGTCATATTGGAACATCGAAGAAATGCTATAGATGGGGCCCCCTGCATCGTTCCTATATACCGCATTGAGTGTATGAGAAATGTTTTGCACTCAGACAGCCATACAGAATGTACCCTTGCACTGAAAGTGTAGAAGAATGTTGCATGGAAGAAAGCTACATGGAAGGATGTCACCTGCCAAGATGTTAGAAAGCATCTGTGGACATCATGGACAGGCGTTAAAATCATATCTGATGAGGACAAAGTGATGTCATGAAGATGATATATGAACCTATGTTGAAACTATATGAAAATATGAAGTAAAAATGTAACTGAAGCACTGAGAGTAACATGAACCTAAAGCTAAAATAATCATGGATCTAAAGAAAATGAAGTAACTTACTGACCAATAACTGTAAATATGCAGTAACGCAAGGTAGAAAGACAACGTATAGAAGCTTGCTATAGAAGAATATATAACGAGGCAAGGACAGCCATATTAGGAAAATGGACGACAGCTCACGTTGAATTTAACCAATCTACATCAGAGACAGGCCAAGGCTGCAAGTCTCTTTATAGATGGAAGAAGACAAAAATATCTGTGAGAGCCAAACTGCTGGTCAATTAAAAGTGTGTAAAATTCATATGAGAGAGAGTGAGCAAGTATCTAGAGGCCAAGAGGAGCAACAGCATGTTGCATAATTAAATAAAATAGCAGTTAATGAAAGGCTGGAATGGAAAATGTGTGGTTTTTTCACACATGACTCAAAAGTTGAAAACAAAGGCTATTCATTAGAGCCTTAAGCTAAGATAGTGGTGTGCTCACATTCCCTTGAATGTTCCGGACAGTGAGCAGCAACAAGATCAACTACAAATGGAAGACTTTGACTGAGGGCCTACCGATGACAGATGATAGACAAATTGGGAAAATGAGGAGTAGTTTGACGGGATTCAAACGTCTAGGTTTCGTTTCACGTATGTGATTCAAAGGAGCTAAAAGTCCAAGGTTGGGATAATATGCCAACCAATCAGTGGGGTTGGTGGACAACCTAACATAGAGTGTTGCAGGAGGCAATCCACTTATGTTTTGTCTGCTATAATCAGTACTCTATGTGTTTAGAGGTAGTTTAAGGCGTGCCCTACAGACAAGCGGTAGCCAATGAAGCACTGACCCTTATATGTTCGATGAGAAGATATGCTTCCTTCACCAATCCCATCCCTCGATAGGTTTTGTATTTTGTCACTTAGGATGACATCATAGATTACACATATTGAGGTATAAGACCTCCATGTAATCAAGCTCTGTTGTGAGTGTACACACATCAGTCTGATGTCTGCCAGTTGATGCTGCTTTATTAAACTTTGAGTCTGTTTGATTATTTGATCTAAGATCTTTTATTGTAATTCCATCTAGCACAGAAGATGCTTCAAGTTGCTAGAGCACTGTGCTGCTGCACAGTGGTAGCAGGCATGGCTGGCAGGGAGGCAGGACTGCCCTCCCCACTTTGGGGCTCCACAGTACCCACGTGGCTTGAGTTCCCCCTCATCCCCTCTTCCTCGTCCGGAGTCAGGGGAATTCATGTGCAGGAAAGCCCTCAGTGACCTCCACAAGGGCAGTGGTGACATTGCACTCGGCAGGGTGCATTGGGGCTTGTGGTCATGACAGTGGTGTGTTTACCCATGGTGAACCCTTCTCCCGGCCACCTCTTGTGGATGTGGTGTTGGTGTCCACTGCAGTGGCATGCTAACCCTGCTCCTCGTGGTCCTCTTGCACAGACCGGAGGATCACTCCTGTGGGTCTGTGAGTTACCTCTTCCACAGCATTTCCTGTTTTATTCAATGTCAGCTGGTAAACAACCAGGTACACTGACATGGGCCGCCTTTATACTGTGTGTGAGGCCTCTGGTGGCTATGCAAGCTAACTGCTTTAATTGTGTCAGACCAAGCCAGAAGTTATGCAATGGGGTGGCTGTGAGGCGGATTCGGCTACAGTTATTTCCCGTCTTCCACACATGTAATAATAATAATTTGGCATTTATACAGCGCTACGAACCCTGAGGTATCTGAGCACTGCTTATTATTACCCACAGTGTGTGGTGCTCATTTATCGAGCTCGGAAGGATTAAAGGCTGAGTTTGGCCCTGCCGGGATTCGAACCTGCATTGGCAGGGTCTGCACGGATGTCAAAGTGAGCGCTCTTGACCGGCTGCAGTACCAGGAGTGCTGCATGTACACGCAATTGGGTGTACTTTAGTGATTCATACAGGGAACGTAGACCTTCCCACACATGGTCACACTCACACATTCAGACGGACATGTGCAAGCAAAGGAGTGTAGGCATGGTTGTGTGCCACCTATGCCTTGTATTTCTTAGAATCACTCCATTCTGGTGTACACACTGAACCTACAGGACACTGGCCTGTATTGAGTGACATGTGCACATGGAGGTGATAGCTGGACCCGGTCAATCAGGAATGAAATACAGTCAAAATATATGGGCATAAGTAGAAGATGCTGCAAATTGCTTATGGTGGTGGCACCATTCCCATCAAAATGCATTTGCCATGTGTACCAATGGCTCATACCATTGGGGGACTATTGTCCTGGAAAGGTGGTGTGCAGCAGACATGGACCACTGCTGTGAATGACTGAGCTGATTGGCATTGCATCCATTCAAGGAGCTGACTGGTAGTATTGCTTGGGTGTGTTCGCTTTGACTCTGCTAATGTTTGTGTACATGATTCCCATCCGCTGCAGGCAGGATGTAAAATGGTCAGGGGTAATAATATTTCCATTCCAATATATCAGGCGGGCCAAGGTTTGCAGAGCCCTCGACTGGTGTTCGCTGTGAGGTCAGTCAGCACACATGCTGTCCTTTGCATTGTCTGAATGGCAAATGTTTGTGTTACTTCAGTGCATATTATGTTGCATGTGTGTACATTATCGGTAGGGTACAATCTGCATCCCCATGTATATGCACATTTTATCGGGCTGACTCAGGTACATGGCAAATATGTGGCATGTGTTTGTTGACTTTATGATGTGCTTTTTTGCATGTGGCATTGTCACCTGAGGTGCACAGTCGACACTGTGTTGTCACTCCTTCATAGGACTTAGCGCATGTTCAGCCTGCATGCATGACCTATGTGTATGTATGTAGGTGGGCAGTATACAGCACACAGGAATGGATGTGGAATATTGCACAGCTTTGGATATTTCAATACGAATGTGTAGATGTGGTGAATGGACGCATGCCTATTTCAACATGTACGTTATGTGAGGAACCAGGAATGAGACACAGAGGACTCATGGTGATTGTCATAAACCTTTATTAAATAATAAAGTTGTTGGAAAACGCCAAACTGTCCCTAATCTATGAGGTATTTCCCTACCTCAACCAAAAACTAAGGACCTATACTATGTCCAGATGTCCAAATCAAAAGTGTCATGTGTCCGAAATCCTGTCCTAGCCCTCTCATTCTAAATATAACTACAAAGTACTAAGAGTAATGTCTTCGGCTTGAACAGTGCACACATGTTCATGTACAACAAAAAGGTATTAATCCAACAGAGGTTTCAAATGGATAGTGTTCACAGTTCCAGGGAATGTCTCCCTTCCCCAGGTTTCCCTCCACCAAAACAAAAGCTCCTAAACAATAACTATGTTATTTGTAGCCCAAGAGGGTAATGACACCCTTTCCCAGGTCTTTCCCACATCTAATACCGTTCAAAATCCTAAGGGAATGAATCTTCCTTTGGAATCTCTTTTCAAATAAATTCACAGCTGCATTTTAAAATCCTAATGGCATGAATATTCCCTGGGATTCTCTTTTCAAAGTTATTCAATTTGAGTGTGGGTCCCAGACTCGCAAATGCCTGGCATAGCCTTCTGCAAGGACTTTTGTACCACACAACTCTTTATGGGTGCAGATCCCAGATCTGCTCTTCACCTGGTAAACTCTCCTGCCAGGACATGTGGACAACACAACTCTATCTCAATTTTCCTCTGGATCCCAGACTTACACAATATCAGGCAACAACCTTCTCCATGCTTTCATTATCAAGTGGGTCAATGACCTTCTGCTTGGAAATTTCGCTCGTCTCTCTTATTTCACAGGATGTCCTGCCCTCTCAAATAACCTCGTCAGGCTTTCCTGGGATGTGCAGCATTTGCTGTGAAGCGATCCAGTGTCCCACTTCTTCCCACTGGGCACACCAGTTTCAGCTAGTCGCTTCAGCATTCCTCACGTTGCCCGGCTGCTGCTGTTGCTTTCCGGTGCTTCGGGGAAGCATCTCACTTCTTTTTGCCTGTCTTTTTGGTCTCTGACATCCTCTAGCAGCTAGGCGCTGTCACCGACTTCACCCTGACAGGCCTCCGGTTCTTCAATGCTCAAACAGCATTTCCTAGAGTGCTCCAAGCTCCTGTAGCCCTGCTCTTGCTTACCGCACACCGTCCGGTCTTCTCTGCAGCCCAGCCTTCTCTGAGCTTTCTCTGAATCTAACAGAAACCGCCTGCTTTTGTTAGTCTCTCTCCCCTCTGCACCAGCTGTTGGGGATTTAAAGGTCCTGCCACAGTGCCACTCCCTCCAACAACTAGCCCATTTTGTTGGTCTTCAAGCTTTGCAGATCTTCATCGTTCTGTTACTCTTCCTCATCCCAGTAGTGTAGATTGGGTCGTGTACATGTAGGGAATAATCAGTCATGTTTTCTGTCACCTTTTCTACATAACAATATGCCATAAAGGCATGAGGAATGGAGGGGATATCCCTAAAAGGGAAAGCGGATACCATGTCTCATCTGACAGTTCCTCCCCCCATGTGATCCTTCCCTGCATAGCCACCATCATGATCAGGATCAGGTAGCGGCTGCCGTCCCCTGGCCACATGGGGAGAGGCTATCCAAGGGAAAGGAGTGATGAAATCATCAGATTCACCACAGTTATGTGACCAATCCTAGGATGCCGTCACTGCTCCTATAGGGGGAGTCTCTTCGCATGAGGCCAGCAGCGCATCACTGAAGGACCATGTGGTCCGGCCATTGGAAAAATGTTGAACAGGGTCAGAAGCCACAGCGCCACTTCAGCAAGTCGAGAAGAGCCTCAGAGCGCCTGGCGAAGAAGAGAAAGACACGGGTAAGGCTGTGACCACTTCGGAGGGCTGCAGCCCAGACCCTAAAGGTATAGGAAACCCTAAAACCAACAGTGTATGGAAAGTGAGGGAAAAAGAATTACCCCTATGGGACACTGTGAAGGCATCATGAAGTAAGACACAGACAACAGACTTAAAGTTCAAACAAAAGATATTTTTTAACTGAAATGTCAGGATAGTTGAAGGCCTAACTTGCCCTATGCTAAGGTGGGATTTCCCTACCTGAACGAAACTAAGGAAAGTCTGAGTCAAAGAGTTCAACTTAAAAGTCTGTCTGTGTCCAAAACCTATACTTGCCCTCACAACTAAAGCTAACAAATGGTTAGGGATGTCAAAGTTCAAAGAAAAAGTGTTCAACTCAAAGTTCTGAGCTTCTTCTAGCTCACAGCTTACTTTCAGCTTCCCTTCCCCAAGCAAAGGAAAGTTCCATGAAAAAGTCTCAAAGTTTACCTTTCTCCAATTCAAGGCGATATAGTTCAGTTGCAATCCTTGGGGTTTCCTTTCCCAAGTTCCAAGTAACACAATCCAAAACAAAGGGGGTTTTGAGACTCAATTCCCAAGACAAGTGTGATCCTTTAAGTCTCAGGGTTCCCTTCCCCAAGACCTGGATTTCATCACTTACAATTGCTTCAGTCTTTTCAAAAGTCTTAACAAAAACTTCAGGTCAACCTGACCCTCCTTCTGGTCTACCTCGCCAGTTTATTTGCAGTGGTTTCATTGGGCTGTTTCACAGTGCCCTTATCTCTTCACCATTCAAGGCTCTCTGGTCTAGACGCAGATGTTAGACCACACAGTTCACCCATCATAGGTCGTGCAACCAGGATCCCTGGACTCCTCAGCCCACACTTGTTCCTTGGCTCTTGCACCTGTGCACCATGTCAGCTGCTTAATGTGTCGTCTTGCACTCCTCTGTCTTCTCCTTGAAAGCCTTGTGGATCTGCCACTGTGTGTCATACGCCTCTTGTCAAACCGTGGCCTTGCCACACTGCATTCTCTCATAATGTTTCACTGTTTGGTTCCCTTCAGTCTTTAATATATTTGACTTCATGGTTTGAGTTAAATCTTTGTGCAGCATGTATTCAATATTGTTTACTTTCAGTTTGGTAAATTCAATGGGCACTTATGTTGCTTAATTATGTTCAGTATTCAATGTACACTTGTTTGATTCAATATTAAGTTCCCATTTAGTTTGGAATTCAATATGCATTTGTTTGTTTAAATGATGTTATGTTTCCATTTTAGTTCGGTATTCAATATGCATTTGTTTGTTTCAATGTTACATTTCCATTTAGTCCGGTATTCAAGGTGTGTTTAATCGCTTACTTTCACGGACCGTTAGTCACTTGTGTTCCTATAGGAGCACCCCGCTGCTTGAGCCCCCTTCTGACACTCACCAGCCTTCTGTGTCCTTTCCTGCTGGTTCCTTCAACTTCCTCTCGGCTTCCGATGTAGGGAAATCCACTGGCACCAGTCTCACTTGCTTGCCTTGTGTCTCCTTCCGCACGCTAGCATCTCCAATGTTTCTTCGTGTACGCCAGCAGTGTCCTCTGTGCTCTGGGCTTCTCAGCAGCTCCTGCTGATTGTGCTGTGTTACAGAGGCTCCCAGGCTTGTGGGAAATACACAGCCCACTCCCATCGAGTCCCACAAGTCCTGTGGGACTTCTGCCAGCGCCCTGGCGCTTTCTCCTGTCCCACCACAGCTGCCTCCTTACAAGGGTCTCCTGCTGTTCCTCTACATGCAGGTATCCCTCTTGTTCTCTGCCCTGCTGGGCTGGTCTCCTTTTATACACATACAGCTCCCTTGACAGACTGCAGGTGTAGATGTTTAATCAGCCCTGCCTGGCCATAATTAAAGGAACATGCCTGACCCTCACAGCTTCTAGCAGGCATCTTCCTCGTCCCAGCACTAGAGTGGTGAAAGAGTGTAGTCTTCATTATTCTTAGTTGCCACTTCTTCGTCCCAGTTCTGTCAAGTGTTACATGTGAAAAATGAGGGGAGATGGCTTATAATAGCCCATAAACGTTGGGGAAAGGTTAGGTTGGTCGTCAATAGGCAAAGGGGGATACCATATCTCGCCTGAAGGTCCCCCCACTCCTAATCCTCAAGGACCCTCCACCCAGGTGATCCTCCCTCGCTTCTCCACCCACAGGGTCAGGATCCAAGAGTGGTGGCCTTTCCCTAGCCACCTGCGCAGAGGATCCAAGGGGAGTAGGAGTGAGAATACCCTCAGAATTCTCACAGCACTAAGAAAAACGTGAGCCCTATACTGTAATGAGGGGTAAAGGGTCTGGCACCCTTACAAGAAAAGATCATATAAAGCAACAAGAATAACCAATCTTCCTCGTGACAGTACTTGGAGGGAAGGTGGCCCAGGGCTGTCAAATAAGGGAGGAGAAGGTGAAGGAAACTGTGCGAATAAGACATACGAACGCAGTACTTGGCAGGAGAGTAAAGCAAGTCTGTATGTGAGATCAAGACATCATGAAGAGAACTGTGAGAGTAAATCATATGGTATGGAAACAGTACTTGGCAGGGGAGTGGATCAAGTCTGCATGGAAGGTTAAGAGACTGTAAAGAGAACTGTGAGAGTAAAACAGATGAACACAGAATTTGGCAGGCGAGTAAACCAAGTCTGTTTTTGGGACTAAGAGACGTGATAGAGAAGGGAACTAGGTCTGTTGTGTGGAGAAGCACCCAAACTCCTCTTCTTTGGTGCAGTACCTCGTAGAAGGAAACCAGGACTGTCAACCATTTGGGGGCTGCAGGGGTTTCCCCAGCATATTCAATGTAATAATGTCTGTGCAAAAAACAGCAACTTTTTTGTCAGGAGACATTTTTGCGGGGACATTATTACATGAAACCATTTAAACTACCAATACCAGAAGGCCCAATGAGAGCTGTCAGGAAAAGGTCCAAGTGGTCATAAAGGGGTCTAGCAAAGCCCCCTGTACAGTCAAAAGTCGTTGACCTTCCCGTAATTGAAAAGGTAAGGGAGATGAATCCCGCATAGTGAGAAAAGAGAAAGAACTGAGTGATTGGTAAAAGTTGGAAAGAGGGAGCCTGACGGAGGGATGCTGATGGAAAGGGGTGAAGACTGAAGTTCCAATGAAGAGTGTGTTGACAAGAGCGAACCCGACAGAGGGATGTCCACAGTGAACTGTTTAAACAGACACCAAGACTTGTGAATGCCACAGGTCAAATTGTTTGGAGAAAAAGCCCTAGTGAACCCGATGACGGCTGATATTCGAGAGGGTGAAGAGAGGGACCCAGTGGTGAAGTCAGAACCCAACGTACATTGGAAAGGAACTTTTTGTTTGTTATTTTGAACACATCAGATTTTCGGAAGCACGAGACTTTTTGTAGAAAAGAGACTTAACCACTGAAGGTCCTGATAGCTGAAAACAGAACTGTTGTCTCATGCTGAGAAAGCTCGATAGTGTGCTGTGCTCAGGGGTCCCACTTTGTCCCGTGCTCAAAACGTGGGGAAGGGAGACCTTGGCTACCACATCCTGACATCATTTGTGAACACTTCTTTCTTTCTTGTGAACCCTAGCCCACACTCTTTTATGTATTTATTTGTAAGGATTGGCAATTTTCGTTTTTTTTTAGTATAGGCCCTTTTATTTGACCAGACGCCACTAGGACTGCCTTATTATTATGTGATGGTTGTAGCTTGTGCCCATCTTAAATGTAGGTTTCGATTAGGCATTTTTCCAACCTGCATATACAGTTTAATAAACACCCTTGAACTGTGATCACTTGTGTCTGTCTTTACTGTTGCCACCATGAGTTCCTTACAGTAGTTATTGTTAATTGCCTGACTTTGCCTGGCCATTGTGTTGGGACATGTCAGGTAAATGGCCCTGGTGTTGGTCTGATGTCTGTCACAGTGTAGGAAAGTGTTGCTGGAAAAGGGGGGGGGGGGTATAACATTTCTGAGTATGCTATGAGGTAGGATGGGGAAAAGTTGTTATAAGAAAGGGGTACTGCATCTCATCTGTCAGTGTCCAAATTCCACTCTCAGAGGACCCCTCATCCGGGTGATCCTCATGCACTGGCCCACCCCAAGAAACTGGATCTAATAGCAATGGCCGTGTCCTGGCCACCTGGGTGACAGATCCCCGGGGACTACTCAGGGAGACACCTTCAGGTTTCTCACACATATGACTGTGGGCTCTTGGTTTTTGACATCCTGACTATGACATTAGTAATATTGGTTGAGGCAGGGAAACCCCTCTTAGAGCTAGGGCAAGATTGGGTTTTCTTTTCATTTTTCACTTTGAATAAACATTTATGCCAACCGCAATGATCTCTCCAAGTCAGAGTCCTACTTCTGCACTCTAACAGTACATGGGCCATTGCATAGCTGCAAGTCGATGTGTGTAGTGATGTTTTGTGTGACATTGTCGGCTGTCGATGTGGCAACTTGTTCAGCTGTTCACAATGTGTCTCGTCCCAGGACATGCCACCTCACATATGCCACTTTCATCCACTCACAGTCATTCCATGCCTTTGCAGATCACAAGTGAAGACTGATGTAACGCTCACCTTGGCTCTGCTGGGGTATCCGGAACCTCTGCGGGACTCCGCTTTCCTGGTTACTTACTTAGGGATGAGTGTTCTGTGGGAACAAGGATAAAAGGGACTATAAGATCAGAAAAGGTCTAATGCCTCTAACAGCTTTTAGCACACTACTCCGGTACCCCTTGTCAGTGTCACCACCCACCCTCTGACTGTGTTGTAGCTCACCTTATGGCTATGAAAAGGAGGCTCTCTGTCCTGCTTTGGCAATGCTGAGCAGGGGCGCGTTAGTTCTTTGAAGTCAGTTACTTCACTGACCCCTTCGGAGCCCAGACCTGCCGCGGCTTGAAACGTCTCTGCTGAGAGATGATTCCAAGTAAGTGGTAAGGATTGAACAGTTCTCACTTCCCTACTTCCACAGTTATGAGTCCTTATCTCACTGTCTTTACTTGATTCCCAATGTTCAATGTCTTTCCTTGATTTCCAATGTTCAATGTCTTTCCTTGGCTTCCAGTCTTGTGGAGTAACGTGCTTCTGTTCCAATGTCTTCTCTGTTTTTGTTTCCTCAGGGTGTTCTATCGGTGGAGGATGGCAGATGGAGCCAGAAGGCGGAGCAGCGGTGAAACGGAGGGCTCGCCGACGCTGCAGGACCGGAGACAGGTCTGTATGCGGCCGCTTGAAGCCTCGTGGGTCGGATGACAAGAAGGAGCCGCCGGCGCTGCGGAACGGTTCGTCATTAAGTATGAACTTGCAGCAGTACGAGAGGAGGGGTCGTGGGAACTGTGGAGCCGATCACTGGTAACTCGAGCCGCTGGAGAAGCGCTGAGGGATCGGTGACCGTGCAATGCTGGAAGCGGGTAAGAACTGCAGGAGGATCCGGATCAGCGGTGAGCGTCTGCTGCTCAGGGCCAGCCACACCCCAAGCCCAACAACAACTAGTCCGTTGCTTCGGGTGCCCTTCCAACTCACCTCTGCCTCCATTATGAATCATACCACGGTGAAAATGGGCAGAACTGGTTCCAAGTGCGCCAAGCCCTAGTCCAACTGGGTCTTTCCTTGCGTCTGGTGCATGGCGTGGTTGTAAACCTATGAGTGTGCACTCCTAGTGTATATGTATGGGCTACTGACTTGGTGAGAGCAAGAACACCTTAGATGGGGGTTGTGACAACTGACTAGTATTTTGCATTTCTATTTTGTATTTTCATTTTATATTTTTATTTTATTTCTATAGCGATTAATGCCAAAGCGCTTCACAAAACATAAATAGTACAATGGGATGAAACATTTACAGTCAAGACAAAAGATCAAGCAGCAAGAAAGTAGGCCTTACGTCTGGTTTTAAAGAGGGAAAATGAAGAAGTAGAGTGCAAGGAGAGATTACAATGCTTGGGAGCAAGCAAAGCAAAGGAGCAAAAGTGAGGGAAGGCGCAACAGGGCAGCAAACAGTTAGAAGAAAGAGATTGTGAATGTAGGGAATGTGATTGGCAATAAAAGGAGATCAGAGATGATAGATAAGAAGGGGCTAGGCCATGGAGGCTTTTAAAGACGATACAGAGGAAGTTAAAGAGAAGGTGATATTCAAACGTAAGCCATTGTAGAGGGTGTGGAACAGAAGAGATGGAATCACAAGGGGATAGTGCGACGACAAGGATTGAGGAATCTGATCAAACAGTGGTATAGTGATTGATATAAACTTTTATTTCTTTAATGAAGAAATGTATCTATCCCTAACTAGTGGTGTTTTTGTTTTTTTATTAAGCGCCAACTCGCCCATAGGCCTCTGAGAGCTACAACAAATACAAGAACAATAAAACATAAAACATTGACAAGAACAGCCTAACAAGGTTTCATTACCTCAAACAAACTGAAAACTCTGGCATTCAGGAGGTTTGTGTAGTCCAAATCGAAGGTTCACTATCCTAGTCCAAACTCCTATTCTATCCCTACCACTTAAACATAAATCCTCATCTAAGAAAAAGCCTTCTTTCAAAAACTCAGGCGAATGACTCCCTTCTCCTGGGTATGAGTCTCTTTGGGTGCAACATTCTCAAGTTAAGAAAATGTTCCACGGTACACAAACAAAGTAAAAGATCCCAAGTGCAAAAAGAGAAAAAGTTCCATGATTTCCAGGTGGGGCTAGGAGAATGACTCCCTTCTCCTAGAGTGCTCCCCAGTTCCCTGTAAGCTTGTTCCAGGCTGTTTTAACTTCAACTTCTTTAACAAATCTAGTAGTCCCCTCTAAGGGTTTCTTTCGCCCTTTACTTTCCCTATCTTCTTTACGTTGCCCTACAGGGAGGAAAAAGATACTTGGCATTTTCTCTTTAGTCTCAATGGGCCTCATTACAATAGTGACACCCTTGTTTCCAGACCACCACATTCCGAGTCTGCCTACCACAGCCGCTCCGCCCGACAGGTCTGACCCTGGCGTGTGGAGTGGCCATGGTAGGCAGAGCCGTCATGAAAGCACTGGCACCGTTAGTAACGGTGCCAGTTTTTCTGTGAACCCATTCCCATGGAGTACAGTGGAACTCCATGGGAATGGGAAAGAACATTTTCCGGCACCTAGCTTGCCATTCCGACGTGACTTGGTGCCGGTAAAATGTCACAAGTCCAGCAGCAACACACCGGCAACACACCGGTAGAACCGGCAGGGTTACCGCCAGACTAGTAATGAGGCCCAGTGTCTCTAGCACAGGCATGGCACAAGGATTGTATTCCACTTCTTTTTAGAAAAGACATGTGTCCCATTGGTTTTAAAGGGGCACTGACTCTTGGCGGGATATGGTATAGACGAAAATAAGACTACTACTACTGTAGACACCCTGCCAACTTGCAAGATGCTCTCTCCACTTGCTACTGTCTGCTGCTATCGCCGACACCTTGCTGATATCTACAATGTGTTTGTGTGTTCCGATGAACCACCCCATTCACGCCGGTCTCCTTTTCTAGACCCTCTATTCCACTAATTCGACTCTGAACAGACCACAGTCCTTCTTTGCTGTTTAGTTTAAATAGTGGGGCCTGCCCATCGTAACGTCAGTTCGATTGACCACAGCTGGTCGAGCACCTTTCCTACTAAATTGTAACATGCTTGAATTCTTCTTCGTCCCTGTACTCATTCCAGTGAGATTTTCTGACAGTTTACAATACCGCATGGTTTCAGAGTGTAGCCTATGTAGAGAAGGTTTGGGTGTTGGTATTAACCTGTGACGACAGGAGTTAAAGGGGCCGTGTCGCAAATGGGTGTCTTTTTCCGCAGGATGGGAGTTCCTCCCCATGAGATCCTCACATATTTTACCACCCCTAGGGGGACTGTTGATTAGAGGCCTCACCTCCCTAGCGTCATGAGCAGTGACACCATCTGGAAGATCGTCATAATAGATGAGTAGAAAGAAGACCAAAAAGGAGAGAATAATAGTAGAAAAGTCGAGAGAAAACAAGAGAAGAGATAAAACATTTAGGACCAGAAAAATTAAGTGTTGTATTCTGTAACTGTGATGCTGGAAATGCATCAGAGGGACAGGGCCTCTGAATCCTTGTCCTTTACTGCTTTTTATCGTGTGTTCTGTCATGTTTTCTGCCCAGGAGTCCATGTGGGACTCCTGGCAGTGCAGCTCTCTCTTTTGGTTTGGTGAACAGACCCATGGGATACCCTTATGGCACCCATGGGTAGGGGTACAACCCTGTGCCCCTAGTGTATGTTTTTGGGCACCTGTGGGTGGCCCACAGAGCAGGGTATGGGCTGGTGGCAGCTCCATGCTGAATTTGACAGGTGTTCTGGGTGTCCTCCATTTTGGGATACCCAGGCCCTGCCATTGGGATCAGTTGATTCCTGATAGGAAACAAGATGGCCCCTGTGGCCTCTTGCTTTTTATTGCCTGTTACCTTGTTTTCCCAAAGTCCTGGGAAGCCCTGACTCTGTCCCTTCCCCTTGACTGGCTGTTGGGTGGAAGTTCCATATATGGTGTTGTTGTGAAGGCCCAGCTAGACTGACTGGAGCCTTCCCAGTGACTGTATGTTGTGGGTACCTCCTGTGAGTGGGACCTGGGTGAATGGAGTGTGTGACCAATATACACTCCTTGTTGTGGTTGTCTGGTTTCTGGCATGAGAGACAAAGACTGAGACAGCCCTGCCCGAAACTGGCCTGAATGCAGTGTGTAGTGTTGAATGGCTGGGTACTTGTCCCAATCCACATTCCTTGTTGTGAGTGTCTGAAAGGGAGGAGTATGGCCTGAATGCACTGTGTGCTTGATTGGCTGACTGACTGCATGAATGCCCTTCTGTATGATTGGCTGCTGAGTGTGTGCCAACAGTGTGGATGAGGGACAGAATAGTATATCTGGGGACCACTCACCACTGATAGAGGGGTTCAGGGAACGTTCAGAAGCGGTCAGAAGCGTTCTGGAGCTGAGTCTCCACTCTAAGAGTAACTGGAACTGCTGATCCTCGACGTCCAGCTGGAAGAAGAAGACTTGCTGTTGCATTTGCTTCGAACGATCCGAAGGCTGCAGAAATCGTCGAAGACTGACCCGAGAGAGGACCTGGTAAGGCGCCCTCTTCCCGTGCTCCGAGGGACCATCGAGCACCGCTCCATCTTCGCCGAAGCGCCCTGGAAGACAGACCCTCGAAAGGCTGCCGACCCGAGACGGGACCGCCGAGGAGATCGAAGTGAAGCACCCGGACATCGCCGCCGTCGAAGTCCATTGCCGTCGACCAGGGTTCGCAGGTTTGTGTAACCGCTGGAGGCCCGTCGAAGTTGTGTTGCCCAGCCGTGGGAACCACTTGACGCCGTGCCGCCGACGACCGGAGCCGTCCGCTCCTTTGCCTAAGAACATTCGAATCGAAGGACTCCCTCGTCCGCACCGTCGACCGCTTTATTCTGCCGGAGAAAGTCGAGGACGACCAACGCGCCGAGAAGAAACCTGCCGGTGGGTTTCCCGCCACCCGAAACCACAAAGACTCGAACGACTCGACGCCCTTGCTGGGCCTCCGTCTCCACAATCTTTGCGGTCCAGAACTATTGTCACCGAGGTGCCCCGCACGCCTCTGCCTTGCAGGACGTCGACGCTCCGACGCCGACGAGCACCGCTCGGACGAAGCTGCCGCCTCATCGACGCCGTTCTACCCTGTTTGTCGACGGACGTTCGACGCCCCGTGTCTCCTGCTTGAAAGGGAAGGCATTCAAGAAGGGCCGTCGATTCCCCGTCGCCGAACACCGAGTTCCTCGACGTTTCTCGACGCCTCTCGACGATCCGTGACTCCCGCTTAAAACGGGGTCGCTCAAGAAGGATCTGTCGACGCCTCTTCGAAGAACTCGACTCCACCAGGTACATTGGGGGGGTAAAAACATTATAGGAGGGAATAAGACTTGCAGAACAATATATGGACTGGGCTTGTGCTATATCTTTATTTTACAGGTTGCCCAGGTGGGGGGATCTCCACACAGAACTGTGGCTAGTGGTAGGTGCCAGTATTCTGCCTATTGCTCAACCATCTTATTTTCTCTCCTCTCTCTATTGCTGGTTTCACTCTATTGATCTGTGTGACATTGTTACAGTATTGTTGATGCACTTTAATAAGATCTAATACAAAGGGTGGTACCACTTTAGAATTGTATATATTTGCCATTGTTGATTTTCCTGAGTACAAAGTGAGTTATTATGATAAGTGTACATAACCTTGAATATTGATTATATAAAGACTGTGTTCTAACCAATACAGTGTGTGGACATTCCTTTGTGGGGGCTAGGGGACTACACTGTACTTAAGAACCAGCCTGCATCACCTCCTGAGAAGCTAGGCCTTGATTGCTCGACCATTGCTACCGTACTAGAGAATCTTGGCTGGGGTCCTCTGTGCCTCTCCTCTACCATATAGAGAGCAGAAGTACAGACACCCCCCACCGGTCTTCTTTTCACACTGGTGGCAGCGGTGGGATGCTTATGGTTTTAAGAATCAGTGTATAACCGTGCCACTTACAAAGGATATCCCCACTTTATTAAATTAAGGTTTAGTTGTGTACAAGATAACTGCATTACAAACAATGGAGTCTATTGCAAATGGCAAATTGACTTGGATGAGCTTGGAGGCTCTCCAGAGTGCTTGTGAAGCCAGGGAGTTAGACTTTGTGGATAAGTCTAGGGCTGAGCTGATAGCTGCCCTGGTGGACTACCAGACTGATGGTGAAACTCTTGATGAGGGGGGGAATGCAACCAATGAGGACTCTGCCCCTGGGGTTTCTGCTGAATCTGTTTCTGGGAATGCCGCCATTCCTGCTGCCTCTGTTCCAAACCCCAGCAATTCCTTGGAGCTTGAGTTATTAAGGATGAAATTGGCCTTTGAATACCGCAAGTTGGAAATAGATGCTGAACTTAAGAAAGAGGACTTTGCTCAACAAGTGGAGCTCAAGAATAGGGATCTTGAACTCAGAAATAAGGACCTTGAACTCAAGAGCCAGGACACTGAATGTCAGAGAATCCAGCTAGAGAGAGCTAGAGTGGAGACTTCAGTTAAAACCAGTGAGAGTGTCAGGTCCCCAGCCACCAAGTTTATGAAAGATTTGGTTGGTGTATTTGTGGAGGGTTCAGATATCCTCCAATGGATTGAAGCATTTGAAATGGCTTGTGCGATTCATGATGTTGATAAAAGAGATTGGGCTAAGTGTTTGTTAAGCAGAGTGCCTCAAACTGGATATGACTGTATTCTGAAGCTGAGTGTGGAAGAAAGGGGTCAGTATGAGTGTATGAAGTCTGCTTTGATTGCCAAGTTTGGCAAGACACCTACCCAATACCTTAGAAGGTTCAGGGATTTTAAGAAAAGAGAGAATGTGTCTTGGGTTGACTGGGTGAGTGCTGCGCACATGAACATGATGGGGTGGATCGATGGATACAAGGTTAAGACTTTTGTTCAATTGTCCCACCTCTTGTTTTTTGAGCATTTTTCTGAAGCCTGTTCACCAGAGCTGCGTCAGTATGTGGCTGACCAGAACATTTTGGACCCCTTTAAGCTGGCTAGGTTGGCTGACAAGTGGGTCTCCCACCGGGTGTCCCCTAAGGACTCCAGTGGGAAGGACAAGGACAAAGAAAAGGGGGCCTCTCAGAAAGCTGAGGAGTCCCACAAGCAGTCACAGTCGGGTAAACCTAAACCTTCCTCTCCCAAGACCCAAAAATCTAGTGGGGATAAGTCATCTGTGGGTGGGAATAAGAGTAGTGGTCCACCTGCTGCAAAGCAGGCTCCCAGTGGTTCCCCTACCGTACCCCGCACTCCTGGCGCTTGTTGGGACTGTGGGGCTCTGGATCACAAAAGGGGTGACTCCAAGTGTAAAGGTAAGGCACTTGGAGTACAGGCTGTCAGCCTGACCTACCCTTACCCCGTGTCTGAGGTGGAGGCCACTGTCCTCCCCTCCTCTACCGGGATCACATTTGGTGCTCCGGTAGAGATTTCCTTAGTGTCCCTTGGGGCCTGGGACCAGTATGCAGAAGTACTGGCGGCTATCCCACAGAACACCCGTAGGTTTTTGAGAAGTGACCTCTTGAATGGCCAGCCTTCTACTGGTTTGAGAGACACTGGGGCAAGCATGACAGTGGTGGACAGGACCCTGCTCAAGCCAGAGGACTATGTAGGTACTCCTCTGAGAACCACCAGGTTAGCTGGTGGGCCTCCCAAATTATCGCCTGAAGCCTTAGTCACACTCATGATTGGAGACAAGACAGCAAAGCTTCCTGTCCTGGTTCAGGACAATGTCCCTGCTAACATTCTGTTAGGAAATGATCTAGTAGAGTTGGGGTTGATCTCGGATGGTCTTCCCATGACTGCGGCTGCAGTCACTAGGTCACAGGTGACACCGGGTCTGGCTGTGAGTCAGGGACCCGAGCCAAAGGCGAGGCCTAAGGCAAGAAGAAGGAAGACCAAGAAGGCCACCTCTGTGGAGGGAACACCTTCTCTTCCTGCTGTTCCGACAGCACCCATTGGGATCCATGCTCCGGACGGGCTGGGTCCAGTGGAAAACCCAAACTCAACTCCTGTGGGAGAAGAGACAGAAGACTCTCCTGTGGGAGAGGTTCTCAACCCGGAGGATCATCCCGACCTTCAATGCTTGTTAGCTGAAGGGGGACCCTCCCGGGCAGACTTCTGTAAGGGACAGAGAGAGTGCCACTCTCTCGAGGGACTGAGGAAACAGGCCCTGTCCCAGGCACAAGGAGAAGTGCCTAGGACATTCCGGATTTATTGGGAGGGTGAGCTCCTTGTTAGTGAGCCCACTAAGCCTGAACCTGTTGCCCTCAAGAGGTTGGTGGTACCCCAGGTTTACAGGCCCTTCCTACTGCAGTTGGCGCATGAGGTGCCCTTGGCTGGTCATCTTGGGACCAAGAAGACTAAGAAGAGGCTCTCTGCCCATTTCTACTGGCCACGGATGGGAGTAGAGGTGGAGTCCCACTGCAGGACCTGCCCAACTTGTCAGTTGTCTGGCAAGACTGGAGGCAGTATCATTGCCCCACTGCAGCCATTGCCAGTGGTTGGCACACCATTTGAGAGGGTGGGCATCGACATCGTCGGTCCCCTTGACCCTCCCACTTCAGGTGGACATCGGTTCATCCTGGTCTTGGTAGATCATGCCACCAGGTACCCTGAGGCAATACCCCTTCGGACTGTTACTGCCAAGGTGGTTGCCAGGGCTCTCCTGGGCATTTTCACCCGTGTTGGATTCCCCAAGGAGGTTGTCTCTGACAGAGGATCCAACTTCATGTCTAGTTACATGAAAACCATGTGGAAAGAGTGCGGGGTAACCTACAAGTTCTCCACCTCTTACCACCCCCAGACCAATGGTCTGGTTGAGATATTTAATAAAACTCTCAAGGGCATGCTAGGGTCTTTGGAAGAACCCCTAAGAAGGAAATGGGATCTCCTCCTGCCATGCCTGCTGTTTGCTTACAGAGAGGTACCTCAAGAGGGTGTTGGTTTCAGCCCCTTTGAGTTACTCTTTGGACATCCCGTGAGGGGGCCCCTCGCCTTGATCAGAGAAGGCTTGGAAGCCACCCCTCCAGGTCCCGCCAAGCAAGTGGGGGACTATGTGTTAGGCCTCAGAAGGAGGATGACACAGATGATGGGTCAGGCAACAGCAAATCTCAAGGCCAGCCAGGAATTGAATAAGTACTGGCATGACCTTAAAGCCTCGCAAGTGGATTGGACTCCGGGACAGGAAATCCTTGTGATGGAGCCTACCAAGCCTAGAGCTCTGGCAGACAAGTGGACTGGACCCTTCAGGATCATCTCCAAGATGGGCGAAGTCAATTATCTGGTTGACATGGGAGCCTCTGGGGTAGCCCCTCAGATATTCCATGTCAACAGGCTCAAGCCTTTCCACCGGTGAGCAGAAGTCTCATGTCTCTTGCTAGCTTCAGGGCAAGAAGAGGATGAGAGTGAGCCCCTTCCTGATTTGTTGCATAGCAACCCTCAGGATGGCTCAGTGGAGGGAGTACATCTCTCTCCGGATTTGACAACAGAGCAACAGAGGGCCTGCAGGGCTTTACTCCAACAGTATGCCTCTCTGTTTTCACTGACGCCAGGCCTTACACCGTGGTGTAGGCATGAAATTGACACTGGTGACAGTGTGCCTGTCAAAAGCAGGTGCTACCGTATGTCAGATACCGTCAAGAACCACATCCAGGCTGAGGTCGCCAAGATGTTGGATCTGGGTGTTATTGAACCCTCAACCAGTCCCTGGTCCAGTCCAGTGGTCCTTGTCCCCAAGGCAAGTTTCCAGGCGGGTACCAAGGATTGGAGGTTCTGTGTGGACTACCGAGGAGTCAATGCCGTCACCAAAACTGACGCGCACCCAGGGATGATGAGCTCGTGGACACCATAGGTGCTGCCAAATTTGTGAGCACCTTTGACCTTACCTCAGGCTATTGGCAAATAGCTCTGACGGACCATGCCAAGGAAAAGACGGCCTTCTCAACACCTGAGGGACTCTACCAGTTTAGGGTCATGCCTTTTGGGTTGAAGAATGCCCCTGCCACCTTCCAGAGATTGGTCAACCATGCGCTCAGTGGGCTGGAAGCCTTTTGTGTGGCTTACTTAGACGACATTGCCGTCTACAGTTCCACCTGGGAAGAGCATTTGACACATCTGGATAAGGTGTTGCAGGCCTTGAAAAGGGCTAACCTCACTATCAAGGCCACTAAGTGCCAGATAGCTCAGGGGAAAGTTACCTATCTTGGTCATGAGGTAGGAGGGGGTCAAATCCAACCTCTCTCCAGTAAAGTACAGGATGTACAGAACTGGGAGACTCCCACTACTCAAACCCAGGTGAGAGCCTTTTTGGGCCTCACTGGGTACTATCGCAATTTCATGGCAGACTATGGAACCATAGCTGCACCCCTGACAGCTCTAACTTCACCCAAACAGCCTAGGAAGGTTAATTGGACCGAAGACTGTCAGAGGGTCTTTGATGGCTTGAAAGAAAGTCTGTGAAGGGCACCTGTGTTGTGTGCGCCTGACTACAGCCGACCCTTTATCGTCCAGACGGATGCCTGCGACACCGGAATTGGAGCTGTCTTGTCCCAGTTAGATGACAAAGGGAGAGAACATCCTATCATATTCATCAGTAGACCACTCAAGGGTAGAGAACTTAGGTGGGCTACTGTTGAAAAGGAGTGTTTTAGCATAGTTTGGAGCCTTAGGCGTTTTAGGCCCTACCTTACGGGGTCTACCTTCAAGGTCCAAACAGATCATAAGCCCCTGAAGTGGCTTATGCAAATGAAGGGTGAGAATCCAAAATTGCTCAGGTGGTCCATTAGCCTGCAAGGGCTAGACTTCACCATAGAGCACAGACCAGAGAAGAGTCACGATAATGCAGATGGCCTTTCCAGAAGGTATGTTGACCGTCTGGATGAGGGTGTCTATCCCGTGGGAGATTAGACACCCTCCACCTCAGTCTGGGGGGGGTGACTGTGATGCTGGAAATGCATCAGAGGGACAGGGCCTCTGAATCCTTGTCCTTTACTGCTTTTTATCGTGTGTTCTGTCATGTTTTCTGCCCAGGAGTCCATGTGGGACTCCTGGCAGTGCAGCTCTCTCTTTTAGTTTGGTGAACAGACCCATGGGATACCCTTATGGCACCCATGGGTAGGGGTACAACCCTGTGCCCCTAGTGTATGTTTTTGGGCACCTGTGGGTGGCCCACAGAGCAGGGTATGGGCTGCTGGCAGCTCCATGCTGAATTTGACAGGTGCTCTGGGTGTCCTCCATTTTGGGATACCCAGGCCCTGCCATTGGGATCAGTTGATTCCTGATAGGAAACAAGATGGCCCCTGTGGCCTCTTGCTTTCTATTGCCTGTTACCTTGTTTTCCCAAAGTCCTGGGAAGCCCTGACTCTGTCCCTTCCCCCTGACTGGCTGTTGGGTGGAAGTTCCATATATGGTGTTGTTGTGAAGGCCCAGCTAGACTGACTTGAGCCTTCCCAGTGACTGTATGTTGTGGGTACCTCCTGTGGGTGGGACCTGGGTGAATGGAGTGTGTGACCAATATACACTCCTTGTTGTGGTTGTCTGGTTTCTGGCATGAGAGACAAAGACTGAGACAGCCCTGCCCGAAACTGGCCTGAATGCAGTGTGTAGTGTTGAATGGCTGGGTACTTGTTCCAATCCACATTCCTTGTTGTGAGTGTCTGAAAGGGAGGAGTGTGGCCTGAATGCACTGTGTGCCTGATTGGCTGACTGACTGCATGAATGCCCTTCTGTATGATTGGCTGCTGAGTGTGTGCCAGCAGTGTGGATGAGAGACAGAATAGTATATCTGGGGACCTCTCACCACTGATAGAAGGGTTCAGGGAACGTTCAGAAGCGTTCAGAAGCGTTCTGGAGCTGAGTCTCCACTCTAAGAGTAACTGGAACTGCTGATCCTCGACGTCCAGCTGGAAGAAGAAGACTTGCTGTGGCATTTGCTTCGAACGATCCGAAGGCTGCTGAAATCGTCGAAGACTGACCCGAGAGAGGACCTGGTAAGGCGCCCACTTCCCGTGCTCCGAGGGACCACCGAGCACCGCTCCATCTTCGCCAAAGCGCCCTGGAAGACAGACTCTCGAAAGGCTGCCGACCCGAGACGGGACCGCCGAGGAGATCGAAGTGAAGCACCCGGACATCGCCGCCGTCGAAGTCCATTGCCGTCGACCAGGGTTCGCAGGTTTGTGTAACCGCTGGAGGCCCGTCGAAGTTGTGTTGCCCAGCCGTGGGAACCACTTGACGCCGTGCCGCCGACGACCGGAGCCGTCCGCTCCTTTGCCTAAGAACATTCGAATCGAAGGACTCCCTCGTCCACACCGTCGACCGCTTTCTCCTGCCGGAGAAAGTCGAGGACGACCAACGCGCCGAGGAGAAACCTGCCGGTGGGTTTCCCGCCACCCGAAGACCACAAAGACTCGAACGACTCGACGCCCTTGCTGGGCCTCCGTCTCCACAATCTTTGCGGTCCAGAACTATTGTCACCGAGGTGCCCCGCACGCCTCTGCCTTGCAGGACGCCGACGCTCCGACGCCGACGAGCACCGCTCAGACGAAGCTGCCGCCTCATCGACGCCGTTCTACCCTGTTTGTCGACGGACGTTCGACGCCCCGTGTCTCCCGCTTGAAAGGGAAGGCATTCAAGAAGGGCCGTCGATTCCCCGTCGCCGAACACCGAGTTCCTCGACGTTTCTCGACGCCTCTCGAAGATCCGTGACTCCCGCTTAAAAGGGGGTCGCTCAAGAAGGATCTGTCGACGCCTCTTCGAAGAACTCGACTCCACCAGGTACATTGGGGGGGTAAAAACATTATAGGAGGGAATAAGACTTGCAGAACAATATATGGACTGGGCTTGTGCTATATCTTTATTTTACAGGTTGCCCAGGTGGGGGGATCTCCACACAGAACTGTGTCTAGTGGTAGGGGCCAGTATTCTGCCTATTGCTCAACCATCTTATTTTCTCTCCTCTCTCTATTGCTGGTTTCACTCTATTGATCTGTGTGACATTGTTACAGTATTGTATTGTTGATGCACTTTAATAAGATCTAATACAAAGGCTGGTACCACTTTAGAATTGTATATATTTGCCATTGTTGATTTTCCTGAGTACAAAGTGAGTTATTATGATAAGTGTACATAACCTTGAATATTGATTATATAAAGACTGTGTTCTAACCAATATAGTGTGTGGACATTCCTTTGTGGGGGCTAGGGGACTACACTGTACTTAAGAACCAGCCTGAATCACCTCCTGAGAAGCTAGGCCTTGATTGCTCGACCATTGCTACCGTACTAGAGAATCTTGGCTGGGGTCCTCTGTGCCTCTCCTCTACCATATAGAGAGCAGAAGTACAGACACCCCCCACTGGTCTTCTTTTCACAGTAACGCATGCAGTGATGACTCGCAGACAGTAACTTCAATGTAAAGGTGTTTATTGGTTACAGCAAACATATATGTAGCCATCTTAACAGGTTTGTATCAATAACCACCAGTCATCCATCCTTTCCCTTGTCAGGTCTCTCTCTCAACTGTTTACATCAAACACTCCTCTGGCCAGCAGATGGAAGTTACATGATGTCATGAGTCTGTGTTCTCAAACAAGGAAGTGCAAGATTTGAACACATCCTTCCCTTTGACACCATTTAGACAACAACATAACAAATGATATCACCATATTACACATTCTTCACCCTTATACCAGTGTGACCTGACTCGGACTCTTATGACCTAGTGGAGATGTAATCTAGAATGGGACCAATCTCTCCTGCCTGCCCCAGGGAGCAAGAGGGAAATGTTTACAGAGAGCTGGGCTGAAGCAGATGTTTCTCCATGTGAATTGTGGAGTAAACCACAGATAGAACATCTTCTTTGCGCAGACCCTGCTGTTTCCTTAAATGCAGTATTTGAAGACATTTGTTCCTTCGTGCTCATAGCACATACTATTGGGAATCATTAAATGTGCTCCCACTATATTGGGTTGGCATGCACAGATGAGCATCGGGGGCCACCCTGTATTAATGTGATCACAACTCTTAGGATGCATCAAATGTGCTTCTGACCACAGTGAAATATGATGCACAGGTGTGCATCGTGTGCCATCCTTTACCAATGTGCTCGAAGCACAAATTCTCTGGATGCCTTAAATGTTCCCCCGACCACTGTGCAATATTATGCACAAGCACAAAAAGTGAGGAAATTGAGACAAGACCCAAGTGATTTGGAAGAAATGGGCAGAGTGGACTGGGGAAAGAGATTGAGAGAGAGGAGAGAGGGGAGACGAATAGTATTTGAAGGAAAGAAAAGAACTTTGGTTTTAGAGGGTTGCAACAAGAGAAGCAGAGATAGAGGAGTGAGTGGAATCAGTAAAATAGGTAAGGGACAGAAAGATCTAGAGAGTCATCAGCATATAGATGGTCAGAGAACCCAAAAGAAGAAATGAGAGACCTCAGGGAAGAGGTATAGAGAGCCCAAAGAAGAGGATCAAGGACAGAGCTTTGGGGGACAATGTGGAAAAGGGGCTGGGTAGGCAAGAAGTGACCAGCCCAGGAGACTGAGAAAGTGCTAGTAGTGTTGATGTAAATAATTGCATTGTGTGCAGTATGTATAGTACTTTGGGGAAGTGTGAGTCGAGCGCACAGTTCACAGTTAGGGATGTGCATGGACAAGGGTATGTGTGATGGTGCTATGCTCTGTGGTGTGTGGGTGTCAGGATGTGACTGTAGATGGTGCAAATGGGGGAGGGGAGGATGAGGGTGGGTGCAGGAGGTGAGGATTGAGGTGAGTGTGATGTAGGACCTGGGGCTGCTTTCTAGCCCTCTCATGTTTCTGTTTGGCCTGTGGCTCAGTCTGGGATGGTGGGGACGCCAAACTGTTGTCCTCCCCGATAGCTTGGCTGCCTCCAGGCTCAGTGGGTGTCCGGCAAGGGGTTGGCCTTCGGGTAGGTTGTGGAACACGAGGCGGGTGCCATTCACCTATAGTCCACCATCTCAGGTCCACTCCTCTCTGCGTTGTGGCTCGTCCTCGGCTCCACATTTCTAATTAGCAGCCCCATGTGGGACTCACATGCAGTGTCCATGCTGGTGACCAGCACACCTATCTCAAGGTGTTTGGCAAGGCCAGTGGCATTGACTGGCTACTGCAGCAATGTCAGGCTGTATGGAGTAATCTACCTCTGCCAATTCCCTGCCCACATCGACCATTGTCTGGACCACATGCGGCTGCTGCTCCAGGAAGAGAGCCACCCACTCTGGTGGCCCCACCCGTGATGTTCCAGCAGGCTGCACCTGTGGATGGCCAGCCTTGGGATGGGTGCAGGCGGCAGCAACGGCTCAGCCCAAGGTTCTCGGGGGCTCTACAGATGAACAAACCTGTTGGGACTACGGATTTTGGGACGTGATGTGCATGGACTCCCGACTGGTGTAGTACTCGTCTTCGTCCGCCTGCGTGAGGGGCATGCTGTCATTTGCAAGCTTCTCTGGCCTTGCCTCCTCTGAAGGTGGGATAAGTTGGAGGCCCACACACCTGGGTCAAGATGACGTATTGTTACAACAGTACTCATTTGTGGGAGAGAAGTGTTCTCCACCCTGTCCTCCTCTTCCTCTGCCTCCTTGCTCGCTACACTCTGGACAGGCAGGTGCGCCTGTTCTTCTTGTCCGTCCTTACTGCTGTAGGAGTGTTGCTCTGATGACCTTTCCTCCATTGCCACGACTGAGAAGAGAAGAGAAAGGGAGGCATGTCAGTCTGTTACAACCTATAGATGTGTGCACATGATTTATAAAACTACTCAGACATATTGCAATAAATTGGCATGCATCTTGCCCTCAAGCATCTTCCCATTCAACCCCATAGGCATATTGATGCTGCCTTTGGAAATGAATGGTGAATGTGTAGGGCAACATGGGGGTGTGTTAGGTTTTATTTCTGTTGGTACTGGGCCAGTCCCATAATTCATTGCATGGATATGCGTGTGGGGAAAAGTGCATCGCATGTTGTCATGTCGCCTATATCCATGTATCTTGACGGCGCACGGTTGTTGACAGTTGTTGAGCGTGGATGTTTATGTGCAAAGGGTTCATGCTGTGTTGTGTGTTGTTTCTCACTTTAAGCAATTGTTACCATGTGGTCTGTGTAGGGAGATACCAATGTTGTCTTCTCTGCCTTTGAATTGCGTACCTCCTTGCACTGTCCCCTGGGTCTCCTGGGTGATTACGTGATGGCTCGTGTGCATGCATTGCTTAATAGCTGGTGTTCATGCTGGAGTCTATGTATGGGTGAAGTGGGATAGGTTCATTGTTGTCAGCTGTGATGAATGCTACAGAGTCATCACTTACTTCCCGTAGTGGTCTCCTCTCACATGGCCAGGGGACGGCAGCTGCTACCTGATCCTGACCCAGGGGGTGGTATTAAGAGGGAGGATCATGTGGGAGGGAACGAATAGCGGGAGGAGGTGATGACCCCATCAGGAGAGACACAGTATACTCACCCCCTTTTGAAGAAAACACTATAACATCTACAATGCTCATAGCATACTGTCGTTCTGAGCAGAATACCATTACACATGATGCTCACTTAACATCTAAGTGCCCTTACATCTGTGCTGGCAATTTCGTTTTTGTGTGTTCACAGTCCTGTGTATCAAATTCGGATTTAGGTGCCCTTACAGTGCTGGCAATTTCATTTGTGTATGTTCGCAGTACCTTGTATCAAATTTGAATGTAGGTGCCTTTACAATTGTGCTGGCAATGTCCTACATATGGCTTGTGTGCTTTGATTGCTATTCCAGTGCATCTGTTTCTTGCTTCCCTCGGCTACTAGGCCGCCTGGTGAGTTGTGCTCGTACTGTGCTGTGCAGCCCCTCCTCTTTCTTTCTCCCTTCCTTCACTCACCATCTCCCCTATTTTTTCTAACTGCTATCCTATCACCTATCCTCCCTCTCTCACAAATCTGGGAGAAAAAAGCATTAAAAAGATATCCTGACCACTAACCCTGGCCTACCTATCACAGACCCCCATGTGAGCTCAACTTCCAGACAGACCTTCACTGATATCCTCTTCTCTGTCCGTTCTCCAGATCTATGGACTCCTCATCTCATCTCTACTCTCTCTCCTATTACATCCTCGCCCATTAATGGTGGCGCCAAATGGAAAGTCCTCTTGGCGGGATTTGCATCATCCAGGTGTATCATTAAAGTCTATCACACTGGAACTATCTTGGTTCAGGGTTCTCAACCCAACCTTCTCCTCTTTGACTGCCGCCTGCCGTCCCTCATTAACTTCCTCCCTACTTCTGCTACTCCTTCTTCCACTCTCTCTATCCTCACCCTCTAACTGGTGTACCATGCCCCTGTAGCCATCCTCGGAAAACCTTCAAAGGTGAAGATCTCTTGCATCTAACCATGCTTAATGCTTGTTCTGCCATCAAACACTCTGTCAACATCTGCCTCCTTCTTGAAGACCTTGACCTCGATAGCCTTGCTCTTACCGAGACGTGGTTCAAGGCCAGCTCAGTCACTACTTTTGACTCCCTTCTCCCTGATGGCTGTAAAATCATCCCCAAGCCACGCCCTAACCGTGCAGGCATTAGGGTTGCTCTTATCTTACCTGAGTGGGTCCCTTCTTCCCTCATACCATCCAGCCTTACTCTTCCTTCCAGAGCCTGGTTTTCAAACTGGTCATCTCTCCTACCCCCTCTCTGACCATTGTCACCATCTACAGTCCACCTGGCTCTACCACCCTGTTCCTCTCTGATTGGGCTGATTTCTCCTCCTCTCTCCTCACAACCACCACTAAACTCCTTCTTCTGGGTGATTCTAACATCCACCTTGACTCCTCAATCACGGCATCCACTCTCTTCCATGACCTCTGCACCTCACTTTCCCTCGCCATTCTCTCTTCTGGTTCTACCCACTCACCTAGACACACTCTTGATGCCTTCATCCAAAATGATCTCTCATTCTCCTCCCCTCTGACCACCCCACTCTCCTGGTCAGACCACCCTCACTGCTCATCTCACTTGGGTCCACTCAGCCCTCTGACTGACTGCGTTCCCCCCCTCAGCTATGCCAACCTTGTTCACGAACATCCGTCCGATGAAATAAATGTCAGTGGCTGCCTTTGCATCTACCTTCGCCCCCCCTCTCCCCACACCAGACTCTACATCTGACTCTGCTCGCAGCAACCTCTATCTTGCCATTATTATTACCCTTGACATTCTTGCTCCAGTCATGAGGATCCGCCTGAAACATGCCTCTAAGCGTAAACACTTAGTGCGACTCTGAACTTGCAGCTCTGAAACACAAGTGAAGAGCTGCGGAAAGGAAGTAGCAGACCTCAGGCATGCCCTCTGACAAACTGGCTTGTCGCCTGCTCTAAAGGCAATACACACTCTATCCGCACCAAGAAAAGGGCCCACATCCAGCGGTCGCGCCTCAGGTGCATCCAACAATAACAAACCTCTTGAAAATCTGCAGGGAATTAGCCAATCCTCCTTACCCCTTCCAGTCCCTTTGTAACTCACTGGCCACACACTTCACTGAAGAAAGAAAACTCAAGACATCCTGAGCACCCTTGTGTCTCTCTCCCCCACCCCTTCCCCTATCCCCTTGCCTCCTATGGCCTCCCATCCGCCCTCTGCCTTTCTCTCTTCTTTCTATCCTACCACACCTGATAAAGTCACTAGAGTTATCCGCCCCATGAAGGTCTCCTCCAAATAGGTTCCCCCATGCTCATCCAGTAACATTAAGGACAACATTGGCTCCCTTTCCCCTGCACTTGCTGATTTCTGCAACCACTCTTTTACTACTGGGTCTTTCCCATCCTCCCTCAGGCACACCTTTGTGCGCCCCATCCTGAAACAGCCTCTGCAGACCCGTCTTGTCCAGTCAACTGCTTCCCCATATGTATCACCCGCTTCCTTGGGAAACTCTTGGAGAGCCTGGTCTTCCCCCAACTGACCCAGCACACCAAACTTGTTGGTTGCCTCTATGACCATAATTCTGGATTCCAAGCATCCAGAGGCATGGAAACTGCTCTTCTGAACACCTGCATCTCTTGACTCTAACTCTCCAGCTGTTCTCATTCTACTTGATCTTTCCCCTGCATTTGATACAGTCGACCACTCCATCCTCATAAAAACAGCTCCACAATACCCTAGGTATCTTGGAGCAGACACTGGACTTGTTGACTTCCTTCCTCAGTGACAGTCCGGCCCAGGTTATTCTGGGCTCTTTCTCCTCCCCCACCTCTATCTCCACCTGTGGTCTCCCTTAGGGCTCAAACTTTTCTCCCTGGCTTTTTAACAACTACATTGCCCCACTTGCACACCTCATTTGCCCTTCTCCCCAAACTTCCAGTGTTATGCAGATGACACACAACTCTTCTTCAAACTTCCCTCTGATCCTCATCTCTCCTCCTCTCCTCCATCCTCCCTGACAGCCTATCTGCCATCCAGTCCTGGTGTACTTCCAATGATCTCTGTTTCAATGCCAGCAAGACTGAGAACCTTCCTATTGGGACTCCTGCTCCCTCTTTCTGTCTCTCACTCTGGCCATCTTCTACGAGCTCTCCCCTTCTCCATACTCTGAAGCCCGAAACCTTGGAGTCATCTTCGACTCCTCTCTCTCCTTCATCTCTCACAGTCAGGACCTATTCAAGAAGTCCCACTTTCAACTCCACCTTCTCAAAGGAATTCTTCCTTTCTTCACTTCCCCCAGAAGCTCAATGTCTCTAGAGCTTTGGTCCTCTCTAAGCTAGACTACTGCAATAGCCTTGTCTTTAATCTACCCTCTTCTTCTCTACAACCCCACAGCTAATCCAGAATAGGACTGCAAGATTTATCCTTGGCCTCAAGCCCAGTGGCCGCTTCTCTCCAGCCCGAAAACTCTCCATTGGCTCCCGGTTGCTGCAATGATCAAATTCAATTCCCTCTGCATCATCCACAAGGATGTCTGGGGCCGGGGACATGCTATCTACAACTTGCTCTCACTAAATATTCTCCCTCCAGATCTTTACGTTCCTCTGGAACCAACTCTCTGTGTGTTAAGTGCTTCGCTAAACAGCAAGCTGGCGGCCTATCTCTTTCCTCAGCAGGCGCCCTCCTATAGAACAGCCTTCCTCTTCCTCTTCGTCTTGAGCTGGATCTCCTCAGATTCCCAAAGCTCCTCATGACATTCATTTTCACCTTCCTCCCTCCTCTACTAAATTCCACATTTGCTGAGATTTGTGACCAGGGCCCTATGTATCCTCCGGGTCCTGGCTTCCCAAGCCCAATCGCCCACAGCCTCCACCCTCCCAGCACTTTGCCTGGCACTCACTGGCCTGAACTTACTTATCTATTGGCAGCTGACCACTCCACCTATGCACTTACAGCTGCTTACTCCCTAGCACATCCCTCTTGATGCACCTATCACTTACCCCTTCATTCCCTCATCCCTCTCTCTATATGCACTTACACATTTTGAATGACCACAACGCCTAGTAGGTCTGCCTCTATCTTTCATTGTAATATTGTTTTCATTCCAATTTTCCCTCTCTGTTGCCCTGCGGGTGCTTTCTAACACACCTTTACTTGTTGTATAAGCGCCTTACAAATGCACGACTAAATTAAATTAAATTAAATCTCCTGTCTCTGATCATTTTGATTCAAACAAAGATCCAAAACAATATAACTTTAAAAGATCTAAAGTTCATTTGGACTCCCACAAAGCCTCAAGTACTGAAACGAGGAAGAGGAAGAAGGAGTTAATGTGGATTGAAGAAAACCCCAAGCCAAAAGTGCAGACTAGTTGTCATAATGAAAATCAGCTTTGCAGGACACTTAAACCTAGAAAACACCTTCCATTGACAGGTGGAGATGAGAGATGCAGAGCGGCCGAAGCAGGAAGCAGAACTGAAGAAAGAAGCAGACACACAGTAACAGACCGTGCTAAGAAAGGCAAGATCTTCCAAGCAACCACTTTGAAGCCTGACTTACCGGGGAGGTTGAAGACCAGGAGAAACACAGTGGGTACTGTGTGAGGACCACTAAAGGACCGGCAACAGCAGCGAGGCTGTTGGGGATACGGTCTCCTAGAACAACAGCAGTTCTGCCGGTGGGTGAACGCAGAGCCGGCAAGGGAACTGAATGAGGGTCTGCAGAGCAGGGGAAGCATTCCCGGAGTGAAGACTTCGCTGCATCAGAGTGCCTCAAGTTTCAAACGCCAGCGAACACTGGTGAGTCTGCCCATAGGTGTTGGGACCCCGGGCTGTACCGACAGGCATATGGACAATTAAAAACCTGTTTTGAATACCGACCAAGTAAAGTGGAAAGACAAGATTTACACAAGTCCTCGTATAAGAGAAGTCAATATGGGGAAAGTTGGAGTAAATATTATCACCAGTAAATGAACATTAATGAAGAAGTTGAAAGGCAATATATGTACAAGTATATATATGAAATGTCAATTTGGGGAAAATTGGAACAAGCATTGCCACAAGCAAATGAATATCAGAGAAAACAGAACTTGAACAAGTCTCCATATATGAGATGTTGATATGGGGGAGGTTGGAACAAATAGTACCTAAGTTAATAAAGTATAAACAGTGAAGGAGTACAACTGTGTTATATTGAAAGGGAACATTGTAAGACATCCCTGTGAAAGAAACACATCAGGCAGGGAGCCCTTGGAAAGAGCTACCTGGCAGAGGAGTATACCAGGGGATCTACAAATTCCAGAAGGGGATTCCTGGCAGGGGAGTATACCAGGGAATCCAGATAAAACATATGAAATGAAAAGACATTGGGAGAAACGATACCCGGCATGAGAGTATACCAGGGGATCTAAAGAATCTATGGAAGAAGTTATGTAGAAAAGACACTTTTGCCATCCTTAAAAACTGTTGTATAAAAGAGTCACTGGGCCTCATTACACGGTAGGCGGTAAGGGTTTACCGGTACCGGTATTTTACCGATACCGGTAAACCCTTACCGCCTTACTACGAGGTCCCTTTGCGGGTTGGTACATTAACGCCTGCTAAAAGCAGGCGTTAAAAAACAAACCCGCAAAGGGACCGGGGTGCTAATTACGGTACCGCAATTTGCGGTACCGTAATTAGCGCCTTCCACATTCCCATTATGCCTTATGGGGCAAAAATGGGAATGGGGAAGGGCAAAGAAGGAAGGAGGAATTACCGCCTTCCCAACCTTGGAATAGGGCGGTAATTCCCCTTTCCTCCAAGGCAGTACCGGTAAATTACCGGCATGAACCATGGCGCTAATAGCGCCATGGTTTACCGCCTACCGTGTAATGAGGCCCACTGTTTGTTATTATTCGAAGGACACCCTTTGCCATGCTGAAGAAAGTGTTGGGTGAAAGAGTCATTTTCGCTATGCTTAAGGAATCATTGGCCCTCATCACAAGTCTGGCGTTAAAAATCTGGTGTTACCGTGATGACAGTGGTACCGTTTCTGCCATCGCGTGGTGGCGTAAACAAGGTAGAATTACAGCTTAGTGGCTGCACGCATCACTAATGCACAGAACCGGCGCCACCGCCATCACGGTGACACCTGCGGATACGGATGTTCCATCACAAATGTTGGTGGCACATCCGCCTCTGCCGTGTGTATGCCGGACATAACGGCACCGCGTACGTGGAGGCGGAAACACCAGAGCTGGAAATACCGTCATTGCCGAAACCAGAAAGTGAGCAGCGGCCATTACAAAAATCACAATCCACTGCAATCCTCCGGTTCCAGAAGGCATCCAGCTACTGTGAGTGTCCAAAACTACTGCGGGATATTTCTTCCAGAATTCCGCCATACCGTATGCACAAACCCCGCTGCAGTGAAGCGGAAATCGCCCTGCTTGTCGAACCACATAGTGGACAATGCAGGGGAGTTATTCACACCAGACCAGAGGTGGAGCACGCAGCTGAGGCGCAGGGCCATATGGGCAGAGGCTGCCCAGAAGGTGTCAGCTGTGGGGGTCACAGCTTGTACGGTCAAGGACTGCCATAAGAGGTGGGATGACCTGCGCATGAGGGTCCACAACCTTCTGACAGCCCACAGACGATAGTGCAGTGCAACAGGAGGTGGATGACAGTCACCACTAAAGCTTCCCCCATCGGAGGAAAAGTGTAGCAGCGTGTGTTCTGCCCACGGAAGTTGGAATGGAATTTTATGGCCTAAATCCTTTTTCTTAGAGAATCAGGTAGGACTAATGTTGAATTTTGTGCAAAGTGTAAGTTCCGCAAGATTGCTTTGTTTGACTTAGTCAGTCATCACCTCATTTTGGCGTAAGATAGACTTCAGCTATGAAAAAAATATTTTCCTGTAATTTACGCTGCAAAAAGGTGTAGTTAGTAAATGAGCCCCATATCTATATCGTAGGGCAGTACTAGCTGCCTGATAGTTAAGGTGAAACCTATCATCCATAGGAATGCATCAATTCTATGGCTAAAAACATTTGAACTGTAGGACGGATCAGCACACAATTTTAGAAATGGGTGTTCGGTCCCAGGCTACATAGCGTTGGAAAATTAAGTGCAAATCCAAATGATGTTTCAAAAGATATATAGGGGGAAAAAAAGGTTGTTTTTTCACTTTTTCTGTCCAATTTTCACTCACGCAGAGCACAAACTGATGGATGGATATCCGCTAAATAAGAAACAAATTAGGCACAGGCACTGAAAAGAAATCCTTTGCTGGCTTGATATAAATACTTCCAGTATTTTTTTTTATGTGCCATTGAGTGTACCCAAAATGTTAGTCATGTCTCCCATGATGCATTGCTGCTGCAAACCATTTTCATTTCTGAAAATCGAACATTACCCGATTTGAGAATCAAGATCGCGATTCGGCACAAACTGCAAATAAAACAAACAAACTGTAAATACTTAAAAACTAAAAAATTGTGGGAAAATACTTATTTGTATTCCCGCCTGTGTTCAGAAAATAAATTTAAGGCAAAATTAAACACCGGAACAGAATGTTGGTTTGCATACTCTGATAGACAGGTTTATTCTGCTGCAGCGTGCCCACCATAGTTTACAAACAACCCTTGGAGTCTCATTGTCTCTCTTCCCATCCATTGACAAGAGGCACATCTTTATACCATCACAACTCGTATAGTATTACAACAGGTCCTTAACTCAGACTTAAAATTGTACTCCTGCTGTGGTTTAAATGTACTTCACACAGCTGCTCCTTGGCTAATATAACCCACTGTGCCTGCTTCGAGAGCACGTGTCAACAGCTGAATCCTAAAAAGGGCATTCTATGTTTTTGCAGGCTAAGGGCTTCTTCAAACAGAACATGTTCGCAGTGATATGTTAAAGGAATCTATCTTAAAAGCCTACAATTATAATACATATTGCTAACAAAACATAAGACCACCTCAAAGGGAACTTTTATGAATGGATACAGTGCAGTAAGGCCAAAGACTGACAAGATCATCTACACCTCAGACACAAAAGTAAACACCACAACAATCCTCACAGGAGATCTCATCAATGCCAGATCCTTATTCGCTCATGCCCTTGACATGTCCGACTTCATCACCACCAACAAACCAGACTTCCTAGCAATCACGGAAACATGGCTGCAGCCAGCTGCTGGCCTTTCGCCTCTGCCTTGCCATCCCGGGCGGTTGCACCATCCTCAGGAAAGATAGACAGGTTTCCAAACATGGCAGAGTAAGTAGCCTTTATTGCTAAAAGTCTACAAGCCATTAGAGAAATCTCAAACCAAACTATTAGCTCATGCAAACTGCTCTCATTGAAAACCGCCTTATCCACTACAGCTACCCTAACAATCCATTTAATTTACAGACCCCCCCCCCCAGGCCCACTACTCTCCTTTGAGGAAGACATTGCACAACTCCTCTCCACTAAAACAAAGCCCTCCTCCAAAATCATTCTCTTGGGAGATGTCAATTTAGGTCTAAATGACCCATCTGATCCCCATCCACATGCCCTAGCCAATACCATTGAATCCTTAGGCGTCTCCCACCTGATCGCAAGCCTGTAAGGAACTCATGGTGGCAACAGTAAGGACAGACACAAGTGATCACAGTTCAAGGGTGTTTATTAAACTGTATAGGTAGGTTTGAAAAATGGCTAATTGAAACCTAAATCTAAGATGGGAGCAAGCAACGACCATCAAATAATAATAAGGCAGTCCTAGTGGCGTCTTGTCAAATAAAAAGGCCTATACTAAAAAACCTATTGCCAATCATTACAACGAAATACAAAAAAGAGTGTGGAATAATGTTCACAAGAAAGAAAGAAGTGTTCACAAATGATAAGTCAGGATGTTATAGCCAGGGGTCCACCTTCCCCACGTTTTGAGCACGGGACAAGGCGGGAATCCGGAGCATAGCACACTCTCGAGCTTTCCCAGCATCAGACCACAGTTCCGTTCTCAAGTATCAGGATCTTCAGTGGTTAAGTCTCTTTTCTACAAAAAGTCTTTTGCCTCTGAGGATCTGATGGGTTCAAATTAACAAACATAAGGTTCCTTTCATCATATAAGATGGGTGATGGCTTTTCACCCCTCCTGGATCCCCCTCTGCTGGGCTCAGACTCTTCTTGAGTTTTAGAATCCCTCTGTCGGGTTCACTACGGCTTTTATTCCCAAGTTTTAATCTCTTTTTAAACAATCCACTGTGGACATCCCTCCGTTGGGTTCACTCTTGTCAACACAATGTTCATTGGGGCATCATGCTTCACCCCTTTTTATCAGCATCCCTCTGTCGGGTTCACTCTTGCCAAACACACAGTTCCTTCTGCTTTCTCACTAAGCAGGATTGGTTTTCCGTAGCTTTCCAATTATGTGCCGGTCAAAGACTTTCGACAGGGGGTTTTGCTAGACCCTTGTATGATCACTTTGACATTTTCCTTGCGGCTCTTCTAGGACCTTCTGGTATTGGTATTTTCAAAAATAGGGGAATCGCTCAGAGTCTATAGAGTGAGCACCCACGTGGTGCCGGACTCCTCTGCAGATGGTTTTCCCCTTACTTTGCCATTCACAAATTTCGTTCACACAGTTCGGTTTCTTATCGGTCCTCCGTTCGACTCACTGGCTGTGATGAACCGCTTGGCTTTTCTTGTCTCTGAAGTCAAGGACAGTACCACGGTAGCCAGCGTCTCTCGTGGCCCTGATTATCAGCATAGGAGGG
The DNA here is from genome assembly GCF_040938575.1 of Ambystoma mexicanum. Classification (NCBI taxonomy): domain Eukaryota; kingdom Metazoa; phylum Chordata; class Amphibia; order Caudata; family Ambystomatidae; genus Ambystoma; species Ambystoma mexicanum. Next base: position 469,445,455 of record NC_090935.1, on the reverse strand, counting down.
CTCTGTGTACCATTGCATCTCCTGCAACACACGCTGACTATTGTCCGCAGTTTTGTTATTCCTTTCATGGAGGTTTCGTAGGCCTGGGTCGAAAAGGGCAAGGTTGCTTCTCTCCTTGTCGCTCCTTTGGTTCTTTGCCCTCTTTCTCCTCTTCTTGAACTGCCGCCCTGGAATAGCTGTCTCATCGTGCGGGTTGCCTTGCTTATAGTGTGCTCTCGTGCTCCACCTTTTATCCCTGTGGGGAAGGAAAAGAGCCGTCAGGTGTGTGTGGTTCTGGTCAATTGCCTGACTTTGCCTGGCCCTTGTGTTGGGACATGTCAGGTAAACTGATCTAGTATTAGTCTGTTGTCTTTTGTGGTGTAAGAAAGAGTTTGTGTCAGAGAAGGTGATGGGGGGGGGGGGCGTAGAGTGTCTGAGTATCCTACATGGTAGAAAGGGGAAAAGGTGTTATAAGAAGGGGGATATCGCCTCTCACCCATCTGGGTCCCACCTCTACTCCCTGAGGACACTCCCTCCAGGTGATCCTCCCTCACCGATCAACCCCCAGGAACTGGATCCAATAGCGATGGCCGTGCCCTGGCCACCTCAGTGACAGATCCCGAGGACTAGTTAAGGAGACACCTTCAGGTTTCTCACAAGCCCCACCCATGGTAAAGGTCGCACACTAGAGTGGATAGCAGACCTCAACTGCAACACTAACATCCTAACCAACGCCCCTTGCCCCTGGTTAGACCACAATGTTATCACCTTCAATTTCACTAAGACAGCTCATTCTGAGGTCCCATCCCAACCAGCACCATCCACCCTCTTGATAAACTCACGGAACATATCTCCAGCCAACCTACTCCCCCTGTTGCTACCTTTAACAGATCACTCACACACAAACACAGACCCAACCACCATGGTTGAACTATACAACCAAACCCTCCATAAAGCCATTAACAAAGTAACACCTCTGAGCATCGACAAACCTAAACCAAGTGCCCAATATGAGCAGCGGAGACAGCCTGGATAAAAACAACTTCAGACGAGAACAGCTAGTTAGCTATTCTGTAAACCAAAAGTGCCACCTACAACAGGAGAATTGGAGAAGCAAGCTCGGGTCCAAGAGAGCTCTTCGCCATCTTGCGTGAGCTTGAAACACCAGCCCCCCCCCCCACTTGATAAATCCACCAAACACCTTAGCTAGTGTAAGAGCATCCAAAACGCTCTTCTTGATAACATAGCCCTACTCTAAACCAAAACCAATGCAAAAAAAATAAAATCCCATAGCCAACCAGCCCCTAGTCCAGCGGCCCCTCACCCCTCTCTCCAATCCTAGGTTCGAGTACACCCCAATCAAAACCACAGAAACTACCAAGATTATTAAAGGACTAAACCACTCAAAATGTCAAGGATACATTTTTCCGGCTACCTTCATAAATGATTGGGCTGAACAACTTGCCCCATTCATTACATTGTTAATCAATAACTCCTTCTCAACTGGCAATGTCCCAGAGAATCCAAAAGAAGCCTGGGTATTCCCACTCCTCAAGAAGCCCACACTAGATGCCAACATTCGCACCAACTACCGCCCCATAACGACCATTCCCTTACTCCTCAAGATACTCCAGAGAGCAGCCTACCTGCATATCCAAAATTATTTGGAAACCCACAAGCTCCCCGGCCTCCGCCAATCAGTCTTCCGTCCCGGTCACGGTATGGAATCTGCCCTATTGGAGCTAAAAATCCAAATGGACGAAATCAAGGACAATGGCAACATGGCCATCCTCCTCCTACTTGACCTATTTGCAGCTGTTGACTTGACCAATCACAAAATACTCTGCCAAAGTGAGTTTTCTGTTTGGGCTATCAGCAAGAGACAGAAGATTGGCATTGCGCACTGGTGGCATAATCCATACTATTCAGAAATTCCCTCTGCACTGGCAGGTACTATTGATACAAGTGAGTCACAACCCCAAAAAGTGGATGGATCAGAAAAAGTAAAATTCTCAGCCTAGAGGAAGATCTGTGGTCGAACCGCGTGTTAGCGTTATTCAACTACATTAAATCTGATCATACACTTGCAAATTGTAATTGCGCATTGTGGTTGTGTACTAATCTCTACTCTGCTAACACCTATCCTCAGCTACCCATTTCTCGGCCAAAGCCAAAAAAAGGTTAGATTCCTTCCTGTCTAACTGCACAGTGAGAGTGTTCGCTGTAGTGGCAGCCCCGACTGCACCAGTCACTTGTGGAGTGCTTCAAGGCTCATGTTTCTCACCGAAACTTTATAATATCTTCACCAAGCCCCTCTTTGACATCCTCAATGTCCAGGGTGTCACCTACACTTACTACGCGGATGACACCCAAATCCTCCTAACCATCTACGGCAACTATGCCACTGATTCCAATGCATTAAACAAACTATACCAAATCATCCAGGCCTGGTTGGCACAACACTGACAATGCCTAAATGATGAGAAAACCAAACTACTCCTCATCAGTACACTTGGTGACTCATACAAAGCCTTTTCCATCGACAGGAATACAATCACCTTTGTCAAAGAGGAAAAGACCTTGGTTGTATACCTAGGCTCCACATTATCGCTAACTTGACAGGTAAACGCTATCGCATCAGCAGCAGCACACAGTGCAAAACTGAAAAATGCCTGTAGGCCATTCCTATCCACGGACAGCTGCATCACACTCGCTAGAGCCCTCATACTATCCAGGATTGACTACTGCAAATCCCACTTCGCAGGTACCAATGTCTGCAACATAAAACAACTCCAGGTCAATCAGAATAACACTGTAAGAGCAGCTCTAAACATCTCTAAAAAAGACCACATTTCCACAGCCAGATGAAACATCCACTGGCTCCTGGCATTCATTTAAACATGAATGCATCATGTTTAAAACTCTAGCATTGCCCCACAAATGTATCTCAAATTCTGCCCCCACCTACCTGTCCAATCCGCCAGACCTACCCGAGCTGTCTACTCGCATTTACTTGACATCCCTAGATACAGGCGCGAGTAAGCAGGAGGAAGCAGCTTCCCGGTGATCGCAGACAAACTCTGGAGCGGTCTCCCTCTAGTCCTAAGATCTGACGAATCCATCTGGTCTTTCCGCAAAGGCCTCAATACCTGGCTGTTCTCACAATACCCCCAAATTTTGTTGAACCCACCCAACTCTACAACTTTTGGCACCACCACCTTCACCTCCACCTTGTTAGATATTTAGCTATGCATAACTTGGACATATCACTTATGCTCTGAACCATTGTAACCATTACCTGCAACTAATATACTACCTATGACTGTAACCTTTTGTAACCTACCGCAACCACTGCCCCATAAAAGCCAGCGCTGAGATGCCCCTGGGTTCAGTGCACCATACAAATGTAAGTTTATATAAATAAATAAGGAGCTGTGTGGCACATAATGGCAAAACCAAAAGGCTAACCAGGACACTCCATGAGAGTGTGAACCTTCACATAAAGCCAAGAGGCTGACAAAGAGAAGTAAAGTAAGGGTGAATTTGGACACAGGGGCAAATACAGAAGAACCTGTGTGGGCTGAAGAGCCTAAGGTTCCTGGTTGCAGGACCTGTGATGGGTGGACTGTGGGGTGTGACAACTGCACCTAGACCAGAGAGCCCTGAATTATTAAAGCCAAAGACATTGTGCCTCATTATGAATGTGGCAGTAAAGCAACAATGGCGCCAGTAGTGCTACCAGTGCCGTTTTTACCTGTCAGACCAGGCGTGCAGAGCGGCACCCACGAGCAGAACTCGTGATTGCACTGGCACTGGTATAAACGGTGCTGGTGCAACCATGCTCCCCACCCCGATTCTGCCCAATCGGGCAGAATGGGGATCGGGAGTCTGGCCATACCGGCACCCGCGAAAGGGAAATTACCGGCCCATTCAACTTGTAATGGGCCGGTAATGGCCCATTCGCGGGTACCGGTGCCGGTAGCGAGTTTGGCGGTAGCGTGCCCTGATTGTTGATCTGCGATACCATCCCAGGTTATAACCTTTCTTTTCCAGTAGTATATCCGACTCTGTGCAGTCAGCTCCAATTCTTCCCTCTCCCATTACAACGTCTTTTAAATTTCTTTAAGTAGGGATTGGTCTCTGTTGATAGTAGAGCCATCACATAAAACCCCAGTCCAGATTTACCTGCATGCTCCCTGATTAAGGGCACGGCTACCGCCAAACTCGTAAAGCGGCTCATTGTGAAATATAACAAGATGAAGCACTGTAAGTGAGCTGGTGATGCAAGCCAGAAGGAGGGTCAAGGTGGCCTGCAGTTGTGTTGAACTTTGATAGACTGAATACAAATATCAGTTCCTATGTTGAAGTCTTGGAGAATGGAACCCTGAGACTTGATGAACTGCCAACGGCGTTGTGAGATCAGAGCCTCAAGGCCCCTTTTTCTTTTGAACTGAGTTGCTTAGAATTTGGGAAAGGGAACCCCAAGGATTTGTGGAACTGCCTTGTACTTGAGAAAGGTAATCTTGAGACTATTGTGGAACTTTTGTGAACTTGGGAAAGGGGAGCTGGGAAGGAAGCTAACAGCTGGAAGAAACTCAGAATGTTGTGTTGATCACCATTTCTTTGATTATTGACATCCCTGTACGCTGTTTAGCTTTAGTTGTGAGGGCAAGGATAGGTTTTGGACACAAACCGACTTTTAAGTTGAACTCTTTGACCCAGACTTTCCTTAGTTTCGTTCATGTAGGGAAATCCCACCTTAGCAAAGGGCAAGTTAGGCCTTGTACCATCCAGACATTTGATTTAATAAACATTTTTTAAAAACTTTGAATCTGTTGTCTGTGTCTTGCTTCATGATGCCTTTATACTAGCAATTTCTCCTTAAATGTGCAAACCACAGCATTCGGTAATGCTTTGGCTCTGGGGGTTACATTTCTTATTAATATAACACTTATAATTACAGTGTTTAAATGCAGGAGGAATGTGTCATGGCTCACTGGTAAACATGATAACAGTTGTGTTATATTCTGTTATATTCTGTTTTTAAAAAGGACTGCAGAGGTCAGGGGAGTTGGTAGTGTGAAGAGCCAGGAACGAGACGCGGACACAGAGGAGCCATGGTTTTGGTTATAAACCTTTATTCAAATAATAAATAGGCTGGTCAATGCCTCACTAACCCTAACCTAGGTGGAATTTCCATAGCTCATTCAAAAACTAAGGGGTCTGTCCTTTGTCAAGATGTTCAAAGCAAAAATATGTCCTGTGTCTGCAATCTTATTCTGGCCCTCAAACACTAGCTCTAAGCTGCAAAGGGTATTGTCTCTGACTCTCAAAGTGTTCAAATGTTGAAATCCAAGAAAAAGGTACAGTGGCTGGAGTGGCTGCAGGATGGTTGCAGATTGCGCAGTCTTGTGGTGTTTCCCTGCTCCTGGTCTGTCTTCCATGGTTGTGCTTGGAGGCAGACTTTGCTTTCCAGAACCAGTCGAGTCTGTGGAGTGGCTGCAGTCTGCGCAGTCCAGGCCGAGAGCCGCGAGAGTCTGAACCTCAGCTAATTGAATTGACACAGGCTCCTCGAACGCTGCAGTGGAAAACAACACAAATGTCCTAACTCCTCCGTGGGGTGAGTTTGTACAAAAGTGCTCCCCCCCTTTGAACTGTCGGCCTAAGAGTGTGTTCCAATAGCTAGTAGTGAGAGACTGTGGGATTTCAGCCCTTTGATCCGCTCTGGGTTGCAGACAAAAAATCCCAGCCATATATAAGAGATATCTGCTGTGAAGCGAAAGTATGACCCTTCTGAATAGCTCGGGCAATGCATCAAAAATAACGTGTGAGCAGTCTATGAGCCCCATTACAAGTCTGGCGGTAGCCGTGCCGGTAAAACCGACAGGTTGCCGCCGGACTTGCAAATTTTCCCGGTACCTGGCTTGCCAGTAACAGCTGGTGCTTCTAACCCCGCCGGTCCAGAAAGTCAGGCGCCCAAAAAATGGTATTCCCCATTCCCATAGAATCCAATAGGACTCTATGGGAATGGGGAACACGGAAGCACCGGCACCGTTTATTAACGGTGCCGGCCAGCGCTTCTGTGTAGGTCTGCTTACCATGGCCGCTGTGCCCGGCATGGTCCGACCTGCCGGGCATAGCAACTCCGGCAAGCAGACCTGTTATGTGCCGGTCCGGTAAGAACGGTGCCGGTAGTCTTACCGGCAACGTTTCTTACCGAACCGGCACACTTGTAATGAGGCCCTATGTCTCACCCCGAGAAAGGGAAAATTCAGCTTTCTTTCCCGCGAAGTCCAGCCAACGTATTGTAAGGAAGGCATGGTATGAAACAGTAAGACAGACACAAGTGATCACAGTTCATGGGTGTTTATTGAACTTCAATTGGGTTTGAAAAATGCCTATCTAATCCTAAATCTAAAGATGGGAGCAAGCTACGACCATCAAATAATAATAACGCAGTCCTAGACAAGTCTGTCAAAATAAAAGGGGTTATACTAATAAACCTATTGCCAATCCTTACTTCTAAATACGATTAGTGTGGGAAACAATGTTATGCAAAAGAAAAGTCTTCAGGAAATGATATGTCAGGATATTCAAGCCATTGGCTTCCCTTTCCCACGTATTCAGCACGGGACAAGGCAACACACTCGAGCTTAGCACACTCTCTGGCTTCTCTAGCACGAGGATGCAGTTCAAATCCTTAACATCAGGCCCTTCTGTGCCAAAGTCTCTTTGCTATTCATTTTCTTATTTCAGAGGGCCTGATGCAACACGCCAAACATTAAAGTTCTGTCCTTCTTAGGATTTGATATATACAATTTCTCGGGTGATTTTCGATCCACCCGAGTCCCCCTCTGCTGAGCTCAGACCCACTTTAGCACAAAACCTTCTCGGGTGATTTTCTGTTCACCCCGGGTACCCCTTCCACCGAGCTCAGACCCACTTTATCTACTTTTCCAAGCTTTCTTTACTTCAAAACTCGAAGACTTTCGACTGTGCACAGGATTTTGCTCAACCCATTGCAGGACCACTTTGATTCACAATTACTCGTTCTCTTCTTGACATAACCTTTTTCTCACTTTCACTTTTGCCACTTCTCAGCTGGATACCTTTTAGAGACCTTCGATTGAGCACCCGAACGGTCCCGGCCCACTCTGTCAAAGGTATTATATCTCACTTTGAAAGTTCAATCACTCATCAGCAGTTCAAATTTACTTGCGTCTTTTATCACACAGGTTTTAACAATGTTCGTTCCAGTGCTTGCCATACAATGTTGCTACTTGCATCCTTGGCTTCAACACAGACTGGTCTTGTATCGGTCTCCCCACCTCACCGACTATGTTGATTTCACTGACGCTGCTTTGTTCTTGGTGCCAAGGCCGTACACCGGTGGCTCGTGCTTCTCCTCAAATTGATTATTGACATGGGAGGGCCCTGGGTATCTCCGACACACAATGCAGGATTTTTCAGCCTGGTTTCCTGTTCTTACACTTTCTATTCTCGAGGTTTCTGGAAAGTAACGGTTACTTGTCGAAAAGGCCAAGGGAACTTGCCATCTTTACTCTCTCGTTCAGCTGCCATCTCGAAATTGCTACTGTCTCATGGGCTTTGCCTTGCTCGGAGTGCACTCTCGTGCTCCGCCTTTTATCCATATGGGGAAGCTTAATGGACGTCAGGTGTGTGTGATGGTCAGTAATTGCCTGACCCCGCCTGACCATTGTATTGGATCACGTCAGGTATACGGCTCGGATGTTAGTCTGTTTTCTCTCATAGCAGGCTGTCCGTGTGAACGTGTTTGTGTTGTAAAAGGAGGGGTAGAGTTCCTAAATATCCTATCTGGTAGGATACAGTAAAGGTGTTACAGGTAAGGGGATACTGCATCTCACCATCCGGTGTCCCACTCCCACACTCCGAAGATGCCTCACCCAGGTGATCCTCCTGCACTGATCCACCCCCAGGAACTGGATCGAAAAATGATGGCCAAGTCCTGGCCACCTGGATGACAGATCTCCAGGGACTAGTCAGTGAGACACCTTCAGGTTTTTCACAATACCCACCGCACTCTATGCTTTTAGCCCAGAGATCTGCTAAATACAGATTGAATAGTGGTACGGCGAGCACACACCCTTGGCGTACACCTCTTTTCAGAGGGATCTTTCAAGATAAATCTCGCTGCATATTCAATCTCACTTTACTCGAATTGTCAGAATACAACAGTTGGATCATAAATAACAGTCCTGGGTCTATCCCCCACTTAGCTTACTTAAACCAAGCCATCGCTATTGGATCCATTTCCTGGGGTGCGCTAGTCAGGGAGAATCACGTGGATGGGGGGTCCTCAGGGAGTGGAAGTTGGACACCGACGGGTGAGACGTGGTATCCCCCTTGTTATAACACCTTTTCCCCATCCTACCACGTAAGACACTCAAACACTTTACCCCCACCCCTTTTCCGAAACAAACACTTTTGCACACCATGAAAGACAACAGACTAACACCAGAGCAGTTTACCTGACATGTCCCAACAGAAGGGTCAGGCAAAGTCAGGCAATTGACCAGAATCACACACACCTGACAGCGCTTTCCCTTCCCCACAGGGATAAAAGATGGAGCACGAAAGCACACGATGAGCAAGGCAGAACGCACAATGAGACAGCTATCCAAACACAGCAGTTCAATAGGAGTAGAAAGGTGGCAAGAATCGAGAGGGTGACAAGGAGAGAAGCGAATTTGCCCTTTCTGAACCAGACCTACGAAGCCTCTGTAGAAGGAATTGTAAGACTGTGAACAATAGCCAATGTGTGTTGCAGCAGATGTCAACGGTACACAGAGCATTCCTATGCTGCTAAGCAGGACAGAGAGAGACGCCTGCTACCGTGGTACCGTCCTTGACTCCAGATGAAAGAACAGCCAAGCAGTTCATCACAGCTGGTGAGTCGAGGGGAGAGCTGATAAGAAACCGAACTATGTTGAACGAAAATCGCAAAGTGGCAAATTAAGGGAAGTTCAAAGAACTGCTAACATTAAAGGGAAAATCAGCTGCAGAGGAGTCCAGCACCACGTGGGTGCTCACTCGAGAGACTTTGGTTGATCCCACGTTTGTTAAAACTACCGATACCAGAAGGACTTGGGAGAGCCGCAAGGAAATGGTCAAAGTGGTCATAAAGGGATCTAACAAAATCCTCTGTACAGTCAAAGGTCATTGACCGACATACCAGTGGAAAGCTAAGGGAGATGAATCCCGCTTAATGAGAAAAGAGAAGGAACTGTGAGGATGCCGACAGGAAGGGGTGAAGCATGATGCCCTAAAGAATGGTGTGATGACAAGAGTGAACCCGACGAAGGGATGTCCACAGTGCGTTGTTTAAAGAGACATTAAGACTTCTGAATGTAGCAGGTGAAAGAGTTTTGTGAAAAGCTGTAGTGAACCCGACAGAGGGAGGCAAACATTCGAGAAGGGTCTGAGCCCGTAAGAGGGGGATCCAGGGGTGAAAATCCATCACCACCGACAAAAGCTGTATTGAACCCGATGGAGTGAGGCAAACCGTCGAGAAGCGTCTGAACCCAGAAGAGAAGGATCCAGGGGAGAAAAGACATCACCCCGCCGATATGTGAATGCAACAGAGAAATCTTTTGGATACAAGCCAGGGTGAACCTGATGGAGGGGGGGCCGGTATTCGAGCGGGGTCTGAGCCGGTACGAGGGGGACCCAGGGGTGAAGAATCATCACCCAAGTATTATCAGAAAAGAACTTTTGTTTATAATTCTGAACATACCAGGCCCTCGGAAGCAAGAGATCTAACCTTGAAGGTCCTGATATCGCGAGGACCTTTTTGTGAATCTGAGCCCAGAAGAAGGGGATCCAGGGTGAAAAATCATCACTCAACATACATTGGAAAGGAACTTTTTGTTTGTTAGTGTTTAACATATCAGGTCCTCGGAGACAAGAGACTTTTTGTAGAAAAGAAACTTGACCACTGAAGGTCCTGATAGCTGAGAATGGAACTGTTGTCTCCTGCTGGGAAAGCTGGAGAGTGTGCTGTACTCAGGAGTTCCCCCTTGTCCTGTGCTTAAAACGTGGGGAAGGGATACCCCAGCTACCAAATCCGGACTTATCATTTGTGAACATTTCTTTCTTTCTTATGAACACTATTGCACAGTCTTTTTGCATTTAGTTGTAGGGATTGTCAATAGTTCAATTGTAGGTAGGAAAAAACACTCCTTGCCAGAGTAGAGCTTCAGTCTACCCAGATCTTGTAGATCTGCGATACCATCCCAGGTTCTAACCTTTTTTTTCCAGTAGTATGTCCGACTCTGTGCAGTCAGCTCCAATTCTTCCCTCTCCCATTACAGCGTCTTTTAAATTTCTTTAAGTAGGGATTGGCCTCTGTTGATAGTAGAGCCATCACATAAAACCCCAGTCCAGATTTACCTGCATGCTCCAGATTACCCAGTAAGGAGAGGCGCCTCCTGGTATATTGAGACCACCAGGCGGTCAGGCCCAGTTTCAATCTAATGATACTGACTGGGACTGAGACTGCAAGGCCTAATGCCCGCGTAGGAATTTTGACTTCTAGAGCATCAAAGAATTTCCTATCCCACATGTTTAGGAGTTAACACCCATACAAAATAGTTGGGGGGACTTTAACCTTGTAAAACTCGATGAATGGGATTAGAGAGAAGGCACAGAGTTTACTTTTTGTGGCCATGAAAAAGTGAAGTGCATATTTGGATTTTCTTGGCCATTCGTGCTCTTGTGTAGTCACAATGCTTTGTTTCTGAGGTGGTGAATCCTAGATAACAAATTGATTCCACTCTCTTAGTTGGTATATTGTTCAATTTCCAACTGACGTTCTTTGACATCTTATGAGATGTAACGATATGTACATCTGATTCACTCAAATGTATCTGCAAGTGATTATCATTCAAGTATTTTTATAGACCATCTAGTTGTGACTATAGTCCTAATTGTGTGTAGTCCATAAGTACTAGATCGTCTGCATATACTATGCACCTCATTTTCCACCTGGAGAAACTGGGCACATACTGTAAGGAACTCATGGTGGCAACAGTAAAGACAAACACAAGTGATCACAGTTCAAGGGTGTTTATTAAACTGTATGCAGGTTGGAAAAAGGCCTAATCTAAACCTAAATCTAAGATGGGAGCAAGCGTCGACCAACAAATGAAAATAAGGCAGTCCTAGCGGTGTTGTGTCAAATGAAAAGGGCCTACACTAAGAAACCTATTGCCAAACCTTAAAACTAATACCAAAAAGGGTGTGGGGTGGCTTTCAAGAAAAGAAAGAAGTGTTCACAAATATCATGTCAGGATGCGCTAGCTTGGATCTCCCTTCCCCACGTTTTGAGCACAGGTTAAAGTGGGATCTTTGTGCATAGTACACTCTCGAGCATCGCCAGCTGTCATGATTCCTGCCCCTCATGTCCCCAGCTCTCCAAGATGTCAGGCTGGAGCCAGGCCACGATCACCTACATGGCCCTCAAGGGCCTCTCCATCCCTCCAAAGACCCACTTGGAGTCAGACTTGGCGCTTGTGGCACCAGACTCACTCACTCCTGTAGAGGAGGTCCCAGACATGGCCTGCACCCCTGCCCCCCGTTGCGAGTTACCAGTAAAGTACTCGCCAAGGTACGTGACGTATGAGGAGCAAATGAACCAACAGAGAGCCGCACTGGGACTCTGGCCCATGTACATAAGAAGATCCGTACCGGTTGAAGCAGACATATCACGACAACCCTGGGCAGCATGGTACCCTATCAGACCGCCGTACCAGCTGCTGATACGAAATGGGGAATACCTACACACGGTCCACGAGGAGACCCCAAAAGCTGTAATCGAAGGCCAGTGGAAATGAGACGAGGACCAGAGTAGCTTCAAGAACGAACTGAATTGGCTACTAAAGGCAAGCATGCCAGTACTAGTAACTGCGAAGACAATTGTAATGGACAAAGGGGAGAGATATTATTAAAACGTAAGGGAATGGTGCCACGAGACAAGATGGAAGCAACCGCCCTGCTAAACGTATGTAAATAGGCTTGAAACGCAAGATGCTGAGAAAACGATACTGCCTGCAATGCTTAATAGAAGAATAGAGCGGCAAGCGCCAACCACATATCTACCTCAAGAAGACACATTATACCAGAGCAACTCCATTTTGTGAAGGCAGAAATGTACCCAGGCGGCAATGGCCTGACAGGCCGAGTTTAGAAACCCAGCAGAGACCAGAGAAGGAACAGAATCAAAACTTAGCAAAGAGAGGCTCATGCCGGGGAAATCGAGGTCAACCAAAGAAGGGGAGGTGGGCATGAGCTCACTGGACTCCAACTTCAGAACATACCAGCCTGCCCTGTGAAGGTCAAGATAAGAGAGGCCCATGCAGGTGGCTAAGCGAACCCAGAATTAAATGCAAAAAAGGTTGGAAACTGAAGCAGATTCATGGTGAACCAACATGTGACCAGACAGGCACGAAGATGTACCACCGCCTGATGTCATCCAGAACCCCAGGATGGCATAACTTTTCCTGATAAGAGACTACAGATCCGAGGCCATACCCAGCCAACTAATTGGCACATAGCCCTAAAACACTGATTGATGGAAGGGAGGAAGGGTGAATCTTGGGACACTAGGCACCTGGGTGTCTATTCTGCATGCTGCTAATTAAAATGGAGATTTATGTTTAGGGGTGTAACTTGCCCAATCACAAGGGACCATGTAATCTAGGGTCCTATAGACACTGTAACCAATGAGACGTTGTACTTGTAGTGATGTCAATCACGTGTGTTGTAGAGGGATGGGCGTAGAGGCCCACCCGATAAGAGTTATCCAATCCACTTGTTATATTTCCATATGCAGATATAGCACCTATACATAAGTTACCTTTCCCAACCAATTATATTGCGTGATGTTTTTTATAGAGTTAGACATCAGTAATGACGAGTTTTGCCCATAAAAGAGGCTGTTTGACTGAAGTTCAGGGAAGTCGGGGTGAGGCAGGTGTTCGCGATGCTGCTGATTTCCATTAGCTGATGTATGTATCATTAAACGGACTTCCCTTTGCCAATTTATTGCGTCCTGGTTATTGAATCATGCTGGAGTATGTAAATCCTGCACTCTGTCCTTACATGGTGCAGCTATCTTGTATTACTAGTTTTCGAGGGTGAGTACTGACCAATGGGCCCGTCAGTAATTTCCTCTCCTCGTCAACACTTGGTAGCGTGAGGATGGTTTCGGCCATCGATTATAGATTATCGATTGATATAGTATAAGACACCTTTAGACCGACGGCACAAAGTAACTATGGGCCTTCTGATACATCACAAGTCCTTTCGCCTTTCCGGCTGAATAGCCTGAGAAGCTCCCCGTGGACAATGATAGTGTAAATATTCCCAAAAATCTGCAGTGGGTCTGAAGGAACCTGCCTTTCCAAGCATAACCCTTCTCATCCCATGGGCAGCGGATCAGACGAAAACCTTAAAAGCAGGAAGAGGAAGGGGCGGTGATCCTGAAGTTCCAGAGAGGAAATGAGGCGATCGGTGAGTGAAACAACGAAACTCATTATCCTGGCAAAGGTCTTATAGGACTTAGAGTAAGAAGGGGAAAGGTAACGGTGGGTTGCGGAGAAAAATAGAACAGCTAGAAGCAGAGAAGACTGTATATATATATAGGCGGTAAAAGAACCGAGCACCCAAACTAATTGGGGAAAATATCAGGGGGGCACCTGAAATTAAAAATTGTAAGGAATACCGGGGGGGCACCCGAGAGAAAACTGTAAGGAATACCGGGGGGGCACCCGAGAGAAAACTGTAAGGAATACTGGGGGGGCACCCGAGAGAAAACTGTAAGGAATACCGGGGGGCACCAGAGAGAAAACTGTAAGGAATACCGGGGGGCACCCGAAAGAAAACTGTAAAATTTGCCTTGTTCCTGCGCTTTAAAGAGTGGTCAGAAGGAACGTGAACCCAGAGCCCACATAGGAGGGAAATTAGGCTACGGTGGCGTTTAAAGACGCTGTAATGGGGTTCGTTCAAATCCCATGACGGGGTAGTGATTAGAAGACAGGTATACGTATGTCCAGCTGGTGTCCGTCTAGTCTGTCAAGCGTCTGTCCTATATGTCCTGTGTATGCTGAATGTGGAATTGTTGTATTATCGATTGATGGCAATGCATTTTTGCTTTACGCGATTCTGTAAATGAGAGGGAATCTCTACTGAATTGATGAGTTTTGAGTAAAACTGTTGGTGCAAAGTTTTGTGGAAAAGTTGGGTTGGAGCTTGCGTATGTGGTGCTCGCTCATAATAGCGAAAAGTTGAAAACCTGTGTGAAAATTGTTGGTGAACAAAATTAAGAATGGAGGAGGTTACCCCACTTGCACATTTGTGCAAACAGTTGCCAAAGCATGCAACAAAGCTGAAGAAATATAGCCAGGAGTAGGTTAAGGGCACTGCAAATAAAATGTTTATGCCATGGCCCCAGAATGGGTCATTGTCCAAGGCTGTTTTACAGCACATAACCACCTTCTTACATGCCACATATAGCGGGAAGAAGCTCGAGAAATGCCTTGCTGTTCTCGAGCTTTGGAAAATGTTTGAACAAGTAAAGGAAGAAGAACCCCCCGCAGACTGGATATTAAATGTATGTACGGAAGGGGGTGAGACGCCTACCGCGCCACCTGCCCCGCCGGAACCAGTTGTTGAGGGAAGTAAGTCGGAGGGTCTTTACCCGCTAAGAGAACTTAAGGCAGCCACAGGTTATAGCAACCCCGCATATGAGTCACCTGCATGTAGCAGTGACGAGACGAAAGAGAAGGAACAGGAAATTGACTCAGCCTCCACAATCCCGTGGGACAAAGAGAGGCGAGGTGAGGAAAGAAAGGACAGGCACAAACAAGTGCACCTCTCGATAGAGAGAGAGAGGGAAAGAAGCGGAAAGGAACCCATGAGTTAACATTTGCAAAGGACGAATGGATGGAAGGGCAGATACTATTGAAATTAGATGGAAAGGGAAGTGATGTGCAAGGCCGAGTGAACGGTCTGACGAGGCGCTAAGAAAGGAAAGGGGGAAAGAAGTAGATATGAGAGACGAGAGGGCAAGAGAGAAGGATAGGTTGAGGTGAGAGCAACTATATCGTGAAGAGCAAGGTATACCGCTCAGTCGCACGCAATATGCTGCCTATGAAAAATACAGGCAGAACATGCTAAAGTTAGAGGAAGAAAGAAGAGTGCACAAAAGGAAAGCGAAGAAGAAAGAAGAGGAGGAAAGTAGAAGGGCAAAGGAACGTAGAAATGAACGGATGAGGGAAGTAGATAAGACTAGAGAGGAAGCGAAGAAGTGAAGAGAAATGGATGAGGAAGCAGAACGTAAACGCAGGCAAAGGGCGCGAGATTTAGAATATTTGCAACAGGAAGTGAAAAAACCCAATCCTGTTGTAGACTGGGAAGACATAGAAGAGTTCTTTCCTGCAAGCGATGCGGTACCAGGTACAAGCGGGACAATTATTGATGATGACTTCGACACCAGAAGCATCGGGGAAGCGATTGATAAAATCTATGATGAGATGGGACTGGAACGAATCTCCCAAGAGGGAAGGGAAGATGAGCGCTTAGAGAGCACTCAGCTATATGACACTGAGGATGTCACCCAAAGTACTGGGAGTAGGGGACGTTCCCTAGATAGACTAGAAGTTGGGCAGAACGAAGATGATGCAAGAAGTTGTGTAAACTGGGAGTATTCAGAGTCTGACTCCGATGGGGAAGCGGAGGAAGTGGCACATGACGAAGGGAGACGGTGAGAAAAGCGGCTCCGAGGGAACCAAGAGGTACGATGGTCAGATGCTGGCGGGTCTATAAACAGGACACCGCAGTCCGCTGGACAGTCCAGCCGACATGAAGAAACACCCCACGGTCAGAGGGGGGTGGCAGCACCTGCCTATACAGATAGGTTAAGGGCATTGCCAGGTAGAAGGCAAGGTGGGAATGCCACCCCGGCAAGAGACCGAGGAGGTATAGAGAAGGAAAAGGAGGATTGCGCATTCCAATTCCCACTGCTAGAAAAGGGGGGAGCAAGACCACAATATATTCCATGGCCACACATCGACCGAGAGAACCTTAAAAATAAGCTTCCAATGCTGACATCAGGAGCCGGAAAGTGAATACATGAGTTAGAGAAAATGACGGGGGCGTCACCCTAGCCATAGGGGATATCAAGGGTCTCCTAATTGCCATACTTGTTGAAAGAGCAGACGATGTGTGGAAAGGGGCAGGCTACCCTAGGGTAACCATAACTAACACCTCTCATGACGGAGTGCCATTTAACAACTGTAGAGCAGCAGTGTGGAAAGCGCTGCGTACGCTATATCCAGACACATCTGATATGGGAGCTATAGTGACTGGAAAAATGAAAGAGTTAGAGGATCCGTTGCTTCATATCTAGAATTTCCAAGACGCATGAGTCTTGGACAAAATCAATCCCTGTATTCTACCATATATTGTGCCAGGGGTTACCAGAACCGGTGCAAAAACAGCTCAAAAGATTAGTAGGAATAGAAGCTAAACCATGGGCCGAAATCCAGTTGACAATTGCACATTACTGTAGACTGTTGCAAGAAAAAGTAGAAAGAAAGAGGCAACACGTAAGGGAGAGGAGGCGAAGCTAGTACAAAGGAAGCTCTCAAAATATTCTCTCGAGGGAGCCATGCTAACAAGCCCAGCCAAATCGAGTGCACAGCGTGAAACTAACCCGCCACAGACTAATCAGGGTAACGCGGGATTTTACCCAAGGGGAAGGGTTTTTGGAGGAAGAGGATGGCAGAGTAATCAGGGAGGGATTCGAGGTAACCAAGGAAGTTTTCAAAATGTTCAAGGTGGTATCCAGAACGCACCAATGGGCAGTCCAACTATGCCAGATGGACAGATGGCCCGACCACTGCCAGTGTGTTGGCTGTTTGGAGTGACAGGACATGTGGCAGGACATGTGGCCCGCATGTGCAAAAGCCAAAGCATGTGGCAGAACAGCCCAGGGATGGGGGCAGGCATGGTGAATCAACCTGCTACCCCACAACAGGGCAGTCCACAAAACTATACCGTGCAGCAGCGGGTGGTTGGCTTGCAGCAAGGTGCACAGCAAGTGGTCCAGCCACAGAATATGGGGAATGTACCACAGGGACAACCCCAGCAGACACTGCTGCAAGTGGCTCAGGGCACTAATTCCGGTGGGCGAAACCCGAACCTATACATGAAATAGGACGGCTCACATGGAACTCTGATGTGTTCTATCCTATCAGTGACACCAGACCCTAACAGGGAACCTAGGGTAAATGTCACCATAGGGGGGAAAGAATATTCCTTCTTAGTTGACACAGGTGCAACGCGCTCGTGCATACGAGAAGGCAGGTTCACCTTGTCCGGCGAGGCCATATATACCCAGAGTTTTACTGGAGCTCATAGCAGAGTTCCCTTTACTGATGCACTCCCAGTCTCAGTGGGAGAGTGCGACATGAATGTACCTTTATTGTATTCGCGGCAGTCCCCGGTGAATATCATGGGTCGGGACCTGATGACAAAGTTGAATATGACCATCTCGTTCACTGAGGATGGCATAGTGTGCTCCACCCCAGAGATGCATTATTCAAATGTGTGCAAAATGATGAACGCATACTCTGGACATGCAGCTATGAGAGCTGTACCGCTGGAGCCAGAAGTCTTTGCATATGGTGTACGAGTGCTTATGGCGGGATTGCCAGGCCTCGGAGATAAACCGATGAGAACCCCTGAAGAGTTTTTATTCAGGCCAAGAATACCTATGCACGAAGAGGAGGGACAAGTATTTCCCTTAATGAAACAATCTACCGCAGTGCGAGGAAAAGTGGTACTGGTTGAAGGATATGACGACGAGGGCAGACTTTGGTGTGCGATTGTCACCGTCGAAGAAGGGTATCGAGTGACTGACGTCACCGATGACGATCTGTTTGAAGAACACCCTGACCTAGAAGAGACACGGGTGGAAGTGAGTCTCATATTTTGGGTCAAAATGATCAGAAGGGAGATACCACAAAGAATGTTGTTGGCACTAATACACCCAGAATACTTTGATAACGACATGGCCGAAGTGCCTGCCACGGTGTGGTCTACAGGGCTCTATGACGTAGGTCTCCTGAAAGGGGCAGGCGAAGTAAAAATTAAATTGAAACCGGGAGCAATTCTGCCGCGGGCACGACAATATCCCATGTCCCGAGAGGCGGATGAAGGGATCGCAAAGACAATTTCCGCCATGATGGAGCAAGGCATCTTAGTGACGTCAGAATCACCTTGCAACACAGTGATTTATCCTGTCAAGAAATCAAAGAGAGAGTCCTGGTGTTTAATCCAGGATTTACGAGCACTAAACGACATAGTCGAAGCCGAGTTCCCTCTAGTCCCATAATCCATCCACAATTTTGTGCAACATACCCACTGAGCCAAAGTACTTCACGGTGATCGATTTGAAAAATGCATTTATCTCGATTCCATTGCACCGTGACTCACAAGACCTGACGTCATTTACTTTCAGACAAACGCGCCTGAAAAGTACGAGGCTGCCACAGGGGTATTGCGAGTCTCCATCTATTTTCAACAGAGTCCTGCAAATGGACCTAAGCAATATTGCGGTGGTCAGTGTTGTTTTGCAGTATGTAGATGACATTCTAATCTGCAGCATCACTGAAGAGCAATACCGACACGACTTTGTTCAGCTATTGACTATATTGGCTGAGAAGGGATACAAAGTGGACAAGGACAAGTTGCAGTACTGCCAACAGGAGGTGTTGTACATAGGCCAACTGATCTCACATGAGGGGAAAAAGGTAACCCCAGAAAGGGCTAAGGCTATCATGAACACGGCCAAGCTGCACACAATAAAGCAAATGCAAAGCTTCCTAGGCCTGTGCAACTATATCAGAGCATGGATCTTTGACTATAGCTCGTATACCAAGCCCTTGTTGCAGGCCCTTTAAAAGGCCCAGGCGATGAGAGAAAAAATTGAATGGAATGAAGAAATGGAGAAAGGGTTTACAGAACTCAAGGGGGCAATTTGTAAGGCCCCAGTCCTCAGGATTCCTAATTATGCTGAGGAATTCTATCTGTTTTCTCATACTGATGGCAATTTTCATGACGGAGGTACTCGTGCAGTGAACCTCACTGGGATATAAACCCCTAGAATATTACAGCAGAAGTTTGGACCCGGTAATGAAGGGCCACTTCCCGTGTGAACAAAATCTAGCTGTCGCCGCGTTCGCCATTGAGAAGGCGTCATCCAGTGTGATGGGGTGCTCCATGACATTATATGTTGAGCACTCATTATTCACCCTACTAGAAAAGCCAAAGGGCACGCTACCTTCTCAGAGAGCATCAGCCTACGAGGTGATTATCTCAAATCCATCGATCAAAATAGTGTGATGTAAAACTGTGAACCCTGCTATGTTCATAGCTGAGCCAGTCACAGAAGGAGAACCTGTACACGACTATGCAAACTATGAGGAATTCTATGATGAGATCCCCAGGCTAAAGGAAAATGCCCTGGCAGGGGGGGGGATCGTCTTTATTGATGGGTCTTCAAGAATTGACAAAGAAGATGGACAAAGGTATACAGGCATGGCCGTGATCAAACATATGGCCAATGGAGAGCTTCAGGTGCTTGTCAGTGCACGAATACCATCTCATTATTCGGCACAGGCTGCAGAACTAGTGGCATTGATACTCGCCATTGAGAATCACGCAGACCAGGAAGTAACAGTGTACAGTGACTCCGCCTATGTGACGTCAACAGTGCACGCAGGACTGGCACGCTGGAAAAGGAGGGGCTTCCTCCGAGCAGACGGCACGCCGGTGCAGCACGCAGCCTTGTTGGACAGGCTGATAAAAGCACTACAGCTCCCAATGGGCATAGCGGTCGTAAAATGCGCTGCTCATACCAAGGGGACAGATTTTGTGTCACGTGGAAACCATGAAGCGGACACGGAAGCCAAACGTATGGCATCCAAGACTGAAACAATCATGGACGTGGATGTGGCACATACCCATGAGAGAATGATGGTAGCACGAGCCACACCAGAAGCCTATAGTAACATGGGGCAGTCTCAGTTAATGGAGCTCCAGGGGGGAGGCACCTCAGGAGGAGAAATATCTGTGGAAGCATCAAGGGTGTTCTTTAAACCCCTCAGACGGATTGTGGAGACAAGACAGCACTAGTAAACCAGTATGCCTGTCGCCCTTCTAAAAGTAGTGCTAGAACAGCTTCACTACCCCATTCACATGACAAGAGAAAATCTTGCCGCAACGCTCGCTGAAGAGTGGTTTACACTGAATTTAGCAGAGCATGTTGCATTCTCTGTGGTAAATTGCATTGTCTGCCAACAATTGACCTCTGGGAACACATTGAAAGTAGTGAGAGGAGTTATCCCCAGACCAAATGGACCTTTCCAGCTGTCAGAAATGATGATTGTCACAATAATCATTACAAATTTTAACAGCTGGCAGGTTACCCCAAGGACTCACTGTTACCTCTCTTCCTATCCTGTGACTGACACCTTCCAGCAGGGGAAGACTCTCCTTGTTCCAAACGGGGAGATGAAAGCGAAAGCCTCCCAAGTACCTCTTCCCCCACCCAGATAACCAGGTAGGAGAAGAGGCCCCAGGGAAACCGTCTGGGGAAGAAAACCCTGTGCCGAAGGTTGCGGGAAAGATGTCTTCAATTGCAGCGGAGATTCAGGTGAAGTCCGGAGGACGTTCGTCTTGAAAGAGAAAGAAACTGGTAAGTATAAGCAGGTAAGTGAAAATATGGAAATGTAAGATGTTTAGGAATGTAGATTACCCTTAAACAGGAACGATGTGTGGGAAAAGGTGCCAGTCAGAAACTTCAGAAAACCTCTACAGTAGTAAGAAAAGGTTTTGATTAGAACTTGTAAGATAACTAGATTGAATAGGGGAAAGCCATGGGGGAATCTTATTTGGGAGGCAAGAAGGGCGGAGCTAGGAGTTGTTTCGATAGTGCAGGGTTTTGCACGGGCGGTCGCAATACCGGTGTAGCATAAGCCTGTAACTATGAGAAGGAAGATAGAATAGTGAGTCGGGAAAGGTAGAGAAACGGGAAATCAATATGCCGGAGAATCCCGAATGAAGCTTACCACGCTCCGGAACGAGACCGGTGGGCAAACTGAGGTGAGAAAGAGATGGAGTCCGTGGAATCGGGAGACAGAGAGGCGGTGAGGAATGCACTGAAATTGAGACAGGGTAGGAATGTTTAGAATGCCGAAAGGTTAGTGATTAGCAAGCCGTATCAGGATACCTAGATGCGAACTTACGTAGCGTTGTTGAAGCAGAGTAGCAACGCATTCGTGTGCTGATCACAGGAACAGATATACCTACACTCGGGTAGGGAGACAGTGCTTCCTGGATACCGAGTCGTGCAGAGGCTAGACCCGCATCTCTAGTTACGGCGGCCATCTTGCTAGTAAAAATGGCTGACACCCGCCGTCCTAAGGTCCATCGATGCCACAAGGACCACCGCCTTCAAAGGGGCGTGACAGTATGCCCCCTCAAATGCCCCGGGCCACCTGGTTTATTCGGATGGGATCGAAAAAATCGGCGGACCAGAGCCGGAGCATGAACAGCCGATGCAGGTTCCCATGAGCGATCAGCCGGAGAATACCCCTTCCAGTCAATCAAGAACTGCAGACGTCCCCGAAAAAGACGAGAATCGCAAATACCAGCCACTTCATATTCGGGACCCATCGGGGTGATGACAGGAGGGGGTGCACCCATCCGTACTCGGGAAAAACGATCCACCACGTCCTTCTTCAATTGCGACACATGGAAAACAGGATGAATCCTGGACCAAGACGGAGGGAGTTTGAGCCTGTAAGCAGACGACCCCATTCGTTGCAAAACGGGAAAGGGACCGAAGTATCTCGGGGACAATTTGGACGGCACCAGATGACGAGGCAAAAATCGGGAAGCCAACCAAACTAAATCTCCTGGCACCAATCTCGGAGCTGGAGTGCGATGTCTATCAGCAGAGCATTTGACACGGGTCTGGGCTTCCAGAAGAGAGGTCCTGGCTGTTCGATGTCCCATCTGAATAGCATTGATGAGATCGTCCACATCGGGAAACCTAGATGCAGAGATTGGACCGCTGGGAAAACACGGAGGGTGATATCCGTAGGAGCAAAAGAAAGGGCTGAACCCCAAGGCTGAGTGTCGAGAGTTCTTATATGCAAACTCTGCCAAAGGTAACAAGGGACACCAGTTGTCTTGCGAGGAAGAGATGTAACAACGCAAATAACCCTCCAGGGTCTGATTTAGACGTTCTGTCTGACCATTTATCTGTGGATGGAATCCTGAACTCAACGCTCAGGAGATATGCAAACTCTTGCATACTTGCTGCCAATATCGAGACGTATATTGTGAACCTCGATCAGAAACGATGGTCTCAGGAAGTCCGTGAAGAGAGAAAATCTGTGAAAGAAAAATCTTTGCCATCTGGGATGCGGTAGGAATCCGCGGAAGTGGAACAAAATGTGCCAATTTTGTAAAGTAATCGATTGTGACCATGATTACTGTGCAACCGTCTGAGATTGGCAGATCAACAATAAAATCTGTTGAAATCATTTGCCAAGGATGGTTAGGAACTGGCATCACTGAGAGGAGACCTGAAGGGGCAGATCGCGGGCATTTAGATTGCAGGCAGATGGCACAAGCGGAAACATAATCTATGATGTCTCAAGTCATTTCCGGCCACCAGAAACTACGCTGGATCAATTCTTTAGTATTAGCCACACCTCTGTGACCAGCTAGGTAAGAGTCGTGACAAAGATTCAGAACCGTTCTTTGTAATTCACTCGAAGGGAGAAAGAGTTTTTTGTCATTATAAGCACATCCTTGGACCAAGGTAAGTTTCCAGGTTGACAGAAATTTTGGATTCAACTGGATGAATTGCAAAGTCGAGTTAGCCACGTTTTGAAGAAATGTGGTAACTACCTGCACAAATTTGGCTCGGGGAAACAGAGGCTCTGTTCGGAAGGGCGTAGAGGAGTTATAATCCTTTCTAGACAAAGCATCTGCCTTGAGATTGGCTCTTCCGGGAATAAAGGTGAATACAATCTCATACGGTGAAAAGAAGTGCGCCCAACGTGCCTGTCGGCTATTTCGGGTCTGAGAATATTGTAAGACGCGTAAATTACTGTGATCTGTTCGGACCTCAACTGGGTGTCTTGCCCCCAATAGCAGGTGTCTCCACTCTTCAAATGCCCTTTCTATAGCCAGTAGTTCCTTTTCAAGCACTGAATAATTTATTTCAGAGGGAGACAGTGTTTTAGAAAGATAGGCTATAGGACATTCTATTCCTTGATCATTTTCTTGAAGCAGAAAGGCCCCAAGGGGCTGATGAGATGCGTCAGATTCAACAATTAATCTCTTGGCTTGATCTGGAGTAATCAGGATGGGTCCTGTGAGGAAATGTTGCTTCAGTCTCTCAAATGCTAGTTGTGCCTCCTCTGACCAAAAGAACCGTACATTCTTTTTAAGAAGAGCAGTCAGTGGGAGAATTTCTTGAGAATAATGTGGGATGAAACGTCTATGAAAATGTGTAAATCCCAGAAATCTCTGCAGATCCTTGATGCACATCGGTATAGGCCAGTCAGTAATAGCTGAAACTTTCCTAGGGTCCATGGCTACCCCATTTGCAGATATTATGTATCCTAGATAGGCAACCTGGTTCCTGTGAAACTCACATTTCTCTAGTTTGCAATAGAGATGATTGTTAAACAGTCTCCGTAGGACTTCCTTCACATGCTGACGGTGTTCCGATGGGGATGTAGAGAAAACCAGAATATCATCTAAGTAGACAATAACTATGTGAAGAAGAATGTCTGAAAATATGTGGTCCATAAAGCGTTGGAAGACAGCGGGGGCGTTGGACAGACCGAAAGGCATTACTTTATATTCATAATGTCCCAAAGGAGTACGGAACGCCGTCTTCCACTCATCGCCAGCTCGTATACGGATGAGATGGTAAGCCCCGCGAGGATCTAGTTTTGTGAAGATGGTAGCTCCTTTAACGGCTTCGAGCATATCTGGTATGGGGGGCATAGGATAGCGATCAGGGATTGTGATTTTATTCAAGCCCCGGAAATCTACACACGGTCTGAGTTCCGTGGATTCTTTCTTGGGGATGAAGAATAAGGAGGCTCCAGCTGGCGAGGTGGATTCTTGAATAAGTCCATTGCGAAGATTCTTTTGGAGATATTCCTTAAGGACTTCACGTTCTCGTCTTGATAGGACATACATGCGACCGAAAGGAATCGGTGCATCTGGAACTAGTTCCAAGGCACAGTCATCTCTCCGATGTTGGGGTAGTTCGGCATATTCTGAATCGGAAAATACTGTCTGAAATTGCCTGTGTTCGAGGGGTAATTCCTGAATATGGTTCAACATAGAGATGGAACCCGTATTTTCCAACATGGAGATAGTAGGACGAAACCCAACGGCTCCGTCCAAGAGACAGTGTGTCAAACAATGTTCAGAACCCAGAAAGACAGTGCCCGCCTTCCAATTGATATAAGGATTATGGGCTCGAAGCCAGGGTAACCCTAAAATTACTGGAAAGTGTGCTGTACGGATTACATCAAAGACAATAGATTCTTGATGGGAGGAAATATTCATCCGCAAGGGTATTGTTTGTTCCTTTATGGGTCCTGAAGTTAACGGACTACCATCCACCGACTCAACTGGTATTGCCAAGGTCTTAACTGAACACGGGATGTTATGAGTGGTCTTCCAGAGGGTATCAACAAAATTCCCCGTGGCCCCACAGTCTATTAAGGCCGTGACCGGAATGGAATCAGAATTTCCCCATTTGATTTGGACTTGCAAGGCCAGCATAGTAAGATCGGGGATCTCTGTTACTTGTGATGGTAACATAGAGGATGAGGAACCTGTTACTGATTCCCTAGCCGCGGTTCCCCTTGCGGTTGGGAAATGGCGTTTCCCTGTCTTTTGACTGGGATGAGAGGACAATCTTGAATGGTGTGTTCCTTGGAACCACAATACATACACAGCCCCTTGACTTGACGTCTATTGCGCTCTTCCGGAGTAAGACGGCCTCTGGTAGTTCCTATCTGCATAGGTTCTTCAGTCTGAGATTTCCTACACTAGGAGAGTATGTAACAGGTTGTCTCACGGGACGGCCGCGACGTCGTTCCTTTAATCTTTCTTGCAATCGGTAGTCCATCTGCATGACCATGGTTATTAATTCTGCCAGATTTGGAGGTCTGGGTACTCGGGAGATCTCATCCTTTAACTCCTCGTTTAATCCCCTATGGAATATAGTGGTCAGAGCATCGTCAGCCCATGACGTGCCAGCTGCTAACTGCTTGAAATTGGTGATATAAGACAACAGATCTTGGGATCCTTGTTTGAAATCCAATAACTGTTCTTGGGCTGAAACCGTGATTTCTTGACGGCTAAACATGGCTCTGAGACTGTTCAAAAAGGCGGGGTACGTATCTAACAAGGCATTATTTGTAGTAACAAGAGGCGTGGCCCATGTTAAAGCGGGACCTGTTAAATTTGCAATCATGTGTCCTACTTTATCACGGTCACTTTGAAAAAAGGCTGTCTTGAATGAAAACTGAACAGTACAAGCCTCAATAAAGGCCTTGAGTTTATGAGGATTACCATTGTATAAACCCCCCGGAATTGGGGCAGGAGGTATCGCAGAACAACTAGGGACTCTGCCTACCTGTTGTCGGAGAAAGGCATTCTCCTGTTTTAAAGCCTGCACTTCAGCCGTCAACGCTTGTACAGCAGTAACTAATTGCTGTTGTTGGGCTGCGTCCATATTCCCTTGTAACCCTGAACCCCTGAGATAACCTGCTCAGAATTCCTGATAACTCAGGTTAAATTTCGAAAACATATGATTTGGGCGTTGCTAACTGTCAGAAATGATGATTGTCACAATAATCATTACAAATTTTAACAGCTGGCAGGTTACCCCAAGGACTCACCGTTACCTCTCTTCCTATCCTGTGACTGACACCTTCCAGCAGGGGAAGACTCTCCTTGTTCCAAACGGGGAGATGAAAGCGAAAGCCTCCCAAGTACCTCTTCCCCCACCTAGATAACCAGGTAGCAGAAGAGGCCCCAGGGAAACCCTCTGGGGAAGAAAACCCTGTGCCGAAGGTTGCGGGAAAGATGTCTTCAATTGCAGCGGAGATTCAGGTGAAGTCCGGAGGACGTTCGTCTTGAAAGAGAAAGAAACTGGTAAGTATAAGCAGGTAAGTGAAAATATGGAAATGTAAGATGTTTAGGAATGTAGATTACCCTTAAACAGGAACGATGTGTGGGAAAAGGTGCCAGTCAGAAACTTCAGAAAACCTCTACGATAGTAAGAAAAGGTTTTGATTAGAACAAGTAAGATAACTAGATTGAATAGGGGAAAGCCACGGGGGAATCTTACCTGAGAGGCAAGAAGGGCGGAGCAAGGAGTTGTTTCGATAGTGCAGGGTTTTGCACGGGCGGTCGCAATACCGGTGTAGCATAAGCCTGTAACTATGAGAAGGAAGATAGAATAGTGAGTCGGGAAAGGTAGAGAAATGGGAAATCAATATGCCGGAGAATCCCGAATGAAGCTTACCGCGCTCCGGAACGAGACCGGTGGGCAAACTTAGGTGAGAAAGAGATGGAGTCCGTGGAATCGGGAGACAGAGAGGCGGTGAGGAATGCACTGAAATTGAGACAGGGTAGGAATGTTTAGAATGCTGAAAAGTTAGTGATTAGCAAGCCGTATCAGGATACCTAGATGCGAACTTACGTAGCGTTGTTAAAGCAGAGTAGCAACGCATTCGTGTGCTGATCACAGGAACAGATATACCTACACTCGGGTAGGGAGACAGCACTTCCTGGATACCGAGTCGTGCAGAGGCTAGACCCGCATCTCTAGTTACGGCGGCCATCTTGCTAGTAAAAATGGCTGACACCCGCCGTCCTAAGGTCCATCGATGCCACAAGGACCACCGCCTTCGAAGGGGCGTGACACCAGCACCTGCATATCGATTATGTTGATATGGTTCAGGTGTGTAATGGGTACACGTATTTAATTGTGGTGGTGTGTCCCTTTTCCAGATGGGTAGAAGCGGGTCCCTGTACACACCCCGATGCTGCCTGTGCTGCTAAGTTCCTGGTGAGGGAGGTGTTCCCTAGATGGGGGTGTGTGAGGTAATGAGATCAGACAATGGAGCTCATTTTGTGAACGCAGTGTTCGAGCAGATTAGCTTGTTGCTTGGTATAAAGCACAAGTTCTCGTCGGCGTATCAACCAGAGGTAAATGGGATATGTGAACGAATCAACAGCTTGCTTAAGGAGAGGATAGCCAAGTTAAAGCTCACATTAAGAAAGGGATGGATACACTGCCTACCATTGGCATTGTATGCTCTTCGGAACCAGCCAGGCTCCGACCATCATCTAACGCCGCATGAAATAGTTACTGGGAGAAGGATGAGGACTCCCCTTACCCCCGAGACAGAGCTAGATATGATACCCAGTCGACTAGGGAGGTTCTGGGAGCAGAGATGAAGGATTACCTTGACTGTCTCACATCCAGTACCACTGTCATTTCAGGCCAGCTGCAGCGACAGCGGAAAGGGAACAGCATGGCACAAACCGCAACAGACAGTGCTGATGCAGGCGCAGTACACAGCCTTTGTGCGCCTCTTGTCTTCCCTGGAGACAGCATCCTCATGAGGAATTTCGCAAGGAAAAGATGGGACGAGCCGGGGTTTAATGGCCCTTTCTTCATAGAGGACTGTACCCCGTCCGCTGTTAAGCTCAAAGGCAGAAGAGTCTGGATCTTCATGAATGATATAAAACCCTTTCTCGGAGAGAGCACTCCTACTGCATCTACTGCTGAGGAGTCCACAGACAACGAGGAAGGATCTCAGCACGTGCAGACAAGGTCTATGGTGAGGAAGAAGGACGCACGAACAGAAAAGACAAACTAAAGAACTCACTGTGAAATTGTGGCTATGCACTGAACTTTTCCTCTAAACACTGAATGAAACACAAGACTGTCAAACGAACGCACTGTGCAGCTGAACCTGCAGGCTAGAGGAAGAAAACCGCATACTCTGATAACGAACACGAACTCGCAGACTCTGATAAACAGTAAAATAGGACACTCCTGTAAACTAAAACCATTATCTTGAAGCATCCAGTATCATGACTTTGTTCACGGACATATGGTTCACCCTAGCAGAAGTCTCAAGTGGGATGTGCTCACCTATTTCCAGCTAGTAATACTGTCCTATCCGTCACTCATAGGGAGAGAAACAAGTGTCAGAGAATATATTCAAGATCCAGAAAATAAGAAGGTAATCAGGCAACTACTGACTGTCATCGCAGAGGTCTTTGCTGAGTTGCCCGAGCACAGTGAACAAAAGACTAATGCTCCCGCCTCAAGCAGTCATTGATGAACTTACCTACACGTTATTCGTTCGAATCATAGAGGAGTGCCCAGACCTTGTCGGGAGAACCACAGATACACTGACTTTCATCAGAGATCCCCGAAATAATCACTTCCTAAATCAAATATGGAGTAAATTGAACCATGTGGTAGCAGACCATGCGGCAGGAAAGTGCAAGACCTGTTCACGACAACAAAAAGACTTGTGATCAGGACCCAGCAAAACAAAGAAAATGTCCCTGTCCCCTGCAGACATGCAGCTAGCCCACAACATCCTGATTAGATTAGTCACAGACTATCCAGAAATGGTGGGAAGGCCTGCTGATGTTGATGTTGTCACTTCCCTAAGAGATCCAGTCAATTTTCTACACATGAAGACCCTTCTCCATGGCATCATGCTCCAAGTGGAACTGTCCAACTTCCAGCAAGAATTCCTAAGGAGATTTCTGTGAGACTAGTCGGCGAGAGACAGATCAAGGAGGGAAAAAACTGATCACGCTGCAAGAAAGGCCTGTGACCTCAACGCCAAAGAATCAGAGCAAATGTCATTAACACCCGAAGACAGTCAGTATGCGTTTCATGTCTTCTTTCATCTCATTGAAAACTTTCCAGAACTAGTGGGCAGATCCCGCAACATTGATGTGCCTGCTTTTCTTAATGATCCAGCAAAAAATACTCAATTGAATAAGCTCTTGAGGGCTATTGCATCACAACTAAGAAGCAACTATGGACATCCACTGTTAAAAAGAGCCTTAGAAGGGGGTGATCCAAGATAAACCTTTTATCATACTCCCGCCGGGATAGAGAAAGGAAACAAAGACACAGTTCTTCATGCTTCTAACGTAGAACGGATCGAAAAGAGCAGAAAGGAGGATAACGACATCCTGTACTTCCTTTTCCTATTTTTCTTATTCGCAGTGGAGTAAATGGGGGAGGGAGAGACTGTTCATCAACTCGACTTCGAAAGACCAAGTGAAAGGAACAGAGACACGAACTTCACTGCCGTGTTTACCTTTTTCAACCTTTTTCTTATTTTTTCCTACCTTCTCATATGTTCTCTTTTATTTTTGTTTTTATTTTTATTTTTTCAATATTTTATTTTTGCGTGATTTGTAGCGAATCCGTCCTTTCATTGTGTCACTGCAAACAAATTCCTGTATGTCCACAGGGCCAAGGCGAGTTGGAAGAGTGCCCTGGGAATATGTTGGCCACACAAACACAGAATGAATATGATGTGCTGAAAACGATAGTCTAACCTTTTCCCATAGTCTAGCAAAGGAACTGCACCCCATACTCGGAGACTATCATCAGTACTCACAAGAGGGGGGACATTGAACATCACTTGTCACTTTAGTGTTTACTGAGCTTTTGAGCGACGAGATCAGAATAAGTAGAAAAATAAACTATTGACTATAGACTTGGTTGAAATGGGGGCCCAAAACAGTAACTTAGTCGTACCGCCAGCGGAAGGGCGCCCCCGGTTTCCTAGAAGGAGATGCTGTAAGCTGTCTTTCAAAGCCATTATATGTATATGCATAGTGAATATTGTAGTGTTTTTGTCTCTATCAGAACTGCATTTTTTATTGGTGCGCGGAGCCTCCCAATGTCTGTGCACCCACCAGATAATGAACGTCTGGGCCCCACAAAAGCACCCAGACCTTATATCGTCATCCCTGTTCCAAGAAAAACGGATGATAAAGCAAATGATTTACAGTTGAATGTAATTATTAGTAATACGTATACTCGTGAAGTAATGAATGGTGAGAAAAGCTGGAGACAGGGTCAGCACGGAATGAATGATAATATAGCACTGTCCACGGCACGCACCCATACACTGGATGCACACAAACAAGGGCAAGTGTCAGTGGCTGCGCAACCACAGGCCAAAACAGATGAAAGAGAAAAGTCACCCTTGGAACAAACAGCTCCAGAAAACAGGGAACCAAGCGAGAAACCGAACAGCGGTGAAATAGCAAAATCCTTCAATAGAACGAAGGAAGACACGAAAGAACTCACTGAGAAAACACATGCGGTAGTTGAGTATGTTTTTTCACTCATACTTAGAGCAAAGAAGCTACATGAGGAGCTGAGCAAGACAACCACCACAACTGTGATAATGAGCACGCCAGCTCCAATGCCAGAAGTAACTACCGAGCCTACGACACTGCCACGTGTTGGAAAGATGGTAAGCCAAGTGTGGTGGGAGGAGGTCTACAAAAGAATGCATTAGGGTAGGAAAAGAAACACAAAACCTCCCCCAATTACTGCAGGGCAGGAAATGAAACCTGCCCCTCCAAGAATAATACCCAAGAGCCTGCCTGAGCGGAAGAGCAGTACAGACACATTCAGAGACATAGTGATAGCCAACTACAGAAAAAAACTAAGGATCAAGAAAAGTCCATATGAAACCGATAATTAGCTGAACGATTACCTGGATACCACAGCCCATCTTGGAAACAACATTTGGTACCAGCACATGAAGGAAGTTGGACGAAGGCAATCAGAAGGAGAATGTTTTGTCTGTGCACTCCTGCCATACAGCATGGGCCAGTCCAAAATCTTTGTTTCTGTAGAAATCGATGTCCCCACAGCCCACTGTATGTCACAAGTAGCTATGTGCAACACCAGAGGACAATTTATGGGAAGAGATGCCTCGTTGATATGGGCCAACGAAAGGGACTGCCCTGATGAAGACGGGTATGTCCGGGACATGGAAACAAGAACCAGGGCGCACACCAAGAATCATGTGATTAGATACGAAAACCCTGACGTCAAAGGATCAGGAATAAGGTGGGAAATAAACTCAAGACTGAACGTCCAAGGGAAAACGGCAGAAGAAGCTCAGATCTGGAAGAACCGAGGCCAAATGCAGATCTGGGGATCAGTGGTTTCCCCAGACGGTTGGGAAGAAGGAGTCGTAATCTGCCGAGCTTGGATGGTCCTTGGAGCCTGCCAAGAAGCAATAGAAAATTCACAAAGACTTTGTAAACCACTATGGCCAAAATTGGTAAAGCTATTAACGTGGGTCGAAGACAGAGGAGGCCCCCTGCAAAGAATACCGCTGTAAAACCTAAAACTGTGCTTTAGAAGTAATGGCATGAGGAAAATGGGGGAGAATCAAAACTGTGGACGAATATACGAAGACCCAGGGATGTCGCAAGGAACCGCAGTCCTGATGGACCATTACTGGGCATGCGGATCCAAGGCATACATAAGACTATCGAGGAACTGGGGAGGCATATGCACACTGGTGAACGTCCATGTTCCTGCACTAGTGATTTCCAAAAAATTAACTAAATTTGGACAGTTTCCCAAAAGCAGATGCTCACCTGAGGAAAAGGGGGTCTGTGGAACTCAAGTCAAGGATGAAGAGAGAGAATTACTTCTCTGCCAAATCAGAGGACGCATTTTATGCCATTCCCTATGAACACAGGCTGTTTAGCCTAACTTCATCCGTATTTACAACAATACTCTTGCCGCATATCCAAGTTGGTGCAAACACCAAGTGGTTGCAGATAACGAGATGGGAATTACTGCAGACCATCAATACCACCATAAAAAGATTCAAAGTGATCAAAGAAGAACTAAGAGCAGTCCGGCTGATGACACTTCAGAACAGATATGTTCTTGACATGATCACAGCAATGGATAGAGGTGTTTGTGCAAAAATTGGAGAATCATGTTGCACGTTTATACCATCACATGACAGAGAAAATGGAACCCTCACAGAGGCCATAAACATGTTGACAACCCTAAAGAACCAGATGACCGAGGAAACAGATGAAGTGGACGACGACAGCTGGTTTGGAAACCTAGTCTCATGGGTCCTACAATGGATGGCTGATATATTCAAGTTTCTGGGAGCCTTGCTAGCAATGGTGTTACTAGGATTCTGTGTTATCAAGATAATCATCACACAATGCCAGAAAACTGCAAAGAAGGCCATTGGGATGAAAATTATGGTCGATGTCGTACCAGGCTGGAAGCCCAGAGACCGGACAGATGAGGAGATAAAGGACTTTGTGAAGGCCAGTGAATTTGCACCAGAGGGAACAAAATTCACTTATCCCAAGAAACGAAGAAGGTATGAAGGCAAATGGATTTACTGCAGTCCAAATGGACAATGCCAGCTGATGACCTGGAATAAAGATAAACATGTGAGAACGGCAGGAAGCTTGAAGGGGATGATAAAGATATGGACACCAAAATTACATACATTCACGCCATCTTGTGTAAACCCAGAAGACGATGAACAAGAACCTGAAGAATCAAAGAAACTGAATATAAAGGAGGAAGCAGAAGTGGTCGATGAACCAACCAGAGGGGGGAGTGTAGAGGAGGTCCCAGACATGGCCTGCACCCCTGCCCCCCGTTGCGAGTTACCAGTAAAGTACTCGCCAAGGTACGTGACGTATGAGGGGCAAATGAACCAACAGAGAGCTGCACTGGGACTCTGCCCAGTGTACATAAGACGATCCGTACCGTTGAAGCAGCCATAACACGACAAGCCTGGGCAGCACGGTACCCTATCAGACAGCCGTACCAGCCGCTGATACACAATGAGGAATACCTACACACAGTCCATGAGGAGACCCCAAAAGCTGTAATCGAAGGCCAGTGGAAATGAGACGAGGACCAGAGTAGCTTCAAGAACAAACTGAATTGGCTACTGAAAGCAAGCATTCCAGTACTAGTAACTGCGAAGACAACTGTAATGGACAAAGGGGAGAGACATTAATAAAACGTAAGGGAATGGTGCCACGTGACAAGATGGAAGCAACCGCCCTGCTAAATGTATGTAAATAGGCTTGAAACGCAAGATGCTGAGAAAACGATACTGCCTGCAATGCTTAATAGAAGAATAGAGCGGCAAGCGCCAACCACATATCTACCTCAAGAAGACACATTATACCAGAGCAACTCCATTTTGTGAAAGCAGAAATGTACCCAGGCGGCAATGCCTTGACAGGCCGGGTTTAGAAACCCAGCAGAGACTAGAAAAGGAGCAGAATTGAAACTTAGCAAAGAGAGGCTCATGCCGGGGAAGTCGAGGTCAACCAGAGAAGGGGAGGTGGGCATGAGATCACTGGACTCCAACTTCAGAACATACCAGCCCGCCCTGTGAAGGTCAAGATAAGAGAGGCCCATGCAGGTGGCTAAGCAAACACAGAATTAAATGCACAAAAGGTTGGCAACTGAAGCAGATTCATGGTGAACCAACACGTGACCAGACAGGCGCGAAGGTGTACCACCGCCTCATGCCATCTAGAACCCGAGGATGGCATAACTTTTCCTGATAAGTGTCAAGACTTGATGGTCGTGTAGGCGATGATACCTCTGTCCCCAAGTTCCACTCGAACAAACAGTAATTATACTGTCCGAGCAGCCCTTGAGACCACAGGTGTTGAATGTCGTCAACCAGAACCAGGAAATGCCGGAAGATGTTTCCCCTGACCACTGTAAGGCAAACACGTGGGTTAGATAACAATTACACCCTGTGCACAATCCTAAAGGTTTAACTATAAGGAGCATACCCTGAGTGGTTGTCTGGAATGTGATGTAGGTGTCTGTCTGGGGGGCCGACAGGGTTGACGACAAGGTTGAAGCCTGGCAAATGTTTGAAGGGTGGAATCAACACCTGATGCGGAACCTGGTACTGTGAGGCAAACAAAGCACGTGATGCAAAGAGTTCAAACCAAAGGATAATCCAATTGCAGTCCAGGAGAAAAGCCAAGGTCGGGTCCAGGGAGAGCAGTTCAAGACAAGGTACCAAACAAGGGAAATCCAAGAGGCAGTCCGTGGGAATAGCCGAGGTCAAAAACCAGGAAGAAGCAGATCCATACGAGATACAAGAGCAGCGTCCGTAGTCCAACCAAGATCAGCTGTGAAGCGTGGATGGAAGTTCGCGCGTCACTTTTGAATGTTCGCTCCAGTGATCACGTGACTCACACACGTGATTGGCGTAGACGCGATTGGACGCGTGGAGGAAGAACGTCCAAGCGTCGGCAGCGGAGACGCGGAATGCTTATGGCGCGTCTCCACGGCAACCGCCAATGCAGGAATGGAGAGCGATGCATACCCCAGCGTCGCAGAGTTCGGCCAGCCCCCTGTCGGCAAACCTGAAGGCGAGAATGTGCAATGGTGCGTGTGATGCCTTGTGGTGTACAATGATTCTGGATGGGGGCGTGACAATAAGAGACTACAGATCTGAGGCCATACCCAGCCAACTAATTGACACATAGCCCTAAAACACTGATTGATGGAAGGGAGGAAGGGTGAATCTTGGGACACTACGCACCTGGGTGTCTATTCTGCATGCTGCTAATTAAAATGGAGATTTATGTTTAGGGGTGTAACTTGCCCAATCACAAGGGACCATTTAATCTAGGGTCCTATAGACACTGTAACCAATGAGACGTTGTACTTGTAGTGACGTCAATCCTGTGTGTTGTAGAGGGATGGGCGTAGACGCCCACCCGATAAGAGTTATCTAATCCACTTGTTATATTTCCATATACAGATATAGCACCTATACATAAGTTACCTTTCCCAACCAATTATATTGTGTGAGGATTTTTTATAGAGTTAGACATCAGTAATGACGAGTTTTGCCCATAAAAGAGGCTGTTTGACTGAAATTCGGGGAAGTCGTGTTGAGTCAGGTGGTCGCGATGATGCTGATTTCTATTAGCTGATGTTTGTATCATTAAACGGACTTCCCTTTGCCAATTTATTGAGTCCTGATTATTGAATCTTGCTGGAGTATGTGAATCCTGCACTCTGTCCTCACATGGTGCAGCTATCTTGTATTACTAGTTTTCGAGGGTGAGTACTGACCAATGGGCCCGTCAGTAATTTCCTCTCCTCGTCAACACTCCCATAGGATAACATTTTTTTTTTTTTTTAATTTTTCTTTTAGTTTATTAATAAACTTTTTGAAATACACAATTCTCTAATCAATTTCCTCATTCACAAAATAGGATAACATTGGGGATTGGACTTGTAGTGCATTGATGGGGACAAGATGGATGCCCCCACATATTTCGGTTCCCAGAACTGCATGTGCGGTCTAGTCTTTTGGGTGTGGTTCAGCCCAGAGACACCTGGGATACCCAAAGACTATTTAAACCACACCCAGGCTGAGAAACATGCTTTGCGTTTTCTGCACCTGCAGCATGACACTCACCATGTTCGGAACAGTCTCCAGTAGGCCTGCATCTTTCTTCTGCGCTCAGCTCCTGCAAGAACAAGAACACTGTTAGGAACAGCCTTACCTTGCGGCGCTTCTGCCCATCATTCATCGCTCCTTCTGTTCTGCCGGCATCTTTGGCGGTGTTATTCCCATCCCGGCACGCCGCTTCCTAAGGAAAAGGGAAAAGAACAGAAAAAAGGCATTAGTAAGCATTCTGCAAATCTTCGCTTATTTTTAAATACTGTACGAGCTTCAAACGCTTACCTGAATCCCAGCCGCTCTGGGGGAACTCTGTCTCTGGAACTTCTCATCCATCTGCAAGAGGGAAAAGACACTCCAGCTTAGCGTGGAAACATCTAGAGGCGCTGCATACCGCGCTTACCCACCGCATTTCTTCTTCATAACCGGCATCCACGCTGAAAACGTTGCGGCACCTAAAAGACACAGAAAAAGAACTCAGTTCAATGCAAATACGAAAGGGGTGCATCGCGCATCGCGCTCTCATTCACCTTCAGTGCTACTCATCTCTGCAGCACGCCGCCATCCCCGGACGCCGGCCATCATCTAAGGAAGGAAAGGAACAAAGTTAGAGAACTGTTCAAAAGACTCATTATACTTACCTGTCGGACTCTTTCCAGTGAAGTAACTAGGCAGGAACGAGCCTGCATCAATCAACGCGCCCCTGCGCTGAAAGCAGGATGGAGAGCACACTATCCAAGAAAACAAGGCCCAGTCTCCAGTGGAATAGCCTCCAGGGAAGGGTTTGAGGTCGTAAGAGGTCAAAACAGACTGAGTGACGTCCCCGTGGATACCAGGTGAGCCTTACACCAGCCCAAGACAACTGTTCCACTTGCAGCTATCAGGGCCGTCGATATCCGAGTCTCGTTTCTCTTGAAACTCTCTTGCCTTCGAGGGCATGATGTATTAAATAACAAAACAAAAGTTCCTTCAACAAAAATCAAAGTTTGATTCCTGGTATCACTTCGGGTGAGGATTCTTCACCCCTGGGGCCCCCTTGTCCGGACGCTGAACCCTCTTTACTTTCAGCCTCCCTCCTCCCGGTTCACTATGGCTTGTCCTTTATTCACCAATCTTAATGTCTTTTTAAACAGTTTCAGTGGGCATCCCTCGGCCGGGTTTACCTTTGTCAACACAGTTTCTTGGGACTTTAGACTTTGCCCCTTCTCATCAGCATCCCTCTTGCCAACTTCACATTCACATTTTCTTTTACTTTCAATGTTTGTAGGATTCACCTCTTTTACTTTCTCACAGTTCTTTGGTCAAAGGCGCTTGACTGTACAGGGATTTTGCTTGATCTCCTGTGTGACCACTTTGACCTATCTTGGCAGCTCTCCTTCGGCCTTCTGGTATATACAGTATCACTCTGACGGGATCGACCAGAGTCTCTCGTAGCAGAACCCACGTGGTGCTGTTCACCTTCTGCAGCTGGTCTCCCGCTTACAATTTTACAGTT
This sequence comes from Ambystoma mexicanum, assembly GCF_040938575.1. NCBI lineage: Eukaryota > Metazoa > Chordata > Amphibia > Caudata > Ambystomatidae > Ambystoma > Ambystoma mexicanum. The sequence continues at coordinate 469,408,306 of NC_090935.1, read as the reverse complement.
CTTTGGACTTCTTTCGCTCTACCACTTTGCAACTTTCATTCATCACAGCCCGGTTCTTATCGGTTCCCCCTTCGACTCACCGGCTGTGATGAACCGCTTGGCTTTCCTCTTAACTGGGGTCAAGGCCGGTACCACGGAAGCAGTGGTCTCTCTTGCTCCGGCTTATCAGCAACGACTTGCTTCATGTACCATTGACATCTGCGGCACCACACTTGCGCTATTGTCCTCAGTCTTACGCTTGTGGGTCTGCGTCGAAAAGGGCAAGGTTGTGTCTCTCCTTGTCAGCCTCTCGATATTGGTCGCCTTTCTCCTCCTCCTGAACTGCTGGGTCTGGATAGCAGTCTCATTGAGTGGTCTGCCTTGCTCCTACTGTGCTCTCTTGCTCCACCTTTTATCCCTGTGGGGAAGAAAAAGGGCCGTCAGGTGTGTGATTCTGATCAATTGCCTGACTTTGCTTGACGCTTTTATTGGGACATGTCAGGTAAACAGCTGTTTACCTGACGTGTGTTAGTCCGTTCTCTTGTGTGTCATGCAAAGGGGTTTGTGTCATAAAATGGGGGGTCAGTGGTTTTGAATGTCCTACGTGGTAGGATGGGGAAATGGTGTTGAAAGAAGGGGGATAATGCGTCTCATCCATCTGTGTCCCACTCCCACCCACTGGGCACACCCCCTCCAGTTGATCCTCCCTCACTGACCACCCCCAGGAACTGTATCCAATAGCTATGGTGTATGACCTGGCCACCTGGATGACAGATCCCTGGGGACTAGCTAGGGAGACACCTTCAGGTTTCTCACAGGTGCAATTTCCAAAGACTAGACCACTCAGTTTGCTTATTGGTTACAGTCATCTTTATTGCCCTATTCCTCTTTCTCGTCTCAGTCGTGGTCACGGTCAGAGGTGTTGCTAGGGTGGGGCTAATGGGGCTATAGCCCTGGGTCTTTTGGTTGTAGCCCTGCATAGGAGCTCAGGGGCTACAATTAAAAGGCTATAGCTAGCCCCGAGTCCCAACATTAGCTTAGCCCCTGATCTTTTCCAGACTTAGCAACACCCCTGGTCACTGTATCTTTAGTATAATGTTGAGGAAATTGACAATGGATCTTACTGGTAGTAATCACTACTGCTCCCTGCCTCTTCCTCATCTCAGTTATTAACATATCACTCCCTGTCTGATGCTGGGGACTGTATGAATTAGACCTGGCAAGGGTTTGAGGGAGAGGGTTACAATACGCCATTAAGGCATGAGAAAGAGAAGGAACATCCCTAAAAGGAAAAGGTGGTATGCAACTTCCTCTAACAATGCCATATCATCCCCCTGAGGGTTGCCTCCCCCCATGTGGTCCTCCCTCATATAGCCGCCCTTAAGGTCAGTATCAGGTAGCGGGTAACGTCCCTTGGCCTCATGGTAGGAGGCTATCCCCGGGGAAGAAGTGATGACATCTTTTGATTCATCACAGCAGGTATGCCAGTAAATGTTTCTTTTTAACTGCACTGCCCATTAAATAGCAGTATGTGTCACAATTGGGTGGCTCAGCGAGTCAAAAGCTCAATTGCACAGCCTGCACTTTAACCCCACTTCGCCCCACTATCCTACTGCCATTCTCTCCCGACTGTAGCACAGTGATTACCACATGCCGTTTAGCAATCCGCACATCCATCCGAGTGCTGAGAAGCAGGGCTACATGCAGCACAACAAGAAGGGTGCAGGCCGACCACAGCTCCGAGAGCAGAGTCACATGTAGCGACCTACATTATGCAGCAAGTAGCACAAACATCAACGACTCAAAGTGATGTATTTCAACATAACGCAATTAATAAAACAATTAGAAGTAATAATAAATTAACAATAAACATTGGCACAATCCTCCACAAGCAATCATCATATGCATGAAATGAGGACAAACTTGCACCAAAATTTTAATAATGGGTTGCTTTAAACAGAACCAGGAATAATGCCGTGTCAAGCACAAACCATGAACAGATGTGGCAAGAATAACCACACGTGCACTAGTGCACATAAAATCCCACACACTTAACAGACATACGGCATGGAAAGTGGCAATTAGACAAATAAATATACTCCCACACAGAGCTGTCTATCCAATGCCACCGCTACTAAGCAGAGTGGCAACATGTGGGCACGTCTTCTTAAATTATATTTTTTCAAACTGAAGGAGTGAGCGAGCCTCCAGTGGGGGTGGTGGCCTGCCCCTGCTTTGGGCACACACTGTGCCGAGAGGGGATCAGCCAGAGCCCTAGGTGAGACTTGGGCCGGCCCGAGCCCTGCCAGGCTGCGCAGCTCTATTTGTGATGTGGTTACAATAAGAAACTTACACAATACGAATGTTAGCATGACTATGCAAATTATTATAAAAATAAAATGTCATAAATAAGAAAATTCCTTAAAAACAAAATGTCATGCATAAATACAAAATATTTCTTGAAAATACATATAATAATGACATTGGGCTGATCCCCATCATAAAACGTATAACGCAAACATATGTTCTGCCACTTACAATGAAACCAGCAGGATAGAATCCCAAATTCCAATCAGATAGCCTCGATTGGGATGTGCGGAGGAAGATAGAGGATCTTACGCCAGATTTTCCCTTCGCTTATAGAGAGACAACTCTTTATGCTTTATGGACCATGGGAGCAATTCTCATCCATACAAGATGGCTGGTGTTACCTTTGCCTTATAAAGTTCCAGCAATGGTTTTAAAGAATAAAAACACAACGTTTGCTGAACTACTATCGTCTGTCTAATATACACTTCAACTTTAACATTCCACCCACTTTTAACAAGCGGAATATGATTATAAGGAGCAAATAAATAACCCAAGTAAATAAATGATGGTGCACGTACAATTCTTTGCCTGACAATTGACCACACAAAACTATTGCAATTTTTGGGAGCATTATAGCAGAGAACATTTGATTTACCTGGATTAACGATCATTAGCAAAGCTCTCTACTGACAGGTGACATAAAGAACACCATAGAAGATAGGGTACAGATGTGACTTGTCTACACACAGGGTAATCTGAGCACCAGCCACATGTGGGTTGATTTTAAAGTGAAGCAGTCACCTGAGCATCATGACAAATCCCAGAATCTGAGGTTCAGAGCTCAATGGTTGAGACAGCTATGAGTACAAAAGGTTGTAAGCGGTGGGGCATAGTATGACACCCGTGTGTGTCCTGAAGAAGGCTGGAGCCACAGTGAAGGGCTCATGTATTCTTGCTGAAACAAGTGATGACTATTTGTTGTTAAGAAATAGACACACTGTTAAAAAACAATTAGGTGTATTGTAATATGGTAATCAAATTGTTATTGTAAAGCCCCCATCAATTCAAAGGGCCTGCATATATTTATAATTGGTCGCTATGGTGAGAGTGATTCTAAATGGTGATACATGATTAGTTTGGCATGCATGTACTTGTGAAATAGTAGTGTAAAAGTGATAGTGACATATTTTTCTAATGTTGTATATCACTGAATGGTGGTAATTTATATTGAAAAAATCAAACTATTCGTAAGAGTGAAGTTGCATGATTAGAAGTCAATCAAATCAGTTTTGTCCATCACTTTTGGTCTTATCTTTGTGTGTGCTATACTGCGGTTGCTACCTGTGTAATGAAGACTGTACCAGGTTCCCTTATATAGTATGGACAGGTGGTAGCTGGACCACCTTGAATGATATTTGCAAAATGTTCAGTCTTCAGATTTACCCAACCAATAATTTCGCTCACAGCAAGATTTTAGCCCTGCTACAAATACATTCAAAGGAAGAGTTTTTGCATCTCCTATTTGGAAAAAAAGACAAGGGAGCCTCCCAAAACCATAACAGCAGTAGTCACGCAAAACCATTTTGTAAAGTTGGCTAGCCTAGAAAATACATCAAGTCACGCGGGTAATCGCTGCAGTGTTTACAGCTTTAAGCGCCTCTGTCAACCAAGCCCACGTGCGTGGTCAGCTGATCAGAGAGACCAATGAGGGAGGGACAGAAAAATGGCTTGTGTTTCCTGAAATACATAATCGTGTTGAGTGTAGGTGTCTAGGGCGACCCACGCGCATGCTCATCCACGCTTGGGAACCTGGCATAGTCTTGCGCGTGCACCAAGCCCCTAAGGGGCGCGCGAACGAGAGAAACACAGAGAAGCGTGAGAATTGACTTTTGTGGTCTGAACGTGCGCGAGTGCGTTTTTTACGTCACCCCGGAGATGTGGAGGCGTGCGCTCAGTAGCAACGAGAGCGCGAGAGCGCCTTCCTTCGGTTGACAGTGTGCTCGGCGCGTGCGTGCGGGTTACGCGCAGCAGCATCTGATCCTTGGATCGCGAGCCCAGCGTAGAAGCAGCACAGCAGCAGCAGCAGCAGCAGCTCTCGCTGTGTGTATGTGCGCGCGCCTTGAGGGAACCAGGCAGGGGTTCGGCCAGTGTGGCTGCTCCTTCCCTTGTCGCTGCCTGCTGAGCCCCAGGGCGGGGTATTGGACAAGTCTCGGGAGCAGCGCCAGGGATCTAGCAAGGAAGAGTTCTATCTGCTGCACGGGTGGACAGAGCTGCAGACAGGAGGCAGCACCGGGAGCTGCAGGTCACACCCACCCTCCCATTGTAAGAGGAGCGCAGGGCACGGACTGACCTGCGGCAGGAGCCAGCGCCTGCTCTCACTACATGTGTACATGGATTATCTGGTATGTGAACTTTCCACAGTCTCCCGCTCTTTGATCACTTTTCATGCCACTGCCAGGTGACACCTGTCGCAATTTTACAATGTGGAGTTGCAAGAATGTAGATCAATTATTCTCAACCTGGTGTGGAGTTGGTTTCAAAGTAGCATGGGTGTTTGCTAACTTACTTTTTTTTTTTAGCAAAACATTGATCTGCTTAAATGCAAAGAAAACGTACATTCACGAAAGTGCCACATTCGAATTTATGTAAGTGAGTGCAAAGTGCAGTCATAATGCAACGCCCTTAGAATTCCGTTTCGTGGAGGTTCAAGGAAAATATTCGGCGCTAAGGGGGTTCGCAATTTTATTGTACAGCAAATATCCAGTTCCAGGATTGACAAATAAAACGCATGCCGTGGTGTGCAACGGTATTACGTGGAAGAGTAAATCAAATGTGCAGTGCCTTAAAAGTGAATGAGGTGTCACGGAATCCTGGCAAATGTGCAAGGCCCACCACACACGTTGCCTCCGAGTCGTTGAAGTGCACAGGAAAAAGCACAATACTTATTTGATTTCACTTATTTGATTTCGTGGAAGTGCAATAAACGTGTGCAATGCACACACCCCCAATAAGATTCCGTGGTAGTGTGAAACATGCAGTACCACACCAATCCGATTTGTTTGCACTGTACGACGTTCTATGTCAGCCAGACACACCATTAGAAAAGAGACCGACACTAATCCGATTGGTTACGGAAGAACATGTAAACATTATTTTTAAAAAGTGCGGCTGTCCTCTTCTACGTCCTAATAGATTTCGTAGCTATGGCATAGCAAGTTTTCAAATGGGTCTGACTACAAGTGTCACCAAAAATCCATCTGCAGCAATTGTGTCCTTAACGGAAAGTCACAAAAGACATGTGCAGTGCAACAATTTGTGGAATGAGTGTGGATTGTAAAGAAAACAGTTAATGGCACGTATCCCACTAGCACAATGGTATGAGAGCCAGATTCCGCCCCATATGCAAAAGATTCAAATGCAGAGTGTTGTACTCCTTGTGATGGAGGTGTTGAGTAAACGTACGATGTCGAAAATGCAGAGTCTGTACATATGACAAAATGTGTTTGTTTACATCCATTGTACAGTGGCTTCCAAAGCAAGGCTTCCAAATATAACTACAATTAAAGTTCCAACGTATTGCATGTAAGAAAACATACACCACAAGTATCAAATTCTATTCAGTGGACGTATTACCGAACAAATGCTACACTGTGCCAACGACACACTGCTCAAGTGCCTTGTGTAATGTTGTGCACGCAACCCCCTTTTGTGTTTTATAACTCCTAATAAAACTTGCAATGACACTAGTGTCGTGTTTCTTTATGTAGAGCGGCACAAGGCAAAGTCCTACACAGCTTAGTTTCCCACAATTTCACACGTTCAAAATCTCATTTCCTAAAAGTGCAAGAATAGAATGCGTCAAAGCCTTGCTTGTGCAAGTGCAAAAAAAATGTGCAGTGCCACAAGTTATAATGTCTTGCACGAGCAGCGAACATGTGTATTGTTACTAGTACGAGCTATTTTATTGCACAGAGTCACCAGGGGGTACATCTAGATGTATATATAAGTTGCAAAGCTAAAGTGCCATGGCCTGTTTTGGGCACATTTTAAAAATGCTTCAGGGTCCTAAGCAGCGGGCCTTTCCAAGGAAGAACAAATACATGAACAATGCTTTTATCGCAAAATTCATTCAGACGACGTGCTTTAAAGCGTTAAACGTGCAGCGGGCAAGGCGGAGGCAATTCCACAGAAGAGCTGAACCAAGGCTCGCTGGAGTTGGATAACCACCGTCATTAATGCAAACAGCCTTCAGGAGAAATGTAACCAAACGCTGGGCTCTGTGGAAAGTCGAGGTAAAGATGCTAGGGCAGAGGTATATTGCTGTTGTGTCGTATAACAAACTCCAGTGGGAAATGCAAAACAAGTGTAAGGGGTTATATATAATGTTGTTTTTGTTGGTTAAGCGGAAAGCCAAGAGTGCTAAGAAAAGGTGAAATGGTATGTGTGACATTGCATTGTATGACACTGAAAAGTAAAGGCGCAACCAATGGTTTGTAAGGATGTAATGTTGAGTGGTCTTGTATAGCACACACGCGCCGTTTTGTTGGATTAGTGCAAGCAAGGCCTTGCAAGAGAAAGGAGAGGTAGGATAGTAGGATAGTGGGATGGAGGAGGCAGATGGCAATCCTCTGGTGTTGATGATGTTTGTAGGCCAGAAGTCCTGGGTGCCAGTGTAATCCGAAGTGGTTTGCTGCGCTGTCACTTGGGTGAGTGTTTCTTCCGGAGAGAAGAGGCTGAGGTCCATCAAATGGATGATAACGCTGTGAGACCCGGTTAGCTGCTGCTGCAGGAGTGTATGATACTACTAGTGCTGTGAGCAATAACATGGCTCCGTTAGTGTGGTATTTGGCTGGTAGATCACTGTGTGCGAGCATTGACTGTGAGGTGGATGAAAATGCACAAAGTAAACTTTCACACGGCTATGCATTCACGACTTACTGGAAAGCTGTTGGGTCAGAGAGTAGTTGAAATAAGTGTCTTGATGCCCCAATAGGTTCATTGGAAGTTAAGAGAAGGAACATTTCATGCCCCTGTGTAGTGGGAGTGCATTGAGAAGAACTCTTTAGTGCTCAAACGCATTCATTGGAAGTACAGCGGGACGAACTACTAGATATTAGTGCACGTGCATCTAGGAGGGACGTGATGCTCCAGTGCTTTCATGGAAGAATGGTGCTTTTTTTTTGTCCTTGTATTTTTTTTACGGTCTCCACTTCACTCCTTTTTAACCCTTGCCTCAAAGGTTTAAAAAAAAAAGGTCAAAAGCCAACTAACGCATTCCACAAATTTAAACCAGACAATTGAAAAATAAATGCCAGTGTACATTAAACACCTATTCTATTTGTGCTGTTACCATTTTCTGTTTTGGCTTCTTGTACTATATTTTGACATCTGCACAATACATGAACAAGTAACAGTCTCCTCTTCTCATCAACCGAGAGTACCTTTGTGCTTTACACGAGGGATGTTTCTTGCTTTCCTCAGTGCTTGTTTGACTTGAGTTTAACATTCCTCAACGTCAGTCGTTATCCCTTTTCTCCACAGCCACCAATATTCCACAGTGTGCAACTTTGAAGTAGTTGCTTTATATTTGTGAGATTGTGTAGAAGTGGTGCTACCTTTTGTCTAAACCTGGACAGCAAACCTAGAAGCTCATGGGAAGTATCCAGTTGTTTCGTCACGTGCACAATGTTGTCTAGGACATTGTGCTCACTGTGGCAGCTTTTTTTGTACAGGTTGTGTTTTGAATCGCATGGTCAATTACAGCTATCATTTTTTTCCCCCTTTTCAAAATTTCACATAGAATTCCATGGGCAGTACTCGCTCACTGTAGATTCATTTTTAGAAGCCATAGACATGGCCCCTTTCAATTCGCTTTGCGTTACTTTGACTTCTAAGCTTTCTCTTTGTTCTGCTGATAGTACTACTTCTGTTTCATCGAAAATGTACCCCTTTTTTATTGTTGTTGAAGGGTTTAGAGTATAGAGCCCTTGTGCTACTTTTAAGCTTTTCTTCTATCTCTGTTTTGGGGTTCCCCGCTCCATCTAGGAAGCCTTGTGGTACACTCTTGTTTCCCCCCAAATCTTTAAAGAAAAAAAAATCAAGTTTTGCGGTCTTTATATATTTTTTACATTTGAGCTAAAATGATGACTTTTCCCTTCTCTATTAGCCATTCCCTTGTTACTTGTAACTTTATTGAATTGCTTTGCCGACTTCCATCCCTCATCCCTTGTAAGTGGCATATGTTTTGAAGTGATCCCGAGAGCAACCTATGCCTCTCCTCTGTGAGAAACCAGAAGGTATTTCACCCGCTAGTCCCCGGGATCTGTCATCCAGGTGGCCAGGACACGGCCATCACTTTTGGATCCAGTTCCTGGGGGTGGACCAGTGCGGGAGGATCACCTGGATGAGGAGTTATCGGAGAGTGGAAGTGGGACACGGGAGGGGTGAGACGGTACAACGTCCTTTCATCGTGGGATGTTTTTTTTCACATGGTTTTTTACTGTGATTTTTTTTTTGCCGAAAAAACTCAATCAGATTTTTTTGGGGGGTTAGAAAAATATATGAATTGGGTGTGAGTGTACGAGAATATAAAAAAAATGAAAGGGGATGGGGGTTTAGGAGGTAACCCCCCAAAAATAAAAAAAATGTGATGAGTTTGTTTCGTTAAAAAAATCTGTGGTAAAAAACCCCACGAAAAAACATCCCGTGATGAAATGACATGTAACCGGGGAGATGGGGTATCCCTTTCCCATTAACAACTTTTCCCCATCCTAACTGGTAGGATACCTATGAATTCAACCCCTCACCCCCTTCTCCGACACAAACACGTTCTCACGGATAGTTCACCGTGAGCGACGATGGACTAACACCAGAGCCGTATACCTGACATGTCTCAACGCCATGGACAGGCAAGGTCAGGCAATTACGAATTAATACACACACCTGACAACCAACACACTACCCCACACGGATAAAAGGCAGAGCACGAAAGCACTCTCTGAGCGAGGCAACCCACATGAGGAAACAGCAGTTCCAAGATGGCAGTGTAATACAAGGAGAAAGACGGCGAGACCAAAGAGAGTCGCAAGGAAGGAAGTACCCTTGACCTCCTAAGGACTGTTCCTTTCTTGAGCCTTGGAAAGTAAGAAACCGAAGACCAGGAACTAAGGCTGATGAAACCTGTGCATTGTGTTGGAGGTACCCGGGGCTCTCCCGCATCGATAACCAATGCGGGGAGGAGCGATTGCCACTGTGGTACTGTCCTTGGCTCCTACAACAAAGCGACGTCAGAAAAAACAGCACAGCAGGTGAGTCGGAGAGACTGATACCAAACCAGCATGTGTTTTGAACCATTGTAGAAGAACAGTGTGTGAGGTCGTTTTGTAATAAGCAACATGGATATAATTGGAAACCAAAGGAGTAGTTGAACTTTATAATTGAACTTTGGGAGACCAAGAAAAGATACTGTACACAGAGTAGTCCGGCGTCACGTGGGTGCATATTCGAAAGTCTCTGTTAGGTATCCAACTGATGCTGAGTGTGACAAAAAGGAATATTGGGATCCAAGTGGGCATGCAGTGGGTCAAGCTAAACCCTGTGCACATTCGAAAGTCTTCGATAGTTAAAAGTACATAACAATTGGTCCGAGCCTGGCTGAGGGAGACTAATTGAGTGAATGAAAGGGGTCTGAGTCCGGAAGAGGGGGATCCAATGTTGAACTTTTGTTTTGGAGGGGATCTAAGCCTGGCTGAGGGGGATCCAGGGTGAACACCCAAATTTGAGCACTGGGAAAAGGAAAATAACGTTTTCGTGTTGTTTATGTTTACCAGGCCCTCTGAGTCAAGAGACTTGCAAAAAGTAAAGAGGCTTGGACACAGAAGGTCTGGAACTGTGACAATGGAAGGGTGCCCTTGTGCCGCAGAAGCCAGAGTGTGCTTTGCTCAAGTGAAACGCCTTGTCCTGTGCTGAAAACATGGGGAAGGAAGGCCAATGGCCCGAACATCCTGACATATCATTTTGTGAACACTTATTTCTTTTTCATGAACATCACTCCACATTATTTATAATTTAATAGTAAGGATTGGCAATAGGTTTATTTTAGTGTAGGCCCTTTTAATTTGACAACTCTACTAGGACTGTGTTATTATTTGATATTTGTAGCTTGCTCTCCTCTGTAGATTTAGGTTTAGATGGGCGTTTATCTCACCCTTGTGAAAGTTCAGTAAACACCCTTGAACTGTGGTCACTTGTGTCTGTCTTACTGTTGATACCATTTCTTCCTTACACCTCCCAAATTGCCCCGCACCATAGTTTCAGCTTTCCTCCTTCCCATTCCTTGTTTTCTTTACAGAGTCTTTAGCATATGTCCTCATCATCCAGAAAACACATATTCAAAGTCCACGCCCCTTTCCCTTTTTGCGTATTTAGCCAGGTGTAAGTGTGTAGCCACATTTGGAATTTTGTGTTCTAAAAGAATGTTATCAAATAACTGTTCATTATGTTGAATTATGTGGATGCTTAAAGGTAATCCCATCTTGATTGAATCCTTCACCCTATTCTCTCCATGTGATTCCTGTCCAGGAGGGTACTGTGTGGCATGTGTGCCAACCAAGTCTCTATCTTCAGTGGGTGCTTGTAATCATTTTGTTCACTTAACTGTCTGTCCTTTGGGTGTAGGATACAATTAAGGATACAATTAAAGTCCCCTGTTATGATTAATTAGCAGGTCTTTTTCAGATGTGAACTTCATCAAGGTTTCTTTTTCTTTGTTGTTGCAGAGACGCTCATTACTTTATGCTTTAGGATAGCGGTTTTCAGTGCCCTCACTGCAGATTTACATAGCACCCACCACTTGTGCCTATTTAGATTTGAACAGAAGGGCTGTGCCCACGTTCATGTTTGCTCCTGATCTCATGGATTGGCCATATGTTCACTCTTCCATATTTTTCATAGTCCTTTCCTGAAGTTATGCCACATATATGCAGCAATCGCATATAAAATGGAGACTATTGTCAATGTTCTTGTTCTTTTGTGGATTCCCCTACATTTACTGTTGCAATTCTGAGCGGTAGCATCACTTCAAAGACATTTTGGGTTTTCCTTCAATTTTTTTCCCATTGCACCTTGAAGCTGCATTGAACTTTTTTTTTATTGTGCACCTTTTGCTTTTTCTTAAAAAGGGCGAACCAGCTTGACCTATTGACTTCATCTTTATCCTTTGTATTGGGCTTATAGTTGGCTGCTTGTGTTGTGATTTCTTCAGTTACCCCCATTAGCTGAGATATTGTGCACCCATTATCTTGAGTACCAGCTGCTTGATGACAATTGGACATTTACAAAATATCATCTTTTTTCCTTTTGTGCAGCTTTGAATGATCTATTTTACTCACTTTTTTGACTTTTAATCATTGTAATATTTTATAAATTGTTCTGTTCGTATGGTGTGTGAAAAGTTTTTATTTTAAACTGTATCGCACAATAAACAAATGCTAAATAAATATTTGGGAGTTATTGGTCTCATTGTTACTACTTTGACTATCTAACGCTTGGAAGAAGAGGGTGGTCATCTTGGGCGGAATGAGCCCTCTTCGTATGTAAAATGTTGTGGTTCTGCGACTAGTTTCTGTATCTATTTACCTGAGTGTCGTTGTGCATTATTGATAACTACTTTAACTTGATGCTGTTTGACATTTCCAGTTTGCTCAGAACTGTTTGTCTTATTTTCATTCTTTTTTGGCGCGAGTTGTGGAGTTTCTCCTTTGTTTTGCGCCTGTTGTGTGTAATCGGTCATTCACGTTACTGTGAGTCCTAATGAAAGGATTGTCACATGCACAGTATGAGGATGTGTATTTTCTGTTGTGGCATAACACCACCAGCAGCCTGCCTTGTCTTGTGCACAATCTTTTCCCATCTTCTAATTCTCACGTACTGCACCCAGTGGAGAACCTTTTTGTGGGCGCTGCCTTTGAGGGGTAAACCAGGGTCTCCTCCCTTGGCTGCACCCTGCCGCCTGTTTGTTCGCGGCTCTTGCCCTCGATGTGGGTGTCCCTTTATTGCTCTTATCTGATCGGCCCAGCTATTAAATGCCCGTAACTTGAATGGCAAACTAAAGTATGCTGCAGGTCCGGCCATTTGGCTGCAATTAGATCCTAAAGCTATGAGCCGGCCTGCTTGTTTTCAAAGGCACTTGCTCTCAGGTATGCTCCAGTGATCCCCGCTCCACCCTAGGGGCAGGCACCTCTGAACTTGAGCGATTTGCTATTCAATGGCCGAGTTAAAGATTGTTTAATGGAGGCTGTCCTCCTGCTGGGTCGCAGGTGCACGCTCGAGGCGGGGCCTGGCAGTGGGACACAAAAGAGGCCTTGCTGTACGCATTCACCTACTCTTTCACAGAGGTAGTAGCTCAGTTTTAATACGTGATACTTGAGGTGAAATCGGCATACGTCTTTAAAACAATGTGCGGAGGCCATTAACATGCACATTAAAAGTGACGTCACAGAAAGTTGACCTTGAAGTGAAGTATGGACATTTTTATTTAATTGTCCCTTCGTAATCAAAGCACATTTACTTAATAAAATTAATCACGAACAGCAGAAAAATAACATGAGAGAGTTGATTTTCCTATAACGTTGCTGGCAAAGTATAAAAGGCGTTTAAATTTGAAACCCAAATATCTGTATGGAAATATTCCCTGTTGAGCCACGTTTTAGCTCACTGTATCTTTCACAGAAGAAAAATATCCATTTGTAGATCAGTCTGGAGTTGGACCCACCATTTTTTTCGTTGGTATAAGAAATCGAGGGGGTCTCTAACGCGTAATGATGCCATATTTGGGGGATGTGTCCTAAAAAGGGACTCGCACATAGATAATAAACCTTGAAAAGAGATGGGGCCTATGTAACTTAAGATGTGACCCAACTGCGCAATCACATTTTCATGTGTAATGCAAAGGAGTACATTTTACTTGAGCAGATGTATTCAAATATAATTATGTGTACAAATATTGACCAAAAAGAGTCCACGATTCTTACAAATTGAAATCATTCTAATGGCAATTCTTGAAGATATGCTTTGAAGAAAAAAAAATCTAACATGTATCCTGGTATCATTTCCATTCAGCGTTTTTAAAACAAGCACATTTCTTTAACTTTGGTTATGGTTCTAAACGCGGCTGAAAGTGGCTTCTACTGTTGACGAGGAGTATTGGCACTCATGCATTACTGCAGGGAATAAATCTGGTGGGGGGAGTCAGTTTGCAGAGCCTGGCTCAGTTTCAATATTGGGAGACTGCTGGGAATGAGCCCTGACTAGCCCATGCCGACTTAAAGCCCTGAGTCCCACCTACCTAGACAGTCTAGCACCGAAATGCTAGCCAATTCTCCTCTGAACAAGAGTACTAATAGCAACCCTTGACACGTGTTTTGACCTTCTTGAGGTGAAGCTGTGCCTCTTTACGCACAGTGAGTAAGGGATCCATGTCTGGATTATCTGTATTAACTTTACAATTAACAGTAGTACATTTGCACAATCTGAATGTCCCCTGGCCTAGTAGGATTGTTGTCTGTCCTCCCTCTTTCCCCCCCCCTTACCTCGTCGCGCCTGGAAACACTTGTGTATAGGCGCGTTATAAATTCCTTATCATATCATAGTAGCAATAACTTAACTATTAACAGTACATCACGCTTCAGCCCAACATTGTGGAGCTTGCAATATGAAATTAAGTTGAGGCCCGTTGAGATAGGGAGACGGAGTAGGGAACGTGTGGGGTAGACTTAGTAGGAGAAGTGGGGGTCCACACAGCGGGAAAGGGTATGCTGGGGGACCCCCCTAAAAATGATATTGGGGGGTCAGGGGTAACGACCTGGAGGGGGGAATCCTTTGATGGGCAGGTCTCTGCAACATTGCTCTGTTGTATGCGATACAGGGACTTGGATCCAAGAGAGCCGCACAACCAGGGTTTGGATCCCTCTGCTGGCGCTGTTCGAGGCCGTATGTATAATCCAATTAAATGGAGCACACTTCCTTATATTACTCTACCTGCATCAAATAAACTCAAGGGTGTGGCATTGACCTCCTCCAAAAAAAGTGGGAGGACGGTGTCCACCAGTGTGCACTCTTGACTTGGGACCTACTGCTTTGGAAATGCAATTTAAAAAAAAAAAGATACCTACCTCTCCAGTATGGTTGAAGCTTAAAATCCTGCATTTTCCTCTGTAGTAGTGTGACTAGATGACACCACTTCTTTAGTCATAGACTTTCGTTTTGCAACCCAATGCATTCTGGGAGATGTAGTCTAGGTTACCTTCAGTTGATCACCCTGAAACCAGTGATTTGTGCTAGGAAAGTTCAGGGCTGTAACATGGTGTCTCTGTGATACTGATCTGGGCACCTCAAAGCCTTTTGTACCAGTCTTCGCTTTATGTCCGTATTATTCAGCACAACAGTGCAACCAGGCACATATGTGTTTATGTGAGGAAAAGGGCTCCACCAGAAGTTTGGGACAACAACAGGGCACACTTTTGTCTGACGTCAGTTAGGTTTTCACTAAATTCATCAAACAGTCAATAAATTCAAAAACATGCGGGGATAAACAATACATTTATAAATTGATCCTTTTCAATCAAAACAAAAATTAGTAACAAATAGAGCGTATAGTGCTCACCAATGCAGAGAATCATAACAATGCTTAATGTGAATTCATACAAATATGTTTGAAGTGTGCATAAGTAGAACATTTTAACAATTCAATGGTGTATATACAAAATTTGAGGCAACTCCTGTCTCCTGAAAGGGGCAGACAGAACCTTCGGTGATTTTAAAAAGTGCAGTGTCGCTCCTTATGTATACAATGCGTTTCGGGCGGTACAGCCCTTCTAGAAGTCAAATGAGTCCTTGACTGACCTGTGTTTGGTAGTGTTCCAAGGAGGACGCATTAAGCGTGCAATAGGTAAATCCGTAAAGTGAAACCACTTTTGTTTGGATCAAATCAATCCTGAAACAAAAGAGGGTATTTCCATGACTAGGTAAAAAGGGACTGCGTGTGGGACTAGTCGCTTGGTAAAAGCCATCATATATTTAGTTTTATACAAAATAACAGAGGTAGAGCAAATGGTGGAACTCACCAGCTGAGGTGCTTTCAAATGAGGATAACGTCAGTATGATTTTTTTCATAGGATCATCACAAAGCGATTTGCTTGAGAGATAGCCAATTTCAGCGTCACAATTACGCCAAACCTATAGATAGAGGGAGCGCAATAGGATTCTTTAATTCAATATGTCTCATTGACACTTGCAATATCCATAATGATAATAGGTGAGGGACTCACAGGGTTGTTTTAACACACGGCAAATGCTTGTAGCATGGAACATCTCAAATCATCTTGTTTTGGGGCTAGATGCTGTTGGCGTCACAAACCCGCATTTCCTATAAGTGAAAGGAAGCGGACTGTGATGCTAAATATCCCCAACTTTAAATGAAATCAACATTGTACATTTAAAAAGGGTGGTTCGCGCACTCGCCGGGCTGCTTCAACAAGTGGCGCAAGTGTTTTGGGAACTTCACAGATGTTGTCACAAGGGATGAGTACTAGTGCAAATTAATTCATGGGTTGATTGAGGATTGCCTGACCTGTTGGTGGAATAGCGAAGATTAGATAACTGTATGGCAAAAGTTCTGATTCGTTTTAACCGTACAATGTTATCTACGGAAGGCTTACCTTGACAGACAGTAACGCAGCTTCCTCAAGGGAGACGGCAGCTTCCTCAAGGGAGACGGCAGCGTCTGCACAGCTCAAGCAGTTGTCACGGCAACCGTGACGCTTGCGCTCTTGGTTTATCTGTTTCAAGTTTGCAACAGGAACGCATCATGCCATCTTGGAATGAAGATGGTAGAGTATTGATTGAATTAAGTATAAGTGACGCCTGGGGTTGAAATATTGCAAATAAAGTGAAATGAATTAAAGAAACGGCGCAAATGCCGTTTTTGGGAGGGGATGGTTAGATTCAAAATGTAATTAAGGAACTAAATGAATTTGTAAAGTTTACAGATAAAACAAAGTGAACTATATAGTAAATATGAGTCCTAAACAAAGCATGTAAATAAATGGTAATTACAGGAATTAAAATAGATCAGATGTAATCAAACAGGCAGAACATGAGATGCAATTGAGTATTAAAGAAATATGTGAATGTTAAATAGATACATTATTGTAACTTTTACACTGAAGAAATGGGCATAAAGCTGATTGAGTTAACGGAACCCTAGCAGTGACTGTGTGTGGAAACCAGTTAGGTACTGGTGATCAGCGGTACAGAAGTGGTCCTACAGTGACAGTGTGAAGTTGAATGAAAGTGTGTGGGCGGAGTTGCACATCTATATGAGAATGATTTCGGAATGTGTTGAAATGAGTAAGTCCTTTCAAATCGACAGTGGACAAGACCACTATAAATGACAACTTAAGTCCCAAAATGGCTTTTGCAAACTTTAAACACATAAACCAAGAGCGCACGCGTCACAATTGCAGTGACAACCGCTTGAGCTGAGCAGACGCTGCCATCTCCCTCGAGGAAGCTCCGGTAATGTCTGTGAAGGTAAGCCTACGGTACATAACATTGTACGATTAAAACGAATCCCAACTGTTGCCATACAGTTATCTAATCTTCATTATTCGACCAACAGGTCAGGCGATCCACAATCAACAGCATGAATTCATTCGCATTAGTACTCATCCCTTGTGACATCTGTGTAGTACCCAAAACACTTGCGCCGCTTGTTGAAGCAGCCCAGTGAGTGCGCGAACCACCCTTTTTAATGTACAATGTCGATTTCATTTAATGTTGGGACATTTACCATTACAATCTGCTTCCTTTTAATTATAGGATATGCGGGTTCGTGACGCCAACAGCATCTAGCCCCAAAACAAGATGATTTGAGATGGTCCATGCTACAAGCATTTGCTGTGTGTTAAAATAACCCGCTGAGTCCCTCACCTATTATATTATCATTAGGGATATTACAAGTGTCATTGACACATTGAATTAAAGAATTACATTGCGCTCCCTCTATCTATAGGTTTGGCGTAATTGTGACACTGAAATTAGCTATCTCTCAAGCAAATCGCTTTGTGATGATCCTATGAAAAAATCATACTGACGTTATCCTCATTTGAAAGCACCTCAGCTGGTGAGTTCCACCATTTGCTCTACCTCTGTTATTTTGAATAAAACTAAATATGTGACCACAATGTGGAACCCAGCGCGCTTTTTACAAGCGACTGGTCCCACATGCGGTCAATTTTTACCTTGTCATGGAAATACTCTTTTCTTTCAGGATTGATTTGACCCGAACAAAAGTGGTTTCACTTTACGGATTTACCTATTGCACGCTTATTGCAGCCACCTTGGAACACTACCAAACACAGGCCAGTTAAGGACTCTTTTGATTTCTATTGAAGATATGCCCCACATGAAATCTCTGATTTGCATTACATGATATATTTGTTGCAGAAACTTCTCTACCTCCCATACCTGATGAAGGGCTGTACCGTAGTATACACAACGAGGGACACTGCACTTTTAAAATCACCGAAAGTGCTGTCTGCTCCTTTCAGGAGAAAGGAGTTGCCTTAAAATTTTGTACATACCACTGAATTGTGAACATTTTCTACTTATTTACTCTTCGAGCATATTTGTATGAATTCACATTAAGCATCGTTATGATTCTCTGCATTGGTGAGCACTATACGCTCTATTTGTTACTAATTTCTGTTTTGAATGAAACTTGTCAATTTATAAATGTATTGTTTATCACTGAATGCTTTTAAAATTATTGACCTTTTGATAAATTTAGTGAAAACCGAACTGGCTACATCAGACAAAAGTGCACCCTCTTGTTGTCCCCAACTATTGGTGGACCTCTTCCTCAGATTAGCTTTTTTCTTGCAGCCAAGATATACACAGAAGCACCTAAATTCTTTCTAAATGTTTCTCGAGAGCAATTGAAAGCAAGTATGGTCTTCCATTCTGAATCTCTAAAACCAGCTGAGTGCACTCTACAAAAATTTGTTTTTCACTTATGTGTTTACGCCCAACACTGCGGTTGCGTGCTTAATATCCTAACCCATTCAAAGCAAGACCCGCTAAAGCAAGGCCTCACATTTCTTTGTTATGAAGACTTGAGTCCAGCAAAAAATGTAGCGCCTAGTTGTGAAACTGTGGTTACGGGTCAAAGTGCTTTTCTGCTCCATGGGTATATTGATTTATTTGCTGTTCGAGTGTGCCAATGCATGGTTTGTAACACGTTTTTGGGAAATGAAGAACACTGGGGATACTGAATTCCCTAACTACTCGGTACGAGTTGAGTGAAATGTACGCTTTTGCCGTTTCCAGCACTTGACATGTTTTATGATGGCTCAAAGATTCACTATTTATTAATTAAGTGCATCAGCCTTTTTGTTCGGTATATTCTGGTACTGGGATTTATACAGTGTGCCACTGCCATTTTAATTGCCCCTAGGCTGTCCAGTGGATCGTAACGAGAGTGGGGAGGGTTTAGCTGGTGGAGGTGAAGGGGAATGCCAAGCTTTGCTGTCTTGTTGATGCCTGCAGACCGGAAGTACCCTGAGCCCTGTGTGCTGGTGAGTTCCTAAGTGCTCCTTGTCAGGAACACCGTGCTCACTGTTTCCGGAATGGATAGCTTGTGTGCTCATGATGCTAGGATGCTTCGACTGGGACTGTGGTTTGTCAGTTGCTTTTTGAGGTATTCTGTTGTTTATAGTCTGCTGAGGGGATTAAAATGCTTTGTGCTAGTGGCTCAGTCGGTCCGCGTGTAGAGTGATTGAGTGCAGAAGTGTAAAATCTATAAGGTGCACTGAACCTGGAACCTGTCTTAAGGCACACAGCTCTGAACATAGTGAAGTACCCCTAATAAGGAAATGCGAGCTTAAAGTAATTTTGTTCAATTCAAGATTATTAGTGAAACATGCTACAGATGTAGAAGATCTTGATATTTGCGCACTAACTGAAACTTGGCTCTATAAAGCTGCAAGGCCAACGTTGGCTTTTGCAGTGCCGACAGGTTAACAGTTTATTTCATAGGGACGGATGTGGGGAAGGGGGCAAAGTAGCCATTCTATATAAAGATCGTTTAGAGGTGTGGCAAATAGACCTGTTGGGTCCAGAAGGCTGTGAAACACTTCTGGCTAAAATTGGGATAGATGCAGAGTCTACAGTTAATCTAGTGCTACTTTGTAGACATCCTTCAGCTATGCCGGATTTTACTTCATAACTATGTAATATGTTATTGCCTCTGCTAAGCCCCACTACCAAGTTGATGTTACTGGGTGATTTCAGTTTGTGATTGGGTAATCAAACAGATCATTCGGCAAAGGGCTTAGACGTTGCATTTAGTAATCTAGTTTTTATGCACAGGATTAGTGTTGGACTCTCCTGGACTGGCTGGCCTCTCACAATATTACCATTAATAACTTGTCTATTTATCCCTGCCCATGGTCTGTTCATTTTTTTTTAAATCCAGTTTACTATGGTGTCTGGGGGTTGGGTGGGGGGGCACGAAGGACTAAAATGATTGCTAAAACCTAAATAACTTCTAGAAACAATAGAAAGTTGTCTCCAGCAGCCTTACAAGTCTGGATGACTCCTCTAGCAGATAAAGTAGGCAGGATGGAATCTGCTGATGATATGGCTAAGACGTCTCGGGACGTATCAGGGAACGTTGGTGGAAGCAACTAATGCTACTCTGAAAAGCAGACTAGTACGAGTAAATGCATGGTTTTAGCAGATCTTCAGAAACTCAAAGCCAAAAAACCTAAATGTTTTAATGCTTGGAATCTTTCTAAAAATAGTGTACAGAAGGATACTTACAATATTGTTTCCAAAGACTACAAGTTGGCAGTTATCGTTGCTAAAATAAACCAATGTTTGATATCAGGATCTCCAAGGCGCCGTATGAATCCAAAGAGCTATTTAAGGTGGTAAACGAGTGAGAAAATCCCTGTCCAATTAAAAAGGATGTTCCTAAAAAAGATACTGCATGATATACATCGATACAAGATGCCATGTTGAAGAATCTTGAGCTAATTAAATTGAACATTGAGGCTAGTAGAAGGCTAAGGTATGAAGTAGCTGCTTCCTGCTCCTTTAAATCGCAGAAAGCTACAGAATACCAATTTAATTTTAGACTGGTGTCGGAAGTTGAGTTGGCAGCTATTATTAATAAACTCAAGCCTACAAAATGCAAAGGGAACGTTTGTCCAGCCATTAACATTGAAGCTTGCACCCCGGCATTCATATGGATCTGTCCAGATTTGTAAATACGTCCTTTCAGGATAGCCATGTTCCAGAGGAGCTCAAGAATGCCTGGATCACTCCATTGCTTAAAAAAAAACATGGCAAGAAAATGTGATTCACAGGAAAAGTATGCATGGTACAACTATGAAATGTAATGCAAACATGCTCTGTGATAATAGGTACACATATATAACATTGTAGAATTTTAGGTGAAGCGGTTCCTACTAGAAATGGTGAAAGATTATTAGAACGACTAAACAAAATCGTACAAACTTGGGAATTAGAAGGACAGGTTCAGTGTAAAAGCTGGAATCTGCCTATGTAATTTTCAAAAGTGCCACAACTGTAAAAATGTGCAATTTATGTCATCATTGATTTTGGCTAAAATAACTGTGGGAGGGCCCTGGGCATTGTAATCACACACCATAAAACTGATGTCATGTCCCTGAAGTCCAACTGTCTGACAGGAAGGCGGTAACAGTCGCCCCTGACCAATCCAGTTGTTAGAGGCATGTCAAGCCAAAGGTCTGCACCCATAGTAAATCCATTGATGTCATCCGCCTTATAAAAGGTGGAGGCTCAGAGAGCCAAAGGACTGACTCTTCTGAATTTTCCAGCTACTGCGTTTCCATACATTCCATATTCATCCTGCAACATTCCAGATTCCACTGCCAGGCCAGAGCATAGCTGACCCTATCCAGGCAGAACCACAGATCCAGAAAAACCCACTATAAATACCAATAACTTAGGGAGAAAGGGGGGAAAGCTGTGGTACCCTTTTTGAGAGTATCCTGAGACCAGACCGGCTTTTTGCCCCGATTACCTGCATGACGGCTGTATCCTCGCTATCCAGTGACCAGACCAGGCCCAGCTGTCCCATTCTAGGAGAGCCCGCCACTGTGAGCAGTGACCAGATATTGTCTTGCTGTCCAGAAACCCGGTCCACTGTCCAAACTACCCTATTCAAGTGCGTGTTGTGAGTATTTCCCTTCCCCAACAACCACAAACTGCATCCTTTTGCTTTGTTACCTTGTATTAAGTCTGATCCCATAGAAATCCCATAACTGCCTTCGCAGAAATCCTTAAAACTGTCAGAAACCTCTGTGTACCTTGTTGTAGGAAAATCTGTAGTGATCTCCAAGTGTTAGTGAGAAGAACACCCTATCCCTGTCTACCACAAAGTCTCTCCCTAGGCTGTGAATGATGTGCCGCCTATCTAACAGTGGTGATCTGAGTAACGCTTCTGCTTTCCTTGATCTGTGTGTAGAATGCTTCACGGTCAGGGGCAGGTTCATGCATCCATTTTGGCTGGCGAAGGTGCCGTCCTCGGGGGTTCTAGATAATGTCACTGGCGGTCATGGAGGGGATTGAAAAACGTCTTTCTCCAGCAACATGTGACCTGCAAATGACGCCTGCTGTCTTAGTAGTCTGTGTTTCCTCAGTCCACGAGGCACGGCTGCCAAGTGTGTTGCCAATGTTATGAAGCGCGGGTGTCTGGTGTTCCGATGCCCGCTCTTTTCCGTAGCCGTTACTCTGAAAGTGAGTCACTCGCCTGCCCCTGACCGTGAAGCATTCTACACACGGATCAAGGGAAGCAGAAGTGTTAGACAGATCACCACTTCAATCTGAAGAAGGAAGCATTCCTTGTCAAAATATAGGTCCTAAAGAAGAAGATGATCACATCCACATAGCTCATAGAAACCGGTCGACCCATAAATGCATGAGTGAGCTCATGCAGAAGACAATGTTCACCACAATAACATCTGAACATGCCCACACACTGTGATGGTTTTAAACTAGACAGTCATTGTAGCCTCTAGTTGTTGTTGGTCTCTGTTGAGAGTATGTTTTTATGCCTCTAATAATATATCGGTATATAGTGGTGGGGACTGCCTCCGTTTAATGGTGATTAAAACATATAAGGAAATCCAGATGAGAGGACAGCCCATTACCATTGAGATTGAGGCAGAAGAGGCAAACACTCTGTCAGGAAAAAATATGGCTAACACCTATTATTTTTTACCAGAAGTGATGCCCATATGAAAGAAGGTTAGGGAAAGTTGCTCTTCTATCCCTGTTAGATAGGCAACACATAATTTGCAGTCTAGGGAGAGACCTTGTGGTAGACAGGGATAGGGTGTTGTTCTAATCAGGGACACCCCATTTGTGTATGTGAGGTCTATGAGCCATAGATGAAATGATCCTTTGTTAAGATATTCTCCAGTCATCTTTGTATAGTGTTACCAGGTTTAATTGTAATGGTTGGATAGTTTTTTGGACTGTGAGTCCACCTACATATGAGCCCTAGTTGTTTTTGTTTCTCCAAGCGCCATTCTTTCAACTCGTTTCTGTCCTTGTGTAAGTGCTTAGTACTATTTTGATTAAATTAATTCTCCCTAAAGGGGTTAAAACTGCAGCTTAACCTTTTTTATTCATGGGCAGCATTTCTCTTTTCTAGCCACTAAAATCTAGTTTAAGTGAATCTTGTAATTTCCTTTCCAAACCGATTTTCCCCGTCAACTGCTCTCATTTTAAAAACCGAATTTCCTTTCCCATTAGGAATCTCACCCTGTCATTAATTTAGTCACCCTTTCACTTTTTTATTAGACTGTGATGTGTATCTGTCCCTTAACATAAAAACCGCATTCTGGTTTTGTCTATTCAACCCGTTTTTCAAACCGTTTTGACATTTAAACCTGTGAAAATAAGAAAATGCAATTTCTCCACGTGTGATGTGGCTGCACTGTGCTTTTACTTCACAGGTCAATTTTCTGAACTGTATGCCCGTTGTTAGGACATTGATAGTTTCCTAGTGTTCTAATACTGTTATACTCAATTCTACCGTTCCCATTCAACCGCGCCTGTAAAATAAACATTTAGTAATTTCGCTGGCCGTTTTGCTCAGTTTGCGGGGGAGCTAAATCCCCATTCACGCAAACTTTGATTAATAGGGCTTTGAGGGAGGGTTGCAGGGGGATTGATTAACTGTGATGCCATTAAAAATCCATTCGCAAAGTAATCTTGCTTTCTTTCAATTGTGTAGTGTTTATGTTACATGAAAAGGTCTAACTAAGTACATTCCATCATTTTACCGTGTAATTCTCACCCCGCTGGTGATTGCTGGTCAATATAAAATTTGTGTGATTTCATTTGAATTTAAGAACAAATATTGTATTATAATCCACCGGCCTGGTTCATGGTCCATTGTGGCCTGGGATATTTGTAAAAGGGGGTGTGAGACGGCTTGGGTGCCATCTCAATATGAATTCTTAGGAAATTAAGTAAAAGTGTTTAATTGTGCGCTGCAGCATAGGCCAGTACCAAGAGTTCTGGTCTGGTGTGTGACGTCCCATTAGAATCATTAACACCAGTGAGCAGAAATATATTGCCCATCTTGTATAGATGCAAGTCACATAATGGCACAAAGTATGGTAGATGTCGGGTTGTAGTGTGAATTGTGTAGTTTTGGTGGGAGCTAAAATGGGATTCTCTGATTGGCAGAGCTTCAATGGTTACTGTATTGTGGTTTCAATTGATGGCTGTTAGTGCAGAATGTGTCACTTGAATATAATTTATGGAATTTGCAGCAGAGATTTAGTGTTAAATGTTCACTGTTGTAACCTTTCAAAAGAAGTTTGATTTTAAAGCCTTAGTTACGGCTTGGTGCTGCTGATCTTTTAAGACCCGTGCAATATTGATAGGTTTGGCTTTATAAAGTAGCAGCTTGTGGGCTGACCGTACCAAGACCGACGCACCATCCCAGGGAGTGGCGTGCAACCCCAAACTCGAAATATTTCACACTACAACTCCCATGAACCCTCACCATTGACTATATTGGCTTGGGATGATGGGAGTCGTAGTCCAAAACGTCTGGCGAGCCGAAGGTTGCAGACCCCTGTCCTCGGGTCTCCGCCAAGGTCTGAAGTGGAGTTTGTTCCACTGCTGTGTACAATTTGTCCTTTACATCTATATTTTTTTCGATGTGCGAGGATGGATCATATACCCGGATAAGATAGTTTGGTTGTTTGACAAAAACGAAAAAAAAAAACACTCTTCGGACTTAAGCATACCGGGCCAAAAAGTGCCCATACTAAAATACAAACCGACGTTTATTTGAAAGCCAGGACTATCTGAATGTGCCATGCATTACACAGGGATGTGTGCCAACAATGCTGGATGGCTGGGCAGTGCTGAGCTTGCATCATTCCTTGAATTGGCAGTAATGCAGTTTTTGCGCTACAAAAGTCTCAAAACCCTCTTGCTTGTAAACCATTGTGAATCCGAGGTACAGCTTTAACAATGCGACGTGTAATGTAACTGATGTTTAATTCATGTTCGATTTGTTGATGCCAGTCAGCACGTCAGAAATAGGCCCGTGTGGCTATGCACACTTCTTGTGTCAAAACACAGTATGCTACTGTTGGTTTTTCTGCCACGAGTAGCAGTGATGCCTCTTAATATGCCTGGCTTTGCAGTGTAGCCAGACTTCTCCCTTGCAACCCCGTTTCTGCAAAGTTTATGAAGCCTGTAATTGAAAGATCTCGGGCCTGATAACTTTTCCCCTTTAGATATGAACATATAAAAATGTAAACGAATTGGAGTGCCGGCTGGATGCAATGAAATTACATCGGTTGTTAAAAAAAAAAAAACGTTTGGGAGCGTTTCAAGCTCTTGGGTGTGCACCCTTCAATTGTAAGGATTCTGGTACAAACGTAAACTTCCTGGGAAATTAAATACCTGGAGCATTCAGAAACTGTGGTATCAATTTTTTTGCTTTCTCCCCACCCCGCCTTACCCTCACCAAAGGAAAGTCTTTGCAGTGACGTGTGTATAAATAAATTTCAAAAATGGACATTTGACTTATTGACCTTCCCAGTGTGTTTAAGGTGATGGAGCTGTATATTTATTCAAGGAAAAAACTTGTTGCAGGGACATTAAGGTGAGAACTTAACTCAACAAAAATCCTGAAATTCAGCTAAAGCCACATTAACTTTGCCCCCCCTGTTGTGCAGCCTATGACCACAATGATGACATCACTAATTACATCATCTATGACATCTCTGATTAGATTACAACACTAGCAAGCTATGGCCAGTGCATACAGACTTTGGCAGTGCCCACTGCATAGTTTAACACATAAAGGGACCAATAGCAATGGCCTTTGGCCATGATCAGTGTCCAGAGCCTTCGCTCGTGCCCATTGTATATTTGAACACATTAAGGGGACACTAGCCATGGCCGGAGCTTTCGGGTGTGCCTACTGTATATTTTACAACAGTAACCGGATACTAGCCATGGCCTTCGACCATGCCCACTGTATACTTAACCACATTAAGAGGCCACTAGCATCATATATGATATTGTGTCTGATGCCATCACAGATGTTATCAGTGGTGTTATACATCATGTCATCAGGAATGTCATCTGTGATGTCCTCATTGTGGTGCTAGCCTGCACAACAAAGGTGTGCAGTTAAGGTTCCTTTAGCTAAATATCAGGGGGTTTGTTGCGTTAAGTTCTCACCTTAACTTCCCTGCAACTGAAGTTTTGTTTTCCTTGAACTTCAAGGGTTTTGTTATTCCATTTTCTTTCCCTGCAGCACTGGCCATGGCCTTCGGCTGTGCCCACTGCATATTTTAGAGCACGACCAGACCCCTAGCCATTGCTTTCAGCCGTGTCCACTGTCCATTTTAAAACACTACCAGACGAATAGACGTGCCCACTATATATTTCAGAACACTTACCATGGGCAGAGGGCCCTTTGTCCGTTTTTAGAACACTACCAGGCCACTAGGCCAGTCCACTCTATTTAAAAAAAAGTGCAACCCATCCCTCAAAGACATTCATCATTCACAGACTGATTTTTGACTTGTTTTGACTGGTATTGTTATGTCATTTCCCTCCCCACTTTACTTTCTGGCCTCTCATGCAAAAAAGTATAATGGAGAAAAACAAAAAAGCACAGAAAAAAATTTCTGTCTGAAATTCTTCTCTCTAGCATACAATAAGCACCATAATCCATTGCTGTTTATAACTATCCACAGTCTCAGCATGCCCCTTTCGAGCACACGCCTTATTAGAAAACCTATATTACACATGCACATCACCACACAAAACGGCTCTTCTATTCTTTTTACTGTTATGCTTGTAACACTCCCTCATTATCTGCTTTAAACCATTCACACATCTATACACCAAGCACTTGAAAAAACTCTACATATAGCCTATCAACTTATTAAACTCCCACACACCAACTGTCACTTAACAATGTTCTAAAAATCCTTTGCATCTACATTTCCCATACCTATAACAAAACAATGTACACAGTGCTCCTATAAATGCACATATGCATTGTGCAGTTACAGAAATTGTGAGGGAGTTGACCATCCGCACGGGAGAGCGCGCTCGCCTGGGCTTTTTTTGTTTGTTTAAAAGAATGAATGATGGGAGATCAACCTCTGAAAATATGTGGGGCCATTCCTGCACATATTTTCCACGCTCACCTCACAGTAGAAACATAGTTATGTACTCTGGGAGGCTGCAGCCCTATCCTGTAATGTGTATCTTACAACCATGGCTACATCAAAAGCCTTTGGCCATGTACAGCCTGATTAGAA
Source organism: Ambystoma mexicanum (assembly GCF_040938575.1). Lineage (NCBI taxonomy): Eukaryota > Metazoa > Chordata > Amphibia > Caudata > Ambystomatidae > Ambystoma > Ambystoma mexicanum. The sequence continues at coordinate 469,381,094 of NC_090935.1, read as the reverse complement.
TTTAAAGGCCCCATGGATGTGCATCAAACCTTCCTGGTGGTGGTGAATACTGAAAATGATAATTAGCAGGCCTCATGGAAGGCTTGGGTGCAGGAAGTGACAATGGAGACCAGACACCAGCACCTCTTTGTAATGCATGTGTCAACTTGGTACTAACACCCCTCCTTGGTATGAAAGGGCAGTGAATGTCCTGTCTGGAACCACTCCTTTCAGAGCAGGGGCACATTTGAATTGTAAGAGACGAAAGTCTGCCTGCAACCCCCTACTTCAAAGGAGGCGCATGTTGTGATCAACCGCTGCATAGGGCTCAGTTAATTAGGGAGACACTTTGATGTACAGCAGACAGTAAGATGGGTGGGACTTAGAAGTATATATTGTCATCCCTTCCCTGTCTGTTGCCAAGTGCTCCGATTCTGACCTGAAGCATCACTGAAGCTTGTTGGTGGAGACCCAGGATTGGCTCACTTAAGTTAGGTTTGGCCTACACCAATCCCTGGGCCCCGTTTGGCTTTAAAAGAGGGCTGAGCCCCTCACTGATCAGATAATCTGAAGACTTTGCAAGGAGTAAGAAGGATTCATTTGGACCCGAGCTGAAGGTACAGTCTACCTTACATATTCCGCCAGTGAAGGAAGGCCAGTGGTTCCAAGAGGAAAGCAAGATCCCTCACCGTGAACAGAGGGAGATAGCGGACTCTGAAGACCCGTTCAGCAGCTCCAGAGCCGGTACCCAGCCAGCACACATCATGCCCTGCTAGGTTCTGGGGGCAAGCTCCCTAGATGGGAAGTGCCGGAGAGTCTCCTGACAAAGGACAAGACCGGTGCCTGCCTGAGCTTTGGGCCATCCACCTTGAAGGGACAGGAGCCGCGTGAAGAAGCTTGGAGGAGTCCATCTTTGTAAGGACAATTTCGACAGTCGAGTCCTGGAAGCGCATCTGGCTGCCCCGCTGACTGTTGTCATGCCGGATTGACCAGAGCCGTCCGAGACGCCTCGACCAGCATTCCAGATCCGCCAACCAGCAGAGAGACGACAAGTCTTGGACCAAGCCCCTGCGCCGGAGAGCCTGCAGACGTCCGTCCAGCCTCACTTGCCAAACTGCCTGCTGCCTGGTACCCGCAGCTGTCTCCCACCACTAACTCTCAAGGGTTGCAAAGTGCCCAGGAACCGCCTTGATGCTGTTGAGCACCAAGAACTTCTTCAGCACCAGGTACATTGTGGTTTTGCTCCCCTGTTCCTTCTCCGAAGTCCCCTAGAGACAGTTACGACCCTTGCCCTTTTGTTGCTGGAACCAACTAATCTTGAACTGTAAGACTGATTACTTTACCAACTACCCTCCTGTCAGTATCCAGAGTGCATCCCTTTCCTTCGTGAAACTGTCTGTCCTCTGTGTTACTTTACAGTGTGGGTTGTAATTGTAGTGTGCTTGAACTGTCGGTTGTAGTAATAATGAAGTAGATATTTGTATACAACCTTCACTGGACAGTCCCTTGTTTATCATTGGGCAATAATTGAATTTTCATTGTGTTGCAACTAACCAGCGATCCACAATCTTGCGAAGATAAGTCTGCTGTTTCGTCCCCTTAAGAAAAATTGGACAAGGGGGTCTTACAATTCACTTGTATTCCAATCTGTTCGGATCCCTTCTGGTGTACTAGAGGTGTGGGGTTGATTGATGGTTTAGAAACTGATATTCACCCCTGGACTATTTGTGCCCCGGAAATTGATTCTTCACAGAAGTGCATAACTAAAAGGGGCAGTACAGATAGACAAGTGCTCATTGGAGCACAGGATGAAAGTTCAAGAGATGGCAAGGTGGGAGGTCACTAACTAACTGCTAGGGCAGCAGAGTCCCATGGGTGGGGTACATCTTAACCATAACGTCCCTTTTAACAACATTTTTTCTGTCTATTCAATACACTTTCAGAAGTGAAAATATTTCATAATGTTAAATCACTGTATACAAGTTATTAATAATATTTCTTAACATATATGAAACAATTATCAACCTCCTTTTAGCAAACATATTTATTATTACTTATGTGAGTCGCTATCAGCAGTGCATACCCCAATAGGCAAATCAGAGTAGACATATGTCCTTCCAGCAGAAAGTTATATCACTATTGTTTTGTACTTGCGTTTCCACACTTTCAAAAAAATAAAGCCCAGGACACATCTGCAAAAGCATCCTTTCAGTTCCTTGCTGACGCTCCTTGTGCAAGTTTACTGCAATCCCGCCCAGCACTCCGGACTGCTAATGCAAGCAGAAGTTCCTTTCCCATTTTAACCTAGAGTTTCGGCCATGCCACATGCACCAATAAGTAACTCAGAATAGGTATTCGGTCTTGCCAAGGGACAGGCCCATTGTCCATGCACCAACCATATTTTTTATGCTTACATTTGGACACTTTGGAAAAATAAAACGCAACACAGATTTGCAAAACCATGCTTTCAGGTCCTTGCTGGTGACCCTCGCACAGGTTTGTTGTCATTCAGTACATCACTTTAGGCTGTAGCCGCAAGTAGAATATTTCTTCCCATTCAAACCTAGGGTTCGACCATGCTGCATGCCCCAATAATCAAATCGAAGTGCACGGTTGTCAAGTAATTGCACAACGGTAGAATGGGTAGATCACTGCACTTCATCTAGTACTTTAAACAGATTGCCCTGCTGCTGGTGATGGGGTTCTTTTGTGAAGGTGTCCTTCCTTCTTCAAGTGTTAGGTTTCGAATAGGACAGTGAGCCCTGTTCACCTCAGCACTGGGTTATTCAATAAGTAACTGTTGTCATAATGAAGTAGTCTTCAAAACCATTCTTCATGCTATATTTGTTGTTAGAAGTCAGCCCACACGTAATTCGACTCTCTATAGTCTTTCTCAAGGCATGTTGATTGTGGCATCCAAACCCAATATCTTGTCCCACTATGGTTGCAAATAAGGGTGGGTAATGATTTCAATGGGTGGTCTGGTGACCACGTGGGGACCTGGTTTGGCGTGCTCAGCAATTATCTGCTGATTAGCATTGTCTCAGAGTGTATGCAGCGATGGTCATGCCGATCTGTTGATGCATTCCTGTGCAGCACTTCGGGCTGTAGCCACGGACAGAATTTTAGCCCTGGGCAAAATTTATTTTCCCATTCAAACCTATCCCGATTTTGAAAACCTTCCCCACATGGCCAGTCCAGGGTGGTCATGCCCACTTTACATCATTGCCAGTCCTTCGTGGTCATGGACGGTAGCCAGATTATCAGAGTCCACCGGCTATACCTCAGTCACAGAAGATATATCACTATTTTTTTGTACCTACATTATGACACTTTTGTGAAAATCCATCCAGCGGTTTGGGCTGTAGGCGTGAACAAATTTTCTTTCAATTGCATTTATGGGAAAAAAACAAACATTTTGGGACCCCCCCCCATAACTTTGACCCTCCTGAACAAAATCTCACCAAACCTTGAAGAACCAATCTGACTGGCCATATACTTTTTTTTTCCAAGTTTTGTGGGGGTTTCATCCAGGGGGGCGATGCTATAAGCTGCCCAAAAAGTGCTCTTCCTATGAGTTTAGCAACTTAACCATAACTACAAGGCCACTACCGCATGCCCTTTTGTAAATGTACATAGGGCAGCACTATTTCATACATAACAATTTCACCTGTGAAAGACCTCTCTCAAGGATATTACAACATATGCGTTTAGCCCTTGTTAGGAATCACCAGTGTGGTGCAGTTTTTCTTGTGAATGGATCCTGGGGTGTGTGTTGCAAACGGCATCACAGTTATATGGCGGTTTGAAAAAGAAAACCCTTCCACCTGAAATATATTCTAAAGCTTTACTGGCACAAAGGTATGATTTGTGGGCTGCAATGGCAAGGCTTCAATTTGAGTTGCAGAGAAACTGGTGGGGGGGGGGCGTTGAAGGCACAATATGCAGATAGATAGTCTGTATATTTACAAAAAACAAAAACATCTCTATCTTTCTAACCTTTCCTTTTCTGCCGGCTCTGGGTGTCTCAAGAGCCAGGAGGTTAAGCAGAACAGGCTTGGAGGAGGGGGGCATGGGGAGAACATATAACCTCCAGAAAGCAATGGAAAAAAAACCTACATTTTGGAATTGTTGCTTTTTTTGTGAATTAACATGCTGAGTGTTGCATGCCGGAATGTTTTCCCTTTCTTTGGGAGTCTGTGATCTGTTCAGAAGTTGAGAATGTCTTTGAACTATGAAGAGCTAGAAGAAGTGGCCAGATCTGCCGAATCCTTTGCTCCTTGGATAGAATACAGTGCTGTTAAGATCTTGACGGACAACACCACGGCAGTGGCTTACATGCAGGCAGTTATCATACATGATATGATACAAGTGCCCCCATAAAGAATCTCTTTTGCCCTGTGTCTGTGGGCAGCAAAACATCTACTTTGCCCTCCCACCCTGCTTGGTTTGTGACGGAAGACACCCGCCACAGGATCTTTCCTGCCTGTGAGGAGTTGACCGTTAGCCCAAAAGTGTTTAATCAGTTCACCATCTGTTACAACATGCCATTGATGTATCGGTTTGCCTCCCCAGGGAATAACCGCTTGCTCTATTCTGCACAACAATTCTCATTATCTCCGGTGCCTACAGTACTCCTGCTGAAGATGAGGCACAGCTTAGCATCCATACATTTTGACTTACTATTGGGTGTGGAGGGCTTGGTTTCCTTTTTCAGTTCAGCTAGCCTATGTAGTGTTCCTCAGTCCAGGGACCCACTCGTGGGGCTGCCTTTTTCTTGGCCCTCTGAGGCTTGCGCACTAAATTGTGGAGTTGCTTTGCTCTTGGCCCACTCTGGGCCCAACTGCTTCTCTTTTCCCTATCCTGGGGTCTTGGCTGGCCTTTCCGCCTCCAAGGAATCACTGTGCACCTTGCTTCAGACATCTACCTCTCCAAACGTAATCTCTCTTCCCGACTCTGATGGGTGGTTCTGCAAGTGTAGGAGCTGCGGCTCCTCGATTCAGAGGGTTTTCCTTGTCTGGTATCTCAGCGTTCCTATCAGCTGCTTCTCAAGCGTAGTTCACCATGGGAGAGCCCGTGTGTGTTCTCTTATTTGATCCGATTTCCGGCAATGGAGTGGGGCTTTCCGCGGTCTTGTCTGCGCTGTCACCAAATACACCCAGCATGCGTGCCCTGCCTTCCGCCGGTCTTTCTCAGTACTCAATCAGGGAGTGCCTGTAGTACCAGGGGGTTTGGAGGGTGGAGTTTATGTTCTCCCGCTTACACCGATGTCCAGCCTTTTATCCTCGCTGTAGTGAGTGGGAGGGCCTTCCTCTGATTCTCTGCCATGTGTGCCTGAAGGGGGACAGAAACCATATCAGCTGTCATTGGACGTCGGGTAAGTTGTTATAAATATAAGATGGGAATTTACCCTGCTTCTCCATTTGTCAAGTCACTGAGGATTAAGTAAGAACTATTGTTGTAAAGCTTACACCCATCATCTGTTTAGGAGCCATTTGTCCATCACATATTTAGGTGTAGCACAGACACAGCATTATTAGATTTAAAAGCCCACATGAATATGATCATTGACAAAGGGCATACCACAGTTGTAATGTTGCTAGATTTATCTGAAGTCTTTTGATTTGGTTGATTATTCATTGTTGATAAAGAGACTAAGTGAAGTAGCCAACTGTTCGTATAGTACAGCCACCTGGATTACATCTTTTTTGGGGCCACGCACAGTGAGCGTAGCAGTGAGTGTCTTGCATGCAACTCGAATTAATCTTGAGTGCAGAGTCCCACAGAGTGCACGCCTCTCACCAAGACTGTTAAACATATACACTAAACTACTGTTGGAACTCTTGGATAGTGTCGGCATCTCTTATATTCCAGTGTGGCTGACGATACTCCGATCTATACTCCGATCTTCCTTGAGCACTCCAATGACTATGAACAGGAATCTTGGACACTCAATAAGATTTTCACTCTCATCCAAGTGTGGATGGCAACTAATTACAGCACAACAGAGTTACCCATTGTTTGTTCCGGGCGACGTTTAAGCAAATTGGATTCCAGATATGAGTACTTTGTGATTTCTGATTGTTGGATTAAGGTTGCAGCCTGTGTAGAAACATTATGAGTCTATGTTGACGCCCAGCTGTCCTGTTAAAACCATGTTGCCCATGTCAGCTCCACGTCTAGATATATTATCAAACTGCTGTGCCAAATCCATCCATCCATATCTTTCCTTGGAAAACCGATCCCTTGTCGCCACCACCCTCATGAATTCTAGGCTTGATTATTGGAGCAGTCTGTTTTCTGGAATTTCCAAGAAAGACACAAATAAGTTGCAGATTCTCCAGAATGGAGCATTTGGGATGGTTTATGGATTGGGTAAATCCGAGCATGTTACTTCGTTCAGGCATGCCCGAACGATTGGCTGTCAGTGAGGCATCGTATCCAACACAAGGTGATGTCTTTGACTCAGAAATTCATCCACAGTGGTGCCACCGCCTAACTTTGTGCCTGTTTACATGTGAAACGCATTAACAGAACTCTTCATTCCAATTCTATTACTCTGCGGTTTCAACCCGGTTACAAACTTGTTAAATTCGGAAGCTCCAGTTTTGATATTTGGACTTCGAAAAACGTGGAATCTTCTTCCAGATGATCTCCAGAATCTTTCCTGTATTAAGAAATTGAAAAAAGACCTGAAAACGTTTCTTTTCAATAATGGCATTGATTAAGTTTCTCCTCTCTTCTTTCCTCCCTTTCTTGATGTATGTCTGCGAGTCTTGGTGCCCTGAGACCCTTGGGTGTGTGGCGCCATATACAAAAATGTAGATAAATATGAGTCTGCATGTAACAAACATAACCATGGGATCAAAGGAGGGTGATAGTTTTACCTATTTAGGGATGTCCTGTCGTCAGAGGGGGGGCCATACCCAGTGGGATCTCACTTGCCCTGTCCCCTATGGGGTGTTGAGAGGGCACACTACCCTAGTCCCAAAGGGTGTGTTTCCCTATTGGCGATTTGGGGACCAATTCCTTCGTTTCGTCACGCTACAAAGTGACAACACAGTGCAAATACGACATATCAAAACAGGATATCCTCATATGGCATGACATAACCCTATCTATCATAATTTTCTTGCGTGACAAAGGGGTGTGTTTTACTACATTCAAGGGAAACATTTGCAAATAACTCTTTCCTTTTAAGGGATTTCCAGAGGTTCGCTAGGGTGAGCATGCAGATATCGGCAGAACATCCAGTTGTTCAACTAATTCAGAGTTCGTTATCGCCTCATTTTCCACAGGGTAGTGTAAAAGAACATTGTAAAAAACATTTAAAAATTCATAGGCATGAGCACCATTTCTGATGTGTCAGGATTTTTGTGGTCAGATGAGCAAGCAGGAATAATTGTGTATTAACGTATGTTGCCTTCAATAACTCAGGAAACTTATTCGCTCTGCACTGGCGTTTGGGGTGTTATGGGTGTTGGGGCACAGCCCTTCCCATTAAGCAGACTCTGCCAATTGTTCTGTTGAGCATAGCACTCCATTTCAGAAGCTCTCTGGATGACCAAATGATGTTCTACTTTTTGGAAGGACCGAAACCCTACAGATACCCACTTAGGTAGTTGCCCCAAGTGGAAGCTTGCAAGTCCTCTGTCCCTGTCCCTAGCCGATGGAACAAGGAAGCACAACCCCCAAAAAAGCCACAAGCAAGCCATCTACTAGAAAATACTTTTCATGTCTTTCAATGGGCCATACTAGATGTGGGACTCTGGGAGGGAAGTGTCAATCACCTTCGCACCATGCTTGCTTCTGCCACGCAAGCCCTGTGATGAGTAGAACTGAGGGAATCAGAGGGCTCAGGACCATTTGTTAAAATTATGTAAAAAAAAAAACACATTATGGATGTGATGTTTAAATGCACGGATGTGAGTCTGTGAGTGTCTGTTTCTATGCACACCTATGTTCAAGGAAGTATGTGTATTCAGGCAGGGAAAAGGGCAACTGAGGTAGTAGTTGTTGCAGGTGCCATGGAAGGGGCTTGTTCATAGGGGCAGAGGTGAGTTTGAGCAGCAGTTTGATTCTCAACATGCTGAACGTGCTCCTACAATTGCAAAACTGGCATTATTGGGCAAAGTCAACATAAGTGTGTTCTTACAGTTGCAGTGCTGGCATTATTGGTTAACGCGCATGCGCACTTGGTGTCAGTACTGCATTGATGGTACAGCCAGCATGCACATCTCTACTTAGAGTGCAAATATTGGCATTGCTGGGCAAAGGCATCACAAGTGTTTACATACAGTAGTAATTTTGACTTTACTGGGCAAAGCCACCACACGTGTTCGTACAGTTTCAATATTGGTGTTTATTGGCAAATGTCTTGTTAAAGTAGCACTTCTGGCAATATTGGACATAGGCAGCATGAGCGTGTTCTCATAGTTGCAATGTTGGGGGCACAGGCAACCTGAAAATGTTTTGGAAAATAGTCTTGTGTACTGTTGGTGACGAGAAATTGTATTCGATTTTATTTGTTACCGCGCAGAATAGGTTGTACATTGTTTGGCTTTTTCTCCCTTATATGTAATTTTCATTTTTAATTAATTAAAAAATAACCTTTAGAACGATCTCCCCCGGATGCCCCTTTGGTTGGTATGAACTCCTCCACTAGGGTCACTGGCTTTCACTCATTACTGGGAAATATTTAAGGCACTTCATTGAACAAATATTCACCAGTCACTGCTTATAGTGGCAGTACCAGCGTTCTTGGGGAAAGCAAATACAAGTATGTCCTGACAGTGTCTATATACATTATTCGGCAAAGCCAACATTTTTGTTTTGTTCCAGCGGCAGTACCAACCTTATTGCACAAAGCCATCATGTGTGTGTTACTATATCCAATACTGACATTATTGGACAAAGATATCATGAATGTGTTTGTATACTTCTAGTACTGGCTTTATTGGGCAAAGCCAACACCAGTGTGCAATTCACATGCCGGTACTGTCACATATTGGCACATCCAGCATGAAAACGTCTTTTTAGAGTGACAATATTGGCATTATTAGGAAAAAACTAACATGATTGTCTACTATCAGTGGCAGTATTTGCATTGTTGGACAAAGTCAACATGCGTGTTATTGCAGTTGGCCCAACCAGAATGAACCCGTCTTCTTTCATAGCAATACTGGTACAACTTTCATTCATCCCGTTTTTTTTTTTTGCTGCACTTTTTGCTAAAATAGTTTTACCGAAAAAACATCGAAAAATATGGGGAGTGGGATGAGGGCTATAAGGGGTAGGGTGGTGTGGTGTATAGGGATAAATAATAGGGGAGGGGGGATTGGGACCCCCAGCAATAAAAATAAAAAAAATCGGCAAATGAGTCGAAGCCACATAGTAGTGCAACCCATCATATAGGGTACTTATATATTTGTTTATTTTGTAGGTACACATATTGGGCATTATGTACACTATCTTTTGAAATTCCAAAATAATTTACTAGACACATTTGCGAGCTCAGTAAATGACACCCCATCATGCTAACACATTGTTCGAGTAATAAATCGGTCATGATCATGTTAAGTCATTTTCAGGACGTACTGTGTAGACTTAGATTGGCATGATTGTCAAAAACACAGCACTATGTTTATTTTTAAAACAGTCTAGGCAGGCCTCAAAATGTGCACTAGCTATTGATTATTGATACTTGAGGTGGTGTGCTGTGCACATGTGGAGAATTGAGGAGGCGGGAGGTGAGTGAACCTTTATTGCCTGGTTAGTAGCTTGCAACTTTAATTTATTTATATACATCCTTAAATATGTTTTTTCCAACATAAGTAGAAAGCGACTGATATCCTCCAAACAAACTAATCTCTCTGGTGATCATTGCAATGACACAATATGGTGTACTCATGTGGTGCTCTGTCAACTTCATCTGACAGAAGAATGATCTCAATTTTATATATTATTCGGTGGAAAAAAAATGTTTCAGGTGAAAGCATTCCTCGCAACAAAACCCACGAAATATATTTTAATTGATGACAAACATAACTCTGTCCAACCTGTTAATGTCGTTGCTGATTTCAAATCCACCCAATGATAACCTTCAAATCCGCCCAATGAGGCAAATGTGATTTGCAATAGAATGTTTGCAAAAGTCCGTAGTTAATGAGTTTCACTGTAAATATCGGGCGGGGACAGCTGCTATATAATGTGCATATATTTATAAAGCATTTTAGTACTCTCTGAATGGAAGTTCTGAGCTGCAGTCCACTGAAAACTGCCTAGGCCTTTCTACACCATATGCACATATAAACGTTTTATTGATATTTTATTTCTATCGCGCTCATACACAGTGTTTCAGAGCATGACAAGGCAAGGAAAGGGGAACAGGGGAGAACAAAAACAACAATCTTACTAGGCCCAGTGACATTGAGAACGCGCAAGTGCCGGGTAGAGTGGGAGGGAGGATAAGTGCATGGATGGGCGAACAAAAGGAGAGTGCAGAGCGAGGAGGAAAAACAAAAATGATAATAAATAAAAAGGCAACAAACAACGGGAGTGCAGCCAGCAAGTGGCAAGTGCTGGGTTTATGGCAGCAGTCCGGGTAGGTCTGAAAGTGCAGGAAGAAAAGGGGGGGTGCTGTATGGGTACAGATACAGACCCCAGTGCAAGGGGTGGCCTGGAGGCAGGGCGTGAGGGTGTCAAGATTAGCAGGTACCTGGGCCCGGAGCACAGAGGGTGGCCAGGTGCATGGTGCTGAGGGAGAGTAGAATCAGCAGGGGAGAGGAGGGGAGAAGTCAGAAGCAAAGAGGAGGATCTTGAGGTGCTTCCGGAACCGGAGATGGTTCTCCTCAAGTTTTAGAGTGGCAGGGAGGCTGTTCCAGAGGGAGGCCCCAGCCGGAGACAGAGATCTACCCCCAGCTCGTTTCTTTGAGAAACGACTGACCCTAAGGGAGTTAGAAGTAGAGGAGCGGAGTGCTCGAGATGGGTATTTGCAGAGGGATAGCTGAAAGTATGTTGGACCCAGGTCCCAGAAAGCCTTGTGGACAATGCAGAGGGTTTTGAATTTAATCCTTGCATCCACTGGGAGCCAATGGAGAGATTTCAGAGCTGGAGGGATGCGATCCCAGGGCTTGAGGCCAAGGACAAGTCTCGCAGTCCTGTTCTGGATAAATTGCAAAGGGCGGAGAGTAGAGGCAGGTAGATTAAGAAAGAGGCTGTTGCAATAGTCCAATTGTTTTTGTTTTTGTATGGAGATCTTTGTGTCATGCGTGATTGTTTCTGAATCCACGTTGTTCTTCTTTTATACGCATGCATGCGTTCTATTATGTATTGATGCAACATTTCTGAGCAATACTGGTACAACTTTCATTCATCCCGTTTTTTTTTTTTTTTTGCTGCACTTTTTGCTAAAATAGTTTTACCGAAAAAAACATCGAAAAATATGGGGAGTGTGATGAGGGCTATAAAGCAGGTGAGCAATCCCAGCCTTTCCCAGGCTGAAGATAAAGCAGGTGAGCAATCCATGGAGGCTTAGTTCAGTTTGATAATTAAGGGGCTTTTAATTTCAGTTATGGAGATGGGATTTAGAGCTCTTTTTCTTTCCTTCCTGTCTGCCTCTACACACATGTCCCACACGATCAGGCATGGGCTATGTTGCATTTGCTGTACTTGCTCACGTTTCCGTCGCTATCAGTCTTGTGCACAGGCTAAGTTGAAAGATTTTGTGTGCTCTCTTACGTTTCCATCGTCATCAGGCTTTTGCACGGGCTAAGGTGAAACATTTGGTGTACAAGCAGCAGCCACCTGCCCACCAAATGCCTGGTGGGTAAGGACTCCAAACAATGCCACCAAGGTCTTATTAGTTCTGCTTACCTTAATTGATTAAGTTTCATGGTTCGATGTCTTCCATGCAGCTGACCTCTGTAGATGAAGCTGTGTTGCGGCTAAAATACCTCCCACTTTGAAGTTGCCGGTTAACCTGTGGATGCTGTGATGAATTTTGCAAAGTGGTCACTGGTTCCCAGGGAAAACCTCCCCGCATGTGGCCAAGGAAAGTCAAAGGCTACCTGACTCTGACCCTGACCCTCAGGGAGAACCACATGAGGGGAGACATCCCATAGGGGAATAGCGCAGATTCACTAGACAGAACATGGTATCCCGGTTCTCCATTAGAGCCTCATAGCTCATTCTGGACTCCCCAATCCCCCATGGCATGTTGTCATATCAAACAAGAATATCCTTTCTGGGGTAATACGTTCTGTTGCAAAAGCCTGTTAACCAGCCCACGTGTTCCAAATAAATATTCAACTGTTAGTGACACTGACTTTTTGTATTTTAAACAGAACACTGAGACGAGAAAGAGGACTGGAGTGGTGAGGATTACTGGAGCCGGCAAGCAAAAGACACACTCTAGTTGTTGTGAGCATGTGATGGGTGCCCGGGAAGTACCGAACAGCTTGAAAGGAGAATCACTGCTCCCGACACGGGTCGGGTAAATTGAGAGAAGCAAGCTGCAGAGCAGAGCAGGGAAGTGCCTGGAGACGCTGTCTAAGGAAGCTGAGAAGTTGGAGGTTTGCTACAGAAGTGCCGTAAGCAAAGGAAGCTTCCAGAGGTGTAGTGGGAACTAGAGAGCGGACAAGACGCCTGCCAGACCCGACCGCGAACTGAAGAAAGATTCGGAGAGCATGAAGGTCCTCGAAGCAACCGCTGGAAACTGAGACTGCGATGCCGGGGCACTTCACCAGGTATACCCGCACTGATAAAGGTAAATTATAGGAACAGGGGAAGCCTGAAAGAAGTGAATGAGAGAGGCATTGAGACCCAGAGCTTTAATGGAAGAAATATAACATTTGGAACATTGTGACTGAGAAAAGTAAAGGAAGATTGTGTTGTAATCCAGCATGTCCTGGCAGGAGAGTGTACCAGGTGCCGAAAACTGTGAATCTAGGACCCGCACCCAATTGCGTGAAGGCCAGTCAATGGAGGCCTAATAGGGGAGTGCTCCGGACTACAGGAGGAGGAGTCTGAGGGTCCACCTTAGTGTTGTGGAAACCAAGAGTGTATGAAAGTTAAGAAGTCCTGGCAGGAGAGCATATCAGGTGAAGAGTGCAAGCAACACTTGAGAGTGTGTGGAAATTGTGGAAATGGAGATCGTCTCCTTCCCTTTTGGAATTGTGAACGGTGTTAAACAAGAAAAGGCAAGGGAAGATCCATACACCTTGGAAGTACAAATTGATGGAACTGTAAAGGAAATTCAGGGGAAGGGAAAGCCCCCTGAAGTTAGTGACACTTTTTATATCATTGTTTTGGTAAAGTTGGAAAGCAAGTTAAGGGAAGATCCATACCCCTTGCGAAAGTGGAAATCGTTCAGTGTAAAGGAACTCTGGTGCAGGGAAGCCCCCTGAAACTGGTGAAACTTTGTTTGCTCATGAAGTGTGGAAAGGCAAGGGAAGATCCATACCTCCTTTATATTGGATACTGTGTGTGTTTAATTTTCACCTTTAGAACTATAAATTGGAACTGTGGAAAATAGCTGAAGGTGGGCTGCTGGAACACATTCCCGTTTCACTTTACATTCAGTTTAGCGTGCGAGTGACAGGTTAGGATTTTGGACACTGGACGGAGGACTTGAAGACATTCTAACAAGGCCACTAGTTAGTTTTGTTGAGGCAGGGAAACCCTCATAGAGTTAAGGAAATATAGGATTTCATCCAACCAATTTATTTTCCTTTTTAATAAGTGTATAGAAACCAGCAGTGTGCACACGCGGATATATAATATCTTCTACAGTCGCAGTACAATTCAATGTGTGGGCCTGGACTCTTGGCAAGTAGGAACTAGTGTGCTGTGTGTATGTGGAGACTTGAGGTGGTGAGTGACATGTTATTGCTGGCGAGCAGCTTGCAACTTGAAATGTCTACCCCTGCTTTAGCTCTTGCCAGCGTTTGCTTAAGAAGCACTACTTGCAGAAATCTTTGTTTCTGTACAGTCGTTAGCCACAAACATGATATCCAGCCCATGATAATTTAATGGAAATGATCATTCTTCTCCTTGGGGACCTCCATTCTATCCAGGATATGTCGCTGTGGGTCAGAATATTTTTCAGGCTAACTTGCTTCCTTGAAAAGTGAATCTTTTTAATGATGATCCATTCCAAATCAATAGCGTTGTCAGGGCGCAAAATGTGCTCTCCCCACTAGCCACCGGCTAGTGATGTATGACTCTTCGAGAGTATGAAATGGTGTGCTGTGTGTATTTTATAGACTTGGGATGAAGAATGCCTTTTTTATGGCTGGGGTAGTAGCTTGCAACTTTAATTTGTGCCCCCTGGCCTTGTTGACCAATTCTAGTGCGACTAGTATTGTTGTGGATCCTGCTTCTGTGTTCACCAGTTTGCAGTCACCTTCCGTAAAACACGTTATTTGAGTTACATTTGAGAAATACCTTCTCCTCAGCTTACATTGCCATGTTTGATTATATTGGAAACCTTTGCGAAAGCACCCAAAAAGTGTTTGTCACAAGAGCAAAGTCCTTAATCCGGTTACAGGTCCGGAAATTGTACCCTAGTCCTCTCGATTTATTTTTTAAAATGCCTTTAACATTTTTTACTTGCGGGACAGAAATTTGAGAAAACATACTATTCTGTCAGCCTCTGTGTTCGTGTTTGGTTTCCGATTTATGGTTGTATCGAGATCCTGTGCTTTTTTTTTTTTAGTAATTTGGTTTTAGAAAGGAACATAATTTATTACGCAATGTTTCTGCCACCCTCAAAGTGTGCCTGTTTTAATAACCCTGGTCTGATCCTAACGAATGATAACGGGCCGCTTAATGTGCACTCACCACTGGCTATCCGCTAGTGATGATTGGCTGTTAACGCGTGACATGTGGTCGGCTATGCATGTGGAGAGTTGAGGGGGCGAGTCACTTTTCATACCTTGCAGGTAGCATGACACTTGAATTTGTGCTCCTGACGATACATTGCGTAGTTCAAAATGTGTTTTTATTTGTTTTATAAAGAGTAGTGTCGAGCTGGCCATTTTCATGCTTGGTCAAAAGATCCAGGACTGCAATTGCACCCTTGCTGACTCATGGGAATTTTTGCGGCTGCTTTGTGTGTCCCACCAAGTCCTGAATTTTCTGCAAACCCCCAACAGTACCACTCCAGAGTATACAAACCTTATTAGTGTATCTGTTCCAAATGTCTATACTAATGATAAACTGATTGAAGGGGGGATTAAGTAAACCAATGTTCTTAGTCTTCCATGCCTACATTTGCTCTACTCTGCACAAACATCAAGCTGTGCTTGTCCCTTGTGTGTATAGATTCAAGTTTTTAATTAAACTATTGTTTTTCTAACCTAGTTGTCCTCCTTCAGGGAATCACTTTGTGGAAATTTGTATAGCAGCGATCTGTCCAGACTGTGCATAATCTCTTCTGCAGGATTAACAAAATAGCCTTTTCGGTCTTGCATGTTACGTTGTGGGTCTTTTATACTGCGCGCACCACCACTGCAGTGCTTCGGCACTAATCGGATAGCGCCCATCCAGGGTAAAATAGAGATTGATCTGTGTGGGGTATAGAGGGAATAGTTAAGATGGGAAGTGAAAGGAAGGCAACAGAAAAACAATCAGTCGTTCCTCTGCACATATGGATTTCGAAAAAATAAAATCGCCCCGTTTTGAGCCAAGTTCCAAGACTGTGTTATAATTGGCATCCCTTTGTGTCGATCGTTGTTCCAAGGGTCACTGAAGCTAGATCTGTCCATTTAAGTTGTTTACATGGCACTCGCTGGTCTGGTGCAAGTAGTACAATGAAGCGGGGTAACATTATTCCAATTGGAAGCTACTAGCCAAGCATATAGTCACTCACCCCCTCCATTCTCCACATGCACACATCTTATACCAATAGCCCATTATCACTCGCCATTGGCTAGTGGTGAGTCTAATGTTGGAGACCTCCAGTGAAGGGTAACAATGTTATCGCCCCCCACCCCTCAAGCATTAGACTAGGATTTTTTCAACCCAAATGCATTGGGTCGATCTTTTGGAACAGATAAAGATTGAGGGTTTGGTTCAAGGCTGCTTTATCACATGCATAGTATAAACCTCTATCCCATTGTGGCATTACTAGTTGCAAAATTGCCAGTACAACCTAATCTGGAGTGGGGAAGGATTTATGAACATGGCATCCATGAAACTCCTCACACTGACCTCCTGCAATGTTACTAATGATGATATTGACCAAGAAATGTGATCTTTGCAAGAGATGAGATGCATTATGTAAGGAACTGGGTATGGAATCCACCCAATAGTATGGCGCTGTGGAACAACGCCTCTGTATTTTCTTTCTTTATTTTTTTAGAGTTTCTAAGAGTGACTAAGTTTCCATTTTGAATGTGTTTAGTATTATTAGTCAAGCCATTAAGTTGGTAAATAATAAAGATGAGGTTGTCAGTTGATTTTCATATAGTATTTTATCGGAAGAATAAAGCTGTCGCTAATATTTCCTTAGTGAGGGAGCATTTGCCGCAACCCATATATATTTCAGACTAAAGCCAATGCATTTCGGAACATTTTTCCTTCATCAGGGCAAGTCTATGTAATTCAACATTGAAAACATAATATGCCGATTATAATACACACAATACAAACAGTGATATAAATAATGAAAACATACCGATCACTTGCAAGTCCACACATGTTCATAAAATAGAGAAAAACAAAAATGTAACATAGTAAGTGGATTAATGGTAACCAAATACAAAATGAGAATCAGAACAACAACTGGTTTTACCTTGGAAGATTTGTATGGGAGCTGACAAATATATGCGAGGATATGAAAATAGACAGCATGCATTTTTTTTATTGCCTTTTATTCATTTCATTTTTATCATCACAGCACTAAAATCTGAAACTGGTTACGTTTTTAGCTAGCAACAGTTGATTTTCATTTTTAAAAATGGGAATTCAAGCCCAGATATATTTTAGTTTTGTCTAGTAGCTTGTGCTAAAGTGCCACCTATAAACTGAAACTATTGCATTAGAGTACAGCTTGGGAGAAATGGCATATGTTCTGATAAGTTGTCTCATACCGCGCACCGTTACCATTGGAATGGTCTCCAGGTGATCACTTGGTTCTGCACAGGATTAGTGAGGGAAGAGGGAGAAGGATAGAGGTTGTGTTTTTCTATTGGTGCTTGTAAAACCAAGAGGAACTGGCATCTTGTGCGCGTCTGCTTTCTAGGTGTTTGGATTGTGTGAACCAGATTATTGTGTCCAGAAGGACAACATCCAGTGGTTGGGATGTTTGTTTGCAGCAGTTAGTTACATGGTGGGTGGGTAGGTTGTGTGTTTGTTTTTTTGTGAGATTAGGCTGATCCGTTAGATCGCGTGGGGTATGCTGGAGAGGAATCTGGAGCAGGGAGGTTTAATAGTTGGTGCGTTGTTGGTTTTATTGCTGATTCCAGAATTTGTACTGTTATTGGGTTATCTTCTGAGAATCAATGGGCCTCATTACAAGTTTACTGGTCTGGAAACAAGGGTGCCGGTAAGCTCACAGGGTCCCTTGTTTCTGGACCGGCAAACTACAAGTCTGCCTGCCGGAGCCGCTGTGCCTGACAGGTCTGAACCTACCGGGCGCAGCAGCCACGGTAGGCAGACTTGTCACAGGAGCACCGGCACTGTTGGCAACAGTGCTGGTGCTCCCATGTCTCCACTCCCATAGAGTCCTTAAGGACTCTATGGGTATGGGGATTTACAAAGATACCGGCGCCTGGCTTCCCGGCCACTGGACTCTGAGTGAGCCGGTGGCACCGGGATGTCAGGCCACGGTAAATGATTCAGAGTCCTGCAGCAACCCGCTGGTAGCACCAGCAGGGATACCGCTGGACTCGGAATGAGGCCCAATGACTTAATTGGAGCTGTAAACTAGCTACTGTTGTAATAGAAATGTCTTAACCAGGCCTGCCTTCAATCACTCGCTTTTATAAACTCTATGTGTATCCTTCACTGAAGTCCTGTCAAAAGCAAGCATTGGCAAAGCCAACAATTTTGCCTTGATATCTGTCATTTCACAGGCACTGATATTATATGCCCAGGTACTCGTACCGTTTTGTAGCTGCTACCATTGATTGCCAGTTAATACCACTACAGCAGTGCCTGGCAAAAGCCGTTCACCTGCCTACACAAAAGCCAAAACTGTTGCCATTGCCAATGCTAGTCTCTTTTTTTAGTTCCACTTTGCTAATCTTAAAAGTAAGTTTGGAAGTAGAATATCTGAATTTTGGCTAGATACCCATAGAAACAGATTTTCGCCACCCTACACCCTTTTAGTGTTTTATTTAACAGTTCATCATCATTGAGGAGGCCGAATAGCTCATGGGCAACCTGTTTGTCTTGGAAGCAAGACAATGCAGTGCAACACAGATTCTAATCCCGACCCCGTGCTTAGAAACCACCTGAATGTAATGTTTGCTCGGTACTGTTGCGTGTGTACGTTTGATTTCCCTTATGCTAATTTGTGATGGTTGCTTCCCACGAGTATGCACCTCGCTTTAAGGTCTGGCTGTAGAACTTGAGCGTCTGCCAGAGCTCTGTTGGTGTATGTAGAGGCGCCCTTGTGTTAATCCACTTCTCTGGGATGCAGGGGTGCAACATGGTGAAAGAGTTAGTATCGGTCGTTAAGGTAACTGCGTAAGTTGGGAAGAGAGTCACATAATGGAGCTTTTGGGCGGCTTTCTTCCCATGCTGCCTGGTACATTGACGGTTTTCCCACTCCAGTGCTGCATTACATTTTTATGTAATTGTTCTTAGAACTTGCCTTTTATTAGTTCGTGGCTGCCGCTTTTAGTGTGATTAAAGAATATAGTGGCATGGCGTTGGATGCTGCTGTTAATGGGGTTCAAGGTAATGATGACCCCTCTGTGTGATGATGCAGAGGGCCTTCCAATAGCACATAGGGTGGTACTTCAAGGGGCATTGTCTCCGGCAGCCACCTTCGTGGGGTAGCACATGCCTGGCCGGGCTACTTGCCGGTTTTGCCTGAGGGTGCATTTTACGTGTATGTGTCTGACCAGTGCTGTATGTAATATGCCATAGTGCAGGATTCCCTGCATGTATTACCAATTGTGCGCGTTTTCCCCATGCGGTAGGTAGGCATGTACTGTAATGAAGCATTGTAATTCACCCCTGCATGATCTTCTAGGAGAACATGATCGCTTACAGATGAGTGCTCGTGCAAGTTATTGAAGGGGGGAGGAGGGGTGAGGAGGCGTGGAGAGGGGTGGGCCCATCACTTATGTTAAAGCGGCATGTGATCTATCTTGTTGGTGTACTTCACTGCACCAGCCCTGTAAAATGTTCTGCCACAAATAGGCCCCCCCAAGCCATGGATCAATGCGCAAGGCTGGGCCCACTGGAGTAATCGCCTCTGTGGTCTCATCCTGGTGAACATCTGAATCCTACTTTGACTTCTCGCATAATTAATAAGATTTGATTTTGGGCAGTTCATTGCCCCCCCTCCCCCCGCCCCACGTGAGTCGGGTTTCCCATGTAAAATCTAATCTTCTGGAAGTCCACGTTCATGAGCTTCTGTGACATATTCATGTTGGAAGGCTATGCTGCAATACTCTGCCTTCCTTATCTTTCACTTCCCTGATGAAGGGTGGACACATTCACATGAAGGCTATCACTAAAACGGGCGCAAGCTCATGGGACAGTGTCCCCCCCCCCCCCCCATGAGCCTATCCACCCGGCATGACCATATAACCTAATGCTTTGGACGACAGCAACAGTGCGGAATCCAGAGAGCAGGGCTTCTATGAAGACTGGGTGATTTCTGGAGCATGCACGACAGCTGCTGGTGAGAGAAATGAATTCCCAAATGAGGTTGTGGGGGAGATGAAGCTTGGCAATCTTGCGGACATTATGACGTGGCAGCATTGGGAACTCTCCGCAATGCCAAATTTATAATAACATGACTATTTTGTATCTTGACACTCAATGCACGGATGGATCTTGCGTTATATGTTTTTTTTATTGATGTTCAAAGCTTTCTTTTCGGCACAATTTCTTTAAACGAACATTTTACAAAATACCACCTTAGTCCTATTTTCATGACATCTGCAGTATAAATCAACATGACATCTCAACATTACAATACCGATTTGTTTTATTAGATTATGATGGACTGGTGAGATTCTATTAGCTACACAGAGTCGAGTGTAATGCAATTCCCTTTCCTGCTTCATTTTTAGCAGAAAGAAAAAAAAATACTAAGCTTCATCTCCCACAATGGTGTTCATTTTGCCACTATATCCTTCGTGTAGGGCTGGTAGCAAGTCTTCTTTTCACTCTGTGACAGACCTTGTGATAGTCTGCAAAGTGATGCAATGACTTCGAGCCGCTGAAAAAGTCTTTATGATATGATAGGTTATTTTTATGTTTTATTTTTTTTTTTTAATTTGCTTTTATTAGGTTTTACATAGAAGAAAAAGAACAATTTTCTCGCATTCGAGAGTAAGCAAACAATGAGTGTTCGTACATACATAATTGTTCGTCAAACTATGATAGGTTATTTATAACGTGCTTAATACCCAGAGGTTTCTAAGCGTGGACCGGGGATCGAACCTGTGTCGTTTTGCTTCCAAGGCGAGCACGTTGGCGCTGAGCTATCCAAAACGGACTATGAATACAGGACTGGGGTTGATCCTCCATGCTCTCCGTCCGTTCTTATCCTCCTTGACCTTTCCTCTGACTCTTATACGGTCAACCATGCCACCCTGGTAAATTGGCTACGGGATACCCTTGACATCACAAACCTGGCTCTGGACTGTTTGACCTCCTTCCTCTTGGGCCGACATTTACATGTTCAACTGGGCCCTTTTCTCTCACTCTCCACCTGTGGAGTCCCTCAGGGCTCTATGCTCTCGCTTGGCTGTTCAACATCTACCTGGCTCCTCTAGCCTACTTGATCTCCACCTTCTCTCCTAATATCCAGTGTTATGGGGATGACACGCAGCTCTTCTGTCCTCACATTGCGGGCCTTGCCAAGAAGGCCCACTTTCATCTGCACCTCCTCAGAGGCATTCTCCATTTCCTCACCTTCCCAAAGAAACTCAATGTCTCCAGAGCTCTGGTCCTCTCCAGGCTGGACTACTGTAACAACCTCTTCCTTAATCTGCCTAACTCCTCCCTTCCCCCTTATCAACTTATCCAGAACAGGACTGCACGACTTATCCTTTGCCTCAAGTCCAGGGACCGCATCGCTCCATCTCTAAAATCTCTCCACAGGCTCCCGTTTGCTGTGAGGATCAAGTTCAAGAACCTCTGCATCATCCACAAGGATTTCTGCTGCCTGGGACCCTTCTACATCCAACTCTCTCTAGCTAAATCCCCCCCGGCTAGAGCCCTTTGGTCATCTAGCTCTAAATCTCTGCAGATCAGACGCTTTTCCAAGCAGAGTGTGGGGGCGAGGGGTAGATTCCCTCTCTTTCCCCCTCTCTTTCCCCCCCTCTCTTTCCCCCCTCTATTTCTCCCCCCCTCTCCTCTCCTCCCTCCCTCTCTCCACTCCTCCCCTCCCCCCCCTCCACACACCCACAGGTGCCTCCCTCTGGAATGGCCTCCCTGCCCCTCTCAAATTTGTAAGCTTCTCAAGACTCTCCACCCCTCCTGGTAATGTCTCCGTCTGCTTCTTGACTGGCTACCTGGTTCCTCCAGAGTCTTCAGGGCACCAGGACCCGCATTTCAGTTTACCCCTGCACTTGGTCTCCCCGTAGCCCCCGACCCCCTTCAACCGGCACTTGCCTTTCTGGGCCCCCCACCCACCAACCCACCTGCCTGGCTGGGTCTGCACCCTTATAGCCCTTCCAGCCCCTTACCTTGCACTTAGCTCGTGGACCTTCCTTCCCCTGCCCTCTCTGCTTTCCTCTGGCTCAGTCGACATGGCCACCCCTGGCACTCCTTTTTTCACGGGCCCTTCCGCCCTGCCCGTCACTCGGCCCCCCCCTGCACTTTTCTTACTGCACTCGCACGTTACAAACGTCACAAGGCCTAGTAGGATCATTTTTGTTTTGTCCTCCCTTTCCCCCCCACCCTCTTGTGTTGTTGCATCTCGAAACGCACTGTGTAGAGGTGCGTTATAAATACCCAATAAAGAAATAAAATGATTCTAAGAACAAAACACTGCGTGCATGTATAGGGAGGCATGATCTATTTGAGAGAATCTCGCTTGTCAGGTGTAATCTACTAGGACCAATCTGTGTTCTATGGCTCCTATTATGCAGGTTCCAAAGTCACGAAATAATCAAGGGTAAAGCGTGCACAAAGGCGATAGAGTATATAGAATGCAGAATTGTTTGACCAGTCAACTGATTGAGAATATTCGAAAGTTTCACCCCAGCCCAGAAAGACTTTGATATAATTACATCCCTTGAAAAATGAACCCTGAAAACAAATGTCCGCCCCTGCCTCCTATATGTATCAAGGGATTTAATTGTATCAAAGGGGGGGTAGCTCAGGGGCAACACTTTTGTCTTGGATGCATGACAACGCAGCACAGCACAGGTTCGAATTCTGACCCTGCGCTTAGAAACCAATCTCTGTTATTAAGTGCATTATAAAAAATTACAATTATTATAATTGACTCCTATGTTTTGTGTAGGTGCAGAGACTAGTTAATAGGATTTTTAATGTTCTCAAACCTGCTGTGGCCAATACATTTCGTTGTAAACACTAAACAATCAAATCATTTGGGGGTCAGTCAGGAACTTCAATCTTTTTGATTTAGTCTAGCGAGCAACATGAAGGGAGACTACTTTTGGGGCAAAAACTCTACCAGAAAAGTTTGAAGCTTGCACATCCGTCCACTCTTCGAAAAGCCACCAGACATATCAACATTACCAACTTTGCTGACAATGACAAGGCAATGAATTATTCCGAAACTAGTCTTGAAACATAGATTGAAATGCATTCATATATCACATATAAGGGTTCTTGGGTAAAGTGGGACAGCTCCCACCCCTTTAAGGAGTCTACACGGTAGCCAGTTTTCACCTGCTGGCAGACCTGAAACAAGTTCATGATTGGTGGAAATGGACGATCTCTGTAGGTTCACTGTATGATATGATGAGCTTGAAGCGAAATTGGTGAAAGAAAACTGAGATGTACTGCATCTGCGTGCATATGGTGCGTACATGCTAGCTAACCCAGGTTTTCCAGACCGATTGAAAGACTTGATGGTACTGAGGCCCAGTAGCCCTTTGGATGAGCTGCGAAAGACCTGTGGCTTCCCATCTTTATACGAGAATCTCTAAGCTAAAAGGAGCAGGTTGTTGCATAACACTAATGGGTTCTTCTCACCCTAAGCGTTCATTAACAAATCGGGAACAGAAGGCAGGACAATTGGATAAAACCTGACCAACTCTAAAACCAAGGGGCCATAAACTGCCATAAAGGGGTTATAGGAAAAAGCTCTGTGCCTTGCCATGGAGTGTGTAGGAGTAAACTTCGAGTCATGGCCAATGGATGGAAAGCATAATCCATGGCAGAACCCCCCTTCTGAAAAAAACGCATCTGTAACCAAGGCGTGCGGATATGGCCTCCGGCTGTAATATCTGAGAGGTTGGGCATTCAGCTGGGAGGCAAACAGATCTATATGTAATGGTCCCCAAATGCTCTCCTTGGGTTTGGGGGAAAACCCCCTGTTCAGTGCCCCATCTGCTGGGACTTATCGGTTCTGGTAGTACCAATCTGCTGCTTTCTTGTACCTTCCTGGAATAAACTCTACCTGAATTTCAGTTGCTGACGCGACAAAAGTTACAAAAGGCTATTACCTGGTCCATCAAACCTTTTGATGTTATGCCTCAGCAATATGTTTATACGCCTGACTGCTGTCCTTTGCGAATCTCTGAACTGCAAAGGAGCCTGCAAAAACTCTAAGAGTTTATGTGCAAGTGTGACTTCTGTAGAGACCATCTTTTCCCAATGAATTGATGTTTGCCCACAATCTGAACAACCTGGCATCAGGCTCTAAGTGAAGACCTGGGGCGGACCTAATACAGACCTCTGTGTGTTTTACCCACCATAGCAGTTTATGCTTACATCTACAAAGTGTAATCATGTCTGAATAGTTTGCACCTTTGCCCAGAGGAGGATCATTTCTATACCGTCTTTACTGTACAGAACTCATACATTTATCACTTGTTTAGAGACTGATAGGAGCCCTATCATTCACACAACTGTCTCATTTTATCCTTCTGAGTTTCCAAAACCTGATCAGTCTCCTTTTTGTATCATAACTATCTTGGATTTGGGGAGTGGTTTTAATACAACTGATTATATACCTCAGGAACAGCAGTAGTTCAAACGTTCCCCAATTTATTAGGTAACCCAAATCTAACAATAGACTTATCGCTGTGTCTTTGAGTCTGTACTAAAACTTGGTCCTGTACCAAGATCGAACTATTGTGTAAAAAGATTGTTAATCGAAGGCCTCTTGCTATCTGAACTGTGCGTAAAGCACTGAGGCTGAACCGAAAAGACAAAGAGAAAAACTGAAAAAACGTGACTTTTAAAATGTATTATTTGTTTCCAGAATAACCCAAAGCGTCTCTGCTTGGGACCAATTGAAATGTTAGATTGGTGTCTTTTTTTTAATTTTTTTTTTTTTAACTTCTGTTTATTGGCAGGTGGTTAAGACAGGTATAGCACATTTATCATGTAAGTGAGAACAAAAGGAAAACATTATTACAGCATCGATATACATTGCTTCACCAATACCGTCAGATTCACATTGTAGAGGGGAAAACACATAGTGGAAAAGCAGATTCGTACTCATGCAGCGTGTGTCAGGAGGAGTCTAGTGGTGCCGGGGAAGGGGCTGATGTCCGTTCGGTGCCATCCTTGCTGTTTAGGTAACTACGGAATTCGGTCCATACATTTGCAGGGCGGGATGGAGCAGGCACGGTGCCGATGTACCCCTCCTCGCATGTTTGTACCCATGTAAGGGCCTTCAGCCACATGTTGAGGGTGGGGGGAGTGCGGCGCTTCCAGCATTGTAATATGCATCTTTTGGCAACCATAACACTGACATTCAAGAACCTAGACAATTTCCTCACATCTTCTCCCGTCCAAATGCCAAATAGCAAGGCCAATGGGTCCATCTCTACCGGGGCGTCTATTATCTCGGTGAGCGCCTGTGTCACCTCCCCCCAGAACCTGCGCAGCGCCTCACAGGACCAAAACATATGGGCATGGTCTGCTTCGTTTGATTCGCATTTCGGGCATTTATGTGACGAACTAAGCGTAAATTTTGCCACTCTGTACGGAGTGTAGTAGTCTATTGAGTAACTTGTATTGGATGCAGCGGAACCTGGCACTGAGTGATACCTTTCGCGTGTGTGCACACATCTTACCCCACATTTCATTAGTGATCTCCGTTCCGAGTTCTCTGGCCCATGTCTCCCGTGGTGCCGGGGAGGTATTCTCTATTTTTCCCATCTGCATTTTATACAGGGAGGATATTATGCCCCTACAGCCTGCGGAGTTCGCTATGTACAGGAGTTCAGGTGATTCAGGAGGCTCCTCTGGGAAGGAGGGCCACATTGTCCGCACCGCTGCTCTCAGTCTGTAGTACTGTAACAGGTCGAGCGCGGAGCCGGAGTGCCCGGGGCGTAGTGTTAGAGGGGTAATGAATGAGCCTTCAGGGTACAGGTCAGCCAGGGCTCGGTACCCCAGGCTCTCCCATCGCTGGGAGAGGTGTTGGTCATGTGTGGGGGTTAGGCCAGGAAATTGCCATAAAGGAAGACACTTATAGTATGGGCGCTGTGCTGGGCTGGGGGAGAGGATATTGTTCCATGCCCTAATCGTGGATGCTACCGGGTCCCATGGGACATCCGCGTGGTAACCATGGTGTAATAGCAGGGTCATGATGTGGGTACCGTCATCCGCCATTTTTTCCAATTTAACATGTGGGGGGCGGATCGGGGTGTGTGTACCAATGGGTAGCATGCTGGGCCTGCGCAGCGTTCCAGTAGAGAGTTAAATCGGGGGCAGTAAAGCCTCCCTTCTCATACGGGAGGGTCATATGTTGCCACTTCTTACGGACCGCTCCCGAGTGCCAGAGGAATTGGGCGAACGACGCGTGGAGCCTCTTGAAATACTGCTTGCCTGGCCAAACTGGCACATTTACAAATATATAGAGTAGCTTGGGTACCGCGATCATCTTTATTAGGGAGAGTCTACCAGCGAGGGATAGAGGGAGATTGCGCCACCTGAGCATCTTGGTTTCAATGAGCAGCGCCGTTGCTTCGTAATTATCTGCCAGCAGGGAGACTCTAGCCCTTGACACCTGAACCCCGAGATACTTAATCCCAGACGGGGACCAGCGCAGGGGGAACTCGCAGGACGGTTGCTGAGTTGTTTTAGTAAGGGGGAAGATTTCGGATTTTGAGTAGTTTATAGTGAAGCCCGAATAGGTTCCTATTTTTGTTATGTCTCGAATGATAGGGTCCAAGTGTGTGGAGGGTTGTCTGACGTAGAGGAGGACATCATCCGCGTACAGCGATATGATTTCCGGTGTGCCCTGCAAGCGGACGCCCTTATGAGTATGACGATTTCTGACATGGTCGGCCATGGGTTCAATGGCAAGTGCAAAGAGGATGGGGGAGAATGGGCAGCCTTGTCGGGTACCCCTATGCAACTCGAAGGGGGGAGAGGGGACGGAGTTAACTAGCACCCTTGCCGACGGTCCCGTGTACAACAGCTGTATGTAGGCGATCATGTTCGGCCCGATTCCCATTTTCTCCAAGACGGCCCATAAGTATTGCCACAAGACCATGTCGAACGCCTTTTGGGCGTCCAGTGTGACTGCCACTGCATCCGCGCTTGGGTCAATTCTCGACAGTACGTTGAATAGGCGCCGGATGTTAAGTGCCGTAGAGCGGCCAGGGACAAATCCACTCTGGTCGGCGTGGACTAAGTGGGGCATTAGTGGGAGGAATCTGTTGGCAATTACTTTGGCAAAGATCTTCATATCAGTGTTGATGAGGGATAGGGGTCTGTAGGAGCCGCATTCGTCTGGAGGCTTCCCTGGTTTGGGGAGGACAGTGATTAATGCTTCTCTTAGGGAGGGGGGGGAGTGTGAGCGGAGTGATTCGGTCCAGACCTCATGTAGTGACAGCGCTAGTATGGCCACATGCTCCTGGTAAAACTCAGATGTGAGTCCGTCGGGGCCAGGGGCTTTGCCTTTAGGGAGATCTGAGATCACCCGGACTATCTCTTCTAGTGAGAACGAGGCGTCTAGAAGTTCCCTGGTGTCCTGGGAGATCAGGGTCATAGGGATTGGTTCCAACAGGTCGTCAAGGTCGCGGGTCGTGTGCTCTGGCTGGGGGCCGTACAGGGTGGCATAAAAGTTGGCAAAAGTGTCAAGAATAGCATGGTCTGCCCACTGTCTGGACCCATTATTATCAATAATGCTATCTATACGAGTCCCGCCTCCCTCGGCTCGGACCAGCCTAGCCAGGGTTCTGCCTGGCCTGTCCCCCTTGCCATATGTACGGGCGGCTGCAGGGCAGGTATGGTATCTCACTTCGCTAAGGGCATGCTCCTCAAATAGTTCCAGTTCCGTCCTAATTTTCGCTAGGGTGGCAGGTACTGGCCTGGAGGCATACTCCTGCTCCAAAGTTTTGAGTTTAGATTCGGAGCGGCTTAAGGCCTGTCTTATGGACTTGAGGACCCCCGCTTCTCTGGCAATGCACATTCCTCTGATGTAGACTTTAAAAGCCTCCCATCGGGTCCCAACGGACGTGTCGGAGACCTTGTTGGTTTCGAAGAACAGGTTTATGTCAGCCAGTATCTCTGCCCTAAAAACGATGTCTGATAGAGCGTCGGATTTAAAACGCCAAGCGGGGCGAGTCGCTGCGATGAAACCCAGCTGGATCTGGAGTAGCACGGGGGAATGATCGGAGAGTGTGCGCGCTAGAATCTTGACTTCGGACACTCTGCCCATCCGACTACCCGACAGGAGGAATAGGTCTATTCCTGAGGAGCTGTCATGTACCGTGGAGTAAAAGGTGTAGTCCCTCTCCTGGGGGTGGAGTCTTCTCCAAACATCGTGTAGTTTCAAGGAGCTCATGTGGGTTAGCAGCCGCTTGGCCGCTCGGGCTACAGGTCTCTTGGCCGTAGTTGTCCTGTCTAGGGCTGTGTCGAGAATGAGATTCATGTCGCCCCCCCCACACAATGGGGACGTCAACATATTGCATGAGAATGCCGTACAACATGTCCATGAAGTCGGGAGAATCAATGTTGGGAGCGTACGAGTTCACAAGCAGGCATTCTTCGCCGGCTAATGTGCAGTGTAGGATCACAAATCTGCCCTCGGGATCAATGTGGGATGTGTGAAGTGTGAATCTGATTGATTTATGGATGAGAGTGAGGACACCCCTGGCCTGAGTGGAGTACTGAGTATAGTACCTGTTGGGGCCCCAGGACAGTGCGAGGTTTGAGGCCAGGAGTTTCTTAGCATGAGTCTCCTGCAGCAGGAGAACCTTGACCCCATGCCTTTGTGCATAAGCCGTAATTCTGCGAGATTTGGTGAAGTTGGTCAGCCCCCGTACATTCCATGTCAATATCCTAATAGCCATAATAATGAGTTAAGGGACATCCCAGGCGTGGATTCTCACTTTGAGCTTAAAATGGAGCACTGTGATGCAGCAGGCCTGCCGCCCTGTCGCACCGGTCCCGACCAACCCGCATTTTTGCGAACAGCAAACCCCAACTTTCCCACCCCCCTCCCTCACTGCCCAGTGATACCAAGCAGTGTATAGGCAACCACCCTGAAGCGAAACTGCGTGCCATCCCCAACTCGGCAACGCCTGGCATGTAGCCCAACAAGGGCTCGAACACAACTTTACTGCCATCAACGGCCTTGCAGCTGCAGTGGGGGCTACTGCTGCCGTCTAGCACACCAATAATAGAACTTTGAGTGAATGTCAACATACACATTTTTACCAGCATTGTTAGACTATTTAAGTGGAGGTTACAGGTAACGGATAACCGCAGTTTTCAATATAACAAGGATGAAGTTGAGTCTACCGCAGATCCGTGGACAGCAGTGCGGCCCTGTCCCTGGGGTAGTGACCTGGGTTTGGCCATGGCATCGTGAAGCCCAGGGAGGTGGCCCCCCCAGGGTGGGAAATACTTGCAAAATTGACAGGGGCCTTACGCGGCCGGCTGGTGGGATGACCAAGGGGGGGGCCGCCCCGCGCCAGGAGAGCAGCGACACGGTTTCATCGTCCACCAAAGGTCAGCAGAGGAGCCTAGAAGTCACGCCGTCAGTCGTCGTCCATCCGTTCCCCAGGCGGATTCACCAGGGGGACCTGTGCTTCGATGAACTTGACGGCCTCATCCGGGACCGTGAAGAAATAGCTTTTGTTGCAGTGGATAAATTTCAGGCGGGCAGGGAAGAGCATAGAGTACTCAATTTTCCTATCTCTCAGCATCTTCTTGACCCCACTAAAGCGGCGTCGCTCCATCTGGACCCCCACCGAAAAGTCAGGGAAGATTCTGATGACTTGGGATTCCAGCCTTAGTTCACCCCTCTCCTTGGCCAGGCGGAGAATGTGATCCCTATCTTTGTAGCTAAGTAGTTTTGCGATGATGGGCCTGGGGAAGTCTCCGGGCTTAGGGCGGGGTGCCAGGGAGCGGTGCGCTCTTTCAACAGTGAAGAACGGGGAGAGCTCAGGGTTGCCCAGGAGGTCCTTGATGAGCTGCTCAACAGCGGTCTCCATACGGCCCTTGAGTGCGGATTCAGGAACCCCCACTATTGGGATGTTATTCCGCCGTGATCTCGATTCAAGGTCATCGTTCTTGGCCTTGACCTGTTTCATGTCGCGGACGAGCTCTGAGACCGTGGTCTGGAGGGTGTGAATGTGATCTTCGTTGGTCCCTATCCGCTGCTCTGTTTCCGTGAGCCTGGACCCATGCTGGTCAATTTGGGCGCGTAGAGAGGCGACATTCGCATTGATATCATCCAGCTTTTAATGAAAGGATGCAAAGTTTTTGACCATGGACTCCATCATGGTAGTGAGGTCTGGTTGCGGGGGGTCCGGCAGTGTCCCGCCATCCTCCTGTGTCGCCGGGGAGGACGCCGTGTCCGCCCGATGGGCTGGCTTGGTAAATTTGTCCATACCGCCCGCTTTGTTGGCGCCCCGCGCCCTGTTGGACATTGTTGTGGTGGGGGGTTCCCAGCGACTCCGGCAGAGTCAGAGACGGGCAGCGGCCGTGGAGTCGGCGGATGAGGCGAAGGCAGGACTGCAGCCGCTAATCCCTAGTTTTGTAGGCACAGGGGAGCCAACCGTGCACCCGTAGGATGGGGAGGCGGGCGACAGTGCGGCCCCCGAGGTGGTGTAGGTTGGCAGGGGGCATGCGTGGTCCCGGGCGGTGTGGTTTTCGCGGGGGGGCAGAGGCCCCGACCGTCCAGGGAGCCCAAGGGCCCCGCGTATCCTATGCGGGCACCAGGTGCCACATGCCAGGCCGGACCCAGAGCGGAAAGTGGAGAAGGCAGGTGGGGGCCGAGCCCAGCAGCAGGCGAGGGAGACCCCCAAGCGGGGTTAGCTATGGCCAGAAGGGACCGGCAGCGTTCAAGCACCCACCTTGAGGCCTCCGGGAATGCTGTGCTCGACGTAGGCCCACAGCGGTAGCAGCGTGTCGGGGCGATCTTCGTGGCTGGAGAGGTGGGGGGTCCCAGCAGCGGCGTCCTCGGGTTGTGTCGTGTAGCCCTCACGGGGGCCGGCACCCAGCTCCCCAACCAGCGAGAGCGGGCAAGCGGTCCGTCCTCCTCCCACGGAGGTAGCGGGTCGCCGTCCAGTCCGGCGCGGGGGCCCACCAGGCGCGGCAAGCCCGCGGCAGTCGGGAAACCCACAAGGTCGTAGAAAGGCCAGTCACCCCCGCGAGGAAGCGTCGCTGGCGGTGGCGGGCTGTATCGCCGGTGGAGCGGGAACCACCGCTCCTCCCGGCAGTGTAGATGCAGGGAAGCCCCCGGGTTGCTGAATCCGCGGTCAGCGGCGCGGGAGGCCCACGGAGCCGCCGTCCCCTCCGGCGGCGGCTGGGTCGCAGTGGATCCGGGAGGCCTCAGACGGCGCAAGTACGGGTCCCGGGCGCCGTTTCGGCTCGAGATTGCGGGAGAATGTAGCGGACAACGCCGCTAGACGAATCGTTGTCGTGGCTGCAGCAGGGGGACCGGATTCGTGCTGATATGGCGAGGATTAGGTGTGCGACGACGGAGCTCCGACGCTAAGCGGCCATCATGCTTGGCTGCTCAACAGCGCCCCCAGATTGGTGTCTTTGAGGTCCAGTCAAATTAAGCAATATCCAAGCCACTGTACATCTCGTAACACATCTTTCCATCTTGAAATGCTTGTATATTATATATTGGATGAGGGCTTTTAGATTGAAAAATAGGCAATACTCCTTGCCCTTCTTTATTTGGAAACTCTTGTTCGGATTATCCCACAACTCCTATATCCTTCTTGAGCCATGTATGCTGCATCTCTTGACAAATTAGCCGATGCTGGGCTTGGGTCACTTGATAAGAGAATTGTCTTATTGTCTGTACTGTGGTTTGTATACATTTCGATTTGGAATCCCTGAACTGCCTCGAACATTCATGGATCTTGATAAATATGCAGCTCGTTAAAGTGTTGCATTCAATCCCCACTGTAGTAAACTTGGAGGAGCTGAAAACGTATTCCTATCCAAAGTTGGTTGTACTATTCCCTCCTCTAGTACCTTTGCCCCTTTTGAGATTGCCCTATATGGCTTATTCTGGGGTTGGGAATACTGGCCTTCGGTCTGCTGACCACAGCCGCCTGTGTTATGCTTTCTCTCTCCTTCCCCTGCTGATCTTGTCTGCTGCACTAACTGGTTACCTGGCCTCCCTCTGAACCTTATGGGGACCAGGCTCCTTCACGTCCAGTAGCCCCATGCACTCCCTCTGGGCCTACTGCACACTAGGGACTGTACCTGCATCCCTACTGTCCCCTGTCTCCTTGCACTTACTTAGAGTCTGCAAAACTGGAGGGACTTACTTGAGCTTTGCTTATTACACTCGCACTTTCCATCCCCCTGGCATTTCTCCTCTCCCTTCCCCATGCACGATCTGAATGACACAAGGCCTAGTAAGATCGTTTGTTTTGTTCTCCCTTTGTCTCCCCCTACCTTGTCTTGTTGTGGTAAGAAACACTTGTGTACAGGCATGTTATAAATGACATGTATCATATGCCTTAGCTTAGTCTTTTTGTGGACTTGAGTGTTCACCTACAAGCTTGCAGCCTTCTCAGGTTTCAAAGACTTACTGTCCCCACTGTCCCCAAAACACTGGTGTAACTCCATCTCCCTCTTTTCAAGGGTATTCTCACATGCGTCCAAGTTAGATATGCCCTGAACCCACTGGACATTTTGTTTTTTTTTTCCAAAACAATGTATTAAATTCCACACATAACATAAACAATATCGGTCAAACTAACATTGTCTCACATTAATCAGAAAGAACAAAATTTACATAATAACATAAGCATCATAAAGAGTACATACCAGCAAATAACCAACCATAGCGAAACACATTCAACATATTGACATTTTGTGAGTTTCCCACACAAATGAAATCCTCCCATTACATAACAATGGTCTTGGGTTTCTCAGCAGTTCAGTCTCCCTAACCTCACTGCCGTGTGGGAGACCCAATCTCTCACAAAGCTTGTGTAGGCACACTGTATTCAAGAGCATCACAATGTCCATTGTGAGCCACATCATAGCAGTTCAAAAAATGTCTTGGCTGGGAAACTAAAGTTAAATGTACACTCATATTTTGATTAAAAAACCCGTTTGAAACCCGTCACTAGTTTCTTAAGGGTGTCGTGCCATTGCATTGGGGTTTGGAACCCGGCACTAGTTTTATAAGGGTGTTCTGCAAGCCGTGCCTCAAATATTGTGGTGTTGGACACCGCACCTGAGGTTTTCCGCCCATGCCTTTGGGGAGTTGGACGCCGGTACCTTAGGGGGGTGGTCCGCTCCACCTGCTTGTGCAAGGCAGTGGGTGCCTGTGCTGTGTGATTTTTTGAGTATTTTTTTTTGTTTTGGTTTATTGTGCCTGAAGTTGAAGTGATGTGCTGAGTTTCATATTAAGTTATATTTCACATATATTCACTCAACACATTTGTTAATTGCATAAGCAGATTATGTAATTATTAACATACAGGACTTTTCAGAAAAACAATTGTGCATAAAGTAAAATGGAGCTTGACGCGGTTCGGGAGGAATGTTCAATCTTCTAACTTCAACCTTGTTAATGTGTCTATAAAGTAAACAAAAAACTCAGGTCAGTGGGCTTCTTATATATTCACTATGTATGCCAAATGTGATTCTGTTATAGAAAGTCACAGGGATATGCATAGGTCCTGTTATGTATTTATAACTCAACTAATCTCAACCAGCCACATTGCTGCCCAGGGCCTCGTGTTGAAGGACCTCTGTATTCTATGTGCCAGCCTCCCCCATGATTGGTGACAGCGGAAAGGACTCATCCTATCCATTTCTGTTGTTGTTTTGTTTTTGTGTACAATAACCCGTACTGGTGCAGTCAAGAGGCCTGACTCTACATATGTAGAGGATGAGCAATTTTCAGTTTATGGCTTTTGAGCATTCTCTCTGCCTAAAATCTTGCATGGTCCTATAGGAAGCACCCTGTGGTTACTTACCTGTTTTGGCATGCGGACAATACCAAAGGTTTATGCTCTTGCATAGCTGTGCTGGCCATATTATTCTTATTTAATTGTTTGTAGTGTGCAGCACGTCCGAAGGCCTCAGTGCGCACAAATAAACAGACTGGAAACCAACAACACAAGCAGTACAAGGTCCGAGGATAATAGACAGAGAGATAGCATGGTTTAATCCTTTGAATTAAAAAGATGCGTTTTCGTTGCCTTTTTAAAATTAGCGAGACATGGTATATTGCTTATACTTTGAGGAATCAGGTTCCAGAGAGAGGGGTCACACACATTCAAATTAATTTTAAAAAATTAAATCTTTAACTTCTGCCTGCCTTGGGGCAACCAGTGTGTTTGTGCAATTAGAGTGCAGGTTTCTCCCTGTCGGGTCTATATGGAAGCACTCTTTGAGGTATTCTGGCGCTTTCCCTGACACACATTTGTGAGTGATGGTCAGAATTTTATGTGTAATAATACAATGACAGACTGGGAGCTAGTTCATGGATCTCCTGGACTAGGTTATGTGATCTGTTATGTAATCCATATACAGCTCTGACAGCTCCATTTCGAGCAACCTGGAGAGTTCTAATATTTTTTGTAGTACCACCTAATGAGCTGTTGCAGTAGTCAAAGCAAGCATTTACTAGTGCTGAAGCAACTGAGACGAATTGGAGATGGTAGGCTATGGTTTGATTTGTCGTAACAGTTTGCTAACTGTAGCGTCCTGACTCCAGAATAGCAGGCCGGGATCACACAGGAGCCAGCAGGTACAAAAGGTAAGTGAGCCTTATTGTAGTTTCAGGGTACCCGGCTAGAAGGACGGGAGAGCATATCTAGAGGTACACATTGACAAGTTTCTTTGCAGATGGACATCTCTTGTGCGATTCCCTTCTTTGAGCGAAAGGTTATAGGAGAAAGGTATATTGTTATATATTTAATATGTATAAAATGTTATTTATTTTTCTTTTTTTTTTTAACAAAGACAAGTGAGCTTTATTGTAGTTTCAGGGTAAAAGGCTAGAGGGATCGGTGGAGCATAGGTAGAGGCAACCTTCCAGTCAGCCCTCCAGATAAGGTGCATAATAGGCCTTTTTACGCACAGAAACTTGTCAATACAGCCTTTTTAATTCTTTCTTGTGTACAGCTTATGCAAGCTATTTATAGCAGCACCCCCATACAGCATGGAGTTCACTAGTGACAGCCTGGCCAGCAGCAGCTTGCAAAACCACTCTTTACTTTAGCGTACCACACAGTTCATTGAAAGAAGCAACTGGGATGAGTCCTTGCCTGTTTTTTTTTCAACACTCTCTGTGAATAATTCTATTAAGATAATACTTTTTGAGTAATGTAGAAGGGAATTGTGTTTTTTGTTCACTTTGTTCAACTAACTGCATTTTGTAGGTTACAGTGTTATTGGAGCATTTTGAATCCTGAAAACATGCTTTTCACATTGCTTTAGGACACAGGTAGTATTGCGTAAAATGAACATTGTCTTAAACAAAGGCTGCATTTGTGCTTCATTTTCCTATGTTTTAATCCGCTTTAATAGAGGCAGTGCATTTGCAGCAGCATGGGCATTTTATACTTTGTGTTCTTTCCATCACAGAAGCACATCAATTGCATTTAATGGCTTGGGGTGCCTGATGTCTTGAAGTTTTAGGAGAGCCTCCCAGCAAGCGGTTATTTGGCATTTGTGAGAAGTAAAAGCTTTTGGTGTTCTATGTGAATATTTCATTTTCTTTTTTGTCTTTACATTGCATGTGTTCGTGTGGATGCACATGCATGACAGGGAACTGTACATGGTTTGTCTTGGAGAACCTGGAATAGCTGGGCATGTGGTCTGAACTTTACTTTGACTCCCTTTCTGACCATCCGCCCACTGCAAGCGGTATAATGGATGCAGGTAGAAGCAGTACTGTATATATTTTCAGTGGCACAGATTGTTTCAGTACCTTTCAACAGGACTGCTATATATTCAGGCAAAGTAGCCTAATTTATCAGTAGAGCTGCTGTATGCATTTCATGGCACAGTGCCAATTAGTCACAGCAGGGCTGATTGCATCATGCCCTCATTTCCTAGTAGGACTGCTATGTTTTGGGACAGTACCTGCATTTCTTAAAAGAGCTGCTATAATGACAAAGCATGAACTTGTGTTGGCATTTTCTGCACCAAGCTAATGTATTGAGCAAGAACAATGTCTGAGCTCTTCCCACCAGTATCGCTACAAAATACTGAATCCCATTACTACGAGGAAATAACCTTGCATTAAAATCAGCAACCCCCTCCCCCAAAATAGATGGGAGGAGGGTGGCGGCATTGGGTATGGGTATTTAATCAGATGGGTGGATGTTGAGGACTGGGTGCAGTGGGGGCAGAGGGGGGATCTCGCCCTGCATTAAAAATACTGAACATTTGTTTTTTTACATGCAATATTTTCAACCTTAAGTAAACAATTTGGTATTTTCACGTAGATCCTTCCCACCATCCTCCTGAGCTGGTGTGATGTACACTGGAGGTAAGTGTCAGTGGATGGCACTGCTGTCATATACTTCAATCTCTCCTTCTCCGTCTTGCACTTTTCAAAACTTCTGCTTCTCCCATGTCCGATTACTGAGTCCTGCTACCAAGAATGTAGCACATTTCAAAATCACATTATGAATCTCCTGACTTATGTAGGATAGTCCAAACAGGCTGAGAGCTTTTGACAAGCTAGTTATGTCTGGCAGGCTTCACATGGAACTGCCAGTGCCCAAACCCTATGTGCCTTTCCAGGTCAACCGCCTGTTTGGAAAGGTAGCTCAGTGGCTCAATAACCCTGCTGCAGAGATAATTGTGTAACGTGTTAGTTCAAATCCTGTTGACAGGTGAGTTAATGCGTCTGCGTCAGAGGTGTGTGTTTAAGATGCAGGTAACATTTAATTGTAACATAGCTGATTTAGCTTTCAACTTATCAAAAAATAGTCAATGATTCAAAACACACACATTTCATCTGCACTTCTGTACTTGTAATGGCTCAAAACAGGCACATTCAATCAGGGCTGCTATACCTGTAAGGCTCAGGAGAAGCACATCCCATGAGGGCTGCTAAACTTGTAATGGCTCAGACCACACATCTCATCTGGGCTCTTATACTTGTAATGGCATACTGTGCTGGTAGAACAACTGCATTCAAGCAAGTGCTGCATCTGGGGAGACAAACCTCTGACTCTGATTCCCAGCCTAATGGCCAAAAGAAGGTTGGCACACATCTAAAATCAGAGCACCCACTTGTAAAGTTGCACTCGATTTTGTAAATGAAAAAGGCATTTTCAGCTTTTTGAATATGTATTGGTGCTATTTCAAAAGACAAAAATGAGAGAGAGCAACTCTGACCCTAAGCAATACATGAGAACAAAGTGGGGGGTTGGGAGGGATGCCACGAGAACGGGCAACATATTAGACAATCCAAAACAGGAATTTGAGACCAATGCGCTACATAAGAGTGCAACAAAGAAACTGAGAAGGGAAACGAGGGGCGGGTAAATAATAGGACACATACACAATTGGAGTGACATAGAGAAGCAGAGCAAAAGAGACATAAAGAGATAGTAAAATAAGAAAACACAGATCAACAGCAGATGGAGAGAGATGGAAATAGAAAGTCTAGATTGGAGAAAGGCAGACCAAAAACATAACAGGCAGTGCAAAAAGATAACCAAAAGGGGTAGCAACCTCAACGGAGAAAATGAAAAACCTGACATAGCCAGAGTAATGACATGAGAGGGGAAGAGGAGTTACATCAACCGATACAGCACAATGTAGGAGGCAAACCGCAGTAATAGAATGCAGAGATGGGAGAGGCAGAGTGACAGAGCAACAGACCTCAAAACGTGGCATAGCAACACTTAAGGGTGAGAGCTAGAACATCAGAACGTGAGACTCAGGGGAAACAGAGTAGCAAAGGGAAGGAGAGATGAGGCAAAAACATGGAGCGGCTGTCAAGCAGGTAGTGCCAAGCAGCAACAGTAGGCCCAAGAGGCAGAGAAGTAATGCTGGTAGAGTGAGGGACTTGATTTATGATGGCACTAGCTAGCATCTCTAGTAGTTCCTAACAGAGTGTTAGTGTCCAAGTATAATGAAGATGAAGTTGGATAGTACGCATCAACAAATTCTTTGTCACTAATTTTTTGTAACACATTTTTAATTTTACGGACAAATTGGGTAGTTGTTGGGCACTTTTTTAACTCTCTTGCAAAGGAGGAAACACATGTTTACCCTCTTTAAATTGTATTTACGCTCTCATTCTAAAAACTGGGAGTAAAATGCTCTCACGTCAAAATTTTATCCCGAGCACTGCTTCCAGTCATAACTACCATCCTGAATCCCCCAACTGTCCTCTGTGGAACCCTGAAGGAACCCAGGGTTCCATCACCAGCCAACATTCCAAAGCTTGCATTGCCACATGAAATTCAAGCCCCACACTACACTAACCTAGGCGCAGGATGCCTTCACCTGTAGGACCTGCTTCTCCATGTCAAGCCCAGAATCCTGGAGGACACCAAGTGTCCTCACGTGGGAGCTAATTTGGATGGAACAGTTAGCAATTGTCAAGTGACTATATTTCATGTCCATCTTCTTTAGCAGTTGAGCTGAACCAACTAGCATGAGCTCCGTTTTCTCATTATTAAGGGCAAGGTAGTTTATGCCCATCCAATTTTGGATAAGGTTGTAAACTTTGTTAACATTGATTGTATCTACCTCATGATTGTCGGTAAGGTCGAAGGCGAGATGAGTATCTTCAGCATAATTAGTGTATTTTATATCCATCCCATCAAGAATATCGAAAGGGTCATGTTAAAAAGAGTGGGCGATAAACACGCTCCCTGCGGGACGCCATACACTAAGGTCTCTGATTGTGATTGGAAGCCCCCATTGGCATCACTGGTTTGTCTCGGGCTTACAAAGGATGCCATCCAGGCAATTGTATGCTCAGAGCAGTTAGTAAGTGTGCATTGCCTTTTCAGCAGCAAAGAGTGGTCGACTAAATCAAAAGCTGCTGAGAAGTCTAGCAACATGAGAAGGGCGATTTTTACCTTTTTCAGCAATGCCAACCAAATTATCTCTTAAATTCAACATTGCGCTTTCTGTGCCATGCGTTGCGTGGAAGCTGGACTTGTGAACACCCAATAGATTGTTGTCCATGATGTTTTTGAAACTGAAAATAAAAGGCCCTATCGAATATGTTCAGTAAGAAGGGAACAGTCATCAGTCATAATGGGATGGTAATTTACAACAATCTGAGTTGTGGGTGTCCTTTTTAAGGATAGGTGTAATCCACACCTGTTTCAAGCATTGAGGACCCAGGGTGGAAGAGTATGAGGAATTGATGATAGTAGTGATTGAAGGGGCAAGGTGGTGAATACACTCCTTAATGATGATGGCTGGACATGCGTCCCCTGCACAGACTGCGGGTTTTAACCTAGCCACAATATCAAGAAGACCATCATTACTAAGTGGGCTAAGAGAATAGATGGGACCCGAGTCAGATACCTGATGGAGAAGGACAATGATAGTGACACGGGGTGTACCCAGGTTATTAAGATCTATATGCCGGGCATTGATGGTATCTTGGTGGGATCTAATTTTAGAAGAAAACCCCTCTTGAGATCTTTTTGCACCAGGCTTCACTGGGAAGTACATCTGCATGAGTATGTGTCTTTCCCTCAAGCTCTTTTAAAATTCGAAAGCGCTCTCTTATCGGATTTGGCCTTAGGGATTCTAGTATTAAAAGTGTTCTTTTTTTGCTCAGAGAATAGCATGTTTATATTCGGCAGCTTCCGTTTTATATTTGCTCAAAGTGACAGGGCACAGGTTTTTTTTCTCCATGACCTTTCTTGCAGCCTCTTGTTTTTTCTGTAGATAATGCTATCAGGCGAGAACCATGTTTTATTATGTGCTTATGTTCCGAGTGTTTTTTTCTAGTCGGTTGAGTACAGAGGCAGTGACGTTGTTAGAATTGTGGACTAAAACGCCTGTGTCATTAGTATGGGAGACATTAGATAACATAGGGGTAGCAAGTAGAGCAACGTTTTCAGGCGTGACACATCGAAGATTCCTTGTGCTAATTTTATGTCTTGGGTCTTCATTGACTTTTGTATATGGCTCAGGAAGAAGCATGTCAAAAGTTATGATATGAAGATCTGACCATGGACAACGGATGATTCTGGGGTGTAAGGACTTGTATGTTACGAGTCAGTACCCGATCCAGAGTGTGACCTGCAATGTGCGTAGGTTCCTTAATCATCTGGTCAAACCCAGTGGCCTGAACAATGGGGCCACAGTGAGGGCGCATTATGGTGTATACTGTTGTCGTCCCATAAATTAAAATCACCTAAAATGATGGCTGGAGAGGACCGTTTGGAGAAGTCTGACGTCAAAGCCAGGAGCTGTTCTTCAAAAACTGGTGTAGTAGAAGGTGGGCGATACAGAATTACGATACTAATGGGATTGTGGTCTGTCTATTGTTTAATAATTACATAATCAGTCATCGAGGACATTAAAAGTAAGGGTGTGACTTAAAACATTCTTTCAGAATAATAGCGACTCCCCCTCCCCTACATTCTGTCTGATCAATAAGGACGATTGTGTAGCGTGGCGTGGCGTAGCGGTTAGCGGAGCTGCATGATCTGTAGTATTAGAAAATCAAGTTTCTGTGAGACCGAGCACATCAAGATCTTGTGGTAGGAGTAAGTCTACCACTTCGGTGGCATGTCCAACTGGTGAGCGCGTATCACTAGGGAGACCTTTTAAAGTGCAAGTTATTTCAACCAGTCTCCCCAATCCACTATCACCCTGGTCCTTTCTCCCCAGAATTTGTTTCATAGATTGTTTCTTCAACATTTATGATTTTGGGAAACACCTGTAGTCTAGAAATGCCATCAAAAACGTTTTACTTGGAGCTGCCGAAGACTCGGGCAAGACTGGTTAAGTACGATGAATAAAAGCAGGATTACAGCATTGTCCGTGTTCTCTTTCCGATACTTTCTCCGAGAAGCAGTAAAGTGGTGAAAACCAAAGTAGCCTACAGGCCTACACGAAGCCTTTTGATTTCACTCCTCTAATTGTAGCTGGGCGGGAGCACCGAGAGTGTACCTGCACCCACTCACTGAACTAGGTACACTGCTGTCGGGCTTTGCAGTGGTGTGTGCAGA
The DNA here is from genome assembly GCF_040938575.1 of Ambystoma mexicanum. Lineage (NCBI taxonomy): Eukaryota > Metazoa > Chordata > Amphibia > Caudata > Ambystomatidae > Ambystoma > Ambystoma mexicanum. The sequence goes on along the minus strand of NC_090935.1, from coordinate 469,340,163 downwards.
GTAGCGTGGGCCTTGCTTGACTAGTGTGCTGTATGTATTTCCTCTATATTTAGACCCCTTTGGCCGCTGTCTGTTATTTGGCCTGTCCCGGTTTCCGTAACACGTATTCCTTACCTTCCTCGTCTGTTGCTCACTCCCTTCCCTGCTAATGTTTGGCACCTGTTTCGCGATTGCCCTGTTAACTGCTGTTTTCTTCTGTTTCTTGGGAAAACACCATGCATCCTCAATAAATACAATAAGGCAGGAGTAATGCTGTCCTCCCCTGTGCTGCAGCTCACTCCTGGGGGCCGGAAGGTGTTGGTTGACCTGCCCTGCCTGTCGTTCCCTATTTACACTGTTACCCACCCGTGGTATGCATATGGAACTTTGAAACCCACAATGACGTGGATTCAAATTCAGAAATGTTATATTTGATAAATGTTATATTTGATAAATGTTATGTATGCACTCGTAGTGCGTGACATTTGGGAGCTCCCCAAGGCGGGGTCACAGGTACTATGAAGAAGCCAGTTATTGTAAAGCACCCTATTTTCTCCCTACCCAGAGACCAACTTCTCTTTTGAACACGGCTTATTATGGCATTAGTTGGTAAGAGCGAAGAAGTCCACCTCCTTCCATCGGACTAGATTTAAAAAGTGGTAGAACTATGGGATTAATCGGTTGTTTGGATTTTATAAGGAACAGCAAAGTGTCTGTGCAACACTGAGCAAAGTTTGGGCTTAGTCAGGTCTGTTCCTTTTAACTGCTCTAATGTCTCAGTTGGTTAAGGTCTGACTGCTGAGCTATGTATTCTGCTCAGTTGCTGCAGCAAATGAGCATACATTTTAAGTCCCCTGTTGATGGTCGGATGAGGCCAATATGATATTGCACACTTGGGCTTGATGGGAAGTGATGAGGCATCTAGCTTGAGCTGTGCTGGTTGCCTCCTGGATCAGCCAATGCACTGATTGAGCCAATGCCATTAATTGTTGAAGACTGCCAGAGGCCTACATCTCTGAGTAAACCGCATCACCCACGTACCACACATCCTCTTGCAATGGAAGTTTGACTTCATGTAGCCACCGATAGAAAGCTGGGCCCCCCTGGCAATGTTCAGCTTCAAATCGCAGCATGACTAGACTTGTAGGCCCAAACACAAACTGTGGCAATATGGAACGATGTACCCCATAATGCAACATTCCATGGTCTTTGAGGATTTCTGTGACTCAGCTGGTGTTAAAAGGCTGGCTGCTCTTAATGATGGCGTTATTATATCAGCCTTTGTGTTGCTGCTTTCTTCTTTTCACTCTGCTGCCTCTATTGCAGGGCTGCTTTGTCTGTGCCACAGCGCAGTTTACTTTTTTAGCTTTGTCTCGCCAGGGGGTTTTACACCCCTAAACCGCCCACTCTTTGCGCCTGTCCCAACTGCCAGTTACCCTACATCTCCTCAGTTCAGCCCCTTGCTGGTCCATTCTACTGAGATGGCAGAACACCAGCCTCTCTGCAGCATGTTCGCCTCTGAACACGGTGAAGTATTCGGAGCCTGGAGTATTCCGCCTGGTGGATTCACACGGAACTACCTTGCAGGGTGATGTCTACTGAGGGTGTTATGATTGAGATTGGATTACTTGTCAGTCACGTTCACCTTTTGGAATACTGCTGTCTCAAACCAAAGGACTGTGGGCTTAACAACCCCAGCTCCAATAATCGCATGCAGCTGGATCTCAATGCTGCAGATGTATGGGAGATCGAAACATGTGTGCTTGGCTCTGACTCAGTTACATTCGGCCATTTCAAGTCAACTCGCACATCTAGTACATTCGCTCGGTGTGCCAGGAGAGGCGCAGCTGGAACTCGCCGAGACACAACAAGGCCGCAAAGGTGGGGTTGCTGTTGGTACTCTTGGTCAGTGGAGAATTATTGCCTAGCATTTCTATGCTGGACTGCCCCAGTGGGTGGGACCAGACTGAATTGCAAATGGACCTGTTTCCTCTGTGAAAAGTGCAGTGATGGTTGAAGGACAGGTTATTTGACTGTTTGTTCTCCGTAGAGTGGCTCCCACGTTCATTTTTGTACAAATCTAGTACATGGGTGACAGGCAGCCAAATGTCGTATGGGGGATCTTCGACAAGACCTGCATGTTTTTCTTCTACTCGGCAGCGATTGCATGCACGGAGTTGGAGGCCCATACCTATTGTTAACGCAATATGTACTGCCGGTGAAAAAAGGTGGGACTGGATAAAAATGGCATGCGCCACATGGGGTCACTAATGTTGAGCAGCCTTTGTAAAGTGCTTGGCTGTCGTTGGTATGGCGATGAAGCAGTCTGTAAGTCATGCGAACTGTAGAAAGATTGCCCACCTATCCTTCTGCAAGATGGGAGCTGCCCTGCATCGTTTTTCAAACAAGATAACTTTACTCTTTTCGGTAACGTACATGAAATCAATGCATCCATATTTTGCCCACTGAAATTGTGTAGGTTTTATGCCAACGCTTTAGTGGGAAGTTGGTATTGATTTAATCTTCTGAATTGCCACGCTATGGGCAAATCAGTTGGCGGTTTTTAGCAGTTTGAATGCTCCTCTCCAGTTTGCTGTATTCCCATTTGGTACATTTATTTATTGGGGTTCCCCAAAAGCAATCTGGGCAGCTAATGCAAGAGTTACTTATTCAAGTCCAGTTCAAGGGTAGTGATTTAGAGGACAGGACAGGGGAAATGGGAGTTGGCACCAGCTCTCCAGTAATTAAATTTAATGAGCAAATAATAATGGACTCCCTGATTCCTTATCCATCATTATGGCAAGAAGTGCACAGCTCTTTCAGTCTTTGGTGGCTGAAACTCGAAGGGCGATTGCAGGCCGACAGATTCAAGCGGTAGATTTGATTCACAAATCCAAGGATGCCCACAGCCATAGAAGTGCTATCTCCAGTTCCCCTGGAAACTCCGTACAGTGTTTTATCTAATCTTAGATAAAGGGGGTACAACTATGCAACCTACTTTGTGGTCTGCATCACCTGCGGTTTTACGATGTTGAAGCTATTGGCGGTCATATCCATGCTAGGGAGTGACACTGCCGCCATGAAGGAACATCTCTCTCGCTCTCATCCTAGAGTCGTACCACATGGTCATCTGTTCTGTGCAGAAGACTGATCTGATCCATCGGGTACTTTGAGTCCCATGCTATGCCTTCCTCTTTGAAACAACCGGACAGAATTTTGAAACTGAGAAAGGTCATGCTGATAGTACAAGACTCTCAATTGGCTATTCTAATAAGAGTAGCTTTATTATCTCTATGTTCCCAAAAACCCTGGCCGTGAACCTTGCGAAGCACCCCGGAATAAGATTTTGATGTGGCTGAAGTGAAAATTGGGTCAACCCCCGTCTTGCGGAGTGACTTGCCCCATCTGAGAAGAACTCCAATCCTAGAGTGGGGAGTCCATCTGGGCTGCATGATCGTTGCATGAGGGTGGAGCAACTTGATTGAATTCCTGCAGAAACATACTGACTGGCAAATGAAAGTATTGAGCCTCATGGTTTTCAGACTTTTTATTTCTTCAGAGCCCTCTGTTAAAATTGATTTCTATTGCCCTTTTTAGTATTGTTCATTAAAAACTGGTGGTCTCCATGTAGAGCAATAGTAGTTTGAGAGTCTCTGATGAAATTAGACAAGCTTTGTTTTATGGCTTACTGACTTTACTAGGCTTTTTGCTTTTCCAATCTTTGTTCTGTTCATTTGTTTTTGGCCTCCCACTTGGATACCCATTTATGTTGTAAGCACCCAGCTAAGTGTCAATAAATCAAAATGTCACCATCAGAAAAACCAAGCAATCCACAAACCAGTCCTAAATGGCTTCTTGGCGCTGCAGCTAGAGATACCCAAAGGGAAGAGGGCATACATTGTGTTGTATGCGCAGTCTTCGCTCGTGCTGTACAGCATGAACATAGACGAGGACTGCTGGTGGTTGGCTACAGTGTGCAGTACGCTGGCCTACCTTGGGTCACTGTTGCATTGGTGGCCTTCTGTGCAAGTGCCATGAAGTCACTGATTGAAGTGTGTGCTATCATTCTTTAGCATGTCTGTAGATTTAGATTTGCAACGGACAATGTGCACAGTCATCCTGACCCTGTCACCCGGCTCCAATTCTGCATGGGGGGGAAAGCAAGCGTGATTGCTGCACACGGCCCTTGGACACCAATGGAGTGACTGCTGTCACAGCCATTCTAGCCTCGCTTCCAAACCCTGAAGCCACCTGATTCAGTAAATATTGTTCAATGTTCCTAACTTTTTAGCCTCACAAGTCCAGGGTGCAAAATTACGGTTGGTTAAGCAGGAGCTAGCGATGGGGAACGAGGAGCGAGCTAGTGCATAGCGGTGCACAAAGCTAACTTCCTCATAAAATGCAAACAGATCATTTTGTCCATTATTTATCACCCATGAACTTTTTTAAATGTCCTATTGATGTGTCCTAATATTTATTTATAGATGGTCCCAAAAGCGCAGAGTTAAATGTTTGGCATCGGTTGGCCCGGGGAGACGAAAGTAGCTCCTGGTAGTTGTTGGTTTCTAGCTAACCAGGCTTTTCTAGGCTACAAGCACCAGCTAAATAGCTCCCAGCTCCCCTCAATTTCGAACCCTGCGACTGAGTGTTGTGAAAAAAAGAAGGGAGCCCAGTGTGCATTATGTACTTGGGGATTTAAGCATACACCCCTTTCATCTCGGACTTATTGGTTAAAAATAAAGATCTGTGGTTATGTGGCTGTGCATGGAGCAGTCGTGCATCTGTAGCCTTCCGTTCTGACAGCAGCGCCATTGCCCGCTTAACGATACCAGCCAAATGCACAGTTACCCCCGCACCCCTGAGTGTTTGCAACAAACAGAATGTTTCAGAAATGAAAACCTATGTCCTTCCACCGTTCAATACAATGTAGCCTTTGCTTTCCCTGGACAAGGCGGCATTGCAGCTTCATAATTTGTATATTGATCTCCAAAGTGGAGCAGTTTGTGATTTTAAGCAAGTACTAGCAAAGCCAATCGAGCGGAGCGTGTAAACATGTAGATGGCAATACTTCTATTAGCCCTGCAGTGGAAGACTTCCTGCTTCATAAGAACATCTTCTCCTTTACGTTTACACATGTGTTGGCTTTGTCAGTGCTTGTACTATATAGCTGGGTGTTGGTCTTCTGGACCTTGGCCAGTTCTTAGTTTCCTTTAGGACGGCCTGGCTTCTTTCAGATTTGAAGAACAATGCTGCGACTATAAATAAAGTAAACTTGTGTGTCTGTTCGGGATGTCTATAGCAGTCTCAAACAATATGTGTAACGCATTCTGTGATTAGATGCACCGATGGCTGCATGATGTCCCAAACATCCTGTAAAATGATAATGTGCCATGCCTACCTTAAAGCGTCTCTTCCCAAAGTGCCTAGATTCGTTTTTATTCACAAACCCGAGTCCTCCTGTGACAGGGGGCTTAAATTTGGGAGCGGGCCCAAATCCGTAATGGGCAAAGCATAAGATGAGGAAGGCGGAGTTTGGTAGATATAATACAGCGATGCAGTTGTCGGTAGTTCGGTGCTGCTCGATAGATCGTAGAACTCGCAGATTTCCAGGAATTGTGGATGCCGGCTTGGTCGGAGTTTGGCTCTGCCAGGTCCTCCGCCGGCGCCTCGCATCCTATGTGTTCCTGACTGAGCTTGGAACGGATGGACCGGCTCCTGCTCAAAAGACGAGTCAGAGCAGATGGCAAAGTTGGAATATATGAATGTCATGGGACCGATTTTCAGGCTATTGCTCGGCTGCTAATGGACACTCCTTGTGATCTGGGTTCCGGAACCCAAGCATATCTCTTGCCTCTATGCCTTGCATCAAGGCGGTTTCCCTGCGGTCCTTAGACTGCGCTGTGAGAGCAGTGGGTCACTGGTAGGCGCTGGGCCCTTCCTCCCCTGTGCTCTTTCCTGGGCACGAAAGCCTGGGTGACCTTTACGGTGTGTTGCTTATCTATCAGCCGTCTCGTAAGAAGTCCAATCTCGGTGTCCTAGCAACAAAGGACGGAGGCGGGCTGACCTAATGAAGAAAACCTTAAGTGGGGAAAATACAATGGCTGCAAGCTTCCTCCACTCCTTCTGACTCTGCTGCCGACGCCGCGCACGCACGCCACAATTGAGAGCAATCCACGCTCCTTTAGAAACTCGTGCTCTGTTCGTTTTGCAGATCTCGTTGTTTGCCCAGTGCCTTCTAAGCGCTGCAGTACATCGAGGCACATCAGACTGCTGTAACCTGCAGTTAGAAGGTATCCCTTCCCCAGTGTGACGGGCACGGCTCCATCACCAAGTCATAATGAGCCACAAGTGCACATACTTGTGTGCATATCAATAACCACAGTTACATTTGCATAACTAGACCTCTTTTTTTCTTTTAGAGATGTCAAAAGAGTAAAACCGTGGGGTTTTAAAGGTTTGGGTCTATTTGACCTAATCACATTTGATCAACTTTATTGGACCTTTTTTGGTCTAAAATGCGGGGGAGACCCCCTGCAACCCACCCAATACCCTCAATATAATCTATACCCTTACCCACCCCCATATATAGATTTTATTAAATTTGACTGAAAAAAAGGTCAAACAAATTCGGTCAAATGTTTTTAGGTCAGTTATGCTAATACCGCTTTTAAGCACCCTTTGCTGTCTCGCCTTCTATTATGCTCTGTGTGGGGATTCTTATCATGGGAACACGGATATTACATTTTGGCACATCCCGTTCCACGCACTTTTAGACCAAGCTATGTACAAAGGTTTGTATCAAGATCACAAACCAGCATAATAGAATGGGTCCGTTTCAAAATCGGACATTCCAAAACATTCCTTTGACCCACATTCCTATTTACCATAACCCCAAGAAAGCATATAGTAGAGCGTATAATATTAGGCGGCAGATACCAATCTAACACCTGGATCCCTAAGCCTCTAGGAGCAAAGCAGTTGTAAGTGTGGTGACACTGGCTGCTGAAACCACATGGTGATTAGCCACATGGACCAGTTGTTAGAGCTTTGGATGTTGGCAGTGCTTTAAGTGGGGTAAGAAATTGAGGGGGGCCCCCTCATTTGGGAGCGTGGCTTCCATGGTGGGAGTGGTTTGAAAAGTGCACAAACCATAGTAAGGTGCACAAACAAAAATATATATATTTATATATATATAAATGTATGTAAGCATTTATAGATTTGTATGCGTACCTTACTATGGTTTGTGTACTTTTCAAGCCATCTTTTATAAACCTAGAAATATGTTAAATATTTCTAGGTTTATAAAAGACTAGCTGGGATATCCGGCGTTGCCCGTGTCCTTATCGAGTGGTGTCTCATGTGCGCTGGAGGATGTTGCTCTTGTCCTCTGGTCGGCAAGTTGTGCTGCTGTTTGTTGTTGGGTTTCAAAAGCTCTTGATATTGATTTTCGCTTTGCATCAGATGGAGCTTTTCCAAGTGAAGTTCATTTTTTTTTTTGTGCGGCATTTTTGCCACTCAATGTCTTCACCACATTTGAGAAAATGTCCAAGAAAGATTGATTTTGCTCTCTTCTCACGAATGAGCTTAAGTAAACTGTAACCTTGCCATTTCTCATATTAGGAGTGGCGTGATAAAACATATATTTTTTTAAATCCCCTTTAAAAATGCTTTAATAAACACTTTCAAACTGTATACAGTAGTTTTACATTTCAAAGGAATAACCAACACATTGAACCTTTTGCCTAAGAGACTTTTCAAAATTGTTCTTCCTAGTACCTACTGTAGTAAATCGGGGTGAGCATCAGTAAATGAGGGGGGTCTATAGAGTGCATTTTTTGCATCCAAACAGACTACAATCTTGCCCCAGACAAATGAGGAATTCATGCAAAATGTGTATTAATTATTGGGGTCAACGGTGTGGATTTGTATAGGCGGACAAACATACACGCATATACCTACATTCCGCTTTATATATAAAGATGGCTTGCAAAGTTCACAATTCAAGCCATATTTTATAAAGCTTTGCCAACGGAAAAAGGTGCCTCAGGCTCAGTGATATGTTCTCTGCTCTGCAGAGCAGATCAATAAGCCCGAGATGTCTTTGACCCTCGGCGAACCTTTGGGCTCTGCGATATAATCTCCAGATTAGATTACGGACCCCCAGGTTCACCTAGGGTCAGTAACCGGGGGAGGGGAAACAAGGGGACCATAACCTCCTTCTGACCTCTGAGGGGTCACAAGAGGAAGTTACAGTGAGTGACAGACGTGCCAGTCAGCCACAGTGTTGCTGAAACTGCAATTTACAGTTTCAGCTATGCTGTGGCTGGTTGGCACTTCTGTCAGTCACACAGCTGCCTGACCTTAAAATGGCGGGAGCATCTCCCGTCGCAGCTACGGCTGTGGTGGGATAATGTGTCCCACCATGGTGTGGTGGGACCGGGTGGGGCCCCGGCATGGCCCCGGCTCAGCCCCACTCTTTGGAGACTGCCGTAGCCTGGCCCCAGCTGCCTCCAGCCCATATAAAGCACTGGATGTTGGACTCGGGTCTTGTATGTTTGTCAAAGGACTAGTGCTCCATTCATTTAGCCGGCTCCCCTCTACCTAAATTTGAGTGGGCGCGTTCCTATTGCTGTGACACTGCTAAAGGGCTGCTGGCACTCCTGGTGATTCAAAAGCCTGGCTGTGGTGGATGGATATTTAGTTGAGACCATTTGAATTTTACCATTGTGTTTTCTTAATCTTGTGACATAAAGATATCCCGACCTGAGTATTTCAGTGGCCACAGAGTTTTAGCGCTATTGTTTCCATCAACTTTGTTGAGCATGGAACTGCATAGAAATCGTTTCTGCATTCAACTCCCCGGTCTGCTCTAAACCCCCTCATCCCCCACCCATCTCCCAATCCATATGTGACACCTTAACAGAACACTTCCGCAATGTTGCTATGGACAGGCACTCCACCGCCATCTCTAAATTGGAACACATGCTTCTGACCCCTTCCTTAAAAAGACGACCTAAAAAGAACAGCGGATGCAGAAGGCTGTGCTGTACCTGTCCTCCTTGACCTCTGCCGCCTTTGATAACATCGATTACACCATCCTCCTAGACGGGCTACACTCATTAGGAATCAAAGACTCTGCCCTCTCTTGAATCTCCTCATCTCTAATCGCTCACAAATCATGCTACTCCACCCTTTCACCTCCACCTCATGACCAGTAACAAAAGGGGTCCCATAAGGAGCATCCCTATACCGTCTGTGCTTCAACGTCTATCTAAACCCTCGCCCCCACTCATACACTCCCACAGTCTTACCTGCTACAGCTACGCAGACTGCACCCAGATCATCCTTAAAATCCCAAAATCGCATGGTTCCAACCATCCAGATCCGTCATTATGCCTCTTTGATATTGGCTACTGGATGACTACCAACCTCATCCTCAATCCTGGGTAATCTGAAATGCTAGTCTGGAAAAACAGCGCTCCTCCCCCAACCTATTCCCTGGCCACAATCCCTAGGCCCCCCACTGGCAACCTCCACCTCGGTAAAAAACCTTGGATGCACTCTGGACACAGATTTATCCTTCTCCCAACACATCGGCTCCGTATCCAGAACCTGTTTCTTCCATTTACGCATCCTCAGGCGTATCCTCCCTTACCTCACCTATTCTCACCATTTCTCTGCCATCATCTCCATCATCCTCTCCTTCTTAGACTACCAAACTGCCTTTACCTAGGCGTATCAGCTAAGGAAACTACAAAGAATCCAAAACGCTGCAGCCCGCCTGTTTATTACCTTACTTCTGAGAGAATTCATCAGCCCTACACTATGACCCCTCCATTGGCTCCCTATTGGTCGACGCACTACCTTTTAAAAGCCATGTGCGTCAACTACCGGGCCATGCACAACACTGGCCCGGAATTCTTCAAGACAGTCACTCGCTACCACCCCTCAAGGACTCTCAGATCTCACACATCTCTCCTAGTTGTCCCACATTACAACTCTTCTCTCTCCGTCCAAGCGCAGATCATCTGGAACTGCCTATCCCTGCACATTCACAATATTGACAATCACCTGGCATTCAGAAAGGCCCTCAAAATCCTGGCTTTTCCCCTCCCTCCTTTTGAAACCCTCTCGCACTCACAGAAACACTGACCCAAACACAACAACACTCCTATCCACCAATACCACATGGATGCCGGCAGATTTTGCAGTGGCACACCATGACAAACTATTGTCCTCGCCTCACCACCCTGCCCCCTGTCTCGGCCCCTCTCCCACTGCTCATACCTTCGTTCCAGAGAGACCACGAATAGCGAGACCAGCCAATTTAATTGTACCAAGAAAAAGAACATTGCAGGAGAACTCCATCCAAGCGTACGCTACGTATACCTTGCACCACGTCTGTGGACACAGGCGACCGGCATGGCCACCCATCCATGCACCCTAGAATGCAGCTATGGCTGTGCAATTCCAGTCTAGCAGCTCACATAGCTGTCCACACTGAAACCCCTGACGTAGCTCAACACCTCTGCCATTATTATTCAGCGTCAACCTACAAAAATACATTGTCTAGCTGGGCACACATCGAATCTTCAGCACTAGCGTTCTATCCTAAACCACCAACAGCACCAACCCATGTGCCTGACCTCCGGGCTGCTTACTGGAGCCTAGTCAGCCCACCTGAATCCTAACCCGGCAAAATACACACATGCATCTTTTAATTTAAACTCTTACAACCTCCTATATCTTTTATCACCATACGCGTTCCAACCACAAAGCGCATTGAGGCCATACAAATGGGGAAACGGTGCTATATAAATGATCATTACAATACAATGGTAGCCACGATAGAGGGACCAGGGAAGTCTTGGACGGAAACCCATTAGCCCTTTTGGACTTGAAAGGATTTGATGCTGTACAACACCAGATTCCATTACATATTAAGCTTATTCCACTTGGGAAACTTGCCATTAAAGGGTGTTGTGATACCTTAGGGATAAAGTGTTCAACAACAACTTTGTTAATAATGCACATTCTCTAGAAAATAATGCAATTTCTGCTCTCCTTGTAAACGGGAGACAAGTAAGCATGAATATCAACATTGCTCGTTTTTATACGGTATTGACCGCTTTTTAAAAAAAAAAAAGTATCCTTGATGTTTAAGGATTTAGACGAGAAACGTTATATTTGATCATTTTTAAGCTTGAACATATAATTATGGAGTCATTGTATGCATTGCATGCATATTATCTGTTTGTATATTGGTGCTGTAAAATAAACTGTATGAGGTTTGTTTTGAAACTGAATATGCAAATAAATTAAAACTAAAGGGTATTTCTCTCTACAGCAAGAACAGTGTTTGGCTTGTTTGACTAGACCTTGAGGCTAAAACCTTTTTGATGCCTTCAGTGTTGGCTTTGTTTTGTGCAGATTACTATTTGGTTACGGTCACCCGACTCTCAGAATGGGATATAGGGAATAGTTCAAAGGAGGTGACGTGCAATATTCTGGAGCCCCTGATAGTTACAGCAATTAATTCCTTGGAAACCTCTAGAACCCCCGGGAACTAATGGGCTTGCGACATTGGCCCTTCAAACAAATTCCAGACTGGTGGGCAAATATTTTAGGACAGTGCTCTATAAAGTTATGGGATCTTTAAAAATTCCTAATTCTTGGTGGGGTAGCATATTTGTACCAATCCACGTGAAAGGGTAGTGGCGACCTAAATAATGATAGAAAAGTAGCCCTCTTGATGTTTTGTAGTAAAGCTTTGACAAACATTATTTCGAGTTCTCTTCAGGATTGAATAGACCATGTTGGCTTCGCTGGATCAAATTGGGTTTTCATATAGAGTACTCCTTGACACGTGGTTGTATGGCTTTGGATGATCTGGTCCACAGTTGAGTGTGGCAGAATGGGAGGAAGCTCTACTGTTTTATTGACTTGATACACCTTTCACCCCTGGAAACCAGAGCATTCTGAGGACCAAACTAGCTAGTTTTATGCATCATAGCAGGCAGGCCTCAAACTTGGCACTAGCCACTAGCTATTGGCAAGGGACAATTAACTCTTGGCGAGTAGGAAATCGTGTGTTGTGTGCATATGGAGAATTTAGGGGAGGAAGTGACTTGTTATGCCTTGCTAATAGCTTACTACTCAATGTGGATCCCTGTTTATAGTGTTCTCTTCCAATACATGGGTGCACTTATGTATAGGCTCAAACAGGGAATGCAGCAGGGTGATCTGGATGAAATCCTGGTTTCAAGCAGGTTTGTGTTCCGGCGCAACTTTAGTTACATTTATTTGTTAAATCGCCATCCTGCCAGCTGCCCTGGATAGTGCCCGTACCTTTTCCACAAAGATTGCTACATAACATCTGGGCGTAATCACCTTTGCAGATGAAACTCTTAATAGATTCGGCCCCCTCAGTGTTGCAGTGAGCTGCTGATACATTGGTTGTTTATAGTCCTCGCTATTTAGATAATTAAAACTAAAATAATGCTCATGTAGAAGCGTTGTAGCAGAATTTTACCTTGGTGGCTAAGGAAGTGAACGTTTGAAGGGTCGGACACCTATTTCTGCTTATGGGTTGGGTTCGATTGTGGCCTTTGTGGGAAAGAACATCTATTATGAGCTAGGGATAAAGTAAGATCTCGTGTATAGGGCTTGAACATTTTGGCTAGACTAAGGGCTCTTTAAATTACACTTTTGTTAATGGGTTTTATATTCTATGTATTTATTTCAGTCTTAAATTCTTGTATAGGGAAAGATTGTCCAACCCAAACAGATGCTTCCAACTCCATCCCTTTAACAAGTTCAAGAATGGAACCTGTTTTATTTGCCATATCTCATAAGGGCTAACTTCACATTACATACGATATATAATTTCTTTTATGGTGTCGTCTGTGAAGTGTATGCAATAGGCCCGCTAGATTGTTTATTTTGTGTTGAATATGTGTTTTGATTTCTTGCAATATTGATATTTTGCATAATAATTTGAATTATTTTGTATAGCGGCTAAGAGGAGTCTGTTTTGGCCCTTCAGTGCATCAGTCTACTGTTAATATATTCTATCAAATATTCTGCATTGACTTTATATTTAAGGCACACGTTGCAACTAGTTTGCACCCTGGATAGAATTTTAGTATGGTATCTACCTAACTGAGGCAGAATTATTATGTTGCTTGAGATATCTCTTGACATGCACTATGTGGAAGAGTTTACAACTCACAGGATCACATATTTTAATTCTTTAAAAAATCTATTGTAATGGACTATATTTATGCAGTGTACTTTCCATAGTTTTCCTCCCTTGTACGTATATGTACAATTGCTTAATATCCCGGTTTCATGGATGTGATAAATGATCTGAGAAATATAATTGAAAGTGGTCCTTCTCTTTTAGGCAGATGTTTATCACATCCTATACATTTTTTTTTGTTTGTGTTTGTGTTTTATTGTACACCACTAATGTTTTGAATGTTTGGTGCCTGAAATGTCATTGCACCGATCGTGCACACTGATTGCACACTGATTGCTCGTGCTACTGTGAAGAATGCTATTTTTCCCACACGGAAGTTGCATAATTTCCTCGAACCTTGTAGTACACTGATTTTACAAGTTCATACACTGAATTCCGACGATTGGGCAAGTCAGTCTATCATCATTGTAGATTCTTTTCATCTTCTATGTATTGGCAACAGATTCATTTTTTACTTTTCCATTATTTATTCGACGTTCTTATGAAGCTACACATACCATTGAACCCTCCAAACATTGGAGGGTTCAATGGTATGTGATATTTAGATTTCGCCCGGGTGATGGACCATCTGGTTTGAAATGCATCATGTATTTCTTATTTTTTTTTTGCTTTCATTTTGTTCAAATAATTATTTTGACCAGAAATAGCAGTGTGAGAGCCCCACATCCACACCCCAACACACACCTTAGCCAAACTTTCCATCTCCTGATTTGTGGTAAAAAGAACTTGAACAAAATACAGCCAAAACATTCAGCAAAGTTGCCGTTCGGCAAAAGTGCTTAATACCTTATGCATTGGAGGTAGTAAACTTACTACTTGAGTGCTCCCAGTGCCAAGGAAGGTTTCCTTGGCATGTTTGTGCATCTTTATATGGCAGCATGCGTGGGTACTCACAGAGACCATGATAGAATGTGGTGGTTATGCAGACCACATTTAGACACAATGGAACTTTTTTTGTAGCTTACATAGTTTCCGAAGAGAAGAACATTGATTCATCCTTTAAAAAAAAAAAATCTTGTATCCATTTTATTTGCTAGCTAGTGCACTGACATTTTTATATTTTTGATGAAGACGCTAATAGAATGTGCTTTTCAATAGTACAGCTATTAAATCTTTTGATAAAAAAATTGAATATTTTATCACATTTTGTGTATTGATAATGTCTATGTTTAAGTACTGTAGTTGCAATGTTGATGTAAAACTTGCATTTTTTGTTTAACCTGTCACCAAACTGATAGCAATTTTATAGTATTCTAATTCTTAATTCAACTCGTTCTCACATATAACAGCCAGCCAGTGTTTCAGGCTTCAATGATGTGACCAATTATGACAAAGAAATGTTGGAGAGGGACGATCTCTGTGATAATCCACAGGTGGTGTTAGACATAGGAAAACATCCAGCTTAACCTGTGGGTGTATTGTTTAGGAAGAAAGTGAGCGCAGTTTGTACAGTAAACATGGTTGTTGGAAGAAGCATTAATATGACCATCTCCACCATCTTGAAACGCATGAATATCTTCTTTTATTAGAGACTTTCTTTTTTTAAAGGTATTTTTATTGTCATTTTAAGGTTTTCAGCATTAACAATACCCTTCCCACAGGCCTCCACCCTTCCGCCGCCCCCCTCGCCTGGATCGCTGCGATGCATAACTTCCCAAGGTGGATGCTCAAGGTTTAGCGAGTCGTAGTCTATAGAATATCCAATTGTTTTAGTCTTTGGGGGCACCATTGTTCTCGGTAGTCTTTGTGCAGGAAATCCAGAACCAAGTCCCACTCTTTCTTGAATTTGGCATAGTCCCCCCGGATGGTATAAGTCACCTATTCCAGCCTGGTGTAGTGCCATATTTCTGCTATCCATTCCTGTTCGTTTGGGATCGTGGCTTGCTTCCACTTTTGCGCTATTAAGGAGAGAGCTGCCATGCTTAGGACCATGTATGCTTTCTTCTGTGACTTGGTCAGGAGCGCGTCCAGGACGTCACTCAGGCCCAGCATAGCTTCTCCGCATTCCCTCTGTATTTGAGGGCCAAAGATGGCTTTCATTTCTTTGTTTACTACTTCCCAGAAGGCAGGTACTCCGGGGTTAAGTGGCACTGCACCAGAGTCCTGGTCCACATTTGCCTTATTTCCATCGCTCTCATTAAGTTGGGGATTCGCTGCCACACCTCCCCCACTGTTCTTCGGAGATCGGGAGGGGCAATACGTCCACCCATTGTTTCATATAATGCCCTTGGGCCTGGGTCGCTGGTGTGGTGAACAATTTGTACATTTTGCTAATCATGTGTATCGCCTGAGCTTTTGTAGCGGGGTGAAATCTCTGGCGGTGTATTGTTCCATGACTGGTGACGAGAGCCAGTGCCTTAGTTGAGCGTAGCGATACCGTTCTTCCTTCAACCCCGTGGTTTATTTGCAAAGCTGGAATGACTTCACCTCCTGCCCCGCCATCATGTCCCTTGTGCGATATTAGAGAATTTTCAGACCTCCTGCTGGAGTAAAGACTGTTAGTTTCTTAGTTGTTGCCAGGTGCGAGACCAGTGGTGACCGTTGCTTCAAGTGTTTGCCTGATGTTGTACAGGATAAATAAATATGAACGTGCCATTTGAAAGCATTTCAAAATTCTTTTTGAATGGATTGATAAGTGCATGTTAATGTTTTTTAAAGGTATTTTGCAGACCTGGCGATTACTTTGTATACATTTATACAAATAGAACAATAGAAGTTAGCTGAAAAAAATGAAGAGTGAGGAAATGTTAACATGGAAGATCACTAAAGATCATACAATTCGTAATGCAATTCTATGTTACATTCCTAATCTTTCAAGAACTTGCTCAACTTCATACCAAAAGCAAGTCAAGCAAAAGATTAGACTAATATCTTCTCCCTCCAAGAATCTACTCCACATATTACCCTCATGGATCTCCTCATAATTCCTGTATACCATCAAATATTTTCATTGTATCGAGCTCAATATTGGACATGCAGTTCAAAAGTGCTTAAATAATTTCTCAGTGCTACAAATACGGTATTTCTTGCAGGTTCCATCAAGTTTATCCCATGCTCCAGCCATGCTTGTATGTTGGAGGGGCAATGTCAGTGATCAAGATTTTGATTAACTTGGTAATGAGAAAGAATAGGACTGAAAAGACCTGGGGTGTTTACCTTTTGTTACAGATGCAAGTTTCGGGATAGCATGTATGGAAGGATGATAGGGATCATATGGTAATCTGTTCAGATTTTTGCTGGGATAGGGAAGGGAGCAGGGGGTAAGGTACCCACATATTTTCTACCTT
This sequence comes from Ambystoma mexicanum, assembly GCF_040938575.1. NCBI lineage: Eukaryota > Metazoa > Chordata > Amphibia > Caudata > Ambystomatidae > Ambystoma > Ambystoma mexicanum. Next base: position 469,323,636 of record NC_090935.1, on the reverse strand, counting down.
GTCAGATGGGGTAAAGGTGTTACAGGGGAGTGAGGGATACCGCATCTCGCCATCCCATGTCTCACTCCCGCTCCCCGAAGACCCCCTCACCCAGTGACCCTCCCGCACTGGTCCACCACCAGGAACCTGATCCAAGAGTGATGGACGTCTCCTGTCCACCTGGATGACAGATCCCCAGGGACTAGCGGGAGAGGCACTTTCTGGTTTCTCACAGCCCCCCATCTGCAAACTCCACTCTAAGATGTCTGCCGCTGTTGTTATATCCAACATGCCCAACTGATAGGACTAGAGAAGCCGGACGCAGTATGACTATCTCTATTTCTCTTCACCTCGAGTCGGACATTTTTTGAGGCACACTACCGCTAGGCTCACCGCTCTGGGTAGCCTGAACAGCGGCTTGAAGCACCCACATCTGGCAACTGCGCGACTTGTCTGGCATCCATATGCACTGTGAGGTAAAGCACATCTATAGTGTGGTTGCACCAGACATTAGTAGTCTGTTTTCAAATCTCCGGATGCACTCAGTGTCAGACATACATGGTGACAGTTCTGACTTCGGGCACACCCGCATCTCCTTCCCCTCCCACCCCTGATACGGCGCACCATTGCACCTTTGTTGGGTTTAGTCACAGGGCTGCACCCACGTGCTCTGTTATGTGTACGGGCCAGCCCCTGGGACGTGCTGTGATACTTGGATTGTTTGTTTAGTCACCCGCTTCAGCACAGCACCCACCGCTTCAGAGCTTAGTGCATTAAACGCTATGAGGATACTTTCCACCTCCACCATTTGAAAGCATTTTTATTTTTTGATAGAGATATGTTCTTTACTCCTAGGTGGCACAGAGTCCGCACCCTCAGAGTTTTTCTCCTTACTGTCCCTTAGGAGCCTTACTTGAAATATCCCTGAATGCTTTCCATTCTTTCACTATAATGCTTCTCTTATAAATGAATACAAGGGTTGAAGACCTTCTATGCAGGTACCTGACCTCTAGTTTAAATGGTCTCTTGGACCACTTTACACTTTGAAATTGGACCGAGCACGTTTCTGATACATACTTCATTGAATCTGTCTTTTTCAACATCCGCTGTTTCTGGGAACCACAGATGAAATCTAGCCTATGCACCGTTGTATCTAGTTTCAAGTCATTGGGCCTCATTACGACCCAGGCGGTAAGGGGTTAACGGCGCCGTAAAAGGTGTTGGCGCCGTTAAACCCTTACCGCCTAATTACGAGGTCCCTTTGCGTGTCCCGACCTTAACGGCTGGTTTAACCAGCCATTAAGGAAGGAACCCGCAAAGGGACTTTCGAGGTAATTACAGTACCGCAATTTGCGGTACTGTAATTACTGCCTTCCCCGTTCCCATTGAGCCCTATGGGGGCAAAAAAATGGGAATGGGGATGGGCCAATGGTGAATGGGGAATTACCGCCCCGCCAACCTTGTAATGGGGCGGTAATTCCGCCATTCACCATGGCGGAGTTGGTAAAATACCAGTGGCAACGATGGCGCTACTAGCACCATGGTTACCGCCTGGGTCGTAATGAGGCCCATTCTCTACACATCCCAAAGAGGGCCGGGCCAATTTTTTTGGGTTAGGATGTGGACCCTGATATTGGCCTGAAACTCTAGAGTCGACGATAGACAATTTTGTGGGTTATGTTACCCACTCCGTGTTGACTGAGATTTGTGTCATTTAAATTGGTTGCTCTCTGAACAGTATGTGATAGACTCCCGTTTGCGATTAAGTTACACTGTACATTTCAGTGTATGTCTTGCATATTTTCCTTTGTCTACATGGTTACATTTTATGTGTATTTTATGTACTGTTTTTATTCACCTGAATTTTGTTTTGTAGTTATGTAAATAGGCTTCTTCTGTTTTTGTGTGTTTTCAATGCATTTGTGTATTTTTGCTATGCTTTCACACAAGGCAGCCATTGTGTGTGTGTGTGTGTGTATTTCTTAATGTCTTTATTGAATTTGGTTCATCAAGTAAATGGACAACTTGTGCTCTTGATCATTATAATTTATGACACAGTTAAATCACTTTTGTCTGCTGTACTAAATAACCAGTTTTGTGTACACTTGTACTTGTATGTATGTGCATCTGTTAATGCAGAACTTAAATTCAGACTGTATAAATACACCCACATGATGTTTGGTGAACTCGATGGAGTTGTATGATGCATGTATTTTCAAGCAGCAGGCTTTTGTCCCTTGCTAATACACTTACAAACCATTGACAGACAGGACAGACCTAGAATTATGACTAGTGGTTTGAGTAAGATCTGACCAATAGATGCAAGCAGAGGTCCCAATAGACACTCAATCCAAGACTCACGTTTCCAGGCATAATTAGGACTGGTCTGAAGGAAACGTACAGTTTGGCAAATGCGGGTGAAAATGGCAGTAACATTACTTGAGTAACTGGGTATAAATGTACAACACTCAGTCTTCACGTTTGCGCAAACACCTCCTTTTGCGGCTAGGACAATGTCTAAAGCCATACGATTCTGAAGCACCATAGTTCGGATGGCTACCTGTTCTCGGGATGATGGAGTCAAGGAGGATGCAGAGGCATTTGCAACATCCTCTACTAACTGTGACAATTGGGTCAAACGGTCTCTGTTGATCTTAATACCAAGGGCTGGTATGAGATCTCCTACCCCAGCCACAAAGTTTTCCCAGGTAGTGCTTCTCTTGGGGCGGGTCTGAGCAGGAAAGGTGGGAGTATGATTCACTGCGGGCAGAACATACCTCGTATAACAACTCCCCTCCCATTTCCCCCCATTAATAAGCTTTGTCCCCACAAATGAAATAGGTTCCATACTGTGTAGCATACCCAGACTGGGTCATATTTTGGCTGGACAGAGTTAATGAATTGTTATTTATATAGTGCTATTGGCAAAGTGCTGTACATCAAACATATTTACATACAGTTATCATCCAACCGAAGTTGGTACTCCTTTATAGACCTTGGAAGGATGAAAGGCTGAGTTGACAATGTTGAGATTGGAACCTGCAAACTGCAGATCACGCATGGAAGATAGCAGCGACAGCTCAACCAGCTGAGCTCTCTTACTGGCTAAAATAGGTATAATAATCACAGTGCATAGAAGTTGGACGAACCATGCATGAAGCACTACATAAAGTTAAATGCCTATCTGGATTATCACTACAGAGAAAGGTTTTGTTGAGTTTCTGTTTCAATTACAAATGTAACTCATTTATGTTTGTTTTTGAGCAGCGCTTGCACTTAATAGCGAGTCCGATTTGGATGTTTTAATTGTAGTTTTTGATGATTTGAAAGTGGCTGTGATTGGTTTAATTACAATCATTCACCCTTGAGCAAGGACTCTGGTGCAACTGACCATTTATAGTAATGTACCCCATTAACTGCAGGCTACGGTTGAATGGATGTAAACTAGACCTTGCATACTCATCATTGTACACACTGTTATTATAATTGGAGTATACATTAAAATGATAAGTATAAAATGATTTGCTTCTGTTTGCTTCTGTAAGAGTAAAACGTATGCAACAGGCAAACAAGTGACACAACTTGAAAATGAATAGGGCCCAGTAGAAAGGAAACATTCGCCATTTGGTTAATTTACCCTGCCAGGTATTGTCACGAGGAAGATGACTCGTATTCTGGTTAGGGCCCTGACCCTCCTTTGGCTGTCGATGGACTTATTTCCACCCCTGTTGTGAGGGGGTATCCCTCTCAATTTCCCCTTAGGGTGTTTGGGATCCTCGATCCTTCCTTGAGGGTCAACAGTTCTATCACTGCAGTGAGGAGGAGATGTTTTTTAGGCTTTCTGCCCCTGCCGTGCCACCCAAGCATTGTTTGCAAAGGGGCATAGGGACAAGTACATGCAACCTCTTGGTAAGCTGCCCTGCATTTCCTCCCGGTCTCCCATGCCACCCTTTTCCTTGTTGAGGGTTTCGGCATGTCGCCGGGCTTCCTGGGATGGCGCACATTTTGGTTTGGCTTATCAGATGTTTGCTTTCCCTGCAGCTGTGCGACTGCGTTGCCTGCTGCTATCCTTCCTCCTCTCGACAACGCTGTACACCAGTCTGCTCCTGCAGACCTCCCGAACTTCAGATGTGGTGGACTGCCAGAATCCTTGGAGCTCTCTCTCTCTCTCTCCCTCTCTCTCCCCCTCTCTCACCTTCTGCCCCTCTCCCCCTCTCCCTGCCTGGGTTTGGTACGCAGCACACCTGCAGTCTTATGCGGCTGCCCGAGAACAAGTGTTTAGTCCAGCAGTGTCTGGGTCCATTGTATAGGTCCTTCATCCCTTTCACAGGTTTCATATTCATTGCTTCACTGGGACAACTCGTCCCAGTACTTGTATTACCTGCAGTCCTGTTTTTCTTCTTTGTCTCATTACTTTCAAGAACACTGCGGTACCCTGCCTCAGAGCAGTATATAGGTCTACTATCTACAAAAAGGTTAGCAGAGGAATGAGAGGCTAAAGTATGTGGGGGTGTGATGTTCTCATAAGGGCTGTACCCTAGATGGCCGTCCTTATCCCCAGAAGGAGAGTCCCTCCACATGAGATCCTCCCACATTATACCACCCCCAGGGGCACACTTGGGTAGCGACCTCGCCTCCCTGACCTCATGGGGAAAGGGCTCCGCCTCAGTGAAAAGTGACGACATCTAGTGAATCGTCGCACCACCCAGAGAATGCATCCACTATCACTAAGCAATACGTAAAGTTGATGCAGGTGGGGGAGCTGCATGAAGTTTTTCTGCACATGCAGGAAGGGACCTTCCGGTACGGGAGGTGCAGACACCCTTGTGGGTACCACTCTCCCAACATTGTGTGTCAAACATATAACACAATTTTCACAATAACCTTGAGCCATAGAGGCTAAACCAGGGGCCATCCAATCTCCTTTCAATATAAGATATGATGTGGCATTTATAACGCGCCTATACACAAGTGTTTCAAGGCGCGACGAGGCAAGGGGGGGGGCGAAGGGAGGACAGACAACGATCCTACTAGGCTAAGTCTCATTCAGATCGCGCAAGTGCATGGGAAGGGGGCAGGGACAGTGCAGTACATGGGAATAGATAATAACAAAAGGTAAGTAACGGCCAGCTTGTGGCAGGGCATGGGTAAGTGCAGACACCAGGTGCCAGGAGCTTGTTGGAGGGACTGTAGGGATACAGAAACAGTCCCTAAGTGCAGGGGTTGCCAGGCGGGAAGTGCAGGTGTGTGATGCTGGTGGGGGAGAAACCTGGGCCCAAGATCAGAGGGTGTCCAGGTAGCCAGTGCAGTATGGTTACAGCCAGGAGGTCAGCAAAGGAGAGGAAGAGGAAAGGCAGAAGCAAAGAGAAAGGTTTTGAGGTGCTTACGGAACCGGAGATGGTTCTCCTCAAGTTTAAGGGGGGCAGGGATGCTGTTCCAGAGGGAGGCACTAGCTGAAGAAAGATCTCCCACCAACACATTGCTTGGAGAAGCGACTGACCCTGTGAGGAAGCCTCACTCATTCCCTGACACAATGGAGTAATCCTCATTTGTACCTAAATGGGCGTTGCCGTGAGCTTCATGGACCAGGTAGTGGAGGAGTACATTGGGGTCACCAGGTGGCTGCCTGGGGAATGCCACAGGGAAGCTACTCCCAATTTACAATACTGTTCGGTCCAGGTCACCTTTTCGGCCTTAGGGGCTTGGTCTTGGAGGATAGCCAGTCTGGAAAAGGAAGCGACCAGTGACTGTTGGACTGCAACACAAATAAGAAATTCATTGTGATCCAGGGGCCCATTTTCTAAAGGTGCTGAAAGAGCTGCACTATCTGCTAGTATAATTCTGTGGATTGTGAACGACTAATGGGGATAATGTCCTTAACAATAGCTACAGCTGCGGGAAGTAACAATGCATTCAATAAAGTCTCAACTTATTTTCCATTCAATATTGGGGTGCCCGTGGATGTTAAACCCCATGTTGTTTCCAAACGACTCCAACATCGTGGACTACTCTGTGGGCGTACCTGGAGTCAGTATAGATTTTGCCATAGGTAATCAGTTTGCTTCTTGGATGGCATGGTGTTTACATACAGAATAACCAGAGACCAATTCCCATGTTCCTGGGACACACATACAAGATCCATCCACAAAGCGGATAAGGTCTAGGTTCAACAGTGACACAAATCTGCACATGGTGACATGAGCGTCTCCACAACAACCCGACAAGCATGCAGTTCCCTTTCCTGCTGGTTGGCAGCAAAGAAGCAGGGCTCAGGGCTGACTGTCAGTGCAAAGTTACATAAGCAGCAGAAATAAGCAACATTGCGTATTGGTGGGACGGGGAATTAGACACGTGTTGCGTCTTCCCTTTAAGCAGTAATGACAACACAGCATGGGGAACAGCAGTCTTGACAGGATGACCTTGCACTGTAGTGAGTCAGTCTTTTGTATCAACAGTGCAGCAACGGGTACTGGATCCAACGCTGCGCTGTTGTAGAATACGGCCGATGCTTATCACTGTGTAACTGAGTTAACATACATTGAGCAAGCCTGTTGAGCTCATCGTAGTAGAGCACAAAGGGCTTACTATAATTCGCTAAAGCCGGAGCCGTTGTGAGTACTTGCTTAATGGTGACAAAGGCATCTCCTGCTTCCTGAGGCCATGGCAGGGGCTTGCGGGTTGAATCATCCGTGAGGTTCTGAAGGGTCTTAACTATGGATATATATCCCGGGACCCACTTTCTGCAGTAACTGACCATCCCAAGGAACCCTTGCATCTGCTTTCTAGTCTGAGGCTTGGGGACTTTCTGGATTACTACAATCGATCTTGGGATAGATGTCTTTCCCCAGCTGAAATTGCAGGGCCCAGGTATCGCACACAGGGCAGACACAACTGTCATTTATCCTCCGGTGCCTTGTGACACTTTTCAGCAAGAGTTTTCAACAGAATGAGTGAGGCTTCCCAACATGCTTCCAGGGAGGGGTAGGATAGGAGCCGAATATCTACGCACTGCACCAACATCGACCTTCCTGGAAACTGAACTAAGTGAAGATCTGTCTTCAAAATTTGGGAGAACAGGGTAAGGCTTTCAATGTATCGCATTGAAAGACGAGTGAACATATATTGCGTGGATTTATGGTTGAATGCAAACAGATAGTGGCTGTTCAGATGTAAAGGTATGGAGAAAATTGCTGAACACAATTCTACAACAGCGAAATGCTTGGCTTAGTAGGGAATGCATGACAGGATGGTAGCCAGATTAGGTACAACAGGAAATGCCGGTAACACGGCTGCATTAACTGCACGTAGGTCCTGAGTGAAACGATAAACCGCTTTACCTGTCTTCTTTGTGGGCAATATCGGAGCCCCTGCATGAGCAGGGGCTACAAGTTGGTACAACAATACCTTGTTAGAGAGGGGGTTCGATTACATGGCAATTTCCTTCTTCAGCCTGTCTGGGAAATAGGATACTGAGATACTCATGGCAGGGCTTTGGCAGGATTTAGAGTAATTTTGACTTGCTCAGCATTGACCGTGTAACCGGTGTCATTTGCATGGGTTGACCATAATTTGAGTGAAACTCAGTCCAACAGTTCCTCTCGAGAGCAGGGAGTGGCAGCCCTATCTCCAGGGTTTAAATGGGTAATTTCCTGTAATACTGCCAGCACCTGGTGCTCTCTGTGAGAGGGGATGTCGAGGTATACACCATCACAGAAACAGTATATAGAACAGCTTAGTTTACAAAATAAATCTAATCCAAACCTGTTTACAGGAGAACAGGTACTCAGCAAGAATGAATGTTGGTCAGAAATTTGACCTAGCGTGACCATAAGCGTAGTAGACACAGGTTTGGGAATTGGCTTACTCCCTATTTCTACACCATTAACAATTTCATCAGAATGCATGTGTGTAGGATCAATCGGTATGAGTGCTGAAACTAGTTCTTAGATCCCTTGGCAATCCTAACCATCGATCTGAAGTAGTGGCAGAGGAGGCTGGGACCTAATAATTTTATTTTACTTGGCACAGTTGGCTGTCCGCCTTGATTGTCGTACTGAGGCCCATGTAGACACTCTGCTTTCCAGTGTCCAAACTTGTTGCAGTGATTACACTGATCACTGTATGTTTTTGTGTAATACCTCTCTGCAGTTTGCCCTGTTTCATATGATTGCAGTGCTCCTCTCCCTCTTCCCTGTCCTCATCCTCCTGGCATAGGGATGGAATCCTCCCCTCCCCTTCCCTGGGAAGGTTTTAAACTCTGTATCTGCAATGCCATAGGTTTGGCTTCAGTAGTTTCTTTCTGTCTTTCCACCTTTTCATGAAAGTGTTGTGCAGCTAAAAAAAATCTCTACCAAACCCTATCCTTCCCAACCTATTAGGGATGTATACGATTTGGCCGTGGCACAATTGTTCGCAGCCGAATTTGCCGTAGTCAATTCGGCCGTGAAACCAATTTTTCCACTGCCAAATCAGCCCAAACTGAAACCCTCAACCCACCCCATGCACTCCCCCACCCATCCCCTACTTACCTTTTCGGCGTCAGCACATCTTCTGAGCCAGCGGCATCGGATCTGCCCCGCCTAAGAGAGTCAGATCCGACGCTGCTGGGTCCACTTCATTTTTTTTCTTTTTTTCCTTCCCGTCCCTGCCTCCAAACCCCTGTGTATATTCATGCCATTTATCCAGGTACTTGCATGTTTTGGGCCAGTAGTGAGTCAACATGAAGTGTGCTGGACTTCCTTTAGGAAGAAGTGGCACTTGTCTAGACTGACCTGAAGCCATTCTCGTAGGGGCAAGACAAAGTATGACTTACTACGGATCCAGTTGCATTCCTAACTTTGTCTGCTTCGGGACGCTATCGTGTTCCGTGGCTTGCAGATTTTTTTACGGCTCATAGCTGACCACTATGCCACATCTATCCGGTGGCTCGGGTATCACCACCTGACTGCCGTTCTTCCCCCACACAGAAGTTTCAGTAACACCCACAGGTGTTGGTCAAATTCAGATGACTGCTGGTTCACAGCCTATATTCCTCTGTTATGCTACCCACAATGCAGAGCAGTAGCTCAGCTTGTTTTAGAGACTTGGGTAGGTGAGAGTCAAAATAAGACACAATTGGTTGACACAAAGCCTATTACAGCTCCCATACTAGGATAGAGGCGAGTGTGAAATATGAAGCATGGACACCACAAAGTTGCACGTTTATGGTTTCAAGTGTCAAGGTACGGGTTGAGAGAGTACAATCTTGGGGCTCTCATCCAAAAAATGTTCTTCACGTTTATTCAAAACACATCCATCCTAGCCCCTAATCTGAACTATACTACATTGACTGGCGCAGTGGTATCATGTGCTCTTACGTCAGTAGGGAGTATGGATGCGCTGCTTTCCCTTTTTAGTCTAAACTACGGTGGACAACCACTTTTACTTTTTCTTATTCAGATAAACTATTCTGTAGGCAGTGCACTTCCCTCCTGTATCCTTGGATTAACACTACAGATTTCAGATTTCATAATTCTTTAACCAGAAACAAACATGTATCCCAAACAGTTTAAGACTTAGACTCAAGTGAATACTCTCCCTCCAAGCACTGTTCTCTTATACCCAAAGAAGAACATGCATTTCAATGGAAGGGAAGGTCCAGACAGGGCAAGGAATCATACTGAAACAATGTTCCAAGCAGGGAACAAATCCTTTCTATCCAAGTCTTTGATACCAGCTGCGTTCTTACATGTAAGACAGTATTCTCAGGAAGGACAGCATAAAGTGATACATTTAGTGGAGCTGAAAATACTCCTCAAAGGTTCACACACGGTCTGAGGCAGACGAGCACGCTTACAGTATGATGACCACTTTTCCCAAGAAAGCGGGATCCTAAAACATGCTTCGATATGTGTGACGAATCAATTTCCCGGGTACCAGTGGTTCAGGGTTGAATATCGGTTTCTAAATCATCAGTCAGCCCCACACCTCTAATACACCAGAAGGGATTCGAACAGTTTGGAATAACAAGCAAATTATAAACCTCCATGTCCAATTTTGTTAATGTTGACGGAACGGCAGACGTATGTCCGAAAGGTCATGGATCGTTGGTTAGTTGCAACACAGCGAAAATACAATTATTACCCAATGAAAAAGGCACAGTCCAGTCAAGGTTGTATCTAGAATATCTACTTTATTTATATCACAACAGACATTTCTAGCAACACCATGAAATACACCCCCCCTGTAAAGGTATGCAGAGGACAGACCATTTCAAAGAAGGAAAAGGGATGTACTCTGGATACTGACGGGAGGGTAGTCCAGGAAGCTTCCTTGGTTGTAGGGGCTCAGTCCTCTTTTAAACCCAAGTGGGCCACAGTGATTGGTGTAATTAATGAACAAATCATGGGGTCCCTACCTACAATCTCCTGTATGCATGAGGTCATAACCAGAGTGCTTTGCAACAGGAAAGGTAGAGGAGTGAAAACCTGTGATACTAAGTCCCACCCATCTTCCTGTCTGTTGTTGATCAAAGAGTCTCTCTGGCTAATGGATCTCTTTGTGGTTCCTGATTGAAGCAGAAGGTTTCCCTTGAAACTGCAGTAAAACCAGACTATCTGGCCCCTGCAAACCACAGTCTCTTACCTTATGAATGCGGTTCTCCTAGCGGGGTAGACTACTGTAAAGAGTCCCAGCCAAGACTGCTCACTGTTGATACTGAGGGCGGGAGCTGGCTTCAGGTTGACAGTTACATATGAAATGCTGTTGGGGTTTCCAGTCTCCTTTGTTAACCTCTGCGGACAGGTCCATGTGGGCCTGTTTGAAGTACCCTCTAATTGGTATGCTTATCGCTGCCACCAGCTGCAGGGCTCATCAAAAGAGCAGGGCGGATCCATGGAGCTTTTATTAATCAGCATGCCATGGCAGGGGAAAGATTGGCCCTCCCCCTTTCTGGAGATGACATGGTGTACTCCTGGCTGTCATATCCCAACTAAATATGACAGGGTGGACTGTGTCTGTAGGCTATGTCCACCGTACACGGGTCTATGCGTCTGTCATGGTGTGAGCATAGGAAAATGGGTGGATTAGCTCTACACGTTTTTCTGAGGCTTCTCTACCATCATTCCATTTAATTGAGAATTTCAAAAAGACCTGGCTAGCTCATGCATCCATGCAGATGGTCAAATTCTTCACAATATGCCAAGAAGGAAACCTGTCGGAAGTGAGAGATGTGAAGAAGAGCCTAATTACACACTAGGTGACGAGCCTTCACAGCAAAGACATGCGCAGTAAAGCCTAAATCCTCACCTCGCACAAGCAAGAAACGGTTGTTTACTCATGGCAGTTTGCAGTACACACTCGATATTGTAATGCAACACTTTGCTAGGGCAGTATGTACAGTTTTTCAATTCCAGATTCCCCCTACCACTCTATAATAAACAGGTGAAGAGGATAGGATCTCCCTCCGCTGGTCTCCCAAAGAGTTACGCTGCATTGAGGGCTTTATTAGGTTGGTCCTCTGAGGCACTAAGGAAGGAGAGGCATGAGAAGTTTACAGATGACGAGGCAAACCCATATTCTAAGGGCCGATACATAGCTAAAGAGGCCATGGTATCCTTGTGGTATCACTTATGAGACTTGAAACAAAAGGGATGGCGTCCTACCACTTACTTTTGGTCACTTCACATATACATTTTTGTAAAGGCTGAGTTATTCAGCATGCTTGGTATGACAGAAGCCATTTCATTAAGCTAACTCTCATACACAATAGAGAAGACGAGCAGTTAAGCCCTAAAGGTTATACTGTAGCTTTTTTTTTAGTCAGTGTGAGAAACACTGGAATTCTATGATCTAGAGATACACCTGGAGGAAGAAGGGGACTTCCTCCGTTGATATAATGAGCACAACACAGCTTCCAATAATAAAGACCTTTGGAAAGTCATTTGAAAGAGCATGAGAGGACCCTAAGAAAAATGTGCTGCCTAACATTACCCAGTGCATGACAGTGACATGGTCCTATCGGAACATCGCTAAATTGACTCTATGGTGCACAGTTTGACTGGGAGTTCCTCCATGGTGATGGATGATATGATACCTAGAAACCCAAATGACCAGTGGATTTTGCATTAAGAAAGCATATGCGAGGTCTAGGCTTGGGGATTTATCAAATCTATACAGAGCGTGTCATGCTACTCCCGCACATGCGGCTCAGGCTTTCTACGTTATTTCAGCTCCAGTCACAGAGCGCCACAAATGCTTCCTTCCCAAGCTCCAATCACAGACCACACCGCCTTTGCTGCTTTTTTTTTCTTGTTCTTTCAAGCCCCGATTACTGAGCAGATTCTCTCTGCCGACCGAAGTGCAGCAGTACCACTGCCGGCTTATACACCTGGAACGCGCAGACCATGCTGACACTAGGCCAACGTCCGGGAGCCTTCCGTCAGCCTTCCATCAGAACCCTCCCTTTCAATCTTTTTCTTTCCAAGCATGGCAAATGACCCCTTCCAGGGCTTTAAGTGAGGCAAGAAATCGAGGGCGGGGGGCTCATTTGGGGGGCTTGGCTTGTAGGGAGGTGGCCTAAAAAAGTACACAAACCTTAAGGTATGCACACAAATATATATAAATTTTATATATTTGTGTGCGTACCTTACTATGGTTTGTGTACTCTGCAAACCATCTTTTATGCAACATTTCTGCCTAGTTTTCAGGCCATCTTTTTAAAGATTTCGGGGTTTATAAAAGATGGCTCAAAGTACACAATTCAAGCCATCTTTTATAAACCTCGAAATATGTCGAGGAATCCCCAGGTTCGCAGAGGGTTAAAGATGCCTTGGTGACCTGGGGGAAACAAATGGACAGAAACTGCCTCTGGTGACCCCTCGCTCAAGGGGTCACCAGAGGCAGTTTCTATGACTGACGGAAGTGGCAGCCAGGCACAGCATCGCTGTGGCTGGCTGCCACTTCTGTCAGCTTGAATGACTTAATGGCAGGCGCATCGGTATTATGTATCCCGCCAATGTTGTGGTGGGACAAGGGCCCCGGCTCAGCCCCACTTTTTGGAGACTGTCAGGGCCCGGCCCGGCATGCCCCGGTCCACTTAAAGCACTAACTTCTTCATTCATTTAGCTTCCATCACAGAGCGCATATAGTTCATCACTGCGACAGCCCGGGCACACGTTGGAGGGGTCGCTCACCGTTCTGGCTGTGGCCACTGCCAGTCAGCAGGGGGCCTCCCACTGCTAGATGAGTGCGGCGCTGACGAGCGTCAAACCAAAAGATGCATCAGCGGTTGCAGGATAACAGGCAGCCGATGCTAGCACAGCAGGGCAATGGAATCCTTTGTTACTTGATCGTGGGTACACAGGCCAGCAGTATTGTTGCTGGGGGCACCCAGCAAGTACCAAACGTTGCCAGGGCACCCGGACTTGGTATGGCCATGAGCACATGGCTGGACAGTGGCCTGGGAGCACCCAGGCTGTACACACGGGTATGTGTTCACACATGCGTGGGGGTGCAGGCCATGGTTGCAGTACCGTGGTCACTCGTCAACCTGCAGGCCCAGTAAATTAGAGATCGAGACAGAAGTGCTAGTCGTGGAGTCTGCTGCCGTTCTCCTGCACGTGACAGCTGGGGCTCATTTTATTGGGAGCCAGTCATGACAGAGTAATGACCCACATTCTTGAAGGGACCAACACTAAATGTACTATCAACACTGAAATAAAATGACAACCACTACTTCGATTGCACCCCACCCTGCCACCCCCCCCCCCTCCCGGCCCACGCAGCATGCAGTTTATGCACACTCCATTTGCAATCATCCACCATTCACACTATTATTTATTAAATTTGTATTTATTTATATATTGAACAAAATAGAGAGGTATCGGCGCTTATGCTTAAGAGATTGGTTACAGTGCATTTGGTTACAGAAAGGAAGTGCAGGAAGTGATTACATCATAGAGAAACTTAAGAGGTCATTACAACCCAAACAAGTGCAAAAGAGTTGCAGGGCGGCTGACACAGAGATGCAAAAGTCAATTGGGTGGCCACATTCATGGAGCTTAACCCCATGTTGCAGGGCGGCTGACACAGAGATGCAGGGGACAAGGTGAAAAGGCGCAGTTGGGTATGTGGCAACTCGCCTGGGAACATCCTGGTAGCAGACAGGGAGCAGACTTTCACACCTCTAAATGGACATACCCGCACCCACTCATCACCTGCACACGCAGCTTTGTCCGAAGCAATTGCAGGTTAATGGTGCTTAATTGCAGAAAACAAATGCTGATCAATGCGCACACCACAGTGATAAGCATTTGCTGCAATGAAGTCTAGCTATAATGCAGCACAGGAATGGGGGGGCGGGGTTATGCCCAAACAGGCTAGTCCAATAAACTAAAGCAAACCAGCGCCTGCCAGATAGCTCGCCAAGATGTGACACTAGAGCAGTAGTATTAAAACGTTTTTATGCGGATCCCCCTTGAGTAAAAATATTTTTGCTGAGCCCCCCTTCGGTAAAAAATATATTCAAGCTGGGCCCCCCAGATGCCATATTTGCTTATATTTTCTTTTAAAAGCAGTCACTGCACTCCCTTTTGAAGAGCATTGCCCACTGCAGTGCAGTTTGAAGACCACTGCAGTAGAGTGTTCTCTGCAGGTGCAGGGCTCCGGTTGGAATTTCCAGTAGTGGGCGGTAGGTGGGGGCAGTTAAGTAAAAACACACATTTTCATTCCCTCCCCTCCAGGAATGGCGTCCTGGGTGGTAAACTGAAAGGAAAGATATAGTATTTTCCCGAAAAGTGCATGAACGGAGTACCCTTTAGGCAGTGCTTTCAATGGGCCGCTCCTACCTGGCCCTCAGTACCTGCACGTCTTATTGTTTTAGAAGCCTGAAATGCCGTACTCCACTATGTGGCGATCTGAAAATGAAAGCATGTTCTTTCACTTTATCACAATCAATGACTAGGCTCCTACAGCCTCTGCTGAAGAAAGCAGTGCCCTCTTCCTCCTCTCTCCACCACCCGCAGTGCCCATAATCTCTCCTTCAGGGCCCACCCTGCAGAACAAAGAGATTCAGACATGCAGCTCCAGAGCTGCTGGCAACACAGGAGTGGAACAACTTTCCCCCAACTGGTGTTGTCACCCATGGGGTCCCTTGAGAGTTTTCATATGTAGCACTCGATTTGATTTGGAAAGGCTGGGCAATAACTTTATTTATTTTTATTTTTTTTTCACAATTTCTTTTTTACTTGCAGTGTCTTTTGTAATATGTAAATTGTTAAGTAATAGGAGTTCTTATGGAACACTGAGGACTGTAAACCCAGCACTTTGATTGGAATCGGAGATGTATCCGCTCAGGGCTCCCAATAGTGGGCTCAGGAAAACAAAAAGTACACACAGTACACATAAACTGCAGTAACAGCACGCGCTGACTGAGACCGATCCAATGCTCGCACCAAAGCTCAGCACCCGGTGTCTACCGAGTTGAAGCTGCCAACAGAACACCACTCCTCTCGCTATCCTACCCCTCTTCACCTACTAACCCATCCCACCTTCTCGCTTGCAGATCCGCCAGAGCGCCTGGGGACCAACTCCGTTGGTGACGGTGCGCGGTACAAATACCTTTAACATTTAAGGAGAGTGTGAGAATATGACTGTAGCGGAAGTGTGGGAGCGAGAAAATAGAGAATGAGACGCAAAGAGCTAGGCACACTGACAGAGAGACACGTGGAGAACCGTGCAATGGATTGGGGCACATGGTGTGAGATCCATGTTAATGGGTCAATGAGCCTCGGCCGGGCGCGATAGCCCCTTCCAGGTGGAGATGCAGCCCACCCACGCTTAGATTGGTGAGTGCCTACACTTCTTCTTTTGCCCCCTCATTTAGAACACCGCCTTAAGAGCAGCCAGGACCTCTCCACACCAACGTCGACCTTGCACGGGATCGGTCGACTGATGTCCTTCCATAATCCAGCATTGGTAGATTAGATTTGAGGACTGAGGGAGGCATCAGTGAAGCATAAAGGATGATGGGCTGGTGTCGGGGGTCGGGTCCTCCATTGTCTCCGCCGTTATCGGAAATCCCAGAAAACGGTAAAGCTGTTTATTGGTAACGCAAATGGCGCTCTCCGCCTGATGGCGGTCTTCACGGCGTGTCTCTCTGTATAGTGTGGTTTAACACTCGGGTGAAGCACAGATCTTATTTGTCAAAGGACTGCGTCATGTTTAGACTGCCTTGAAGCGCCTCTTCAGAGGAGGCCGGTCGCGGGCGAGGATTTACTTTGTTTGCATTCGGTCTGAGCTCGCTAATGATTTAGAAGGGCGTGGCGGGAGGTTGGCTTGAAGTCCTGCTTCTAGGAACCCACGTGGGAACTGAGCACGTACCGTGCGCTTGGCTCTGTGCGAGGGGCGTGCGTTATCCTTGGAGGCCTCTGTTGGTGCTCAGTTGCTTGACGTAAACTTACTTAAATTCGACCAGTATAATATATCATAACATTTGTTTCCGGCGTTATGAGAATAGTCCTGGGAACCAAAACAAACGAGGCAATTGTTAAGTACCTCGAAAGTCCTTTTAAGGGTCAGTTTTAAGCAACCGCTGGTTAGACCATGGGGGTCTACCCAGTGGCGAACGTGTATGCCTTTCCACTCCCTTTTTTTTTTTTTTTTTTAAATTACTTTCTTTTATTCTGTGTAAATAATACCGGAAGCACCCTGAGATCGGTGCTAGAGAATGAAGAGAAAATTGAAACAAGACACAATTTACATAACTTTTTCATGCAGCGGTTTGATCAGGGACGGCGTCAGGACCCTTCGACCATTTCACTTTTAAAGGAGCTGCAGGTGCAGCTACTGCCCCACTGGTGGCCGTCAGTAGTCTTATGACACTGCAATCTTTTATTCGGGACTGTAAATGACCGCGCGCACGTTGCAAACTGCATTTGTTGGAGCCCTTCAGGCGTCACCTCCCCGCTGTGGTACCTTTTCCTCTGCATTAGCCCCTTGCTGACAAAGACGGAGTAATCATGAGAGGTGCACCCCACAGGTGGCTCAGACTTTGCTCTGCTCTAAGCCAGGGGGGCCCCAAACCGTCACGTTGAGATTGCCCGCATAGCCACCCTGGCCTTGTTTATGATCTCTTTGATAGGCCGTATAATATTGGCACTCAAGCGACTCTGATGCGCAGATGATTCTGAAATTGTTTACTTTTATCATGACCCATCTGCAGAGATTCTTCACAACTAACTTTGTTGTGTCCCCTAGAACACGTCATGTATATTTACACCATTCTGTTTCCCAGAACTCTCACATAATCCCGTGTTCCATGTTCCACTGTTAAATAAATGAAGGCCGGCCGCATTCCTCCAGGCCCATTCACTAAAATATCTAGAATCCAATTGTTCGCCCTCGACCCTCGGATGCTATAAGATTGCTGAAACTCCATTGTCCAGTATGGCTATACTTCCCTGCGGCAGCCATTTAGCTGTAGCAGAAAACCTGCTGGGCTCCTCTCTCTTCTCCACATTGCTCTGACTGGAGGCTGCTCCGGACAACCCTGCTGTATTTGGGTAGCAGTGGAGTTTAGGACTTCAGCATGCCCCTGATGAGTGATGAGTAGGCGGGCCAGAGAGGTGCATGCTGGGCCACTGGATTGAAATTCCCACGGGTACACTGGAGGGCCCTGGATGGCTTGCCTGCATGATCCTCTGTGGGGAGATGCTGGTTAGAGGGGGCCAGTAACCCCTCTCCAAGCATGGAGTTTGGCCCTACCGGGACACAGTGAAGGACCTTTGATATTGGGCCGGTAAGCGGCCCAAAACAGTGGATATTCGTTTTTTTCAATATAAATATTTGGTTTATCAGGAAGTGTGTGTATGCAGGCATCCTCTCTGACTGCCTGGGCGTGGTCCTCCTTAAATATCAGATGCTGATTCCTAGGCAGAAAGTATTGTGTGTCAGTGTTGTATCCTGCACATGTATGAATGAGGTCTGAGTGAGTGAAAGAGCTGAGTGGAATGTTAGGGGAGCTTGGAGTGTTCAGGCTATTGGGGATTCCAAGGGAGACGGTTAGGGAATTGGAGCTGGGCAGGGAACCAGGGAAGAAGCTACTGATGATCCCTCTCCTATACTATGAACTGAACCTGTAACCAAAACAATAAAGTGTGTTCCTTTAATACATACCTGGGTCAGCCTGGTTCCTGCTCCTTGTTATTACTGGCCCTGGGCAGATCCTGCAGGAGGCAGGATACATCATTCAGCATGGGGGCTCACAAGCACTTTGGAAAGCGGGGGCATAGGTAGGCTTTCTCGTTTAGTTAGCACAGTGCCTTCAACAAGGAGGAGAGCGGTGTTGAGATGTTCCTGGGGTAGAGCAAAGTTTGCCTTCAACACAGGGGTAGGACCAGGGCACATCACAGAAGAGACGCTCCCTCTTTACCTGATCCTTCTCAGAATTCTCTCCTCTGCTCAATTTTGGAGTGCAAGTACCAGAAGGGGGAAGTACCGTGACCAGTAGTCTATAAGCAAGGTTTTGGCGCATGTCGCGTCCAGAGTGCAGTTGTTAGGTGTTGAAGTCCCTTCCCAATTCCAAGCACACAGTGGGGCAATTTAAGAAATCTATGATATGATAGTTTATTTATATAGTGCCTATACAATGTGTTTCTAAGCGCTTCAAGGCAGGAAGGAAACTATGGAAAAATACAATGACATTCTTACAGGCCATGAACAGTAAGTATGTGAAATTAACTATCGTACTCGGCCTGACGACATTTCAGATAGTGCAAGAGCTAAGACATAGATAAGGAAGGAAGGGGGGAGAGTGGGAAGGAAATGGAAACAGACAGGCGACTACCGTACTAGGCCTGTCGACATTTCTGGTAGAGCCGGAGAAAAACAAAAGGTGAGGGAGAGGGGTGCAGAAAGGGAGGGGAGGAACAAAACAAGCGACTATCATACTAGGCCTGACGATATTTCAGATAGTGCTGGAGGGGTGGTGGGGAGGAAAAAAACAGTAATGGGAGGGTGGAGGAAACAGACGAGGTTGCTATCATATTAGGTCCAGGGACCATTCTGATAGAGTAAGTGCATAGAAGAAAGTAAGGGGAGGAGATAGGAAAAGGGAGAAGGGAAAGGAGGAGAGAAAAGAGATTAAGCAGTCAACAAGAGTGGAGAAGCAAGCGTGGAGAGCGAATACAATTGCAGAAGTCAGTAGTAACACATAATGTTGGTTGCAAGCCAGGATACAAGATGAAGATGTGAATATCATGACTCAGGGTCACCATGAGTACAAGATGCAAAGGAAGTCCAGCATGAGAGTTGAGAAAGAGTGACGCACCGTGAATAAATGAAGTCCATGAAAGTCAAATCCAGCATTGGCCACAAGACAGTGATGGTGAAGGAAGGTACCAGGTGGGCGGGGCTTGCTAAGTGGTGAAAAAGAGCATCAGGCAGGAAGGTACCAGGTGGGCGGGGCTTAGGCCAGGTGACCTAGATCCACTTGCACCTGCTTCCCATCTGAAGGCTGTTTCAGGGACTCGGTGCTTCAGCCTCAAAATGAACTTTTCGAGGCCGACAAACCCACTTTGCAACATCCCAATAAGGCAGTCAAACCACCCATTTCTGGTGGGGCTAGTTGCCACAGACCAGAAGCCAGGGCCAGAACCAACAGTCATGAATGGGGTCGGCGACTAGCGAGGACCTCCCTCAAAGGGATCCTTCTCCAAGCAATGCATCCCAGTATACAGTGCCCTTCCATACTTTCCCGGTAAGCGGGAAGGAATACATTGATATTCCCATGCATGGGACGGTATAGCCAATGTAAATTGGATACCGTCTGGTGTGGGTACTTCTATAGAACTTACTACCAGACACCGTAAGATCTCACCTGCATGATGGCATCCGTCACAAGAACTATTACACCTCTTGCACCCAGTGATGGACAGTCTTTACACAAAGAGTCCATTGATGATATGCCAATGAAGACATACATGTGATCTGCTCTTGCGCCAAAGAAAGACGACCATGAGACTGATCCTAGATCTAACAAAAGCAAACACATATGTCAAACCTCAAAGCTTTTGCATGACCACCCTACAAGACGCTATCCCATTGCTTACGTAAGGGGACTGCATTGCGACCCTGGACCTGAAGGATGCATATTGTCATATTTGCATGTTTTGGGTCCTTTTTCTTCAGGTTGTCATTACCAGTTCAAAGTACTACCTTTTGGGATAGCATTGGCATTATGCGTATTCACAAAAGTACTGCATGGTTGCTGCACATGTTCGCAGGCAAGGCATCTTGGAATCTCCTTCCCTAGATGAAAGGCTCATAATGAGGAACAGAGCAAACAATGTTTGAAAAGTACTTTAACAGCTATCCGTTTCCTTTACCAATTAGTGTTCTCCATGAAGTTCAAAATGTAGCTTCTCTAAGCAGCCAAGTCAAAACATTCCTAGTTGACGAGCTAGATGCAAAATGGGCATTAACCGTCCCATACATTAAAATAATCCATGCATTCTTGGTGCTGATTCCTCTATCTGTCAGATTGGTTGCTTTCAGTACGTACTGTGATGTAGCTACTAGGAATAATGCCAAAAAATCCCTAACATTTGACGGGTTATGTGTATGTATGTGTGTGCACATGGCCATGCTCCTCCAGGTATCGCCTCCAGCCTTTGCCCGCCAGTCCTTTTTCTCCACACCGGATGAGACGGAGCTTCCGTGCTACACTCCCTGCACTCTTCTTTTATTTTTTCTCACCTTCTTATATTTCCTTTGTAATTCCACTATGCTTTTTTCTGGCCCCTGGTAGTGCTTCAGGTTTCCTTGCCTATGCCATGTAAAGCCTGTTTGTGCTGCTAGAAGCCAGTACCCGCCACAGATCCGCACTCTCTCCGTTTGGAGTGCTCGAGTCCGAACCATCCATGGGACTGGTGCTTGTATTGCAACGCCTTTACCGATGGAAGGAGATCTTCTCAAGTCCACCATCTCGGTATCTTCAAGAGTGAAAAAAGGGTCCGGAGGTGACCCGTCTTCTTTCCTTTAGGGCACTCTAGCCAGGAGACTCCTTTCTTAGTGTCTCCACGCACTGGAGGCATCCTAGTAATCCTTTGCTTACCTGAGGCTTTATCCGAGGTTCCTCGGGTAGGGGCTTAAACTATGTGGAAACATGAGGGATCTCACTATGAGGCTAAGTCCAGGTGGACACCTGAGGATCTCCCTAAGAGTTGGAGGCAAAGTCTCTGGACAGCACCAATCGGGCCACAGAGGACAGGCATCCTAAAGGGGGTAAGTCACCATGCTCCTCCAATGGGGTCACATGGACAAGCATTCTGGCAAGGCTGAGGTTTCTCACAAGGTACATTATTTCTTTTAATTTCTTATAATACGCCAATCTCCCTCAGTGCACACAAAAAAGACAAGACAAAACAACATAGGAAGTGTTAGGACTCGGTATGAAAGATCCAGGTGGGTCATAGGTAGTAGTAGTGGTATCAAATTAGTCATTTGTACAAATGACTTGTAAAAACAAGTACGTTTTTATGGCTTTCTTAAAGCTATTAAAATATATGACCTCCCACAGGTGAGATGAGCATGAACACGTGAAATGCTCACAAAAGATGGTGGAAGCCGGGAAAAGTCACGAAATGGCAGGAACTATGTTTGAGGTGCCTGTGACATAGGCGGTTCCTGGGCCCTCTGGCCTGTTTGCAGTGGCCACCTCCCATCAGGGCTCGAACCCCTTTTCCCTTAGAGTGCAATGGCCTGTGCCGGCAAAGATAACCCTTCTCTGGTAGTTGACCTCCCCTTCTTGTCATCACAACTAGTGTACAGAAACCTACTGCTTTCGGGGAGCAGAGGCTATCCTCTCTGTCCTGGCTGGTTCAGCTACTTCAACTTGGAGGACAGTTTTATGGCCAAGTTTCACCTACTCATGCAGTCCCTGGCCATGAGATGTTACTGCCTCAGCTAAGCCCACCAGTGATTCCAGCGGCCTCTTCAGCTGTCACGCCTGTGGCAAGTGCCGTTCTCCCATTTTCCATTGGGGCGCCTATGCACAGGTGCTGCTACCACCGGTGCCCGTCTCCTCCTCTGCCACTGCCTGTTCACTTGCCCGCACTAGGCCCTCTTTCTGCATCCACTATGGACCCCTTCAGATTTGCGGTTCATGGAAGCCGGGAAAAAGACGTGTTGCCTTCCTCTGTGAGGGTCTCTCACAAACAGATAATGGGGTTGCCCAAGCTTCTTGATCTCAATGACGGAGAGACGCCAATGGCGACTGTGATGCTAAATGGGGAGTGATGGCATTTGCAAGCGAGAAGTCTGGTGTACCGTTGCAAAAACAGGTAATGGCGGAGGCCCTCCATATCTGTCTCAAATCTCATATGAGACTGGTGGTTAATAGGTGGATCGACATGAGGTCAGGGCCTCTGCCCTCTGAGGCGCTTTGCCTCACCTCCTCTCCGGTCTTACTCGTAGATAATGGCTACTGCCACTCTCTCCAGTCCAGATCCTCAGCAGGCTCCTTTGCAACCTCGGGGCTGGGGAAGGAAGAGAATCTCTTGGACGCCTTTATTTTATTTATTTTATATTTGCATTTGTTGTACGCCCAGACCCTTGGGTATCGGGCGTAGTTAGACATTTTAGGGATACAGGCAATACAATACAGACAGTATAATACAGTTACAGTCTTCCAAGTATAATCTTACAGTCGCACCATATTCCATATTTATACTACCGGTTACATGCATGCAGGATTTTCTAATATTGGTTGAACAACCATGTTTTTAGAGGTTTTTTAAACACGGGAATGATTCTTTATTTTTAATACTATCGGGTAGGGCGTTCCAATATTTGGGTGTCAAAACTTGGAAACTGCCTCCACCCGCTTTCGCAATTTTGTAGCCGGAGGATTGCCAGTAGTAGGTTTTTGTTTGATCTAAGCGTTCTAATGATTTCTTTTTTTAAATGGAATTATTAATGTACACTGGTGCTTTCTTCGCAAGACTTTTATGGGTGATGCACAAGGATTTGAAGATGATTCTAGCTTTAATTGGAAGCCAGTGGTTCTCTCTCCCAATGTTGGGGGTCTAATTTCTTTTTTTTTAACCCTAGGGCTGCTCGTAGGGCTTTATTTTGCATGAGTTGTAATTTACAAATGTTGGCATTGGAGGTACCTAGTAGAAGTACGTTACAGTAATCCAACCTGGATAATATCAATGCCCTGGCTAAAGTGATGCAATTGGTAGGGGTTAGAAGCTGACGGCTTAAAGCAATTAACTTGGCTGTATAGGAGGTGGAAGAAGATAAGGTGTTCACATGCTTTGTCATAGTAAGACTGGCATCTAAGTAGACACTTAAAGTTTTTACTTGTTTGGAGATGGGAGTCTGAGTACCATCTATATTAATGGATGAGTAGTCATTGTGGAGGGTATTGATTTTACTTTGGGTGCCCACGATGAGAAGCTCGGTTTTCTCATCGTTGAGGCATAGACTATTGAGAGCCATTCATTTTTGTATTATAGCATATATCTTGTTTATGTTCATGGTATCCTCATCATAGTTTCCTGTGAGTAGGATGAGGATTTGAGTGTCATCTACAAAATTAGTGTAGATGACACCCATCGCATCTAAAGCAGCGAATAGGAGTTTTGTTTACACATTGTAAAGCATGGGCGAGAGACAAGACCCTTGCGGTACGCCGATGGGGACTGGGATAGGATCTGCAGCCTCTTTCCCTATAGATACACTGGAGGTACGTGCCGCAAGAAAGGATTTCACCCACTGAGTGAAATTAAAATTGTTCGCTAATGTGGTACAGAGTTTATGATGATTCACTAGATCAAATTCTGCAGATAAATCTAACAGTAGTATACAGAGTTTGCCAGAATCCCTAATGGAGTCCATCTGAATTTTCAGATCAATAAGTGCTGTTTCGGTACTATGGTTAGGCCTGAAGCCCGATTCTCTAGTACCCAAGAGCTGGTTTTGTTCCAGGTGAGCTTGATTTGGGTATATGCTATTTTGTCTATTATCTTGAGCAGGAATGGGACCGTGGTTATCGGTCGGTAATTAGTGGGTACAATGGGGTCAAGCGTGGGTTTTTTCAACAGTGGGATGACCCATGCTTCTTTTATGACTGCTGGAACTGCATTTGTATTACAAGAGGCATTAAGAAAGTTTGTAATATTAGGCGTGAGGGTAGGGGCGCAGAGTTTGACAAGATGAGATGGGAAGTTGTCTCCTTTGCAATTGGATGTTTTATGCTTTGAGATGGTTTCTAACACTAAATATTGCGAGACTGGAGAGAAATGGAACAATAGGTCCGTGATTTTCTTTGTGGTATTGGTGATGGGTTCAGGCATGTTTTTATCGATCAGAGTTCATTGGCCTTTGGCTGTAAGTGTACCATACCTCTGCCTGCCAACTTCACCATGCCAACATTTAAGTCTGCATAGCTGCAACCAATAGTGGTTGTGGTGGGAGCTTGCTGACCTCGACAGATTCTTTTTTTTTTTAATCAAAAACTTTATTTAGTTTTTAAAACATGAATAAAACATTACAAGTATCCCAACATTGCAAGGAAGGGGAAGGAAGGAGGCGGGGGGGGGGTAAACAGCTCCAGGGAAAAGGGGGAAGGAAAGGGAAAATGAAAAATGGGGCTTTAGCTCTCGGGGCCATCCAGTCTGCGGTGAGGGGGCTCATGAGGCAGTTTGTGCGTTCCAGGCTCGCTAACTCGGCGTCGCCCGCCCAAATGGTTCGTCTTACTCGTTACATCTCGTCGGGAACTCAGCCATCCTCTTCCCATCTCTGCCATATTTTATCTGCTTTTTGCGGGCAACCCCTTGCAGCATACACCCTGCGTTCCATTATCACACAAATGTCCACATCTGTGACCCACTGGTCATAGCAGGCTGTTCTCTCAGATCCCCATAACTGCGCAATGTTCCTTCTGAGGACTGCTGTTGCGGTTGACCAGAGCAATTTCTCGTAGCGGGTCAGATCACTTTCGTCGGAGATTCCTAACAGGAGCTGTTTTGGTCCCCTTTGCACTGGTTTGCCCATGACTCTGGAAAGCTTGTCACAGCATTTCCTCCAAAATTGCTGTATTTTGTCGCATTCCCATATAATGTGGAAGAAAGTACCCTCCTCCCGTTTGCAACGCAGGCAACGCGCATCCGGGATTCTGCCCCAGCGGAAAAGTGCCACTCTGGGATAATAGATGCGATGTAGGATTTTGAGTTGCACCAGACGGAGTCTCGATGAAATGGCCACTTCCCGGGGATACATCAAAGCTTCTGTCCAGTCCTCAGGTTGAAGCGAGCCCACGTCGCGCTCCCATCTGGCTTTTAGACTGATCAATTCAGGCGTAGCAAAGGATGTGATTACATTGTACATGGTTGAGGTGACTTTGCGCTGTATTTGGTCCTGGACAATGTTGCGTTCCAACGGGGTGCATTCCGGGATATCGCTGATGGTTTGTCGGTGGACATACAGTGCGTGTTTCAGTTGAGTATAGTGGCATTCCTCAGAGGGTGGGAGGACGAATTCAGAACATAGTGTTTCAAACGTGACCAGTGTCTCTTCCCTTATTACGTCTACGATTCCGGTAATACCTCTACTGGCCCATGCGGGCCATTTGGGGAGCTTCAACATTTCGGGGAGAAGGCTGTTGTTCCACAGAGGTTGGGCTAGAGTCAGTTTCGCGTCCCAGCCTATGTGGCGGTGCGCTTCGGTCCAGATGCGTGTAATGCGAGTGTCCATATCTAGAGCTGGTTTGCGGCACCGGCCGCGATACAGAAGCTCCAAGGGGGCAGTTCCGCTCTGAGAGTTGATCCTTTTGATGTGCGGCAAATCCCTGTCCCCATGGAGCATGTCGTTCACCACCGCCATCTGGCTGGCCCAGTAATAAGTTTGCAATCTGGGCAGCCCAATCCCACCCTCCCAGATGGACCTTTGCAGGGTAGAGAGGGCAATCCGTGGGTGACCTCCGCTCCACAACAACTTTCAAAGGATACGGTCTATCTTCAGGAATTCATGTGGTGGAATGTGTAGCAGAGCGTTTTGCAAAATGTACAGAAACTTTGGGAGTGCGATCATCTTGAATAGGGCTGCTCTGCCCATCAGTGTTAGTGGCAGGGAAAACCAGTGGCGAGTGTCCTCCGCAAACCTTGTCACAACCGGGTGTAGGTTCAGCGATGTGTAGTCTGCCAGACTCTTCGTGATGATGAGGTATTTAAACTGATCTGTCACGATTTGGTAGGGGCAGTCCGCGGGGCTTGCAGCTGCCATATTGCCTATGGGAAATAGGGTGGATTTTGACCAGTTTACCCGCAGGCCACTGAAGTCTCCGTATTCCTTCAACATCCGTGTGACTCTGTGGCAGGAATTGCGTGGGTCTTTCAAATATATAAGCAGATCATCCGCGTAGAGCGACACTCTGTCCTCCCATGTCTCCGACCAGCGGAACCCTTCCCAGAGCCGTGTATCACGTAGGAGAATAGCCAGGGGTTCTATGGCTATTGCGAAGATCATTGCTGACAGGGGGCAGCCCTGTCTGGTGCCTCTGCCCAGACTAAACGGATCTGATTGCCAACCATTAACCTTAGTCCTGGCCACAGGCCAGCTGTACAGCAAATGCACCCAGCTTATAAAATTTTCGTCAAACCCCATGCGTCTCATTATGTCCCAGATGGCCTCCCATCTCACTGAATCGAAGGCCTTCTCAAAGTCGATTGCCAGCAAAGCCAGCGGCCCTTGAATACTGTCGGCTTTCTCCAGTGCCGCATGCAGTCTGTGGAGGTTCATGCGTGTCGATCTCTGGGGCATGAAACCACACTGGTCCGGATGAATTAGCGCGGGTATCACCTGTTGCAAACGGTCTGCCAGCAATTTAGCAAGAATTTTCATTTCGCTGTTTGAGTGAAATGGGCCGGTATGAATTGCAGTTGTCAGGAGGCTTGTCCGGTTTGGGCAATACGATTATCATGGCTTCTCTCAAGTCTGGGTATAGGATGCCCCGTTCTTTTGCATGCTGGTACATTCTCAGTAGATGTGGGGCAATTATGTTGGTCCCCACCTTCCGCTACAGTTCGAACGGAAAGCCATTTGGGCCTGGGGATTTGCCAGTTTGAAGGGCAGACATCGCACACGCCACTTCCTCTTCCGTTATATCCCTTTCCAACAGTTCTTGTTGGGTCTCGTCCAAAGTGGGAAAGTTAATTTCATCCACTATTGACGTGTTCATGCGGGTTGTGGGCTCCTTATAGAGATCAGCGTAGTAGTCTGCGAAACCTTGTGAAATGTCTTGATCCGACACTAGTGGGCCTGGACTCCCACCCTGTAACTGATGCACATGTCTGCGTCCCTGCTCCTTACGTTCCAGCCACGCTAGCATCTTGCCAGCTTTATCGCCTGTTTCATAAACACGCGCCCTCATTGCAGTGTGTGCGTGTTTGGCGTTATCAAGTGCTGTGTTCTGGAGCAGCTTCTGTGCTCGGAGTAAGGCTTGGTTCGTCTCAGGCGTGTCCTGGGTAATATGGGCTTCCTCTGCCAATTTAACTTGTTGTTCTGCCTCGTGTACTTTAAGGAGATGCTGCTTCTTATGTGTGGATGTCCATGAGATGAGTTCCCCCCCCTTAGTACTGCTTTATATGCCTCCCATAGTGACCCCGGGTCTGCTGCAGACTCCGTGTTTAGCTCAAAATATGTTTCGGTCGCTTCTTGGAGTTTTTCTATCAGGTCCGGGTTGCCTAAGTAATAATTATTCAGGCGCCAGCTAGGCGGGGGGGGTCGGTCTAGAGGTTGTGATTTTCAGAACCACCGGGGAGTGGTCAGAGATACCCCTAGGTAATAGGTATGCTTCTTGTGCTCTATGTAAGTCAGTTGATGGAATGAAGAAGTAATCCAGTCTGGAAAGCGAGGCGTGCGCCCCAGAATGGGAGGAATATTCCCCGGAGTCGGGGTGGAGATCTCTCCATACGTCACACAAACCTAGGGCGTTCGTGAACGTGGCAAGTTTGGTGTGTACCCCGGGGTTTCTATTGCGCAAGTGTGAGCGGTCTAGGGTTGGGTTCATGACTTCATTAAAGTCCCCTCCAATTATCGTGATGTTGGAGTTATCCTCCGTAATCATGGGGGAAATGTCGGTGAGTAATGGCGTTAATAAAGTTGGTGGTGCTTAGACAACAAGCAATGTGATGGAGTTTCCCCAGAGCGTGCCTGTCGCGTATATGTACCTGCCTCCGGTGTCCTGAGACACTGTGTTCAAATGGAAGGGGAGGTTTTTATGTATCAGTATCAGGACACTACGTGAACCCATTGTAAAGCCTGCATGGAGTGCAAGTCTGTAGTTTGTGCGTTTGAATAAAGAACATTCTGTGCCTGCAAGGTGTGTTTCAACTAGAAAAACTATATCTGGAGAGTGCCTTTTCAAGTATTGCCCTACCAATCGGCGTTTGATTGCATTGCCGAGTCCGTTGACATTCCAGGTCATGAAGTTAAGTGACCTGGCCTTGCTGGTCCTGATGCTACTGGAGGCCATAACTATTTATGGACGAGAAAGTATATGCCACTGGTGCCGGCGCCTGGCGCCGAGTTTCTGTGTGTTTATTTGCTGCTGCCCCTATCTTGATCTTTAGTATATTTCCTGCTTGTCTGGCCCCTTTCATAACTAAACATAACAAACCCATAACTACCCACCCTATACTCCTCCCAACTAGAAGCATCTGTCGCCCGAACATGAGAATCCAAGTTGTCAACCGGACAACTCACATGAAGCAAACTAACTTAGAGGTACAGGTGTCTACCTGTAACTCAAGTGCGAATTGACTTTAAACGAAACTCCAAGAAAGGACCTACCCAGGGGGGTTCTCCTTCTTGTGCCGTATGTTGGTGTTTTACATGGTGGGGCGTCTCCTGTGACTCAGTGGGGAGTATGGTTTTGGTACGCCCGTATGCTGCATCGGAGCACTTTTTCTCTTCATTGCAGGGTAGAGCATTTTTCAGTGTGCGTCCTGCTCCGCTAGTCGCTCCGGAGCCTCCTGCTCCTCTCGCTCTGGAACTCTCCTCGGGGAGACTTGTCGTGACCCGGGTCGGACCCTGCCTCTCTGTCTTCGTGGTCTCGTGGACCAATCCCCTTCAATATGTGCCTCGGCCCATCTCCAGGCTTCCTGTGGGTCTGTAAAGTGAACTGTCGTCCCCTTATGGTGAATCTTTAGTTGGGCCGGAAAGAGAAGGCCGTATTTCACCTTTAACTGCGCCAGCTGTCTTTTGAGAGGCTCAAAGGATTGCCTTGCACGTTGCACCTCACGGGTGTAGTCTGGGAAAAAGGCTATTCGCGACCCATTGTGTGTAATCGACCCTTGGGAGCGTGACATTTGCAGGAGCGCGTCTCTGTCACGATAGTTCAGCAGTCTGGCAATTATTGTTCGGGGCGGAGCGCCTGGGATCGGTCTGCCCGAGGGCATTCTATGTGCCCTCTCCACGGAGAAAAACTTTGAGAAAGAGTAGGGTTCGAAGATGTCAGTGAGCCATTGTTCAAGAAACAGTTCCATGCACTGTCCCTCCTCCCCCTCCGGCAGGCCCTGGATGCGAACATTATTGCGGCGAGACCTTCCCTCTCCCTCATCGACTTTGGCCTCTAGGGTCTTCAGGCGGGTCAGGGCTTGGGACATCTGCCTGTTGATCCCAGTGACGTTATCCTCTACTGCTGAGATACAGTGCTCGGCCTCGCCCGTTCTGGAAGTTAACTTTTGTAGGTCGTGCTGCAGGAAGGAGACATCTGCTGCGATGCTATCCATCTTGATCTCCATGGAGGAGCGCGAGCTAGCGATAGCCGCCATGATGTCCCGCAAGGAGAGAGGTTCATCCTCTGGTTGGGGGAGTGCTCGTGTCGTTGATGCCGCGGGAGCCGGGGCCGTGGCTAGCGCAAACTGATCCATACTACTTTGGGTGGATGCTTTCCTCTGCCTGTCCTTCCCCATCGCGCTGTGCGCTGAAGACCACGGTGGTGGGGATCCGCGTCTCCTACTCAGCCTAGCGGCAGCAGCAAAATCCTGGCGGGGCCAGGTGCCGGTGCTGCTCCTTGGTGCTTCTTACCCCAGTTATGCCCTGTGCTGTGACTTCACTGGGTGCCGATGCTGGGAAGGGCCCGTGCCCCAGGACTCCCCGCGGAGAGTACTTGGTGTAGCCCCTGGAGTCCACTGGGTTCTTTCCCCTTTGTTGGCTTGCGAGGCCCCCTTGCGCTCCAATCTCCACGTGTCAGGTGTTCCCCGGGATAATTGGGGCGGCCGGGGCGGGAAGGGCCCACTTACTTGCTTGCTGCACCAGAGGGCGCTTCTGATGCAGGCGCAGTTTTCCTCACGCAGGGTCCTCTCCGCACGGCGCTACGGCCAGAAGCCACAGGGCGGGGAAGACAGCTCGTCCGCCCGGCCCGTCACCAGGCACCATAGGCCATCTTGGACCTGGGCCGCCAATTGTCAGCACACACGGATTAGTCCACCAAGGTTCGTGTACCTGCAGTCACGTAAACACCCGCTGCCCTCCCAGGGTAGAGGTATCAGATATACAGGGGTGCCTGTGTATAGGAATCCTGGGGGTATGTATTTTCCCCATATAAGTCCAGCCAGGAAGTGCCTGCTTGCCTCCGTTACGGAGGGGTGGAGGCCAGCAGGGTACGGCCTCGCGTGCAGGGAGAAGGAGGGACTCCGGTTGATTTCGCAGGGGGACTGGGGGGGTGATCTGTCCCTCCGCCCCCGTGTGCTCTAGCCCCGTGGGTCTTCCTTGCCGGTGTGTGCGGACGGCGCCACTCCTTCCATCCACCTCCGCCTGCGCCACGGAGAGCAGCACTGTGGTCAGCGGGTATGAGGCCGTGTGTCACAACCCGACCTCCGTCCTCCGCCACTCGGGCGAACGCCTTTCCCGCTCACAAGGGCGCCGCAGGGTCTCTCCGCTCTCGGGGACAGCTCCGACGGCGTTCACGACACTCCGTTTCCCAGCGATCGGGTGTCGGGTCGCAGCGCGGCTCACTGCTCCGGTCCTCCAGCTCCGTCTCGAGGCAGCAGAGAGGTCCTCTCTCACCACGGGCCTCAGGGGGTTCCGTTTATTACGGGGATCGGACCGCAGCGGCCATTTTAAAGTCTGCTACTCGCGCACTGCGCGCCGAAACTTCTTTTGCTTTTCTCCCTCACCCAGAGCAGGATTCTTGGGCTGAAAATGCACACGAAGCTTCTCCCAGCATTCTTGCAGCTAATCCTGAAATTGCGAGTCGTATCGCCCCACCAAACAGGATGATTTCCTCAGGATGTTGTCGGCGGCAAGAGGAGCTCACGGGGCTCACGTCTCCTGCGCTTGCATGCTGGCCACGCCCCCCCTCGACAGATTCTTGATGGTAGACCAGCAGGAGGCATATCGTGCTGGTATCTGAGGTCAAACTGGTCTCGCACAACCCTTTACAATCTGCGGCCGACCATGTAGATGAATGTTGTGGGTTGAAGTGAGGAAGCATGCCTATTTTGTGTCAGATGTACCCAACAAGACAATGGACTTCGAGGGCACTGGCCTCTTTCACTTCACAACAGAAAAAGAAACTCCAGAGGAAAGAGGCCAGTACTCAGACAGCCACGTCTTTGGCAGTGTTGGCTAGATCGGTTCTGAAGGATTTTCTTTCTTCTGAGCTCTGGTATTCGGTTGCTGGAGGAGAGAGCTGCCCTTCTTGAAAGAACGTTCGTTGGTGAAAACATTTGCCTTGGCACTGCAAGCCACTGAGGGCTCTTGCCGAGGCCGAGGCACGCTCGCTTCCTGGAGGAGGCGGAGCCAACCGGCGATCACGTGGGCAATCACGTGACTCTGTGCAGCCTCATAGAGCAGCCCAAACCGCCCGAGCGGTGTATTCGGTTGCTGGAGGAGAGAGCTGCCCTTCTTGAAAGAACGTTCGTTGGTGAAAACATTTGCCTTGGGACTGCGAGCCACTGAGGGCTCTTGCCGAGGCACGCTCGCTTCCTGGAGGAGGCGGAGCCAACCGGCGATCACGTGGGCAATCACGTGACTCTGTGCAGCCTCATAGAGCAGCCCAAACCGCCCGAGCGGTGTATTCGGTTGCTGGAGGAGAGAGCTGCCCTTCTTGAAAGAACGTTCGTTGGTGAAAACATTTGCCTTGGCACTGCGAGCCACTGAGGGCTCTTGCCGAGGCCGAGGCACGCTCGCTTCCTGGAGGAGGCGGAGCCAACCGGCGATCACGTGGGCAATCACGTGACTCTGTGCAGCCTCATAGAGCAGCCCAAACCACCCTTGCGGCGTTAAGCCCGTCTGCGGAGTAAAGGGCGGTGCAGTCCATCTTTAGTTGCACTGTTTTGCTGCTGTTTGGCTCTGGGTGGCGCAGGAAGTCCTGCTGGGTCTTGCTCACTAAGGAGAAACAAAAGGGGTCAACTGTTGCTCTTAGCTGGACACTGGGGAGGAGAGACGGACTCTGGCTGCTCCTCTAGCCATCGGGCGTTCCCAAGGTGATGCAATTATACTAAATACAAATTTATTTTTAAAAAAAAAAAAAGTATATGTGATAGCGATTTTAAAAAACAATTGATAAGCACTATATACTCTTTTAACCGCATACTTCTCGTTCCCAGCTATTATTATCATTGATTTTGCTAATATCCATTTTGGAGATATTATTTTTTAATACCTAGAGGCTGCGAGTTGTTCTCCCCTTTGCAAGTAACTTAGTAATTGTGTTTTTACTTGTAACATGCCCGCACTTAGAAGTGGGTTTGAAACTGTTGAGAATCAAGCACCAATAATAGTAGAGGATCAACCTGGCTCCGGGATACAGAGTGAGGCACCCGAGTACATTAAGTCTACTGGAAATATGCCTAACCCTATTTTAGCTGTGGGTAAGACTAAAGAAAATTCCATTTTTAGTGCTGAAGGGGGTCAGAGGGATTCCTCCATTACTGACCCCGTATTGTCAGATGTTGTAGCTCCTAGCAAAGGGGATATGGAGTTAGCAGATTCTGAATCTAATGGGGTTCATAGGGATATCCCAGATTTTAGACAGGACCTTACAGATGAAGAATGTCTCCAACAAAGTCTTATTGGTACTAAAAGGGTAGTTCGCTACCACGCTTCTACCCCTCTTCAGAGGAGGATTTTGAACGGTAAAAAACAAGTTGGAGAAGGCTTAGAATCGTTAACTTGGAAGGGAACAAACCCATCCGGATTCATGCAATTTTCTCATATTTCGCCAGCTACATTTATTTTTGGAAAGGGGAATAAGGATAATGTGCAGTTCTCCCTAGACTCTCCAAGGTTAGAAACCCTTGAGAAAAATGATTGGGGGGATCATTCTAAAGGGACTCCTAGTCGCCCTAAGTATAACCCCAACCATCCTATTGGGGAAAGCGATTTAGATGACTCTCTTTTTATTATGGCAGATGCTACGGGTGTTTTGCTTAAAGAAATTGTGGATTCAGAGATACCAGTATGTAGATCTGTGCGTAATGAAAAAGGGGCAAGGAGTCTATCAGAGGGTGCGCATTCTAACTTACACCCATGTGATGAAAACAACTACATAACTGGGAAACAACAAGTGGGTATGCAGCAACCTCTGGTTAAACCGATTATAGAAACAGCCAACTCGTCTACACACAATAAAATAGCCTCTACCCAAACTGATAAAGGGGAGGATTATACAGTGGAAATGGAGGATAAAGCTACGGATCCTCAGCAATTTCTACGAGGAAATCATGTAGCGTAGGAAGAAAAACAAGAAATATCTGGTCCAAGTAGGAAGGATAGAGGTGACTATTTGTTACCACTTCTATCCAACTTACATATTATTCTAAATTTGGCCTTGAAAACGCTGATGAGTCTCAAGAGACTATTGTTGGCTCTATGATAGGGCAACAAGCGGCTTTTAATCAGCTGGTGACTCGTCTGGCATTTTTGGAGGGAATTGTAGAGGGCAAGACCAGGAATGAACAGATTATTAAAGAACAGAGTCGATGTGACAAATATAGAAAGGACCAAGATATAAGGTTAACTACCATGGACGCAAAAATTAACACTCTGTTGGAAGTTGTGCTTACAGGAGACCGTCCTACTTCACATAAGAGAAAACCAGGGGAACTTGATTCCCAGGGCCAAAGAGATAATGAGGACAACAATAATAATTACGGAAAGAAAACGGTTTTTCCCGATAGTCCTTCCACCCTTTTAGATGTCATAATAATGGCAACTGAAGGGTGCTCCGAAGAACAGGAGTTGGATAACCTCAGCGCACAGACGCACACGAGTGTATCTCCTAATGATGAAGAACCCTTGAACATCAGTAGTGAAGATACAAGATCTCCTCAACACACTACACCAATAAAAGGGCTAAAATGTAAACAAAAGATCAAATATAGAGAGAAAAAATCAGTAAATCAAGATCTGGAATTAGAGGCAAAAAGTAACAATGATGGAATAGTCCCCGTGAATATCTCCGACTATAACATAAATGAGGTGCCCCAATCCCCAGTTGGTAGATGCAAAAAACAAAAAAGCAGGGTAGGATACTTAAAAAAAGCAAAAACATGCCCCACACAAAAATTAAAGGTAGAAATGCCAACCTTAAAGGAATTAGAAACATCCAGCTCCAGGAAGAGCGGGTAGTTAGGGGGGGTCCCAAAGACGCTCATAAGGAAGAGAGTCCAGTCCAGGGCGAGTCGAACAATAAAGGCCTTGTGGCTAGTGGGGAAATTACTATAGACTCTAATAAGGAAAATAATAACTTGCTGAAATGTGGCCTTGAGCTCACCCAAACCAAAAAAACAAAGAGGACAGCTTTTGGCACAATAATTAGTACCAAACACGCTAGAACATCTGTAGGAACACAACAAGTCAAATTCCCTACGGTTTCCCGAGAAACACTGCCAGTTATAAGTAATACTACCCATCCCGTTAAGGGGCCGACTGAATTGGCAGGGAGGGATAGTGGCTCAACCATCAACATCATGGGAGGAAATCCTCAAAACACACGACCTTCCAAACTACAAGATCCGGAAGGTAATGTTACGATCACTTCTGGAGTAGATCACATAAAGAAGCAATCTACTGCGATTCCGGCCCCCACTAAGATTTGTACAGGGAAAATCGTGGGTTGGATTAACAATAATATAACAGACTCACAGGTTAGCTTGAACAGAACTCTTAAATCTGTTTAAAAAGATCCCCGTGTTACGAGCTATAACGACAGACGATATAGATGCCATATCTCTTCCTAACTGTAATAATCACAGAATGGTAAGTTGTTTTCATTGGGTAATGGTAGCAGACGTGGTGCGTGCCCAAGAAAAAAACCTTAACTCTTTGGGTTACGATCTATTCTCAATAGTAGACAATAAAGAGGCCAACAACTTTCTTGAATATAAGGAACCGAACAATATTCAAAACAAACAAACTACTCAATTTGACAATAATTAATCAGAAAATTTGGGTCCAGGATTGGCACTTATTTCAAGCCTCCTGAATAATAATCAGGATTGGTCATGGCTACAACCGGCACTCAAAACCTTGGAAATATTTAGACAGGATAAGGGGTGTTCCTAACAATATAGAGATTGAGGTGATCTCTTGGAATTCTTGTGGGGGAACCCACCTCAACAGGTTTTTAAACAAAAGGGAAAATTATACACGCCCCCGTATCTATTTCTTTCAGGAAACTATGATGCTGTCAGATATGCACATAGAAGGCTTCTATACCTTTTCTTCGGTAGCTATTAGGGGTCAGTTGGGCAGACCTAGTGGAGGTCTGCTTATTGCCATTGATCGTAACTTGGGGTTTCTAGGGGAGGTGATCTTTAGGAGTAATTGGCTTTTGGCTATTATGCTCTCAATGGAGAATAAGGTAGAGCCGATACTCCTCCTGAATCTCTATTGGAATCCGCTAAAAGTAGACATTGAGGAAGTGGAGGACTCTCTAGATAGGATCCTGGGAAGTTGGTTTGAGAAAGGGTTTCGAAACCGCATTATCTTGGGAGGAGATTTTAACGCAGCCTGTGCCGACGGTGCGGTGCTCAATGAAAGAGGGGTATTACCTAGACTACTCAGCACGATTATTAAAAGAGGTATAAGGTGGGATAATTATTTGGACAATTGGGATTTGGGTCTTTTAGATCATGCCCTAGATTGGAAGCTTCCGAAAAATACTTGGAAAAGAGGAAGTAATAGCTCTAGAATGGACTTCTAATGGCTGGAAGCAAGCTTGTGGAAAATTGTCACTTATGGAGGTCGAGTTCAGTGATCATGTTCCCTTATGTTTTTCTCTCTCTGTCCCCGACACGGGTATTCATATTAATCCCATGTTGCAGGGTTTAGAGGTGGGAAACAATGGGAGAAGGGTTACTTGGAATAAGAAAATAGTTACGAAATTTAATACCTTGGTGTTGGAAAATTTGTCCAAGGTGCAGCTTCAAATTATTAGGGGAGATGACATTGAGTTGGGAGGTTCCTACTATAATATTATATTGTCATGTGTCTATAAAATTAGTATGGCCAGAGATCTGGGGGTGCCGAAACCTAGGGTGCGGGCGGCTGATCCCAGAATTCAAACCGCCAAGCGTACCAAATATAGGGAAATCAAAGCCTTGAACAAATTGTCCATTCCTTTGTCGGAACTTAGGTTGAGAAAGAAAAAAATAATTCAGAAACATAAAAACTTTATCAAGTCTCTGAGAATGGATCATTATCACGAAACACACCAACTAATGATGTATAATCTATGCAAAGGCAGAGATGTCAAATTTTGGTCTATCGTCAACTCTATACTCACGCCTGCTAAAGATAAATTAGACTACCCCATCCAAGCGGATGTGTGGACTCTCTTGTATAAGGAAAAGTTCGCTCTACCCTCTAATCTCTCCAGGGATCAGGATGTGAACTTAGGCCCTCCGGTTGTAGGTGAGTGTCTGTGGGATATAGAGGATATTAAATGGGCCATCAACAAGCTTAAATCTTCTAGAGCACCGGGCCCTGATGGTATTCCCCCTTTTGTTATAAAGTCGGCCACGGAAATGTGGGCTAAGTTACTCAAACCCATATTCGATGATGTATTTAAGTATCATACCATCCCTAAAACCTGGTCACAGAGCATTATAGTCCCTATTTATAAAAAAGGGGACGCCCTCAATCCACAGAATTACAGGCCTATAGCACTGTTAGATGCAGCGAGCAAAGTCTTTGGTATTTTGCTTTTGAGGGACCTCAATAAGGTTATTAGAAGGAAGGCTTGCTATAGTAAATTCCAGGTTGGTTTTAGAGAGGGCTTGGGAACCGACCTGAATGGGATGATTTTGGCTCACTTAAGAGATACAGTACATCAAACTAAAATGGGAGATGTATATATGGCTTCCCTGGACCTCTCTAATGCCTTTGATGGGGTTATTAGAGCAAGACTGTGGACAAAAATGTTAGCTATGAACGTTCCACGCAAGATTGTCCAACTCTTGGCTCTTTTACACAGGAATACCTCCGTCAGGGTACGTTTATCACAAGAAGGTTCTCTATCCGATGCTGTTGACACCGAGGTTGGGGTCAAGCAGGGCTGCTCCCTTGCACCCACGCTCTTTAACCTGTACGTTAGTGATGTGGAGGACATGTGGCAGGGCCCTTCCATTGCTCCGGTCAGGTTGGGTAGCTTGGCTATCGAGTGGATGGCCTTTGCAGATGACTTTATCCTTTTTGATCGAACGCCGAGAGGCCTTCGCAGAAGGATGGATATTTTCTATCAATATGCACTGGCGAATAATCTTTCCCCCAACGCTTTGAAATCTCGAACGATTGTAATTTCTAGGAAGAGAGTTGTCAAACCATGTATCTGGAAGATGGGAGATAATTCAGTGGAACAGGTCCAGGCTATAACCTACTTAGGTTATAATTTTTCCAACAAATCTAGCCTAAAGATGTGGAAATTGAATCTTGGGGATAAAGCAGCTAAACTAAAGATTCAGATGAAATTTCTGAGGGCTAAAGTATGTAAATTCTCGCTCCTGCCTATGAGACGTTTCTATCTTGCAAAATGTGAACCGGTTCTTTTGTACGGTTTGGACATTTGCACAAAGGACTTGAGTTCCTATCTTAATGTGATCCAGGGGAAACTGTGGAAGGAAGTAATGGGCCTTTCTATGGCAATCCCCAATTCCATTCCTCCGATAAACACCTTATATGAGCTGGTGAATAAGGTAGTTAAATCGGGGGCAGTACTATCTATCAAGAGTTTTAGCGATAGAATGTTTTCTCTGTTGGAATCTTTGGGACTTTGCTTGGATGATCTGATCCAACGACCGGGATTAGTTAAAAAATCTTTATTTAGGTCAGACTGGGTAGACACAGTAAATGATATAGAGTCCCATGTAACTTACAAGGAGTATGCTAAATTTTTGCATGCAAGGGAATCGATTCCTCTATACATCCAAAGATTTCCTTGCCAGAGGGTGAGAACCACATTTATGCGTTTCAGACTGAACCTGATGCCCACTCTAGAAAGAATTTACCTTTGGACCAATAAAGAAAAAGGGTCAAACGAAAACTCTAAAAGTCTCTCATGTCGATTTTGTGGAGCGACTGACATGACAGAAACACTTAGGCACCTACTCCTTACATGCACCCACTTTGGGGCTAAACTATCCCTCTACTTTACAGATAGATTTGAT
The DNA here is from genome assembly GCF_040938575.1 of Ambystoma mexicanum. Classification (NCBI taxonomy): domain Eukaryota; kingdom Metazoa; phylum Chordata; class Amphibia; order Caudata; family Ambystomatidae; genus Ambystoma; species Ambystoma mexicanum. The sequence continues at coordinate 469,285,000 of NC_090935.1, read as the reverse complement.
GGGGATTGGGAAATGTCAAAGAATCTGTTCTGGAGTCGCTGCATGTGGGGTGTAAATATCTCCCTAATCCTCGCATTGAATTCACTCCTACTTAATATACAGGAGGAATTGGAAGTAAAAAATAAGGAATTTAATGAGTAGAGATTAGAGTGGATCTATGATACATGAAATGATCTACGGTATATGAAATGTAAACTGTATATATTACGTATGGAATCTGATTTTATGTCTGGGAACGATTTTAAAGGTTGATACATTCGTTGAAATCTTTTTATTTATAGATATTTGTATATCCGTTTATAAAATGAAATGTAATTTTCTTATTTGTTTGTAATGCACTTTATGTTGTATAAGGTTTTATGTAAACTAATCATACAACAATAAAAATAAAAAAAAAGAGCTCTCATTTGGCAAATTCAAAGGGTTTTTGGAGAGGCGGGCCAGACAGGCTGATCTCTTCACCTCTCAGCAAAGGAAGAAGCATCAGCGTTCCACTCCTATAATTTTTTCTTTCTCCAGGTCCTAACTCCTGCCCCCTTCCACCTTGTTCACCCTCATTCCACGCTGGTTGGTGGTAGAATCTCTTCCCATGTGGAGGAATGGAGGACCATTTCCTCTGACTCTTGGGTTCTCTCATTCACCAGGTGGTGGTACCACCTTCCCCTCCCTCCCAGCCTCTTCTACTACTAGGTTTTTAGTTAAGACATAAGGGCAGCGGAGGAGGATCCCCCATCCCAGAGGTGAAGAGGATTGATTCCCAGGCTGTTCATGATTCTGAAAAACAACCAGGCGGGCCTGCCCACCATCCTGGAGCTATTGTCCAGCACCTTGCTCTGCATGGAACAGTTTAATATGATGACACCGGTGCAGATCTGGACTGCCCTCTGCCAGGGAGATTGGATCTGCGCAGTGGATCTGAAGGTTGCCTACCTGCATGTCCCAATTTGGAAAATGTACCAGAGTTTTCTGTGCTTCTCCATCGTGAGGCATCAGTTTCAGTATGGGGTGCTGCCCTTCAGGCTCCTCTCATCCCCACTGCTGTGGCATCCTCCTCTGACAGAAGGGCATCTACATCTACCTTTACATCGACAACCACCAGTTCCTTGGTGGTGGTGGTCTTTCTTGACCTACCTTTTCACCTGGGCATTTTGGTGATTCCGGCAAAGTCCTTGTCTCAGACATTTGTTTTAATTGTGTTTGTTTGGGACTCTAGCTATGCCAGGGTTTTTGAAACGGAGGACTGGATTGAGGACATTCTTTCGACTGGTTTTGTTTCTCTGACCAACTAGTCAACCCATGGCATGGTGGTTTCAAAGACTGCCTGGGGTTATGGTATCATGCATCCTCTCTGTGCCTCACAGCAGGCTCAAGATGAAGACAGCCCAGCTTTATGTGGCTTCAAACTGGCCTCCAGCAGCGCATCTGCAGGCAGCTGTGCTCCGGATCCCACTGTCCTTGCATCCAGATCTCGGCCGGACAATCTACCCCTCCAACCCTGAGAAGGCAGTCTGGTTTGCTGATACCCTATCCAAATGGACCGCAATCACTGACTCCTGTCTGATTGGATGCCAAACTGGATGATCTACGGGTGCATGATTTATGGGAGCTATAACAAAAGCTACTTAACAATGTTCTGGAACTCCAGGCCATCTTTTTTCCCTTGAAAGCAGTCCTTCATATCACTACTAGGAACTCTGGTGTTCAGGTCTTTATTGACAATACTCAATGTAATGTTTAATCTAAAGCAGCAAGGTGGTACCAATTCCCTGCAGCTTGTCACACTGGCAATAGAACTGTGGGAATGGGTCAGTCAGCAGGGCATACATTTGCGGGCCCTCCACCATCCTGTGGAGGAGAACTTTCAGGCGGATGCTCTCAGCACATTTGAGGCTTCAGTTCACAAGTGCAAGCTCCACACGGAAATGTTGAAGATCTTGTTTGTGAAGTGGGGGTCCCCCTCAGTGGACGCATGTGGGGTTCCCTGGAACTCAGTACCACCTCACTGCCTCCCAGCTGGGTAGGCATCAGAACATCCTTGGGGGACTGTCGAACTCTTGTGAGGGGGTGGCACGTAATGCGCTCACCTCCCCCCCAATAAACAGGGTACACAGAGCCTGCTCAATTAACCAGGTGGTGCCTCTGTCGAACCAGATTCTGGCTTTCAGCCCTGAAGAACTTAGACTGGCTGAGGCCAGCAGGCTTCCCCAGATGCCAGGACTGCTGTCTCAGAAGGGTGTGAGGATTTGGCATTCATCCCGCCACTCTCCAGTTGTCACCAACAAGTGACTCGGTCATCCTAGGGTTTTACAAAAAGAACATGGAGGTGACCATGGCAGTTTGTCCATGAGGGCCCACTACAAAGGTAAATATACAAGGTTATGACACTAGTGCCTTGACAGGCAGTTAAATCTGCTGTCTTGCAGCTTGGATCGTGTTCTTTCCTTTATTTCTCATTTGGCTTAATTGGGGTGTCTGAGTCGTACCGTACCTAACTCTCAGCATTAGTGTCCTACATGTTTGTGGATGGGGTATCCTTTTCTCTATCTAATGGGGTCGTGAAAAGAAAATGTGAGCGTCTCCGGTGCCTGTCTCCTCCAGTGAGGAGTCCTTATCTTGTATGGGACCTTGGCTTTGTTCTCGCGGTCCTGGCTCACAAACACCTTGAACCCATGGCCACTCTAGACTCATGTTTGGCGGCCTGGAAAACAGCTTTTTGCTGGTTGAGTCATCGAGTTGCAGGTGCTTTTCTGCTTTTTACACCCATCCCTATATTGCACACAGATAATGGTGTTGGGTACACATAATTAATTTTCTTATCCAAAGTTGTGTCTTATTTCCACATTAATCGGGACCTTTCTTTACCAGTATTCTTCCATAGTCCTCCTTTGGAGGAGTAAAGAGTGATTCACAACATTGACATTCATCTAGATCTAATATTCTTCCTGGATTAGAATCCAGGAGATCATCTGTCTGGCTCTTTGCAGTCTTATAAGTGACCATTGCCTGTTGGATTATTGAATGCTACTGGGTTCAGGGCCTGCAGCCTGCCAAGGGCTTGTATGCTCATGCTGTACATTCCAAGGTGGCTTTGGTGGCCTTTTGGGGACCTGTTCCCTAGGAGGGCATTGCCAGAGCTGCCACTTGGACCTTGCTATCTGTGTGTTTTTGGCCAATACTGTTCAAACAACTCGTGCAGGTCCGCTCAGAGCTGGAGTTTAAAGGGGTGGTGGTCCTGCATCGTATAACCACATATTCTGGTTATTCTCACATAAGTATGGAAGAAGGGGGCCACAATGTAGGAGTAAGGAAAAGTTACTTACTGTAATACTAGTTCATACTTTAATGCACCCGCCCCCTAACTCCATGCACATTCCCGACTTCCTGCTAAATTAGTCATCAGTCTGTGTGATGGAAAAGGACTGGCGGGGTAAGGCTGGGGATGGCACCTGGAGGGGAGTGAATGTGTGTGTGTGTATAGGTGACCAATCAAATTTGAGGAATTCTTTGCGCTGCACCAAAATACTCTGGTCCCATGAGCGAGAACTCCAACAAGAATGGAGGACGTAGGATTATAGGCTTGGAGTACAGTAGTCACTACAGTGAGTAACGTTTCCTTACCTCATCCACACGTCTCCATGTCACATTCCAGGAATGACTCGCTGCGTAGTGGTCATAAGCGAAGGGCGAGTCAGAAGAAGCAAACGTTTGTGAAAGCTCTGTAATGATAGACACCATCAAATATATTACAGGATTGCCCATTCGTGAATCCACTGCTACAGGTGGACACCTCAACAGATACCTCAATTGTTAAGATGGGGGCTCATTGTCAGACCTTTACAGTCGAAGGACACCACAGGAGACCAACTTCCACATTGTGAGGATCAGGATTCCCAATCGGTCTCTTCTAGACCTGGGCGTGGTTTCATAGTCTCAGCGGTTCTTCCCTAGACCTTGGCCATGCTCTGGATTCTCAACAGGTCTTTCCTGGATCTCGGATTTCCTCAGGTTTTTCATTTCATCAGATGTAATATATAATGGGTATTCCTGCTCTCCCCCCCAATTAAGTTTCTTGTCAGGCAGACAATATAATGGTATCCTCCTGCCACTGGCCCAGTACCTCTTATTTACCCCTGGGTCTCTGGTGGAGGACCTTGGGCTTTTCTGAATTCCTTTTGACCCAAGGCATAAAAGCACCTTTCCACGCACTTTGATGAACTTTTCCTTGCAGGGCATCCATGTGGGGAATGCTTTCAGTCTGACATTTTCTGCTTTCTCCAGATTGGTTGCAGCCTTGTTGGTGCTTCTTTCAGTAACTTTTTAGTAGGGGGGACAGCACGGCGTGTCTGCCTCCTCTGGAATTCTCTCTTATTCAGAGTTTTCCCAGCCCCTTTCACTATTCCCGGACCAGTGGCTTGGCTTTTAGTGTTGCTTCCAATAGGTAGTTCCTCATTTTAGCTTGCTCTGAAGTCTGAATGATTGGTTAGTCCCCTAGAGTTTCCTAATCCCTCTTATTAATTCCATCCTTTCCCAGTATTCAAAGTTCCTGGAGCTGCTGATCTTCAACCAGATCGCGAAGTACCTTGAAGAGAATTGCCTTAGAGATCCCCCTTCTGGTTTCCATAGTAAAATCTCCTCAGAGACTGCACTCCTGTGCGTCTCCAACGCTCACTACTCCAAGCTCTATGCTTATCTTTTTGAACCTCTCAGCCACTTTCGACCACTCTTTTCCTCTTTCCTCTCAAGGACCTTCGGTTTCCGAAATCTGCTCTCGCCTCCTACCTGTAAGGCCACTTTGAAATCTCCTTGAACTGACAAACCTCTGATCCCACCAATTTCCCTGTCTGCGTCCTCCAAGGATCAGCTCTTGGGCCTGTGCTCTCCAATACATATACCTTTTGCCCTAGAATATCTTATGTTGTCCTTAACAACGATCACCTCTTTGCAGATAAAACACACATTTTTTTCTGCTACCCCCCTTCCTCCCCAACCATCTCGTCACAGATTACCAAGTGTCTCACTGCAATCTGTCTCTGGATGGCTCTCTGCTGCCTCATGATGAACTCTTTAAAAATGTATGACCGCTTTCTTCTGGTTTATAATCCAGGCCATTCCTACCATGTAGTCATCAACTGTACTACCTGTGTTCTCGAAAACCTACCCAGATCCTTTCCTACTTCCACATACCTGCTGGTTGGCCCTCCATGCACAAACACACCCCTTTAAAGTTCCTTCTCCTAGACTTCAAAGCTATTTATTTATTTATTTTATTTATTTGCATTTGTATCGCGCAGCTTGCAGCCCGGAGGCATCAATGCGCTTTTACAAGAATATGAAAGAGGTTTGTCATACAGGTTCATGCGCACAAGGCTTCTTAGTCATACAGGTTCATGCGCACAAGGCTTCTTCGTTAGTTACATATTACAGGAAACACATTTCATGAAATACAGAGTGATCAACGTGATGGGCAAAGAAAGAGTAACAGTGTGGTGGTGGTACCTCAGAGGAGTGGTACTAGGTTTAGCTTTTAGTTGAATAGCTTAGTTTTGATGGCTTTGCAGAAAACTTGGTGGGATTCGATCGATTTATGGTCATGCTCCCGATTACCTGTCTGACTGCATCTCTTTCTACTCACTATCTGATTCCCTCTGCTCCTCCTTTGCACTCAACCTCATTGTCCATATCTGCCCCTATGCCTCCTAGCTTCAATTCTTTCTCCCTACACTAATTGTTCCATTGTAACCTACTGCCCATCACAATCAAAGCCAGCCGGAATTCACTTAATTGCTAAGGAGGGAGGCCACTCTACAAGCTTACACATCCTACCTACCTAACCCCAACGCTCCTATCAGTGCAGTGGAATACGTTTTTATATTTGTAAGTACGCCGCTTTAGTTTCAAGCACTTTCCTGCTTAGGTGTATGTTTTTGTTTTGTTATGTCATTGGTCTATGTCCCACTTGGTTAACGCTGCCATACTGGCGCACCACCTGTCCTCTTTGGGTTGTTGTGTACGCACCCTTCCGGAGAGTGCCGGCGCCATCTTTAAATGACATTTTAAGCCATTTCTGATCAAAGTTGCCCTCTATTCTTAAAATAAACACAAATACAAATTATCATTGTATCCTACATATTGGTTGATTACCTAATAGTTCCTATTATCACTAATGAGGTTTGATTGGGAGTTGAAGGTGCATGCATCGTTTGACGCCATCTTGGAATCTCCTTCATTGCGGCGCTGGGTGGTTCTGCACCTCCTTCATCCCCGCAGAAGCCAGTGTCCCACTGAGACCCCAGAAGTATGGTGCGTGTGAGCCTACTCTCTTCGGTTCCCTTTTGGGTATAACTCAGCTATAGCTTCTTCCATCTCTGCGATTGCTGCAGGTTTTGCAGACTTTGATTTCCAAAAGGTTGTAACTATTCATACATTACCTGAGCTATGGGTATGTGTTGCTAGGCATCTTAAGCAGTGTAGCTCTGAATGCCAACATCCAGCAAAGTGACCTCTGAGGTAGTATCGTGTCGAGAAACATTGGGTAGCAGCCGGACCGGCCCATTCTTGACAGAATGCCATCTGCGACAGTGTGCAATACTTTTCTTCTATATAATACGCTCAATGGATTTTCACCAGACGAAGAGAGGATTGTGAGCGGAACCCTCTGGCAACTTCCCACTCAAGGTTTTTTAGATACATTAGTTAAGCAGTTTTTGCCTTTTGTAAGAGCAAATTTGCATCGGAAATGCAAAATGTGGGTCTGCCTTTCTAACTTTGCTCCCCTGGACAGAACTTCATGAAACTTTCCAAATATTTTCAAACTATGTAATATAGTTGATACTTCCCTTCGATCACTGTGCATATATTTTATTAATGCATTTTATTTCAAAATTCTTTTGTTTATATACATTCTTTTTGTGTCGCTTTTTAACATATCATTTGGTTGGATGTCTTGCTGATTGTGGACATGTCATCAAAGTGTTAAAAACAGTAGTCATGGTTACAAATCTCATGGATGAAATATTCATGGCTGCAAAGACTGTAGTCCTAAACATGCAAGTGGGCAACATAATTGCCTGCCCCTGGAAAGGGAGACGTTGTCATCAACTGCCTTGATATGTTCCTTGTTTGGTCACCCTGTGTTGGTTCTCAAAGGTGTTTTGGAGTTATGTGGCAGTAGCTTGCAGTATGGGTATCTCGAGGAAGCAAAATATATTTCCCCCTATTAAAGAGGGTAACATTTTTTTTTTGAAAAGTCAGTGGCTTATGCAGTTCCTGGGTATTAAGTGAAACAGTGTTTTTAATTTTCTCAAATTAAAAAGTCAGATTTAGAAGGGACCGCTGTTTTAGGGGTAGTTTGGTCCCTCTCTGTTGGTTCTCTACATCTGGCAGTTGACAGGGTGGTGCGGGAGGGTTGTTTCTGGAAGAACGTCTCCCTGTCTCTGCCTTCTCAGTGTAGCTGACGTTGGGCTCGGGAGGGCAGTTCTCTCTGCCAATTGTTTCCCATTCTTGATGGTAGTCTCTAGAAGAAACAAAGACAATGGCAAGCATTTTGGTCTGGAGGTATGGTGAGACACGCACATTAGTACTGCCCAAGTACAGGCTGGCACAAGGTCCGGGAGCACGAATTGCGTCTCTTTCAACTGCCACCATTATCCTCTGGGGTAGTACTGGCTCTGTATTTCTGTTGTAGGCCTTCAACACTTGGCTGAGAGGGGCACCCAACCCCTCTTGACCATTCCAGAGTACTGGCCTTGTCACACACCTCCACCGTTTCTTCTAACCCCTCCTCTCTCTGTCCACTTACTGACGGGATACTGGGAAAGGAAATCCCCATTCACATGTCTAGTCCCAGCTCGATGTTCTACTTTGAATGTAAATGGTCATAGTGCCAAGAACCATCTCAGAATGCGAGGATTCATATCTTTGTTGCAGGCCATCCAAACTATTAGAGAATGGTCAGTTATTAGCTTGAATTGCTGGGAAGTGAGAACATTATATATGGTCCATTTGGAAAGATGACATTCGACTTCAATTGTGGGGTAATTCCTCTGTGTGGAATAACCTGCAGCTAATGGACACTGTTTTTCTTCCCCTTTTCCATTTGTGGCAAAACTGCCCCTGGCAAATATCAAAAGGGTCAGTCTGGAGGAGGCACTCTTTCAAAAACTCTGGCATAATTAGTATACAGGGTCTGACATATTACTCTATTCAGCTGGTCGAAGGCGTCTTGGGCAAGTCTGTGCGGTCAAGGCATAAATTAGTTTTCAAAAATTGATTAGCAGAATTTGCTAATTAACATTGTCTTGATTAGCAAACAAACCCATTTCATAAGCAATGTTGTACTAATAATTTTAATGTTACCAAAGGTTATTTGTAGCCAAGAAATAAAATGAGCTTGCATTTTTGTGTACCACTTAAGACATTAGTAAGATGAATCAGGCCTTGTCAGTTCATTACAATTCTGCTAGACTTGTAGGTCGAGTACCTTTGTTTACCTACTCGACCGAAGAGAAGTGAACTTGATGCATGTCAACGGATGAAAAAAAAAATGTAAATGCACTTTCTGTAAAATGGTGCATGCCACCACAACCCCATTTTACGTTTGGCACACTGCTGCCACACAGAGGCCAGAAACACAAAGGGAAACTTGTATTTGACCTTTACTGCAAACAAAAGTGAATGTGAAAATAAATGTTTGAAACATCCCCTGCAAATGGTACTCTACCTTAATAAAATCTCCTCTACTATGCAAGTGGGCGAGTAGACTTTGTGAGCCCTGGATAAGCATCTGTAAAATGTAAAAGATAGCTGCATGAATGGACACACATAAATAGATATGATTAAAAAAATCTGAAAACACTTTGGCCAGCGGTCTCCTCCTACAGGTGCAAATATATAATTTATAGCAAAGCGAGCTCTCAAGGCTAACTACAGAGTGTGGTATTACAGTAGATCCCTAGATGCACAGACTGGATGGAACTATTGATTACTACTTTACGTAAAATCTAGTTGGCTTTGTATATTCATTATGTGAGAGGAAAGAAAGTAAGAGACTAAGCAGAGTGGATGGCTTAGCAGGTAAAGAACTGGGTAAAAAAGATGGAACATTGTAGTTTGCAGCTGTTGCTCTTTCAGGGTAGCTGGTATAAAGTAACAGAGTGCTAAGAGAATGTCAAGGAGTATGTGATCAGCTCATTAGTTGAGCCCCAGTTGCACAGATGAATGAAACCGGCAGGTCATAGAACTAAGTTTGCGATGAAAAGCATTTGGGCATGTGATCATGTACATTTTCAAAAGTGTTCACTCGTCACTATGATGCATCTTCCCCACCAAAATGAAATCTAATTGACACAAACTTTACTGTAAAGCATGGAAACAATTTAGTGTTTCACAGTAGCAATACTGTAATTATTCATTATTTAACAACTTACATTTTTAGGATTGCACAGGATATAGTTAGCTTAATAAACTGATTATCCCAGATTACTTCTGCTTTGCAATTATTTGAAGAAGAAAAAAAAAGGTCTTGCCTAGTACTCCCACACAGGCTTTTGGCACTTGAGTGGAGGGGATGATTACTGCTGTACTCACTCTCTCCCAATAAGCCCCTTTGAATGTGTGCAGTGTGTTCCGTGTGAACAGAGCTGACGGAGCTAGTTGACTGCTGTTTGAGTCTTTCGAATGGATTGTGTCCTCCCAAATATTCCTCATCTTTTGACATAAGTTGTCCAGCTTCAGCTGCTTTGGAAAAATGTTCGGCAGAGGGCGCTGTGCGTCGATTGCGTCTACTTGATGTCCCTTGAAGGCCTCCGTCGAGCATGATGTAATCGAAGGCATATATAGCACACGCAGCACCCGTTGACTTCCGTTCTGTTTTTCTGCGACAGCGTTAGCATCAAATAATACTGCACGCTTCTTCACTTTTATGAAGACACAGCTATATTGAGATCGAAATGTCTTCATCATAGACACCGTCAACCCCGAAGTCCGGGTTCAAAAAGTGTCGGGATTGTGGGCCGAAAATGTCTTTGACAGATCCCCATGGAATCTGTTTGTGATGCTCGTGGTGTACCATGACACCTCTGACTGCTCCAAGTGCCAGTCTATGACTGGAAAGGCCTTGAAGGAACGTAAGGCGAAGTTGAAGGTAGGCTGAATCCCAAAATCTCTACCCTGATCATGACACCTTCGACTGGAGAGTTGAGAGGCAACTCTCCTCGGAGGAAGAAGGCCAAGCAGTCGAGATTGAGGACTGGCTTACACAACTCTTCTTTGTCCTCAAAGAAATCAGAGAAGGTACTGTAGGTCGCCTTCATCAAGTTCGTCGTCGGACGATTCCCCAGAGAGGGTTGCTTGTCCTACCAAAAAGTCCACTCCAAAAAGATGCTCAAAATATTTGAAAAACAAAAGCCTCCAAGCCATGCTTCTACTGCGCCTTCGAAAGAAGCTGGGAAGGAAAGGGCTTGTCTTAAAACCTGCACCCTCGAGCCCGGGACGAAGGGCCTGATCCGCTTCCTGAGTCCTCGATCCGATGAATTCTCATCGAAGGATCAATCAATCCGCAAGCATAATTCGAGGTAGTCAACGCCATCGTCACCTTCAATGCCTGGCGGCGCCTACGACGTCAGCTGCGTCATCATTGCCAGTTGCGCCATCGATGCCGAGCGCCCCAGTAAAACCAATGGTGCTGAAAAACAAAGTTTGGATGACTACTCCAGCGTCAAACCCATTACTGACAAAACCCATCATTCCTGAGGAAACATATGTACCACTACCTAGGAAAGACTATTAAAAGTCTCTTCCATTTGTGAAGAGGATGAGCCGTATGATGAAGAGGCTCCATTTAGCCTAGTATCTGGTATGCCTAATGTACTTGAGCGTTTTATTCCAGAGGGATCTCTGACAATCTAGAGACTGTAAGTGAGGTGGATACCTCACCTCAGTTGGAGTTTGGGAAACCAGAGGCTGGGGAGCATGCAGATGCGTCTTGCAGGCAACTAATGTCAAAGGTAGTGGACTACATGCTTATTTTATGCATTGTGTGGTGGCTTTTCCAGAGTCAGTCTGTTAGAGGACTTGCTTTCTCTGAGAATTTAGACATTAATTGACACCAGTAGCTGACTAGGCCCAAGAAAGCTCAGATGTGACATGTCTGGGTACCATTTTAATTGCCTTGATCTTCACTCTTTGGGGAAAGTACTTGCCTGTTCCCTACTTTACAATCTCACACACTCAAGGCTGTTCTGGGTGAGATGGCATTTAGGGATGTATGTCTTTACGTCCCATTCATTCACTTCGCCATACATTCACTGAGTAACATTTAATTCTCCATACCTTTATCTTGCTTGTCTTTCACTTAGCATTCACATTGTCATTACAGGGGGGCTGGGGGGTGGGACCTCCCTATACTCCACTTCTTTTTAACCCCATATTTTACCCCCCTGCTGCCCCCTGACCCCAAAACTAACCTTTAGCTAACCATAACCACATGCATTGCCTGTGCAGATGCAGACAAAGTAAACGCTTGGAGAAGTAAATGTTTCACAAAGTAAATGTCTGGTGAATTGAAGGTAGACTCAGTAAGTGTAGGGGAAGTTTTCTAGGTGAAGTAAGGGGGGATACTGGCATTTAGAAGTGTTGGCAGTTAAGTGGGCTTTCCTAAGTAGGCCACAAACTGTTGTAAGGTGTTGCATATTGTGATGAATTGAGGGAACTCGTCACTTCTCCCCAAGGGGTAGCCCTTCCTTATGATGCTAGTGAGGTGAGCCTGCTCCACAACACTCTCCCTAGGGGTTCTAGGCAAGTGGGAACTCAGTAGTAGAGACCCCCCCGTGGGGACATGGACTCCCATTCCCATGTAATGGCATATATGGGACTGTCTCTAATATCTGATTCAGACTTGAAAAAGTGAAAAGCTCAGACCCACTGGGACGAGTGGGTTTAAGGAGGAGTATTCATTAACTCCGGGGAAGGACGATGGAGCAAGGTGAGAGGATTGTGTGGTTAAGCGGGGTAGGTACCCATATAATGTCACACTAGCTGGAGGCAGAGCTGTGGACGAGCACGAAGCCTGTGCAGCTGAGAGCCAGCAACAGAGAAGCAATCTGCTTGGAGGCTGAATGAGACGAGACCCTGACTCGACTGGAGCCAGGGTAGTAATGGTGGTGGCGCAACCATGATATTCCTGTGGTGGGTAGGCTGCCCGGGTAACGACGCTGAGCCTGAGAGGTGAAACCGCTACAGCTGACGTGGTCACCCAGTGAGGAATACCAAAGCCGGGAGAGAAGGTGAGGCGTGTCGGGTGCAGACGCCGGAGAGGAAGAAAAAAGAGAGAATGGCCGGAGGTACCAGAGACATTCTCACCTGAAATAGAAGGTAACGGGGAACCCGGGAAAAACGGGAACCGAAGCAGGGATAATTATAGGAGCATTGAAACAGGTACCAGTAGAAACGAGAAAAGTGAGAAAGTAAATCTGACCAATTTGAACTTTAAAAGTGAAAGAAAGGGATCAGAACCCACTGTGAAAGGGAAACCAATAAAGGTGGAAGAGAAAGGTGTTTGTTAATAAATGTGAGCTATCAAAATGACCGGGGGAGAATACAAACTAATCCTGAAAGGGCGAGAAAGGGTAAGTTTGAAACACATTTCAAGGGAAGTGGGGAAGGCTGGGAGGGAAGCCTTTATGATAAACATCTTACAAGGAAACAGAGCATTATCCTGGAAAGAAGGGAAGGTTAACCCTGAGAATGAATGGTATATAAGATAGATAGAAAATAAGGAGAACTAATCTGCAAAACCGACCAGACTCAAGGAAAGTTGTACCAAAGAAAGGGAGCAGCAAGAATCTTTTGAGTTGTGTGACCTAATGAGGAGTCACAAAAGACCATTTGAAAATTGTCTATTAAACTGGAGTTTAAAGACTAAAGAGACTAGTGCAAGAAGCACATGCCAGGAGAAAAGACATTTTCTGGTCCTTCTTTTTGGTTCAACTTAGTGGTAGGGTTAGATAGTATTCATTTTTGGACATTACAAGACGACCGATGAGCACTTTAGTAAATAAAACAGGTAGGGAATACCCCGTAGTGATAGGGATAGTCAGGTTTTCACACTCATTTAATAAAGTAATTCTAAAAATGTCCTGCGGGAGTATGTGTCCTTCTTCGATCTGCCACAATATGCTCCTCCTATGTCGAACAATAGATGGTAATATCATCCAGATCTGTTCCTGTGAAGGCTTGACATGGGGGCCAGGATCCGATCCATTAGCCTCTAGGACGTTGCAGATGCCCCATGCAATTCAAAGAGTAGAACAGTAAGTGGAATAACCCTTCAGGGTAGAAAAGATGCTTTTTCCATTTAGCCTTTGTCTAAAGGCCACTTGCCAGTACTAGTTTGTGTGATCCAGAATGGAAATGAACCTTGCTGTACCCAATCTCTCCACTAGCTAATCGATTCTTTGCATGATCCATGCATCAAATCGAGATATTTCATCCAGCCTTTGGAAGTCTATATAAACTGCCAGGAATTATCGAGTTTTGGGACTAGAAAGACAGGGGAGGACAGTTTGATGCAAGACCTTTCAATGACTCCCTAGGTCCATCAGTTACTTGAGTTCTTTGGATAGTTTCTTTTTTTGAGCTCCTGGTAACCTGTAGGCTTTTACATGATTTACCCTCCCTGGATGTGTGTATCTAATGCACCATTCCGTGTACTCTTCCAGGTTTCGGTGACAATGCGCATGCATACTCTTCAATCCAATGAGCCTACTCCTGATGATTGCTCCTCAACATGATTGAGATGGTTACCCCTCGTACTTCAGTAGGCAGGGGTGTCTCCCTTGTGCTGATAGTGTACAACAAAAGTTGTCCAGCGTTTCAGTTTATGTATGTAACATAACTGGAAGGGCTTACTTCAGTTGGATTGGTGTACCTTATAGGTTAGTGAAGAAACTACTTTAGAAATCACGTAAGGTCCATGCCGTCACACTAGCAATTTGCTCGGAATAATTCATTGTAGGACCATCACCTGGTATCCCACTTGAAAGGTACACAACCCGAATTCCTTATTGCATGCTCTTTCTTGTTGATACTGGGACTCTTGTTGATTTGTTCTTACCTGTTGAATAACCATCTCCATATATTGTCAGGTATTCTGTATCGTAGAGTGGTCGCTGGTTTGCCTACTGTCGAGTTAAAATGTCCTGCACGTCTCTAGGATGTCTTCCGTACACCTGCTCAAAGGTTGAAAAGTCAGTGTCAAAGTGGGGAATTTTCTGGTCTGCGAACAGAGGTTAGGGATTGCGGTTATCCCAATTTTGTTTGTCTACAGCAACCAGCTTCCAGAGGATGCACTACAACGTCTTGACTAAACTGCTTCGTTAGGCCGTTGGTCTGGGGATGGTAAATGGATGCCTGGAGAGTGTTGATCTTCAGCGATAATTTCATTTAATTGAGTCTTGACTTGAAGCTACTTCTGGTCCATGAGCATTTCGACTGGAATCCTGCCCTCCAGGAAGGAGGGCATAAGGACCTTCAATTAGCTTTGGTGGTGGTGTTTTTCAAAGGGAAAGCTTCAGGATATCGGTTTGCGTAGTCTACAATCACCAAAGTATATTGATTCCCTGATTCAAAAGGATATAGGGGGCCGACTGCATCCATGCAGATTCGGTGTAAAGGGACCTTTATGATGTACATTCTGAAGGAGTGCTCTAGGTACGAAAGCATAAAATGAGTAGTTTCACATAGCAATTTGCTATGCAATTCTGTAGGTTTGCTAATTAAATTGGCACTTGTGTAGCAAAGCTAGCTATTTAAGTTAGCCTGTTCAGTGAAAGCACAGCTCGCCCTGCATTCTGCGCTTGCCTTTAGGGCTCACTACTTCGTTGTAAATTCAAAGGGGTAAAAGAGAAAGTGTGCAGCAGTAATCCTCTCCACCACTCTTACGTGCCTAAAGCCTAAGTGGGAATGCTAGGCAAGCTTTTCGTTTCTTTTTCAAATAATTGCAAACCAGGAGTAATAGGAAGTATATTTTTATTCAACTAGCTAAATCCTGTCTGACAAAGACAGGTATGTGTTAACTTTATTTGTTTTTAAGGACAGTTTTACAATTCCACTTCTAAAAATGTGAGTTGTTAAATAATGCATAATTACAGTATTGCGACTGTAAAACACTGCGTTGTCTCCATGCTTTCCAGTAAAGTTTCGGGTTGTGTATCTAAATCCCATAGTGTGAACTATATTTCATTTTATTGGGTGAAGATGACATGCAAACACTTTTGAAAAAGCACATGACCCCATTCTTATTATGGCAAGCCTCTTTCTGTAATGTATCATGTGTGCAACTGGTGCTAAACCCATGAGCTGATCCCACACTCCTTGACATTCCATCTTCTCAACCTATTGCTAATACAATATTTCACCTAGTTTGGACAGTTCTCTTCCTGCTGTGCCATCCACTCTGCTTAGCCTTACGTTCTTTCCTCTTACACAATGAATACACAAAGCTAACAAGATGTTAACGCAAAGTATTGATTAATAGTTCCATCCAGTCTGTACATCTACAGATCTGCTGGAATACCATGCACCCTAGGTAGCCACCAGTTCTTGCTTTGCTCTCTGTGATGCTGGAAATGCATCGGAGGGACAGGGCCTCTGCATGCTTGTCCTTTACTGCTTTTTATCATGTGTTCTGTCATGTTTTCCGCGCAGGAGTTCATGTGGGACTCCTGGCGGTGCAGCTCTCGCTTTTGGTTTGGTGAACAGACCCCTGGGATACCATTATGGCACCCATGGGTAGGGGTACAACCCTGTGCCCCTGGTGTATGCTTTTGGGCACCTGTGTGTGACCCACAGAGCAGGGTAGGGGCTGGTGGCAGCTCTGTGCTGAAATGACTGGTGCCCTGAGCGTCCTCCATTTTGGGATGCCCAGGCCCTGTCATTGGAATCGGTAGATTCCTGATGAGACAAAATGGCCCCCATGGCCTCTTGCCTTCCATCACCTGTTACCCTGATCTTCCCGAAGTCCCGGGAAGCCCTGCCTCTGTCCCTTCCCCCTGACTGGCTGTTGTGTGGAAGTTCCGTATATGGAAGTGTGGGGAAGTGCCAACCAGACTGGCTGGAGCCTTCGCAACGACCGTATGTTGTGGGTACGCCTGTGGGTGGGACCTGGGTGAATGGAGTGTGTGAAGAATATGCATTCTATGTTGTGACTCTCTAGTATCTGGAGTTTGACACAATGGTTGAGACAGCCCTGTCCGAAACCGGTATGAATGCAGCTTGGAGTGTTGAATGGCTCTGTACTTGTCCCAATACACATAACTTGTTGTGAGTGTGTGGAGAGAAGTGAATGGCCTGAATACCTCGTGTACCTGATTGGTTGAATGCCTGCATGAATGCCCGTATTCGTGATTGGATGCTTGAGTGCGACCCAGCGGAATGAATGGGAGATCAACAATATATCTGGGGACCTCTCAATGCTAGGAATCGTGTTCAGAAGCTGAAGTCCACTACGACGAGTAACTGGAGTGAAGCTTAACCTTGAGCCCTGCTGGACGAGAAGAATTGCTGTTGCTCTCCTTCGCAATCTGAAAGCTGCTGTGCTTCAAGAACTGACCCAGAGAGGACCTGGTAAGGCGCCCTCTTCCCGAGCTACGAGGGACCATAGTGCACAGCTGATCTTAGCCTAAGCTCCCTGGTAGACAGACCTTCGACAGGCTGCCGACCCGATACGGGGACTGCTGCGGAACTCCAAGGAGAAGCACCCGGAATGTTGTCCTTCACCGTCGTCGACCGCCATCGCTGACTGGAGCCGCCGTGCTCCCGTTGCTTAAGAAACTTCATTGATCCAAGGACGCTCTCGTCTGCATCGTCGCCGCTGTATCCTGCTGGAGAAGGCCTGACCGTCGACGCGCCGAAGAGCATCCACCGGTGGGTTTCCCGCCACCCAAAGACCACAGAGAGGTCGACGACTCGACGCCCTTGCTGGGCCACAGTTCTTCAACTCTTTGCGGTCCAGAAATATCGACACAGAGGTGCCTCGCACGCCTCTTCTTTGCAGGACGTTTACACTTCCCGGTCAACGAGCACCGCTAGGAACGACGCGGCCACTTCACCGTCGTAGCTCGACCTGTTCTCCGTCGGACATTCGACGACCCGTGACTCCTGCCTGAAAGGGAGGACACACAAGAAGGGTTGTCGATTTCCCCGACGAGGAATGCTACAACACCAAGGTACTTTGGGGTTGCAGAACTATTCGGAAGTCTAAGGGTGAACAATATATGGACTGGGCTTGTATATTTCTTCTACAGGTTGCCCAGGTGGGGGGAGATCTCCACACAGAACTGTGTCTAGGTAACAGGGCCAGTACTCTGCCTATTGTTCAACCATCTTGCTTTCCTTCCTCTCTCTACTGCTGGTTTCCTCTTTATTTTGATCTGTGTGTCATTCTGACCGTATGCACTTTAATAAGATCTAATAACATTAGTGGTACCATTTTAGAATTGTACATATTTACCATTGTTGATTTTCGGAGTACAAAGTGGGTTATAGTGATCGTGTATATGACTTTGAATATTAATTATATAAAGACTGTGTTTGAACCGATACAGTGTGTGGACATTCCTTCGTGGGGGCTTGGGGACTACACTGTACTTAAGAACCAGCTCGCATCACCTCCTGAGAAGCTAGGCCTTGATTGCTCGTCCATTGCTACCGTAATGGAGAATCTTGGCAGGGGTCTCTGTGCCTCCCCTCTACCATATAGAGAGCGGAAGTGCAGACCCCCCCTCTGGTCTTTACACTCTATGATTAGGATTGCATTATATATCGCCACCTGTGGGAGAGAACTGCTCAAACTGTTTTCAGAACATTTTTTATCATATATATATTTATTCGTGTCCATTCATTCCGATAACTTTTACATTTTACAGACACTCATCCAGGGCTTGCAAAGTCCTTTCGGTCACTTGCGTAATCTAGAATATTGTATGAATGGCGGGTACCATTTGCAGGGGATGTTTGAAAGTTGTATTTTACATTTACTTGGCAGTAAATGTTAAATGTTTCACTGTGCATGGCTGGCCTTTGGGTGGCAGCATTGTGCCAAAGATAAAGTGGGGTTGTGGTGCCATGCACCATTTTACGGAAAGCACATTTGAATTTGTTGTCGTCCTTTGCCATAGGTCGAGTGCATTTCTTAGGTCAAGTAGGTAAACTAAGTTACCCGTCCTGCAGGGCTAGTGTAATTTTAAAGAATTTTCAAGGCCCGACTAATCTCTTCCTTTAGCAGTACATACAACTTCTGTATTGTTGCTCGTTCGAAGTCTTGGGTACACAACTTCTGGTGACATTACAAATATAAATATAATATTGCTAATCCAGACACATTTTAGTTAACAAACACTGCTAATCAATTTTTGAAAACTAATTTATGCCTTGAAGGTACGTCGTCTGGAGAGGACCTCTAGCAGGTTGGGCAACACAGACAAAACAGTCTTTTCTCCGCATCTAGCATATACCCGAAACCTGCCTCCTCCCTTTCAGTAGGTTCCAGCGTCTGACTGATTATTTGGGTTTTGCGTTGGCCCAGTTTTAGGATGAAGAGTTGATTCCTGTGGTTGACAGGGTTACCTTTACCTCCCCTCTCTAATCTCGATTGATGACTTCTGCTCCTACCTCTGGGAATGTCTTTCGCAAACTTGGAATTTGAAGCTACTCTCCATAGGTCCCCGGCATTATCTTCTTCCTGTTCGAACCATGGCTTGACCTCGGGATGGATGGTTACTACTTCGTCCCTGTATAGGTCACACCCTGCGGCTACTGGCTTGACTCTCGTTGGAATTTGGGTCCTGTTTGTTCGTCCCACAAATGTTAGCATTCTTGCTGGCCGTGGGTGACATCTGTGCCTTGGTCCATAGGATCCTACAATGACACCACATATTACAGATGATACAAGAATTACTCCAATCGTCAGACTGTTCAAGGGTTTTCATTGAATTTTTAATGGGCTCCATGGATAGGTCTCTTGCTCTCTCTTCCTCCGATTGTTCCACCCTCATTATAATAACAGGCTCGATAAACTGTAATGTCGACCTAAAGGCATGTGGCCTTCTCTAACTAATCCTCCAATGGGCCTTCCTAACTTTACCTGCTATGTCAAGTTAGTGTTCAGAAAGGGGCCTGGGATTGTGCCATGAAGACGCCCTGCTTTATTCGATCTTTCTTTTACCATGCTCACTTTCGCCTCTGCCTCTTTCTAGTACTTCTCTCCAAGTCCCCCTGCCTCTACTCTCTTCCCACTTCTTTTCTTTCAGCCCAATGTCTATTGTACCTTCTAGGCATAGCCTCCAACGTTTGATGGTACTCCTCCCTCCTCCACCTTACGGATCCCTCCTCCACCAAATTGATCCCTCTTCGCCACTACTACTACTTCAACTACAGCCACCTCCTTTTTCACTCAGTCCCAAGCTCTTCACATTCACTCCTTACACTACCTCACCTAACCACACCTGCCACTCTTTCATGCACGCTCACACTACAGTACCACTTGCACTCAATAACCAATACCTCACCTTCTCTAGAAATCGCCTCTGCACTCCACTGCCCCCTTTTTCCTCTTGCTGGTATCTTGGTCGGCCACTTCCAACTCCTTTGTCTTCAAATAAACAACCCACCGCTTCCCGTTACCCTCATTATGCCACCTTTTTTGCCATTGGTTTGCTTGCCCTGGCCAATCTCACACTGTCTTTGCTTCCCAGGAGGTGTTACAAATATCTGAGATTTTAAGGAGCGGATTAAGCTAAACCCCTTTTCTTTTCTAATGACACTGCGGTGAACCGAATGTCCCAGTTCGTGTTAGGGGCCTTTGCTATGGGTCCTCCTTGGGTAAGTAGATCTTGGGTGGGAGTATGTGCCACATTATATATATATATAGTCCCTGGTTGTCTAGGATACCAGCTACGGGTGTTCTTTCTCCCAGTTGTTTCCCAAATCTTGATGTTAGTCTCTCAAAGTAACAAAAAGATACTGACAACCTTTTTGGTCTGGAGTTATGGCGGTAGACCCGGTATCACTGCTCAAATACAAGCTGGCACAAGGGTGGGGCGAAGAGAATATGGGACCCTCTCAACTGCCACCATCCTCTCAGGGGCAGGATGGTGGCAGGTTCCATCCCCTCTTGACCAGGCCAGTGTACTCTCCTTGTCACATAGGCCAATGCATGGTAAGGTTACGAATGGCCTTTATTTGTGCATTCCCTGCGCTTTTACAAACAGGTTTTTGGGAATTGCATAATATTCGCTCATATTTGTGCACACTTCCAGTTTATGAATATGAGATGTAATCGCAAATGCCCACATTTGAGGCAACGCCCCCACTTAGTCCAGTGCCATATACGTGAACTCTAGAGCCACTTTGTGGATAGCTAGTCGCGCATCTTGATTACTTCTCTATTTGGGCTTCCACAAATGCATATGGAAATAGTAATTTCCTTTTGAGTATCGCTACACTGTGTTGAGTCGCTTCCACCAATGGACACTAGAGCAGGCAACCGCATTTGCACACTCCCTTCGCAAACGAGAAGGTCATTGGAGTGAGTGATAAATTGTGTGCCTGGGGAGAGCTGACAACTACTCAGACTAAACACGCACAACCTGTGTATACACATTCCTTGTAACCTAATATGTAGATCCCCTTGTGGAGACGGGCACGTGACTGGGCCAGTTACCTTCCTTGCAGTAGCTGCCACCTGCCCTCCCTCGCATGCGGTTTGGTGTGCCATAGCAAGTGTATGCTACCAGAATGGCTACGTGATGCATGGCCTGACCCCGTGCCTTTGAAGTGCCAGCCGAAGAAGCCGAAAGGGGCAACCGCAATGTCGGCCCCTTGGCCTCAACGCTCCTAATGATGAGGCAAGACTTGCTCGGGCTTCTTCCAGGTTTTTTTTTTATGCGGGAAGAGATACGGTTATGTAACTGTTCCAGATCGCGTCTGGGGACATGGACAGGAGCGATAAATGCTCCCAGGCAGAACACAATGGTGCTGGGTTTAAAAAAATTAATACCAACGGAGGCCCACAGCGATGAGGTGATTTGGGTAGAACAAGGATCACACACGATTTTGTTGCTATAAGGAAACTGCGATTGGAGCCCATTTTTCCTAATTCTACATCAATGTCATACACACATGTATTCCTCCTGCTAGAGCAAGCAAACGCCGTAGCATCCCTCCCACCTAAATATATGGTTAATGCTTGCGTTATACTTGTGCATCTCTTTATTATTTTATGTATTGTGGCATATCTAGCTGGCGAAGTTTTTTGAAGTTTTCAAGTGCTAAATCTTTGGTGCACACTCCGTTGTAAATTAAAGGCAACGCATAACACGAAGGACCAGGCGGCTTTTAAGTGTGGCTAGGAACTCCCAACTTTATATTTTGAACCCTGCGCTGCAGCTAGTATCCCATTAATGCCTGCGTCCTTGTGAACTGAGAAAAGACCGCCTGTCCGATTTCTATTTCTATTATGATGAAAGTTTGAATTTTTTATATTGCATATTAATGATGCAATGGTTTGTGATTGTTTAAATGGGAAGAATTAAGTGGCGAGGGGACACGATTGAAGTCTATTTCCGAAACGTCTAAGACTTCCCAGTGTGATTGGGTGGTGGTTGGTGGTTCTCTAAGGTCGTGGTTTGGGGGTGGGAGGCGCACGGGGATAAATAGCACGAATCCATGGAGCTTTGCTGTTCTTATTTTGTTGCCCGAGAAAGGCAGTACTGCTTTTGTAGACAAGTCACCCAGCTCCCTGGGCCTCGTATGTTTAGAGTAGGAGTGAAGAAATCCTTCCCCCACCTGCAGTGTCCCTCAGGCGCTGATGCTTTGGGTGGGCTAGTGTAGGTAGAGGTCAGTGGGACTGAGCAGGCATTTCATACTTGCCATCGTGTGCACTGCCTCATGTGTTTAGTGCTGTTGGACATCGCTAATGAGCCAAGCCGGACTCAATACTGCTCTGGGCTGTGAAAACTGTGAGTGCTCCCAATGAATTTTATGGGGAGGGGTTTCTTAAATAAACTGACACCAAGCATCAGTACTTATATTTCAGTACTCCCCATATTGGTCGAAAGTAAAATGGTCACATTCCCCCCCACATTTTTCTACTGCAAAATCGTAGCTGGTAGGTGGGGCTAGTTATCTAGTGAGGTGAGGGGTGTCAACCTCCGCATTTTGAGGTGTAAAATATGGTCTAAAGAAAGTCAACCTTTTCACTTTTGATCAAAAACGTGCGTTGTTCTAACAGAACCAATACTCCTAGATTTATTGGCTGTGTACGATACGGTTGACCATGAAGTCCTTATTGACCACATGCAGTGCTCTTTCCAGATTGCACTCGCTACGAGCCATTGGCCAGTAGTCATATTTGACTCTTGGTAAGAATTTGTGTTCTGTGCACCTGTGGAGAGCAGAGGTAGCGAGTTACCTTTCATGCTTGGCTAGTAGAAATTTGACATTATTATTTAACATCCCAGGAGCTCGGTGAGTGAGAGTGCCTGAAAGCGCGCCTTATTTGTTTTTGCCCATTTTGTTGTGGGCCCGTGCCGAGGAGCAGGCCCTTGTGTCTCTGCCCTCCCCGCATCCTCTTCCTGATTCCTGAGCCCACCCGCCTCCCGACCCACCCTCCCATTGGCTCTTCCAGCTGGTCTTAACTGGCCCTCCCTCTGCCTGGCAGCCTCCTTCGGCTAAGTACCCTGAGGCAAAGGACGGCTGCTGATCATATCTGCAGGTATCCGCAGGAGAAGCAGGAAGCCAGCACCCACCAAAAAAGTAAGTGTGGCAAGGGTAGGGACTGAAGCAATTACTTCACGCCATACTATCCTACCACTCAACCCTATATGCCCTACTGTTATGAACTATTGCATCTAAACTGTACTCCCAACAACTTTGAGTGCACCTGATTTGTACCATTGAGTTGAATCTCACTTCTAGATAGTCTACACAAACCTCCCAAGTTCAGAAAGTGTGCCGAATAGCAAAACTGTGGTTTATTGGAATATAGAAAGTGTGCCTGATGGCATAACTGTAGCTTATTGGTATACAGAAAGTGTGCCTAATAGCATAACTGTGGCTTAGTTGAATATAGAAAGTGTTGAATATAGAAAGTGTGCCAAATAGCATAACTGTGGCTTATTGGAATATAGAAAGTGTGTCTGTTGGCATAATTGTAGCTTATTGGTATACAGAAAGTGTGCCTAATAGCATAACTATGGCTTAGTTGAATATAGAAAGTGTTGAATATAGAAAGTGTGACAAATAGCATAACTGTGATTTAGCTGAATGTAGGAAATGTGCCAAATAGCATAACTGTGGCTCATTTGAATATAGGAAGTGTGCCAAATAGCATAACTGTGGCTTATTGGAATATAGAAAGCGTGCCAAATAGCATAACTGTGGCTTAGTTGAATATAGAAAGTGTTGAATATAGAAAGATTGCCTAATAGCAAAACTGTGGTTAAGCTGAATATAGAAAGTGTGCCAAATAGCATAACTGTGTCTTATTGGAATATAGAAGGTGTACCTGATGGCATAACTGTAGCTCATTGGTATACAGAAAGTGTTGCTAATAGCATAACTGTGGCTTAGTTGAATATAGAAAATGTTGAATATAGAAAGTGTGCCAAATAGCTTAACTGTGGCTCAGTTGAATATAGAAAGTGTGCCAAATAGCATAACTGTGGCTCATTGGAATATCGAAAGTGTGCCAAATAGCATAACAGTGGTTTAGCTGAATATAGAAAGTGTGCCAAAAAGCATAACTGTGGCTCAGTTGAATATAGAAAGTGTGCCAAATAGCATAACTGTGGCTTAGTTGAATATAGAAAGTGTTGAATATAGAAAGAGTGCCTAATAGCAAAACTGTGGCTCAGTTGAATATAGAAAGTGTGCCAAATAGCATAACTGTGGTTTATTGGAATATAGAAAGTGTGCCAAATAGCATAACTGTGGCTCATTGGAATATAGAAAAGGTGCCAAATAGCATAACTGTGGCTCATTGGAATATAGAAAGTGTGCCAAATAGCATAACTGTGGTTTAGCTGAATATAGAAAGTGTGCCTGATAGCATAATTCTGGCTCAGTTGAATATAGAAAGTGTGCCAAATAGCATAACCGTGGCTCAGTTGAATATAGAAAGTGTGCCAAATAGCATAACTGTGGCTTATTGGAATATAGAAAGTGTGCCTAATAGCACAACTCAGGGTTAGCTGAATATAGAAAGTGCGCCAAATTGTCAGGATCAGGTTCAAACTCCCCCTTCTCCTCACCTGAATCCTCGGAGGTGCTATCCTTAAGTGCAGCTTCAGGCTTCTTTTTATCCTTCTTCCTTTCCTTGGGTTGGTTGTCCTTTAGTTTCTGACCTTTTCTTTCGTGTAAATAAGGTCTGGCCCCTCCAGAGGCCACCGTGACAGAGATGAGAAACTGCCCAGGGAGACCCCCAGGGGGGCCAGCCTCGCCCCAGGGAAAAAGCCAGAAGGCAGAAAAAACCCTGGTTCTGGTGTGTTGCAGAGGTAATGAAAAGTAGCTTCCAAAGACCAATGTCCAGCAATGATTATAGTACTGCAAGATGAGAAGGGCTCAATAGTGATGAAGGAACCGGAAAGGATAGTATGAACAGAAATTCAGGGAAAAAAGCACTGGAGCTGACAGGAAATGCAATAGAAAAAACCTGTGGTTAAGAAACCTCAAACACCGAAAGAAATGGAAGCTAAAGTCAAGTAGGAACGGACAGGCGCCGGGTGCAAGTAAAGTAAAGTAAAGTATGGAAATGGAAGTCGCGAGAGCTGCTCGCGTACAAAAAGAAACACTGCCGCTTGCGTGTAAAAATTAAAGCGGCAGGGTTTATCTGGCAAGGCGCTGTGAATGCAAGCAAGGAGGACGAAAGCGTAGATAGCGAGAGAAGGCAAACAGAAACTGGGCAGCGGTATAACGGCAGGATACCGTATTAGTAAGAAAGGACAGAAAACACAAGACACAGGATGAGAGGGATCCCGGAGGCCCGGGATGCAGAGAACGGGAGTAATCACAAGAAAATACGCAAGAGTAGGCACAGGAGTGCGAGCGAAGTAGCAAGAGGTAACGGATACAACGCACCGGCAGAAGGGGTGGAGCCGGAAGTTATAGTGCAGGCCGCCATGTTAGTTGAGGACTAGAGCGCTACCCTGAATTGATTAATGCCGCCAGCAATTCCATAGCTTCCACCCGCCGGTCCTGACACAAATAGCATAACTGTGGTTTAGCTGAATATAGAAGGTGTTGAATATAGAAAGAGTGCCTAATAGCAAAACTGCGGTTTAGCTGAATATAGAAGGTGTTGAATATAGAAAGAGTGCCTAATAGCAAAACCGTGGTTTAGCTGAATATAGAAAGTGTGCCAAATAGCATAACTGTGGTTTAGCTGAATAATGAAAGTGTGCCAAATGGCATAACTGTGGCTCAGTTGAATGTAGAAAGTGTGCCAAATAGCATAACTGAGGCTTATTGGAATATAGAAAGTGTGCCAAATAGCATAACTGTGGCTTATTGGAATATAGAAAGTGTGCCAAATAGCATAACTGTGGTTTAGCTGAATATAGAAAGTGGGCCAAATAGCATAATTGTGGTTTAGCTGAATATACAAAGTGTTGAATATAGAAAGAGTGCCTAATAGCAAAACTGTGGTTTAGCTGAATATAGAAAGTGTTGAATATTGAAAGAGTGCCTAATGGCAAAACTGTGGTTTAGCTGAATGTAGAAAGTGTGCCAATTAGCATACCTGTGGCTTAGTTGAATATAGAAAGTGTGCCTGATAGCATAACTGTCGCTTATTCGTATATAGAAAGTGTGCGTAATAGCATAACTGTGATTTAGCTGAATATAGAAAGTGTGGCAAATAGCATAACTGTGGCTTATTGGAATATAGAAAGTGTGCCAAATAGCATAACTGTGGCTTATTGGAATATAGAAAGTGTGCCAAATAGCATAGCTGTGGCTTATTGGAATATAGAAAGTGTGCCTAATAGCATAGCTGTGGTTTAGCTGAATATAGAAAGTGTGCCAAATAGCATAACCCGTGGCTCAGTTGAATATAGAAAGTGTGCCAAATAGCTTAACTGTGGCTCAGTTGAATATAGAAAGTGTGCCAAATAGCATAACTGTGGCTTATTGGAATATAGAAAGTGTGCCTAATAGCATAACTGTTGTTTAGCTGAATATAGAAAGTGTGCCAAATAGCATAACTGTGGCTTAATTGCATATAGAAAGTGTTGAATATAGAAAGTATGCCTAATATCATAACTGTGGTTTAGTTCAATACAGAAAGTGTTGAATATAATGGTGTAAATAATATCTTCCTGTGGTCCTGCTGAACCTAGAAGGTATAACTAAATTTAGAAAGTGCGAAAATATCACCCTGTGGTATTGTTGAACTTGGTATAACTGAATTTAGAAAATGTGAAATGATCATCCTATGGTATTGCTGAACTTGGAAAATGTGAATAATCTCACCCTATGATATAGTTGATCTAAGAAGGTGTGAATAACACCACCCTGTAGCACACTTAAACTTAGAAAGTTGTCCCTTACTGTGACATAGGCAAACTTAGGATATATGAATAACATCATCCTATGATATAGTTGAACTTAGAAAGTGTGAATAATAATCCTGTGGTATAGTTGAACTTAGAATGTGTCCCTAACTGTGGTATAACTGAACTTAGAAGGTGTGATTAATACCATCCTGTGGTATAGTTGAACTTAGAAAGTGGGAATAATCATCCTGTGGTATAGTTGAACTTAGAATGTGTCCCTAACTGTGGTATAACAGAACTTGAACATCAGAGTGTGAATAATACCATTCTGTGGTATAGTTGATCTTGAAGCTGTGAACAAAAGCATCCAACGTCCACCATAGCATAGTGCTATCCTAGCCACATCATGAGTCCACCAGGCCCACCATGGTTCGCCGAAAGAGACACGCTCACCTCCCTTCCCCCAAACCACTTCCCTCCTCAAACCATCCCACCCTCCACCACATCCCCAGCCCACTCCCAATCCAACTCCTAACACAGAAGAACCAACCCTTCCCAAACCAGCCAACCCGCCACCACATTCTCAGCCCACTCGCTGTCCACCGCGCCCCCAACCCAACCCCTATCCAAGCACCAAGCCAGAGGAGCCCGATGGCGAGCCGACCATCGTAAGACCCCTGCTCCTACCATCCCACCCGCCCACCATCAGCTTGCCTGCACCCCCACCCCAACAAATAACCCTCCCTGCCTCCAAGGCACACCCAGCCATGCCACAACCCCCGCTTCCTCATCAACTCCCCTAAACATCCTCCCCCCGACTCCGCTCCTTCGCCTCTCTAAAAACTGCATGTCTCGCCCTGGCAAGAACAGTAGCCACATCCCTTTCAACCTCCGACCGCCCTACCCTCTCTCACCAACTGCAATAAAAACCCTGAAAAGGAAACACACCTGTTCTCCCTCAATCTCTCATTACTCCTCGCCACTCCTGTCCCGACCCACCACCTCAATCTCCCATTCTCGATCAACAACACCCCCCGCCCCCTCTTCCTCACCCTGCCTCAAACCCCTCTCCCTTGATTTCTCACCAAGCACAACTGGAACTTCCATCCCCCTACACCCCACTTTCGAATCACCTGACCAAATTCCAACCAACCTCACACACCCACCCAACCCCCCCACAACCACCACCTCGACCGCCCGCCTACTCTTCCCATCGACCACCGACCATCCACCCTCTCCAATCCCCCAGATTCCACTCCCTCTCCTCGCCCCCCTCCAACCACCCTCCCAAAACCCCTCCGGCCCACTCCCCCACCCCCCCATCCTCCACCTCTGCAACCTCCACATCATCCTCCTGTACCGAAGTACGATGCATCCTCTTTAATGCCCGATCCGTAGCAAGAAACAAACACAGCATCTTTGACCTCCTCACCTCAGACAAACCAGACCTAGTCTTTATCACAGAAACCTGGTTATCTGATGACTTTGCCTCAATTGCCAATGAAGTCTTGCCCTCAGACTACTCCCTCATCCCACTTAACCGACCCTCTAGCGGAGGAGGAGTAGCAATCGCCTTAAAGTCACACTTCTCCACCTCAATCACTGACAGCCAGACAACCGTCCCTTCCTGCGAATCGCTTCTTGTCAAACTATCCCTCCCCCCAACGTTCTCCCACAGCTTCCTAATCATCTACAGACCTCCTGGCTACTGGCTACGATAGACAATTCTCAAGCAACCTCTGCGATTCGATAGCCACCATCCAATTAAACCATCCCACCCTCACTCTTCTAGGAGATTTCAATATCTGGCTCGACATCCCGACCAACCCAATGACCCACTCTCTGGTCGACTGCCTAGACGCGATTATCCTCCGCACCCACATAAATGGGCCAACTCATTGTAAAGGATATACCCTCGATGCCATCTTCAGCTCCCACGACCAGATACATCTAACCCCCCCCCCCACTGTCATCTGGTCCGATCACTTCATTGTCCCTTTCAGCATTCGCCCACCCGCCCTCCCTCCCCGTACCCATACCAGAACCTCCACATCTACGCAAATGCTGGAAGAAACTAAAAATCCTTCCCGACCTTGCTGACGCGCTCCTCCAGTCTCCCCCCACCTCCGCACGCAATGTAAGCTTAACCTCCAATGCCTTTGACACATGGCTCAATACCTCACTAATCCCGCTCATGCCCACTTGCCAGTCATCCGCTCGCCATGGCCCATTTCCAAGATGGTTTACATCAGAACTGAAGACTGCAAAACAACTATATAAATCCCTTGAACGCAAATGGCGGAAAGATAAAACCACCCTGAGCAGATCCACCTTAGCCCAGCACCACCGCCACTACAAAGCTGAAATCCGGAAAGCAAAAAAAGGCCATTACAGCTCTCGAATCCTCAACTGTGAAAACCCCAGCAAAGAACTCCACAAAATCATCTCCGAATTCACCAACCATCATGTACCACCACCCAATCAACCTCCTCTCAATCATTCTGCGACTCACTCTCTCTCCACTTCTACACCACTGCTCTCAAAAGAACAACCTCCCTAATCAAAAAACTGGCCCTCCTGCACCCACTGCACAATCCACCCACCCCACCTGCCAACCCTCCGCCTGCAACTACAACCCACCCGACTTTCGACTCGTTCACACCGATATCAATTGACCAATTTACGAAACTTCTCTCCGCCCAGAAACCATCCGGCTCCCCGCTAGACCCCTGCCCAGCCTCAACCCTCAAATATTCGCATCCACCTGCGCAGGAGAATACGCAAGAACCATCATAAACAAATCCCTCTCCTCAGGAATTTTTCCCGCCGTGTTCAAATCTGCTCACGTGAAACCCCTCCAAAAAAAAAATAAAAAAAAAGTGCCTCTACCTCAAAAACTACCGCCCCATCTCAAACACCAGGTTCCTTGCTAAACTCATCGATCGAACCGCTTACTCCCAACTAAACGCCTTTGTCGAAGCCAACAATCTCCTAGACCCCGACACGGAACCAAAACCACCCTCACCTCAATCTGGGACAACCTTAAAAACACTGCAGACTCTGCGGGATGCGCTGCACTAATCCTTCTTGACCTATCTGCTGCCTTTGACAGAATCGACCACTCGATCCTCCTCGACCGCCTCCACTGCCTAGGAATCCATGGAAACGCTCTCAAGTAGATAGCTTCCTTCTTTAACAATAGGAAACAAATAACCCTCCTCTCCTCCTTTGTCTCCACTGCCTGACCAGTCAATACCAGAGTTCCACAGGGAGCGCGCCTATCGGCCCTCCTGTTCAACTTCTAAATGTCCACCCTCCATCGAATAATCCGCTCGCACAATATCTTGTGCTACAACTACGCAGACGACACCCAACTAATCCTAAAACTCATTAACTCAAAACCCAACTGCCAACCTGACCTCGCTGCCTGCCTACTTGGCATTGATCACTGGATGACTACAAACCATCTCCTTTTAAACCCCACCAAAACTGAAATTATGGTGTGTGGCAACACCGAAATTCTTCCTCACCCTCTACCATGGCCATCATCCATGGGCAATCACCAGACAACCCCAACTTCAGTAAAAAATCTTGGTGTGAGAGGGTTAGGTCAGAGTTGAGAGTGCATCCAAGTCCACAACATCTCTAAGTCCTGCCACTACCACCTCAAAATTCTTAGGCGCATTTTTCCATACCTCTCCATTCCCAACAGACTTGCCGCGGTCCAATCAATTGTAATGTCAAGACGGGACTATGCTAACCCCCTCTACCTCGGAATCCAAGCATACCACATGACTAACCTACAAAGAGCACAAAATGCTGCAGCCAAACTACTACTTGCACTTGGCCCATGATACCACACCTCCCCAGCTCTCAAAACTCTCCACTGGCTCCCGGATGGATGAAAAGTTACCTTCAAAACCTTCTCACACCAAGCAATGCGCAAAACCGGACCTCAATACCTTCAGGACAAACTAAAACCCTACCATCCATCACACACTCCAAAATCAAGCTCTGCTCGCCTCCTAGTGATACCAAACACCAACTCAGTCAAGTTAGGTGGATCATCATTCTCAGCCTTTGCCCCCACTCTGTGGAACTCACTTCCACCCCACATCTGACTCACCGAAGACCTCATATCTTTCCGCAAATTACTGAAAACATGGCTCTTACATTAAAAGCGACTCTTAGCACAAACAGAACAAACAACCACAATAAACAGAAACCAAGGTTGTTGAATCAAAAATAACAATCCAGCATATAGACCAATCGAACAAACAGAAAACTAGCCAATGTAATTAAACGAAGACACCTAGTAGAATGGATGAAGTGGACGGAACGCATGGAGTGGACGGAACGCATGGAGTGGACGGAACGCATGGAGTGAACGGAACGCATGGACAAGACGGAACAGACGGAACGTATGGAACGATGGAGTGGACAGAACGGAACAGATGGAGTGGACTGAACAGATGGAGTGGACGGAACAGATGGAACAGATGCTGTGGACAGAACAGATAACTGATAACCACCACATTACACTACCACGCTTACTCTGCCCTATACACCAACACGCAACTAGAACACAGTGATACTATGACACATTCTGTATAGCTGTTCTCATACTAAGACCCGCCACATACTCCTCATCATCCTAATTAAACATCAGCTAAGCGCACCGCTAGCTTAAGCGTCTCCTCGGGCCTAACGCAGCCACAAATCAGTACGGGCGTCATCCCTCCAGAATGAACACATATACCAACCGCTACACCTACCTCTAAGAAGCAGCTATCATGCAACTACCACACCGGCTGCACACATATCTGGTGCACGCACACATCTTATGACTCTTTCTCTCTCTCTACTGACTTGAACTATGGTTCCCGAGGGCGTTCAACCTACCAGCGCTTTGAGATCATACCAGTGATACATAAGGCACTATATAAATGCCAAGTAACATAACATTATTACCCCTGGTAAAGGTATAATACTTTATGGCAGACTGATCGACCCAAGACAAAATAGACTAGTTCCACTTTAAGCCAAGCCAAACTTTCATATAGGATTCCATGCTGCTAAGGTTCTTTAATTGCCTCCATAGGCCCTTTGGAATGTATTGAAAACTTCATAGATTACTTAGGGCGCTAGACCGATAAAATGCACAAATGTTGCATAGGTGTGCAACAACCCTAAACCCGAAGATCTGATAACTGACTGCATTTCAACTAACCAATGCTGGATGGCCAAAACAGCCTTTACTTTAATACAAGCAAGATAAAAGTCAGAAACACCATCTCGCCTCAACTTAACCTTCTGCTGCTCTGGTTCAAATCTTCCCTTTCCACTGATATGCAAATTACCTAGAGGACGGTGTTCGATTCCAGCCTATCTTTCTGATACCTGCTAAACACTCTTGACATCTAACTGGATCTTCTTTAAGGGGTAGTTCAGTCACAAATGTTATTGGCCCAATCGATCACGCTTTTATTTCCGAGCATACATTGATCATTCTTAGAAAAAAATCCAGTGCAATTTACCAGAGTTTTTCTCACTTTAACAATAAGAAGGGGTTTTCTCCTGCCGACTCTGAGCTCTTGCTACACCTATTGGCTGTTGGCAATGTAGTTTACAACTTTTCTCCACTGGGTATCTGGGACTGCTACATTCTAAAGGCCTTGATGTCGCTCTCTGCTTTCTTTTGCTTTGGCAATGCAGAATATAGTGTCCCTTGGTTAGATATCCCTCATTTGGAAAACTGTATTCACTTGGGTTTTATTATTGCCCCTTCTTGGCAATGCGGGTTACAATGTTCTCATTAAACGTCTCCCTTTTGGAAGATTACATTCACTTTGCTCAATTATTGCCACCTCTTGGCTTTGGCAATGTAGGTTACAATGTTCTCCTGTCCGACATCTCACAACAGAAGAGTTGCGCCCAGTTAGCTTTAGTTTTAAAGGTTTGATATTCGATATTAAAACGGTGCACTTTTGCACAGCGGTCTATTTCGGAGAGCCTCTGCGTCACCTCTATTAGGACAACTCAGCAGGTTGTCTTGGCGTCTACGTAGGACTTGCTGCTTCTGCTTCAAATGTTGGCATTTCCCTGACGTTTGACAGCTCAGTCAGCCTTCTTCTCCTTGCTCTTTCAGCGGAGCACCCCCTGCTCCACATGTGCTCCGGTGTAGACTTCACACCGGAGCGAGATGCAGGACACAGAGAGGTTCTGTCTCCTTTAGGACAGCTAGCCTCAACACCGCTTCCTGCTGTGTGTCCTCTTCATCTGGCTCCCATTACCTCTGCCACGTTATTTGCATGGTGTCCACCTACTAGCAATGTGGTGGCTCCAACCTCTGCCTCCTCCTACTGCTTCTGCTGCTCCTTCTCAATGGCCCACACCTGAAAGGCCTTTAAATGTTAAATGTTTTGCTCAGGTGTCGGTCATTATAACAACTAGACCTCACATTAGAGATGTGCAACTCTAGACCCCTCTTCCTAGTCACAGTGCAGAGTCCACAATGTTCTTAGTTATTTAAAAACCTTCAATCCATTTTGTGTAGCGTATTTACATGATGTATATTTAGGGAAAGGTTTTATAGGAAATATGGGTTTTCTCTTGGGCCCATAACTTGAACCCCATGGAGAATCATTACTACTAAAAGCAGTAGCATTAACTCCCTGACTCTTTATATACATAATTTGCATGTTTATATATAAAGAAGATTCTAAGGCCCTACGGTGACAACATACCATTAAATATTCAGGCATTAGCAAACCTCATCCTCAGCAGAGGGTGAATACTGCCTCTCTCCTGACAGTCATCACATTCCCTTGACAGCCTTCTCCGCTCATGTGATCCTCCCCTCAATAGCACCCCCAGTGTTACAATCGGCTAGCGTCTTCCTTGCCCTGGCCACATGGGAGGAAACTTTAAGCTGAGATTTTGTGATGCCTCTACAGGAGTCTTCAGTCACTCTTGCCTTTTCAGAAGTTGGGCTCCAGGGCCAGGTTTCCTCGTCTAACGACTTGGGCAGACTTGGTTCACTCTCCTGCCATGTGCTGCTTCTCTTCTCTTGTGGGTCCCAGACCCTATCTTGGCTCTGGCAACCTGGTTTACTCTCCTGCCAGGAACTTCCATGTAGAAGATGACCTATACTTTACCCTTCTTGTGGGTCCATGTCCCAGACCTATATCCCTCTTGTTAGATCTTTATGGTTATTATCTACCCCATGGGTTCCCTTCTTGCCCCTATTCTGTGGGTATTGCTCTATTAACTTCTTATGAGTCTTCCCTGACTCTGTTGTGCCCCCACCAACCCTCCTGGCAACCCAGGTACCTTCAGGGTTTCCGCTGGCGTGCTCCGGTCAGTCACAGGCTCTTCCTTCGCCTTCTGATGTGCTGCAGCAGCTCTGCAGTCTCTGGTCCCTCACAGACGGTGTGTATGTACCTGACCGCACAGTCCAGCTTCTGCATAGTTCTGCATCTCTGCGCTTCCAACTTTCAGGTCGGTCCTTCAATGCCAGACCGTGTGGGGACCTCGCTGCTTTCTCGCCAGTCTCCCGGTAACCATTCTCTTCTTGCTTTCATGCCAAATCTCTTCCTTGCTCGCGGCTCCTCCAGGGAGGGTTTGACAAACTCCCTAGTCCGTCTTCTGTTTTCATGTTGGTGTTGGTAGTGGCCCTTAGTGGAGAACTAGAATGCTCACACCTACTTTTAGTAGTGATCTTCATAGTTGTGCACCTCCTCCTCGTCCCAGTATTTTTGATTTAAGTCGTACTTGAGTAGTCTGGGCTCCTCTTTGTCTCAGTGGATTTTATGTCACTAGCCCTACACAGGTAGGAGTGTGTGGGTATATTACTGGGGTGTACCATAGGTCTAGGTTTAGGAGGGGTAAATGGGAGGGGTTCATACGCTGTTCTCCCTAGATGTCTGCCTCCCGCTGTGAACCAGCCCCAGAGGGACTATCGGATAGGTGTCTCACCTCCCTGGTGTCATGGGAAAGGGCTCCCCCTAGGGGAGAAGTAGCAACATCTAGGGATTCATCACATACACACAAAAGAAATATATATATATGATTCTCTTCAACTCTGTAAAGTTTTGCATTTTGTAGATGGGTGATGAGCACTTAAGGGGGAGAGGAGCGTGGGGAAAAAAGTGAAACATGAATAAAAAGGTCTTTAAGGAGAAAAAAAAAAACATACACAAGCAAAAACTGTTGGCTTTGCCGATCCTTTTTTTTCCTTCAAATTGGCCATTTTCCAGGAACTGCTATTAAATGCCCAGGTACTTGCACCATTTTGCACCTGCTACCATGAATTACCAGTTATAATACCGCTACAGCAGTGACTGGCAAGTACTTTCCCCATGCCTACACAAAAGCCCACACTATTGGCATTGCCAGTGCTGCTTAAGATGAAGGGTGTGCCTCAGTGGACAGAGGCGAGTGTTAAGGCCACAGCAATTATTCTGGACCCATTGTCAATTTGAGTCTAACGTGAACACCATTATGCTATACTAACTCTATGCCAATGTACTTGTACTTCTGGGCATTCTTTAAGGTTTTATTACCGACATGTAGCCTCCAAACTTGGGAACACATCATTGATACTTTTTCAAATGAATTTTGAAATGGTTCTGTATTTTTCCCGGAAATTCTAGAATCGCACATTAACGAACTGTTGGTGTAATGATTGGCTTTTTTTGCAACCTTCTAATTTGATCCGATGAAGTACAACGAAATAAAACAGTCTGCTATGCAGCCTATTTCATGCTAGGACCCGCTTTCAGTGGCCAGCGGACAGAGTGCAGAGGCTGTAGTGGGGCATAAGTAAAGGTCGTGTTTTGTTGAGGACCACTATGCAAGTCGCATTTGCAGCAGGCTTTCTTGAATAACCACACTCCTGGATTAGCGGCCTGGCCCAGGCGCTTAAAGACGTGTTGGTTCCTGCTTGGGATTCGGATCTGCCTGCCGTCATTTTCATGGCAACATGAACTCTGTCCTTTCCTTGCGCTGCGGCTTCGGTCTCGGAGAGTGGCTGCTCCTGTGTGGAATGCGCTCGCGTTCCTTCTCCCCTGACCTCTGCGCGCCTTCAGGCAGAAGGGCGTTTTTAATGTTTCGCGTCCTCGTGGCCTTGGTACTCGGTGTTCACTCATAGTTTTGTGTTTTTGAAAAATAAATGCTGTTCACTCTAAATCTCTGCATCCCCCACGATACAATGATTTTTGTGGCAAATATGAGCAAAAAGTATGACCTTGTAGCACTCTTGATACTTGGTTTATGCATCATGGCCAGTGCGAAGTTTTGCTCAAGGTAAACGTATTTTCAGGAAAGAAAATGGAAGCATGCGCAGTTTTTTTTAAAAAACACAAAAAAACTAATACTCTAAATAGCATCCCTGTTCATATTACAGTAAATGCTCTGTAGCCCGTCAGTGTATTTTTGTAAAGTCAAGTTGTCCCAGTGACTGTTGTGCTGTTTTGGGGTTCATCGCAGTTATATTGTTTGTTCTTGTGCCCTGTGTTTTTAGATCAGCTACCTTTTTTGGGATTTGAGTTTCTTTCTAGTGCATTTGGCATCGCTTGCATTGGGCATCAGTGTTCATAATATGTGTTGGAGTAATCTACACAGTCCGTTTTATACAAGACGGCTTTTTCCTCGGTCATTGGTATACCTGTCTGCAGGTTTGTGTAATGTAGTAGAACTTTAATTAATAAGCAGTCTGCAGTCCAGTATATGCTAAATAATAAATGTTCTTTATGCTTAATGTTGAATTTTACAGGCTGGCAAAGTAGGCAGGGCTAACAAGAGGGCTTTTGGGGGCGGAACCCAGCAGTCACTGAACCACGTGTCTTTCACCCCGGGCTTGCTTATTCAGGCCCCCCGAGCAGCACCCAGTGCGATTTTAATCGCAGGGACAGAGAAATTAACACACCATGAAAAAAATGTGCAGGGCGGTCGGTTCCCAAAGAACTAATTCAATGTGCATATATTACTCATAGTTTACTGTCACTTTACTGTTACGATGTTATCTTAAAGGAAATCGGCAAAAAGCACAGTGTGCATTGTGTACTCGGAAGGGTTGCAGGGTTGAATCACTGTCAGATATGTCTTCTATAGAAATGGGCGTTTGTTCCTACATTCCCAAACTGCTCTGATGTTATGCAAAGCAGCAAGTGCATTACATTAGGTGCTATGTGTCGTCCTCCCCTTTCTCACGGGTGCTTTCCCGGGTGATTTCAGTGTCGGCTGAAGACGTTGGGGATAACTTAGCATCTTGAGATAACTTAAACTTAACACTTGTGCTGGCCAAAGTGACACCACCTTTAGTTTGAGTTGACTGGTGCCTCCCTAGGGAATATATGCATACTACCAGGAGGCTAATTATGGCTAGATTATTATGGCTAGGCTAGAGTATTATGGGACAGTCAGACTGCAGGGGAGTTGAAATGATCCTAAATAAGCATTGAAGAGCTATGAAGCACACCGGGCCTGTGTCATTTATTTACAGAATAAAGTTGATTTACTCACTGATTGTAAAGAAATGCCTTCTGAATCGGGAAATGAGCAATTCAGACACCCATTTACTTAGAGAGACTGAGCCCGAGTGAGTTTTATTTACAGTATGCAGACAGGATGCAAACATGACCACCTGTGACCATGCTCGGTATCTCAAAGTACATGCTTGCAGGGTCTTGTGATGCATAGTTTGGGGCAGCTGACCCTTGCCTGAGACACTTGTCCCTCCTTCAGGCCACACACCCCCTTTCCAGAGAGAAACCACCCCCTCAATTTCATCTAGCACTGTAAGTAGGCACCTGCAGCACCGCGCCAAGCACCAGAATCCCCTCTCCAGCTGGTCTCATATTAACAGACATTCTTTGAATCCACCACCACTCAAGTGATCCGTCCACACATCAGTCACTCAGCATTCGTCATCATCCAAGCAAAGGATTTTGCTATATAGATTATGAAGGAGTTACTGAAACTGTGTAGTGCTTTATTTTTGGATCCTTAAAACCATGCCCAGTTTGGTATTGGTGCATGACATGGGGCAGATTTCCCCAGATCCAGAAACCAGCAAAATTGCCTTCCTTGAAAACTAAAGCCCATGCCTGAGCCACAGCAGTCATAGGCTGCTTCAGTTTTCCAAGCCGGGGTCAAGTCCTAAAAATGAAAGTGGGGGGACTCATCAATAAACGATGGGATGTGACATCACCAGAAATTAGCATATCAAGTTGAAATATGCACATTTCATTAAACTGGCTTTGCATAACCAACCAAATTGCATTGGACGAATGGCATTTGCCTTTCATAAAATCAAACCACAAAACACCAATGTAGGTAATTTCTTCTAAAAGTGTTTTTGAAAACGTTAAAAGGTATGCATGTTTTCAAGAACCAATGCAAATGTTTTCCCTGGAACTTGCAGTAACGAAATGGGACATTTCACCTTTAGTGGTGAAGTGTCCAGCCTGCAAACCTGACCACTGCGGTTCGATCCATGAGGGTGACCAGGTGACCATTGCATGGAGCAGTGGGGTGCATCAGCAGGGTAGAGAAAGAGATAAAGCAGAAGAGAAAAGAAGGGTCTTGAGTTGCTTACGGAACCAGAGGTGGTTCTAATCAAGTTTGAGAGAGGCAGGGAGGCTGTTCCAGAGGGGACTTGGAAAAGCATCTGACCCTCAGAGAGTTGGAGGTGGATGAGTGGAGAGCTCGAGAAGGAAGATGTTTAGGTAGAGAAAGTTGGAGGTAGAGCGGTCCCATTCCCCAGAAAGCCTTGTGGACCATGCAGAGGTTCTTGAAGTTGAATCATGCAGCCACGGTGAGCCAGTGAAGAGATTTCAGAGCTGGGGAGATAGGATCCCTGGGCTTGAGGCCAAGGAAAAGTCTTGCAGTCCTGTACTGGATAAGTTGTAAAGGTCGAAGAGTAGAGGCAGGAAGATTTAGAAAGAGGCTGTTGCAATAGTCCAGCCTAGAGAGGACCAGAGCTCTGGAGACAGTGAGCTTCTGGGGGAAAGTGAGGAAAGGAAGAAGACCTCTGAGGAGGTGCAGCTGATAGACTTCTTGGAGACGTCCGAGTGAGGAGAGAAGGAGAGGATGAAGCCGAAGATGACACCAAGGTACTTAGGCTCACAGGAAGGAGCAGGAAGAGGGCCCAGAGTGGGCAGCCAGGGAGAGAGGAAAGGAGGGAGCAGTGTCCCACTGAGGAGGATCTCCATCTTACTGGCATTAAGGCAGGGATCATTGGCGGCGCACCATTGCTGAATTGCAGCCAGACAGTTCTAAAGTGTAGAAGTTTCAAGTAGTCGCCACTAGAAAGGAAAGCAAGGTGTTATTTTAGCCCCCTTTTTCTTGACTCTTTTTACAAGCATTTCATTTTAGAGAGAGAGAGATTTTTCTTTTTTTTTTTTTTACATTTCGAGCACAGAGTACCAAATATCAAAACCAAATTTTAGCTAAAATCTTAAATTCATTTTTAAATTGGTGAAATCTGTTACTAACCAGGGATGATTAACTGTGCCACAATCATTCTGGAAATGTTGCATATTTTCTTAAATTATGAATAGTATTGGCTTGGTGAGGCGTTTCTAGGTAAGACTGTTGGTGCATGCACTAAGGCATAGTACAGTACCTATGTCTTCATTACCGTCTGAGAATTCTTTTGCAGTTGTCCATCGTTTGGGATGCACCTTAACCGTGTAGCTCCACATTGATCTGGAACACTTATGCAGCACACAGCATGCATCAGTATCCATAATCCTATTTGCTACTGCACAAACCTTAATGATCTATGCTAGGACAAAGCATGAACAGAAGGCAGATCTGCTAGTCAGACCGTATATTGTTCAAAGCTATGGAAGTGTGAGGAACAGTGCAACCCTATTGAAGCCCTCGTTCTTAAAGCAAACAAATCAGATCATCATGTAGTGGCCATCTGTGCGGTCTAAAGTACTTCTGGTTAGATAAGCGTACTTTTTGGGTTTTTTCCCTGGTTTATTTAACAACCCTTTTCCCTGAGTAGTCCCATCTGAGGCTTCATCAGGAATTTGGTCCTTTGATGTGCCTCTGAGAGATCGTTCACCTCTGTCCCTGGGTGAGTCTCCTTGCAGCTAAATGTGACTTATTGCGTTGGTGGGAGACCTTATTTTAGGGATGCCTAATAGAGTGCCACTGTTTGAAATCCAGTACGAGTTTCACAGCTAACTCTTGCTCCCTTAATGTAAGCGGAAACAGATGAAGTCATATATTGTCCTGTCTTCTGCATGCCTTGGAAGGGCGTGGGCAGGAAAAGCTAAGATTAGGTGTGATAGGCTATGTGAATGATTTTTGAACGAAATACACATCATCAGTGTTTCCCCAGCAAACTCTGAAAATGGGGACCAGTAGTGATTGGGGTGTTTGCCAAACCCTTGATTGGGTTCATCCCTCGATTGTGAGCTGAGCTTGATCTCCGTTCCCAGTATTCATATTTCACTTGGAAGCTTGCCCCATCACTTTGTCAAGTTCAGGGGTGAGTCCCGAGTCCTGAATCGTGAGAAGAACACTTAGGAGATTGTGAGGAAGGCTTGCTGCTTAAACTTGCCAAGACCAACCTGACGGTGAAGCTCTGCTGGTGTCCGCGAATACTGGATTCCTTGAGAGAACCAAAGCTATCAGTGGAGCTGTGCTCCATTAACCTAACTGGTTGGTCACATTTGGGTTGAAAGCCTTAAAGGGTTCACTTCTCGTCAAAAAGTGTTGCTGCTCATCACTGTGTGGGTCAGTCCTGTAGAAGGGAGAGCACCAGGAAACCCAGTGATCCAGTAACAAAGAGCCAAAGGTCTGCTGTTACAGAACCAAATAACTCTACAAGGTTCATTGGGATACAGGGGTCCTTTTACCTGAACTGTGATAACTGGACAGCATCTGCATCTGTCCAGTACAGGAACAGCACGGTTCTACCCTACTCAAGCTTTACTTTCGCACATTTATATAGTGCAACCACTAATCCGAAGGCTTAAGGGCGCTAGACATCGAGGACAGAATACAGACACTCAGGATCCATACAAAGACAAAATATGAGCGGAGTTAACAACCAGAGAGGTGGTTCATTAAACAGAAGGGCTTTTAATCCCTTTCTGAAGACCATGGCGGATGTCATTTCTCTCAGGTTGTCGGACAAAACCGTTCCAGGATACTGGTGCTACAGCATAAAAGGCTCCAGTTTTCACCTGTGATCGCCTGCAGGCAGGAACATTTAGTAGTGAACTAAAACAGTTGATCCTTTCTCTGGTTCCACAACTTTTCTAGTGAGCCTCCTTCCTTCCAACCCGCCCTTACCTCGTGCTAGTAGTTACTGTAAAGGTTTCTGAGAGTCCTTTTAACTTCCAAAGGTTCAAATTCTGGCAGCTGGAGTTGGTTTACTCAGTTGATGCGTAGACCCAACATTTTTCCTGTCTTTGAGAAAAGATAGATACAGAAGGCTGTTTCAAATGACCTGCCAATTGCTGTTTCTAGTGGCTATTCGGGAGGACTACATCCAGGTCAGGGTTACACTGAAGAGCTTTAACTGATGTTGGATCAGGAGTAAGAAGAAGACTAGAGAAGCAAGTTTAGCATTGTACTCTACCATTTTGAGGATGTCCTGAATAAGGTACAGAGAGGAGGTGCAACAACTGAAACGTGAGCAGGTCTGGGTGGAAGAGGTAGTGAGCCCCGGAACAATGAAACCATACGTTTTAAGTGCAGCGGGTCAGCACCCATACACAACCACAATTTGCAAAAACTAACTTCAATTCCTAGAAAATAGATGGATTCCTCGAATCCCTCTGAAAAGCAGGACATACCCCTTTCGTCGGCCTTCACTACAGACCAACAAGATGGCTGCTCCCTTAAAACCTCGAGTATTAGAGCAAAATTAGCGATAATGAGATCTGCACAAAGCTGCTTTATTAGATGGAAATGAGACAGGATTTAATTAGGATGGGACAGATCTCGTAGTTGCCACGTAGTGCTTAAGAAATGAAAAGGGATTAAACATGGTAACTAGTGA
Source organism: Ambystoma mexicanum (assembly GCF_040938575.1). NCBI lineage: Eukaryota > Metazoa > Chordata > Amphibia > Caudata > Ambystomatidae > Ambystoma > Ambystoma mexicanum. Next base: position 469,243,426 of record NC_090935.1, on the reverse strand, counting down.
CACACACCTTTTCAAATAACAGTTAATATTTGCTTGCAGATACCCACTTTGTAAAAGATAATTATTTCATCTACTCATTGTTAAACATTTCCATCTGCTATACATTTATTTTCTATTCAATCAAAACATTCCTAGAATTGCTTTGCACTTCTTCAAATGACTTCTACAGATACATCTTAACAGTTTGGTTTATAAATACATATGGTGAATTAATAGCTAAACTGAGCATTACCTTTCTGTGTGGACATAATTAAAAAAGGGGGGGATACAAAGCAAATGGAAACCATTTTTAATAAACAGCTTTATAAAACATTGAAATTAAGATTCTTTAAGCAGAAGCTAAACCAGCTCCTGGATATCCAGCATTGGCAAAACCTAATGGGTCTGGCTTGTTTTAAGCATATGAATTGTTTAGTAGGAGGTGAAGTTCGGATGTCATTCACTATTGAATAGTTGTTACAAGTTGAACAATACATATTTCTATGTTGAACGTTTTGCAACAGTGGCAGATACAGGAATTGTGGGGAGAGCTGAGGTCACACTAACTCACATGCTTCACTCACTCCCAGACAGATGAGCAACTCCCAAGGTCTTCAACTTTAGTTTTTGGCTATAATTCTGATGGTGTCCTGCACCTCACTGCACAAATGACATGACCCATTTCTGAAGGCGCGATAGTCGTGCCTTTGGATCTTAGTGATAGATTGCGGGTGTAAAAGCTTTATGGTCGGTGGTCTGGGTTTGGATGGTGCTGTGGCATGCAGGGGTCATGGGATGAAAGCATGGCAAATCTGTATTTCTCATGAGGGGGTCCTTGGGGGCATGAGGGCCTTGTTATCTGTTCGGGATGGTACCGCCAAGAGGCGCTCTGCTTCCTTCTCATGACCTTGCAGGCACATTCTTCCCAGGGCGCGAGGGCCTGTAACTTTGTGGACAATGGAGGGTGTTGTGGATCTCTGAAACCTGGCCAGGGTGGGGGTGGTGTTCATGCTCATGCAAGGGGTCTAATACTAACACACAAAAATGCTGTTCGCCATGCTTGGGCCTAAATTCGACAATGGCTGCTGCTTGCCAGAATGGTGTTCCCTCCCACCTCTACCATATAGCTTGTGATGCATGCACTAAGGTGATCGCGCAACCTCCTCTATGTGCACCTCCCTACTCCCTGGATATGCTCTCTTAGAATTTGTTCCTCATTCGGTATCGCCTAGCGGGGTGGGAAGACCCTCTCTCCTTCCCAACAGCACATTGATACAAGATCAAGTAGAATTGGTTCAATGAGTTCCTATTATTGAATGATCTTGACATTTCATGTTTGTATGCAGCATGACTGTTAAATCAAATGGTACCAAGACCTGTGGCATCTTTACATCTCTACTCCGGCCTTATCTAAATGATCCAGGGTAAGTAGATCGGTTTGCTGCTTTTATTTGATGCAGTAAGCAGTCGAGTAGTTCCAGGATACGGTTTCATGGTCTTGGTGCTTTTCTTTGTCTCTTTTCCTCAGGATTCCCTTGGAGGCAGTGAGCCTTCCATTGCACTCACCTTCCCCAGCTCTACGACCTATGTCCCCGTTGACATCAGACAGTCAGGTTCTGGGATCAGAGAGGAGTCTTTTGAAGTAAGCAATTTCCGTTGGCTGTTCCCAGGGATGTCTGGTTCTTCCAGAAAGAGGTCTGCTGCAGCAGAGGAGCATAGATATAATGGGTCTGGATACCTTCTTGAACACACTCTTTTGAGCTACTCTTTAAATATATTCCACCCCACTGCCCTAGAAGACCAAATCCATTTTCTGGAGCAGAAGGCTTTAATTTGAGCAAATTTAAATACTCACAATGCACGGTTCACGTGGCTCTGAACTGGAGGTGAACTTCCATTGATGGCTACTGGGTGGCACTTTGATATATATGGGTTGACTAAAATATCTTATTCTACTTTCATATTTCAGATGGTCAGATTTTTGTAGAGCCTTTATAAATCCACCATGACTTTACTGCTGTTTGCTAATACTACCCCAATGCTCTAACCACAAGGATGTAACTGTATATTGCATTGATTAACCCTAATAAGGGTGAAACATGCATGCAGTTGCCCACATCCTACAGAGCGGACTGACTTGGGTTGAAAAAGCCACGTATAAAATAGCACTGCCTTATAAGACCAATACAATCTTCTGCAGACAAATGCTTGCATTTGATCTAATTTACATACAAACGATGGGGGCTTTGCTCAGGTGGCTTTCTACTGGAGGTGAATATCTGGTGAATGCTACTCAGAGGCCCTGTGGATTGTGTGACTTAGCTGAAATGGCTTATTCTAGACCCACCGCTAAGTAGCAACACCCCCTTTGCTTCCTGAAGCTAAAGGCTTTAAGAACTCTGATTTTTTGTCCTATATCTCCTTTCCTTGCAGATCCAGTTCACCGGTGGCCACATTTAAACCAATCAAATAAACAACATGCCTTGAAAGCCCTCTCCCAGTGAGTGGCAAGATGGATGATATCCTTGTTTGTACTTTGGAACAGTGGTTTATTTCCTAGAGCACCAACACAGAACATTTTGTTGATGACTGCGTTGCTCCTCATGTGCTTCATCAGTTTGTCTACACTTGGTTGCTCCTGCCATTATTTATCTGTTGAGTCGCGGAGCTTCTGACCATCCCTGTTTTCATGGCTTTCATAACTCTCCCTAATCTCCCAGCATGACCCACTGCTTTCCAGCTACCCCACCCCACTGTGCTGTGCAAACATTTATGGACTGGGGGCGCTACACCCCAGCTCCATAGCTGCTAATGGTAACATAAAACTAGTATTTGAGAGAGAGGATGGTTAATGAGAAGACTACAGCAGGTACATGTTATTTATCTTACAATAGACGGATCTAAAGCTGGCCATTCTTTGTTCAGCAACATGCCTTCTGCTCGTTGGAAACCTATTTGGAACGTGTTTAGTAGCAAACGTTGATATGGGGAATATGTAAGCTTTTGTTTATATGGACACAGCAAGAGACCTGTGAGGCATTTTTCACTTCTATGATTTGAGCAACATTTGGGAAACATTTTAAGAGTACATAGTACCTGTGCGACTAGATTGTTTCTAAGAGAAAGATAAGGGGCAGAAAATGTTGCATTTACAGATGTACCTTTACAATGATAAATATGATGAACTCATCCCTGCACATGACCCAATGTCATCATTTAACAATGATCCTTCAATGTTCATTTTGTAGCAAACGTTTCTTAGGCCACCTCATCGCATATTGTCTTTGCTAGTACTTGTTCGTACTATGGACACTTTCAAGTATGCGCCGTGATCGAGAGTACTACAGATACCTGTTTGGCTGGGGTAACTGGGCCAAGGACAGCAGCCGGACCATTTGGACTGACAAGAAAAATGAATGGCGAATAAAAGACCAGAAGTTGTCGTGGGGGGAGGGCCACTGCCCCTCAGCTGAGGTGGGAAAGACCGTACGCCATTGCAGGGGTGTAGCTTAGGGATCCTCTGACTGCAAAACTTGAAATTGCGTCATATCTGGAATCGGACGTTAATGATGGACTAAGATATTCGTGAATGGAGCTATTGTTTTGACAGGAGGTGGGATACTTGTGCTGGAAGGCCTAGCAGTGATGTTTGAGAATCTTCCTCAGCCGGGTCACCAGTGACACATAAAGGTAACGTGTCTGGAAGCCAGAACAGGTCAGTTAGTTGGGATTCTGGTTAGACAATGCATACGATTCCCTTTTAAATGGGTGCATGATCTTGGTGCTAATCATCATATTAGCATATCTTTGTTCTGAGCATCGACCCCGCTTAGCTAGTTATCTAACTGCATATGATAAGCCATGAGGCAAGTCTTGAGAGAAATTTGAGTCATATATTCTATTTTACATTAGAAAAGTCTACTACAAAAAATAGAGTATGTATTCCAGAGTCTGTTTGTTTGGTGGCGGTGGTGGTCATGGCATATTCAAACGAGACAAGCAGGTGGACACTTGATGAATCTTTATTCCCACAGAGAAAACCCTGTTATGAGTATGCATGGGTGCTGCAACGTTATTAGGTATTTCACTGCCATCAGGGAATGGAGAAGGAACAGCAGTAACAGGGCTAAGAACAAGTAGATCTTGATGTCTGCGAGAAATGAGAATAAACGAAACTGGCACAACATTATGACAGATAAGAAAGTAGGCGAGACAGCAGTAACTGATAAACCAGCTGTTCAAGGGGGTGCTAGCACGGCAGAACAAGAATGTTGCACCTTGAACCTTTGTCATGAGTTAGGACAATCTAGAGAGTTTGGTAACTCAAAGCATACACTAACCTATCTCATAGTTCCTGGATGTATAGTAGTACCGCTTGTTTAAATGCAGAGCCAAAAGCATAGATGGAGTGTGAATAGTCTACAGGCACCTAAGTGAAAATAGGGGAACTTCTACAGCCTTGCCAGGAACCTGCATATACAACCTTATGCCAAATATGTTCACATGGAGACCTACTTTAACTCGCATTACACAACTCTGCTGCCACCAATGGGAAAGGGACGTTGCTTAGCAGGTTCTGCTTCTAGAAACCATGTCTCTAAGAAGTGTTCAGACACAATGGCTGCCTGAGGTATAGTATATGGACTGCCCCTCATGGATCTGGGTTTGTAGGATCAGTTTCTGGGCAGTAAAGGCACTTTGCTTTCTATGGGCACGACTCTCAAGCCTCTTGGAACGCCAAGGTAGTGGACCATTAGGAGTATGGGTATGTTGTGGGACCCTTTCAGAAGGAGTTTCGAAGGAGTCTCTGTGGCAGATGTTTGGGGAAAGTGCTCATTGGTGCGTTGACAGAACCTTGGCATCAAGCCATGTAGTTCACAATAATTGACTGCTCATTCCAGACAATTAGCATACCAATATCCCTGGAGAGATCTGGGGTTTTCTTTTGAATGAAACCAAATTGCTTCAGCATTACACAATAGATTGGAATGTTTGCATCCAAGTAACTAAAGATTTCAGATTAGTGATGCAAGCTATGAAGAGGCTCAAGTGGATATTTGTCTACTATATATTCTTGAGACTTGCATTGAAACATTTCCCTTGTCTGTGTGTAACATTTCCTCGGTGCATGATGAGTTTCTCTGGCTTAACGATGACTCTTTGCAGTCACTTAATTGAAGCATAGCATGAGGGGACACAGTAACATTCTTACTTTCCTTCCGATTAATGTCATCTTTGCTCCTTTTACACCCTTGGAGTTTGTCCTCTTTCGCCCAGCATTCTCATTAGAGAAAAGTTCTGCCAGTATCCTCCAGGTATCCTACAGGTATTGAAAGTGTGGGGCGCCAGTGGCTAAATAGCAGGAGATTTATCACATCTACAAGAAGCGGACCTGTTTGGTGGTAATTTGCATGCACTCTTGTGAGTGCCTTCTTTATAGAAGGTAATGTATAATGTAAACAACTGTCAGCTTCAGCAAGTTAGGGCAAAGTGGGAGTTCAGTAAGAGGTGGGCTTGAAGTGGAGGGGCAGGTGGAATGACTTTAGTGCTGCGGTTGCAAAATCTCTGCTTGTAGACTGACTTCCATTAGGTGAGGAGGGCTTGGTTGGTGCTGAGGTAAATTTGTTACTTTGATTAGGAAGACCTTTTGTAGCTGGAAGATCTTGCACTATCACATCTCTGCCTACAAAGCAAAAAATGGGCTTGGGCAGCATCTCTCTTCCCTCTCTTGATGCATAGCACCAGACCAGGGGCCATAGGAGATGTTCCTTGCAGTCCCTGCTCCACCACAGCAGCCTTTCCTCTGCATGCCCTTACAGTCCATACTGTGTACGGATGGGCCTTTCCTCACCTCAACTCCAGGCCCACCACTTAAGAAGCAAGTACACAGTTATACATAAAGCAGGTTTATTCTACAAAGCTCTGGGGAGCGGTTAGATGGTGTTGCAGGACCAAACTAACCCAAGTCTCAACAACCCACTAAAATGACACCTTGTATACCTTTTTTCAACAATAAAAACACTCCCAGATACTCTTTTTACAATCCTCCTGCCCCCAAATATGGTTGGACAGAAACCTCTTCAAAGAAATCTTATCTTTTTCCAATTCTTCCATTTTCATTAGCTAGTCTTATCTTAATAGTCCTCTTCAGATCATATTCAGAACGCACCCCTTCTTCGGATTCATCTGCCATAGGTCATGATGTCAGTACATGGTTAAACATTGGTATGGAAAGCATAATGCATTACTAGCAATAACTGGCCTAAGGTCTTTAACTTTAAGTGCAATTGCACATGGTCCACTAACATATTTCAGCAAATAGAGGAAGGCCTGAATAAACAGGATCTTCTTTGAGTTACTGATTGTGTTCTTAACTAAACCAGACTCCTGGCGCTTCCGAAGACCTACTAATTTATGCGAAAAAAACTCCAGAACATACAGCCTCTGACTTGTAAAAACAATTAACTGCCGGACACCCTGGCCTCGCGCCTGGAAACACCTGTACAGGCGCGTTGTAAATGACATATCAAATCATTTTCATTACCAGCACAAAAAAATGACCCACCCCATCTAGCAACTTCAATACAATGAGCAAGATAACATCTGTTCCCTTGCGGGACTGTTAAATCATAAACCTTGTCCTGTTTGTAAGCTGATCTTCTTGCTAGATGGCTCATTCTTCTTTCCTTCAACGAATGTCCCTGCTACTTAAAAGTCATGTGCCACAGCTAAACATAGATATTACAATGACTGATTTACTAATTTTCTGCTGTCTGAAAACCTGAGAGAATGAATTTAAAAGTCAACATGCATTTAGCAAGAAAGTCCCAACTACCATGTTTTTTTTACAAAGCACCCCGTTGTGTAGATTGTGCTTGTGTTGCATGTGCAGTTTTAATATTGTCTTTCTATGTGCATGAAGATCTAATATGTATACATTCTAAACAACCGTAACCCTAAAAGTAACATATCCCATCCATAATTAACTGTGCTGGATACATATGGATTTGTAACACTGCACCCAGTTCACTGCCATCTCCCCGTCATCGATATGGTGCGCGCAACATGAATCCCTCGTATTGATGGATACCCTTCCTGGCCACCCCAACATTCCCCCTTTTAGTTAATGCTTTAACTAACAAATCATAATCCTCTTCTTTGGGAACATCCCTACAACCATTCTCAATATGGGCATACTCCGCCGATGAACAAACCCAACTCGTCCCCCCACCATTCCCTTAGTCTACCCGCTGCTCTGCACAAGCATGCCAATTTGGTGGAGGAAACCAAACGGCTTCAGTTTGAGTACCCGTATGGGATGAAGTAGTGGTGGCCCTAGACTTCGACAGGGTTATGATCATCATTGCAGGAACTGTTGGTACCTATGCAGAAAAACAACGTAGGATCAGTTGGCAGAAACAAAGAAGAATAAGTAAAAAGACAAAAATAGGCATCAGAATCTTCACACCAATGCTTAATCAAGGACGTACCCACAACAATACAGAATCAATCCATGAGTCGTTGGTGATCTCAGTCTCGGTTTCCATGATCATTTTCAGTTTATGCAGGGCAGCAATAGTCCTGGTGAGTATGACATTTTCTGTATCATTGCGAGGCACAAATGCGCACCAGGTACTTCTGATTTTCTGGCATACCCCGCCCTCCATTGATGTGATGAGGTGGAGTATGTACCGTTTTTGCAAAGTTATGGGCCTCAGCGCCCGTAATTATTCCTTAATGGCACTAAACGCTAACTCTGAAGCGTTCATGAAGAGCAATAGTTCATTCCTGGTCACCTGGAGCCATTTGGCATTGGCTGCTGCTTGGGCACCAGGTGCCAGGAGGGAGGCAAAGAAGGTGTTGGTGTGGCTAAACAGCCAATATCGATCAGGAATGTCTGCCAAAAGCCAGTAATGATGCTGCTGAGTGGTAGTTTGATATTTTTCTACGTTGTAATTGTCTGGGATTTTCACTATCAAACAGTCCCTGATGTGACTATATATGGTGATGAAATGGACGGAAAGGGCATAGGAGTCAAAGAGGGCACAGATGTAATTTCTGGCATTGGACAGCCAAAATCAGATGCTCTTCAGGGATCACACGGATGGGCATATAAAGGATGGAGCCTGAACACATTCTGTCCGCAGGTCCAAAAGTTATCTAGAAGAGCAGCCATTCCTCTAGCCAAATCTGTGATGCATAGAGAAAAATGGGTAAGTGTCCGTATCTTAACAGGTTTTTCCTGCTCTTTGAGCCAGGTCCGATACGGCAAATGATTTCTCCATACTGTCCAACACTTTGTTTTTTTTTGTGCCACCCCTTCTAATGAGAATTCCCTCATTCCTCCAGCTCTGCAATTCTTCACTCCTTGCTCCCATCGATTTTTAGAAAAAATAGCTCCTGGCAAGATCAATTGTACTCTTTGAATATACCTAATATTGTTGTGTTCTGCCGCTCGACCATCGAATAATCATTGTCACTTGATATGATTTATGCCATAATTGACTGCCCTTTAAACTGCCGTCAAACCCTGCACAGGGCTAAGTCCAGTAGACATAGCACATCTCTTGCCTCTACCTCACTTGGGATAAACACCCTAGGAATGCCAGATGTATGAGGCATGAGAGAGCAGATCTAACAATATCCTATGGATCTTTCTCTCCCCATCTTCCTCGTATGGCTATACCATACGTTGTCAACTGCAAAACCATGTGTATTCATTATGGGATTTAATTTGATTTACCATTATCAAACAAATCGTTGTCAACATTTCTTTTTCCTCATAACAATTTCTCCTCAGACTTCATAAGATTAGACAATTTTGAGTTTTCTCTAATCATACGGATTGTCATCTTCAGACATGATGACCCAAGGACAAAAGAAAACACAAAAACATTAATTGTTGCACAATTTACAACCTTAAACATTCCTTTTCCTATACACCTCCCTTTGCAATGAAACAAACAGTGAATCCTTAGGGCGTATTTAACTTCAATGCCTGCTCTTGCTCCAGTGCAGGTGGAAGGCTGCTGGCATCCCTTCGAGTGCCTTTCAGGTGGATCCAACTCTTGTTGCCCTCCACCTTCATGGAGATCACTCTGAGGCCCATGGAAACGCTCCTCGTTCCAGCGACGCACAAAGGTGCAAATGAAGACTCTGTCCTCAGGGTAAAGCTGTATTTTGTGCTGATCAGTTAGTCTCTCCACTTTCTCCTGTTGTCTGCTGATGAGAAGACACAACCTGTGATATAATCTTAACACTTTTCGTTAATGCTGTAAGGTATTCCTTAAACTCCTCTCCTAGGACAGCTGAGGTCTTTTGTGCATCTGATATCTTAAGTGTGTTGAGACAGGTGTATGTAGCTCACGCCCAGTCACAATTTCTAAGGGGGCTTAAGTGGTGGTCCTAACCTGGCTGGTTTCGTATGTGAATCAAAGCCAGTGGGAGGCAAACAAACCATGATGATGGCCTGTAGGTGGTACACCGAGCATAACCACTGCTTTATTCCTAGCAGCAAAGTGATTTCTGCAAACAAGGCATTAAAGAAGTGGGTTCTGTTGTTGGATTTTAGAATATCACAAATTCCCCATCTTGGAAATAACCTCTCACCAGAATTCTTGCTGCAGATTTAGCATCAGGATGTATGCAGGGACCAACCTCAGGCCCCGGGAGAATGGACAAGGCACAACAATAATGTATATGAAGGTACTTCACCTCATTATGTCCACAAAATCGATCCAGAGCTCATTGAATGGACCAGAGGGCCTGGGCAAGACCCCCCCTCACAGACCACATTGTATTTCTGAGATTGAACTCCTTGCACACTACACAATCCCCTACGAATCTACTTGCCTGTTCTTGTAAGTTCTGGGTAAACCAGTCCTTGTGGAGTTCTGCTGTGCTTTGTGCTCGAAGCATGTGACGGATAATGTAGTTGCTGTAGAGCCAAAAGAACTAGCTCTACAGGCATTGCTACCTTCCCGTCACGTTCTGTCTACAAAGCAAATCTGTGGGTCAGAGAAAACACCCTATCTTTTTCCAGAGCTCTTGTTCTTCTCTAGGGGCTTTCCCTTATATTTCTATAATCTGGAGCTCCTGCACTGCGATGTACGTGGCTGGTAACTGAACCTGTTGGGACACGTTTTGCTTTTTCTGTGAATCTGAGAAAGGAAGATATGCCACTTCCTGCGCCGCCTTGTCTGCGGCATCATTTCGGAGAGTTATTGAATTAGCGCAGTTAGTATGGGCAGCGCAATTCACTAGACCTATCTCTTCTGGCAAGGTTAATGCTTCAATTAGCTGGGATAGCAGCCTGGTATGCTGGACAGGTTACCCGTCGGACCTCCTAAACCCTCTTCTCTACCATCTTGATAACCCAGAATGGACGGTGGAGGTGACATACGTGGATTCAGAATAAACAGTGACTGCCTTCCCCTTACACATTTCTAGCGCCTCTATATGCCACCAGTTGCACCGCTTGTGCAGAGTAAAGAGAAGGCCCCGTCTTTTGAGTTTGACCCGGTACTTCCCATCCACGAGACCCACGACAGCTGCACCCGTATGCCTCTCACCCATCTGTTGGATGATGGTTGAAGACCCATCAATAAAAATCACCTCACCCCCTCCACGGCATCATCTTTAACATTCATCCTCCTCTGCCTCAAATGTTATACAATCGTGAAGAATATCCTCAGCCTGCACCGGCTCTGCTACAAATGTCACAGGATTTACTAGGTGACCTTTCACGGGATGAATTGATGAATTTGATAAAATGACCTCATACAATGACACTCTGGGTCATCAATGTGGATTTAGATTTTTCAAGAATTGCAAAGACTGCATGCTCTATGTGCAATGTCACCGGAAAACGCATAGTAATGGTGGAAGACACCGGGTCTTGGAGTCCGCTGTAATACGCTAAAGGTTTGTGGCCTAGCGATGTTTGCTGGGTCAGGACTGCTGTCATCACCTGCCCATTTGAATGGGAAAACAGAAAGCAGGTTTACTTGACATTTGCGGTCATAAGGACCGGAGCATTGCTGATTGCTGCCTTGAGTTCCCGAAAGCAAGTCCCCATGTCCTCAGACCACACTATCGGACCTTTCACCTTCTGTGCTTCCTTTAGTCCCTGCAATAAGGGACTCGTGTAACTAGAGCAATCAAAGATCTACAATAGTTTGAGTCCCCAAAACTGCTGCATTTGTTTTCGGTGACTGACTGAGGAATATTATTAACTGTGGTGGCTTTTTCTGGAAATAGCTTCCTTCCTGCGGGCGATAATACTTGCCCCAAGTAAACTACCTCTGTCTGACAATATTCCAATTTGTCTTTGTCCACTTTGTATCCCTTCTCTGCGAACAGGGTGAAGAGCGTTCTTGAGTCTCCTCAACACTGCTCCTCTGAAGTGCTGCAGACTAATACATCAGCCACGTACTGAATTACGGTACTGGACACATGTAAATTCCCCAAATCTATCTGAACCACCTTGTTAAATTTGCAGTATCCCTGGGGCAACCTTGTGTGCTCGAATCTCTGACCACCGTAATGGTCTCATAAATCTGTTTGTCCGTTTCCTTATTACAACGGGTTAAGCAGTATCCCATGTCTATCATATTGGGTTTCCATGTTATCCTCACTGCTCCAACACTCTTTAGCAGCCCCACATCATGAGGATTGTTGGCCACAAATGGGCCGCCACATTTCCCAACTCCTCCTTCCAAAATGATGATGATGTATTTATTTTTTAAAGAATGTTTTATTGGTTTTGCAGTTAAACATGTACAACAGTTGTATCAACAAATCCTCCCCCACCTCTCCTCTGCCTCCCCTTCCCCCCCTTTGGGTGATGTGGTCTGAGTCCTCCTCCGGGGTATGGGTAGTTGTTACAGAATGTCTAGGATTCTAATATTGTGCGGGCACCACTGGAGTTTTTATGTCATCCACTCTAGCGAGACGAACCTCCATACTTTTTGCAGCCAGTCGTATTTCGTGGGTGGTGTTTTCTGTTTCCAGTGCTGGGCTATTGTGAGCTATGCTGCTATCACAATGGTCATTAGACCCCATTGTTGCATTTTCGTGTGGGAAATCTATCCCGGCTCCCATAGTCCCGCCATCCATACCTTGTCGTGCAGCTAGTCTGACCTCTGTGTCATCTTGCCTACTTGGGATTTCACATCTCCCCAGAACTGTTGCAGATGTGAGCAGCTCCACCGTGTGTGTTTCCAGTCCCCTTTCTTGGGGCAGCCTCGCCAACATTTCTTGTTTGTGGCTGGGTACATTGCATGGAGCCTTTCCGGGGTGAAGTGCCATTGTAATATGACTTTCTGCCACATTTCTCTCATCTGTATTGAGCGTGTCAGTTTTGGGATTAAGTTCCATACATATTCCCATTGTTTCCTCGTAATGGGCACCAGCAGTGTTTTTTCCCATCATTTCATTTATTGCCATTGTATTTCTTCCCCTTGATCATTCAAAAATTTATAAAGATTGGAGATAATTTTCTTAGAGCCTTTGTCTGTCATAATGTAAATTTCAAATTGGGTCAATTGTCTCGTGGCAGCTTCTTTAATGAGGGGGGGGGAAGTAATCCAATGCTTTAGTTGGGTATATTTAAATTCCTCCTTTGCTGTTAATCCCAGTGATTGCTTACATTCGTGGAGAGTCATTATTGATTGGTCCCTGTACATGTCTTTTATCTTGCAGCATCCTGCTTGTATCCAGCTATCATATTTTCCGCCTTCCATCCCTGGTTGGAAGTCGGGGTTCCCAAAGATCGGTGTGAAAGGTGATGGAATTGTCGTTAGGGCCCCCCTTTTGATCACTGTGTCCAAAGCCTCGATCCCCACCCCCATAACCTCGCTCATCTTGATGTTAGAGCGTCTATAGCTTTTGTCTAACCACAGTAGGTTAGAGAGGGAGTAGGCTGCAACGGCCCCGTCCTGTCTTGCCGAGATATGTCGGGCGATTGCGCCACCCATTCCTTTATGACTCTCAGTTGTGCTGCATCATCTACGGAAGTGGGGGAGTGTTAGTCTGCCCTGATTGCTATTGCTATTCTGGAAGTCTTGTGTTTCCATATGAAAAGTGCTCACCATTTTATTCAGTGACCTGAAAAAGGATCTCTGGATTTTTACTGGCAGTGTTCGGAAGTAATACAGTAGCCTTGGTAGAAATGTCATTTTTATAACTGTTGCGTTCCCCACCACAAGATATTGCGTGGGTTCCATTTCCCCAGTTCTAGTTTCAGCTTGGCCAGAAGTTTTGGGTAGTTGGCATTGTATGTCGAGCTTATCGAGGGCGTTAATTTGATCCCTAGGTAGGTAATCTCTTCTGGGGTGTGATTCAGTTGTGTATTTTTTGCCAGTTTGTTTACTTTTGCAGGGTCTTAGTTAGATTTTATATTTCTGATTTTTTGTTGATTTTTAGGCCCGATATTGTGCCAAATTGACCCAGTTCTTTTATCAGCCTTGGGAGAGAGATATCTGGGGCTATCAGCATGTCATCAGCAAAGGCCATAGTTTTATGTTCGGTTCCCCCATCGTTATTCCCTTTATCTGTTGTGTTTCTCGAATTCGCATCAGGAGCTGCTACAAGAATATTGCGTACAGTAAGGGTGAGAGGGGACATCCCTGTTTGGTGCCTCTACTCAAGGGTACTTGTCTCGACAGGGTTCCATTTAGGGATATTCACATCAACGGTGTATTATAGCTAGGGGTGTATTATAGTTGGCTTTAATCATTTGAAAACCTTTCTCCCAGAATCCCATGTTTTCTATTGTTTGAAAGAGTTGTGTCCACTCTATCAAAAGCTTTCTCTGCATCTAGGGACATGAGGATAGCTGGGGTGCGGGTGTAACCTACTTTCTCGATCGGGTGGCTCACCCTGCGGGGATTATCGGCGGTTGTCTTGTGGGTATAAATCCTGATTGGTCTGGGCCTATTAGTGTCGGGAGTAGTCGTGTTAGTCTTTCCGCCAGAATTCTTTTGTAAAGTTTTGCATCCAAATTTATTAAGGCTATTGGGCGGTATGACCCCGGGAGTGTCGGAGTCTTTCCTGGTTTAGGAAAGACCACTAGTTTCGCTTCATTCATGGAGTTGGTTATGTTCCATTTGGATCTGAAGCTGTTAAACAGGTTTGTAAGTTTTGGGGCGAGCATGTCTCTATTTTTTATAGAAGGCGTCTATGTATCCGTCAGGGACCGGAGCTTTGTTTCTTGGGAGTTTTTAAATTGCGTTGAGGATTTCCTCTACCTGTATGCCCCTGTCTAGTATTATCTTATCTGCATCCGAAATCTGGGGAAGGGTTAGATCTTCCAAGTATTCTTTTTGATTATCTGCTCTTGGTTACTCTGACTTATATAGAGTTTGGTAATAGTCCCACATGATTTCCCCCATCTCCTCGTTGGATGTCTTTATCTGGCCATATTTGTCTTTTAGTTTTAGTATTGGTGTATTCCGCCCCTGTTCCCGAAGTTGTCGTGCCAGCAGTTTGTCCGCCTAGTTGGCGCTTATGTAGTATCTGTGTCTTAACCGTAGGAGTGCTATATCCGCCTCTTTGTTTTGCAGTACTCCTAGTTGGCCTTGTATGTGTTTCGGGGCTAGTTTCATTTCCCTACTGGGATTGTTTACTAGTTCGCTTAGTAGCCTCTTTAGTTTACCTTCCAGTTCTTCCTCCCATTTGTTTCGTAATTTGTCCCTTCGTGCTTTCATGGCTATCAGATTGGCCCGTAAAACAGCTTTGAAAGCGCCACAGGCTATATTTTGGCGTGTTGCACCTGTAGCATTTTCAGAGAAGTAATGTTCAATCTCATCTTTTTTGTCTCTACCATGAGATTATCCTGGAGTATATCTATTGGAAATGTCCATGTCCATACCCCTCCCTGCCCCCTGCCAATGTGGAATGTTGCCGTTATCGGGGCGTGATCTGAGAGGGTTATTCATCCTTTTTCTAAATTGTCCACCCTCCCCACTAGGCCCGTGGATGCCCAGATATAGTCTATCCTTGATTGGGAGTTAGACGTGCGAGAAGTGGGTGAAACCCTGAGTTTCCCGTTTCATGGCATGACATATGTCGTGGAGAGCTAGGGTTTCAAATGCTTCTTTCAGCGTTTTTGATGGTGCATTGGACCCTTCTTGTGCCTTCGTGCTTCTGTTGAGTTTGGGGTCCCATGCCAGGTTAAGATCACCCTCCAGTATTATTGCCCCTTTGGCGAATCCCTCTAGCGTCATCACGGCCCCTCTTATGAATTTATCCTGCCGCGTGTTGGTGGCATAGATCGAGGCTAGTGTCAGTTGTTTACCTTTTTATTTCAGCGTTGAGGAAGATATTTCACCCCTCGTTGTCTGCTAGGAAGTTCTGTATTTGTGCATTGAGCCTGTCTTGATTGGCTATTAGGGCACCTTTCTCTTTTTCCCCTGCATTTGCTTGACAAATTTGTGTAGCTCCTCTAATTCTGACCTGGGCCTTGTCTACCTTCCTGATGTGAGTTTCTTGATACATAAGGATGTCCGCTTGCAATCTCCAGGCCTAGTGCTCTAATTTCCTCCTCTTAATTGGAGTGTTCATCCCTCGTACATTGTGTGTTAGGACTTTCATTGGTTTAGTGTTCCCGCTAACCATGTTCCGCTAATCCAGTTCCTGTGTCACTCCTGTCCCATCCCCAGTGTCTTCTCCCCTTAGGCCCTGTTGCTCTCCACCACCCTCCCTCCATTGCCCTTCACCCTCCTTCCCCCATCCTCCCTCCCCAACTTCCCTTTCCCCCTGAGGAGTGGCTAGGTAGCTAGAAGCACACAGACAAAGTACCCCTCGTGCCTGGCCCCCAAACATCCTCAGGTTTAACCTGTGGGGATTACTAAAGCCCATTTAAGATTGCAACAGTGCCTTCCCTCCTTCTCCCCCTGGGCCGCTGGTTGTGTTATTCCGGGTGGGTCCCCACCCCACCCTCTAGTTAAAGTTTGGTGAGCTCCGTTTGTTAGGGAGAATTCTCAATATGTGCTAATTTCCCTTAGCCCTTAGGTCCTTGAGACCCCCAGGAACTTTGCTGGGTTTCTAGGATTTGATTTTTTTTACCGGGAAAGAGTATGAGCCTTTTTTTCCCACTCATGTATTTTGATGTTTGTGTGTGTATGTTACCTTTGTGTTCTTTGGTTATGGAGTTTTAAAACAACTCCATGGGCATCATCTTTTTCTATGTGCCACACAGCACCTTCAGTACAGTGGCACAGTGTTGTCTTTCAGACTTCCCAAGGTTTAAATATCTTCTCTGGGACGGACTACCATCTCCCAGAGCATGTAAAGTTAAATTGAGTTTACTAGTCTCTTTAAATTTATTGACCCAGCACACACTATCTTCCTATAGAGTTTTGGAGGGGTTGCCTACCTTCCCCTGGGTCAAAATACTCATGTAACAGTAAAATGTTACACTTTCCTACTTTAAATGGCTGGAGGCAGTGGTTTAGATCAAACTACCATGATTTTTCCCGACCGCTAACAACGGTAGCTAAAAATCGGGTCAGCCATGTTTTTCAATATGGCACCCAAGACCTATCTGTAAAAAAAGACTGCGGTCATCTTTTTTTGCCGTTTCTTTTAGGAAAGGTCCTTCTTGTGTCTGTCTCTGTACGCCAAACCAGGTTTGGTCCCTTTGTTCGTTGGCCTTTGGCGGGCTTCAGTGCTGAAGCCCTCCTCTAGCGCCTGAGTGTCCTGGGTGGACAGGATGTGAGGGAGGTGCCCGGAACTCCCTGTGCTTAGTCTCCTAGGAGACCTGAATGCACTCTGGTGTGATTGGCCGGGTGGCTGTCCGGCAAGGACAGCCACCCTGCTGTGTGAGTGACAGCCAGGTTAGAATGAATGGGGGAAAAACTGTTTAAAAGCATGTCTCTGGGACTTGGAAAGCAGAGTCGACCACTGGAACCAAAGAACCGAAGAGGAGAGGAAGGAAGAGGACTGCTGCAACTCCTGGATGACCGGTGAAGCCCTGCTGTAGGTCCGAATTGCCTTAAACTCTGACGACAGAGAAGCCCTTTAAGGTCAACCTCTTCCCTGGAGTTTGGTGGGAACAACCAACTCGCAAGCCATCTGACACCGTCCCCATCTGGTCGAATTTTCATCAGAGTGCTGTTGAAAACCGGCTAGCCAGAGGGAAGGAAACCAGCTTGTGGACTTTAAGGCACTCGCACCTTAAACCGATGTCTTGCTACAGCTTTTGGCCTCTTCCCTGGGAAGTGCTGGAACCTCCCGACGTCCTCCTTGTTGTCCCCACGACTGAAGCTGAGGAACAGCGAGATCTGCTCGAACTGCCAGGAACAACTGCCTCAGCTACAGCTTTCTTCATTGACAAGGTACTGTGCAAACACGTTCCGGAAATCTTTTCGGCCATCGAGAAAGTGCGTGAAACTTTCCTCTACTAAGAAGGATTGTCCTTCCCTTAACATTCGTCAAACCTTTTGCCTAGCCAAATTCTTCTAATCTCTGTGGCAAAGACTTAAGCGTTACTTACCAGAACTGTGCTATCCTATGCAAAAGACTCTGAACCATTGACTTTGACCCAGGCCTATTGAGAAGAATTGCTGGTAGGATTTAACTGAAACCCTTTGCCCTGCCTATGAATGTATTTGGGCCGTCTATTCTTATAACCTTGTCTTTTCCCTCCTTTATTAAGTATCTGAAGTGTCATTTTGCTCCCACTTCATTTTTGGAGATAAACTTGTTAATTTACTTACCGGTTGGATTTTTGTGGTGTGTGATATTGAGCTGCTTATGCTAGTGTAATGTTTTATAACTGAGTAAATAAATGTATATTCTTTTACCGAGAAACCTTGAATCAGTGTTTGAATGACTGTATTTGTTGGTCCTTTGTGTAACTTTTTCTACTGCTTACTTTAAACTCTTGAGATAAGTCTGGCTGCTCGGCCATCGCTACCACTTTACTGTGTAGTACAGGCTTGTACCAAATGTGAAATTGAGCTTACACTGTAGTCCTAATTGCCTGTAGCGTTCCCAAAGGGTACTGCAGGTGATTCTGCCTAAAACTGTTTTCTTACTTCCACGCTTGAGTGTTCGTCATCTCCTCCGACCTCCTCGAGATATTTTCACCACAGTTTTCCATCCCTCCAATTTTCCCAGACTTTTTGTACAACCTTGTGTTGGGACCTGGTCGCCTCTCTCTTCCTGGTGTAAGCTTAGAATGTGTTCCCCTTCCTCACATGTTGTGATCCTGTGTTGTCTCCCCTCCCATGTGAACAGGAGACCGAAGGGAAACATCCATTTGTATCTCACTTGGTTGGTTGTTAGGAGTTGGACTACTGGACCCATCCTTCTTATTTTTAAGAGTGTGAATTGAGCTAGGTCTTGGTAGAGCTGTACTTCCTGTCCGTTTACTCTCAGTAGGCCCGCTGTTCTTGCCTTGTGTAAGATTTGTTCTTTTTGGGCATATAACATCACTGCCTTCAGGACATCCCTTGGACGTGCCCCTGGTTTGGCTAGCCTTCTTGGATCTACTCGATGCAGTCCAACTACCTGGATCTGGGGTCCTGTGTCATCTGCTAGGATTTCCGAAAAGAGTTGAAGGACCGTTAAGTCTTCATTTTCTGATTCCACACGGTTTTTAATGATCTTCTTGATCTGTTTTCCAAATCTTCGCATTGGAGTTCTAGGTTGCTAGAAAGGTCGGATAATTGTTCTAGCACCTCATCCGATTTTTGGGTGTTGTCCTCAATTTGTTTGACCACTTTTTCCAACGAATCCATCCTTTCTTCCTGTTTCGCAATGTCTATACCTCCTGCAGAAATTGTTTCATGTCCTATTTTAGCATTTTGAATTGTTCCAGAAAGGAAAGTAGAACTGATTCTGGAATTCTTTGAAGCAATTTTGCATGTCTGTTTTGGTCATCGTGTTCTTATCCATTTCCTGTTGATCGTGTTGATCTTGGGCCGTGATTTCTCGACTGGTCTCCCCCGTCACGTTGTCGCTGAGCTGTCCGTGCTCCACAGCTGTTTTAGATTTCTAGGTTGTTTCCCTTGGGTGGAGGCTTGCACTGGGGTTGTGCTTTTCAGTCTGGACTTATACGCTATTGGTGTGCTGCTATTTCTGCTCTCTGGTAGGGAGAATTCTCAGAAATGTGCTAATTCCCTTATACCTTAGAGACCCCCAGCTCTTTTACTGGACATTAGGACATTTATTTTCAATCCTGGAGAGAGTGAGACCTTATTCCCACTCATGTATTTTTCATTGATTTGAACACTGTGTTTCTTTTGACTTTGGAGTCTGCCAAACTCAATAGGCTTCATCTTTTTACGTTGTGTCACACAGCACCTTCAGTGCAGTGACACAGGGAAGTCTTCCTGATTTCCCCAAGAATTAAATACCTTCTCTTGGTTAAACTACTGTTTCCAAGTTCAGTGATGTGAAGTTGTCTTTACTTATATTTGTAACTTTCTAGACCAAGCACACACTATCTTGCAATAGGGTGCTGGAGTGGTTACTTAGTATCCCCTTTGTCTAGTTTCTCATGTAACATAACATTTTTGTTACCCTTTCTACAATCAGTGGCTGCTGGCAGTGGTTTACCTTTTCCTACCATTGTGTGTTTCTACTGCGGGCTGCAATTGCAGCTGCAGTAAAGCACCCGTGGGTGTCCATTTTGTCAAAATGGCCCTAGTCTTCTTTTTTTTCCATTTCATGTTGGAAAGATCCTTCTTGAGATTTACTCTGCACGCCAAACCAGGTTTGGTCCCTTTGTCCATTTTGTCTTTGGCAGGGTTCACCATTGAAGCCCGCCTCTGGCTCCAGCGTGTCTGGCAGGGCAGGAAGTGAGGGAGGTGCCCGAAACTCCCTGTGCTTAATCCCCTTGGTTACAGGAATGCACCAAAGGTGATTGGCTGGTTGGCTGTCCTTGCAGGACAGCAACCCTGCTGTACGATTGACAGCTAGGCTGCAAATGATTGGGTGAAACCTGCATAAAAGGTGAGGACTTTTGCTTGGAAGGCAGAGTCGACCATTGGACGAAGGAATCCAAAGAATAACTTGGAAGAGACGCTTGCAACTCCTGGACCATTGGTTTGCCCAGTGAAGCCCTGCTGCATTGCTGAAGCTCTGAATTCACCTCGACTAGAGAAGCCCTGCAAAGGAAGACTTCTCCCCTTGGGTTGGTGGGACCAATCGACCCCCAAGACAACAACTCATCTGGAAATCCTCTCAGAGCTGGCTGCGCTTCCATTGTTGCTGGAGGAACCGATTGCCAGGGAGAGGAACACCAGAATCGAGGGTGTCTTTAAGTCGGTGTCACAACCCCGAGCCCTGGCTGTGGGTCTTGGGCACCATGGCCTCCACCTCAGTACCGATCCAAGGCCAGAAAGGCCCACACTAGCCCGTCGCAGGCGCTTTGGACACAATCCTGGTGCTGTTTGCACCAGGCGCACCTGGCAAGTATGGTTCCCAATGGACAATGGGGGAATATGGCTGCCCCCACGAGGATTATCAGGGAACTGCAACAAGCAGACTAGCTTCTGGGCGGGGTCTGCCCCTAAGGCACCTGGGATATCTGCTGGGTATTTAAACCACGGCCGACCCGAGGCATGTGCTTTGCGTTATTCTGCTTTGCAGCGTGACGTTCACCGGGTCCTGCTCTGTATCCTGGCCTGCTCGGGCGAACAGCCTGGAAGAACATCGCTATTCTTACCTGCTCAGCTCCAACTCTTCATCCAGTAGGAGCCTTTGAGGGTATCTCCATCGATCTTCGGCTACATATTCAGGATTACGAGAGGCAAGAACAAGAAGCTACTTACCATCTCACCTGGAAGGCCTCCGCCATTACGAACCTCACCCTTGGCGCTCCGTCCCCCAATCCATCGTCGCTTCTGTGAATTCTCTGCGAACTGAAAAGAAACAAGGAAAAGGCAGCTCATTTGCAAGGACGCTTTCAGCGCCGCATCTAGCACATCCTTACCTTCTTGAACTCTGCAGTCAGCCTCGGCATTCTCCATCAGCCTCTAAAAGACAAAAGAAGGTGGTTACTGGGACATTCATCCACATAGACTTATTTCAAAAGAAACATTAAAAGACTTACCTGAAAGGAGGAGTCGCAGCCGGTCTGGACTCCAGGCGAACGCCAGCGAAGTAACTCGGCGGACAACGCCAACAACGACGCGCCCCTGCCAAGCACGGCAGGACGGAGAGTGCGGCATAACGAAAATCAAGGTGAGCGGAATCCCAAGGGGAAATCGCAAGGGAAGACCGGGAGGTGGGCCGTGGGAGACAAGGAGTAGTCGCTAAACCCCTCTCCCTTTTTCTAGAACTGATGTTTGCCCATTACTGCCGCCAACCTTCAAACCGTAGTGCAGGAGTCCCCAGACGTCCTCCCTCTTGACCCCACGACTGAGGTCCAGGTACAGGACCTGCCCTACTACAACTGAAACAGAAGCCAGCTGGAACCAGTTTCTTCAGACCTAAGGTACTATAAACTAAGAGGTACTTACCTCTTGTCGTGTAGCCTTGCTAGCTCTCAGTTGAGACTGGTATTGGTTGCCTTGCAGAGTTGCCTGCCGCTTTGCCCCTCACAAGCCTCCCAGCTTGTGGCCCAACAGTAATTTCATGTTCTACAAAGATTTCTAAAACATTGTGCAAGACGTTTTACTTCCCTTCAAGAAGTTTTTTCAGCTCTCCTAGACTATGCTCAATTGACATTGCCTGTCCTGGCTCCCTGAAAGACTCTTCTAACCTCTGACTTTGTACTTTAACTATCCCTCAACAAAAGTCACACATTCTATAACTTGTGTAGCTGGGAAAGGGTTAATTTACTTTGCTTTGCATTGGGGGTTCAAAAGTACTTACCTGCTTAAGAATATTTGTTAACCATTGTTTTATTCCCTAAACCTTTTCCTTTTGACACCAAACTCGGTATTGCTCTAAATGTGCCAGTGATATATCAATGTCCACAGTGTCCTAATTACTTAAGTCACCTCAGGGTGTAGGAAGGATCTGTGTGTCATTCCAAATGGGTATCTACTGATTTATTGAAATTGAGAGTATGCATTTTATGAAGTATATTTTTGTTAAATATTTTGCTCACTTCTAAGGAAGGCTTATTCAACTGACTGGTAAATTAATAAATAATTGTTTAATCAAGAAACCTTGAGTGTAAGAGTTTATCTGGGTACTTATCACTGTCAAACTCTATGTTGTAACCCTACAGCTCACATTGACACCTCTTGAGATAAGCCTGGCTGCTAAGTCACTCTACCAACTTGTGTAGTACATGCTTATACCAAAGGTTGGGTTAACTATTGCCAAGAGGACAAGGCTGGTGCAGTCTCCCACAGGGTACTGCATACAATTTTGCCTAACACTCTCCCTTTCAATGGCGCTCATTGGGTAGTGGTTCTTTAGAGACGTATTGGAACTTGGTAGCTTCCCCCCTTCTGAACTTTTCTGACTGGGGGTTTTGGTTCTATATATTAGGAAGGCATCCTCCACTTCTTTGTGGGGAGGGGGGGTTTCTCCACCCTGTTTCCCCTTCCTTGTCCTCTTCCCCTGAGGTCTCGTGTGTGTTGCTCTCTTGCCTGTTTTCTTTTCTGCTTCCTTCTGCAGTGTCATTCTTGCTTCTTGGGCCTTCACTGTTCCAAAAGATGTTAGGTGCTGATGTGTTAAAGGAGGGGGGTGTGGGGTGAGCATCTACCTGTAATCCTATATAGGTTGGAGCCTCTGCTGGGTTATCGGTCTCGATCTTGGGCCTCCCTTTGAAGGTGCTGGTGGCTTATTCTTCTCTTGCTTCTCTCACGTGTGGAGTCGAACCTTTGGCTTGGTAAATGGTGCTACTTTGTGTTCTGTTGTTTGATACGTGCTCCTGATGGGCTGGTCCCTGTCTCAGGGGGTCCCCTTCCTTAAGTTCACTGTTCAATCTCCCCACGTTCTGTGCCCTCTGCCAGGGAGTTCCCTAGCTGGGTATTGTGTGACTTGTCTCTACACCATTGCTCCTTTCTCCCCTCAAGCGTTCTGTTTCCTTCGGTGCGGGGCACTGTTCTGCCGATGGGGCTCCACTCTTATGAGTTGGTGCCTCTTTCCACCTAGTGCTTACTGTTAATCAGAACATTTAATGAGTCCCTCTTTTGGTTTGGAGTGGCTCGCTCTCCCTTGTATTGCTCTGGCGGCCCTGTCTGCCCTGTTCATTCCTTTTAAAGTATCCCGTGTGTCGTGGGAATGCCATGTTCCCTACTTTTGGTGTCCATTTGGGGAAGGTGAAGGTGCTAGGCAGTGGCCCCGTGCAGCGTTTCCACCAAATCCCTCTTCGCCTCCGGGGGGGGGGGGGCTTTTCTCTTTTTTTTTTTCCTGCAGTTGGGTGAGTGTGTTTGCTCCCCCCTGGTCGCCGTATGGGGTGGTGCCACTGCTGCACTGGTCGCTGTTCCGGGGGGCTTGGGCGTCCCTTATTCTCGTTGCACCCGTACCTTTCAATTCTGGGTTCCACTCCGCCGAGATGTGCGGGGTCTGTTTGCTCTCTGGCCTGCACTTGATGGCTGAGTGTGGAAACCTTATTTTGAGTTGCCTGATCATTGATCAATCAGCGGCCATTGCCGCGGCTCGCCCCCCGTACCCTCCAGGGAGCTGGGTGTACAACGGAGTGCAGACAACGTGGAGCGCTCCGATGCTGGTCTGGAGCAGTCTCCCCAGGGTCTGGTAAGGGTTATCCCGACTTGCTTCTATTGTCTCTGAGCTTTGAGTAGTGTGTTGCAATCATCCTTGGTCATTTTGCTTGGCTGCGGTTTTTTTTAATTTCCTCTGCTCCTGCTTTGAGGAGCGATGTCGTGCAGGGCCCGTGTGGGGTCCTCTGCTTGTAGATCACATGCCCTGCTTATGGTTCTCGCTGGGTCCTCTGCTGTTTGTGGGGGGGGCTGGTCCTGTCCGCTCCGACTCCACCAAGCTCTCTGTCGGGCTGCTGCATCCCTTCTTTCTGCCCGTTCACTCACTCCCGGGTTTGCTCCGGAGCTTTGTTCTGTCTCCGCAGTTGATTATCCCTCCCTCCGTATGACACGCTCTTGTTGGTGGCTGATTTTTACTGCTTGCAGTGCCCGACGGCGTGATGTTGTCTTCCATCCCACTCGGCTAGCTGCTTCCTGCCGTCCGTCTTTTCGGCCTTTCTGCAGGGACTTCTCTGCTCCGGCTCCGCAAACTTCACAGTTTTTTGTTCCTCGCTGTATGCGTGGTGTTCTGCATACTCTCCCCGTCTCGGAGTCCACTTAACTTTCTTGAAAGTCTACTGTGGTGATGGGGAAACACAACAGAATAGCTTCTTTGCGTTGCTTATTGGCGCAGTGCGGCTTCAGACAGACACCTACACTTGTCCTCCTCTGCTGGCCGCCATCTTGGAATCCCTGATGATGTATTTTTAACGTTGAGCATGGTCTGTGTTACTTCCCGTTGCTCTATCGCTTTCTGGCAAGGCACCACAATTTCAAAGACCATCTCTTTTGTGTTTTCAGTGTCTTCGATCATTTGCTTGTCAGATACATCCCTTAGCGATAAGGTTGGATCGATGCATGGAACTGTGTGCCACTCTCCACCTTCCTCATTTGTGCCCGAGAGAACCATCTTGTTCTTAGAGGATGTAGTGATTAAGAGAATCGTAACAATGGCACCTGGCGGTACTTCCTGGGGCACATCAAGCTGAAATAAAACGTCAAATGGTATTCTGCAGGCCTGATTTCTGATCCCCGGGACCCAACTCCACAAAACCATCACCCCATAGTGAAACCATGCTGCATGCATGGGAACCCCCCTAATTGCACTGTTGCTACAATGGGTTTGAAAGCATGCTGCTTCCCTTATGACCCTGGGGTCGAGCATACAATACCTTAATCCGTGAGAGCAATCGACATCTGCAACTTTCTCAGGATGTCCATACCCTAATGATTTGATGGAGTATCTGTACTATACAACAAAGGAGATCATACATTTTGATAACCCCCCTTGATACGAAGATCTTCAGTATAAGGAACCGACAGGCCACCCCCAGAGAATCCCTGTGTCTATCGTTTTGCTAGACAAGGGGCACTCGCCTTTTTTGATACAAGACTTGGTAGCTCCTGTGTCAACCATGAATGAAAATGTTTGGCCGCCTACCTGCACACCTATCCGGAGTTCCTCTTCCGGATCGGTGGTAATGGACAGGATTGGACACATCAGAGATCCCTGTGGGCTCTCCTACTCCTGGTACATGTTAGCACCTGGGAGAGAAAAAGGGTTTTCCCCCGAAAACACTTTCCCCCTTGTAGTGTGCAACTGTTTCTTGTGGTAAAGGATTATTGACCCACGTTTGCACCAATGCTTGTGCTGGCATGGTCGGTGGTATCCTGAAAGTCTATGCAGCCCCAGTCGCTGTGTTCTGTTCAGCACGTGCCTGCTGCCATTGCACAGATCCTGGGGCATATGGCAGGATCGGGGCCTGCATCTGTTGAGCTTCCATGTTAAAGTACTGTGGCCGGCCGTTCGTGACAATCCCGTGACCTGTGTCCTAACTTTCCAGATGGCCAACAGTGAATTCAATAACTCTTCCATAATAATTTCCTGTTGGCCCATTAAACCGGGGACCCATTCCTCCGATACTGCCAAATGACCCACTTTCCCATGGAAATCCTCTCCTGCCCCATAGAAACCCTCTTATTGGCTTTGGACCGGGAACATACCCGTCAACCAAACCCTGCATCATACCCGTTTCACTGTGTCCCTTTTGTCCCGGTTGCCCTTGCTGTCCCCCCATAGAAATTGTAATTACTGCCCCTTCGAAACTAATCTTTGCCAATTTCTTTGAACGAGCTTAGTCTTTGCTTTTTTTTGTCTGCTCTGCATTCGCCCTCTCTTTTTCCTTTCTCCTCTTGCAAAAGTTCACAATGTGTACCTAAATTACCAGCCAACTCTTAGCCTCCATCCCAACTACTTTATCTAAATTTACACTGGACATCTTTTGGAAGTGCCTTCTTCAGCATGTGGTAAAAAAATCACAACATTTTTGCCCCATGCCTCTCCTGTTACTGCCCTCCACATCTCCTGAATTAACTGGATGTATGCGGCAGGATCATTATCCAATCTCATCGTTTTAGCTCAAATTGAATTATCAGGTGTATTGGGATACATAATCTTCAAAGCCCCCCACACCTATGCCCTAAGATTATTAAAAGCTGCTCCTTCATAGGTATTTGTATCCAACTGAACTCTTGGGTACCCCAATATCTTCCAAAGCTAGTCTGAATGCTCCCCCATTAGGGCCATGAATAAGCTCTTCATGTCGCCCATGGCCAGTATGGCACAGGGATTGTGCTTCTCCAATGCATAAATCCACTTCCCCTGCAGTGAGCGAAGGGAGTGTATTCATCAAGTTATTCCGGTCAATGTGTGACCACGGGACATAATGCGCACTTCCCAGACACTACTGGTGTCACGACCCTCGCCCAAAACCCCCTCTGGCAAACCCATTGGCCCGGTGGAGTCAGGACTCTGGCGTCTAGAGCCTGACATCCTCTTCAAAAGCCCTCATGGGGCCAGTCCTGGCGCCTATGGTGCCAGGCTCATACAGCATGAAAGACAATGTGCTTGGGAACTACTTTACTGTATTGTCAGCCAACATGGAGGCATCCACATAGCTTGGTTCCTAAGAACCAAGCTATGCGGTCTAGTGTTTTGGGTGTGGTAGCCTACGGACTACTTTACCTGGACTATTTTGTTGGGGCTATTTAAACCACAACCGAGCAAGTCAACACGCTTTGCGTTACTTTGCAGCTTGCAACGTGACGCTCACCTTGTCCGGCTATTCCCTCGAACCTCGGAGAAGCAGAACCTGCAAGGAGACAAAAGGAACATCATTAGCAGCAGCATCTTACCTGGAGTCTTCATCTTTAAACACTCACAGCTACTGAGAACAGCTTCCTCGAATCTGCACGCCTCCCGGACAGAACGACCTGAAAGAGGAAGATGGAGGCAACATTAAAGAAAGCAGTAGAGACATTTACAAATTACGAACTGCTCAAAAGGCTTACCTGGCTGGTCGCTTCTCAGCTTGCACCACTCCAGACATTCCACTCGCGCTGAAGAACACTGCGACCTACAAGGAAGGAAAACACAGGTTAGCAAAGGCAAGACTTTGCAGCGCTGCACGTAGCGCTTATTTACCACATCGTAGCGCTCTTAATGCGCCATCATTTACCAGCGGGGCTCAACCAAGCCAGTTTGCCGCGCTGAAGCTCTGCATACCTAAGGGAGACAAAAAGAGACGTTTTAAACAAAGGCATGCAGGATACCAACAAAACTAAAGAACAGCAATAAGACCTACCTAAACAATATCAAACGGGCCGGCGTCAGTGAAGTAACTGGACCGCACTCGCCCATGAAAGACAATGCGCCCCTGCAAAGAAGGCAGGATGGATAGCACGCCTAATTCTACCACAAGGTGAGGAGAGGGCGCCAGAGGGACTGAAATCATATGGGGGTGGAGGGAGGATACTTACCCCTGTCGGTCAGTCTTGAACACAGTCCTCCTGTATTTTCAGGCAGAACCTTCCCCGCAGACTACATCAGGGCAAAGCTGAGAAGCATACCAGCGAGTAACCCGGCTGGGTGGCGTCCCTGTGGATACCAGGTGAGCGTAACAACTGGAGTAACAGAAACAGAGTTATACCTGTTTTTACTGGGGCTGCCTCCATCTCTCCCCTACCACTTACTTCAGCCATGCGAATACCTTGGTGTGTCCTACGCCTCCATGGTGTGCTTTCTATTATTGCTACTGGAGGTTGAGGTAGGTATTTAACTTGTACTGAAATTGCTGCCGTTGCCATTACGGAAGGAGGCGGCCACTGCAGATGGGCTAATTCTTTGAGAAAGAGGATGCACCTATCTAGTATGTTGAGTTCTTGGGCACTTATTTTGGAGCATTTCTATATTGGAATGACATGGTGGTAGTTTTCTTTGTTGCAGGAGTTTGAGATGCTGCAACTGTAATGGCCATATGCAACAAACTCTAAATGAAATTCTGTGACTATGAATGTTTATTAGCAGGAGGAATATTGATGGCATATTGATGGCATCTTGATGCATATTTGTCTCCTCATTCGTATTTGTATCGTCTGCTCACCCGCTCAGACCAGGTCAGCTCACACACACTCCCCATCTAGTGGGGGTGTTTCTGATGGGCACATCTGGGAAAACTTCTGTGGGTTTTAGAAGTGCTGGTAATGTTTCTTCATGTGTCGCCATGTTTTTTTAAGCACAAAAAATATTATCGAATCCAGTTTGAGGGTTGAGTGAGTGCATGTCTCGTAGGTAGAGTATAGAAGCTTGCCTGTAGGTTTGGCAGTAGTTTAAATATTTTTCACAATCTAATGTCTCACGATGGCACCAGATGTTGCACAGGTCAGGTGCTACATGTCATGCATCTGCTCTCCAGGACCTAACACCTAGTGACTCGCTAGCTAGAGATTTACCATCAGTCCCCTTGATAAGCATCAAGGGTCCCTTTTTCTTGTTGGCTGCAAGGACTGCCAACAGCCACTTTGACCTGCATTTGCTCTTGGTAGTCTCCTTAGTGACACCTTTGGTCTGCAGGCTGCCCATTGGTCATGCAGGCTGCCTTCCCCTTTTGGGCTTTTTGGTCCGCTACGATCCATTGAGGTCACTTAAGAGAATGGGTTCATTGGAGTTCCTGTGTATTGTGATGAATCAGGAATGATTCACCCAGGAAACTAGCCTGGAACCCCTCATATGGCCTGGGAAAGGCAGACACTTTCTGATCCTGACCTGGGGTCGGTGTTTGTCGTGAGGATCACATCGGGATGGAGGAGGTGAGAATAGGTCAGGAGGAATGGGCGACCCCCTTAGGTAACTTTCCCCAAGACCCTAATCTCCTAATTGCTTACTGTCAAATAGAAACTGTTTAAAGAACTGACTTTTGTGACAGGGACTTCAAGTCCCAGAATTGCCAGAGTACCGGGACGAAGAAGACCTCAAAGGCACAGAGTTGCAGTGTGCAGTCAATTGGGATTAATGACCCACACCTGAGGATGGCTGAGAGGCATAAAAGATCCCCCCAGTTGCAGGCCATTAGATGTAGATGGAGAATGAAAGAGAGGTCAAGATCAAGGTGCAAGAAGGTGTGATGGCCAAAGCAGCAGCAGCTGGAGAGCAGTAGTAGTAGCAGCAGCAGGAGGTTTGCTTAGCAGCGGAAGAAATTGTGGAAGAGCCAGGACCAGAGAGGCGAGAGAAGCTGATGGCGGTCCTGAGAGAGGCATGTGGGCTAGAGATTTCGGCTGCAGAGGTTGCACAGCAGAAAGTGCACCGGTTTCTAGCTTTCCCCAACATACAGCGCTCAGCGATGGCAGGCAAGCACCGAGACACTTGGGAGATCCCAGCTGCAGACATCGCTCAGCTAAAAGTGCATCTAATTGTTACTTTATGCGAAGTGAAGTGTTCTTCAGTGGCAGTCGAGCACCGGGACGTGGGGAAGCCGCTAGGGCTACGAGACACGGGAAACCATGCTGGAGAGGTTTTCCGAGCTGTGCCGGAGAAGTGAATGAGACGGACTGGGAGCAGCGAGGTACACGGACACGCACACCACCGGTGAGTTCACTGCTGAGTTGTGTGCCCGGAGTGTTCTGTGGTTACTAGTTACCTGAACCCATTATTGAATACTGACTTAATGTAAAACAGATTACTGACTCTATCATATCATATACCAAGCTGATATAAACAACAGCAGGTGGCAGACAGAAACTCCAAAGATTTCATCTGAAGGAGGTGGTTGCTATATAGTGGGTGATAAGAACAGCCAAACACACAAAGGGGAAATATATAAAAGAGGGAACCAAAACCATCATTGCTACAGCCAACGGGATACACACTAAGGCAATTGACAAACACCCAGGGTTGCCGAAGGCAAGAGAAGATAAATGAACATAACAAAGTGTATGAGCAAGATTGCCCAGATGTAGAGAATGTCTTAAAATCACATTGCCAAAGAAGTGTGAAGAAGAGGAAGAGTTATAATCCGCATTTGGTTTATAATATAAAGGTGGAACAACTATTGTCAGGCGGGCTTCCCTTCTGCTACAAGAGGTTCAAGAGGAAGGAAGCATTGCCTGTCTTGCATCTGGCAAACACTTGGGTGTAATAAATGGCAAGAGTGTGATTCTTGTGTCCACTGAAGAGAATCCTAAATCTAATGTTGTGAAACAGAAGACATTGTTAACATCTTCGAAGTTGACCCTTACAACAGAAGTACTTGGAGATAGTAGCTGGGCCTGGCAAGGGAGTATTGCTGCATCATCTATAAGCAGTCTATAAGGCAGTCACCCAGCTACCTCACAGAGAAACTCTGCATCTCCGGCGGACAGCGTGCCACCAGAGGCCAGGACACGTGCAGACTTGAAATCCGCTGCTGCAAAAAAGGAAAGGACCATAAAACGAGCCTTCTCTTCCTACGTCCCAAGACTATGTAACCTCCTCCACTTTGGCATCAACTCACCCCCACCCTCCTACAATTTAGAAAAGAACTGAAGACCCACCTCTTCAAGGAGTCTCTCCTCCTCAACACCTTTGCCATCATGTCACCCCTCGTGCCACCTGACTCGCTAGACGCCGCCTGCACCTCTCCTCCCTGCCACCCTGGACAGCTGTAGACCTCTTCTGTCCCCCTATGTATCCTACCCCCGCTGTATATCTGTTCTGTTACCACTGAAAAGCGCTCTGTTATGCATCTGTAATGTTGTACACCTCTGTAAAGCGCTCTTTTATGTATCTGTATTAGTGTATACCTCTGTAAAGCGCTGGACTAGGTCTGTGCTCATTAATGCCAGAATAATAATAATTGCAGGTCATGGAACTTGGTTCCAATCGGTTCTTTTCTGGGCAGGAGAGTATACCCGTACAGTGATCTGCAGTCGTTTGTCTTGACTGGCAGGAAGTATACCAGACCGAGAGCATTGGTAAACATTGATTCTGTTCTGGAAAGAATAAACCGGAACAAAGTATTGTAAAAGTGGTAAACCTGCCAGGAGAGTAAACCAGGTAAAAGCTCATAAAGTACTGCGTTGGGGTGAAGCTTATGACTAAGTTGAAGTGGTGCTAAAATATCCTGACAAAGATATTTTCTTTGAAGTTAACGAAGTTACCAACAATTCATTGTTGATGACAAGAAGCTGTTTCAAGACCTTGAGTACAAGTGGAAAGAGGAAAGTGTTATCAATCCATTGTGAACTATCCTTGGAATCCAAGTTGGAAGTTTGTGTTGGCAAGTTGGATTAGGGAAAGAACTGAAGTGTAACTTTTTGTTCTGAGAAAGGATTTCCTTATCCTTTTTGTAGCATTTAAAGAAAGACCTGCTTGAATCTGGGGAAGGGGAATTCACCCAGGTTGTCAGTTAAACAGCCATATCATTCCTTACTGATTTGTTGTGTATAGAAGTGTGAGGGACAGAAACCTTTTGTTAGTGTTTTCCTTTATTTTAGCCAGAGAAAGTCTTGTCAGGGTAGGCATAATGAGGCGTTTATCCAACCTTTTTATTTTATAAAAAATAGCATTTGTTGAAAAACGTCCACCAAGTTGTCTCTCACATTTCAGACCCCTCACAGTTTTCTGGTGCACCTGTGCCCTGGGATGATTGTGTGGGCCTTTGCGAGGATTGTGAGTGCCTTTGCGGCTTTCCTAACATGTTGGTCCCAGCACTTTGTATATTTGTACAGTACTCCTCTGTATTTTGATGCACCTTATATTAATGTTACCTTTTGTAAGGCACATGCTTCCCTATCGTTTTTGTTTATTTTATTGTTACTAATCTGTCCCATTTTGTTCACAACCTCATAAACCTGCTCAGCAATTGTTCTCATCTTTCTGGTAGTGTACAGGCACCTTTCCAGGGAAAGCCACTACCATCTGTAAATGTGTTCTCCCTGCACTGTGGCCTTGTGGAGGCTCGCTTTGCCAAAATGACTTTCAGAGTTGCCATTAGGCTGTTTGCCACACACTGTTGCTGTTCATGTAGTATTATGGGCTTTGTTGAAGATACACGTTTTGAAGTGTTTAAGCTGAGGGACAACTGTAGTAATGTTCCCCTAAATAATTGGTCCCTACATATACACAGCTCTCCGTATGGGTTTTGAAGCTCCCAGAATTTGAAGGAGTTACTTAGAACCAGGGTTGAGGAACTGCTGCAGTGCAACAAAGAACAAATGTTAGGCAGCAGATGTACACCAAAATAGTATTTTTGCAACCTGCAGTCCATACACAAGCAGTGCAAAGAACAGTGGCAATTAATCACACAGGTGGATGTACACTAGTGAAAATACTATTGACCCTCAGTTGAGTTTCTTACATGAAGTGGCTGCCAAAATGTAACATAAATATAATGAGCACACCTGCATCTCCTTAGGGGCCAAACATGAGAGACCTAGAGTGAGATGTTCATGTCTGCAGGGGTAGATCTAACCCTCTCAGCTACACAGCATCTCTATGAAAGGGATGTGCAGGACTATGTCCGGTTGTCCAGTGGCACAAAGGGAAGAGATATGAGTCATAACATAGCATAAGCACTTTCTGTGCATGGCTTATCTAGACGGGTTTGCCACCAACTGCAGGGTTTCACACAGTCTCCAGGAAATTTGCAGCTTGCTCTTATAAGGTCAGAAGTCCTTTTTTTTGGGTGGCCGAGCATGTAAGGGTGTTTACTACACAACCTTAGGAACAAAGGAAATTAACAAAAGCATCCAGAACGGGTCAGCCTGTCCATTTACACGAAGGTGTATGTGAACTCCTCTCTCACATGACCACATCTACACAAAGGTGTCCTTGCTCGAGTAGACCTTTGGCTTAAACACACCAGTACCGCAAAGCTGATACATTCCGAAATCTCATGCAAATGACATCAAAGAAAAAATGTCTCCCAGACCATCAAAAGGCCTGGTTGCGCTGTAAAAGGAGCATTCCTGAATACAGACCTGCTATGACGTTGAGCATCTCAAATTGTGTGACATTGAGTTCTAGATTTTGGAAGTTGACCCAGGACACTTTCAGAGTTGGCTGCTTTCTAAACTTTTTAGTTCCTCGACATGGAAATTGTTTGGAGCATACAGGGCAAATACCACTAATGGCTGAATTCTTTTACAGAATACCTGTGCATGTTATTGAAAATGCCGTCTTAAGGTAGACCGGTTGTTCGTAAGATATGAGTTTGCCAGGTCCGGGATATCTGCGCAGGCAACATTGGTCCTCTCTATTTGTGCATAATACTAGGTATGCTGCTGCATGTTAAATAGCCTGGCATGCTGTAAAGCTGCTCTTTGAGTGGCTTGACGGCATTCCATTGCCGTAAACCAGTTTGGGCAGAAAAAGCACTTGTATACAGAGATTGTTGAACCATTTCGGTCTGGGCTTTTTGGTACTACGTTATCCTCTAATAAAACTCAAGTTTGGTTACTTGCATATTTATAGTTTTGTTTGTTGCTATAGCCCTCACGGTTCAGTGGACTGGGTACATCCAGTCCTTTAGAGAGACTAGGAATATCAGTACACACACCCACCCATTTTTTTTATTCGCCGCATCTTAGTCCAGGGTGTCCTTTGTTTCCACTATTCGTGTGCCAAAACCACTTATATACAAATATGTAGCTCTTTGAAGAAGTGGTTCAACTGGGTCTCCTTGCACATTGTATCCATTAACATGGATTCTCTTGGTAGAGTGGGAGATCAGAATGTAAAGGCACCCCCAACTCCAGGTTAGTTTGGCTAGCGATCCGTAACCCTTATTATCTTACAATCTGATTTAGGGGCGGGCCTCGAGGCTGCAGCCTTACCTGTCTTACTTTCTCAGGGACTTACTAGAGGGTATTCTAACTCTGAAAAGGTCTTTTCTAGGTCTCCATAGGCATATTAACGGTTAATTGTGCCAAACCAAATACCCTGCTCTTTGCACTCTCACCCCCATTCACTCCCTCTTTACCATCCCTGGTTTTCTTCTTTCTCCCACCGTCTCCTCGGCCTTCCTACTTTCTTCCCTCCCTGTCTTCCTATCACTCATCCTCTCGCTCTCCTCTTCTGCCACCATCTTCACACACGTTCTCTCTGGTCCCTCTCACCTGGTCCCTCTTATCTTTCTCCTACCCCTCAACTTACCTTTCACTAACCACTCTCCTCACTTATCTTTACTCCCCTCTTCGAAGCTCTGACTACACTCCCCCTACCTGCTCAGGGATATAGCGCTCATTCTCCATGGAATACTGTTCCTTACTCATTCTCACAGGGATATGGTGCCCTGCTCTCCCTCTGTCTCTCTCAACCCACCTAATACTCTCACTCTGACTATTCCTACACCCTCCTCACTTTTCTAGTACCCCCTCCTTCTTGCACCCCTCTCCTAGATCCTTATTTCTGATGTTTGTTAATCTGCTTAGAATCACATGCTGTGCATAGGTCCGACATCCAGTGGTCACTGCGGAGTATTGCATTTTGTTTTTCGTAGTCGAAAAGGGGACGTCGACAAGGCGTGTCTGTAACACTATCCCTATAGTGACGTGCGTTGTACCCACAATCCCTCACGTTTCGAGGTCCCTCAGTTTTTTTCCGCCCAGCTTCTGGTCGCCTTACGCGGAGCTCCTAGAGAGACATTGCAAAATACTTACTACGGACCTCGGTCCTTAATTATACTTATTATATTCTTAAAGATCCCTCCA
The DNA here is from genome assembly GCF_040938575.1 of Ambystoma mexicanum. Lineage (NCBI taxonomy): Eukaryota > Metazoa > Chordata > Amphibia > Caudata > Ambystomatidae > Ambystoma > Ambystoma mexicanum. Next base: position 469,208,753 of record NC_090935.1, on the reverse strand, counting down.
CTCGACGTTAGCTGTGAAGCTGTTTCTCCGCCGAACAAGTTTTCGACGGAGGGGAAGAGACGGAGGGGATCCTTCGGCGCTGCCGAACACGTGGCCTGGCCTCGCCGGCCAACATACAGTAGGGAGAGTGGGGGTTCGAACTTTTATCTTCTCTTTGAGAATGTCTTTCTTTCTCCCCTATCTTTCCCTTGGGGTTGTTATCACCAGTTATTATTGCCTCAGCTATGGAGAGGACACCTTTTAAGTTTTGCCCACGCTGTAGGGGCAAATACACTTGGAAGGATAAACACAAGCTCTGTCATCGTTGCTTGCCCCTCGATCATATGGAGGACAGCTGCGCGGCCTGTAAGCTCTTGAAACCAAGAACTCTTGAAGAACGGAAAGTTAAGAGGTGGGCGGACTACGCTATGTCGAAGTCAGTTTCCTCACCCGCCGCCGCTGTTACAGAAAGTGACGAGGAGGGTGATAACTCGACATCCGTTACGGAAGTCATTAACCCCCAGAAGGAGCGCTCGCGCTCCTCGACGTCCGTCCCCGGCCCCGACGGGCTCGGCTCACGCCCTGCTTATGGGGATGAACACCCCGGTGACAAGGACGCACATAGACCCCATAGGCCTAAGCACACAACCCACGGCTCTTCTTCGTCAAAGACGAAGGATCCATCAGCGCCGAAGGGGACGCAGGGCACTCCGGCGTCTGCCTCAGACCGTAAGGGTCTCAAGCCCCACCCGCAAACGCAGCCGCAACCAGCGATTGGGCTTTCATCAAACACGGGCGCTACCTCAAAAACATCCGACGTAACGCTCCATAGAGCGGCCGTTGAGAAACAGCGCGTAACGCAGGCAACGTCGATACCAGAGCCCTCTACCGACGAACTCGTTGTCGAGAGCCTGGCGAGAATTGTTTCCGAAGACAAACGTAAGCGGACGACGAAACAGACGTCGAATACCGCACCAAACGCTATAGAAACGCCGAAAAAGCACAAGAGTAGCCAAGAACTGCCCCCTTCATCTAAGGGCACTTCTGAACTACCGGAGGGCTTTTCTGAGGGCGAGGGAAACCTTTCGTCGACGTTGTGGGAGCTTCTAAGCGTTTGGAAGGCGAAAACACTGATTTCCCCCCTCTAGACTATTCAGGGGTCCCCCATGAGACCCTTGAAAGACTCCATTCTTGTATGGAGAAAATGGAAAGGTTTTTGGGAAGCCAAAACCCACCCACACACAAAAGACCAGGAGAATGGCCCCAGGATGACCCTAGGGTCAAGATCCCTAGACTGTTTCCCCTTTCTACAGACGTATATAACCTCACTGAAGAGGAGCAATACGTCCAAGAAGATGAGGAGGGTTTGGGTGGAGAGGAAGAACATGAGGAAGAGGGGTTTGAAGAAGATCCTTACACTAGTGCAGGAGTTTCTGAAGAAGATTCAGCCACCTCGCAGCCCTGGCAATCCCCATCAGTGCAGCCTTGGCAATCCCCATCTGTGCACTCAGACCCTGATGCCTTTCACCCTTCTCCTCCCAAGGATTCACCTATTGGAAACACCTCTCCCATAGATGACCAACCTTCCCTTAATGCACTATTGCGCAAGGCAGCAGCACATTTTGAAATAGACACAGGGGAAACTCTTCCTGACATAGACTTTGTAGAAAAAGTTATTAAAGAAAAAGCCCCTGTTAGTCAGTCTATTCTGCTCCTGGCTTCCATAAAGAGAAGAATAACTCCTTCCCTTTCCAATCCTGCATTAGTCAGAGGGGTCAACCCTCGGATAGAAAAGCTCTTCAGCCCTTCGTCCTCTGACCCCTTGAACATCAGAGGACATTCTATTCCGGACTCCCTTGTAGTTACTAATACAAGAAAAAGAGCGGGGGTACCACTATCCACTAGTGAGGCACCACCTGACAAAGAGGGCAAGAAGCTCTATGCACTTGGGAAGAGAATCACGACCTCCGCAGCCTTCTCAACTAGGATTGCGAATAACAATTCCATACTAGCTAGCTACGCAGATGCACAGTGGAGCAAGCTGCGCAGCGAAGCAGAGGACGCACCAGAACCCCTGCGTTCACGCCTGTTAGATATCATCTCAGAGGGAACTCTTGTTAACCAGGGCATCGTAAAGAACTCCTTAGATGCCGCAGAGACGGCTGGCCGTTCCCTGGTTCAGGGAATAATTCTCAAACACCATGTCTGGCTGCGCAATTCGGGATTTAAGCCGGAAACCCAGGCTTCCCTGATAAATAAGCCCATAGAACAAACACACCTGTTTGGGAAAGCAGTTGATGAGGCCCTAGATCATGCGAAGAAGGAATTTGATACCATCAAGACTCTTGACCAAATTTCTAGGCCCCCTAACAGACGCGGCTATGGCAATAGACGCTCCTTTCGTGGCCAACGCCAGCAAAACCAACAGCAATTTTACTCTGCTACCAACTGGCCCTCTAACCAGGGTAACACCCAATTAAGTCAAAGAGGCCAACGCCGTGGCAAAGGAAGAGGTTGCGGCTCCAGCCCCAAAGGTTCCACGCCCAATACCAACAAATGACCCGAAGATTCGGGTCCCCTCCCATGCATCACCGGTCGGGGGCCGGCTAACATCGTTCCTATCAGCATGGGAGGAAATATCGTCAGACCACTGGGTTTTATCCACCATAGCCCACGGATACTGCATCGAATTCAACGGTTCCCCGAAGTACAGACCCCCACGGAACCGACGCATGACACCGAAACACCTCACCATTCTTCTTCAAGAAGTAGAAGAGCTACTGAAAAAAGAAGCTATAGAGGCTGTCCCCCTATCTCAGGTAACAGAAGGTATTTATTCAGTGTGCTTCCTTGTACCCAAAAAGGACTTAACCATGCGCCCTGTATTAGATCTGCGCCCAGCGAACAGGTTTGTCAAACCCCAAAAGTTTCGTATGGTGACCTTGCAGGAAGTAATCCCACTGTTATCACAAGGGGATTACATGACAACAATAGACATGAAAGATGCATACTTTCATATTTTAATGTTGCCAGCGCACAGAAAATACCTCAGGTTCAAGATAGAGAACAAGCACTACCAGTTCAGAGTACTACCCTTCGGGATAGCATCTGCACCAAGGGTATTCACGAAAGTACTGGCAGTGGTAGCGGCCCACCTACACAGGTTATCCATCCCGGTATACCCTTACCTCGACGACTGGCTCATAACAGGGGATTCTTACGAAACATGCTTCTCCAATACCCAAAAGACCGTAGACCTTTTGTCCCAACTGGGCTTCTCCATCAACGAAAAGAAGTCCAGCTTAGACCCCAGCCAAATCAAACAATTCCTAGGGGCTCTAATTCAAACAAAGGACGGCCTCGTCTTCCCCTCCAACGAGAGGGTCAAAACATGCTGTTTCAGATCCCCCATTATGTGGCAGGTCGAGAGGTGACGGTACGCAAGGCAATGCGCTTGCTAGGGATGATGGCGTCATGTATTTATTTGGTACCTCACACGCGCATGCGCCCAATGCAAGAGTGGCTCTACAGCCAGTGGTGTCAGGCCAGCGGACAATGGGACGATCTAGTGGTAGTCTCGCAGGCCTTGGTTCTCTCGCTACGGTGGTGGATAAAAGAAAACCTGTTATTAGGGAAAACTTTTGCCACACCCGCAGTGGAAGCCACTCTAACCACAGACGCTTCCCTGACAGGTTGGGGGGCTCACCTATCCCATCAGACTGCTCACGGAGCGTGGACTCCGAGCTTAGCATCCAAGCATATAAACCTGCTGGAACTACTAGCGGTGTTCAAAGCACTGAAAGCCTTTCAGGAACACCTACAAGGAAAGACAGTGATGGTCCTCACAGACAGCACCACAGCCATGTACTACCTCAACAAGCAAGGGGGCACTCACTCTCCAGGACTGTCCAAGCTGTCCCAGAATATATGGAAGTGGGCTCTCAAACACAACATGTTCCTACTATCACAACATGTACCAGGGGAACTCAATCTGCTAGCAGACAAACTCATCAGAGACTTCCCCCTGCCCGAAGAGTACGAATGGCAATTGCACAAAGGCATCGTCTTAGACGTCTTCACGCAATGGGGGTTCCCGGAAATAGACCTGTTCGCAACTCTGGAGAACTCACAATGCCAAAGTTACGCCTCCAGGTACCCCCAAAACCAGTCCAAGGGGAACGGTCTGTTGATTCAATGGTCAGGGAAATTTGTTTACGCCTTTCCCCCGACTCTCCTTCTCAACAGAGTGGTGCACAAGATGCACCAGGAGCAGGTTACCATGATACTAGTGGCCCCAATGTGGGCCCGCCAGCCATGGTTCGCTCACTTGATGGAGATGTCCCTATCTCCCCCAGTGAAACTTCCCTGCCCGTACAACATGCTGTCACAAGACAAGGGCAGGACACTGCATCCATGCCCTCAGACCATGAACTTAGCAGCCTGGTTCCTGAGATCATAGAATTTGGACATTTACAACTCCCGCAGAGATGTATGGAGATCCTCAGGGAAGCCAGAAAACCTAATACTCGCCACTGCTATTCTAGCAAGTGGAAAAGATTTGTCATCTGGTGTACAGGTAAGAGCATCAACCCGGTTGACTGCTCTCCCACTAACATTGTCCTGTACTTGACCCATTTACTGGATTCAGGTCTAGTCTTCAATTCCATTAAAGTCCACCTAGCGGCACTTTCTGCATACACCACTTCCCAACTTAAAGTGTCGTGGTGGAAGATACCAGTTATCAAGGCCTTCATGGAGGGGGTAAAGAGAATACACCCTCCGATAGCTAACCCAGCTCCCGGATGGGACTTAAATGTGGTACTTTCTAGACTCATGGGCCCTCCTTTCAAACCCATGCACAAGGCAACTCTTAAAGACCTCACTCTTAAGGCTGCTTTCCTAATAGCTATCACCTCCATTAGGAGAGTAAGTGAACTACAGGCTCTTTCTGTACTAGACCCCTTTGTAACAGTTCACAAGGATAAGGTGGTTCTACGCACACACCCAAGGTTTGCACCAAAATTCATCTCGAAATTTCATGTAAACCAGTCAATAGAACTACCAACGTTCTTTCAAAACCCTTCTAGCTTGGGAGAAAAAAGTCTGCATACTATACTATCCTTACTCTCCCAGTACCCACTCGAACTACTGCCCTCCCACCTCTGTTTGTCTCACATTCTTCTCTCACTACTTCCTTCACTCTCGCAAACACACTCACTAACGGCTTTACACTTGAAAACTGGTACCACTCTTTCACAATCAATATCTCACTTGCACTCTGCTCCAACTCTGCCACCCGATCTACGTGATTTTTACGTCACAGAAAAGTCTGCGACTGAAAAGTTTGCTTGAGAAATGTGCAAACCACAAAAGGGTTGCACATTTCCCATGCGAACACGCATTCAAAACCCCTACATAACCCCACCCACAACATACCCACAACACTCCCCCCACCCACACCCTCAACACACCTCCGCCTACACCCCCAACATACACAAACCCTACTTATCTTTTTTACATGCTGAGTCCCTGTGCCGCCAGTTCCCTTTGACTTCCGTGATCGTTAACTGGCGCCGCAGGGTCCTTTTTTAAAAACATTTTTATTTTTTGGATTTTTTTTTGGGGAGCTGCAGGTGTCCCACCCCCCCCCCCCCCCCCGCGAATCCCACGCACTATACCCCGCAGCCCCTGCAGTATTTCTTTTTATACTTACCTACAGTGCTATCACCAAAGGTTCAAACCTTTGGTGTTCGAACCTTTGGTGGTAGCATTTTTCTGACTTTTTGTATGCCCTTTTTTTTCAGTCCGATCATACAATTCCTCTGCCATCACTTATTCAGCACTCTTCTCTGTCCATCTTCTGCCTGATATCTCTGTCCACCTCCACACCTTCTGACCTCACCTATGCAAACCACACTCTGCCCTTCACTCACTCACCTTATTTAATGTATGGCTCCTGCCTTTAACACCCCCTCTAAGCCCCTCCCCATTTTCAAGCACGGTTTTGTTTGCAGTGTCTGGCCCCTCTGCTGGTTGTGGCTCTGGAATTTCTTTTTTCTTATCACTTTCCTCCTGCTCGGGTGAGTTTGTTGTTGAATTCTGCTTGGGTAAGATTTCCGTGTCTGTTTCCTTGCAATCTCTTCTCACTACCAGTTCATTTTCTTCTGCCCACCTTTTTTATGGGGTCCGTTTGAGATTGACAGGATGAATATTTGGTTTGTCAATTCTGTTTGGCAAAGATATTCCCACTCCATTCCCTGTCTAATTAATTTAATTCTCCTACATCTGGTTTCGGATTTCTTTTTTGCTCCCAGGTGCCATCTGGGGGTTGTTGCGCTCAAACAGGAAAGAGAAAAGCACTGGCTGGAAAGAGTACTGAGAGGCATTGTATGACGCTGGGTGGCACCATTGGAAACATGCATGGCACGCGAGGAGGTAACAGACGAGGCCCCACCAACTCCCTCTCCCTACTTCTGGGAGGGGGTTCTAGTCTCCGTCTGAGAGGGCCATGACCCTGCACCTGTCACAATGTAAAAACCCATGCTTCTTTTATAAAAATGTCTTCGAAAATATATGGGTGGAAATGAGGGAAGCAATATACACGTTTGGAATGGTATTAAAAACACACAAAGCAAATCTGCACAAATCCACTTAATTAGATGTCACTTGTGGCCAACCCAGGAAGGCCGTTTTGGGGTTGAAGCCCTTCTGATCCTCTGGAACTCCTCCTTTTGGCCCTTGATGACTGGGCTACCTCTGCTTGCTTCCCCCTTGGATAAAGAACCTCTGGGCTAACCTTCAGCCCACTGTTGCTAATTCCCAGTTTACCCCAATGCTCCTTCCTATGCGTTCCCTGCTAATCAAGTCACTATGGTGAAATCCACGCTATCTTCTAGGCTTCTATATGGTAACGCCTTTTACCTTTGCTTCCCGCCATTCCCGATGAGATGATTTCAGGTTATTGAAAATGCTGCTGCTGGCTTGCTGGCAGGGACGGGAAGATCCGGCCTTGTCTCCTTCACTGATCAGTGTCACTTGTTGCAAGTTCAAATGCATGTGGTCTGTAAAGTGTTGGTCATTACCTTCCAGGCTGCACATGGGCTCAATATCTTGGTTCTCATTATCACATTTCCACTAAAATAAATAGCTGCTCATCGGTTGCGCTCCATTTCTGTCCTCTTTTTTGAAGAATCCAACTTCTTCGTGTTTGCCGCTGAAAACACAGGTAGCTCATTTCCCAATAGACCTTGGGGTGAATGTGTGCACCGGAGACTCCATGAATAGAACGCCCACGGCATCGTTTGTCTCTCCTGACCCCTGGATCCAGTTGTGCAGGACATTTCGAGCCTTCCTTGAGAGGTCTTCTGATTGGGTCCATTCAGAAAAATGTTTACCACCATCTTTTTGAAGATGTGGTCTTTACCCCGTTTGGCATGACAGCTCACAGTATCCTGTTATAGCCCACCCCACGCATATTTCATCCGGGATTCAGAGACCCCAACCTGGTAGAGAGCCAGAAAGGGTCGAATCTCGGGTAGGCAGAAGATCGAGCGTTGCTCACCCCTACGGACTGTCTGTGGGTTTGGGAAACAAAGGATGCACAGTAGACTTTCCTGGGATAGTTCAAGGGTCTCAATGTTTGCCCTGCTAATCCTGTGATGACGCTCGTGTCCATCATTGTCACCAGTGCTCCCTTTGATATGCAGCCAAATAAGGGAGCGAGCTAGAACAGTCGGAGAGGTCACAATACCAAATCCCACACATGCATTTCAAGGCACCGGTGTGCATTGTGGGAAACCAGTCCATAATAAATGTAGACACAACTAGGACTTGACTGTTATGAGAGTTCATCTCACAAACGTTAAAAGAACAGAAGAGAAAGCAAAATGTCAGTGTGAATCTGGCATGGGGGCACATGCGGGTCTTCTAGCAAGAAGTTCTAGAACGTGCGAATGTTTCTTCATTTTTTTTACTTGTCCACTTCATTTAGAATTCCATAAGCCCCCTCAGTTGTCGCTTTTAGAAGACACCGTCTAGTGCATTTATAAAGCACCCCTTCACCCAGAGGTATCCTTTGACTGAATAACTGATGATGTTAGTGGGTGCTTTACTCCACTGAACCACAGTGACTTACAAGCAATCATTCGAAAATAGGGTCTCCCAATACCAAAATAGAGAGCACGAGGAAAGGGGTAGTTGTAGGAAATGAGACGAGTTCACTGTCCATTGTAATTCATTCATTGAACGCAACATGCATCTTTAAATCTTTTCCAGTAAGAAAGCTTGGTTGGTTAAGATAATCCTTGGATGGTTCGGAGGATCTGACCATTGCAGGTTTGGCTCCCATCAGGCTGACGAGAAGCAGATAGCTGGCGTGCATTGGGTTACAAGCATGTGTGCATACTGTCATGCTGAGACCTTCTATCCGCGACTCCCAGCGATGCTTCCTCCTAGAAATGGATGTTTACAACATTCAATGGAAGGGGACAAAGAGAGATTAAGGGAGAGTGGCAAAAATAGAATTCCCCATTTAAATAGATATTTCTGTACCACCTTTTCACGTAGAAAAGTCCCACTTTTTGTATGCTACTTGCAAGCATTAATTGGACTATGCCTGATCCTGCACGCTGTAACGAAATAAGGGCCAGGGTTGGCAAATGCGTAATACTCGTGTCTTGAAGTGAAGAAACATTTATTTCTATTTAAACATGCCAGATGATGCAGGGAACTCGTGAGTGTGATATCTTCATAAAAGTAGCAACTTCATTTAGTAACTGCACCTGTTGGCAGTCATTTGTTGTGATTTGTTTAGCCATAAAATGTGTAGTATTGCACATACATCGATATTGCAGAGCGTGCGCCAGATTTGCAGTAGTAGGCTGAAACCCCAACACCCCTGGAATTGGGCATGAATTTCTGGCTACTTGGGTAAGCTAACTGATGTAGCAGGGTGGGTAAAAGCTATCGCCCCTGCTTACCCTCCAATGACAGAGCGCTGTACAACATTTGAATACCAATAATATCTCACGCAGTTTGTATACACCTCATTAATTCTCTAAAACAAAAGTTGCGAAGATAATGAATTGGGAATGAGGTTACCTGGCGTTTTACAATTCCTGGTAACCGGCCTTTCTTTTGATCTTTCTAGACTATGTCTGAATGCATCCAGATCTCTTGTGCGGTTTGTAGAATTGCCCTTTACACGGTAAGATATGTATATTTTTGCTCATTCTAACTGTATTCTGCGTAATGTACCAAACACATTTTTGCATGTGTTGATGCATATAGGCAGTAGCGGCTCTAGAGAATTTGTATTCTGTTTGGAAGTTGTGGTTTCACTCCGGAAAGGAGGTTGCAAAAGGGCTAAACAGCCAATTTTGACATATTTTATAGAAAATGTGCGTTTGTGTTTCATCAAATATGATTTGACTTTTAATAGCAGGGTTCAAGCAAATGTCAGTAACGTTTGTTAAAAATTGCTTTTTTACAGTGTAATAGGATTGCCAATGAATCATGTGATGATGTTGATACTTCTTTTTAGAAATAAAAACAATATACAAAAGAGGCAATTGGGGCTCCGTGGGGTAGGGATGGTCACTGTAAACTCACCCTCAACCTTGAAAGGGACTTCCAGCTCCCTAACCTAGGCTCCCTACCCTGAAAAGGCTTGTCAGGAGATTTGTTTATACTGGTGGGCTACCCCTAGTGTCTAGGATGATCCTGATCTTGCCTTGTCTGTCTGTCTGTCTCTCTCGAGGGCCTCCTACGTTACACTTACAGGGATAGTCTGGTGGTCTTGTTTTTACCACTCCACTTGCTAGTCTTTCACGTGCTATCCTCATCCTCTTCCAACACTCCTCTTCTCACCCCCTCGCACAGCATCTTCTATCCTCATTGTATCACTTCTCTCACTCCTCCTGTCTTTACTCTCCACGGGTCTTATTTAATCTTCCACTACTCCTGTCTTTAATCTCCTCCATCCTTCTGATCTTACTGCTCATCCTACTGCTCCTCCTCTCCCTAGTTTTATTGCCCATTTCCCCTCTCCGTCGCCCCCCCTGACTTCACCTCTCACCCTTACTTTCTACACTCCCTCCTAACTCTTCTGATCTTAATCCTTTGGCTCTCTTTCGATCACTCACTCACTTGCATCCACACACAATTTCTACCACTCTCAATCGCATCACATTCCCTTCACTCTCTCCAAACATTTCAAAACTCTTCTCCAAGTCCTCCTCCACCTGCTGCACACTCCTCTCTGGTCACCTGATCCTCCTCCTCCTCCTCATCCTCCACTGACCACACCCGAACACCTTTCATTGAAGACGGACTCTCCTGGTTTAATTCATCCCTCTTTTTGATGCATAGAAACCTCCTAAAGCCTACATTGAGCACACTGGTCACAACACATCCCATCCCCTCTCTTTGTGGGCTTAAATTTCTCCTGGGAGTCTCACCCTCTTTTCATGCGCCATATAATTTCAGCTCTCCATGTGGTCTCTGGCATAGTTTGTTTTCTGTCCTTTGCTGCATTTGTTAAGTCACTCTCCACAAAGGTTTTGGTGAGTTGGTCCCGGTTCCAGCTCTGCCACTGTTGGTCCGCTGTTACCCTGAAGTATCTTCCTTGGGGGCAACCACTTCTTTCCTTCTGTTCCTGGCCAGTTATTGACTGCTGGATGCAGCTGACTCATGGTCCTTTTTTGTTTGTTTCTGGACAGTGCTGCCTCCAGAGAACAACCTTTAAGGTTAGAAAAAGACATGGCCATAGTAGAAGATGGGCACTGGGATCGGGAAAGGGGTACCAAGGTGCACACATGTATCCATGCATGCCAGGAATGGGGGACTCTCTCATCTCCCCCACACCAACTCTGGGATGGCTGGCTCTGGCAGTTCCCTGGTAGGTCGCCTACCCTATGTCTAGAAGGGTCTTTGGCCTTCCTTGATAGGGTTCACATCCAGTACGGCTCATATAGTGTTGGTGTCATTGTGGCACGCTATATGGGATGACATACTCGCTACCAAAAGTTAAAAGGATAGGAATAGGGGAAGATGGGTACACCCTGTTTTTCTTTTATACGGTCTGAAGGCTCCCTCCTCAGCCACATAACAAAGCTATACAGCAACTTATTAGAGATGGGTAAGGTGCCCCAATCATTCAGCAAGGCACTGATCACAGTAATACCCAAGGAAGGCAGAGATCCTGTGCAGTGCTCCTCATATTGCCCCTTCTCACTATTAAATGTTGACAAGAAGATTTACATAAGAATATTGGCCACCCTTATGGAGGAGGCGCTGCCTCGCCTGTGCATCCGGACCAGGTTGGCTTTATTGCGGGATGACAGGGGGCGTATGCAGTGCGGAAGACCCTCAATCTCATGGAATACGCACAGAGGGAGGGAGGGGACTACGCCCTCCACAGCTTGGACGCTGAGAAGGGGTTTCGACAGGGTGGAGTAGGGCTTCTTATTTGCGGTGCTCTGTAAGCTAGGAGTCAGGGACAGAATGCTGCGCGCTCTCTGGGCAATATACGCGGATCCCACTGCAAGGGTGGTGGTCAATGGGCGGACCTCTAGGGACTACCATCTCCAGAGGGGAACGCAGCAGAGTTGCCCGCTGTCGCCTCTTGTGCGCTCCGTCAGTCGAGCCATTAGGAATCAAAATCAGGCAGCGGTACTAATAAATTGCATAAATAAGGGTACTGAAGAAGACAAGTTGAGCCTTTATGCCTTTGACACCCTCCTCAACGTGAGCAAGATCGCCAGCTCAGTTCGGGGGGCATTTGAGGTGTTGGGGGAGTATGGGAGGGTGTCTGGTTTCAAATCCTTCTACTTCCTCTTTAGCCGTGCAACAGAGGACACGGGCGGGGACCCCTTGGGTCTGGGGGTACCGATTTGAGTGGGGCAAGTTCAAATATCTGGGTGTACGGATATCCAAAAATCTCGATGGCCTGTAATCGGTTAACTAACCACCCGGCAGTACACAGGCTCTTCGAAGACCTGCATGCTTGGTCACGGCTGACCCTGTCCTGGCTCGGCAGCCTTAACGCAGTCAAGATGACCCATGGATCATGTACTTGTACAAAACACTGCTGTTTGCTATGCCGGATCTCCACTTTGCGGAGGTGAAACGTAGGAAATAAATGCGTCCACATAGAGAACCACTGGTTACGACTGGTGACCCTGGGCAAATGGATCTGGGCCCCACACGAGGCGCTCCCCTGGTCGGCCCAGGCACACAGGATCCTGGGCCTGCTATTGGCATTGTGGAAGCAGAAAAAAGAAATGGTCGGTGTGACCCCCCCCTCACTCCCGAGCCACATCGTGGCTCCACCGGTCAGGGATGATATCCAAGACACATCCTTTTTTCAGGATTGGTATGAGGCAGGGTTGGAGCGAGTAGGCCAAGTGTTGAAGTGTGACACATTTGTAGAAATTGATACCTTGGAGGACACCCTGCGCATTGAGAGGCTGTCCGTAATCGGGTACTTTCAACTGAAAGGGGTGCTGATAGCAGCTAAATGGAAAGATAAAATACAAAAGGAATTGACGGGGACGTGCTGGACACTGAGACATCCACAAAGGGCCTGATTTCGGGGCTCTGTACCAGAGCCTCTTGGAGGCGATGGCAGGGGATACAGGTCTGCACAGGAGGAAGTGGGGAACTGGGCATGGATGTTGGGAATTAATTATGGGGGCTATTGTGCAGGAACGTGCATAAAACATCCATAGCGTGTCAGTATAAGCTGCACGGTATGAAATTGCTCTACAGATGGCAGAGGGACCCAGTACGCCTCAAGAATTTTCCCGGGGGTAGACCCCAGATGTTGGAGGGGATGCTGTCAGTGGGCCGACTATTGGCATATGTAGTGGCCGTGTGTGAAGGTGCAAAGCTTCTGGAAGGAAGTCTTGGGGTGGATAAGGAACTTGGATGGGATTGAACGTGACTTGGGCCCACTACTGGTGTTGTTTGGCCTGGAAGCGGATGAAGGGGGTTGGAAGAAGCTGCTCCACATGTTGCTGGCCGCACGCGCTTGTTTAGCGGTGGGTTGGAAGAGGGCGTCGCTCCCATGTGAGCGACAGTGGGCTTTGAAGGCGAGGGAAATTTACGACAGGAGTCCCTGACTGATGTTACATGACCAACGCCTGCCACGAGAGGCAGAGTGGTCTGCTTTCCTTGGCAAATACAGCTCTGAGGTCCAGAGCCCGAAGTAGCTATGCAGAGAGGTGAACGGGGGCCTTGGAGTGAATGGCCCGATGTGGGGGACGCTTGAATATGCCCTCGGGTAGAGGACCCTCTGAAGTAGGAGAAGAAAAGCAGGCCCGACTGCTGAAATGCTAGACTGGCACAGCAATGCCAGAGAGTTGAACTATGATTATTGTCCCCCTACTGTTCTTTTTGGGGGGTAAGGTGGGTGGAGGTCTGATATGTTTTGTTTGAAATAAAACGTTAGAATCAGCTGAATCCTTGTGCCGTGTCTGCGGACCGCCATCTATTGCTTTGTATTGAATTATCTACTAATAAAACCAAGTTGAAAAAAAAGGATAGGAAGTGCGTCACCAGATGGAAAATCCAGGCAAATGCCACGTTCCCAGATTAGGTCACAGAGCTCCGAGGTTACTTGCAACTCCCTTTTCACACATGGTAAGAGATAGTTAATTCCTTATCATCACAGTCATCCCCTCCAGTGCTCGCACTTTTGCAACGTACCTTTCATTTTTTCATATGTAGAATAAACGTAGAATCTGTTACGTTTGGCAAAAGAAACCAACCAAGGCGGAGTTGCGATGCCAACAAATAATTGTAAGCAGATTTAATAAAAAAGCCTTTTTGTACTTAAACAATAAACAAAAGAGCATTTTTTTTAATGTCCTCGATCACCACTGTCATAGTTTCAAAGCACCTATCCTTATTTGAAAATTGCCATTTTGTGTCCTAATCTGAGGAAACTGGACCTCAGTCTGCTGGAGAAAAGTGTGTGACGGCTATTGTCAGAGGGTAAATAAACAGGAAAAGAAGTTGCAGAAGGAGGGAGGGGAATGCAGTAGGTGTAGAATGTTTGGCATTCGAATGGATGATTGTTGGTCCACACTATACAAACTAAGTTCTGCAGAGAATTGACATAGAGCTGTGTGTGCTGCAATAGTATACAGATTGTTTCCAAGCAGCTTTGCAGTAATAAAAAGACAAAAAGGGTGTAGTGTTGTGTCTGAGGGGCACAAGATCATGCTCTGGCAATCCTGGTAGATATGTAGGCTTAAATACCTAAGAAGTTAAAGTACGTCCAGTAAATTCCTATCTAATTCTGAGACGCCAAACCAGAGCCAGAGGTATAGTCCAAGACTAGTACATGTAAACGGGGGAATGTTGTTGCTAACACAAGAAATACTAAACATTTTTAAAACATACTTTTTTTCAAGCATCTACATGTAAAATACTGTGTGTTTATTCATTGTTCTTGGAGAGGATAATTATGAACTAACCCCTTAATGAGAGGTACCGTTTGGTGCAGGCTGTGGCAGGCTTGCTGTGAATGATCCAAATAATTAAGAATGATATGCAAATTCCATTTCTTTCCACCTACCTAAACTGTTAAGGATATACTCAAGACAGCCACTGGATAAGATCTTTTTAATTCCCTGGCTAGATAAAAGAAAATGTACATGCACATAGATGGAGTGTAAGATTACAGTGCCCCAACTTATTGTTAGGACAAGAGATCACAGTAATATTTTGAAGCAGCTTACAATCGTTTCACTCGTGCACTTAGACAAAAAAGGTTTTGTTTATATATCTGATGCATGATTCTGTTGAGGAAACGAGGATTCCCGCAACTATTTACAATGTACGGTCCATGTAGGGTCCATGAGCAGAATAATAGTAACTGGTCATCAGAAATCTGGACATTGTTTGCTCCATCGAGACAATTGATACTGTGAAAAGAAGGTGCTCGGTGCCAAACTGATGGAGAAATGTGTTTATTCAATAGACAACTATAAGCTGCTGCCTCGAGGCTCACCCTTAACTGCCACTACTTTGTGTTGCTGCTTGTTGCACTCCGGTTCTAGAACTATGGTGCGGCATCAGCAGCAACATGAGGATTAAATTCATACAACACCACTCCCTTTTTATACCTGACATGACGACAAACACTGTAGTGTCTCACAACATAGACAACAAAGAGATTAGTATAAGGAAATAAGTGGAGCCATGGATCAACATTAGCGTTTCAACAAATCTAACCTAAACATAGAACTTGCCCAACTATAATCAGAACTTCTGCTCCCCTCCCGTGTGCATTCGTTGACCTTGTACTTGATGCATGGGGAGGTGTTTCTGGAATCACTGAAACCGGACTGGATTATTTGATATTCGGCCTCTGGCTTTTACTCTTTGGACAATGGTGGTTTGGTGTGGGGTATCAATGTTTGACTCCCTTTGGTTCTGGTTCCTTTTGTTCTTGTTGTTCGGACTTACAGGCTCAGATTTTGACACCTTAGTTGGGGAGCTGGCGAGATTGTTCCTTTGAAAAGTCTGGGGTTGAGCTAGACGTACCATGGGATGAATGCAACAATCACACTCCTTTTGCATATAAGATGACTTGAGAGTGGTAGCTTGGGTAAGATGAGCAACGCGTTCTACATTCCATACCCTACCACCAGATGTTCGAACTGCTCCAGATGGTGCCTGGGTGACTGGGGGAGAGGAGAACTTGGATAATCATTTATTGATTGCCCCAAGTAATTTAACCTTGACCCAATCCTCTACATGAAAATGGGATGTTGAAACATCGCTACCGCAGAAGCCAACCCGAAGTTCATTCATTAAAAACTGGCATGGTCCAAAGGGAGTTACAAAAGCAGTGAGTTTTCTAGAATCTTCTGTTAGTTTCATTTGGTGGTATGCTGACCTTCATTCTAGAGTGTAAAAAAACTTGGCTACAGTGATTCCCCTCACAATCTCAGAGATGCTGCGAAAGGGGGTATGTGTGTTGATTTGAATGCTTTTGTTCAGGCTAGGAAGATCTACACACATCCTGATGTCATCATCTGCCTTACTGGCTAAGACAATTGAGGTAACTATTCCATACTTTCCACTCTTTGTCCAATGTTTGCTTCGATCATTTCCCTGAGTTGTATTTTGAATTGGTCTTGCAGCCAACCTTTTTTTTTCAGACGATGCAATGCTGAAAGGGTTTAATTTTGTCTACAGTCATGGTAAATACTCTGGAGAACTGTTGTTCTAGTTGGAGAAATAATGTCTGAGCCTTGTTTGCTTTCAGTCGCGTTTTGTAGCGGATTGCCAGCTTAACCTGTTCATCGTTGTTGGTGCTGCCCTTGCTTATTTATTAGTATTTGTCGGTCCTTGCCAGGATGAGGATGTAACGTTAGATGGAAAGTGGCCTGATGTTTCCCATTTTATTGTTTGTAAAAATATGGTCCAATGGTAGATTTGACCAAATACGGTCACCACCATTAGTTTGAAGCCGAAGATACCGAACATGAAGAGCCGGGGTTGCAGGGGTGTCCCTCTGCTCCCAATGTTTGGTATTTTCAGCTTCGGGGCTTCCTCAACATTGGAGGCGGCGGACCTAAAAATGAAAGGGTCCCTGCAGCGTCAGATCCGACCTGCGTTAGAGGGAAGGAACTTTGCCGCAAGTTACAGGAGAGGTGGCGGACTGAGAAAAGTTAAGTAGGGGGGATTGTGGGTGTACTGGCGGGTTTGGGAGGGGCACTTTTTTTTTTCTTTTCACTGAGGTAAAAATGTATTGGTGCCAAAAATGACTACGGTCAATTCCCCACTGCAAATCTTTTTACCTCGGTCAAACAACCCAAATCCATGTTTCCAGCTGAGAACTGGAGTACCTCTCACAGCTGTGTTTGTTGCCAACTATTTACCATCTTTTGTACCCCATTAGTGCTTGAAGGTAGCTGAACATCCTTATAAGGTTTCCTGAATATGACATTGTTTAAAAGGAGATTGGGTGTGGTGGGTGCTGGATGGCGGACTTCCAGAATAAGATTATGCTGGCACAATTTTGCTGGAATTAGCATATAGGGATCCGGAGTCTGGAATGAGGGATATGACTTGGCCTGCTATATCTACTCATATGGTAGATCTCCGAGATCTCACTTCTTCTTTCAACCCAATGAGGGCCAGATCCATGTTCGAGAGATGGCTGGTGAGTCCATCCTCCTCAGGGGTTCCATTTGTGTAGTTAGTCAATGGTGGCTATGTTGGGCATTGGGGACACTGTAGGCTGTCACTAGAAACTGCTTATCCCCACTTGCCCTATAAGCTTACTTGTGAAAAAATTATTGGGACGTCCACATGCTGTGCATTTACAGCCCCAAGCTGGATATCCCTTGTACCCCGACGTATGTTCTGCTGCCAAATCTTACACTGCAAGCAACTGAAGGTCTGGCGGATGAACTTGGCTTGTGGTTGAACTTGTTTTGGAGGTTTGCTGGGTGTGACCTTTCAGGGTGTTCGGCTCTGCTTAGTTTACATATGGGGCTCAATGCTTGCCCTGAAACACGTAGGTGTGCTTTCTCCTTGCCAGAGGCGTTGCTCCATCGATAGACTGCTCTATGCCCAAGGGGACGATTTCATCCAATGTACGTTCTCCAGCGAACCAGAAGCAGTCTCGCACATTATGATTGTGTGCACCATGAATTGTTCAATTGTTCTTTTATGACATTGCTCTGGAATGTCCAAAATGTGCAACTCGCCGCTGGGGTGCGCAATTCTCTCTTCCAAGTTTTGTTCCCTGGTGTAGAAAAGATGCCTTTCCATGGACGTGTACACTTTTGGTAAGTAATACCTGTGAGCAACTCAAAGGTGTCTCACCTGCTAGTCCCCATGGATCTGTCATCCACGCGGCCAGGACACGGCCATCGCTTTTGGATCCAGTTCCTAGGGGTGGACCAGTGCAGGAGGATCACCTGGATGGGGGGAAGGGCGTTTTCTGGTGGTAGGACACCTGATGCTGAGACGCTATATCCCCTTTCCTCTAACACCTTTTCCCCATCCTACCAGGTAGGATACTTAGGAACTTCATCCTCACCATCCCCCTTTTCCTGACACACACTTTCTCACAGACAGCTCACTGTGAGAGAAAAAGGACTACTACTGGATCCGTATACCTGACTTGTCCCAACACAAGGGTCAGGCAGAGTCAGGCAATTACTGATAATTACACACACCTGACTTCCGTCACACTTCCCCACATGGATAAAAGGCAGAGCACGAAAGCACACTCTGAGCAAGGCAAAACGCACGTGGAAGCAGCAGTTCCGAGATGACAGTTTAATACGAGGAGAAAGCCGGCAAGACCAGAGAGGGGTGAAAGGAGGGAATTACCCTTGACCTTTTTGGAGAAGAACCGCGACTTTCAGGAGCCCTCCAGGAAAAGAAGCATAAGACCAGGAATTAAAGCTGAAGAACGGTACATTGTGTCGAAGGTACACGGATCCCTCCTGCGTTGAGAGCCAAGGGGGGGAAGGAGCAATTGCTGCCGTGGTACTGTCGTTGGCTCTCACAACAAAGCAGCGCCAGTAAAGTCAGCACAGCAGGTGAGTAGGGGAGACCGATAACATACCAGTCTGTGTTAGAACCAAGGTTGCAAGTGGCAACTTTGTATGAAGAAATCTACAATGAAATGTATGAGGCGTATGTGAACGACACAAACCTAAGTGAATATACAAGGAGTGATCAAACTTTTTTTAAATCAAGACCGGTGCCGTATACAGACTGGTCTGGCACCACATGGGTGCTAATTCGAAGGTCTCTGTTGGGTATCCAACTGAGAGTGTAAAATTGTTGAACTTTGAAATCAAAGTGGTTCTGCAATGGCTCCAGCTAAACCCTGTGCACTTTTGAAAGTCTTCGATAGCTAATAGGAACTGAAGTTGGTCCGAGCCCGACTGAGGGGGATCTGGGGTGAACTGTCAGTCAACCGAGAAAAGATATTGCTGTGACAAATGTGAATCTGACTGAGGGATGCCAACAAACTGAAATTGGTCTGAGCCCGTTTGAGGGAGACTGGTTGTGGAAAGGGATCCGAGGCCGGCAGAGGGGGTTTCGGGTTGAACCGTGAGTCACTCGAGAAAGAATTATTCTCCAGCATTGGATCTTTCATGGATTCACATGCTTAGAATATTCCCCGTCGTCAGACTGGGAACCCTCGGTACACATATATAGTCGTTTCCAATAGGAAAAAACTTCCGACACTTGTGTGTCCTATCCCCGTCTACGTCCTCTCCGGGGCCGCCCACGCACGCCCCGTTGGACGCAATGGTATACAAGCCACGCCCCCGCGGGTCCCGTCAGATTTCGGCCCCCCCAAAGAGAAAAGGGGGGGGGAGCCGGCTTACATACATATCTTGCACATTGCATTCCGGGGAGGCCGGTGGGCGCATGTGAATCCATGAAAGATACCAACGCTGGAGAAATGGAGTTACAGGTAAGAAACTACTCCCTTCTCCAGCATTGGATCTTTCATGGATTCACATGCTTAGAATAGATTGTATAGCAGTATCATCGAAGAAGGAGGTGAGAGTGCAATGTAATTTACATTCACAAAGACAAAAAACACCCCCAGTTCAAATATGTATGTAAGCCGCAACTTATTTTCTGATATAAGCATTTCCATAATACATAGTTATGCATCTATACACAATTATCCACCCACCTATATATATATATATATATATATATATATATATATGTATATAATAGGCAAAGTAAGCGACAACAGTTTCACCGTACTTGGCTTACCTCATTGAAACAGATGGCTTAGCACTGCCCGTCCCATCTGTACGTCATCCGCATGCTGCCTTTCCAGGCAGTAATGGCGTGTAAACGTGTGTGGGACAGACCATGCCGCCGCCTGGCAGATGTCTGTCAGAGGAATTCCTGCCCATAGAGCCGCGGAGGAGGCTGTCGATCTCGTGGAATGGGCTCTAGGGCGTCCTTGTAGGGGTCTCCCAGCCTTGGAGTGACTAAAAGTAATTGCCGAAGAGACCCAACGAGCCAGGCCTTGCTTGGAGATTGCCCTTCCTCTCTTCGACGGACCGTAGGGAATGAACAACTGTCTGGTAGTTCTGATATCTTGCGTCCTTTGCAGGTAAAATTTTAACGCCCTTTTGACGTCCAGAGTATGAAGGGCTTTTTCCGCCGTCGACGACGGGGACACAAAGAAAGTAGGAAGGACCAGGGTCGAGTGCTTGTGATAGACTGTCGGTACTTTCGGGATGAAAGTAGGGTTAGTTGATAAAATTACTTTGTCCTTAAAGAATCTCATATATGGAGGATCTATGACAAATGCCTGTAATTCCGACATTCTTCTAGCCGATGTAATGGCAATTAAGAAAGCCAGTTTCCAAGATAGGAACTGCATGGATGAAGAGGACATTGGCTCAAATGGAGGCTTCATTAAGGCAGCCAACACCACATTTAAACTCCACGACGGTGGGAACCGTTTCGTAGGGGGGAAAGTTCTAAAGAGACCCCTCATGAAATGTTTCACCAGTCTGTCACTGAATAATGGTGAAGACTGTCTCCTCCTCGTAAACCTTGAAATGGCCGCCAAGTGCACTTTGATGGACGATGATGACAGCCCACTCTCAGCTAGATGAAGAAGATACGGAAGAATTTGTTCAGGGGTTACTTCTAAAGGCTGAATTTCGTGCTGTGTTTGACACCACGTACAGAACCTTCGCCATTTGCATATGTATGATTTGTTAGTCGAAGGGGCCCTAGCCGCCTGCAGAATTCTCCGGCAATCCGACGAGACTTTCAAGCTGCCAAACTCTGAAAAGTCAGGAGCCATGCTGTTAAGTTGAGGCTCTCCGGATTGTGGTGCCACACCGTTCCCTTGTCCCTGGACAGTAGGTTCGGCACTTTCTGGAGAGTTATAGGCTGTTCCAACGACAGATGTAGGAGGTCGGAAAACCATGGTTGTCTCGGCCAATACGGTGCCACTAGAATGACCCGGCATTTGTACCTGCGAATCCCCTGGATTGTCCTCCGTATAAGGGGGAACGGAGGGAAAGCGTACAGGAATTTGTCCGTCCAAGGAAACGAGAACGCTTCCCCCAGGGATCCTTTTTGAGGCCATCTGCTCGCGAACTGTTCGCATTTCCTGTTTTCTTTCGTTGCGAAGAGGTCGTTTGAGGGGGTCCCCCACCTTTCGAAGATTATTTGTAGCTGACCGGTGTCCAGCTCCCACTCGTGTATTTGAGCCATTGTCCTGCTCAGAGAATCCGCTTGCACATTCTTCACACCCGGGAGATGGTAAGCCACCAAGGATATGTTGTGTTTCAACGCCCAGTGCCAGATCTTTTGAGCTTCCGCCGAAAGGGTCCTGGATCTGGTGCCGCCTTGCTTTATCAAGTAGAACATGGCTGTCGTGTTGTCTGTCAGCACTCTTACTTTTGATCCTTTGATATGTGGAAGGAATGATTTCAAGGCCCATCTCACTGCCCTCAGTTCCAGCACGTTGATGTGTAGGTGCGATTCGGTCGAAGACCATCTGCCCTGGGTTTGATGATCGTTCATGTGTGCTCCCCAGCCCGTCAGGGAGGCGTCCGTGATGATGGTGTTCTGAAATTCCGGCTCTTGTAGAGGAACCCCTGTGTCCAGGTTGTGAAAGATTTTCCACCATTGGAGGGATCTGATGACACCCTCGTCGTCGACGGTTATCCTGTCTGACCACCGGCCCGTGGCCTGCTTCCATCTGTCCGACAGAAACTCCTGTAGAGGCCTCATGAACAATCGGCAGTTTGCTACTAGGTGGATGCACGAAGCCATGGAACCCAGGATTTCCACATATTTTCTCACGGAAAATGTGCTCTGTAGGCGAAGTTGACTCGTCAGTTGTTCGATCTTCAATATTCTGTCTAGGGACGGTTTCACTATTCCCGAGTGGGTTTCGAATTGAGCTGCCAAGAACTTCAAGCTCCTTGAGGGCTTTAGAGAAGACTTTTCGAAGTTCACTGCGAACCCCAGTCATTGCAGAAGTTGTAAGGTGGCTTGTACGCTGTCGTTGGTCGACGCTGGGGAGGATCCCCTCACAAGCCAGTCGTCGAGGTACGGGTATACATGATGCCCTCCCTTTCGCAGCCAGGCTGCCACAGGTGCCAAACATTTTGTAAACGTTCTTGGGAAGGACTTTAGACCAAATGGGAGCACTGCAAATTGGTAGTGTGTCTGACCTACCATGAACCTCAGAAACCTCCTGTGTTTTTGACACACCGGAATGTGGAAGTACGCGTCCTGTAGATCTAGTGACGCCAAAAAATCGTCCCTTTGGACGGATCTGATCACCTCCTGCAGTGTAAGCATTTTGAATTTTTGACTCTGTAGGGTCTTGTTGAGGTCTCGCAGGTCGAGAATAGGGAGCCATTTTCCGTTTGGCTTCTTTACCACAAAACACCGTGAGTATACCCCTAGGCCTTTCTGCGATGCAAGGACTAATTCGATGGCGCCTTTCTGTAACATGAGTGTTACTTCCTGCCGCAAGATGTTTAGATGTGGCTGGGATAGGTGTATTGGTGGACATTTTGGAGGTTTGCATTTGAATAGTAGGGAATGTCCGTACCTCACAGTGTCCAAAACCCACTGATCTGTTGTGATGGTCTCCCATTCCTCGATGCAGCTTGACACTCTTCCTCCCAGAACGGTACGCTTCCCGTCATTGCTGGTCTTTCTGTTTGCTCGTCGACGACGAATAAGTTGGTCGTCTCTTGGAAGACTGGAAGTTTCTGCGCCGGCTTGAGGTCTGAGAGGCGCGTCTATATCCTTGGGAAGGATACGCTGATCTACCAAAAGATCTATCCCTGGTTGCTGAGAATCTTGAGTTTCCAGATGCTCCTCTAAAGGGACGAAAAGAACGAAAGGGCTTACCACTCAGTGAGAACCCAACGAGCGTGCTGTATCTGAGTCCTCCTTCATGCCCTTCAAGGCCTCGTCCACCTTTTCTCCGAAAAGAAGATCACCTTCGAAGGGCATGTCCAAAACTTTATACTGTACTTCGGGTCTGAAGTTGGTGCACTTAAGCCAAGCCTGGCGTCTTAGAACAACTCCGTTATTTATTTGTTTAAAACCCGAATCTGCCAGGTCCACCGCTATGTTAATAGCATGATTCGATGCTTCTTCGCCTTCTCGAACCAGGGACATCGGCGTTCTTCTATGTTCTTCCGGGAGGTGGTCCAGGATAGGTGCCAGTCTGTGCCACATCTCCCTGTCATATCTGGCCACAATCGCCAGGGAGTTAGCTGCTTTCACCGTTGAGGCCCCCACAGAAAGAACCTTCTTACCAAACACGTCTTGGCGCCTCGCCTCATTATCTGGAGGGGTAGAGCATTTTTGTTGGGCCTTTGCTTTTCTCGTCGCCGCCGTCGACACCACCGAGTCCGGTGTAGGTTGAGCCGAAAGACACTTCGGTGTAGAGTCTGGTACTTTAAATTTCTTTTCAATGCGGCCTTTGACAGCCGGCTCATAAAATGGGTGACGCATGGTTTGAACACCTTCTTTCTAGACATGGTCTAAAATGGGTATTGAGAATATTGAGCGTCTACTCTTGCCCATATGGTCAAAAAGAAAACAGTCCTTTTTCTCCTCCTGTTGGACCAGGCCAAACTCCTTGCACGCTTTTTCCATCATAGAATGAAAGGCACCTATATCGTCCGGTGGTGACGGGTGAGTGGGACTGTTTGGTGTTTCCATTTCCACATCCGACACCCAGGATGGATCCCTAGATGGTGAGAGGGATATATCTGACGCTGACCCGTGGTCAGATAGGGAGTCCGAAAGCTCACCTTTCTCCTGGACTGCTGGAGTAGTTGGAACCCCGATCGATCTGGTCGGGCGGTGTGAAGGGCCGGGCTCGTCGACGGGGGGTGTCGACGGTACAGGTGGAAGCCTTTCGTCCAGCGATTTCAGCAGCGAGTGTAAGGAGGACAGTACCTCCATGGACAGGGTCGCCTGAGCGCTTGGAGGTTGGGTAAACACCTGAGAGCAGGTTGCTCCTGATGGAAACCTGGCTCGTAGACTGAGGTCCTCCGGGCTCACAATTCTGAAGCCGTCGTCTTCTTTCGAGGCAATTGACGCTGCCTGTTCCTGTAGCAATGTGTCGGGCAACCCCATATCAAATACTTCTGGTCTCCAGGCCAGAACTTCCGTCGACGAGGACATCGTCGCCGAGGTCGTCGCTGGGTTGATGACGGGTGAAATCGACTGCGTCAGCGGCAGTGAGGACACCGACTGGTTCGTCGTCGTCGACGTTGGGCCTGCAGGTGGTTTAGGCGGTCCCGCCTTCACCGCGCTCTCCCTGCGTTTATCCGAATCTCTACTCGTGGCTGATCTGTGTTGATCGCCCGAGGAGGATTTAGGCCTCTCCTTTCCTTTCTTCGACGAAGATGACGAAGATGTCTTTCTTGCAGAGTCTTTAGAAGAGTGAGCAGCTAGTGAGGCTTCTGTGTGGGTCTGGTGTGGCCCGTGTAAAAGTCTTTTTTAGATATGTTCTAATTCTTATTTATTAACATTCTCAAGTACTCAAAGTTAATGTCACATTTACATGTTTGGAAAGCACCATTTGGCCCTAAGAGCTGTTGGTTTAAAGCTAACCTGGCTCTACTGCTGTAGAAGCAGGAGGTAAATAGCTCCCTGCTCCCCTCAATTTCGAACCCTGCTCTCTGGAGACACCATGCTGCCACCTTCTGCCAGGCAGCCCTCTTTGCAGTTCAGACCAGCCAATGAACAGCTAACATGTCATCGCAACCAGGAACTACTGCACTGTAAGCTTACCCATTCTGTATCAGGCTGCATTTTACACTTTCTGCTTCAGTTTAAACGGGGAATACACTGTTCTAGGATAAGATAAATGACAATGTCCTTCACGGCCCCATTTTATGTTGCTTATTGTGTTGATAGATGTATTAGCAGACATACTTAACGTATATATTACGGAAGCTCAATTTTTTGGATAGGAGTTATGCTATGACTGCTTCCTTTGGTGTATTTATAGAACTGTTTATTGAACAGAAAAAAACTTCCTTCACTTGCCAGTGTTGGGGCCATGGCTGTTATACAAATAATTAATTGGACATAGGGCAAGTGCATATTTACATATACATAGGGGAGCTACGATGGTAATTAATTGCCACTGAAATGAGCACTGCAGTATACATGTAATATTTTGACTTGGATAAAATATACATAGCCTTTTCTTTTTTTTTTTTACTCTTTTTTTTTTTATTGGTGGTCACAGAAAGATACACGGCACCATTGCACAGTTCATTTCACAGATACACAGAGTGCACTAATCAATGCATTTTTACAAAACAATATCATGGTGACAAGTCATCATCAGTAATCATGTTGCACAAGTAGTATCTAAAAGGGCCCCAGATGTCTTTGGGTCTGCATATCGCAGGTTGGGTCGAAACAAATTGCTCTTCTGATTCATTGACGTGTGTTAATTCTTATAGGAATTGGTTCCTACTCGGTGGCGCAGCGCTTTTCCATTTCTGTAAA
The DNA here is from genome assembly GCF_040938575.1 of Ambystoma mexicanum. Lineage (NCBI taxonomy): Eukaryota > Metazoa > Chordata > Amphibia > Caudata > Ambystomatidae > Ambystoma > Ambystoma mexicanum. Next base: position 469,183,238 of record NC_090935.1, on the reverse strand, counting down.
ATGCATTTTTTGGCAACAGCGCAAGATGTGTTGAACAATCTTCTGATTTTTTCAGAACGCTTGCCTATGTCGCCAAACAGGTATTTCTGGGGGTCAATTCAGGGGGAACCCGAGTAATTTCTTCCAATAGTTTTGCCACAGCCCTCCAGAAACCCTCCACCACCGGGCAATCCCAATACATATGAAAAGAGCCAGTAAGAGCATTACATTTAGGACAGGCATCTGAGGTATCTGGTGTGAATTTCACAATCCTGGCTGGTGTGTAGTGCAGCCTATTTAAAATTCTGAATTGGATCAACCTCAGTCCGGAGTTGAGCGAGACCTTCTTAGTGACTAAACAGTATCTAGCCCATCTTCCCTCATCGATGGGGACCTGCAAGTCTGCTTCCCATTGCTCCTTAATCTGATTCATTGTGGGGTGTGGGCCTGCACTGCAGCGTATAGCCTGGAGATTCCCAGGCCGTCTTTGGCTGTCACTAGCTGTAAACACAGATGAGGTGCGGGTTCATCCGTGAAGAGCGGACACCTTTTCTGAAATGCAGACCTCATACGATAGTATTGCAGTGTTTTCAGTGGCCTGTCGCCCAGCGCCCTCAGCAACAGTTCCAGGTCTAGAAACGTCCCATCGACAAACATATCGCCAAGCTTAATTTCGAAGTTAGGGTCCCAGGATTCCTGTATGCTCCTGTCATTTGTGGGGGGTATACCCGGAAAGTTCCACAAAGGTATCTCAGGGTTATAGGGTGTCACTAGTCTCAGTCTTTTATATATAGCTTCCCATGCCCTGACTGTGCAGCTAACCGGATTGTATTCACAAGTGTCTTTGTAGTGTGGATCAAAGATGACTGATTGTATGTTTGTGGGATGTATAGTGTATTCCTCTATCCATGCGTGGGGTTCATTACCAGCATCATTGTAACAACATTTCGCAAATTGTGCTTGTGCCACATAGTAATAAAGCTCGAAATCGGGGGCCGATATACCTCCCGACGAATAGGGTTCTGTCATTTTTTCCCATCCTATCCTCGCTGTCTTACCGTTCCAGAGAAATGTGACCGCCATGGATCTGAGTTTGGCAAAGAAGGCTCTGCCAGGCCATATAGGGATGTTGACAAAAAGGTATAGAAGTTTAGGCAGGATTACCATTTTAAGAATAGCGACTCGACCAGCTAGAGAGATTGGGAGTCACCCCCAAATCTGAAGCTTGGTGGTTAGAGCCTGCAAGGCACTTTCGTGGTTATCTATGTATAGTGTGAGCTTGTTTCTGGAAACCAGGATTCCCAGGTATCTAATAGGGTGTTCTGACCATTTGAGTCTGTCTGTCACTGCGGGGCATCTGGTGGCCGGTGTGAGCAGAAATATTTCAGATTTAGCCTTGTTTATCGTGTACCCAGCGTAATCTGCAAATTCCTGTACCTCTACCATAATGGGTGCTATGTTTATTTCGGGTTCACGAACATATAGCAATGTGTTGTCCGCATAGAGCGAGATCAGCTGGGTGGACCCCTTCATTTTTATCCCTCTATCCGCGTGTCTCAGTCGGACTGCGGCCGCCATTGGCTCAATGGTTAATGTGAACAGCAGGGGCGAAAACGGGCAACCTTGTCTAGTTCCCCTACCCAACAGGAACATCTCGGAAATAGCTTTGTTAGTCTGGACACGATTACTGGGCTCTGTGTATAACAGCCTTACAAATCATAGAAAGTTGGGCCCCACCCCAAATGGCTCCAGTACCACGGGGAGATAAACCCATGAGAACGAATCAAATGCTTTCTCAGCGTCGAGGGATATGGCCACTGCACTTCTTGTAAGGTCTATTTGCGCCATCACAACAAAAAGTCTTCGGAGGTTTAAGGCTGTAGATCTCGTGGGGATAAACCCGTTTTGATCCGGATGGACTAGGGTAGGGACTGCCGGCAGAAGCCAGTTCGCCAGGACCTTTGCGAATATTTTGGCATTGGTATTAATGAGTGACAGAGGCCTATAGGACGATGCATCCTGTGGTGGTCTCCTAGGCTTAGGGAGTACAGTTATTATAGCCTCTCTCATAGTTGGGGGTAATATGTTACCTTCGAGGGCTTATTCCCAGACCTGCATCAATATCGGAATGAGTTCCTTGTGAAACTCTTTGTAGAATTCGGCCCCCAACCGTTCCGACCCTGGTGCTCTACCTGCAGCCAATGCCTTGATTGCCTCTGTAATCTCCTCCGTAGTTACCGGTTGATCCATTGCTAAGCTTTGTTCGTCGGGGAGTTTAGGGAGGGAGAGAGCCTCAAGGTATATCTTAATTTCTGGGAGTGTTTTCTTGTCTTTATTCGAATATAATTCCTTATAAAATTCAACAAATTCCCCATTAATGTCTTCATCCCTGAGCATACCTTCCCCTGTGCCGTGTGTATACTTGTAATCTGAGTAGGTTGTTTGTCATGTTTAAGTACATTGGAAAGCGTCCTACCGGCCTTGTCACCCTCCCTGTATCTGCGTGCATGTATAGGGGCTGCCACGTACCGGACCTCCCTTGTGGCCAGTTTATCAAACTCCTGGAGGTATGTATGTATAAAAGCTAGTAATTCCTTATCTTGCGTACGTGTGTATGTTTTCTCTAATGCGTCTAGTTTGCCTTCAATGGATGACAACTCGGTTCTTACAGCTTTCAGCATACCCGTAGCTTTGGACATCAACACACCCCTTATCCAGACCTTGAAGGATTCCCAAACCGTTGAGTATTTGTCAACCGATCCCACATTGTTGGACAGAAACTCTGCAATTTCAACGTGGAATGTTTCTACCATCCCTGGGTCTCCCAACATTCCCCTTGGCATTCTCCACCTCCTGGCAGGACTCTGGGTATTCCGGAACACTAGTTCCAACAGCACTGGGGAATTGTCTGATAATGTCAGAGGAAGGATTTCACACCCGCCCACCACGGTCATCATAGACAAACCAATAATCGATTCTGGACTCGGAGTCATGCACCGAGGAGTAAAATGTGTATCTCCTGCTACCAGGGTGAGTCTCCCGCCAGGAATCCTCCAATACAAGTTGTGATAAAATATGCCTCAGATTTAGTACTGTCTTGCTTGGGGCCCTAACAATCTTCGAGGATCTGTCAAGAACCGGGTCCAGGGCTACATTAAAGTTCCCCCCACCCCCCAAAGGACATTGGGGACATCGAGTGACACAATTATCTGATATATATCCATATAGAAGGCATGGTCATCGATGTTTGGACCGTATGTATTGACCAGGAGTAGCAGTTGGGCAGCAACTCCACCCCCCCCCCCCAAACCATGAAATATCTACCCAGATGATCAACCTTGTGACCTCCCACCCTGAACCCAAGGTCTGGATGAATAAGGGTGATTACCCCTCTAGACTGGGATGAATAATTTGTGTGGAACCTTAGGGGACCCTATTTAGGGAGTATGTGAGCGTTACTCGTTCCCACTGCATGAGTTTCTTGTAGCATTAGGATTTGGGGATTATGCCTGGCAACATAATTGCCGATTTTCTTCACCTTCATTGATTATTTAATCCCTGTACATTCCACGTCAGAAGTTTGACCCTCAACCCATCACCGGGGCTCTGAGATTGAACACTTGACATAGTCACATTTAACGGGTTTATAGTATTCGTGTAATTTAATCAGCACCAGTCTCAATGCAACCACGATTTTACTTTCCAACCAACAAGTTACCTTCATCAACTTTCCACCTGAACATAGCTCCATAGAGTGGTACCAACCCCCAAGTTTGTACCACCATAAGTCAATTCTAGAGCTGAAATTTCCAATTCCCTCTCCCTGTCCCACCCAACCGCCCTCATCATCACCCCCAACTTGACGATGTGTCCAACCAAACTTATGGAGTATTCCGAGGGTAGCCATGTTGCTTCACATGGCCGCCGATTAGGTCCAGCAACTCCACTTTACCAAATTGCCTGGTGCTTCTTTAATCTTTAACTTATCTTGACTCCAGCCCTAGCAAATGTCACCTCTCATGTGTTTCTTAGTCTGCAGGTCTGGGCTTATTGTTTTGTGCCGGTCTGCCCCCTCTGGAAGGAAGGGGTATGGAAGTTTCAATGTATTGCGTGGCTTCGGCTGGGGTCTCAAAGAAATGGGCTTTCCTGCATGTTGAATCCTCATTTTGGCCGGGAACCTCAAAGCATATGGGATTTGGCGCTCTCTTAAGAGCCTCTTAACTGGCTCGTAGGATCTTCTGCTTGCCTGGACCCCCGCAGAGAAGTCTGGATAAATGTGTATGCGACTTTCTTCATATTGGAGAGTACCCGCCTCTCTCGCCTTTCGTAGGATTGTGTCTCTGTTCCTGTAATTGAGGAGTCATGCAATTATAATGCGCGGTGGTGCGCCTGGTTTAGGTGCTGGTGCCAGTGTCCGATGTGCTCGCTCTACCAAAAAGTGTTCGGAGAATGTCTCGGGTCCAAACAGGGATTTAAGCAGTGTCTCGAGTTGCTTTTCCATTTGACCTTTGCCAAATGATTCCGCTACGCCCACCACACGGATGTTTCTCCTTCAGCGTGACTCAAGTTCTTCGCATTTATTCTGTAATTTCGCCATGTTTTCCTTGATTTGAGTGATGTCGCGGCTATGATGTGCAATGGTGTCTTCGTTAGTGCTTATCCTGTTTTCAGTTTCTGTTACACGCGCACTTTCTTTCTCCACTCTAGCCATATAAACAGCCGATGGTGGACACTGTCATCCAGCTTCGTATTGACTGCGCAAAATCCGTTCTGCACTATTGTTGTTAAGTTGTCCACTTTATCATCAGATTCTGTATTAAGGGCTTCATTAGCGTCAGTATGGACGTCTGCCACCGCAGCCTCACTCTGACCGCCTGTGTAGGCTTCCATTGGGCCTTTCTTTTGTTTTCCCGGAGTCTTGGCACCTTTCCCCGACTTCTGTGGTTCCCCCATAATGCTGTTGAGCCGATTTCCTGAAGCAATACAGTATATTGCTTGCCGCCCTTTTGTTTTCCGTTCACTCTTTCTCCTTATAATATGTCCCGACCCTGGGATAGGATCAGATTCAGGGGTCAGAGGCGTTATATGTGTTCACTGCATAGTGTACCACTAGCCGGCTCCTGGTGTTACAAATGGACTGTGTCCCCCCACGTATTGCACGTTAGGATTACCAAGTACGTGGTACTTTGAAGTCCCGCGTTGCTTAGGGGGCTCTCAGCCACCCCGGTTCGCCAGTTTCTTCCAAATGCTTTAGGATCTCACCGCTGACAAGTCCCCCGGGCGGGCGTGGATCCGTGTCTTTGTCCGGTACGGGGGGTAGAGTAATGCCAGCATATGCCCCCTGGGGTATTATGGCGCCTATTGTGGTGCGCCCGGCGCCCGGAACACCCTACAGAGCCCACAGCGGTCCAAACAGCGCTGCCCCAGGAGGAGGGTCTCTGCTAGTATTGGGGCTTCAGGGGGGCCACTCCCGAGGTTCGGGACACGCTCCAATCACCCCAGAGTGATGCGTGCTCCAACGGGTTTTGCTGGCCTAGCTGCGTGGGTAGATTGCATATGCCGGATCAATGACAATTGTTCCCAGGTTGGCGCTGCCGCCTTCCCCCGACAACTGTGCATCTCTGTAGCCCACCCTCCCCGTGTAATCAGCCTCCTTACTTGGCACCAATAAGCGTTTCGTTGTCTCCGAGCCTCAATGCTGTCCTGTGCCACGGACTCTCCGCCCGCCGTGCCCCAGAGTGTTCTGCAGGATCTATGAGGGGCTCGCTGGAACTCGGGAGCCACGGACCGCCACGAGCTGGGGCCGCGCCCAAGTGTGCGCTGGTTAGCCTGGCTTCTTTGTCCGTTTCCCGGCCAGCCTCGCGGATGGTCGCGTATCACCAGCAGGGTGTTGGGCTCGGGCTGCAGTTTTAGGCTCCTCCCATCTGGGGCCTCGCTCCCTCAGCCGCGCCAGTGGCTCTCGAGTAGAATTCCCCGAAGCTCGGGGTCGGATAATTTTCGCCGCGTGTGTCGGCCGATCTGAATGTCGCTTTATCTCCGGCGTTTCTAGTTTCTGGGCTACAGGAGTTCGCATGACCCCCCACGGGCAGACGGGCTATCCGTCCACACGATTTGGGCCCAGCAGGCAGTGCTGAAACGGATATTCTGGTGCAGGATATCTCAGTGGAGCAGGAGCTCTGTAATCAGGCGGCCATTCCTGTTGTGCGCAACTGCGCCCCAGCATACATATCCTTTTCTGTATACAGCAAGACAAATAAGCGGTAATATGTAGATAGTTGACATCTCTACTTACCTCCAGCACTACACTAAATGAACATGCTACTTGTAACTATACCCAGTGTAGTATACGGCTGATCTAGAGCTCTTTTAGCGCCACCCCATATGTTGCTGACAGTTCGCAACAGAAGGCGGAAAAAGACAGATCTCTTGAGATGAGAGAGGAGGCTGTGTTTATTTGCAAAAGCATCTATAACAATGTATTATTTTACCATCATTGTAAACTGGGGCTTTTTAAAATGTGACCATGTGCATTTCCAATGATCTCTTCCAGTATAATTTTTGTCGTAATAAGAACGTTACTATTGTCTTACTGAGCAAAGCACATTATCAAACCTCCAATAACATACACATTATTATCTGTCTGAAAGAAGGTTGTCCTTCCATGATGGTGCACTCCTATTGTACTCTTTCAAAATACACCTATCAGAAAGGGGATAAATAACACCAGTGAGGGTTTCTGCCTGCTTTTCGTATAATCAAAGAATATTTTAGGAATATAAAAATGCCCACAGATTCTTATGTTTGACAAATAAGCATGTGAATAACCCCTTAAGATTGCTCGTTCTAAGTGCACGGGATCTCCCATTAGGCCTTTTTTTCTCTTAGCGGTTAAGTGATTAAAGTCTTGTATTCCTGAATCACTAAATACATGATGCACACTGGGCTTGGCGTTCATTTAATTTTTCACAACATTCACTCTAACATTAAACTATTTGTAACATTGAAGGGCATGTACGGATTCGGACAGCATCAGGATTTCGATATATAGATGAAAGGCCTGCTACATTAGTCACTTCATTGGGATTCAAGGGGCACCTGGAGAGGTTTCCTTTTCACATGAAGAATTGTATCCAGCTCTCCTTGCATTGGGAACGGTGCATGTGCACAGCCATGCTTACCCTGACACCCTAAGGGATTGACATATAAAGTATAAATGTCAACCTGTGGCCGTGACTTCTCACAGATCTAGCAAAAGAAAGGAATCTGAAAAAGAGGCTCACCTTTATTGAATGCTGTAGCAGCAGCTGGAAATCTTTGATTTGTTTTTCTCATTTGTATAATGCATACTCCCCAATGGTATCACAGCGCTGGTGATCAAACATTACACAATGGCACAGTAATGGGGTTATTGGAAGAGAAATGCTTCTGGCTTTTTCCAGAAACTTAAGAGATGTTCAATCCTCTGAAACTCCTTTCCGAGTTAACAATCTGGACCTCAAAGGAGCAGTCTGTATCTCAAAATGTTGAAATGGGGGGCAGAGATCAAGCATTTATCCTTGGTGCCATGATTTCTCCTGGGATTGTGCAATTGAACCTTCTTGCAGATCAAGCGGCTGAAAACTGAACAAGTTTCGGTGCGCCCAGGCGAGGCCTTAAATGTCACCTGGGCTTCAACAGACAGCAGATGTAGCCTTTTCTGGGCAGGCAAGATGTAAGCGCGCTGAGGAGTGTTTAAGATTCTGGTGGCAGAACCTGCAAGTGCCGGAAAAGGCACTTATTGGCTCCAAGGACTAGCAAATTACAATAGTCCAGCTTGGCCCCCAGTAAGGCCCAATCAATGGGGGCACAGTCAAACTCTGACAGAAAAGGACACATTTGCCACAACAACATAAGGCAGTAGGAAGAGGAACTGATAATGGCAGTGGGTTGTAAAGATAGGGATAGTCGAAAATGAGTCCTAAGGATTTTACCTTATCTGAAGTTTGCATCTTGGGTTAAGATATGTAGGCATATGGGTAGAGTATTTTCTCCTTTAAATTACATGATCAGTGAAGAGGAGAAGAAATTCCATTTTGGATTGATTTAAACTCAGATTTCAATAGTGCCATAGATGGCCTTTATATATGGTCTTCAGGGTTACCTGTCAAGCGCTGTTCAATATGTGCCATCCGCATGATTATGGAAGGCCAGACCCTCCTTAACTAGGGGGACATGAAGGGGTTTGGTGTAAATATTAAGTACCGTTGGTGTTCGACAAGAGACGTGAGGAACCCAGCATTCGATGAGCGAAGAGAAGGATAAATGAAGATGGAGTGTCACAGGGAAAGGTACTTTTATGAATGGACAAGTTAAACCAGTTCCTTATCTCAACGATAAGCCTGTTAAGTAAAACCTGATGTCAACCATGTTGGAAGAGGCTGATGGGGCTTGTAACATTAACATGTTTGCCCTATCAGCCTCAATCGTCTGATGCAGATTTTCCCAGGCATCTTGGAGCACAGTCTCCGGTTTCACGAAGAGACTTGAAATGTCAACAAGTTGCTTATGGCATTTAATGTAAACTTGAAGCTGTAATAGAGCTGCTTTGTTTAGGATTTTTAAGAAGGGGACATTGGAAATAGGGCTTTAGTTGGAACATAAGTGGTCTAAAAGTTTTTTTATTTTTATTTTTTGGAGCGATGTAGCTCTGGCTCATGTCTTCATTTGTTGTATGGCCTCTGGAATACTACCCTCCCCAATTGGCAAGTTAATCATCTTTGCTATGAGTGAAGCTAAAGTTGGACAACATTGCCTTGATGACAACGAAACACGGATCACCAGCACAATTGGTCAGGTTGAGGTTGTTAATCGTCTTACAGATATCGTCTGAGGTAACAAGATGAAACCAGCATTGGCAATGCCAACAGTTTTTGCTTTTGTGTAGACATGGGAAATGAATTTGCTTGGCACAGCTGTAATGGTACGAACTGGCCATTAATGGTGGAAGCTGCAAAATGGTGTAAGTACCTGGGCATATAATAGCAGTGCCTGGTAAATGCTTGTTTAAGACCTATACACAATCCAAAATGGTTGGCTTTGCCAATGCTTACGTTTAACAGGGCTTAAGTGAAGGATACTCATACTGCTTATAAATCAAGTGACCAATGGAAGACCTACGTTTTTATTTATTACACCAATGGCACGTTTACAGCTCCAATTAAGTCATTAAGATGTAGAAGACTGTTTTGAGGAAACGCCAGCAGGCAGTTCGAGGTTAAACTTTGAAGTTCAGGCTTGCTTAAGCTACCTCAAATAGATACATGGAGGGTGTATTTTGGCCGGGGAAGGGCAGGAAGTGGGTGGGAATGGCCGTAGGGTTTAGCATGGCCATGGATGGGTAAATAACCAAACACCTACAATGTTTGTGTCCCTCCTTATTTGTCATCTCCCCCCAGCCGGACTTCAAATAGTTACTGCTTAAAGGTGGCACTAAAGCTCCACCTTATATCCAAAACTAAAAAGAGCTCTTGCAAAAGCACATACGGATCTTGCACGTGTCCGGAGGTTGAGTTGGATTTGTGACTGACATAGGGTAGCCTAGGACAAAATATAACAGTGAATCTTTGCTATCTTGTCGAAAAAGAAAGATTACAGTACACCACACCATTTTTTTGGAAGGTCCTTGACTTTCTGACGTCAGAACAGGCTACTGAATTGTGTTACAATCATAGAGGGATTTAGTATACTTCTCTGCATTAACTATTTGATCGTTGTAATGCGTTTTTTAAAGCATGCAAAATAGCCGATTTGTAAGGAAGTCCCACAAGGCTGTGTCGGGTCCTTACTCCATAGGACCACCCTTGGAGCTAAGCACGTACAGATCTTCGTTGTGTCATGTCTCCTTTTTGTGGAGCTGCTAAGGTTAATTTTTAATGAGGCCAGAGAACTAATAACATTCAAGCAAGTATTGTCAAGTGGGAAAAGATCATCAAGTCTAAAAGGTAAGGTCAGTGGTATTTGAAATATTGTGGCCCACAGAGAATCTTATCGGAGCAAACATTCATTTTCTCTCTGTATTGAATGACTTTCGATGGCATCACTAATGCCTTATGTACATGTATCTCCTCGAGGTTGAAAAAAAGATCAGACCAATCCATTGTGAGGCAACACATTTCCTTCAATCCATTGTTTTGTGAAGGCCCAATCCATTATGCAGCCATTTTTAAAAATGTTTATGAGTAGGGAGCAGAGGAAATTCTGCTGTGTGCGAGCTCAGGCAGAAGCATTGTGGCCTCGCAACTAATCCGTAATACGTTATTACAATTGGGTAACGATGATATCATTTTCTTATTACAGGAGATTAGCAATGTCACGACTAGAATGTGATGTATGCGATAAAGTGCTCTCTACTGAACGTTATATGGATATTGCAACTCACTTGGGCCGTTCATAACAAAATATCGGAACAAAGCAGTTCTTTTATAAGTCCGTAGGGCTCTGAGGTGACTTGCAAATAATGACATAATGCACAATAGCGGGTACTTTATTTCTTTGTAATAAACGGTCACATGATCATCTCCTTCAAAATGTGATCTCTTGGTCGCTCTGATGCAACACATCTTATAGTTGTGATCTGGAATCTGTTATGGTTGGAAAAACACCCTGATAAGCAGCTTGCAATGTGTTGCAAAAGAAAAACTTTAAGGAGGTTTAATAAAAATGCATTTAATAACAAGTATTGTTGTTCAGAATAAGTGGTAGCGTGCACATATATACCTCACCCCCTGTGCTACATCCCAGCAGTACACAAAATAACAAACTACCGTGAATGTCACACTGTTTGGCAACTAATGGCGGTACCTTTACAGAGAAAATGAGTTCAAAAGAAATTAATCGGAAAAGCTTTATTGAAGTGTTTTGGTTTAGGTTGTAATTTGTTAACCGTGCTGCTGTTCAGACAGTGTTGGGACTCTGGCATTGGGACTTCATGAATCCGCTGTAACATAATCCGAATAGTTAAGTCAGTATTACTTTACAGTTGACATTCAAAAGGAATATAATTTCTGAGGCTTGTGGAATCTGCTTAGATCACATGCTGTGCATAGGCCGACATCTAGTGGAAGCTGCGGAGTTTTACAGTTTGTTTTTCGAAACTCGAAAATGGGCGTTGACACAGGGCGTGCCAGTAATACTATCCCTAGTGTGACGTCCACTGTACCCAAGATCCCTCACGCGTCTAGGATCCTCAGATTGTTTTTTTTCCGCCATACTGGTCGGAAGCATTTTGCGGAGTCCCCTGGCCTTAGCCATACTTTTGCTAAAATATTGATTTATTGACATCCTTCCCCATCCCAACGTTGAACTTCGACACTTGACGCCGGCTGGAGAAGAAATCGACCGTCGGCTGCTGCACGACGGATTTGGTCCTCGGAAGGCCTCTGGCCTCGGCCCGGGCCTTGGAATGCCTCTGGCCTCGGCCCTGCAAGTAGGGAGAGTGGGGGGTTGGACATACTCTACACTCTTGGTATATATGTACACCTTATACATTTCCTACACTTATCAGCCCGCTGCCTCAAGGTGCGAATGGAGGGTACCCCTTTTCAATTCTGCCCCAAGTGTAATCGCAAATACCCTTGGGTCGACAGGCACGCCACGTGCAATCTCTGCTTGCCGAGGGACCACCCCGAAGCGAACTGCAGAGCGTGTAGTAGGTTTAAACCTAAGACACTTAAGGACTGTTCGACGAAGCGTTGGGCCCACCACGCCAGGCAGGCGGCCATGGCAGCGGAGGGTACCTTCAGCGATGGCAGCAACGCCGTGCTTTCGGACGGCGAGGGCATTACGGCATCGAAAGACAGCCGAGCGCAGGTCCCCGACCTCGGAAGGTCGTCCGACAGGGCGGCTATGGGGAAGATCCCCGGCGACACAGGCGCTTCACACACCACCCACACTAAACACACGAAGTCCAACCGAGACTCGACGATGTCGAGTGCTCGGAAAGAGGCACAAACAGAACGGCCCGAATCGGTGTCCTCTGGGCGTTCGAGATCGAGATCGCCGCATGACTCCAGGCAATCATCCACTCTTGCCAAGAGTGCCTTGCTCCCTAGGCTAACGGAAGTTCGATCGTCGGAAGACGAAGACGACTTCCACCCCCAGCCCGCACTCCAGGAGTCGGAGCCCGCAGACAAGATCAGCACGGCCCCACGTTCGAAGGACGAGGACTCTACCCCCGATCCTCGACGCCAGGCGTCAAAAACCTCCGGAGCCACAAAGGGACAGGGAAAACACTTTTCCACTCACGGGGAGGGGGGAAAACAGCAGAAGAAGCAGCCTCTGCACTCTTCCACACCTGTAAAACACTCCACTCCTCCTAAACAGGCAGACACGACCAGGTCTGCTGATATTTCAAAGAGCAAATCTACTCGAGATAAATCTCCTAAACTTTCTGAGAGAGTCATTCCCAGTTCCAAAAAATGGTCCAGTGATGACATAGATAGGGTCATATCAAGGATGTCTTCCTTGGCAGACTTTTACGATAAAAATCCAGACCATTTCCTTTCATATGATCCACAAGGGGCTACACCCTCAGGCTCTAATGATCCATTCCCCCTGAGTAAGAAGCCCCGGTTTGAGACACCGATGAGGTCTACAGACCCCTTCGAGGTACAACCATACTCACGACCATACTCACTATATCAAGGAGAGACTTCCTTTGGTGAGGACCAAGATTTTGGCATGGTAGAAGAGCAAACCGGGACGGGCTACTATGGGGACGATGAGGACCAAGAAGAGGAGGAGAAAAACCCTGAAACCTACCGAGTAGATTCCCCGGTAGAAAAGGAAGCCCCGGTTACCGACTCCCCTCTCGATAACCAACCCCTCCTGAACGAGGTTCTCGCACGTGCAGCAGAACATTTCCATATTGACACCCACGGTGTCCAGGAGGAGAGGGACTTCGCCGAGGAGTTAGTAGGAGAAAGGAGGCCTGTTGCCCAGACCATCCCTATCCTCAAGTCTATTCAGCGAAGAATAGACCCATCCCTGGTGAACCCGAACCTCACCGGAGCAGTCAATCCCAGAGTTGAAAAACTTTTCAGGGCAGCCCAGTCTGACCCTCTCTATATAAGAGGACATCTGAAGCCAGACTCCCTAGTTGCCACTAACACTCGTAAGAGGGCTGGAACACCCTTGTCATCGTCCGAAGCTCCTCCAGACAAGGAGAGCAAAAAACTATATGGTTTCGGCAGGAAAGTAGTCTCAACGTCCACCTATCAGGCAAGGATTGCAAACTCCACCACTCTGTTGGCCAGCTACAACTGCCATCAGTGGGAAGAAGTCACGGCACTCATAGCCTCTGCTCCGGAACCCTTAAAGGGCCAGTTAGCTCAGATTTCCGCAGAGGGTAGAGCCGTGTCTGGTTGCATTTTAAAAGCAACCTTTGACGTCGCGGACAACGCAGGCAGATTGATAGCAGAAGGTACTGTTATGAAGAGACATGCGTGGTTACGGCAGTCTGGTTTTAAGGCAGAAACCCAGGCATCATTGTTGGACAAACCGGTGGAGGCCGATCTGTTGTTTGGTAAGGCGGTCGAGGACGCACTGAAGAATGCCAAGGACGAATACGAGACACTTCATTCCCTTGGCCAGTTAACCAATAAACCCCCTAACCAGAGAGGGAATAGTAATTTTCGTCGCCCACGCGGCCAAAATTCCCAGAGAGGATCTAACTATTCCCAGGGGCAGGGTACACAGTGGAACAACAGCCAACAGTCTACCCAGGGTTACGGCAGGGGTAATAGGAGAGGACGTGGTAAAGGCAGAGGCGGCCCCAGCAAAGAAGGCGGCACGCCTCCACCAAAGCAGTGACGCTCAGTTCAGGGTCCCTTCTCACGCAACCCCAGTAGGGGGACGCATTTCCAACTTCACCCAGGCTTGGGAAGGGATCACATCAGACAGATGGGTGCTGTCAACAGTATCCACAGGGTACTGTATAGAACTACTGCAGCGTCCCCGGAACCATCCTCCACGACAAAGAGTACACTCTTTAGAACATCAGAAGATTCTCCTCGAGGAGATCGCCATTCTGCTAGAAAAGGACGCGATAGAACTCGTCCCGGGACACCAGATAAACAAGGGTATTTATTCAACTTACTTCCTTGTGCCAAAAAAAGATTTGACAATGCGCCCAGTATTGGATTTACGGCCTGCCAACAAGTATGTCAAGCCCCAAAAGTTTCATATGACTACGCTACAAGAGGTAATCCCCCTCCTAAAAAAGGGGGATTACATGGCAACCTTGGATATGAAAGATGCCTATTTTCATATTTCCATGTTCCCAGCGCACAGAAGGTACTTGCGCTTCAAGGTGGACAGTCGGCACTACCAATTCCAGGTACTGCCCTTCGGGATAGCTTCGGCAACAAGGGTATTCACCAAGGTACTGGCGGTGGCGGCTGCACACCTATGCAGGGAGGCAATCCCGGTGTACCCTTATCTGGACGACTGGCTCATAACGGGGGAAACCCTAGTAATTTGCAGGACAAACATTCAAAGGACTATCGACGACCTCCACGAATTAGGCTTCTCAATCAACGAGAAAAAGTCAAGCCTGGTGCCAAGCACCTCCAAACAGTTCCTAGGAGCAATCCTAGATACTCAAGAGGGGTTGACCTTTCCTTCAGAGGAAAGAATTCGGAATATACTACTGCAAATTCTGCAATATCAGTCCGGTCACCAAATAACGGTACGCAAAGCAATGCGTTTACTGGGCATGATAGCGTCATGTATTTACCTGGTCCCCCACGCGCGCCTGCGCATTCGTCCCATGCAGGAATGGTTGGCGAAACAGTGGTCTCAGGCAAGTGGTCAGTGGGAAGATCTAGTGGTCGTTTCGCCAACACTAGTACAAAGCCTTCACTGGTGGACAAGAGAGAATCTTGCACAGGGAAAACCCTTTTACGATCCCGAAGTACAGGCAGTAGTCGCTGCCGATGCATGTCTGACGGGGTGGGGAGCTCACCATCTCCACCACACAGCTCAGGGTCTCTGGTCTCGCTCAGTGGCCAAGAACCACATCAACCTGCTAGAGCTTCTGGCAGTATTCAGAGCGCTTCAAGCGTTCGAGCCCCACCTACTAAACCTGCCAGTGCAAATCCAGACGGACAGCACAACAGCCATGTTCTACCTGAACAAGCAAGGAGGGACTTGTTCGCCAAATCTGTCCAAGCTTGCCCAGAAAATCTGGATATGGGCACTCAGACGGAACATCTTCCTGTCATCACAACATGTTCCAGGGGAGCTCAATTCCCTAGCGGATGCTCTGAGCAGAGACTCCCTCCCAGAGGAACACAAATGGGTTCTACACAGAGAGGTTGTAGAAAATATCTTCTCTCAGTGGGGTTTCCCCACTATAGACTTATTCGCCAGAAGCGAAAACAGACAATGCCCAGGATTTGCATCCAGGTTCCCCCAACCAGACTCCCAGGGGAACGCCCTGTGGATGAACTGGTCAGGGATGTTTGCGTACGCTTTTCCACCAACTCCTCATCAGGAAGGTGGTGAACAAGATGAACAGAGAGTCGATGACGCTCGTCCTCGTTGCTCCCATGTGGGCAAGACAACCGCGGTTCCCACACCTACGCAGGATGGCGGTGTGCGAGCCCATCAACCTTCCAGCCTGGTACAGCCTACTGTCCCAGCACCAAGGTCAAACAGTGCATCAGCAACCCAAATCAATGAACCTGGCAGCATGGCTCCTGAGGTCATAGAGTTTGGACATCTCAATTTACCACAGAGGTGTATGGACATCCTAAAGGAATCTAGGAAACCAAACACAAGGCACTGTTACTTTGACAAGTGGAAGAGATTTGTTATCTGGTGCCAAAGTAGACAAATCAACCCAGTTGATTGCACTCCTTCCACTATTGTTACATACATGCTCCACCTGCTAGACGCAGGATTGGTTTTTAACTCACTGAAAGTACACCTGGCAGCCCTGTCGGCATACACCACTTCCCATAACATGGTCTCGTGGTGGAAAGTACCAGTAGTTAAAGCCTTCATGGAAGGAGTAAAGAGACTTCACCCTCCTATTTCAAACCCACCACCAGGGTGGGGCCTTAATGTGGTGCTATCTAAGCTCATAGGACCCCCTTTCGAGCCCATGCATAAAAGCAGTCTCAAACACCTGACTTATAAAACGGCCTTCTTAGTAGCTATTACTTCTATAAGAAGGGTCAGTGAAATTCAGGCTCTGTCAGTGCAGGATCCCTTCTTTATGTTCCATAAAGACAAACTGGTTTTACGCACACACCCTAGGTTCTCACCTAAGTTTATATCTAAATTCCACGTAAACCAGTCCATAGAGCTTCCGGCTTTCTTCCAGGACCCTCAAAGCTCGGCTGAGGTGAAACTACACACCCTAGATGTGCGTAGGACGGTCCTCTACTATGTAAATAAAACCAGACCGCTAAGGAAAACAGATCAACTGTTTGTCTCCATAGCTACAGGCAGAGAGGGGGATCGCGTCTCTAAAGGTGCTATCTCGAAGTGGATTATTAACTGTATCCAGCTGTGTTACTCACTCTCTGAAAGAACTCTGCCTTTCACGCCAAGAGCCCACTCTACTAGAGGCATTGGGGCCACTCTGGCTTTCATTGCAAATGTACCCCTTCACACCATTTGCAAAGCAGCTACTTGGAGCTCTATTCACACTTTTACTCGGCATTACTGCATTGACACCCATTCCAAGGCAGATACACAAGTGGGACAAGTGGTTCTAAGACACTTATTTGCTCATGACCCTTCTCACATCCCACTCCTTCTTCAGGTACTGCTCTCTAATCTATGCACAGCATGTGATCTAAGCAGATTCCACAAGCCTCAGAAGGGATACATTACTCACCGTAATCGTATTTCTGATGCTTTTATCTGCTTAGATTCACATGCGACCCACCCTTCCTCCCCTCTGAGAGAAGGCGCATGGTTGCTTGTAGTCTTACCTTTCTATCTATCTGCTTGGATTATCTGTACTCAAGCTACTCCTCATGCTTCCTCATGTCAGAAAAAATACAATCTGAGGATCCTAGACGCGTGAGGGATCTTGGGTACAGTGGACGTCACACTAGGGATAGTATTACTGGCACGCCCTGTGTCGACGCCCATTTTTGAGTTTCGAAAAACAAACTGTAATACTCCGCAGCTTCCACTAGATGTCGGCCTATGCACAGCATGTGAATCTAAGCAGATATAAGAATCAGAAATACGATTACGGTGAGTAATGTATCCCATATGGCAGCCTGCAGTAGCCTATAAAAGCCTACTTGCGAAATCACGAATGATCTGTAATCGGTTATTAGTTTAGTTATGGCATCACAATGCCTGCTGCTGGGGTCAGCATAGAGCAGAATTCCAGCTCCCACTGTAGCACTTCAAGCCGTGAGAAGCTTTTCAAATTCCATTCTTGTAAAATAGCTTTCTGTAACACTTTACATACATTAATTGGAAAAAGGAATGTTTATGGCATTATGTTGGTTAAGTGCACTGCTGGTGCTTAACACACGATCACAAGAATCTTCTGCAAGTTATTACTTATTTTAAAGTGTAAAATGTGTTTGGGTGTATTTTATTAAATTGTATATACTGTTTCATGCAACATATTAGAAGTTGCATATTACTTTTTTTAAATATCCAAACAGATTCTACATTGATTGTTTTGTATCAACAACTACAACATCCTTTAAATTAGGTTAAGAGGCCAGGTATGAAATGGGATGACAGTGGGCCTCATTCCGAGATTGGAGGTAGCCATGGTGCTATTAGCACTGGGCCTACTCGGAATGAGGCCCAGTGTGTGGCCAGGTGTTATACCACCTACCATGTATGAAAATAATTTTGCAAGTCACATTAGAGCTCTGTGACCTTGTAAGGAGATCTGCCTTCGCCCTCGTTCCTCTGTTTGATCATGGAACTCCTCAGTGATTTCCAGCGTCCTTTATAACGTACACTAGGGGGCTACTTTAGGTGAAGTTGTCTAAAAAAAATGTAATGTTTAAAAATTTTGCCCATATTAACTGGATCCAGAAACAGTGTCATTTGTTTCTTTAATTCAATGCTCTCACGGCAGTAATCAAGCACAAGCCCCCTGGGAACTTGCACTTGTTACTGCCTTAAAGCAGATTATTGAAACACACATTCACAGGACAGCCAGTCCTAGGAATGCCATCCTAATGCAGCAAACAAACCCGTTTCAGTAAAATAATTTAGCTGAAAAGCATTTGTTTGCTGTATTGGGATGGTATTCCTAGGAGTGTCTGTCCTGTGAACGAGGCAAACACGTCCTGTTTATTTAAATGGGCCCGTTTGCCTTACTCTTTTAAAGGGACTCGTGAAGTCCAGTGGTCAGCCCCTTCAGCAACGTGACCTGTGTTCGAATCGCAGCCTGTCCTTTTTCCTGGTGCATCAAATTTTGTTTTAAACACAATATTTGATGCACCAGCAAAAAAAAGACTGGGCCTGAAAAACAAAGGCTGCAAGGCTGAAGGGGCTATCCATTCATGACACAATTTAGTTTAGTTTATTTCTTATAAAGCGCTACACGCCCTCAGGTCTCAGACTGCTACAGGAAACCTCAATTTACCAACCTAACATATAAAAACAAACAACATACAATGGGCATTGGTAAGCAGCAAGTGGTGCCAATTCAGGGAGGCAGTAGAAACCAAGCTAGTCCACAAGTCCCAAATTCGAAGAGCCCCCGGGCAGATATTGACATATACTGAAGGTAACGCAAGTTACTAATTCCGCACCCCACTAATATACAGTCCCTATTCTCTTGGATGCACCAGTCTTCAATTTCAATCCTACGCAAGATCTTCAGGTCAGAGCTTCCGACGACGCTAGATCCTGTTCCTTGGAAAAGCCATGCCAATAGCTTATTTCGTAGTTCTTATCTTGTTTCTCTCTCTGGTGGCTTCTCAATATTGGTAATAATAAAGTTCCTCCGATCGAAAACAAGATCCCGAATGCACATTCCCTTTGAAAGCAACTCGTGTTCTCTAGTTCTTTCGCTGTGAAACGGCATTCACAACACTGTGATTGCTGTTTCACAACTAAAGAATTAGAACACACGATCCCCTTTGAAAGGGGCTTGTGTTGTCTAATTCTATCGTTTTCTCTGGCCCATTCTGTTTTGTTGGGTGCATCAAATATTGTTTTAGAACAAAACTTGATGCACGAAAAACAAAGACTGGCTGGGATTCAAATGCAGGTCACGTGTGTGAAGGGACTCACCCTTTACCACTGGACTACACGAGGTCCTTTAAACGAGCAAGGCAAACACACCCTTCTAAATCACCTACTTCACAGGACAGTCATTTCTGGAATGCCAAAATTATTTTGCTGAAATGGGTTTGTTTGCTGCATTGGTGATGGCATTAATAGGAGTGGCTGTCCTGTGAACGTGTGTTTGAATTCTCTGTTCTAAGGCAGTGACAAGTGCAAGCTCCAAGCAGGGGGCTTGTGCTTGATTACTTCTATGAGAGCATTGAATTAAAGAAACAGATTACACTGTTTCTGGATACGAAATGGATGCCTCAGTGTTCTTTTAACACAGGACTTTAGATCAGATTTTCTTCTCATTTTACACAGGAAGGTTTTTTTGAATATATATATATATATATATATATATAACATACTCCTTTGTATTATGTTTTTACTATGGGCACCTGCAGTATCTATATAAATGATGTAAACAATGTTAAGGATAGTATCCTCAATGAATTACGTTGATGCAATCGATTTTCCATATTCTTTTGTAAGGGATCATCTTGGTTCTATTAAGTGTACGGAGGAAAGTATTACTTTTGTCATTTTTGAGGCTCGAGTAGCAAACGCAAGTAACAAAAAGTAAATTTTCCTCAGACCCAGGGCATAAACAAAGACAACCTCACTCCACGTGTCCACTTCTAGGCATTGTTGCCCTTTTATCCTGTGAGAGATCCATCATTCCTTCTCTTTCTTTGCTCTAAAAAACATGTTTTTTTAACAGAACTTCTGTGTGAATTGACCCTTCCCCTTCGTATCATTGACCGAAAACGTGCCTGGACCTGCAAAGTAATGAAGCCCATCATGAGATACATGGGGGTGGGCACTGTAACCTACTAACGATCTCTTATTATGTATGCAGGGAGAGATCTTCTTGGTACCATTAATTGTATTTTGATTTGCAATGCACAAGAAGCTTTCACAGTGGCTTAAAATCCCATTTCATGCACTATAAAAAAAAAAAAAAAAATAGGTACACAAAAACAAATTGACCCAAGAGTCCTCTGTTGGTAAACCCAAAAGGACAGTGTCAGAGGAAATGAGAAAAGGGTTATCTGGCTGTGGAGCTGAAGCTTTGCTTTAGGAGTTTTGATTTCAATTCCTTCTTGAACTCACTCCACCATGTGAACGACAACAACTTGAATGCCAAACTGTTCCACAGGCTGGGTCGTAGGTCCTAGTTCTCCCTTTATCTGTGATCCTTAGCAGAAGCCTTTGTGCTGGAGTGGATCTGGGGTATTTCTTTGGTTGGTCATTTGATCGTTTAATAACCCTGACCGTTTTGCCTGCATACTTTGTGTACAATGCAGATTGCCTTAAATAGATCTTGTTGATTTGGTGCCAACATAACGACTCAGTCCAATGTAGATGAAAGTATAGGAGTCATGTTTGCTCAAAAAGAAAGCTTGAATGGGGAATACTTTGTGTTTCAAGTTGAGGGAAGCAGTAGAGTTTACATTGAGCAGTATCAGCAAGTGTTTTCGTTTCTTTGGACAAAGACTTGAATCGCTTAGCTGTTCCAAGGTATTGGGGGTTGAGGAGAGGAAAGGAGGGTGGTGGGAGTCCTGGAGCAGAGGTTCCAGTGTAAACTCTTAGGATTAACACACCCACCGTCCCTTGCATCAACACCAAGCCCATAGTATTGAATTGGACGAGTTAACCAGTTAATGGGGTTTTTCTCCTGGCAATGTATCAATGGTATTTTCCCACCTATTCGATGTTCACCCTTACTTTCAGGTGACCCTTATGGTTCTCAACCATGCATTGTTTATGTTCTGTGAAAGCTGGCTGAGGAGTAAACGTTGAATTACATTGTTCTGCCCACCTAGAAATGTGAAAGACCATGATGTTGGGGGAATAAACTCTGCCCAACAATTCTACAGCTCCAACATCCGAGAACCACCTACAAGACACCAAGCAAAGCTGCATGGAATACCTACTGAATAGTGGTTTCAAGTACAGCCGTTTGCAACATCCCATAAGGTGGCGATTCCTCTGTGGAGGTGTAACTTGATGAATCTGCCTTAGGCGGCAACAGCAATTGGATGCTTCCTGAGGGTTGCACAATGCATGGACTTGTGACCCGTGAGGTTCGTCAAACTTTACATAGCTCTGTTCTCAGGAGGGAGGAGGTTTTGTGGGCACCCATCCCAATGTCATATAGTGCCCAAAGAGGAGACCCCCTGTCTGGGGTTGTACAGTTTAATGCCCCTCCTGATTCTTTAAGCTGTCTTCAGGTTGCACACTACAAAACTAGAATTGCTTTGCCCCCCCACCCCCCCTGTGAGTTCAGGGGCATCAACAAAGTCAATCTTTCAATCTCGGGGCTGGTATTTATAATCTCCTCTGCCTACATATCGCCTCTCAGGCCAGTCAGCCCCCCATTATGTAACTGTCCACTCCCTCTACTAAGGCCCTCCAGTGTAGCAAAAAGTGTGTGCCATGAGATGTTTCACTGTACCGAGGACAGTGAATCTGCTTGTTAACCACAGCTAAAATATACGTGTGATATGTGGGCACAGGTTTGTGTGTATACCGTGTACCGAATACTTGACGGTAGATACTTAAAAATTCTCCTTGCATTGCTTTGTTACATAGTATTGATGGATCATCCAGAAATGTCTGCGTGTGCATAGTACTTGAATAGTGCACAGTATTCTTGAACAGCAACAGTATTGCATATTTTGTACAATGAGGTCGTTTTTACAAGGCTTGTTTATCAGAAGAGCGTATGGCCTCTGCTATGAAAATGTAACTTGACCAGATGCTGTTCCAGGAAGTTACATAGAATGTATGTATTTTTAGCACGCACAATTATCCGAGACCCCCTGTTTATAATGCTAACAATGCATGCTTTAAACAGCTTTGTTTACTCTACAACATCAACAATCATGTTTCCCAGAAGCTGTTCTTCGCGAACATAATTACTTACTAAGAATGATATTCCTCATACGAAACCCTGACATCAAAGTAGCAATGCTCCTTATATCCCAACTGCATGATCCATAGACTTCTCTATCCAATCAGCGCCTGTGCTGTCATTATTCTGCATATTGGAATTCTTGGCCCTGAAAATCGAGCAGTTATGTAATCTGGTATTATTTCAGTTGAACCTGTCTGACTGCCTCATCGTGATAGCCAATGATCCACCGGGTCAAATTCATCACTAGGCCAAAGAGGTCCACTTTCTACTAGACCTTTCAACTTGGCTGCTGCTTCACCCTGCCAGTGCCCTTAACTCATTGATCTTATTTGCTGGTTAGGGTTGAAATCTACAATATGCACCTAGTCGCGAATATCATAATAATGTTTGTATAATTTTCATGCCAGATTCTTTCTGCTTTGTGGCAGGCTGACAAACGACATTGCACAAGAAGTAAGGGTTCAATCGAAATGTGTTACTAAACAGAGGCTGATTGGATAAACGCCAAGGCGGACTAGGAGGGTTATATACAATTAATCTAGAAGTTCCTCTCTAGGAATGATTTAAACCAAACCAACATGTCGGCATGGGGCAAACCATAGTGCCGGGGTTCTCTTTCATGGATACTGGTCTCTCCCAGGTTCTCTGATCTCGGCACCTTTAAGCTCAGGTGACAGTATCCAGGATATTGCACTTAATTGCTGCCTTTTCCCTCCACAGTCACAGGGATGTATACTGCTGTTTGTAATCCAGTCAGGAGGGCACTCTCTCGATACGATTGTTGTGCCCTTCTCATGGGGTCCAACTCCTAGGACCTTCCAAATTCTCTGTATCAGGAGTGACCAACATGCTGAATTACCCCAGACTTTCAGGACCTCTCTCTGCATGAGACTGTAGTACCGTGCCAGGCAACCCAAGGTGAACCTAGGATCGTGCTCTCTCTCCCTCTCCTCCTCCTCTGGTCTTCTTGCTTCCGAAGGACTGGGTGTGCTTTTCCCTTGCACCTCTGTTTATAGGTCTGGCTGTATTCTAATTGTATTGGATTTGGGATTGGTTCAGTCACCTAAGGGTCACTGAGGTGACTACTTGCCCTTGCAGATCGGGGCATCGTGGCGTCGGGCAGAAGTCTTGCCCCTGTGTCTGCTCTGTGTCCACTGCAACTCTGTGCCTTTTCTCCACTTGGCCCTTTTGCAGTGGCTACGCTACCCCCATTGCTGTGCTTTATGGAGCTTCCCCACCCTGTATGGATTTCACAGGTGGTGCCAGGGAGCACTGTTTGCCGGATGGACTCCTGTGATGGACTTGATGCAATGATACAACGTAGCCATGGTTCCAACCGTTTCTTTGTCTAAGCCTGCCCATTTTGCTATTGAAAGGACGCCTGGGTGGGAGAAAAACTACAACTAAAGTGGGATTTGTGAATGAAATTATCAGCATTGGCTAAACCGAATTGGATTACTTTAGTGTTTGATCACAAGGGTATTATTGGAGCAACAAGGTCCACATCTCTTCTAATAAGTACTCACCCCCCCAGAGGCGCCCTACATTTCATAAAGAAAACTTGGGTTGGCCAACACAAAGAATCTCAAGCCTAACCTTTGAATCTCCTTGCTACCCTAAGCTAGCGACATAGCGTTCGAGGAATGTCCAAAGCAACCCATTTTGAAACCTCCTCTTCAAAGGCTCTCTCACTTAACTAGAACTGAATATGCTTATTCCTTGGTCCTCTCAGGGTTTGCAACAGGCCCCTTCTGGACCATAGATTTCCAAATTCACGACAGGCCTCTTTCCTAGGCCTTTGGTTGCAGGGCTTGCAGGCTTCTCTCTCCAAGACTGTTGTTTCAGCATTCACAGCAGGCCTGGCATAGGCTTTGGGTTTCTAGTTCCTCCTACGAGTTGATAGGTCCGTAGTGTTTTGCGGGTCATCCTTCCACCCCAGGACTTGCAGCTCTCCAAGTCTCCTACCGGCCTCTACACACTTGCATTGCCTTCCTCCGGGCAGCGTTCCCATCAGTCTTCCTCTCCCCTGCATTCTCCCCTTGTATTGAGGGTGCATCAGCAGATGCGTTGTTTCATCTCGGTCCATCCCAGCCTCTTTCATACCCATGGGGTCCTGGTGCAATTTCTAAGGTCCCCGATTGGTTACTTCCTATGCTTCTTTGTTTCTCTTCCTAGGATTGGTGATATTTGCCTGTGATCTAAATTCCTCTTTTAATCTCTTAAGAAGTTGGTCCTCTGTTGCCCAATAGCTGAATTGATTTAATTAACTACAGTATACAGTTGAGAGGTTTCTAAGGCGTCTATATCGTGCAGCACCATTTTGGAAATACCAGAATCTGGAACGGTGGCTCCAGTGTTTTGCAGCCCCTTCTGCTATGTGCAGCATTTCTCCAGTTTGGCTGCTGGAATACATGGTCGATGAGTACCCCACTGCTTGTCTATATATTCCGGTTTGTGAGCCACTTCACTCTCTTGTGGTGTCTTCTCGGAAATGTACTTAGGGGTGTGAAACTGAACTGAGTTGTTCTTGCATCAAAGTTACTGTCTTTCTGAGATCCTCCTGGTACATGAATGCGACCCTTTTGCTGGGAAACATATTCGCTGTAGCAGAGTCAGCTAAATGAATTGAGCTCCTTCTCTCCAAGAGGGGGACCGGGCTACTGTGAGGCCATCTCCATCCACCATCTGGTCCACATCCAGTGACTGTCTGGTCAAGGCTGACCTGTGTGTCTTGCTCCATTTCTGCAGGGGTTTGGGGAGCACCTCCAACTCTCCACACCCTTCAATGTCATACTGCAGTGCACGACCTATGTTGTCATGGCTTTCACACTAGGTTCAGGTCATGCATGATCTGTGGGGATTGTCTCTGGTTTATGGGATCATGCAGGGCTTGTTCCCTGGGTTTGCCATTTTTCCACTCAATCTGTTTCATAAAATTGTGTATGTTTATGTAGTGGAGTTTGAATCTTTAAACCTGACCTGGTTCTCATATTCAACTGGTCAGACAACTCTGACAGCTTTTCGGATGTCAAAAATATGACCATGTCTTGGCAGCCCTGAAAACCCCTGTGCACGGCACACAAAAAAACCCTCCACAACAAAATACATCTTGCATGATGTGTTGGACCCCCCTCACTCCCTCAGATCCTAGTCATCCAGAAGATTTAAATCGGGCTGATTTATAAATATATATATCACAGATATAGGGCCTGATTCATGGATTTATTTGCACGGTTCAAAGTGACTTTGCACTGCCGACACAAACCCTGAATCATGGAACTATCCAAAATGTATTTTTGCAGTGCAAAGTCAGTGCATAGTCATCTATGCAGTACAAAATGACTTTGCACTGCAAAAATACATTCTGCACAGTTCCATCAATCTGGGTTTCTGTCGGCAGTGCAAAGTGACGTATAACTGTGCAAAAAAGTACACGACTCGGGTCCTAAGCCACAAACGTATCAGTCCAGCAACCAGTATTCTGGGAGTATGGCCCATGGCCATCAAAGACAAACAATCTTCAGAAATTAAATAAAATACTTAAAGGAAACTGCTAAATAAACAGGCCTACGTCATTGGAACAAAATCAAATACCAGAATAACTACGGAGGAGACGTCGATTCTTTAGATGTCCTTGGACAGTTTCCTGTGGAGGCGCTCTGTGTTGTGAATTGTTATTGTGTTATCCCTCGTTGTGCAGTGCCCTTGCCTTACTACCCCTGCGTCATCCTTCCCTGCGTGCGCTTCAGTTTGCATGCGGCGCATGCACAAATCGCGTTTGTTTTTCTGGTCTTCAGTGATTCTTACTCTGTGGCCGATCCTTTATGCAGGCTGCCTTTAAAACCGAGCCACTTAATGCCCGGGCACAGGATGCTCGCTCAGTAGCTTCACAGGAACAAGTAAAAACGCAATGGAATTGCGATTGAGAGACGAAAGACGGGCAGAGCAAATATGGCGAAAGGCTGGCATTGAGGAGTGGGTAAGAACGGGCTGGCAGGAGAGTGAGCACATTTTACAACTATATAAAGAGAATAACATGTTTTAGGATGGAGCAGGATTAAACAGTAGACATGCTACGAATACAAGGAAATATGATACGAAAGTGTACAATCAGAAATTGGAATCACTATTTGCAAAGGACACAAGTAACTTCTTTAAAGAAATTAATTCAAGGTGGGGTGGAAAGGGAAGCATGGCATGGGTTATGGTGGGCAGACGAGAGCGGGGGCGGGTAATGGGCGAAAGAAGATAAATTGGGGTGGGATAATGCACTGGGGTGGAGTCTGGATGTCTGACGGCAGAATCCTGTTTCTAGGTCCCCACGCCTGGCACACCACCTGGCTCTGCTTGCGTCTGACTCTATCACTAGTTGTGGAACCTCACCGAAGAACGCTCAGCCGTTCCAAGCTTCCATATTCTGCAACCACCAGGTCAGCTCGCACCTCTTAGTCTAAAGGACTGATTGGGGATACCCTACGCCCATTTAAGAAGCTATATCTTTAGCCTTTGCAAAGCCCTGTAATGCAGGGGCCTGGGGAAAATCACCTGAATCGACGCTGCTAGAAGACCCACTAATTTGGCTAGATTGCGAAGCGAAATACTCTGTTTCCTGAGCACTGATCTCAGCTCCTTCCTGATGCCCTTCATCTTCTGAGAGGGCAGCTCGAGGCATGCTTTCTCAAAACCTAAGAATTCAAATCTCTGCGCGGGCTTTACCTCTGATTTGTCCAGATTAATAAGGAATATCAGGGAGGTGACCAAAGCGCTGTGCTGTCCTGAGCTAGAATCAGAATATCGTCCAGATATACAATGATATGGATTCTCCTGTCTCTGATGGCCGCTGCTACCGGCCTCATCACTTTGGTGAATGCCCAAGGCGCTGAAGCTAGGACCGAAAGGTAGGCACTTGAATTGCCAACTCAGTCATTCCAGTGGAAGCGGAAGAATTTCCAGTGCTCTGTCGCTATTGGGACATCGTGGTAAGTGTCCTTCAAATCTAACCTCGCTAACCAATCCTCCCTGTCTGAGAAGATCCCGAAGGAGGTGAATCCGCCTCCATCTTAAAATGCCTATAAAGCAGCCATCTGTTTAACTCTTTCAAATGTATCACCGATCTCGACTTTCCGGTGCACTAGAAACATATTGCTGAAAAACCTTGGTTCCTCCAATGAACTGCGCTCTATCGCTCCCTTGCACGCTAGGTGGTGTAGCTACTTGCAATAGACTTGCCTCCCCCTGTGCCATATGAATGGGGTGGGGAACTGCTCTCTGCGTGGGTATCTGTAAATTCTAGACGCAAGCCCATTACTGCCTACAACACCCAGGAGTCGCTTGGCAATTCCTGCCATTTGTTTAAAAACAACCTTGTCCTGCCGGAAGGTGTTCGCTTTGTGCACTTACCGCCTAAGGCACTCTGCTGTCTGTAGATGCCTCTACCTCTGCGTCGTGCTGCCTAGATTCCCAATATTGTGCTTGGGGACCTTGAGGCCTTCTATGCATGCTGAAATGACTGTACGATCAGCATTTGATGTTGTCTGGTCCCTGCAAAAACTCTTCCCGTGAGGATATTCCTTCCTTTTCCAGGGCTGTATAAGTTCTGACAAACCGACACATCTCTCTTGCGAAGGCGTCTCCAAATACCATACCCTGTGCTCCCTTGCCCGCCTCGTACGAGGCTAGATCGCTGAGTTTACTGTCCATCTTTAACAGAAGACGACTCCTTCTCTCTGAAGAGAGCGTGCAAGTAACATTACCCAGAAGGCGAACTGCACGCTGCGCTCAGTTGGCAAGCGTGTGTGTGTGTCCACGGGTTCACACATATCTTTGGCTCTCAGCTAGGTTAATAATTTTTGCTAATGGCCACATGAAATCCAGAACCTTGTCCTGGCATCCTATCCAGGCTCGATCCACCCCTTTCCTTATGTCTCTGGTTGTTTTTGTGACAAAGGTCACCATCTTGGTATCCAACTCTGGGGTGTCGGTGACTTTGCCTGGCAGGTCGGGCCTTGGACATTCCGTCCTCATGCGGGATCGCACCTCACGTTCAAGTGGCTTCCTTATGCGCTGTGCGTTATATAAAACTATTCTGGGTGAAGGCACCCATTTTGTCAACTTGGGGTGCCTGATGGCCTCTGGGTCAAACATGTAGACTGTGTTTCCTTCCTCGTCCTCTAGATCTGGGATGGCCTGCTTTTGCAGGACCTTCTCACTGGGACATGCGTCCATGATAATCTCTTAGTCATCCCCCTCATCGTCATCCGGCAACTAACCGTCGTCATTATCCCCTGTATTAATCACCCCTGGGGTAGGGGGTAAGAGGTGTGGCACTGCCGACTTTTTCAAAAATGTACTGAAGGCGTTGACCATCTCACAGGGCCCTTTGTTATCCCCTTCTTTAAGGCTTGGGAGGGGGTCCTCTTCCGGTCTTTCTTATACCCCACTTGATCAACCCCAAACTTGGGGTGTCCGGCAGATGTACCCTTGCCATGGCTGTCCGCCCACCTTTTCCTGTGCTCTTCTCATTTCCTGTACCCTTAGTGGCTATGATGTACTCTAGAATCTCCAGATGATCATTAATAGGCTTCACTGCTTCAGAGACTGCCCTAATGAGGGAGGCATCTAGCACTTTCTTAAAACTCACAGATAAGTCCCTGTCTTTATCGGAGATAACCTTAATCCATTCCTCAATCACTACACTCTGAGGAAGTGCTCTCCGATTCCATGAGAAATGTACAGGGTACAATGTGAGGGAACTTGCAGAGAGCTTGAAATCCGCAGGTTGCAATTTATAAAGGTGGGAACCACTGGAAGTGCCATATATAATGTACTGGAGTAAAACAAAACTGTGCCAATCTTGTGCCTGAACCAAAGGTCAAGAAGGTCACTTGCGTGTCCAGTACGCCTTGAAAAAAATACTAGTGTAGCTGATGCTGTATAACTTGCACGTGTTGGATAGTATAGGAAACTAGCTGTGCACCGCCAACTGCTGGTCAAAGGCAATGCTGTCCTCGTTAACTATAGAAAAAGCACTGCGGCAGGGAGTCTGTATAATGATGCTGGATCCTAAATTAGAAATGACGTGGACCGCGTCGTTGCCTGAATGTGAGTAGATCGTGGTTCAGGCTATTGCGCGGTCGCAGCGGCGTAAATGCCGTAAGTGAAGGTCATCTTGTGCTTATATGCAGAGGCATAATAGCCTCTCTGCAGTACCAGCAACAAACGTGTAACAATGCGCACACGAGCGGACCGGCTGCCTGGAGTAAGTGCGTTTGCCCACGCTCCGGTCTGCTCCGTGTGTCTAATAAACACAATGTAAGCAGTATCGAAACGAAACTTTGAAAGAATCTTTAATGGACAACCTAATCCCAAACTAACCTTGCGCTCCATTAACGCGCGCACAATGATCTATAATTTGTCTTAATGTATATCTTCAAATGAAACTGCATAAATCAAATAAAATATACAATGCAATACAGAGCCCCAATCTCCCAACTTAACTGCTGAGTGAGCAGCAAAAGAAAAAGGAAGGGACTCGAACAGCAAGTGGGTCATCGGAGAAGCTTAGCCTTGATTGGTGGACTTTTAGTTTTTCAGGGCCACAGTAAACAAGGGGCTAATGGGGATTTGTAGTCCCTTGAGTGTTTATTTTGTTTCATGAAAAAATCAGAGTTTTAAGTTTTGATAGGTTGCTGATGAGCAGAATTAAAGAAAGTTGAGCATAATGCTTGCTTCCGGTCTTGACATAGAATTAATGCAAGCTAAATATGCTATAGCTTTTTCTCAAACCCACTGATAGGTATTCATGTCCGATATTTCTGTTATCTAAAGCATGCCTTAAAATGTGCACTCACAGGCAATGGTTAGTGGCAAGTACAACATGGTGTCCTGTATGTATGTTAAAAAGTGAGGGGCCGAGTCACTTTTCATGGCTGTATTGTAGTTTGAATTTTGAAATGTTTTCCTCTGATCTCAAGTTATTCATTGAGAATATAATTTTTCTCTATGGTTTTGCAAATATTTTCTAACTTAAATAAAAAGTCATAATTGGACCAACAAATCCAATATTTCTATTTCAGTCATGTTTCCCTTGTGAAAAGAAACCTAGCCACTTCATTTTCTGGGTTCCCCTCAATGCAAGTCCACAATCCAGATCAATCTTGGGGAAATTACAAATAATTTTTAATCAATATTGGATCTAACATTTTTGAAACAATTACTTGCCAAGTCCACAGTTATGGACAGCTTTCAGTTGGCTAGTCAAGTAAGATTGTCTTGGCTGTAGCGGCTTGTCCATGCCAGATCCTCGTGGGAGTGTGTGTGCAATTTCTAAATGTTTTAATTGGATCTGCATAATAGTTTGTCATTTTGAATTGATATGTCTTGAAACTGGTAATTTCTTGTTCAATTCATGTTTGCACCATCTAATATTTGCATTACCATTTTTTGTCGACCTTAAACCTCTCATGAGTACTTTTTTGCCCTTGATATGACTCTTTTCATGTTGTTCATTTCCTTTTAGTTATATTCTGCCATTCTCAAGGGAATTTCTGCATTAACTTTACCTTTCTGCAATCACCCTTGTTTTACCTCCTACTTTTAGCTTTGCTCTCAGTTCCCTTCCACCTCTTCGCTACCCTTATTAGCATTATTTCATCCCCTTTTTATTTTACTTTTGCCTAGTGGAATTTTGTCCCTTACCTGCCATACTTGTTGTCAACGTTCATGTGGATGCTTCAACACCCGTATTATTACTTTTTATGATGACATTACAATGTCCACAGTTTAAACAAGAATTTGTTCACTTGCTTTAAACCATTCTTGAGACCGTTCAGCTTTAATTTCTGTGTCTGAAATTGTTCCTAGGGAAATTCTTTCTCTGTTGATATGAAAATGTTTTCAATTTAAAATCCTCAGAGTAATTGCCAATGTTATCAGTAGTCATTGCATATGTGCACTTTGGTGTGAATAGGTTGAAACATATTAACATGGTTCATGTTTAATTTTTCTAGAGTGGCGTTAGTTCTTTGAGTAAATTGTAGCTGATTGTAGAGTATTAGGTTGGCGTATAACCACTTGCTTCCAAATTGCTATATAGTGCTTCAGGTTTTGTTCACTCTGTCATTTTGATTAGACTTCTTTTGACCCTTAACAATTGACAATTAGACACATTCTGTATACTTTTACATGGACGAAAGCCCATTTTGCAGCTGAACATGTGTAATTATTTCCTTCCTTATGAAGGTGCAGGTCGAACTCTTATAACTAGGAGGACACATTTCCTCCCCATAGCTCATTTTCATCACACATATGCCTCCTGTGATTCATCCACTTAGTGCAGAAGGATCTTCTACCCCACAAGTACAGAAAAGTCTTTAAAATCCAGCTGAATAACAGACTGAATTGTAACCACTGTTGCCATCAGTAGGAATTAACAATAATCAGCTGTAACGCTCACCTGATTCTCGCAGAGGCGCCGGTCTTGACTGGGCGACTACCGTATCTTCAAAGGTGATGTGTAGCACCCGGTTGGCTCTTTGGGCTGGACCTCTGTGCACTGTATGCCTGACATGTAGAGTAAGATGTCTGCAGATAGAAAATATGGGGTTAATGAACTGGGGTTATTGGGGTGTCCCTATCTCTTTCCTCTTCTCCTCTCCTGTAGACCCCAAAGGTTAACGCTCTCACCTTAGGTAAGTGAATGCCGAGCTCTCCATCTGCCTCGGGGCAGGGTGCTGTAGCCAGTTTCTTCACTGGATAGGTAGCGCAGGCCTCTTGACTTCAGAGGACTGCTGTCCGTCGTTTACTGCACGAACGGTAAGTTTCGAGTCATTCAAATGTCTTTTTAAAGTCTTTAGTAATAATGTCTCTTGTTTTGGAGGGTTCCGGCGATGGCGGATGACGGGCTGAAGTGAGTTGAAGATGGAGCCCGTGTGATGAATAGATGAATAGAAGCGCCTGGAAGCACGTGAGTAAGCGCTTGTTGCCTGCTTCACGATGCGCTCTAACTGTCTTTTTATTTTGCAGGTACGAGTTCGGAGCGGCTGCAGGGTGCCGGAATACCCACTGGATTAGATGTGGAAAGGAGTAATGGCACGTGAGTATTAAAGTTCCCCAATGTCTTTAAACGCACCTTGTTTTGTCTTTCAGATGCGGATGCAGCGCCGAAGGCCTCCGGAGCGTGCGAAGAGTTGGTAAGCTTTTGTCTTTCAGATGCCGGAATGCAGTATGAAGACCTCCGGAGCGCACGAAGAGTAGGTAAGCCTTTGTCTTTCAGATGCCGGAATGCTAACCTGTTCTTTCTTGTCTTTATAGGTGTTGCTGAAGACTGGATTCAGGATGGTAAGCCTTTGCCTTTCAGATGCCGGAATGCTAACCTGTTCTTTCTTGTCTTTATAGGTGTTGCTGAAGACTGGATTCAGGATGGTAAGCCTTTTTCCTTAGGCCCAGGACTGGATGCAGAAGACACGATGAGCGTCCTGCTGCAGAGGGTGCAGAATAACGCAAAGCAAGATTCATCCACCGGGTGTGGTTTAAATAGCCTCCTGTAGTGCTTAGGTGTCTCCTTCCACAGCCACGCCTAAGTAAGAAAAGAGTTCCTGGTAAGAAAAGAGTTCCTGCCTTCCAGAAGAGTTCCAGTGTTCTAAATCTAGGGAGTGGCTCCAGCCCCACCCAACAGGAAAAGTAGTTCCAAACAGAAGAGGATCAGAGGCTCAACTGGCAGGCAAGTAAGCAGCATGGTCTGCTGCAGGTAAGTCCACCCAAGCATTATGAGCCCGGCGCTTCCAGCGCTGGGACTGGGCATATTTATGAGCCTGGTGCCACTGGCGCCAGGACTGGGTCCAAAAGGTCCCAATTGGGACTGGTTGGCACTCGGAACCTGGGTTATGGATCTGCTTCCAAGGGAGTTGGGAAAACCCTGACCTTTTGGAAGCAGAGATCATGACATCAGCCTTTGCATTTTGATACTCTTCATAGATGTTAAAGGTTCAGCAGGTTCAATGTTTTGGGGTGGGGGGGAGGAGGGAAGGGGGTGTTCTCGTATTCATGTCTGTTCGGTACTGACCAGCTATTCTGAATGCAACCAATAATTGTAGAAAAGTTACTGAACTTGGTTGATCCAAGAGCTACATCCTGTCCATTAACTAACTTGAACCATAGCACCCCACTCTGGACTCGTTCCCAGTGGTTGCCAGACATTTGGTCGAAAAAAATTGTTTTTTTTATTTTAACCCTTTTTTAAATTTTTTTGGGGGGGGTCCCCCCCGACCCCCTTTTTTTCTTTAAAAACCCCTTTTTTAACTAAACGAAAACCGAAAAATAAATATATAAATAAAAAAAAAAATTCGACCATTTGGTTTTCGACCAAATTGCGTCGACCAAATTGCAGTCGACCAGTTTTTTTTCGACGAATTGACTGGACACCGTTTGAAGACCAGGAAGCCTGGGTCTGGGACCCACAAAGTGAAAGATTGAAAGTGATGAATTGTGAGAAGCCTGAGAAAGACCAGGGGCTACTACATTGGGGACGAGAACTGCAGAGGAACTGGCAGTGGAAGGGAAGCACTTCCCGGACACGAAAACGTATGAACCGTTGTAACCAACAGAAGGGAGTCATTCAGTCTGGCATCCTTGGTGCGTCAAGAAACACTGAAGAAACCAGGGGATAGAGAGTCATACCCCCTGGTGTTGTGTACCTCAAAGCCAGGAGAGAACAGGGGAAGGAAGTCATACCCTCTGATCGGTGTGCAGTCATTTTTTCGAAAACATAATGTCGAAAGACAATAATGTGGAAAAGAAAATAACGAGAAAAAAAAAAAGTCGAATTCCTTTTTTTAAATTATATATTTATTTTGGGGTCCAGGAATAAAAAAAGGGGTAAAATAAAAAAAAAATAGAAAAAAAGATGGGTTGGGGGGAACCCCCCCATTTCGAAAGAAAAACGTATTGAAAAAGAAATTCGAATTTTTTTTCTCGACATTTTCTTTTCTCGAAAAAATGACTTTCGACATTTTTGTTTTCGAAAAAATTACTTTGAACCCCTCTGATCATGTGTACCGTGAAGCAAAGCCAAGGAAGATCCCAGGAAGGGAGTAATTCCAATGGCACTGTGAAAGTAATGATCGAGCTACCTGGAAAAGGGAGGCATTCTCCAGGGACCCAATAGTGGAGTTAACAATGGCAGTAAGGAATGATGTTGGAGTTGGACCTTTCCCCTTTTTGATTTAAACTTTACAACACCACAACCTAGAACTTAGTTTAGCTTCCTGGAAAGGAACTGAGACCTGGAAAAGGGAGTCATTCTCGCAGATGAAGTTCCCACCTGCAGTTAGAACTACTGGACATTGTCGCGAGGATGGGAGTCATTCCTCAGCACCAAGAAGAACTTATTTAGTATTAGTTACAAGTTTGAGGCAAAGAAGTAGGCATTTTGACACATGACGGTGGACTCTATTTACTTGGACATTCTGACAGCATCCATAATTCCTTAGTTGAGGCAGGGAAACCCCTCTTAGAGTTAGGGAGGGATAGGTTCCATTTTATTTGACTAAATAAAGGTTAATGCCAACAAGCATGCCACCTGTGAGTCAGTCTCCTCCTTCTGCACCCTTATGTCATCTTTCTTCTGAAGCACAGACACTACCTGCAAGGCGAAAAAGCAGGCAAACTTCTAGCTGCCCAGCTTAAAAAGCACTAGACAAACGCAGGCATAGCCTAAATAATCGCAGAAGATGGCATGCCAAACACACACCCCTTTGGATATCGACCATGACTGAGATCTACAAAAGTTGCAAGTTAAAGGACTTCTGACAGAATTCTAGAATGAAGTAGATAGGAAGAAATCGGCATTCTGAATTTAACAAGGCCCGAATATCGGTTCTCCCGAAGGCAGGGAGAAATTACTTGAAAAGCTGAAACTTTTGCCTAATCTTGCTCATCAACGTCAACATCAACATCAAGATTCTACTCAAGGTGCTGGCAAACCAATTAAGGCCACAGCTTCCGAACTCGATAGACCAAATGCAGGCTGGCTATGTGCCAGGGAGAACGGTTTGTGATAATGTCAGAGAGATACATGCACTATAGAACTAAAGGCTTGCGCAATCCCCCCCTGTAACCCTGTACCTAGATGCAGAAAAAGCCTTTGGCAGGGTGGAACGGGCTACATGTTCAGAACCCAATCTACATTCGGCTGTGAGAATTATTTAAAAATTAAGTGAAACTGCTGTACACTGAACTGACAGCCACAGTTTTCTGCAGTTTGGGATGAAACACAGATGATCCCATTCAATACACTGAAGAACTAGTGTGACCTGCTGGATAAACACCATTAGCAATATATCCAACTTAAGGGCTGCCTCATTGATGCAACAGCAAGCACTAAGGAAAAATGTATCAGCTCAACGCTAGCAGCCACCCTTCAGAAATGGGCGGACAAACGTGGCGCTGTCTCATTATGCTACTCATCCTAAGTAAATGCCAACTACAATGTTCCCACAGCCTCTGCCTTGCAGAAGGAATGGGAAAAGAGATTACAAAGGACATACTCGGAAAAACAGTGATCCCGGATACTACTCCACAATGTCAAGGGCCAAGAGAAATGTGGCTGAAAGTGGTGCAATTTAAATTTAAAATGATACATCACTGGCATTGGATGCCTGCAAAACTGATTGGAATCAAACACTGCAACATGGACAGACCCTGGAACTGTGAAGAAGTGAACGCGGATATATCCCATATACTTTGGACATGCCCAAGCGCACAGGAGCTCTGGGCAGATATCTTTGCAGTAGTAAATCACTCCTTAAACACACTGATAAGATCCACCAAACAATTAGCTCTAGTGCACGACTTCAAAGCCCTAGACGGGTGCCAGGGGCACAAGCGAAGATGTTTAAGCTCAATTCTGATTGCCGCAAAGCAATGCCTCCTGAAACCCTCGAGAAAACCGGGGAGACGAGCACTAGAAGAATGTTTTTTTTTTTTTTTATTTGGTTGTTAGATTGTCTTTCATCCTGTCTTTTTATCTTGATTTTTTAACTTTTTTATTATGAGATATGTGTACCTAAAAACTGTAAAGGTTTGTTCTTATTGTTTATGTAATATTTTGTTTGTGAAATGTGTTAAAAGTCAAATTGGGGCTAATGCACTTTAAATAAAAAAAAAAAAAAAGGATATGAACGCCCACAAATCCCCCCATGCATGCAGACATTCTCCCGATAACCGAGCTTGTACCCACCAACAAACACATTCTTGAGACACGCAGAGCAAAATGCAAACCTTCAAAATCCCTCTAGCCTACTGGCGTACTTCCAGTTGGATGGATTTTGAAGAATAGGGCTACTTAAATAGCTCCCAATGGCGTTTCAGTGGCTGTCATAAGAAATCTTTGCTGGCCCTGTACTTCCTTTTCATTCAAGAACTGCAAATCCCTATATCTTGCAAGCAGTAAGAACCGCTCTGGGGGAAGGAGGGGGGGTCAGGTAGTTGGATTTATAGGCTTCACTGGGAACGGTGTCCAGTCAATTCGTCGAAAAAAAACTGGTCGACTGCAATTTGGTCGACGCAATTTGGTCGAAAACCAAATGGTCGAATTTTTTTTTTTATTTATATATTTACTTTTCGGGTTTTCGTTTAGTTAAAAAAGGGGTTTTTAGAGAAAAAAAGGGGGTTGGGGGGGACCCCCCCAAAAAAATAAAAAAAAGGTTTAAAATAAAAAAAAAAAAATTTCGACCATTTGGTTTTCGACCAAATTGGTTCGACCATTTGTCTGGTCAACCAATTTTTTTCGACCAAATGTCTGGCAACCCTTCAAACTTGGGCAAACATGGCTCACTTTCCTACCAAGCACTGCCACAAGGAAGATGGTTTGTACTTCTCTTCTTCCTTTGTGGGTGCAGGTCCCAGACCTGTATTTTTCTCCTGTCTTAATATGGTAGACCTGGTTCACTCGCTTGCCAGGTACTGCCACAAAGAAGAGACTTGGATTACTCTTCTTTTGGGGATAGTAGGGGTACTTGACCCTTCCCGGTGGTCAGTGGAGTTGTCTCTCTCCCCAATGATTATGCAGAGACCCTTTTCCTCCCATCTTGTTCCCGCTGGCCATGCCTCTTGTTACCTCTGTGGGACTTGTGGCACGCCTCTGGTCTTCCACGGGACTTGGTCAGGTGTCTCTCTGGGTCGGTGTGCCTTTCTGTTTCCCTCCGGACTTCTGTGTGCTTATGGGGGTCACCAGCTTCTGCAATCTTGTCACCTGACATGAACCGTCCATTCTACCTCTTCCCAGGCGTGTCAGGGTTCTTCTCCCTCGGGCTGGACGGTTGGTTTGGCAGTTTATTCGTTGACTGCTGTGCTGCTGTCTCCTTTGTTTTTAGTTTCCCCGCAGTTTTCTGCTCGCCCTGTAGGGTTTGAGGTGCCTTGCATTGGGCATTCTCCTTGATCTGCTCAGTCTGTTTCCTGGCGCTCGCTCTGCCGGGAAACTGTCTCCAGTAGCTTCTCTTGTCGTAGACGGCTTTCTGTCCATTACCCAGGTTTGAGTTTCCCCGGCTCTCCAGCTTCCACGCCATCTTCTCTCTCTCTCTGCTTTAGACCCTTGTTAGTTTTTATTATGAATGAGCCCTGTTGACTAGAAGTCGCATTCCAGTTATGGTTGGTGCTCTTCATTGCTCTGTCCCTCTTCCTCGTCCCAGTATCTGGACAGTCGTCTTCCCTTAGGTAATCCCAACTCCTCCTCGTCCCAGTAGTGGTTAAGGGAATCCTACTTGGGTAGACTGGCCTCTTCCTAGTCTAAGTAGGGATCAATCCTACGTCCCTATATGTGTATGGGTTGGTTAGTGATGAGTTCGGGATGTGTAGGATGCTGGGTGAAGGGTGTCATATTGGTTTCTCCTTAGAGGT
The DNA here is from genome assembly GCF_040938575.1 of Ambystoma mexicanum. NCBI lineage: Eukaryota > Metazoa > Chordata > Amphibia > Caudata > Ambystomatidae > Ambystoma > Ambystoma mexicanum. The sequence continues at coordinate 469,145,137 of NC_090935.1, read as the reverse complement.
CTTCCCTTGTCCCCAGAGACGGGAGTCTCTCCCCATGAGATCCTCCCGCTGTGTACCACACCTAAGTTGACTATCTGGTAGCAGCCTCAACTCCCTAGCCTCATGGGGAAGGGGATCCCCCTCAGGGAGAAGGGACAACATCTATGGATTTGTCACAGCATGTTCAGCTTGTTTTGTGAAATGATAGTATAAATTGTATTTAGCTGTGATCAGGTTAGACAGCAATGTGCGGTTGGTGTGTCTTTGCGTATTTGCGGACAAGAATGTTTTATGCTGTCCTCAAGCTCCTTGAGTTCTCTTGTCCTCTGTTTTTCAGAGATGGCGTTTGTATCATCATTCCCCTGGTGTATGCTTTTAGGGTCGCCCATAGTATGTCCGTGGATCGGGATGTGCTTTCATTGCTCTCTATGAATTCTCCTAGCTTTTCATTGAGGGAGAGTTTTTCCTGCGGCTGTTTGTAGGGGCTTGGGTTCATTCTCCATTTAGTGTTCACACATTTAGGTGGGGGAGGGGTATTCCCTGATCTTCAGTGTCAATAAAACAAGATCTGAAAGGCTTGCTGTATTGATAGCGCAGTCTGACATATTTTGCATACAATCTTTTGAGAATAGAAAGGAATCGATTCTAGTGCATGTGCCATGCACTCATGACATGTTTGTCTACTCCCTCCCTCTCGGATGTTGCACTCTCTAGGGTCTGATTAGGCTGTTGTCCTTTAAATTATCATTTCATCCCTTCATCTCGACTGGAACAAATAGTCGCTCTTTGTGATCTGTCCAACAGCATGACTCAGACAAGATTCCAGTCCCCTCCCAGTACCACTTGTTTGTCCCTGTTTCAACTAGTAGCCTGTTTCACTATGCAAAGAATCCTGTCTTTGATCCTGGCATCTATATATGCTCCCACAGGCCCTATTTGTGCATTCCGATGGCCAGCTTAATCCGTTTTATTCTACCTTCTCCATTTTTTAACTTGAGCATAGATCAAACACTTATTCGTGACCTATACTACACATTTGCTTTAGAATTGTATTTTTTGTACATGTCTGTCACCTGCTTATCATAGCATTGATCAGATTATTGCTCCACAAAATCCAACATGTTTCGTTCCTACATACACGTCTAGTGAGCAGAACTTCATCAGGGGAGAATACCTAAAGGGACAATTCAAATTTCATAACCACATACACAGAATTGCTCATTTTTATACACACTTTGTTCTGACAGTCACGCTCAACTATGCTTTATTCATAAAGTCATAGGTTCTAACCCAGAAGCAAACGCGCTGAATTCGTGTTTTCCACCGTATTATATGGAGTTACTATTTTGTGCCCAAATGCTGCTTGTGGAGGGGAACAGAATATAAACCTCAGCATTACGATTGCTAAATTAGCAATATGCATATATAATGGTTATTTCTTGAATGAGCCACGTTTGGCCTGTTGGTTCTGAGATACTGTAGTATTTTTTCCTCTTGAAGTTGTTCAGGCCATTGACTTTTAACAAGAGTATGTGAAGCTTAGACATGACTTGCAGTGATGAAGACCCACATGCTTTGTCTTATCTCAGGTGGGCATGGGCACAGATCTTGAGTTGCTTCCGTTGTACCCTCTACCCATGCCTCCTTTTCTTTTGGCCTTTTTGCGTAGTTCTTTAGCCCATATACGGCTCCTGTTCAGTTGGCAATTAAAGTGCAACACAAACTTTTTGTGGAATATCGCTCCAAGCATTATTCTTATGCCTTCCTGCTTAGAAGCATTTCTCCCTAGCAATTTTTCTGGGTATTGCTTCCTCCATTCTCGAGGGCTCTGTTAGAGGTCAGTAATGCAAGGTGGACAACTGCTTGTAGTTTTCTCACACTTAAACCTTTTTATTAAAGAAAAAGGTTTCAAATAATTTCTTTCTAATCCTGCTCTAGCAGGGAATTCCCTACCTAGTGTAAAGGCTAAGGGGATTACTGCTAACATAAACAAACTGGCCCTCACACTATACAACAAAATATTTAAAGTAAGTTGTAACAAAAAAGAGTAAACAACAATTAACCAGTATTTGGATGACCTTTTACCGTCCTGGATAAATCCCTTCCCCAGGATTGACCAAAGTCAACTTTCCCAAATGTTCAAAAATGAAAAAGTAAAGTCTTGAAGCAGTTCTTGTAAGTTACAAGTAAACCCAAAAGTTAATCAAACAAAAATCCACTGGTAACAGTTTTTCCTACTTCAGTAGAAAAGATCCCCTTCCAATTCCAGCCAGGAAAACAGCACCAATGGTAATCCTGGATATCCTCTTTCCAAGATTGTTTTGCCAAAGTTCAAAGAATAAATTAACAACCCTTCCTTCAACAACTTCACAAGTGGTTAGGACCACTGCAGTATATTTGGTATAATTGTCAGGATGCTTCTTCTTGGGTTGTTGCTTTCCTCTTGACAACCACCCTTTTTCTAGTGTTACCGTGACAGCAGACCCCTTTTTTCCACAGTATGCCACTACTTCAACCAACTTCATTGTAACATCCACTGACATTGTTATACACAACCACCTACACAACCACAGTTCTGGTATTTCTACTTCAACTTTACACTTCAGGATTTTTAGGTATTTAAAGACCAGACTCTTTAACCTCTACAGGTAGGCAAGGCACTCTTTCCTATGCTCCAAGAAAAGGGCAGCCTCTTTTGTCTGTCTTACTGCCACAAGCACAACCTGCCTCTGCTTCACGAGTGACTTTCTCTCAACTTCAGCAGTCCCAGCATTAGATTGTTTGCTCAATCTTCTTACAAGCACCCAGCTTCCCTCCCCAGCTTTATTCACAACTTCTTATTTCCAGTTGCTACCCTGAAGCTGTATTGCCACACTTCCAACTTCGGGTAACAATGTCACACTTGTATCAGAGGACACTGGACTTTTAACAACTTCACAAATCAGGTGGATTGATTTAAACAGAGCTTGCTATACTGTAGAAAGGGTTTGCCTCTTCGCATGGGTAATGCGTGTTCTTCTTGTTAATACAACAACTTCTAGGTTTAAAGAGTACTTGTTCTTAATGTTACAAGGTTCAGTCCGTCTTCAAAGGAGAAACAGATTTAGGCACACACGACCACTCTTTAAGGTAGATCTTTAACCTTAAAGAACTGAAAGTGCTTGTATTGCCACGTATTGTCACAAAGATGCTTTCTAACTTCTGTCGGGAATCATAATTGGCCACACCCGACCTACCTTTGATCCTGTAAGTATTTGTAACAATTGTGAAAGTCAACGTTAGGGTTTTCAGACTGTGTTAGCCAGCGTTCCTTCTTTAATTAGGGAAACGCGACCACTCCGGCAATGTTAATAGTTCAACAATGAGCACTATGACTTTTACCAGAAGTGCGTGTGATACATTTCCATGGTTAGCAATACTTTTCACAATGACCAACAGTTTATACTCATTTCTACTCTTACACGAGCCACTTTAGAGCTGGTAACAGTTACCAGCTCTAGCAGTAAGGTTTTCGGGTGAATCGGAGTGCCAAGCCTCACTCACCGGCTCCAGGAACACTTCAGTTGCAGGTTTCTTCACCTTACCGACTTCTTCCACTTCTACGGCTTTGGGAATTCTTGGGACCCACACCATTCTGGTGCACGGGTGTCTTGGGCCAGCCACGCCAACTGGGAGTCTCCTTACTCCTCCTTCACTCCTCTGTCCCTCGGCTTGTTTTCTGCTACAGGCCTCGGGTTTCAGCATGGTCAGAGCATGGTCACAGCTCTGCAATTACAGCCACTAGGCCACTGCCTGCACCTGTGAAAACCTTCACCTTCAGCATGTCTTTCTCAGTGCAGCCACGGCATGGCAGGGTTTGTGAACAGAGGACCCTCTCAGAACTTGCAGGTGAAATCTGCTGTCTCCACGTCCCGGCATCCGTTAAGTGATCGCACTTTCTCATGAACCGCCATCCTCGTGCTCTTTTACTTCAGCTACTACTGCCAGCCTTCCAGCTCCAGCTCCTTCCTTCTCCCCTCTCATGCTGCAAACTTGTATGCCTAATAGGAGGGGCAATTGGTTTCAGGTGCAAACCATTAATGTCAATTGCCTGACCCATGTAAAGGCTGATATTTTATTTATTTATTGAGCATTTGTAAGGCACATTATAAAACAGAATTGTGTGCCAAAACTAACTTCCGAAACCCAAGGGCCTTTAGATATTAATGTTAGACCTAATTACCTGTCTTCTACATCGAGATGCCTCTTCAGCCTTCTTCTTTGTCTCAGTCCTTCATCATTCTCAGGGGGGATGTTTTCAAGTTTTATAGGTCCACTTGTTGGGGTGTTTTCTTTGGTGCAGAGGGTGTGTTTCGAACATATCTTTTCTACCTTCCTTTCCCCTTCGGATGTTGAATAGCTGGGCAGCGAATGCGTTTCCATTTTTCATCACTATGCCTCATTCACTTTCAGAGTTCTTTCTTCATTCTTCAGAGGTGAGCGTGATTTGTCTCTCATGTGGTCCTCTTTGGCAGCAGATGGTGTTGTGCTGCGGAACAACGAATCCTTCTTGTCTTTTTACTCTGTGTGCAGTCTAAATCGCTCCCACCTGTCTTCTCTGGTTGTTGAGCATTCTTGATTATGAATCTGCTGTCTGTGGCTGAGACCTCCATAGCTTCTTGATCCAAAGATTCAAAGAAGTCTTGGAACTTCTCTGGGTCTGTGTATTCTATTGTTTTGCCATCTTTTGTAACAATCTTTGCCGGGTACAGTAGTCCATATTTGAGGTCCCCTTTTGAGGTTCTGCCTCAGATTTAGAAACTGATTCCACTTGCGAGGGTATGTTTGGAGTAGTCTCTCATTATATTCATTTTGTGGCCTTCAAACGAAAGTGGATTTTGTTTCGTAGTTTGTCTGGTGTGTTTATGCTATGAATGAAGGGGACTTCACTTCTAGGTTCTAAGTTGGTGTTTCTCTGTCTAATCCTGCACGCTCTTTGCACTGCTGAAGGCAGGGTAAAGACCATCGTTCCCTGCATTCCAGAGGATAACCACCTGAAAAGCGGTCTACAGGCCCACATGGAGCAGTGGCATGTTTTGCAGCAGGGAGATGTGCTGTACCCGAAGCAAGGCTCTGGAGAAAGATGGGCGTCTTCGCTTAGTTCAAGTGAAAATACTCCCCTTCAGCACCGGACAGGTTTACTATTGGACAACGATATTGTTGTAGGTCTACTTCTAGAATATCTATTTACCAATGCTTACTACCCTTATGTGTATGGGAAACATTAGATAAACATGAAATGTTATCAATATTTTCCTTACAGTTTTGTCACTAAACCAACAAGTATTTGCACTTGCAATATAGTATCTGTTATACTCTGAAATGGAACCACACTAAGAATGAACTTCCTCTTTTGTTCAGCATTTATGCATATTTATTCTCTTAAAGGGATAACCTATGAGCATTAAAAATAGTATAATTAAACAATGCACAGTTCCCAATATTAAACATAAAGTAGTTTAGTAGATGCCCAGCATCCTACTCTGCAGTTAACTAAGAACAACCTAAAAGCAATGTGGAGCCTTTGGTTAAAAATTACAGGTAAAGCATTTTAAATTCCCCTTCAGTGATTCCTCTTGCCCTTCCTCTTTACTTTGATAGATCCACTTAACCCGGCTGAAGAAGTACAAGAGGCTTATCTCAATGAAGCATTTGCTCCTGCTTAGTTTAACTTCACATAAACAAACTTAGAAAGTCTGTTCTTTGCTTACATAAGCAACTTCTGATTAGGACAGGTGAAATCCCTTTATTATACATCTGCTTCTTATAACTGTTAGTGCATGTACAAACATTTTCTCTTTGTATGATGTCGCATTTTAATATGGCGACTTTCTACGTTTTTTAGTTACATGGACTTGTATGAAAAAAGGATTTACAAATCTGTGATCTGAATGAGAATTTAAATATGTTTCTGTTGGAATCTTATGAAGTCTTTCAAAAATACACTTCCCATGTTTAACAAATAGACATACATTTTTTTTTAATTATTGTGCTCGGTTAATGTATTTTCATAACATTAGTGAAATGGCAGCCAAAACAGTAAATTCTGAAACACAATACCACACTAATCTCAGTGTTTCACCTTTGCAGGAAAATTGTAAAGGCTTTCCTAAAAACTATACATCTTGGTGTCTTTTAATGGTGCAAGCATGAAACAGAAAAATATATATTGCAAGCATAGGTTAAAGTGGCTTATTGCAGCCCCCAAAATATTGACAGTCAAAAAATGTGAAATTGGAAAGGTCCAGTTTCAGGTCCTTGTGCAGTTTACTGTCTCAAGGGATAAGGCATCTTTAAATCATGTGCTTCTTGTTTCCGGAGCAGTTAAGGTCTGTCATTTTAGTTGTGCCTCCAAAATATTGAAGCAAGCATTAAAAATCAGAATTTGGAAAAATTGGCCAAGTGCCCATTTTTAAGGCCATATACTATTAGTTTAACGCTCTGCCCCACAGAATATTGAGAGGTGCAGCCTCTGGTGTCTTTTCAGATGTGTATCCTTCTTTGAAACAGAAGGTTTATAAAGGATTAGACCCTCCCCTTTAGCTTAATTTCCATCACCCGTGTTTCTCTGTTGGCCAATCCAATACTAACAGAAGAGTGTCATTGTTGTATTCAGTTGCACTGGCTGTCCTTTTTTGGTTGAAATTCAAATGGAGCTAATGTTACGCTGTCGCCTGCACAAATAACCTTTAGGTTTCAGTTTGAACAAGGATTTTCAAGATCTGTGTTTCTCATTTAAGCTTCTTAGCAAATGACCTTGACAAATGGAACAGAATGGCTGTGCCACTCATAACATAAATAGTTTTTGCTGTGTCAGCTTACCTCAATGAAGCATTTGCTCCTGCTTAGTTTAACTTCACATAAACAAGCTTGGAAAGTCTGTTCTTTGCTTACATAAGCAACTTCCGATTAGGACAGGTGAACCCCCTTATTATACATCTGCTTCTTATAACTGTTAGTGCGTGTGTAAGCATTTTCTCTTTGTATAATGCCACATTTAAATATGGCGGCTTTCTACCTTTTTTTGTTACATGGACTTGTTTGAAATAAGGATTTACAAATCTGTGATATGCCCCTATCCCGGGCTCTCTGTATCAATTAATGGGGAAAAATGTGAACCATTTCTGTGCGTTAACTTACCTTAGGGTAAGATCAGAGCTTATCCCCAGTGATATTGGCGTAACTTTGGAGACCCTGGTTGCTAACCCTATGAAGGCTGAAAGGGCCTTATTTGATTTTGACTGGATACAGAGTACAGATGCTTTTCTCTCCTACTCTCTCTGAGCCATCTGGCGCATGAACACATGTGCAGAGGTTCCCTAACTAAGATCTTGCTACAATTTCTGAGCAGATTCTACCGAGGTATCCTTCTTAGGGCACGGTGGAACATGTTACCTACTAGGGAAATCCAACTGAGGAGATTACAAATAACGAATGACGCAGCTTGTTGTATGTTCTGTAGGGGGAAATTGGAGACTCTAAGGCTCCTGGTTCTGGAGTGTGGATCTTTACAGGGCCTTAGACCAAATACATGACACCTTTAGATGCGAACCGCTTATCTCTCAATGAAGACTTGGCTTGGAAGCGTTGTCTTAGTATGTATAACATACATGAGGGGTTGGCCCTATCAGGCTTTATTAAAAGTCTGAATATATAGATTGTGAGATATTAATGGTCCTGAGGAAGCCCTAATTGACTGTTTGATGGCTAAGTCTGAGTACTTTGATCCGTATATAGGATGACTCATACCACAAGACTAACTGTCGATGGAACCTTAAACCATGTTAGCCATTATTATTTAAATTGCTAAGATCTCCTACCTTTTATTTTTTTATCGCTTTGAGGACTAAGTTAAGTTAAGTTGAGTTGAGTTACACATTTTTATTGGTTCTTTTCGGTCTCATTGGATGTTGATTATAGTGACTGAATTTTACTGTTAACCTGAACTGTATTATTGACTCTTTGCACTGGAACTAGTATTTCTGTCTTTGTTCTTTTAAACTTTTTTGTCTTACTAATTACCAGTACCATTGTCATTAGTATTTTTATTATGATTTATTGTGTTTTATATTATGATATTGTATTGTGATTGTGACACTGTTTTTTATTTCTTTTAGTATGCATTTGTATTCCTATTTGTAAAGGTTTGATTAAACCAATTGCAATAAGAAAAAGGATATCTGTGATATGCATGAGAATTTAAATGTGTTTCTGTTAGGATCTTATGAAGTCTTTCAAAAATGCACTTCTCATGTTTAACAAATAGCCATGCTTTTATTTTGAATTATTGCGCTCTGTTAATGCATTTTCATAACATTAGTGAAATGGTAGCTAATACAGTATGCACACTCCTTTTGGCACAGCATAAAGCAGTGCTTTGACAAAATGATTTGTAAACAGTTCAAGTGTAGACATTTTCCCTTAATGTAATTTCTCTATTTCTGTGCTTTCCACACGGAACAACATGCAATTTAAATGCACCAAGCTTTTGTGGCTCTTCTAGCAAATCCAGATTTAACCCGATCATGCAATCTTGAAGGTACAATTATGTTCTGTATATTATTCACTTGTGTTTGAAAAGAGTCAGCGTTCAATCCAATAGTTGTGAATGCACAGAATTGAAATGCAACACAAATAGAGATGTTCAAATCACAGATATATTTCTCCAGTTGACTGCTTGGGACCTGCGGCACAAAGTTGCTTAAAGATTTCTGCAGCAGGTGCCTTGAAGGGCTGAGCTATCTTACATATGTTGAGGCCTGTCTTATAAATAACACACATGGATAGATGGAAAGCTTTGAATTGACAGTAACCACTGCAAATTCCATGGGGCTAATTTCCAATGCGTTGTATATTGCACCATTAATGAAAGAGACCAGCACTGAAAAAATCAGTCTTGGCCATGAAGCAGCCTATGCATAGGGTGACAAACAACCTTAGATCGGATCCTGGGAGCAAGTAACACCAGCCATGTTTTGGCAAAGGTATACCCAGATGTAGGTCTCGCGGTCACTGCATGGGAGTCAGGCAGCAACTCATTGTTTGGGCCAAACAAGGTACCCATACCTGTGGCAGCACTGACCCAGTCTTCCTGAGAAATCCTGGAGAACATGTTTTAGTGGAGGCAGTTCCCTTCCTTCTCTGGTCTTGCAGCAGCATTTACCCTATCGTTTTGATTTGGTAGTCTTAACTGTTTAGCAGCTTTGTTTTGCTATACTGTTTAATTAATTTTACCCCATTTTGTCCCTGCCCGTAGCCGCCTCCATGATGCCTTTTCCATTGCGGACCATGGTCTGGATACTCAAAATATGCCATTTTTCAGACACGCCTTGGGGTGCTATGAAACCGCTACAATGGTAATTCCGGTGCAGTACGAAAGCTGATCGAAATAACCCATCTCCCATACAACATGTAGTAATACCAAAGGTGTGGCCATAACTAGCAATTAATGCAGAGACCTAGTGCTGAGCCAATGAAGAAGAGGAACCAACGGGTGCAGCCACATAGGGGCAGTTTGGGTTGTCGGGTTGGTGGGGGGGTGAGAGAAATTTAGGAGGAGAATGGGTCTCCCAAAAGCAAGATCTGCTCAGACCGTAGCAGTAACACAAGTGATAAGCTTGGCAGCCCTGCACATATATGCCCAGCCCCAGCAATTTTTAGAAGCTAGCAATTAAACTGACAAGTACTAGCTACCTAGCAATATTTCAAACTGACAACGGTAGATTTTCATCTTGCAAGTGGCTTCTCGCCAGCCTCCCACTTAAGCTTTGCTTGGGACCCTTCGACAGCAATCTCGAACTGCTTCATTGCATTGGAGATGGGACCACCCTTCCAAATATCGGGAACAATCTCCCACACCCAGGGGTGGACTGGCCTTTAGGGAACTCTGTAGATTTCCCCGTGGGCCTCTGTACCCTGGGCCTCTTTTCTGTGGTATTTCCACATTTTCTCATAGGAAAAGCATTGGGCTTGCTGAAAATGTGCCATATGGGGCCACTTTGAACTTTATTTCCAGGGCCTCTTTTGGTCCCCAGTAATTATTTCCAGGACCTCTTTTAGTTCCCAGTCCAGCCCTGCCCACACCCCACCCACAACTTTATCAAAGCATTTATATCCACCCGCTCCTCTGTGAACTGGACGACTGAGCCCGCACCCAGCTATGAGAAGCAACGAAGCACCAACGAAGCACTTCACAGTCCTAGGGGGAAACGTACCTTCGCCATGCCAGGGGGCCCTCTCAAAAAAATTACTCTGCCTTCTATTTTCTGCTCTTTCTCTTTAAATCTGTTACTGGCCTACACCCCCAAGACCTGGCTGCTCAGGCACTCACTCGGCACTCAAGCTGTCTCTTGAAACATTAGAACCGTGCAGTCAGTGGAAGTTGTCAAAAAAGATTCCATTTCTATCTGCTAGCCAGTTACTATGTGACCCTATGGCCCCTTTTCAAGGCTCCACACTCCCCCTTCCTATCTCAAAAGACACACACACACACACGCTCACACACTTTCACACAGAGATGCTCTCACACACACACACGCTTTCGCACAGACATGCTCACACACACACGCTTTCAGTTGTTCACATACGCGCTTTCACACACACACACGCTTTCATAGAGTTGTTCACACACACGCTTTCACACAGAGATGCTCACACGCGCTTTCACACATAGATGCTCACACACACATTTTCAAACACACTTTCCTCTTGTATTCTGTACGACACATCTGCGTAAACTGGCAATTTCCCCTTGAAAATTAAGGCAAAAAAAAGAGTACATATATCTTACGTTAATGTTGTATTTCACCCCTTGAAAACCGTAGCGATCGTTTTTGGGGAAGATACGTATTAACCCCGTTGTAAATGAAATGGCCCAAGGTTACTGGTCTATTTTTCGACGTGACTCGCCCTTCCCACGTTGTGGGATCCCACCTTGAGTGCCTCGGCCTTGAGCAGCAAGGAACAATGCTATGCGTCAATGGCGGCGCCTGGTCAATGGGAACAGCAATGCCGTCATCGCTTCCAGGCTCGCGCTTCCACAAAGGCCTATTCAAATGCAGGAAACCCATTTTATTGCGTTGAAACGAATGCAAACTTTAAAAAAAACGGTTAAATCCAGGATCCTGGGAACAATTTTTATTCTATATAATGTATGCGCATGCCAATCAAGATCAAGCTCCTTTTAAACAGAGGAAATGTTCTAATCCAATTCCTCCAGCGAGCGTGATTTCTGTTTCCTTAGTCATGACTGGCAAGGTAAAGTTGATAGTTTACTGGCGCCCATTTTGAGCACTTATTCATTGAGAGGGTAATGAAGCAGCAGTAACATAATTCTTTAGCAGCAGCCCACTACTCTATTTTATTTATTATTTGTAAGGCGCCTATGCAACAAAAGGTGTTTCAAGGCGCCACAAGACAAAGAGGGAGGGGGGACAAGGGAGAACGTTAACAATAACGGTCCTATTAGGCCTTGTCACATTCAGATCATGCAAGTGCAGTGATGAGAAGTGCAAGGGGGAGCGGATGAGGGGGATGCTGATCTGCATGAAATGCAAAGTGCATAGGGTGGGGTGGGAAGTGAAGGTTGAAGTGGAGAGAGAGCAAGTAAAAGGGGATGCTTGAAGGGGGGTGGGAATAGGGCAAAAGGGGCTAGCAAGCTCTAAGGATAGGCCAGGAGGGCAAGTGCCAGGGATTGCATGGGGTGCAGGAGATGAGGGTCCTCATGCCAAGTGCGAGGTGGGGGGGATATGGGTGGTGGGTTCCTTGTATAACTCAAAGATAAACAGGCAGCCAGTCCATGAGGCAGACAGGGGTGTTATCAGGGGAGAGGGAGGGAAGAAGAGAAAAGGAGGGTATTGAGGAGCTTCCGGAACTTAAGGAGATCGGACTCAAGCCTGAGAGGGGCAGGGAGTCCCTTCCAGAGCGAGGCTCCTGCGGAGGAGAGAGCTCTACCCCCACTCTGTGCTTACAGAAGCATCTGATCTGCAGAGAGTTAGAGCCAGAAGACCAAACGGCCCTAGCAGGGACGTAATTAAGAAAATAGTTGGATGTAGTGGGGTCCCAGTCCCAAAACACTGTTGCGTTGGGACCCATAGATGGCGGCCAGAGGGAAGGAGGGAGCAGGTTTCCCAATGAGGAGTATCTCAGTCTTACAGGCATTAAGGCAAAGATCGTTGGCAACACACCATGCCTGAATAGCAGTCAGTCTGGGAAGAGGGATGAGAGAGGGCTACGAGGAGGCAGTAGAGGGAAGCTTGAAGGATAGCTGCCTGTCTGCATAACACTGCAAGTGAAGAAAGAAGGAGGCGATCAGGTGCGCCAGAGGGGCAAGGTAGATGTTGAAGAGCCACAACGAGAGGATAGAGCCTTGTGGATGCTGCAGGTGGAGAGAGTGATGGGGGATAGAAAATAAAGGGCCCAGTTGAACTTTGGAAGGTTGGCTTGAGAGGAATGTGGTCAACCATTCAAGTGCCAGGCCTGTGGTGCTAAAGGTGTCACAGAGCCGAATTGTCAGGATGGTATCGAAGGCAGAGGAAAGATCCAGAAGGATAATAACGGGTGGAGAGTTGGAATCGAGATTTGAGAGCAAATCTTCATGAGTGTTCAGTAGAGCAGTTTCCGTTCCTCTGGCTGCTCTGAAGCCAGACTGCTGGTCGTGGAGACAGCCAACAGATTCAGTATGTTGGATCAGTTGAGAGATGACCAGCTTCTCCAGGATTTTGTTCCTTTCACGCCATTGCACCTAACCTGCTCAAGTCAAATGTTTTACTGATTATAAAATCTGGCTACCCTTTTATCTGATTTGGGATAAATGGGCCACAGATGGAGGCACAGTATTTGACTGGAAGCCTCATCTTGATATATAGGTAGACTGGCCAAAGGAGGAGGAAAAGGCCTCGAACAAGGGGATCAGTAATGGGGCTGACTGGAAGGAGTGGCAACACTGGATAATAATGTGAAAGAGAGGGCCGGGGGACCAATGAGAAAGAAAAGGGATTCAGTCCTGACCAAAAGTCTCTTGGTGGGGATGAATGACAATAAGAGAATAGAAGCTGTAAGGTTTCATGCGCAGCACTCTGGTGCACCTTCTGCATAGTCTGTACCCAAGCAATAATGAAAAATAAAATAAACTTTCAGAAAAATGACCATAAGAAGATGCACCATGAAATAAGGAGAGTCGTTGAGAGAGGAACTAATGAGACTTCTTGGGCAAGAGACCGAACTTGCTACGAGGAAAATGGAAAACAACTACAGGAATTGAGAAGAGCAAGAAGACCACAAAAGGCACAAGTGGAGGGGGCTGACCATAGTGGCCATGAACTGCGAGCAACATAATCCAGGGAAAGATCGGCCATATCAGGCAGATAGAGAGGGAGTTCCCACACAAGAGGGGGCTGTAGCGGGGGGAAGGGACTGACCAACCATACAGTAGTTTTCAATCTGTGCCAAGACACAATATATTTCCCCCAATGCGTTTGGCTGCATATGGCTGATAACCTCTGGACCAGCAGCCACCATATTGGAGTTCTGATTTGTGATGGTGTCAGAGTAATTACCAGTTGCAGAGGGTCAGGGGGAGGGGCTTAGAGTAGTCTGGTGAGGGGATGGGGGGCAGCAGGGGGGTATACCCAGTCCCTGAAACCGTCTCACATGCCATACATGTTGACAATGGTACACCCCACTATTGCACAGAACCTCTAAAAAAAGGTTTTCTGGACAGTGTTCTACTGGGCGCCACCAAGGAAACTTGGACCGGAATCAGTGCACTGGAATATAGAAAAGAAATGGAATTTCTCCTATCCAACAGAAATAAGACACCCATCACCCGAACCCCTAATACTAGATGGACACCAGGTGAATGGCGGGGGAGCAGAAAACTAACTGGAAATGAGGAGAGGCTGCAGGGGAACAAGACAGACACAGAAACTCTCCCCAAACCAAATTGGCAACCAAACTCACCAGCATCTGAAAAAAGCCACAGAGTGAACGAGCAACCTGAGCAGCTGACTGCTTCTCTGCAAACAGATTGAAAAGGAGGTGGGGCTATGTTTTTTAAGAATATATATTCTTTAATGAAGGCTTTTCACCGGTCTAAACCATCCCCTGTGGAAAGTGCTGGGAAAGATTGCTAGAACCAATGGAGGGGTGAGAATCGGGAAGAGAACAGTATATGAGAGGTGTGAATGGAAGGCAGAGTGCGGGGCAGAGGTGAGGTCAGTAATTGTGCGATGGACTGAGGGACCAAGCAGAGGTCCGACGGTGGAACTAGTGTCAGAGTTGGAGCAGGGTACAGGTGAGCTAATGATTGTGAGTGGTACCAGTTATATGTAGTGTATTGTGAGAAGGTTATGCATGTAAATGGTGAGTGTGAAAGGAGAGTGAAGATGGATAGAGAGGAGAGAAAGTGCAGTGGGAATTAGAGGGAGAGTGATGGTGTATAGTACGAGGGAGTAGAGAGAGTGCAAGGTTGTAGTGGAAGTATTGGTGAGAGTGGAGTAAATTAGGAGAGGAAAGGTATCTGAAAGAGATAGGCAGCAAGTGCGTTTTATAACTAGGACGTAGAGGTGTAGATAGGAAGTTGTGTGGAGAGGTGAGAGAGTGATGTCAGTAGAGATGGGTGAACGGAGTAATGCATCTCTGAGTAGGTAAGGGTGAGAGAAGAGGGGATAGAAGGAAGGGTGAGAGTAGAGGAGTAGGGAGGGGGCGAGAGTAGCAACGAGGGAGAAGTAGTAACATGGGGAAAGAGAGAATGGGTGTAAGTGAGTTAAAGAATGCAGCGGGTATCTGTTACCTGCACAAGAAAGGATCCAGTCCTAACATAGGGAGTGTTAGGAACCCCAGAGGGAGCCAGATAGGGGAGTTATTTTGACTTTAGGCCATCACCTACAGCAAGATTTAGACAGCAGGAGTAAGAGCTGTGTTAGTGACGCCTAGCTTAGGGTAGACGAATCCCACGGGAGACTAGTAATGGAAGCCCATTTGTAGGCCCTGGACGATGCCCTGACCAGATTAAAAAAAACGGATTTTCCTATCTTCAAAAAATGTTTCATGGGTTTATATTCTGAATTCTGGGAGTTATTGAACCTTCCATGATAGATTCCAGCGGGGGTAAACTGTTAAATTTGCAAGCTATTAGCCAGGCATAAAAAGTCACTCATCTCCTCGATGCTCCACGTACGCACAGCACACCATTTCTTACACATCATGAACCAAATATCACTTGCCAGTGGTCGAGTGCAAATTTGGAGGCCTGATTCCTCACACTGTTTTGTAGGGAATATGCCAAATTATTTATTCCATCCATTCAGTGATTACCCGACTTGTGTGCAATTACAACAATTTCATATTGTGTTTGTATCTTGAATTATTTTTTTCTTAAAAGCAACTCGTGAGTAAAAAAGTATTAGAGAACACAACATTGAATAGCTTGTTAGATAAAATGTCACTGCAAACTGTTGGCATTCACAAGACGTGTCTTTACATTTGTGCATGGACAGAAATGCATTCAGAAAATGAATGAATATTTGTTTTGCTTTTCCAACAGCTCTCGTTTGGAATTTGGATAGCTACCATATTGATTAATAGCACAGCATATTTGCAGTTCCTAGCCCAGACAAGGCTGCCATGTTTATTAGGAATTCCTCTTGCTCTTTTTTGTCAGAGACCATCATTTCAAGAGGAGAAAAAATGGTGATATGTAGATTTTGTTCTCAAGTATAGCAATTGTAAAAGTGAGAGGGAGAAGGAGATTGACTAACTAGGAACTGAAGTGTTGCGGAATGTCGGTTGTGCTTTGGTGAGAAGTGCTTTGGTGAGAAGTGGCTTGTTATCATGAGTCCCAGCAAATAAGAAAATGGAGATAAACCACGAGCTGTCTGATGGTCACATATTCTGTTTTAACTATTTTAAGAGCATGTGGCTTTTCCAACCCCTTGAATTTATAATGCATCCTACCCAAAATGCACTTAAAAATGCCAGTAATGTTAGATGTCCGAATCTTGCACCTGGAAGGGTAATTTTAATATGTTTTTCTTACTTGGATTGGATATTGTATTACAGAGTCTGTGTGAAGAATTGGCCAGTCTACGTTTATTTGAGCAGGCAAAGTTGGGTGCCGTTGTTTTGATTGATGTGGCTTACATGGAACTCTTTCGATTTTAGGAGCTGGAGTGGGTCTTAAGAAGTATACGGACACCTAAAGATTTTTATTTTCAGTGTTTATTAAATTATAAAGATACGGCCTAACTTTCCCTATTGCTATGTGCATGTTCACTGCCTACGTAAATATCTAAGGCCACTCTCTCACAATGTCTTTGGGTCTTTCTTCCGCTTTTAGGATAGTTCTCAAATGCTCCTTTTGTTGATATCTTTATTCTTAGCTGATTCACGTTTCTATACGCTTTTGAGTGTGGTACCACATACCTTCTTGGCTGCGAAATGCTTTCTTGGCTCTTAGGGATCCTCCTCTCTCCTCAGGTGATTTACTTAGTCTCCTCTTAAGTGGTTCACTTGCCTTCCCACTCACATAATTCGCTCTTTGACTTAAGGGATATTTGACCCTCTTTCCCGGTTTATTTGTACCCCGGTGTGCAGATTTCTTTTTTCCCATTAATACAGTTCCAATTTAATGACTTTAAAATCAATGGCTCGTCAATTCTACTGGGACAAGTTCTCCTGCTTTGTTGACAGCTTCCTGTTCTCTCTGTCACCAGGACTCGTACTGGCTCAGGTTTTCTTCTGTTGCTCCACCGCTGCGTCTTCTTGACACAGCAGGCGTTCCGCTCTCGGTCCTCTTTCTACCTGCCAGGTCTACCTGCGGGGAAGTGATATCTTGCAGTTTCCTACAGGTTGTGGTTTCGATGTTGTTGCACGGGCGCTCTGCCCACCACAAAAGGGTTTTGGTTGCTCCACCACCGGGATTTGGATTCCCGGTTCATCGGATTCTCACTGCATGTAAACCCTTGGCCTCCAGCGTTTCATTCTCCCGTTCAGGCCACTTCTCCTGTCTCGGTGTCTCTCCTTGACTCCACCTCTCACAGGTGTCAATTTGTAAGGGGCCTTCCCCTGTTTATGCTCTCTGCTCACTCTCTCGACTTTGCCTCGTCGCCGTGTGTTGCTCTCTTTAGACTACTCATCACAGTTTTATGGACGTCTCTTATTAAAGAGACTGATCCTCTTTCTTGTTGGCAAATATATCCTTTAGTTTTGTCTTCTGGCAAGTCCTTGGCTTCTATAGTGTTCTTCATCTCTGACAGTTCCAATAGTTAAAACATTTTGGCCGTCTAATTACCTAGGCTCCAATTGAGTCCTATCTTATATGTCTGTATCTTTGTGTTTTTGTGCGCCCAGATGCCTGCAGGTCGGTCCTCAGCGTGTTGTAAGTAAATACATTAATAAATGCCCTTACGGGAAATGGCCTACACTGCAACAGGAGTCCTTGACCCCTAAGGCGGAGTCCCTCCCAGTGACGTCCCACTTGCCCAGACATCTAGGGAGGGTCTTGCGAAACAGCATCACCTCCCTAGTCTGAAAGGGGGGGGGCACCCCCTTGGGGAAAAGGGACAAATTCCCTCGATTTGTCGCAGCGCTTACAAAGAGTTTCTTTTGTTTTCTTGAGTGATGGGTTCTCCGCTCTTGCCTAGACAAGCTACACTCTGCTGATGATCTCCAATGGGAGCCCAGCCTGTGTGAGGAGTTGCTTTTGCTTTATTCAAGGTTGGGTTGAATGGTATTTTACCTATCCAAAAGCTGTTATAATGCACCTGAAATGATAAATGGCTCTGTTGTTTCTTGACTTGGCATGGATAGCATTTTACTAATTCTATGCATACAACTCTGCCTGAATACAGGTATGGGAGTGGGTTACACATTTGGGTGCTGTTTGTGTGATTAATATGGCTCATGTGGCATGTTCTTCACCTATAGTGGGAGCTTATACACAGTTTCTCCTCGGTGTTTGCATCAGTTGTCTGTAATCTTACAATTAATATTGTTTTCGGAAAATATTTCTTGGTGATGAATATTGCATTACTAATTGTCATGATTCTGACACAGTCAGTAGACTGATGTGCAATGTTTAGTATTTCGAAAATCTGAACTATCAGACAACATGATGGCATAGTTCAGCCATTGGGGTATTCTCTTCATTACCAATTTCCAATATCTGCCTCTATCTTTTCCTGTTATCTCTTGAGAAACTGTTCCCCTTTATGAGAGGTCAGAAGTCCGAGACGGACACTTGGGTAGAATGTTCTCACAAGCGCCATTTTATTAAAATGTAAGGGGTGAGGTAAACACCTATCTTTCCCAAGCCTAACCAGGATTTCCCTATCCAACAAAGTAAGGCTAAAAGAAAATGACCTAATGTTCAAAAGTATCTGTCCCTCACACTAATACATGCAACAAAATTATACAGGAATTATTTGGCGGTTTAAACTTCACAAAAATAGCATAAATATTCAAACACAAAAGATATAAACAAGAATCCTTGTGACCAGGGTTGGATCTCCTTCCCCTCTATCAGGTCGGGATGTTTCAAATCAAAGTTCAGTTTCAAGAAAGTTCTGTTTATAAGCCACGTTCCACTCGAGGTAGAATATAAAAGTTCTCTTCATTCAATATATCATTCACTTGACAAAGGGATTCTCAATTCAAAAAGGGGTTTTTCACACTTACAAACAATGGTTTATTTTCCACCACCTTCTCCTTTGCAAACCAAAAAGACTTTCTCTTCACACATTGAGTCAGCAGTCCACGTAAATGTTCTTTGAAGACGAATCACTTTTTATGACATCATATTTCCTTTTTAGAAGCAACATCATAGTCGGGATGGTTATACAATAGTTAAACAAACAATGTGATGTATTTGCCACCTGTTTCCACTGAAGTCGTGTACCACATTTACAGTACTTCAAGTTACCTTCTCCCTGTGTAATGCTCACCTGACTCCCACGGAGGCGCTGGCCTGGTTCGCGCTGCTGTGACCTCTTCTAAGGTGATGCACAGGGTTCGGAAGACGGACTGGACCGGGCCCCCAAATCTGGCTTGTCTGGCTCGCAGAAGTATACTTCTGTAGGCGAAAATAGGGGATTAACTGTCTGCGGGCTAATGCAATCGGCCTCCCACTTTCCCCTCTCACCCTCCTCAAAACCCTTTTGTGATTCATCGTAGCGTCTCACCTTAGGGTCTGGAAGGACGAGCTCTCCATCCTGCTTCTGATGCAGGGGCGCTTTGGTATCCAGTTACTTCACTGGATTTTCGGATTGGTGAGAACCAAACTTGCTTGGCTTCCAGGTAAGTTTTTTTTTGATAAGAGGTTCCCCTTGTGTCCATGCATTAATGTACTAATGCTAGTGTCTTTTTCCCCATAGGGGCCGGGGTACGGAATGCCGGGGAACAGGCACCGACCCGAGATGAGAGGTGTAATCCTTGTAGAAATCAGGTAAGTCTTTAATGAGCGTTTATTGGTATTGTCTTTTCATTCGCTCATTAACGCTGATGTCTCTTTTTCCCCATAGGGGCCGGGGTCCGGAAATGCCAGGATGCGGCGCGGACCCGAAATGGAGAGGGAATGAATCAACAGGTAAGTCTTAACATGGAGATTTAGCTTTCCTTATTCCCTTCTCTCTCTCACCTTTTGTTCTGGTCTTTTTCTCCCTAGGCGCTGGGGCGTGACTGCAAATCCGGATGATCGCTGCTGAACATGGAGGCGCCCTGTAAAGGTGAGTGGAATGCGGCGCTGCAGCGATCGACGCGATGAGCTTTTAAATAAGTCTTCCTTTTCAGGATTGTCGGCGAGATGTCTCCGGGATGCGGTTTTAGCAGGTAAGGACTTTTCCTTCTGTTCTCTTCTTCTCTTCCTTTGCAGGTGATCCAGGATGCTGGCAGGCGTGGCAGAAGTCAGGATGCAGGAGCAGACACGGTGAGCGTCCAGCTGCTAGATGCAGAACAACGCGAAGCACGTGTGGCTGTTCGGGTGGGGTTTAAATAGCCTTGGAAGAAGTTCCAGGTATGTATCCTTCCTCCAATCAGGTATGTATCCTTCCCTGACCACGCCCGGATGGTAAATTAGTCCCACAGGTAAAGTAGTTCCTTTCAGGCCTCAAGGAGGCCGGGATCCTGCAGCATGGTCTGCATCAGGTAAGTGCACCCAAGCACTCCCATAATGAGCCTGGCGCCTATGACGCCAGGACTGATGTCTTTTATGAGCCTGGCGCCATAGGCGCCAGGACACTGTCCAAAGGGCCCCTATATGGGGTTGCTGGGTCCTTCCTTGGGGACTGGATGTCCGCTTTCGGGGACGCAGGGCTTGAACCGGCTCCCCGGGAGCGGGCATCATGACACCCTGGTCCTCTCGCCTGCCAGGACTAACACCCATTTGTCCCTTTCCTGTTTTACTCTCCTGTGTGAGAAGTCAGAAATGTGAGGTGGACAACTTTTAGATTTGTCAATAAATGCTATTTTATTAAACCATACGTTTCAATTAATGCCCCACTATCCCTACCCTGACAAGGATTTCCCTTCCTAAAATAAACTAAAGGCAACACTCTAACAAAGGATATCTTGCCCACACATTTGTACATAAAATACAAAACCTTGGTGAACTTCTCTTCCCCAGGTTTTAAGTTGGTTTCAGTTCCAAAGTTCAACACAAAGAAACAAGGAAATCTGTGTTTGTAACCGTTCCAACACAGTTCTTGGCTCCTTCACTTTGTCAAAGGAAAGTTCCAATACTCCAATGTCCAACAAAAGAAAGATTCCCTTTCTTCCTTGAATAGATATTTTCAGTCCATCAAATAGCATCCATGATATTCTTGGTCAGGAGGATTTGCCACAATTTATAAGATTTAGAGAAACGCGGCTTTTTGATATCATCTTTTCTTAGCTGTCTTTTCAACACCATAAATCAGTTTCCCTCTTTGTCAGGATAACTTCACAGCACTTCCTCTTCTACCTGGTTTACTCTCATAGCATGCCCGCTTCTACAAGGATTCACCATGTGGGTTTACGCGCCTGCCCGATAACTTTCCACAATCAACAGGGCTTTTGAAGTTCTAAATCTACTGACAACCAAAAGCTTACAGTTTGCAGTTTTATGACTACTTTTCAGAAAATAAAAGATTCACATTGGTGCTTTTTAACACTTCTGTGGAAGCAAGGCACTCTTCTTCTGAACACTCAGCCTCTTTGACACTCTTGTCTTTCTGCCACAGCAGAAACCAAATACCTTTAAGGATGTAATTCTAACTTTCCTTCTTTTGGTTTTGGCATGAGTTTTTATACCAACGTCAATTCTTATGGAATGATCATAATCAACAAGCTTCAACTTTGAAAATATTGCATCTGCCTCTTCTCTTCCTGTTAGCCACAGTAGCTTCATTATATGCCTTGCTGTTGTCTCTTTTGGTGTTTGGCAATGCTTATACCACTCTTGGCTTTGGGTAATGCTTGTTTGTTCCTTGGAACTCCCAATCATTAAAGCTCAGTCACTTAAATTCGATGCTGCATTCTTGTCTACTGCTTTAGACATGATTCTTCAATTAGCATTCACTTTAGAATCACTTTTAGGTATACTCGTCAGAGGAGGACTCTGCCAGAGTATTTCAGCTGTTTTCTCCAATTTAATATTCAATGAGTGTTATTCAAGCAGTTTCACTAATATGCGAGTGCTTCTTTTGTTAGTGATTGTTCTTTGCTACTGTTGTTTGCCTTTGTTATGCGCAAGGGATTAAAACGCGGAGTAACACTCACTGTCTTTTGTCTTTGATCCCTTTGCATGCTGCAGGACTTCCACTGCTTTGGCTTCTTCCGAATGGACACACTTCATCAATGAAGTTGCCATCGTTCCTGCCAATTAAGTACACAACGTTGCTTTCTCCGGAGATCCTATGGTGCATACCAGCCCCCAGCCACGGTCTCAATCACGTTTCCTGCTGCTCAGTCTGTGCAACTCTGTTCACATGGGGGAAAGCCTTCTTCATTCACGCTTCCCACTGCTCAACCTTTGCACTTCATATTTATGGGGAAAAGGACCCTCTCAGGGACGGCAGCTGGAATCTGACCTGCAGTGGTCCCAGCTGCCTTTCTTTCCTCCAACTTCTGCTTGGACAGACAATCGAGCCTGCTTATGCTCTCTTCTTCTGTTACTGCTGCTCCATCTCCATCTCCAACTCCGACTAATGGCCTGCCCCTGAGGGGGCCTTTTAAGCCTCTATAATAGCTTGTTAAGGCAAATGACCCACACCTTTAAGAGATTAAGCTATTGTATAACTTTTTAGCCCTCTTCCACGCCCCAGTACTTAGGGAATTATAGGACTCCTCCAACAACAGAATTAGGTTTTCTTGTCCGCCTTCTACTTTTAAACTCGGACTTCCAAGTGTATTACAGAAACATCACAAGAATTTACTAGAAAAGGAGAAGGCAGTGCATTGAAGCCATTATTCACAGATTTCCTCTCACTGTACCTCTGGGAGTTAGTATGATTTCGAACTTTATAGGTTTCAGACGGCTTTCCTTCCTTACGATGTTAAGGGATTTTACAGTAGCTTTATCCACATAAAATGTTCAATTTATGGATCAGACAATTCATAATGACAATAAGCCTTTACATGCCATGATAGTTGTAAAATGTTCTTCCACTTTAGAGACAAATACTGCATCTCATCCCACAGGATCTCCTCACCACCTTGGGCCTTGTCTCCACCCAGGTGATCTTCCCACAGAGCTCCACCCACAAGGTCAGGATTCATCACACCTGCCAGGATAAAACTCCTACTACTACAACTTGTACTCTATGGCAATGCTTGTTCCAACTTTCCACACTTAAATCTTCAATTGGGAAAGTTGAATCAACAGTTGGTTCTTGATTTAGTCTCTTGACTTTTAACACAATTGCCATAGAGCTTCTTTCCCAACCATAATGTACAAAAGGACAATAGTTCTTACATTGGTCTGTTTGCCATGGGCCATGCAGGTTACACTTTGAATGGATTGTGTCCTCTGACGTATTCCATATCTATGACAGGTAATGTCCACAGCTGTGCTACTTTGGAAAATTTTCGGCAGAGGGCGTCCTGCGTCGATGGCGTAGATCCGATGTCCCTTGAGGGTCGACGTCACCAGATGTTATATATAGGACGCACGACGCCCATAGCCTCATGTCCATTTTTTCCGCAAATGTGTTTGCTTCGGAATCTCGGCAGGCTCGATTCTTCTCTTCGAACGATGTCTTCATCTTCCTCTACTACCCCGAGGTAGGGTTTTAAAAAATGTCAGGACTGCGGTTCAAAAATGTCCATGGACCTGCACGACATCTGCCTCTAGTGCCTCGGCGAAAGCCACGCCACTGATGACTGCGAGGACTGCCAGTCCCTGACGTCCTTGCGGGAGCGTAAGGGGAAATTAAAGGTAGGTAGAGTGTCCAAACCCCGTAAATCGAAGTCCGCTGGGCTTTCGACCGACGAGACTCAGCGTCGGCGAAAATCCAGGGGGTCTCGGTCTAGGAGTGGTTCCCGCCATTCCTCTGCCTTGAGGCATTCTAGGAAGTGCTTGCACCGGCCGCCTTCCCCGTCCTCATCGGAAGACGACTCTGCCAGACGGTTGACTTGTCCCACCAAGTCTTCGTCGCCGTGAATGGGATTCATTCCGCCAGCAGATGTTAGCGATTTTTCAGTTGCAAGGCACAGTTCCGTCCACGCCTTCGAAAGAAGCCAGCAGGGAATGGGCTCGTTCCACCACTCGCATGCCTTTGGGCTCGAGTGGTCGGCGCGATCATCGGGAGCCGTCGAGGTCCCGATCAGACAAGGGAGATCGCCATAGCCGTGCCTGGTCCCGGTCCTCGGCGCCTTAGAGACCGTCGAAACCTGTGAAGCCTTCGGAGAAGGTGTTGACCCCATTGGCGCCGTGTCCGTCGATGGACGATCTCGAAGCTCTGCCCTCGAAGAAGTTGTCGATGCCGTCGGCGCTGTGTCCATCGAAGGACCCTCTCGAGGCTCCGCCCTCGAAGTTGTCGGCACCTCGGTCGACGACTACGCCAATTCCCTCAACGCCGTTTGTGGAGGATTTGCCAGAGGTGCTCCTGAGGGCTGTGTTACCTCCGAGGAAGGTTCGCAGTAAGTCTGTGAGGCCTGTTTTTGAGCCCAGGTCTGTTCCGCCTCCTAGATTGTATTTTTCCCAACCTTTGCAAGAACCTTTGGAGATTGATGAACTGTCTGATCAGGAGATGGGCTTGCCTGTGCATCCTGACGTCCCGGATGACCTTTTGTCTGGGCATAGTCAGATGGAGGAACTCTGTCAGTCATTGCATGACACCAGTGGCCTCGACACATCTCCGGAGGTGGAGTTTGGCCGGCTTGAACCAGGGTTGCATGCTGAGTCTTCCTATAGACGTCTCATGTCTAGGATGATGGAGTAATTGGGGTGGTCTGCCCCCCCAGTGGAGTTTGATCCGGATGACTTGACTGATATCCTGGATCAGGGTACGTCCACTGACCCGGTGTTGCCGTTTCACATGGCTTTGCAAAAGAGGGTGGCGGCAGCTTGGACTGCTCCGGAGAGTCTGTCGGCAGTTTACAGGTAATTTCCGAAAAAATACCACCCATCCAGTAGTGACCCCTGCTACTTATCGTCGCACCCTACTCCGGAGAGTTTGGTGGTGCAGGCGGCTACGGCCTCCTCGAAGCAGGCTGTGTACCCTACCATCCCTCCTGATAGGGACGACAAGCGCTTCAATGGTTGGGCGAAGAAGGTATTTTCTGCTCTGAGTATGGTGTTGAAGTCCGCCAACTCCACTTGTTCCTTGGCAAAGTTTAAACACACTCTGTGGATCTGTGCGTCTTTGGCGGCTGAGCATATTCCCGAGGGGGAAGAAAAGGGGGGCTTTCTGGCCCTCGTGCAAGACAGCAAGGATGCTATGTGCGATTCCCTTGAGTCGGGTTTGGACACGACAGATGGTGTCAGCCGGTCCATGGCTGCGAGCTCCGTGATAAGCAAGTTTGCGTGGTTGCGGAAGTCAGGTTTTGCCCTGGATGTGCAATCCTGTCTTCGGAACATGCCCTTTGACGGAGTTCATTTGTTTGGCAGCAAGGCTGACGAGAGCCTTGAGAGGTTGCAGACCTCCAAAGCTGCAGCAAAGTCTTTGAGCGCTGCAGTACGGCAACCTCCGCCTTTTCGT
This sequence comes from Ambystoma mexicanum, assembly GCF_040938575.1. NCBI lineage: Eukaryota > Metazoa > Chordata > Amphibia > Caudata > Ambystomatidae > Ambystoma > Ambystoma mexicanum. The sequence goes on along the minus strand of NC_090935.1, from coordinate 469,119,947 downwards.
CCTAAGGGACAGCAATGGAGGGGAGGTTCCTTTCCCTACTACTCCTCTTTCAGTAGAGCAAGAGGGGCTGCCAGTCAAAGGGGGCAGCGTAAAAGTAACGATGGTGGTCAGGGAAATCGTAGTGCCAAAGCCGTTCCGGCAGTTGCCTCTTTGCCATCAGGTGCTGCCGCAGCCGCTACAACTCAGTCATGCGGCCATGTCCCATGGTTCGCAGGTTGGGGGCAGGCTAGTAAAGCATCTCAGAGAATGGCGTGCCATTACTTCAGATGCGTGGGTTCTGGATACCACAGCCCACGGCTACTGCCTTCCCTTCCTGCAGCGGCCTCACGACAATCCACTGGGGAAGCTCTCTCTGAAGCACCCGGATCCGCTCCTTGTGCAGGAAATCCTATCCCTGCTGGCGAAAGGTGCCATAGAACTGGTGCCTGTGGCAGAGAGCAACAAGGGATGGTATTCCCCATATTGTTTGATTCCCAAGAAAGACAAAGGACTGAGACCTATCATGGACTTGCGTTGGTTGAACAAACTTCTCAGGAAGGACAAGTTCAAGATGGTTACTCTTTCTCAGGTCCTCCAGGCCCTTCGGCTTCAGGATTGGTTGGTGTCTCCCAAGCTCAAGGACGCGTACTTTCATGTGCCGATTCATCCCAAGCACAGGAAGTACCTGAGGTTTGCGGCTGGCGACTCGCGCTTTCAGTTTTGGGTTCTGCCATTCGGTTTGACCTCCGCCCCGAGGGTCTCCACCAAGCTCATGGTGGTGGTGGCAGCGTACCTCAGGCGAGGGGGGAGATTCACATCTACCTCTACCTGGATGACTGGCTGATCCAATCGTGCTCTCACGACCAAGTGTTGGATCATCTCGGTCTCACCTGCCGCACCCTCCACAGGCTGGGCTTCTCCCTGAATTTCAAGAAGTTGCATTTGACACCTTCCCAACAGCTCCAGTACATCAGTGCTGTGCTAGACACGTCCCTGGGGAAGTGTTCACCTCCCCAGGTCAGGCCTCATCACATTGTGCAGATGGTGGACAAGTTTCAAAGTGCCCAGTGTCTCCCGGCTTTTGACTTCTTAAGGTTGCTGGGCCTCGTTGCATCCTGTATCTTTCTGGTGCCGGAGGCCAGACTACGGATGAGATCCCTGCAATGGGCCCTCAAACTGCAGTCCCAGTTCTCGGGCAAGATGTCGGATCCCGTGCAGATTCCACTCTCGGTCCCCCAGGATCTTCTGTGGTGGGCCGACAAAAGGAACCTGCTGAAGGGGGAACCATTTTGGCAACCATGGCCTGAGGTGACGATTGTGACGGATGCTTCCCTCCCAGGATGGGGTGCTCATGCCAACGGACTGATAGTCAGCGGTCGTTGGTCTCCGTCGGAGTCCAGACTCCACATCAACCTGTTAGAGCTGAGAGCCATCAGGCTTGCCCTGAAGGCTTTTCTGACGACTGTACGGGGGAAAAGTGTCCTGATTATGACGGAAAACACAGTGGCCTTGCATTACCTCAACAAAACGGGGAGCGGGGGGTCGCTCCCGTTGTGCAGGCAGGCGATGCAGCTCTGGTTCTGAGCCATCGAACAGGGTCTTTCGATCTCGGCAGTTCATCTGGCCGGAGACAAAAACTCGGCGGCCGATGCTCTTAGCAGGCAGAGCGCAGTCTCTCACGAGTGGGAGTTGGCTCAGGAAGTCCTTCTGTAGATCGTCGTCCTTTGGGGAACCCCGCAAGTGGATCTCTTCGCCACCAGTGTCAAGCGGATGTGCGAGAGATTCTGTTCAAGGGAATTTCCTCCGAGAGGAGCCTTAGGAGATGCATTTGTGGTGGATTGGTCATTCCCGCTGCTGTATGCGTTTCCTCCAGTCCCTGTCATTCCTCAAGTGTTGCGGAGGTTGCAGAGGTTTGAGACCTGCATGATTCTTGTGGCTCCGGATTGGGCCAGGAGAGCGTGGTGTCAGACACTCAACCTTGCGCGGAGGTAGCACGTACACCTGCCTCCCCGTTGGGTCTTGGTGCCTGGCTTGGTAATAAACTCAGGCTTCCGTAACCCGCCGGGGAAAGAGGGTTAGGGTCCGCTGGATTGGATAGGTAGGGGGAAGTTAGGGTAACCGGGAAGAAGGGATAAGGGAATGGTAGGTAAAGGGGGTTATAGGGAAAGGTCCGTCTTGCTGTCCCCTTGTGGGGTTCCTGAGATCGATGGCACTCTGCCCTTACACTCACTCTTACACTCAGCAAGAACCTCAGAGACCTGTTGGGTCTCACGCTATACACAACGGTGATTGATGCACATAGTACGTTACTCTGGTAGAAGCGTTCCTATCACGCTTCTTGAGCTGTTCACACAGACACCCCTAGAACAAGTATTACTATACACAGTATAGAATAACTCAAGAGACACTTAGCTTCGTGTGATGCAGCTGAGAGGTATGCGGCTTGCCCCAGTTCTTGTCGTAACACTACGGCGCGATACGAGTTCCTGCTGTACACTACAGCGGAGCGCCGCTACAAGAAAACCAAAAACAGGTATGAGTGTAATGTCAACAACCGTGTTTCCTCACACGGCACAATCACACATTCATTCGTTCCGAGTATAGTCAGGCCGTGTTACTTCACACGAACTAATCGGCACCGGGTGAACGTTCCGCCAAGACGGACTTTGGAATCTCTTCCAGTGCTAGGCTTCACCCCACTCCCGACGTGTGCACCCAACGCTGAGAATCCCAACCAGCGTGTTCCAGACACACGCTGGAAGTAACTGTTATTCTTTGTAAGCGTTCCGTTAGCGGTCGCTTGTTCACATTAGTTTAGCCCAAGAAAGGAATGCACTTATCTGTCATGGTGCGCGGGGCCTGCAGTATTCAAAGGTGGGGTTTGGCCCTGCGGGTCGCTGCCTGCATGAGCCCTCGATCTGCACGTCTTCTCTGGTCAAACTCCTTTAGCACAAGCAGGGATCCTTGCGCGCATCGCGCGCATGCGCTGGTCCCCGGGCGTTGTCCCGAAGTAGTTCTTTTGCTCGCGAAGGCGCGAGCATGCTGGGTATTGAAGTCTTTCTTGGTCCTGATGCCGAATACTGCATTCTGCTGCCTCCAGGCTTGCATTCTACAAATAGGGCACAGCAAAGTCCTAAAATACAGATGCTTGGACCACTGCCTGTTCTTCCCTAGCCCAGGATGTTGCTCTTTGTGCGTGGTGTGTACCAAATGCCCCAAACCTGCATTAGGCACAGTCGGAATCCTGACAGTACTCCCCCTCCCAACAGGGCCTGCTTTAGAGGGGTTGTTCGTATGAAAAACACGTATCAGCCAGCCGGGGTGCATGAACACTTGACGCTGGCTCCCAAGAGCGCTCTTTGGGCCCGTAACCCAGCCAATCTATCAAGTAATACAATTGCCCCAAACGAAAACGTGAATCCAAAATTGCTTTTACTTCGAACTCAGGAACCCCGTTAACAGTGACAGGTGGAGGTTTCTTGGGGCAAATGGACGCTGGGGCGGGTTTTAACAATGCAACATGGAACACAGGGTGAATTTTCATTTGTGTTGGCAAAGTGAGGCGAACTGCTACGGGATTTAAAATCTTTTCCACAGGGAATGGACCCACAAACCTGGGCTGGAACTTATGTGGGCCTAGCAAGTGAAGATTTTGCGTGTTCAGCCACACCATATCCCGACCTTGTATGCTGGAGCTTGTCCCCTGTTAGCATCAGCATATCTCTTGTAGTTTGATTTGGCAGTGTTTAGATTAGTGATGATATTGCGCCACACGCCTTCAAGGTGTTCTTTATGCTGGGTAACAGCCGGAACTTCTGCAAAGCTCACTTGAGGCACCGGTTGGAAACGTGGATGAAAGCCGTAAGTACCATAGAAAGGAGTTACTTTGGTGGATGCATGCACCGAGTTGTTGTATGCTACCTCTGCTAGCCAGATGACATCTGCCCAAGAGGATTCAGTATCATATGTCATACAACAGATGTACTGCTCCAGGGTTTGGTTCACCCTCTCGCTCTGCCCATCCGTTTCTGGATGATAACTAGTGGACAATTTTAGCTGCATACCCACGTTGGCGCAAAAGGCTTGCCAAAAGCGTGACGTAAATTGCGCCCCTCGATCGGATACAACATGAAGGGGGATACCATGAAGGCGCACTATGTTCTGGAGGAAAAGATCAACTAAAGCTTTGGCCGTGGGAACCCCTTTACAAGGGATGAAGTGTGCGAGCTTAGTCAAGGAATCTACAACCACTAACACAGTGGTGAAACCATGACTCGTTGGTAGGTCCACAATAAAGTCTAATGAAATAGTATGCCACGGTACTGGTGGTGTGGGTAAAGGGCGTAACCGCCCTGCTGGTCTTTGATGACCTGCCTTGTTCCGTAAGCAGCATTCACATGTTCGTAGAATTTGTTGAACCTCATGTTTCATACTGGGCCACCAGAAGTGACGCGTCAGTAGTTCGTAAGTCTTGGCTATTCCGGGATGTCCCACGAAGGGCGAGTCATGGCACCACCGACTGCTTGTTACCGAATAGCCGTCGTTGGCAGATACAATTTGGTTCCCAAAAAGGGGAGCCCATCCTTAAGTCTTTTTCTTGCTAGGATCACTCCATTGGGCCAGCTCTTGTGCTGTTAGCGCCTTTCTGATGTTGGTAAACATATCATCCACTACAACACTACCTATGATCCGTGCTGGTGGCACAATGGGTTTTGGTTCCTTTTCTGTATCGTATTTGACCGCAGGTTCTGGATACCGGGACAGGATGTCCGCTTTCTTGTTCTCTACCCCTGGACGGTATGTGACCACAAAATCAAAGTCAGCGAAATACATGGCCCATCGCAGCTGACGGGGACTTAGAGCCTTGGCTGACTTCAGGAATTGCAGATTCCTATGGTCGGTCAATATTATTATTGTATGTTGGGCTCCCATTAGATAATGACGCCACTCACTGAACGCCGCTTTGATAGCTAGTAATTCCCTATCCGCTATCACGTAGTTACGTTCTGCCGGTAACAAGGTGCGAGAGAAATACGCTACTGGGTGTAGTTGACCAGTGCCATCTCGTTGGGATAGAATAGCACCAAGAGCGTAACTCGAAGCATCCGTTTCTATGACGTAGGGACGAGTGGGATCTGCATGTAACAAAATTGGGGCTGTTGTGAACGCTTTCTTCAGAGTCTGAAAACTTGCCTCCGCCGCCTCATCCCAGTGAAACACTACCCCTTTTTTCAATAAACGGGTAATCGGCTGTACTTTTTGGGCAAACCCGTCAATGAACCGTCGGTAAAAATTGGCGAAACCTAGGACAGTCTGCACATCCTTAACAGACGTGGGGGAAGGCCATTCTACTATGGCTCTCACCTTGCCTTGGTCCATGGTGACTCCTTCTGGCGAGAGAACAAATCCCAAAAATTCTACTGTGGTTTGGTGAAATACACATTTTTCTAATTTGGCATATAGTTGGTGTTCTCCTAATCGCTGCGTGACAGCTTTAACATGTTCTTGGTGCTCGTCTAGATTCTGGGAATAGATAAGTATGTCATCTATGTAAACGATGGCAAAAAGATCCAAATAACCCCGTAAAACTTCGTCTAGGAAATGTTGAAAGGCGGCGGGTGCATTGCAGAGTCCGAACGGCATGACTTGATACTCATAGAGCCCATACTTGGTCCTAAAAGCAGTCTTCCACTCGTCCCCCTCACGCACCCGCACGAGATGGTAAGCTCCTCGTAAGTCTAGTTTGGTGTAGATTTTAGCATTTCGCACCTGATCTAACAAGGTGGGTATCAACGGAAGCAGGTATCGATTCTTTACGGTTATTCGGTTGATTGCCCTATAATCAATACAAGTTCTTAGGTCTCCGGTCTTCTTAGGGACGAAGAACATGGGTGACGACACCGGTGACATGGAGTGACGTATAAATCCATTAGCCAAATTCGTGTCTATGTATTCTCGCAGGTGTTTGTTTTCTGATTCGGTCAATGCGTAGATTCGACTACACGAAAGTGCTGCGCCTGGTTCTAAATCTATTCTGCAATCAAATGTACGATGAGGTGGTAGGGTTTCTGCTGCGGCCTTGCTGAAAACATCCCTATAGGCTTGGTAGACTGCTGGTAGGGTTTCTGTACTCCCAATCACGTGCCCTTGCCTAGGCGTACCCTGGATTTTAGGGTTTTCCGGAACTTTGGCGGGGTTGCTGAGACAATGTTCCAAGCAGTGGTAAGACGAAAAACGTAAGGTACCCCGAGTCCAGTCCACTTCCGGATTGTGGGTTCCCAACCAAGGCAACCCGAGGATCATTCCGAACTGGGGTGCTGCAATTACATCGAACCTAATGTCTTCATGATGCTGGGAATTACATTCCAAATGTACCCACCTAGTCTGCTTAGTTATGAGGCCAGAAGTGAGTGGAGACCCATCTACTGACTGCACTTCTTCCTTACAATCCTTGTCGCGTAGAGGTATTCCCAATTTACATGCTAGGTCCTGGTCGATGAAATTGCCCGTGGCTCCTGAGTCTATCATCAATGATACTGGAACCCGCTTGACCGCCCAACTGATATAACTTAAGACTGTCACATGAACCACCTGTACGTGGTGAGTATTAGCCAAGTGCTTCGGGGTGTTTTCTAATTGGCTCGCCCGGACCACCCTTACTGGCGAGCTTTCTCGTTTCCCGGCAGCAGCTCCCCCTTGGGTTTAGCAGGGCATTCTCTTACAAAATGTCCTCCTTTACCGCAATACAAACAAAGCCTTTCCCTACGTCTTTTGTCTTTCTCTTCTTTGGTTAACGGCCCACGCACCGTTCCTATCTGCATGGGTTCGTCCACTGGCTTCTCATTCTTACTAGGTTTTGGTTGGTGGTCTAATCTGGCTAGTGGTCTCGAATCCCATTTCCTTCTATCCTGCCTTCTCTCGCTTTGTCTCTGATCCAGACGCAATGCAAGGTCTATCATGGAGGAACAGCTTTCAGGCTGCGGGTCTACTTGCGCTATGAGGTCCTTCCTCTCATCCCTTAGCCCTTGGTAAAACAAAGCCAGGCGCTTCTCCTCTGGCCAATCAGTTTCCACCGCTAAGCGATTAAAAGTGGTTACATAAGTAACCAAGTCCTTACCTCCTTGACGCAGGGTAAGTAATTCTCTGTCTTTAATTAGAGTTGCTGCCTTACGGTTAAAGATCTTACCGAATTCCTCTAGAAAAGTATCCCAATGATACAGGATAGCGTCATCCTTCGATACCAGGGGCGTAGCCCATGATGCAGCATCCCCACCCAGGTATGAGATTATAAATGCTGTACGGGACTGAGCGCTGCGAAATATAGTAGGCTTGGTGATAAAATGCAGCTGACATTGCATGATGAACTAATTGTAACGCTGTGGATCGCCATGATACCTTTCCGGGGCTGACAAGGGCAAGGGCGGTTCAGTAGATACGTGTACCTGAACTGGGGTGGGTGGAACCTGATTCCTGGGCAAGGGGGTAGCTTGGGCATTACTCTGCACAGTAAGGGTATGCACTTGACCAGCTAAGTTTACATAATCTTGACGGGTGGCCTGCAATTCGTCTTTCAACTCCCGTAATGCTGCCAAAACCTCCTCCATGGTGTCGTGCTACCCAGGCGCTTAAAAATACTTTGGCTTGTGCTACTGTCAGACACTCAACCTTGCGCGGAGGTAGCACGTACACCTGCCTCCCAGTTGGGTCTTGGTGCCTGGCTTGGTAATAAACTCAGGCTTCCGTAACCCGCCGGGGAAAGAGGGTTAGGGTCCGCTGGATTGGATAGGTAGGGGGAAGTTAGGGTAACCGGGAAGAAGGGATAAGGGAATGGTAGGTAAAGGGGGTTATAGGGAAAGGTCCGTCTTGCTGTCCCCTTGTGGGGTTCCTGAGATCGATGGCACTCCGTCCTTACACTCACTCTTACACTCAGCAAGAACCTCAGAGACCTGTTGGGTCTCACGCTATACACAACGGTGATTGATGCACATAGTACGTTACTCTGGTAGAAATGTTCCTATCACGCTTCTTGAGGTCTTCACACAGACACCCCTAGAACAAGTATTACTATACACAGTACAGAATAACTCAAGAGACACTTAGCTTCGTGTGATGCAGCTGAGAGGTATGCGGCTTGCCCCAGTTCTTGCCGTAACACTACGGTACGATACGAGTTCCTGCTGTACACTACAGCGGAGCGCCGCTACAAGAAAACCAAAAACAGGTATGAGTGTAATGTCAACAACCGTGTTTCCTCACACGGCACAATCACACATTCATTTGTTCCGAGTATAGTCAGGCCGTGTTACTTCACATGAACTAATCGGCACCGGGTGAACGTTCCGCCAAGACGGACTTTGGAATCTCTTCCAGTGCTAGGCTTCACCCCACTCCCGACGTGTGCACCCAACGCTGAGAATCCCAACCAGCGTGTTCCAGACGCACGCTGGAAGTAAGTGTTATTCTTTGTAAGCGTTCCGTTAGCGGTCGCTTGTTCACATTAGTTTAGCCCAAGAAAGGAATGCACTTATCTGTCATGGTGCGCAGGGCCTGCAGTATTCACAGGCGGGGCTTGGCCCCGCGGGTCGCTGCCTGCAGGAGCCCTCGATCTGCACGTCTTCTCTGGTCAAACTCCATTAGCACAAGCAGGGATCCTTGCGCACGTCGCGCGCATGCGCTGGTCCCCGGGCGTTGTCCCGAGTAGTTCTTTTGCTCGCGAAGGCGCGAGCATGCTGGGTATTGAAGTCTTTCTTGGTCCTGATGCCGAATACTGCATTCTGCTGCCTCCAGGCTTGCATTCTACAAATAGGGCACAGCAAAGTCCTAAAATACAGATGCTTGGACCACTGCCTGTTCTTCCCTAGCCCAGGATGTTGCTCTTTGTGCGTGGTGTGTACCAAATGCCCCAAACCTGCATTAGGCACAGTCGGAATCCTGACACGTGGTACCCGAACCTTCTCGAATTGTCCATCTGCCCTCCACGCCGTCTTCCTTACTGAGAGGATCTGCTCTCGAGGGAAGGGGGGTCTGGTTCTCCATCCAGAGGTCAGGACTCTCAACCTTCATGTTTGGTATCTGAAAGGTTGAGATACAAGGATTGGGACCTCCCGGATGATGTGATGGAGGTGTTGCTTTCGGCCAGTCGGCCAGCAACAAAGTCCCTGTACCGTTGCTGTTGGCACAAGTTCTGCGACTGGCGCAGGGGACAGAATGTTGATCCTTTCCAATGTTCCATTCCTATGGTTTTGTCTTTTCTGCCTTCTTTGGCCCACAAGGGCCTGCAAGTGGGTACCATTAAGGGTTACCTGGCGGCGCTGTCCATATTTAAGTGCTAGTCTGAAGAGTGTTCTTACTTTAAGATACCTCTGATTTCGCAGTTTTTAAAACGACTGACTGTGTTTCCGCCATCCCCTTTCCAGGTGCCGGTTTGGGATTTGAATTTGGTTTTGAAGTTTCTGATGGGTGCTCCGTTTGAGCCCTTGCACTCTTGTCCTTTGAGACTGTTGTCTTTCAAGACAGTGGTCCTCATTACGAGTTTGGCGGCAAACCGGGCTCCTTTACCGGGTTCCCAGAATGGGGAATTACCGGGCCATTCCGGGTTCGGAGGGCCCAGTAATTGCTCCCTCTGGGAACCCGGGCCCGGACCTTCCCCATTCCCATCTGAGCCCACATAGGGTCAATGGGAATGGGGAGAGGGAGATAACAACATGACGATTACGACCGGCCCATTGTTGGCTCCCTCTTCCCCTTGCGGGACCCAGTAACGATGCCTGGTTTTATCAGGCGTCTTTACCGGGTCCCATGAGGGGACCTCGTAATGTCGCGGAACAGGTTCAACGGGTCCGCCTCATTAGCGGAGCCTGTTAACCCGTTCCACGAACGTCGTAATGAGGCCCAGTGTTTTTAGTTGCGGTTACTTCCGCTCACAGAGTGAGTGAATTGCAGCACTTTCAGTCAAGCCACCCTTTACTGTTTTCCACAAGGACAGGGTTGTCCTTCGGGTGCGTCCTTCTTTTCTGCCGAAGGTCGTGTCTGAATTTCATTTAAGCCAGAAGATAGTTCTTCCGGCGTTTTATCCTCCTCCACATCCCGGCAAGGAAGAAGAGAGGCTCCATAGGTTGGATCCTAGGAGCGCTTTGAGCTTTTATATTTCACGGATGTCCTGGATCAGAGTGGACGATCAGCTCTTTATCGGTTATGCTGGACACCGGTTGGGCCAGGCTGTTACCAAACAGACCTTGTCTAGGTGGAGTATCCTCACTATTACTGAGTGTTACCGTTTGGCGGGTAAGGACCCTCCGGTAGGATGTCGTGCTCCCTCTACTAGGGGTGTGGTACGTCCACTGCCCTTCAGCGGGGTGTTCCTATTTGGAATATTTGTGAAGTAGGCAAATGGGCTTCTCTACATTTTGTCAAACATTACGCCCTGGATTCAATCCACGGGCGGGATATGGCCTTTGGTAAGGCGGTTCTTTATTCCGCCATTTGATTGGGTATTCTAAATTCTTTTCCCACCTCCATAGTTTGGTACTGCTTTGGGAGTCTGTCATAGATATGGAATACATCAGAGGACACAATCCCTTCGAAGAACAAGTTACTTACCAAATCTGGTAACGTTCTTTCGATGGGATGTTCCTCCGACGTATTCCACATTGCCCTCCCAACCTGCCCCTCTGGGGGGAAGAAGTGTTATAGTGTGAGCTGGGATGAGAGGAATTCTTACCTCATGATTCCAGATGGAGCAGGTGCTGGTTTTATTGTTTACCTGTGATGGGGGTTCCAGGTTCCAGGAGAAACAGTTGAGGTTGATGCTGGATGAGTCCTGCTGGGCTCAGGATTATGCTGACAATAAATCTCATCAACTTCCACGAGCATCCCTCTTTATAACACTGGCGACGAGGATCGCTGTCAGCTAACCCCTGTGTGAACCCACAGAGGAAACTGTGCTGTGAACAGCCCACGCAGGACTGCGGCGACTGAGAAATCACAGCTGCCGGCAACTCATGGCCAAGTGCGCTGTGACAGAGGCCCTCAGTAGCAGAGAGAGACAGCTGCGACCACTACCCGCGCTCCCCTGAGACAAGTAGGGTTGAGTGCCGCCGCCCAGCAGACGAGCAAAAGGCAGCCCAGGAGGGGACAGCACCGGAGGTAAGAGAAACACCCTCATCTTCCCCTCCCGTAGCAAACCAAAGAGGTAACCTGTGGGTGGGGCCTCAGCAACACAGCGTTGATACGCCAGCATTACGGAGCGGAGGACAACAGGAGGCAACAAACCACGCAGAGTGTTACAGTTGCCTAGCAACGAGGGCTAGAAGACACAACACAAGAGAGCAGGCAGAGCAAGAAATAACTTGGCGGCAAAACAGCATACTTAAACAAAAAACAAAAACACATCACTGGGCTCATCTGTACAATCAGCTGCTGTTGGCAGAAGTGAAACCAGTCTTAAACTACTGTAAACATGCAGCAAAGTAATGCACGCCCACCGCCAGCCTTTCTTCCCAATCCTGGGGAGCCTCCCATCCATTGGGATTTATGGGTGGACACTTTTAAAGTCTATCTAAGAGCTGCAGGGGGTGCCAAACTAAACGATGATAAGGAGGCAGCCCTTTTGAATTGTCTGGGAACTGAAGGCCTGAGAGATTTTAGGCATCTGCCTGGCTAAGATGTGCGTGCACCACCCACAGGTGATGGTGATGCAGCAGGTGAAGGAATCCTGTTAGCATATGAGACTGCTTTGGGAAAACTGGAATCACGGTTCGGGAAAAGAACAAATGTGGTGTTAGAAAGATATAATTTCTATTCAAGGACCCAGGCTCCAGGAGAGCGTATTGACACATACCTAACAGCTCTACGCACCCTCATTGCAACCTGCAAGTTCACCAGGGTGCCAGATGAGAATATACACGATCAGATAATGATGCATACAAGTGATTCAAGGGTAAGGGAGAGACTTGGATTGAAAGAGATCCTACCTTAGACAAAGTAATAGAAATAGTGAGAGCAATAGAGGAGTCAAAGAAGAGTGTCCAAGAAGTGACCCACAAAAGTGAGAGTGTACACGCCATAATGGCCAAAAGAGTATCTGACGATCAAAAGGGAAGGGCTAAGGACAACAGAGGAACCTTTACTCAAAGAGAAGGCTGTAAGAGATGTGACTGCCGGGGACACGCTGCTGGCTCAAAGAAGTGTCCTGCCACCGATGTAGAGTGCAGGAAGTGTAAGGCGAGAGGACATTTTGCCAGGATATGTAGAAGTGCCATCCAGAATAGACAGACCGTCAAGATGGTGGACCCAGAAGAGGACAATGTGTCTATTATGGGTTAAGTGAGCAATACTGTACCTGTCCAATGGAATGAGGAAGTTCACAAAGGGTTGCTGTTGAGTGTAGGGGCTGGCCACAGAAAGAAGGGTCTGTGGGCCATGTTATCCGTGAATGATGTATGAATGCAATTGATGGTTGACACTGAATCACCCTATACTATGATCCTTGAGTTGTATGTGGCAAGTTATCATAAGGAATTGGCTAATGTATTGCCGTCTAACATCAACCCGTGTGCATATGGGTGTGTCCCGATCAAGGTGTTGGGAAACGAATGGGCCACGATTGAATTTGAAGGGCGCTCCACCCGGGGGAAGTTATATGTGGCCCACAAGGGAGACACCATAGTGGGGTGGGACGAGCAAGCTGCCCTTGAGATAGAGATCCGGCCTGGAAAGGCCGTTACTGTTCTGAACGTGAGTGTGGGTGAAAGTGTACGCAGGGAAGGTACGGCAACTGCAGAATTTCTGAAGGAGGCTTTTCCCGGTGCGTTTTCCTCAAACCTAGGAAAATTAAAGGGATTTTCTCATAAAATCGTACTCATGAGGGGTGCCGTGCCAAGTATGCACAGAGTGAGAAGAGTACCCATGTTGGCTCGAGAGGGACTCGAGAATGAGTTAGTGAAACTTCAGGAGGCCGGAATAATAGAGCAAGTGGAAAGTTCTGAATGGTTGGCTCCTGTGGTCTTGGCCCACAAAGCGGACGGTGGAATGAGAATGTGTGTGGACTTAAGGGACCTAAATACCAGTTTATGGGTGGACAGACACCCTTTGCCCAACATAAACGAATTGCTAGCGCTAGTAGGAAGGGCTGCATGTTTTTTTTTTCTACGTTTGATCTATCCTCAGCCTACCACCAAATTGACCTCCATGTGGAATCACACCCTTTAACATCATTTGTGACCCCTTTTGGTGCTTTTCGTTTTTGTCGAATGCCGTTTGGTTTGGCGTCGGCAGTTTTCCAGAGATTGATGCAGAAATTATTTGGTGGAATGTTGGGTGTCGAATACTTTCAGGACGATATCCTAGTACAGGGAAAGGATCGTAGTGAGCATGCTGAAAGGGTATTGAAGGTGATGGTAGTGTTGAAGGAAAGTGGCCTTATAGTCACGTGGACCAAATGCCATGTGGGGGTGCCCAACGTGACCTATTTGGGGCACACCTTGGATGAGAGTGGTATTCATCCTAAGGAAGGTCTGGTGAGGGTGTTGAAGGAAGCACCTGCTCCCATTAACAAGGAACAGCTTAGGTCCTTCATGGGCCTAATGGAATACTATGGTTGTCTTATTGCTTCCTATGCTGAAAAGACGGTTAACATGAGGGCATTACTAAAGAAGGGTGTCCGTTTTGAATGGTCTGATAGTTGTCAGGATGAATAGTTGTCAGGATGAAGTTGAAGGAGGAGGTTGACCATGCTCAAACAGTGGGATGAGGGAGGTTACTGCCCTATAGCATTTGCTTCAAGAGTATTGAGGGACACAGAGCACAAATATGCTGTGATTGAAAGAGAAGCATTGGCTGCTGTTTGGGCTTCTAAGCATTTTAGGACCTTTTTATGGGGGGTTCCATACATCTTACAGACTGACCATAAGCCCCTCGTACATGTCTTAGACACCAAGGGTTTGTCCAATGCTTCTTCTAGAATTTCTAGATGGATGGCAGATATGCAAGAATTCAACGTTAAGGTGGAATATATTCCAGGAAGCAAGAATACAGTAGCTGACTGTCTATCTCGCCTTCCTAGTTCTGTTGGTGAAGTCAAAGGTGATCAGGTGAATGTGGAGGAGTGCACCATGATTGCCAGTGTAATTCCTGCGATTGATAAGCAGTCGCACAGGGAAAGCGTCGCTGACTTGATTTTGACAAAAATTAGAGCTGCTCTTAGGAGTGGTGGTATGGACAAAGAGTTGAATAGTAGCTATGGTCATGTGTGGGAGGAGTTGTCGGAAGGACCGTGGGGAATATCCCTGAGGAGCAGGCTTGTTGGCTTGGCTCATGAAGGGCAATTGGGTAGATCTATGATGAAAAGAAGGTTGAGAGAATCCTATTGGTGGCCGAGGATGGACAGTGATGTGGAGGTGGAGGTGAAAGAGTGTAGTGTTTGCCACCAGTGACAAATGAAAGGCGTCCAAACCACAACCGGTGTATCCAGTGGAGGTACATGATGATGTGTGGGTGAAAGTTGCAGTCAACATCATGGGTCCTATGGACATTTTAGGTGGCGATTTTAGATTTATTGTGGTCCTCGTGGACTATACCTCGAGGTCAGTAGAGGCAACAGTTTTGGAAACCGCGACAGCAGAGAAGATGGTGACATTTCTCCAAAAGGTGTTCGACAGAGAAGCTGTGCCGGCGGGTATCGTCGCTGAAAATGGTGTGCAATTTGTGTCGGGACATATGCAAGAATTCATGAAGAGCTTGGGGATTCGGCATCATAGAACCGCTTTGTACAACCCTGCGGCAAATGGACTGGTTGAAAGAATGATTAGGTTTGTTAAGGGTGCTATTCAACTAACTTTGGCCAATGGTCTATGTTGGAGGACTGTTCTATCAGAGGCTCTCAAAGCATATAGGTGCACGCCTTCTGTGTTGACTGGATGTTCACCGTTTGATCTGATGCGTGGTAGGAAACCGGGTACCAAGTTAAGGGTGCCTGCTTTGGGTGGTGGTGCACATTGTGGTGTAAACATGCAGGAGGTACTGGAGCGGGTCCGTTTGAAGCAGGTGATGGTCAGGAAACATGGTTCCAGGAAACCTTTGTCGGTAGGCAACCGTGTGCAGATAAAGAATCCCAAGCATGTAGCCAAGGGCACTAGTGTTTACATGCAACCTCGCTTAGTTGTGAAGGTGGGGCAAGGGTATATGAAGTTGGATGATGGATCTAGATGGAGTAAGAGGCGAGCTGTTGTGATTGTGAAGGGGTGTACCAGGCGCCCGTTTGATCGGTCGAGTGAGGAAAGCATTTCTGATATGTTTGTGTGTGGTGGAGAGAGGAATAGTCAGATAACAAGGGGGGTCCTGGGAGACTCTCTGCCAGACATGAGTCCTGGTTACAAGAGCCTTACCCAGAGTCTTTAGCTCACTATCTTTCACAGAGAAGTAATATCCCAAACATATCAGTCTTTATTCTGCCCTGGGGCAGTCCAGCACCGAAATGCTAGGCAATTCTCCTCTGAACAAGAGTACCAACAGCAACCCCAGACACGTGTTTCGGTCTGGTTGAACCTCATCAGTAGCTGTGCCTCTCTAAGAATAGTGAGCAAGGGGTCCACGTCTGGATTTCCCTAGTAACTTAGGGTGAGACCCAAAATTATGCAGATAACAAGGGAGGTCCTGGAGAGAGGAATAGTGACGGGGTCAGCGAGTGTTTAACAGTCTTTAACTGAGTCTGTGAGGGAAGCCTACCTCGTTGAGGCGTCGGTGTCTGTGTGCAGAGGAGAAAGGGCATCGATGCCTGTGTGAGGGAGAGGGGTTAAGAAGAGACCGTAGCTACCCTGTGCATGGGTGCTGCTGTAAATTTAAAATGTCTTGTGGCGTCTGTGTGATGGGTGGGTGCGTAGTGTGTGAGTGTGTGTCTTTTAGTGTGTTGGAACTTTAGGGGGGAGAAGTGTTGTAGTGTGAGCTGGGATGAGTGGAATTCTTGCCTCATGATTACAGATGGAGCGGGTGCTGGTTTTATTGTTTACCTGTGATGGGGGTTCCAGGTTCCAGGAGAAACAGTTGTGGTTGATGCTGGATGAGTCCTGCTGGGCTCGGGGTTATGCTGAAAATAAATCTCGTATCTACTTCCACGAGTGTCCCTCCTTATTACAAAGTCATTCCGATGGCCGCCATCTCCTCCAGGTGACGTCAGCAGTAGGAAGGTAATCGCCTTGGTATGCGGAGCTCCAAGAGCTCGACTGCTCCAACGGCTGCGCTCCGAACCAGATGGCAGCGCTTGATGCCGCTCCCTGCAGCACACACCCAGGGTTGAGTAGGTAAGCCTTAAATGACTCCTTTAAACTATTTTGAAGCAGCACCATTGTTTTTTTTTTTCTTGAAAGCAGTAAACATAAACTGGTTAGCGGCTGGACTGGAGGGGCTAGCTGCGTACACCACGCACCAGCGGACACTCAGTACATCATAGTATATTTCCATTTACATGGTGCTTCTTTCCTTGTCTTTCCTTGACCTGGATTAGATTATGTCCTCTTGCCCAGGGAGACACCATAAACACTTATGCAGCACATTAACATGTAGCAGGTTTCACTTAGGGATGGATAGGGCTCAATAGTTCTAGGCCTTTCCTGCCCTGGGTGCCCCACCTGAGTCCTGGGTAGCAGCATGGGTTCTGATTGTCACCACTTTGCCCTGTTTGGTGCCCTGGACAGCTACAACTCGGCCCTGGGTGGTAGGTCTTTTCATTCTGGGTGGCAGTGAGTCTACCAACCTTAATTCTGCAGCAGGTAGCACTTGCCTTTATTTCCAGTGCCTTGGTACTGTTCTCCAAGGGTCCTGCTTCACCAGCTCGTCGCAACTGTTATGGATAAGGATGAATGGAGGCAGCTTGTAGGTTCATTCAAGTTCCATTTATTAAGTTGACACAGGCAGATGGTGTTGTAGGGGGGCTGAGCCCCAAAGGGGACCAGTGCCCCAGTGGAGAACCTCACTGGCAACTGCCCGGAGTGGAACCAGTGGAACAGGTTTACACATTCGAACCACTCACTCGGGATTCTCTTGACGACCTCACACACTAAAGCACACAGGGAGAGAGGATATAACAGTTCCTCTTTTGCAACTTTGGTTTCAAACTCTGGGACACACTGCCAAGGAAGACCTCCACTCTATAGGGCCACCTGAATTTCAGCAGAAATGAAAAAACCTGGCTCTTCAATGCATAACAGACAGAAATGTTAACCCAAACACAAGTAGTGAAACAACACCGCCGAATAGACCAATTCCCACGCACAATCTTGGGACTGCCACAGTGGTTCCTGCCTTCAATTGGCATCTGACAAAAAGACCATGATTAGGGCACCAAATCACTCTCTCCCTATTGCTGCATCATGAACACCTCAACACACAACTCCTCCTATCTCTATCATTGAAACCAAACACCCTCGCCACAGCTCAACTAGCAGTGGCGTCCGGAGTTTTGGAATAAAAAGAAAACTCGGTCCTTATTTACTAACTCTTAATCTCTTTAACGCACTCACCACACTTGAACTCAACCTACCTGCAGCGTTTAAAAAAAACACAAACCCTCTCTCCGCTCATCTGTACTAAACCAGCTGACACACCCAGCCCCTGGCCGATGTATGCCTACACTGTAAGCATGAGGTCTCCTCTCTGGGCACAAAACCTTTCAAGCTTTTAACACATCAAGCTTGAGAAGATTTCACACACTCGGTACTTCCGATCTGTAACCTCAACACCAAGCACAGCAGTGGTGTTTCCTCTCCTAACTTACCTAACCCACTGCCTAAATGGCAACAGTGCAAGGTGGAAACCCTAATAAAGTAACATATGCTTTTTGAAAGAATGGTGTATATATTTTGCCATGAGATAATTGACGGCTCATATGTAGCAAGGTTTTAAGAAATGTCAAGCACGGTGGAGTCATTTTTTGTCATAGATGGAATACAATCAAAGGGTGCTATAATGCCCGCCTAGGTGGAGGTTGCTGCGTCTTCTAGTTATTTCAGTTGACCTTTGCATGACAATGGTTATTTATACAGTAAAATGAAGTTAATCTTGTGTTTTCGAAAGTTCTAGAAACACCACTAGATTTCAGGCCCCTTAAAGCTGTTACTATGTATCAGAGCCTTTCCCCTCATGAGGCAGCCTTATTGCGGACTAAAGCCTCACCACCCCTGAGAGTTCACACCCAGGATAGTATACAAAGTCCCTTCATCAGGCCTCATGCTCAAACCTGGAGTCATCAACTGTCCTCTGAAGCACTGTGGTTCCCCAGACACGCCTTCTCCTGTTTTCTGGCACTGATCCAAACAAAGCAAATGTAACTATTGCTGCCCACCACTTGCCATTACAGGTGCTTCTGAGGAAGATGCTGCTACAATTACAATCGCATGTTCTTTTTTTGTGTTTTATCAATCTTTAATACTTTTCTCTGATGGCATGTGCTTCACACCTGATAGGTGCTTTTCCAAGGCGCGATATAAAAGCTTGAGATGTGATCTGGTAAAATAAAAACATTACTTAAGTTTACAGAAAGCTATGTGATATGCTGGCAATGTTTATTATCTGTTCAGACTCCAGTTCTCACAACGCTTTCAATAGCACGGAACTTAACTCTTCCCGTCAGCTTAACCTTGGTACACCTCGAAAGCTGTAACTGCTTAGTATCTACTGTTTGCTCATTCTTTAGCCACACCTTGTGTTTTTTTACATATTTACATATTTTGTAATCTAATTATTACATTATTAACCAGAAATAACTACATTGAATATTAATTTCAAGGCTTTTCCTTTTACACACAAACTTTTATATATTTTTGAAAATAAAGCAACATTTGGTCTCTGATTTTAGACTAACATTAATTGCGAGTTTGTTTTTAGAAGTTTGGATGTCTTTGCAAAGGCCTAACTTATTATTATTTTTTCCTGATAATCTCTGAAGTAGAATTTGATGTTTGTTTGTGACAAGTGGTGGCTGATTAGTTATTTGTTTTGGTTGTCTGAAAAATGTATAAAAAAAACAGTTTATGCGGCTCAATTGAATTATACTTTGAAATGATTGAGGATTTCTCTGGCAATATTGCTGTATATTCTTTGCGCTAGTAGAGCGGTTACTTCACTGTGCATCATTTATATTGCATGTGTTGAGCTTTTTGTTGGGGATCTGAAAAGAATTAGACAACATATGTGTGTTGGGTTTTCATATAATAATACATTAGCTATTAAAGACAGAGGTGAGCCATTAAAAGTAGCAGGCCCAAAACAAGAAAAACATCAGTGTTTCTTAGCATATTTGAAAAACGCCTTCATTAATGGCTTGATATATCTAATTGTTCTAATTATTTGCTGGTTTTTGACTAAATGCAAAATGTAAGTGAGCTGATTTTTTTATATTTATATCAAAAATATATAAGTGGACAGACAATCTGTGGCGGATTAATAAACAAAGTAGGATAAATAGTTATACCTTTTTGTAGGTGTTCCACTGTGAAGAGAATAAGGAGAGTCTTAAGTAAAGCATGTGCAATGGAACACGACGTGCATACTATAATCTCAGGACTAAAATTAGTATGAAGGGTAATGGAGAATGTATTTTCTATCTCTAGTTTTGTAAAAGTACACACTTTTCTTTTGTTAATATCTTTTATCTTGAGTCTTTAAAAATAAGTTTGATATGGTTGTAATTATAACAGTGTCTTCTTGAGGCGCCATTATAAGGCCAAAGTGTTAGGGAGCAAGAAATATATTTATCGAAAGTACTGTTGACTTGGACATATTTATTTCTATGTTCCATACAAGGGGGAGGAGTGGGAATATTCGTTGATTATAACTTGCCAACAAAAAGCTTACAAAACTAACAATGTTATGAGAATAACATTGAAAAAAATTATATCTCTAGCTTGTGTGGTCATTGTGGTGACCACGGATTTCAAAACCGTCGATATTATAATCTGATATGTTGCTAGTTTAAGAATTCTTATAAACGAGTGTCACAAAGATGCAGGAACTGAATGCTCCGAGCCAGAATTAACATTCTCATATTAATTATCAACCCTAGATAGGGTTCAATTCAAAGGACATAACCTCATTGTCCAGAGGGCATCCCGTTTAGTTATTTCAAGTACGCAATCGTCCTGTCGATGTTGCCTCTGCTGTATGGCCAAGTGTCCTCATGGACAGGACTGTAAGAAACACACTGCTTTTCAGTACCATCACTCCGTTTTACAGGGCCACACGTGTCCTGAACCCCTTTATCCACTGGTTTTGGGGACAGGAAGTGGGTGGTAAACTCCTCCAGGGTCTTTAGGGTTTCTCTATAATAAGAGAATGGGGAGCTTTTGAAGATAAACACGGGCTGTGATTTGTAAAACAATACAGTGAACCACCTACTCTGTTGTCCGGAGTGCAAACGCCTGTATCCCAGTCACCACCCCTGAGAGTTCACACCCAGGATAGTATACAAAGTCCCTCAATCTCGGGGATGTATAGTGCTCCCATAGATTGGTGGGCACCTTTCCTCAGGAACTCTTCTCGATGTCTGTGCCTTGGCCATATAGACTCCTGGATGGTTAGATGGGCTTCAGTGACGGGTGACCCGTTCGTTTCCTCTGGGAATTTTCTGTTTTCTTGTTTGCCAAGGTTCCTGTTCCTGATCTAGGGGTCTCTGCTGCGCTGTTTCAGTGCTTTGGCCAATGAAAGAAGCTATTATCCCACCAGGGACTTACAAGTGGGATTTTATGAAGCTTCCCCCCCCTGCTCTCACACCCAGATGCTTACCAGAGTGTACTGCAGGCCCAACCACTATCGCCCTGGTTTGAGCTCCAACCCCTTCTCCCTAGTCTTGTTTTCTGGCCCTGGGGATATTTCACTTCTTCGTTGTGCAATATGAGGCTATATGGTGCCCTTGACTTGCTTCCTCTTGAGGGGAGTGCCCACCACCTCCTCTAGTACTCTGTCTGGCCTCTGCTAGTCACTTGACTTCGTTCTTCATCAGGCCTCACCACCCCTGAGAGTTCACACCCAGGATAGTATACAAAGTTCCTTCATCAGGCCTCATGCTCAAACCTGGAGTCATCAACTGTCCTCTGAAGCACTGTGGTTCCCCAGACACGCCTTCTCCTGTTTTCTGGCACTGATCCAAACTGACCCTCCTAATCTAAGCCCAACGTCCCCTGTACTTCTCAATTTCCTTCCCCTCCTCCTCCTGTCTGTTGCTCTCAAAATCTCACTACTCTTAGATGCCACCCTCTTCCCACAACAGCTAGGAGATATCTGCCACCTTTCCTATTGTTTTTTGGGCAATTGGGTCAGTGAGTCTTTTGTATGCGCAGGCCTTTCCTTTGACCCCTGTGCCCCACATTCTCCCCATGTGTAGATACCCTCTCCTTCGTTGTTTCCAGATATGAGTTGTTTTGGTCCAGGCTCTGCGAGGGTCCACCATTTTGAAGTCAGACTCGTGGCATCCCAGGCATGCATTCTGCCTGCCTGAATAGCGTAGAATTGTCCCTCTTCTCTAGCTGGCACATGCAAGGGTAAGCAGCGGTCCATGTTTATGCACTGAGCGCAAGGGCTTCAACCCTGCCGTCACTGAAAATTGATGTCCTCTGGTCCCCATCCACAATCTATTCTGAGTTTGGTCAAACCAGTGACTCCTGCTCCGCACATGGATTTGTGAACTGAAGCCCAAGTTTTTAGAGTTTCATTTACTCACCAGTTCCCTGTAAACTGCTGGGTTTGTGCTTTGCTTAATTGCTCCCCCAGACTAGGGTGGGTACTCCTGCACTGGCCTTTTGTCCCTTTTGGGATCTTTGGGAAGCACATGATTTCCGGAGTTTGTCGGAAATCCAATCTTGGACAAGCCCATTACTGCGCTTAACTTGGCTGCTGAGGGAGAGCTGGAGAAGCTGTAGGTGGGGGATCCCCCCTTTTCTGTCTGAGGGTTTGCGTCCCTTGAGGAGTCTCTTCCCCTCGCCCCTGAGTCAAAGTGACCGAGTCGTTATTCTGCTACCGATTTGGCTGGTTCTGTTATATGTGTCAGTATGTCAGGGGGGTCGCTTTGAGGAGCAGTGTCAGAAATAAAGATTGTCTTGCTGGTATACCACTAGGCTCCTTGGGAGAATGCATCAACCTTAATAAGGGTACCATATTATGGTAGTAATATATAAAGCCTGCCTGTGTTTTTCTCTCCATGCCTCCCCCCTCTCACTGAATCTGCAAAGCTTCAGGCCTGCTTTATGCAGGACCGCGTCATCCATGCCCTATTAGTTTTCAGTAGAGGGGCTTTCACGTTTTCGGTAAATGTTGGGTTGCTTGTGGTTTCATCCTATGTTGGCAAGGCTAATCCCAACGTGGACCTCTTTCTCGCAGTGCCTAGAGACGCACTGCATCACAGCGGCACCTCACTGACGATGCCCAGCAATGCAGGGGTTTGATTCGACGGTTGCTGTTGGTGCTCTTGTACAGAGAATGACCTGGCAGGTGAGTGCCGAACAGTCATTATGTGGAGGAGCAGACAGCTGTGCAAATCTAGATTTCTTCACTGGTAAGGTGCAGAGAGCTTAACATGTGATTGTAGACCTCCCCGATTAGGCGCCATCCAATAGCACAGCGTATCTGGCCCTTTTCGTCCTCTGTAGAGGAGCTCTCCCATTTTGGCAAATGCTGAAACACCCTCTAATTCAACGGGCATACGCTCCTCCTTTCTAGCACCTGGTGACTCAAAAGGTGGCCATTGAAGGTCAGAAGGCTTAGGGAGACCTTAGGGGTGGGCACAATCATGAGCAAGAAAGAATGCCCTAACGACGCCCCCACCCTCTCCCCTGCAGGGAACTGTTCCTGTGCTGGCTTGCTTAAACTTTGCTCAGATATGGTGGCGGTTCTGAGATGTGATGGGAGTAGTCCGCAGAAGCACGTGAGCTGGTGCTAAAAAGGAGTGCAAAGACTAAACGTGCGATTCTCATCTGCCACGGCAGCCTGCTGCCCCTAGGCATGCCCTTGGGGAGGGGGGGGGGGGGGTTGGGGTGGGCTGTAGAGCTACCTCTGCCACTTACGGCTTCTGCGGTCGCGGTTTGCCTTTGGCCAGTTACTGTATGTATGTGTTCCTCTGTGCCTTGTGTGTAAAGTATGGTATCCTTAACAAAGAGTTTAACGCATGCAATGATATATGCATTTTGGATATTTCGTTTGGATGTTACGCACTTTCAACTATCTTGCCTCCTTTGTGTAGGCTAATCGCGCGTCCTGCATTGATTTTTGTTTTCTTCGATACACAGTTCTCTTTATCCGTTCGCATTATTTCGTGTTGTAAGGGCTTTGGCGCTGATTTAAAAGCACATGAAGATGGAGCGTCTTGAAAAAACATTCTTTGAACATCCTGACGTGATGTTGGAGTCACTTCAAAGACATGCTACCACTGGGGGCCTGAGATTGTGTATCCCGCAAATAATGACAACACCAGGAACTCAACATCTGTAAGCCTGAGCCGAGAAGGCATTTGTTTTTATTAAACTTTATTCTATAGAATATAAACATAGTGTGCACTTTCTTTTGGTGTTTGTGGTTGTGTTGAGGGGGAGGCGTCCGGGTACTGTGGGGTCGAATCATTCAACAAGGAAACGGTAAGGTTCGCATTTATATATGGTGTGGGGATTTGCAAGTGGTTTCTTTGCTGAGGCAGTTTGCTATGGAACCGTTTGCAGTCCACACCAGTGGAGCCGAGGTTGCATCCGCAATGTATTAGCAAAACAATGCAACGATGTACGGGTTTAGGTCAAGGCGTTGCGTAGTTCTGTTGCAGTCTTGCAATTGTTCCTCTAGTCAAGAATGATGTGAAGCTGGTGCTGCAGCTTCAGCCTGGCCACACGTCTTCTCTTCTGCTGACGTAGTCTACTCGAGGGCCCTCGTGTCCCAAAGGGCCATGCCTAGTGGGCTTTTTAAAGGAACAGCCGAGTCTGTGTAGCCTTGGCTACTTCTAAAACCCTGCTTAGCAGGACTTGTAGGCATGCACAGGTATGCGTACTGGCTGCTCGTTAGTAGTTGTTCTGCCCTGTTTGAAATTTGCTGAGCAGCTTGTTTGATTTATTACTGCGCCACAACATTTTACTGTAACATTTAGGAAATGCGACATGCATGCTTATGGTAGGAAAGTTAGGGCCATACGTCTGTAGGCCTGCATGGCTGACTTAGCTTTTCTTACTTCATACGATTACTGTTGAGTTGGGACAACAACACATTTTTTGTTTAAATAACAAAAAATTAGCTTGATGTGTAGGTAAGCCATAATTTATTCTTATTTTCCTTTCCTTTGGTTCTTCCTTCTATCTCATTTCTTTGTTCGTTTGTTTGTTCGTTCTCAGTCTTCTCATGCTCCTTCCTCAACAACACAAGGACTTTGCCAATTACCCAGGTTTTCATTTTTTCGAAGCTATGCTTGACTGAAACAAATTCGAGTCATTGTTCAAAGTTAGTTGATTTGTAACCTGGTTTAACAAAGATTTTCTTTAGCGAAGTGTGAATATTGTAGTGGGTTTAGCAGGGATGCAGTGCCATTGAAGACTGGAGAAAACCACACAACACATCTTGGTTTGCAAAGTAAAAACGGCCTCATTTTAATCTATTTAACAATACCAGGCCTTGTGCCAACATTAAAACGCGACCCTGATAACAGCTCTACATTATTACAACCACAATACCTACATTTCAAACATCATACACATATTTACATTGTTTCCTCCTTGTGATAGGCAGTCCCAGGTGTAACTGCCAAATCTGCCCCCTTTTGGCATTTTGCATAGTGGGGCGTTCCTCCCCCACCCCCTACGTCCTTGTGGACCTCCGCCGCCATACCCTCTGTTTGGGGGTTGATCCCAGGAGGCATCCTTCCCTGTCTGACCCCTTCCGCCTCCTAGCTCAACCTCCCCTTTATCCGTCCCGTCTCCCATCGAGCCCCTTTTGCTGGGCCGAGGCCAACCTAGGGGGAGGCAGACCATGCCCTTACCACTGTACCTAACCGGCCTCAAGGTCCCCCCTCCTACACTCCCCGGCAAGGGTGAATTACAGACCACTAGCTGCACCCCCACTTGCCAACCCTTTCCTACTCTTCATCTAAGCGGGCGGGTGAGATGGAAACACGATGAGCGGTGCGGCGGCGGTTCCTTCAGTGAGCGGGCAAGGCAGGCAGGGTCTCTTCCATGGAGTATTCGTGGGTCCAGCTGGGTCAGGGAGGCTGGTGGTCTCTGTTTCACCCCTGCTCCCTGGTCCTCTTTTAAGGACACCATTTGTCACAGTCGCCCCTGGCTCCTGTGGTGACAACTATTGTTTATCCGCCGAGGTAGTGTACCTACGCCCACGGCCCGTTCCGGTGACCACTGCGACCACCTCCCTGTTCTCAAGACCCTCTGGCTCCTCTCGCCATGCCCACCCTGCGGCCCCTCCATTGGGGGAGGAGGTCCGCTTGCATTGTCTTCATATTATTAGTGCGCCATGATAATTGCAGTGGTGATTTGGCGCAGTGTTAAAACATGTTAAGATTACAGCTTGAAAACAATCCCGCGCACGATGACCGAACTGCTTTACCTGTGTAAACTATGTAGCAGTACTGCTTTAGACAAAAAGACCGATTGAGATTAGTGAGGTTCTCGAAGCGGAGATCTAACTGCACAGAGCCACTGAGGGGCAGATTGGAATTAGGCCCATGCGGTGCAAATCGTGTGGGGGACTGAAGTGATTGTACCTGTTTCTTCTATTTGCTGAATTCGCAAGATAGCTCAGCAAAGTAAGCTTTAGCCTCTGAAGCCTGCCGGGCTGGATCAGATCCCGTTTCTTCCCCTTGTACAGTACAAGTCTACACCCTGCATAAAATCTTCATTCAAAATACAGCTGCTGTGCAGAAATGGTGCAGAGATCACAGGACCACAGTAATTAATTGATGCTGAGGCCCAGGCCCATATGGAGGGGCAATGCAAAGGGCATTCCTTTGAGGTGCCGCCACTTTTAAAATTGATCACGATTGCAGACTGCCTTTAAAACTCTTACAAATGGTAATACAACTCAACGCAGTCATCAAAATCAGCCCTGGATGCCCCTGAATGCGCATTAGAAGACAGTATCTCAATATGTCAAATATAACTGTTACTTTTCAGCCTAGACTTTTCTTAATCCACCACAGCATATGACGTTTAAAAGCAGTGGTCGAAGAGAGCGGGAGCGGTGCTCCTATACTTTTTTAAATTAGCCTGTACAGCTCCTATACTTTTATTTTAAAAAGAAACCGTTCCGGAGCGGTTTCTTTTTAAAATAACAGTGTAGGAATAAATTGAATCTTGCACTTTCAGTGCACTGCACTGAACGTTCCCTTAAACATCAGGTGCAAGTGTTTGGGGGCTGTATTGAGCGTGGGAGGGCGTGTGGCGATGGTGTTTGTGGGGAGCAGGGGCAGGCCAGCAGGGAACATAGTGCCACTACTTCTTTTCGTACACTTCGACCACTGTTTAAATGTAAAGCAACCTCTTGCTGACATGTCACAAAATAACTTGTTGCCGGTTACCCAGATGCTTTGTTCCGTTTTAAGTAGATTAAGCTCTAATGAGCTATAATGCTGTAACGTGTTGGGTGATGTTTTGAAATCTTGTTAGATGGTTGATGAAACTGACCGGCGGGCATGCTAGGTGATTTGTTCGATAAAATACAACAGACCCTAACTTGGCGTATTCAGTTATGATATGATATGATAGGTTATTTATAACTCGCTTAATACCCGGATGTTTCTAAGCGCAGACCCGGGGATTGAACCTGTGTTGCTCCACATCATCTTGCTTCCAAGGCGAGCGCATTGTACCTGAGCTATCCTCTCGAGACCAGCAGAAGATGCAAACCATGTAAAAATATGTCACCAACACTGGATGAGGCATGTGTCATATTGACCACCTTAATCTGCTGTGTTCCAATGAAGGGTTGTCCAGCTCCAGGCCTGGAGGGCCGGAATACTGTTGGGTTTTCAGAATATCCCTCATTATTCATAACAACAAAATCGGATACATTTAGGATCCTAATGCTTCAAGAGACCCATAGCTTTGCTTCCTCTGGTGCCCTTTCCACCTACACAAACCTGGCTGATATAACGATCTTGGAGAATAGCTTTTAGGACAGAATTCTGTTAAGACGCTGAGGTTGGCATTACTTTTTTATATTTCTTTATTAAATCTCAAGCAGCGTGACTTCGGAAGAATCTTTTGTATGCAAACTTCATGGATAGGCTGCATTCCCCACAACCCTTTGACAATTTCAGTATTCGCATCCTTCGAATATGGGACTCTGATACACCAATCGGCCTTCCTCCAAACCTTGAAGACATCCTCTTTTTTTGCCTGTACTCTTTCTTATCTGCTTGTAGACCAAGATGAGTACTATTTCCTTTTCTTTGCCTGGGTGACTGAAATTGGGAAGGTTTGCTGTGATGTGCTGAATTGATGGTAACCGAGAGGTAGTCTAGATTTATAGGGGAGGGTGTTTGACGGGTATTAGTTTTTCATGGGGTCCTTCTCGGGAGCCTAGGCCCCGGGAATTGTTCCCTAAAACATCTTTTGTTTGAAGCAGTCTTTTGAACCTTGCATTCTTTCCTAGGCTTGCAACACGATGCAGTGTCTCAAATCACTAGGAAGAAATGTGAAGTAGTGGTATATAAAACACAAAACAAGTAAGATTTAAGGAAAAGGTAAATTACTTTAATAATATCCACCATTTGTTTTAAAAGAGCAGTCATGCTTTTGTGCGGTACATTTACCAGCCCAGCAGAACTTCCCCTACATCATCAAACTGCATTTTAGCAGTTACCAAAAATAATGGCTGCGCTGGCTCTGCTTAGTACATATGGGGCGAGATGATACATAGAACATGCCGAGAATTGCTGCAGTTATTTTCCTCATGTGCACCAAATAGAAGACTTCAAAAGCAGCCTCGTGCAGCGCTGCTAGCTGCCAGCTTAAAACTTCCAACTGAAAAAAGGAAATGTTCTGCGTTTTAAATGGCTTTGCACTCGTGCCATTTTTCATCCTTCAACATTACACTAGTTGATTGCTGATAAGACCCTGCCATGCCCATCTATCTTCAGAAATGAACCCATCTAATGAGGGCATTCCTCCCTGAAAGGCATTGTGTGTTGAGCAAAATCTATGAACAGCAGAGACATTGATTCAGGCCTATGACCCACGTTTACTTTTGCAACAAATTAACCCATGCAGAGGACTTCAAAATTAAAGCTTTTCTCCCTGGCTATGCATCAATTACAAAAGAAAATGATTTCTAGCACCTTTCCTTGCCATGAAACTGATCTGATCAGTCCAGGCGGTTTTGAAAATGTGTGTTAAAGAAACTACATCTCGTAAAATTGCAATGTAAAATATGTGTAATTTTGTATTTGCAACAGCATTGAAATAAAACTTTGAAAATTAAAATGTGAAAATATTCCCAAATATTTGCATAGAAATAGTATTTTAGGTGGGGATGGAGCCTGGTTTAAATGTATAATAATATTTATTTACAAAAAGACTAGCTTGTGAAAGAAAGAGAAAAAAAATGTTTGAAAGCTGGTAGAGACCAGCAGAACTAGTTTGGTAAAAGGAGAACACTCCAAAGAAAGCCCCTTTCCCAATGAAAGGACTAAGGTGACAGAATTTGCGGTCTCGTCAGACGGAATGCCATTTCCCCTAGCATGGGACAATGCACTGCCCTGGCACAGAGGTGTGAAATCCTCTGACACCTCTCCTTAGCTTCAACTCCCTAGGATCCAAGGCAAATCCATAGCAACCCTGGGCAAAGCTGACCGGAGCATGACATGTGGCTCGGGGTTGGAAAGACTGCCCATATTTGGAACAAGGCAGCCCATTTGATTTCAAAGACTGTTCATATCAGGACATTTATTTCAGTATTCTAAAGAAACAGTAATTATGACTGTTTTAAATGTCATTTTTGCACCATTAAAATAAGACGTAGATTTTTATGACATGTGGTGGGTGCCAACAGATATGCGTGAAATAACTGAATGCAAAAGCCTGACTACCAGAATTCTGACCCCCAACTGCCCCCCCACCTTACCCCTATACATTTTTATTAACTTTACTCCCCCCCCCCACATATATATCTGCAGAAAAATGGTGGTCAGACTTTTGGGGGCTCTAACTTTTTGCATTAGGTCATTTCTTACAATACCTGTGCAAACGCCAGTAAAATGTCATTTCTGGGGAAAGCGTATATGGTACAGTTTTGAAACGCAATGAAGATATGCCCAGTGATGATATGTATATTTAGACTATGCCACACTGGTGGGGTTTTGTTTTGTACCAACTACGAAAGCGTTTCCATGCGCCTGGTTAAGTATTACAATTCAAAAAGGTGTCGCAGTTGATGTGGGGCAGAAAAAGGGGCTTTTGACCCCTACCCCTTGAGAAAACAGTTGAAGAAAAGATGCTCCACACTTGAGGAACTGCGCCACAACGTTTATTGTGTACATTTAAATTTATTGATTATAAAGCCCTTTTGAATAACACGTGTTTCGTCACACCAGTGTCTTTTTCAAATCTTTGGACTTAGCATTATTTGGTCTACGAGTACATTATTTGAATTGTTTTGCCGCGTTCCAGTCAAATGCTGTTCAGCGTATTAAGTATTCCACCATGCTAAACTTGTATAATCAAGGTCATTTTAATTTCGGGTAATTCACTATTGTAGGATTTTCTACTTAGGCATATAGTTTCAATAATACGCAATGTAGGAGACTTTGTTAATATTGGACTTTTTGAATGACGAGACACACGGATTTACTGTCGAAAATGTGATATTTTGGCATGAATTTTAATAGGGGGATTTAACCCATGACTTTCTGTTCTACTGAATTGAAGACTTTTGATGTGGAATATAGGTAAGGCCTCCATGGGCACACTTCTACATCAATTACCTTAAGTAAGATTGACTTTTTTGTCTAAATAATACTAGACACTGACCTATGTGTATGTACTAATGCGTTGTTTTTTACCTTTGTGCTTTCTTTTTTACTTACCTTGAACCTCCTCCCCTTGAAACCTCCTTATTTCTCTGTGACTACTTTTAATTTAATTTAATTTTTTGCTTTCATGGTTTGATTCTATATTTGTTTGACTGTACATCATGATCTCTGATACATGTTTTTCACTGTGAATTCGGCTACACACTTACTAGTTTTATCACCAGCCCTGATTTGAAAAAGACACTGGTGTGTCGAAACACGTGTTATCCAAAAGGGCATTATAATCAATAAATGTCAGTTTCCACAATGAACGTTGTGGCGCAGTTCCTCAAGTGTGGAGCATCTTTTCTTCAAATGTATATTTAGACGATTGTACAATTTTAGGTGAAATGCTTTCCATGGAAGTGGCGAAAGATTGCCAGAATGACTAAACAGCATTGCATCGACTTGGGATTTGGAACAGCATATTCCTTGTAAAATATGGAGTCTGCCTATCTAATTTTCAGGAGAATAACAATTGTAAATATAGGGGTTTTGCGTCATAACTGCTTTTGGTAAAAGTAACTATGGCATAACAATGCATCTCATAAAAACACACACAATAAAACGGAGTCACTTCCTTCAGTCCAATCTGCTTACAGGGAGGCGGCAACTGTTACAGGCTGACCTATCAATTTTAGAGGTATGTCTAGTTTAGTTCTGCCTGCGTAGTACAAATCCTCTGTCTTCCACTCTATATAAGGTGGAGACATACAGACAGACAGACAGGCATTCAAAGAAAATCCAGCATTCATAAGTCAACATCCAGAGATCCAGACATTCCACATTCACCTTGCAAGATTCCAGTGCCAGGCCAGGGGTAGCTGATAGCAGATCCTGACAGAACCTCTTACCCAGGCTGAACCTTTAATCCAGAATTAAACCCTACAAAAATCCCACTAATTCAGGGGAAAAGGGGGGGAAAGGCTGTGGAATCCTTTTTGGGATTATCCAGTGACCAAACCGGCTTTTCCCTGCCTCCTGCTTAGCCCAGCTGATGCACCCCGCTGCCCGAGAGTCCAGACCCCGGTTGCCTCGCTGCGTCCCTAGAGGAGAGCCCAGCTGTTGCGGCAATGACCAGACCCCTGTTCCGCTGTCCAAAGACCAAGCTGGCTGTCCAAACTATGCCATTCAAGTGATTGTTGTAAGGATTTGAACTCCCCAGTAACCAAAAACTGCATCCCTTGCTTTACCTGGTATCCTGTCCAATCCCATAGAAATCCTATCAATACCCTGGTAAAATCCTTAATTGCTAGAATCCTGCATGTATCTTGTCCTCTGTGTTCTCCATGTGTTAGCGCAGTTGTTTCCAAACCATTTCAGTGCTTGTGTAAGTCCTTTAGTACTATTTTGAATAATTTAATAAATTGCCATATAGAGATGAACGCTGCGTGGATAGGCTGACCTTGCAAGTAACCTCCTTGCGTACCATGTCTTTCTTTAACAATCTAGCCATTAAAAATATAGTTACAGTAGAATAAATCCTTTTTCTAACAAAACCGAGTTGCCCGTGAAAGTGTTCTCCTTTTAAAACACGATTTCCTTCGCTTTAAAGAACCCCATACTGTAACCCATCAAAAGCCGCCCTTTCATGGTTCTACGTGATTTCGCCGAATGAAATGTCATCGTGGGACATTTCACCGCCGAAATCTCATTGCCAGAAACCCTGTATTTTAGTTTTTTTTATTTATGGGGGGGTTCCCCCCAAGCCGCCCTACTTTAATAATCATACCCCAACCCGCACAAAACACCCCCCAAAAAATATTTTTTTAAAAAAAGGGTTTCTGGCGAATAGAATTCCGGCGATGAAATGTCCCACAATGACATTTCATTCGGCGAAATGCGTGTATACCCACTTTCATATCATACCTGTTATGTGCCTTTGTCCCTGAGCATTAAAACCGCATTCCTATTTTGTCTGTTTAGCTCATTTTCCCAGACGTTTTGCCATTTTAAACCCGTGAAATGAAGCAATTGAAATTTTGCCACGTGTGATTCTCGCTGCACTGTGTTTTTCATTCCAAAGTCTATTTTCGAAACTGTATGCCTGTTAGTACATTGCCTTGTAGCTTGTGAGTTGTCTTGCCTCGTTAGTACAGCCACACACATTCTTGCCTTATTCATTGAACCGCACATGTAAAACAACTGTTTAATAATTCAGAGTGCCATTTTGCTCATTTTTCAAGGGAGCTCAACCCGCTTTTTTGCCTCCCATTCAGGGGTGATATGTTGGATTTTCAATCTTAATTTTTGCATAGTATACCCGACTCCTTGCTAATCCTCTCCAGCCACACGAAATATGGTTAACGGGGTCTTGGGGGTCTTGCAGGGGGAATGCTTAACTGTGGTGCCATTAAAAAGCACTGCCCAAAAGTAATTTTGCTTTCATTCAATTGTGCATTGTGTATCTTATGTTAAAAGGTCAAGCTAAGTGTATTCAATCATTTTACTGTGTAATTATAACCACACTGGTGATTGCTGCCCTATATTGAATGTGTTTGATTTTATTCATAATTAAAAATAAATATTGTTTCATTACACACCGGCCTGGTTCATGGTCCATTGCGACACAGGGTCTACGTTAAGGGGGTGTGAGACGTATTGGCTGCCTTCTCAAAGCTGAATCCAAATTCATAAATTCAAAAGTGTTTTAATTGTGCGCTGCATCCCTGGCCAGTATAAAGAGTCCTGGACTGGAGTGTGACACCTCTTTAAAATCCTTAACACTTTACTTGCCAAATCTTTCTTCTGTCGGGAGATGGCACCTCTTCTTAAAAGGAAAACACAGTTTTCCCCACAGTGGTTTTTGGGCCTGGTCCTCAAAAGAGCCTTCCATTGCCAACTTGGCAGCAGTCAACCTCCAGTTTTCAAATCTAGAACCGGTGGGTGTGGCGCAGTGTGAGAGTTTGTGGGTACTGTTGCATTGCTGTTTTGCTGGGGTCACGTTATTCTGTTTTTTTCTGATGCAGTGCATGATTTTGCTGTGTAGCTGCACTATGCAATCTTTGCTATGCTCTGCCCTGCCCACTACTGACAGACCTGTCTAGTGTAGCTTTACTGCTCAGCAACACATCTCTGACTTCATGTAGAGCCTTCACTGTAACTCCTGAGACTCAAACCTGTGTTCCAGAAATCCATGATGGAGTTTGTTTCAGAGGTTTGGTTGCGCTGGATTTAGGCCTCATGATAGGGGCTTCTTCTGTATAATGGTTGGCGTGTGTGTTCTTTCCCGTGGTCTTAACATCACGCTTTGCAGTGGCTCATGTGACCATAATGATAATATTTGCTACCAGATTTTTCAGATGCTTGTCGTCAATGATGATCCGGGCAATACGTGTTGGTGTTCAACATTCCACCCATCCTAATGGTTGCCCAGTGTCTCTGATGCCATTGCAGGCGCCTACTCTATAATTCACTGTCCCCACACTCATTCATCTCTGTGTTGTTCTCTGGGACTTCCACCTCTCCAGCAATCCCTCAGATTGGAAAGGGGACTGTGCCCCTATGGCTGCTGGGTGTCATTTGCTTGGCCTCCTTCTTTTAAGGTTTCTTCTTCATTTATTGAATGTAAAAATAAGACTCCAAAGACGCCCCAGTGACCATATGCGGCTAGCATTATTGCCCACCCAAACCAGGAGTTGTGTAAATGTATGGCCCCTGTCCTATAGCTCCTGGCATTGGCCACAAGCATTACTGCCTAATTGAAAGCTTACAACTGTTTTAATTGATTTTCATATACAGCTAAATAAATTGACAGGGTCATTATCTGGTGAAGGTAGAACCCTGATCTTAACAAAATGAAGGTGTCTGTCAACTCTGCCTTATAGCAGGGGTCGGAAATTCAAGGTACAAGCTACTGGCCAGCCTAAAAATGTCACTCACCACCTCCATTCCATACATACACACATTAGTCAAATATCACTAGCCAATGGCTAGTGGCGAGTATACATTGTGTGCCCTGCTTATAGTTCAGATTAAGCATCTCATGCTATTCTAGAGTCCCTGTAGTAGTCCATTAATGACGGCCACTTCTCACCTTTCTTCTTTGATCAGCCGCGTGAATGGCTGATGGCTTTGCTCCTTTTGTATCATCGTTGTCCTTGGAAATCCTGATCCATTTTGATCAAGGTGCACCATTTCAAGTAGCCATACATTTATACCACGTCCTCATTTGTGAAGCAAGGGACGCGCATGACACAAGCTCACACACGCACCAAACCTTCACCATTAATGTACAGAGCACCAACCATAACTCGGTGGACAATGAATGCATTTGGGTGGGGGTGGCTAGTATTTCCCTTGCTTTTGTGAAATCGTGCAGGTGGAAATGTAGAATTTGCAGCCTGGAGATCTGGGTTCCAATCATGTCTTCATTACATCACCAAAATCATGTGCTTTGTGCCGCAAGCCATAATTATGGCAACATTGGTTGGCCATAAAACGGCGACCACAATAAGAGGTACTGCTCCAGATAATATTTTGAAGTGCTGGCAGTTTGCTTGAAGCTGGAAATATCATGTTTATTATGGAGTAAAAATGTTCATTCTCATTGGGGTTATATTTTGAGGAGGATACAAATATATATTTTTGTAATCCAAGCTTCATTGCACTCAGTAATTTTTGTGCATTAAAAGATTCAATTTTAGAAAGATTGCCTTCTGATCAGGTGCATTAATATTACTGTGCCTACTTGTGGCACTAGTCTGCTGACACCACTGATCCGAACATGTCTGTGGAGCTGTGTGGGTGAGGGCAGGTGGGACAGGCTCCTAGGCGTGCATTGTTTGCTGTTTGGTGTTGTCAATATTTTAACGGCTATTTTATGTTGTTGAGCAGTTCCCTATTTCTAGGGAGTGAAAGTAGCTAATATCCCACTTATCCGTAGTGTTGATAGGTAAGTGCTGTATGCAAATTTAAAAAATGGTGTTATTACATTGCGTGCAAAAACTCACAGCTGCTCGCGTGGGGAATTTATGCGAATATGGTTCAATCACTTTTTTCTCACTAAACCTGGTTTTTGCTTCCTACTCAGATTAGGATTATCTAGTAAACGTGGGAATTTTAAATTCTGCTGTAGATTCACGTGTATCGAGCAAGATTTGTAATTTGAAATCTAGGGATACTGAATGTGCATGGACAAGGGTTCCCATTTCTGAGCAGGCTGCTAGTTTGGGTCTGTGGATTTAGGGAAGATGAACAGAATAATTAGGCCACGAGTCCTACCCTTGTTCGCCATGTTTAGGAATCCCCCACAAACCTTGTCAGCCCACATAAAGTTCATAAAGATGTAAATGCAGGCGTGTTTGCATTGTTTACATGTCCATTGTTCAAAGAATGCCCGTTGGACAAGGGATGAGAGCTACACGGCCAGGCAGCACCATAGGCAGGTAGGCCGCACTCCACCTGCATGCTCACTCGCCCAGATGACGGGTGCACATTTGGCAGTCTGTTTGATCCTACATCTTGTCTCGAGAGAGTTGCAAACGCAAGGTTTGCTGGCCCACGATGCTCTGCACCAAAATGATGCCATTCTTAAGGAGGATTGCTGCCTCTGCCCGGCCTCACGCCTGCTGCTGCATGGATGTCCTGTTTTCTTTCAACCAAAACATAATTGCACTCCTCTGAAAACAAAATCTACGTTTTTATCAATATACATTTTTTCAAATTCATGTACTCATCTGAAATGTAACCGCAGTTAATCCTTCTGAGTCAGGCAGGGTTCCTACGAGTTCCACCCATTGGGCTGCACGCTTCATTGACGGATTGTATTTATTTTTGCTTTGAGTATTAATTAGGCACATACCTAAGGTTTGGGAAGCACCAGATTGCTGTCGAGGTACCCGCATATATTCAGTGGTTTGGATGGGGGAGCGGTGCTAGAACATAGCATTTATTGCCAGCATATCATTTTGGAGTTGCTAATCATAGTTCACATTTGCAGTTAGTGGGGAACATGCAACAGCGCTGAGAGGGTGTGCATGTACTGGCGAGGGCTGTAGAAAGTGGCTGCCAGAAGGCATTCTGGGCTAGGTGGGTACAGCGGGTGCCATTTACGGGGTGTGAAGAAGGTGCACCTTGAAAAGGAGGGTCCTGATTTCTCTTCTAAATTGGCCAAGGCTGGGAGCAAGTCTGATGTTGATAACTGATGCAGCTAACCTCATACCCACCATACACACATGGAACTGTAGTACAAAAGCAGAACATCTGTTGCTATACTGCACAATAGCTTTCAAAGTCTTGGTTTTGCTTCTGTAAACTCTAGTGTGGAATGCTATTGTGTTTTAGACCTGGTACTCTTCCATTGGTGGACGATGGGAAAGCCAGGTGGCATGCATGCCAGCTCCAGCACTTTTTGGGAGTGCGTCCAATTCATTGGTGCTGTAGAGCTGGTAACAGTGAGATGGAGATGAATTCGGCCCTTGTGGGATTATTGGGAGCTTGTGTTCTGGTTCTCGGCAACGCTCCGGTATTCGTCGTGTTAAGACTTACAATTTCCACCTGCGAGGATAAAAGGCATAACCACAGCACAGCCTCGCCATTAAACCAAAAACAGATCGATCGATACTTATGTCACAGGCAGTTTAGCAATCTCACTGGAAGGGCAGTCAATAAAGGTAATATTCTTTTAAGGCTGTGATTTAGTGGTGACTCCACACTGCGTCTGTCGCCTTAAACAAAGCGGATTACTTGACCACGTGACCACGTTCGTCTGGCATCCTTTATTGAATGTACAAATCATTGGTGCTCTTTTGCCACCGGTTAATGGATTATAAATTAAATTTGTAGGCCCTGTGGGGTTAAAAGTGCATTACACGGTTTAATGTAAGTAACTTGATAAATATCTGGAGCGCTGTAATATGGTGTGTGGATAAATGGCAACCCTTTTCTGCAGCTGCTTTGTTGTGTTGAACATTTTATTTTTAAGATTATATTCTATTAATGATTAAGTAAATCTGTGATTAGACGAACCACGTAGCTTAGTGACAGTGGGTTATATTTCCAGTAGAGATTCCCTGTTTGGATATTTAGCACACTATGTGCTAAATATGTGCGCATTCATTCCCTTTGTGGTGCTTGTATTCCGAGCCCTGTGAGTGAGTTACTTGCTGCACCTTCTGCCGTTACTTTCTTCGTGCCCCGCCCATTTCCTGGCTTTTCCCGGAATAACTGCCACTCCATCCTTTTCTTTGCTCGTGGCGCATCCTGCCTTCTCCTCCTCCTCCTCCTTCTCCTCCTCCCTGCCACGTCGGTCCGCCCTCCACTTGCCCTGCCTCCGCTGCGCTTCCCGGCCGCTGCGCTTCCCGGCCGCTGCTTATTTGGCCCGCTTTTCCCAGTGTTTTTCATTGGGTATCCATAGCGCGGCTCACCTTTGTGTAAGACACTTCCTTTTTGGGCAGTTTAACAGTTTGATCACCATTCGCAAGTGCTAATGGCAGTAATGGATGCCATGGAGGAGGTATCAGCCCAGTAACAGCTTGCAACCCTCCGTCATCGTACTCGTTTTGTTAAGGCCATTTCTTTGGATGGCATGCCATTTCTCGCCATTACGCCCCGCCGCAGCAGTCATTACCATAATGAAATGGATTGTCAATGACCTCGCCAATTTTGCTGCATTATGAATTTGGGGCAGTCTGGTCCCCTTTACCACTACTTTCCCTGTGTTCTCTAATTCTTATTTGACATGTGCGTTCCTAGTGATCAATTCGATTTCACAGCTGAAACATTACATACTGCCCATCCTTCCATCCCCGACCCACGATCTGTATGTGTTGCACTTTCTTTTGGTTGTTGTTCCACTATGAACCCAAACCCGAGGCCAACATGTTTGGGGCGTCAGTCTAGCAAGTGTTTAGAGGGGTGCATGGCCTCTAGCCCTGTACATTATCAAGGAAGATTGTGTATTGATATCATTGCTGGGACGGCTGTGGAGCAGGGCTAAATAGCTCAGGAGCGGGGCGCAGTGAGTCTGATTTTGCCAAACATTAAGCACCTTGCGTTGCCGGTGGGTGCTGCTTTGAGATGTTCGGCTGGCTGCTCTCTGCCGACTTTTGCATGACTGTGATGTGTTCGGAATATGCAAACAAAGGAATACATAGTTTGAGATGCCCTGTAGTCACACAAACCCTGTGCCCCTCATTCTTTGTGTTGACAGCCTTTCAAGTGGGGCAATTTATACGTGATGGCTCCTTTTGACAAGCCATTGTTTTTACACATGTGCTTAATATTTCAGTGTTAAGAACTGAACATGGGCATTTTTTGTCACCAGGCCAGCACACGTATTAGTTAGCTGACCGAACCTATGCATTCTTCAAAAAGAATTAAAATGCCACACAGAAAGTTTTAAACTATTTTCTTTTCATGTCTCTTTATTTGACACACCAAAACCTTTTTTTTTTGTATATTACTTTTTAGTTACATATGGCACATCCCTGGGAGGGTAAACTGTAATTTTCTTGCTTAAGTATTCTAGTGACTGCTTTTGAACATGGACTTAAATGCATGCGCGCAGCATCAAATGTCTTTTAATTTCCTAAACAAGTCAGCCACTACCTAGCATGCACCCCAGATGGCAACTCAATGTCACCTGACCACCTTGAATAGGAAAGTAGAGTTCATTGTGTGTCACCATGCAGACAGTAGTCCATGGCAAATCAATGCAGTGAGCTGTGCAGCAATGTTTTATGCGCTGCATAAACCACCACACTGTTGGTTAATAGCATCTATTTGGCACTCCCGTATGTAACAGCACATATGCTTGTTTTTGTCTGATGTGTCCAATGTCCATACAATAGCATGCCACATACACAATCAGTGCTGCTAGTGTGTTCACCGTGGTTGTGAGGGTGCTCTTCACCTCTTAATTCTGCCGGCTCGTGAACACTCAGTCTTTTTTCCATTGTTGCTAGCGCGGAGGCGGACCTTGCCTCAAAGCCTACAGCTCAAGCAAAGCGCAGCAGAGTGCTGCAAGTGTGTTGGATGTGGTTGCCGGGTGGTCAGACTCGGGGAGGTCTGAGCCCTAACGGAAAACCCAGCTGAGTGCGTGTAGGTTTGGGATGGGGGGTCATACTTTTGCAAAAAGAGAGTTTTTCAACCGCAACGCCATCCCCAATGCCAGCAGTCCCCAATCCCAATCCGTGTCAGAGTAGCAGTGCACTTCTGGGTGCACTCGCATTGCCTGGAGGAGGGCACGTGCGCCCATGGGCCTGGCTGGTGGCAACGGCGCCGGCGCTGCCCGCAAAGTCAATAAAGCAACAAATGTTGCAAATTGGCCTGCCAGTTGCTGCCCTGCCTGAGGGACGAGGCTGCTGCCAGCTGCAGTGTGAAATCCGAACGTAAGTTAACAAGAAATTAAAAAGATGCATCATTAGGCAGTTTTAGGCTGCCTAATGATGCATCATTTTAATGTGTTAACTTATGTTCGTATTCCTTGGCTGGCTGGCTTTGGCTGGTGTGTCCGACCTGACCCAGTGGCTTTGCACTGGCTTGAGGCTCAGGTGAGCGCCCCCTAGAGGCTGACTGATGTCAGGCAGTCGCCTGAGCTGCCTGACACAAAGGCCGGCCCTCGGTGAGATTATAACAGATTTGGACACAGATCCATGTGAGAGGCTCACCTACTACAACAAAGGTGCAAACACTCTACCTACACTGAAGACGCTGAGGATTATTCAGTTCCCCCCTGTAATAGCACAAATATAAGACGGAGACCAAACTCCCCATACAAGTGCAATAATCCATCACATTGTTAGGTGGAGACCCCAGGATACCACCTTCATAGCATTGAGTTTTGTACACAACTCACTTGTCAACGTATTTGAATCCCTGAAAGATGAAGTGCACGTGTTCTCAGGAATCCTGATGGAATTATCGAAAGAAGTAGGTTGGTATGAATCCTCTCTGGTAGGCTTAAGCACAGCCCTGAACATCCAACGAAAGGACCCAATTGACTTACTTAAAACAATTGGAAAGGAACACACGGCTGCCTAGATGAACTAAAAAGGATCTCAGCGCGCACAAAGAATCCAGTGAAAAAATGTGGAAGGACATTAAATCCACTTTAGCAGATATAAAGAGGCCTGAAAAAACATGAAACTTGGCCCAGATACAGATCAGGATGAATTCTATTACGGAGATGCCACCCCACTGGAACAATTCATGAGACCAGCACAAATTGTAGATGATCAAGAACTCGAGCAAATTGCAGAGCACAAAATTGACAAAATTACCGACAGGCGACAAAACCGGCATTAGTTTCAACATCAAACCATGAAACTACAAATAAAAAGCAAGTGAGTCAAAAAAAAAAACTTAGAAGAAGATGATGAGGAGACTCCCATAATTGAAAAAGAACACAAAAAAACAAGAAAAAGAGAAATAAGATACCCCTATTATAGTGGAAGACTCCAATGACACTTTTATACCGGGAAGGGAATCCAAATTAAGGAAACAGAAGAAATCACGCAAATATTTTTTTTTTAAAGCTCTAAACAAGATTGTGGCAACGGACAGCCAGATAGAGAAGAAAACAAAAGTATTATCTCTGAGCCAGTCACGACGGAAGAGGAAAAAAAGAAAAATGCAGAAAGAGACGACTCCAAGCAAAAATACAGCTGCCTGTAAAGATGTGGAATCAACAAATGCCCAGCAAGCAGACCCTAAATCGAGAATTGGTACCAGGTCCCATCCATGGAATCAATGATCCAAGTAAAAGAACTATCAAAACCTTGGCCCCCATTTGTTTTGCAAGAAAGGACACTCAAAATTTGGAGAGTCAGACGAAACCAAAAAATGAAAACGGAGACCATTTCTTTGCTAACTGAGCCGAATGGCTGCTTAGAGGATGACCCAAGCCTAGCTCACGCAACACAACACACAATAGCTAATCCTGCACAGCCAATCTCAGTAAAAAAAACCTTTGTGGCCCCCAAAGTATGGTTAAGACAACTAAACCATCAAATGGGACAAAAAGCACTTAATTGCTGTAATGTTTTATCATACACCAAAAATGTATCAGACCTATATCTGTTCTCAAACCAACATATAGAACGCATCTCCTTCCCATATGAAAAATGCACATACATAGCTGAACTTATTCTAAAAATAAAATGAAGGAATGAACGCTCTGCAAATGTGTGTGGGAGAACTAAAAAGCATAGGTGTTGAAGTATTTGAAAGCTTACCGTCCCTAGCCTTAGATGGATTGAAAAACAGATGGGACATCATGCTAGCTGGTGCACCAAAAACAGCCTCCAACCAGACAAGATCTTCTGAATTACCAAACATCTTCACAGAAATCTTTCAGAGGCTCAATGAAGAGGATTTGCTTTAGGAAAAAAGGGGCTGTCCCATCCGAGCTGGTATCCAAGAGACCCATTATCATACAGAGACAATGCCCACAGAAAGATGATTTTCAATGACCAAGACATAGTATTTTTTTCCAGAGACTTGGCTCATGGAAAATTTAAATATTGATGGGTTTACAACAGTTAGCAAATTTGCAATTTTCCAAAATAGAGGAAGACCATCATGAGGTCTTATGATAGCAATCAGAAACAGTATAGGTCATGATGTTGGTTGTATAAGCCAGATAATACCAGGAATTCTTGTTGTCAGATTCATTGTAAGGTGGGGGTCATACTACAAGAGGTTTGATTTTGATTGACCTATACTGGAACGCTGTCGGTAAGGGCCTTTTGTTATTTCTGTCTGCAATCTTTACTGAGGCAAATATCTCCTTCAGTGACTACCTTATATTAGGTGATGATTTCAATGCATATTGCTCACCAATGGCCAGGCAACGTTTAAAACCAGCGACCAATGGTCTTAATGGAGAGGTGTGGAAAAAAATGTTCCTTGATTGGAATTTAATGATTATTAATGGTAACATAAGTGGTGATCTAGTCCCTGCTCCAACGTGGACCAACTGTAAGGCCAAATCCACAAATGACTATATTATATTGTCAGCAGAACTTTTAGTGCTGTACTCCGTTTAGTGTTGTTCCAATGTAACACAGTGATCACAGCTCCTTACATGCCTTGTTTCTTCTAGACCGATTCAAAATTAATAACCTATACCTCTCCAGTTTACAAGTGACCACACACGGCAACCAAGTAGTAAGCTTTGCAAAACAGGGCTCAAAATGAAATACCAAACTTGGACAGATTGTTGAATATGGAATGAAAGGCTGAGTTGGCCTTGCCGGGATTCGAACCAGCAACCTACAGATCATGCACAGATTGTAGCAATGAGTGCTCAACCGGCTGAGCTATCTTTTTGGCTAGCATACTCCAGAGGTCGGTTAACTGAGTATCGACTGAGATAAAATAAACACAGTACCTAGATGTTGGACGAATCAATTATGAAATGCTATATAAAGTTAAATAGCTATCTGTATTATCACAGGGACAGGTTTTGCTTAGTTTCTATTTCAATTACCAATGTAACTTTCATTTGGAGAGTCAGGTTTTGGATGTTTTAATTGTCTTGAAGACTTGAGTGGCTAGAACACCTGTGATTGGTGTAATGACAATCACTAACCCTTGAGCAAAGACTCTGCTGCCACTGACCCTTTACAGTAATGTACCCCATTGGCTGCAAGGTTGAATGGATGTAAACTAGACTGTGCATAGTTATCATTGTACTCACTGTTTTTATAACTAGAGTGTAAATTAAATTATAAGTGTAAAAATGATCTGCCTCCGCATGATTATGCACACAGCACTGGAACTCTGAAAAATACAACTGTGCAATACTGGTTTGCTTTCACTGGAAAAAAAACATAATTTGTTGCAAAATATGAATTCTCAATTGCAACTTAGTTTTCCATCTTTAGGATTATATAATTAATAAGAGTTTTCCATCTTATTAATTATATAATCCTAAAATTCCAGGAAAATAAATATACACGGTGCTTTTGTTTGCTCCATGAGCATCAACACAGCAGAAGTGGAATGGAAAGAAACCATTCCTTTTATCACAGTATGCAGTTTCTTTTTTTGAAAGGCTTCAGAGAAATACATTCTGCTTCAGAGGTGGCTTGCAATTACATCCATGTAGATAAAAATCAAAAGAAGCCTTCTGGTTTCTGTCAAGTTACCTGACCTTTGAACTGCCCTCTGCTCAAAACCTGTGTGTAAATGTACACAGGAAAATAATAAAGCTGTCGTATTTACAAGATTTTCATGCGTAAACAGGCCTGCTACGCACCTTATTTGGAGACCTGAATTTGCTAGATTTGTCCATCACAGTGAGTGGCTCAGTACCCAAGAATTTTGGCCTAGGCTGTCGGCTGGGAAGGAAATCTTCTTATCTATTGACCTTTCAAAATTATTTAATGAACTGCATTTTATAAAAAAAAATAATTATAATGGAGAGTAGGAGATACCTAAATTCAGATGCAAATGTTTTCTTATGTACATCATTTTAAGAAAGATGAAACAGCACTGTTT
Source organism: Ambystoma mexicanum (assembly GCF_040938575.1). Taxonomy (NCBI): domain Eukaryota; kingdom Metazoa; phylum Chordata; class Amphibia; order Caudata; family Ambystomatidae; genus Ambystoma; species Ambystoma mexicanum. Next base: position 469,076,491 of record NC_090935.1, on the reverse strand, counting down.
TAGATGAAAGTGTTTGGTATTGTTGTCTTTGAGACATCTAAGTAAAAAGTATTTGTATGACTAACAGCACAATAAAACATTTTTTTAATAAAAAGTCAGACAGGAGAAAAATGTTCCCCATCTAAAATAAAGATATCCGGAAAAGACTGGATGTGTGGGGACCAGATGCAATGTTATACAATATATAATATAATTCACATGCAAAATACTGACAACAATTGAAAAGGTTATTTTTTTCCATGGGTCATATGCAAATTCCATACAGGCACAAGCCAGACCCTGTTGCTTGTTGTTGGGCATATTTTCAAGGCCTTATCTGGCAGGGAAATCTCAGGGCCAGATCAACACAGACCCAGCCCTGGAAGGGGAAAAATACAGAGAAATACAAGGTTTTGAGATCAACATTGTGGTCGACTTCAGATAACAGAACAAAGTGCAAGATGTCAGCATGGCATCACAGGGCAGGGGCGAACTGTCTGCGGCATTATAAGGATCGCCTCAACCCATCAACAAAGATGCTAGTGGCTTGTACCCTGTGCTTAATCAAACATTCAGCCCAAGAGTCCTGTTCTGGCTTTCACATTACTCATCCATATTTTAGCAATTTAGTGATATCCCATTGTTACTCATGTTGCAAGGAATTCCCATACACATTCTATAAAGTTAAACATCCTTAAGACCAACTAGTGTTGGTACATTAGTTAGTCATACCCACTCATTCTAAATGGAAAATGATGCCCATTATCACTGTATGTCTACAGAAATGCACCCAAATAAATGTACTCATTCATACCATGTGGATAGAGGGCATTAAGTGTATGAATCCAGTAGAGTTCCCCTTGTATAAGTTTAGTTGACAAGTCGCCACCCCAAGGGGATTTGCGTACCACTTCTAAGATGATGCATCAGAGTTGAGCCACTCTGCGTTTATGTTGAGTAAAGTCTCTAGCAACAGGAGACTGGGTTATTAGCCCTAGCATGACCTGTGTGTTCATTCCATCTATCTTTGACACATCTTGCTATCTGTCCAACGTAAAAAAACCTCCACATGGAGAACAAAGTCCATAGACTATGGAACGTGTATCGCAAAGACCCGGCACCCTGATCGTGGGTGTTGCGTAGCTTAGGGTCTCTCCATGCCTGCGCATGCCGTTCCTCTCTCCCCAGGTTATTCGTTGAGTACACGTTATTTAACATATTTGTCTCAGTGGATTGAATTTCTTGATTTAAAGGGACATGTTCTTTTTCTAAGGGATAATGACGTCTGTTAAGTGTTTCTTCATCCCAGTCTTGATGGTTTAAAGTCTTTGATATTTTACAGTGTCCAATGTAGGCCACAGTGTGCACAGCTTTAAGGAGTTCCTCACAGAAACGGGCAGGCTTGGACTGACCTATAGGGCAATAGGCCCATGGCCGAAGTAAAATGCTGGTGTGTGCCAGTTTTTTGGGGCAAAGTGGACCACTTTTTTGGCCAGTGTGGGCCACTTTGATGAGTTACTTCACTATGCGGCTAGTAGTTTTCACCACTGTTGCTGAATAAAGATTCTTTAAAATGCACAATTTGCATCAAGTTTCATCAAACCTATTGGATACTATTCATAGAGTGTCACAAAAGGAATGAATAGCCATTTGCAACGGTGGGACACTTTTTTCATTGGTGCCCGGGACAATTGTATGGCCCAGTCCGACCCTGGAAACGGGAGTCTTTGTCCCCTAAGGTGGAGCCTCTCCCAGTGAGGTCCCACTTACCTCTACCCATACGCAGTGTATTGCGGAGCTGGCTCCCTGCCCTAGCTTTGGGGAAAAGGGATGAATTCCCTTGATTAGTCACAGCAGAAAATAAAATAGTGATGCAATAGTAGCTCTGGCTATGGATCAGTAAATCGAGTGTTGTGAAATAGGTCTGGTTTTGCAATACTAATCCTAGTGGCATGCGATAAAATTACCTTGGCTATGCAGAAGTGAATTTGTCTGTTTGTCAAAAATTAAACTGATCATGCAACAATAAATCTGGCTGTGCGGCAGCAAATGTAATTGTTTGAGGAGAGAATCTGACAATGCAACAACAACCATAACGTCGCTTATTGTCACTTTAATTGCTGGTGCAGCAATGATTTTGGTATGAGAGCAAATCAGTCTGGCTATGTAAAATAGGCTTGGTTCTGTAACCATGAAATCTAGTTTAGTGGTATTGTAGAATTTACCTCTTTTGCAAACAACTAAATGTGGCTATTAAAAAATTAATTTGGCTGTGGAAATTTATCTGGCACCAGCCCATAAGGGGAAATGGGAGATTATGCAGCTAAGGTAGTGGGTCTTTTGGGGACAGGGTGCACATGGACATACGCTCCTATAAGACTAGCCACTGCACCACATGAAGAATTATCATTGGCAGCTCACCAAAACAGGCTCCTGCAACATGAGCCTCAAAAAGAAACCCAGATCACTAGAATTAATTGCGAGAACTGCACTATGTGAGGTGTCAGTAATGTGAGAGTCACACATTTCTTTATTGTACACAACATTATAAAATCAGGCCTAACTAAACCTGCTCTACCAGGGGGTTCCTTACCTAGTCTAGAATCTATGGGAAAGCATCCTAGGATTCTCAAAACTAACCCTCACCCTAAACAAAATAAACATTCAAAACAACATGAAAACAACATAAAATAAAAGATTACCAAACACCCAGTGTCTTCAATGACTTATATTGGTCCTGGGCAGATCCTGTCCCAAGCCCCAAGGAATGTCCCAAAGTCAATGTATTCCAAGGAAAAGAAAGCCTTAAGTAAAGTCTCAAAGTTCTAAAGAAACAAATGTTCACACAAATAAAATCTACTGGAAAATGTATCTTCTTTGCTTGATGAAAAGATTCCCCTTTTACAGTTCCACAAAGAAAATAATAGCACCAATGGGGTTTCCTGGATGGCTTTCTTCCAGGAAAGAATAAGTTAAGTTTAAGGCAAAGGTACCACTTCTTCTTCAACTTCTTTGCTTTCAACTTCTGCAGCATCATTTATACACAGCTTGTCGGGATGCTTCGGGTACAGGTTTGCTCTTTCTTCAGCAACTTCCCTCTACTAGTAAAACTGTGCGAGCAGGCTCCCTTGCCCCACAGTAGGCTTCGGCTTCTACTTCTTGCAACTTTTACAATTCTGAAAAGTATATGGACAATCACAGTTCTACCTCTGTTACAACTTCTGATATTAGGCAAGTTTGCTGCTACAACTGCAACTTCAACTTTAGGCAACTTCAACAAGACTTTGTTCACCTCTACAGGTTGGCAGGCACTCTTCTCTCTATTATGGCAAGAAAGGGCAGCCGCTTTGCCTGTCTTGCAGCTACCACAAATCCGCTTCTGGCTTTTGGGCCACTTCTTCTCCCTTCAAATAGTCTCAGCCATGCATATTTTAAAATGGCTTCTTTTAACAATCACCCACCTCCCTTCCCTATCTTCATGTACACCTTTATTCCAATGGTTACCCCATGGCAGTTACGCCACTCTTCCATCTTTGGATAACTTGGTCACGTTTATTTTAGAGGATTCTTGGGTAACAACAACTTCACCAGCACAATGGTGTATAGTTCTTAATTAAGCTCACTCTGTGGGCTTGGGTAATGCTTGTTCTTGCTTCAACTTCAACCACTTCTTCAACTTCTGCTTCAGCAAATAATGTGTTACAAGATCGAGATTATTACTGAAAACTAAATTAGGCACACGCAATTTCAGTTTATTCTTGAACCGCCACTTCAAAGAGAGACGCATTCCCACTTTTCGGTCAGCATTCATCTTCCAAGGTCTCGGGGAACATTGTCTCATGTGCAGCCTTTTTAAACGGTGCTTGTAATACTTAGGGAAAGTCAGTTCTACTTCAATTAAGCTTACCGGCAACGTGCTGTGCATTAACAGGAGCCACTCGACCGCTCGGCAACAAAGTATTTCTAATATTAAGGAAAAGATATGCTTTCACTAAATGCAAGCGTTTTACATAGGCCTGTGTTACCGTTTCCTTATAAAAAAGACTTTCAACTTCTGAGATTAACTTCTACTCGCTTGGATGTATGCGAGAGTTAGCAGCAAGGTATTTCTGTTGTTCAGCAATATGGAGCTTACTTTTCCAACTCTCAATTACGACGATTTCGGGAACTGCTGCTTCCCGGCTTGGTTTCTTCTCCTGCTACTTCTATGGGCACTCTTGGGATCCACACCCCTCTGCTGCACGGGTGTCTCCAATACGGCCTCATCAAAGGAGAGTCTCCTACTCTCCAGTTTCACTCGGCTTGCTTCTGCACACAGGCCTTGGGAGAATGCACAACTTAAGCTCTGCATTTACAGCAATTAGGGGCACCTGGAAAGTCTGCCTGTTTCTCCCAGTCCCCTCTAATGCTACTGCAGCCGAACAGGTTTTGTAAGCACAGGACCAACTCGGAGCCTGCAGGCAGAATTTGCCCTCCCTCTGCTCCGTCGTCGCTTCTGTGGACACACTTTCTTGTGATGTGCCAGCTTCATACTTTGCTTCCTCTGCTTCTGCTACTGCCATCCTTCCAGCTTCTTTCTACTGCTCCTCCCTGCTACAGCCTTTTATGCCCCTCAGGTGGGCTAATTGGGTTAAGGTACAGGCCCTTGGACTTAATAGCCTGACCTTTCCACAGCCCATTCGGCTTTCTTGCTTGACTTGGACTCCTGCATGCCTCTTTAGCCCTCTTCACAGTCCCTGAGGGATTCTATGATTTGCGGTTCATTTTGGGAAAATTCTTTTTCTCCACCTCTTTCAAATCTTTTTAAATGGATTGTCTTCCCATTATATTAGTAAGAGAGGAATGATGAGGTTTAGCCTTTTGTGAGACGGAAGCGGCAGGAAAGTTCACATGTTCACCGTTCCTGTTGGCATACCTTTGAGAGTGTGGGGGACATGGGACCTTAGGGGTATAAAAGAATGGTTCAGGAGAGGTAGTATCTTGGGACATTTTATTCTTAGGTTGTATTGCCTTCCTTTAAACCATAGACTGGCATACATCAGAATGACAAGATAATATAACGTTTCTTCGAATGATTTTACCATCACTCAAGGAGTAGTACCATGTCTCACCCTGCGAAATCTACCCATCTCCCCGGGCCTGGTCTCCACCCAGGTGATCCTCCCACAGTGCACTACCCCCAGAACTGAGATCAGGAAGCGTCTGCCCTCTCCTGGCCACCTGGGAGGAGACTCTAGGCAGTGTTCTAGAGGGGGATCCGCAGGATTCTCCACAACTTGCTCAACTGATCTGTCCCTTCATTCATTGGAATTATAATTTGCCTTGTATCGAGGCATACAACAAAGTATGTTTGGGAGCCATGCTGAATATCCAGCTTGACCTTTTGGGCCAAGCAGATTAGTAAACAGCTGGTAGTAATAAAGGGACAGGAACTACCAGACCCACAATTTCATCATCCTTTTCACAAATGTTAGAAGCCAGTGGATAGGGGATTAGAAATTTGTTTAGGGACAGGAGAAATGGTATCCTTGAAAAATACACCGGAAAATCTAGGAGACACCCCTCCTCTCCCCTGCCTGTCCTAGCCTTCAGGGGAGACATAACAGATATGAAAATGCATGCGATGCATCACAAGTCTTCCACCCCACTCTCCACTATTGACATATTAAAAAAGAACTACAAATTGCACCACAGGTCTCACCAGAAGCATGGTCCTAATGAGCGCTGAACTAGAAAAAGTAGCAGTAATAGTAATACTGAAATAATCCCGCTCTAATATAGCAATTTGCTACTCCCGAAAGGCAGGATTACTCATTAGAGGCTGTACCACATCATCGCTGACGGTACCTTCCTCCTCAGCTACGCACACTAAAGTTGAAACTGCCCAGATAAGTTAACAGACCAAAGGCAAACCAAAGAGATCCTGTGTGGCAGCAAGTGATTATCCTTGCCAGTGGTGAAAAAATGCCATAAACTAGAGAATTCAAAATGAAAGACTGCACTAAGCATCCAAGGACAAGAGACGTGGGACACTGTAAAGAACTGGACCATGTCATTGCTAATGGACAAGCTTGTCCCAGCCTTGGTGAAATCAAGCAACTTTAAGCTAGTGAAAAGATTTAAATTGAGAGAGTGCTCAGCCAAACCGGATTGCATCGAATCTATGCAAGTACATCGAAATCATTACCACAAATTCGATTTTATCTCTTTAATTTGTGTGTGTGCCCATTTCATTGAAGTTAAATGAGGGGACACCTCAGCACCCCCCATCAAATCCTCCACCTTAATACCCAACCCACCTAATATTGCAGCAAAATCTGCAAAACAATTTTCGGTGAAATCAAATTCGCAGTAATTGGCTGCCATGTAATGGTAGGATACCATTGCATCATTAGTTAGGAGAAAGCAATCTTCCACGGAACATAAGGATGAAAAAGCCTTAAGCAAAAAAATCGAAAGTCTAAATAGTGACCAAATTCTATCCACACCCATGGGACAACTTTTAAACCCATCACTCTCTTTAAAAGAACAGGGCTACAAGTAAAGGCTCCCACAGCATACAGCTCTAAACAGAAGGCAACAAGAGCATGCCCTGCTACAAAGAAAAAATCCCAGGGACTTTCCCCCAAAAGCAAAACACCTTTCCCAGACAGGCCACGCCAAAAAAGTGATTTGTCTGCATTTGTTCCTGGCTGACTCATGATCATGTCATTGATCACTGACTGTCGGCCTCGCTTGCGATTTCTCTCTAAAACCACCACTCTAGCTAATGATTAATCTATATATAGTTTGCTTTTTAAAAAAAAAATCGGCACCAAAGGCCTTAAGTCAATAACTGTTTTAAGAAGCTGGAAACTTGATTACGCAGGTTCTGGCGTTCGTTCGTTCGTTCGTTCGTTATGTCATTGTTTTGATGCAATCTTGTTCTGTTTTTGGTTTATCGTGAGCGAGCATCTTTACACTTGGTGAATAATTTCAGATCTTGCGAATTTAATTTACAAACACATTTCACCGGTCTTCCTATGAAAAAGTACAGTTGTAACTACTGAGGCACAGCACATGCTCCTGTCCCGAGTACATCTTCTCAAATATCTCTCCCTCGCCGCAAATATCTCTCCCTCGCCGCACAATGTGTGCCAGGCCCTATTGGGATATTGCGCTAATCAGAAATATTCTTTGAGCCTACTAACGGTTACAGGATACTTGTTTACGTCCAGCTACGCTAAAGTTGTAATACTAATTGCTGCTTTATTGAAGAATGTATTTAAATAATTTTTGTTTCAGGTCTACTTTCCATAAACTATTAAGTTACTGCTCTTCAAATCTTTAAATGCAAACCAAGATGTTCTTTTAGCTTTCACCTTTACCGTTCTGGTTCCTTAAGAGCCAGCTACATAATTTAACATCAAGGCTATAATTACAAGTTACCATTCACCTTGTTCAAACTCCAGTGCACAGGGAATGCAGGCACTTGGAGTACTCTCTAATCGTTCCTAATTTGCCCAAGGAACTGCTCGTGCAGGCTTTTTGGCTAAGGCAATAAAAACTGGGCGTTTTTCCGAGTATGGATCTTGCCAAATAATGTCCTTAGTTTTCAACGCAAGTAATAATAAAACAGTTCAAAAGAAAGACCAGAGGGAGGTTTTGTAGGAGAGAGAGGAGGACTCCAGGGGACAAAGATGGGAAGGGGAGGAGGCTACATATTGTAGAACGTGTGCATCTCGCGCTTCCTTCGACAATCGGGATTAGTAAAACGTTCTTGCTTGTGATGGTATTAATGCATTCAGAGTTTGATTGAATATAGATTTGTGTCTTTTGTAAAATAATTGGGTATTGTTCCTGCAATCTTAGGCATAGGTTTCAGTCTGAGGCTGCACAATAGAAACTGAGCCTTCCTGTAAGGGACGCACATGTGGCATTCAGACATGGTAAAGCGATAATAGTGGGTGTCCCTGCTCAACTTATTTAGGAAAATCTTCCCATCGATTTATATAGTCAATTTAATAACTACTTAGGCGGTGCCAACAGATCTGAGATCCAACAGAGCTAAATATCAAACAATATCTGTATCTGGGGGCCCCACCGAACCCTCGATATGGACAGTTGCCCCAGTGTGCAGTAATTCCCCAGATTGAGTGCTCGGTGTGGCACCTAGATATAGAAAGCGATCAAGTGACCAGTCCAACTTTTATCAATCCAAAAGATCCTTATGGTGTCCCTTTATACGCTAAGACATTAAGAATAATGGGGTGTACTGAATGTAGATTTAAGTACTCAGCCAAATTCCGAATAGTTGCCTTTTTAATAAATGTATGCAGTGTGATGAACCCTGCAGAGTCATCACTGATTCCCCAATGAAGATCTCCTCCCACATGGCCAGGGAATGGCAGCTGCTACGTGACCCTGACCCTGGAGGATCATGTGGTAGGGGACGACTGCCGGGAGGAGGTGGTGACTCCATTCGGAGAGATGCAGTACCCCCCCAAACTCCTCACTCCCCACCACCACTTTGAGGAAAACCCTATGACTCCTAAACACCCGATGCCATTCCCGCCAAGACACACATAATACACCTTTAGCATCTTCTGTCTAATGGTTTTCTGAATAGATTTTCTGAACAATATCACATTGGAAATCATAGAAATACTGTGGACTTCAATTCCCAGAAAACCTTAGGTACTGAGAGGAGGAAGATGGCAAAGGCGTTAACGTGGATCAGAAGAAACACAAAGACAAGCATGCAGACTAGTTGTTTTGGGCAGGTCAAAGTGAGCAGGACATTTAAAGATGGTAACCGAAATTCAGGTCAGACGAACCAGCAAAGAAGGAATCGAAGACAAGAGAAGCAGGGCCGACACAGACAGCAGTATGAGAAGGACTGCGCTGGGGAAGGCGGGCGCTTCTACTCCGCTGCTCGCTAGCAGGGCCTACCTGTGTGGCATGAGGCCAAAAGGGACACTTCGTTTAACTTACACCGTAGGTGGATCCTTACCATTCGACTAGTGGAAAAGCATATGGAAATTATCTAACAAAGATTTTCTGACCCTTTGGTTCCCCCTTGCTGCCATTAAGGTGAAGTGCTGTCACAATACTGTATATTAATTACACTTTAGTGTCATTAAATAGCATGTAATAATGTTTATGCTCCACAAAATTCATTTAAATACCACGTCTTATTTTGTAGAGAATATATGAACTTCAAAGCTTGAAGTCTCACCAAAATATTAACTCATTAAGAAGTTTCATTCCCGATGAAGGGACCAGATTCCTGAAATGCAAAGAGCACCTTTTTGTTTTCTGCATTAATTCTTTAGCTAAAATAAAATATCTGTTTTTCTTGAGTAAAAACAGAGAGATGAATTCACTTACTGTATGTTGCTTGATGAAACAGTACTGACTTAGTTCACTATCTAAGGTGTGCAAGGGATGCGAGTGTCCACCACTGAAGACACTCTCCTCATTAGAGTATACCAGCAGGTCCAGTGAAAGTTGTATAAAGGAACTCCTTTGTTTTTCAAAGTACATGGTAAAGAAGTATACCAGAGACACTGTTGTCATCCTAAAAGAACTGTTGTTTGAAAGAGACAATGTTGTCATCTGCACGGAACTGTTGCTCGAAAGAGACCCTTTTTCCATCTTGAAGGAACTTTTATTTGGAAGAGACACTTTGCCATCCTACCTAAATATCCAGGGGAAGGGAACCACACTCTGTATTATTCAAGGATGTATCCTTTGCAGAAGATACTTTTGAGAGTTTATTATTTCTTTTTAAATATTATGAACACTTTTTGCCAAATATAAGTTAGACATTTTAGTGCACCGGTACTTAACCATTTATATTGTGAGTGTTAGATTAGTATGGTTTTGGACACAAAGGAAAGTTTATTTGTTTGACAACAAGACACAGACTTATCTTTAGTTTTTAGTTTTCTAGGTAGGGAAACTCTCTTCAGGAATGGCACAGAAAGGCATTTATCCACCCCCTGGTATTTTAATAAAGATGTCTGATGTTGAAACCTTTACCATTTAGTGGCCACCTCTCATTTCTGACCCCTCATAGTAGACAAGAAAAATACTTTGTAAATTAACAACACACTCACTTTAAAATATGCATATCCATTCTTTATTGCATTTCATATATTTATTGTTTACGGGAGATGTTTGTGTAAACCATGAAACAAATAAATTATCAAGCAATAAACGGTTCAATAACAGCACAGTTTATAATATTGTTCATTCATAGGTGTTGCTTGTTGGGCAGGCCCCAAGTAACTAAGACTAGCCCAAAAGTGTATTATGCATATATGCAATCACTGTGAGGGAAGACTGGGGTGTGTCTACTTGTACTTTCAAATGTTCTTTTCGGGCTTGCCCGTTTTTAGCCTTCTAGCTCAGGTAGGCACTGAAACACATAAGGAGTGATTACATCAATTGGCACCATGCTGAACGCTGAAGTGCTAATATATAAACCTTTGGGATGCTTAAGCCATGCTTTCTACCTGTGGTACTGAGTGTGGATGAGGCATTTGAAAAATGTCTTTTCATTAATTTGTATTTGGTTATTTATATAGCGTTCTTTACCCACTTGTGTGGCCTCAATGCGCTTTTCTGGTAGGAACGCCTTCTATGACCATAGTCAATGTGGTGAAAATTTGAAGGGGTTCATTTAAGGAAATGCGTGTGTGCATTTTTCCGGTCTAGGAATTGGGTGGCTGGCTAAGCTCGACTAAGCAACCCAAAGGGAGGCCAAGCAGGTGGGTGGGCGCTGTTGGTAGATTGCAATAGATTGCTATTGTATGGAGAGTCGATGTGTGCCAACTATATCGAGTTCCTTTTGGTTGTAATCGCTGTATGCTAGTGGCAGAGGTGTTGAGGTAAGTTTGGCGTTTTAGTCTGGACGGCTATGTGTGTTGCTAGACCGGATGCGCTTAGCCATAGCAGTATTCTACGGTGCATGGTTGCAAAGCCGTGCCTGCGGCCTGTGTCCACACTAGTGGTGTGTATGTACCATAGGTTTTGAAGTTATTCGGCTGGAAGTTTTACGATAGAAAGAGACTAAACCTACATTTGGGATTACTGTATATTTGGGGAGAGGCCTAAGTTTCACAATGCAGTTTGTATGCAAGATAAAAAGTATTTTCTTTCCTTTTCTGTTGTGGTAGGTTTGTGGTTTTTTCTCTTTTTTTAAACATATTTTTTACTAAACGGGTGGAGTAACAACCATTGCATGACAAAACCACACATTCAGTACCAGTATAGCACAATAGACATTCAGCGTCCTTCAGCTCCCACCTACTCATTGGGGAGTGCCCGGACCCCACGGTTCCCCCTTGCATCCCCGATGGTCTCCTCCCATGCACCAAATAGGCCAGTCTATCTCATTCACTCTTTCTCGCCTTGGCCCAAGTACAGTTTCGCCAGATGGGGTTTAAATGTCAAGGCCAGGAATTTCAGGTCGTAGTCCAGTTTTGGCGACCAGATTGCTTGAAATTGGTGGAGTTTTCCCTCCTTTGCGGCTGTCACCTTCTGCGCCACTAGCAGAAGGTAAGAGATGAGGTAAGAGCACTGAAACAGGTCCCCACGTATTCCGCCAGGTCTTGATCTAGAACCGAGGCTAACAGTCCTCTAATTTGGAGATTGTCTTTGGGCCCTGTTCTCCAAGACTTCATGTTTGTACTCCAGGATCTCATTTGTCTACTAGGGCCCGGATCTCCTAGGTCTGATCTTCCACATCCCCCAGTCTCTGCTCCATTTCCGTCACTCTCTGGTCTGTATGTTCCAGTTTGTTGGAAAGCTCTGTCGTGCAGCTGCGGAATTCAGATTTGATATCCATCATGAATGCCTTCATGTCCTCTCTGGTGGCTAATTGTCCAGTCAAGCCTGGCAAAGCTTGTGGTGGGGATTTTGATGTATCTGGTTTTTCCCCTTCTCCACCGGAAGCAGCATAGTATAGATAGCCCCACTCTTTTGTGCTTTGGGGGTTTTTAGACATGTTTGCAGCTCTGTAGATGTAGGGCTCCTGATGAGGGTGTCCAGAGTAGGAGGGCTTTGGTGTAGGAGTCTCTGGTCCTTCTATTCACTTGGGGTTGCCCTAGAGGAGGCATATGTGGTGGCCTGGGATGGCTCCTGGGCCACTGTTGAGTTCTTGATCCTGAAGTGGGGCTGCCTTTCCCCCCTAGGAGGGACAGCCAGCCAAGCTGTTTCTGCCTTCCTTCCACTGACAGCCTTATGGGGTAGTAGTTCTAATAGCCCAGGGTCAGGTCAGATGTTCCCAGTGGAGCAGGTGGCATCCAAAGGAACAGTTCTCCTACCTCTTGTGTTGCCTTAGCCCCTCAGTCCGCTGCTTGCTCCTCAGTGTATGTGGTCATCAGCTTGTTGGTGCCCCGTTGTAATCTGCTAGTTGTAGGGGAGAATTGGAGGGCCTTCTTGCATTTCTGGTATTGGTTCAGCTTCCTTCCTTTTGTGTGGTTGGTTGGTGAGGGTTGCTGCATGCGCTGCAGTGTGAATTTGACCCTCACTTAAGGACCGACTCCAGTGATTAGCCTCACCGGAGAGGTGGGGGACAGGGGCCACGCCACCGGTCGGTCTGACTGAAGGTGTTACTCTGATGGCTGTCCGAGCTTGTCTGCAGAAGCTCAGCTAAGGAGGAGGGGCTGGGCTCTCGTCTGCACAGGAGAGTTGGCATTGCTGCTGGTTAGGATGAGGGGGAGCCGCCCCGTGTGGAAAGTTGGTTCGCCATTCCAGACACCCAGACCTTCATCGGCCGGGGTATAGAAGACTACCCTGCCCGTCAACAGAGAGGTGCACCCCTCTCCAGTGGGGCTCGTCGCAAGCGCTACAGCCCTCGTTCACTCCCCAAGTAAAGGGCACTCACCGGGGCAGGTCGGTTGTTATCCTCTGCTCCGATGGGGCAGAGGATGGAAGATCCCTCTGCCGCTCACTGATCCATGGGTGGCGCGCTCGCCCGATATTGTATTTGCAACTTGGCGCCATTTTGGAGCTCCGACTCAGCTCTGCGCCACCTCCATCACTCGGACTTCCTGGCATTCTGGCTCGGCATTCCGTCCTCCAACTACGGTTGATCCCAGCGGATCCATGGCACCCTCCGACACTGAATGCTGCAGTTTTAACATCTCAGCATCAGCCGGGAACATTATTTTTCTTTCATTACTGCAGGCTTCCCACAGAGGCCCTCAGCAGAGCTGCCACATCGGAGGCCATGCTGGCCATGCCCCCCAGGTTTGTGGTGTTTTGAGGCCTGGTAAAAGCACCAGACAAAAATATAAAATATATAGGAAATGCTGAGTCCTCCCTGGTTCTCGGCTGACCCTATAAGAAAGGGGCTGTGCTGATTTTCAGATCTTTAATTGGCATGTACATGTTTATTTTACTTATTTGTCTCCCCTGTCCATCCATTTGGTCCAATGATTCTAAATTGTATCTCCCTTTTGTTTATTAAACTAATATCACTCTTTTTTTTTTTTTTGTTAACTCTCCAGTATTGAGAGGAATATTTCTGCTGCCACAGAGACTGGGGCATTTTGGTTAAATATCACCCTGTCCATTAGTAACATCTATAACTTTTTACTCAATTCAAAGGGACTCATTTTAGCAACGTGAGAAAGTTGGAGTGGCAGGAATTATAATCTGTTTCAATATTACAAGCACTTCCCACTGAGCCATTTTACTTGCTGTACAACCTTGGCCTGCAGGCTGAATACAGTTCTTTGCTGCAGACACACTACCTCCTGAGCTATTTTTGCCAGTGTTTGGAACTCACTGGGATCTTAAAATATCTATATTAATCCACTTAATTATATTATTTGGATTGGGAATTTGTGGGATTGGAACCTGTAACTTTCATATTCCTCACACAGGTCAGCTGAAAATCAATAAGCGCCCAAATAAAATACAATTTTCCAAAAGTGACTTCATAAACTACTAGCTGTTCCCGGCATAACATACGCCGTTCTAGCATATCTTATAGGTCAATATCAGTCAGTAATTCATAGGGTCACTTCTGTGACCCTTCTTGAATATCGGAATGACCACTGATCACTTCCAGGAAGGGGGCGTAGGTCCTTGTGACTTATTACTGGTCATTGAAAAGTCTAAACATATCCGATGGAATGAGAGGTATGCGCGGCTTAAGAACAGTATATAAGTTCCATCTATCATACGGGCCTCTCTGTGTCTTTGTAGACGCGTAATTGTTGACCTTGTTCCATTGATGAGTCCCCGTGATGATATGATATATGATAAATTATTTATAATGCGCTTAATACTTGCAGGTTTCTAAGCGCGGACCAGGGAATCGAACCTCTGTGACTCCGTGTCATCTTGCTTCCAAGGTGAGCACGTAGCCCCTGTGCTATCCTCCCGAGACTAAGATTGCGTAGTAGTATAATTACAGCACCTACTTTCAGTTTTAGCTTGTGAGGAGGCATACGTCCTACAGTCATTCGCTCTTTAGAGTTGGAAACGTTGAGCATCTAATTAACTGTTCATTGACACTGGTATTGCTGTGCCTTGTGTGAAGAGAAGTGTGGTGTAAAGAAATAAATTCAGAATGTTTGTGATGGTGGAAGATGAAGGTAACCGTGTCGAACCGTGCCCCTGTTTGTTGAAATGGTAGCTGTTGTTGAAGTGGGTGCACTGTGCCATTTGGACAGCAGAGGGCAACCTAACACTGATACATTGCATCAGCTGAGTATGGAAACACACCTACATGCTATATATATATATATATATATATATATATATTTCTGAGGCTTGTGGAATCTGCTTAGATCACATGCTGTGCATAGGCCGACATCTAGTGGAAGCTGTGGAGTATTAGTTTTTTTTTCGAAACTCGAAAATGGGCGTCGACACAGGGCGTGCCAGTAATACTATCCCTAGTGTGACGTCCACTGTACCCAAGATCCCTCACGCGTCTAGGATCCTCAGATTGTTTTTTCCATACTGGTCGGAAGCATCTTGCGGAGTCCCCTGGCCTTAGCCATACTTTTGCTAAAATTTTAAATTATTAATCTATTGACATCCTTCCCCACCCCAACGTCGAACTTCGACACTCGACGCCGGCTGGAGAAGAAATCGACCGTCGGCTGCTGCACGACGGATTTGGGCCTTGGAAGGCCGCTGGCCTCGGCCCGGGCCTGGTAGGCCGCTGGCCTCTGCCCTGCAAGTAGGGAGAGTGGGGGGTGGTACATACTCTACACTCTTGGTATATAGGTACACCTCATACATTTCCTACACTTAACAGCCCGCTGCCTCAAGGTGCGTATGGAGGGTACCCCTTTTCAATTCTGCCCCAAGTGCAACCGCAAATACCCTTGGGTCGACAGGCACGCCACGTGCAATCTCTGCTTGCCGAGGGACCACCCCGAAGCGAACTGCAGAGCATGGAGTAGGTTTAAACCTAAGAAACTTAAGGACCGTTCGACGAAGCGTTGGGCCCAACACGCCAGGCAGGCGGCCATGGCAGCGGAGGGCGCCTTCAGCGATGGCAGCGACGCCGTACTTTTGGACGGCGAGGGCATTACGGCGTCGAAAGACAGCCGAGCGCAGGTCCCCGAACTCGGAAGGTCGTCCGGCAGGGCGGCTATGTGGAAGACCCCCGGCGACGCAAGCGCTTCGCATACTACACACACTAAACACACTAAATCCAACCGAGACTCGACGACGTCGAGTTCTCGGAAAGAGGCACAGACAGAACGGTCCGATTCGGTGTCCTCTGGGCGCTCTCGATCAAGATCGCCGCATGGCTCCAGGCAATCATCCACTCTTGCCAAGAGTGCCTCGCTCCCTAGGCTAACAGAACGTGTAGTAGGTTTAAACCTAAGACACTTAAGGACTGTTCGACGAAGCGTTGGGCCCACCACGCCAGGCAGGCGGCCATGGCAGCGGAGGGCACCTTCAGCGATGGCAGCAACGCCGTACTTTCGGACGGCGAGGGCATTACGGCGTCGAAAGACAGCCGAGCACAGGTCCCCGACCTCGGAAGGTCGTCCGGCAGGGCGGCTAGGGGGAAGACCCCCGGCGACGCAAGCGCTTCACATACTACACACACTAAACACACTAAGTCCAACCGAGACTCGACGACGTCGAGTTCTCGGAAAGAGGCACAGACAGAACGGTCCGATTCGGTGTCCTCTGGGCGCTCTCGATCAAGATCGCCGCATGACTCCAGGCAATCGTCCACTCTTGCCAAGAGTGCCTCGCTCCCTAGGCTAACAGAAGTTCGATCGTCAGAAGACGAAGACGACTTCCACCCCCAGGCCGCGCTCCAGGAGGCAGAGCCCGTAATTAAAGCCAGCGAGGCCCCACGCTCGAAGGACAGGGACACCTCTCCCGATCCTCGACGCCAGGCGTCGAAAAACTCCGGAGCCACTAAGGGACAGGGAAAACATTTTTCTACGCACGGAGAGGGGGGAAAACAGCAGAAGAAACTACCTGTACATTCTTCCACACCTGTGAAACACTCCACCCCCCCCTAAACAGACAGACAAGCCCAGGTCTTCTGATAGGTCCATAACCAGCAAAGCTACTCAAGATAAATCCCATAGACTTGCTGAGAGAGTCATTCCCAGTTCCAAAAAATGGTCCAGTGAAGACATAGATAGGGTCATGTCAAGAATGTCTTCTTTGGCTGATTTTTATGATAAAAATCCAGAACATTTCCTCTCGTATGATCCTCAAGGGGCCACTCCCTCAGGCTCTACTGATCCTATCCCCCCCAGTAAGAAGGCCCGGTTTGAAACCCCGATGGGGTCTGAACCCTTCGAGGTACAACCTTACGCAACACCATACTCACGGTATCAAGGAGAGGCTTCCTTTTGTGGAGACCAAGAATTTGGTATGATAGAAGAGCAAACCGGGACGGGCTACTATGGGGATGATGAGGAACAGGAAGAAGAAGAGGATGACCCGGAAACATACAGAGTAGATTCCCCGGTAGAGAACGAAGCCCCGGTTACCGACTCCCCGGTCGATAACCAGCCCCTCCTAAATGAGGTTCTCGCTCGCGCAGCAGAACATTTCCACATTGACACCCACGGTGTACAGGAGAAAAGGGACTTCGCAGAAGAGTTAGTGGGAGAAAGGAGGCCGGTTGCCCAGACCATCCCTATCCTTAAATCCATTCAGCGGAGAATAGATCCGTCCCTGGTGAACCCAAACCTCACCAGAGCAGTCAATCCCAGGGTTGAAAAACTTTTCAGGGCAGCTCAGTCTGACCCTCTCTATATAAGAGGACATCTGAAGCCAGACTCCCTAGTTGTTACCAACACTCGTAAGAGGGCTGGAACACCCTTGTCTTCGTCAGAAGTTCCTCCCGACAAGGGGAGCAAAAAACTATATCGTTTCGGCAGGAAGGTAGCCTCAACGTCCGCCTATCAAGCAAGGATTGCTAACTCCACCACCCTGTTGGCCAGCTACAACTGCCATCAGTGGGAAGAAGTCGCGGCTCTCATAGCCTCTGCTCCTGAACCGTTAAAGGGCCAATTAGCTCGGATTTCCGCAGAGGGTAGAGCCGTGTCTGGTTGCATTTTGAAAGCAACCTTCGACGCCGCAGATAACGCAGGCAGATTGATAGCAGAAGGTACTGTTATCAAGAGAGATGCGTGGTATGGCATTCTGGTTTTAAGGCAGAAACTCAGGCATCACTGTTCGACAAACCGGTGGAAGCCGATCTGTTGTTTGGTAAGGCGGTCGAAGACGCACTGAAAAATGCCAAGGACGAATACGAGACACTCAAATCCCTTGGCCAGTTAACCAATAAACCCCCTAACCAGAGAGGGAATAGTAATTTTCGTCGCCCACGCAGCCAAAATTCCCAGAGAGGATCTAACTATTCCCAGGGGCAGGGCACACAGTGGAACAACAACCAACAGTCTACCCAGGGTTACGGCAGAGGTAATAGGAGAGGTCGTGGTAAAGGCAGAGGCAGCCCCACCAAGGGAGGCGGCACGCCTCCACCAAAGCAGTGACGCTCAGTTCAGGGTCCCTTCTCACGCAACCCCAGTAGGGGGACGCATTTCAAACTTCACCCAGGCTTGGGAAGGGATCACATCAGACAGTTGGGTGCTGTCAACAGTATCCACGGGATATTGTATAGAGCTACTGCAGCGTCCCCGGAACCATCCTCCACGACAAAGAGTACACTCCTTAGAACATCAGAAGATTCTCCTCGAGGAGATCGCCATTCTTCTACAAAAGGACGCGATAGAACTCGTCCCGGGACACCAGGTAAACAAGGGTATTTATTCAACTTACTTCCTTGTGCCAAAGAAAGACTTGGCAATGCGCCCAGTATTGGATTTACGGCCTGCCAACAAGTATGTCAAGCCCCAAAAATTTCGTATGACCACGCTACAAGAGGTAATCCCCCTCCTAAAAAAGGGGGATTACATGGCAACCTTGGATATGAAAGATGCTTATTTTCATATTTCCATGTTCCCAGCGCACAGAAAGTACTTGCACTTCAAGGTGGACAGTCGCCACTACCAATTCAAGGTACTGCCCTTCGGGATAGCTTCAGCACCAAGGGTATTCACCAAGGTACTGGCGGTGGCGGCTGCACACCTACGCAGGGAGGCAATCCCAGTGTACCCTTATCTGGACGACTGGCTCATAACGGGGGAAACCCCAGGAATTTGCAGGACAAACATTCAAAGGACTATCGACCTCCTCCAAGAATTAGGCTTCTCAATCAACGAGAAGAAGTCAAGCCTGGTGCCAAGCACCTCAAAACAATTCCTAGGAGCAATCCTGGATACCCAGGAGGGGTTGACCTTTCCTTCAGAAGAAAGAATTCGGAATATACTACTGCAAATTCCGCATTATCAGTCCGGTCAACAAATAACGGTACGCAAAGCAATGCGTTTACTGGGCATGATGGCCTCATGCATTTACCTGGTCCCCCACGTGCGCCTGCGCATGCGTCCCATGCAGGAATGGTTGGCGAAACAGTGGTCTCAGGCAAGTGGTCAGTGGGACGATCTAGTGGTCGTTTCGCCAACACTGGTCAAAGCCTTCACTGGTGGACAAGAGAGAATCTCGCAAAGGGGAAACCCTTTTACGATCCCAAAGTACAGGCAGTAGTCACTACAGATGCATGTCTGACGGGGTGGGGAGCCCACCATCTCCACCACACAGCTCAGGGTCTCTGGTCTCACTCAGTGGCCAAGAACCACATCAACCTGCTAGAGCTTCTGGCAGTATACAGAGCGCTTCAGGCGTTTGAGCCCCATCTAATAAACCTGTCGGTGCAAATCCGGACGGACAGCACTAAAGCCATGTTCTACCTGAACAAGCAAGGAGGGACTCGCTCGCCAAATCTGTCTAAGCTTGCCCAGAAAATCTGGATATGGGCACTCAGACGGAACATCTTCCTGTCATCACAACATGTTCCAGGGGAGCTCAATTCCCTAGCGGATGCTCTGAGCAGAGACTCCCTCCCAGAGGAACACGAATGGGTTCTTC
The DNA here is from genome assembly GCF_040938575.1 of Ambystoma mexicanum. NCBI lineage: Eukaryota > Metazoa > Chordata > Amphibia > Caudata > Ambystomatidae > Ambystoma > Ambystoma mexicanum. The sequence continues at coordinate 469,057,027 of NC_090935.1, read as the reverse complement.
ACAGAGAGGTCGTAGAAGATCTCTTCTCTCAGTGGGGTTTCCCCACTATAGACTTATTCGCCACAAGCGAAAACAAACAATGCCCAGGATTTGCATCCAGGTTCCCCCAACCAGACTCCCAGGGGAACGCCCTGTGGATGAACTGGTCAGGGATGTTTGCGTACGCTTTTGCACCAACTCCTCTCATCAGGAAAGTGGTGAACAAAATGAACAGGGACTCGATGACGCTCGTCCTAGTTGCTCCCATGTGGGCAAGACAACCGTGGTTCCCACACCTACGCAGGATGGCGGTGTGCGAGCCCATCAAACTTCCAGCCTGGTACAACCTACTGTCCCAACACCAAGGTCAAACAGTGCACCAGCAACCCAACTCAATGAACCTGGCAGCATGGCTCCTGAGGTCATAGAGTTTGGACACCTCAATTTGCCACAGAGGTGTATGGACATCCTAAAGGAATCTAGGAAGCCAAACACAAGGCACTGTTACTTTGACAAGTGGAAGAGGTTCGTTATCTGGTGCCAGAGTAGACAAATCAACCCAGTTGATTGCACTCCTTCCACTATTGTTACATACATGCTCCACCTGCTAGATGCAGGTTTGGTTTTTAACTCACTGAAAGTACACCTGGCAGCTCTCTCGGCTTACACCACTTCCCATAGCAAGGTGTTGTGGTGGAAAGTACCAGTAGTTAAAGCCTTCATGGAAGGAGTAAAGAGACTTCACCCTCCTATTTCAAACCCACCGCCAGCGTGGGACCTTAATGTGGTGCTAGCCAAGCTCATGGGCCCCCCTTTCGAACCCATGCATAAAAGCAGTCTCAAACACCTGACTTATAAAACGGCCTTCTTAGTAGCTATTACTTCTATAAGAAGGGTCAGTGAAATTCAGGCTCTGTCAGTGCAGGATCCCTTCTTTACTATCCATAAAGACAAGCTGGTTTTACGCACACACCCTAGGTTCTCACCTAAATTTATATCAAAATTCCATGTAAACCAGTCCATCGAGCTTCCGGCTTTCTTCCACAACCCGCAAAGCTCGGCTGAGGTGAAACTACTCGCCCTAGATGTGCGTAGGGCGGTCCTCTGCTATGTAAATAAAACAAGACCGCTAAGGAAAACAGATCAACTGTTTGTCTCCGTAGCTACAGGCAGAAAGGGGGATCGCGTCTCTAAAGGTGCCATCTCGAAGTGGATTATTAACTGTATCCAGCTGTGTTACTCACTTTCTGAAAAGACTCTGCCTTTTACGCCAAGGGCCCACTCTACTAGAGGCATTGGGGCCACTCTGGCTTTCATTGCAAATGTTCCCCTTGACACCATTTGCAAAGCAGCTACTTGGAGCTCTATTCACACTTTTACTCAGCATTACTGCATTGACACCCATTCCAAGACATATACACAAGTGGGACAAGCGGTTCTAAGACACTTATTTGCTCATGACCCTTCTCACATCCCACCTCCTTCTTCTGGTACTGCTCGCTAATCTATGCACAGCATGTGATCTAAGCAGATTCCACAAGCCTCAGAAGGGATACATTACTCACCGTAATCGTATTTCTGATGCTTGTATCTGCTTGGATTCACATGTGACCCCTCCGAGAGAAGGCGCATGATTGCTTGTAGTCTTACCTTCTGTCTATCTGCTTGGATTATCTGTACTCACGCTACTCCTCATGCTACCTCATGTCAGAAAAAATACAATCTGAGGATCCTAGACGCGTGAGGGATCTTGGGTACAGTGGACGTCACACTAGGGATAGTATTACTGGCACGCCCTGTGTCGACGCCCATTTTCGAGTTTCAAAAAACAAACTGTAATACTCCGCAGCTTCCACTAGATGTCGGCCTATGCACAGCATGTGAATCTAAGCAGATACAAGCATCAGAAATACGATTACGGTGAGTAATGTATCCCATATAACGGTTTTATTGTGGTTTATATTGCTAAGGCACTATGCACTTTAGATTGCAGATTTGCACACTTTGTGCTTACTAATTTTGCATACATTTTGCACTAACTGCATTTATTGTCTTCTACACCGCCTAACGACTTTCAGGCACTATGCACTTTAACTTGCAGACCTGCACATTTTGTGCTCATCTTTTGTGCATGTATTTTGCACAGACTGTTGCTATTGTCCTCGAGCCTGATGTAATAACCACAACAGTGCTCAATTCCAATATAGTTGGACAACGTGCATAATTTTTCATATGCAGTTGTTTTCCATCCCAAAGCATTATACACTTTATATTGCAAATGTGCACATTTGGTGTTTAACTATCTCCCCCTACTTCTAAATCTCCAGTAGGTACAAGCTGGTTGTCTCATCAACACGCTCCTAGTTGATAATGTTGTGCTCTTTAATGTCAAGATAGCCTAACATGGAACCAAAACACGGACACAGAACGTTTACAAATGGCCGAATGCATTAAAGTCTTGTCCACCTTTTACCTGGTGACCTTTAGGCTGCAGAAACTGTAATAGGACTTCACTTGCATTACCATAGAGAACAAAGGGCGACCTATTTAACTAAACAACCAGAGCAACCGTGTGACATTGTGAGCAAGTGGCCAGTGGGTTATGAAACAGGTTATTTTTTGTTTTGAATCTGTGATGCAAATAAACTGGAATTGGTCTGCATAACCTTCTCTGGCTGATTGATATCTGAATTTTTGATTTCCTGGCTGCTATATGGACTCCGAGTGCAACCTATCAGTGCAACAGCTTGCGCTGTTTTGCTGATATATATATATCACATTGTTCCAGCTCAATGGTTTGCAATTGTAAAATACAGGGGAGACCAGAGATGCACTCAAAATATTCATGGTTTTGCTTCAGCTCACTACTCCCCAGCAAACCACCAGATGAAAGCCTGTCCAGCACATGAAGGGCAGGAACTTTATTTGCACTGTCTCACCTCTCCTCTGCCTGTACTCTGTCAGAAAAGTGACAGCCACATTTGTTTAACGATCTTCTTAAAGGATAAATAGTAAATGCCTGAATAATTCCAGGGGTGCAGTTAAAGCAGTACTGAATTATATAATAAATAAATATTCATCCGAAACCGAATATCTCGTTTTCAGCTGTAATTCGGCCAAGTCCTTACTCAAAACTGAATTTCGGTACACCTCTATTGAACATCGGCATGAATTACATCTAGAGAAGGTGGTAGATTTGTTTTTTGGTTGCTCTGCAGGATAGCATCACTCCACTCGGATACTAAGCATGATGTAAGGGTGCAGAAGTAAGACTCGAATACAAAGGTGGCATACTTTCGGCTATAAACTTTAATTGACCATAAAAACAGGTTTGGAAAAATGGCCTCTCTGTCGCTAAAGCTAAGTGGGGGTTCCTTTCCTTACAGAGAAAACTAGTCAAACTGTCAGGATGTCAAATAAACATACGTCCGTTACTGTCAAGTCCCAAAGACCTACTTCAGACCCTAACACTAATAACCTAAAATAAATGTGCAAGGATGTTCTCTTCCAAAGTAAAGTGGTAATGACAGTTCTTGTCAACAGATAAGTTCCCATTGTCTCTGGTGATCAAAACAACCAAAAAATGTTCCACAAGATTCAACTCCAAGGATTAGGGAGTTGCTCCTTTCTCCTATGTTCCTTCTGGTTCTATTTTTCTCTTTATTTCCTTAGGTCCCAGACCCTGTATCTTCTTGGATACACTTCACTGTACTCTTATTTCCCATGAGGGTGAGTCCCAGACTGGCAGTTCTGTATTATATCAACTTCGTATCCTCTCCTGCCAAGCATAGGCTTTCTTCAGATCCATCTCTTTTGCTCTCACGGTTCGATACCCTCTTATTCTAAATTCTTGTGTGGGTCCCAGACTCTCAATGTGTGGTCACAGTAGCTTGGTTTACTCTCCTGCCAAGCGTATGCCTGCTTGTAGACTGTGTGTTTCACTCGGGGTCGCAGACCCTCTTATTCTTTGGCTCTCATATGGGTGCGGGTCCCAGACCCTCAATGCTCTGTTGCAATAGCTTGGTTCACTCTCCTGCCAAACATATGCTCCCTTCTGTAATGTCTTTGCTTCTCTACGGGGGTCTAGACCTTCTTGTTCTCAGTCTCATATAGGTGTGGGTCCCAGACCCTCTTATCTCACATTCTGCAGCTGTTCCCTTATTCCTCCCAGACCTGCAGCATCTTTTGCTCTGGTTCACGTCCTCCGAGCAAAGGTGCTTCCCTCTGAGGCTCCAGCAGTGTTCGGGCGTTCTCTGCGGTTGTCGGCATCCTGGCCGGTAAACTTGCATTCAGCTTTCTCTAATCTGTGTTGACCGCTCCACCAGTCTACAGATTTATATTTCCCTTGACCAATGAAATGCAGTGGTAGACTAGACCGTTCGATCATCATACTCCTGGTCATCTTCTTTGTCACAGTACTTGAATTGGAGTTATATGGGAAACAGTTGGTATTTTCAGGGCCGACAGCCAGGTGTAACCTAGCAGGTTGGTTGACCTCACAATAAAATATATTGGTACTGATTGGGCACTGGGAGAGTTTGGCTTGGGGAAGGAGGAGGGATGGTTACTTTTAAAGCAGAGGAATACCACGTTCTCTGGGGTTGGTCGTCCCTAATCCCATAAGGGTCTTCCTCTCCCATGAGATCCTCCCCTGTGCATCACCCCCAGGGGGACTATTGTACTGTGGACGCACTGCCCTAGCCCTATGCGAAGGATCTCCCACAGGGGAAGAAGGGACAGCAACCTAATCATCTGCTGTTTTGGGACGTGACCCATTTTTACATGACCGACCACAGAGGCTCTCCTTCTGCCCCTTCTCATGATGGTCATTTGGCAAAATATAAAGGGAGGAACTGTTTTTGAAAGTACTCAAAACAAGAAATTGCAAGGTAAGGAGTGAGGTTGGCTGTTGAGTTTAGGGCAAAAGGATGAAATAAAAACAGAAGCCGACAGAAGGATTTGGACCCGGTAGCCTGGGATAAGATGCTGCCTAATGGGTTTGAAATGGCATCTTACAGAAGGATCGACTTCGACTTTATGTAGGACTGTGGGGAACGTAGCTATGGGATTGATGGGCCTGAGCTGTCCCGCAGTATGGGAAAATCGAACCGTTCGGTCGATTTTCAAAGGAGATGGTGGTGGGAAAGGGTGAATGGCCATTTGGGAGAGAGATGTGGTGGCATGACTGGACATGGGATACTTGTTTTGGTGCTTGACCATGTATTTGGATCTGCAGGACAAGTATGCATTATGGAAATTCCAGGAAGCTGCCAAGGGATGTGTATTGGTTAGCCGGCAAGGGATCCGAAAAGAAAACTAGAAAGAAGTGCACGTCCGCTCTGCATTAAGCTGGTGTGAGGAATTTGACACACGATGCACATTACATCTGAATGTGAGGACACATTTTATCCAAAGATTGGACCCAGGTGGAATTTAAGGTTATAAACAAACTGAGCTTCATTTAAAACTATGACTCACGAGCTGAAGTTGATAAACAGTGAGATAATTAAGTTTTAAATGTTTGCTAGATTTGTTTCCTCCCGGCCCCTTTAAGTCAGGATGAGGGAATTGGCCTCTCTAGCTGCTGGTGACGTCAGCAATTCACCCTTTTTGCGAGCATCTGAGTTTTACTCCAGAAAGCCCGGTGGGTTTCCGTTCCCATTGCCCCTGTTTAGGTGTGGCGGTGCTCAGTAGAGTGCATACTATTATAGTTGTAACATCTGTTTCCTGTTTCTTTGACAAGCAGTTTAGTCGCACATTTTTTTTTAACTAAATATATTGGCCTCTATTTCGATATCTGTAGACGCACGTTCCTATCACTTGTTCCCATCGTTTCTAAGTATGCACCGTCATGCGTGATAATTTAGTACCTAGGGTATACACGGGTGGAGAGAGTTCATCCCTCCCCCCCCCAACATACTTTTTTCAGAAGTCCCTCCACTTTTTTCAGAGTGCACATTGATATGCTAATTCCTGGTGACGCCACATTCAATTGGTATGCTAATGAGTCACGCTTTTTTTTTTCTTTAAGAACTTGACCCCTAAAATATTCACTTCGGCCAGAACAAACTGAGTGCACTGTGTATTTTTTAGGGGACACACGTATAATTCTAGGAAGAGAGCCATGTTAATTTAAGAGAAACGTTCTCCTCTTTTTAGGTCTTCGTTATGGTACCTTGTTATATTACACAGGTGGTTCTTACGAGTAGACCACCTTCCCTTATGTGCTCTTTCTAGATGCTCGTGAGCCGAGGACTGGCGTACTCTGTCCCCATTAGGGTTGCAATGTTCAATATGTGAACCCAAGAGGTGCTGTGCAGTCACATGGGAGCGTTGACCGCTAGGAAGGGAAGATGGCAGGAGTGAAAGCTTCTTCAGAGCCAAACTGTTTGCCTGTAAATTCAGGTCTACTAGTCTGTCATGGTGCCAGAGTCAAGGTACCTCGTGGGTTCAATGTGATGTTACCGACGATATTTTCATGGAGGCATTTTTTTACGGAAGAAATGTACCGAAAAAATATTTTCTAAAAATGATTTGGGGGTGGGGGCTCACCCCCCCCCGCCCCATCACCACCTGTTTTAACCCCTTATCCACCCCATATACATATTTAAAAACACATTTGGTATTTTTTCGGTAAACACGTTTCGGTAAAAAATGCCTCGACTAAAAAATCCTCTGGATACCACCTCTTGTACTAGCTAGCCTGTATATATATATATATATATATATATGTGTATGTATGTAATATATACATATGTTAAAGGATATTTGAACCGTGCACTATCTCCACTGGAGTGGTCCCCTGGTGCTCTGGCAGCTCTGGAAAAAAAAAAGGGAAGGCGGGGTGAGTTATTGGGAATGAGCTGGAAAAGTGGAAGATAGCAGTGATGTGCTGTTGGCAGTCTCAACCCGGTAACTCCGTTGGCTGGACTTGGGGTGTTTTCTGGTAGGTAGCCATCATGTACTGTTGTGCAAGTCTATGTGTAGTTTGTTTTGCTGTTGCAGTGTAGTGAAGTTTTTGCGGATTGTTGTGTTTATAGGCTTGTACTTGTGGTTGTGTTTGGTTAGAGTTTGGGAGGTGTATGCAGAGGGGTGAAATTGTTAGTGGATTGGTTAATTGGCATAGCCTACAGGCACATTTCTATCCAAGTGTGGCACATGCCAACATTCACATCTCCATCTAGGCGTAGCCCATGCCGACATCCACAGCTCAATCCAGGTGTGGTACCTGCCACCATCCACAATCCCATCTAGATTCCAATGTTCAAAATTCCAACCAAGTGCGGCCCTTGCTATCATTCACAATATAATCTGTGTGGCCCATGCTGATAATCATGATATGGGACATTCCTCCGTCCTGTGGGACGGGACCAGAGCACTTTGTAAAAGCATCCAAAATTTTGCTAACATTTTAGCCCTTCCTCTCTTTCTACGCGGGGTGCAGCACGTGGCCGTAACCCCTCCCATCTCAGCTCCGCCCCGCGCATCTCAGCTCTGCCCCGCGCATCGCCCATCAGTCCTTTTCTCCGCTCGCTGGGGACTGGACGCACTTGCATCCGCAAAAGATTTTCTTCTTTTTCCTCCTCTCTGGCTCTCGCTAGCGATTGCGTACTAGTCTGTCTGTCATTTAAACTAGACTTTACAAATTGTTCCTCATGTCAGCGACGCTTTGCGAGGGCGGATCCCCATCCTCTTTGTTTAGAGTGTTTGGGTCCCGATCACCGTTGGGACTCCTGTTTCTATTGTGATTCCCTTTCGGTTCAGGCACTTCAACGTCGGTTAGAGCGCTGGGAGGAGGTTTTCCAGCGTACTCCTCCTACGCATTTTCAATCCTTCATCGACGAAAAGAAGAAACGCCCGGTTAAGTTACTTTTTAGAGCACCCCGGCCGGGAGACACCTTCCCGGGGTCTTCCCGGTCCGGGAGGGGCATTGACCACTCTGTCACTGGGGTTTGCCCGAGGTGCCTTTTGGACCTAAAAACTGTACCAGAGTTTTCTCCGAGGGTCTCTATAAGGGGCCTGTGTATACCGGAGTGCACTCCGAGGCTCCTCCTGTGGGGGCTACTTGTAGACCCAGTTCTGCTGAGTCGTGGGGTACTGGAGCTTGCTCCGAGGCCTCCTTATCAGTTTCCTCACAGTTCCCGCTCTTGTGGCGACGCCAGAACTGTTGATGGGGCAAGGAGTGAGCCAAGTTAATTATTATTATTATTAAGTTCCTCCTTTACCGGCAGTGCCGAGGTCCTTCCTGTGAAGGCTAATTTGGCTATTGGTATGTCGCAGAAACATTGAAGGCTGCACAGTGCCGGCTCGGCCGAGGTTCCTTGTGTAAAGGCTAAAATGAAGACCCCTGATCCACCGGCGGGGACCCCTGCCTCACTTCCACACGTGCCGCAGTTCCCCTCAGGTGATGGTAAAATGGCGGCCGTTCCCGCCACGACCACGGCGGCCATTTTGGGCGCTTCCCCTAGTACTACGCCATCTGCTTCAGGTGAGGGGAGTGGTTCTGTAGATGAACATAAGGTTCCTTGTGCACACCCGTTTTGTCCAGTTTATGACTGGAACGCTCGGATGCCCCTTCCGCACAACATCTCGCTGCCTGTGTGTGCCTGTGGCACCCTTGATTTATGTGGACACCTCCGGGGATGGGCCTGCTTGGCAACCCTCCCCTCTGTGTCCTTAGAACTATCCTCCTCATGAGAGGCTTTCTCCGGCAGCTCCAAAGCTTTTTCCGGAGGACGCTTTTTTCGGCAAGTTTCAGCTACTCATGCGTACCGACCCCATGAAGGAGTATTTCAAGGGTCTCTTTAGGGAGATATGCCCACCTGCGCCTCCGGCTCCATCCGTACCTCCGGTGGTGCCGCCGGCACCGCCTTTGCCTATGGTGCCTCCCCCTACCTTTCCGACCTTGCCTCCGTTGTCCCCTGTGGATAAGGCGGTGCCCGACGTGGTGCAGCAGGACCCTGACCTGTTGGATGATGCGCAGGGCGATCAGGACAGAGAAGACCAGCCCCGCTCTATTAGAGTTTTTCACGACCGGGTACTGGATATGATGTGCCTATTGGATGTTCCAGTGCCCGAGGCACCCGCTCTGCAGGAGGGTGTGCTTTCGGGGGCGTTCACCTTGTCTCCTTCGGAGCGAACCGGCCTGTTCTTGCAGAAGGACGTTTTGGTCAAGGTCTGTAGAGTCTGGGAAAATCCGCACTCTGGACTTTTTGTCAATAAGAAAATTGATGCGCGCTACAGGCAGCACTCCTCAGAAGTGGTGGCTCTAGCATCTTGTCCGTCCCCTTCCTCCACAGTGGTGGCTGCGGCCACTTTACAGTCCAGGCCTGCAGCATCCTCTTCTACAAAGGCTACTCATGTCCTGAGGAAAGAGGACAAGCTTCTCGACTCCCTTGGGAGGAAGATTTTTGCTAACTCGGCCCTGCAGCTGCAGCAGGCCAATGCAGAACTGGTGTTAGCGGGGGCGAATATGAAGATGTGGAAAGGTCTGGCGGAGTTCAAGGAGTTAATTCCGGTCGAGAAGCTGGCCGACTTTAAGGCGGGATTGTCGGATGCCAGGGTCTTGGCCCAGGATCTGCTGGAGGCTGCGGCTCATCACGTTGACACTTCGGCTCAGGGCCTATTGCTGGGGGTTGATACCTCTCGGCAAGCTTGATTGCACGCCACCAAGTTCTCAAGGGAGGTGCAGAACAAGGTGTTGGACCTGCCGTTTTACGCTAAGGAGCTTTTTCATTCTTCAACGGATGTAGAGCTCACCAAAACGAAGGACAGCACCCAGGTGGCCAAGTCTTTTAGGACCCAGAGACCGTTGTCGCAAAGCCAGCCCTCCTCTGGTTTCAGGGGGTTCGTAGATCGGAAATCCCACAGAGTGGATACCCCTTTGAGAAATTCCCACCAGAGGCAGCAGCGGACTCGGTTTTTCTCCCACTCCTCAGCCTCCTCTTCGGGTTCAGGTGGTAACACCACCGAAAAACCTGCCAAATGAGGGTTATCCGTGATCGAACAAGACCCCGGTGGGAGGGCGCATTGCGTCTCATTGGGAGGCGTGGCAGACCATCACCGAGGACCGGTGGGTCTTGTTAGTCGCTCGGGCAGGCTTCCGCTTACCCTTACTCCATACCCCACCCTTCAGCCCTCCTTTCTAGCAGTGGGGGTCGTCCTCCCTAAAAGCCGAGGTTCAGAAACTGCTGGACCTCAGAGCTGTGGAACCCGTTCCCCTAGGGGAGCGAGGGGAGGGCTTCTACTCCCGACTGTTTGCGGTGCCCAAACCCAACCAGGCTGGCCTGCGCACCATCCTAGACCTTTCCCAGTTCAATCTTTTCCTACCCCAAGAGAAATTCAAGATGATCACGCCCGGCCAGATACGGTCCTCTTTGCAGATGGGCGATTGGCTCAGCGTGGTGGACCTTCAGGATGCGTACATGCATATGCTGATCTGGAATCCACACAGGAGATATCTTCGTTTCTCTGTGGGAGAGGAGCACTTCCAATTTCGAGTGCTTCCTTTTGGCCTCAGCTCGGCACCGTGTGTCTTTACGAAGATGATGTCGGTGATCGCGGCCTATCTTCGTCTGCAGGGTATCCATGTGTATCCATATTTGGACGACTGGCTCTTATGCAGCCCTTGCCCGTTGAAAGCCGCCTGCAATCTTCAGTCTCTCCTCCAGCTCCTGTTCAACATCGGGCTGTCAGTGAACTGGCAGAAATCTTCCATGATGGTGTCTCAGGACTTGATTTTCCTGGGTTTTCGCTGGAACACGATCGACTGCAGAGTTTACCTGACCGGGGACAGAATGGCGGATCTGTTGGCCACATGTCAGATGTTTGCGCAGTCGGAGAGCATGTCGGCCTGGTGGTTCCAGAGGCTTCTGGGCCTCATGGCCTCATGTGTTTTGGCTCTAAAAGAACAACAAACAAGAAACGTCCTCTGTATGCCTCCAGAAATGGTTTGGGATCCTCCTCGCTGGGGGATGCGCTCGGGATTCCTTGGCACAACATGAGGGCCTATGCTTTCCCGCCTCTGCTTCTGATTCATCGAATGATTTGCAAGCTGAAGAACACGGTGAACTGTTCTCTTCTGCTTATAGCCCGTGGTGGCCGGCCAGGCTCTGGTTCTCAGAACTTCAACACCTGTCGGTGTGTGCACCGATCAGGCTGCCGGTGACTCCCGATCTTCTTCACCAGGGGGATCAACAGCTGTGGCACCCCTCCCCACAATCGTTCAGCTTGGCAGCATGGTGCCTGAGTTCAGGTCCTTACAACATCTCAACCTGTCTGTGGATAACATGTGCATTATTGAAGCAGCCAGGAAACCCTCGACTAGGTCTCAGTATAGATGCAAATGGCTTAGGTTCTGTCATTGGTGCTTAGACAAACACCTGGACCCAAGGGCGGCTACGATTGACACTGTGCTGTCCTTCGTATCCCACCTAGCAGAGTCGGACATTCACGTTCTGTCATGCAGAACTTCTCTTTCGGCGGTATCCGCCTACCTATCTACGGACCAATGCTCTTATCCAATCCAGTGGTTAAGAGACATTTCGCAGGATTGATTTTTCCCCCGGTTTGTAAACCGCACCCGTGTGTGGGATCTCAATGTGGTCCTTACGGCGTTGTGCCATAAACCCTTTGAACCAATGGCCACGGTGGACCTTAAACACCTGTCGTGGAAGGTGTCATTTTTGGTTTCCGTTAACTTCAGCAAGGCGTGTGAGTGAACTCCAGGCTTTGTCGGTGGAGCATCCCTTCTTGGTTTTTCACAAGGTGGTCCTACGGATAAACCCTGCTTTCCTGCCGAAGGTGGTCTCTGATTTCCATCTAAATCAGTCAATCTCCCTGCAAGTCTTTTTTCCGAACCCCCTTCAGAAACGGAAAGGGTTCTGCATTGCCTGGATATTAGAAGGGCTCTTAAATTCTATCTGGACAGAACATCTGAATTTAGGAGCTCTTCTCAACTGTTGGTGACCTTTGGTAATCCACAAGGTAAGCAGGCATCTAAGGCGACTATCTCCAGATGGATCGCCGCCTGCATTACAGAGTCTTACACTGTCCAAGGACTGCAGCCTCCTAAAGGTATTCATGCACACCTGGTGCGTGGCAAGGCAGCCACAGTTGCCTTTCAGAAATATGTCCCCTGGGAGACCATCGCAAAGGCGGCTACTTGGGCCTCCCCATCAGCTTTTTGTAAACATTGTCTAGACCTGAGCTCCAGATCTGATGCTCAGTTTGGTCAGGCTGTGCTGAAGAACCTTTTTCAGTAAGGTGTTTTCCATCCACCCCTAGTTTCTGTGAGGAGTGGTTGGGAATCTCCCATAAATATGGAGGAAAGGGGACGGGACGTAGGAGTATAACCAGGTTACTCACCGTAGTGACCACCTTACTCCTAGTCCATAGTCCCCTTTCCTCCATACGCTCGCCCGCCGTCCCCTCTAATAAGGTTCCTCTGTTATTGCTTAAAGGTCTCTGACCTGGCAATAGAAAAGGACTGATGGGCGATGCGCGGGGCGGAGCCGAGATGGGTGGGGTTATGGCCGCATGCTGTACCCCATGTAGAAAGAGAGGAAGGACTAACATGTTTGCAAAATTTTGGATGCTTTTAAAAGTGCTCCGGTCCCGTCCCACAGGACGGAGGAATGTCCCTTAAGTATGGAGGAAAGGGGACTATGGACTAGGAGTAAGGTGGCCACTACGGTGAGTAACCTGGTAATATATTGCACAGCCTGCAGCAATGGCCATGCAGTTATGGTGAAGATGCTTAACCCATAGATTTATAGTTTATTTTATTTTTGGGGTATTTATAATGCACCTATGCACAAAGTGCTTCGTGGCGCAACAACACAAGAGTGGGGGGGGCACAGCGAGTACAAAAACAAAAACGTTCCTATTAGGTTTTGTGACATTCGGATCGTGCAAGTGCAGGGGAGAGGGGCAGGGGTGGGCGGGTAAGTGCCGGTATGGGTGTAGGGCCGGGAGAGCTGCGTGAAAGCAGCTTGTGGACCCTCCATCCCCTTCACTCTCTAAGTGCAAGGTAAGCGTTTGGAAGGGCTACAAGGCTGCAGGCCAGCCAGGCTAGTGCGCTGGGATGGGCCCGGGAGGGCAAGTGCAGGTTCAGGGGGTAGGGGAAGGGGGTCCGTGGAGTCCAAGTGCAGGGGTAGGCTGGATTAGGGAGCCTGTAAGAATCGGAAGGAACCAGGCAGCCAGTCAGGAGGCTTTACAGGAACATTAATAGGGGAGGGGGCAGGGAATGAAGAAGAGAAAAGGAAGGTCTTGAGAAGCTTCTGGAACTTAAGGAGATCCGGCTCAAGGCTAAGAGGGGCAGGGAGGCCATTCCAGAGGGAGGCACCTGCGGAGTAGAGAGATCTACACCCCACTCTCTTCTTGGAAAAGCATGTGATCTGCAGAGAGTTGGAGGTAAACGACCAAAGGGCTCTAGCAGGGAGGTATTTAGGGTGAGAGTTGGATATAGCGGCTTCCCAGGACCCATAAAACCTTGTGGATGATGTAGAGGGTCTTGAACTTGATCCTTGCAGCAACTGGGAGCCAGTGGAGAGATTTTAGGGCTGGAGGGAGATGCAGTCCCTGGGTTTGAGGCCAAGGATAAGTCTTGCAGTTAGTTGAAGTGGCGAAGGAAGAAGTTAGGCAGATTGAGAAAGAGGCTGTTGCAATATTCCAGCCTGGAGAGGACCAGCTCTCTGGAAAAATTGAGTTTCTGGGGGAAGGTGAGGAAAGGGAGAATGTCTCGGAGGAGGCACAGGTGACCCACAGAAAGAGCACTTTTTGGGCGGCTTATAATATTGATGCTGTTTGACGAATCCTCAGCAAACATTGCAAAAAGTATATTGCCCCACTGAATACAATGTTTGGCTCTGTTTCATAAAGGGGGGGGCAAAGTTATAGGAGGGGTGCCCAAAACGTTTGAAATCCTGATAGACATCATGGAAAAGCTTGGTTTAGTATTATGCTTATAGCAAAATTCAAAACCGTGCAATTTATATCAACTGATGTTTTTTTAAGAATACAGCAATCAATGCAAAAAATAAAACAATAAATGCAAAATGGATCATAGAACTAAAGTATTCTTAAAATGGTATGCTTAGGTAGTACCTTGATAAGTCGAAGCATATCACATTCTTGAGAAATGCATTATCTACGTAGGACCTACTTCTTGTTCTATGTATGTGCATTATGACCCCAGGGCAAACCATAGGTAAAATAACTTCAGAATATAGCACAACTTCAAGGTCTACGTGCCCAGTACTGTTATAGTATGTGTATCATGATTTCACAGTAGTTTAACCACATGAAGTCCTCAGCTTACAATTAATGCAGTCACTGAACAAAAACAACCACCCCAGATATGTGATGTCATCTTTGATGTCATGGGTGATAGTGTTAGCAGTGCATGGCGGTGTCATGAGTTATGGTTGCACAGCTTACCATAACTGGCAAATTTTCATTTTTTTCCTCGATTTTGCTAGTAAGCATAACGTCCCTTTATAAATGTTATTTCAATGAATTTGATAGGTTATTATTGCAACTTAACCAGAAAGTCCTTTAACAAAGTTTTCTCACTGAATATAAATATATACTGAAATGCGTTCTTGGAGCAGTGCACTGAAGTTTGTATAATAAAGTGATTGAATACGTTTTATGTATGCATCGCTGATCAGTTTTGAGTAATGTTATGTTACTGGGATTTATGAAGTATATTATTAGCCTTCGTATAGTGTTTGCTGGCACAATCCTGCAGTTATATAACCCAGTAAAAAAGTGCCTAGTACCCAGTTTATTTGATTGACCTCTGATGAAGTAAAGGCAGAGCCATCCCACTGAGATCAGAATCATTGATCTATGGGTTCCACACAGTTTACTGAAAAAGCATATTTGCCACTGCCGTTTTACTTGACTTTCAGTTTGCAACAGATTTCTGTTTTATGTTTCCAATAGGTTATTGGTCAACATTTTATGTTTGTAAAGTGAAATGCATAGCCTTTGTCATTGGTAGAGATGTGGGTGCCCTTAAAGTCTTGCACTCTTACCTGCAGTATGTTTTGAGTAAAAACCTAGTTCTGGGAAGAAACAGAGCAATATACATCAGTAAGGGTTACACCAAATCACACGTTAGATGGTTATGGTGTGGGGGCACCAATTAACCAAACAGCACCATTGATGTATGGTAGTACTTCAGCTGGTGTTGTGTGGCCATTAATGTCTTGTGTAGACATGACATGTATTCCTCCTTCTCCAAAGAGGAATTCATCGAGAGTGAAATCGGACGGGACTGAGTTGGACTGTGGAGGAGAGAGCTTGATGAGTTTTGGGGAGGGGGTGGAATCTGGGGTGGAGGATAGTGGTGGGGGTCCTGGGGTTTCAAGAGAAGGGGTGGTGTGATGAATCCCTAGATG
Source organism: Ambystoma mexicanum (assembly GCF_040938575.1). NCBI lineage: Eukaryota > Metazoa > Chordata > Amphibia > Caudata > Ambystomatidae > Ambystoma > Ambystoma mexicanum. The sequence goes on along the minus strand of NC_090935.1, from coordinate 469,041,641 downwards.
TTGTCTCCTCCCATGGGCCGGTACGGCCACAGTCTAATCCCTCTCGGGGTGGAATGCAATGGGATGATCACATGGGGAGGGATATCACTCATGGGACGAGGGACTACTTGACGGGGAGAATGCAGTATATAGACACCCCCTCCCATAGCTTTACACAACACACTGGGTAACTTAGTTTTACCTCCCCCATGTTATGCTGTAGGGTAGACTATATGAATACTACACAATGTACTGAGACGAAGAATAACGAGAGCTACCTACCCAATTGAACATCAAAGTAAAACTACTGGCATGAAGAAGCACAGAGGAATGGTGAATACTGTGCAAGCATCAACAGCGTGGTCTAGTCAATATGGACATTTGAGAACGCTTACCAGTATAAAGATGGAAGAAGGACTTGACACAGAGTCAAGCCCTCCATGACTGAACCGCAATCACAAGTGCTGGGCAAGGATGTTCAGAAAGGCAGGCAGAGTGGGACAGAAGCACCCGGTATGCCTGGCCACTGGCAGACATGAGGAAGCAAAGCAGTGTCCCTGAAGCCTCACTAACCTCTGCCGGTCCACGGAGGTGTGCAGGGCGCAGACAACCCCCACAGCAGACCACTGGCATCGCAAGAGACCCACAGCCCTTACAGACCAAGAAAAAAGGTACGCTGGATATTGGGTAAATGCGAGAGCCCAAGTAGTAGCAGAATTTGCCTGAAGGAGAGGGAGACACCCGAATACAAGGTCGGGACCCTAGTGGACTAGAAGGAAGTCCAAGGACTGGGGAGACAGAAGAAAAGTGAGTCTGGAAAAAGCACCCATATGAAGATTATATCCAAGGCAATCTTCCTCGTGGCAGTATCTGGGAGGTGAATGCACCACGTCTGCTACAGGCGCAAGGGAGAGAAATAAGGGTCTGGGACCCAAACCTACAAACAATTTGCATCTAGTGAGATCTTCCAAGCTACAGCACCTGGCAGGTTAGCGTCCCAGGTTTTCTGGGACTGTCAGACAATTAAGCCAAGACCATGGAAAGCAATCCTGGGAAAGGCTAGATGAGCAATAATATACACACCCATACTAATCTTCAAAATGATAGTGTTTGGCAGGTTAGTGAGCCGGATTGACAATGAGAATAGAAGAAAAGGGAGGGAGCATATACCCCCTTGCACTGTGCTGAGAGAAAGCCTCTTGAGGAAAAGAGGACGTGTTACCCGCCAAGAGGAAGGAATCCCTCTCTTGGCAAAACCAGGAGCATACAGCCTGCAGGACAAAGACTGTCTATCTTTTTGGAGTTGTTTTGCACCTTTTGAGAACTTGGGTTTTTTGTGCTACAGTGGAAATATTGAACTATCAAGACAAAGAATGCCCCCGGCACTTTAGTTCGAGTTATTAGTGTAAGAGTTAGAGATGGGGCTTTTACACGACGGTGGACTTACTTGCTTTTGGACATCTAGACTGATCCATTAGAACATTTTGTTGAGCCAGGGAAAAGACCTCTTAGTATTGGGTATTAGGGTTAGTGAGCCATTTTCACAACCCTTTTTAAGTTTAATAAAGGTTTATAATAATCAAAATGCCACACTTGTGTGGTCTCTTGTTTCTGAACCCCTACAGAGGTGACAGTGGGGAAAATTAATCCATTCTGAAGTTTCCGTTGAAAAATTGATTACTTTTGCAGAAAAGAACGTATGACTGTGGTACGATGATTATGCTTGGAGTAAACATGTATTTGGATTCATGTTAAAGGGCAGTGGCCATTCGATTTAGGCAAATATTCGTTTTTGTTTTCTTGAAGTTTGTAATCCGTCAACTTGATGAACTCTATATACAAACCATCACTTTTGCATTTATGGATTGGTAATGTATGGAATTTTGGACGACTAGCCCAGGATTTTGAATTCAACTAAAAGTAATGAGTCTCTATAAAAATGCTATGAAAGAATTGGCTCATTTTGTAAAACTTTCAAGTTGCAAGCTAGTAACCAAGCCATAAGTCACACAGCCCTCAATTCTCCACATACAGAGAGCACACCATTTCTTTACTAGACAAGAGTCCGTTATTACTAGCCAATGGCTAGTGGCAAGGGCACATTTTGAGGCCTGTTTACCCTATACTAGGGTGAATCTCCGACCAGTATCTATTCTGCATCAAATATTGTAGGGCTTTGATACAATCCTAGAAGTCTGTAATGGATCGAATGTGTCTGGCATCTACAATTACATTTGTGTGCACTTTGTTCAAGGACGGTAGTCTTGGTTGGAGATTCGAGTAGGATTGGACAAGGTAGCCATTTTCAAATTAAATTGGATTAGTTTGGTGCAGTAGCTCTGATAATCCTGCAGGAAACGCTGACGAGTTCTGAGGGAAATGATCCAAGTTCTACCTTGTACTTTCTGCAGAGAGGTAATACATATCCTCTCACTGCCATAGGTTCACCATCACAAAATAAGAAAGTGCGTACAGCGTGGAGTGCCTTTTGGTGTCCCTCCTCTGCCATTGATTTGCAACAAAAGGAGAGATGCATGCAGTTTACAGGGAAGAGAATGATCATTTATTTTGTAATGGCTCCATTTAAAAAGAAACAGTTTCACATGTTTTGTGTCACTAGCCAATATTGTACAAACATTCATGAGCTCATAAGATGTCCAGCCTGATTTGGAGTGCTCATAACTCAATTCTGGAGGAATAGGAAAGAAATACTGCACAGCTGATTATGCATAAAATGTAGCAAACAATAATTGTCACATCCTCCATGGCTTGTATTATTCTGTGACCGTTATATACTCCAGCTCCGCAAGTTAATTCCATCATCTTTGCTCTGGAGGAATTATTATACTTTTTGTCCTGGATATAGACCAAATGTGTACTGTGAATGTTACTTTTCAGTAGTCTGGAGGGGGAAACTGGTGAACACTTGGGACCAATGGAAGCTTGATGATCCCAGCAGGTGGTGTAAGGGGGATTTCAGAGAGGTCCGCCATTCTCCCATTACCCACCCAGCAAACGAGCCGGATGATCCGTCCATTAAGAAACCAGACCTGTTGTGATAGCCTGTTATAGCATTATGTAGGTGTTATGGAAGGAACCCATGTAAGGGAATATCGCTAAGGAAGATTCCGAGCACAGAAACAAATAGCACCCGGACGCCAAAAGAAATGTATGAGGAACGCAATACATGGGGCAAGCCTGCGGATTCCCTTGTACTCGCTCTGCAAGATCAAAGTGATGCACCCCAGTTCTGGGGGAAACCTCAGAGTACAGAGGGGATGGAGGCTCAGGGAAAGGGATGTTCGGTCAGATGGGGAGAAGAACAAATCGCATGCGCAAAGGGTAGTGCAGGGAGAGCATAGTCCCCGGAGAGTCCAAGTACGAGCACGGGTCCTCCAGTCCAACATGCTTCTCCTGCCCAACGTAAATGATGGTCCGCCACTCTGCAGAGGGCTTTTGAGCCTCTGGGCCGCATAAATGCAAAAAAGAATGCAACTGGTAGGAAATCTGCCACACACAATTCCAGTGAGGGGAAGAGAAGAAACTCATGAGAATCGGTGGGCCTAGGGCTCATTAGCCAAAACTATATTACAAAATGAGAGTTGCAAGGGTCTAGCAAACCCCAACCCTTATTGAGACCGTTTAGCCTTGTGTCACTGTATAGCAGACAAAGCATTTTCCATCTAGGAGCACTTGTGGGGCACTCTCATGCAGCCCATGCACGGTCTGCACATTCACTAAGAAATGAACACATTTCAAAGTACAAAACAAGGGTTGGTGTTTAATAACCATGACAAACTGCAAAGGTTGCAACATGATATATTGCATTGTATCCCCGTGCGGGCTGGGGTATATTGGCCAGACAGCTCAAAAAGTCCAAACAAGGACAACAGAGCATCTCTCATGTATCTGCTGCAAAAACATGAACACATATTTAGTTAAACATTTCATGACCAACAATCGCACGGCAGATGAAATCCATTTGTGGGTTTTTGAAGTGGTTTATTCCAGTAACAATGCAGATAAAAATCGGATTTTTAAGGAATAACAGTGTATCTAGTGTATTGATAGTTAAATCATAAACCCCCTTTAGCATTATCCTTATGGAAGAAAGACTGAGGTGTAACTTGGTAGAAATGTGATATAGTTTATAGGCCCTGTAGTCATGGTTATGTTGCTCAACCCATAGGAAGAGCACTTTTTGGGCAGTTTTATAACCTTGTCCCCCCTGGACAGACCCTCACGAAACTGCAATAATAGTATCTGATCCCGTCAGATTGAGGGGGACAAAGTCATAGGGGCGGGTCCCAAAATGTGTGGTTTTGCCCATAGACTCAATTGAAAAAAAATATGCTAACGCCTTCAGCCAAACCGCTGGATGGATTTGCATCAAATTTGCGGCAGGTTGGTCCCGAAAGCATACTTTTGTAAATTTGGTGTAAATCCATCCAGTAGGTTTTTTTAAAGCGACCAAAACATAGGTAAAAAAATATTAGTGATATCTGGGTTGGGTCCGCGGACTCTCTTCCTTGTTTGGTCCGTGGACGGGCCTCCGATTGGTCCAGGGGCCGACGTGGTCTGCGGACATTGGATGCACCCTCTGATTAAATGGTGAAAAGCGTGAAGTGCATCAGATTTTTGGAAACGCCTGCCATGTTGGATTCTCTGACACCCGCCAGTGTCCGCGAACATCCCTGTAAAAATATATTTAAAAAAATACAACATTGCACTTGTCAAACTTATCAAACAATCTCCGAGTAGGTGATGAGGATGGGATATGGCCTTAAAAAGACAAAAAAACTGGCATTTTTCTTCCCTGATGTCCGCCAACAGTCCGGGACTGCACTGGGATGTCTGTGAACATCTTGGATGTTCGGGGCATCTGCACTTATTTGTGCATTACAGGGTTGGTGAAAATAAGTTTTTGGAGGATGGCTTATAACCTTGGCGCCACTCAATGAAACTGCATGACATTTTGGAAAGTGTGGCGCTGTTTTGTCAAGAGGCAACAAAATTAGAGGGGTGTCCCAACATATTGTTATTATGTAATTATAAATATGGTGCCATTTGACGAATCTGCACAGAGGTTTGCAAAAAGATTTTATACCTAGATATAAATATTTTTGCAAAGTTTGGTGGGATTTTGTCAAGAGGGGGCTAAATTAGAGAGGGGGGTCTCAACCTTTTTAGAGGGTTTATAGCCTTGTTGCCGTTTGACGAATGTACACAAACGTTTTCAGAAATATTATAGACCCAACCTTGAATGGGCAAAGTCTGAATGGATTTTGTCAAGTGGGGGCGTAAGGATGTCACCGTGTTCCAGTTTAATGAGATACGAACGTGTAGCTCGTGAAACTGGAATGCAGGGTTTGAATGTTGGTTATGGTTAGCAGAGCTGAGCGCAGGTGGGCCCACTTGAATAAGGCTTATCGTGAAGCTATAATGGTCTTTGCCTCCTTTCAGTGGGCTAATTTATATGACTATTGTATGTATGTACATTTTGATACTTTTGAAAAAATAAAACATGGGCAGATTTCCAGCAAACTCCTGTAAGGAGCATTGGCATGGACCTGAAAGCATGGTTTTGCAAATGTGCCTTTGTTTTATTTTTTGACAACTGTCAAAGTGATATCCTCAATGACATTTGTGGTGTCATCTTTGATGCCTTGGGTGTTAGTCTTAGCAGTGCACGGTGGTGGCACGAGTTATGGTTGCATATCTTACCATAACTGATGAATTTCACAGGTTTTTCGGTTTTACTTGTAACCATAACATCCCTTTAACAAAGGTTTTTCATTGAAAAAAAAAAAAAATATATATATATATATATATATAATGTGTGTGTTTGTGTGTGCAGGTATGACTGTTTGTTTTAGTGGGAAATTCATGGGTCAGCTAAGTACAGATTAATCATTGGGTGAAACAACACAGAGATGTAAATACCTCAGTTTGGAATGATGAAATCGTTCTTCTGAGTAATGGTGAGGAGTTGACTAATACATTACTTTATAGAAAGTGTGGCATGAAGAGATTAACACTAAAGATTTGAATCACTTACAAATGTGAAGTGTTCAACCAAGCCGTTTATATATTTTCTTTTTTTACCACAAATTCACAAGGAATTTGTAAAGTTGCCAGTAGGGAGTGGACCAATATTGAGTGCCACAGTTTCTGAATAGTTTTCTGAATATAATGGTTTTTTAGATTGTTATACAAGAGACAGTATGCATATCTTGCAACAATTACAATAAAATGATTTGAAAGTGTCTCACTGATTGGCCACCTTAGATGTCGTAGCATTATATACTTCAATAGAACATGAAGCTGCGTTACAAGCAATTGAACACTTTTATAACAAATAAATCTGCAACTTCTTTTTTGGGGAACTCTATACTATTAGACCTAATAAACTTAATACTGACAAATATTTTTATTTTATGTTTAATGATATATCTATACCAGAAAGGGGTAGCCATGGATTCACAATGTTCCCAGTCAGTGACCATTCTTTTCATAGGATTCCTGAAAGAGAAATGTATCTATTACAAACAACATTGTGTCATCAAATGGTAATGCTATATTGACAACATTCTTCTAATTTGGGCAGGGACGGAACTGGAAATTCAACATTTTGTGTAGTTCTTAATTGAGGATGGATGTAGTATACAATTTGTTAACATATAACAAATATTATTCCTAGCTTTAGAAATAAGTATAATTGAAACAATGACATTTGGAAAAACACTTTCTACAGACAGTTGTCATAAGAACATTATTATTAAAAACTTACCAATTGGTGAGTTTTTGCGAGCCCAAAGTAAATGATGTAGGAAATAATGTTTCCGGGCTCAATGTCAAATGCTGAAAAAACTATTTTGTAGAAAGAGGCTATAGTAATATAGATATTCAACATACTGAATCTATAGGACATAAGCGTAAGAGATGATTTATTAATACCAATAATGAAAGATCAATTGAAGGCAAAATGTCTATAGCACAATATTGTACGCAGAGCAATTGGGTATACAGAACTTTACATACATTCTGGCAAATGTTGATGCTTGACAGAGAATTGCTTCGACTCATAGATAACAAACTCAGAATTGCGTTCAGAGAGGCATAAACATTTGACAATATGGTAGCACAAAGATTTTTGGCAAATACTGAAAAATCACAAGATTTAAGTAAATAGCTTAATGTTTAAAAAAAGGATTCTTTAAATATGTAACTTTTAATTACTGCAAATGTATAGATAACCAAGTTTATTTAAAGACATGAATAAGAATTCATTTGAAATCAAAGAATGTATTAACTTTAAGTGTTCTTTTGTAATCTATGGCATAACATGTATTTGTGGAAAAGTATACATGGGCAGCATTATAGAACCACTGAAACTGAAAATATATGAACTCTTACAAGCAATTAGGATACAAGAAATTTGATATCCATTAGCCTTAGATTGGAAATAGGAACATAAAGACTGCAACATGGAGAAAATCAGTTTCTGTGCTATCAAAAGAAATTAGATTGAAACGTGGAGGTGATTCAGTAACATTTGAGACAAGAAGAAGCAAAACGTATCTTCTTCTTTTGAAGTTCATTTGTGTGTTTAAATACATATCACCAGCTACATTCATTTCTAGGATGAACGATGCAGTAACTGTGAGATTGTGTATGTATAGGAATGTGGATATACAAGTTTTGATTTGGAAAAGTAGCGTTCCTAGCTCTGCTTTTATTTTCTCATAAATATGTATATACAATAGTGTTCAGAAGGTGTTTTTTTTAATGGAAATGGAATTCAAATGCATAAACTAACAGACAAAGTAGTGACAAATTGCTTCACAAACATACACTTACAGTCATGGTGAAGTAGGATTTTTTTATAATGGATAACGCATTCTGTTCAGACTAGTGCAAGTATTTGGGAAACATTGTATAATTTTTACTAAAGATGTTAACTCTTCCAAAGCTGTCATAAAGACAAAATAAAAATAAAAAATTGGATGGATCTAATTTACAAACTAAAGGAAGCATGCATATACAAATGTAGATGTAATTATTGCATATATAACTATAAGTGATAGATCTTACTATTTATATGGGGCTTGTAAAAAAGAACACCATTCCGAGATGGCACCACCTTTTTGGACTAAGGACATAGTTTGAAGGGGAGATGGAACACAGTCCCCTTTCCAGGAGTATGAAATATGCCGATCAGAGGGAGTTCAAAATGTTGCCGGGTTCAACCAAACGCTGAAATCACGCGTTTATTAAGACACGGTCGGTCAGCTATGAGGAAGGTAAGCCAGCATACATAATTACTAATGGAAGGAGTTTTTTTTTCATGATTGGGGATTACAAAGAATTACATTCATAGAGAATTGTGAGTACTATTTTCTGATGTATCGTAGATATGTAAATGGAAAACCAAAGAACCTTAGAGTAACAGCTTTATGGATATAACAATATTAAGAAAAGTAAAAAGGTAAGAATAACTATTGTTAATACCAACACCACCAGTTGGGATTAAAATATGGATTTCGATTATAGTTTGTGCAAGAGCATTTTTTTCAAAAGTTTTGGGATAATTTACATTTTCATGCAGTGACGATATTGAAAGGTGGAAGTGACATTGGATTCTAATTTTGAGAAAATGTACAAAGAGATTTAACACTGCAGGTAGGCCTTTTACTTCTTCACAAAGAAGAGTGGGAACAAAAAGGGAACTGGGTTGAAGGCACATGGGTGATTTATTACAAAATATAAAATGACACTGCCAGTTGAAAGCACTTAAAATCCATAAGCAGTCAGATCGAGGTATTGTTGCAAAGAGGGGTTAGTATATTTATATTACTGAAATTGAGGCTAATGCAAAATTAATGTTATTTGGTGTTTGTTCCTCGTCTGTTTCTTTTGTTATTCTTTGTCTCCTATACTTATTGTTGTTTGATTTGGAAACTTGTTTTGACAATTTGAAGCATGCAAATTTTAGATTCAATTGATCGGGAAGTATGAAACTTAAGTCAGTCTTGAAGAAGCTCACGATGGGACACATGAATTGATGTGACACCTCAGCGGAACATGTGTTGGCAGGGACTTGGGTATGATGTAGGACAGCAGGGATTGTAGGACAGGGATTTAGCCAAGATAAATATTGACTAAACAAGTGCATTGTACATACATTTGTTGACATTATCATGTATTCTTACGCAGGAACTGCTATACAAAATAAATTTGCTAAATCGGTGGGTGTATCTTTGGTGTTACAAAAGAAAATAAGAAGTTTTTTAAACTAAAAATGGCAAAGTCAGGGGGAAATTTCCCTATGAAATAGGGGGAAATTGCAAAATACATAATAAGAAACGAATTGAATGCACTTGGGGGATAATTTGAAGTTGAATTAATTGGAGCAGGTGGGAATGACATGAAAAGTAGAAATAAACAAGCAGCGTGATTATTATTGTAATTGCCACAGAATGTTGGGGATTGGTTAGTGTAAAGACTGGAGGGGGTATCTGTACTTCTGCCCTCCTATATGGCGTACAGCGAGTTCCCAAGTCCACGCAAAGGCATGTACAAACACCATGTAAGTGACAACATATCTTCCTTATATAAAATAAGGTTAGGTAAAGGAATAAATAAATATATATATATATATATATATATATATATATATATATATATATATACAGTTAAATAATAACACTTTTTACATGGAACACTTTTTACTTGGAAATACTTATTCAAAAAATGGCAAATATATACATTCCATATGGTACCACACAATACTTAAATTCAGTAACAGATGCATTAACTGCAGACCGTTTTAAATAGGCATGTGTATTCTTAAGTGAGGTGTATCAGCATAGAATAGGGAAGAAAGGCAGGTTAGTTGTGAACAGTAGCAGAATGATTTCTTTAGACTAGATGTACAATTCTGTGTGAAGACCCCTCTGCCACCTGGGCAACCTGTAATGGAAAAGTTAGGGATTAACGTATCTCGTCTTTTACAGCCCAGTCCAATAAGGTTCAATAACATTCTGTTTTCTTTAAAAGGTTCTACCACCCCAAAGTACTTGAGAGACCACAGGAAAACGGGTTCCAAGACGAATCTGGGATCCCTGGACGACTCCTGAGGCTAGAAGATTCCCTTCCTCATCACTTTCCCTTTGGTGCCTTGGCAGGCGAAGTGGCAGAGTTTCTCAGTTTCACTCGAAGATTCCCTCCGAGGATGGACCCCCCCTTGGAAGAAGAAGCCACTGGGATGCTGAGTCCACGAGAAATGGAACCAAAGTCTTTCTGAAGTGTAGCAGTTTCTCTCTTCGCTGTACTCTCCGTTGATCTATGATTTCTGTGACCGTAGACGCCCTGGGACGATGAAACTTGCTGTGAGCTCCTTAAAGGCTTGGCGCAGATGAGAGTAAGATTCCCGGGACCCTTCAATGACTTCTGGCAGTGACGGGATGCATAGGTCACTTTTGGTATGTGGTTTTGTAATATTGCGGTTTTCCACCTTTTTGATTCTTCGGTGATGCAGCCGCAGCACAGACCTCTGGACGTCTTCTGGCAACCTGGACTCGAATACTGGAGTGGATCACGGACCGTCACTAAGTCTGGTCCCTCAGGACGTCTTCGTTAACGTCTGGTGGCCAGAAACCCACCAACGGACCTTCCTCTGCACTCCACGACTCTGGACTCTCTCCGCAAGGAAAAAGTGGTCAATGATGATGGCAAGGATGTCCCTTGAAATGTTCTTGGGCAGTTTGGAACGTGCATAAATCTGGGTGTACAGCAGTACTATGCCAGGGTACCTCCTCTTCTGGGCGGTAGCCTGCAATTGCTTCCAGCAGTCACGGAACGCACCTCCAGACTCTGGGCGACACCAATGGACTTCTTCAACTCGAGATGTCCAGGCACTCCTCTTCAGGATTCGCGAGGACCCCTTTCCTGGACGGCAGGCACACAGGACTCGCTTCCAGGGTACGTCATATGAAGAGCAGCAGGTTGCATGATGGTCCCTCATAGCTCGGGGAAGAGGTCTACTTTGCAGGTCCTCTCTGGATCAGTCCTTAGAAGAACACAGTAGCTTTTGGATTAGATGAAGAAAATGCAGCAGCAGACTTCTCCTCCAGCTGGGCTTCAAGGAACAGCTTCTTCTTGCTCCAGCTTCTGAACATATTGGTGAGAGAGGTCCCCTGTTATACACGTTGGTTCCCATTTACTAAGGCTGAGTCAGGATCAGTCAACCAATCACTCAGAAGGGCATTCATGCAGGCAGGCAGTCAGCCAATCTGGCTCACAGGCATCCAGGCCATTCACTCCACCATTCACTCCACCATAACAAATAATGTGGATTGGGGTAAGTACCCATCCTTTCAGCACACTACACTGCATTCATGTCAGTTTCAGTCAGGGCTGGCTCATTCATTGTGTCACACACCCATAACACAGAATGGGAGTTCACTTCAGACTCCATTCTTACAGGTGCCACCCTTAGTGTGTACCCCACAACACACAGCCTCTGGGAAGGCTCCAGTCGGTCTGACAGGAAGCAGTACCAGAGCCATATATGCTATTTCTACCCAAATGTCAATCAGGAGGAAGGGACAGAGTCAGGGCTTACCAGGGCTTTGGGAAACAAAGTAAAAGACAATAGAAACCAAAAGGCAACTCGGGCCATCTTCCTATGGCAGGGCCTGGGTGTCCCAAAATGGAAGACACTCTGAGCCACTGCCAAGTCAGCATTTAGCTGCCACCAGCCCATACCCTGCTCTGTGGGCAAACCACAGTTGCCCAGAAACACACATAAGGGGTACAAGGCTGTACCCCCACCCATGGGTGCCATATCTATATCCCATGGGTGCTGTTCACCAAAAGGAAAACATGAAGAGCGGCACTGTTGGAGGTCCAGCTGGACTTCAGTGGCAGAAGACATAGAGAAAACACACACAGGGAAGTGGTAGGACAAGGACTAGGAGGGCCTGCCCCTCAGTAAGGCATTTCCAGCATCACAGTGAGCCTTTTTTGTTTCTCTCACTGTTGAACTTTTCTTTGTGTAGCAATTCCGCTCGTGCCCCTTGATTCAATGTAAAATTGTAAAAGCATTGTATCTTATTTCTTTAAACAGGGTCCTTTATAAACTGTTTGGATCCTGAGGAAGGTATGAAATTTGAGATATACTGAAACATTGCTGAATGCTGCGTTTAACTTCTTTTTGAACTATGAATCATGATCCTTTAAAGAATTTGGGTTGTGAATAAGGTGTTGTACTAATTTGATTTTTATTATATCTTTGTGCTAAGGGCTTTATGTCTAATAGGTTTTGTTTCATGGTTGTTCCAAGATGTGAATGTTTTCTGAACTTTTTTTTTTAATTGTGATTAACTTTATATCAAACATTTTACACATATATCACCTTGTATCTTAAAAATGTCATTACATTTCAGTTTCCAGTACTTTATGTAGAAAGCGAACTCCTGCACAAACTTGAATTCGATTTTCACCTAATAAGAACATTCTCCACCAGTCCTCTTGGAGAATGGTCCTTGTGTTTGTGGCATACGTTTGGAAAAAGGTTGTTCTAACAATGGTCATTGCAGGACACGCTGTTATAAGATGTTTGATCGTTTCAAGTGATTGCAAAACTGACATATATTGTGATTACAGTGATGATGTTTCTGGGCATACAATTGTTTCTTCGTTCTATGCACATTTAATCTGAAACGTAGAAACTGATTTCAGTGGTAACGACTCGAAAATGTTTGCAAATATTTCAGGGTTGTGTTTAGAGCTCGAGCTTCATGTGCCAGATTTGTATTGTGCTCTTTGTTCATTAGTGTCAATCCACTCTTGTTACCGAATTTTAAGTTTCACCGCACAAGGGTTTGTCATCAAAGTTTCCATTGATGTCTCCAAGTGGAGCAGGAGAAGCATGCATTTTTCGTGCCACTCCTTTAGAACCCACGGACGTGGTAAAGTTGGGTTTGATTTTAATATTCTATATGGAGTTGCCACATCAGCTATTGCAGTCTTCCAAAGGAAGGATAACGATTACAGATGATGATTGATTGAAGAGATTGTAGCCCCAATTCTGCTTTAATGGCAACAACTGGAGGACTTCTTGGAAGCTTCAGGATCTGTTTCCAGAAGTTACTTTTTAACACATTCCAAGTTTTCCACGAAAGATTTAGACCTGCTTCCCCTCTGTATAATAAAATGGGGATTACTTTTTGTAAGTGAGCAGTGGTATCATCGTACATCTTTCCATATCTTGCATGAAGGATCGCCCCTTGCTAGCATTTTGGTTTTCCGCAGTTCGCCCAACCATGTCATTTCACCAATCATTTTGTTGTAGCAGATACCCAGGTAGGAAATTGACTCAACTTGTAGTAAAGCCCTTCCTTTTTGACCTCTTTTATTGGTAAACGCTATGATCTTTGATTTTGTTTGGTGTTGATTACCAGATCATTAGATGTCATATACTGCTACAAAGCATATAACAGTATCTGTAGTCTGATTTGTGTCTGGTCGAGCAGGACTATATCATCAGTTTAAATTGTGTGAGATAGTGTGTATTTGTTAACCTTAGGTGGAAAAGATTTTGCAGTTCGTAAGGCCATAGGCAGGTCGGCCAAGTATAATTTGAAAAGGGTTGCTGTCAGCGGGCAGCCCTGTTTTACCCCTTTCAATTCTAATCACTCTTGACAATTCTTCTTTATTTAGTTGGATTTGAATAGACGTATTTGTATGAAATTCTTCTACTGGATGAAGCAGATTGCTCGGACAGCCCAAGCATGCAGTTTGGCCCATAGCTTGGTCCTACTCACTGTGTCGGACGCTAGTTTGAGATCTATAAATGCAAAACCTAGATTGGATTACTTTTAAATGTCTGTAGTTTCATGACATTGAGGAGAAAGAGATTGAGGTCAGTGCCAACTCACTTTCTGAACTCATTTTATCTGGGGTCAGTAATATTAAGCTTTGATGCCCATCTTGTGAGCCTTTTTTGTAGGTTCGAAGCAAAGAGTTTCCCCATTAAATCTAATAAGGCTATTGGTATATAATTTGATGGGTCTGCTCTGCCACATTTTTTAAATATGGGGACAATAATAGCTGTTGTCCATGACTCCGGAAGTTAGCCTGTAGCTAAAATATGATTGAACAGTGCGGATATAAATGCGGACCATTTCTCTGGTTCTGCTTTAAGCATTCTGCTTGTTAAGCCATCAGGGCGAGCTGCGTGGGAATGTTTTAGTTTGGCAATTGCCTCTTTGATGTCTTCTTTGGTGCTAATTATATTCCAAGGTTTGGATGTAATCTTGAAAATTGCTATGCGTGGTCCATCTTTGCATGATATGATAGGTTATTTATAACGTGCTTTATACCCAGAGGTTTCTAAGTGGGGACCTGGGGATCGAACCTGTGTTGCTCCATGTCGTCTTGCTTCCAAGGGGAGCATGTTGCCGCCCGAGCTATCCTTCAGAGACAAAAACCTTTTGAATAATGATCCACCCAAAGTTGTTCTGAGGTGCCATTGCTCATACGTGTGTGTTGGTTGGAAGTTATCTGATTGATGAAATATCAGGTGTTTTTTGTGTTAGTTACATACCGCTTTGATTTCACGCAGTAATTTAAAACCAATTAAACAAATCTTGTATTGTTGTTTTCTTTTTTTGACTCTCTTTCAAGTATTTTTAGAAGTTTTCATCATTAATTTTATGTCTGCTCACAGATTTTTCTGTTGTTCAACAACGGCTGTACTAAAATGATAGGTGTCATATGCGGCTGTTTAAAGCCTTTTCTTACGACTTTGTTGCAGGCTAGAAGGGGTAGCATAATCCATTTATATTTGATTCGCACAGATCCAGATACTTCATAGTAATTGACACTATCGTTTTTTAAATTCTTCACCCTGTTGCCTCCTTGGTTTATTGCAATTTTTCCAAACTAGTGGATCTGTGGACACCAGACTTTCAGTTTCCAGGTCAGTATTAACGCATCATGATCACTCTGATTTAGGAATTCGATGTCAAGCTGTTCGATATGGTGTAAAAATGTTTGCAAACTCCAAATATAATCTATTGTGGAAGCTGAGTTGTTTCGTCTCCAAATTGCTTTTCCTGGTATATATCCAGTTTTTTATACCATTCAACATATCGCAGTCACGATGGCTTAGTTCTTGTGACCACAATTGACTCCTAGTGGATGGCTTGATTGAATCTAGTTCAGACAGTTGTTGTGCTTTCCTGTCTTCTTCTGGACATTGAATATTTAAATCACTGCAGATGATGAAATGGGGGTTACTTGGGTCTACACAGGACTGGTCAATGATGTTGCAAATGACTTGTGTGAACTTGGTAGGAGAAATCAATCATTACCGGGTTCCAATATAGATTAATCACCATCGTATACGTAGGATAGTTAGCATCAGCATTCTTATGTTTTAGAACAGTCCACTGAATGAAGGGATTTGGATTAACATTCTTTATCACTTTGAAATTGTGTTCATGTTTGATCATTGTGATTAGTATAGCGTAGGGCTGACCCTGTCTACATTTATTGTGCTGGATTAACAAGAATCATATATCCATCTCTTGTAGGAATACTGCACAGCCATGTCTCCTGTAAACAGATGATGTTATGAGAATTCAAGTCAAGTGATGTATTATTGAATAGATGTTTGAATCCTCGTGTGTTCCTTGAGATCAAACTTCCCTTTGTCACTGAGTGACTGTCAGCTTGCTAATTTTTGGTGTCAATGTCAGAGCTTCTGCTAGCCAGACCTACTTATTTTGATCTTCAAAAATACCTTGAGTGCTACCAAGTTCCAATAAGTGTCGATTCTGTGTGTCCTTGTTAGAGAAAGTAACTTTCAGGGAGCCCAGTAGTATATTAGCAGCCTTGATGGTACTCACTTCCTTACACAAGGACTGCTTTCTATTAGACTGATTATATTAGACTTATTGTCCTTGTACCAACGTGCATTGTTTACCTCTAGGTGTTCTCTTAACTCAAAGCCAAAGGTTAATAGAGCTGAGTTGGCTTCTAGTAGAGATACTTTGATCAATTGGGACTTCACATGTAGAATCGCCCAATCACTTCTGGATTAATAATAATGATAATAATAATTTTGTATTTATATAGCGCTACGAACCCTCGGGTATCTGAGCGCTGCTTATTATTACCCACAGTGTGTGTGGTGCTCATTTATGGACCTCAGAAGGATGAAAGGCTGAGTTTGGCCCTGCCGGGATTCGAACCTGCGTTAGCAAGCTCTGCACAGATGTCAAAATGAGCGCTCAACTCGCTATGCCACTTGACCGGCTGGATTCCTCTGAATATTGCAATATCAACCTGACCCAATTGTTTTAAATACTGTCTCAGAGTGAAGTAACAGCATCACATTTTTTTGGTTCAAATTCACTTCATTGTAGGGCATTTGTATGTTTTCTAGGTGCATTTTTTCCACTCGTGTGTGACCTTCAGCAGAATTTCTTGCCTCGCTATGTGCTGATTTTGGACTAGGGGCATTTTCTCTGGAGGTTCCCTAGGATTAAGATTGACTTCCGGACTAAATATCAGTTTTTTTAAATGTAAGCCCATATCTGCACTGGACAATAAATGCCATTGTTTTTCCTAGAGTGTTCAGAATGTTGGTGAGCATGGTATTTGGGATAACCTGGTCTTTGCCCCCCTTATAACATTAGCTGTCACTTCCTTAGTGGTTGTCTATGGACTCAACAAACCCCGAGCTTCATTGTTGCTAGCATGGATTTTCCTGTGTAATATCTATTATATCCTCAGGTAAGCACAACACCATAAAGTCACTTCTCAATTGCTTTATTTCCAGTCATATTGTCAGCAACCCCGATTCTTGCCCATCTCCACAACAGTCACTTTTCAAAGCATAACATTCCCCCCACATGATCTCTTGTTCTCATAAGCTCCATTGTTCTAGAGCTTTCATAATAAAACAAAGTGACAAGATGGTTACCACACATTGCTAATGGGCATATTGATATGCTGATGGGAATAATGATTACAGTATCTCTGCCATAAGATTATGTAACTATGTACATGCCTAGCTAGATATACACCACTACAACACATACACTATAACACAATCATCAGGGGCATTATTTTAATTGCATTCCAATTATCCTTAAAACCTTTCAATATAGGCACACTCACCAACGTATTTATGTCCTCAAATTCCATATTGCATTGCTCGCACCTATTGAATCTCACCCCTTTCTTCATCAAGGGTCTCATGCTTTTCGTCCTCTCAGCCAACTCCTTCACAAATTTTCCATAGAATTCAACGACCCTCAGGTACAAGGACAATTCCTTTTTATCTCAATGGGCATTCATCTCCCTTATTGCTTCCAAGGTCGCAGGTTTTGGTTTCACCTGCTCAGCCAATAAAGCATGACCCAAATATTGGACTTTTGCAACTCTGAATTTACATTTCTCAGCTGACATGATCAGACCTTCATCTGCAATTCTCATCAACACCTCCTTCAAACGCACATCATGCTCCTCTTCATTCTTTCCCCACACCAATATATCATCCTGATAGCAGAACGTTCCAAACAAATCCTTTAACAACTTGCTCATGACTCTCAGAAACACGATTGATGCAGACCCCAAACCAAAAGGCATCTTCCTTCACATCGGTACGGCCCAAAAGGAGTTCTAAAAGCAGTGAGATCCATTGAGTCTGCGTGTAACTTAACCTGATGATACGCTGCTTTTAAATCAAGGGTCCAAAAGATGGCAGCCCCACCGATTCTGACCAACAAATCATCAATTTTGGGAAGTGGAAATCTTTCCAGCTTTACATTTTTATTGATATCTCTGAGGTCAATGCAAAGCCTCAAACTCCCATTGGGCTTACGTATAGCCACGATTGGGCTTATCCACTCAGCCGCATCTGTCTCCTTAATTATGCCTGCCTTCATCATTCCCTTTCACTCATTTTCTACATCCTCCCGTAAAGCTAAAGGTATGGTGCGTGCCCTTGCTCTTATTGGTATCGCTCCAGGATTGAACTTAATCAAATGAACAAATCCTTTAAGGCACCCCCTCTTTTCTCCAAATACCTGAAGAAACATATTAACCAAAGTCATATCAGTCCCCTTAACCTGGACAGATCGCGCCGATGCTGGCACCTTCTGCACAACAATTACTCGTGAAGGGTGCTCGGGATCGTGTCTCAATCCCAAGTCGGCCTGGGCATCACAAGATAGTAAATTCCTCCCCTTGGGATCACCCTAACCATACCTTGGGCACTACTTTCACCAAATCTGAATTGTGCCCAAAATTCCCATATTGTGTTAATCAGCACTTCCCCATAGGCATGGGCACTCAAGCTTGCCTCTTGCAGTTCACAACAATTACATTTGATTTGATTTTGAGGCATTTATATAACGCACAGAACGGACTAAACCGTGTAATGGCACAGATGACACGAAAGAGAACCAATAAACAGGATTGCATAACTAGTCCGATCCCATCCTCGGAACCACACTGGGTTCATAGCAGGCACAAAAAAAATTAGCTTTTTATTTTTATTTAAACAAAATGTTTTAGGGCCTTGCGAAACTTGGAAAGTGAGTCAAGAGTCCTAATATCCCTAGGTATGGTATTGCAGAGTCTTGACCCAAACGCTGCAATTCTTCTGTCCCCTCTTGATGCAAAAGCAGATGGAGGGATAGTCAGAAAGGCTTGGTTCTGTGAGTGTAGACATCTGGAAGGCTGGTAGTGGCTAATCTTGTCCTTCAAATACTGTGGTGCCAAATTATTCAAACACTTAAACACCAGACATGCATCTTAAACATAATGCGATCCTCGACTGCCAGCCAGTGGAGTGATCGACGAGAGGGGGAAACATGGAACGTTTTGCTCAGTCCACAGACCAATCTAACTGCCACATTCTGGGCCTTCTGAAGCCTATACAGTGTTTTTTTTTTAATGCCCATCAATAGACTATTACAATAGTCCAGGTGGGCATTCGTGAGTGCTCCTACCACCAGAGAATGATCCTCATCTGGGATATACGGAAGTACCTGACGAAGGAGTCTCAATGAGTAAAAGATTGATTTCACCTTGGCTCCAACCTGGCTTTCACAGCCCAAGTTATCCTGCCAGATGAAGCCAAGGTTTTTTTAAAAAGAATTTTTTTTAACTTTGGTGGCAAATGTAAGTTCTACTTCCAAAAGGTTGGGGGTTGTCTGTTTTTTTTTATGGCAGTAAGGAGATGTTCAGGTCCAAACCGAATAAACTCTATTTTTGCAGCATTCAATTGAAGCTGATTGGAGTCCATCCACTCACCAAAAGTTTATTCGACATTAGCAATTGTGATGAAGATCTGAGTGTCATCTGCATAGGATTGATAGCTCATTCCATGACGTCCCCGAATCTCCATCAAGAGCCGAACATACAGATTAAAAAGAAACGGCGATAGAGAAGACCCCTGTTGGACACCATATGCCATGTTACTTGGATCTGAGGTAAAACCTCCAAGTCTAACACAATGTCGACGATTCTCTAAGAAGTAACTAAACCACCTGATGGCATGCTCTGATGCCCTCCCAACCGACCGCAGCCTGTCCATGAGGATGTCATAATTAACTGTATCGAAGGCGGCTGATAGATCAAGCATTACCAGGAGTAAAGGTTTGCCCTGGTCAGCCACCTTCAACAGTTCATCATAGACCGCCAATAAAGCCTTCTCTGTACCAAACTTTGGCCGAAACCCTGACTACAAGGGATCTAAAAGTGACTCTTCTTCCACAAAAGTCTGCAGTTGTTGAGTAACCACTTTTTCCAGAACCTTCCCTTGCCAAGGAGGGCCAGCGATGGGACGGTAGTTCCAGAGGACCAAGGGGGTCCAAGTTAGTTTTTTTTAATAACGGTGTTAGAATGGTGTATTTAAGTATCTGAGGCACTGACTATTGGTCTAGCCATTTCTTCCTCCACGTTTCCATATTTACCAGGGTATAGTCGGCCCCACTATCTATCAGCATATTAACTGGGACCGCATTGACCATTACCTCTGCATGTGGTTTTATACGTTTAAGCATTCTATTGACCACATTAACCACACACACACACACTTCTCCAGCATTGGATCTTTCATGGATTCACATGCTTAGAATATTCCCCGTCGTCAGACTGGGAACCCTCGGTACACATATATAGTCATTTCCCATAGGAAAAAACTTCCGACACTTGTGTGACCTATCCCCGTCCACGTCCTCCACGGGGCCGCCTTACGCACGCCCCGTAGGACGCCATGGTATATAAGCCCCGCCCCCGCGGGACCCTTCAGATTTCAACCGTCTCCAAAGATAGTGGGATCTCCTCGAGTAGTTCTACGGATACTTATCGAATTGTTCGACCTTTGTTTTTCTGGTTCCTTCATAATGTCGGGTAAGCCTCTGTTCCGCCCGTGTGCCACGTGCGGACTGAAAAAGGTTTATGAGGGGGACGGCCATCTAGACTGTCTCTACTGCCTCCATCCTCACCACTCGGCGGACCAATGCGATATATGTAAGGGTTTTTCACAGAAAACCCTGAAGGACCGAAATCGGCGTCTAATTTCGTGGTTGAACGATGGCGCAGGGGCGTACCCTCAGTCTGAGGTGGGCTCGGTGCGCAGTGTCGCCTCGGCAAAAACATCTGAGGCCCTCCGACGCTCGCATTCATCGGAACCCCCGGCCAAGAAAAAGGCGCCATCAACAAAATCCACGGAGAAGGACGTGCCACGGAGTCACTCCTCGAAGGGCTCATCGAAAGACTCGGAGAAAAAATCCTCATCTTCTTCGTCAAAGAAAGACAAAGACAGGCCAAAATCCTCCTCGGGCGATCAAAGCAGATCAGCCACGAGTAGAGAGGCGGATAAACGCAGGGAGAGCTCCGTGAAGGGGGGCCCTCCAAAGCCACCTGCAGGCCCACCTTCGACGACGACGACGATCCAGTCAGTACCCGCTCTGACGCAGTCACCTGGCATACACATGGGGTCGACATCGACGGTACCCTCGTCGACGGGAGTTCTGGCATGGAGACCAGAGGTGTTCGATATGGGGTTGCCTGACACACTGCTGCAAGAACAGGCGGTGTCCATTGCCTCGAAAGAAGACGACGGCTTCACAATTGTGAGCCCGGAAGACCTTGGCCTACGAGCCAGATTTCCTTCTGGTGCAACATGCTGTCAAGTTTTTACCCAGCCTCCAAGCGACCAGGCTACCCTCTCCATGGAGGTGCTCTCCTCCTTACATTCACTTTTGAAATCGCTGGACGAAAGGCTTCCACCTGTACCGACGACCCCCCTCGTCGACGAGCCCGGCCCTTCACACCGTCCTACTAGATCGGTCGTCGACGAGCCCGGCCCTTCACACCGTCCTACTAGATCGGTCGTAGTTCCAACTACTCCAGCGGTCCAAGAGGAGGGCGAGCTCTCGGACTCCCTCTCTGACAGGGGATCAGTATCAGACATCTCCCTCTCACCGTCGAGGGACCCATCCTGGGTTTCGGATGTGGAAGTGGAACCTCCAAAAAGTCCCATTCATCCGTCACCGCCGGATGATATAGGCGCCTTCCATTCCATGATGGAAAAGGCCTGCAAGGAGTTCGGTCTGGCCCAACAGGAAGAAAAGAAGGACTGTTTTCTCTTTGACCACATGGGCAAGAGTCGGCGTTCAATTTTTTCGATTCCGATCCTGGATCATGTGTGGAAAGAAGGCGTCCAAACTATGCGGCACCCATTTTCTGAACCTGCGGTCAAGGGCCGCATAGAGAAAAAGTTTAAAGTCCCTGACTCCACGCCGAAATGCCTCTCTGCTCAACCTACACCGGACTCGGTGGTTTCGGCGGCGGCGACGAGGAAAGCAAAGGCTCAACATAAATGCTCCACTCCTCCGGATTCTGAGGCTAGGCGTCAGGACGCGTTCGGTAAGAAGGTCCTGTCAGTGGGGGCGTCAACGGTAAAAGCAGCCAACTCCCTGGCAATTATGGCCAGGTACGACAGGGAGATGTGGCACAGACTGGCACCTATTATGGACCACCTCCCAGAAGAACACAGAAAAACGGCTATGTCCCTGGTTCGTGAAGGCGAGGAAGCATCGAACCACGCTATTAATATAGCAGTGGACCTGGCAGATTCGGGGTTCAAACAAATTAACAACGGTGTTGTTTTAAGACGCCAGGCTTGGCTCAAGTGCACCAGCTTCAGACCCGAGGTGCAATATAAAGTGGTGGACATGCCCTTCGAAGGTAACCTTCTCTTCGGCGAAAAGGTGGATGAGGCCTTGAAAGGCATGAAGGAGGACTCTGAGACGGCACGCTCGCTGGGCTCTCTTCAGAGTGGTAAGCCCTTTCGTTCCTTTCGCCCCTTTAGAGGCGCTACTGGCAACTCTAGATTCTCAGCTACCAGGGATAGAGCGTTTGGAAGATCATCATACCCTTCCCAAGGGTATAGGCGCGCCTCGCAATCCTCAACCCGGCGCAGAAGTTTCCAATCCTCCAAGAGACGGCCCAATTACCCGTCGTCGACGGGAAAACAAAAAGACCAACAATGACGTCCTAGGCGGAAGGGTGTCACGCTGCGTCGAGGAATGGGAGTCAATCACGACAGATCAGTGGGTCCTGGACACGGTGAGACGAGGGCATTCCCTAAGGTTCAAATGCAAACCTCCAAGACGTCCACCGATACACCTGTCCCAACCACATCTGGGCATCTTGTGTCAGGAAGTTGCGCTCATGCTAAGAAAAGGCGCCATCGAATTAGTCCCTGCATCACAGAAAGGCCTAGGGGTTTACTCACGCTGTTTCGTGGTAAAGAAGCCAAACGGAAAGTGGCGCCCAATCCTCGACCTACGGGACCTCAACAAAACCCTGCTGAGTCAAAAGTTCAAAATGCTTACACTACAGGAGGTGATCAGGTCCGTCCAAAAGGACGATTTCTTGGCGTCACTGGATCTGCAAGACGCGTACTTTCACATCCCAGTGTGCACAACACACAGGAGGTTTCTGAGGTTCCTGGTCGGGCAAACACACTACCAATTTACAGTGCTCCCATTCGGCCTGAAGTCCTCCCCAAGGACATTTACGAAATGTCTGGCACCTGTGGCGGCCTGGCTGCGAAAGGAAGGGCATCATGTATACCCGTACCTCGACGACTGGCTCGTGAGGGGATCCTCCCCAGCGTCGACCAGCGACAGCCTACTGGCCACCTTACGACTACTACAACGTCTGGGATTTGCAGTGAACTACGAAAAGTCTTCTCTAAAGCCCTCAAAGAATTTAAAGTTCCTGGGTGCTCGATTCGACACCCGTGCGGGGATCGTGAAGCCGTCCCTGGAAAGGATGTCGAAGATCAAGCGACTGACGAGCCAACTTCGTCTACAGAGCAGGATGTCAGTGAGAAAATACGCGGCACTCCTAGGCTCCATGGCATCGTGTATCCACCTAGTAGCAAACTGCCGGTTGTTCATGAGGCCTCTACAGGAGTTCCTGTCGGACAGATGGAAGCAGGCCACGGGCCGCTGGTCAGACAAGATAACCTTCGACGACGAAGGAGTTATCGACTCCCTCCAATGGTGGAAAGTCGATCGCAACCTGGACAGGGGGGTTCCGCTGCAAGAACCGGAATTTCAGAACACCATCATTACGGACGCCTCTCTGTCGGGCTGGGGAGCACACAGGAACAATCATCAAACCCAAGGCAGGTGGTCGTCGGCCGAATCGCGTCTACATATCAACGTGCTGGAACTAAGAGCGGTGAGATGGGCCCTGAAAGCTTTCCTCCCACATATCAAGGGATCAAAAGTAAGAGTGCTCACAGACAATACAACAGCCATGTTCTACCTGATAAAGCAAGGTGGCACCAGATCCAGGACCCTCTCGAAGGAAGCTCAAAAGATCTGGCATTGGGCTTTGAAAAACCACATCTCCCTGGTGGCGTACCATCTACCGGGAGTGAAGAATGTGCAGGCAGACTCCCTGAGCAGGACGATGTCGCAAATACACGAGTGGGAACTGGACTCCAGTCAGCTACAAGAAATCTTCGAAAGGTGGGGGACCCCATTGATCGATCTCTTCGCAACGGAAGAAAACCGAAAATGTGTCCAGTTCGCGAGCAGATGGCCCCAGAGGGGCTCCCTGGGGGAAGCGTTCTCGTTTCCGTGGACAGGCAAATTCCTCTACGCCTTCCCTCCCTTCCCACTCATACGGAGGACGATCCAGGGGATCCGCAGGTACAATTGCCGAGTCATCCTAGTGGCTCCGCACTGGCCGAGACAACCTTGGTTTTCCGACCTCCTTCACCTGTCATTGGATCGACCGATACCACTCAGGAAAGTGCCGCACCTCCTGTCCAGGGACAAGGGAACTGTATGGCACCACAATCCGGACAGTCTGAACTTAACTGCATGGCTCCTGACTTCTCGGAGTTCGGGAACCTCAATGTTTCGATGGATTGCCGTAAGATTCTGCAGGCGGCTAGAGCCCCTTCTACTAACAAATCATATATAAGCAAATGGAAAAGATTCTGTATGTGGTGTAAAACTCAACACAATATTCACCCTTTGGAAGTAACGCCGGAGCAAATCCTCCCGTATCTTCTTCACCTGGCAAAGAACGGACTATCATCATCGTCCATAAAAGTACACCTGGCGGCTGTTTCAAGGTTTACAAGGAGGAGACAGTCCTCACCGCTATTCAGTGACAGACTAGTGAAGCATTTCATGAGGGGTCTATTTAGAACATTCCCTCCTTCAAAACGGTTCCCACCATCGTGGAGTCTGAATGTGGTGCTAGCTGCCTTAATGAAGCCTCCATTTGAGCCAATGTCCTCGTCACCCCTACAATACCTATCCTGGAAATTAGCGTTCCTAGTCGCCATCACTTCGGCTAGGAGAATGTCGGAATTGCAGGCATTGGTCATAGATCCTCCGTATATGAGGTTCTTTAGGGACAAAGTAATTTTATCAACTAACCCTACGTTCATACCAAAAGTACCATCGGTCTTTCACAAGCACTCGACCCTGGTGCTTCCTACTTTCTTTGCGTCCCCGTCGTCGACGGCGGAGAAAGCCCTTCACACGCTAGACGTCAAAAGGGCGCTAAAGTTCTACCTGCAAAGAACGCAAGACATCAGAACCACCAGACAGTTGTTCATCGCCTATGGTCCCTCGGCGAGGGGAAAGGCTATCTCCAAGCAAGGTTTGGCTCGCTGGGTCTCTTCAGCAATAACCCTGTGTCACGCCAAGGCTGGGAGACCCCTACAAGTTCGCCCTAGAGCCCATTCCACGAGAGCAACGGCTTCCTCAGCGGCGCTATGGGCAGGAATTCCTCTGACAGACATCTGCCAGGCGGCGGCATGGTCTGTTCCACACACGTTTACTCGCCACTACTGCCTGGAAAAGCAGCATGCGGACGAGGTACAGATGGGGCGGGCAGTGCTGCGCCACCTCTTTCAATAAGGTAAGCCAAATGTTACGATGAAAATGCCGTCGTTCACTTGGCCTAAAACTGTTTTTCTGATTGTATATAGCATAGCATTGTACTGTGAAAATCTGTTTTTGTATCAGTATAATATGGGGTTGCTTACATACATGGTGAAAGTATGTAATATTTGGGGGTGTCTGCACGAATGTAAGTTACATTGCATTCTCACCTCCTTTCTTGATGTTACTGCTTTATAATCTATTCTAAGCATGTGAATCCATGAAAGATCCAATGCTGGAGAAGGGAGTAGTTTCTTACCTGTAACTCCATTTCTCCAGCATTGGTATCTTTCATGGATTCACATGCGCCCACCGGCCTCCCCGGACTGCAATGTGTATGTAGGTATTTAAGCAAGTTTTTCCCCCGTTCTCTTTGGAGGGGCCGAAATCTGAAGGGTCCCGCGGGGGCGGGGCTTATATACCATGGCGTCCTACGGGGCGTGCGTAAGGCGGCCCCGTGGAGGACGTGGACGGGGATAGGTCACACAAGTGTCGGAAGTTTTTTCCTATGGGAAATGACTATATATGTGTACCGAGGGTTCCCAGTCTGACGACGGGGAATATTCTAAGCATGTGAATCCATGAAAGATACCAATGCTGGAGAAATGGAGTTACAGGTAAGAAACTACTCCCTTCTTGGCTATTCTCATCTCTTTTATCCTGCCAATTAGTTGTACAATCCTGTACCATTTTAACTGCTGCAGTCTCCTACCTTGCTCCTTGGAGCACTGCTGATCCGTGATGTTTGCTCCCAGCAACTCGATTTTCGCACCACTTTGCACTCTGGCTTGATTCTCCTTCACGCTGCAATACGACTGGGGCTGTTGAAACATCCCTGTTGCCAGTATTATGTCTTCGGGTATACACGACACCGAGGGCTTTAAGTGGGCCAGGGCCAGCCCGGGCTGGGCCCCAGCAGTCTCCAGAAAGGGCTGCCTAGCCGGGGGCCTGCTGGGGCCCACCCCCGAGTAGCCCCAGCCAGCCGACACCTCAGGCAGCCCGTGTAGAGGCTGTACGGTTACACGAGCGGCTTGCATGTGTCGGCACTTCGGTTTAGAAAAAAGAAAAGGAATCGCCTTTTCTTTTTTCTAAACCGAAGTACCGACAGCTGCAAGCAGCAGGCGTAACCGTGCAGTGCGGGCTGTCTGATGTCTATGTACTTGACACAGGAGGAGGGCTGGACTGCCCAGCTCTCCTTTTGTTTTCGAGTAACTTAGTCGTCACCCAGCATCATGCTTTGATCTGGGTGACGAATCGAGATGTGTTACTTCGCTCAATTGCATCATGCTGGGTGACGACTAGTTACTCGAAAACAAAAGGAGAGCTGGGCAGTCCAGCCCTCCTCCTGTTTCAAGTACAGACCTTTCATTCAAGAAGCCCGTGGTTAAAGCGGGTTCCTTGAATGAAAGGGCTGCCTGCAGCATGCGAGCTGCGGCACACTGGTGTCACACCTTTTGGTGCGCCCAGCCCCTTCTTTTCTTTAAAAGGAGGGGCTGGGCGCATCAAAGGTAATAATGACAGTGTGCCCCAGCTCCAACTTTGACCAGCCGACCCCCCGCCATTAATCGAGGGTGGGGGGGGGGGCTCTCGTTAGGGGGCGTGTTCTTAGGCCACACCCCCTAAGTTAGGCCCCCTCGATTTCCAATCCCACTTAAAGCACTGACAACACCGTAAAGTCTCTTTTCAATTGCTTTATTTCCAGTCGTATTGTCAGCAGCCCCAATCCTTGCCCATCTCCACAACAGTCACTTTGTTTTCAAAGCATAACATTCCCCCACAGAATCTCTTGTTCTCATAAGCTCCATTGTTCTAGAGCTTTCATAATAAAATATAGAGTGACAAGATGGGTACCACACATTGCTAGTGGGCATATTAATATGCTGATGGGCATAATGATTACAGCATCTCTGCCATAAGATTATAATAATAATAATTTAGCATTTATATAGCGCTACGAACACTCAGGTATCTGAGCGCTGCTTATTATTACCCACGGTGTGTGGTGCTCATTTAGACCTCGGAAGGATGAAAGGCTGAGTTTGGAACCTGCGTCAGCAGGCTCTGCACAGATGTCAAAACGAGCACTCTACTTGCTGTGCTATCGGACCGACTATGTATAAGCCTAGCTAAATATGCAACACTATAACACAATCATCAAGGGCATTATTTTCCTCTAGATCTATTGACAAGTTATCTATCAAATCGAGGTCCTCAAGATTTGTTACTTCGCTCAATTGTCTGGTGGGAGCGTAAGTTTGGTAGTCCTGTACTTCTACCGTGTTAATTTGCTTTGTCAGAGCCGGGGTGTCTTCAGTCAGATGATGATTTTCATTTGTTTTTAAAGTGTTCTTATTTTTGTGGTTAACTACACGACATGACAGGCGTGGAGGAGGTGTCAAATTTCTAAGGAAAGCCTGTGAGCAATTTGATTTTTGTTTAGTAATACTTTTACCATTCTTTGATTTATTATGATTAATTTTGTTGTTTTTGCGGGCCTAGCGTGGGTACCTTTGCCTGTTTGAAAAGGTCTCATAGTATTTTGAGAATGTTTTTTGAATATTCCAAACACTTTATCTTTTTGACAGGGTTCATATGAGTCACGAACAGTGAAAGTGGTGTTAGTTACAGTACAGACCTGCTAGGTTTGTATGTTAAGGCTGCATTATTTGTGTTTGTTAATTCTGCCACAGGTGTTTGTTCAGGTATCAGGGTGTGGTCAGTTGCTTGATTGCTCTTGTGCCTCATAAAATTCGACATTCGTTTTTTTCCAAAGTAAAGGCACAAGTCCTTGCTCTCTCGATTCGTCAGTATTCTAGCTCTTCAAGAATCTTTCGTGATTCACAACAGCAGCAGATTTGCCTTTATTTAAGGTTGGGTAAGGTTGGAAATCCGTAGGTTTGTAGTCCATGGAGGTGTGTTCTGATCCATTTCAAGGAATCCGTCAAAGTTGTCATCCTAGCTGCTTTCTCCGTGTGGTCACCACTTCCTAAATCGCACAAGTGAGCTTACCACTTCACAGAGGTTTTTGCCTCTTGGTTAAGTCAAGCCTGTATGTTAGCGGCGAAGGACGCAGGATAAATCAACTTTGTGTGCATCATTGCGAATAATGTAGTATGGCACTTGATATTATCATTGATTGTCTTGTACATTTTTAGAAATGGAGCTAATAAGATGGGTAAGGCAGCCATAAAGTTGCTGTGAATTTGTATTCCTGCTGCCACTGATAGTTGTGCTATGTCGTTATCGGGTTCACTATAGGTGTGATGATAGTGATCGCTCGCGACTGTCGAGAAGCTCGAGTCAATTGATGGCATTTCATTTTGGGTTGTGCCTGCTGAGCTTGAGGTAAATTAATAGGTTAATCATGGTTATGAGTGACATTGTCTCTATCGTGATTTGGCTGACAAGAACCTTGGCTTATGTTCTCAACAGTTTTTACTGCATTGTTGAGAAGAGATTGCTTAGTACCCATCATGTCTACACATCCGATGGAATTACTGGTTTGTTTTTTGTGTTTTTCACACGTTAGTACTTTCAATAGGGTCCGCAATAGTGGGCAAGAGGTCCACTCCTAGTACACTATCTTTTGTTTTTAGGTGGTCATTGTCTGCGAACTCTATTGCAAGAGACTTTTCCTTTGTGGCGTTGGCTAATGGAAATCCTACTTTAAATCTTCATGTTAATACTATTTTCATTTGCTTGGCAGATTCAGCAATATTTTTCAGAAACTAACAGGGTTCTGATTGCGATGGCCATAGTGAATACGAAATTGGATTATTGTAACAGTCTTTTGTTAGGGACATCGCAAAGGAACTTTAGGAAACTTTAAGTCTCACAAAATTGAACAGTTTGTGCTGTCTGTAGACCTGATCGTCGATCTCCGGTCTCGGAATCTCGCAGGAAATTGCACTGGCTCTCGATCGAACAGCGCATTCAGTTTAAAGGAGCTGTTATGGTGTTCAAATGTTTGATGGGTGAAACACTGCAATATTTGTCTTCTAGAGTGAAAAGAACTCCTGTTAGTCGAACACTGCGCTCCAACCACAGGATAACCTTGGATCAACCACATGTGACCTTGAAAAAGATTGGCGCAGCATGCTTCAATGCTTGGGCTCCCTCCTTATGGAACTCGCTCCCACTGGATATTAGAGGCTGTGTTTCTACTCGACTCTTTTGAAAACGGCAAAAACGTTCCTCTTTGATAAGAAGCTCGACTAAGAGAACTAGTTGACTACTGATCCGAATGAGGCTCATGTCCACTTACCTGTGTGTGCTCTCACATTCTCTTTATTTTATGTCTGTCTGTCTTGTGAGCACCCTGAGGCCTTCAGGCGAGCGGTGCAATATAAACCTGTTTTAGATAGATTATCCATCACAGGTCGACGGCTCGTTACTGATTGTAGCCACAGGGTTAACCACGGGAGATCTAGATTCCTGCGTTCCGTGTGAGTCTGAGGGTATTTCACTCGGGCGAGTCGCAGATGACTCTTCAATTAATTGACTTGTCTCTCCATGGATTATAGCATGAGTGCTGCCATCAGGGTTCTGTTTGGTCTTCCAGTCGAAAGAATTCTGCAGAGCCGGTGGCAGTGGTAACAGTACAGTTTGCCCGTGTGCAGGCTTTACTCTCCTTTATTTTTTCGACGGAGGGACAGCGGGCACATGAACATAAGTTTTTTTTAAATCCGTCTAGCATTTCTGCATAGGAAATATCAAGGTCGTTATCTAGACCTGTGTGAGACTCATTCAAGGATTGCAGAATAAGTCATGCTTGTTGCGCTTGTGGTATGATGGAAAGTTTATGGCAAGCACTCACCTCTGCGGGACGAAGAGCCTCGCTCGTGATCTCGTTTACAAGTCCACCCTGTAGTCGCTGCTTCTGACGTGTGCGAGGTCCTGGATGCAGGGACAGGGCGGAGGGGTAGACTAGCATAGCCAGCATTTTTCGTTCTTCTTTATTTTCCATATGGCGAGTTCTTCGTGCGAAGGAGAGAACAGGACCCCAGTCAAGTCCCGGTCGCGTCCCGGGCGTGACTGGGTGTGACTGAGAGAGACTGGACTCTCGTCGGACTTGTGCGCCTCTGATCCAAATGTAGGCAAATCCCATTAAGGAACAGCAGCAGATTTCCTCAAAGAGAAGCAAAGGTCTCACAGCCAACTCCAGCAGATACTGCGAGAGACTGGACTGTCGCTGGACTCGCGCACCACCGATACGTGCCTCCTGCTCCAGATGTAGGCAGATCAATTCCTTAAAGGAACAGGAGCAGATTTCCTCAAAGAGCAGCAAAGGTCTCACAGCCAATACCAACAGAGACTGGGAGAGACTGGACTCTCACTGGACTCGCGCGCCAGCGATATGCGCCTCCTGGTCCAGATGTAGGCAGATCAGTTCCTTAAAAGGACAGCAGCAGATTTCCTCAAAGAACAGCAAAAGTCTCACAGCCAAGCCCAACAGAAATTGGGAGAGACTGTACTTTTTAATATCTTCTGAATTTTGAAATATGTAAAGAGATTGGATTGTATACCTTTTTAAAGTGTGCTGCATGACTCGGTTATCAGGATTGGCAAATCATTTTTTGCTGATACAGAAATTGGATGACATTAATTGTTCTCAGAACCTATATATCAATATCATTGATTTGTTTACAACAGGAACAACGGCAAGTATATTTGGCATTGTACCCCCAGTTCCTTGATTTTAGAGGGTCCCCCTTTTTGTAATTAATAACAACTCTATATAAGTATGGTGAAGGAGGCCAATGGGGTGGGAACCAACATAAATTCTAGAGGGTGAGTGCGCAGAGTGATTGGAAAGAACAAGTGGCTTAACCAAATAGCCCAGATCTTGTTAAAGCTTAGACTGCAAGAAGAGAAAGTTTCAAGTAGTCTGTTTCAGGCTATGACCTAGAAGCTGGCCGGAGCCAGTGACTACCGAGAAGCAGCAGCTTGATTAGCCCAGATCCTGGGGAGCAGAGTGGAGGAAATAGGGCAGGTTTGGGCGAGAGGGAGACTATAAAGAATGCAAGAAGGAGAGAGTGAGAATGATAAAGTGAGGGCGAGAATTAGAGAGCACAAGCAAGCGAGAGAGAGACTACTTGCAGAAGCCAGTCCGGCAGTAGCCATTTTGACAAATTGTAAGTGATTTCAATCCGGCACTCCACCTAAGTCAATGCCTAGGGTGTGATGCACAACTGAAACCCTTAATTACTTATTTGGGTCTATAAGTTCTTTTATTTCTGAACTATGTACCACTTATATCACGCCCCTCTCTTTTAATCCCCCCCGGACACACTGAACTAGGAATCAGGCTGGTTTGCAAAGTTAAAATATTTATTTATGTATTTCACAATATATATAGCACACTATTTTTAATGGTTATACAATAATCACCAATGGGGTGATGTCACACTAAACAATCTCTTTAATCACAAGGAGTAATGATGGGAAAAAACAATGACGCGCAGAAATAATACTTTTGGGTATGTTCAATCAAATAGCAGTGTCGTAACTATTTCCCCCTGCACACCCCTCAGTACCCCCAATATCCAATATGAAGAAATAGAAGGAGAGAGTTGTAGACAAACACTAGCAATGATTTGAGGGTAATAAGCAAGTTGAAAACTTATTTTTGAGGTCGGGTGCAATGAAAAGCTATTTTATACGTTATATATTTTGGCCAAACGAAACATTTGCGGCAATCTTTTCCGCGCGCGGTAAGCACGATTGCAGAAATAAACTATAAGGAGTTAGCTACAAGTAGACACTTAAATTTCGTTTCTAGCATAAAGTATGAAGAAGTTATGGACGTTTTCGTGGAGGTCATTTTTTTCAGATAGAGGCAAAATTGTAAAACAAGGATGCACTTTTAAAATACAAACAAGGTTTCTTTACACTAGGGATGGACTATGAAGAAACAAACTACACGGATGCTCAGCCACTTGATCAAGGCAACTGCCAGCCGAGACGCTTGCTTTCTTCAGATGTAATCTATCAGCGTAAAGATGATTTTAATAATATTATTACAGAAGGACTATAGGATAAGAACGAGAGTTCAGGCAAGAAAAAAAGGATTTCTAGCAATACAGTTCTGGATATAGTTAGATTTGATTTGGATAGGGATGACTATGGACAGTACATAGGCTAGTGACAATCCTATACTATGGATACTCATTACCAATATTTTGAATTGAACGGTCAGGGATACTTTCTGGGACAGACTGCTGGGCACACCGGACTGGTCTGGTTCAACGATCAGCAAGGTGCTTTGGACACCGCACGGCAGGACTGCACAGCAAGGCGCTCTGGTCTACACTGCACAGCAAGACTGGACTGGACAGCATGGCACCACACCAGATTGGGGTTTAATCTGCCCTTCTGGTGATAAGGATAATTCTTTGGCAAGCAAGCAGTTCGTTACAGCACAGCCTGGCTGCTCCTTTGGTTTCCCCTTTAAGTTGAGGGATGGGTTCTGGAAATTGGGCCCATCTGAAAGTGGTTCAGCTGTGCTCTGAGCCTTTCTGCTTGCAAAGTTTCTGTGGTCTGGAACAAGGAGTATGAATGGATCTCCTTCAGAGTGCTTCACCAAATTCGAGATGGTGGGTTGATCAGTCTCCTTTCTGAGTACTCAGCTGTCTCTATTTATGTGTTTGATAAAGGGGTGGGTAAGCTGCATTATCCTAGGCGCACCCCCTATGTAGTCAATTGGCTAGAGTCTGCTCTCTCCCTTGATTGGAGGAGAAAACAGAGTGTCATCATGATGATGTGGTTTTATGGGGCAAAACATCCCCCCCTTTGCCTTTTGCACATAAAATCTATTTTTGCTATAATAATATAATACATCTTTACATGTGTACAATCTTTATACCAATAACATACATAGATCACATATTGTGTGGGGCACACCCTCTTCCAAGCCTCGTAGCTGTGAGATTTTGGATCTGGATTTGACAGATTTTCACACTTTTTGTCCGGGACACGATATCTAATTTGTCCAAAATTTTGTACATATGTGCGCATGATATCTGGGCATAATGGTATGAAGTTTCATGCTTCTGACATAAATACAACTGCTACAAAACTCGAATTTTCACTGCGCCTTCTCAGAACATCGCACAGAGTTCTGGCTCCTTTTAAAATCTGCACAAAAAAATCACATTAACAATGCTGTTAATTCTATAATTTTTTACTAATTCGTACAGTCCTTTATCAGTCTTTTTCAAAAATATGCTGTCTGTGCTTTGTGAATCAACAAAAGTGTCTGTCCCCGCCCCATCTCCATCTTGCAGCTCCAGAGCAATCTCCGCCCTCTAACTCCTGGCAGAGGCCACTTTGACACTTTACAATCTGCATATCCTTTCAGCCCACGAAGGTTCATTGTGCTCCCCCAGCAGCAGCCCAAAATCTCCTCCACTGATTTAATCAACACAAAGGTGTAAGTTCCTGGCCTTGATGAAAAGCAGGAGAGATGCCCTTTGTTGGGGGAAGCTGGGGGGAACTTATTTGGTGACTTTGAGTTCAGCTTAAATTCACTGTCAATTTCTTAAATTTTTCTTGGTTTAAAATATAACTTGCAATTTTTAATCAGGCAACTAGAACACTGCTTCCAGTCTCTAAACCATGGAGATTTAATAGTTGCAACCTATATTACTTTTAATAACAGGTCACTTAATTATCAGACATTTGATTACAATTGAACAAGTTTAAGCTTCTGATGCAACTAATGACAGCTGTCATACAGGCGGCTGCTGGTAGTGCGCCCATATTTTGACAGATTTTCACAGGCAAGCACACTTTTTACTGTGGATATTTTGATGACAGATTCCGCTTTCCATGACATTGCATGTTCATATTGATTCCTTAAATGAAGTGGTGGGTAACATCCAGGAAAGATATTGGATGTTTTGTGGTGTTTTGGACCAGCATTTTGTATTTTCGGGAACCAAGAAAAAGGGATTTAAGAGCAATTTCTGGGTTTCTTTCAATAAAGCACTGCCTTTCATGCAGTTTCCATTTTCCCGTGGTAGGCAGCCCAGTAACATGTTTCAGCAGTGAGGTCTCCTTTCCACTACTGACAACAGGCAAAGTAGATTTGGCAGCCATCTTTACCAGTTTCAAAGCGCAATTTTCATAGGTTTTGGCACGCATAGGGGTTTTGCAGCCATTTTGATGATTCTTGCACCATCAGCACACAGGGATGTTGCAGGGCAGAGCCTAGTGGGTTAAAACATCCCACAAAATGAAAAAGAAGGCAGGAGCAGGTAGACTATGACTGGTGGGAAACCTTAAGTGCAACCTGAAAACTACTTAAGGGGGAAATATTCCTGCCCATATCCAATTTCCACCAAGGCAGGGTGGTAGAGCCATACATTTGGAGTGCTTTGTAGCTGCAAACCCGGAAAGCAGGAACACAATGCATAAGAATCCAGGAGAGGAATTCATTTGCTGAAGCTGGGGGTTTTTTAAATAATACCCTGAGAGTGAACTGAAGAATGTTTCTAGGGTATGCCATCCCTGATCGTTTGCTTGTTGGAATAGGTAAATTGGACTCCAGATATTAGGTCTCTTAGAGTAGACCAGTAAAACTGAATAATCTTTCTCCTCCATCCTGTTACTATAGAGCCTCCCTTTTGTGTTTAGTGGATCTTCCCAGAGGCCTGCATGCATTCCTCCATCTGGTGAACTTTCTGCTACCTTCTCTGACATCTCCTTAGACATCTAGCCAACTGGTGTAAAAGTTGTAAATGTAAAAGCAAAATTTCAATCAACACCCCACATACTTCAGAGAGACAGCCTTGCAGCCTCTCCTACTTGCCTCTCTTCTGTGGTGTAAATAGCTGTTAATTGATGGGTGAGGTGCTACCTGCTCTGGCTCCAGCAGACCCCATGTGAGGACCAGGGTCATACCATGTGCGTATGCTTACTCCCTACCCTTTGATGGCCAGCCCTTAAAATCTGGATGAATAAAGCATGGCTGTTTGTTGCCCTGGTCTCATCATTTAGCTGAGGCACAAGTAAAGCTTTTCCCCTAAAACCTTTAGCTAGCAAGGGGCCAGAGAGACAGCACTCTCAAATTGTAGCCTAGTCTATCATATCCTCTACCTCAAAACCCCTGTCCGTCCCTGTCCACACATGAGAGTGAGAGAGGAAGGGGGGAGAGAGCTAGCGAGAGAGGGAGAGAATACTAAGATCTCTTTTGCCCTTCTCTTCCTATGGATACAATACTCCCAAGTTTCTTCAGCCAAGCCCATAGAACGCCGACTGACATACATGAACCAGGTACTTCCAACCTGCACCCACCAAAACCACAGGTTCACATCTGCCTTTCCCACTGTCCCATTAATGAAACCAGGCTCAGGCCCCTTTTCTCTTCGAAAGCCGAGCGCAACAAGGCCACTAGTAGCGGCAGACAGGCACTATACAAGACCACTTACATTACCTCCCTTGTAATGAAAAATATGTGTTGAACTGATGGGTTTTTCTCAAGTGTTACGTGGCATTCCACTGTGAAATTACATGCACTTAACACACATCTGTGTCATTAAGAAAACAACTAGAAAAGGCAATTTACTCTTTAGGGCTATGCGTTTTGTCTGTAGGGCATTTTTAATATCCAGGCAATATATTATAGTCGGTTTCTAAATTAGTCAGTTCATGGACAAAGAGGAAATACTGCTGCCCACTGATGGAATGGCACATCCCATGTATTGATCCTAACTATGAAGAAAACTTCTTCAGAACCTTTAACAGTGCCAACTCTCATTATTAAAAAAAAAAAAAACCTTGCTCACTGTGCTCAGAGCGGCACAGCTCCATCTCAATGATGAGGCCCAACAAGGCTGGAACACGTGTGTGGGGTTGCTGTTGGTACTCTTGTTCAGAAGGGAATTGCCACAGCATTTCGGTGCTGGACTGTCCATGTGCGCAGGACAAAGACTGATATGAAAATAATTATTTCACATCTGTGAAAGGTACAGTGAGCTAAAGTGTGGCAGCGGGCTTTCGAGTGGGTACCTTCCCAAAGAACAGGTTAATGGGCCGTGTTCGTTCACGCACAGCGGCGCCTAGGGACTATTTTTTTTAAACTTTTGTTATTAACCTGGTAAAGATTGCGCTTTAGTTCAGTGACCTGTAATATAGCGCCTTATCACATTAATGATAAGCCTATAATGCGTTTACTTTATACATCTGAAAATTGCTTGGTGCCAGCATGTAACTACTAATGTTTAATATAATAATAAAATGGTTTGGGAGGTTTAACCTAGATATTAACAAATTGGGATTTTACTGAAAAACGATAAAGGTAGATATCCTCCTGATTGTGTATTGCCATCGGGCTGAAACAGGACAAGCCTGCTCAACTTGGCCGGAGAAAGGAACAGATAGTGATTTAAAAGTATCATGAATCGCAGAAGGCATTTTACAATTGCATTGAGATGTTACCCAGGGGGCGTGTCATGGGCTTATTACAGGGTCCTTGTGTGGGAGAGTCTGCTCACGCTAGGAGATGGAGTCATTCAGCCCTTTAATTGTATACTCCCACACGTGCATCGAGAGCATGCCGTGTACTTCTATGGCGGGAGGATGCCTGTCCACAGGGGGTGAACAAGACTGCACCTCATGAATGAAGTCTAAGTCCGCCCAAACAATTCTCTGGTATTGCGATTAGTATTCTTGTTTAGACGTTGCTTAGCTGAGATTCCGCTGCTTGGCCGTCCTCGGTTGTATACATACAGATAAGCAAATGGATTTTCCCCTTTGGTTTGACAAAATGACTCAAAACCTGATTCTAGACTGGTCACGCATTGAGTGACTTATTTGGCCTTGTTCGTCTCCAGGGGAGTGGCTTTCATACTTATGCAAACATGTCTCCAGGCTTAATTATGTCCCTATATCTAATTGGGTTTCAAAGACTTCCAGATATGGACACTTTGGGTATTATGCCTGTGACACTTGCTGTGAATGATGTCATTTATTTCCCTTTAAACGGACCAAAACGATTGGATAAGAATATCTTATCCTGCTTTTCCGCTCCATCCAAAGTTTTCTGTAAGTCTTCTTGACTTACTCGGTTACAAAGGTTTTGCAGCAGACGTCAATATGACAAAACGTGGCACCCGTTTGGGCAGTGCCCTTTTATTGCGCATCCCAAACACTTGGAAAACTGGTCAGTGTATTCTTCTTTTAAACATTTTCATTGAAAGAATTTTCCACAATAAATGCTTCTCGTTTGGTCAAAAATACAACAGTCCACAACTAATAGTGAAAAGCCTTAATTTTAGTAAAGTTGCAAACTTGAGTATTATCCCTCCTCTTTCAACCCATACCATTTGATTGAGGACTGTTTTGGGCTGTGCTGTCCGAGTCTGAAGTATCTTTGTAACTATGACACATGTTTACTGATGGCTAGTACTACTCATACAGTGTTACTGTTATGCATTTCGATCCTGAACTAACTTTGGGTAATGTATTTTTTTCTTCTGTTTAATGATTTTTATTTATTGAGCAGAGTATTCATAACAGCAACCAAATGTTACAATGACTGTGGATGAGTTTGATGCAATACAATTAGTATATATAGGGTATCAATATATGAAGAACGAATAGAAAATTAATAAAGATATGATCAAGCCAGTCAAAACAACAATGTGATCTGTAATGGTCACTAATAAATTACTTTTATATATGTATAAGAATTTTTTAAACAAACATGGGATACATACAAGGAGACTACACGAAACGGAAGAGAAGAGACAAGAGGAAAGGGGGTAGAAAAATTGGTTAACAAACTACTTAACACCAAATCACAGGCCAATACCACCCCAGACAGTATTTCTAAACACTATCACCAATGCTTAAAATCTGCGTTGATGAAGTAGCACTGCTGAAAGCCAAAGTGCCCAAAACTAAACACAGTGCCCCTTGGTTTAATAATGATCTCATAGAACTTAGAAGAGAAAAAAGAGCCTTAGAACACCTAACCAGAAAAAATAACTCACCCGACCTACAAACCAAACTACAACAACTAGCCAAAGCCTACAAACTCAGTGTACTTTCCCACAAAGCTGAATCACTCAACGACCAAATAGCAGCCGCAGCCTCCAACACCATAGAATTATTCACAATTATCAAAGAACTAGAAACACCCATTCTCCCCTCCAAACCCATAACTCCAAGCAAAGCCTGGTGTACCACTATTCAGGACGCCCTATCCCTCAAAGGGACCACTCTCCAAAATAAAATAGCCTCTCAAAAAAACCTACTAGACCTTACCACAACGCCCCCCACCCCTTGACTTTCACCATCAGCCCTGATGTACCAGAATTCCATTTTACACAAGTCACCACTGAACAAGTACTTAGAACAATAGCATCCCTCAAGCCCTCGAACTGCAAAGGCGACCGCACCCAAGCCAAGGTAGTCAAAGAATGCGCCACCATACTAGCATCACCAATTTCGTTAATGAATCTTTCACTTCCAGCAAAATACCAGCCTCCATTAAAGCAGCATGGGTCACACCACTACTAAAAAAACTCTCCCTAATTCCCACGGTCCCCACCAACTACAGGCCCTCAACAACAATACCTTTCCTCCTAAAAATCATTGACAAAATAGCTTACACCCAAGTACAACCCCACCTTGAACAGAATCACTTACTAGGGGAAAGACAATCAGGTTTCCGCCCCAACCACAGTACAGAGACCGCTCTTCTAGATCTCAAAAACCAGATGGATGCCATCAGGGACTCTGGCAAGCTATGTATCCTCCTACTCCTAGACCTATCAGCGGCTTTCAACTTGGTCGACCATTACAAACTCTGCCAAACTCTATCGTCTAACTTCCACTTCTCCCACAAGGCCATCACATGGATAAAATCTTTGTCTGACCGCACCAAAAGAGTATCCATAGGAGAAGTTGCAGCAGATCCCATCCCTGTACCACTAGGTGTACCACGAGGATCCTGCCTCTTCCCCCCA
The DNA here is from genome assembly GCF_040938575.1 of Ambystoma mexicanum. Lineage (NCBI taxonomy): Eukaryota > Metazoa > Chordata > Amphibia > Caudata > Ambystomatidae > Ambystoma > Ambystoma mexicanum. The sequence continues at coordinate 469,002,178 of NC_090935.1, read as the reverse complement.
CCCTATACAACACCTACACTGTGCTTTGGTCCATGTATGCTCTTATGGCGGTTCTGCTTGTGATGTTACAGCAGGACTTAGATGGGAATGGGAAATAGCACCATGATTGTCAGCTATATATGTTTTGCTGCAATGTTATTGCTTTACTATTTTGCTATGTTGCTGTTTTCATATAATTTATTATTATTTTTTTTTTAAGAGGGGGTAGGCGTCTCTCTCCTCACGGGTCAGCGATGTTTGGGTTGATGGTCTGACGGGTGTATTTATTCAGTTTTAGATATATTTGCTGTTTGCAATCCTTTTCACCTGTTGCTTCAATGATTGGGATGCTTTTAAATGTGATTCAGGTTGTGTTTTGCTGTAAGGTTACTTATAATCTATATGGGTTCATTTTAACTTTGGTGTTTTCTGGTTGGGAACGTCTATAGATGATTGGGAGGGTTATCGGGGGTGGCTTGGGGTTTGTTAGTTCTTGTTGACGTTGGATTCATACTTCTGGAGGTGGGGGTGGGGGAGGGTTTTTGGTTTCTATAAGTACAGAATTTTTGATTTGGGCTTTTGTTGTCTTCTTTTTTCCCTTGCAATGCCGTCTGGGAGGGGTGACCAGTTGTCTGTTTCCTCATGGAATATAAATGGTCTAAACAATCCACTCAAAAGGCAAACGATTTTTAATTGTTTGAAGGGTATGCACAGTGATGTTTATTTTCTTCAAGAGACCCATTTATTGCTGGATGAAGTTAACATGTTACGCAAAGGATGGATTGGGGATTTTTTTGTCTCGTGCTATTCATCCAGGAGTAGAGGGGTTGCTATTCTGATTCGGAAGAACTCCCCGTTTAAGGTCTTAAACTCTTGCTCTGATAAGGAGGGTAGGGTCATTGCACTCTTGGTGGAAGTTCAGGGAGTTCAAACTATTCTTTGCAATGTTTATGCTCCCTCAGTGGATGATGGTTCATTCTTTGGAAAAGTAGCTCAAATATTACAGGATTTTGCTTGCCGGAATGTTATTCTGGGGGGAGATTTTAATTTGGTTATTGATAATGCCAAAGACCGGTGGATCCAGTGCTGCTTGCAGGCGGGATCCGACATTTTGTTCTTTAACTCACTTATTTCTGAATTTGCCTTAGAAGACTGTTGGAGATTGCTACATGCTGATTTGAGAGAATACGCGTTTTATTCTAGCTCTCATGGTTCACATTCTCGTATAGATATGTTTCTCACGGCAGGTTCAGCAACCTTGAATCTGGCAAGCTGTGAGACTGGCTGTATTGTTGTCACTGACCATGCACCTTTGTTTATGAATATGGGCTTGCAGTTTGATACTTCCAGATCATTTTGCTGGAGAATGAACACCTCCATTCTTCAGGGTGAGAAAATTGTGGAAAAGATCAGATCTGAGGCTGATCATTTTGTTGTGGCAAATAGGACTGATGGAATTGGTCTTGGGACAGTCTGGGAGGCATTTAAATGTACAATGCGGGGCTTGATTCTGGGTTTGTCCAGTAGCAGGAGGAGATGTTTGGAGAAGAAAAGTTTGGATTTGGAACAACGTATTAAGCAGCTTACAAAGGATTTGATAAATGATTCTGTGAACCTGGAGAAAAGGAGAACACTTGGGGATCTGCAGAGGGAGTTGAATAGGACATTGAAGACAAGGTCTGAAAAGGTTCAAATTGAAATGTTCTTATTTTGAATATGGTGAAAAATGCGATCATTGGCTTGCCTATAGATTAAGACAGCAGCAATCGGAAAGATCTATCACTTCTATTAAAAGAGAGAATGGTCAGGTGACTTGTGATCCAAAACTGATTAATGAGACATTTAAGGAATACTATACGAAGCTGTATCAGAATGAGTTGGGTGTCAATGGATTAAATGGTTCATTTTTGGAAGGGCTGGAGGTACCTAGAGTGAATGATTTGGAGAAATCCATGCTGGGAGAGACCATGACTGTGGATGAAATAAAATCTGCGGTTGGGAAATTGAACTCGGGCAAGTCTTCTGGTCCAGATGGCCTGCCTGCTGAATTTTATAAAATTGTGCCTGATTCGGCAGTGGAACTTCTGCGAGATATGTTCCTGGAGTCTAGGGTGGGGGGGTTTGCTTCCTGCTTCTACTAGTCATGCCATTATATCGGTTTTTCTTAAGAAGGATAAGGATGGTTGCGTCACTTCAAATTATCGTCCGATCAGTTTGATTAATACAGATAATAAGATTCTAGCGAAATTACTGGCCCTGCGTTTGCAGACTCTTCTTGTGAAGTTGGTGCACACTGATCAGTCAGGCTTCGTTCACGGCCGGAGGACATCTAGTAATATTAGGAGCTTATTGTTGTTGATGACACAAGCTCAGGATATGGAGGATGATATTGCGGTGTTTTCTTTGGATGTGGAGAAAGCGTTTGATCGCGTTGATTGGAACTATCTTTTTTCAGTATTGCGTACTATGAATTTGGAAGAGTTTATTTCATGGATTACCTTGCTTTATGCTTGTCCGACTGCCGCTGTCAGAGCTAATAGGCAATTATCAGACTCTTTTGTACTGCAGAGGGGTACAAGACAGGGATGTCCTTTATCCCCCCTGATATTTGTTTTGGCCATGGAACCATTGGCGACTGCCTTGAGGTGTGACGTGGGGATACAGGGTCTGAGTTTTCATGGTGCCGATCAAAAGTTGTGGTTTTATGCGGATGATCTGCTATTGTTATTACGGAATTAAACAGTGTCCCTTCCGGCCTTGCTGGATGTTTTGGATAGATTCCATGCGGTGGCTGGATTTAAGGTCAATTGGTCTAAATCTGAGGTGTTGCTGATTTCAGGATACTGTGACAAGAATTTTATTACTGGAATTGGGTTTCAGTGGTGTGACAGGAAACTGAAATACCTGGGTATATGGCTGACCCCACTGGTGGATGAGATGGTTGTGGTGAACATGAGTGAGGTATTTAATGATTTGAAAATGACCATTTTGAGGTGGTCTTTGCTTCATTGGTCCCTTTGGGGCAAGGTGAACGCTATAAAAATGAATGCAGCTCCGAAGATTAATTACGTTCTAGGTATGCTGCCGATGAAAATTGGCCAACATTATTGGAAGAAAATTGATGGTTTGTTGCAGTCGTTTCTGTGGGATAATAAGCCGCCAAGGCTAAAATTATGGAAACTTCAGTTGCCAGTGGAAAAAGGGGGTCTAGGGGTGCCGAACTTCAGGGCATATCATTTAGCTTTTTCGAGTCATTTTATTGTACCTTTTTTGATGTATCTGCCTGATAAATGGGTAATTGCTGAGGCAAGTATGTTGGGCCCGCTCCCTCCAAGAGCAATTCTCACGGCAACAAACAAGTCAGGTAAGAAATCGCCTTTGATAGTTTTTCTGAGAGAAACGTGGAGACCGGTACATGAATTGTTGGGATCGGTTGCTTCAAGGACCATTCATGCATCCAATTGGTTGAACCCGCTGATTTCTGTCGGGGGTAGGTCTTTATTCTGGCCGGATTGGTTTCTAGGTGGGGTTCTATGGATTGATGATGATCTGGTGGATGGTGAGTGGATTGGGGAGCGTGAGTTGCGAGCGAAGTTTCACATTGAGAATTTTAGATCTGACGACTTCAGGAAATTGAAAAGGTGTATAGGTGATGTGGCGGAGCAAGGAAATTCAGTGGTAAATCTCTTTCTTAAAGAAAGGGAGCCAGGTGGTTGTTTGATTGCTAGCAGGCTATATAAGTGTATTGTGTCTGCTTATAAGGAAAATTCTGATTTGAGAGGTGAATGGGGAAGTAGATTGGGGTGTGATATTTCGCCCAAGATGTGGTGGATATGTGTGCGAATATTAAACTGTGTGCTGTTGATCTGGTGGAACGGTCTAGACAGATTAAGATCCTCAATAGTGTTTTGGAGCCCGGAACGAATGTTTAAGAGGGGGTTGTTGGACTCGGATGAATGCTGGTGTTGTGGGAATGGACAGGGAAGTTTGGAACATCTGCTGTGGGAATGTGTGCGTGTACAGGGATTTTGGCATGATGTTTGTTGTGCATGTCTGCGTGTTTTGAATCTGGATGTTGAATAGGATTTTGTGACAATGATTTTGGGAGGTGGAGAATTGCTAGAGGATCTCTCTGTGTCACGGAAAAAGTTTCTGCTCCGTGGTGCTAGTCTGGGCAAAAAGTTGGTTCTGAGGGGCTAGAAATCACGGAATGCGCCAGCTCTTGATGATTGGATTGAGGGGATGTCTGCCCTTGCATCCATGGAAAAAGTGGTTTCTAAGAGGCAAGGGAAGTTGAGACTGTATGGAAAGGTTTGGGATGACTTTCTGAAAATTTACTAATTTATTGCTAGTTATGAATATATAATCTGCTATTCTGTGTATTATTTGCTGTGCTGTGTTAATTGTTCTGATTGATTACTTGTTTATCTATATGTGAAAGTTTATAAATAAATAAATTTAAACATTAAAAAAAAAACACCTACACTAAGTTACTCTTCACAGCATTAGATGCCATGGGGGTAATCTACACAAACTTCACGGATGACACACAGATCCTCATCCCCATCACAGGTAACCTGGATCAAGACACGGCCACCATTAACACAATTTACTCACACATCCAAAACTGGATGGCGTACAAAAGCCTTTGTCTCAACGGAGACAAAACTGAGATCCTTATAGTTGGCTCCCCCAACAAACTCGGCAAACTCCACCCAGACTACCCCTCCATAATGATTGACGGTACACCCATCAACATCTCCCATAAAGTCAAAATATTGGGCGTATACCTTGATTCGAATCTCACCATGACAATCGTATTAGTGCCCTCTCCTCCTCAACAGCCTACACCACCAAACTCATCACACTCAGCAGGCCTCTCCTATCTCCTGACAACTACTTGACACTTGCTAGAGGCCCTCATCCTAACAAAAATAGATTATTGTAACATTCTACTGCTAGGCACCTCCAAAACACATCTAACTAAACTCCAGCTCTTACAAAACAAAGCCCTCAGCGCAGCTCTGGGCATCAAAAGAAGAGAACACATATCACAACACAGAAGAGAAGCACACTGGCTCCCAGTGCAGTCCAGAATCCTCCATATAACACTCACTATCCCACACAAATTCCTATCAGACACGGCCCCTACCTACCTCAATAAATGCATTGCACGTGAAACCACATCGAGATCCTTTAGATCCAACGCAAACATCCAACTGCACATTCCCTGCTTCACCAGCACAAGAGCAGCTAACTCTAGCTTCACCATCGCAGCCCCCCGTATCTGGAACTCTCTCCCACCCCACCTATCAAATGAAACATCGCTACCCAAGTTAAAAAAACAACTCAAAACCTGGTTGTTCAACAAGTACTAATACTCTTGCATACACTTCTTACCCTAGACAGAAAAAACCTAGCAAAATTAGATCATTGCTATGGTAGACAATAGACCATGCACCTGTTATACTGCTGCAGCTAAAATGTATGTAACCCATTCCTGACAACAAAGATATGTTCCCAGCTGTCAACAATGATGCATGTCTACGCCATGATAGCCAAGGGTTTGGGCATATATCCAAATGAAATAAATAAATAAATGAATAAAAATGCTAAATAAATGGTAGTGAGATTTTGGGTGCATCATATTTAAAGTTATAAAATAAATACAATATGGCTAGAGACACAAGTTCATAATAGTTCATAATATCATTAGACATTTACTATGAGCCACGGGTTGACATATTATGAAAGTCTAAGTAATTCATGAAAAGGGCCCATTTCATGTTATATTTTGGCAATTTGTCTGAGTAGGAAGCCATGCATTGTTCTATTCTTTGAGTATGGCAAGTATTGTTCCACCAGTTCTTAAGGAGACATTTTGAAGATGCTTCCAATTGGTTGTTATTAATTTGATGGCGATAGCAATGAGGAGGTCATACAAAGTGGAGGACGGGAAAGAAATGTTACCCTTAAGCGTGATGCTACCAAGAAATATATTAGTGAAAGATAAAGGTATCTTGAAATTAAATATTGCCATCATGTAATTTTATTATAAGCTGTCTGCAACAATGCTGTGATACCCGAGGGTCTGGGCGTTTAACAAATGTAAAAATAAATAATATAAATAAATGTATTTCCACACATCCTATGCACAAAGAAGGGGGAACCCCAATATTACTACTTAAGTAGTAGCTCTACCTTTTATCGGGTAAGGCAATATAATAGACATAGGAGGTAGTTAACTCATATCAACCATTCTACAGTTTATAGGCATTAAATCAAGGCTGTAGAAAATACTTCATCGATCATCTTTTAATATTAATTTCATTAGAAAATACACAGTTCAACAAATTTTGTAAAAGAAGCGATGGAAAAATCCCATTCACTTTGTACAGTAAAACATATACACACTGTCTAAAAAACAGACAATTTAGTTGTGACGCATGAATTTAAATATAATCTGATAGCAAATGTCTATTTTGCTATTGGTAGGTTTTTGAGATCTTTGTAGGGAATAATTACTACCTTACCCTGATCTAAAGGCCCTCTTATAGAGGGTAATTTTATCAGAACTAGTGGGTGTTAGACTAGTTGGGGAAGACTGGACATGTCTCAGTTCTCTGATTATTCTAGGAACTTTCTTCAGGAGTAGTGTTACTGTATCTAAAAAGTTAGTCAATCAAAACCGCAAAAGACAGTACCAGGAAATGTTATTAATAGATATGTCATTTAGACAATTCTTCCTGTTGGCAGTAAAAATAATGCACTTGAATGTTCTTTCTGTAGGCTGTTGATATGGAAGACAAAAGAAGAGTGTAAGCTATAAGTGCCTAATGAACTTCTAAGATAATTTGATTTTATCGGACAGTACTAGGTTAATTACCTAGTCTTGTCTGGACGAGTAGTTGTTATAGAGGTAGGTTCCTGAATATAGCAGGGGTTTGTCCTCTTGGTCGATAGTGGACTCGAAGTTGAGTTTCAGAACGACCTGCAAATTATATTTGCATAATTTAGTTAGAATATTGGCATGGAGACTCTGCTCGAGCAGTTCAGTGCATGGGGTAAAAAGCATAGGCTTACCGCTTATATTGAAGCTATAAGTCCTTTTGGAGGCGGTCCATCAAAATGGAGACTAGTAACCGTTTTTGAAGAATCATTCGTTAATTAACACGTAAAGCACCAAATTGTGCCTGTAATAAACCACAAAGAAGGTTTCCTTACTATTACAGTTCAAATTTGCTTTTCGGTAAGTGTATCCGATGTGATCAAGAAAAAACGGAGACGATCATGGTTGACGCTTGTTGTGGGCTTACCTTATTCGGGGAGGTTACTCGACTCGGCGAAAGAGGACCCCGATGTGTGTTCTTTAGTATAACGCTATTGTTGTGGTCAGTGCCCATAGATAATAGCAGAGTGCTAGAGAGAATAAAAGAAGGCGTTGTTGAAATATTTGCTCCTTGTTATTATAATCCTACTCTGGGCATCGTTAATAGGTATATATAAATGGGAGCATTTGTTTACATTAGGATAGATACTCTTTTTGTACATTGCGAGCTTGCGGAAAACCGTGTTGTTTAAAACCGCTCGAAGTGTCTACTAAATGGGGTTGATGGGGGGGGGGGCGCTTACCTGGGAGTTCCAGTCACTCGTGATCTCCAGCGGCCTCCTCGAGCTAGGCTGCTCGTAGAAGCGATTCAAGTGGCGGTCGCCATCTTGGATGAGTATGATTATATACTCTTTGTAGTCCGTTTTTTGTTTTTCTTATTTTAGTTTCATGATGTCTAGGCTTGGCTATTATACCTTAAGCACTACGTGAATTAGATGGATGATCTAATTTACGGATAGGGATTTGGCAATTGCATAAAATGCTGTGAGCACTCATAAATACCGCTTAAATGGAGTATCTACATTTTTGATTATTTAACGGCAAAAGGCACTCGCAATCGGGTGTAGGTATTGGGCAAATTTTAAATATATTTAGTTTTGGATGTATAGAAATAGGGATGTCACTAGTTATACACTATTATTTGACAATTTATAATGCAGTAGTGTAGTAGTATGTACTGGAACTCAGGCTATAAGTCCAGTCCAAGGCCTATTATATGAATGGTTACTTTAAGTAGAGGCCTGTGGTTCCTATTACTATCGAGTAAACTATTAGTAATGGGCAGGACGCCTCTAACTCATGGTCTCGTAACGCTAACAGGTTCCTTACTGATAATTAGATTTTATGCCATTCTGTGTCTTCGTTTAGGCCTCTTTGGTCGCTTTTAGTTTGAAAGATGATTCTCTGTTCTTTTTCTAATAGAATTTTTTTTTCTTTTTGGTGATGTCATTCCCTTTTATACTTAGCAACACTGTCCATTTGAAGTCTTCATTTGAATGATTGTGTTCCAGAAAATGTTTCACCATGGGTGCTTGGAGGGTTTTGTTACGTATACAACTCCTGTGTTCTATTATTCGAGTTTTTATTTTACGTATAGTTTTTCCTATGTAATTTAGACCACAAGGGCATGTTATCATGTATACAACGAACTCTGAATTACAGTTCGAAAATTGCAATTGCTTCCAGGGTCTAGGTAGACCGATTTCAATTCCTTTGGATTTCTTGGTGTAGGTGCACACCGAGCAGCTTCCGCATGGGTAGTGGCCAGTCACCGGATTCAATCCCCAAATTTGAGATACATTTTTTGGCTCCTGTTTTTTGCCTTTAAATTTACTACTACTCACCCTATTGCCTATGGTAGTGGATTTCCGAAAAAAGTGGGCAGGGGAGTTTGTTAGTCGATAGTTCAAATATCTTCCATTCTTTCCGCACTATATTAGTAATGGATAGGCTTAGATTTGTGAATGTATTCACACTTACGATTCTTGTGTCTGTTTCTTTTTTAGCCTTATCCTCGAGCAGAGCATCTTGGTTATTATTATAAGCTCTTTTCGCTGCCTTCTTAATCAGTTTTTTAGGATAATCTCTGTCGCTTAGCTTTTTGGCGAGAATTTCTGCTTCCTCTTCGTAGGCTTCTTTAGTGCTGCTGTGTCGTTTTAGCCGTAAAAATTGTCCATAAGGCAAATTGTCTTTTAAATGTTTGATATGGTGACTATGATAATGTAGAAGGGAATTCTTATCTGTGGTTTTATGGTATGGTCTAACTAATAAAGTGCCTTGGTGGTGGAAGATAGTTAGATCGAGGAAGTTAATTTCCTTTCTTTTGATGGTCATAGTAAATTGTAGATGGCGGTTTTGTTGATTGAGCCAAGTAACAAAACTCTTAGCCTCTTCTTCTGTACCTGTCCATATGACGATAATATCGTCTATGTACCTTGCCCACGAATTCAGATGGCTTTTACGAATGGATTATTGGCATAAATATGCTTTTTTTTTCGAAAAATTCAACATATAAATTTGCTACGCTGGGGGCCATGGTGGCTCCGATGGCCGTTCCTTCAACTTGTTGGTAGAATTGGCCTTTAAATTCAAAAAAGTTCTTTGTTAGGGAAACTTCTATGCACCAAAGGATTAATGACCTAGGTACCGGGTCGTCATCTAGTCGTGTCAACAATATCTCTTCAAGGGTTTCAATAGTTTTTTGTTGAGGTATATTCGTATATAATGATACAATATCTAAAGTTATTAAGAACTGGTTATTGATATCGTAAGGATGGTGTTCATAACGTTTAATCACCTCTTTTGTGTCCTTTTGAGATATGATTTCATTTTGGTTACATAATTTTTCAGATAGTGATCAGCGAATTTGGAGAGCGGTTCAAGGATGGAATTAATACCCGCTACTATGGGGCGCCCTGGAGGTTTATTTAGGGTTTTATGAATTTTAGGTAAACAGTAGAAGGTCGGTGTAGATGAGTCCGTTTATGAGGAATTCACTTTCTTGTCGGCTTATCCATCCACGTTCTTTGGCTTTTTCAGCTTTAAGTTCAATCATTTTTAGAAGTTCTTTAGTTGGATTTTCCGGTAGTTTCTTGTAGTATTTTGTGTTGTCTAGCTGGTTTTGGCATTCATTCACATAGTCTTCTTTGTCTAGGACCACTATTCCTCCTCCTTTATCAGCTCTTTTAATAATTATGCCATCATTTTTCGAGAGATTGTTTAGGGCATTTTGTTCTTGGCGACTTAGATTTTGGAAAACAGAGTGGTTTTGCTTTTCTAGATTTTCTATCCCTTTTAGGACTTGTTTTTCGAAAATTATAGATTCTTTCCACACATCCTGCCATAATCGAAAAACGTGAGAAAATTCGAAGAACATATGCTTGTATGAACCAGGGGCATCTCCACATGACCAACACTTACCATCTGTGTGGGCTTCAGATTTTGTACATTTTAGATGGGTAATAAAGGCTCTATGCATAAAAAAATAGAAGGTTTTGGGTAATGTGGGCCGAGTTAGAGACCCCCCTAGTTCTGGACCATAAAAGAGGCCATGTGTTATCAAAGGAGGTGCAACAATCGGTTTACCATTGCGTTTGAGCAGACCATTTCACTATCAGGGGTTCTACAGGTTCTAATAGTTTGTAAAGTTTGGCAGCCTTCATAGCTGTGTTATTAGAAAGTAATTGTAACTTAATGGAGTAAGGAGATAAGACCTTATAATCATGAGCCTGTAATCCGTCCATACATGCATTAACCAATTTATTGTAGAAGATTAGATCTGATTGAGGAATAGAGAAGGAATTCTCTAAGATTCTGAAATGATGTTATGTTGTGTTGTTGAACAATTTGATCAATCTATCTAAAGCCGTTGGAGATCCAGACCTTCCGTGAGACGGTTCTGCTATTGAAGATGATTGATTTGTTATACCACAGATAAGGTGTGAGTTCTCGGGAGGGGAATTCAGTAGATGAAAGATTCTGGGGGAAGATTTAGATGCTTTGATGGGGTCAGAGAGAATGAAGGTTGTATGGTGAAAAAGAAAGATGGTGTCTGTAATGTCATGAGGGAGGGCCATTTGTTTTTCAAGCATACACCAGGATGGGAGGTCTTCTAAGTGTGATGGGGCATACCAACAGCAAATCTGCTTAAGTAGAAAAGCATGATGACATTTTCTGAAATCAGGAAATCGGACTCCTCCCTGCTCATAGGGAGTTTTGAGTTTAAGTGCAATTCTTTTAGATTTACCTTTGCTCCAAAGAAAGTTGAGAAGGATGGTATTGTTGGATTTGGAGAAGTTGGTGAGAAGAGAAACGGGAAGCATTTGTAGCATATATAATATGATAGGGGAGAGCATCATCTTGATGCTGTCCAGATGACCCCACCAGGAAAGAAATAGGGGCACCAAGTGGAGGTAAGATCGGAAAGCCTTTTGAGTAAGATGTCTGTGTTAATTTTCATAGTACTGTTAATAGTGGAGGCAAACTGTATGCCTAAATATTTAAGAGTTAGTGCACAACTTGTAGCCACAAATGTCAAGTTCATGTTTAAGACATTTGGAATTTAGGGGTAGTAATTCTGATTTGTCTCTATTGAGTTTATAACCCGATACAGCGGAACATTTCTGTAGTACATCTAATATGTATGGAATGTGTTGTTTAGCGTTCTTTGAATATCGTCTGCATATGCAGCTACTTTAGTTTCATATTTTTCAACAGCGATGCCAAGGATATTCCTGTTCTGTCTAATGAGTCCAAGAGAGGTTCAAGAGATAGTACATAAAGAATAGGGGAGAAAGGACAGCCCTGTCTGGTACCTCTTTGCAATGAAAAGAATGATGAGGTTTAGCCATTGATGAATATGGAGGATTTGGGGTTTGAATAGAGAGGTTTTACTAGGGAAATGAAGCCTGCACCGCACCCATGCCATTTTAGAGCATGGAACATAAAATCCCAATTAACTCTGCCAAAGGCATTTTCGGCATCTAATGTTATGGCGGCGTAACCCTGTTTATCATTTTTATCTTTGGCAGTAATATGTAAGGCGTTTAGTAAAAGTCTGGCATTGGCTGAGATGTTTCTGCCTTTAACGTTTCCGACTTGATCAGGTTTAATCAATTTGGAAAGGTGAGATTCTATTCTGTTTGCTAAAATCTTAGCAAATATTTTACTTTCTACATTAATAAGGGAGATGGTTCTATAGTTTTTAGGGAAATGGAGATCTTTTTCTGTTTTGGGAAATAGGATAAGGTGGGCTTCAGAAAAAGTACCAGATGAAAATTCCTTTGATAGGAAGGAGGAAAATAAGGTTTTAAGCCTTGGGGTAAGCTGAGACGAAAATAGATAGCTTGGATAATTTCACTGGTTGCGAGTTCTCCCTCTAGGTCAGTAAGATCTGTAGTAGGGTATGAGGTTCTATCAATACCACCGAAAAAGTTAGAGATATTGTTTTCCAGGATAGATGAGTCTGGGGAGTATAGATCAGAATAATATTCTTTGACTGTTTCAATAATGTACACAGGATCAGTAATTACAGTTCCTGAGGTATTTCTGATACTAGCAATAAGTGTTGTTTCATTTTTTGCTTTGAGGTAGGATGCAAGGGCCTGACCTACTTTATTCGAGGTTTGATACATTTTAGATTTATATTTTAATATAGCACCTGAGGCTTGTTCAGTGAGTTTATTAATTTGGAAACGTATGGAAAGAACTGTACGGAGGTCTACATTTGAAGAGGAAAGATGACATTGTTTTTCCGCTTTAGTAAGAAGCGAATAAAGATTGTCAAGGTCCAATTTATGTTGTGTCTTTCACATGCTAGAATAAGATATGGGTCCTCTCAAGGCTGCTTTAAAGGAATCCCAATTAGTACTTAGAGGTGTCATTGTCAGAATTTTCTTCAAAATATTGATGTTAAAATGAGGTAAGAGATTGAATGATCTTCTCATCCTGGAAGAGACAGTTGTTAAATCTCCATCTAGAAGGTCTTTTAATATCTGGGAAATCTAATGTAGTGATGATAGGGGCATGGTCCTAAATTATACTATTTGAAATGTGGGAATCCGTAATAGTTTGTGAGGGATTTGGTGACTAAAATGTAGTCAGGACGTGAGAGTGTATTATGTGGATGTGAATGGAATGTATAATCTAAATCTACTGGGTGTGCAAGTCTCCAGGAATCTATAAATCCTGACTCCGCTACACATTGTTTAAAGGCTTTATGTGAGTTAATATTCTCAAATGAACAATTGGATTTTCTGTCCAGGAAGGGGTCTATGATGTGGTTCATATCCCCACATAGTATGAGGTTAGGGAAGTTAGATGTGAGAATGATCTGTTTGATAGAGAGCCAAACGTCTGGATCGGGAAGAGTGGGGCCAGATATGTTCATAATTGTGATGGTATCAGAAACAATGTTCAATTTGACCCATGCTCATCTACCATTGGTGGCCCCATCTTCACCAACAATTTTATGATAATCTTTTACTAATCAGAATAGCAACGCCATTCTTCCTACCCATAGCAGCACTAGCTATTACGTCCTTTACCCAAAAAGACTTGAGCTTCATAGCTTCTGGGGAGGAAAGATGGCTTTCTTGCAAACATGCAATGGAGGGATTAAGCTTTTTCAAATGTATGATAATCTTGTATCTCTTAATCGGGTGATTGCCACCTTTAATATTCCACATTACGCATCTAAACACCATTGTAATACATAGACATTGTTATCCTAGGTATGTTAAGAGACCTAAGGGTAAGAGAGTCATTAAGTACCATAAGCAAGATAATATATACAGCCATATATGCCAACAAAATTATATAAAAACAAATGCACCACCAATTGTAAGAGTGACCATAAGAGGAAAACACAAAAGGAATATGGGAAGGAAAGGGTAAACTTGACCAGAAGGATATCAAAAATAGTTATGAGCCAAGTGTTGAACATATCAGTAATGTTATATGAAGGGTTAGATATGTAATCAAGGACAAGTACCCAAAAAAATAGAGAAAGGGAGAAAAAGTTCAAGCAGGTGGCACCAGCAGGACAGAAAACTAAGAACAGCCCTGTTAAATGGAGGCTACCCAGCGGTGCCCGGCCAACCACTCAAGTGGCTATATTTTAGTGCTTGCAGCAAACCGTGATTAATCAGAAGAAAATAGTCGGGTTCCAGATGTTGGGATGATAGGCAGAGATGTATCCATGTTTTCAGTTTTAAGAGAACGTATGAATGCCTTGAGATCTGCTGGATTGTCAATTATTGAGGTATGGCCATCAAGGGTTAACTTGGATGGATGGTATAGACCGTACCTGACATTAAGCTGTTTTAGCGCAGGGCGATAGGAGAGAAATTCCTTCCTTCGTTGGGCAGTTTTCTTTGCAACATCTTGTGATATGTAGGTGTTGTTACCATGCTATGTTAAAGAGCCCTTCTCTTTGGTTATTGAAATAATGAGCTGTAATTGGGTATATTCCAATAAGCAAAAAATCATAGTACGCGAAGTGTGTTGCAATGGTGATGAGCTTCTGACTGGGCCGATGCGATGTGCATGTTGAATATTGATAGGTATTTCTTTAGGGATATGTATTACAGCTGAGAGTAGATATTGAAGAAATGAGATGACATCATTCCCTTTGCAACCTTCCAGAAGTCCTGCGATGCGAAGGTTATTACGCCTGCTTCCGTTTTCTAAATCTTCAGTATGTTTTTGAAGGTCTTGAACAGCTTTTTCCAACAGCAGTACTCTAGGAGAAATATCTTCAGTAAGACCAATTCTGTTTTCCATTTCTGTCATCCTATTTTCAAAGACATTCCACCTATCGTCAAACTGCTGCAGTTTTTGGGTGGTGGTTTCAGTGAAAGGTTTCAGAGACCTTATTTCTTGCAGTATGGTATCAATTACAGGTTCCATAGATGGCTGCGGTGAGGTGGGGGGGTGGGGAGTCACTTTTCAGGCCTTTATTGGCAGTGGAAGCTGCTTGTGTTTCGTTTAAGGCTAAGGGTAGCTTTTGAATATTTTACCCTGAGGCCATACTGAGGTGACAAGAAGCAGTAAAATGAAGAAAATGTCAGAAGCGGTATATTAGCAGCCCAAAGAGTCAAAATATGAGGCAGAAATTAAGCACTTCCAGGATTAACAAAATGTTTTAAGATTATGATGTTTCAAGAATACAAGTCTTTAAGTTACTTTGTTTTCCTGAAGAAAGAGCTGGAAATTCTTAAATGTAATAAATAAATTTGAAACAAGCTTTGGAGCGTGATATATCCTTCACAGTAACTTGTATTTTGTTAATTTTCATCAATAATAAGGCTGTCCACTAGATGGCAGTGTCGCAGTATTGGAATATTGAGCAGGGATAAGCCGACAGATTGCATAATGTTACTGCCTAACGTCTCCTTACACATGTCGGGGACACGACATCGGTTCCTGTCGTGAGACCTGGAGAATAGTGTGCTTGTCACACAGAATGCCGGAACTACGAGGAAAAATTGATCCAGCAGTACCGCCACGTCTGCCGTGACCGTAGCGGGATGCAGGAACCTGCTCTCAGCCTTGAACTTGCTGCAAAGGTTTGTAGAACAGAGTGGTGGACCGGAGCGATGCACCTAAGCCGCCATTACCGATTAGCACCAAGCCATGCCCGATTCTCTTTTGTTTTTAAAGCACTGACCTATCTTGAGAGCAGCAGAGTGGTCTATTGGGTGTGGATAGCCAGAGTTTGGGCTGGCGTCTTTTTACAGTAGCACAGTAATGAGTTGCAGACTTTGTGTTCATTGGGTGTAGTCATTTGTCAGGTGTTGTTGAAAAAGCCACGTTTTGAGAGATTTGCAAAATTGGAGACTTGTGCACGAAGTCCGAGCCAATACCGGGATCGAATTCCAAAAGATCAGTGCATGACAAGAGCATTGTATGCGGGTCCTCCATTTGCAGACATGTTGTGAGTTGAGCCCGTTGGTTGATTTGCTGTGCGAGGGGCGTGTACCATCAGATATGTGGAGCTTGGCTGCCAGGTACGCTGTTGTGCTACTCAGGACTGCTTTGTAGATGATGCAGGCAGTCTTGGACAGTAAGCTTAATTTAGTTTGCATAGGACGGGGGTGAATCGGTCACATTTATGTGCACCAACAATAAGATATGTTGCAACTTGGTGAACTGCTTTTAGGGGTGTCAGGTGAGCGGCTGGTATCACCATTAGGAGGCATTTCCCCCCATCGATCTGCAGAGGATTAAAGTGCAGAGGGTAAAAGGCCTGCACTACAGACTGGAAGTCCTGCAGTGGGATGAACTGTTGGAATTTGCAAATGGAGATTTGGAGTCAGGTCGTTCCATCTTGGTTATGCGTTTCTGGAAGGAGAGGCTGCTCTCAGTGGTGAAGCCTAAGGACTTTGCTGAATCAGAGCGTTGCAGATCAAATCCTCCTAGGCACATATCATTGAGCTATTATTGGACAAGTTGCTGTTTAGCAGGTGGAATGATGATGAGGAGTTCAGTCTCCGAGCTGTTAGGTTTGAGGTAGGCATTCGACATCAAGGACTGGATTATGACTAGGTAATTGCAGAGATGACTGATGACCTCTGCGCTTTTTCCTCTCATGTACAATTTAGGCTTCACAAATACCCTGTTGTCATTGTTCCACTGTGGGCACCTGCCCAGCGTGCTGGGGACAATTATGAGGATAGGTTTTAATAATATCTATTTCATTTATATCCGACCAGAGATTACTGCAAGAGAAGAGAATCTTGGGGAATACTAGCTATCATTGGAAATTCTCAAATCAGAAGCAATGAGCAGAGGCAGTGCCCCACCTATATCGCATTCCAATCTTAATCCCCCTCCACCAGCTCTGAAACTTATGCATGCAAAAATAGAATTGGGAACTACCTGCTCCGTGTGAGGCCTTTCTTTCCAAATGATTACCAAAAGAGTGATAACATTGTAGATCTGTATTTGATCATATGCTGTGATGAATCCTATGGAGTCATGACTGATACCCAGCCTAAACTCTCCTCCCATGTGGCCAAGGGAAGGCAGCCACCTCCTGATCCTGACCCTGGCTGTGGTATTATGAGGGAGGATCACATGGGAGGAGATAGTTATCTGGGAAATGTGGTGACTCGAGCAGGTTAGTTTATTTTCTGTGCGAGTGGCATGTACCATCAGATATGTGGAGCTTGGCTGACAGGTATGCTGTTGTGCTACTCTTGAAAGCTTTGTAGATATCACGCCGTTTACCCAGATGGCCCACCACGTTCTTCTTCCGTGGCGGGCCCGATGGCGGCTTCTTGATTGCAGTCCCCCGATGGGCACAGCTTGGTCATTCCCCTCTCATGGGGGCCACCATGTTGGCATCTACGAGCATGCGTTGGGCACCAGTGGCCGCCTTCCGCACATGCGCGGTACTGGCGGCTTGGCTCATTGCGATGGGTAATGTGAGACACCTGAAGGTGTCCCACCCGCTAGTCCCTGGGGATCTGTCATCAAGGTGGCTAGGACATGGCCATCGCTTTTGGATCCAGTGGGGGAGGATCACCTGAATGAGGTGCCCTCGGGGAGTGGAGGTCAGACACCGGAGGGTGAGACGCGGTATCCCCTGTCCAATAACACAATTTGCATCCTACCTTGTAGGATACCTAGGAATTCAACCCATACCCCCTTTTTCGACACAAACTTTCTCACATACAGTTCACTGTGAGCGATAATGGACGAACACCACACCCGTATACCTGACATGTCCCAACACCATGGACAGGCAAGGTCAAGCAATTATGGATTATTACACATACCTGACTTCCATCACGCTTCCCCCCACTGATAAAAGGCGGGGCACGAAAGCACACTCTGAGCGAGGCAAACCGCACGACGAAACACCAGTTTCAAGATGGCACTTTAGAACAAAGGGAAAGATGGCAAGACCAGAGAGAGTCGCAATGAGGGAAGAACCCGTGGCCTCTAAAGACCGTTACTTTAATGAGTCTTGGAAAGTAAGAAACCGAACACTAGGAACTAAGGCTGATCAAACCTGCAATTTGTGTCTGAGGTACACATGCCTCTCCTGTGTCGATAACCCAGACATGGAGGATTCATTGTCGCTGTGGTACTGTCCTTGGCTCCTACCACAATGCGACGTTGGGGAAGACGGCACAGCCGATGAGTTGGAGAGACTGATACCAAACCAGCTTGTGTTTTGAACCAATGTTGCAACTAGCAACATTGTGCAAAGAGAACAGTGTGAAAGGCGTTTGCAAAGAGCGAAGCAGAGATAAATTTGAACTTTGCAATTTAACTTTGGGAAGCGAGCAAACAATACCATACACAGTGGTCCGGCACCACATCGGTGCTCATTCGAATGTCCCTGTTAGGTATCCAACTGATGCTGAGGGTGAGAAAAAAGGAATAATGAGATCGAAGTGGTCCTGCAATGGGTCAAGCTAAAGTCTGTGCACATTAGAAAGTCTTTGAGACTAATCGAGTGAAAGAGGGATCTGAACCAGACTGATGGCGATCCAACGTTGAACTTTCGTTGTGTAAAGGGATCTGAGCCTGGCTGAGGGGGATCCAGGGTGAACACTCAGAATTGAATACTGATCAGAGGAAATGTACGTGTTTGTGTTGTTTTCTGTAACAGGCCCTCTCAGTCAAGAAACTTGCGAGAAGCGAAGAGAATTGAACCCAGAAGGTTGTCAAGTGTGTAAATTGAACTGTAGCCTCATTCCCCAGAAGCCAGAGTGTGTGCTTGGCTCGAGTGAACCGCCTAGCCCCGTACTGAAAACATGGGGAAGGGAGGCCAACGACACGAACATCCTGACTTATCATTTTGTGAACACTTCTTTCTTTTTCATGACCATTCCCCCATATTGTTTGTTCAATAGTAGTAAGGTTTGGCAATAGATCGTTTTATTGTATGCCTTTTTAATTTGACAAGACTCCACTAAGACTGCATTATTATTATGTAATGGTCGTAGCTTGCTCCCATCTGTAGATTTAGGTTTAGATAGGTGTTTATCTCACCCCTGTGAAAGTTCAATAAACACCCTTGTCCTGTGGTCACAAGTGTCTGTCTTACTGTTTATACCATGCCTTCCTTACAGTAACCAGGACGCCAGGGCACAGACTCCTGTGGTAGCCGCACACGCTGCTGAGCTTTGCTCAGTTTTTCTTCCTGCCTACCTGATTGACGCTGCCTGTTTTTCTTCCTTGCAACCTTGCCTTCATTCCTAGCTGGTCAGTCAGGTAGTCTGCCTTCCTCTCCCTCCCAGTGCCTATTTTTAGGTGCAGGGCTCCTCAGTCCTAATTTCTTTGCTCATTCTTGAACTAGTTCCTTGCAATTTAACTCCCTGCGTTCAGTGCTTTGCACTGCATGTCATCACATAAATTGTGGGGGGCCGCTCATTCGTGGTGCTGGGGAACAGCTTCCTGCTTCTAACTGAGTCACACTCCTGGTTTGGGAGCAGGGGGTGGACTCCCGTATAAAACAGCCAACAGGACCATACAGGACTTCTTATCCTGGACCGCCAGCAATGCCGACAAACGGGTATTGGGGAATCACGGGAGGCTCACCTTGATAGATTGCATCACCTGATTGCTCCGACAGAAACTGATATGTAGGCCATGCAAGAATTACGAGGTGAATTGCGGAACCTGAGTTCTGAAGTAGATGATTCACGTTCCAAGAATGGCACTTTACGAGGGTGTTGGCTACCACCATCATAACGACATACTCTGAAAACAAAGTTTGCCAAGCAAGTGCCATGAAAAATGACAGGACCCACGGAAACTAACTGAATTCTGCAATCATTGTCAATCAATTTCAGCTTTATTTCGGCTGCAGTACCATAAAAGTACAAACATGATTCAAAAATACCAATTAATTACACCATGATGGGTTAAAATACAGGGAGGCAAAAATAAAATTTAATAATGCATTAAATCAACAAGAACACATTAATTTTATTTGCTTGGTACATAATTTGGCAGGCCTAACCCTCCGGCTATTCCCAGTTTCGCAAGGTGCATGGTTTACAAATCAGAGGCAATCATTGTACCATTCAATTCACGCTTAGTCCCACACATTTTTCTACTGATAAAGCAAAAATAGGCTAGATCATCAGCCATCTCACTGGGAATGCCTTCTATACTATTCTATTCTAGAGGATTTTTATTAAGCACCAACCCGCCCGCGGGCCTCAGAGTGCTGACAGATAGTACAAACATAAAAAAATGGATATAGCAATGGGTTGCCGTGGGATAGCCGTCAGATATTAGAAGGGAGAAAGAGAGGGAAGCCTAAAATCCTCCACCAACAAACAGATGGGTTTTAAGTGCTTTTCTAAACTGATAAAGCGAGGGAAGCCGCTTAATGGATAGAGGTAGATCATTCCAGACACCTGGGCCCCAGGCATTAAAGCTCGGGTCTCCAAACCTCTTGAGTTTAGAGCGTGGTTGCAGGAGTACATTCTTGTTATTTGACCACAGAGTGTTTCCATTTTGTGAGGTGTTTTTTTCAGCTGTATGGGGATTAGGGGATGGAAGTGTCCATCTATTTGGCACCATTGTTGTATTTAGTATCAACTTTGTGTCAGGGTTGTAATTCCTCCTCTGCGTCCACATTTTTGTTCTAAAGTTAAGTCTGCATTTGGATTGGTGTTTTGAAATTAAATAGGGTGTGCATTGTTATTTATTTTTCATCTACTGGATGAAGGCACAAATCTAAATGAAGTAAACCTTGCAGAGGATCCTAGTCCTAAAACTGGTGGGATAGTAGTCCCGTTTCACATACAGAACACCCTTCAGACTGTTATTTATTGTTCTTGTCCTTATCTGAACCCAGTGTTCATTGGGTGTATTTTTCCCGTAGCACAATATTGCTGATTTTGCCTGTATTTATTAGTTTACATAGCGCTTTACGCCAAAGCGCTGCACAATTGAACAACTTGATACAAAGAACATAACAATATAACGGTAGAAGTAAATTACAGTAAGAATCAATCAATTAATAAACCAGTAAGAAGAGCAATTAAACTGGAGGGAATAGGGAGAGAAAGCAGTGGGAATGTGAGGGAGAGAAGAGGAGGGGAGGGGAGGAGAATGAGGAGTGGGGGGAGAGGGTGAAAGAGGGGTGGTAGGGAGTGGAGGGAGGGAATCGAGGGAAGGAGAAAGAAAGGAGGGGGAGCAGGAAGGGGAGGGAGTTTCAAGGCGGGGGTTGAGAAGGAGAAATTTAAAGGAGGTGCGAAATGAGGAGAAAGTAGGAATAGAACGAATTGAGAGAGGTAGGGAGTTCCAGTGCAAGAGAGCTAGGAGCTGGAAGGAGCAGAAACGGGAGGGGGCACAAGGGGACGGAGGCACAGTCAGAAGGAAGTGATCAGCTGAACGAAGGGAGCGGGAGGGAGTGTAGAAAGAGAGGAGGGAGGAGAGGTAGGGGGGAGCGAGTCCATGGAGAGATTTGAAGACAAGGCAGAGGAAGTGAAATTTAAGTTGAGAGTGAAATGGAAGCCATCCAAGAGAGGAGAGGGAAGCTGAGATAGAGTCGCGGGAGGTAAGGAGACAGAGGGTACAGATAGCAGCGTGGTAGATAGACTTGAGGGGATCGAGATGAGAAGTAGGTAGGTCAAAGAGTAAGGAGGAGCAGTAGAAGAGGCGAGAGAAGATAAGAGAGGAGATTAGAAGTTTAGTAGCATGAAAGGTGAGAGAAGGGTGGATTTTGCGAATATTGAAGAGGTGGTAGCGACAGGCACGAGAAGTGAGAGAAATATGGTGGGAGAAGATGAGGAGTCAAAGTGGATGCCTAAGTTACGGGCGTGGAGAGAGATAGGGAGATTAGTGGAGGGAAATGAATGAAAGGGGGAGGGGAGGGGAGGGAAGGGGAAGAGAGTTGGAGGGGAAAAAGACAACCTCAGTCTTGTCAGTGTTGAGGGAGAGAAAGCGGGAAGACATCCGGTTCTTTATGGCAGTAAGGCAGGAAGAGAGTTTCAGGTGGAGGTTGGATGAGAAGGAAGAGAAAGAAAGGAAGAGTTGAGTGTCGTTGGCATAGAAATGGTGGGAAATGCCAAACGAGGAGATAACGGGGGCAAGGAGGAAGGTATAGAGTGAGAAAAGGAAAGGACCAAGCACTGAATCCTGAGGTACGCCGTACTCAAGAGGTTGGGATGGAGAGGACCGGCCACCCCAGGAAACAGTGAAAGAGTGGGAGGAGAGGTACGGGGATAGCCAGTTAAGGACAGAGCCTGTGAATCCAAAGGAGGAGAGAGTGTTAAGAAGGAGGGGGTGATCGACAGTGTCGAATGCAGCAGAGAGGTCAAGAAGAATGAGGACTGAGGATTGCTTAGAGTATCGAGCAGAGAGGAGGGAGTTAAGGGGTGTCCAGTCATAATATCGAAAAAAAAATTTCGAATGTCAAAAAAGTCGAATCAAAAATGTCGAAAAAAAAAATGTCGAATTATTTTTTTTTTCGATATTTTTGTTTGGGCTCTAGTTTATATTTAAAAAAAAGGTAAAAACAAAAAAAAAAAAAAAAAACGGGGGTTGGGGGGGGAACCCCCCCATTTCGAAAAAAAAACGTCATAAAAAATAAATTCGACATTATTTTTTTCGACATTTTTTTTTCGACTTTTTGACTTTCGAAATTTTTGATTTCGAAATTATGTCTATAAACCAGTTAAGGATATAGGTAAGAGCAGTTTCAGGAGAGTGTTAAGAACGGAAGCCAGATTGGGAGGGGGGGTAAGAGAGAGAGAGATTGCTGACAAAGGTTGAGAGCTGGGAGTAGGCAATGCGCTCTAACAGTTTAGAGAGGAATGGAAGAAGAGAATAGGGCAGATGTTAGAGGTGAGAAGGGCATCGGCCGAATGTTCCTTCAAAATAGGGATGATAGTGGCATGTTTGAAAGCAGAGGGGAAGGTGGCCAATGAAAGGCAGGTGTTGAAGAAGGAAGTAAGGTAGGGGATGAGAAGAGGGTAGATCTTGGGGATAAGAAGGGATGGGAGAGGGTCAGTAGGGGTGGATGTAGGGTGGGCCTTGGAAAGGAGGGTGGAGACTTCAGAGGGGGAAACAGGTGAGAAGACAGACATGCAGGTAGATGGGGGAAGCAGTGGAGAAGAGGGGGGAAAAGGAACAGCTGATTTTTTTGCCAAAGGGCAAGAATATTGGAGGAGAAGAAGTTAGCAAAGTCAGAAGGAGAAAAGGTAGAGGATGAAGAGGGATCAGGGGTAGGAGGGGAGAGAAATCGTGCGAGAGTTTGGAAGATGCGGCGAGGGTGAGCGGCTTGGGAGTGAAGAAGGTTAGAGCAGTAGGATCGTTTAGCTGAGGCCAGACAAGAGTCATAAAGAGAATGGTACGAGAAATAAGAGGTTTTGTTGGAAAGTGAAGGAGATTTGAACTAGAGTCTCAAGATGTCTGAGGAGACGTTGCATAGAGAGAAGTTGAGGGATGAGCCATGGTTGAGAGGGTTTCCGGGTTGGACGGAAGAAAGAAAGGGGGTAGAGTTGATCAAAGGAAGAGGAGATAGAGGATAGAGCATCATTGGAAGATTGTAAAGAGAAATCATGGAGAGAAGGAAGAGAAGATCAGGTGTCAATGAAGAGGGAGGGATCAAAGTTGCGAAGGTCCTGCCGTGAGAAGATGGGAGGAGAGGGCCTAGTGTCAAGTGGGCTTGGAAGGGGAGTAAGGGAGAAGGAGAGTAAGGAATGGTCGGAGAGGTAGATAAGAAGAGTAGAGACAGGAGATGAAGGGTAGGAAGAATTGAAGATGAGGTCTAGAGTGGAGCCAGAGGAGTGAGTAGGAGAAGAAAGAAGAGGGTAAAGGAGGGGAGAGTCAAGGATGGAGAAGAGGGATGAGGAATGCGGGGAAGAAGATAAGTGAAGGTTGAAGTCACGGAGTACAGTTAGAGGAGAGGGGGAGGGAGAGATAAGCAAATGGAGGTGGTCAAGGTCATCATAGAAGGAAGAAAGAGGACCAGGAGGTCGATAAATTATTAGAAAGGAAATGGGGTGAGGAGAAAGATTTGTAGAGAAATTCGAAGGAAGGAAAAGGAAGAGATGGTGAAGAGGAGGTGGAAAGTTGTTTCGGGTGGTAGAGGAGGCCAATACCTACACCGCGGCCAGTAGCACGAGGGATGTGAGAGAAGGAGGATGAGGAGGTGGTTAGAGAAGCGGGCACAGAGGTGTTGTGGGGGGGGATCCAGGTTTCAGTTAGACATAGGAAATGAAGTTTGAGACAGAAGAAAATGTCTAGGACTGCTGCAGTCTTGTTGCAGATGGATCTGGCGTCCAAGAGAGCAATGTTCATGAGGCTGGAGTGATGAGCAGTAGGGGGGTAGAGAAGATTAGGGCAGGAAGAGAGGGTAGGTGTAGGATAGGAAGAGTGGGGGTGGGGATTGGAGAAGGGACGGGGCATGAGGAGAAGGGAACAGGAGAGTAGGAGGGAAAGGGAAAGGAGGGGTGAGAAAAGGGAGGGGAGGGAATAGAGGATGTAGAAGAAGAGAATTGGCAGAACACATAACAGAGGGAGCAAGTGAGACGAGGGCTATGATGATCCTTTACTGAAAAGTCTTATAATGGTTAGACAAGAATCAATGTAGCAGATGTAGTTGAGTCCGTGCTGGGGTAGAAGACGAAGGTACTGATTGGTGTGCCAGCTGCTACACAGGATACTGCTCGGTTTGGAGGGTAGAAAGAAGAAACGCCAGACGTACAAGATCAGGGGCAGGCAGCGAGAAGTAATAGGGACCAAGTTGGGAGGAAGTTGGAGGAGGCTCAGCTGTGTTGGCTGTGGCGGTGGCAGAGAGTCAGGGCGGAATTAGAACGGGAGCAGGTAATAAGGAGTGGTTTGGCCTGAGCTAGGAAGGAGGGAGGAAGGTCAGACTGTAGGAAAGTGTGGTAGGTAGAAGGCATGGAGTGAGAGTTATTGGTTGGGTCCGGGGCGGAAAGGAGGGGGGAGGAGGCTCAGGTGTGGAAAGTGAAAGGAGTGTGTCAGGCAAAAAGAGGGAAGGGTGAGAGCTGGGGTACTTAGTGTGTGCAAGTTGGACCCACGGTGTGGAAGGGTTAGGCAGTAGAGACTGTGTGGAGGGTAGTGAAGCTACCCCGTGGTGGGGGTAGAGTTGGAGCTGCTGGCAGGGTGGTGCATAGCGATGTGGATGGAACCGTAGAACAGTGGGCCGCATAAGTAGGTGGTAGTGTCAGGTTGCACAGCAGTTCGGAAGCGATCCGTCGACCAGCAGCCCTCTGCAGTAGATGAAGTGCTGGGCAGACTGTGCAGTGGAGCCGATGCAATTCGTAGGTAGTGGCCCGATGCAGCAGTTGGAGGTGACAGGCTGCACAGCAGTGAGGTACACCGTTAATCAGTGGTGGTCAGTGGACTACTGCAGGAGATGGTGCCAGGCTGCGCAGTGGTGCAGGTGTAGACCGCCAGACTCATCGATCCCGAAGGCAATGCAGGCCTGAAACAGATGGAGGCCACTGCGGGGTTAGAGCTGGAGTAGCCGGGAGGAGGTGCGCAGCGGAGTGGGCGCTGTCTCCCAGCCAGTGGCCCACTCGAGTATGGAAAATACTGGGATGTAGAGTGCCTAGGTGCAGGGTAGGAGGCCATGGCAGAGGGAAGAGGTGTGCAGGCAGGAGGTTCCCGGTGGTGCAGATGCAGTCCCCCAGCCAGTGGTCCTCAGCAATATATGGAAATGCCGGGGAACCTATGCAGTCCAATGTCAGCAGTCAATGGTGCAGATGGTGGTGTTGGAGTGTGGGAGGGCACTGCAATCCTGGATGTAGTTTTGGCCACAGCGGGGGATGGACATCAAGTGGGAAGAAGCTGCGGCTGAGACAGGCTGGATCCTCCAGTGGATGGCCTGTAGCGGAGAGCGGGAGGGCACCGTGGTCACAGAGGCCGTGCCGGCTGCAGCAGGGGGATGGCCACAAGTTGGAAGAGGCCACAGTCGGACAGACTGGAACCCTCCAAGGACAGCCGGCAGCAATCGGTGGGAGGGCACCGCGGTCCCGGAGGCTGCGTCGGCCGCAGCGGTGATGGCCACAGAACAGGAAGAGGCCACAGCAGGGACAGGCCGGAGCCCTCCAAAGGCAGGCCTGCAGTGGTGAGCGGGAGGGCACCGTGGTCCTGGTGGCTGTGTCGGCCACAGAGGGGATGGCCACAAAACAGGAAGAGGCCGCGGCAGGGACAGGCCACAGCCCTCCAAAGGCAGGCCAGCAGCGGTGAGCGGGAGGGCAATGTGGTCCTGGTGGCTGTGTCGGCCGCAGCGGGGACGGCTACAGTGTAGGGAGAGGTTGCAGCAGGGACAAGCCGGAGCCCTCCAAAGGCAGGCCTGCAACGGTGTGCGGGAGGGCACTGTGGTCCTGGTGGCTGTGTCAGCCGCAGCGGGGACGGCTAAAGTGTAGGGAGAGGTTGCAGCAGGGACAGGTCAGAGCCCTCCAAAGGCAGGCCTGCAACAGTGTGCGGGAGGGCACCGTGGTCCTGGAGGCTGTATTGGCCGCAGCCAGGGGCCAATGAGTTGGAGGAGGCCAAGGCGGGTAGGCGGCACCGAGCAGGAAGATGCCGCAGCAGGGACAGGCTGAGTCCTCCGATGGAAGACCCGCAGCGGTGTGAAATCCGGCTGCAGATGAGTCCCCGCCGGGAGCGGGGAGGCAGAAGTGGGCCCACGCCGCAGCCGCAGCACGTAGAAGGCGGGCAGGCACGGAGAACCAGGAAAGACTCGCCGACACGGAGCAGGAGGAGGCCTCGTCAGGCGATCGGTCCGGGATCAGGTGAGTGCAGCTCCGATTATTTATGAGAGTGCTGTCGGAGGAGCCCCCGGGCTCTAGAAGCAGGATCGGAAAGAGTTCGGGTAGTAAATTGCTGTAGTTAATGATTTATTTTTAAAATGATTCAGCCTGAGGTGAGGAGGCGCTGGTACAGGCAGCCGAGCTTCTGCGCCCCTGGTGGTCCCGAGATTTTGGTGACTTTGGTCACTTGACTTTGATGACTTTGATGACTTTGGTGACAATATCCCGAGATATTGATGACTGTTGAGGAAATTCAAACTTTTTGCATAGACCCAGCCTTGACTATTCTATTGGACACGCCTCTCCCCTGGCCTTGCTAATCATGTGCAAGTATGTCTTGAATAATCCATGGGTTTCTGCTGCAATTCACTGCTTTATGTAGTCCTGCTTTACCCTGAGCCAGTTTGTTTGCACCGTTCTAGACGGTTTGTGCCATCAGTCTCCGCTTTCCCTTCTCGTAACTGGTCGATGTAGATTCTAATTTGAACATCCTTATAGAGTAGCGTTATTAATGATTTTGTTTGCTGTTGGAAACATTGAGACAATTCAAATGTTTGTATTTTTTCCAGGAAGGGAGAAAAGTCAATGGGCCTCATTACGAGTTTGGAGGTAGCCATGCTCTTAATAAGGGCATGGCTACCCCCAAACTCTGGTACGGATCCCACAAAAGGCGACTAACCGGGCCATTTCGACCTAGGAGTGCCTGGTAATTCCCTTTCGCGGGACCCGGACCTGGTACGTCCCCATTCCCATTTGATCCCCCATAGGACTCAATGGGAATGGGAAGGGTGGTAGCAGCGGTACCGTTCATAACGTTACCGTTGCTACCATCCTGGTCTGGTCACGAGTGCTGCTCTGCACGCCTGGTCGGACCAGGCGTGCAGAGCGGCATCCGCGAGAAAACACGTAATGTTGCGGCATGGCAATAACGGTGCCGGTAGCACTACCGGCGCTGTTGTTGCTTTACCGCAACATTCGTAATGAGGCCCAATGTTTATCACGGGTTATTTCAGGGCAGAGGTGGCTGGGTTTGTTGTTGGCATGTCAGGGATTCAGCTTTGAGTAAAGTGCTGGATGAGACTTTGGTGTGTGCAATTCCAAATCAAAAGGCCACCTCTTGGGGTTAAAACAGCAAGAATTTCGGAAACTGGTCATTTCCATTGATGGTAGTGTACGAAAGGTGCGGCAGATAGGAAGAGGGGATGGGTTTGACGAGACACCTCATGGTAGCAAATGCACAGGTACACAAAGCAACCTTCCTCTCACAAATAAGACAACACTGTGAAGGGTGAGGGTAGATATGAAGCGTGGGTACAAATAACCAAAGGACTTTCTATAAATAGCCCAAGAATGAGGAAAACACCACATTGTCAGTACACACAATTGATGGGGAAAACCGGGGCAGTCCCACCCAAGGCAGACTCCATCTCAGACATATGATCCACCCACCAAGAACGAGGGAGTCGGAGCACACGTTCCTTGTCACAGTCGAATCAAAGCAACTAGAACAAGCATAAGGTGACATTACAGGGAGATCCGCCAATCCAGCAGTCACATGGGGTGCAGGGGAAATGAACCTGAGCCAGTGTAAAAGTCACATGGGCACCCCTGCCCATTGGGGGAAAAGGACACGGGAGATGGCTGCGTTCCTGGGAGAACCAATCAGATGGTAAGTTACTGCGCTCCAAAGAGTTGGCCAGCCTTCGTAGTATCCACCACTGTATTTGTGAAGGTCGCCATCAAGCATGTGTCGTGTGAGTGTCTCCTTTCCCACCAGAAGTAGTGTCTCGTGTTCCATCCTAAATGGTGCTGACCAATGCAGAGTATTAAAGTTCTGGCGGTCAGCACAAATGTTATTTTACTAGTTACAAATTGTTCCTATAGGCCTGAGAAACGATGTGGTGCCACATGGGGAGTTGACGTGTTTGGATAGCATTAAACCGTTTGGTCCAATTGTATTGCACTAATTAATGTATGTTTAGCACTGCGGATATGATGCACACCAGACAATGAAATGCCTGGGAAAAACGTTGAATGAGGATATTTCCAATTGCAAATGTTTTTATGACTTCTGACTATTGTGTTCTAATGTATAAAACTACTGACCACAGTGCATTCAGATGGCGGCTCATTTTAATCAGACTTTTTCTACTGTTTTGTTTGATGTGTGCTTGCCTGGCTGTAATAAACATTGTTGCTTCTTGGCAGATGTGTGCTCCTTTGAATATGTTCTTCATGGTGTGAACAGAGGACCCCTGACTACAGTAGTGTCGGTTTTATATTCCTGGTGTGAGAAACCTAAAGGTTCTCCAACATCTACTCCCCAGCCTTCATGGGATATTCTCAATCTTATCGCATCTTTCCCTGTAGTTTCCTACAAAGTATTGAGAAGAGGATGAGGCAGCTAAGAGTAATGCACACTTCCTCTTGCAAACACAACTCTAGTACTGGGCCGAAGAAGTGGGGCCTGAAGGCATCCGGTAATGAAGATCAAGCATTTTACACTAACAGGCTTATACAAGGTCAGGCAATTGAGTTTAACTCACTTCTCCTGCAGCCTGTTACGAATGAAAGAGTACAAAAGGTGGAGCCCAAAAGCATAAAAGGAGAGAGAGGAGAGAATCCGCCATGCTGGAGGACCAGGAAGCTGGGACGCTGGCAATGATCCTGGGAGACCTGCCAGAGGGACTGGGCAGGACCAGGAACCCTCGTATGGGAAGGGGGGCATCAGGCGCTGCCGTATAGCAGAGGTGAAACAGAGCACAGAAGCTGGTGTGTGCATGTCGGCATGCCGGGCAAATTGGCAGTTTGGTTTCTCATTCAGGAGAGCCGCCGAGAGGAGCTGCAAAAAGCTGGTGTCAGAAGACACTGGGGAGACCGAAGTGTTCCGGGCCACGAACGCAAGTAAACGCTGCACTTATTGAATGCCAAACTGAAAGAAAGGTGCTATTTGACCACACTACAATGTGCTGAATGGTAAATGAACACTTTAAGTCAAATAGACATATCAAATGGCACACTGCCAATAAAACGCAATATGAACAGAACTAAAGATATATGATGAAATTAAACGGTTGTTTTGAGCATCATTAAGCAACTGCTTTGCAGCGATTTATGGTTGCGCAACCTGTGATGGGTGGACCATGTGGTCTGATAACTACGCCTAGACCAGGAAACCCTGAATGGTGAACAAACCGTACAGAAGTGTAAAAATTAGCAAAAGCAAACCAAAAGGTGGGTCAAGTGGACCATGTATTTTCTTTTGAACTTGGATCAGAGAAAGTCTTGGGGAAGGGGACCCGGGACCTCTGTTTTGTGTCAACTGTGATACAGTTGAACTTGGAGAAGGTCATTTCAGAACTTCACCAAACACTATTGAAGTGACTCTCTATTGGAACTGTATTGAACTTGAAATAGTGAATTCATGAAGAACTGAAGCTAAATGTAGCTTACCCTTTACTTTTGAACACTTATAGTTTGCTGAGAAGATTCCCACACTATGTTTAGTTATAGTTGTGCGGACAAGCTTAGGTTTTGACACAGATTCTTATTTTGGATTTGAAAACAGACTTTCCTTGGTTTCTTTAGGAAGGGAAAATCATTAATAAAGTTTTGTTTAGAACTGTACATCTGTTGTCTGTGTCATCTCTCTTGATACCATGCCTCTCTCACACTGGACATCTGAATCAGTCCTTTTCAGCCATCCATCCAGGCATGTCATCATGCCCTCAATGTGAGCATGTTGAAATTGATTTCCTGGCATTCTGCAAAATCATTTTCTTGCATGATCTAAAATCTATTAGAGAATCTGTCACTTTAGGATAGAAAATATTATTTTTTTCAACTTTGTGCACATATCTGGACAATCGGTGTCTTCAGCATTCTTCACGTAGAAAGAGGTTCACAAACGAGCACACATTTTAATGTGTGGGACAGTACAAAAGGAAAGGATGGTACCTAAATTGCATCGGGTCATGCTAGACTATATTTCAGTTTTTATATTTTTGCCACCTTTGGGTAAGTGGCCCCGTTTTATCTTCCATTCTACATACACAAAGAAGGCAACTTCATGTAAAATAAGGCCACTTCCTTGAACTGGGGGATATTGTTATGAACTGAGGTCCAAACCGCACGTACACAAAGAGTGTTTATGCAGGTAAGAGCTGTGGCGACAGCAGGCTCCAACTGACCCCATATAGAACACAGCATAAATCATAACACGCCAATGCAGAACATTAGGTCATCACAATACATAGAGTTTAGAACATACTTACATTAACATTCCACCACTACTAGACATATGTATATGCATGCAATTGAAACTAAATAATTCAAACCCCAACACATCTCCTCCCTTAAAGTAATGACAGACTTACTCAATATAGTAATCTTTTAACTTGAGAGGTTTGTTTCTGACCCTCTCCGAATTTGTATTCAATTTATCATGTTCGTGTAAACTCTTACTCACACTTGGCTTATGCAACTGCTCATTGTCATTTCTCTCCAACTTCCTCACCATCCTCTGCCTCACCATTATTATTACACCTAACCAGTCTGGACATGGACCAGTATTCTCCCCCCTCCATGATGACAACATTACCTCTTATCACAGCAATTCTTTTTGGCCCAATAAATTTACTCTCAATGCATTTAGGAGACATCCTTGGATTCTTAACCTATGGCATTATATTCAACCTCACAATCTCGATTTCCCATTCGCCTTGGTAACCAGAACAATGGGGGATAGCCACTCAGTGGCCACCACTGGCTCAATCACTCCCTTCCTGACCAAACTATCCAACTCTTCCCTTAGTTGACCTCTCACTTTCAATGGTACTTGACGTACTTTGTGCACGACAGGCTGTGCATTATTCCTAAGCTTTATATGATGTTCAAATTTCCTGAGTCTTCCCAACTTCTCAGAAAACATCTCTGGAAACTCCTTGGTCCAGACATCCTCAACCTCAGCAATGGTAACAGGATTGGGTGCACTAGCCTGCACTCGCACCGCCAACTTTCTCTGTTCCTCCCAGCCCAACAAAGAGGCCCCTCTTTTCTCTACCAAGACAGTAGCTTGACAATCCCTTTCTTTGTAAAGTATTTTAGCTGGAAATTCACCCAGAATCTCTATATCCGATTCTCCATAACCACAGGCCTTGATGCTGGTCGGGCGAATCACAGTATCACTCCTTCTCAGGACACCCATTAATGTGTCACGGGATATAATGGTCCAAGGAGAACAGGTATCTACTTTCATGACCAGCTCACACCCATCAATAAGAAACGTGTCTACTGGACCCTTGATTTCTCCAGAAATTGCCGATATTTCAAAGACATATTTAGGGGCTGACTCTTGTGCACTCAACACCTCATGAATGTTGTAGCCCCTTCTAATGCTTTCTTCATCGTTGTCACCCGCCCTGAGTTCCACCAAGTTGACAGAGTTTGCCTTGCAGGCATTGGCGAAATGCCCCTTGCTTTTGCATTTAAAGCATTCTGCAAACTTAGCAGGGCAGGATGGAAAGTTATCACCATGTGTGGGACTCCCACAGCGAGAGCACGAGTTCCTCATGTTCCAATTCCCTTTCTTTCCTGTGGAGAAATTTGCTTTCTTCCTTTGATCAATGGCACACACAGGCGCCACCGAAACAGCAGGCCTGTCAACCCTAAGCTCCTTGACGTACTGTGTCGTTTGTTCAATGCTCCTGGCCAATTCCACCGCCTCATCCAGTTTCATATCCTTGGCAAGGAGTTTCTCCTGGACTCTTATACTGTAAATGCATCTGACCAACTGATCTCTGATCAAGGAGTCAGTCAACTGCTAAAATTTGCAGGAATAGCTCAGGGACCTTGATTTTTAATGGACCCTCTGGAAAAACTTGTGCCTCTCAAAACTGATGTTTTTCTTTGGCTCAAAATGGTCTTGCAGCTGACTAAGGGCTAAAGCATATTCATCCACGTCACCAGCTTCTGGCACTTGGTTTCTGGTTAGACCATCAAAAATCCTGCGCCCCTCCATACCTAAATTGTGAAGAAGCAGGGCTCTCTTGCGTGCAGAAGAGAATCGGTCACCCCCCATTGCCACCAAGTAGTTCTCAAACATGTCCTTCCACCTATCCCACCTGATGGAGGGTCGACCAGGCTCGTTCAAGAAGGACAAGGGGGCGGAATAGATGTTGCCATTGTCAATGAGGTCGAAATGAGACAGGTGACAAGAATAACTCGACTGAATATTAATCTCCCTTTTTTGCCTCTCTCCGCTCCACCAGGGACAACAGAATCACGCTGGGGACCAAAGCTGAGCGCGTCACAAATGTCAGGATACACTGCAAACAGTACCCTCCAAATAAGTGCAGCACCCAGGCAGATAGCAAAAGAGAAGAGAAAGAAAACATTTTTTCTTTTTTTTTATACTGCCAATGCAACACAATGGCTTGAAGCTCCCATTTACATGCTCTCCGAAAATAATGAGAGAGCTCCAAATGTTGCGGCTGAAGGAAGAAACTCGTTGCTAGGCAACGCAGGTCACAAAGGTAAGGCAGGAGGGCCGACACTCCTCCACTGACGTGTTGTTTCTCCAACCTGTCAGGGACAACGAGCAGCCAAAGCAAGAAGCGTCGCTCGTTCTAGCAGCCACTAACAATGTTGCCAACTGCTCCACACGCCGTTCCAAGCGTGGGAACAGGTTGCCAGGCAACTGTGTCACAAAGGGAAGACCGGGGCTTGACTGGAGGCAGGTACTCCCTGTCGCGCGCATGCCAGCACGTTGAGCGCGAGGCAGAGAGGGATGCTCACGGGCACCGCTCGTGCACAGCTCATCCACGCAGACGTCCGGAGCAGCCTCATGCCCGGCTCACGCGCGCACACAAAACAGTCACTGCCCTCTTCGAGCAGCTCCGCTGCACGCGATTCCTCCCCCACAACAAGGGCTCGACTTGCCTGAAGATCACGGAGGGTTCCGTGAACTCCGCCCATCTCCCTGCGCGACCGCCTGCTGTCGCCCACACGCAGGGGGGGGCGGAAGCCTGGCCGATTTGTGGTCCGGTTAACAAATCCTTGTCGCCAATGTTATGAACTGAGGTTCAAACCGCACGTACACACAGAGTGTTTATTCAGGTAAGAGCTGTGGCGACAGCAGGCACCCCCTTCAGAGGCAGGCTCCAACTGACCCCATATAGAACACAGCATAAATCATAACACTCCAATGCAGAACATTAGGTCATCACAATACATAGAGTTTAGAACATACCTACATTAACATTCCACCACTACTAGACATATGTATATGCATGCAGTTGAAACTAAATAACTCAAACCCCAACAGATATGTTTACAGAAATACCTTAAAAGGCCTTATTGAAAATATCTGCGTCTCGATGACCACGTATAACCCTTAAGGAGTGTGACACAATAGCTTTGTCATAAGAACAACTCATCTCTAGGTTTGTAAGGAAGGCATCGTATCATGAATGAAGACAGACATAAATGAAGTACAATTCAACGGTGCTTATTTTGCAAAGATGCAGTGTTAGAATGCCTGTCTAACCCTAATTCTAAAGATGGGAGCAAGCTAAGACCATTAAACCATAAATAACGCAATCCTAGTACAGTCTTTGTTAAATCAAAATAGCCTATACAAAAAACCCGATTGCCAATCCTTGCTGTAATAACAAATGCGTGTGGGAAAATAGTGTATGTAAAAGAAATGGTGTTCAAGAAATAATTCCCTTCCCCGTGTTTTCAGCACGAGACACGGTGGCACACTAGAGTTTACCGGGGTTATTCAGCGATCCGGTCCAGTTTCTCTCAATGTTCAAAAACAGGCCCTTGCCTGTGGAAAACCAAGTTACTACATATGTCTGTTGCACATGAGCTCCTCTCACTTCAAAACAAAACTGTACAGTTCAGTCTCTTTCTCCAGTCACCCGAGTCTTTCCTTCCCCGAGTACACCGTTCTTGCTCTGGTAACACATCAAAATCACAGTTTCTTATAACTTACTTGAGGTTTCCCTTACCCAAGCTTTCTTTTAGGTCGGAGACATTCGAGACGACATTGTTTCCTTTTCTCTCTCTGTCTGACCACTCCGACACTTACTTTGTCTTTTCCTCTTGCAAAGCTTTCTGGTACTTGTAGTTTTATCCCACTAATCTCTGTTTCTCTTGGGTTCACGAAGCTCCCCTCAGTTTGGCACAAACTCTTTCACGTGGTCCTGCACTTTCACAATTGCTTTACTGTGTCCGAAAACTCGGAAATGTTTTACCTCAGGCTTCCCTCAATCGGCCACAAGCCTTCGCTCAATCTCTTAACTTTCAAACAGTTCACTTTAAACTGGCCAATCTTTTAGCTCCTGACCACCCTGTTACTTTGCTTTTTGCTTCCTTCATAACACTGCATAGCCTTCTTTTGCGGTTGACGGTTTTGGAACGGGAGGTTCCTTGGCCTGGTTTCTTACTCGCAACAGAACTTTCTGGCCTCTTGCTTTACACCGTCCATCCTGCAGCAGCCCAGAAAAGAGCTGGTCCTTCTAGCCCCAGCCTCGCTCACCATGTGCCTCAGTGCTCAGCCTTTTATCCACCTTGGGGAAGTCAATTGGGATTGGGTGTAAGGCGAGTGGAGTGCTTGATCCTGCCTGGTCCTGTTGATGTGATAAAATGGCTGACTCCCATAAGGCGCTATGGTCTGGCTACTCCTATGGAGAATCTTCAGAGCTCAGAGTTTGTTCTTCCTCGTCACAATAGGGTTGGTAGAATTGGAAGGGGGAGGATCTTCGGAGTTGTAATATTTTAATGGAAATGAAATAAGTGAGTTCTACAACAGCTCTGAGGATCTGAGTGCATGGAATATGGGTTAATATGTACATTGGGCAAAGGGTCCTCCCTTGGTATTTCTAGACTTTTTAGTCCTTCTCTTTGTTTCCCCTGAATGTCAGTTTGGAGTCCTCTTTGGATTTGAAAATCTTTTTCAGAATATCCCACAAAGGCATTTGGCCTAACCCACTACACACCCTCAACACACCCCCACCCACACCCTCAACACACCCCCACCCACACCCTCAACACACCCCCACCCACACCCCCAACACACCCCCACCCACACCCCAACATAAACAAACCCTACTTACCTTTTTTACACGCCCTGTCCGTGCAGCACCATTTCCCTTTCACTTCTGTGATCGGGGACTGGCGCTGCAGGGTCCTTTTTTTTAAAAAATGTGGGTGTGCCGCGGGGCTGTCCCCCGCAACACCCTGCTCACTATACCAGACAAATTGTATACTTGCCTACAATGGTACCAAAGGTTCGAACTTTTGGTGTGGTGTTCGACCCTTTGGTGGTAGCATTTTTCTGACTTTTTGTACGGTCGGACCTTTTTTTCGGTCCGATCGTACAATTCCTCTGAATTCCTTCATGAAAGATCATGATTTTACTAACATTGATAACAAATGACACACTGAGAGGGCCGGTAACGGTTTAATTTAGAAACTGTTGGCATGTGGAATATCTGGCATGGGGACACAGTTGTGGTGTAGTATTCTAGGGAGGACGCAGCACACAATGGGTTCCATCCCTAACTGGCATGCATTTGTCTTTTAACTCTTCTGACCCCGCCCCGCATTGTGGTAGGAAACATGAACACTTTCAATCGAGTAAGAAGCATACAGGCTATATATGGCAAGACAGCGCACTGCTGCCACTTAGTGGACAAATGAGCAAATGCCAGTTTCCATACAATAGAACATTTCTGCTTGCTCTACTTTATTTAGCCTTTAGAAACGAGTTGTCTCCGTCGAGATGGGCATTCCCCTACCCCCCCCCCCCCAGTCCCCTGCTTTTATTTCGCCGGAAACACTGTCCAGGCTGACTTCGTTGCATAGACTTTGAGTCATTGACTTCTTCATGCATTTACTTCGCCTGGATTGGGTGGTAACGGATATGTTCGTGTTAGCTGTAGGGATAGGGGTTTGGGTCACGGAGGAAGGAGAAGGAAGAATGTGGTCTGGAAAAGAAGGGAGGGCACAGGGGGCCTCCCCCTGTAATGATGAGGCGAATAAGTGACAAAGTAAATGTATGAAGAAGTCAGTGTCGCACAAAGTCACTGTAACGGAGACGTGTCGGGCAAAGGAATGGAGAAGAAGTAAAGCCATTCCTCTATGCAGACGGCAAAAAAACAACTCTCCAAGATCAGTGGATGGTTTAAGGGTTTTTATTTTAATAAGAGTCTCAAGACTTGACCTTTCTTTGAGTGTTTGGACTGCAATTGAGGCGAACTACGAGATTCGTGTCCGTATCCCTTGCCCGTCCATGGGCTCTCCCCCCCCCCCACCTCGCCCAGATGACCCTGTCATCCGCGGTTCACATGGTAGATTGGTAACTCCTCATACCTAAACTAGCCTCTCTATCTGGAAGACTTAGAGGCCAAGGGCTTTTCTAGCTCACTCCGGGGCTTCCCGAGGGTTCACTACTCTACACTTCCACAATGACGCTATCAAAGGTTTTCTGCATGATGTGCAAATTACCGAAGTGACTCTCCTTTCTCCCCGCTCACTCTCTCTCCTCACCGTGATCTTGCAACTCTTTATTCTCTCATCCCCCTCTACTGCCTCTCTCTCTCGTCTCTCCCACCTCCTGCTTCCTCCGCTCTACCTCTCGCTCGCCTCCCACTTCGACTCCTCTTTTGTCCCTCCAGTTCTCTCCCACTCTTCTCCCACCTATCACTACCACTCCCCTCTGCCACATGCCATTTGCTCCTACCTCCAACGCTCCCATCTGCACTTATTCTTCTCACTTCTCTCTACCACCCACTATCACTCTCTCGCTCTTCCAACCTCTACACTCGCCCCTCTCCTACCTTTCACCGCAGCCCATTACCACTCAATCTCACATGCACACTCCCATTCACAGCGTCAGTGTTTCCACTTGGTACCACTCTCTCACACACAATACCTCACCTGTCAAGCTCTTCTATACTCTCCTTAGCATGCCACTCTGCCTTCCGTCCTCCTCCTAGTCTCTCGGTCCACCTCCAAAACTCCTGATTCCCACCCAACACTTCTATCTCGGTCTCTCTTTCACTGGCCTTGCATACTCTGGTTTTCGTATTCTTGTCCTTCCCTCTCCACTCCATTGGCTGCATGTCTTGCCTAAATCTATGGGCCAATCGTTGGCTGTTCTTTCCCCTGGGGTCAGGTCTTTGTATGGTGTGGCTTTATAAACTCATTCTAGTCCCCCCCCTGTTTGCATGCAGCAGCATAATTCTGTCTCTGCAGGCTTGGAGCTGAGATCGTTTGACATTCCACTGCCTGGGTGTTGCAGTCATTTGCAACGCTGCTCGTCTAACTGTTGCTGGATATTCCTTCTTGGTACATGGGTGGCAGCTACATGCCACCATTTGCAGTCTGTTTGTCACCGCACAGTATGATGATACTTGTGGTCCTAAAAATGCAACAAACAGAACTCTGGCCAAAGGTGTACGCTATTTTGTGTTTGGCAGTGGTACCAAGGTCATTACTCTGGGCGCGTAAAGGGTTTTAGGGACTGGGGCCCTCTAAACTCCCTCCACCCACCTCTGGGATAATGTAATTTAAGTGGTCTTCTGGCACTATTGGTGGCCTTGCTCTGCTTGGCTCTGTAAAATAAAGGAGAGTCATCAGTGGAACAGTGGGAGAGGCAGATGCGAAACCTTTGCTTGTTCATCGGTCCAGGTTGGAAATACCCGGTTCCGGTTCCTGTGTGGCAATCTGCTTTCTTTGGGTATGGTGGAGAATTATTGGAATGCGTTATCCATAGGGAAGAGCCCAAGATATGATCGACTACAGCTGTTTGAGCCTGGTTAGCTGCTGATATGGTAAAGTGGGACAGAGCTAAAGAGGAGAGCTTAGTCCTGCAACAATTAGTGTTGATCTGCTAATAGCTAGGCCTGTGGCAGCCATCGGTGGGGCGATATATGTAGTGTACGTCAATAGAAGATCTTGGAGGGGAATTGGTTAAACAGGAGAAGGTGGTGGGGTAGGCTTTACAAGGACAATCAACCTGCAACTATGCATTGCCACCACTGGCCTCTTGAAGACTGGTCTCATTTCACTATCTCACATTGCCACTACCAATTCTTGCTCTCCGTCTCTCAAATTTCTAGTCTCTCTGGCACCTTACTAGGAAAGGGTCTCTGGCAGATGTTACATCAAGGCCTTGTGCCACAACTAAATTATGGACCCAGAGCTAGATACAGCCATGCCATATTTATCCAGATTTCAAAGGCTTTCCTTGCTGAGAAGGTGCCATCTCACCCATTAAATGCTATTTACACTACAAAAGGGAGGAAGGGGCAGAGAGGTGGCATTCCTACAGAACGTGGGGCACTGACTGAATTATGCTCCTGCCTTTACAGCTTGTACATAAGTTGGTGTGCTATCTACGGAACAATGCCAGAGAATTGTATTTGCTTAGTTTGAAGCTGGTTCCCAAAGCTCCGAGAATTGCATGTTTTAGCCATGTGGGCGCCCTTTGGCTGCCTGGCCATTTGAAACCTTTCTTGTGGCACCTGGGCTTTTCATGTAGGGGGATCGCTGCTACATTCCATTAGGTAGGACTGGCTCTGCTTTACAACCTCGTTGGCCTCCTACCCTAGGTTTGTCAGGGGGTCTCTGTCCCCTCCTAATGGAATCATGCCCCAGACCCTATCACCCCGAAAGCAAACATGTCAAGGGGATTCGGGAGTGGTATTTCCACATCCTTGCAGTGTCCCTAGGGAATTTCTATTGGTGACATTTTGCCTCTCTTTAACGCTCTTTCCAGATGCTTTCCTCCTAAGACAGTAAATTCCTCATTGAGCTAAAATGTGACACTTTGCCAATTTTTAGAATTATTTTTTCCTTCAATATTTTGAGTGCTGAAATAAACATTTTTACCCATTTTTGGATTTGTCGGGATAAGCCGTAGTAATCTTTTGTCTCGTTAGTAAAAGCAACTGCAGGTAAATCCAGAAGATCGTCAGCAATACTGTTTCAGAGTATCTTCATTTAATTTGATATCGATAATTGAACACATTTCGGTTCTTTTTTTCTTTTTCGAAGTCCTGTTTTTGGACACACCCGTTTGAGAGAGTGCAGGGGACTGGCTTTGGAAGTTCTTCGGAGACACTTCCTAAGCTATTGTGACCAAAAATGCCAGGATTGCCACTACAGGCACACACATTAATGCTGGTTGTGCCCGATATATGACAGAATGCCACAGTATGATTAATTTCATACTGGTTCTTCCCAATGTGTGCCAACATTGCCCTGTGAAACATTACTGATGCGCCTGCTTAAGCGTGTCTACTTGACAGTATGCCAGAATGCGACATTGAAACTTCAAATATTGCCTGCCTCCCTCCCCACCAAGCCTGTGCATACATATGCTCTTTTGCACATGCACACGCACAAACGGACGCACACGCGTACACGGGCTCACTCCAAAGACAACCAACCTAGACATTGCATTCGCAACAAACAAGCATGTATAAACATGCTTCTACTGGCTGTGGCATAGCGTGTAACACAGAGGTTACATGATGAGGACGACTGTGTTGCTAAGCTTGGGAGATGCTACCAAGGCCATACTCTCCCGCATCATTCACCTACTCCAAGCCCGAACATAGAAAAAAGACTAATGAACTGAAACTATGTCTGGGTGTAGCGACACTCCGCTTGAAAGGTTTAGCCACGTTTATTTCAAAGCAGTAGCTTTGGCAACTGTTTTAGGCGCAACATGGAGGCCTGCCCACCTTCCCGCCAGAATTTCCCATAACCTGCTTTTTTATTGGTATCATGACCACTTCCAAGAGGCTGGAAATTGTGCCTGAATCCTTTAACTCTTCACTTATCACATGGGAGGGATAACGGTGCAGCTTTCCATTTTGTTACCCAGGGCATAGGTTGGTATGCCTCTTACCGGAGCCCAACTCTAAGCATACCCACACACGCAGACCCCCATCGGGCCGAGCCCTGGGATAATCGCCACCTTTTTTACGCAAACGTCTCCACTTATTCCATGATTCTCCTGTTCTTCTTGCAGTCTTCTAGACGGTATTTTCCATGGTAAGCCTGCTTGGTTTGCTTCCCCATGTTGGATGTGGGTCCTCATTGCCAGGCTTTGGTGACTTGTAGATGAAGGGTCCTTGTGTTCCTGTGTGCCAGCAGTGTTGGGTGAGCGTGGAAAACCTGTCGACTCTAGTATGGGGCTCGCTATGGTGTGAGCATGGCTCGGATGCCAGGGGTAAGGGTCCAGCTTTGATGGAGACCGAGCCTGCAGCTTGGAAGGTGGGGGCCCCCATTTATTGTCATCAGTGGTATAGCTGGTGCCAGACAGGCCCTCTGGTAACGTGCAGCATTTGGCACATTGTTGCACATTGTTAGATGATGTCTGGTGAAGCGCAGAATGTATTTGTTCGCCAGCAGGTGGTGCCAGGAAAAGCTTACTGCGTAGGCTCCGGCCGGGAACACTGAGGAAGCAGTGGTTGCTACAGTGTTGCCAGATATCAGTTGAGCCTGTCAGTGGGATTGATCTGCTACCGGATAAGCGTACAGAAAAGGGAAAGCGTAGGGAGGTAAATTCTTCCTCCTTACTCTTAATGATCCGAGGGCCCAGGACAAGAAGGCTGACACTGACCCAAGTATGGAAGCCATGAGGCAGACTACTAAGGAAAGAGGGAGCAGCATCCCTTAAGGGGAAGAAGTAGAAGAATTTGCCTTCCCCACCGGGCACCTAGTCTTTTTCCTCCTTCATCAAGCAAGTCTTCTTTCTCCAGCAGTGCCTGAGGAAAGTGACCCACAGACACATTTCTGGGCAAGGATTCAATGTCTAGGGTCCTCTCCCTGGCCCCCTGGCCCCCTGGCATCCTGGCATCCTGGCCTCG
This sequence comes from Ambystoma mexicanum, assembly GCF_040938575.1. NCBI lineage: Eukaryota > Metazoa > Chordata > Amphibia > Caudata > Ambystomatidae > Ambystoma > Ambystoma mexicanum. The sequence goes on along the minus strand of NC_090935.1, from coordinate 468,960,662 downwards.
AGCACTTAGATCCTTCTGAGGGGATTTACACCACCTCAACGTGCCACGATTGTCATAATGACAGATGACCGTGTTCGTGGAGGGGGTGGGGTGTTTCCTTGGCTACCGAGGCCCTGTAGCAGCACCGGATAGTAGAATTACTACAAATTAGAAAAAACTGCAGGCATCTTCCAGGCGCTGAATTGCATTTGGATTTTTGGGGCTTCTGGGAGGAGGAGGGCTTCAACTTTGACCATTGGGTGGTGGCTGAAGGACACTGTCTCACTTGCTAAATCACTGAAGGTGTTGTAATGTCCTTCTGGTATCCAGGGTCGCTGCACCAGGGGGTTCTGCTACCTATTGATTTGGTGCGAGGGGCTATGCCATTCAGGACATCTGCAGGGTAGCAATGTGGGCTTTGCATGTGAAGCATTACCGGCTTCACCTACCCGGGCAGGCTGACCAGCAGTTTGTGCATGCACTGTTACAGGCAGCTCAGCACTGATTGGAGCTGAATGGTTATTAAAGGTTATTTCTGGATGTGCATCATTTTGTCCTTTAATGTGATTCTTGGTTCCAACATTGTAAGCTCTTTGGTTCACTTCAAGAGTAAGGAAGGGGATGACGAAGAGGGACATGGAGTAATGTCCCAGTGACTTACCGGTAATTGTCATTACTATTTGTCTTACTCGTCCTTATCTTTATTTTATTGATTATGGCAAGACCCTAACTTGAGAGCCAGCGAGATGCTTAACAATGGGTGGGTGCCAGTTTTGGGCTTTGCATTTAATACAGTAAGTACCGTTTTTGGGGGGAGGTGTTGAGATATGTGTTGATGTGTTTCTCTTTTCACTAAGATGCAGTCCCTGCTCTAACAATCCCTGTTACACACTCCCACACCACCATTCTGGGGCAGGAAACAGGCTGTTTCTATTGTTGAAACTCAGATGCATTTACATTTTTTAAAATTAAAGACCCTTACTTTTTGCAGGGGAAGTCACCACAATGGCTTAAATGAATTTTAATACTCTGGTTGCACAATTAGAATTGGCCTACCTGTGACAGTCTTGCTAGAAGGTGACACACATGCACACACACACGCACACACGTACACGCACGCTTCTGTAGTCGGCTAAATCTATTTTAAAATATCTATTCTTAATAACATGATGTTGTTCCTTTTCCTTACATGCCGTTTGCTGAACAGTATATTCAAATAATTCAAACGGTTGATACATTGCATCAATTTTGTTATAATCAAGCATATATTTTAGAACATTTTATTTTCTCCAATTTCACTAAAAAGTATTGGTGCCAGAGAAAGATTTCATGAATAGCAACACTGCTATCATTCAATAGAAATGAATTCCCCTCCTCATGTAAAAATGGGGCTGAAAGTAGCTATGGCTTTCACAGGTTGCTAGTTATCAAGCAATTCTCAATTACGCTGTGTAACATGGCAGTTCGAATCACAGCCTAAGTGGTTGACTATACCTGTAAAAATACTCTTGGTACAATTTTATTGGATTTCATTTATTAAGAACTGCACTTTCTATGCACAGAAATGGCAGCAGTTTTATACTACCCACACAGCACAGAAATAGGCTATTGGTTTTCATTGAAACTAAAATCTCACTTGGCTCAAAATACATTGAGAAAGCAAAGTGCATTTTCCCATTGAATATTGAAGTATTTCATTTGAAATGGACCCGCCCAGTGGCATCACTTTCCAATTACCTCCCAGTCCAGGGACTTCTAGGGGACTTATCTAATTAAATCTGAGGGATTCTTTATACTCCCTTTGGAATAGTTCTTCAGGGCACTGAGCCAGGATGGATACTGATGAGTTTTAAAGAATCTCTCAGTCAGTGTCTCCTCCTTCTTGGAAAGCAGCTCTGCTACAGGAAATGGTGTCCTCATATATATTCATTCGGAACAGGTTTAATCTTTTTAATGCAGCTTTTGATTCCAGGGTCTCCTCTTTATTCCCACTTTGTTTCCACTTTTGTCCGGTTATATTCACACACTTTGACATTCATGACATCACATGTTTTGATTGATAAAGTCGTTCCATTCGCTTACTTAAGTCAGGCACTCTCAGTGAATACTCAGACCCAATCTAGATAGGTTGGTCATATTTTCTATACAAAGGGAAGGCAGGGGCTGCCTGCTCAGATGCTTTTGAATTCAAAATCATTTTTGTTCCATATATTCTCATATGTATTTCTGGGATCCTCAAGCCTAAATGGACATAGGGACATGCAGCATAAGTATGTGAGATAACGTTTCATAATTTTTTTTAATATTCCTAATTTTTGTAATTATTAAAAACGTAGCCAATTAGGATTTTGCCTTATTTGATAGAGGATGATCTCACGGTTGTAACCCACCATTCCTTTTAAACTTGAGTCAATAGGCTGTGGATTTATTTATTTATTAAATGAATTATTAGTGCTAACTTTTAATAAGCTTGAAATTAACAGCTCAGAGGCCCCATTGCCTAATTTCCGTTACTGGGCATCTGGTCGGCTTTATTGCCTTAACTGATGTCAAAGGTGACCAAGTGCGATTAATGTTTCTTTGAAGCTAGGCACAGGAGAACAGGCTGGGTTGTCAAGTGAACAGTTCTGATTCCCAACAGCTTAGGACACTGTATAGTCAGCCTCATTGGAATTTTAAAGTTTTAAAGATGTATTTATGAGAGTATTCACTTGAAATGATCTGCACATGTGTAGGGACTTATCATTTACATGTATGTCTTAGTCCAGGTGGCCCTTTGTTCTGTGAACATAGTGTGTTTTCATAATAGGCAACTAAATCTATCCACTCAAAATAGCCAAGGCAAGTCTCCTGGGACACTTATACCATCTCCCATTTCACCATGTATGCAGGGCTGAAGTGAAATTTAACTGGTGGTAAAGTCAGCAAGAAAACCGCACCGGCCAAGCCAACCCGAAACACTATATGATTTTGTATGTCTAAAAGGCCCATTTACACCTATCGTATTGAATGGGTGTAAGCCATTCTTTATAAATGCCTTATGACTCCATTGCCTTGTCTTCAACATATCTTGAATATGAATCCTAATTCAATTTAAACACTGTTAAAATGTAAAGATTGTACATTGTGTGCTTCATTTTGAAACACTTAGCATTTGGATTTATGAAAATTACAGGTGAATACATAGACGGGTGCTTTTCAACATTAATAATGTTTTCCTGGTAATATGTAAACTGGTGCTGGCTTTCTTTGACCGTTGGTGCATTGTTCCAGTGTGGCAAGGCACACATTTAAATGACTGAAGACAGCTTTGCTTTGCTAGGATTGTCAACACTTCTGGTTGTGGGTTTAGTATTCAGTTAAAATAAATGTCCTTGTGTGTGGCATACTTTGCACCATTTGTTTAGTTTCTAATTTGATTCTGGTGGGGTGGGAGGGCCTGTAAAGCGTGTGCAGCGTAGGAGCGACAGGGTTCAATTTGCAGGTGCCTGTAATAATGGTGGGCTGCCGTGAGGGGGGAAACAGCTGTTGGGATGTAAGCCGAGTAAGGAGGCTGTTTACCCTCTGTTAGATCATGAGGGTCTAGAGCACTGCTCGGAAGTCATGGGGTGAGGGGGCTGAAGGGTTTAATTTAATGGAGTGTGGAGATCTGTAGCCATGCACCTTTTTGGCTATGTGCTTTTGTGATTGTAATTGTATTTGGTTATTTATAACATGCTTAATACCGAGAGGTTTCTAAGTGGGGATCGAACCTGTGTTGCTCCTCATCGTCTTGCTTGCAAGGGGAACACGTTGCCCTTGAGCTATCCTCCCCGCCCGACTTTTGGAAGGAAAGGCCACTGTCAACAATGAAGCCCATAGAATTGGCTGGTGATGGTGTATGCTTTCAGGCACATGTCTAGCCATCGTTGTATGAGTTGTTGTTTGGCATGGGTCAGATGAGGGCAAATTCAGTATTTGTGGGCTTCAGTTAGAAATAGGCATTTGAAATCCACGTTTGTATGGTAGCAAGGCATTCGCGGAAGCGAGTTATGTCCTGTTGGGGGGGCCCACTGACCTTAAGGTGCAAATGCATGTCGTCAGTATACTGATAGATGGCTATATTTGGGTTGTTAAGGAGGGTACTTAACAGTTTCATATATATGAAATATAATTGGGGAGAGGATGAAACCTTGGGTGGGTGAACCCACATGTGACTGAGAGTTGGTTAGATCTGATTGGGCGCATCTGTACGGCCTGGTGTCTGCCAGGTGTCTGTAGGTAGGACACAAACCATTATAGAACGGAGAAGCCCATTCAGTCCGTCTGAATGGAGAGTGTTGGATGGCTGACCTTATCGTAGACATACCAGTGGTCAAAGAGGACTCTGTGGCATGAGTCCCCTGTGTTGATGATTAGCAGTGCATCGTCCACCAGTTGGGTGGTTGGTAGGTAGGTAAAAATCTTGTAAAGTACAACAGATCACCTCAGAAGAGGCATCAAGGACCTAAATCTTGGAGTCTTGGTTCCGCATTTTGGGTTGAAGCCAGACTGGTAATCGCAGAGGAAGTCAAACTGGTCGATTTTGGCAAGTAGATTGGTCACAACTTCTTTCTCGATAAGCTTCCTGATAAGCAGGAGGCTTTTCATGGGATTGTAGTTGGTTGGGGACAACACGGTTTTTTAAAATGTATTTTTTCTATTGAATTAGCTAATCAAGACAACCTTTCAATATATACAAAATTTAAAAATACAAATATTTCAACGAACGGATATTAACTTCATATATTATAAAATCAAAATTCCGGATAAGAAAACCATTTCAAATAAAATAACCATGGCAGAAAAGTAAGAAAAAACACATTTCCATGATAACACTTTCGCAAAAAGAGCACAAACAAAGAAAAGGAAGGTAAACTTTTTTTCCCCCTTCTTTCTTTAGGCCATGATACCATTTCAACTTTAACAGCATCTCAACTGTGATAATTAAACAATATATCATGAGTTCTATGATACAGCATTATTCAACAATCCCCATTGTGTGACCACTGTACATCAACCGTCACTTCTTTCTGTCAGATCGAACACTTCCAGATAGTTCACAATAGCCAGCTTCAATGGAACATGTTTGCAATGGAGGAGAACATTCCACATTAAATCCGATGTCACAATACAATAATCATTAAAGAGGTGATGAAAATACTTCATTCTCAATTGCGATAATTCATGACATTCAGTGAGCAAATGTTTTAAAGTCTCTGGTTGATCATGAAGCACACAATATCTGGAATAGTTTTCATCTTTGGCGATAATTCTACGCATAGCCAGCTCATCTTTTGTGCTCCATAAATTCAACCAGAATCTCAAAGATTGATTTGTTGATCTAGCAGCCTGAAATTTCACAAAGTAAGATTCTATGATGATCCTTTTGTTGGGTAGGAAGGCATGCACATTGAATAAGTGTAATCTCCCAATGCTCTCCCTATTCACTATCCAGTCTCTCTGGTAAAGTTAAAATGTTTCCCTATCTGGGTTAGTCTTTAACAGGGACTCAAATATACCAGCATCTTCCATATAATGTAAAACTTTCTGCAACCGCAAATGCATTTTCTTGTGTGTCTTGCAAGTGATGCAAGGGTTTTTTGGGAAGGGGTTGCATGACACCTGTTTTCAATGCATATGGGAATGCACCTTTGTTGAGGAAGGCTTTCACAAAACTGGAGTGAGTTGAATGCTGGGTCAGTGAGTAGTTTAATGAGGGAGCCCAGGAGGAAGTTGTCCATGTAAGCAGTAGGTTTAAGGGAAGCAAGTGTGTCTGAGATCCTTGAGAAGGTGCATCAATTTTGAGGTGTAGTAAGCAAACTTGCCCTCAGAGATCATGTGCCTGGGATGTTAGGACGAACTCCTCTAGGCTGCAGTCCCTGCACGACCTCTTTTCAAGGCATCTGAGTGAGCGATTATTGGTGGCGAGGTCTGGTATGTACAAGGTGCTCATGGTTTGCTGGAAATTCTTGAAGGAGCAGCGTTCAATCACGTAGTATTTAGCCTGACCTTTTTGGAGCATCTATGTCTGGTATGAGAGGGGATTGCAGCTTGATTTTTCCAGTCGAGCAAGAGAGGGGTTAAGAATGAGAGGAGCAAGGAGGAGGTGAAAATGAAATTGAGAATGTGCTGTTTGACGTGTGGGGGAGAGTACCATATGCTTAGGTCGCTAGTGTAAGTTAGGCACAATAAAGTCATGTAGGTATAGCTCTCAACCATTTTTGTCGTAAAGGCGGGTGAAAACACTCGATTTAGTTTTTGGCGGGTGAGAGGCCCATTGAAATGAATGGGCGTGCTCGGCGGGTGACACCCTCCAAATGCGTGCGACACCCTCCAAATGCGTGCGAGTTGAGAGCTATGTGTAGCTGTTTTGTTGATTGGGCCTCTGGGATGTTTGAAATCTCTGAGGAGGATGATATTAGAGTAGAAGCTAGTTTTCAAGTGGACGCGCTTGGAAAGCTCATCGATGATCTTGCCACACCCCTGGCGTGAGCTGTAAATAAGGTGCCGTGTAATAGAGTTGTTTGAGATGGGGAACTGGCTTGACAGGGGTTCAAAGGAGCTGTGTGCAGCGATCAGAATTACTGTGGAGGTCAGTCTATTGTATGGATGACTGCTATCCCACCTCAACGTCTGTCTCTTCTCCTCACCCGTCCTACCCTAAGAGGGTCTTATTCTGTGGCAACTTAAGAAACAGCAGCATAGCCACATGGAGAAGTTATTTTACGGGGAGCTACTGCCAGCCTTTTTGTTTGCCTTTGTCATTATTATTTTTCCCGACCTGCTTTGGGTGTACATTTGCTTTCCTTGTGGTGTTGTCTCGAATGATGCACTTTATAGTTTAATTACTTTCAAATTATTATCATCCATATGTCTGTCAATGGTGTCTTTAAGTCTGTCTTTGGTCAAAGTAAATATGCATGAAAACCAGCAATGCCATCACAGCGAAAACACAAAATGTCTGCTTTTTTAATTTAATTTGTTTGCCAGCGTGTGTGGCACGCAATTCTGTTCATCTGTGTTGAGAACAGGTTAGCCTAGTTTTACAGATGGGCTGCGGGGTTATGGGAACCCCAGAGTTTAAGCCTCTGCCTTGCTCTGCGGTGGCTCGCTAGGTGGCAGTGCTGTTCCACTGAAGTCTCATGCAAGTGCTCGTTTAACCAAAAAGCATAACATGACTGACATACCGCACGCACTTTTTAAGAATTTGAAGCGAAAGTTGACAAATGTTTGTATCGTATTACTGGTTTGAATACATTACTTTGAAATCGGTGTATTTCCGTGCAGCAAGACAGGTTGAGACGGTGCTCTGGAACCCTGCGCGTTCCCCTCGGGCCTTGGAACAGGCTCACTCCAGAGTAAGTACTGTATAAGATGTCTGGATGTGGTCGCGCACAGTGATTAATTCATATGTATTTACCGTGCTGGATCTCACTTAAGAGCCCACTGTGGCCCACATCTCAATGATGGGATAACATGTATTTCGCAGAAATGAACTGGAAACCTCTCGGAGAGGAGGGACGTGTGCAGAGACCGTGTTGGCATAGGCTATAATGCATGCTGCGTGGCCCTCGCTATAGTGTATAGCCAGGTTTTGCTTTCATATTCCGCGCGCTTACCCAAGGCCAAACGACAGCTCCATAAAACAAAACCAAGCCATGCATTTTTCAATATGCGAAGGGGCGGGACCACCTTATCTAGGATGTGTGGTACCAGATGGCATGTGTTCATTTGGACAGAGTAGGCTGAAGAGCACCTCTGGCATTCTATCCATCATCTGTACGTGTTTAAACGGGGTTCCCTCATGACCCCTCTACTGAGACTGGAAACTGCTGAAAAGGGCACGTAAAAGACGCTAAATCCAGGTGTTGTTAACTTGTGTCCATACTGGACGGCAGGCCTTTATCCGTAAACATAGAAAACATTACTTTTTTTTCCGTGACTACACAACAACGAAAGAACACGTATTTAGTTCTGAAGAATAATTCATCTTCCTCTTTTATGCTTGGGCAGCTCCTTTCAAATCTACTTCAACTCTGTGACGTGATTCGAACCGGTTTTCTCGAGAGGGTCTAGTGTGTGAGCTGTTACTGTTAGTAGCATCTGAAATGCTCCTCTCTCAGGCTCTGCGTTTCCAAATAAACTGGAGGTGGGCTTCATGTGACATTAATGAAAAGACTGGCCTCGGCATTTCAGTAATTCTCTGCCTATCTCGAACCCGCACTTCCCAGGCAAACTTGTTATATTATTACGTAGTCTTTTTTTTGTCAAGATGGGAGCCTGCAGGTTTCATGCGTCATAAGTCCTCTTCACAGCGCCGAGGGTGAGGAATGGCGGTGGGAGGGGTAACTCAACATCGGAACACAAGTGCGCCAAAAGGTTTGTACTGTAGATCCTGACGACATGTCCATGTACGGGTGGGCTTCTTTATATAGGTTCCCCACTAAGAATATAGCCCTGGCGCTGCTGCACGAGCAGTGATTGGGCTTTGCTAGCAATCCTGCAGATTCCTGGGGTGTTGTGAAACTGGCCTTTCACTTATTCAGTTGTTGGTCTCCTTCCACTTTCCAACCGTGCGCTGTGTTGTAGTTGCCTTACTAATTTACGCAGTGGCATTTAGGTGATCTCAAAGAACATCTGAAAAAGGGCTCAGCTTCTGAACAACCCGTTCTTTGTACAGCATCGAAATGGACCAAAAGAATTGTGACTATGTGAGATGGAAAGAGGGAAGAACGAGTACGAGAAGATGGTGGGCGTCCAAAATCCAAACTCTCTAGCCTCCATGGCGATAGTAGTCGGATCAGCGAGAGTTGTTTAGTACAATTCACTGGATCACTGGGAAGTGAGTGCTACGAGTGGTGGGAATTCCAAGTATGCTGGAAAGTGCAAAGCAGTGCAGTCTTCAGGCACAAAAGTGGAGAAAATGGGGATTGCAACAGACATTATTTTGCTCCAAAAATAGAGATGGTGGTTTGGGCAGCTTATGTATTTGGAAACTCCTCACAAACCCCTAAAAACACAGGCCAAATTAATTTGATCCAAAACGACTCATACACGAAATGCTTTGCCAGCAGCATGAAAAACCTGGGTATGTGGCCAGTAAATTGACTTGGACATTCTTCCCAAACCCATTGCAGCATATCCGAGATTGCATTAAACATATAAAATACACTAATTGACCCCATAACAGACTCCCAGACTGGGTACTTTGCTACAGCAGGCAGGAAATTGGGTTTTAGGCAGTAGATAGACTTCCTCTGCAAACCCTTACAAACCACAGGCAGAAGGCCATTAAATCTGACTCCTCAACATGCTGCCTTCCACAGCAAGGGGAAATGTGTAATGCTATAATACATGGCGATTGTACAGTTTTGTGTTGCCAGTGTTAGGCTATGAAAGTATGTAGGCAGTTTGGGACACATGTGAATTGAACAGCCAAGCATCACAGTGAGGAGTTGCAAGTGATCATTGCCAGTTTATGATAGTTGGATAGTCCGTTAATGTTGTTATTCCAGTGCATCGGATTGCAGCTGTGGACTCTGCAAAAAGGAGCTGTGTTTTAGTTAATCCATAAGATTTCAAAATACCTTTTTCCTTTTTCAGGATTTCTGACAAGAGCCAGAAGGTGCTTTGCAAACGAGGTTTGCAGTCTGAGCAGTCCGCCAGTCTGCTTCTGCTATCTACTCTTTGGAGGTGTGTCCTGAAGACCTCCTTGCTACTTTTACCCTGGTCCCAGCGCGGCATGCTGCAGCGGATCTTTGCAGACAAGGTTTGCAGTCTGAGCAGTCCAAGTGGGCTCAAAGGGCTGCAGGAAATTGAAGGTGAGAGGGAACTTTGTAATTGTGAACCGTACTTGGGACATTGCAAGATCCTCATTTCACTGCCAAGACACAGCTGGTTTCAGCATGCCGGACAAGTGCCCACAAAGAAGTGGAACGGTCCGCACAATGGCAGCCGCGGCTTGCGATCTGTCATGTGGGGAGGACTGGGAGAAGACCGAAGTGATGACAGGCATACTGGATCTACTGAAATGGACAAGAAGCCATAAAGGCATTGATGGTCTGGAAGTACTGGGCCTCCTTAATAGACATCAGGTAATCAATGGCCATATTCCCAAACCTTTGATGCGAACGCAAAGAGAAGAAATGGCTCGATACCAGCCGGGCAAGGCTTATGAACATTCTTTGGAAGGCCCGCTTGAGTAGGGCCGTCGGCACATTTATCCTGAAAAAATGACATCTCAAACCCATACTCCAAATCATCAACAACAGGGGGGAGACGGATTCACAGGCACCACTGCCTGTTAATTTGTTGACTGTGGCTGTCAAGGCCTCGAGGGTGACCTTCAATCCTCCAGCGGGAAAAATATACCCTGTTTTTGAACAATTGGGCCTCACAGAAAGTGCGCCAAAACAGGTGGCCAAACCCCTCCTGCAAAGGAAAACATAGCATCTTCTGGGGCCAAAGAAGGGGAAATGGAATGGCTATAGAGCGTTCCTGCAGAGGTTAACTGTGATCCAGGCAATTCAAGGAGCCCAGGTCCTATCAAGCTATCTACCAAGTTGCGGGCAGATTTTGCCCTTTTGCCAGAAATTACGGAAGAACCAGAGAATGAAGATGAGCTTCTTCAAACCCTGTTGGACTTATCAACTTACATGGATGATCTGCCAGAAGATCTAGTACAAACTAATGACCTGACATATGTGGTGGATGAACCGGGCCATGACGAGTCGGTAGTGGAAGAAGTTGGATTCTTCCCTGGTCCAAAATTGGCTACCAAAAAGCTGTACTGGGTTCAGGACCAAAGCAATGATTTCCCGTTCCTTACACTACTGCAAAGAAGAACCAATCTACTGAAGGAATCTGAGAGTATTCCTCGTCCAAAGAAAGAATTTGTGAAGAAGAGATGTGAAGGCCCTGAGTGTGAGGGAAGAACCAAGATATCTGCCAAACCCCAGTTAATGATTGAGAGGATCATCAGGGAGAAGGATGGCCTAATAATGAACAAAGAAAATGTCCTAAAGCCTCTACACTGTTCTCCGAAGCTTGGATTCATTGACCAAAATTACATCAAAATGGTTACATTTGTCAATGAAAGGGGTATGGACCGGGTGATTGTGCAACCTAAATTCCGTATTGGTAAAGCAAGCCATCCTGGAGGTATCAGCGGACTTCTTACATCTGGGGTTTGAATTAACGGATGGGGACTTGGGTAACCATCTCACTATGGAGAACGAGCAATCCAATCGAATTCCTCCTGGCGGGAAATCAGTAGCTATACATTTTTGTTTTTGTTTTTAATAACTGTGGACCGGGGCAACAAAGGTCAATGCACTCAATAAATGCTATGCCTTCAGGAGACCTGGTTGGTAACCAAACCAAACCACTCTGTGAATGCTATGAGATATGCTTTAATCCGGCTATAACTAGGAATGGGGGGAGACCTTCAGCGGGTTTAATGACCTTGATGAAAATGGGGCAATGTTTCAAAATCTTGGATTTTAGAAATCCAAGTCTGTATGTCCGGATGGTCCTCTTAGAGTGGGAAGTGACCTCGGGTCTGGATCCCTTGTTGTTGGTGATATTCAATGTATATTGGAATCTGGCTGGGATCAGCGTTGAGGACTTTATTGACTTGATCAGTCGACTGATGGATAAATCTTGGGTGGATTTAAAATCGCCCCCTTTTTTTTATTTGTGGAGACTTTAATGTAAGGTTTTTGGATGACTCAGGGGAGATATTCCGGCGGGGCTCTATGCATAATAAAGCAGCTCTATGGATATCTGAGATGAAGGAACGGGGAGTATGTATGATAAATGGCACATTTAAAGGTGACATTCCGGGAAGAGCAACCTGGGCGCGAGACACTCAAAATGCTCACTTGGACTATTATTTTGCACCTTTTAGTCTGGTTAACCATATGTTCTCTCTGAATGTCACGCCTACTAGCGAAAGTGATCACGCTCTTTTACATCTGTGTCTAAAGTAACAGGACAGGGAGCCGACGAGTAAAATGGGGATGGTGGTCCAGCAAAATCAGGCTTGAAATCGCTCAGGAACACTCCCGGGGCAAGTCCCAGAAATGATTGTGAGCTACAAAAAAGCTTTGCCTTCTAAAGCTCTGGCTGTGAATTACGCTGGCCTTCTTCTGAGGTTTGACGAATGCAAGGCCTGGAAATAACCGGAAGGTTAGCAGACTGTATTATCCCAACGAAGAAGTCAAAAACACAAAAAGACAACTGAGAGCGGATTTGCGGAAAATAGAGCGCTGTGAAAGGGACGATAAAGTGCCCATGAGGAAAACCATTATCCTGGATGTGACTGAAAGGGCTTGGATCGGGGTTTTCGGAGGACTCTTCTCTAGCATCTCATCTACAAGAAGGTGGATGAAGAAAATCCCAAAATCTACAGGCCCATTGCCCTTTTAGATACGCTTGGTAAGATCTTTGCGTCAATCCTGTTGGGACATCTTAGAAATTGGGCAATAAAAACAGGCCGTCATGATAAACGACAGACCGGGGTTTGTCTCTGGGGTTGGCACTAGCCTTAACCTACTCTTGCTTAACATCTTAAAGTCGAAAGCTTGCAGGCCAGGGCAGAAGATCTGTCTAGCCTTTATTGACCTGGAGCAAGCATTTGACTCCATTAGCAGGGAAAAGCTTTGGAAAAAAACGTGATAGTTGGCGTTGCCCATAAGACCTTCTGGTAGCAATAAAAGACCTGTACTCTTCAACCTCTATTCAAATTAGGATGTTGGGTGCAGGCATATTAACGGAATCAATAAAGACTTTGAGAGGACTCAAACAGGGCTGCCCGCTGGCACCCAAATTATTTAATTTGCATCGATCTAATTTGGAGAAAGAAGCGTCAGGAAGAAGCCACTGCCTTCCCTCCTAAAATCTATAGCCACCCGATCTGGTGGGTCATCTATGCAGATACAGACAACCTAGTTTTGATTGACTACACACCAGTAGGGCTACAAATCCGTCTAAAGTAACTGGAGATTTTCCTGGCTGAAAACAGCTTGCTGGTGAATGCAAAAAAACTAAGATCATAATTTTACCTAAACCAGGAACAAGGAAAAAGGTGAAATTCAGCTGGGTAGTAAACTCTGAGAAAATTGCAAAGTTGATGTTATGACCTACTTGGGAGTTCTGTTCAATTGTAGTTTAATTGAAAAACCTTGGGTAGATGCCCTGAGACTCAAATGTGTGAGACTGGCTGTACAAACAATGAAAATAGACAGCAAGTTCGGTAAATTCCTGTTCGCGCCTTTGATTGATTTTTCTAGATTGAAGGTTGCACCAATATTGATATATGGTGCAGAATGTGCCCCCTCCTCCCTAAGGCATCTTGGGACTGAATAGAGGGACTTTTTTGGAGGAGGGTGTTGGGGCTTCCAGAATCTTTACCAATTTCCTTTGTTCGATTCGAACTAGGTTTGCAATTGCTTAGATCAATAAATTGGGGTTCATTGAGCCTGTTTTCTAAGTATGTGAATAAGGGAAGGGCACCCCCGTTTGAAATCCTAGATAAAGGGAGTTTTTACGGGCACTTATTACATAGTGGATGGTTGGAAAGCCTGCGTAGAGATCTGCTTGGTGAATTAGAATTAATAGAGGAGGTCCTTCTTTCCAATCCAGAGAAAGTGAAGCTCCAACTCAAGAGACTGGATTGGATTAACACGCTCCATCAGAGAAGTTGGTATACTACGGCTCTAAACTTGGAGCATGAAGGGAGACGTCTTAATAGCCTCCAAAATACCTATCGAAATTCCCAAGTAAACATTATTGGAGGCTATTCATGAGATTAAGAATGAACATTCTCTTTACCAGGAGGTACTTGGACATGGGCGACAGATCCCGCTAAGTGACTCATTCTGCAGATATTGTAATGATCAAGTGACAGTAGAATCATCTAAACATCTACTGACAGAGAACCAAACATTGGAGGGTGAAAGAAGGCTCTATATGAGTAAGTCATCAAAGCGCTGTAAAACCCTGACATCTCAAGAGTGGTGGGATATGTTTATTCTGGGGGACAATACTTCTATGATGTTGGCTGCAATGAAATTTCTTGAACTATTGTTGGAACCAACTAAGGATGGATGAGCGGGGCCCGATGGGTGTTGGATCGGAAAGATATTAATCCATGAGTTACATCCGGACCTTCGGTCCATATTGTGTGTGAATTGGCTTGGCTGGGCGGTACATTCCGTGGCCAAATTGGGGCTTGGACTTTCAGTCTGTGTTGGTTTGCATGTGTGTTTTTTACATCTCTTCTCGTTTTTTTTGTGTGTTTAATTTAAAGGAGGGATGGGGGAAAGTAATTGATTTGATGAAGAGTTTTAAGGTTTCTCTTTTTGGAAAATAAAAATAAGAATATAAAAAAGGAGCCTGCCGGCTACTGTCTACTTTTTTTTTATACAAAAAGGTGTAGACCCAGCCACGGATTTGATCACGTTTGAAATGAGCTGTGGCTCATTCAGCTAACTTGTACATGGGTAAAAGTGCCAGAAAGATGTATGTTTAGCATAATGGAGACAGACCACTGATGGCCTCTCTTAATGGGTGAAGGGGTGCCGACTTGCCTCTTCTTACAGGTGCGCCAAAGCCAGCCCAATGAATACCTAAGTGCTCCCCGTGCTGTTAGGGAGACAAGGTTTCACTGTGTGTGGAGCACCCCAGCTGTTCATGCCCAAGGGGCCATGCAATGCAAGAGCTGTTTGGCTTTCCCAGGTTTGTATGCCCATTGGCCATTCTGGCTGGGGTGCTGCACCATGGAAAATGCCCCGGGTCACTCTTGTGCCTCCCCGTTGGTTAGGAGGGCCGGGGCGGTGAGATCCTGCCACTGCATAAGCATGCCAAGGGCCAAGACTCTAGGAGAAGTGTTCCATAGACACCTTCCCCTGCTTCCTGGTTCCTACCTGCGAGGTGCATGGGGCAGGTTATCCGGCAGAGCAGAGGCATGAGCAGGAGCTGCAAGCTGCAGCAAGCGACGAGGACCATTCAGGCAAATCATGAAAGTGTATGTATGCATGCATGCATACATGCATGCCATTGTGAATGGGTCTAGTCTGTGAGTGCAGTGTGTATGTGAATGCAGGTGTATGCACTAGTGTGCAGACCGGGGAACTAGCTGCTGAATGAAGGGAAAGGGGATTGCTGAGATCGGAATAGGCCGTGTGAAGCCTGGGGGAGCAGAGGGGCTTTGTTGTGATAGGAGGAGCCAGTGCTAATCGCTGAGAGGGTGGTGCTTTACACCAGCATTAACATGAACTCGCGTGCCATTTTTTACTTGTATTATGAGCACATCCAGCATGGGCATATTTATTGCAGTGGTATGGCATTATTTATGGCATTTTGGGCAAAGCCAAAGTGAGTCTGATTTATGTGGGAATACTGGCCTATATAAGCATAGCCAGAATGGACACATTTTCTTACGGTGTTATTGCATTATTACTGGCATCATAGGCAAAGCCAGTGTATGGGAATGCTGGCATATAATTGGCCACATGGATGTTTTTTAATTTTTACTTTTTTTTACAGTGGCAGTATTAAAACTGAGAGCAATGGCAATATTAAATTGGTCTTATGTGGCAATGCTGGCATATGCGTGCACAACTAGGATTGTCATTTATTTTTTACTGTTTGCATTACTAGTATTTTATGAGAAGTCAGTATGAGTGTTTTCTTGCGTGGGGAAACTACCTCACATTGACACTGCCAGCATGGACTGGCATAATGGGCAAAGGCAACATGAGTGTGTTCTTATGTGGGTATACTGGCATATAGTGGCACTGGTAGCATTGGATTGTTTTTCTACAGTGGCATTACTTAATTATTGGGAACAACATGCATGAAAATGTGTTCTTACGCTGGCAGAATACTGGCATGTATTGGGTGCAAATGCCCCTGCATACTGTCAGTGGTCTGGCATCCGTTTGATTCTTTTTCGTGTTACCTTGCAAAACCGATAGTTAATTGTATGGCTTTTTTTTACCCACCTTTTCACAAACCAATTCGCCATGTAATGCACACGGATCTCACTCTTTACGCATGTTTCTGGGTTGAGAGCTGTTGTGCGCCTACAGCCCTGTTTTTCCAACACTTTGTTTTGCAGCACCTGAAATACTGCCCAGATAACACGCCGCTGGGCAGTGTAATGTACCGTGGTGGATTACTAGGGACATTGGTGGCGCAAAACATGTTTGCATTGCGCCAGTTTTCAAATAACTTTTAGAAGTGATCACATTTGAACATTGTCACAAAACTGTCTTGGAAATAAAACCACCATAAGCCGAGTGCAAATGCGCCACCAAAATGAGGCTGTCAGTGAATGAGGCGTGTAGGACATCCCACAGACTTAGACGCAATCCTGCAAACTGTTTTGCGGCAGGGTGGCTTCTACTTTTCAGTACTGCATTTTAATGTTGGCATTGGATGGCATCACTGAAAATGATGGCGTATTTTACTCTTTTGGAATTAAAAATATCTCTGGGTAATCACTTTGCTAAAAAGACTCTGTTGGCACCTGGTGACACTACCACATCTCAGTATTGGGGTTGGCAGCATCTTTTTAAATTGCTCATTTCTATGCAGATATTGGGATCATCACATTGTGGCAACACGTTATTAGTTGGCATTAAAAGTGTTTTTTATGACATCTTAAATCAGCACTTAACTAAGCTTTGCTTTTGGGCTCTAGCATGTATGATACTGGCCTGGATTACACTGAAGACATAAATATGTTGTAAATGGAACTATTGTATATAGTGCCTGATATTATCGCATCAAACATAACTTGGATCTAGTTGCGTGTTGCCAGGTGTCAGCAAAAAGGCAACCTGGTGCTTACATGAGAGGTATAGGGTATATGCATTACTTACAATTAGTAACTGGCCAGTATCTGGCCTTGTCAAGACTGGGCCGGAATCCTTCGCAGTTGGGGGTGGGAGGCATCCCAGTGCCAGTCCTACCCCTGAGGTAGACATTGCCACCAGAGATGGCCGCAATTCCTGCTTGTGCCTGCATGTTTGTTTGGGGACCCTTCTGTCCAGCCTTACCTCCTTTTCAAGATACTTGCCAGTGTCTTTATATTAATTGCAGAGCTCCTGCAGTAGATGGAAGCAGAACCCGGCAAAGCAGAATGGCATTGTCTGGCCGCTACAGAGAAACTGGAGCAGATAATCAAGGAAAGGGAGGGATCGTTCTAGTACACTTTATCTCTACAGACCTCGCTGAGCCACTGCAATGCCCAGACTGGCTCAAGGAAGGCCTCCTAGGCCATCAGGGAATAGAAAGGGAGACACACTGCAAGACCCCACAGAACAATGTCCCGGAACACAAAACTGAACAGTGGCCTTCCGTGCCGCCAGCCTCAGTAACTGGCAATGCTACGGTACTCCCAAATAAGGAATAGGAGCCTGCTCAAAAAGCCGCAGGCACCCTAGACCACAGAGGACGAAAAGGGGAGAAGGATCCACCTTCCCCAACATAGTCCACACAGAAATAGCTCCTGGAGCAGGAACTTGAACAGTGGCCTTTCAAAGTTACCATCTTTAGTACATGTGAAGCCCTCGTGGAGAAAGTGGTTGGGGCTTAGGCCCCTTCTTATGACTTTTCATTTTATACACACTCCCATGGTGGGGAAGACCTGGTGAGATCGGCCAGGGAGAGGTATCCAATCCAAGTATAGGTAGGGGGCTTCATTCAGAAGCTAGGAAGAGGGAAGTGTGAGATCAGGAAGGAAGGAAGGAAGGAAGGAAGGAAGGAAGGAAGGAAGGAAGGAAGGAAGGAAGGAAGGAAGGAAGGAAGGAAGGAAGGAAGGAAGGAAGGAAGGAAGGAAGGAAGGAAGGAAGGAAGGAAGGAAGGAAGGAAGGAAGGAAGGAAGGAAGGAAGGAAGGAAGGAAGGAAGGAAGGAAGGAAGGAAGGAAGGAAGGAAGGAAGGAAGGAAGGAAGGAAGGAAGGAAGGAAGGAAGGAAGGAAGGAAGGAAGGAAGGAAGGAAGGAAGGAAGGAAGGAAGGAAGGAAGGAAGGAAGGAAGGAAGGAAGGAAGGAAGGAAGGAAGGAAGGAAGGAAGGAAGGAAGGAAGGAAGGAAGGAAGGAAGGAAGGAAGGAAGGAAGGAAGGAAGGAAGGAAGGAAGGAAGGAAGGAAGGAAGGAAGGAAGGAAGGAAGGAAGGAAGGAAGGAAGGAAGGAAGGAAGGAAGGAAGGAAGGAAGGAAGGAAGGAAGGAAGGAAGGAAGGAAGGAAGGAAGGAAGGAAGGAAGGAAGGAAGGAAGGAAGGAAGGAAGGAAGGAAGGAAGGAAGGAAGGAAGGAAGGAAGGAAGGAAGGAAGGAAGGGAGGGTTGGGGAGGCATTTTGTGGAGCAGGTGAGCTTATTGGCTAGGGAGTAGAAGTGGTTCTGCTGTGTGAGTATGCATGTTTGTGTGGCAAGTGTATAAATAAGAAACTGTAGAGTGTTTGAAAAGCGAATGTTACCCACTTAAGTAACATTCGGGTGTTAACTGTATGTAACTAAGTAACTAACTGTAGGGTGTTTGTGTGGGGGTTGGGAGGAGGGAGTATTAGTAGTAGTATGGAAGTGGTAGTCGCAGTATGGAGGAGGGGCGGTGGCAGCGTGGGGGAGGGAGGGCTGGCAGCATGGGCAAGGGAGGGCTGGCAGCGTGAGGAAGGATGGGTGGCAGCGTGGGGGGAAAGAGGGGTGGCAGCATGGGGGGGAGGGGTGGCAGCATGGGGAGGAAGTAGTATTGACGTGGAGGAGGGAGTAGTGGAACCGAGGACTAGACTGTGAGATATCACTGTGAGATATCAGAGAGGCAGAAGAGCAAGGAGAGAGATTAAAGGCAGGAGGAGGGGAGCAGATTGTAGAGGGTAAGAAGGAGCAGCAAGAGGACAGAGTGAGCATGACATAAAAGCCTGAATTAAATTAGTGTAATTGCAAGGCACTATTTCACACATTCCTGTAGATGACTAACAATTATATAGAGTAGCGACAGTTATGAAGTCCCTGATGGAGGTTGTACATTCAGCTCCTGTTTATCATTGTTGGCATAAGACAGTAGGGGTCAACATTCAGTAGCCCTCACCTGGGCTTTAAGGAGACCTGGCTCAGGGAGGAGGTAGATTACAAGACGCGAGAGAGCAGGACGGCTCTCTCTCTGATCTCAAAAGCTCCTAAAGCCTTCAATAAAAACACATGAACCGCCGAGTTGGTGTGATTTTTGTGCCATTTTTGACACTGGTTTGTGGCAAACTGTGCCGTTTGTTGGGTGCTGTCTCTAACTGCATCTTGCAGGAACACCTTTTTTGTTATACATGAAACTCCTTTCTCATTCCTTTGGTTTTCCCTACAGGTCTTCTGTTAGCATCTAACCTCAAGCAATTGGGTAACATCTTGCATATGTTGACCTCCTTACCGTGCTCGTTCTTGTGCCTTGGAGTGGCGGATGGAGTAGGGAGTTAAAGAAACATTTCCAAATCCCAGAAAAAACGTCATCTCTGGCTGGGAACGATCTGCCTATGTCTCATCTGGATAACAGAAGAAATACAGATATGACCACGGCCTTGCAGTCTTGATATCCAGTTCGATTACTTAATTGCGCCATTTGTAACAAAAAGTGGAGGCCCCAAGTCTACTAATTCAATAAAAATGCCCAGTAGGCCATAGACACCAGCGACCAGTTCCAATCTGTAACTGGAACTATACTCGTGAAAGTTAAAATGCCCAGAAATATAAGCCAGCAATTGAATCCAGTAAAGGACATTTGTAACGGATGAGCTGGAATGTCCCCCAGGTTTCTAAAACTCTGAGTTTTCGAGATTCGGAGACACATGTTATGATCTCTGTTTTCAGCGGTAATACTTTCTTTTGAGTCACTTGTTTCTTAAATATTTTTTTAATGCAGTGGTATTAAAGCGTTTTCATTACAAGCACGCCCCACATCCCCCCCCCACCCCGACCCGAGCCCTCAGTGAAAATCTTGTTTCTGGACCTCACAACCTAAGGGGTTCCCAAAGAATGTCCAGGGGGAGCCCGGGTGCTTTTAAAAGAAGGATTAAGGTGACTTCTTTTAATGGAAAATATCAGCAGCAGGAAATCTGCGTTTACTTTATATTTAAAAATACTCCTCTTAATCCCTTTTTAAAGAGTCTGAGGCCTACCATGCACATCCTGTGGGCCCTCGTCGGGTGGGGGGGGACAGCACCCGAGTTTGAAGACCACTAGTCTAATGGTTTTAGGACAGCGTTTTTTAGAGATATATTCCGGAAAGTTCGAAGTACATTGCCCATGCAATAGGAATACACATTTTAATACGAGCTATCTCAGCTTTGCAATATGAATATAATTGTTAATGAGCTATGCTTTGGCAGTGACTTACTCTGGCTGTTTTTGTATGCATTGAGTAAGAAGCCACAATGAGCCTTCCATGTGGTTAGGTATGATGTCATAATTACGACCCCACAGCAATGTCTTTTTATGCATTCCTATGGTGCTTCAATGCAAAAGTAACGATGGCCCAAAATGGATACTTTATACTCTCTTCTATAGAACACTTGGATGTGAGACGCAGTGGATGTCAAATGCCTGCTCCAATTCACACAATTCGATGGGCTGTTACACCTCGGGGTGCTTCTCTGTTTGTGGGTTTGCTGCTAGTACTTAAATAGCTCCCACAGATTCATATTTAGGTCTGAATCTAAAGCGCTTTAGATCTACTCCAGTTCTTGGATGAGTATATAGATGGATGCTGGTGTCAGTTGTGTACTCCATAATTCTAGAGGTGCCTCTGATTGTTCCATAACATCACAGTTTCGCCTCTTTTTCTCCACTTTCCACAACTTTGCCTCCTCCCATTGAAGGTTTATTCAAAACGACTAGATGACCGTGGCCAAGCCACTATCTACTTTGTGGGCTGCTGCAAATACGGTTAGAAAAGTCCAATCCCTGAAAGGCTACCTTTGTTTTTATAGAGAAATGCACCGAAGCAGCGCAGTGCCCTTTTTTCATCATCTGCGAGACAAACACTTATTGAAATGGATGCACACAGGGAACGTTAATCGTAGTCGCATAACAACAAAATAATTGTACCAGGTTGGCATTTTGTACGTCCTAACATACCTACACAAGAATGCTGCGTCGAGTTGGAAGGCATTTGGTATCAAGCGCTGGATCAGATTTGTGGCTGGGTTTGAGACATGCTGGCGAACATGGTCCGGGAATGCCCATTGGGCCTATGCTGACACCAATGTCATGGATGCTGCACAGGCGCCAGAAGCAGCAATGGAGGGGGGGGCTGGTCTGGAGCATAGCCGAGCAGGCAGGAAAGAGGTGCCGGGGGCCCCAGAGCATGACTTGGACACCATCAGTGCCACTCCGCGGGGAGCGAGGACTCGGCGATGGGAGCCACAGTGGTGAATAAAAACAAGGTGAAAGGTGGGTTGTGGCTATGAGTGGCTCCTCAGTGACTGGTCTTTGATGATGGCTTGATGGAACTCCTTGGGAGGTGCAGGCAGTTGGGGTCTGAACTCTGTAAATACCGCACGGTTGAATGATAGCTGCTACAAATTAGCGGTCACCACTGCCCCGTGCATAGGGGCCAAAGAGAATCTTCCTGTGTACTGGAATGTGCTAGTCTCTCTCACGATTGTTTCAGCATTGATTGATTGTAACACACAACCCATCAACAATAACCTGCATACACTACTCCCACTACACCCCACCAGCACCAGAGGTGCCGAGTATGCTGGTGCTCTGGAGCCTGGGCACCCCATCTGTGCTAGAAGTCCCTTTACCTTGAATGGGACATCCTAAAAATGTGCCCACCGGCACACCCCCGGGAAAATCAAGTCGGCTCTTCTGACCAGCACCCACTCCTTCCCACCAACAGCCCCTCCCCATTACAATCTGATCTCCCCGCCAGCACCCTCAGCTGATCACGCTGCACCCTCTGCTCCCCACACTGCACCTGCTTCTTTCCACCCGCGCTCACTTCTCCTCAACCATGACACACTTCTCCCAACCAGCAACCCTTTTCCTCTACCTCCAAGCCTGCAGCCCTTTTTTCCACTTGCAGCCATCGCCATCCACTCAACCAAACTACATCCACCTACTTACATACTACACTTACACACTCTACTCCCAAATGCGTCTACACCTACCAATGCACACTGCACCCAGCAGAGCACACTGCACTCGCAGTAAGGCAACGATCTTCACACACTTACAAACACTGCACCTACCTCTGTCGATATGCTAAAGCATCTATAGGCACTATTATTTCCTGCAGCCAAAACACGCACACCCACCTGCACACCTAATATTGACCTGTAAATGCAATTTTGTTACTCAGTGTGAAAAAACTCTATTCCCTAAATTTTGTAGTGTAGATATTTACGATAATGTTAGGTTGCCCCCTTTTGGTAGTTTTTCTATTTTGTTTGGGATCATGAGTGTGGCGGGTCTGGCTATATTTTGTTGCATTTTCAGACATGGGTGTTGGGCTGTAACAGCCGTTCTATTTGGTGGCAATTGGTTTGGGTGTCTGGTTGAGATTGAGGCATATGGTTGTTCATTCCAGTATCTTAAGTGTGTTCCCTGAATTAAGGCACGTTTTAAAATAGGCAAATATTGATGTATAATGTCCAGTGTGTAAAACCGAATCACGACTGTCCAGTTCCTTGGTTCTGGAACTCTCTTCCTGTTCACTGCGTGTCGTGTGACTCCTTTTGTTATGGTTTTTCGCAGGAAGTTGAAGCCCTCTCTTTTTTCCAAAATACTTTTGATCTAAGTAATTGGGAAGGTTTTTTAAAATTTTTTGGCTGTCATTTTATCTGCTTTTTCTCTGAGCTTTTACTGTTGGTGCCAACTGGCAAAGTTTGCGCTTAATCAAATACTTCTGTTGAAATAAATCCAATAAACTCTATTTGTAATGACGACATGTACTAATTAATTTATTATTGAGCATATATTGGATTTTGTACTTGTTAGACTGTGAAGGGGTGGTAAACTAGAGCACATTAAAAAAATCAATTTACTGCAAAAAAGAAAACTCATTTTAAAAGCCAAGAGGTCCGGATTTGTACATTTGGATGGGGGGGGGGCGGTGGCTATATTGTTATTATTTGGCCACCAGACAGAACAATCCTACCGTCTACTTTTACAAAGCCGGACTTACTGGCTTTGTCAATTCTGGTTACAAAGGTTTCTGTCATGAATATCATGGCTGTGCTGTAACACGGGCCTTTTCTAAACACAAGGTGGGCTTGTTTTCTCATGCACGGTACATCTCATTAAATATTATTAATTTCCCCCTCCACGCTGCCTCAAACACGCAACCTTGCAAAGTCTGAGGTTTCTCCGCTGAGAATTTGGGGAAATGTGACGCCCGTGTAATGAGATAGATTTTTTTTTTATGTGTATGACTTTATGGCATTCGCATGTGCTTTGATCCACGTGTGAATGGCACCGGCCCGGCTCCTATTGCCATCACCAGATGGTGGAAGTGGGAACAAACAGTTGTGCCTCGGCCTTTCTCAATGGGCTGTCTAGACTAGCCCTGCAGCAGACAGATACAGCCACCCATCAAATTAGGCTTGTCAGATTTATGGTAATGCTCCACCGAGCTCTGCCCGTCACTGGCCTCCAGATTTACCCCCTCCACCAGTTCTTTTTTCTTTCACAGGATGGAGCGATTGAGATTTCTTTTATTTTCTTTTTTTATTTTTTTATTTAAAGTAATCCGTCCTCCCTTTGAATAAAGGTCGCAATTCTAAAAGGGAAAGCACTGTTTGGAAGGTTAGGCATGAAGCTCAATTTATCTGGGAGCCCTGATTGGGGAGGGCGCTTTAGTAGACATGATATCCCTCTTAGAGAACTTTCGATTGATCCAAAACGCGCGCAGTGTGGTTGCGCGCGCGCGCGCGCTCCAACGGCTGTTTTGCGCTTTCAAGTCAAAGTGAAGCAATATGAGCCCTTCCAGCTACGCAGTGCGAATTAGCCCCTGACAGACGGTATAATATCCGAGCTCAGACGGTGGAAATGTTCCAAAGTCTGGGCTGAGTCCCTTTGATCGCACCTTGTTGAGAGTCGAGGGGTCAGGGCTGCCTGCAGTACTTGGTAAAGCCTCGGATTTTGGCATGGTTCCTAATTCTTTTTTCAACAGTGCGTAATCGCCGTGAATGCAAGCTTCAATGCCGCGGCTCCCCGCCGCGTCGCGTGCATGTCTGGCAAATCCATTGGTTTTTACATAAGTACAGGACCCAGTCACGCGTCACGTAAGTATAATCTTAAAAGTGACGAATGGAACAGACGCAAGTTCTTTGCCCAAATGTTTTTAGTTACATGTTTGCACGTGTCATTTAATTTCCTGTGCATGTGTGTAGAAAGCATACTTTCTTTGAATACGTCTAACGTAAACAGGTGCTACTGACATATAAACCGTTTTTTGTTGGATTTTGTGCATCACCAGGCAGCTATGTTTTAGCTTGAATGATTGCGAATTAGACTATTACATGTACACAGTCTCTCTTGTTTCTCGGACATGCGGAGATCTTTAAGTACAGATGCGAGAGCAGACCCCACATGACTGAAGTGCTACCAGAGCCATAATGCACCGTGATTTGAGTGACGCAAAATAACGTCATGTGGCAAACAGATGATGACTAAACCCGTGGTAACACATATGGCAGACGTGATACGGACACCATGTCGCTTGCTTCAGTGGCGTTCTTAGAACAGAACATATCAAGATTTTGATGTGCTGACAAGGCAAGACGATGCATTTTGTACTGAGGAATTTAGCAGTCCGTAGCACTTACGTCAAGTGGTTCCCGAAAAGGGCATCTGCTCTTTCCGAACGAGATACACATTGTGCTCTTCTGCATTTCCATGTGCTTTTTTGGTGGGGTTTCACAGATGTTATTCTTGTTGTTATGGGGCTTTTGTGTTTTGCAATAGTGAGTCTAGGTGGGGTTTTAGTAATCTTCTTTTTCATGGTATTGGTTTCGGAAGGCATTTCTTTGGCACCCTGTTGCTTAGGTGGCTATTACTTTACTGTATTGGCCTCGGCTAAGCTATCGTAGTGTATGCCGTATTGCCCCCCCCCTCAGTCCCCCCACCCGGTAAGCTTTCATGCTCTTTGGGCAGTCTTATTCTTAGAATCGAGTTGGGTTTTGATGTCCAAGGATGAGGAACTACTTTGTTGTGAGATCAATACGTTCTAGAGTTTTCCTTTCAAGATGTTAAAACCCTATTGACTGGATTCCAAAATGGCGGCCGGCAGAGATGGACGCGCATGAGCAGCCTCGTCCCCACCGGGCCGTCTCATTAGCTAAACAAAGAAGCTAAGTGTGTCAAGAAATGCCGAAAAGGCCCCTGTGGCGAAAGCGGTGATTTTTCCCGAAGCACAGAGATTAGCAGATGAAGATTGCAACATTGGAGCTGTAGCGCAGGGTGCAGTCGTGCTCAAACAACCCACGCTAGGTGTCGGGCTCGGAACCAGTGAAACAGACACCCAGACGTGAGGAGGTGAGAGCCTGGGGGACCGGTACAAAGGAAGATTGTGCAGGACACCCCCTCAGGTACAGACCCTCTGAGCACTGGAGAAGAGCCGGGCAAGTGCTCAGCAGCGCACTTGAGGGGGAGGAGCGGCCGGCGAGGAGAAAGAGAAACTGCCATGAAAGTAGAACATCCAGAGAGGCAGTAAAGTCGGAGCCCTGCTGACGCGGATGGCCAAGTGAACGGGCTTTGAAGATATAATATGATATGGCATTTATAACGCACCTATACACAAGTGTTTGAAAGTGCTAAATTGATTGAACCGGTCCCTTCGAAACACCAGGAGGCACGTTAAAAGACAAAAGGGAAGAGATAGGGAACTGGCTAGAGACAACCCCAGGGCTTGGGCTCCAGGGGAAGAGGAGAAGGAATAAATGGAGGTCTGTGAGGAGGCTGAAGGGGAGGATGGAAGCGAAAGTGCAAAGAATTGGGAATGATTAACAGCATATGCGTAAAAGAATATAACCTCAAGCAGTGGGGGAAGGGGTAAATTACAATCCCAGGCACTCACCGACCGGTTTTAGACAGTGAAAGGTTAGAAGGGCTCAGCTACTCCTTAACAAACATTCATTACCACACTTATAGAAAGGAGAAATAGAGAAAATAGAGGAGGATAATATTCTTGCATGGAAAGGATACGAAGAACAATAGACATTACAAAGCGTGTGAACCCACAACCTTTCCCAATGTCCAAAAGTAAAGGGAAGCTAGCGTCAACGGGGCAGAAACCCCCAATGAAAAATAAAGACAGTGGTATCAAAAACTTTTGGGGGACAGAGACGTCATCTCAGGTGACAAGCAAAGAGGATCAGGACATAACACAGCAGGAGAGCCCAGGATTAGGGACCATGTGGCATTGCCACATGGCAATGTGCAAATATGACCTGCAGCAATGTTTTAAAGAATTTCAGGAACAATTCATGGTAATGGTCCAATCCCAATTTGCCTAACTCGGAACAGAAATGACAGTCCTTGCAGGAATTGAAAACAGATGTGGCAAAATTGGAAGAAAGGGTTGATACCACAAAGAGAGCTTTACAAGATTTAATGGAGGAAACAAATAAGAATGAGGAGACCATGGAGCACCTCTCCTGCCTCTCACACAATTTGGAAATTCATTGAAAATCGCGAAGATCCAACATAAGAATTAGAATATTACCAAAATCAATAGAGGACAAGGATCTGGAAGCCACAGAACAGCATTTGTTTGCAGACTTTCTCTCAGGGGATAAGAAAGGAATGGTCCCCATGGATTGAATACACAGAATGGGCCAAAGAATGGGCCCAAGAAGAACAGACCCCGGAGTGCGACCAAGAGATGTGTTGACTGCAATTACTTTGTATGCTCAAAAGGAATCAATATTAAAGGCAGCTCAATTCTTAGGTCTGTTAAAGATTAATGGCAGCAAAGTTCATTTATATCAAGACTTGGCCCAGACAACACTTCAAAAAAGATGGGCCATGGGTCCAGTGGTAACATTTTTGTCCCACAAACAAATTAGATAAAAATGGGCATTTCCACTTGGATTGCTCTTCTCATGGGAGGGCGTCAACATAAGATTACGACCTACAATGAAGGACAACACATCTTGCAAATACAAAAAGAAGATATAGACGGTCAGGCAATACAAGACCATCTGACAGACAGTTCAGACAAAGCAGGAAACCCTGGGGATGGAAAGCGGCAACGAACAAAGACGATGGAAAGAGAAAGGGAAAGCTGTGATGTTGATGCAACCTTTTTAATTAAAGACCTGCGAGAGGCAACTTGTGATTTGAAACACTAGGGGTTCCAGCAGGAAATGAGGAGACTCTTGTGCAGCAGTCCGACACACATACCGAGTGAGAGGACTGCCCACGGGTGGAAAAAGGTGTGGTGGTAGGAGAGAAGGAATCCAAGAGTGGGGTTTAGGAATTCCCACAACATGTCTCTGTGTTATAAAGAGGGTCAAAGGCGGCAGACATTTCGTCCGGGTATTCATAGGAACTTTGGCTCTTTTCAGGGAATGGGTGGGTTGGGGGGAATGGAGCGGGAGGAGGGAGGAGAGGAGGGTAGGTTTAGGGGGTTGGGAGAAGTTGTTTGAGGGGGGAGTGAGTGGGAAGAGAGGGTTCTGCTTTCAGAACTGGAGGGATTCACCAAAGGGGATATCATTTGAGCAGATTTCAACATGGCGTGGGCCTCGCAGATAGACAGGAGTGCGGGAGCTGCACAATATATAAAAGCACTGGCCAAAGCGTTGAAACGTAAAATGTATATACTAGCTATACACGACACATGGCGAGCGATAAAGGGATAAGAAATGGGAAACGCCTTTTACACACATGTGCATTTATCCCAGTCGAGAATAGACCATATATGGGTATCCACACAATTACTGGGGAGGATCAAGCAGATGGAATTGGCAATCATTTATTAACTGATCATGCCCCACTGTTAATACAAGTAACATTGGGGAACATAGCAGGGGACCCCTGGAAATGGAAATTTCCAAACGACATATTACAAGATACGGTTTTAGTGGAAGCATAAGGAATCAAATCGAAACATTTCATGGAGAATTAAACTCAGGGAATGGCCCAGGAAGTAGTGTAACTAAGAGACCTCTCAGGCACATGGGAACGACCAATTGAAAATGCTTATACACTTCATGTAACAAGCGCCACAATGCCTCTGGGCTGCAGGTGCGCTATACAAATGCAAATAAGTAAGTGTGGGATACCTTTAAGGCGGTAATGCGAGGGAACCTCATAGGGATAAAAGCGACTAGGGACAAACTAAGAAAATCACAAGAGGCGGAATTAATAAATAAGGTGAAGGAGATACAGAAGGGTTTGATAAGGGCCATGCATAGGTCATTGAAACATGTGCAGGGTCACCTGGAGATTTTTCGTACACAATAAGCAGAGAAAGCCTTGCTGTTTAGTAGGCAATTTTATGGTATGAAAGCCAACAAGGCAGATACGTTGTTGGCCAGACAGGTAAAGGGGGAAATGCATGCTCGTACAATACTGAAGGTTAAAAAGAATGACTGGGAGATGGCGACGAGCAGTGAAACAATCATGGGTATATTTCAGGCCTAGTAAGGTTCGCTGAATTAATCTGACAACCCAGAAAGGGAGAGACAAGAAACATATCTGAACAATATCTCATTACCACAAATTACCCTGGGAGATGGGGAGAGATTGGACGCGGAAATGCAGGAAGAGGAAGTGAGGTTATTCAGCTGCTTCCAAGGGACAAGACACCAGGCCCCGGATGGATACCCGGGGATTTTTTATAAAAAGTCTACATGTGCTAGCGCCACAACTTACCAAGCGATTTAACTTATTTAGACATAAGGGTACGATCACACACACTCTGAATGAGGATAGGCTGGTAGTATTTCTGAAACCAGGTAAAGAGCCAATGCTTCTGGGGTCCTACAGGCCTATAGGACTGATCAACACGGATGCCAAAATCTATACCAAAATATTGGCTAATCGATTAATGGATCTCCTGCCCACTCTTATAGGGCCTGATATTAGATAGTCCCATGCATGTCATCATGTGAAATGGTTTTGGGAGTTCCTCACAGAAACGGGAGTCCTTGTCCTCTACGGGGGAGTCTCTCCCGGTGCGGTCCCACTTGCCTCTACTCATAGGGAGGGTATTGCAGAGCAGGCTCGTCTCCCTAGCTTGACAGAGGGGGTCAGGGCAGCTACCCATTGGAGAGAAGGGACACATTCCCCCGATTTGGCACAGTTTTCTTAGGCTTACTTTTCCTTGGCTGAATTCTGTGACTTGGGTTTCTTAGTAATTTGCATGACTTGAGGATAGGCTAAACTGGTAGTGAATTTTATTTTTTGACAAACCGAATGTGGTATATGTGAATTTAAAAAAATTAAAACCCATTGATTAAAATACTCCTCAGATTGTTGTTGCACATGCAGCTCCAAAATCATGGATTCAGATGCATAAGCACAACATACAGAAAGACGAAAGATGTACCATTTCCTACTAGAGTGGGAAACCATTATTTTCTGTAGCATAAAAAGAAAATGTGCATCTTAAATCTACGATGCCCAAGTTAAAGTGGGGATAAAGGAGTAAGGTTGAGGGGCATTTTGTAATAATACACACAAATTATGAAACTAATGTTCCCAAAGGAAGCTTTCAGCAATCCTAAAAAGTAGGTAAACTAAATGCTGCAACACAAATGCTTTTCAAGAACCATCCTTCAAAGTTGCTAATAATTTAATGAAAAACAAATGCACTTTTACAGAAGATCCAATTGTTAAGGGTGCAGTGGCTCACGTGGCTAAATCTGTTGTAAGATATTTTAAAATCTTTCCTGAATTTGTCTGCCATGTCAGCTGTGCAGTTAGGTGCTGTGAGGAACCTGAGGGCGTCCTCACTTCCTTCTCCCCAACATCCTCTGCTCAGGAGGGCAGGGAAGGGCCATCACTCTTGGATCCCGACCCTGGGGGTGGATATGCAAGGGAGGATCACCTGGGTAGGGGAGACTTGGGGAATAGTAGGCGGATTTCCTTGGGTGAGACTGTCATGACCCCCAGGAATATACCCTTAGTTGGCAGGAGAAATAGGGACACAGGTCAGGAATGGACTAGGAGAGTCGCTGGCTGGCCCAGGTATTGGTTTGCAATGAGTACAGGTAATGGTGGCAGCCACCTCCACGATAGCTGCCAGGTTGGGTTTCTCCCTGGATCACAAGATGGCACCCAAGCAGCCCATTGCTGCAAAGACTTGTTGGTCGAGGCTCAGTGTGCAGCCCAGGCCTATATATACCACACCTTGGGCCACACCCTGTCCTTAGAATTTCTCCTGCTTCCATGAGCAGCAGTGCAACGCTTGCCGTGCTCTCCAAACACACCAATATGATCGCCCCAGCCTCCGCCTATACCGGCAAGCTCATTAGGGCCAACAGACCCTTGCTATCTCCCAATAGCTGTCTCACTCTCGCCAGAGCCCTCATACAATCCAAACTAGACTACTGCAACAGCTTGTACTTAGGTGCTAACCAATCCGTACTCCACAAACTACAGGTACTGCAAAATAATGCTCTGCGCGTAGCCCTTAACATTCCTAGACGAGAGCATATCTCCACTACCAGGAAAGCCTGCAAATGGCTCTCCATACGCCAGAAAATCGATCTAAAAACTAGCTGCCTCACATACAAGTCCCTTAACCACTTAGCCCCTCCTTATCCAGCTAACAAATTCACCATGAAACCTACCAACAGAACCACCAGATCCTCCAACACTTTATGCTTGACCGTGCCCAGATTCCACTTAAAAAGAGCTGGAGGGGCCAGTTTCACAGTACTTGCCTCCCAACTCTGGAACACCTTACCTCTCAACATCAAAACTATCGAGTCCTTCCAGATCTTCAGGAAGCAGGCCATCAGCTGGCTCCTGAATAAAGAGTAGCCTATTGACACCTGACCTTACTGCCCTTGCTCGGCAATCTGGCGCATGCACTGTATATGATTGTAAATTACAACTGTATTCTTGCTAACTGTATATTACCTTTTAACATACGACTGTAAATTGTATTCCTTTATATATTATATGTATGTATGGATGTACGAAGTATGCAACACAAAGATACTTCACATTTATGTAACCGTCTTCTTAAGCGCCCTTCTACCTCCGGGTTTGGAGCGCTATACAAATAAAATAAACAAAAAAAACAAACAAACAAACTACTACAATAAGAAGCACCACGTGAGTCGCAGCTGGTCTAGACCACATCTTTCCAGTGACGGAGCTGGCTACCTAGGGAACAGGGAGGTGAGGGGAAGGGATTAAAGCAGTTACTGATCATTCCCCATTATTCATAGGTCCTCATTTGGCAGAACTCGACCCAGCCAGACAGTGGGACAGCTTGCCCATCCAGACCCTGAGTACCTTCCAAATCACTCCTGACCACACTGTCTGCAGGGCTATTCTTGCCTTCCTGCATATTGTGGGGAAGGAGTGGTTTGGATCACGCATCCGATAACAGACAACCACGCACAGCCACGCATCCAATACCAGAAGACCGGGCGCTCCTGCAGGGCATCATGTAAGCGTTACAGAGCGCTACACCCACGTTTGTAAGCCCTGCCTGAGCGTCGTGGCATCTGAGGTAGATCATTTAGCCGCCATACTGGGGGAACCGCTGCCCGTTCTGAAACCAATGCCATGTGGAAAGAATTAGTGGTAAATGGCTGTTTTGCTAATTCCTCAGTCCTCTCCGTAACTCGAACCGAAGCAGGTCAAGTTCCTCTACCTGGGCCTTCTGACAGAGCCACAGGTTCTTTGGGACCACCTGCACATATACAAGTTACCACTCCTACCTCAGTCCCTCTAGCTCCTCCTGAACGCTTCTTGGGGGACCCTCTGAATTATGCTTTTTTCATGAATCAGTGTTGGCTGAATTTCTTGTGTCGACCTGGGTCATTCCCAGCAGACCAAACCAAGCTTGCTTTTGTTTTGTCATATTAAGGTGGGCATGCGGCCAGTTGGGCCATTCTGTTAATAAATAGGGACAACCCAATCCTGCACAATTTCCCGGCTTTTCAACAAGAATTGGACAAACTCTTTTTACAGTGACAGGCCTTGGACAGTGATTTGTTAACCTTATGCCAGGGTTCGTAAGACCTTCTGTTATATACCACCACTTTTAATCAGTTGGTATCCAAAACCAATTGGACAGAACAAAAAAGGAGCACATTGTTTTATCGAGGCCTTCGCAGTGAACTCGAGCGCTGCACTGATTATATTGACCTAGTCGTCCAGCTGGATCACCGTCTGCAGGAAAGGAGGACAGATCGGTCATGCTCTGAGTGACGTTGTTTGTATTTACGCCCATGAGAAATCACCTCACGTCCTGCGGAGAATACCCTGGAACCTATGCAGTTGAGGAGCGTCAGGGGGCCATTTACTAAGGAGGAAAGGGAAAGACGGAGGCAGCAACAGTTGTGCCTATACTGTGGCAAGGTGCGACGCTTCTTGTGGGAATGCCCTAACAAGTTACCTCGGAAGCCTTTGGGGGCAGTTGACACAGGGGACATAGCAATGGCCGCCAAGCCCTTGGAAAACTACTCTGCTCGGAAAGAATAGAGGTTGGCTTGTCGAGTAAGGAGAAGGCACCAACGGTCTCACATCTCACGATATCAGTTATCCTCCTTTGCCCCGGACAACCACAGACGATGCATGCCCTGGAAGCATGCCTTGGCTGGAGTGTCACAACCCATCATAAACTGCCAAACACAGACCTTGGCTTTCTCCGCTGACTGCCTTCAGACTTGTTATCCAGGCACACCTGTTATTAAACAGCCACCAGTTACAGCAATACAGACCCAGAAGCCTGGTTCAGTTTTAGGCATTACAGGAAGATTGCCTCCCGAATATGAAGAATACCAAGCAGTTTTCCAGAAGGAGCAAGCCAACACTCTACCTCCGCATGGCCCTACGACTGCAAAATAGACTTGGTCCCTTACTCTCAGGTGGCCTGTAGTCGTTTCTATGCATTGACAGAGCAAGAAAACCAGCACCTCCATAGTTATCTTCATCGATACCTGGCAAACGGGTTTATAAGCCCTTCCAAATTCCCCGCAGCCTCGCCCCTCTTCTTCGTCCCAGAAGATGGAAGGGGACCTCAGGACCTGCATCAACTACAGAGGACTTAACAAGATCACAATCAAGAATCGGTTTCCTCTGCTTTTGATCCCAGTACTCCTAGACGAAGTCAAAATTACAAACATCTATACTAAGTTGGATCTCGGGGGCATACCACCTGGTGTGGGTAAAAGCTGCAGATGAGTGGAAGACGGCCTTCTGCACCAAGTTTGGTTGTTCGAATAGTCTGTCATGCCCTTCGGCTTGTGTAATGCTCGAGCCGCATTTCAATTTTTTATGAACAATGTTTTGAGGGAGCTTCTGGACGTATGTGTTACGCTCACCTGGTTCCCACGGGGGCGTCGACCGGAACTGGGCCGCTGTTGTTTCCAGTGTGACGTGTAGCGCCGAGATGACTGACTGGACTGGAATATTCTTCTGCAAAGGAGAAGAGGAATTAACCACCCGTGGAATTGAGTGTCAACCCACATTCCCCACTCCCGTTGTCTTCCCACAGAGCACTCTTGATGTCCCCTCCTTAGTCTCACCTGATGGTTTGGAAGGATGAGCTCTCCATCCTGCGTCGACCGCAGGGGCGCGTTGATGACCAGTTACTTCACTGGCGTAGAGGAATTGGTGAGTTCCAGTATTGACTCTAAAGTCCAATTGTTCATAAGAGTTCAAATGTCTGATCTTCACTCTGTCTGATTCCTTGCAGGTTGCCGATTAATCCACTCGAAGATTTCCAAATGGCAATTGGTAAGATTCAGGTAAGTCTATTGTGGTTTTCCCCTTAGGGGCCAGGGTACGGCGATGAAGCAGAGTTGACTGTGCCGACCTGAGATGAGGTGAGTACCCCCCGTGGTAAATCAGGTAAGTCCTTGGGGGGTAGCTTGTATAGCCTTAGAGAGTCCCCTTGCTCACCTTGCTGTCTTTGTCTCCTTAGGTGTCGGAGGGCGGCCGCGAGATGGAGAGAGCGTGATGGAATGCTGAAGTACCGCCAAGCAGGGGAGTTCAGCGCGGCGCCGTAGGAATGCGAAGAGATGCTTCAAAGATTTCTGTCTTCCAGCTCCGTGGCGAAATGGATCAGGATTCAGGTAAGGATTAAAGCTAAAACTCCTGTTCTAAATTTTATTCTTCTTTTCTTCTTGTTTCAGGAGTCCTAGGACTGAAGCGGGCGTGGCTGAAGACTGGAGCTGCTGAAAACACGGTGAGCGTTACGCTGCAGCAAGCAGAATAACACGAAGCACGTGTGGCTGTCCGGGCGTGGTTTAAATAGCCTTGGAAGAAGATCCAGGTAAGTATTCTTCCACAACCCCTTTCTTTTTCTTAAATGGGAGACACCCACACACTTCCCCCCACACCATTAGACATGCCCGCCATTGCCACTCTACATGCCTCTAATGCAGGCCACATTAACTCTCCTGATCACTAAGAAAGCACATAAAAGGTTTGCGGACATGCGAATGATAAAAGCCCCAGCATATCAGGTAGGGGATAATGTGTGGTTGGCCACGAAGCATATTCAATTGAAGGGCCCAAAAAGATTTCACCCAAGGTACATTTGTCCATATCCCATTATTTCCATAGTTAACCCGGTAGTTGTTAAATTAGGATTGCCACCTACTTTACGGATACACCCGTTTTTTCATGTGTTATTACTAAAACCTGTCCAACCTGGTACCCTAGATTCCTCAACAAAACCTGCTTCGGTAGTCACACGAGGGGATGAGTCTGAGTCTGAGGTCTGGAATATCTTAGACTCCAGGGTGGTGAGAAAGAAATTGATTGGAAGTGGTATAGCGTGTTGGGTAGGACCTGGGAACCAGCAGCTAATGTACATGCGTCCCGTCTAGTGGCCCATTATCATCTCAATTATCCAGAACGAACAGGGCCAGGTATAGCTCTCCTTGTGGCGGGGGGCTTTGGAGGGGAATGCTGTCATGACCCCCAGGAATACACCCTTAGTTGGCAGGAGGAGGAGGCATAGGGACACTGGTCAGAAATGGACTAGGAGAGTCGCTGGCTGGCGCAGGCACTAGTTTGCAATGAGTACAGGTAATGGACGCAGCCACCTCCAAGATGGCCTCCAGGTTGGGCTTCACCCTGGAACACAAGATGGTCCCCAAGCAGCCCATTGCTGCAAACACTTGTTGGTCTAGTCTCAGGGCGCATGCCAGGCCTATATGTACCACGCCTTGGGCCACACCCTATGCTTAGCGTTTCTCCTGCTTCCATGAGCAGCAGTGCAACGCTTACCGTGCTGCAGTTTTCCTGCTTCTGAGGACTTGCTGTATCGCACAGCAGAGCGCACTACTCGCCTGAATAACCCCTCGATCCACGCGACTTCCAGCAACCAACAGCATCTTGAAGAGAAACAAACTAGTGAGTGGGACGCTAGCATTTCAGACTCGCTTCATTTAAAAACCGCATTTCATACTCGCTTCATTTAAACACTGCTCATTCACCTGTTAACAGCATTCCAGCATCCTGGCGGTCTGGCAATATCTTTGGCACGTCAACTCTGTTCGCCTGGGCTACCGGATCATCCATCACCCCTCAGCAACCCGGTGAGGCACCTGTAGGGACACAAGAACAGAGACAGCTTGCCCATCCAGACCCTGAGGAACTTCCAAATCACTCCCGACCACACTGTCTACAGGGCTATTTTTGCCTTTCTGCATATTGTGGGGAAGGAGTGGTTTGGTTCATGCATCCGACACCAGAAAACCATGCACAGCCACGCATTCCAATAGCGGAAGACGGGGAATTCCTGCAGGGTATCAAGTAACCGTTAGAGTATCCCCCATTTCCATTCCATGATGAACCCTCTGTCCAAGCAGCTTTTATAGGCTGTTGTGACCCATTTACATTTCTTCCTTCCAGAATAACCCTAGAAAATCTACCCAATATAGGAACACTAGGAAGAAGGCGAAGAGGAGGATGTCTCCAGGCGAGACATTATCCCCTTTTTGGAATGTATTCATTTTTATTGATTTTTAACGTGCTGGAACCCGAGGGCATCTGGGCGCAGATAAACACAGAAGGACAACAGAGTTACAGAACAAAGTGCAGAGTTACGAGACGAGGGTCATGGGCTACTCGAAGAGAAGGGTCTTACGCGATCTTCTGAAGGCTCTGATGTTCATTTCTTGTCGCTTGGTAGAGGAGGCATGTTCCAGGTTTTCGATGAACGTATGGCAACGGATTTGCCCAGGCCTCTCATCTGTGTAAAAGGTGGACACTTAACCTGCATTAGATGAGAAGATCGCAGTGATTAGGTAGGCTTATGGAGATTTCAAATAGCTCGAAGTTTTCCACCATGGCGGCATTTGTGTACCACGGTGGCTGCCTTGAATTGTAGTCGGGCCCTTACAGGGAGCCAATGTAAACCCTATCTGTAAGGTGAAATATGGTTTCTCCTTGGAAACCTTTTTATGATGCAGACGGCATCATTCTGGACAGTCTAAAGCCTCTGAACGCTCCTTTTGTCGGCACCGACAAGAAGGGCATTGCAGTAGTCTATACTTGACAAGATAACAGGCCGAGCTTTGATAGTACAGTTATCTTCGCCATGAGAGAAGGGTGGATATTCTTTAGAAGTCTTAAATGGTAGTCACAGTTTGGTTGTGTATGTCTTTGCACTCAGAGCGGAATCAAGATGTATACCGAGAGTTTTTATTTTATCCAACAAAGGGATGTCACATTCATGGATGGAGAATGTTTGGTAGTCCGGATTTAATTTTGCTCTTGCCTGCTTTGACTCGAAGATTAAGATCTCCGTTTTGCCCCATCGAAACACATCCAGTTTGGAGGTTTGCTGTATCGGCAACATAGTCCACTGATATCTCCTGGACCAACAGGGTATCTTCTGCGTAGTTCGTAAAAAAGAATCCTGATTCTTCCAGGAGGCTTCCG
This sequence comes from Ambystoma mexicanum, assembly GCF_040938575.1. Lineage (NCBI taxonomy): Eukaryota > Metazoa > Chordata > Amphibia > Caudata > Ambystomatidae > Ambystoma > Ambystoma mexicanum. The sequence continues at coordinate 468,923,584 of NC_090935.1, read as the reverse complement.
AGAGGTCTGGCGTATTGATTGAAAAGTACCGGGGACATACAGGCTCCCTGTGGTACACCGCTGGTGGAAGGGGTAGGGGCTGCAGAGGCCTCTCCCCAACACTCTCAACAGTCATCTGGTCAGAAAGGAGTGTACCAACTTACAAGTTCTGTCAGAACAGCAACCAGAATCTTTCAAGGTGTGAAGTAAACGCTTATGGTCCAGGAGATCAAAAGCGGCTGACGGGTCCAGTAGGACTAGTAATCCGGCCCTTCCCCTGTCCGCAATTACCAGCATATGCGTCGGCAGATCGACAAGAGCCGTCTTGGTACTATGAGCGTGTCGAAATCCAGATTGTCTTGGATGTAATATGCCAGTGGACTCTATGAACGCCTGGATCTGTCCATTGCCACCATGTCTAGGATTTTCAATTGGAAGTTACAGATTATTGGTCATAAATTGCTTGCATAGTTTGGATCTGCTCCTGTTTTTTTTAGTAGTGGCGTCACAATGACATTTGTGATGTATTCCGGAACTGAGCAAGTGCGAAAAGAGGCATTAATGAATCTGCCCAAAAATGGACCATAGATGTCCTTATTGGCGAGGATAATTTTCGGAGGTAGGATATTGTCTGGGCCAGCAGACAGGTGCATTGTGCTCAGAGTAGTTAGTAGATCCAGAGTGGATATTGGGAAAAAGTTGAAAGCAGTGGGATCTATGTTTGATGATGGAGATAAAGGAGGTGGGTGGCTCAGGTTATGGGCCGAAAGGATTAAATTACTTGTGTTGTGGACCATCTGGCCTTTTATTTCATCGTAGCTTTAGATATTGTCATCTCAAAGCTAGCTGAACAAGATTCGTGGGTACAAATGCAACTGATTGGACTTCGGATTTGTCTAAATTTTAGGATTTCGTACAGTTTGTTAGATTTGTTGTCTGCTTCTATTTGGCTATTAAATAGTTTTTTGGGATTCAATGATTGCGTTTTTATAGGCTTCTTCAAGTAGTTTCCATGCTCTTTTGTTTTCAAGGGAGGGGCAGTTTAGCCAACGTCTCTCAGCTTTCCTTTTGTCTGATTTCAGGGATCTGAGCTCTTGTGACAACCATTCCTGGTGGTGTGTGTTACTGCATACAGATTTGGTTTTAATGGGAGTAGTTTGTCTAGGCATCCAAATTCGATGTTAAAAACATTAACAAGCTGATCGGGAGAATCTGACAAAGAGGTGGTGGTCATGATTTTTGTGATACAGCTCTGAAGATCAGATGCCTGCACTTTTTAAAATTCCGATTAGTGACCGTCTTTGCTGGATTTCTTAGTTTAGTAGGGGGGGGGGGGAGTTTGAGGTGAATGAGAGAGTTTATCCTGAAGTGGTCGGTCCATGTATATGGTATGGTTTTATTAACCTGGATCTTGAGATTCCTCGCCACAATCCAGTCTAGGACATTTCCTTTGGCAGTAGTGAGGTCTGAATTAACTATATGATGATCAATGTTATTTAGGGCTGTTTCGAGCGTGATAGGAAGAAGGGAGGGAGAGACCGACCGACCCTGACCCCACCTTGGCCCCTTGCCTTTGGGATTAGCATGGTTTGTGGTAGCTGTCGTGTACGGCCCGGTTACTGCCAGTTACTTTCAGGTCCCAGGGCCTACGTTCTAGGAGGAGAAGATACCTGTAGCCGTTGTTTTCAATTCCCAGAGCTGCTGGCAAATAGATCTGGCCTTCAGCTGGGGCCGCCTAACATGGGCGCATGTGTATTATCTTTCTCACTAAAAAGGTTAGTGGCTCTGAACACCTCTATGGTCCTGTTAGATTATTCTATTGTTCTCAGCCTGCCACATTCTGTTTCACTTAGGGGCCATGAGGCAATTATGAAATGCATATCTTTGTCAAATCTCCTATTGGATATGTACAATTAATGCATTTAACACATTGTATTTTTTTTGCACGTTAAAGGGTTCTACGTTATTTTAACGAAGTAAGTTACTCTGTGGTATTTTACTTTTGACAGATTTACTTTGTTTTAATGGGGGGGGGTGTCCCCCATGCTGTCTCACTACCAGTCACTTCTCCCAAATGCCCCTAACCTTTACAAACAGTAATTTACTTGGATACATCAACAGTATACGCGTTAAAGACTTATTTGCTTTTCAGCTAAAAGCGGAACTTGACCCAAGCCTTTGTCTTTAGAAGGGCCCGTAGAACAGTTTTCAACTTCCTGGTTTTCCTATTCGATTTTTCTAAATAGTTTGTAACCACTTTCAATCAAGGAAAGCGTGACCATCGACTACAGTGACCTTCCTTTAATGTTTTATACACAATACGTTTTAGGACCCGAAAGTAGTCTAGTAGTTTTTTGAATTTTTTTTTAGTTGCCGTAAAACCCCTATCCAATTTTTATGCAGAACAAAGCAACGTAAAATGTGCTACTGGGTACTAAGAATATTTAAAATAAAGCCTACTTATTGGAGCACATATTCAAGTTCCGCATGAGCGTGGACCTGTTACGGTTACACTTTATAGGGAACCGGTCCCGTCGAGTAATATTCTGCATTTGCCCGGTGGCGTGCACAGGTGGAGTGTGAAATGGTGATGTACATGCTTGCACACCATCTTTTTGCACAATGCCGTACAAAATGAGTAAATGCCACCTGCCATGTATTCATGACAGTCTGCATTTACAATGGAATCCTATGGACTCCGCCTTTTTTTTGCTGGTGCAAAATGAAGGCCGACTCGGTAGGAATCCACAGCATTTGCACCAGCATGAAAATACATATTGATGCAAATGTGTGGACTATTCGTATGATAGAGAGGAAGGGGGGGATGGAATCGTATGTTATGATCCGCCCCTCTCCCCCATAGAAAGAAATGAAAATGAGATTCACTGTTAATTGAATGCGTAAAAGTCCTATTCATGACATCCATACCATAATTTATAAAATAGCAGCTCTACCAATCCCTCCAAAGGCAGTGAAAAAATAATCTGATTTCAGATCCCATCCCAGAGGATAAACTCTCCAAAACGCTTGCATCCCTCAGGCCTACCACGTTGATTCTTCTTCCCTGCTTCCCCTCGCCCCTCTCAAGCCTACTTCTGCATGCGTCTGTCCTGATACATTCTGGTTTCACCATCACCGTCTTATGGGCATGCTGCATTTGACTTTTATGGACTTCACTCATTCACAGTGCGTCACTCTTTCTCAACTCTCATGCTGGACTTCCTTTGCATCTTGTACTTATGGTGGCCCTGAATCATGCTGTTCCCATCTTCATCTTGTATCCTGGCTTGCAACATTATGTGTTACTACTGACCTCTGGAATTGTATTCGCTCTCCACTCTTGCTTCTCCACTCTTTTTGACTGCTTACTCTCTATTTTCTCCTCCTTTCCCTTCTCCCTTTTCCTATCTCCTCCCCTTACTTTCTTCTTTGCACTTACTCTATCAGAATTGGCCCTGGACCTAATATGATAGCAACCTCGTTTGCTTCCTCCACCCTCCCATTACTGTTTTTTTCCTCCCCACACCCCTCCAGCACTATCTGAAATGTCGTCAGGCCTAGTATGATAGTCGCTTGTTTTGTTCCCCTCCCTTTCTGCACCCCTCTCCCTCACCTTTTGTTTTTCTCTGGCTCTACCAGAAATGTCGTCATGCCTAGTACAGTAGTCGCCTGTCTATTTCCATTTCCTTCCACTCTCCCCCTCCCTTCCTTATCTATGTCTTAGCTCTTGCACTATTTGAAATGTCGTCAGGCCGAGTACGATAGTTAATTTCACATCCTTACTGTTCATGGCCCGAAAAGGCAGAAATAGGAAGGTAAGTGGGTTTGGGAGGGCAGGGAGGAGTTTGTGTGCGGGGGAGTGGGGAGGAAAAAAGGAAAAAATCTTACCTGAATCCCCGGCGGGGGACGAAGGCAGCGTCCATCCGTGTGGAGGCTCGGAGCAGGGATGGCCCTGCTTCGAGCCTCATCATTGGCTGAGGGGCTGTCACGCCTCCTGCCGGGGACAAAGGAATGGAATACCTGCCTAGGGATTCCCGGCGAGGTATGGACCTAGTGAGGGCCAATCAGAATGTTTCTTACATTCCGGTTGACACTTGCCAGGTACTAATCCCTTTTCATGAGATTTACTTTTCTAACCTGTTTCTTTTAAGCAGCCCATCAACTGTAAAGGTAGGAAACTATTTTGTTTTGCCAATGAGCCAGTAATATGCTATGCTATCCTTGCAACCTTTCCCTGCACCTGGTCTAACCTGGAGCAGTCAGGAGCAGGGGAAAGCAACAAGTCAGACAGGTCTTTTCACGCCCTCCTTGCCATGCTCATCCATCAACAAAAGCACCTTTGTAAGGCATGGCCGCTTCTGTCCGGCTTAACATTTCCAGGAGTAAATTAGGTTTTAAAGGTAGAATGAGCAGTTCAGATGATAGCCACAAGTAGTACCGGCACAGTAGCCACCTGGGCTGAGAGCTCGAGGCTTGAATTTATGCACAGCCCCAAGCCCTCCACTTGCATGGGCGCTGTGCGCCAGTAATAATATCCTTGTGGTTGTTCAGCATTCATATATGGAGAGAGGGACTGGTTGCTAAGCACCTGTACTACCAGGCCAGCCATTCCACAAAGATTCAGGGGACCAAAATAAAAGCAGGCGATGAAGATTTGACACACTCCAGAGTATCAAGCATCACCAGGTAAAAAAGAGCTACTTTTTGGGAACCAAGAGCTAGTATCAAGCATCCCGCAAATATAGCTTCCACATGAGATGCATACTTTAAGTGTCTGTCCATTATTTATGATCGATTTATGTGCAGGACTCACAATATCTACTAGCCCACTTGTTGAGGAGATGTTATGGAGGATGAGTGCTATCATGGGGATGAGGTAATAGGAGACCCCAAAAGAAGAGAGTAGTTGCCCAAGGGAAGAGGTGTAGAGGATGAAGAGTAAAAGGCCTAGGTTGGAGCCCTGAATGACACAGACATGGAGTGAGGTTGGACCAGATTTTACATTGTCCAGGTGGTTTAGAAGGGCCATTCGGTAAAGTAGGAGGCAACATATTCAGGGCAGTGTCATGAATTCCAAGACTGACCATGATCAGAATAGATGGGTGGTCCACTGTCTCAAAAGCAGCTGGAGGTTTGGAGAGAAAAGCAAATTGTTTTGTTAATGGTGAGCACAGATCAGAAAATTAGAGACTTGGATGAGAGCTGTTTCTGTAGAATGATTTTTATATTTATTTATATAAAATTGGTTTAGTTGAATGATCAACATTTTCAATCATGAAGTTAGTCATCTTTTTGAAAACATTTTTTCTTTTTCTTTTTTTAAAACAATTTAATATATTTATTATGTGATCACACAATTATACAGTAATCTTCAATAAAACATCAATCTGTTACAATCCCAATATTTCAAGTACATTTCCGTGGAATAATTGAAAAGAGAAGGAAAAGGAAAAGAGAAAAAACCATAATGTTTAATACAATTGATCATTGTTTTCTAATGGCTATTAGAAAATATTGTCGATCTAAATTTAATTCCATGACAGGAGTTAAAATGGTTTGATACCAACATAGAATGTAAGTAGCAGTTTATATTCAGTAAATATAATTCAAAACCAGCATTATCACCGAAAATCTTAGAGGTAAGATCAAAAATAAGCATGCAATTGCGATTCTAAATTGGTTACATTTTGTAACATTCATATACTCCAACTTAACCAGCAGATATTTTTTCCATTTTGTCTTGCTTTAGGATAATGGCGTTAGCTTCACAACGATTCACATGTATTAGAGATTAATTGTTGCTATTTGGTTTGAAGAAGGTAAAATTGCAAATAAACTATTAAATGAAACATTAGTCTGTTCATAAGACAAATGGTACAGAGGAAATAAGTTCAAATCAGTTACAAATTGTATGATATAAATTATAAGTGAAGTTTTGTATGTATTCAAAATGCCGACCATAATTGATTGAGTTAATAGTGAATTGACAAAAATGTTTATACAGATATTGAATCCTCATATGAACAAGTGATGAACATTCTATCATAAGATGTCTTGTGGTTTCAATGCTATCAGCAAGTTTACAAAGTCTACATATTTTAGCTAGGTTAATATGGTTATAATAAATTGCAAGTTTATCATTTGTAGGAAGTAAATTAAGCTGAAAACGTAAGAAGGAATCAGCATATCGTCTATCAGGAAATTTCACTAGATATTGAAGTAGTACATTTAGAGCTCGCAGTTGAAAAGAACCCTCCCTAACAGCTTTTTATGTACTAATTTTATCAAATGTACTAATCCAACCATACCTCCACAATTTTATCTTTGCTTTATCTGGAGCATCAAGTAAAATGGATTCAGAAATGTCAGCCTCTTCAAGCATTGCACAGCAGGACTGTTTCCATTCATGCAACGGCTTACAGTTAGGAGCCTGGATAAGCTTTTTGAGAACGGGAAATAGATTAGCTGATGAGGAAGAGGAAAGTAGACATTTCCTGTAAGTTGATAGCATTGACCAGGAAACGGATGCACTAAGAGATATTAGACCGAGTTCTTATCTGATGAGAACAATTGGAGTACTTGCAGAAACATGTAAGATATGCTTCCAATATATACCCTCCAAGATATCCCACCGCACAGACTTTGGGAAAGTTTTAGTTTGACCTCCGTATATAATTATGGGTATAACATTTTGAGTATAAAATATTCTAGCAGTCAAAAGGGAACATTTTCCATAGGCTTTTTGCAGAGCTTTCCCTTGAAATGCTAGCAGTCTCATTCTAGTAGCAAGTTCCCCCTTGTAGGGTTGATCTGAAGGATGCAAGTTTATATTTACGCCAAGATATTTATATTCATGAATCTGGAGTAGCGAACACTTGCCTAGCTTCCAGTTAAATTTGTAACTCGATTGAAGATGCTGGTGATGGAAAATAAATATATTGGATTTCGATGTATTAATTAGCAAGTCATTCTTTTCGGCATAGTCAGAGAAGGCTGTAAGCTTCCTCTGAAGACCAATTGGTGTCCTATCTATCGTATCAAATCGTCGGCATATAATAAATACATTATTTCTCCCAGTTTAGGCAGAAATGAACGAACAGAGTTAAAAGAGCGATACATATCACTAATATAAAAATTAAACAGGATAGAAGCAAACGGGCAACCTTGTTTTAAGCCAACATTTGTTTCAATGGCCTGGGATAAAGGACCATTGGTTGTTAATTTGACTCTTTTATAAGTATTAGAGTAAATTTGATAAATTAAGAACCTTATGTATAAAGAACAATTAGCATTTAAATGTTTAGACCATAAAATCTGTCTCGAGACCGAATCAAAAGCTTGCTTAAAATCTATAAGAGGAATAAAGACAGGTTGTTTGTCCTGAATGGCTTGATGTTTTATAGTGGAGAATAATAAAAGGTTCAACACAGTACCAATACCTGGTACGAAACCAGACTGATTTATATCCATAAGTTGACTCTCAATAAGCCATTTTGTAAATTCATGTACAACTAATCTAGCAAAAATTTTGCCAGGAGCATCTAGTAATGCTATTGTTCTATAGTTGTCAGGTTTAGACCTGTCTCCTTTTGTAAAAATAGCGATGAGAATAGCTTCTTTCCAAGATGGCAAGATTTGAGTCGTGTTTATCACTCTCATAAAGACAGTTTCAAGGAGAGAAGCCCATTCCTCTGGGTTAGATTTCAAAATTGCATTTGTTAAATTGTCTGTTCCAGGGGCTCTAGAAGAACTCAATTTTTTTTATTATGATGACAATGTCTAAAGTGTCAAATTTAAGTTGGTTTAAATCTGGACAGTTGGAAAATAAAGACTCAGTTGAGTATTAGGATTGCACAAAAGGGTTTGGAAATTTGTAGTCCACGTTGACTCTGACATTGTATACAAGAGAACAGATCTATGAACAACAGATGGCATGTTGTTCATTACTTTCCATATTTTTCCAGAGGATTTAGAGATGAGAACTCTTAACATTCGTTCAGCTTTTTCCTGATTGTGTAATAGCGTTTGCCTACATCTATTTTTATATCTAGTCTTCAATAAAGTTCTAGCGCTAAAGATGTTTTTGAGGGAAATGTTTTTAATGCCCGCTCTAGCTCCAGTTTAAGATTAGAAATAGCAGCTATTCGAGGATATTTGTGAAGAAATACTGGACGAGTAAATCCATAGCTCTATTGTTTTAACATCGAAATACAATCATTATAAAACATTTGAGTAGGTATTCGAAGGTTTGTATCCATTTGCAATACCCTGTGATGCAAATTTGAAATTAACCCAGGAAACCATTTAAGACGATTTCTGGAATTATTTATTGCAAATTAGATTGAATATGAAGAGTCCAGCAAACCTTAACAATGTTGTGATCGCTGACTGTAGTAGGTATAATTTGAAATTGGGCTATTCATTTATTCAAATGTTTACAAATTTATACAAATTTCTGGACGAAGTGGGTTTCAGAGGCGAGTCTTTGGGAGTAGAACCATTTAGCATAGTAAATGTTCTTGTTTCCATTAAATCCAACCATTTTGAGGCTCTTGAATCGGCACGTGTAATGGGAGCAGAGAGACAGTTGAGGTTAAAATCACCTGCTGTTATAGAAGTTGTAATATCGGGTTCTAATAACATTTTATTCAAAATTGCTTAGATTTTGTCAATAAACTGGGGCTCTGAAGGGGAAAGCTGTCATGATGCCTACCCCCGGGCATCCGGATCGAGTCCATCAGCCCCGGGTGCAGGCATCCAGATACTTATTAAAACCCCAACAGCCCCGGCTGAGGGCTGTTTGGATTCAGTCCTGGCGCCTTAGGCGCCTGGCTCATCTTAGAAATCAGTCCTGGCGCCATAGGCGCCAGGACCATAGACTTTACTTACCTTATGCAGACCATGCTGCAAATAAGTCCAAGCCAACATGAGGCCTGGATGGGACTATTTTATTACAGGGACTATTTTTCACTCGGGTGTGGTTCTGGGGAACTTCTTACCTGGGAGTACTTTGCAGGCTACTTAAACCATGCCCGAACAGCAGCCCATGCTCCCTGTTATTCTGCATCCAGCAGCGTAACGCTCACCGTGTCTGCAAGTCAGCATCCAGTCTTCTGCCACGCCCGCCTCAAATCCGGAGCTCCTAGACAAAAGGAAAAGAAAGGAGAAGAGGTTAGATCACGGACATTATTTGATTCCTTACCTGACTCCGGACCCAGCACAGCTCCGAGCCTGGAAAGGACATTATTTCAGCACGCGTCGCTTCGCCAGCAGCAACGCCACGTTCTACTCACCAGTCCACCGCATCTTTCGACTCGGCGCTGCCTCCATCATTTTCTTCGTCGAAACCCAGCACCTGGGGGAAAAACAAAAGGAATAACACGGTGAGCTGAGAAAACCGACAAAGACAATCTCTTGCCACCATAGGCTTACCTGCTTTACCACCGGAGGTATTATCCTTTACTTTGCCGCATCTTCCTATGCTGCACCTATAAAGGGAGAGAAAACAGCAAGTTAAACTCATGCAACTTTTACCGGACAGTGTTTGGTAATACAGACTCTTACCTGAACGCAATCAGCTTTCTTTTGGACCCAGCTGCAACCTAACGAGGGAATGGAACAAGAGTGAACATCGGACATATTGAACTCTTTGAACTTTATAGACACTGGAGTCAATATTCCTCTGGAACCTTCAAACCAGTGAAGTACCTGGTATCTATGCGCCCCTGCATGCCATGCAGGATGGAGAGCTCATCATTTAAAAACATAAGGTGAGGTTACCAAGAGGAGATATCGGAGGTGATTAGTGGGGAGAATGAGAACAGTTGGGGGGGCTATCACTAAAGTCCACAGGTGGCTAAATCCCTTTCTCCACTTGCAGGAGAATACTTCTATGAGTCCAGCAGACAAGATTAGGCGGGCCAGTCCAGACTGTCATCTCTGCACTACGCATCACGTTGTTGGAGACTGCAGCTGTCCGGGTCCGATCGACCCCCCTGTGGGAACCAGGTGAGCGTAACAAAAGCGAGTTCCAGTAAATATTTATTGATACAGAACCAGCATGAAGAGGGTGGTTTGTATTGGGGGTGATTAGTTTTACAACATGAATGCCTGGATCGGGAGATGGGCAAGCTTCAAGAGAAAGCTGTGAGCCATTTCGAATGGCAACTAATAACCCTGAAGTCGGTCATCCTTTAGCCGCTTTAGAGGCTTGCACGACTTTAATTTGATGATTTTCCCATGTCGGTATCGTCAACATCCAAGTTTCTTGAAGTACGACTATGTCGAATTCATTTAATACAGAGGAGTGAGTGTCAAGTAAGTGAGAAAACCCCCTAGTATTCCAGGATGCCAAGGAACCGATATGAGTGGAATCTAGAAGATCTTCCTAATGAGCTAGGGGATGTAAATACTGATCTTTGCTTACTCTAACCCCATCCCATTTGGAGAGGGGTAGTTTATTAGGTTATCGGGCATCATTTTTACAACTAGAACAAGTTGCTTTAGACGTACCTGCAATATGTGATTTAAATTTGATTGCACATGCTCAGTTAGCGAAAAGGCATTCATTGGAGAAGATGGAATTAAAGCTTCAAGACGCAGCCCTTTACTGAAGAGTTGTCTTCCATTCCAGCCAATTTTTTTTACGATTTGCGATCAAATGGTGATTTCAGTGATATCTTGCTTTGCTGGAATAGGATATTTCACCGACTCAATATCGGCAGAGTTTATCTGTTTCAGTGAAGAAATAGAATTAAAAACAGTAAGAATTGTTGTGCGATTAGGAAAAGGATCGGAATATAATCTGTCAAGCATAGTAATACGAATGCTCTCATCTTTAAGGATAGTAGGATTCGGATAATAAATGTTTGGTCTCGAATCTTCATAAATTGTATCAAGGGACATTTGGACTGACGTCCCAGGAAGTCTACCAAATGTTGTACAGGAATTCATTTTGTCGGAACAATCAGGGGCACCGTACGTTCAAAATGCATAGAAGTAGTATTTGAAGGAAGGCCAAGAGAAGTTAGGGGTAATGAGATTTGCGGAGGTGATTTCTCTTTTGACATGATCCCTCTCATAGCTGTTTCCTTACGCCTTTGATCCATAGTTTTAAATGAGGTCGGATCAATGTCAAAATTAACATAAGTCGGTGGCAAAACACGTTGATCACGAGAGAAGTCATGTAGACTATGATGCACATCTTCAAGAATAAAATTGTTATTATGAGAATATACTGATAGGTTCATAAGTTTATCATGCATCGTATTCAGATCACCCTGATTAGATTCCCCAATAACAGTCAATGGTGCATCCATTTATGATAGAGCTACTACCTTTGGAGATGTCCATAGCAGAATCAAGAGGCATGGCCTTTTCCAGTGTCACAACGGCAAATTTGGGGGCAAATAAGGGTTCAATTGATCATCCAATTCATTCGGCAAATATTGTGGTAAAGAAATATTTGGCACAAACGTTTTAGTTTTTGATTTAAATTTTTTTTTTGGGAGGAGAAGGTATGTTTTTATTTTTTCTTTATTTCTTTATTCTATTTTCTGATTTACATTGGAATCATTAAATATTTGAGACATGCGTTTTCTTTTTCTTTTCCTCTTTCTTCTTTTGTTTTGAGAAACACGGGAAAATACATCATCTAAGGGTTTTTCTATAATTTAGATGTCAGAGGTATTATCTCCGTTATTCTCAATATGAGGCAACAGAGGAGAGTAAAATTGAGCTGGAATACTGGAACCTTCTATCTCAATCTGGGTCATCTCCAAAGATATAACTACAAGATGTTCAGCTGTAGGTAGAGTGAGATTAGGAGTATCCAACACAACATTTACACAATTAGGTGGATTAGTCGCAAGCCAAACAAATTTACTATGAAGAAGATTCATAGACGCGGTTTGAGTAGCTGACCTGTGATCTTGCACTTCGAATAATTTACTTAGAGTAAATATACTCGTGTTCATGGCTGTAAGAACAGCTTCTAAAGCTGGATTAGAAATTGTAGGAAAGCCAAATGACGGACGTGGAACCGGTTTAGTGAATGAAGCGACCAGAGATGACTCAGAGTCTCCTGGTGAAATTATATCGTCCGGAGCATCAGTATGGTAAAGCTCAGGAGAGTTTGAAAGAACTGAATGCTGCGGGATAGTTGTAACTGGCCTAAAAGCACCCTCTGTAGATTTGGTGGTTTGAGTATAATGAGGATGGCACCGGAAGCAGGAGAGATAAATTGTGCGTTCTATCTGCATTTTGGGAAGGAGGCTATCAGCTTCATCCATGGCAGTTAATGGTCTAACTGCTTGTGAATATAGAATGGCTGGCAGCATAGTTTGAACTGGCTCAATGGAAGTAGAAACATGAGCAGCCATAGAAAATTCTGGTAAGTAACTTGGAGTGTGGAATGTTTCAACCTCTGAAAGACAAGTTATGGACGAAGTACAACCTTGCATTGTCAGGTCTGATAGCAAGGGAGGTTGGGCTGTTGTAGTTGTTTGGGTTTGAAACAGGACTCCATCAGTTGCCGGAGGGAAACTAACATAGTTTGATGCGTATATTTTAGGTGAAGTAGTTCCCGCAGTTTCCGCATTCCTAAGAAAGCTGCGAATGTCAGTGGAAGTTCAAGTAATTTTAGAGGGTAGGGCAGACTTTAAAGAGCCTCAACTAGCCAGTGATTTTAATGGGAGTTGCCGCTGGAATAGATGATTAGGCTGACACGGCATACCTGAAGGAAGACGAATCATTATGAGGAAAACCGTTCAATACGGGTGTGCTCAAAACTGAAGAACCAATTGAGCCAAACGCTTAAAGGAAAAATGCCTCAAAATTGTGATTATTCAAAAAGCGGACAAAATAACAATCTCCAAAAATTGGCCCCGGGAAACAACAAATGAGAGTATAAATCATGCAACCAGGCGCTGTAACGCTGACACGCTGCACCACGGCTCAGCGGTCAGCAGTCAGTACTCAGCGGGTACTTGTGCTAGGTGCGCAAGCGCTGGTGCGCGTGGCAGCTGAATATGTAGTCAGAAGGGGCGTGGCTACAGGAACTAGATGAATAGAGAAGTATAGTTCATTTTTTAAATCATTTAGCATAGTATATTAAGTGGCAAATTAAGTCAAGTGTCAAGGGCAATATACACAGCAAGTCCACAATTCCACAGGAAGCTATTTGAGCGCATTGAGTCAGCGTACTGTGCAGACGTGCAGTCAGTACTCGGCGGGAAGTTATCTGCATATCGGGCATTCATCGACTGTTAGTACTGTCTCTTTGTCAAAATGGCCATGTTTTCAGCCTGCACTATCCGATCACGGATGGATGTGAAGGCTTGCTGGCACGCCGGTGACCACTGGAAAGGTGTGTGTTAGGTAAGAAGTTACATAAAGTAGCACAACCCACACTGCGCAATAACAAAAATTGATTTATGAAGAATTTGATCAGTTGAATACAGCCGACACATGTTTTGACCTCAGGTCTTCTTCCAGGCTTTGAATTCTTGTTAGACCCACAAAGTTGGAGTAGATACTAGTTATATTGATAATTTTCACAAGTGCGCAGAACTAGTCTCAGTTTTCAAAGATAACATTGCAAGTGCGTAATGCTTCTCAAAATGACAGCAAATTCCAACTCTCGTCCGAGCGCTTTTCAGCTTCAACGGTATACATGACTTCTTCAGAATACAGACTTGACAGGGTCACAGAGGTTGTTAGTGTTCAGACAGGAGGACATCAATCCTTCAAGTATTGTAGTGACGGAACAGCTATACAGGATGATAATTAGCAGGAATTGTAGGTTCAACTAAGAGTTTCTTAAGGAAAGGTTTGACAGTAGCTATCTTGAAGCACCCAGGAAAGAGTCCATGAGACAGAGTGTGAGAGTGAGGGATTGGAGAGAAAGGAGCCATAACACTATTTATTTGCTCTTGCAGCCATCATATATAGTTTTTCTTAATGAAGCCTGCCGGAAAGACTTATATTATTTTAATGAATATATTTAATATTTCTGCAAATTAAACTAAAGCAACAATATGTATTTATCAAAACAATGTAGATCCATTCCCTAGCTTTACCAAAGAAAGTTCCTCACCAAACAAGTCATTATTACACTATACATTCTAGATTTCAATCAATATTGTTGACCAAATGGTGGCCCAAAAGCAAACCTCCTCAGTACATGCTACTGTCTCTCACATATTTTAGGCCTTTTGTGCAAAGAAATTATGGCACAACAAGCCGAATGGGGCACACTCTGAATCTGATGACACACTTGTGACATAATCATGTTGGAAATTCTAGTCCATCCATTTTTCTGTTTAGCTAGATAAAGCTTTAGCTCTCTGCCAGACCTTTTGAAGATACATATTCGAGCAGCCGCAGGGCCTGACCTCTGTTCATGTCATATCGAATTAGTAAATTCTGATGAAACACTGTTGTAATGGCAGGAATTCTGTCGAAGCCAGTGGTATTTGGTTGGCAAAGATTTACAGAATTTTGCATTAAAGAGAATGTTTTTTCCGAGCTGTTTGGTGAATTGATGTGTGTTCCGCCTTTGTGCTGCATAATATAGTGTATTTTGTTTTTAATTTGATCATGATTCGTTTGCACACCTTCCATTGCTGATGGGCATAGTAAAATGATTCCCTTCCACTGGCTATATGTGTTTTTCCTGCCGGGTTAAATATTTCAAGTTACAATTTACTAGCTAGGCATAACAAGTCTCTTGGCCCCACAATTCTAGCTATACACGCAGTACACCATTTCTTACTCACCCAGTGTCAGTCATCACTAGCAAGTGGCAAATGCATATTTTGAGGGCCGTTTCTACGTGTGCGAACAATCGCTTGCACATTTTCATGGACTTTTAGAAGTCATTGTAAGGCATCTGGGACCATTGGAAGTTGCCCGTGGCACCTACTGTGACTGGGCAGCAGCAGAAGGGGGTGTCACAGGGTTGTGGAAAGAAGATGCTTACCACTCACTGCTTGCTAAATGTAATGGAGGAGGAAAAGAGTAAAATCTTGAGGTATTTGCAGAACTTGAGGAGATCCGGCTCAAGATGGAGAGGAAGGGGCAGGCTGTTCCAGAGAGGGAGCCAGCTGAGGAGAGGGAACAGCCGCCCGCTCTCGGCTTAGAGAAGCACTTGACAAGCAGAGAGTTGGAGACAGAGGTTTGGAGGGATCTGGATGGAGAGTACTTGGAGAACGTGAGGCTACTGTACCATAACTATTCCACTATCGCTGGTTGCAACGCACACATTTTAGAGTCCTCCAGATACAAAGATGGATTAGACAGGGGTGGCCGCTTTTGCCTCTGTTTTTCCTGCTAGCCCTACGACTATCCATAACCATCACGGATAATGACAATTAAAAAACATCTGGTCGCTCTAACAGGAAAATTTCATAATGAGCACTCTCAATGAGTGTATGTGCTCATCATGAAAATGTAGATGATATTGTATATATTTAGATTGTATACTCGTGATATGGGCAGTAATGCTATGTCTTTTGTATGCTTCTACTTTGGAGATGTATGCGTATTACCTATTTTGCTATCTGATAGCTACCTTTTGAAAGCATTTAAGCAAACATTGTAAGTATCCAGCTAATGAGCATTCCAAGATATTCCTTGTTAGAAAGAACAGGTGTACTTTTTTAACTTAAAAGGAAAAAGGACTATACATTTGCATATAAACTTACCATGAATGACATCACTACCAACTACGAGAAAGCTTGTTAAGGGCAAAATTAAGTTTTTCTACTTCTTCTGTCAATAAAGGGATTATTTTTCCATTACGAATAATGGAGTATGGATAATCTTTGAAGGGCGGTAAGTGAATGTGAATGCACACTCGCTAAAGAAAACATATACACTGAAAAAACATTAGTTAAAGTTTAGTTAAGTTGATCAGATTTATTGCAACAAAACCCTTGAAATTCAGCACACTGGGGAAGTCATGACTGGCTTAACTCGGCGCGCTCCCTTTGTTCTCCCCCATAATGCCATTGTGTATTCTATTGTGAATCCCTTTTCTTATAATATATATGTGCTCTAGGGCTTTGCAACAGGAACGCGCCAAGTTAAGCCAGTCATGACTTACCCAATGTGCTGAATTTCAAGGGTTTTGTTGCGATAAATCTGATAAAATTAACTAAGCTTTCACTAACGTTTTTTTAGTGAATTTCAAGGGTTTTGTTATGATATAATTTTTTCAGCGCCGCTGCCCTTCGGCCGTTGTCCACTGCACATGTTCCCTCCTCTCTTTTGAGCCCACTAGCCAGGTCCTTGGGCCCGTGCTAGTGGGCACAGGCTTCAGCTGTGTCTACTATAAATGTGTTTTGGACACACTCGCTTCGGCCCTGGCTCAGGAGCACAGCCTTCGGCCATGCACGCAGTATATTTTATAGGGGGAAAGTGAGAAAAAGGAAGAATACCTCTGAGGAGTTAAAGCTGATAGTTTACTTCTCTCCTCACTTCTCTGACGTCTCTAAGTAGAAAGAGGGTGGAGTTGAAGATGATACCAAGGTTCATCGCCTCACAGGAAGGAGCAGGAAGAGGGCCCAGAGTGGGCAGCCAGGGAGAGAGAGGAAAGGACGGAACGGGTGTCCCAATGAGGAGGATCTCACTTTTACTGGCATTAAGGCAGAGATCATTGGTGGCACACCATTCTTAAATTGCGGCTAGACAATGTGGTATGAGAGAAGAAGCAGAGGTGGCTGAGGAAAGCCTGAAAGAGAGCTCGGTGTCATCCTCGGAACATTGAAAATTGGAGCAGGAAATAGCTATGCGGTGGGCAAGAGGTGCCAGGTAGTGGGTGAAGAGCCAGCGAGAGAGGTTAAACCCCTGGGGAACACCACAAGTAGAGAGAGAGATATAGAAGCGAGGAAAGATTCCAGTTGGACCCGAGGGTCGGTCTTTGAGAAAGGAGGTCAACCAGGGCAAGGCCTGATCCCTAATACCAAGATTGTCACAGAGCCGATTGAGCAGGATGGCATGGTTGACCGTGTCAAAAGCAGACGATAGATTGAGGAGAATGAGCACAGAAGGGAGATTGGAGAGCAAATCTTCACGGGTGTTCAGGAGAGCAGTTTCCGTGCTTCTGGCAGCTCTGGAGCCAGACTGGTGGTCATGGAGGCAAACAACAGATTGAGTATGTAAATTGAGCTGGGAGATGTCCAGCTTTTCCAAGCGTTTTCCCAGGAAAGGAGTGATCGAGATCGGGTGATAGCCGGAGAAGAAGTATTAAAGAGGGCTTCTTTAGAAGGGGGCACACAAGAGAGTGCTTAAGGGGGAGGGGAAAGTTCCAGTGGCAAAAGAGTGATTGCAGAAATCGGACAGGACTGGAGCAAGGGTGTCGATATGGTTCTTGATAGTTCTGGATTAGCAGGGGAGAACCTGCTTTGACAAGACTTTCATAGATCGGACTCGTCTAGAAATATTGTCACCGGTGAATAGGAGAAAGGCGGAGGAGTGACAGCCTCAGACGGGTCAGGAGTGGTAGAGGAGGAGGAGAAGGAGGAGGAGGAGAAGGAGGAGGAGTTGGAGGAGGAGGAGGAGGAGGAGGAGTTGGAGGAGGAGGAGGAGGAGGAGGAGGAAGAGGAAGAGGAGGTAGAGGATGAGAGGGTGGACAGGATAGACTGAGTTTTAGTAGTGAAATGAGAGGCCAAGGCCGTGCAGAGGGACAGGTGGGAACAGGAGAGGTAGAGACTGCATGCATGTTTCTATAGAATGTACTATTTTTGCGATATATAGAGTGCCATTTCCCAAAATAATTTACCATCACATATGTCAACGATATTTCTAACTGCCTTATTCATTGTTAAAGTCTCTTAAAAAGAAAAAGGATCGAAACAAATGGCTTTTGGCCATATATGCGCAGGATTCTATGAGCTCCTCGTACACACTCAGTGCTTTTCATTGGCATACATAGGTGTTGGTATAATGTAAAGTAGGCACCATGATTTAGAGAATCATTCTCTTACTGTATTTTAGGGAAATAGTCACTAAATAGATTTTTGAATAACAGCAAGCTCACAAGGTACTTTTTTATACAAAGTACATTTTTGTACAAGTTCATAAGAAATTGAACTTGTACTATGTTCCCAAAAAGATGTTTGAAACAAGCCATCCATAAGCATCAGACAAGTGGCTTCAATGCTGTATTCAATAAATATATTACAACAAAGAGTTTGATGGCCAATAACTATCTACTGGCCCATTCTGTTTGCCCATTTTCTCCAGAGAGACCCTAGACCATTGATAGCGTTTTCAGTGTTACCGCTGTACTGGTCTAAAGTACCAATCACAAATGCATTTTAATTTAATGTCTATGTTCAGAATTTCAGGTATGTTTGCAGAAATCCTTACTAATTGCATTGTTTTTATTCACAGTGTTTTAGAGCACTTTGCTGCAAGGGACCACCACCACCACGACCCGAATACGATGTGGTTTGTATAGGCCTGACAGGTGCCGGAAAGTCAAGCCTCCTATCGCAGCTCTGCTCAGAAAGTGGCGACAACATTGTGCCTACTACAGGTAAATGGAGTTTTTATATGCTTTCATGTAACCTGATGAAAAAGTATCATACATTTGCAACTAATAAGGATTTATTTTGCTTTGTCATGTGGATAAAAATACTTAAGGCATGGTCTAGTAAAATTTTTTATTGTCCCTACGGGTCGGCCATGTTTTTTTAAGCCTAAGTGGCTCGATTTTAGAAAACATTCCTATGGACCTTACCCGAGTTTTCGTCCATTAAACGCACGTGAAAACAAGCACCAGGGAGCCGCCATTTTCTGATAATCCTATCTTTTCCCCGATCGCTCTGGCTGACCTGCTTTTGCGGCACTAAATCAATTCCCCCGCCCCTGAGCCTGACATTATCAAAACATTCATATTCCCTGCCTCTCTCCGTGACGTTACTGTGCTGCGTAGGCAAACGCGCCCAGTCGTCTTCTGCGCGACTCCACACAGAACCCGGAAACCAACACAGATCAACTCACAACACAGCGCGCCACAATTCGGAATATGAAACTGTACTTTAAAATGAAACAGCAACACGGTACATTTGGTAAAGTACATTTATTTGACATTAAATGTTTAGAGAATATTCAGCAATTGCCATATGAACTCCGAAAGCCATTTATTTTCTTTTATCTGTATCCGCAATAACTGTTCCGTTTCACCTGAGTCACGCACTGTTCCTTTATGGTACACAGGGTGTTCATTTTCGTAAAAAGAATCACTTTGGAAGCACGGTGAACCACAAGGCTGTTCCATCAAGTAGGCACTAGGCCAGCGTAAAGGTTGTTATGTTGCTTCTAGCCATTAGTACAGCGTAAGGGCATGTGGGCCCTTGGCGATCGTCCCATAATATGGTGATTGTGCTCCAGTTGTTGACAAGAAGCTGCAGGTGTCTGCTGAAGAATCCATCCACCGGTGTCTCAAACAGATGGCAGTGGCAGAATGGGATCAAATACCTGTTATGAAAACAAAAAAGTTATAATTAGTCTCGCTAGCCGAACTTCATTAATATTACTCATTTCATTTATTACGGCCGATCAGAAACTATTTGCTTGCAACGATAGTTCAATGGAGTATGTTCGTCTCTAAAAATCAATGCGAAAAGTAACGAGATAAATCGAGGCCAACACACAATGATAAACGACAGTTAGTCTACATGCGTGAGGAATGATATGATATGATATGGCATTTGTAACGCGCCCATACTCAAGTGTTTCTAGGCGTGACGAGGCAGGTGGGGAACAAGGGCAGACCGACAACAATCCTACTAGGCCAGGTATCTTTCTGATCGTGCATGGGGAAGGGCTGTACATGGTTAGTTGAATACAAATTAAATAATAGGGCCAGCTGGTGGCAAGTGCAAGGTAAATGCCGGGAGAAGGGGCTGAAGGATACAGAGACAGTCCCATAGAGCAGGTAGGCAGTGCAGGGAAAAGTGGCTGGGCCAAGGACCGAGATCGGTGAGATCAGTGGACCTGCATGCCCATGTGCCCACTACGAATACGTTTTATTTGCTTTTCCTAGCTCTTCATTCATTCATTCATTTATTCATGCATCCATTCATTAAATCTTCATTCCGGTATAAAAGCGTGTAAAGATTTACTTACATTATATTTGAAATTTCCATTGTGTCGCTTCGTAATGCAGTCTGTAAAACGGACCGTGCTCTTGACAACGATTTTTCGTATACTGAACTAAAATGAAACTCGGTCTAGTTTCTGAATTTTCTGCCTTATCGTCTCTTACGTTATTGCGCACCCCCTTCAAATGTAGTTCTTTCAGCATGGTCCCTGTCTCAAGGTCAAAAAACAATAGACCTTTATACTTCCAGTGCGACTTGTGGGCCTCATCTGGACGCTGTCCTTCGCATTCTTTATTTGCAACATCACGTAGTATAGGCATCTGTGAGAACTTGAAGTTTGGAATCCGTCTATGTAGTGCGCCTCAATGTGCAAATGCGAACTGGCTTCTCTCCCAAATGCCACGGCCCGCTTGGCTGGCGCGTTCTAAGTGCCCCCATTTTGTCCCCGTTGTCTGCGAGCTTTGCAGCCCAAATTGAGACATTTAATTTTTTGCGGAAGGTCAGGGAAAGTATAAAGTACCACAGGAGTTGAGTTAAAAGTGAGATTTATTGTTTGTTTGTTTTATTATTTGCAATACGCAAGCCTCCCCTCCGTTAACAGTGCGCAGCATTTACATTTACATTTACATGAGATGAGACATGAGAAAAATATATACATACACATATGTGAGGTGAATAGAGAGAATTCAAAGATGCCACCCAGCTTGTTCGCCACCCATGATGGTGAAGGTAGGGGTTAGGTTTACAGGTACACTGTACAATAATATTTATTTACAAAAAGACAATCGTATTGCAATTATTTAAACCAGGATTTGTACTTCACAATCAGCTGTGCTTCGGGTGGGCATGGCACAGTTGCAATGTTCGGTGGCCATGGATCACTGCTCTGCACAGAAACGTCCAAAATTCCATATCTGTGCTTCTCTAACACAGCAACAATAAGGCCTTTCACAAAGTCGAACTGATTTCATCATAGACTGGTTTGATCACCCATTGCTTACTTTGTTTTGAAAACACCTTAGTGTTGCGAGGCATCCTTACTTTACCCCTAGTCCTAGATTGTTCACGTCCGACATTGCTGTTATGGGCCAAGACCGCTAGTAGAGTGCGATGTTTCATGCCCCGAAAGCTAAAATGCAAGCGCTTTGGCCTGTACTTTAGGCACATATTGTGGAACACCTCCAAATCTCCTGTGTGACAGAATTCTGTCAGTTCTCTCAAATCTCTTGATAGAATTTTGTCGAAAACAATCTTCTCAATGGCTTTGTGTGTCGGTGAAGATGGAATCAACCACTTCTTCTTCCGTGCCTCCTCTGGGGACAAAGGGCCATGTTCACATTGGTGGAAATGTTCATTTGCTGTCCAGCGGTGAACGTTGGTACAATGGTGCATCAGTGACCGCCATTTTTCAAGTAGTATTTCCACTGACACCTCAAAAGTTTTTGAGCTCCAGTAAAAGATGGTTGGTGATTGAATGTGACCACTGCAAAATACTTTCAAAACCTTATTTTTTTCCCTGCAGCCTAGATTTTCTTATTGATTGATTTAGCAAGATGCCATACGTCCAATTGATGTTTAATATGTGGGAACTGCTCTCTTATTGTCTTGGCAATTGAAACGTGTCTATCCATGGCTATGAGGTCGATGTGCATTCCCCTTGATTGTAGATATTCCACTGATTTTATAAATCCTAGTTTCTCCATGGCCACGGACGATGTACATTGTGTTACCTGCACGACCGCTGAACTCACAATTTTCTTACTATCCATGTCCTGAAAGTGGTAGGTGCAGTACTTGGCAGAAAATCCAGGGCTGTCGCACTGTCCATCGCCGGCTAGCCTGACTCGTTTGCCTTCGAATGTACTTGCTAGAGACAATTGTTCAATTTTCCAAGCATCACTAATAGCCGGAAACAGATAATCACGTTGGTATATGTAGTACAGTGCTTTAGAAATTAAATGGAGTCCCACAAACTGAAAGAAAGCCTCTAACTTTCTAAAACTGGAGCCACTAAAAAGTGATGCAGCTGCACGCAGTAGATTGCCTGCTGGCAGTTTCCCCAGCATCGGTTGTGCAGACCATGAGAACCTATGATTTAATCTACAGGCGGTATTTATTTTGACGTTACTGCTTTTAATTTGACGAGTCACATTAATCAATGGCTTCCCACATACTTTCCCTCTAATGGAATGCACACATTTCAGCATACTTATAATTTCCATCAAACAACTGTCAAATACAATGTATTTGCTCTCCTTCATTAGACTGTCATCCTGCGTCAACGTTGTTTCGGCCTGTGACATTGTGGAGATTTCAACACATTGGAAAGTAATATCGCTGATATCAAGTTCTGATGCGTCTATGGATGCTGCGGCTGGTTCATTCTCTGTCATTTCGACATCTATTACTTCAACATTGATGGGAGAACACAACAATGTCAACAGGTTTTTTGGTGGCAAATTTCTGGCGGGTGTAGATTGTGTAAATTGATCTGCAACTACTTCAGAGCTATCTTCAATTCATTCAATAACATCTTCTTGTGGTGGTGCGGGTGCACTGTAGCTATAGTCCAATGCAACTTTGCTGTAGTCTCCAAACACAGTTAATTCATGTTCTGGCCATTGGACATGAGCATCTCAAGCCTGAACATGCCTCGCCTCAATTAATAGTTCCTCCATAGTGTACACGGTCTGGCAAGCCACATCTCTCATTCGCTTCACTGTCTGTGTGTGTATAGTTCTGACACCCACGGGTAACTGGAGGAGAGATTGGAAAAGGGATGTTCAGTTTAAACTCAAGATTGAGTGTAGTAGAATTGACTGGAAAAAAACATCTAATAGTCCCCAGCACAAACATTTTTTTCAAGTTATGAACTGTTTGTAACTAACCTTTTTTTGTTTTTTTTTCTTTGCAACTTTTTTGACTCGACCTTCAACATCTGCACGCTGTAGCTCCGATTCGTTTCCGCATGTCCTCCCTTCCTCTTGCGCTGCAACGACTATATTTTCTGTATCCGCATAGACAGCACGGAATGAGGCTCCAACGTCTCCCTGAAACATAGTACTTTCATTACTATGTATCAAAATATTGTTAGCATAAAACACACGTGAGGACGAACACACAGGTTCATCTCAATAGCCAAACACGATTTAAACATTGTGTGCAACAATCAAATGACAAGTATTCAACCAGTGATGATCTATTTCGATGGAACTGTCAGTATCCATACCTCTGGCTCTGCATGGACTGCCATGAATGGTTGTATTGGAGAGGAGGCATCCGCATTTCCCTGAAACACAGTACTTGCATTAGTATGCTTTTCAATATTGGAAACACAACACACACTTGGGGTCGACGGCACAGGTACATATAAAGAGATAACCACAAATGATGCATTGTCCAAAAGAATCAAGGAAAATCCAAATATGATCACATTTCATCAACTGATTTCAAAGATTCCTGAAGAATATCTATGGATGTTGCAAATGTAGTGTGCACTTCCGAAAGCTGTTGCGCCGATTCGTATACGCATGGTCCCGCTTCCACTTCCCCTGGATTTACTTGAATGTCAGGCTCTGCATCAAGTGCAGGGGTTAACGCTCCATCAACTGCCTGAAACATAGTACTTGCATTAGTGAGGATTACAATAGTGAAAACCTAACACACACCTGGGGTCGACAGCACAGGTACATATCAACGGCTAACCACGAATGAAACATTGTGTAGAACAATCAAATGACAAGAATTCCAGCTATGATGATGACGCTCGATGGAGCTGTTAGTATCCATACCTCCTGCTGTTGAAGAACATCTAGAAATGTTGTAGATGTGGCGGACGCTTCAGCATCTCCCTGAAAGACAGTACTTGCTTTAGTATGGATAACACTAATTATAACTAAAAACAAACACCAGTGGACGATAACTAAGGTGTATATCAATTGGAAAGCACTAACCAAACATTTGGTAAAATGATTACACGATAAAATAAAAATATTACATGACATGCATAAAACAAGTCTGTAGCGGATTAGCCTAGAAAGATTACCTGATACGCGTTAGAAGTGGTTGATAACTGCGACCACGTCAAGGATGTAGAATGTTCTTGCTTCAGATTCAATGGATAGTCAAGAAGTTGTAAAGGTAAATTAATGATTGATAATGAAATGCCAATATTAAAAATAGCCATGTAAGGCGACAGAATACTTGTAAAATGCTCAATACAGCACAGTTCCTTTTCCCATATATATACATTGCGTTTGTGGGTTATGAAATCGAAAAAGAATATATTGGTAAATGTCATTATTCAAAAAACTATACACTCATATCAATATCGAAATTATTACAAGGGATAGAACACCTACAATATCAATTAATCCGTTCGGATACCTACACACTACCGCAAGGCCTAAAACTAAATCCGGACACTTGACTCACCGGTGGCGGAATGTGGACGAATAGAGTGAGAATAGCGTTTTCGAGCAATTTCCGTGTAGTTCGCCGTTTATTCTTCTTTGTTACCCAAGATGTTGTGTACATGTCCAAGGAAAAGTGCCGGCTGCAGATGCGGTATCGATCACCCCTCTTGTCCTGTAAGACTTGTTGGACTCTACTTTCCAGCTCATCCAGTGGATATCCGCAATGTCTGACCCATTCTCTTATTCGATCAACAGTTTTCGGGAATACATGCATTGTAGTGCCTTCAGATTTAGCATGGGTCTTCGAAGGGCAACCGCTAATCGAACAGGCAGGCATTGTTGATAAATCTGAAAAGTAAATATCAACATTATTATACAATCTTCAAGAATAAAGATTTTATACAAAAGTAAATGAATCATACAATGATCAATGCAAGGTTTGTTTTGGTTGCAGGAACTATACCAGTTCATTATGTGCGGCTTAGTATTTGCATAAGTTGCAGAAATGTATAAATTATGTGACTAAAAACTGTACATGTGACTCATCCCTTGGATGTTCTGTATTGCACGAGAAGGAAACATGCTTACATTATAGACTGGACCCCCGAAGGGTGCAATTTGATGACAATAGACACAGATGAAAATAAATAGATCTATTGATAGCATAGCAATGGAAACTCAAGTCAATAGCAATGAGACCAATGAACCTAGCACTATTGTGTACTCAACTCGCAAATAGATAGAAATTTAAAAATCTGCGAAATATGACTAGGATACATGGCCTTACCTTGACCAACAAACAGTTGAATTCAGCAAGCAGAGCAGTATGTTGCAGGAGAATAGGTGGGTGGCCACAGGTAGCACACTGATGGGTTTGCTCTAAGCGGTCACAGAAGTTCACGGATAGCACGACGACGAGCAGATTAGCGTAGATCTCAGTGGTTGCCAGGTAACACGTTCAGGATTTGAATTGCAAAGCACAAAGATGTTCTCATGAGACATGTCAAGTGGTTTATAAAGTATTACAAACAGGGGTGTGTTTGTGAATGAATGACGTATGTATGTCGTGGTCTTGGGGGGGGCGGCCTGCTTCAAGGGTGCAGATAAGGCACAGGAAGACTGCTGAATGGAGACACACTTATGTGGATTGCAGGGGGGCGGCCTGCTTCAAGGGGAGGCCTGGCTGGAGACACGGGGTCTGAGGAGGCCATGTGACCGATGGCCCCTTGGCGTGGGATACCTTTTGAAGTGTACATGTAGTTTGGCACCTTGGTCTTTCGCGCCCCTGACAGCCCCCCATGCCAGCGCGCATCCACCGGCGCGAACCGCCTTTGATACAGGGGGGTGGGATGGATGGGCCTGGGGCGTGCAGATAAGGCACAGGAAGACTGCTGAATGGAGACACACTTATGTGGCTTGCAGGGGGGCGGCCTGCTTCAAGGGGAGGCCTGGCTGGAGACACGGGGTCTGAGGAGGCCATGTGACCGATGGCCCCTTGGCGTGGGACACCTTTTGAAGTGCACATGTAGTTTGGCACCTTGGCCTTTCGCGCCCCTGACAGCCCCCCATGCCAGCGCGCATCCACCGGCGCGAACCGCCTTTATATCAATATACAGTATATCGCCTTTATATCAATGATAGTATATCGTTGCTTATCAATAACAAATGCCACATACCGGAGATTCTTGTGAGCACAGACCCACACTTCAACCGGTGTATTATAGTGGTCAAGACCCAAGGGCTGTATAATCCAATGGTAATTGTTAGTATAGACATATGTGTGACTTTTATAGAGACATAACCCACTGAAAGACTTTGAACAAGTGTTATTTAGTGCATGCATTATCGAGAATATGTTATGTTAGCTTAGATAGGTAGTGACCACCCTGCTTCACAGCGACCAGACCTTCACCCATTCGGAGCACAGATGTCTGACGTCCATCCTTGAATGGAGACACACTTGATTCATTTAAAAAATCGAAACAACCGTTGTTAAAATATATGTGGTTTTTTATTTTGTATCTTATTTTGATGACACAAAAATACAAGACTTTAAACATTGTACAGTTCAGGTTGCAGCACAGCGAGAGAAAATCCCCTGTAATGATCGCTGTCACTCGGGAACGTTTCTCTAATGGCACGAACGGCACAGGCGGGTATCACTCTTCGAACGCGGTGCCCAAGCCTCCCGTGGAGCCACCATGTAAAGGAACGATAGGCCACCAGCCTGTACCACCTGTGAAAAGGAATGAAACAAACTGTTTTTAAATGACCAAGATAAGTTTAATAAACGTTTGTTGTCAATGACAATTCTTGTAACTAATGGCATTCTGCACGGACAAATGCTATCTAGACAATGCACACTATTGAGCGACTTACATGCGTTACAATGATATGTAGATGTAATTTTGGATATAGTAGAAGAACATGAAATTGGAGTGGCATGACAAGCAAAGTATACTTACTCGTTACTTGGATTACGAGGACGAACAGTTGCGCGAAGTTCGTGCATAAGCACCATCATTATTCTCAACACGGCCCGTGTGAGGCAGGCTGCCCTGAAGTCTGGCAGCTCGGTGATGCATTGCGGTCGTGGCTCGCCTTCCGAAATGTAGGCCAGGCATCCCGAGTTTTCTCGGCAGAAGCAGTTCTCCTCCTCGGTCGGCATTAGCTCGCACCGATTGCATGTGCACCAGGTGGAGACGCCGTCCATTCGACTAGGCCCAGGCTCTTCATCTGTTGATTCGTCCTGCCAACTGCCGTCCGAATCCCCATCGTTTTCGCATGCTTCCCTTTCCAGTAGTTTCTCCTCGGTATACTTGGGCTCGTACTTGTAGGGCATTATTGTAGCCATTGTGTGTTAAACAAACTAAAATAATTTATAGCAGTGGTACTGGTATCTGTTCACACGGGCTACAAGCAGCGAAGGTAGCTGAACAGAGCACTGAAACGAGTCACAGAATACTCAAAGTAACACAGAGAGAGGAATGGAATCGAAAATCTGCTGCTGTGTGTTGTGAAACGGTCTGTTTATACTTATTGAGGAAAGAGGCGTCCTGCCATTTCCATGGCGACACGTCATTAGCTGAAGCGCAGCGAATGTTGACACGAGAGGTGCTTTGGCGTTGGGAAATGGGCGGTACGAGTCTGCTGATGACAGGCTCAGGGGCGGGGGAATTGATTTAGTGCCGCAAAAGCAGGTCAGCCAGGGCGATGGGGGAAAAGATAGGATTATCAGAAAATGGCGGCTCCCTGGTGCTTGTTTTCGCGTGCGTTTAATGGACGAAAACTCGGGTAAGGTCCATAGGAAAGGTTTCTAAAATCGAGCCACTTAGGCTTAAAAAAACATGGCCGACCCGTAGGCACAATAACATTTTTTACTAGACCATGCCTTTAATAATGATTAAAGGCCTATTATCCAGCATTTCCCTACTATGTAGGGGGGTTCCAGGAACCAGGAGTAACCATCAACAATGTGAAGGGAGAACTGCTTGGGAATCTTCAAAGTCACTTACATTTTCTGATTTCCCGTCCGGCCTGTAGACCTACTCTATTCTGTAGTGATGGGTCAGAAGATGTGGAAGGTGGGTGCCCTGCGGGAGAGATTGTGTGTACTGTCCCCTTTTCATCCCGCCCGTAGTTGCATCATTCTGCTTTCTATTTCTCTGTCTGGCTCAATCGTACCTTGTGTGACGAATCCCGGGATGCTGTCCCTTGAGGAGAACCCTTCTCATGTGGCCAGGGTGATGCAACCACAGTCCAATAATCCCCTTTGGGGTGAAACGCAGTGGGAGGGTCCCTCATGTGATGAGGCATGACCTAGAGGGGAGAATGCGGTATGTAGGTACCATTATCAAACTCACATACCCTTACACACCCCATGGGGTAATTTAGTCCTTACCTCCCCCATGTCTTGCTGCAGGGTAGGCAACATGAATGTCACACCATGTACTGAGACGAAGAAGAGCAAGAGCTACCCACATGAACATCAAAGTAAAACTACTTAGACGAAGAAGAAGCGTGGAAGAATGATGAATACTGCAAAAGCACTAACAGTGCGGTCTTGCCAATATGGACAAATAACGCTCATCAGTATAAAGATGGGAGAAGGCCTTGACACAGAGTCAAGCCTTCCCTGGAAGAACCGCAGTCCCAAGCAGTGTGCAGGGATGTTTGTTAAGCAGGAGAAGCGGGACACTGAGAAGGGAGCGAAAAGGAGAGAAGTTGTCCCTAAGGAGAGAGACAGATCTCTGAGCAAGGAAAGTAGCAGCTCCTGGCCACAGGGAGACATGAGGAAGCAAAGCTTCGTCCCTGAAGCCTCATTTACCATAGCCGTTTTCTGGCGCTCCTCCTTGGACAGGCAAACGGAGACCAACCCCCACAGCAGACCGCAGGCGCCACGAGAGACCCACAGCCACACAGCCATTATGCATACGCTGGCTATTGGGTAGACGCAGGGGCCCTGAGAAGTAGTAGCAGAGGGTGCCTGAAGGGTAGAGACCCTGAATACAGGGTCAAGAATCCTGGTGGACAAAGGTCCAGGAAAGTGGCAGATGGAACAAAAGTGGGTCTGGGACACCCACCTCTATGAACATTGCATCCAAGGCAATCTTCCTCGTGGTAGTACCTGTGAGGTGAGTGTACCAGGTCTGCCGCATTCACAAGGAAGAGAAATACGGTTCTGGGGCCCGCATATGCAAGCAAGTTGCATCCAGAGAGATTTTCCTACCCAAAGTAACTGGCAGGTTAGTGTACCAGGTTGGCTGGAATTGCAAGAGTCATAAATCCAAGACCCTTGAAACTAAAAAAGGTTAGTTGAGCAACAATACTTGCACGCATACTAATATTCACAAACCATGTCTGGCAGGTTTCACTGTGAGAATAAAAGAAAGGGGAAGGGACACATACCCCTGTGAACTGTGAAAGGCCAAGAAGCAGTAAGAGGAATCCAGGGAAAGGGAAAAAAAAGCCCCTTGAAGGAAAGTGGACATTGTCACCAGCCAAGAGGATGGACGCCCTCTCTTGGTAACACTGGGAGCATACAGCCTGCAGCACCATGGTTGTCTATTTTTTTGGAGTTGCTTTGCGCCTTTTTAGAACTTTTGTGTTTTGCGCTACAGTGGAATTATTGAACTGTTAAGCAGAACACAGCCCCCCCTGCCCTTTAATTTGAGGTATTGGTGTGATGGTTCGAGATAAGGTTTTTACACACCAGTGGATTGATTTGCTTTTGAACATCCTGACCAACCCGTTAAAACATTCTGTTGAGGCAGGGATCCCCCTCTTAGTGTTGGGGCTAATGAGGCATTTCCCCAACCCTTTTTTTTTTTTTTAAACTTTTATTCATTGGCATGAGGCATGAACAGGCAAGCAACACAGTGCATGAAACAAGTAACATAGCAGATACATAAATGGCATCACATACAAGGGGTTGTCGGAACAGGGTAGACTATAGGCCTCACAGTTCAGTTTGTTTCAGGAATAGCAACGTTTATACATCGGAGGGGGGGAGCAATTCGATAACATCTTTACTGTTCAAATAACTACAAAAATCGGACCATACATTTTTGGGACGAGCGGTCACTGGGAGGGAGTTGATGTAGTGCTCTTCACACATTTGAGTCCAGGTGAGGGCCGAATGAGGGGGGGCATCAGTGCTTCCAGCACTGCAATATTCATTTCTTGGCCAGCATAGTTGCGGTGTTAAAAAATTTGGACACCTTCCTCACCTCGGGGCCATCCCACAGCCCGAACAGGGCGGCTAGTGGGTCTGGTGAAATATGGATCGAGGTTATCTCAGCCAGGCCTTCCATGACGTTTTCCCAGAACGTGCCCAGTGCTTCGCAGGACCAGAACATATGAATGTGATCTGCATCTATGGATTTACATCTCGGGCAGGTGTAAGCCTGGCTGTGTGTTAATCTCCCCACCCTGTGCGGCGTGTAGTATAGGCGATTCAGGAGCTTATATTGTATACACCTAAATCTGGCATTTAGGGAGACCTTGTGTGTATGTTTGCACATCTTACTCCACATTGCATCAGTAAGGGTTAGGCCCAGTTCATCACCCCACATGTCACGCGGCACCCGCGGTGCTTCCTCCAGTCTCTCCAGCAGCATTTTGTATAGAGAGGATGTTATGCCCCTAACCCCGGCCAAATTGGATATGAAGTGGATTTCAGGTGAGCCTGGGGGTTCATCGGGATAGGTGGGCCACATGCGCGGAACTGAAATATTGTAATAGTTCTAGCGCCGTACCAGAGTGCCCGGCCCGCCATGTCTGTGGGGTGATACATTTCTGGTCAGGGTATAGGTCGGTCAGTGCCCGGTAGCCCAGGTCGTGCCAGTGTGTCATGATGCCTACCCCCGGGGATCCAGATCAAGTCCAGCAGCCCCAGAAGCAGGCATCAGGTTATTCCAAGCAAGCCCAACAACCCCTGCTAGGGGCCATTTGGGTGCCATAGGCGCCAGGCTCATAGATTAAAACTTACCTGATGCAGACCATGCTGCAGAGCTCCAAGCCAAAAGAGGCTTGGAAGGGACTACTTTACCTAGGGACTATTTTTTACTCGGGTGGGGTCGGGGAGTAATACTTACCTGGGACTACTTTGGAGGCTATTTAAACCACACCCGAAGAGCAGCACACGCTTCGTGTTATTCTGCATTCAGCAGCGTAACGCTCACCGTGCCTGCAAGTCTGCATCCAGTCTTCTGCCACGCCCGCCTCGAGTCTGGAGCTCCTAGAAAAAGGGAGAAAGAAGGAGAAAAGGTTAGAACAAGAGCAATACCTTTGATCCTTACCTGAATTCCCGATCCACCGCACCTTCGAGCTGGAAGAAAGAAGTTATTTTATGTGCGTCGCCTCGCCTGCTGCAGCGCTGCGCTGAACTCACCGGCCTTCGCAGCATCTTCACAATTCACTGCATTCTTCTACATGTTCCCGCCACACTCCGGCACCTAAGGGGAACATAAGAACAGCAAGGTGAGCCAAGGGAATAACCCCCCATAGACTTACCCGATTTTACCGCCGGGGGTACTCTTCCTCTTCACGGGTCCGCGCAGCCTCCACCGCATCTTCGCCACACCGCAGCCCCTAAGGGGAAAAAAAAGGAGAGCAAGGTGAAACAAAGGGACAAACAAGGGGAATCCTCCTCAGCACAATAGACTTAACTAATTTTACCGCTGGAGACATTATTCCCCGAGACTTCATAATTTCTCTCAGCACCTGAATAAGGGAGAAAGCAACAGGTTACATACTGACATTATTTATCGAACTGTGTTGGATAATACAAATCCTTACCCGAATGTTACCGGTTGCCACGAGGAACTCTTCGCTTGGGTCAAGCTGCAACCTGCAAGGAATCGGACAAGAGTGAAAATCAGACATTTGAACTCTTACGAACTATATACCTACAGCGTCTTGCCCGAAATCTGAGTCAATATTGTTCTGGAACTCACCTTTTCCTTCAAACCAGTGAAGCAACTGGTTATCTACGCGCCCCTACGCTCAATGCAGGATGGAGAGCTCATCTTTCCAAACCATCAGGTGAGACTATAAGAGGGGACATTAAAGGTGATCAGTGGGGAGAACAGCGGGGGTGGGGGTTAACGCTCAACTCCACGGGTGGTTAATTCCCTTTCTCCATTTGCAGAAGAATACTCCTACAGGCCAAGCAAACGAAGCTAGGTGGGCCAGTCCAGTCTGTCATCTCGGCACTACGCATCACATTGGTGGAGACCGCAGCTGTCCAGTTCAGATCGACGCCCCTGTGGGAGCCAGGTGAGCGTAACAGTGTCACATGAGGAGTTTGTCATGAGTGGGGCTGAGGCCTGGGAACTGCCAGATGGGCAGCCATTTGTAATATGGATGGTGGCCTGGGTGAGGCTGCAATAGCTGTCTCCACGCCATATTTGTTGCTGCCACAGGGTCTGCCGGGGCATCGGCGCGAAATGTGTGGTGAAGAACGAGAGATAGTGTTGACCCCTTCGGTTTCTAGTTTCTCAAGCTTAACATGTGGGGGAGGGTCAATGTGTGCATACCAGTGTGTGGCATGTTGAGCCTGTGTGGCAATCCTGTATCGAGCGAGGTCGGGGGCCGTGAAGCCCCCTTTCTCATATGGGGGAGCCATATGCCACTTTTTGCGAACCACACCGGAGTGCCAGAGAAATTGGGCGCATGCAGCGTGTAGGTTCCTGAAGTATAGTTTCCCAGGCCAGATTGGGACATTTACGAAGATGTAGAGCAGCTTAGGGACAATTATTTTAATTGGGGACAGCCTGCCCGATAAGGAGAGTGGGAGGTTGCGCCATTTTGACATACAGGCCTCAACCAGCTGCGCCATGGCCATGTAGTTGTCAGCCAATAGGGAGGGTTTAGAGAGGGATACTTGGAGCCCGAGATATCGGATTCCACATGGAGACAAGCGGAGAGGGAATTTGCATCTTGGTTGGGAGGTTGCCACAGTGAGCGGGAATATTTCAGATTTAGAGTCGTTTATGGCAAAGCCCAAGAATGTACCAATTTTGGTAATGTCACGAATAATCGGGTCAAGATGGGCTGCAGGGTCTCTAACATAGAGAAGTACATTATCAGCGTACATTGAGATTATGTCGGGAGTGTCTCGCAGGCGAATACCTTTTCGGGTATGCCTGTCTCTGACATTGTCAGCCATGGGTTCGATAAGGAGCGCAAACAATATTTGGGAGAACGGGCAGCCATGGCGAGTGCCCCTATGGAGCGTGAAGGGAGACGAGACCTGGGAATTAATAAGGACTTTGGCCACTGGGTTTGTCTAAAGCAATTTGATATTTGACAACGGGGGCCGATCCGCATTTTGTGCAATACGGCCCACATGTATTGCCAGGATACCATGTTGAATGCCTTTTGGGCATCTAGGGTGACCGCAACTGCACTGGCATTGGGATCAATTCTAGACATAACATTGAACAGCCGGCGGATGTTGAGGGCCGTTGAGCGACCGGGGACGAAGCCGCTGTGATCTGGATGGACTAAGTGGGTCATTATGGGGAGGAAGCTGCTTGCGATAATCTTGGCAAAGATTTTCGAATCAGTGTTAATCAGGGATCGGGGTCTGTAAGACCCGCATTCATCCGGCGGTTTGCCCGGCTTGGGGAGCACACTTATGATGGCCTCGCGCATGGACGGGGCAAGATGGACAGGTTGAGTGACTCATTCCAGACCTGGAGAAGTCTGGGTGCTAGGATGGCGACGTGCTCTTTGTAAAACTCAGAGGTGAGCCCATCTGGGCCGGGTGCCTTGCCCTTTGGGAGGCTCGAGATGCCCTCAGTGATCTCGTCAAGGGTGAATGGAGTATCTAACTGATCCCTGGTGGTGCAGGAGAGAAGGGTCATGGGGATTTGGTCTAGTAGGAGGTTTGTATCTTGTAAACTGTGTTCCTGCTGGGGAGCATATAGGGTTGTGTAAAATGCGGTGAATGTCTCAAGAATGTGCTGGTCAGACCAGTGCAGGACGCTGTTTGCTTCTGTGATGCAGTCTTTGCGGGCTTTACCCCCCTCTGCACGCACCAGCCTGGACAGTGTTCTCCCCAGTTTGTCTTCCTCGCTGTACTTCCGCGCTGCCACGGGGCGAGCGTGGTATTGTATCTCTCTAGGCGTGCCAGTATGGTCGGGGACGGGGCAGAAGCATAGTCCTTCTCAAGTCTCTAAGCTTTGCTTCAGATCGCTGCAAGTGATTTTTAATGTCCTTGAGGACTCCGTCCTCCCTGGAGATGCACATCCCTCTTATGACGACCTTAAACGCCTCCCACCTGTGGGATGTATTGACCCACTAGGCTCTGCCCTGCGACCTCACTGTGCGCTGCTTTCACCAGAACCAACAGAATGGCTGCAAAAAGCCCTATGCGCACTAAAACCTCTGAGAAGTGTGCAGTGAAACTGGAGAAATTGGTTGCCAATCTACTTTGCCTGTGTCAGTGGTAGAACAGGAGACCACACTGACAAAACCTGTCATTTGGGCTGCCCACAGAGGGAAATGGAACTACCTGAAAAGGCAGTGCTTCATTGCAAGGAAAACCAAAAGTGCTCTAAAATCTGTTTTTCCTTGTCTGTTGAAATTGCAAAATAATGGTTCCCAAACATCAGAAAATATCCAACGTCCTTGCTCGGTGTTAACTATCACCTTATTTAAGGAATCCACCTACGCACACAATGTAAGGAGAAGCAGATTTCATCACAAGAATATCCACATTAAAAAAGGTGCTTGCCTGGGAAAATTTGTCAGAATATGGGCGCAGTACCGCCGCCTGCCTGCATGACAGCTGTCAGTTAAGTGAATTAGGAGTTTAAACTTTTGCATTAAAATCAAATTGTTGAAAAGAAGTGACTTGCCATCAAAAGCAATGTAGGTTGCCACTATTTAATTTCTATGTTGAAAAAGACTGGAATTGGAGATATGTTTACATGTTTTTTAAAATTGTAACTTTAATTTCAACAAAGAACAATGTAACAATTTACCTTCAAGTAACCTGATTCAGCAAAACTTCAAAGAAGCTTCCCCCACTGGGAAACACACCACCATCTCCTTCCCACCAAAAGGGCAGGAACTCTTAGTCGGATGTTAATGGAGGGGGGAGGAGATTTAGCTCTGCTGCTCTGGGGATAGACAAACGCTTCCTGGACTGAAAGGGTATGCAAATTCAAGTGTCATCAAGAACTCCTGCCAGCAGGAAGAGAAGCCTGGATTGCTCTTGGCCCAGCAAAACTTTGGGGGCGGGACAGACAGATGTGTATCCTTAAACCACCAGAAAGTATCTTTTTGAAAACGACTGACAGAGCACTGTGCAAAATTGTAAAAATCTGTAAAATGTAGTGTTGTTAACATGAAAATCCTGGTCACATTTTGAAACTACTCAGAACTCTGTGCTATGTTCAAGGACATGACTACAGAAATTGTGGTTTTGTAGCAATTGTGATGATGCTAGAAATATGAAACCTCACAGGATTATGCCCAGATGTCATGCGCATATATGTATAAAAATGTCGACAAATCTGACATTGGGTACCCGACCAAAAGTACGAAAAACTGTCAAATCTGAACCGAAGCTCTCACTGAGATGGGACTTGGATGAATACTTGCTCCAGTAAATCTGTGATGTAAATATGTTATTGCTAGCAAGTTGGTTAAATTGTAAATATGCTTTATATGAAAAATAGATTTACTGTGCAGATACAAAGGGGAGGTTCTCACTGGATTGTAAAATACTGCATCATCATGACACCAGATTATCTTCTCAAATTGGGGGAGAGGACAGACCCTAACCAATAGGATTCCTAGAGGGTGTGCCTAGTACAATTCAGCCTACCCACCCCTTTGGGAAATACATAAATAGAGACAGTTTAGGACCTAGAGATGCGCACACACATTCACCCATCAACTAATTGCTGGCGGAGCACTTTGCAAGAGAAATCGATATCCAAGACTCTGGAACTGTGAAAGCATAGAGGCCCATTTCCAAAGCTGAACCCTTCTCACCTTGGCCTTTTAAAATCGTAAAACCAGATTTGACCCTTGACCTCCAAGGGGCACCGAAAAGAACAGCCTGGCTGTGCTGTTTCTGTTTTTCTTGCTAAGAATTCTTGCTAGAATCCAGAGATCCAAACCAGTAGAGCAGAGCTGCAACCAGATAGATGCGAACCAGAACCAACCTGTCAGATCCAGTCCAGAGTGCCGTGCAGTGACCAGAGTGTTGTGCTGAGTGCAGAACCCGAGCGCCCTGAATCCCGTCCGGTGGGCTAGCAGAATTCCAGTCCAGAAATCTTTGACCAGATCCCTGACGGGCCCATTACAAACAGTAGTAGTGAGTATCTATAGCATAGAATTATCCCTAGCCAGTTTCTTTTCCTTAAGTAATCCTATACAAACCCTTCTATCATATCCAGAACTGCATTGTAGAATATCTTATGTCTTTCCTGAATCTTTTTTTCATTCCTATAGTCCTTTGGTAATGGTAGTGATAATATCATCTTTGCGCTAATATATTTGCTGAAGAAAGACAAGCGTCTCGGCAGGTAGTAACCATCCAAAAGCGTCGCTGGGTTGGTGGCTGTGCTGTCGTGTAGCTTGTGGCTTCATAAAATCCCGAGTGTAAAGAAATATTGTTTGTAATGTTCAAAAGTGCATCTTTCATTTGCAAAATGTTGACTCTTTCTGAGAAAAACCGACCTCTACGAAAACCTCTAACTTCCGTACCGTGTATGCTAGAAATGTAAGTGTCAAATTGAAGCTAACATCCTCAGCTTTCCAACGAATCCAAAACCACATCCCAACTCCTTCTAGTTTTTCCGCAATCACACCTCTAGCGTGTGGAAATGTTTGCCGCAAATTTTTCGTTTGGCTCAATTTCATCACGTGTAAAACCTCTGTTGTTTGCATCCGACCTCAGAATTAAGTGTTCAATCTGCTAATTACCCAATAATCATTGCTAGTGTTGATCTGAAACTATACAAAGCGGCTCCCATTCGTTTTGAAACCTATTTAGTGAATTAAATAAATTTTTCAGTGTTTGTTAACCATTCATTCAAAGTCACATTCAAAAGCATTTGACGCGTTTGCAATCATTCCTGTTTCTCTCTGAGTTTGCTTGGGGAAATTGGGATTGAAACTGTATTTGTTGAGTTTGTATTCCTGAAACCTGTTTTCTCTCCTCCCATCTCTTCATCTTGCATATTGGGTGGATTGAGTAGTGTACAGGGGGAAAGAGTGTCATTGCATTTGACTGAGCCCACACAAAGTATTATTCTATGCTGCATTATTTTTCCTATCCATACTCCTTCTGATTAAAGAGATTGTTGATTGTAACATCACCCCACTGGTGATCCTTGTATAAAAATTAAATAGTGTGATATAGATATATTGTGAAATACATAAAATAAATCCTTTTAACTTTGCAAAACAGCCTGCTTCCTGGTTCAGTGTGACCGGGGGGATTCAAAGAGAGGGGCGTGATATAAGGGTATATCATTCAGAAATAAAAGAACTTATAGAGAAGAATATACAATTAAGGGTTTCAATTGTGCATCCCACGCTAGGCATTGACTTAGGAGAAGTGCTGGGTTGAAATCACTTACACACCGGACCCCCTCGGATGTGTCATGTCTTTTGTTGCAGTCAAAGTGTTAATGTCAGCCAGGATTTCAGCTTTAAAAAGTATATCTCTCAGCGCCTCCGAGTTGAAGCGCCAGGCAGAACAGAGAGGTAGGTCACGTCCCAGTTGGAGTCGCAGTGTCACCGGGAAGTGATCTGAAAGTGTGCGCGGTAGTATCTGTGTGTCTATGGCCTTCTCCACATTCCGCTTGATGCGAGGAACAGGTCTATTCTTGACAGGCTATCGTGTACAGTTGAGTAAAAGATATACTCTCTTGCTTGTGGGTCGAGAACTCTCCACACATCTCTGAGGCCCAGCATGCCAGCGTGTGCATGTAATCTACTGGCTGCACGCGATCTAGCTCTGCTGGCGGTGCCAGATCTGTCCAGCTCGCTTTCTAAAATGAGGTTCATGTCTCCCCCCCCCATATGATAGGGACACTGATGTATTTTGTGAGTATGGCAATGATGTCAAAGAAATCTGGGGCGTCAAAATACGGGGCGTATGTGTTCACGAGGAGACATTCCACATTAGCGAGTCGGCAATGAAGGATTACATATCTACCCTCCGGGTCGACGTGGCTGGTGCGCAGCGAGAATTGGACTGACTTGTGGACCAGGGTGAGCACTCCCCTGGATTGGGTTGAATATTTTGTGTAGTATCTGTTTGCGCCCCAGGCCAGAGCCAGGTGCGTTGCGAGGCACAGCAGGGTGTGTGTCTCTTGGAGGAGGAGTACCTTAATTCTGTGCCTCTGGGCATAGGAGGTTATCCTGCGGGCTTTGGTAAAGTTACTTAACCCCCGGACATTCCATGTCATAAGGTTAGGTGACATAATGCCGTGTTATGGGACATCCCTGCAGCAATATTTGTTGCCATTCAGTACCATGTGCGCAGCTGCAGTCGAGCCGCACTGAGTTGTGACCATGTCCCTGCTCTTGTGCCTTTTCCATTAAACCAACCTGCAACTTTACCTCCCCTCACCCTCACTGCCCACCCCCAACTTGCAGTGCAGAATTCCCACCCGAACCCAGGTGCCACTGGATGAACCGACGCTCCCACAGAAGCAGAGGTCGGTGGGCAGTACCCAACGTGGATATGCCTCGTTTGAGGCCCAACAGGGGCCAATGAGCAGCAGCAACCAAATGGAAATGAACATTGCAACTGCAGTGAGGTGCGCTGTTGCCGTGAGATCGACATCTTAAACATGAAGTAGGACAGTGAATGCTGTCCAGAACAGGTTTCTGCGGTTAACGGATCTGATGTCTGGTCCCAGGAACCAGTATGCTAATCAAAGTCGAATGAGAATGAAGGAGTAGTTGGGGCTCACGGCCGGCTCCAGGCACTGGGGAGGAAGGGTGGTTAGTGTCGCTAGTTCAGGAGCAGAACCAGTAGCCAGGCCGCTTGTAGCAGGGAGCCATATTTGCTGAGTGAACAGAACAACATTGCCATCATCACATTGTGAGTCGAGGATCACCAGATAAAAATGGGCATCATCAAACGTAGTAATTTGTGACTAATTGTTGTTGGCGCGGTTCCCTTCTGGACTATGAAGCGGTATTTGCGACTCAATAAATGTCACTGCCTCGTCTGGGACAGTGAAGAAGTACAATTTACCGCTGTGAGTGATTTTGAGTCACGCCGGGAACAAGATGGCATAAGGGACGTTGCGCTCCCTAAGCAGTTTCTTAACGCCAAGGAATTGGCGTCTCTCCTGTTGTACCCCCACTGAGAAATCAGGGAAAATCCTAATGGTGTGGGCCAGGCGAAGGATGAGGTCCCTGTCCCGGTAATTGAGAATTCTGGCGATGATGGGCCTCGGGATGTCGCCCGGCTTGGGGCGTGGTGACAAAGCGCGGTGAGCACGTTCAACCGTGAAGTACGGTGACGGGGCCGGATATCCCAGAAGATCTTTGAGTAGGCCTTCGACAGCGTCCTCCATGCGCCCTTTGAGGGTGTTCTCGGGAACACCAATGATGCGCAGGTTATTCCTGCGGGAGTGCGACTCCAAGTCGTCACACTTTGCTTTCACATTATTCATATCACGTGATAGAGATGCAACCGTGTTCTGTGGTGTATTTATTTCATCTTCATTCGCAGAGATCCTATTTTCAGCATCTGTGATCCTGGTTCCTGCTTGGTCCACTCGTGTTCTGAGCGAGGCAACATTGGCATTGATGTCATCCAATTTCTCCTGGAAGGAGGCACATTTTTAGCCATTGATTCCATTAGCGTAGTAAGGTCCGGCACCAAATGTACCGGGATGGGGATCAGCCTCGGGTTCCTCCTGTAAGGATGACGCTTGGCCCGCCTTGGCACTTGGGACAGCCTTGGCAAACTTGTCCATAGCTCCCCCCTTGGCAGCTCCTCTGGATCTGTTCGACATTGCTGGAATAGGATTGGATGTGGCAATGGCCTGTGGGTAGAGCCAGTGGGGGAGGGGGGGGCAGATGGTGAGGACTCCGAGCAGTTAAATGGTCACCAAGCAATACCACAGTATAGGCCAGGGAGCTAGGCAGAGGCAGCGGCCGAGGAGCGAAGGCCGCAGATTGGTACGAGTGGCAGGGGCACCCAGAGACCAGCTGGAGGCAATTGTCCTTTGACGGGGGAGAACGTTCCGTTGGCGAGGCTGTAGTGGCTATGGCGCAGTGTTTCACGCCCGTGCAGAGTTAAGAGATGTTGTCCCTGTTGAGGCGGGCAGAGCCCGCTCCCTCTGGTACTCAGCCAAGGCGAGGGGCGGGCGGATGCTACGCTCTTTGAGGAGGTCACTTGATGGTGTAGCTGCGCAGGGATGAGTGAACCGCAGCACAAGTTGGGGCCGAGTGGCGGGATTAGTTGGGCGTCCAATATGGGCAGGCCAGGCGCGCGCGGCCCCCTCTCCAGGCGGGCGGGCGGGACTCAGTTCCAAGCAGTCACTGCAGCAGTGTTGAAGGAGATCCTGTCCCTATCGCTGTGACTGATCAGGCAGACAGTTAATAAACACCCGCGGACCGCATCCACAAGGAGTAGAAAGTGCACTTCCCCTCCTCCTCACCTGGTCCGCCGGGGGCGGCTGCGCACAGCACACTGTCCCCGGATGGTGGTTGAGTCACGGCCCAGCAACTCTGCGCCGTCTGGCAGGCGAAGAGCTCCGGCTCTGGAAACTGAGGGGGTAGGAGGGAATCGGGGCACGCTCCAGTGCATGCCCCAGCCGCGGCCCCACTCACACAGCGAGGCCTCTCGCAGAGGGCTGCCGCAATGGTGGGCAGGGCGGGCCCCCCCGCAGCTGCTCCGGGCCACCACTCACCCGCCGAGGGCCCAGAAGCAGGAATATCCGGGCGCACCACACACTGCCGCACCACCAGCCACGGCCGCGGGGAACCCAGCGGGAGAGGACAGGAGCCAGGCGTGCGCCGAGGCCAACATACACACCCGGCCAGCCGCCGCTGTAGGCACCACAGGCAGGCTTCCAATGCACGGTCAGGCCCAAACTTTCAGGATGCGGGCTGAAGAGGACGGATGCATCTTCCGTAAATTATAGGTGTCCGGAACGTAGTGTGCCACAGATGTAGGCGGATTACTGCTGGAGCCACACAGAGCTAAAGAGCTAGGCAGCCATCTTGGGCTGCTCAACAGCGCCACTCCCCCTCCCCATCTTGACTGTGAGCCCACAACTACTAGAAAGCAATTCAGCGAAAAACTGGTTCCTGAGTGCAAAACATTTGCGGTATGACAGTGGTACGGTTTAAAAAATTATAATGCGGATGCTGTGTTATGAGATATTTAAAAATAAGAAAACACACAGCATTCGGGACTGTGGACTGTCTCCCATCCATGCATTAACCCGGGACCAACCCTGCTTAGTTTTAAAAGGAGGAAGGATCCAGCGCTCTTATGCCATGTTTCTCTAAGTGGTCTTGTAAGGTGGGATCATTTATCAGGAAACATGGCCTTAAGGGGCTGACCCCCTCCTCGCTTTGAAGCTAAGCATGGTTTGTCTCCATTACTGCTGGGATGGGAAACTAGCTGTTGCTGTAAACATCTTTTATTTTTTTATTGCCTAGGAGACTACAAATACCAGAATGCAATTCAGCAAAAGGCAAAAAATTGTCTGAGTGCAAACCTTTCAAGGACTTACAGTAGCACGGTTTAAAAAAATGTATAATTTTGAAGCCCATTTAGTCACCCATCCATGCAGTAACTGGGAATGACCCTGCTTAGCTTCAAAGCAAGGAAAGGGCCGCCTCGTTTCTCTAACTTTGGCTCATTTATCGGGTAACATGCCCTGCAGAGGCTGGCCCCGTCCTCATTTTGAAGCTAAGCAGGATTACTCCTGGTTACTGCATGGATGCGAGGCCTGGATGGCAATCGTGGCACTGGCAGTAATGTTTCACTCCCTAACGTCACTAAAGCTGTAAAAATAACTTTACAAATAAAAAAACTGTAACTGGGGTCCTGAACTACACCTGCCCTCGGCTATCAATAGTCCTTTATGGCCTCGAATATACCCACGAATATTGGAATAAAAATGCATTTCTGCCCCCGCCCCTCTGCCCTCACCGGGCTCCCTTTCCGCCCACTGATGTCGGCTATTCGAGGCTATAGCCGAGGCAATAGAATGCTTTGTATTGCAAACTCAGTCCCGAGACACCCTCCAACTCCCAAATTTCACTTGGTGCCATCTAGAACCCCCTTCCCCACAGCTCTAGCCTGATGGCATTTCCACGTTTATTGACCTGGAAATACCTTTTTTCCTGCATTTCATGTTCCCATATCCTCAGCTATAGCCGCAGTTAACTCTTGCATCGAGAGAAAACGAAGATGGTGGTTGATTCATTTCTAAAAAAAAAAAAACAGTTTTGGGTAAATCCCTGAGATATAGCTATCTATTTCTGAGAAGGGGCACCGCCTTCTCAGTGAAATATTTAAATAACTACTGCACGGAATATCCCCAAATCATGCATCGATCTCGAGTCAACAATGAATGGGAAGTAGGCCGTACTTTTGAAAAACATATATATTTTTTTTCTTAATAACCTTTTAATGAATGTTTACAAAACCTTGCAGTTTTGCGGGTTGGGGGGGTGACGATGCAGCAAGTCCTTCATCTTTTAGTCAAATCTGTTACTCAAGTCAAAAGTTATTAACGATAGAATTTTGAGGGTTTCCTATGGGAGTCCGACTCAACTTAATTATAGGGCGGCTATTGGCGCCCTATAATGTGTGTGTGTGTGTGTGTGTATATCTTTATATATATATATATATATATATATATATATATGCTAATTTACATGAGGGTGTAAGGAGAGGGGAATCTGTTGACTGTGGTGAGTCGGAGTGGTGAGTCGGAGTGGTGAACTCGAGGGTGGAGGGTGGTGTTTATGTAATAATTACCCCAGTATTGAGATAACATTTTGAAATACCACTTCCAGTGGGTGCAGGACCCCGCTGGGCAGGGTTTCCGATTATGGCCAGGAGAAGGAACGTCTGATAGTGAGACAATAGAGAATGTTTTGTTGGCAACCTATAAAGGTGCCAAATTGAAGAGTAGGCAAAATATTTTAGGCCTATGGAAGCTCTATGAAGAGAAAAAGGGGAACTGCCAAAGAGTTCGGGATAGGTTGTGACACGGCGGTGCCCCCCACCGCAAAGCTCCCTCCCTATGGGCTATACCCTACCCTGCGCTGAAGTCTGCAGCAGGGTACACAAACCCACAATGGGTGTCCCCAAGTAGGCATAAGGTAGAAATATGGAAGGGAAAGCAATGGACTAGCATCACTACTACTTAGAGAACAGTCACCATTTCACAGACCTAGCAAAAAGTGCCTAATGGCATTTAGAAACTGTGTTCAA
The DNA here is from genome assembly GCF_040938575.1 of Ambystoma mexicanum. Taxonomy (NCBI): domain Eukaryota; kingdom Metazoa; phylum Chordata; class Amphibia; order Caudata; family Ambystomatidae; genus Ambystoma; species Ambystoma mexicanum. The sequence continues at coordinate 468,880,127 of NC_090935.1, read as the reverse complement.
AGAAGCTGAAAATGTGATATAAGGCGGTCTAGAAAAAGGAGGAGGACCAAGGGGCAGCAGGAACACCAGGTGGCAGGACATCTTGCAAAATTAAGTTTAAGTTAGATAACGAGACTACAGAAGAGGAGGAGAACTCCATGGGGGTTTGAAGCAGAACCCGAAGACACTAACGAAGATGGGGGAGCAAGGCCTGACACAGGGGAGTTATGGGACAAAGGGAAATGGGAAGAATACGGTAGGAAAGGGAAGTGAGGAGAAGACTGAAGAGAGAAAACGACTGAAGCGAGAACGGAAGGGGGATAGATTGGGGGAGCATTAGTGACTGGTTCCAGACCCTCCGAAACAGGATCTGTAGGATGGCAGTAGCTAGCACTGCAAAGGGCGGGGCTGCCTCCGTGCCCCAAACACAGTTGTCCCTGTTACAGAAAGGCAGAGGAGGAGCGCAGTATATACCCTGGCAGAGCATGGACTGGGATCATTTGATGTACAGCTTGCCGTCCCTCGCAGCGGGGGCAAGCAAATTGATATATACCTGAGAAAGAGACAACAGGGATTACACTGGTGATTGGCGACATGAAGCGCTTAGTCACAGCCATATTGGGTGAACGAGGGGACAAAATATGGAAGCAGGCAGGATATGATAGAATACATTTGAGTAGTAACATAGACAACAGGGCGTCCGTTACCAACTGCCGCGCACATGTGTGGAAAGTATTAAGATATGATATAATATATACGCTTTATTTTCAGCTTTCGTGCCATCAAAGCATGTTACATTGCATACAAAACCACTCCTAAAACCAGATAAAAACATATAAAAACCAATAACCTAATAATTTGATCACAAGCTTAAAATAGCGTATATTATTTCAAGGTTACATATACAACCTTTATACACGGTTTTCCCCTCTACTACAAATGACACTTGCCCTTCTCAGCCATACCCTTTGGAGGTATTTGGCTACAAAATATAAGAGGTTAATATCTTCGGTTTTCCTGCAAAGCTCCATAGCATTTTTTCCCCTTTGAATGCCTTTCAATCTAAATATTGGCAAGTATTTACTTGCCTCTGTGATCGTTATATCTGGGGCAGAAGAATACAAAGTGAACGGTCTCACATGAGGCTCCGCAGTCCAAGCATTCAGTGCTGTTCAGTCACTCCGGTTTCTCTTGAAAGTATTAAGGACTATGTACCCAGACGCATTAGGCATGGGGGGGCCATTTTGGTGCACAAAATGAAACCAGACGAGGATCCCACAGCCTACATACAACAGATACAGGAGATGTGGACTTTAGAGACGAGACAATCATGGGACGTGAATACATCAATATTTTACAACATACTGGTCTGAGGACTCCTCAGAGGTGCAGACATCCTTAGAGAAGGTGGTTGGGATTTAGGCAAAGGGATGGCTAGAAATACAGAACACCATAGTACACTTTTGTAAGAGGAAACTGGAAAGAGAGGACACAGTGGATAATGCAACTAAGGTAGAAGCAACATTGATGCAAAAGAAATTAGCAAAAATATCCATGGAAGGGACTTTACTTACCAACATTGTCCCAGGATAGCTCAAAGTAGCCGCTGCCCAATGAGGGGGGGGCCTGCACGGGGCGTGCCATTAGGAGGAGTGCATCTACAGCAAGGGAGGTTCCAGCAGCAGGGGAGGTATCCCCAACAGGCAGTGTATCAGAAACAGGTATATTACCAGCAAGGGCGATATTACCCAGAGACTGGATATTACCAACAGGGCAGAGGATAATCGCAGAGAGGGAGGGGTTTGAATACGGAGGAGTGGGACCCAGATTTGGAGGACCATGTTTTATATGTGGGCAAAGGTGACACTCTGCACAATTGTGCCCACATGGACAACTGAAGCAGTACGGCCAAGGGGGCCCCAGATATATGTTCAATCCATGCAGCCCATACAACTACAGATGCAGCCACATCAAGCACAAATGTCACCACAGCAGGTGCAGGTGCCCTTCACACAGTTAATGCAAATTGTAGTGCCCACAGTTGCCCAGACACCCCAGGTAAACGCACAGCAGAAATTGGCAGCACTACAGAATGCCATAGAGGCTGCAGCACAAATATACACACAGGGGGACAGCACATTGTTAGGGCAGAAATCAGTACCACACTATGTGGGAGTGACCATTCTTGGAGGTAACCCATTTTCACCACAAGGCCCAAATGCCCATTCTTGCAGGCCACAGAAGAGGTGCGTGTGCCCAATCCTTTCAGTAACTCAAGACCCGACGAGGTACCCGAGGTATCAGTGAAGATTGGACAAAAATATTTCCCATTTTTGTTCCACACAGGAGCCAATAAATTCTGCATTGAAGAGGGTGTCTTTCTGCATTGGACAAAATAATGGACACATATGAATTTTCTGGGGCCATTGTAATGGTTCCTCTCACAGAAGATTTATTACTCACAATAGGCACGTAGCAAATAGTAGTGCCTCTCTTGTACTCAAGAGACACTCACATGAACATATTAGGAAGAGACATAATGAGAAAATTAAATATGACAATTTCATTTTCAGGGAAAGGCATAGTAGGTATCTTTTATGAGCCAGTTGAAGCCATCATACAAGCACACATAGCACTTTACATGGGTCACTATGCCGCCCCAAGGTATTTTTTTATGGGATGCAAGTATTGTTACTGTGGATCCCCAGAATAAAAGACAAGGTATTCCGATTGGCCATAGAATTCCCGTTCAGGCCAGCTGTACACAAAGATTTAGTACCAAGAGAATCAACATTAGAACATCAAGATTAGAATTTATACGGGAGGGACGAAGATGACAGAGTGGCGCGCAGTCCTCTGTATTGACCCGACATTAAGACTATCAGATTTGACTGACAAACAGAAGTTCCCGGAAGATGACACGGAGGGTGAGTTGGTATTTCAGATATACATCCCATGTCCTGTAACCATAGAGGAGAGACAGGTCCCCCAGAGGATGCAGATGGTGAGCACGACATCAACTCACTTGTGGGAAGATTTGAAAAAAGAACAGAAGGTACTATGGACCAGTGACCCAAATGATATAGGGTTGTTGAAGGGAGCAGGGGCAGTCCGCATCAAATAAAAGTGAAGGAAGGGGAACTGTTACCCGGGTTGAACAATGCCTTCTATCGTATGAAGCAAACAAGGCTATATATGACACACTCCTCGCACTATGGCTACAGGGCATAAGAAAGACGTAAAAAATCCCCATGTATTACAACCATTATCCTGTCAAGTAATCGAAAGGTGGTGCATGTAGATTCATTCCAAATTTCCAGCTCTTGAGCAACGTAGTGGAAGCAGAGTTTCCATTCTTACCAAAACAAAATCAGTGTGAGGAATCAGGAAGGAGACTCTGACACAAGGGATTCATGGTTGTGGTCCAAGACTTTTATTAAAATAAAAGGGGGAAAATTACTCTGTCACTGCACTAGAGATGTTTCCCTACCTAAAACCAAATCGAAGGGTATGTCGATGTCAGATTGTTCAAAACAAAACCATCCTGTTTCCAAAGTACTATTCTGAACCTCATACTCTAGCAACATAAACTCCAACATAAAAAGGGAATGTCTTTGGCCTTGAGTGATTGATAAATATTCAAATGGAAAATTCACAGATCCAACGCAAAAGTTCACAAAGGATAGAGTTCCTTATTCCAGAAGTTGATTCCCTTCCCCTGGATTTCTCTTCCTTCTATGGGACTTTCAGATGATATCAGTTTGTTGAGTTTCTCTTCCTCCGCAAGACAACTCATACTTAAACAACTTGGTTCTTTGTATTTTATCTTGCTACCTGGTGTACCCTAGCAAGATAAAAGGCTTTCCCTTTCCTTTTCTTTGGTTTTACAGAGCCTTTAGCTCGTCCTGATATATCCTTCTTAGGAGCCTTTTGTGGCGATATATTTCTTATGCTCTGTTCACTTTGTGTCGTGATATATTTCTTATGCTCGGTTTACTTTGCCCTTACCTGGTATGTTTCCCTACCAGGGCTTTCTTATTCACACTTATAATTGCTTGTTATATTCTCTTGCCAGGACTTTCTTGCAACTGCCTGTTATACTCTCCTGCCAGGGCTTTACTTTGTTTCAGGGCTCTTATTGTGTGGACCTTGCACACACTTCCAAACGTGCTGTCTTCCTGACTTTGCAGTGTTTAGTACTGAATCTGCCTGGTATAGTGTCCTGCCAGGACTTTTCCGATGTATGGATCGCATACACTCAGTCAGTTTCTCTTCGGTATTCCCATTTAACAAAATGCCCACTAACGTTATTACTTTACACTACTTTATTTGTTAGGTTTAGTATTCATATGCACGTAGCTGCTACTTTTCAATACTTTGTTTGCTTCAATGTTTATTTTCATTTCCCAACTTCAGGTATGCTCGTTGAGCAACTATAGCACAGCCTGCAATCTTGGTCTTTTCCGCTCTGCATTACTGGACTTCTCTTCTTTGTCCCAGTATCTTTGTAGTTATGGGAATGGTAGCCCATTCCTGTTGCTTTATGTATAAAGTCTGTGTAAGTATTCGTCAAAGTCAAGTCAGCTCTAAGTGACTTGCAGGTAGGGTTTGGAAAAATATTTTTATGAGACTTCCACACAGTTCTTTGTGAAAGATTTTCCAATATCTTACTAAATGGATGAGGGGGAAGTGTAACAATATGCCATTAAGGCATTGGGTATGTCAGTGTAATTGTTTATTTGTAAAGCACTTCTACACAACTGATGTGCTTCAAAGCACTTTAGGATGGGTTATCTTCCAGAGGGGAGGAGTAGTACCATGCCTTGCCTGATGGTCCCCTACTACTCCCTAGAGGCTGTCTCCCCCATGTGATCCTCCCTCATATAGCTGCCCCGAGGGTCAGGATCGGGTAGCGGCTGCCCTCCCCTGACGACATGGGGAGAGATTATCCCCGGGAAAGAAGTGATGACACCATCGGATTCATCACAACAGCCACAATATTATGCAGCATGCCTACAGAAGCAACATGCTTCCGTTATTGATCTGAAGAATGCATTATTTTCCATCCCATTACACCCAGAGTCACATTATCTCACTTTAAGTTATCGCGGGATGAGTTTCCTTACGGGCATTGCGAGTCACCTAGTGTGTTCAATAGGGTGATCCAGATGGACCTGAGCAACTTGCAAATGCAATGCACTCATCCAGTACACGGATGACCTCCTGTTGTGCAGCACAGCGGAGGACCAGTGCAGGGAAGTTTCAGTTACACTTCTGACATTGCTAGGAGAGAAGGGGTACAAGGTAGACCAGGAGAAATTGAATTACTGTGTGAGGAACCTGAGGGTATCCTCCCATTTACTCCCCTTAGGTCTTCCTCTCAGGTCCATTGCCATTGGATGGGCCATTGCTCTTAGATCCCGACCCTGGGGGTGGATATGCCGTGGGGGATCACACAGGTGGAGGGTCATTGGGGAGTGGAGGAAAAGTGCATTTAGGTGAGGCATGGTATTCCCCTTTCTCTGGTCAGAATGCACCCTGCCTTACCTCTACTTTTTGTAGGGCATTATCAGTCTTCCCCATTGTCAGACACTCAAACTGTCACATATGCATATCCCTTTAAAACTGGGGTGAAGAAGAGGCAACTAGGAGTAATGCACACTACCCTCTGTACACACACTTTGGTACTGGGACGGGGAAGAGGACTGTAGAACTCTACTGTGAAGGACAGGCATGTCCCATTGACAAAGGTAATTATGGTCAGGCAAAGGACTTTCACCTGCAACCAATTAAGGGTTCACAGGTGTATATAAAGAGAGGTCAGAGAGAGACACAGGGATATCCAGCTGGGAAGAAGAGCGCGGTAAACCGATGTGCAGCAGGCAGAAGGGCCAGAGAAAATGATGCTGACTACTGCAGGGAAGCCAGAAAGACGCAGGGGCCAGGTCGGCCTGCGAGTGCATTAAGCTCTGTGCAGAGCCCTGTGCCGGGTGTCCCCCATTGGAATTGGGGGACACAGGAATCTCCCATATGCCGTTGTCCACTGCCGGAAAGCTTGGAGGAAGTGCTCGCCAGAGATCCCAGAGAGAGAGAAGAATGAGGGAGAACCGGAGAGGAAAGCCAAAACACCCGAAGGAGCGGCCGCACACCAGTGAGTGACCGCGAGAGATCACTCAGCCCGGGGTACTCCAGGGGCTTGGTGTGGTCAAAGGAAGATGCCGGTCAAGCAAAAGTATATGACAAATAGGTCTGGAGACAAAATAAGAAATATTGAAACCCATACTAGCGACAAAGTATTTTTTGCGTTATTGAATACCGAAATAATGAAAGAAAGCCACAATATATATGACATACCACGCGCGTGAAAGGAAAGTGATGTACATTTCCAAACGCATTCAAGTCAGGTAAAAAGCCTGATTGCACTGTATGAAAGTGAAGCCCAAGTTTAATGAAAGCCTGGGAGGCAAATGAAAATCATTTAAGGAACACTATGGGTTAGTATGAAAGCAAGGTGGTGATAAAGAGAAATATCACGAAGTGAAGTGTGTGAAAGTCACGTGTTGGCAGAGTCAGAAGACTGTCAAAGTGAAACAAAGGTTTATGTGGACTAATGATACAGTTGCAGAAGGGAAACCTGTGTCGACAAAGAAGTCCACGGAAAGTCAATGGGCCTCATCATGAGTCCGGCAGTAGCCGTGCCGGTAAATACTGACACAGCTGCCGCCGGATGGGTTAAGGTGAACGAGCACCACCTAGGTTGATGTGTTGGTTATTCGGTTAGTTCAATGTAAATGCGATTCAAGACGGGGTGCAAACCCGCTGGTGAGGTGCCTCCGTGAAGTAGCACGCTAAAGTATACGTAAAAAGTGGACCAAGGCCGTCAGGCCAGCGGTGCGGGCTGCACTCCCAATAACCACAGAGTGGTATAACTGTTTTCAGTCGGTCAATCGGAGGTAATAATCATTCAAATACTCTGTTAATATTTATGAAGAAATAGAGTTTAATTTCCTTAGTGCTCTACAGTTATATATCACTGTTTTAGCAGATGCATCACATGAGCCCAAATTGGCCTATGCATTTCAGAGTCAATATCCTTCCTCAGGGCCAGCTCATGTACTCTTCAATGTATCAGAAACCTATCATCGGTTTCAGTCTAAGTTCCACAATGTAAATTATATATATATGTCGGGCATGCATTATATAAATGGCATTCAGAATAGAGGTGCAGCATTAATGAATCATACAGAGAGTATTATGATGAACAGTAGTCACATTATGGGTAGAACAAAGGCATAAGTTGGCCGTGTGGTGCAATATCATCATGATTAACATTCCAAATAAGGCCAGTAAAAATTCACCGCATCAGCATTTGATCATATCAGCCACCATCATCATCAAGTTAAAGTGTCACATGTGTAGGAATATAAAGCGCATCATTTAGATTATGATAATTGTAATATAAAATCATGAAATATGGCCCATACATACGTGTCAAGTCGCGGAGGTATGAAAAAAGAAGAAAAGAAAAGATGAATGAGAAAACATCGGATTTACTAAATTAACTGATTGTCCGCTAATTTGAAATGCTGTAAAACTAGTATCAATAAACAAGAGGTACTGACCTTGGTGTGTATCCAGTGTCAGTACTTCTACTGTAGAGTAGCACGGAAAAACTGCTCAGTATGGCTGACTAGCGAGGACTGCAGCGCTAGAAAATGTATACAAATGCGAGTATCAGGTCTATGTACGTGCGGTGAGCACAGACGTGTAAGCGATTAACAGGTGCATTGAGATAGCATGTAAAATCAACGGACTGCTTACCTAGTAACCACAAGAGTGAATCCTTGAAGGACGCCTTGTAAGCGCGCGAGTCGTGTGCTGAATAACTAGATTCTCCAGCTTGTTTGGAAAGCGTAACCATGGAAACCGCCCAACGCTTCGTTACGGCGGCGGCCATCTTGTAACATATATAATTACTGTTGGGTCATGCTAAATGTAATCTTTCCCTGTGTTCCTAGGTCTAGTCTCTATTGCTTCCCCCCAGAGCCTAATGGAATGACTTCTGACGCGAAATGAAAAAATCGAGTAAATAAACGTAAAATTAAGAAAATAATAATGATTAAACATTTTTTTAAATGCTGGCGGCATAGATGTGTTGGTATATTTAAATATATTTTAATTTAAATACCGTCTGGCTATCCTGCTAAAGCGTGATCAATGGTAAGAAGTGATATATGCTGGAATGTGTAGCATCGTGAAGAAAAAGGCGGGGATGTATCGTGATGCGCACGTGTGGCATCTGTGAGTAGGCTAGCTACTGCCTGAAAACGAGTGCATCATGCTGTGCTGGACTCTAGGTCTGCCTGTTATGGTAAACGGGGGTATGCTGATCTGGTATTCTACTGCCTGATGGAAAGTTCATAATACTCGGTGAGGCTCAAAATCAACCTTGTGTGGTGCACAAAGACCTACAGTGTGTTACAAATATCTCCATATCTCCAACACAATCAAAGTCATAGTGTCATAGTATGAAAGAATCAAGATGATAGTAAAGGGGAGAAGGCAAGAAAAAACCTTTGCAGGCCACTGGCAAGACATATATGGACTTATGGGATGCAAATACGGTAAACCACCGTGCTACATTGCTAACCACTATATATTCAATTAAAGTGGGTATACATCAGAAGACAAAAGAAAAAGAATGCTAAAGGAAACAACTGAGGTCTAACTCTTCGTTCATCCCATTAGGTGATTGTGAGTCTAGTCTATCAATCCAATAGGCTTCGTTTTGTGCTCGCCATTTCTTAATATCACTGTTAGGACCTTTGGTGGATATCACCTCAAGTATCAAAAACCTTAATTGGGTGATTGAGTGTCCATTGTCATTGAAGTGTCTGGCAACTGCCGAAGTTCTGTTCTTGTTCCTAATGTTCGATTTGTGCTCATTCATCCTGATGAGAACTTTTCGTGATGTTTCTCCTACATAGTATTTACCACAAGGGCATTTGATCGCATAAATAGCATTTTCTGATAGACACGTCGCGTGCTGTTTCAGTTTGATTTTTTCTCCTGTTCGTGGATGCGTGATTATGTTGCCTTTGATAATGTTGTTGCAATTCCCACAACTCATACATGGGTATGTTCCAGGGTGTTTGTCTGGTTTAATCGAGGATGCCCTACCTCTGGTGTTAACCAACATGTTGCGTAAATTGCTGCTTTTCTGATATGCGAAAACCGGAGGAAGTGGGAATAGTTCTTTTGTTCTTTCGTCACTGGTAAGCACATTCCATCTGTTGTGTATGATAGCTTTGATCTGCCTACTTTGTATGAAGAATTTTGTTACGAACACAAGTTCCGGACTGGCGCTTTTGTGTTTTTTGTCAAGTAATTCCTGTCGACTTTGGGTATCTGTTTTAATTCTGGCCGCAGTTAGATCTGTTTCAGGATAACCTCTCAGTTGCATTTTTTCTTGCTGTTTCTGAAGCTGAATTTGACAGTGTTCTGGATCACTCACTATCCTTTTTATACGTAACATCTGTCCATAAGGCAGGTTGCGCAAGGTATTTGGAGGATGGAAGCTCATGCGGTGCAAAAGGTTGTTTCGATCTGTCGGTTTGGTGTAGAGAGTAGTGTTTATCTTGTTGTCTTTGATAATGGTTTGAACATCTAGATAGTGCATATTGGGATCCCCTATCTCAAGTGTAAATTGAATACGATGGTCAATTCCATTTAAATATTCCAAAAACTCTTGGAGTTCATTCTGATTACCTGCCCATATGCCAAAAATATCGTCAATGTACCGAACCCATGTCTTAAGGTGACGTTTCCATCTTTGGTTATTGAGTACATGTGACGTTTCAAATTGCTACATAAAACAATTCGCATATGCCGGTGCCATTGTGGCTCCCATGGCCGTTCCTGATATTTGTGTATAGTATTTCCCATCATACGTAAAGTTTGAATTCTTAGAAATGAAATCAAGAAGAATCCGCCGGAGTCATGAATTTAACGGCACCCGGCAATGGGGACTTAGCGGGGCATTCCAGCCCCAGCGAACCCGGTCAGACCTGGCAGGTAGAAAGGCACCTGCGAGCAGAACTCGTAGTTTCCGGTCTGGTAACAACAGTGCCGGTAGCTTACCAGCACCGTTGTTATCAGACACGCAAACTTGAAATGAGGCCCAAAGAACATTACAACGTGCCATAGGTTATCGGTTTCATGACCTGTGATGGGTGGACTGTGTGGTCCGAAAACTGCGCCTAGACAGAATAACCCCACTTGGAGTGAACTAAGGAAGGTCAAGAGGCTGAAGCAGTTATGCCTAATAAATGTTCAAATGACTAAAAGGAAGGCAAATAGAGAGCTGGTGAAAAGTCTGAAAGGTTTGAACGTAGATTTGCTAGAAAAGTTGAAATGACTGTGAACTGAAAGCCAAGACAGCGGTCATCTCTGGCAAGGGAACCCCGAGACCTTTTTTTCTGTGTGGAACTGTGCTGGACTTGGGCAAGGGAACCCCGAAAACATTTTGTGGAACTGTGTTGAACATGGGGAGGAGATCCCCGAGGTATTCTTGTGAAACTGATTCGAACTTGGAAAAGGGGAAGCTGAAGGTAAGCCAGGAGCTGGAAGAATCTGAAATCTGAAGAATCTCAGAAAATTATTTCAACACTGTTTCTTTGGTTGCTGACATCCCTACACATTTGTATATCTTTAGCTGGGAGGGCAAGTAATAGGTTTTAGACACAGACAGACTTTTGAGTTGAACTTTATGATGCAGACTATCTTTAGCTTCTCAAGGTAGGGAAATCCCACCTTAGCATAGGGCAAATTAGCCCTTACTCGATCCTGACATTTACAAAATAATCCTTTTACTTTTAGAAAAAGTGAAACTGTTGTCTGTGCCCTTCATGATTCCTTCACAACTGCCAAAAAAATTAGTGTACCTGTGACAACATCAGTAGATGCAGTAGAATCACTCCAGAGAGAGCAGAAGTGATACACAAAACACCAAAGCAACACACGTTCAAGCAGATAAAGCAGTTATTAGGCCTGTGTAATATTGCAGGGCCTGGGTCTTCGATTATTCCACATTTACAAAGCCCCGCCTTTAGGGACTAAAAGATGCACAGAAGGTAAAAGTCCCTGTAAAATCGACAAATAAAATGAATGAGTCATTTGCTGAACTGAAGGAAGCATTAGAACACACACCAGCTTTCGCAACCCCAAACTTTAAAGAAAAATGCTTTCTATTTTCACATTCTGATGGCACAATCTGATGATGGCCGTTCTCACTCAAAAGAAGCCAAAAGGACACAAACCTCTGGCCTGCTACAGTGGTAATCTAGACCCAGTAAAACAAATCCACTTCCCATGTGAGCAGGCACTCGCCACAACAGCATTTGACATTGAGAAATCAGCAACAATAATGATGGGCTGTGCAGCTGTGCTCTGTGGAGCATTTGCTTTTTGCCATACTACAAAAATTAGAGTCCACATTAACAGCTCAGAGTGTCAGAGTACAAGGTAATGTTGTCCAGCCCAGCAGTTGAGGTAGTGAGGTGGCAGCTTGTCAACCCAGTGACATTTGTAGCACAGCTGGCGGAAGCAGGGGAGCTTGTGCACAACTGTGCCTCATATATGGACAGAATGGGGTGGCGACCTCAAGGTACACAAATAGCCCATAGAAAGAGGTGAAATGCCTTTGTTGATGGCCAGCAGTGGTTTGTTATCATTAAGGAGAATTTCGGATCTGGCCTCCAATGAGGCTGCCATTACATTATTCGGCACAGGCACAGGCAGCAGAGCTTACAGCTATGATGATGGCTGAGGATATGTCAGAGGGGCATGCAGTCAGAATGTTTTCAGATTCAGTGTATGTCACATCCCTGGTGCATTCTGGATTGGCCTGATAAGAAAGGAGGGGGTTCTGGAGGTGCGATGGCTTCCCGATACAACATGCAGAGTTATTGTCCCAACTAATGTACGATAATAAAATTTGCGCCCATACCAACGGCACAGATGTAATTTCACAAGGCACCGATGGGGCCGACTCTGAAGCAAAAGAAGCAGCATATTTGCCACAACACACTACACTGTTGATGCCTTTTTAAAAAGGAACATACACCCTTGATGGCATTGCTGCAAAGGCAGCACCACACACTCGTGCAGCCATTTAAAGCATTGCCCATTGGCCAAGTGATAGTTACAGAGGGGTGCACCCGAACAAGAGCAGGAGTTATGGAAAAACTGGGGTGGCTCACTGTCGCCCACAGACCTGGTGTGGATACAAAACAGTACCTGGAAACTGGTGGTGCCCAACGGGCTGCTCCAAATATCTCTGTATCAACTGCTTTACCGGGCACGTATCAAAAGAGCATGTAGCTGCAGAGATTAACAAACAATAGTTTGTGCCTAACTTGCAATAATTTGTAACTGAGTTTGTAAATAATTGTATAAAATGCACAGTAGGGTATAAAATTAAAACTGTTATGGCAACATTAACACACCCTTCTGGCATTTGCATATTGACTATGTCGATATGCAGAATTGATGTAGCTCTTATAGGTACATTATCATTGTGGCATGTCCTTTCTCACATTGGCTTCAGGCTGGCACATCTGCTCATAACTACGCAATATCTGCTGCCAAAATGTTTGGTCTGTGAAGTATTCCCGGGGTGGGGCCCATGGGGTATATGATGTGTTGAGGTCTGACAAGGGACAACAATTTGCCAAGGATCTTTTTAAGTAATTAACATCCTTACTTGGCATCAAGCACAAACTGTGTTTTGGATTCTATCTTCATGCCAACTGACTTGTTGAGAGCATCAATGGCCTGCTTAAAGAGCGCATTGCCAAACTCTTAGCGACACTTGGCAAGAGTTGGCTCTATTGTCTTCCACTTATTTTATTTGCACTTAGCAATTCCCCTGGCATGGGTCATCATTTGACTCAGGCATGTGCCTCTCACTGCCTGTACAATTTTGGACTCTTAACAGCACTGCCCAAATCCTGGAAGATGAATGTAAAGCATATTTGTGTGAATTCACAAAATCTCTTAACTACATTTCGCGCCAAATTCAACCATGTCAAGGCAGGCCTGCCAACCTGGCATCAAACACAGACACTCCATCAGCACAAGAAACAGATGTTCGCTACACAACCTCCTCTTTGCCCCTGCAACAAGGTTCTCATACGCAACTTCACAAGATCTTGGAAGGAACTGCGCTTCAGTGGACCTTTCACCGTGACGTACTGCACCCCAACCACGGTGAAGGTAGCAGAGAGGCACCCATGGATCCATTTTAGAGGCGTCTATCGGGACAAGACCGGCGCTCCCCTCGCAGGAGAAGAGGGGGGGCCAACTGATGGGATGTATACACCAACTGTCAATGACATTTTTCTCTTCCTTCCACCTGTATAGACAACCTGTGAGTGGGACGAAAGAGTTGCAGCAAGGGTAAGTGGCAGGATGGGGAAGGAAACTGTATAAGGTATGTTGTTGTAGTGTAGTGTTTTTGTTTTTTGCTTTAATGTTCATTTAGTTTTTAGTTGAAAGGGGACAGCTTGCCCGTACTAGGAGTAATAATGGAGGAGTATGCACCGAATGAGATGTATTTAATTATGAAATGTTTGAAGATGGCATTGGGGGCAGTCATGACACTGGTTCTGGAATTGTATGGTATGACATGAGACAGGTGAGGCGAGAGAGTTCCAATGACACTTATTATGTGTGCTCTCTCATCACGTTACAAGGGCACACAAGTTCCTTCTCCCTCACGAAGTCAGTTGAAGAGGGGGAGTGTTTGATGCATTTGTCATAATGTAAAACACAGTGTTTGTTTCAGGGAAACTCTGTTACTGTCCACTGGATAGATGAGGGAGAGGAAGCATATGCCGACAATTATATTAAACTTATGAAAATAGGGACCAAAGAGGCTACAAAACACATTATAGTAGAATATATGACAGAAGGGGCAAGAAAGGGGGAAGCAACTGTTCACAACCCGCAGCACATTAAAGTGTTGCAATGCCAGTAGGGCACAGTATTCCGTTGTGCCATACAAGACCATTGATGCACATTGAAGGGCCTGTTTTAAATGATAGGGTATGGGATGTTGCAATGTAGGGCAGAAGGACTGGTAGGTTTAGAAGAAAATGTAGTATAGAAAATGAATAACAAATGTTTTATAATTTGAAACAAATATGTTCATGCTCCAACATAGATTCATGCGAAAGAATCAACCTTTGCACATAAGGGAACATGCTTTTTTCTGAGTTTTACATCCACCGGCTCGATATATTTGGGGACCAATGCCGGATGCACCAAAATGAGTATGCTAGCGCTGAGGAGCGGGACTCCAGTTATTATGGACAGACAGTGGGCATTCCTCCTTACTGGGCAGGCACTTTCTCCCTCGTCACCCTGCACAGTCTTGCCCTGTTGGTGCCCTGTTCAGAACCCATTCCATTCACTGATCATCCTGCAGTATTGAATAAAGATGTACACACCAATATTGTATTTAGCAGGGGCCGGGGGGTGGTGCATACACGAGCAGACAGATCCTTAAACTTGAAGAGAATTCACAGGGACAGAAATAATTGGCCTCTAACCTCATCAGACAGACTGCCTGCTATTCCAACAGAATAACATTTATTCAACAAAGCATCCTCCTTTTCTGCTGCATTATTACTTCAAGGTGTCCATGCTCCGGTCAAAGCCAAATACGTTCAAATTACCTGCTATAAAGTACTACAGTTGGTGAATTCAGCGGAAAAGGGGATGAATGCTGAGGGAGGAGCTAAGGGTGGCAAGATTAGTTGCCCCCAGAACGGGTATATTTTGGATTGAACCACAATGGAGGGAGGAGTGTGTGAGAAGATCAGGAGCATCTGCTGCGTATTCATTCATGCCTGCATATGATGCAGCCAACAGAACTTTGACAGAGGCTATTGAGGAGCTGCACACACTCCAGGAGACTATGACAAGGCAAACAAGCATAGTAACTTCTGACAACTGTCCCAGTAGCATATTCACCTTGGTCCCCATGTGGTTGGGGAACATTTTTGAGATGACTGTCCCAATCCTCGTTCTGATGCTCCTCACCTTTTGTGTATGCCAATTAGGGTTAGGAAATTGTAAGGGAAGCCAGAAAGGTGGAAAATATGAGGCCCCAGAATATTGATGGGGACGGGAAAATGATAACCTGTGCATGACACACACGCACAGAAATGCCAGAGTATGGTCCACCAGGATTGGTCACAATGCCACCCTTGGATATAGACCGCTATGATGCCTTTTGGGTAGACTGTTCAGCTGATTGGGAAGCTTGTACGATAATGTGTTGCTCACCGGAGGAGTATGAGGCACAAGTGAAGCGTTTGCGTAGGGTAACAAATGCATGAATACCAAAGGAAAAGAGCACAGAGCTGCTTGCCCAAAATGTTTTGATCGAAGGGGGGAATGTGGTAAAGGTCCAGGTTCAACACTGCCAAGGGGCGCGCATGTACCAGTTGTGCAAGTAATGTGGTGACGTTGAGAGTTATTCAGAAGGTAGCATCATGGTTGGGGACATCATTGAACGCGGCGTTGCTTGCATAAGGGGACTCGAAAGCAGGCTTGCACAAGAGAAGTCCCACGGTGGAATGCAATGAAGGGTGGGTGCTTTGAGCGTAGTAAGAGGTGGTTTTATGGAGTGAGTGGAAGAAATTATACAGGTGTACACCTAATAGTTGTATGATTTCACTTGCTTTAAGGTTATAGTGAGGCGAAGGAGAGTGTGTAGCAACTCTGAAACTAGGTTGCAGTTATACAAAATGGAGAGAAATGGTGTCCACGGTCTGTGGAACACTCGTCCCATGCACACTCTGGGTTTTTGATGAAACAAACTATATTCAGTATGTAGCTGTGGATTTGCGAAAGGGGAATGTCCACTTATCTTATTCATACCCAAATAATTTCAGATTCTAGAATACATTTTTTCATAAGAAATGTAATCATACTTTTTCAAATGTATTGTGGTCATATTACAATATTTCATTCTTATTGTCCATGGCACATATCTCAATATAATACATTATTCAACAAGATGGTAATGAGCTCTGCACTTTTCGGGATTTGGATCCCTTCGTCGGGAGCAAAATCTCATCTAGTTTTCATATTTCATAATCCTTTTCGTAATTCATTCTGTAAAATCTGCATAACCAACTTGAGAGGTGACCGTAAACAAAGTGCTAATCAGCTACACTATTCTGTAGATTCTCCATATTGTATATTCCCTACTTCTATGGTTTCCTACCTCTCGTGGGTGCCGTCTGGACACCCCTGTGTGGATATAGGGAAATGGTTTCCTCGAATTTCTCAAGAGATCACATGCAACAAATCTTGCCCTAAAAAATGAGAGTTGAATAAAGGGGAAAGGGATGTTCCCACCATAGCTCAAAAGAAATATATATTATGGCAATATTAAATACTTTGCAATGGTAAATGCATATGTCCTACCTGATGTCAGGTGATGTGTCTATAGCATTGTTTTGATTTGCGGTTTCTAGCCTCACTGTAACCGAAATGCAGTCACTGGATAATGGCTGCTGGGGTTACGCTCACCTGGTATCCACCGGGGCGCCACACGATACTGGATGGAGGTCTAAGCGCTATCCCGGACCCCTCTATGCTTGGTTATGTGCCAGACGTTGGGTAGCGCCTATAACAGGAGAATGGAGGGTTAAGATACTGGTTCTGTGATGGGTGGACTCCCTCTGGTCCAAATCCCCTCCCTTGGGTTTATTGTTCACCTTAGGTTTTTGTGTATTAAACTCTCCGTCCTGCGTCTCTGTGACGGGGCACGAGGTTGGTGCCGGCGTTCTGCTTGCTGTCTTCCAGGTGAGTTATAATGTCTTTTCTGTCTTTATTCTGTCTCTTTCTTTCCCTCCATTTTCTCTGTCTTCTCAGCGTCTTGCTCCACTGCGCTGTTTCCTAACAATGTCTCTTTTTGTTTTCACAGGGATGGTTGCGATCTCTGAGTTGCCGCACCAATGGCGAAGAGCACAGCGAGTTATTGATGCGCGGAGCGCTGCGCTGTTTATTGGTGTTAATGCGGAGCACTGCGCTGTTTATTGGTGTTAATTGCAAACCTGTGTTCTCTTCTCTTTGTACAGGTTATGGTGATGTTCCGGAGTGATGAGCGATCGAAGCACTGCTTGCCCAGGTAAGTGCTTTGTTAATTCTGACCTTGTTCCTTCTCCCTTGCAGGTTGCGGTGAAACCCGGAGATGGACGAGGTAAGAGAAGCGCAGGGTGCTGCCAGTACTCGCTGCTTGCCCAGGTGAGAATTGTTATTAATGCTGTCCTTGTTTCTTTACCTTTGCAGGTTGCGGCAAACTCAGGAGATGGGCGAGGTAAGCGAAGCGCAGGATTGATTCAAGACCGTTTACTTCACAGGTAAGTGTTTTTGCTCGCTAATGCTGTTCTTGTTCTTCCAGGTTATTGATGGAATCCGGATCTAGGGCTTCAGGATCGGGCCGCCGTAGAAGTAGATGAGCAGGAGCTGGACAAGGTGAGCACTACTCTGCAGGAGTGCAGAATAACGTGAAGCGTCTTCTGCTGTTTGGGTGTGATTTAAATAGCCCAGGTAAAGTAGTTCCAGGCGCAGCCACACCCAAAACACTAGACCGCATGGCTTGGTTCTAAAGAACTGAGCTGTGTAATAGGCCTCCATGTTGGATTAAGGTCCAAAACTGGTATTGCTTTATTCCTGATGATGAGCCTGGTGCCAAAGGCGCCAGGTCTAACTCCATGTATGTTTCTGATGGAGTTTTAAGGCTCTTGGGGCCAGTGTGAAGGGCTTTAGCCCTACTGCCGCCAGGGGGCTGTTATACCGGAGGGGGTCAGGGGCATGGATCGTGACAGCTGGGCGGTTTCTGAAATCCTTTATCCTATGGATCTCAATGGTTTAAATAGTGTAAATGGAATGGTTGTATGGCGCGGGCACCGGGTGAGGGTGCAAGGAACCTTGGGGGTAATGTGGTAAGGGAGCATTTGCAATATGTGAACAGTAGAGAAGCCATTTTTTGGAGGCCTTTGTTAGGAAACCATTTCTGGCAGACCGCTCATAATAAAAGTGCAGCAGGCCTTTGTGTGACAAGCAGTGGGTATTTCTTGAAGAACATTTAGCAGAAACAGTGTGCAGAAACGTTGCACGGCTGAAGTTCCCCAGGAGAATGCAGCCCCAGCTTAGTCACTGCAAGAGATTCTTTCGAGTTAATGAGCTATGCACCTGTGTGCACAAAGGTAATTGACAGATAAATGGAAATTAAATACAGTTAATTAAACTCAAGCCACAGCGTGGTAATGTTTTTTCAGACTACTCTTGGTAGCAGAGCGTGAGAAGGGGTCTGAGGGGCCATCTAAAGCATTGGGGTAGTGGTTATGGGGTTCGTGACAGGGAACCAATCAGTGGAGAGAGGTTTCGGGTGTCCCTAGGGTGCAACATTGTAATTGTACAATATCCTCGCTGATGTCCCCGGGGCACATCATTGATCAGACTTGGTGTGACTCTGTTGCCCTTTGCCATCTCTAGCCATTTTGTATATTGGGCATTACCAACCAATGGCAAACAAGTGTTTCCGGCCAATCAGCACAATCACTTTAATTGAAGGTTCGTTATGTCATGAGGGGTGTTATTTTTCCAAAGAAACTTTCTACCCATTCAGGGTCACTTAACCTATACATACATATGGGAGACTGACGTAGCTCCACCAAATAGCTCCTGTAACTTGCCCTGAAAATGAAACTAAAATATTGTATGATTTTGTAATTTGGGTATACAATGTTTAGCTGCAGCGGGCGGTGTTGACAGCTCATTTCATTCAGTTCAGTTTCACTGGGCTGTCTGAACCGTGCTTCTCAGCTGTTTGGGTCCAATTAATTTGCGTTACTTCTTGCTTGGTGTACGCTCCTGTGATTACTTTTACCAGAGGTCTCCTGGTACACTAGTATGGATATACTGAGTCCCTCTGTACTCTTCACTTTCTTTAAAGTAATCACAATCACAGGGACGAGGATGAGGAGTTATGTGGTACTCTTTCTGCCCTGTTCCCCTCCTCGGTCTCCCGCCTCTCCAGTTACCTTCATACTCCTACGTCCCGTCCGCTTTCCCCCATACTTATGGGACATTCCGTCCTTTGGAACGGGACCGGAGCACTTTTGTCCTTCTTTTATTTTTACGTGGGTTTCCGAGCATAGCCGTAACCCCACCCTCCTGAGTTCTGTCCTGCGCATCGCCCTTCTATCCTTTTCACTCAGAATTTTTATTTTTATTGCCTTTGTCCTTCCTGCGGTTCCTCGGTCATCTGGTCCTCTGTCTATGCCGGAACGTCTGGGATTCGTGTCCTGTTCTTCATGGGAACGTTGTTTCGCGAGGGCGAATCCCCACTCTTTGTGGAGTGTCTAGGCCCAGAGCATCGCTGAGATTCATGCTTCTACTGCGACTCCCTCTTTGTCCTGGCACTCCGTCATCTTCTTTGGTGGGAGGAAGTGTTTCTGCACGTTCCTCCACCTCATTTCCAGCTTTTCATCAGAAATACCCAGTACGTTCTTTACTTTTCAGGGCACCCCGGCTTGGTCCGGGAGAGGCTTGTGTAGCTCTGTCACCAGGGGTTCCCCTGAGGTGCCGGAGTGTTCTCCTAGGGTTCCCGCGGCGGACCTTCCAGTACTGGACATCATTCCGAGGTTCACCATTTGGGGGCTACGGTTAAGCCCAGCTCGTCTGTGGCAATGGATACCAGGATTTGCCCTGAGGTCTTCTTTTTTGGAGCTTTCCACACTGATACCAGGGTTCGCTTTGAGGTCTCCTCTTCTGGAGCTTTCTGTACCGAGTCACAGCTCGAGGCCCCTTCTTCAGGGAGCTTTACGTACCAGGTTAAAACCTGAAGTTCCTCTTGTTGAGGCTAAGGTCAGCACTGATAGATCCGAGAGACTCTCTTTGAAGGTCTTGTCGGTGAGGTATATTCCTCAACCGTCCCACGCTCTGGGTCGTGGTGGTACTGGTTCTGTAGAGTGGGCAAAGAGGGCAGTCACGGATCGTTCTTCCTCTACTACCGGCTGTGCAGAGGTTCCTCCATCACAGGCTATATTTGGGGTTGGTTCTAAGATGTCCAGTAAACATCCGAGTCCACCCAGTTTGGCTCTGCCAAGGATCCTTGTAAGGCTAAAGTGTTACTTAAGTCCCCTGACTCTCCTGAGGAGACAATTGCCACATCTCCACATGTGATGCAGTTCTTTTAGAGTGTAGACAAAATGGCGGCACAACCTCAGTGGTCCACAGTGGCCATTTTGGATACCTCCCTTACACCTACGTTCACAACATCTGGTGCTGGGAGTATTAAGCAGCTTTTTCCACGCCACATGGACACAAAAACCCTTTCCACCCTTCTTTCGGCTGGCGTGCGCGGGCTCCGCTGCCTGATAATATCTTGCTCCCTCCTGCTTCTGCTCCACTGATCTATGTGGACTTGGCCGGTGGTGGACCCTCCTGGCAACCATCCTCTGTGTTCGTTGGGGGTTTGTCCTTTACGAGCTGCCTCTTCCAACGCCTAAGCCCTCGATTGACGATAAGTTTTTTGGGAAATTTCAGATGCTGTTGCATTCTCTCCCTATGAGGACGTATTTCAAGCGTCTGTTAAGGGAAATGTACCCTGAGCCTCCTGTTCCACCCCACTGGCTGTTCTGATTCAGGTTCCGGTTGTACCACTCCCTCCGTTGCTTCCTTCTGGACCTCCTCTCCTGTTCAAGACTCCTTGGTGGGTAGCCAGATTCTGGTTTTCAGAGCTGCAGCATCTGTCGGTACCTCCCGATCAGATTGCTGCAGATTCCCGACCTGCTTCACCAGAGCATTCGCCAGATGTGGCACCCCTTGCCCACAATCGTTTAGCTTGGGGGCCTGGGGCCTGAGTTCAGATCATTAACACAGTTCGATCTGTTCGAGGACAATGTACGCATTATTCAAGCGGCCAGGAAGTCCTCTATGAGAGCTTAGTACAGGAGCAAATGAATCCTGTTTTGCCATTGGTGTTTAGCTAAACAGCTCAATCCCAGGCAAGCCTCGGTCGACACCGTTCTATCTTTTGTGTCTCATCTGGCCGTTTCTGCCATCCATGTTCTATTATGCAGAACTTACTTATCTGCTATTGCGGCCGATCTGTCCACAGACAGCTGTTCCCTTTCATTGACTAATCCAGTCATCGAAGGCATTTTGCTGGTCTCTTCCCGCTGGGGCGTTATGCTATAAGCTATTTGAACCCATGGCCGCTATCGATCTTTTAAGTACCTTCCTTGGAAGGTTGCCTTCTGATGGCAATAACATCGGCAAGGCGAGTAAGTGAGCTTCAAGCTTTTTTTGTGAAGCATCCGTTCCTCACTTTCCTTGAGGGTGAGGTTGTGCTTTGCTCTCATCTTTTCTTTCTACCTAAGGTGGTTGCCGATTTTCAATTGAACCAATCTGTCTCCTTCCTGTCACATTCAGAGACCTGAAGGGGAAACCAGCTTCCAAAGCAACTATTCCCGGCTGGATTGCCTCATGTTTTTCAGTAGCCTAAAGCATTCAAGGCCTTCATCCACCGAAGAGTATACATGCACGTCTAGTCTATGACAAAGCGACTGCTGTTGCCTTCCAAAGTATGTCCCTTGGCAGTCCATCGCCAAGGCGGCTTTGTGGGCCTCCCTATCAGCTTTACCTGAGCTCCAAGGCTGATGCCCAATTGGGCCAGGCTGTTCTTAAGAACTTGTTCCTGTAAAGGGGTTTTTCCATCAACCCGTACTACCTATGGTGTGTGCTTGGGAATCTCTCACAAGTATGGAGGAAAGGGGACTATGGACTAGGAGTAAGGTAGTCACTACAGTGAGTAACTTTGTTATTCTGTCCGCTTAGCATCACCGGTTCTTCCGGTGTGGTCAGGCTCTCTCTCATAGTTTAAACACTTCCAGCGTCTCCTCTTTCTTCCTGTTTCAATGTGTGGCTCTGCAGAGCCCGGTCTATTGCTGTCTGGGCATTGTTTGAGCACCAGATGGTCCACCTTCTCTGGATCATGCATACATGAATTGACTCCCTGCCCTCCGTATCTACTACCCTTCGTGGTTGCCAGTGTCCTCTCGTCCAAGGCTCTCCTGGACTCTCCTGATTTCTCCCTCTCTCCAGGTTTGACACTCACAGGCTTCACCAATCTTGTACTTGGGTCCTCCTTTCCTTTTTATTGCAAAATGCTCCCCACCGTAGACCTGTAGTCGTTCTTGTTACTCGCTCGATCTTCTTTGTTCTATTATGGTTGTCTTCCAACCACCGAGTAATCTTTAATTTCCTGCACACTCTTCTTCTTCTCAGTATGTTTGTCTTTCTGTTTTATTTTTTTGTGATGTTACAGTAACACAGTGACTTGTTTGGGACGGTACTTATGAAGCTCTGATTACATTAGTGGCTCCTCATAAAGGGGCCTAGGGAGTTACTTGAGGAGTCCTTCTCCCCAAGAGGGGAGTCTTTCCCTGTGAGGTCCTGCTTACCGCCACCTTTAGGGGGAATGTTGTGCAGAGAGCTTTGCTCCCTAGCCTTACAGGGAAGGGCTCCCCTCTGGGGAGAAGTGACGAGATCCAGTGAACCGTCAGTCTCTTCTCAACCATGGCTTTTTCAAGACTTTGCCAATTGGGAAGATTGGGCTTGTCAGAATTCACAACAGTTCCTTCCCTAGACCTCTGGCTTTAACAGGATTTACAATCGGTCCCTCCTGGAACCTGGCTTGTCCATATTGTCAATAGGTCTTTCCTAGGCCTTTGGCAGGATTTCCAGTAGGTCCCTCCTGAACCTTAACGATTCTCAGTAGATACTTCCTGTACACCGAGCTTTGTCAGGTTTCAGAACAGGTCCCCTCTGGAGGGCCTGCTTCGCCAAGTGTCCCAACAGGTCCCTCCTGGCCATTGCCTCAAATCAGGTGACACACCGGTTCCTTCACAACAGATCCTATCTTTGACCTTTTGGCTTGCTTAGTCTTCCCAACACGTAAATAGATATTTCCTCCACACATTTGGGGTCCTTGTCAGGCAGATATTGCTTAATCTCCCTTGCCAGGATTTTGTTTTCCAGTTTCCTCTTAGGGGTCACCAGTGGCAAGCCTTATGACCTAGCTAATCAGTTCCCCTAGATCAGGGAGTTGCTTGAATGTAGTTTTAGGCACGACCCCTCCTCGGTGGTCTCCTGGTACCAACAGCTCATGAATAGGTTTTCCAATTTGTAATGGTCTCTGCTGTCCTCCAGTAAGGGGTAGCTCTTAGTATACATGGTTCCGCCATTATCCTCTGCAGTCTGGCACCAGAATTCTGCTTTACACTTCTGCGGTCTACTCTGGGAGCCACAGTACTGGGTTCTCTGAATTCATATCATGGCACGTGGAGTCAAAGCCCACTACGATATGGTCCTTTGGTCATTTTCTTTGTTAATGACCATTCCTTCTGATTCACAAGTTCGGAAATCTCAGTGACCTTTACTGGGACAATGCATAAAATAAGCAGTATCGCATCCCAATTTGCAATACGATACAGCTGGTTTGCCTTTTAATTTATTAATCATGTCGCAGAAACTGCGATATGATTTATGGCACCAAGCGCAGAGCTTAAAGGCACAGATAGATTACTGTGCCTTTAAGCGCTGTGCTCGGTGCACTGACAGTGTGCAGGCAGCAGCAGAAGCTCCTGGGCTGGGCTAAATACATTGTATCAATGTTTGAGCCCAGCCAGAACGGGGGAGAGAAATATTATTTACTGCCACTTTCTAAGTACCCAGGCCCCGCACTAATAACACAGCCTGCTTGCTTAGAGCATTTTACATTTTCTTTCATTCTCGCGATTGAAGGTGTCACAAGCGCTTTAATCACGAGACAGAAAAAAAATGTAAAAGGCCCTCTGCAAGCAGGCTGTGTTATTAATGCAGGCCTGGGTGCTTAGAAAGTGGCTGGACATAATATTACTAATTCAATAACTTGGTTATTGGAACGTACTCAAAGGGCTATACAAATTAGACATCTATAGAATATCTGAAATATACAGTCTCAGGCCTCTTCATGTTAGTAGCCTATACAAGAGTTCTCAGACTTAAGTTCAGAGGAACTTGGCATCTGCCATAGAAAGCTAATATTTTGCTTGAATTGCGATCAACTGACAAAAAGATATGTAGGTTTCAGTTGGCATCTGGCATTTGTGGGTAATAACTGGCAAGCATACACTTTGGCATGGTATTCCCAGGCCTGGTACATTATACAAATTCACAGCTATGAGTGATTACCTAAGATGTCTAAACATACATCTAATCATTTAAGACACCACAACCACATATTATTTTCAGGTTCTTAACTGCATTTTCTGACTCCAGATGCAAGCTATTTGGAAAGATAATTATTGAGATTTACAAACAAAATGTTGAGGAACAGAAGTCTATTTTTATAATACACCACACCAGCAAAAAAAATTGCAATTGCCAAGAAAACCAGTAGAGACTTTGGTTTTCTTCACCAAATCTTACATTCTACAAAGCACTTTGGAAATTCATTCAAGTTTAGTTATGAACCCAAATGTGCCTAGTGTGGTAGACCCTATCCTGAAGAAAACTCTCAGGCTAAAGAATGTTCGAGGTTAAGTAAGCCATGCAAGGTATAAATTAGTTTTCAAAAATTGATTAGCAGAATTTGCTAATTAAAATATTTTTGATTAGCAAATAAACGTATTTGATTAGCAATTTTGTACTCCTATTTTATATGTCACCAGAAGTCAGTTTTACCCCAAGACATACAATTAGCAAGAATACAGCATTTCTATGTACCACTGAAGGTAATACATTAGTGCAATGAGTGTTTGTAAAATGTAAAGGTTCTCTGCATGAATGGACCACATAGATCTGATTAAAAAAAGCTTTGAAAACATTTTTCATTTCAAGGCTCTGTGCAGCAGCTGGGCCATGACGCAGTTTGTGGTGCATAGTGCAGTGTTCATCAAATTGTCAACAAGACCTCAATAAAGACGCAATTGCGAATGTGTCATTTTATTAGCAAGTTTCATTTAGCTAGTATAGAACTGTCACAAGCAACTGCCCTAGATGAAGACAGCAGCTACAAGGAGTTTTGGGGACATTAGTTATCTTATTCTATTCTGCAGAACCAAATGCCGAGATTCCAGTCTCTTGGTCTGCCCAGGTCAGTGAGGCCCTGATGCAGCACCTACCAGTTACTAGTGCCACAAAGTCTCATCTGCGAGACAAATGGGCACAGCAAGTTAACATGTAATCCTCAATTTGTGGTCTGGCTTATTGCAAGTCAGCAAAAACTGAGATGATTTAAAAGATCAAAATAAATGATCTAAAGAGGGAGTGCCTTCCCAGACACCTAAAAGCCAACAGAAAAATCATCAGGGTGCCCAAGAGGTCGGAAATCTCTTCTCTAAACCTATGGCACACAGGCACCACATTTTGGGACTCCTTGGCATTGTGGGAAGTACTGAGTGGCAAGTTAGCAGGAAATTGTGCAATGTAATGCCCACCAAGACACCAACACTGCCTAAGGGCAAATAATGCACATTTCTGTTCTTGCCAGCGCACTGGTGTGGCTGGGTTGGGCCAAATGATTTGCCCAGGATCACACACTTTGGTTAAGTAGTGAAGGATGAATTTGCCAGCAATTTAACCAGCTTACCACATACCTTCCAAGCTCTAATTAGTACACGTTTGTTTTGTGTTTCAAGAACCACAAAATGGTTGTTTATTTGCAAAGAATACAAATCATTCGAACTAACCACCTTTGGGCAGTATTTGCACCACCCTGAATATAAGACTGCAAGTGACAGCTCCAAACGCAACCTGCTTGCAAAATGCCTTTTAAATATTCCATTCTCGTAAAGCGCTGCCCGTTGCACCAACCACAAAAGATGTTTTTTTAGTATAAAAAGATGGGCTACACTTTTCTTACCTCTCGGGCAACTCTTCCTTTGTTGTCAAAGTCAGTCTGAAGGTGAATGTATATATAGAGTGTAGCTATTATGTTATCCGCCGGTAGCTGGGGCATGAATTTGGATGCTGATTTCAAAGCTTCAGTAGGAATACTACTGGATTTAACCCTTAGTTCATCTAAAAGATTAAATGTAGCAAATTGATCATATTCTGTTAAGGATCTGACCAAGAAGGTGTTCTCTACACAAACATTTTTTTTTAAACTTAAACAAGTCGATATGTACTTCCACTCTGTTTGAATCACATGTAAGTGCAAATGATAAACCCTTATTGAGAAGGCATCTTTCATCTGTAGTTAAATTTTTACTTGATAGATTAAGTACAAGGTCTTCCATTACTTGGAGCTGCTTGCCTCCTTCGAGCTGGCCCTCGTTAATCTTTTGTCCATATGGACGATGTCTGGATTTGCGCTGTTTCTTGCCGCCCCTCCTTCCTCTCCTCCTTGAACCGACATTTGAGTGCTGATAATAGCTGGTAGATTGAAAACGGACTGTCTTCTTGTGAAGATTACGGTTGCGCTTCTTATACCTCCTAATTTGGTTCATATAACCACCATCTTCGCCTGCATTCCCACTGTTGGCCTCTGAGATTTCAGATTTACAGATTTTCTACAATTGGGATTTGTCCCTATTATTATATTTCGGACAACAGTCGTACGGATCAAATAGTTCTATTATTGGGTAAGCTCAAGTTATATTACATTATGTAATTACACAATTACGCTTAGCAACATTTTTAGCAACAACTGAACTAATGGGCATTTTTTACTTTTGTCTCATGTTTTTTCTTTTTCTTTTTCTGTGTACCATTATTTATTTTATTTATTGCTATTCTGACATGAAACGTTTCATATTACTGTGTTATGGCTTTATATGGTTTCATATGTCTATATTATGACATTACTTTGTGTTTTTTGAACCCGCTTAATCCTCCCCTTCACCAACCCTTGTTTCTCTATCTAATCTAAATATGTGGACTTTTTGAAATGTGCAATCTTCATATGTCATATGTGATTTTGAACTATATCAATGTCAATTCTGTAATTTTCTTATGGCTTCGGTTCAAAACAATATAGCCCTGATTTGATAAAGGCTCGTGGGAGCCGAAACGCGTAACCAATTAGAGGGCTTTGTAACAGATTGTGCAATTAAACAATCAAGTCTTAAACTGGCGCTGAGTCCTGGAGTTTCCTGTATTTCCACATATTATAATTAATTTAGTTCAAGCTAACACTATCTTAACTTATAAAATAAAGCATTTCTTCTGTGCGAGATTGTGCATTCCTGCCTGCCGCTACAAAGAGCTACTACAGAAAACCGGGACCATTGCAGTTTCCAATGGGAACATAATCTTCAGAAAGGGGGACAGAGCACCACATTACGGGGACAGTCCCAGCAAAATCGGGCCGTCTGGTCACCCTAGCCCACCAACATAGCCTGCTTGCAGAGGGCATTTTAAATATTCTTTCAGTCTCGTGATTAAAGCGCGTGTGGCACCTTTAATCATGAGATTGAAAGAAAATGTAAAACGCCCTCTGCGAGAAGGTTGTGTTATGAGTGCGGAACTGGGTGCTTAGAAAGTAGCAGTAATTATTTCTCCCACCCACCCGGGCTCGAGAGATATTATATACTGCCAGTTTCTAAGCAGCCAGGCCTGCATTAATAACAGCCTGCTTGCAGAGGGCATTTTACATTTTGTTTCAGTCTCATGATTAAAGCGCTTGTGGCTTCTTTAATCATGAGACTGAAAGAAAATGTAAAATGCCTTCTGTAGCAGACTGTGTTATTAGTGCGGGGCCTGGGTGCTTAGAAAGTGGCAGTAAATAATATTGCGTTAGTTTACTATTAACATTTAAAAGCTTTCCTAACTTTTCATTAGTAAATGTTATGGAGATAATGAATGCATATTGTTAAATGGGAGAACACAGACTTTCAGAAAACATTCGTAGAATTTGATATGTTTTTTGTGACTCACCCTAGAGACGCACAAATTGGATGCTTGAAAAGCAGCAAATGCATACAAATCCAGTGCCATTCATTTTTACATTCTACAATATTTACAAAACATGCTTTTTAAGCAATGTGTTTATTTTGACAAACTTACTCGAAACCATTGCACAAAGGGAGGGATGGAAAGAACACATGCCACTCCCAAATGTGAGTGTAGTTGCAATATCAGAACCTGAAAACTTTCCTTTTTGTATAGCTTTCCACACAATCCTCCATTAGGGATCTGGGAGGTGAAGTCAGTTATATGTTCGCCAGAGGGAATTAACTAATCTAAATATACTGCAAATACAAATTATCCACCTCACAGTACCTCAGAAGAGGAGTGGTAAATCGATTGAAATGCGAGCAGAAAAAATGCAGTGCCTAGAAGCAGAATCATATGTGAGGAATCAGAAATGTGAGGCGGACCATGTTTTGAAGGCTTCTCAACAAATGCCATTTTATTATTTTATAAGATTGGATAAACACCTCACTATCCATACCCTGCTGAGGATTTCCCTGCCTAAAATAAACTAAAGGAAACACTCGAACAAAGGAGATATGTCCCTCACACTTATACATATAATAAATAACAAGGAACTATGTGCCAGTTAAAGCAATGATTGTATTCAAAATTGACCACAGTCTCTCTTCATAACCTGGGCGAATTCCCCTTCCTCAGGTTTAAACGTGATTCTGCTTCACAGTTCAAGAAAGACCACAAGGAAATACTCATTTGCTACCAACATTCCAATACAGTTTGATGCAACTTCAACTTGTTAACAGAAAGCTCTAACACAGAAAATATAAGTCCCTTCTTATTTAAACAGGTTCTCAGTTCCTCACTAGCAACAATGATTGTCTCAGTCAGGATGATTTGCCACTTTAACAACTCAAAGAAATACAACTTCTCTGTAGCAGTCTTGCACAACTCTTCCTTCTGCACCACTAACAATATAAAGGGCCTCCAAACTCGGGTCCGGGTTCCCTGAATTACCGGGCCATTCCGACCTAGTAGGGCCTGGTATTTCCCCATTCAGGGAACCCAGACCTGGACCAAACCCATTCCCATTCGAGCTCAGTGGGAATGGGGATGATGCTAACAACGGGCCCGTTAATAACGGGCCCGTTGTTAGCCTGCTGGTCCCCTCTCCGGACCCG
Organism: Ambystoma mexicanum; assembly: GCF_040938575.1. Classification (NCBI taxonomy): domain Eukaryota; kingdom Metazoa; phylum Chordata; class Amphibia; order Caudata; family Ambystomatidae; genus Ambystoma; species Ambystoma mexicanum. The sequence continues at coordinate 468,850,965 of NC_090935.1, read as the reverse complement.
CAAAGGACGTCTGGTCTGACCAATCGTCCAGAGCGTGTCCCGCAAGGGAACCTCATGATGAAGTGGAATGGGTTTAACGGCGCTGGCACCTTTACTGGCTACTGGTGCCGTTAAACCCATTCCGCCAGGATCATAATGAGGCCCAAAGTGTCTGTCAAGTCCACCTTGTAGCATTCCTTCAACTTTCACTTGGCCTGCTTCCATGCCGGGCCTATTATCTCCAAAGGTTAACCATCCGAGGTATACTGCCCTGGCCGAACAGCTTTTCACTACTACGAGTGCTTTTGTGGTCAGTGTCAACTGACACAAGGTTACAACAGCTTCACAGCATTCAACAATTTGCAGATTCAAGACTTCCAACAGCGCTTCACGGAAACCAAGATTCACATTGATGCTGTTTAATACTATTCTGTAAGTGATGCTCCTTTCCTTCTGGATATCTGTTCCCAGAAGGTCAGCCTTTTTGTCGGTCTTGGTTCCCCGCTGCACAAGTAACCAAAGGATATACAGTGATGTCAACTAAATGAAAATAGCGAATAACATTTATAACGAATAATAAATAGCGAAACAATATCGAATGTTTTGTTTAAAGTATATGTGGAGTGTGGGGTAAGGGATTACAACGGGTGGGTGGGTCAGGAAGTGGTAATAAAGCTAGGGAAAATTGGGGTTTGGGCTGGTACTAAGCATATGATATTGTGGCATTCTATAACTAACATTACATATTCTCTTCCAACACTTTGAAACTCAGAGGTATGTAATTTCTATTGGGATTACATATTTTGCCATTTAAAATGTGCAATCATATGTTACTAAAGCATTATTTTGAAATATTTGCCTGTCGATATAAAGGGAGTATGATGTCACTTTTATCCTGCATTGTTGATTCTATTTTGTCAGATAAAGCCAAGCCAACTATTATTTTTATCACATTTAATTGTTAGCTCGATTCTGTCGATAGTCTATTCCCCTTGTAGTACGTTACGGGTGGGGAAGCATCAGTATTTTTCCTCATGCCATATTTTAAATAAAATAAATGATTGTTACAAAACGCCATGTATCTTGTCCCAGAGGCTGAAGTTGGAATTGCCATACGAGAGGCCATTATACTGGGTTTGCCCAGGTCTATAGAAATGACTAACAGCCTCCTCACGAGTTGGGCGGTATCCAGGCGGTAATTCGCCTGGGCTAATAGCGTTACCGCCAACTGGTCTGGCGCTATTAGCGCTGGATAAAGGGTTGGGCGGTAATGGGTATTCCCCATTCCCCATTGGGACCATTGGACTCAATGGGGCATTTTCAACTAATTAGCACGCGCTAATAGCGCCTGAAATGGGTGTTAAGGTGGGGTTTTTACCCCCAGCGTAGAGGTGGGGTAAATTTTGCCAGGCTGTGATTGGTCGGACCCTTAAGTGCGGCGGTAATAATGATACCGCCGCATTTAAGGCCTACCGCCCAACTCGTGATGAGGCCCTCAGAATAAATACTTATCAGCATCTTGTTTGGGAATAGGCTGCCAAATTTCCCAGGAAACCAGAGAATCCTCTGCCATTGTTTCAGACAAAAAAGTCACAATTTTATCATGTGATCCCATTTGCTAGAAACAGCCAGCCCACTATTTGATCAGCTTAACCCGGAAAGTGGCAATGATGCTTTGCAGTTCTAAATCTAGGATAGAAGTATTTGAAGAGATCAGTCACTATTTTTTTATTTCTTTTGTTTCTGGACCTGTGAGCTGCTGTTATGGTGCTGCTGTCTTGACTCTGTCGCTCCCCTCTGACTGCAGGACTTCTCATTTTTGGAGTCTGATCTGTATTTATCAGGATAGTTCCTGTGCTATGAAGAAATCTTTTTGGGCTTGAGATTTGCGAAAAAATGTTGCCCTGCATTCTGTGTTGTGTGGGTGTTTCTCCCATTAATTTCAATCGCAGTGTTGGCTGGACTATCTACCAGGGTTGCAGCTCTAGGGAAAGCATGATGTTTCTTTTCCTCACTTTTGTAATGCAGGCAAGAGGTTTAATCCTCTTTGTGTGTCTGGTTGTTACACCAGGCAGAGTGATGCTTCTCCCTATCACGTTGGGTGTTAAATGGGGAGAGGTGTGGGTCTTCCATAATTCTTCTCTTCACGGTGGACAAGATACTTTTGTGGGCTGATTTAGGATTTCCCTTCATTCTTTCTTCCCTTAGTTCTGTAGTTGTGTTTACTGAGTCTGCTGTGGATTTTCCCTCAGAGGGGGATTCTAGGTGATGTGGTCCTTCTTTGTTTGGTTCTCTTAAACGGCCTAGGAAAACTGTCTTTGGGAGGATATCCATACTTGTTAGCATTTGTCCACTCTGAAATGTTGCGCAAGTAGAGTAGCCGACAAATTCTTCTTAATAATTTAACCCTTTGGTGGACTGAAAGAACACACAAAGGAATCTATTACCAAGAAGAAGGAACACTGCATGACAACCGCAGGCTGCAAAGAAGATGGAAGTGATATTAGTGCAGTTGGTAACAAAAGGCAGAGTCTATCAAAGTTTACAAGTAAACTAACCTGAAGATAAACTCTGATTATCTGGTAATTGTATTGAAGGCTTTGACCCTCAGAGTGTTGTGCAACCCTAAGAATAAATACGAAATACTTAGAACAAAAAAACCAGTGTAGGGCAAAGAGTAAGACGAGAACCAAATTCTCAGACTGCTTATTGAGTGTCTGGTGTGGGAAAGATGTGATGTCCAAAGTTGAGTCTGTGAGGAAATTGAAGGAGGAGGGAAGTTGATCAGGAAGGCTTTCCCCAGTAAAAGATGATGTTGAAAAGAGAAACCTAAACCGCCAGCAATGAGGACGCCTAAGTCTAAGGTAGCACTATTCTCTAGTCCCAATTGTGCCACCGGATCCCAACGGCGCGCGAACGCCTAAGGGTTTCCAACAAATGCACACCTGGAAGTCTCTAGTCCGTGCGTAGGAGTTATCACTGCAGTAACTAAGCAATCCGATATGAGGAACAAGGTCGGCAACAACAGTGAAGAAAATGGTACAAAACTTGATGCACTGGCAATCTGCAAATAGCAGTCCGCGTCGTAACATAGTAAGCAAACACAAACTGGAATCGTAAGCAAAAGGGAATCCGAGGAGACAGGCCAAGGTCAGGCGTGTATCAATCTAAAAGTACAAGAGGGGTTCAGCATAGGCAATCCAGATACAAGGCAAGTTTGGCAACAGATCAGAAACGTCAAACAGTAGCGCAAGAACATAGCTCACTAGATGAAGAATAATTCTGGATGCCGTTTAAATAGACAGTCATATGATCTTGCTGCTACGTGACGGAAGACTTGAAACGTAGAGAGGTTGCCAGCGTCTCCATTGCAACCTCCAACGCTCTAGCATTCGTGTTCTTCCCGTAATGAAGACCTGATGCGGATCATTTTAGGGACGCCGTAAGGGGTGTAATAGAGGAGCACTGTGCAGATTTATTGAACGCTGATTATTTGTCTTCCGTGCCGCAGTATGTAACTTCTGTATACCGTGATACAAACCATGATTCTTCACAAGAGGCATGGATGTTTTCTGTGGGTTCCCATGTCCGTTCTTCCAGACCGTAACCCTTCCAATCTATCAGATAGAGACGCACCCCTTTGCGAACCTTGGTATCAAGAATCTGATTAACTTCATATTCGTCGGAGCCCAGTACAGTGAGAGGAGGCGGATGAGGAGCAAGGCGCGTGGAAGGCAGGAAGGGTTTCAATAGGGAGACATGAAAAACGGGATGTATTTTCCAATGGAGTGGGAGTCGCAAACAGACCACCACTGGATTGATCAATTTTGTGATCAGGTAAGGCCCAATGAAACGAGGCAACAATGGGCCTCATTAAGACCCTGGCGGCCGCGGAATGAACAGTGCCAGTAAGGGACCGGCACTGTTCATTCCGGGCTGCCTCATTACGAGGTCTGCTAAGGGTCCCGCTCAGGACGCCTGGCCAGACCAGGTGTCCTGAGCGGGACCCGCTAGCAGACCAGGATGCTAACAGGCCCGCCAAGGTCGGCATGACCCGGTTATTGCCCTTTTCTGAGCTCCGGTAAAAAATAATTACTGGCGGCAGCCATGCCCTTAATAAGGGCACAGCTACCGCCAGGGTCGTAATGAGGCCAAATGTCTTCCACCCGGGCATATTGATATGCTTAGTGTAGAACCACACCTTCATACCCACTTGATAGTTAGGGGCAGGGGAACGATGTGAGTCTGCGGCTGCTTTAGAGCTGGCCTGTGCAGCTAGCAGATGATGCCTGATGTCTTTGCATAGTTTAAGCAGATCCTGAACGCATGCGGAAGCAGCTGGACTGGTGTGGGAAGGAAGTGGCTGTAATGGCAGAGAGCTAGGATGATGGCCATATAGTGCAAAAAAAGGCGATGAACCAGTGGCAGTATGCAGGGAGTTATAGTAGGTGAATGCCGCTATCACCAAAATGGACAGCCAAGAGTCTTATTATTGTAGAATAAGACAACAGAAGTATTGTTCCAACGTTGAGTTCAAACGCTCTGTTTGGCTGTCTGTCTGGGGATGGTACGCACTGGAATATCTGTCAGCTATACCAAGAGAACTGGTGAGATAAGCATGTCACGGAATATGTTGTTGATGAAGTGTTGGAACGTAGCAGGGGCATTGCAAAGCCCAAAAGGCATTACACAATACTCGTATAAACCATAACGAGTCTTGAAGGCCGTTTTCCACTCTTCCCCTTGACATATCCTTACAACATTGTAAGCACCCCTGAGGTCCAGTTTAGTGAATATCACTGAGGAGCCTAGTTGGTCTAGAAGGACTGATATCAACGGTATTGGGTACTGGTTCCTGATAGTAACCGTGTTTAGGGCGAGGTAATCAATACAAGGTCGAATATCCCCCTCCTTCTTGGGCACAAAGAACATGGGGGATGCTGCCAGAGAAAATGAGGGACGAATGAAACCAGTTTTCAAGGATTTGTCAATGTTCTCCTTTAATAGGACATCCTCATTCACAGTTAATGAGTAAACCCGACCTGAAGTTCTTTGCCCCAGGTATCAAGTCTATGGGACTATCGTAGGGTCTGTGTGGAGGAAGCTTCTCTGCGCCTTTAGCATCAAAGACATCCCTGAACTCCTCATATAACTTAAGCAGGGGTGTTGCCATGATTGCCCCAAGGGTGGGAGTGACACCTAGTAGCGGGCAACAAGGATTGTTCATGGTATGCTCAGAATACAAGCAGACGGACTCACAATAGCTTGAACAGAATGACACCTCTCCTGATTGCCAATCAATACTAGGATTATACAAAGTCAGCCAGGGTAACCTGAGGATGTTCTTGAAATGAGGTGCTGCGATAAGATCGAAATATATGGTTTCCGTGTGACCTGTGTCAGTGGTCATACTGAGTTCCACCATTTGTTCCGTCACCTGTCTAGAGAGCAGAGTAGAACCGTTGAGAGTGTTGACATGTTCAGGTCGGGCTTTACGAACAACTAGGATGCCCAAAGTTTGGGCGTATTCGGTATCGATGTAATTACCCGTGGCCCCAGAGTCAAGAACAGCTTTCACCGTCCACTTGGAACCCGGGGGTAGCAAAAAGTAGATCGTAATGGGATAGAAAGCAACATCTAGGGAGCCCGTAGACAACTGGCTCAGCAATTGGGCTCCCTCGCTTGCCGGGCACTGGAGTTTCTCCGCTTCTTTGACATTTTTGGGCAAGAGCGCAAAAGGTGATCAGAGGACCCACAATAGAAACACAAATTGTTGCATTTACGCTGTTCGCTTTCCTCGGGAGACGGTGGAGCCCGTAATCCCCCGAACTGCATGGGTTTAACATTTCCTGAGGCTGAAGCGGATGAGGTCAATGATATGGGGACCTTTGATCTACGCTCCCCTTTCCTCTCAGCCATCCTAGCATCAAGTTAAAGTACTATGTCAAGGAGTTCAGGAAAGCCCGTATGTACTACTGGAACTGTAACCAGAATGTCTTTCAGGGGATCTGAGAGACCCTTGTAGAAAAAAGAGGCCTTTTTGTCATCTGGCCAACTAGTTTCAGCAACTAACTGGTTACACTTTGCTAGATATGATAACACCGTGGAATTGCCTTGCTGCAAGCCCAATAGCTCCAAATCCGATGCTTGGGTTTTATATTGAGTGTCAAAGACCCGACTCATGGCGTTTATTAGAGCGTCACAATCATACAGCATATGGCTACCTTCTTCCAGTAGTGGGTTGGCCCATGCTGCAGCAGTACCCCCTAAGTGGGAGAGCACAAACGCCACCTTTGTAGTGGAGTCAGGAAAATAATTGGGGCGACACAGAAAATGGAACCGGCATTGGTTCAGAAAGATCCGGAACATCATAGGATCCCAGTGAAAAGTTCCGGTGGGGCAAGAGGAAATTGAGCAGTCATATAGACTGGGCCTTGATCCTGTCTGGTCGTTTGAACTCCAGAACCTGATGCTATTGTCACATAGTTCTGGCACCTCTTCACCCATATATCCAGAAATTAAATTAACAACTGTTATTTTTCACAATTTTGGATAACAAGTTATCAGTCTTTTTAAAATGTATTCTTTGTCCTTCTTAAGCAACAAATGGTCACTTGGCTCCACCCCTTGGTCTCTCACTGGATGCCCAGGAGCCATCCCCCATGTTTGTTCCTTGGAGAGGCCATTTACGACTGTCTTCATACTTCGAATTTCCTGAGCTGCAGATTTTCATTGTTCCTTTTGCCTCTGTTGACCAGGTTCTTTCTTACCCTGTAATTAACACTTCGAGGGGATTGGGTCCTCTGACGTATTCCATATCTATGACAGGTAATGTCCACAGCTGTGCTGCTTTGGAAAATCTTTGGCGTCTGCGTCCTGCGTCGACGCGCCGTCCCCGAGGACCTCCTCCGAGGGCCGACGTCACCCGATGTGATAAGTAGGACACACGACGCCCATAGCCTCAGTTCCATTTTTTCCGCGAACGTGTTCGCTTCGTGAATCACGGTACGCCTGGACTCGTTGGAGTTGCTGTTTTCTTTCTCGGTTCGTTGAACCTGTTCGGTTGGTGTGAAGACCTGTTCGTGGCGATGTCTTTCTCATCTTCAACCCCGCGTCCGGGCTTCAATAACTGCGGGGACTGTGGGTCCAAGATGTCGGTCACGGACTCGCACGACGCCAGCCTCTGGTGCCTCGGGGAGGCCCACGATACGGACGACTGTGTCGACTTCCAGTCGCTCACTGCGAAGGCCTTGCGGGAACGCAAGAAGAAACTGTCGGTAGGTCGGGTGTCTAAGCCCCGGAAGTCGAGGTCTGCAGGGCTTTCGACCATTGATTCGAGCGGTGACTCTCCGCGTCGTCGTCGGAAGTCCGGTGGGTCTCCTTCCAGGAGTCAGTCTCGCCACTCCTCTGCCTCTTCTAGGCATTCCAGGAAGCGCCGGCATAGGTCGCCTTCCCCGTCCTCTTCCGAGGACTCTGCCCGTCGGCGAGTCGCTTATTCCTCCATGCAAGCGACACCGGAGGAATGGGCTTCCTTTGGGAAGCAGATGCTAGCGATTCTGGAATCGCAGGGCACCGGTCCGTCTGCGCCTCTGAGTGGGGTCGGTCGGCACCGGTCGAGAGACACCGCCCGTACGCCTTCGGGCTCGGGTGGTCGGCACGGCTCACGGGAGAGGTCCCGCTCGGACAAGGGTAGCTGTTCTCGCCATGCCCGTTCCAGGTCCTGGTCCTCGACGCGCTCGAGACCGCGTGATCCTGTGCCGTCTCCGAAGAAGACGTCGATGATTTCTCTTGAGTGAGGTTCCGTCTTCAAGGGGGGTCGTTGATGCCGTCGGCGCCCATGTTGTCGAGAGACACGCTCGGAGCTCCGGCTTCAAGGACTGTGTCGACGCCGCAGATGCTGGAGGCGTTGCAGCTGACGTCGACGCCGATTCGCTCCACGTCGATGCCTTTTCTTTCGACACCGACGCAGACTCTCTCGGCGCCTTCAACGCCTTTCGAGGCGGTGGTGTCGGAGGGGCCCCGTGGCACGGGGTTTGCCCCTAAAAAGGCTATGGCTAAGGTCCGGCACTGCTTTGGTCCGCAGAGGTCTTCCTCTCCCCGCCTGGAGTACATTTCAGAGGGTGATGAAGGCTCTGATGGCGGCCTGGTTACGGTTCCAGATGACCTTATCTCAGGCCATAGTCAGTTTGATGACCTGAGGCAGTCACGGCATGATGCCAGTGGACTGGACACCCCTCCCCGGAGGTGGAGTTTTGTCGGCCGGAGCCTGGCACTCATGCCGATTCGTCATATCGGCGCCTTATGTCTCGGGTTACCGAGTGCTTGGGTTGGTCAGCTCCCCCAGGGGAGTTCGTTCAGGATGATCTCACGGACATCCTTGATCTCGGTCCACCCACTGACCCGGTTTTGCCTTTTCATATGGCTTTGCAGAGAAGGGTGGCGGGGGCTTGGACTGCTCCGGAGAGTCTCCCGGTAGTGGGCAAGTCTTTGTCGCGAAAATACCGTCCAGCCAGTAGCGACCCCTGCTAATTGTCTAGGCACCCCATCCCGGAGAGTTTGGTGGTGCAGATGGCTACGGCCCCGGCAAAGCAGGCGTCGTATCCTACCATACCTCCGGATAGGGACGACAAACGTTTTGATGGCTGGGCGAAGAAAGTGTTTTCTTCTGGGGGTATGGCGCTTCAGGCAGCCAATTCCATATGTGCCTTGTCTCGTTTCACACACACTCTGTGGAACTGTGTTGCATTAGCGGCTGATCATATTCCCGTAGGGGACGAACGGGATGGTTTCCTTGCTATGGTTCAGGATGGCAAGGATGCCATGTCTGAGGCCTTTCAGTCGGGTTTGGACTTGGCGGGTTGTGTCAGCCGGTCCATGGCGGCGAGCACCGTAATGCGCAGGTTTGCTTGTTTGAGGAAGTCTGGGTTCGCTCCTGATGTGCAGTCCCGGCTCCTCAACATGCCCTTTGACGGTGAACACCTTGAGAGGTTGCAGACCTCCAAAGCTGCAGCGAAGTCGTTGGGCGCTGCAGTTCGCCAACCTCCGCCTTTTCGTCCTAGGGGACAGCAATGGAGGGGAGGTTCCTTTCGCTATTACTCCTCCTTCAGTAAAGCGAGAGGAGCTAGCAGTCAAAGAGGCCATCGTAAGAGGGCCAGAGGTGGAAACAAAGGTACTCGAGGTGCCAAGGCCGCTCGGGCAGTTGCCTCTTTGCCCTCAGGCAACGCTGCAGCCGCTACCACTCAGTCATGAGGCCAGGTCCCATGGTTCGCCAGTTGGGGGAAGGCTGGTGCAGCATCTTGTAGAGTGGCAAGCCATTACTTCGGATGTGTGGGTTCTGGAGACCATAACCCACGGCTACTGTCTTCCTTTTCGGCAGAGGCCTCACGACAATCCACCAGGGAACCTCTCTTTGAAGAGTCCGGATCCGCTCCTTGCGCAGGAAATTCAAGCCCTGCTGGAGAAAGGCGCCATAGAACTGGTGCCTGTAGTGGAGAGGAACAAGGGATGGTATTCCCCTTATTTTTTGGTTTCAAAGAAAGACGGGGGGATTGAGACCCATCATGGATGTGCGCGGTTTGAACAAACTCCTCAGGAAGGACAAGTTCAAGATGGTGACTCTTTCTCAAGTCCTCCAGGCCCTTCAACTTCAGGACTGGTTGGTGTCTCTCGACCTCAAGGATGTTTACTTCCATGTGCCGATCCATCCCAAGCACAAGAAGTACCTGAGGTTCGCGGTTGGCGACTCGCACTTTCAGTTTCGGGTCCTGCCGTTCGGATTGACCTCTGACCCGAGGGTTTTCACCAAGCTCATGGTGGTGGTGGCAGCGCATCTCAGGAAAGGTTGGTTGATCAGGGGGAGCTCTCCCGAGCAAGTCCTGGATCATCTCTCCATCACCTGCCACTCCCTTCACAGGCTGGGCTTCTCCCTCAATTTAAAGAAGTCCCATTTGACACCAACGCAGCGGCTCCAGTACATCGGAGCAGTGCTCGACACGTCCCTGGGGCAGTGTTTTCCTCCTCAGGTGAGGGCTCTTCACATTCAGCAGATGGTGCACAAGTTTCAGTTTGCCCAGACTCTCCCAGCGACCGAGTTCTTGAGACTGCTCGGCCTCATGGCATCCTGCATTCTCTGGTGCCAGAGGCTCATCTGCGGATGAGATCTTTGCAGTGGGCACTCAAGCTCCAGTGGTCTCAGTCCTCCGGCAGGCTGTCAGACCCTGTTCAGGTGCCGCCCTCGGTAGCCCGGGACCTTCTGTGATGGGCCGTCGAGGGCAATCTGATGAAGGGTGCCCCATTTTGGCTGCCCTGGCCGGAGGTGACGATCGTGACGGACGCATCCCTCACGGGATGGGGAGCTCATGCCAACGAGCTGACAGTCAGCGGTCGTTGGTCTCCGTCGGAGTCCAGACTCCATATCAATCTGTTGGAGCTGAGGGCCGTCAGGCTAGCCCTGAAGGCTTTTCTGCCGACTGTGTGCGGGAAGAGTGTCCTGATTCTGACGGACAACACGGTGGCCATGCACTACCTCAACAAAAAGGGGGGTGGGGGGCAGCCATCTTTTTGTGCATGGAAAGGCACGATTTTCAGTGGTTTTGGCACGCACAAGGGTTTTGCGGCCATTTTGCTGTGTCTGGCACCATCATAACAGTGATGCAGCATAGCAGTGCAAAAGTGGGTCAATACATCCCACAGAGACCCCCCTCATGACTTGAGTTTGACCGCTCATCAAGGAGAAGTCGGGAGATTGGAAAGTTCTTTTTTTTTATTTTATTTTTTTTTTGGTCCAGGTGGAGAAAGTCGTCTGCTTCTCCCGTCAGTGCTGGATGGACACGCTCACCTCGCCGGTTCTGGTTGGGAGTATGGAATGGCACTCCGGGCTCCTTGGGTCTTTCCTCCCGGTCCCCGAGTGGTCCTCCTTGGTAATAAGAATTTTTTAGTTCCAATGCTAGGAGACAAAACATAGCATGGTTATGGACATTTCCCCACTACTACTTCCCGAGGGTGTAGTGGGACAGGTGCATACATTGACTACAATTTACAGTTTTCCCCGCCTGTATTTACTAATGGTTTTAAGAGGTGGATTCCTCTAGGGATCTGGAATTCCCCCTCTGGGTTTCCGGTTGGCTACTCTATTTGCCGCAAAGTATGCCTGGGATGGCAACTCTTCAGCTGGTTTTTGTGGACCCACTTATCTTCCCCCTTCTGCCAAACTGCCCTTGGGGATGCAGATTCTGTAGGCGACTGGTGAGATTCTGTCCACAATTTCAAAAGGACCCTGCCAACTTGGAAGGAATTTACTCTCTTTGGCTTGGTTCCTTTGGAAATTGTACAAGTAGACCCGGTCTCCTACTTGATATTCTTTTCTAGTTATCTTAAGATCATAGTGGGTCTTCATACTGTCTGCAGATATTTCTAGATTCCACTGAGCATAGGCAAAAGCATGTTGAAGGTGTTTTCTCAGATTCTGAACATACTCATGAGTTGTGGAGGCATTTATCAAGGGCTGTTCTTGGGTTCTATAGAGCAGACGCTGGGTAGCACCATCCTTCGTCCAGTCATCAGCTCAAATTGAGACCTTTTTGTTACAGAAGAGGGGGTAGATCTGATGGCCATCAGGACAAGGGGTAATCGAATGTCCCAACTTGGCCCAGAATCTGCCACAAACTTTTTTAATATGCTCACAATAGTTTTGTTATATCTCTCAACTCCACCACTAGAGGACCGCCGGTAGGCAATGTGTAGTTTCCTTTTGACCCCAAGTATCTCCCACATCTTTGTTATCACTTTGCTAGTGAAGTGACTACCTCGGTCTGACTCAATCCTGTGGGGGTAGTCCAAAACGCGAGAAGATGTGATTGATCATCAGGGCAGCTGCTGTTTATGCCTTGCAATTTGGGGCCGGGAGACATTCCACCCATTTAGTGAACAAGCATGTTACGGTTAACATGTACTTGTTCCTCCTAGAGGAGCGAATCACGGGCCTGATAAAATCGACTTGTAAATTTGACCAAGGCAGTGTCATCCCCCTCTTTTGGAGGGGAGCACGGTGTGTGAGTGAGGTTGGCTAAAATTGTGCGCACACAAGACACCCCTTCAAGTTTTGGTCGAGGTCCTGCCCCATGTGTGGCTAGTATGCAACCTCTCGCAAGATTTCTAATGTCGTATGAAACCCCCGCTGACCGGCTGTGGCCGCATCATGTCCGTGACTTAGCATCAGGCTTCGGAATGAGGTAGGGACCAGCCACTGGTCATGGCCATATATGGATTTCCTCACCAATAAATAGTCTTGGATTCGTAAAACATTTTTGGACATTTCATCAACACTCTGAGGTCCTCTTTCCCAATGTAATAGGTATCCATCAGGGGGAAGTTCTCAGGGTCCTCAATGTGTTGATAAAACTTACCAATTATTGGATCCCCTTTTTGAGCCGCAATCAAATCAGCATCTGGGGTATCCTTACTCCATTGTACAGTTGAGAGTTCATTGTGAGCATTTGTCTGGGACCTAGTGATAGCAGTGACCTGGATTTCCCCCAACAGGGACTCGATCTCAAGTAGATCCCCTTGGATGGCTCTGGTTTTGGCCAGTTGATCAGCTAAGTCATTTCCAGTTTTGTTTGGTCCCTCTACTTTAGAATGACCTTTGATCTTTTTCCAGTAGATGGTCATCCCATTCGAGGTGACCAGACCATCAATATTCTGTATTAATTTTCCGTGTTTCAATGGTTTATTATTAGCACATAGCATGCCTCTGGTTCCAATGAACCAGGTGCTCCACAAACTCGTTCCGTACATAATCTGAATCAGTGATTATGACCAGTTTGTGGAGTTGGTGTTGGACAGCAGTGAGGATGGCTTGATGCACAGCCATCAGCTCTGCCACTTGACTACTTTGCGGACCGATTTTGTACCCAGTGGAGGGTTCTGGGGCATCATTCCCTACGCCGGCCACAAGTTCCTTTTCCCTGTTGTTGTCAACATGGTAGGAGCATCCATCCACATAGACAGTGGGCATTCCCTCACACTGGTCTTCTTCATAGACTTTGTGTGGGGAATTAAGGCATGCCTCTATTTTGTCCTTGATTTTAAGACTTTCGTCCTCGAGACAGTTTTCTCTGGCACAATCATGCAAGTCATGCAAGTCTGCGCGAGGGGACTCTTCTTGTTTTGGCCATATCTCCCCAGGAAAGCCTTGCATTGACAGAATCCAGGAAGTAATTCAGGAATTACTCACATTTCCGGCCCGGATTCAGTCACTTTCAAGATATTGCAACGGTTGGTGTGGAGTCTCCACTATGATGTTTTCCCCATGCATAAACGTGCGATCATTTTTTAATGCCCACACCGTTGCCAGGAGTGCCTTCTCCCAATCGTTGAATTTTTCCTCCACAGAGGATAAAGTCTTACTCGCATAGGAGATTACTTTATTGACCTTGTCATGCTTTTGATATAATACTGCAGTCAAGCATGTATTTGAGAACCCTGTCTCCAAGAAGAACTCCTTGTTTTTGACAGGCTAAGCTAGGCAAGGCGCTTGTGAGAGGCTTCTTTTCAGTTGTCTTACTGCCTCGGCTTGTTCTGGACCACACTCCCACTTGACCCCCCCCCTTCAAAAGATAGACATGTGATCTCTGCGTAATCCTCAATTAACTTTCTGCTGTAATTAGTTAGTCCAAGAAGGCTCCTTAGTTCCAGCACAGTTGTGGGGTCTTTTATTTTCTGGAGGGCTTCTACTTTCTTTTCTTGGGGACAGAGACCCTGAGGAGTTATCTCATGCCCCAAGAAATTGACACGATTCTGCACCACTGTGCCTTTTGAAAAGAGTTTTGCTCCGGCAGCCCTCAACTGTGTCAGAACATAATGGATCTCCGCTATGTGTTCCTCCACAGTTGAGCATTGGACTAGAACATCATCTACATAGGCCAGGTTACCAAGTCAGGCATGGCCTTATGTAGAAAGATGTTAAATTCATTGCCGGAGTTGATGTATCTGAAGGGAGTCCGGGTCCAAGTGTACTGCTGCCCCCCGAAGGTAAAGGCCAGCTTGTATTGGTCCTCTCTACTGACAGGTACAGGCCAGTACCCATTGGTCAGGTCAATTGCAGTGAATACCTTCGACCCCTGGATCTGGGCCAGCCCTTGGTCAATGTAGGGAAGAGGCCAACGGGAAGTATGGACCCGTTTATTGAGCTCCCTTAGGTCAGCACAGAGTCTCCACTGGCCATTTAGTTTCAAAATCCCCAGCACCGTTTATTGAAGGTGCTTTCGACTGGACGAATTATCCCACCGCACTCAAGGTTCTTAATTATTTCAGTAAGGGACTCCATTGATGCGAGAGGCAAGCAATATTGCTTCACAAACACTGGAGTCATGCCACGGTCTGTGGGGATTGTTGTTGTGTGGATGTTGGTGCGACCACAGTCATATGAGTCCACCGCAAAGAGATCTTGAAAATCGAAGAAAACTTGTTTCAACTTTTGCTTTTGCTCCAGAGTCTCACAGGCATCCGCTAGGTTGACTCTCTCTTCAACCATCTGCCTGAAGCCTGGAAAGACTTCCGGTTTGGCTATCTCAGCGGCCACCCCCAGCTGGATGGAGAAGTCCCTGGTCAAGGTACTGACTTGGACTAATGGCTTCAGGTGGGAAGGCAGTCCTTGTGGACTTGAAAGATCACTTCATCCCTCCTGAAGTCACAAGTTACACCTTCCTTACCATAAGGCCAGGAAGGGTACACCAGGAAATTCCCCCCATGTCGGGTGAAGATCATGTCTGGTGTTGTCATCGTCGCTATCACTGTCAAAACAGTCCTTGGGGATTGGTCCTAACAGTTAGTTACCTAAATCTATGGAAAAATGTTGGTCATCAACTGCCATTCCAATATTGCTGCCTGTGCCCAGAGTGATACTCTTTAGGTCACTGTTATCCACCTCTATTGGAATGGTGTCGTGTTCTATGTTGACTAGTGGTGCTGGGTTTACCCCCAACCCTCGCTGTTGAAAATAATCATTGAGATGGATATAGGCGTCAGGATTTTTCAGTTTCTGTCCTCTTTTAAGTTTTACTTCAATGGAGAATTGTCGAGTCCTTTCTGGGATGGTGACTTCCTCTCCAATCTGAAATTCAACTGCATATGGCAGCAGTTGAGCTGACCAAAATAATTTCTCTGGGTCATCAAAGTCCATGGGATTACCTGCCAATGGAAATTTTGAGCATACACCTGCTAGGCAGGAGATGTTTGGAATTGGGTGTTTCCAGGTCCATTTCCCATTTGTCTAACAATTTAAATGTGGGAACGGCTGGATCTTTTGGGAGTTTGCAGAACATGGCCTAGCTGATGAAGCTCTTACCGTTGTTCACACATACTCGAGCGAGAACAGAGTCCTTCCCCTCATTTAACTGAATAGGGATGAACAACTGCTCTCCAATTTTCTGAATATCAGCCAAGCTTTCAGCTGATTTCTCATCTTTTTGAGCTATAGGAATGGGATTTTCTGATTGTGAATTTGTATAGAATTTCAGAGTGTTTCCTTCCCGTGTGGAATGCCACCTTAGACTGGAAGGAAGTTTGATTTTCAGAAATAGAGAGGTCTCCCCATCACCAGTTTGTTGTCCTACTGCAATTACTGTCACGTCTGGGATTTGATTATTCTGGAAATTAAATTTTATTTGGTCAGGTTTTTATTCAACCATTTGGCATGTGCCATTTAAACTAACATGGTTGACACTCTGTTTTAATTTTATTGGTCAGTTAGTCTGGTCCAGAGGACCTTGTTTACACAATCTGAGGGGAGACAATCTACGCAGGATGTCATTCCCTAGTAAACATGGTGTGCCCTCTGGGGTCACAACTATGACCGGGTGCTTCACATTGTGTCGCCCAATTTTAATATCTAAATCTGCAGTCCCCTCGACAGGAATTTCCTTCCCATCGAAGTTCTGAAGTTGTCCAGGAGAGGGGTGAGAGGGATTTGGTATTTCTCCCCCCTTCCCGAATTCAGCTGACAGAAGGGTGGCTTGGGATCCAGTGTCCACCAGTGCCAAAATTGTACATTGCCCCTGTATTTGGACCGGGGAATAAAATCTTCCCTCCTTTTCCTCAAAGAGGCAAAGATAATGCACATTTTTGGCCAATTGGTGGGTTCGTTTCTT
This sequence comes from Ambystoma mexicanum, assembly GCF_040938575.1. NCBI lineage: Eukaryota > Metazoa > Chordata > Amphibia > Caudata > Ambystomatidae > Ambystoma > Ambystoma mexicanum. The sequence goes on along the minus strand of NC_090935.1, from coordinate 468,834,838 downwards.
TGCTTTGGATACTGACCGAGAGGTGATTTGGGCAGGATTCTGTTTGGGATCTTGGGAACCTGTAATAAAAAGATGACAGCTAGATATGGGGGAAGTTTTGAGCTCCTCTGGTTTTGATTCTGGTTTCCCTTCCCTGCCTTTTTGAAGGCAGTCACCAGAATGGGTTTGCACAAGGGGATTTTCGTGCTGGTCATTCTGGGGTTTGATGATGGGCGGTGCTAACTCTGTCCCCACATCTACCCAGTCTGGATTGGGATCCTTTGGGACCCATTTTTCTTTGGGAGGAGTTCCCCCATCCCTGAAGGAGAAGATATTTTTCCCAGGATCCTCTGAGGACCCCTCTCCTTCAAACTGGAAGATTTGCACCTCCTCCACAAAATGGGCCTTTTTAGGCTCTTTATTTCTCCAACTCACCCTCTGTTCCTTGGGTTGCAGACTTTCGGGGGCAGGAGATTTTGGTTCCGGTTCCTGGGTTTCCAGGGGCTTTTCACAAGTGGGTAAGGGAGCTTCCTCTAAGGCTTTACACCCCCCTTCCCCTTGTGCCTCCTCCCTGGGAACAGTTGGGTTGTCAGGGTTCTTCCCCGTCATTGTTATGGAGCACCAGACCCTGGATTTGAGGAGTTCTGAGCCGTGAAGCTCATCTAAGGGTTCTGTTGAGCCCTCAGCATGCGACCCAGATCCTGTGCTATGTTCCGGGCCTAGCGCTCCAGTTGGGACACGCGCTGTGGCTGGTACGGGATCCTCTGGATTACCTTTGGTGGATCATGGGAAGGGTAACTATCCCATCTTGTGTAAAACCCCTGGTTAGGATAGTTTTGCTACCCCTCCACCCTCGGCCTCTCCTCTCCCGGATTGGGCTGTCTGAGCTCAGGAAAGTGGGGAAAGAAGGATGGGTTGTTTTGGGGGTTTGAAGTTTGGCGGGTACCGGGGAAAGAAACTTGGCCTGGCATTTGGGGGATTACTGCCCTCCTGAGGAAAGTGAGGAGGGAAGTTCCCTGGGTTGGTTGGATCCCTCACCCCCTTGGACTGTAGGAGTCCACACATAGCCCAGGATGGGCCTGTTGCCCTTGTAGTGTGGGCTGATGTAGTCAGGGAGTTAGGGGTCCCATTTGTGGGGTTACCTCCCTGACTACCTGTTTGGGATTGGCCCGAGGGCCTTCTGGGTCTGGGGTTGGTTGGATTCTACACAGGAAGGTTTTTAGGCACCCCATCTCCAGATCTAAAATGGGGCAACCTTCACCTCTGCCACCTTAGCAGCAGCAGGGGTGTTGGTTGGTTGTGGGCTTTTGCTAATATTTTTACTTTCTAGTGGCTTCTGCACCTCATAGATGCGAGTTGCTTGTCCAGTGACCCAGTCTAGTGATCTTTTCTCATGAAAGTCCCTGACTAGCTGGGTCATAATGTATTTAGGGAGACCATGAACGAAGGTGTTCACAAATTCCTTGCTGTCAGTGCGCACCCTTCTAGTGGTCTGCGCAAAGGCGCGTTTTAATTCCTGGGCACATTCTTGTGGGGCCTGGTCTTCCCCACATTGTAGGTTGTAGGCTGCCTTGCGGGCCTCTTGAGGGTTTCTATGAATAGAAAAATGTTTCAGGATGGCCGCCCTATAGGTGAACCATCTGGAATGGTTCTGATCCTCCAGCCCCGCAAAGAAGCTGGAGTACTCAGGTGAAAATGTCCACTTAACATACTGAATACAGCTTTGGCTGTCCTTCAGGTGGAAAGTCTCCATCATCTGCTCAAACAATTCAAGGTGCTCCCAAACTGAATAACTGAATATTTGGCATTTTTGTGGTAGGGCGTGATGACGCTCCTAATAGCTTATATTTGCTTTAGGGGATCCTTGAGTAAAGCTCTCTTACCTTTGTTAGCCTTTTTAGTTCTGGTCACCCTGGTCCACTCATCCTCTGACTCTGAGGCACTGCTACCAGAGATGGCTGTCTGATCTTCTAGACTCTCCTGGATTCTGCGAGCCTGGGAATGGCTGGCAGAATGTGGGAGCCTAGTCTCTTGGGACCTGTGGCGCTCAGAAGAGTCTTCTGACTCTTCCTTGCTCCCAGGAATGTTTGAGTATCCCCCCTCTCCCACTGTCCTAGCTGGGAATAGGTTTTTAGTATGCTCTTAGTGGCCCTAGTCTCATGGAATTCCCCACCAAATTTCACTGACTGATCGCTAGGTATGTGATATTTCTGAGGATCCAGTTCTCTGATTCTCCCCTCACTGCAGTCTCCCTGATCAGAGAACATGGCCCTAGTACTTGGGAACCTGTACATAGATGCCTGCCCATCCATTTTTGGGAGGCGCTGACCTATTAGCCCCATATTTCCCATTGTGTTGAAGTCTACCATCCCCGTGGCTCTTGGCTCATATGAGCCAGTGGACATGGGGGTGGCAGAGTCCATGGAATTGAAGGGATTAAAGTCCCTGATGCCAGGGTTCCTGAGGTTATGCTCAGGGGTTTCCCTCTCCCATCTGACCTCATCTCTTTCAGCCCCTACTCAATGATGACATGCAAGAATCTGACCCTTTTGTTCCTCTATTAAGGCCTTACTGGTCTCTGAGTTGTTCCTGCATGGCTATCTGTCTATGGAGCCTGCAGGAGACTCACCTCCTGAGTTTGGTCCTTACTGGCCTGATTATTCTTTGCCAGAGCATCTTCCACCCTCCTGGTATGCTCTAACAGCTTTTCATAGTCCATTTTGAGTTCACCCAATCCCTGAAGGGCCAGGTGATTTTCTTCTAACTTGGTTTTTAAATGGCTGACTTCATTTCCTAAGGCGTCCCTTTCCTGAGTTAGAGTGCCCCTTTGTGCAGCCAGGTCCTTCCTCTGTTTATTTGAATGCACCAGCTTTCTGGTGCTCTTCATCAAACTCTGTTTGCGATTCTAGGTCTTTGATAATCAATTTATTATTTTCCTCTTTTAAGGATTCTAGACGGTTTTGCAGGGTGACTAGCTGCTCTGCACAGACTCTATTCTCCAGCATGGGGTCTGGCATGGATTCACATGCTCATGAATATTCCCGTCGTCAGGCCGGGTATCCTCGGTAAAGACAAAATCAGTTTCAGTTTCGTTTCTGAACTGTCTTTCTACTAGTAACCAATCACTAGTCTCTGGGTCACACCGCCCCAGCCAATGACTGCCCTCTACCTAAGCCCCTCCCCTAGCAGCCATCTTTGGATTTTTACCGCACGTTCAAGTGTTGGCAGTCCTCGTGCTATAGCTCTCGAGCTTTTACTGCGTTTTACAATTTTTCAAAGTTTACTCTATTTTTTCAGTCAATCGAGCCTCAAGCTCCACCGTTTCTACTTCCGATCAACGGGGTCCCGTTTTGGATTTTCCTACGCCCCTCAAGGGCGAGTTTTCCTCAAGTTCCCTTTTTGGAGGATTCCGGAAGATCTTTGATGCCTACCCCACGTGGACATGGCTCAGGACAAGGGCAACACGACACCCGGATCCAAGCTTTTCAGGAGCTGCCCTGGATGCGAATTACATAATGTCTTTAAGGAAGATGAGCACTCTCGGTGCCTCTACTCCTTCACCACGACAAATCGCACGTGGAAAAGGACTGTGCGTTTTGTAAGAATATGTCCGAACGGAACAATGAGGGATCGTCGTTCTTGACTCACCAACTGGCTGGAGGGGAAGAGCCCAAAAGCAGGTGAGAAGAAGAAGTCCGAGCGGTCTTCTAAGACCTTTGAGGGCGCTCTAGCGACGGGGGCCCAACAGAAGGCAAAGCACCGCGAGTCCGTGGACACCGGGAGCGCCGATGGGTCGGGCTCTTTGGCTGCCAGGCAGGGCGCGCTGTCACCGACACCATCAACCACGAGCCAATGCTCTGGCGCGGGGAAAAGGACGTCGGAAAAGCCGGGTAAGCTTCGGGAGAAGTCCCGGTCTATCCCGATGGCGGCCGAGGGGGTGCAAGGCAGCAACCCTCCCCCCAAGGTGAAGGACTCGGGCACGCCCTGAAGGGGCCCCTGAGGGACCCTTGTTTGTGGAAACAAGGCACAATCACCACGCATGAACTGATACGCCAGACTCAAGGTTGTATTCCCAAAATCTAGGGTTTATTGCAAAACAAATAGTCTCAGTTGGCCAACTGGTCCCACGCCCCACGACGTGTGTCTGAGACCTCGGGGGACGCAAGAGAGCGAAATTCATACAACAGTTACATATATACAAAACAAGCATCTAGTAATCAGTAGTGTCACAACTTATACCGCCCCTATTGCATTTCCTTTGAACTAGGCACAATGATTGACAATGGTGACGAGTTTGACACCTTCAAACATTCATTGTGTAACAGTTTGCAATTTTGTAAGCCCACAGACATTAAGTCTGTGTTTTAAAGAACACAATGCTTCTGTTTTCTGCCAGCAAGCTGTGTGTAGGGAGAGACACATTCCAGGCCTTGCTATCTCCTAGTTTCTATTTGTGTGCTGGGGGTCAACTTGCTCTCCAGGGCTGTACCGGGCTATGGGAAGGGGGGGGGGCCACAAAGAAGAGCATAATTCAAGTCATTTAATGTTCGCTCTAGCGTTTATACTGTGCTTACCGAGACTAGCTGGCACCTGCTGTACTGATTAGAATGCCTTGCTGCTCACTCTCGAAAAATATGCGAGGGAGTGGACCGGACATTTTTTTTTCTTTTTTTTCTTTTTTTTCTTTTTTTAAAATAACTTTATACATTGAAAACAAAATGTAATACAGTAAAACAATGCTCAAAGAATACTTATGCTATTCCATCATATTAACTTTATCCATAAAGAACAATCAAGAATTGAAATTAAAATGAGAGAGAAAGGAAGAAAAGAAGAAAAAAATGTAATAAAAAAATAAAATAAAAATAAAATTTAAAAAAAAATAATAATTATTGTTAAACCTCTCCTAGACTACAATAGTTAACTAAGCATAGAGATCATTAAATGCTCCCCAAATCCTCTCATATTTGTCAAGTTGCTCCTTTGCTTTAAAGGACACCCTCTCTCTCCTGGATAGCAGGCACAAACCTTGCAACCAATCAATCCTCAGTATTCGGAGAAGCATCACTTTTCCAAAATGTTTAAATTTGCTTTTTAGCCAGGAGAAGGGCTCTATATAACCAGAACATTTTGCTGTTAGACAATCCAATACCCAATGGAATCAAACCTAGCACACCAAAGAGAGGCTCTCTAGGTATAGGTAAACCCAAGACTAATTCCATCCTCTGGAAAACACTATCCCAAAATATCTGTATTTCTGTCTGAGTTACTACGTTATGTTTCAACATGCCACTCGTGGCCTTGCGTTGTGCAGCAGTGAAGCAGAATAACATTTCAGCAAAGCAGTTTTACATGAGGCTAAAAGCAAATGTTAGAGAAAAACAAAATGGCGATTTCAGTCGCTTCAAAATGGCCGCACATTAGTCAAGCTTATGGCTATATATTTCTAATACTAGATGCATGAGACGGTTGGTCTTCGGCCAATATAATACATAGCCTTATGATCGAGGGGTGTCTACTTTTCTAGATCGACAAACCCTCCTTTTGGCCGTATGCCAAATGTCTCATCTGTACATTGCATCCTCCTTTGATCAAGTATCTGATTCAGATTCTGATTCTGAATTTTGTGCATTTTTAGTTTCCTCCTCATTGTCATCTACATTGATGGACATGAATTCTTTGACTGTCATTGTTTGCTCATTACCATGGGTACTCGATTTAATAGTGCTCTTTATTTCTATCATCTGCACACACCCTTTACTATCTGTGCATATTATAGGTAAGCAGTGTATGCAACAACATATCATAAATATTCCTAGTACTGCTACTAGGATCGCAAATAGTTTCCATCCCCATGAATATAATAACTCCCAGAACCAGGAGCATATATCCCAACCTCCTTCTAGGGTATCGAGTTCAGAGTTTAATACATGTAGCTTTCTACAAAATCGTAAGAGTTTACAAATACACAGCACGCTGATCCCACGATTTTGCAAACACCGACACGATCAACCAGGACTACATCAAGAGCCATTCTGTTCTGAAGTGCCATTAATCTAATTCCTTTCTCCTCTAATGTCATGTTGCATAATATATCTGTTGTTCCATTTATTGTTTTTTCTAAGATTCCGGATAGTTGTCGTATATTATAGGAGTTTATTGCTTGGGCCAAAAATGGTACTAATTATGTTGCTACTTCTTCTACTATTAATCCATCCTCATTACTCCCTTGTGGCCTATTTCTAGATAGTTTGGCTATATCCGTTGTTTTTAAAAGAAACACTCCTTTGAACAAAAGTCCCAAATAACAAGTACCTCCCCAGTTTCTAGTCAACCAAGGATATGCTTTTTCTCCATATATAAAATACACAGGGTCACCTACATATACTGGTTCTACTTCCCTAGTAAGAATCGCTGTATTCATACATCTAGTGAATGTCCCTACTGAATAAGAGCCCTTCTTCTTTAAGCAAAAAGGAACAGAACGTGGGCTCTAGTTTACTGTATAGGAGGGAGGCACTGCATCTTTATTTCCTTCTGATCTCATACTAAATATGTTTACTGATGGTTTTTCCGGCACAAACAATCTATCTTGTGGCATTGGTTTGGGCGTAGCTTTTGACATTATCATTCGTGCTCTATAAAATATGGAGCAACCAGTAGGTCTCATGATTATCTCCTCAAATTCACTCATGTTTGTGCTATCTAATTGACCCATTTCAGTTTTATTCCATTTTCCATGATATAATTTACTCAGAGATGCACTGCATGCAGAACTTAATGTTAGTGGCTGCACATACCAACCTATTCCTTTGCCACCATGCTGTGGAAAATGAGCACACACCCAACAGTTATTCTTTTTCAAAATGGAATGTGTCATGTTCATTATTTGCAGTAATGTGTTATTCCCATAACCTTCTCTGTCTTTCTTCCATTGGGGACAGAGTGTAAGTAATTACATGAACAGGGCTTTCAGTGGTGGAGTTGTTTCTTATGGGCAAGAGAATTTCTAAGGAGTTCATTTCTTCCAGGTACCATTATACCAGTGCTGTCGTTACTGGGGCTATTATGCTCATTACGCACATTATTATTGTTAGAATTAGCATACAATTTTTTCGATAACTCTTTGTGTGTAATCTTTCAGTTTCTATATTTAATTCATTATCAGCAGTGGTGCAGGAGGAGGCAAAAGCTGGTTCCGACATTTTCTCTCACAGTCCGTCTTGCTCTGCAGTGTTCGTTGTGAATGTCTCTCATTGTTGCACTCGTTGGAATGTCAATAAGTTCGATAAAGTCAACAGTCTATCCTGCCAGTTCTTAGCTGCCTGGATTGCTACACTTTGGGCAAGATCTCTGTGCGTCTGCACATTTGCTCAAAGGAACTCCAGAGCAGTTATCAATTGCCTTCGTACCATGTGCGCCCCGTTTGTCTGTACGGGTTCAGGACACATGGATTTTGTCTTAGCACCGAGGAGTCTCGATTATTGGGCTGTCCGATTTGCACAAACCTCAAGACGCTCTCCGCTAGGCCTCCGGTTCCTGCTTCATCCGAGAATAGGAAACAGAGGCAACAAAAAGAAAATCAACAGCAATGCAGGTTTGATCACTCCTTCTTCCTGGGCCGCAAATTGTATCGCCTTTCTCCTGTTATCGTGTGATCAACGAATAGTGCAGGTGCACTTCCAGACTAAGGCTCGGAGTCAGCCTGTGGCGCAATAGCAGATGATGATGAGCGCCACAGTGATGATGCAGCTTTCATTTCAGGCTGCGGCACAACGAAAGAGGGTGGATGCCAAAGAGGTACACCTTCCCTGTTTGCCCGCAGTGATGCGGATTCTGCTGGACAACGTTGGGGCACTCCTTGCCCTTCCTCTTTCACAGCAATCTTTCCAGGCTTTCTTTCAGGATCAGGCAGATTTTGTGGCAAAGAACTGGCAATCGTGTCTTTCTTTGCTGGGACCGCTGTCTCTTTCTGGTCATCTCGATCAGTCAGTTTTTCAGCCGGTGGTGGGACCTTCTTGGCGTGTGTTGCGTGTATCCATGCCTTCCCCCATCCACCTGAATTGCCGTTTGTATAGTCAGGAGGATCAGCTAGGGTCCATGCCATCTGGGTGCTAACGATGTCTTTCGCTCAAAGTTCTTTATTAGCACCTAGTTTCCTGGCTCCAGTGCGTGTCCCGGACCAGTGTATCTTATTGGCAATGCCTCCTGCACCTGCTGATGAATCAAACGCAATTTTTGTATTAACAGATTACAATAGATACTGAGCACAGGATATTCCAGTTCCCTCAGCCTCTTTGGCTGAGGTGCACACCAAACATTTGCTGGTCTCCCCATAACGATTTCATACAGGGAGAGCCCAGTTCTCGCCTGCACAGATGTGCGCATGCACAGTAACGCTAGCGGTAATGCATCTACCCAGCTTAACTTGCTTCCTGCGCATATCTTGCTAATCTTAGATTTTAAGATACTGTTATGGCATTCAATAAGACCGGCAGACATGGGGTGCCTAGAACAATGGAATCGTTTATCGATCTGGAGACCTGCACAAATCTGTAACATTACTGCGCCCACAAAATGTGGACCGATGTCTGACCATATGACACGGGGCAGGCCAAAACGGGAAAAGTATTCTTTTAACATTACTTTCGCCGTACTCATGGCAGTGCAGTCTTTCAATGGATATGCTTCCACCCATTTGCTAAATGCACATATGACCACTAGGACATACTTTAAGTTTTGGCATCTCTCCATTTCTATGAAATCAAAATGGATTACCTCAAACAGCATAGAGGGAGGATCAAAAGTGCCTGTTGGAGTCAGCGTTCGTTTCCCTATATTATGTTTTAGACACGTGATACAATTTTGCACCATCCTCTCAGTATTTTTCTTTATGTGTGCATTCTCCCATACTGTGGCTAAGTGTTGAACTATCTTTTTGGTACAAATATGAGTAGGGCTGTGAGCCATCGTGACCATTGCAGTTACATAGGAGTTGGGCAGCATCCAATTTCTATTCTTGTCTACCCAAGCACCCTCCAGATCTAATTCAGCAGAGCCCTCAGCCCACCCTTGTATTTCATCTGCAGTGGCTTCCGCCTGCATTTCTTTGACAGTGGCAATTCCATTCTCTATCATGCAGGGCACTTCCTCTGACTGTACTGTGAACATTCTGGTATTCAGGTCAGTGGCAGTTTGTTTCGCAATCCTGTCTGCAAATGTGTTTCCCTCTCCCACTTTGCATGTTACTTTTTTATGCGCCTCGCATTTTATTATTGCCAGGTGCTTCGGACACGTAAGTGCAGACAACAATCGTACAATCAAAGGGCCATGTTGTATTCTAGCCCCATGTGATGTTAAGAAACCTCTCAGCCCAAAGTGGGTCGTAGTTATGAACCACGCCGAAGGCGTATTGCCTGTCAGTATAAATGTTTACACTAAGATTTTCACAAATCTCACAAGCTCTGGTCAATGCTATTATCTCCGCCGCTTGTGCAGAGTTGTAGGGGATTCTTTTACTCTCCACAATACTTTTTAATGTGGTGATAGCATAGGCAGCAGTTGATGTGCCATCCGGCAATTTAAAACAGGAGCCGTCACAAAACAACTCTCTATCTGGTTCTTTTTGTGGGGTGTCTTGTCAAATCAATTCTCCCCTTTGTTTCTTCCTCAGTAGCCATTAAGCAATCATGGGGAGGTGATTCATTTCCATCAAGTTTTTCCAGGGGCAGTGGCATTAATTCAGCCATATTCAAAGCGCTACACCTCATAATTTGAATGTGTGGCGCGAACAGGACAATTTCATCTCTAGTCAATCTAGCAGAGGTGAGGTGTTGCGTCTGTGTTCTATTTAATAGAACGTCTATGGGATGTGGCACCATCAAAATTAAGGTGTGCCCCAATACCATCCCTTCCGTTTGTTTCACTGAGGCAGCAGCCGCTGCAACAGCTCGCAAATATCTTGGTAATGTGCACGCTACAGGGTCCAGCGCAGAAGAAAAATAGCCGCACGGCCTATTTCTTCCACCTTGTTCCTGTGTTAGAACAGCCAGCGCGCAGCCGTCCTTCTCATGCACAAACAATCTAAAAAAAAAATGCATAATTTGGTGTGCCCAAAACTGGAGCGGAACACAACGCAGTTTTGAGCAACCCAAATGCTCTCTGACATTCTTCACTCCACTGCAAAGACATCACAACATCCTTCTTTGTCAACTCCACCATTGGCTTCACAATTAGAGCAAATTTCACTATCCACTGCCGACAATAAGAAGCCATGCCTATTATAGCTCTGACTCCTTTTTGTGTTTTTGGAATAGGCATACCAGAAATGCTCTCTATTCGCTCTGGCGTTAGTCTTCTCCCTTCTCTCGAAAGTAGGTAACCCAAATAAGCCACCTCTTTTCGACAATACTGAAACTTCTTTAAGCTTGCTTTGTGGCCATGTGCTGCTAAATGTGTTAATAGTAAAACAGTACTCTCCTTACAAATCCCTTCTGTGTCTGCTGCAATTAATAGGTCATCTATATATTGTAATAATACACAACCTGCTGGTAATTCTAGCATGTCTAGTTGTTCTTTCAATGCTCTGCTGTAAATACTCGGACTCTCTGTGTAGCCTTGTGGTATGCGCGTAAATGTGAATGATCGTCCTCCTAATGTGAAGGCGAACAAATATCTACTTTCTTGGTGTACTGGAATACTGAAGAAAGCATTCTTCAAATCAATAATGCTAAAGTATTCTGCTGAAGCAGGAATCATTGTCAAAATTGTGGTAACATCTGGGACCAATGGAAATTGCAGATCTGCTGCTTTGTTTAATGCACGCAAATCAATTATGAAACGGTACGGTACCTCATTACCGCTTTTCTTATACACCGGGAGAATGGGACTGTTACACGTGCTGCCTGTAATTTCTTCAATCACTCCCAATTTTACCAAATCAGACACAATACTTTTCAATCCTTTTTCTCCTTCCGCTTAGATTTTGTACTGCGGAATACGTGGTAACGTTACTCCTTCTTTTAGCGTAATTTTCACATGGCTCTATCTTCAAGCATCCCAAATCATTGTCATTTACCCCCCATATACAAGTTGGCACTTCACTTAATTCCCCTGGCAAGGGTTTAGACAAAAATTCAGATACTAGCAAATCCTGTGGAGAAATGGTCAAAAATACTCCATCTGGCGTATAGTGGACAACTGCACTTAAATTCAATCCCAACAGATTCTCCCCACAATTTTCTGTTAAAAGGAATTGACAGTATTCAGTGAATGGGCCTAATGTTACTGCTATTGGTTGGGACACTGGATTATTCACTGGGGTACCTGCGAACCCTACTGAAATATTTTCATGCCCTGACAGTGGTATTTCTGGAACCAAGTGATGGTCTATCTAACACTTATGTGCCCCCGTATCCATGAGGAATCTGTGTTCACTATCCCCGACTTTCATTTCTATGTAGGGTCCTTTCTGATTAACGGGAATAGACACTGGTTCCGACCCCTGTCTTTGGCTGTCCTATTGGGGAAACAACACATCATCCGATGTGTAATCGCTGCTGTTATTATAGTACTCATTCGCATGAGTGTCAAAAATGTTCCCACCCCTTCCTCTATTTCCATTTTGCATGTTCTGCTGGCTCTGATTCTGAGTAGAGGTCTGATTTTGAGCTTGGTTCTGTTTTTGGGCACCATTCCCTTGACTATTTTGGTGCTGCTGCATGTTATTTCTATTATGCCCATTTGTTCCTGGATGTCCCCTATGCTGTCTTTTCTGGACATACCCATTTCTATTTTGCAAGTGTGGACATTGTGCTCGCCAGTGACCTTCCTCTCTGCAATATGCACACTGATTCAATCCCAGGGGCCCTCCATGCATGTGCGAATTACCTCTGCCTTGGGCGTTTCCTCTACCTCTATTGTGTCCCGCTACTTGCTGGAGTAGCACACCAACCATTGTTCGTAACGCTTCTGTTCTCATCGACAAGGGGTAATCTCCATTGCGGGAATTCTAGGGTCTGAAATCCATTTCAACGCCTCTCGTATACACACTCTTAGTCGGTCACCTGTCTGTCTTGATGACGACAAATATCGCCGCTCTATATATGGCTCTACCGCTTCAGTTCTATCTTTCCTAATGTCTCTACCCCTATACCCAGGTGTGGCAAACATTTCAGCATACTCATTATCAAGTTCATTCTTGAGTTCAAAAAGTCGGTCTACATGTTCCCTCATCTCTTCATCCCTCCCTCTACAACGTGCCAATGCATTCAAATCTAACAATCGTTGTGGCTGTAACTTCCCAATCAACTGTTTCTATCTAGCCACTAAATATTGACCCATGCATTCCAACACTACCTGTCTTTCGTTGCTCCCCCTGAAGTCAAATATGGAAGCCATCGCTGCCGTCTCATCATTCCATCTATATACATTTTGGCCTGTTCTTGCAACTCTCGCTTCCTCTCCTTGCTAATCGCACCTGAAGGCTCTGATTCACCCGGCTAAAGCCTTGATCGAGGGAGTTGTGGCGGCCCTGGCGAAGTCTGCGGAGGCTATCCCAGTGGAGGCGACCTCCGGGCCTAGAGTTTCACTGCCTCCACAGAGGGAATCCCCTTTTCAGCCTATCGATAAGACCCCCGTGAAACCCCAGGCAGATAAAGAGGGGGGGGCACGGTAGACATGACGGACACAGATACCAGCTCTGAAGATGAGCTGGCTGGCATCGCAAAGATCCTGAACAAGAAGTTCGAGGAGGTCCGGTCCTAGTGGAGGGATCCCGATGAGGCAAAGAACAAATCGACGGTGGTGCCGACGAGGAGCCTCGGACCATGGAGGAGACGGAGGATCCTACTCCCCAACCGTCACCCCCGTCGCAACCGGTGCCTATTGTGGGATGTATTGACCCACTAGGCTCTGCCCTGCGACATCACTGTGTGCTACTTTCACCCGAACCAACAAAATGGCCGCAAAAAGCCCTGGGCGTGCTTAACCTCTGAGAATTGCGCAGTGAAACCGGAAAAATTGGATTCCAATCTACTTTGCCTGTGTCAGTGGTAGAACAGGAGACCACACTGCCAAAACCTGTCAGTGGGCTGCCCACAGAGGGAAATAGAACTACCTGAAAAGGCAGTGCTTCATTGCAAGGAAACCCAGAAGTGCTCTAAAATCTGTTTTTCCTTGGCTGTTGAAATTGCAAAATAATGGTTCACAAACATCAGAAAAGATCCAACATCCTTACTGGGTGTTAACCATCACCTTTTTTTAAGGGATTCACATAAGCACACAATGTCAGGAGAAGCAGATTTCATCGCAAGAATATCCACATTAAAAAAGGTGCTTGGCTGTGGAAAATCTGTCAGAATATGGGTGCAGTACTGCCGGCTGCCTGCAGGACAGCTGTCAGTTAAGTGCATTAGAAGTTAAACTTGTGCATTAAATTCAAATTGTGGAAAAGAAGTGACTTGCCACCAAAAGCACTATAGGTTGCCACTGTTCAATCTCTATGTTTTAAAAAGACTGGAATTGGAGATTTGTGTGTCTATTTTTGAAAATGTAAAGTTTATTTTAGCAAAAGACAATTTTAAACATAGTGTGTTAAAGTAACCTCTTATGCCAGCCACAGAACTTCAGAGGCAAATACCACAGCGTGCCCCCAACAGCGTGCCTTCCTTCTGCTCTCTGCCCCAGGAATTCTCAGTCAGATGTTAATGAAGGGGGAGAGATTCTGCTCTGCTGTTCTGGGGAGAGACAAAAGGCTTCCTGGATTGAAAGGGTATGCACATTCAAGTGTCAACAGAACCCCCTGGCAGCAGGAAGAGAGGCCTGGATTGCTCTTGGCCCAGCAAAACTTTGGGGGCAGGACAGACAGATATGTGTATCTTTAAAACACAAGAAAGTATACGTTTTAAAAGGACTGACAGAGGACAGTGAAAAATTGTAAAAATCTTTAAAATATAGTGTTGTTAACATGAAAATCCTGGTCACATTTTGAAACTACTCAGAACTCAGTTCAGGGACATGACTACAGAAATTGTGGTTTTGTAGCATTTGTGATGATGCTAGAAATATGAAACTTCACAGGATTATGCCCAGATGTCATGCATATATATGTATAAAAATGTGGACAAATCTGACGTGTACCCAACCAAAAGCACGAAAAACGGTCAAATCTGAACAAAAGCACTCACCGAAATGGGAATCGGATGAATATTTGCTCCACTAAATCTGTGATGTAAATATGTTATTGCTAGCAAGTTGGTAATATTGTAAATATGCTTTATATGAAAAATAAATTTACTGTGCAGAAACAAAGGGGAGGTTCTCCCTGGATTGTAAAATACAGCATAATCATGACACCATGTGCTATTCTCAAATCAGGAGAGAGGACAGACCCTAACCAATAGGATTCCGAGAGGGTGTGCCTAGTATAATTCAGCCTACCCACCCCTTTGGGAAATACATAAATAGAGACAGCTTAGGACCTAGACACACACATTCACCCATCATCTGATTGCTGGCAGAGCACTTTGCAAGAGAAATCCATATCCAAGACTCCAGAACTTTTGAAAGCAGAAAGGCCCATTTCCAAAGCTGAACCCTTCTCAGCTTGGCCTTTTAGAATCCTGAAACCAGATTTTACCCCAGACCTCCAAGGGGAAACAAACCAAAAAGAACAGCCTGGCTGTGCTGTTTCTGCTTTCTTGCTAAGAATTCTTGCTAGAATCCAGAGATCCAAACCAGTAGAGCAGAGCTGTAACCAGATAGCTGCAACCCAGAACCAACATGTCAGATCCAGTCCAGAGTGCCGTGCAGAACCTGAGCACCTTGAGTGCAGTCCGATGGGCTAGCAGAATTCCAGTCCAGAAATCTTTGACCAGATCCCTGACCGGTCCATTCCAAACAGTAGTAGTGAGTATCTATAGCATAGAATTTTCCATAGCAAATATCTTATCCATAAGTAATCCTATCCAAACCCTTCTATCAAATCCAGAACTGCTTTGTAGAAAATCTTTTGTCTTACCTGAATCTTTCTCTCATCCCTATAGTCCTTTGATAATAGTAGTCTTAATATCATGTTAGCGCTAATATAATTTCTGAAGAAAGACAAGCGTCTCGGCAGGTCGAAAACCATCCAGAGGCGTTGCTGGGCTCGTGGCTGTGCTGTCGTGTAGTTTGTGACTTCATAGACTCCCTAGTGTGAAGAAATATTGTTTGTAATGTTCAAAAGCGCATCTTTCATTTACAAATTTTGACCCTTTCTGAGAAAAACCGACCTCTACTAAAACCTTCATAACTTCGTTACCATGCATGCTAGAAACGAAATTTATGTGTCAAATCGAAGCTAACATCCTATGCTTTCCAAAGAACCCAAAACCATCCCAGATTGTCGCGCGGAAAAGTTTTCCGCAAATTTTCATTTGGCTCAATTTCATCATGTGTAAAACAGCTGTTCTTTGCATCCGACCTCAGAATTAAGTGTACAATCTGCTAGTGACTTAATAATCATTGCTAGTGTTTATCTGAAACTATACAAAGTGGCTCCCACCAGTTTTGAATCCAATTTAGTGAATTAAATCCATTTTTCAGTGTTTTCAACCATTCATCCAAAGCCACATTCAAAAGCATTTGACAAGTTGCAATCATTCCTGTTTCTCAGTGTCTGCTGGGGGAAATTGGGATTGAAACTGTATTTGTTGAGTGTGTATTCCTGAAACCCGTTTTCTCTCCATTCTTTCTCTTCATCTTGCATATTGGGGGGATTGAGTAGTGTGCAGGGGGAAAGAGTGACATTGCATTTGACTGAACCCACACAAAGTATTATTCTATGCTGCATTATTTTTCCTATCCATACTTCTGATTAAAGAGATTGTTGATTGTAACATCACCTCATTCGTGATCCTTGTATAAATATTAAATAGTGTGATATATATATATATATTGTGAAATCCAAAAAATAAATCTTTTTAACTTTGCAAAATAGCCTGCTTCCTGGTTCAGTGAGACCGGGGGGGATTCAAAGAGCGGGGTGTGATATAAGGGTACATCATTCAGAAATAAAAGAACTTATAGACATAAATAAATAATTAAGGGTTCCAGCTGTGCATCACACGCTAGGCATTGACTTAGGTGGAGTGCCGGGTTGAAATCACTTACAAGATGCCACAAGACAACATAGGAGCGATCTTGATGGCTATTCAGTTCTTGTGTACGTAGATAAGGAAAAGGTTGCCCTTCCCCATAGCTGACGATCCAGCAGAGTCTGGACCGTCAGGAAGCCCACCGAGCAAGCAGAGGCGAATCCATCCCCCTCCTCCTGTCCAGCCTTCTCAGCCTTCACCTCCTTCCCCTCCTTCCCCTCCACCAAGGGATGAGACGGGACCGGAGACGGCAACAACGTGGACAGACGACGACGGTGGGGACGACGGAATGGACCTCCCATCACCACCTGCTCGTGCCCCCCCTGACGAAATTGTCTCCTTCCACGCCATGATCACCAGGGCATCTGAGCTCTTCCAGCTCTGTCCAGAAGAACAGAAGGAGGGCTTCCTCTGAAAGGGGCCCCTAGGGGTCCCTCACGTCTATGGGAACAAGGCAGGTCCAGGTCACCACACACGATAGATACGCCAGACACGAGGTTGTATTCCCAAAGCTAGGGTTTATTGCAAAGCAAATAGTCTCAGTTGGCCAGCTCGGTCTCACGCCCCGCGACGTGTATCTCTAGACCTCGAGGGACGCAAGAGAGCGAATTACGTACATCAGTTACATATATACAGAATGCAAATCATACAATCAGCTGTGACATGTTTAACACCCCCCTTTATTAGGTTTCTTTGAACTCGGTTTGATAATGGACACTTTCGACGAATGACACCTTCAAATGTCTATTCTAGTAACAATATGCAACTTTGCAAGTGCGGAGACATCTTTTCTTTGTTGAACAGAACACAGTGCTTCTGTTCTTGGAAGCAAGCTACATACGGGGGAAGAGTCACATTCCAGACCTTGCTATCTATGAGGTGCTATTCATGTCCTGGGAGCCGACACGCTCTACAGGGCTTGGAAAAGGGGGGCCATAAGAAGAGCATAATTCAAGCCTTTAGCTGCTTTATTCTAATATATTCTACCATATAATGAGACTAGCTGGCAGCTGTGAAATGATTAAATGCCCTGCAGCTCTGCTTCAAGGCTACATTCGGGAGGGAGCCGGGCTTTCCTCCCCGGAGCTGCCTACGTTGTGTTTCAACAAACTCTTATTAGCCTCGCGGCCCTGCGGCCTTGTCCTTTCACGTTCAGACAACAATGTTAATAGTCAAGCAGTGTAAGCAGAAAATGTGCTGCGGAGCAATGTGAACAGAAAGCAATGAGCAATTGAAAGAAAACAAAATGGCGATCCTTGTTACATCAAAATGGCTGTTCATTGGTAAACTCGGAAACCTGTATTTCTATTGTTTCGTACATGAGACGGTTGGCCTTCGGCCACCAAAATACGTTTGCCGTCAATCATGAGGAGGTATCCATTTTTCTAGACTGACAAACCCTCCTTTGGCCTTATGCCAAACGTCTCATTCATTTATTGTATCCTCCTCTGATGACGATAATTCTGAAGCACTTATGTCTGAGTTTTGCATGCTACTATAAGCATCATCATCTTCATTAATATCTATAGCCATTAATTCTTTCACTGATTTCATTTCATTTGTGTCTCTGTCATCCCGACCATAAGTTTGTTTTCTTTTTGTCATCATATGCATACATCCCTTAGTACATCCCTCAGTTACCTCAGTGCAAACTAACAGTAGGCAATGTATGCAACAACAGCATGTTATGAATATTCCAAACACAAACACCACTATTAATATCGAGATCAACTTTCATCCCCAAGAACGCAGTATCCCCCAAAACCAGGACTCTATTCTCCAGCCCCCTTCTCCAGTCGGGAGTTCGGAGCTTAGGACATGCATTTTCTTTATTGCTTCAAAAATCGTAGGGGAATAGTCATCTACGAATACACAGCACGCTGATCCCACAATCTTGCAAATTCCCCCACGATCAACCAGGATTACTTCGAGAGCCATTCTATTTTGCAGTGTCATTAACCTAATTCCTTTTTCTTCCAACGTCATGTTAAATATATATCTGTCGTTGTGTTGATGGTATCTTTTAGTATTCTGGACAGCTGCCTTATGTTGTAGGAGTTCACTATCTGGGACAAGAATGGAACAAATGATTTTGCTACGTCCGTCGCTATCAAAACACCTTTGCTACTCCTTTTGGTTCTAGATCTGGATAGTCTGGCCATGTCTGCTGTTTCTAAGAGGAACACTCCTGGGAACAGTAGACCTAGGTAACATGTACTGGGCAACCAAGGATATGCTTTCTCTCCACATATAAAATAGACTGGATCTCCCACATATACTGGTTCTATTTCCCATTTTAATACCGCTGTATTCATGCATCCAGTAAATGTTCCTACTAAATAGGAGCCTTTCTTTTTTAGACAAAAAGGGACAGTTCTCGGGTTGTAATTTACCGTGTAAGAAGGGGGAATTGCATCTTTGTTCCCGTCGGTTCTTACACGAAACGTCATCACAGATGTTTTAACTGGTGGGGACAATCTATCTTGTCTATTTTGTCGTGTTATTTTTTGCGTACTTTTCTTCGTAGGTTCTGGGATCATCACTTGTGCTTTGTGGAAAATGGAACAACCCACAGGCCTCATAATTATTTCCTCAAACTCATTCATGTTTGTTCTGTCTAATTGACCCGTAATACTCTTGTTCCACTTCCCATAAAACATTGCACTTAAAGATGCACTGCATGCAGAACTCAATGGCAATGGTTGTACATACCACCCTATTCCTTTCCCCGCATGCTGCGGTAAATGGGTGCATACCCAACAATTATTTTTCTTTAGAATTGCATGCGTCATATTCATGATGAGTAATAGCGTATTGTTCTCATACCCTTCTCTGTGTCTCTCTTCCATTGGGGACAAGGTACAAGTAATCACCTGAACCGGGCTTTCAGTAGTGGATATATTAATTATTGGTAAAAACATTTCCAATGGGTGTATAGATTCCACATACCATAACACCAACGCTGTCGTTATTGGTGCTACCACACTCATGAAGCACATTATTATCGTCAAAACCAGCATACAATTATTTTTACCATGCGTTTTTCCTAAGTTTACAGTCTTTATAGCTAACTCTTTCTCAGCCGTGGTGCAGGAGGAGGCTGAAACCGGTCCTGACATTTTTCTCACCGCCCTTCTTCCTGACAACGTTCGTCGTGGATATCTCTCTTCGTCGCACTAGTCTGGATGTCAATAAGTTCAAAGGAATTGTCAGCAGTTTAGTCTGCCAGCCCTTTGCAGCCTGGTTTGATTATTTGTTCTAGGCAAGATCACTTATTCTCTCTCATACTGCTCAGAGGACTTCTGAACAGTTCTCAATTGCCTTAGTACCATGTGCGCCCAGCTTGTCCGCTCTGGTTCAGGACACATGTACTTTGAGGAGCCGCGAGTCTTGAATTGTCCGATTTGCACAATTTCTCACGCTTCTCTCCTCTACACCTCTAGTTCCTTCTCCGTCCATGAGCGGAACCAGAGGTTAGCATAAACACCAAAGAACTGTGGATCACTCTGTCTTTCGAGGCAGCAAATCATATCGCCTCACTCCTGGTATTGTGTGATCTGTGAACAGTGCCGATGCACTTCCAAATCCAGGATCTGCGTCAGCCTGCGGCGCAATGATGGATGCTGGTGTGCGCCGCGACAGTGATGCGGATTCGGTCTTTCGCTCTGGCACAATGGCAAGTGCTGGTGGGCGCCAAAGGGGTACACGTTTTGTATCTGACATTATTTGCAATGCAGATTTCGTGTCGGCCAGTAGTGATGTAGGTTCTGCTGGGCAACGTTGGGGCACTCTTTGCCCATCCCCCTTTTTGGCAATCTTTTCGGGCTTTGTTTCGAGTTTCACTTTCCGCTCAGACAGATTTAGCGGCAGTGGACTGGCAGCAGTTTCTTTTGTTTCTGGGACCGCTGTCTCTTTCTGGTCGTCTGGATTGGGTAAATCTTTCAGTGAAGATGGGATCTTTTTGGCATGAGTGGCATGGATCCACGACCTCCTCTCATCCACCCGTATTGCCGTCTGCGTTGCCAGAAGCACTTGATAGGGGCCGCGCCACCTGGGTGCTAACAACGATTTTCTCTCAAAGTTCTTTAGCAGCACCGAGTCGCCTGGCTCCAGGGCGTGCCCTGGACCAGTATATCTTAAAGGGTAAAGCCTCCTGCACCTGCTGATGAATCAAACGCAATTTCTGCATTAAAAGGCCATAATAAGTGCTAAGTACAGGATGTTCCACTTCACTCAGTCACTTTGGCTGAGGTGCGCACCAAACATTCACCGGCCTCCCCATCACAATCTCATACGGGGACAGCCCCGTTCTAGCCTGTACAGACGTACGCATGCACAATAGTGCTATCGGTAATACATCCACCCAACTCAACTTGCTCCCTGCACATATCTTGCTAATTTGCGACTTGAGGATTCCGTTGTGCCTCTCAACAAGACCGGCCAAACCCGGATGCCTCGAACTATGAAATCTCTTATCAATCTGAAGACCTGCACATATCTGTAACACCACTGCACCCACAAAATGTGGACCATTATCTGACCATATGACACGGGGCAAACCAAAACGGGAAAAGTATTCTTTAAGCATTACTTTTGCTGTACTCATTGCTGTGCAGTCTTTTAAGGGATATGCCTCCACCCACTAGCTGAATGCACAGATCACCACTAAGACATATTTCAAGTTTTGGCACCTCTCCATCTTTATGAAATCAAAATGGATTACCTCAAAAGGCATAGAGGGCGGGCCAAAACTGCCTATTGGAGTCACTGTTCCCTTTCCTACATTGTGTTGTAAACATGTGATACAGTTCTGCACCAACCTCTCTGCATTCTTCTTTGTTTACATTCTGCCATACTGTAGATAGGTGCTGTATAATTTTTTTCGCACAGATGTGAGTAGGGCTGTGAGCCATTGTGACCATTGCTGTCACATAAGAATTTGGCAACATCCAGTTTTTAGTTCCCTTGTCCATCCAACAACCCTCTAAATCTAACTCAGCAGAGCCCTCTGCACACCCTTGTATCTCATCGGCCGTGGCTTCGGCCTGCATCTCTTTCACAGTGGCAATTCCATCTTCTATCATACAGGGTACTTCCTCAGTCTGAACTGTCATCATTTTATTATTCAAATCAGTGGCAGTTTGTTTCGCAATTCTGTCTGCAAATGCGTTTCCCTCTCCCACTTTGCATGTTACCTTTTTATTTGCCTCGCATTTCACTATTGCTAGGCACTTTGGAAACGTGAGTGCAGACAGCAATCGTACAATCAAAGGGCCATGTTGAATTCTGGCACCATGTGATGTCAAGAAACCTCTCTCAGCCCAGAGTCGACTAAAGTTATGAACCACCCCAAAAGCATACTGACCATCAGTATAGATATTCACGTTCAAATTTTCAGAAATCTCACAGGTACTGATCAATGCTATTATTTCTGCAGCTTGTGCCGAGTTGTAGGAAATTCTTTTGCTTTCTACAACGCTCTCTAGGGTAGTGAAAGCATAAGCGGCAGTTGTCGTGCCATCAGGTAGTTTAAAACAAGAGCCGTCACAAAATAACTCTCCATCTGGCTCCTTTTGTGGGATGTCACTTAAATCAACTCTCCCCTTCGTTTCTTCCTCAGTGACCATTAAGCAATCATGGGGCAGTGATTCGTTGTCACCAATTTCTTTTATGGGCAGTGGCATTAATTCTGCAGGATTTAAAGCGCTACACCTCATAATTTGGATATGTGGCGCGAATAAGACAATTTCGTATCTTGTCAGTCTAGCAGAGGTGAGGTGTTGCTGCTGTGTCCTATTTAATAGGACATCTATGGCATGCGGCACCATCAGAATTAAGGTGTGCCCCAATACCATCCCTTCCGTTTGTTTCACCGATGCAGTAGCCACAGCGACAGATCGCAAACATCGTGGTAGTGCGCGCGCTACAGGGTCCAGCGCAGAAGAAAAATAGCCGCACGGCCTATTTCTTCCACCTTGTTCCTGTGTCAAAACAGCTAATGCACATCCTTCATTCTCGCATACAAATAATTTAAAACATTTTTCATAATTTGGCGTGCCCAAAACTGGACCAGAACATAATGCAGTTTTCAATTGATCAAACGCTCTCTGACATTCTTCATTCCATTGCAAAGGCATCACTGCATCCTTCTTAGTTAATAGCACCATTGGCTTCACAATTAACACAAAATTACCGATCCACTGCCGGCAATAGGAAGCCATTCCTATTATGGCTCTGACTCCTTTCTGTGTCTTTGGAATGGGCATACAAGAAATAATTTCTATGCGTTCTGGCGTTAGCCTTCTCCCCTTTTTCGAAAGTAGGTAGCCCAAATAAGCTACCTCCTTTCGATTATATTGAAACTTCTTCAAACTAGCTTTATGGCCATGTGCCGCTAGGTGTGACAGTAGTAATACGGTGCTCTTTTTACAAATCTCTTCTGTATCAGCAGCGATCAACAGATCATCTATATATTGCAATAGTACACACCCCACTGGTAATTCTAGCATGTCTAGCTGCTCTTTTAACGCTCTACTGTAAATACTCGGACTTTCCGTATTTCCTTGTGTAATGCGCTTGATTGTAAATGATCGTCCCCCTAATGTGAACGCGAACAAATATCTACTGTCCTTGTCCACCGGAATGCTAAAGAAAGCATTTTTTAGATCAATTACGCTAAAGTATTCTGCTGAGGCAGGTATCAAATCAATTATGAAACAATATGGTACTTCATTACCTCCTTTCTTAAACACTGGAATAATTGGGCTGTTACATGTACTGCCTGTAATTTCTTCAATTACCCCTAATTTCACCAAATCTGAAACAATACTTTTCAATCCTTTCTCTCCGTTAGCCGAAATTTTATACTGGGGAATTCTTGGCAGTGTAACTCCTTCTTTCAAAATGATCCTCACTGGCTGTATCTTCAAGCATCCTACATCGTTGTCATGCATCGCCCATATACAGGTTGGCACTTCTCTTAACTCTCCTGGCAAGGTTTCTGACATGAATTCTGACACAGGGGCATCTTGTGACCAAATCGTTAGAAACACTCCGTCTGACGTACAATGTATAATCGCACCTAGCTTTTTCAACAAGTTCAATCCCAACAAGTTCTCCCACAATTGTCTGTTAAAAGGAAAGGACAATGTTCAGTGAATGGTCCTATACTAACTGGGACTGGTTGGGACACTGGGTTTATGACTTGTGTACCTGCAAACCCTACGCAAACATTCTTTTGCCCGACAGTGGTATATCCGGAACCAAGTGATGGTCTATTGAACACTTTTGCGTTCCTGTATCTATAAGGAAGCGGTGCTCCTTATTCCCGACTCCCATTTGTACGTGGGGTCCTCTCTGATTCACGGGAATAGACACTCGTTCCGACCCCTGCCCTGGGCTGTCCTATTGGGGAAATAACACATCGTCCGATGTGTAGTCACTACTATTACTGTAATACGTATTTGGCTGCGTATTGAAAATGTTCCCACTCTTTCCTCTATTTCCCCCACTCTGATTCCCATACTGTTGGTTTTGCTGACCCTGACTCTGGTTAGGAGCACTTTGGTTTTGGCCTTGGTTTTGATTACCTTCATTATTGTGGTGCTGCTGCATACTATTCCTATTTGGTCCAATCGTTCCTTGGTGCCCTCTGTGCTGTCTTCTCTGACCAGGTCCATTTCTATTCTATAAATGTGGACATTGCGCTCGCCAGTGTCCTTCCTCCTTACAGTATGCACACTGATTTGGTCCCAATGGCCCCCCATGCATATTCAAATTACTCCTCCCTTGTGCGTTCCCTCTTCCTCTATTATGTCCTGCTACTTGCTGCAGTAACACCCTTGTTTTCAGTATGCATTCTTTCAAGTCTTCCCCCACCTGTTTTAATAACAATAATTTGTCCACCATCGCCTTTCGCCCCGGCGATGGTAACTGTTGCCGTCGATTGCGTGGCCGTAGCACTTCCTTCCTATCTCTCCCGATATCCTTACCCCTGTATCCAGGTGCAGTAAACATTTCAGCATAATCATTATCCAATTCATTTTTAAGCTCAAAAAGTCCATACACATTTTCCCTCACTTCTTCATCTATTTGTCTACAGCGTGCTAATGCATTTAAGTCTAACAATTGCTGCAGTGGTAATTTCCCAATTAACTGTTTCCATCTCTCCACCAAATATTCACCCATGCATTCCAACACTACCTGTCTTTCGTTGCTTCTTCGGAAGACATACATCGAAGCCAATGCTGCCGTCCCATCATTCCCGTCTATATACATTTCTGCCTGTTGCTGCAATTCCACCTTCCTTTCTTTGCTGATCGCACTGCGAGTTACCCTCGTGCATCCACTTTGTTCATGTCCCGCCTCTCGCCCCCGCGGATTCAACTTCAACCCCTGGAGGGACGGACGGTACAGAGTCTGTATCTAAGGCGGGAGGTGCGGATGGGACAATGGGACCGGGGAGTGTCTGCTGTGGGCCTGGTTGGCAAATAGGAATTGTTACGTGCGCAGTCTGTGGCTGTGGGAGGGCTTGAGCTGCGGGAGGGGCTTGAGCAATAGTTACTGACGTGTTTGGCCTTGCTTCTGATCTTGGGCCTTGTTTTGTATGGATCAATATGTTTTCCATTACTTCATCTGCTATGTTCAATTCTCGTTGTGGGTATATTTTTTCTATAATTAACTGGTCACGTCTACCTGACCTTCTTAGACTCTCAGTCCTCTCCTCCACCTCCTGTTCTTCCGCTACTTCACCTTTTGATTTATGCCTGCGCACATGCTTCGCTCTACTTCTAAATCGGAGCATTGCTTCCCTTCTGCAGTCCTTAACAATATCAAATGCCGCGAGACGCGCTTTCTTTCTTATCAACACTCATTCCAAATTATCTATTCTCGCTATCTCAAAACTACCATTTATCAGCCACTGATGGTCTTGTTGCTTTCTGGTTTGCCTATGCAAAGGTTCACAGAATATTATCGCTCCCACACCATACTTCATATACATTTCATATGCCGGCGTTCCCCTAGGTGGTGCAGTTTGGCCATCTTCCAAAGATTGTCTACCACAGCGGAAAAACCCCGCTAGGGTGGACAATACCCCAGGCAAGTTTCAACCTTCCCCCTGGTTAATCAACCTTACCTAGGGCGTTTGATTTTGCAAAGTCAACTCTCAACCAATATCAGGATTACTTTGAATCGGAGAATGACTCACCTGATAAATCAATTTGTCCTCCAGGACACAATTCGTCTGTATACTGACGCAACCAATGACGTGTCTGCGTTTCTTGGTTTTTGCCTTGTTTCGGGACCCTCGCCTCCTTGTTCTCTAGCCAGATACGTCGATCAGGGATCAGGTGTGTGCAGATCTGCAAAGGAATCTCATCACTTCTACAGGACGCCCCGAACACCTCTTGATCCGGGCTCGATCGCCCCGTCCTCATCGTTCTCCGCCTTTACTCAATTACAACGTACACGATGGAACAAGTGAGGGAGGGTCCCTATTTGGGCTCCATCTTGAAAGGGGCCCCAAGGGATCCCTCATATCTATGGGAACAAGGCAGGTCACCACACACGATAGATACGCCAGACACGAGGTTGTATTCCCAAAGTATGGTTTATTGCAAAGCAAATAGTCTCAGTTGGCCAACCTGGTCTCACGCCCAGCGACGTGTATCTCTAGACCTCGAGGGACGCAAGAGAGCGAATTACGTACATCAGTTACATATATACAAAATGCATATCATACAATCAGCTGTGACATGTTTAACACCCCCCTTTATTGGGTTTCTTTGAACTCGGTTTGATGATGGACACTTTCGACGAATATGACACCTTCAAATGTCTATTCTAGTAACAATATGAAACTTTGCGAGTGCGGCGACATCTTTTCTTTGTTGAACAGAACACAGTGCTTCTGTTCTTGGAAGCAAGCGACATACGGGGGAAGAGTCACATTCCAGACCTTTCGATCTATAAGGTGCTATTCGTGTCCTGGGAGCCGACACGCTCTACAGGTTTCGGAAAAGGGTGGCCGTAAGAAGAGCATAATTCAAGCCTTTAGCTGGTTTATTCTAACATATTCTACCATATAACGAGACTGGCTGGCAGCTGTGAAATGATTAGATGCCCTGTGGCACTGCTTCAAGGCTACATTCGGGAGGGAGCCGGGCTTTCCTCCCCGGAGCTGCCTACGTTGTGTTTCAACAAACTCTTATTAGCCTCGCGGCCCTGCGGCCTTGTCCTTTCACGTTCAGACAACAATGTTAACAGTCGAGCAGTGGAAGCAGAAAATGTCCTGCGAAGCAATCTGAACAGAAAGCAATGAGCAATTTAAAGAAAACAAAATGGCAATCCTTGTTACATCAAAATGGCCGTTCATTGGTAATCTCGGAAACCTGTATTTTTGTCGTTTCGTACATGAGACAGTTGGCCTTCGGCCACCAAATGCGTTTGCTGTCAATCATGAGAGGTATCCATTTTTCTAGACTGACACCTCTACCAACGGTGGGAGGCGAAGAGGAAGACTGTTCTCGCAATCCCGTTACTGGACGACATCTGGGACGAGGGGCTGTTGCTCCTGAAGAACCCGTCCACGGCCCCTGCTAAGAGAGACCGGTACGAGAAGAAGTACTGGGTCCCGGACTCCGCCCCTATGTGCCTCAGGGCACAGCCGTCCCCGGATTCAGTGGTCTCTGCGGCAGCTAAGAAGAAAGCGGCGGGGGCAACTGCTTCAACTTCAACATCCCAGCCGGACGGCAAAGGGAAGAAGCTGGACGCTATGGGACGACGGGTCATCTCGTCGGTGGCAACGACTATTAAAGCGGCCAACGCCCTCGCGATCGTGGCACGCTACGACAGGGAGCTGTGGTTCAAGATGACTCCCCTCCTGAACTTCCTCCCGGACGACACGAGGGCTGAGGCCCTAGAGATCCTACAGGAAGGCGAGGTGGCATCGGACCATGCCATTACGGTGGCCACGGACATCGCCGACACAGGCTTTCATCAGATGGGCAACAGCATTTGCCTTCGGCGGTGCGGTTGGCCCACGGCCACCGACTTCCGCCAGGACGTGCAGACCAGGGTTCTGGACATGCCTTTCGACAGAAACAACCTGTTCGGCAAGAAAGTGAATGAGTCACTGCAGGCCATCAAGGCGGACACCGAGATGGCTTGGGCCTTGGGTGTTCTTCAACAACGACGGCTATCCTTTTGGAACTCCAGAGGCAAGCAAGGTGCCTCCAAAGGATTTGGCAGTGGTTCCTCGACGTACCGCCAAGCGGCCCGCCCCTCATCGCAGGAAGCCTACAGAGGACGCGGCAAGACAGGAGGGTTGTCATCGCCAGAGAGGGCAAGACGGCAAGGCCACTACGAAACGGGACTGAACCGGCTGTGGCGACGGGCCCCAACCCGAGCACCCCGGTGGGAGGCTGGCTGGCGAAATTCGTCAGCGTGTGGGAGTCCATCTCCACCGACCGTTGGGTGCTGGATGCACTGGGCCGCGGGCACACCCTGGAATTTCAGAAAAGGTGTCCCCGCATACCACCCATGGCCAGTAAAGAAAATCACGTCCCACAACTACTTCTGGAGGTATGAGCGATGCTAAGAAAAAAGAGCCATAGAACTCGTCCCAAAACGGCTCCGGGGCTCCGGAATGTACTCGCGGTACTTCCTCGTCCGGAAGAAGACCCGCGGTTGGCGACCCATCATGGACCTTCGACAAATACATCAAGTCTCAGAAATTCCAGATGGTCACCCTCCAGCACGTGCTGGGACAGCTGGAGGAAGGCGATTTCTTGTCGTCGCTGGACTTGGAGGATGCCTACTTCCACATACCCATTCTAAAGGGACACTGCAAATTCCTACGATTCGTGGTCCAGGGGCGGCGCTATCAGTTCAAGGCCCGATTGAAGTCAGCACCCAGGGTGTTCACCAAGTGCCTGGCGGCTCGGCTGCGCCTACAGGGGATCCACGTCTACCCCTACCTGGACGATTGGCTCATCCGAGCAAAGTCAAGGGAACTCGCAGTCGATCACACAGCGAAGACCGTCCATCTGCTCACGGATCTGAGATTCTCGATCAACTTCAGGAAATCCCACTTGGTACCGTTGCAAGTTACCTTGTTCCTGGTAGCCAGACTCGACACAGTGGCGCGATTGGCTACACCGTCGGAGGAAAGGACAAAGGCCATCCTGGGCAAGGTACAACAGCTCTTGGCCATGAAGACAGCCAGGGTGAGGTCCATCAAGTCCCTACTCGGCATGATGTCCTCGTGCATCTACCTTGTGCTGCGGATGCGACCACTGCAAGAGTTCCTCGATGTGCATTGGATGCAAGCGGTGGGCAGTTTTTGAAGACAGGACAGGATTTCACTCAACAAGACTTTCCGCCAAGCCATCCTGTGGTGGGGCACCCACGCGCACCTTGCGGCGGGTATGAACTTCCAGACCCCTGCACATCAGGAAACGGTGACGACGGATGACTCCCTGGAGGGATGGGAGTGCACACCGGAGATCTCCACGCAAGAGGCCTTTGGCTTTCGGAGGAGAGGTCACTACACATCAATGTCCTGGAGCTCTGAGCCGTGTTCTGGGCCCTCAGGTTGTTCCTTCCGTCCCTCAAGGGCAAGGTGGTGAGGGTCTTCACCGACAACACCACCACGATGTTCTACATCCGGAAGCAAGGGAGCACCAGATCCCCAGCCCTATCTAAGGAAGTGCAGGATCTGTGTCACTGGGCAGTCGCCCAAGCGATGTTTCTGGTACCCTTCCACCTGGCAGGAATAAAGAACACCATCACCGACTCTCTCAGCAGGGCGCTGCGCTCATGCCACGAGTGGGAGCTGCGGCAGGATCAAGTGGATCGCCTATTCCAACGATGGGGCAATCCCCAGATCGACCTATTTTCGCGACGAATGCCAAGTGCTGGAGTTGAGCCAGCAGTTTTCCCCAGCCAGGGAGCATGGGCGATGCCTTCTCATTCCCCTGGGATGGCCTGTTCCTGTATGCGTTCCCACCGTTGCCGTTGCTATTGCAACTCATCAGTCAACTCAGACGGTCCCGTTGCAGGATGATCCTCGTCGCACCGGCGTGGCCGAGGCAGATTTGGTTCCAGGACCTTCTGGACATGTCAGCATTCCCCCTTACCCCCAGTCAAACTGCCAACGGACACAGATCTTCTCGCAAGAGAAGGAGGCGCCATCCTCCACCACAACCCTTGGGTCACTGAACCTGCAGGCCTGGCTCCTGCAGCACTAGAGTTCGGAGGATACGATATCCCAGCGGACTGCAAGGAGGTGCTTGCAAAAGCCAGGGCGTCCTCGACTCTCAAGTGCTATGGACACAAATGGAAAAGGTTCTCTGTCTGGTGCTGCACACAGATTAACCCTCTGTGGATTAGGGCCCCTCAAGTGCTGCCGTACTTGCTATCACTGGCCAAGGCTGGGCTGGCACATGCCTCCATCAAGATCCATCTGGCGGCTATCTCCCACTACACCAGAAGTCTGGGTCGGTCATACCTATGGTCTCATCGTCTGGTGAAGGAGTTCATGAAAGGACTGTTCTGATCATTCCTGCCAGTGAAGTCTCCGGCCCCAGGGTGGGAGCTCAACGTGGTGCTGACCAGGCTCATGGGGCCACTATTCGAGCCTCTGCATTCGGCACCATTGAAGTTCCTGTCATGGAAAACAGCGTTTCTTGTGGCCATCACCTCCGCACGACGAGTGACAGAGATCCAGGCCCTCTCCTGTAAACCTCCATACCTGACATTCCACGAGACGAGGTTAGTGCTGAGGACACACCCCTCATTCATGCCCAAGGTGCCGTCGGACTTCCATCTCAACGAGCCCTTGGTGCTACCTGTTTTCTTCCTTTCTCCTTCGTCACCGACTGAGAGGACTTTGCACTCGCTGGATGTGGCTAGAGCGCTGAAGTTCTGCGTGGACCGCACGAAGGACCTTCGGAAGACATCACAGCTATTTGTGAATTTTGGACCTTTGAACCAAGGGAAGGCCCTCTCGAAGGCTTCCATTTCCAGATGGCTCTCCTGCTGCATCATGCACTGTCACCGGTTGGCAAACCGACCGTTGCCCGGCCGTCCGAGAGCCCATCAACCAGAGCGATCGCTGCTACCATGGCGTTCTTGTCTAGTGTGCCCCTGCTGGACATCTGCAGGGCTGCTACATGGAGGTCGATGCACACCTTCACGAGATTCTACTGCGTCGACCGGGATTCCAGGTAGGAGTTCAGAGTCGGCCAAACAGTACTGCGCAACCTGTTCGCCTGAAGGTGGGCCTGGTGAGGAGGTAAGAGATGCTTAATGTTGAGTTGTTGATATGCTTAATGTTTATTGAAAAAATGTGGCTTTAGAGTAAGTTGCTCTGCAGGGCGACACCTTCCAATCCCTTCAGTTAGTGTCTGATACGGTTAGAAATATGATGGAGTTTCTTTAAGGCCATCAAAAATATATTCCAGGATGTAGCGGGTCACTGTATCAAGACGGAAGAGAAAGCCTAACCGTCACCATAAGCACTATCTAAAAGAATAAATACAGGACTCAGCGCCATCAAAATATATATGTATTTAGTCGTATTGCACAATTACACATTGCATGTGGAGCCCATGTACGATAACATGTTTCGGCTCTGCTGAGCCTTTTTCAAATCAGGGCCGTATTTAAATGTAAACAATCCACAGGACTGATGTCCCTGTAGTAATAACGGGTATGATCCCCAGTAACAATCTGTCTCCCTCAATCAGATGGTCGCAAGCGTTGGCAAGAAATTCTTGCCAACGCGTGCGACCATCTGATTGAGGGAGACAGATGCTTAATGTTGAGCCTTGTCACCTCCCGTGGTTGTGCATGTGTGTACTGCTATGTATTCTTGTATTCAAGAGCATGTGAATCCAAGCCAGACCCCATGCTGGAGAAGGAACAAGTTACTTACCTGTAACTGTTGTTCTCCAGCATGGGTCTGGCATGGATTCACATGCTTATGAATATTCCCAGTCATCAGGCTGGGAATCTTCTGAAAAGAAAAAATCTGTTTCAATTTCATTTCTGAACTGTTTTTCTACTAGTAACCAAAGACAGTTCAGAAACGAAACTGAAACTGATTTTTTCTTTACCGAGGATTCCCAGCCTGACGACGGGGAATATTCATGAGCATGTGAATCCATGCCAGACCCATGCTGGAGAACAACAGTTACAGGTAAGTAACTTGTTCCTTATATCTCAATTGCTGCTACAGCTTTTGTTGGCTCTGTTTTAAAGAGTCCAACCTTTCTTGACACTCTTTTTGCAGTGTCTGTATCTGGGAATCTTGCTCTACATTCTTTTGCAGTGAGAGCGTCAGTTCTTCTTGCAGTTTGGCGGCATACTGCCTAACCTCTGTTTCAGCTTCTTGGCTACTCTGGTGCCTTTGCTCTGCAGAGTCCAGATTATTCTGGATTTTCTCTAAGGATTGTACTTGCCTCTTTGCCAGATCCAGGTTTTCGGCATATTTTTCCTGTATGACTCCAATGTGGAGGTACAGGTAAGCCGCTATTTTGGCAATTTTGCATTGCTCTTCTTTTACTTTTGGGGCCATATACAGTTCACCGACTGGTGTAATGGATCCTGGTCCTGCCATATATCTAATTCTGTGGCAGTGACTTGTTGTTTGATTTCCTGCAGCCAGACTTTCTCATGCTCTACCCATTCACCCCTGACAAACAATTTGTGCAGTATGTGTTCCCTTGCAATATTGATTTCCACTGGGGTCGCCCTTCCGGAAATATAAATTTCCTTCTGACTTATCTCAAGGTTACTTTACTTTTGCAAAACAGGCCTGACTCCTTTCTATTGAAGGGTGTTTTTACAGTGTAGCAAGGTATGGTAGCCCAACAAGGTGTATGTGCCCCGTCAGTTAGCACGCTGTGTTAGACTGTCACAAGTGGTATGTCTAATTCAGGATCTCGCGATGAGCCCTCAAGCTTTATGTGATTTCAATCCGGCACACACCCAAGTCAACGCCTAGCATGTAGTGCACAACTGAAATCCTTATTTATTTTTGTCTAAAAGTTCTTTATTCTGAACGATATACCACTCATATCACGCCCTTCTCCTGGAACCCCCAGTCACACTGAACGAGGAATCAGGCTGGGTTGCAAAGGTAAATATTTATGGATTTGAAATTGAATCACAATATGTTTAATATGTACACAACAATCACCAATGGGGTGATGTAACACTTAATCTCTTGAATACACAAAGAGTATGTAGTGAGCAAAACAATTCAGCACAGGATAAAATACTTTTGTGTTGGTTCAGATCAGATAGCACTGTGGTTAGAGGTTCCCCCTGCACACCCCTCACCCCCAATAGGTAATGCAAAGAGATAGTAGGAGAGAGCAGGCATTCAGGAATTGCAGAAATCTAATAGAATATCAATCCCACTTTCCCCCTTACAAACACAAGAGAAAACGCAATTGACTGTCAAGCTGTCAGAATGGTTTTTAAAGTTAACTTTAGAATGGACCTGGCAAAAACACCAAATATGCTAAAAATTGCTGAAATTGTTAT
The DNA here is from genome assembly GCF_040938575.1 of Ambystoma mexicanum. NCBI lineage: Eukaryota > Metazoa > Chordata > Amphibia > Caudata > Ambystomatidae > Ambystoma > Ambystoma mexicanum. The sequence continues at coordinate 468,802,169 of NC_090935.1, read as the reverse complement.
AAATTCTGATGGGAGCCGCTTTGGATAGTTGCACACAAACACATGCTTTGAATTAATCCCAAGAAAACATGTGCAATCTTAAAATTCAAGTCGGAAGCAATTAAAAGCTGTTTTACACGTGTAAAAATTTCCCAAAACAAACATTTGTGGCAAACTTTTCACTGCGTGATATTTGCGATAACGGGAGAATCGCATTGATTTGGCGTGCGGTACTGGGTGCGATGGAAAGCTGTGGATGTTAGCTAAAAGGAGGAATTTTGTTTCTATCACAAAAACAGAGGGAGTTAGAGACGTTTTAGGAAAGGTCGTTTTTCGAGATAGGCGCAAGAATGGAAATCTGGAATGCACTTTTAAAAATGACAAATGGGCTCTTACACTAGAGGATGACTATGAACAAAACGAATACCACACAGGAACACAGTCACTTGATCAGGGTGACTGCCTGCTAAGGAAACTCGCCTTCTTCAGATGAGAAAAGGATCAGTGCAAAGATACTTTTAACAATATTAGTTCTGGAGGAAAGATAGGAGGTTTGGAGAGAGGTTTCAGACAATGCAAAGATACTGCTAACACTACAGGTTCTAAATACAAGATAGGATGGGTCTAAGATAGGGATAAGACTATGCAAAGTACATATGCTAGTGACACAATTGTTCCTATTTATACTCGCTGGATAAGTTCTTAAGTGGGACCGCCAGGATTCTGGTCAGGGGATTGGATCTGGTTAGGAAAGACGGCTGGGCACATCGGACTGGATCGGATCTGCAAGGCGCTCTGGGCACGGCACAGGACTGGACTGGATCTGCCCTTTTTGGTTCTGAGGATATTTCACTTCAGGAGGCAAGCAGTAACCGCACAGCCCGGCTGTATTATGATGCTTCCCCTTAGGCTTGTGGGGTTCTGTTTTATAATTTGAGGCCTAGCTGAGAATGTTTCAGCTATGCAATAGGCCTTTTTGCTTCACCAAGTTTCTGGAGTCTGGAGCAAGGAAGATGTAGAGTTCAGCAGCAGGGTGCTCCGCCAGCATCAAGAGAGTGAGTGAATCTGTCTGTCCTTATGAGTGGTGAGCTGTCTCTATTTATGCTATGAAATGACATCATAAAGGGGTGTGTGGGCCGGTTTAGCCTAAGCTTGCCCTGTTGAAAGGTGATTGGGTCAGATTCTACTCTCTTCCTTGATAGGAGGAGAGAAACGGAGTGTCATCTTTATGGTGTAATTTTATGAGGCTGAGAATCCACCCGTAGGCCCTGGAACACAAAATCTACTTTTGGCAAAATACATATTTCCACATGTGTAACCTCTATAAAAATCACATATACAGATTACATATTTTACATAGCAGCTATTCCTCAAAACCCCATAGCTGTGGGATCTTGTCTCCGCTTTTCACAGAATTTTGCGCTTTTCTGTATGAACACAATGTCCAAATTTTAAGCAAATTTCTACAAGTGTGCGTGTTTCACACAGGAATGAGTGTATAAAGTTTCACAATTCTAGTGGGAATACATTTTGCGTAAAATCACATTTATTGCCATTGCTGTCCAGAACTTGTCACATAGTTCTGGCGCCTCTTCACCCGTGCAACCAGAAATTAAATTAACAACTGTTATTTTTATATTTTTCACAATTTTGGATAACAAGTTGTCATTTTAAAATGTGTTTTTGGGCGATAGACGTGAGCCTCTTGAGCTCCCTCCCGCTACCGCGGCTGACATCCTGATTGTAACCCCTGCATATCTGCACCTGCCGACCTTCAAAACACACCTGCTGGTGTGTTATACCTTGGGGCACATCCACACCAAAAATCAGCGCATACCGCACCGAGGCGGTGAAGCCAGAGGCTGGTGAAGATTGGCCCCGTCTCCGACCTGCAGGCAACCAAGATGGCCATCGGAATCAGTCTAATGGGCATACTGTGAGAGGAGCTGGACGGCCCTGTAGCGGTCGTGGACCGCCGACCCTCCAGTCTGTAGCCTGCCAGATCTGAAGTGTTGGGTGAGGTTGTGGCCCCACAGGCGCATTGACTGAGACGGCAGTCGCGTCCCGAGGATTGAGGATGTGAAAGAGCAAGGATGGAGAACCGAGGGACCTCGGCGCGTAGGGTCCGAAACTCGAGCTGCCCGTCCGGGACCAAAGAGGAAAAGAGGGGCCCAACTGAGACAGTGCTGCTCCAGCACAGCGACCTGCCCGTGATTGCTCATACCAGAGCCCCCCCACGCGAAGCCCAGACCCCCCCTGCTCGCCCGACCGGGAGGCACCCCGACCAGCGCTGGGCTCTCTCGCCTCTGAGAGCACCGGAACGTGTGGGGAGCTCAGGAACCACCCGACCCCTACCTGGAGGAATTACTACGCGGCCTGCCAGCACATCTACGAACACTGGGGCCATAACCCTCTTGAATGAACGCATAAGAGCGGCAAACAGTGGGGCGGCAGTGCGAACAGTTGCTGAGCAGAACCAGGAGGGCATCCACCTCACACGTCATCGCAGCCCGCCATCGTTTAGGGGGCCGACAATAGGAAGTGAACCACACCGCACCACCGCCTCCTCGGAGCTGGGGTAACCCTACTGTTTTGACATGGAGCAGCTAAGTGGGGATCGACCTTCGCAATAAGTCTTGCGATCAGCAAGTCAGGAACCCCGCTGTAAGATCACGCCCGCAGTGCCTGGCAGCAAGCATGGGAAAGGAGAAAACGAAGAGACCCACCATGCAAAATAGGATCGACCAATACACTGTTCCCCCATCACAGTCCCCCGAACACCAACCGCTGCCCTCTGAAGACACAGACTCAGCACACACGCTCTCTTTAAGGGATGTCATGGCCACCATTGCGGAGTCCCACTCATGCATGGATCAGAAGATAGACGGAATAAGCATGGATGTATCCCTCCTCAGACATGACTTACAGAAGCTATCGGCGTGCACTGGAGAAGCAGAACAGCGCATTTCCAACACAGAGGATGGCCTACACACTGTGCAACAACAACTCCAAGGAGTCTCCGCCAAGCTCAAGACTCTGGAGGCTAGGGTCGAGGAAGGCGAAGGAAGGTCCAGGCATAACAATGTCCGCATACTCGGTATCCTCGAGAAAACTGAAGGTCCATGTATGGAACTTTTCCTGGAACAGTGGCTAACGGACCTGTTTGACCCGCAATCTTTCTCCAAATTTTTCTCTATAGAAAGAGCACACCGCATGCCCACAGGTAGACCGCTGCCTGGAGCTCCCCCACAAACTGTGATAGCGAAACTGCTAAACTACCGAGATCGGAATGCACTTCTACAGCAAGCACGAACCAAGGGCACAATCGCCTTAAACGGATCCAAGATAGCCTTCTTCCTCGACTATACGAGGGAGGTACAGAAGGCTAGACAATCCTTTGGCAAGCTCAAAAGACAACTGCAAACATTGGGAGTTAAATACGGCCTGCTCTTTCCTGCGCAGCTGAAAATTTATCATAAAGGCACAACAGTCCACTTTGACGACCCTGGGTAGGCATGGCGCTGGGCGGAGCAGCACATAGAAGGGGACTGGTCAGCACCCCGAGGCAATAGGGGCAGAAACCCCAGACCACCAGCGGACCAACGTCGAGTGCCGGACCAGCCACCATTACCGGAGCATCCGGTGAACGTTGAGGACGAACCCCCTCCCTGATCCCCACTGAGGGCTCAGAACCTACTGGCAGGCACAAAACCACTCTATGGACAATGCCGGAGCGTGTCCGCAGTAACCTACATAAGGCGTTCCACATACTTATAATGCGGTAAGCGGAGGCTTACTACCCTCGCACTCTGTGAACCCCCCCAACTTTCTAGTTTAACTTAATCAGGGACTGTTAACGTTGACACCCTACTTCTTTTGAGTGTCAGCAATGTTTGGGCGACAGGTACTTCGTTTTGGGGTGGAGTATGGAGAAGGGGAAGGAGGGGCTAGTTGGGAAGAGTTTTTTTATTGCCCAGGGACCAACGCACCCTTGCAGGTCTCAGGGGTTGTTATGGTTCTTGGCTAGTTGGGACCACAGCATGCTCGGACAGTAATTCAATCACCATTTTTCATATGACCTACATTACATCACCATACACCGGGATTCTATCCCCGCAAGACATCCGCCCAACCCTCTACCAGATTTGCTAGGTGGCAGCTGACCAATCTCAGTCGTTATCGACTGAATGTCCCAAGTCCCTCAAGGTGCTCACCTGGAACGTGAATGGGATGGGCTCTGCGATCAAAAGGCGCCTGGTGAAGCAATTACTCAGTAGACACTCCCCCGACGTGGCCCTGCTAACAGAAACACACCTAGCAGGATCACACTGTACTCTCTTCCAGAGAACCAATTATAGGACCGCCTTTCATGCGGGATTCACAATGGGATCCAGGGGCACCTTCATCCTTATACACAAATGCATCCCATTTGCCTTGCAGGAATTAGAACAGGACCCTCTGGGTCTCTTTGTGCTAATCCTAGGAACGCTCTGGGGTGAGAAATGTGGGTTTGTCTCAATTTACTCCCCTCCAGGACTGGGGCAGGAACTGTTAGATGAATTGACTACTCTCATGGGCAAACATCAACCTGATAAGTGGTTTCTGGGTGGTGACTTTAACGACGTCATGTGTAACGTCATAGACCGCACCCATCTCAGACAACGCAACCCGAATACCCCCACGAGGCTGTCCAACTTCGTATCCGCTTTGGGTCTTTGTGACGTGTGGCGGGGAACTACACCCGGGAACTAGAGGTTATTCATTCCACTCGGGAGCCCACGGTTACCTCTCCAGGCTTGACTACCTCTTCCTTCCGCATATAGACCTCTTCAGAGTACTGTCGGCTGACTTACTCCCCCGGGGAGTCTCCGACCACTCACCTCTGATGGTGGAGATACGGTTGCAGGGTACAATCCCCCCTAAAACGTGGAGGCTGAATAACTACGATCTGGGCTTCCCCGAGCTGGTGGACCGCCTCACTGAAGTCTCCACCGAATACTTTGAGATTAATGATACTGGGGAAAATGACCCAGTAGTGATATGGGAGGCCTACAAAACCGTGTTGCGGGGTGAAATAATTTCCTGGACGGCGAACAAAAAGAGGGAGAAACTTCGGAAGATAATAGAGGCAGAGGGGGGGAGGTTACCCAATGGGAGAACAACCACAGCCTTGACCCAACCCCTCAGACCCAAACATCCCTTAAACGCGCCACTGCGCGCCTCCGAAACCTAATGCTAGATAATGCCAAACAAGCCCATTGGGAATCCAAAGCTGTGTCCGGGAGATCGTCACTCCACAGAGAGAGAGGTGCGGGTCGGACGCTGAGATAGCGGAAGCCTTTGCCCAATTTTATGCCGCACTATACCAGGCCCCAACTTCGTCATTATATCCAACCCTCCTAAATAATATAACAATCCCAACCCTTTCAGCACAACAGAGGGCGACACTGGACTCTGACCTCTCAGAGGCTGAAATAGTTGAAGCCGTAGCACAACTCCAATCGGGAAAACTCCGGGCCCTAAAGGGTTCCCGGTTGAAATCTGGTAAAAACTAGGCGGGAATAACATAGCGCCCCCCCTGCATAAAATGCTGCTAAGCGCCCGGGAACAGGGCACCCTCCCACCGGACCTGTGCAAGGCGACCATTGTAATTATCCCTAAACCCGACAAACCCCAGGAGAGATGTCTCTTACAGGCCGATCTCGTTAATTAACGGTGAAGCCAAGGTCCTGGCCAAACACCTAGCTAAAAGGCTCCAACCGGTGGCAGACACTTTGATACACCTGGACCAATGTGGCTTTATGCCACACAAGTCAACTCAAATTAATCTTCGTCGGCTTCACCTGGCACTGGAACGGGCCCCTATCATTGACACTCCACTCGCCCTTTTGGCAATTGATTTTGAAAAGGCCTTTGACTGGATCCGGTGGAATAGTCTTTGGGAGATCATGAAACGCATGGGGTTTGGAGATGGTTTCTTGGGATGGGTAAAGCTGCTGTATATGAATATCCAGGCAGAGGTCAAGGTGAACGGGTGGACTTCCCGATCCTTCCCCTTGGGCAGGGGCACACGACAGGGTTGCCCCCTCTCCTCCCTCCTCTTCACCCTTGCGATTGAACTGCTCGCCCTATGGCTCTGCCAGAGAGCGGCCTGGACGGGATTTAGATGGCCTGAGGGACATGAAGACCGAACCTCCCTATATGCAGACGACCTCCTGGTATATCTGGCCGAACCGGCCCGGACCTGCCCTATAGTAACTCTGATGCTCATCTGTTATGGAGAGTTCAGTGGATTGAGAATCAATTGGAAGAAATCTGTATTCTTCCCAGTGAAGGGCGGAGGGCATGCTGACCCACAGGATTGCCCGTACAGAACGGAGCAACACGGCTTCAAGTACCTGGGAATCTGGATAACAGCACAATCTTCAACCGATCATTGACCGGTTTGGCAATGATTTTCACCACTGGAAACTTCTCCCCCTGACCCTCATGGGTAGAGCCGCACTTTTAAAAATGATGGCCCTTCCGAGATTCCGCTATGTCCTCCAGAATGCCCCACTCAAGATCCCAAACTCTGAATTTAACCGGGTCGAGACCCTTCCTAGGGAGCTTATATAGGGTGGAGGCCAATCACGTATAGCAATGACCACACTTCAAAGGTCGATTTGGGAGGGTGGGGATAGGGGTGCCCCGCCTATTACTGGGCCTCACAACTTGCGGTGGTCAACGACCTGCTTAACGGGGACCGGGAACTACCCCACATCAGGGCCGAGGTGGAGGCCATGCAGGGCACAGATCCACTAATTCAAGGGGATTGGGTCCGCCGACGTATTCCATATCTATGACAATAATTACCACAGCTGTGCTGCTTCGGAAAATCTTCGGAGTCTGCGTCCTGCGTCGATGACGTCGATACGCCACCCTCAAGGATCTCCTCGACGGCCGACGTCACTGGATGTTATAAGTAGGACGTATGACGCCTGTAGCCTCAGTTCCGTTTTTTCCGTGAACTTGTTCGCTTTGTGAATCTCGGTACGCCTCGACTCTTTGGAGTTTCTGTTATTCATCTCGGTTCTTGGAACCTGTTCGTTTGTGAAGTTATTCTTCGTGAAGGTGTCTACCTCGTCTTCCACACCGCGTCCAGGCTTTAAGAAGTGCGGGGACTGTGGGTCCAAGATGTCAGTCACCGACTCGCACAACGCCTGCCTCTGGTGCCTCAGGGAGGCCCATGACATGGATGACTGTGTCGCCTGCCAGTCGCTCACGTCCAAAGCCTTGCGGGAGCGCAAGAAGAAGTTATCGGTAGGTAAGGTGTCCAAGCCCCGGAAGTCGAGGTCTGCGGGGCTTTCGACGGACGACTCGAGGGGCGACTCTCCGCGTCGTCGTCGGAAGTCCGGTGAGTCTCGCCACTCCTGTGCCTCTTAGAGGCACTCCCGAAAGCGCCGTCAACGGTCGCCTTCCCTGTCCTCATCCGAGGACTCTGCCCGTCGGCGGGTCGCTTACCCCACCAAGCATGCAACACCGGAGGAATGGGCTTTCTTCGGGAAGAAAATGTTGGCGATTCTTGAATCTCAGGGCACTGGTCCGTCCGCGCCTCCGAGTGGAGTCGGTCGTGATCAGCCGAGAGACGCCGCTCGCACGCCTTCGGGCTCGGGTGGTTGTCATGATTCGCGGGAAAGGTCCCGCTCGGACAAGGGGAATCGTTCTCTGCATGCCCGGTCCAGGTCCTGGTCCTCGACGCGCTTGAGACCGCATGAACCTGTGAAGTAAGGACCCACCGGTCGGCTTACGGGCCCATTACGGCTTACGGGCCCATTCTACCAGGGGTATGGCTGCCTCTACTGCCCTGCAGAGGGGTGTTCCTATTCGCAACATCTGTGACGCAGCCACCTGGGCTTCGGTACATACCTTTGTACGTCACTATTCCCTCGATTCCACCCGGGGGCAGGATCTGGCCTTTGGCAAGGCGGTCCTTTACTCCGCAATTTTATTGGGCATGCTAAATTTCTGTTTTCTAAATTCTTTTCCCACCTCCTTGCATTGGTACTGCTTTGGGAGCCTGTCATAGATATTGAATACGTCGGAGGACCCAATCCCTCGAAGAACAAGTTACTCTCTTACCTGATAACGTTCTTTCGATGGGATGGTCCGACGACGTATTCCATATCGCTCCCTCCCTACCTTCCCCGCTACAGAATTTCTTATGCGATTGCAGCTTACGTTTCCGCAAGGCTTTGTGTGTCAGACTGGCAGAAGACTGGTGGCACAGGTTCTGGGGAAAAAACTACAACTGAGGCTACGGGTGTCGTGCGTCCTACTTATAACATCCAGTGACGGCCGTCGGAGGAGGTTCTCGAGGGCGGCGTATCAATGTCATCGACGCAGACGCCGAAGTTTTTCCGAAGCAGCACAGCTGTGGTGATTACTGTCATAGATATGGAATACGTCGTCGGACCATCCCATCGAAAGAACGTTACCAGTTAAGAGAGTAACTTGTTCATCTGTTATACCAATCTCTCCAGAGACTCCCTCCACCAACAACTATGACACATACCACTACTATCTGGAGACGGGCACACGGGTTTGTAGGGTGGGGAAACGGTGTAACCACGGCACAACCCCTATGGCATAATTGCAACCTAAAAGAAAACGAGAAACTTGAACCATGGGCGTGCCGGGTGACGGCTGGGATTCTGAAAGTAGAAGATTCTGAAAGACCGGAAACCAACCTCATTCGAAGACATGCAGTGCAAATTCCAACTCCCGGATACCGAACGATACCACTACATGCAACTATCCCATGCCCTAAGAACCCATATACCCGCAGAGGACACGGACCCAGACTACACACCGATAGAACGCAATATGCTACCAGCGCACATCCCCACCAAATGCACATCTATCCTCTATAACACTATCACATCCTTTGCCACCCCTGGATTATCGACCCTAAAACCCAAATGGGGAAAAAGATGTAGGAGAGATAGACCCAGAGGACTGGATCCAGGTACTAATGCACGGGAAGTGGCTATCTCCTCTAGGCTCAGGCTGGTGCAACTTAAAATCCTGCACAGAGTGTACTACCCTAGAACTACATTGTACAGCTGGAAGAGGGCGACAAACCCGAACTGTCTACGGTGTGCAGAGGAGGAAGGAACCTTCTTTAATATCCTGTGGTCATGCTCCCGGATCCGCACCTTCTGGGACGCTTGTTGTACTGAGCTGACCAGGATACCCACTTGCAGTATACAATGACCCAAGGGTCCTAGTCCTGGGAGGACCAGATGAGACCGAACTTAATAAATGGGAAAAGCTGCTTTTAAACACAGCAGTGGGCCTAATGAAGCGCAATATTGCACAAAAATGGGGAGTTCCGGAGCCCCCGACAATGGAACTGTGGGTAATGGACATACACATGCGCTATGATTGAATGTCGGATATATAATGCAAGAGGCTGTACAACCAAAGCCTCTAAAATATGGGGGAGATGGTAGGAGGGTGGGCCTTAATGGCCACGGACAATGGTGATGATAACATGAATAAATATACAGAAGGTCAAGGAAGATGATCTTGGTGCTGGTGATACTAATATTAATGTTAACTTATGATTGGACATGCTGTTCCTCGAATGCTTTTATTTTTCTCTTTTTATTTTCTCGTTTTGTGGTTGTTTTGACTGTTATGAAAAACAATAAAAAATGTTTTATCAAAAAGAAATGTGTTCTTTGTCCTTCTTAAGCAACAAATGGTCACTTGGCTCCACCCCTTGGTCTCTCCCTGGAAGCCCAGGAGCCATCCCCCATGTTTGTTCCTTGCAGAGGCCATTTACGACTGTCTTCACACTTCGAATTTCCTGAGCTGCAGCTTTTCATTCTTCCTTTTGCCTCTGTAGACCAGGTTATTTCCTACCCTGTAATTAACACTTCTCTGAGATTTCCAGCTGGGGGGAAATACCTTCCTTCTTTGAGAAAAACCTGTTATTCAAGTTCTGCAGCTTCAGCCAGGTTTAAATTAATAGTTAAATTCTATGGCCTTTTCCTTAGCACAAAACAAACTTGTTGTATCAAATACAGCTAGAATTCTCATTCAATATTTTAAACCATTTGATCAAACAATTACAATATGGGTTACTAGCAGTAACAGGCCTCTTAGATTGCAAACATTTGATTTTCAGTTTATACATGTTAAAGTTTAATCAGGCAGGCCCTTGACAGCTGTCATCACAGTAACGATGTTTGACAGATCCACAGGCAGGCCACTTTTGCTGAGAACATCTCTCTATGCTTTCAGCCTTTCAGGACCTTGTAAGTTCACAATGATTTCATAACTAAGTGAATTGTAGCACCCAGTAAGAATTTTGAATTTTTTTGAAAGGTGTTTTGTACCGGCATTCTGAAGTTTCAGCAGCAAAGAAAAGGATATTTAAAGCAATCTTGGAGTTTCATTTAGCAAAGCACTGCTTTTTCCTTCCACACTCCACTTTCAATTGTTGTGGAGCCCAGTGACACATTTCAGTAGTAAGAGCTCTGTTCCACCACCGACAACATGCGTGGCAGATTGGGCAGCCATCTTTTTGTGCATGGAAAAGCGCGATTTTCAGGGTTTTGGCACGCACAAGGGCTTGGCAGCCATTTAGCTGTTTCTGGCACCATCATAACAGAGTGATGCAGCACAGCAGTGCAAAAGTGGGTCAATACATCCCACACTATGGCTGGTGGTTGCACCGCAGCCCCACCAGAGGGGATTGCCGCCTGGAGTTTATCAATCTGACGCTGCGTAGCATTGTGCGTTGCAGCCATGTCTGTACACAGCTCAACAACTAACTGCACTATGCTAGCCAGGGTCTCATCGGTGTCCATAATGTTTCCGATTATGTTAGAATTTGTGCACTCTGAAACGTTGCGCACGTAGAGTAGCCGACAAATTCCTCTTAATAACGTAACCCTTTGGTGGACTCAAAGAACACATAAATGGATCTATTACCAGGAAGAAGGAACACTACACGACAACCACAGGTTACAAAGAAGATGGAAGTGATATTAGTGCAATTGGTAACTAAAAGGCAGAGTCTATCAAAGTTTACAAGTAAACTAACCTGAAGATAAACTCTGGTTCTCTGGTAATTGTAATGAAGGCTTTGACCCTCAGAGTGTTGTGCAACCCTAAGAATAAATACGAAATACTTAGAGCAAGAAAACCAGTGTATGGCAAAGAGTAAGACAAGAACTAAATTCGGAGACTGCTTACCGAGTGTTTGGTGTTAGAAAGATGAGATGTCCAAAGTTGAGTCCTTGAGGAAATGGAAGGAGGGCGGAAGTTGATCAGGAAGGCTTTCCACAGTAAAAGATGATGCTGAAAAGAGAAACCTCAACCGCCGGCATGCGGACGCCCAAGACTAAGATAGCACTAATCTCTAGTCCCAATTGTGACACCAGAACCCAACGGCACGTGGTCGCCAAGGGTTTCCAACAAACGCACACCTGGAAGTTTCTAGTCCGTGCGTAGGAGTTATCACTGCAGTAACTATGCAATCCGATATGAGGAACAAGGTCGGCAACAGAAGTGTAGAACATGGTAAAAAATCTGATGCATTGGCAATCCATAAATAGCATTCAGGGTCGCAACATAGTAAGTAAACATAAACTGGAATAGTAAGCAGAAGGGAATCTGAGGAGAGAGCAATGTATCAATCCAAAAGTACAAGAGGGGTTCACCGTTGGCAATCCAGATACAAGGGAAGGTTGGCATCAGAAACGTCAAGAAACAGTAGCACAAGAACGTAGCTCTATATAAAAATCAGAAGCACCGCAGTAATTCTGGATGCCGTTTAAATAGACAGTCACATGGTCTTGCTGCTATGTGACGGAAGGCATGAAACGTAGAGGTTGCCAGCGTCTTCATGGCAACCTCCAATGATCTAGCATTCAAGTTCTTCCCGTAATGAAGACCCGGTACGGATCATTTGAGGGACGCCATAAGGGGTGTAATAGAGGAGCGATGTGCAGATTTATTGAACGCTGATTACCTGTCTTCCGTGCCGCAGTATTGTACCATGATACAAACCATGATTATTGACAATAAATGTCCTTCTTGGCTTTGAGGACCTATTGATATAACCGCCAGATCCTTGTTGTGATGACAGGAGGTCAATTTGTCATGGATAGTAAATCCAAGGAAAGGCACGAGGGACGTATGGCGGTCGGAGGTTTGGGTAGATGTGGCAGTGGTTGGTGTGGTGAGGTAGCAAGCTCGTGGAGCATTTGCACAGTCAGTGTGTTATAGCAATGTTTTAGAGACCCCAACCAATGAGGTGGCAGGGCTTAAACTCCACCCTAGGCAGCCATCTTCAGAGTTTTCATTCACTGCAGTCTACCAGACAGGGTGAATCCTCTCAGCTCTCAGAACTTCCATCTGTGTTTTCTATTTAGCTTAACAAGCTACAACTTTTATTTCACGTTTTCAAATTCATCTAGTCAACAACTACCATCTGTGACTTTCTGGACTCGGGACAATTTCTCCACCTTTTTTCGCTGAGTAAAGACCACCTTGGCACCATGGCTTAGGAGACAGGACCTGCCAAAAAGCCCTCCTTGTTTAAGGATTGCAGCAGGTGTAGAAAGAAGTTGGTTTACATGAGGGATCCCCATTAACAGTGTATTTACTTTTTATATCCTCCTGATATTAACCAATGTGAGCTCTGCAAAACCTTCACCAACAAGGCACTACAGGACAGGCATAGAAGGCTGCTGTTACATGTGAAGACCAAGTGCCAATCTTCTGAAGAGAATCTGTTAAAACAGCCCCTGTAACATCTCACAAGGGGACTGAGAGACAAACTTCCAAGAGACGGTCCTCTTCAGTGGAAAGGGGAATCTCCCCACCTCACAAGAGCAGGAAAAAGGTTGATAAAAGCTCCCTTACGCCTTCCTCAAGCTATGTGGATCAAAATGCCATCTTGAAGGAAAGCGCATATCCAAAGGTAAGCAGATGGCATCAGGGCCGTCAACGAGCGGCAGTGCTACCAAAATGACAATAGTTTGTCGACGCCCAAACTGTCCACAAAGGAAAATCCATCCACATTCAAAAAATGTCCTCGTCAACTAGCAAATCCTTCTCGAAAAACATCACTCGTCCACAAAACTCATCGCAAAGCCACCAACACCCGCTTCTACGGAAATTATTAGGCTAGAAAAGCCATCCACGAGCGTCCCGTCGACAGTAAACCCACTGTCCACGGAGGAAAACCCAAATAAGACTAAGGACCTGTCTGACCCAATTCTCTCCACTGCAGGAGGACAGGAAGAGCCTGTAATGATTCAATTATCGCCAATTAAGGAGATGGTGGAATTACCAGATATTATTCTCCAAGATCAATACTTTTGACATTTAAGATATGGGTGAACAACTCACTCAAACTTGGAAAGAAAATAGTCCACCATTGCATGCTACCACTGAGGACGTCACTGACCCCTTTGATCCTGCACTGATGCAGGCCATGCAGCGAATCATTGAGGAGTTCAGCAGGCGCCAAAAAGTTCAACTTTTGGGGCCCTCCGCTTCTAGGCATAGGGATGCATCCACAAGTTCAGTGAGCACAAGGTCACCACAAACAAACAGGTCACCTAAACACACTACGCCAAGGGCTCTCCCACTAACATTAGACCTCGTAAACGTACACTATCCCCCGAGCTGCTGCACAGGCACAGGTCACTATCACGTAGTGCGTTACCGACAAGAGTCTCACCTCCAAGGTTCTCACCTCCACCAAGGGAGAACTTCACCATCAAGGGATCCAACAACGGTACCCTCCACTGTGTCCGTTTCGGATTGGCAGGGTGACCCATTAAGGGAATTCAGACACCTAAGAACCAGAGGAAGGAGAGATCACAAAGGTCCCAGAGCAGCATAGTGAATGGGATGACTAAGTGATAGAAAAACAAACAAAAGCGAGATTCCCCAGGGAATACATCGCCTCCTGATGACTTAGTATCCTTCCACACCATAATTACCAAGATAGCAGATCTTTTCCAGATACAAGTGACTTCAGAGGAAAAGAAATCGGTGATCTATGAGCACAGAGATAAACGAAGAAGGACTATCATAACTATCCCACTGCGGGACACAATTTGGGATGCAGGTGTAAGGATTCTCTCTACCCCTCTATCGACTCCCGTCTTGATATTGTGCCCAGAAAAGAAATATAAGGCTCCGGATACGGCTTCCCTATGCCTAAGGGGACACACCAAACTCGACTCAGTCCTCACTGTTGCGGCGACAAAGAAGTTGACAAACCCCTTGTCACCACTAACAGAGCCACCAGACAAAGAAGGCCGCAAACAAGGCCATGGGCAGAAAAGCATTGTCATCGCCATATCTAACTTTCTGGGTAAGCTAATGACTTAGCTATAACAGCTCGACTTGACAGAGAACTCTGGCTATGTATGTCAAAACTAGCCAAACATCTGCCGGCAGAATTCCAGGAATTGGCAAAATCAATAATAGCTTATGGGGAAGCCACCTCGGATCACATGATCAACGCAGCTGTGGTTGTCTCCGAATCAGGTTTTCAACAAATGGCCCATGGAACTGTCCTTAGAAGGCAGGCCTGGATGAAGGCAACCAATTTTAGACCAGAAGTACAGGCGCAAATCTTGGCTATGCCCTTCGATGGACAAGATCTATTTGGCAAAAAACTTGACGACCATTTAAAGGGTATTAAATCGGACACTGACACAGCCAGAGCTATTAGCTCGCTAAAGGACAAGGATAAAGATTACAGGCCCTTTCGGTCTTTTCGGGGCTCATCCGCGAGATATACGGGATACAACAGGTTGTCTTACAACCAAAGAACACAAAACAGTGCATATCAAGACAATAAATATCAACAATCCACCGCCAGATACAACTCTCAGAGGCAGACGTGGTTCAGGCCACTTGAAAACCCAGTCTAAACAAAACTGACATTCCATGTGCACTCCACCATGCCTCACCCCAGTGGGAGGACGAATAAGCCAACACTTCCACTGTTGGCAAGACATTACATCAGACAAGTGGGTGCTGCAAGTCGTACACGAGGGATACACAATTAAAATCTTATACCAACCTCCCTCTCTTCCACCACTACCACGCAAAATCCATTTGCTGAAACATCTAAAAATGGAAATTTGCATGCTGTGGCAAAAAGCAGCCATAGAACCAATATATCCGTAAACCAAAGAGGAAGAGGTTTCTTCTCTCGTTTTTTCCTAATCAAGAAAAAGAATGGTCAGTGGCGACCACTATTAAACTTAATATTAGTCTTAGACTAATATTACTAGTCTTAGACTAATATTACTAGACTTAGACAAAATCAGACCTATACTAACTGAACAATCTATGCCGGGGTGGAACAAAACATTACTTACGAAGTACCACAGACCTCTTCATCAGATGTTGCAGAGTGAAATGATTTGTAAAGGAATGCCTCGCTCCTATTTGGGCTTACTTTAACTCAGAGTCCCACTTTCTTCTTATCAAATCCAGTTGATTAGTCATTTTAATTGCTGTTGTATCCTCCAGAAAATACTCTGTGGCCTAAGAGGGATCGCACTGTGGTATTGGGTGCAATCTGACACAAACCCTTTATACCTATGACTACAGCAGGCATCAGTTTTTTGGAAAACTATGTTCCTGGTTGCAATAACATCTGATGGAGAGCCAGTCAGTTTTTCATAAGCCCTTAGGACTCATCTGTGCTTCATCCCAAAATCAGTATGGAGTTCCATATTAACCAAGACATTTCCTTACCAGTCTTTTTCTCTAACCCTTCATCTGATCTGGAAAAGGGTTTACATTGCCTTGGCGTCTAGAATCTGCCTATGTTCTGCATGGACACAACTAAAGGTTTTTAGATCCTCATAGGTTGTTCACCACCTTTGGTTATCAAAGTGAAGGCAGTCGGGTGCAGAAAGCATAGATGGCGAGATGGATTGATTCCTGCATTACTAAGCGCTGCTCTGAGCAAAAGTTGTACCTTTTGCTCAGAGCAGCGCTAGAGGAGTGTGCAGCCCCTTTTGCTGCTCTGAGCAAAAGGGGCTGCACACTCCTCTAGACCGACCAGAGATTTCTACTGAGGCATTCCCACACCATGTGCATTAAATATTGTAGCTAAGGTGACTACTTGGGCTACCCCTTTAGCTTTTTGTAAGCCCTACCACCTAGATAGGCTAGTTGCACGACAGAATGCCAATTTACCCAGTTAAGGCTCACACTATTCAGCTAGTTTAATGTGAGGGCCATCCTCCCCAGAGTTCTGAATACTGTGACAAACCTGCACAGTTCCTTCCGTCTTCCCAGGGAGGAGCCACCCACTTTGAGGCTAGGGAAGTGCGCCCATTAAGCAAGACCCTCCCCATGGGTCTTGGAAAGAGGGATGTCACTGGGAGTGCCTCCCCTCTAGAGGACAAGGACTCCCATTCCTACAAGGAACTCCTTCTAAATCATACTGTAGCTGCCTACATGGGAATGGAAAAGACTGGTATTATTACTGTGGATTGGCCTACCAAACACACTAACCGTACTCCCATATCTTTAATTGCAGGCAGTGCTGGGATCGAAGTGAAGCCAATAGCTGATGGAGGTCAACATGCCCCATGGAACTACGGTGCAAGAATAAAGAGAAGAGGAGGCTGTAATGGAGGAGGAATCATATGCCTAGGCGAGCCTGTAATGTTTGAATGTTCTGGAAGGGCACAGACATGCCAGGCCGCTGAGCCAGTGGTGGCATGGAGCCAGAAGCGAAGGAGATGGAGATGCTGGAGGACCGTTGTTCCGAAGGGCAAAAACACAAACTGAGAGAGGAGCAGGGACGGTGGCGAGACAGACTTGCCTGGTGGTGCGACCACACAGCAACTGTGCTGGGCCCGGTAACTGACGCTGAGACCACAAAGCAACATGGAAATCAAATCCTCGATCTCAGGACAGCAATTGCCGAGCTGGTCCGTAACAGGGAAGCATGCACTCCTGAGAAGGTAACGCCAGGGAGAGGGACAGGCCCATATGTCCTGGTTTTAAGCAGGCCAGAGAGAAAAAAGGGCTTAATGAACGTAAGTGAGCTAAGAGGCTGGAGAGAGAAAAGGGGTTACGGGAGCCCAAGAAACCCACTTGATGGACATGGGCAAACGCCCCAGAGAGAACCTGCTGAGTTGAGTGAATAAAAGAGGATCATATGACCCTGGAGAGCCCTGGAAAACTAGGTGACACTTTAGGAAAACTGTGAACCTGGATGGTTCAACTACTTAATTCGGAATCAAGAGCACATTGAAGGACTGCAATCCAGCTGGTGGATTTACTGTATGAGGATCACTTATCCCTTTTAAATAACTGGAAACTTTAAATTGGTACAAAGTTGTAAAACATGTTATGAGGGATACGAAGAGAGGACTGAAAACTTTATGGTGATCCAATATTGAAACCTACGTTAGACTGATGGACACTATTTGGGGAACAACACTAATCTAATTGGCCAGAAGCCTGAGTGGAGAGGCTACGATCCTGGCCTACTTTTATGTTGCATTTTGGAAAGTGGTAGGGCCAGATGGTGGTTAGCTTTCGGACTAAGGACTATTTTTTTAATTTTTGGACAACTGACAAGGACCTGTAGTTTAGTTTCTTATGTAGGGAACATCAATCATAGAAATAGGAATAGATGGTCATTTTTTTCTTAAGTTAAAATAAATACCCTTGAAAATGGTAAACCATAGTCCGACTCCTGCTTCTGGTTCACCACAATGCTTAATAATCTCCCAAAAGTATGGAGGAACGGGGATGGGTCATAAGTGTAATAAATGTACTCACTACGGTGACGCCCTCTAAAACAGGACCATCAGGCAGGATCCGGAATAGGTATAGGCAGATGGGAAAAGGACTGAGGTGCAAATTCTGCTGCAAATGTGGCCATGATGGTCAAATTTCACAACCTGATCCTCTCTACTTGCAAGACACAATAAAGATTTTCCATAATAACTTACAAGAAAGTTTTAATTCTGTTAAAAACACAGAGGCGAGCATTATGCTTCTCTTTCCTTTATTAAACCTATGAAAAGAATCTCAACAGCAAGTATTTTATGCATCTGACTGCAAGCAAAGAGTATGCATAAGAAAAGGTGCACTAAAATATTAATAAAATATCAACAAAACAAAATCCTTAGTCCATAACTGTCACTGAAGGAACAAAAAACTCCATTTCCCAGGAGGCTTAACCAGAGTTCATAATAGGTCACCAACATGTGACACCAGTTCACCAATAGGCATACAGCTACCCTTCCAAATAGTCCTGAACATGATGTAACTTCCTCTTACGAGGCTGCAAACTTGACTGTCCATAAACCATAAGGATAAAACTGTAACTTGAGCCTGTCTTGCGGAAGGAGAAACAGCCGATCCGGAGGTCAGGCTGACTCGTCTATAGCCACTGTCAAGGAAAAATAAAAATAACTAGGGTTACTTGATGCGTATGACAACCCTAGTCCCCCTTGCGAGGGTGGGAGAGAAATCAGTGTGTTATTCTGTAAATACACATAGCCTGAAGAATGGCAATTACCCCCCAAAGCAATGCGGACAACGACTGCCCTCAAGCATGTCTTCGGCCGCTATTTCGCTCGCTGGGCGGGATAATGCTCGCCTCTGTGTCTATAATAGAATTAATACTTTCTTGTAAGTTATTATGGAAAATCTTTATTCTATGTCAAGACAGGAGGCTCAGATTATGCTTGTTTAAAGCTTACTTACCACAATCGATGCAGGTGGTTTCAGGTAGAATTGCTTGAATATTCATGATGTCCTCCAAACAGACTCCAACCTGAAAGCCTTTAGAAGCCATGGCCCCTCTCACGGAGTGGGCGGCAAAGTGATCAGTATCTACTCCAGCCTGCGTTAGCGTCCAACGCACCCAGCGTGCTAATGTTGGAGCGGAAACCGCTCTATGGGGTTTGCGCAGTGCTATCAATAGCTGTGCGTTAGGAGAGGTCCTAAGAGGCGCAGTTACCTCTTCGTAGACCCTTAAGCACTTGACCAGGCAAAGCTTGGGCTGCTCTCTAAAGGCGAGGTAAGAAATTACCCTAGAATTGCATTTTGTCCTTCTGTATATGTGGAACACTAGGCCATCAGGAGAAAAGGTCCTGCCTGTACGATCGAGAGCTCTGACATCCGAGAACCTCCTGCAGGAGACCAAGCAAAGCAGTGTAGTAAGCTTGCCAGAAAGTGCAGTACGAGATAACTCTTCATTATGAGGCCAAGAAGGAAAAAGTTGGAGTACCTTGTTCACATCCCAAATCTTGTTGTAACGGGACGGAGGCGGCACTGTAAGCCGAATACCCTTGAATAGTCTGTAAACGAGGTGATGCTGTCCTGCTGGGACCTCTTGGACGAGGTTGTGGCTCGCAGAAATCGCCAAGTGGTAAGCATTGACCATCCTGTAGGCGAGACCTCTCTCGACTAATGAGGCTAGAAAATTTAGAATTTCTTCTATAGGAGCTGAAACCGGATGAAGCCCTCGGTCCTGGCACCAACTTTTCCAGGTGTTCCAGGAGTTGGAGTAACTCTTGAGGGTAGCAGGGACCCAGCTCTCCTCGATGAGACTGATGGCCTTAAGTGACATCCCTGGAACTCTCCATCTTGCCCTGAAATCCTGCAGACTGCTAGGGTCAGTGACCCATTGAGGAGAAGGGGGTGACATTGTCCTGACGGATCCAATAGCAGATCTGGAAATCGGGGTAGAAGGATTGGGGAAATCTGAGGAAAGATCCAGAGGAACTGGATACCAGGTCTGAGATGTCCAGACCGGGGCTATGAGGACTAGCTCTGTTCGCTCCTGACGTGCCTTCGCCAGGGTCCTCACTATCATGGTAAACGGGGGAAAGGCAGAAAGTATCCCTTCTGTCCAGTTTTGCAGAAACACATCTGTTGCGATGGCTACAGGATCCGGTTTCCAGCTGTAAAACTCTGGGAGCCGAGTGTTGAGGCAAGAGGCAAAAAGATCCTTGGACATGGAGCCCCATACTCGGAGGCGGAGGAAGATGTCTTTGAGCCTCCAGTCGCTGTAATCGGCGGAATGGCGGAAGTGCCAGTCCGCCACCACGTTTCTGAGACCTGGGAGATACTGCTTTGACGGAAATCCAGTGTTCCAGACAGAAATGCCTAAAGTCTTAGGCTACCTCCTCTAGAGGCCTTGATTTGGTGCCACCCAGGTGATAGATGTATCTTACTGCTGAAATGTTGTCCATTTGCAGCAAAATACAGCAACAGTCTGTGGCAAATGAGCGCACCGCAAAAGAGCCAGCGAGGAGCGCCAGGCAGTTTATGTGCATTTCCAGCTCCTGAGGTGATCAAGTCCTTCCAGTGGCTACTGTGCCGCATCTTGCACCCCAACCGGAGCGACTGGTGTCTGACTCGATGACAATATCTGGGGTGGACCCGAAGATGGCTCTGCCGTTCCAGGCTTCCATGTGCGTCAGCCACCAGATGAGTTCCGTTTTCGCCTGAGGCGAGAGTGTCAGACACTGGGAGTAGGAAAGGCTGCGCCAGAGGTGCTGTCCTTTCAGTCTCTGCAATTCTCTGTAGTGAAGAGGACCAGGAAATATTGCTTGAATGGAGTTGGATGGGAGACCTATCACTCTCGCTAAATTTCGGAGAGATACGATGTTCCTCTGCAGAAGCCTGCAAATCTCCCAACGAGTAGAATTAATCTTGGCCACGGGGAGACGGAGCTGCGGAAACTGCGTATCCACTACAAAGCCTAGAAATTCTAGCTTCCTGGATGGACACATAATCGATTTCTCCCAATTTATGAGGAAACCGAGACTGTGTAACAGCTCTATGGCTAGCCTGGCCTGCGGTTTTACCAAGGCTTGGGACTGAACCATGAAAATGATGTCATCCAGGTAGATTATTAGTCGTGACACCTTGCTCTCTTGGATGCGCTACCACAGGCCTTAGGAGCTTGGTGAATGCCCAAGGTGCCGAGGAGAGCCCGAAAGGCAAGCTTGTGAACTCCCAGTCCTGGTTCTTCCAGGAGAACCTCAGATAACTCACATGTGACTGGTGTATGGGCACTGCGAGGTAAGAGTCCTTGAGGTCCAGGCAAATGAGCCAGTTGCTTGGTCTCAAGATGTCTGAGCATGTGTATCCCCTCCATCTTGAAATGGCGATAGACTATGAAATCGTTCAGAGCCCTGAGATTTATCACTGGGCGTACCTTTTGCTTCCTGAGAACCAAAAATATGGGGCTGAAGAAGCCGCCCTGGCTCGAGCAAGGGCAAATTGCTGCCTCGCACTGCCACGTCCGCTTCGGACATTATTATTGGGGCGGGCGGACACGCTTGAAAGGTTAGATCAAAGAATTTTAAGCGCAAGTCTCGAACTGCGTCTCTGACCCAGGCGTCTCCTGATAAAGAATCCCATGCTCGCGCAAAGAGCTAATCTCCCTCCGATGGGTGTCTGCGGCACTGGCGCTGTTATGGGTACACTGACCTGTTGGTTGTTGTTGGGCTGGATGTCTTGTGGCTCTCCTCTACCTCACCCTCTTGATGGAAAGAAGGTATTTGAGCAGTCTTGCCAGTCTTGCTAGGTATAGCGCTGGTCTCTTGACTGTTGTCCTTCTATCAAATGAATACCGGCCAGAGGAGCGACCCCTACCTTGTCTGGCCCGGGAAACATTTTTGGAAGCAAAATCCTTCATAATGGATGCTTGAGTCTGGGTGCTTAGAAAGTGGCGGTAAATAATATTTCTCCCGCCCGTATGGGCGGAAGATTTATTATTTACTGCTACTTTCCAAGCACCCATGCCTGCAGTAATAACGTAGCCTGCTTGCAGAGGGCATTTAACATTTTCTTTCAGTAAAGGTGCGACAAGCGCTTTAATCACGAGACTGAAAGAACATTAAAAATGCCCTCTGCAAGCAGGCTATTATTACTGCAGGCCTGGCTGCTTAGAAAGTGGAAGTATACAATATCTCGCTCACCCAAATGGGGGGAGAAATATTATTTACTGCCACTTTCTACGCACCCAGGCCCGCACTAATAACATAGCCTGCTACAGAAGGCACTTTGCATTTTCTTTCAGTCTAGTGCTTAAAGGTGCCACGAGCACTTTAATCACGAGACTGAAAGAATATTTGGCCTATGGTGTGACCAGACGTCCCGGTTTTGTCGGGACTGTCCCCCTTTCTCAAGATTATGTTCCCATTGGAAACTGCAGTGGTCTCTGTTTTTTGTAGTAGGTCTTTATAGCTTGCAGGCAGGAATACACAATCTTACACAGAATAAATGCTTTATGTATATATGTAATAAATTTAGTTATTTGGTCTTAAGGAACGCTGTGCTTCATTTCTGTTTACTTGCCCTCAGCCACTTATCTCCCAACAGCACTGCGAGCAGTTTGGAGCTCTTGCTGTATCGGGAGATCGGATCCGCTTCCTGGAGGAGGCGGGGACTAGCTCTGTCACGTGCATGATCACGTGACCATTGGCGAGTCATAAAGCGACGGCACAACCGCCCGAGCGGCGTTAAGCCCTGGAGGCAGTAAGGGCTGGAGCCGCTGTTGTGCTGTTTTGCTGTGACCTGTGCATGTGCAGTGACCCCGTGAGTTATTCAGACGAGGATTTCAAGTTGCTACTTCTTTTAACTTAATATTACCAATCTTCAGGGCAAGTGGGGGAGAGTTGGACTCTGGCAGCTCCTTAAGCTGTCGGGTGTTCCCTACCCTGAGACTGAGTCTCTCCTCTGCTCTACGCTGCTCTCTTGGAACTA
Source organism: Ambystoma mexicanum (assembly GCF_040938575.1). Lineage (NCBI taxonomy): Eukaryota > Metazoa > Chordata > Amphibia > Caudata > Ambystomatidae > Ambystoma > Ambystoma mexicanum. The sequence continues at coordinate 468,779,405 of NC_090935.1, read as the reverse complement.
TTATTAATTTTATGATTTCATTTTTTGGAACAAAGAACATTTTTTGTACAATACATGTACTTATATTACTCTGATTGTTGGATAGAGATCCATATCTATTTAAGGGTGCTATTGGGCTGTGTCTGATGTGTTTTAAGCTGCTCCCTGTGTTCAGTGTATTTTAAATATTCGTGTTTGTTGTATTATAGATTGCATCATATGATTTTTTCTGTAATTTTTACATATTAAAACTCAGTCTATGAGTTTGTCTGCACTCTCTTTATCCTAAATCTAAGGTTGCTGTTACTCTTTTGGTTCTTCTACTCTCTTTCTTACAGGCTCTTGTCACATTTGAATGACAAGAAAGGGACTTCGGAGCCAGGCAGCTATGGAGGTTTCCCTTGATTCTACTCCTTCTGCTGAAAGGGCTTTCTCATCCGCCACAACAGTTTGTATCCAACCAGTCAATTCCATTCCTGCCTCCCTGGATATCCCACAATTTACATCAGTGGATGGTTCCCAGGATTCTTCCTTTCTAAAATCCTTGGCCTAGGCCCAAATTCATTCTAGAGAGGTCCGAGGTACTTAACATCATGGGTATTAATCTACGTACACCAGTTAATAATAGCTGCATCTTTCATGGAAAACAAGATATTTCCATAGATGCACAGGAAGAACATCTAGCAGCCTCGATAGCCTTTAATTTGGAAGAAAGCGGTACTCTAACAAGGGCAGGGGTATATCTGGATCACACTAATATCAGTATGGTGAACTCTATTCACCCAACCCCTGCCCAATCACATTCTAAGCCACCCCTACCTGCCTTAATGATGGATGATTCTATAGCTTTTGCTACTGAATCTCCGCTTACTCTAAAAGAGGCTACTGGTCACCATCTTTGCCCCCTAGAGGGTAATGGGAAGTATGGTACTCCCGCTATTAAATCTCCGCCAGAGGTTTTTTCTTCTAATAGGGGGGCAAACCATACTTCCTCTATTCATGTCAATCTCTCCGTTAACCCTCCTGGTATTCCCAATACTTCCATAGGGAAATCTATAGTGTTTAAAACTCCTCTTAATAAACCTTTAAATCCTACTCCAAAAACAAAATACAATATGGGTAATCAAGGTAAACCAATTCAAGGGGAAAAAAATTCTAATTTTTTGGGACAGAGGACTGCCACTAGTACCCTTGTTAAATCTTCACAATCACTCCCTACTGTGGCCACTTTGGATCATACCCATCTGGTCAACGTAGTAAAAAAATTAGAGATTGAAGACCGCCCAGATAAGGATATTGATGATATTAGTATCATAGAATGCGCAGATAAGGCAATAGCTGACAGCAACTTAGATCTTAACTCTATCAATGCAAACAATGTTACTCAACAAATTTGCAATGATTCTTATATGGGTTCTCCTTCTGAACTCACAAATTTTATCAATGAGTATACAGAAAAACAAAATTGGTTGAGAGAAAGGGGTTTACTCCCAGATTTAAAAAAGGATCATGCTAATGAGTCTATTCTGCATCATACTCTTAAAGAGGCGGATGACAGAATAAAACTTACTCAACCGACACTTTCTGCATTGGATATGGTTTTGAGTTCTTTTGTGAGCCTGTATGATAATATATGGTCAGAAGTTAGATCACGCACTCTTCTTCTCTCTGAAATCTACTCTAGGTTAGAGGGACTAGATAGATTTGAAGAGCTAGTTAAAATTATTAAGGAAGAAAATCACTTAACGGCAACACAGTGCTCTGATCCTATTTTCTCTAAACCACCGTATGTGGAAACCATTTGGCTAAAAAGGTCCCTAATGTGGAAATACCTACTCTACAAGGGGAAGCATTAGATGTGGGCTTAGTTCTCATTGTGCCCTGTTGTCCGGATAAGGTTATTGGTGATCATCCATCCATGACTCCTTCTTTGACCTTTGAGGGTCCTCAAGAGGTCTTTGTCATGGAGGTAAAACTCCCTATTTCTAATCTAAATGTTATTACTGAATCATCAGAGGAGAAAGTCCAAGAGGGGTTTACTGGTTATCCTCTCAATCCTATTCTTCAGGGGCTATCCTCTGCAGCAATTACTTCGGAAATAGCTCAGTCACTCAAGGGAGATTGTGTGGCCTTGTTTGTGGATTCTAAATCTGATTCTTGTTTGGAGAAATTACCTGATTCTATCGACCTTACTAAAGAAATGACACACCAAAAGGTTTTGCTTGCATAGGAAAAAAAAAACTTAACCAGCAAATAAAGAAAACTAAAAATCAGAAGAATATGAAAAAAATGTCTTCTTTCACTAACCAATTCTTTCAAAATGTATTTTCAGCATATGCTTTGGCCTCTGTAACTCCTTCTTTTGTTTCTAAGGGGACTGCGAACCCTATGGAATCAGCGGCCCCTGTGATCCCTGTTTCTAATACAGTGGCTATTCCGGGTGTACTTATTGTACAACCTGTTATCTCAACTGTACCCGATCCACCTGATGTTCCGGTAGACGGTACTATGATCAATAATTCGGTTCCTCCTTCAGCAGTGGCCAATATTGTGGGGGCTGAGGATACTCTTGCCTCATGCCCTTCGAAAATAGTTTCAAATCCATCAAAGCCGATTGATATCAACGCTTTAACTGAATCGAATATCGATACTGTTACTAAGCCGCCGGAATCTTCTTTGGCCGTAGAATCCTTAATTATACCTAGTAATTCTATATCTGGGGTAGATCTTTCCCATCTAGAGATTACTACCACTCCGATTTCGGCCAATTTGGTCAATATCGATATGGTAAAACATCTCTTCCAGGAGTTTCTCAGTCCTAAATCTGCTAATGAAGTGGTGCCGAATCCAAACAAAAGTCCATTGCAGGACAGGGCTCCCATTATTACTTCTTCTTCTATGGTTTCCCATCCTGCTTCCTTTCCTGGTGGTCATTATACCAATATTGATCTTACAATGGGGGAGTGTGGAACAGGATTTAGACCAGTGGGGAGTATCTATGCCCCTAATTCCCTTAAACTAGTTCATCCAACTATGTCAAGTATTGGCCATTTCACTGCCTATGAAGATGCTCCTCCTGGACCTGAATCTGCCCAAAATAGAAACTCTTCCACATTGTGTGAAAGATACCCTGTGGGACCAAAGGCAATCGAAAATAGGACTATACTTGGGGGCGCAAGGGGTAGTGACTTGGAGGCTGACTCCTTAAGTCAGTTTACTGAAAAAATCACTGATTGACTACCTCACTTAGTGGAGGCTAAAGATTTTCCTGACACTTTGCAGATGACTAGCCTCTGGGGTCAAGATATGCCAAACTGTCTCAATCGTGGTAATATTTTAAAAATCTTCCACCAACTTCCCTCGCTTTCTCTTATTTCTAGTTATGATATGGAAAGTGTTCGTTTTCCCATCCAGGGTCGGGTAGATGTGAGTAATTTTTCTCTCAAATCAAGAGTGGTATCAGAATTGATAATGGGGCAAAGGGAAGTTATTAAGCAGCTTGGCTTTGAAATAAACCTATTAAAATCTAATCAGTTCCCTGATAATAATGGAAGGTGTGAAGAATATAGGGGAAACCTTACTATGGTCTATCATCCAGAAAGAGCTCCACAGTACCAACAGAGGCAATTCACGCCCAGATTCAATGGAAATACAAGAAACTGGGCCCAGGTTACCTCAGGTCTGTGGAAATGAGTACTCTTCGAAGTACTCGGAAGTGTCCTCGAAGGTTCTCCCAGTGAAAAGTTTCACCTTCCTCTCCTGGAACTCCAGGGGAAATTCTCATCTTTTTACGAACTTGGACACTGTAAGCATGATTAGGGCTTCACACTGTTTTTTTCTACAGGAGACCTGGATGCTCTCAATCCCCGTCCTAGATGGTTTTGATATTTATTCTCAAAATGCTAAATCTAGTCTAGGAGGGAGGGCCTCTGGGGGTCTTCTTATAGGAATTAGAACCTCTTTTGGTTTTAGGAATAAGGTTCTCCCTGATACACCCTTTGGTATCTTGGCATTGGAGGCTATCTCTCTTGATCATTTGGTTAATCTCCTTTTGATTAATGTATACTGGCACAAAGGTATTGCTGCTCTTGAGCCGTTTTTGGAAAGACTAACGGGTATGTTACTCTCCTGGAGATCGCTACATCCTAAGGGGGAAAGTGATTCTGGCGGGTGATCTTAACTCTGATTGCTCAATTTCTTCTGAAACCAATTATGACGATTTGGGTTTGGCTATGGAGGATGACATCCGTCAAGGTCAGATGTTTGCTTGGGGTAGACTTTGGAATCTTGCTCTGGATTCGGTTGGTCTAATATGTGTTAATGGTTATTATGATGCTACTTCCTCACCTTCTCCTACATGGCGTAGAAATGTGTCAACGTCTACTATTGACTATGTCTACGTAGATCATTCTCTGTTTTCTCTCTCATCTGAAGTTGAGGTTTTCTTTAATCCATGGAATGACCATGGAATACTGTTGGTTTCATTTCTCTGTCCTTTTCCCATGAAGTTTTTGCCCGTTGGGGGGCCTTGCCACCTTAAAACCGTGGGACAAGGGACAGGGGTACATTGGTCACCTACAAACATCAACGTACTTAATTGTAAATTGATCTCCCCTTTTAATCATACCTCTTTTTCTTGGAAATTAGCAGTTTTTAATACTGTCCATTTTGACAGTTTTCTTAATGCTCTCCATGGCAGTATCTCTGGTTTACTTAGGAAGGGTATCCCAAAAAAATCTCATCCACATAGGTTTGATTTAGAATTGGCTAAAGAAAAGGCCCAGATCCGGAAACCTATTAGAGAGGCACAAGCTCTAGACACTGAGTGGGATAATAAAGTAATAATTAAAGCTATCTGCCAAAAATACAAAAATTACTGTAAATCTGAAAAATCTATTATGCTACAAAATGATGCGGAGCACATGCTTGAAGTTTTAATGAAAAGAGATTTGAGGGCATTCTGGGTTATTCTCTCTAGTCAAGATACTGTCCTGGATGCTGATCAGTTGAATGCTATCCCAGAGGTTCAATGGGTAGAACACTACACTGATCTGTTCGATACAGGGGGAGAGGGACTAGAATTATGTAACTCTGGAAAGAATGTAGTAAATGACTCTTGGAAGCCTGTAATTGATTGAGACAATATTTGGTCTTATTTCTAAAATAAAAAAATCGAGGGCCCCGGGGCCTAATGGCTTAACTAACAACACATTAAAAGCTGAACCAGAACTTTGGGCCAAGCTCCTTTCCCTGTTATTTCAAGATGTTGTTAACTCTGGCAACGTACCAACCAGCTATTAGACCGCACATATAGTTCCTATTTATAAGAGAGGGGGTACGAACTTTGGTCAAAAACTATAGACCGATCTCTCTCATTGATTCGGACTGCAAGCTTTTTGCATCTATGCTTCTTTTCCATCTCAACGTCTGGATTAAGGAAAATCATATTCTCCCGAGGCAACAAACTGGTTTTAGGGCTGGCCACTCAACTAATCGTAATGGCATCATTCTAACTGCCCTACAAAGCACTGCTTGGGGTAAATGTGATGGTTCTCTTTATGTTGCCTCTATCGATTTGTCAAATGCCTTCGATTTGGTAATCAGGTCAAGACTCTGGGAAAAGCTAAATAAATGGGGGATCCCAGCTGGTCTTCTCTCTCTCATCATGGCACTGTACGAGAATTTGGGGGTCCATATTAGGATTGATTTGGCAGGAACACTGTCTAGAAGGATAAGGACTCGTGTTGGAGTTAGACAGGGTTGCTCTTTAGCTCCCTGCCTCTTTATCCTCTATATGGCAGATGTAGGTGAATTTCTGGGAAATACAGGCATGGTGAGGGCAAATTTGGGGGATCTCAGGCTCTCATGGTTGGCATATGCCGATGATTTTCTTCTTTTTGATCATAACAGTCGGTTTACAGAGGCTCATCTGTAAATTTGAAGAATACGCCATTCTCAATGGGTTGAAGATCCACCCGAGTAAAACCCGTACAATGGTCTTTTCTAGGGGAACAAAACGGAATAGCAAGGTGTGGAAAATAGGTGGTGAAAATATCATCAGAGCACACAAAACTCTCTATTTGCGTTTTCTTATTCTGGCCCAACCATCGGCGATTGAACTAAGACGATTTCTCAGACACAAATTGCTCCCGCTCATTTCCCAATCCATAAGGTTAGACAATAAATATTGCATGTTTTCCCTCAAACCTGTAGTAGATTTCTTCAAGGGAAAGGTTACCCCAAAGTTACTCTATGGAATGGAACTCCATTATTTCGAACTTTTGACATTCTGGGACTCTCTTGAGGGTATCTATTGGAGGAAAATTCTGAAACTGCCGAACTGTGTTCCAATAGTGGCCATAAGATACAAACTCGGATTGGTTTCACTGCAAGCTAGGATTCTCTGGAGAGTTATTACACTTTTCTCAGCCCTGCTCTCTCTCAAATCTGATACCCTCTATGTTGATGTGGGAAAGGTGATCTTCTCACAGGGACCTATGGATCGAAATCTATACCTTACTAGATTCAGTGATCTCTGTGATAAGACTTTGTCTGATCTTTCTACTGATAGGGATACTCTGCTAACCAATCCCAATAGGGTTAAGGAATGTCTATTTAGTCATGACTGGAGCAATACCCTCGAAAAACTCCATATTTCTCCTTCTCTCAGTGACTTACAATTCGATCATAAGAAGAGAGGGTCACTTTCTATTATCCTGACTCAATTCCCAAATCGTTATTACCATGTACTACTCCTCAAACTTAGATGGAATATCCTTCCCAATAGGGAAGTTCTACATAGAAGGAAGGAGTTTAATGATTTGGACCCGACATGTCGTTTCTGCAACACTCCTGGGGTGATTGAGTCTACTCGACATCTCTTCTTAGAATGTGCTGCCCTAAAAGGTCTAAGGGACAAATACTTACCTAGATTTAACACGTTGGGCCAATTGGGGCCAGATAATTTTATCTGGTCACAGTGTGTTTCTATAACTAATATTAAGGATGGGCTTGCTGTGGCGGGTTTTATTAAAGCTCTAGATTTGTACGCCCCTCCTCTCTGATTAATTTGCATGATGAATTTTATCTGATGATATTTTTTCCTTGTATTAATATAAAATTTTAATTTTCTGTGATATTCCTGCTAATATTAGCCTGTAAGTAATTTGAAGATGCTTTCTTAATTTTAAATTACCTTGCTGAATTTTAAACTGCACTGAATCTTTTAAAATGTGTTCTTTTTGTGCTATGACTCTTAATTTCGGAATTGGGATCTCTTTTTTTCTTTTTTCAATTGTACTGTTTTAAATATGTCTGTATTAATGAAATTTAGCTATAATGTATGTCTTTTTTTTGTAAAGGTTTCTTTTGTAAACCATATACAATAAAATAAAAAAATAAATAAAAAAAATAAAAAAATGCTTTATTTTATAAATTAAGATAGTGCTAGTTTGTAATAAATTTATTATAATATGTGTGTCTTTGAACAGCAACACTTGAACCCCCTTCTCCTCAAAACGCTACTGAAGTGTAGTGCCTTGACAGCCACTTTCAAGAGTTAGTCCTACTTTTATGTTAGTTACCATGTCCCAGTTTTTTACTTTTTAAATTTGGTCACCCTATGGTGGCCTGATGGGCATTACAAAGACGTTCCATTATGGATCAGGGTGCACTGTAACCCTGGCTTTCAGTCTTGTGATTAAAGTGCTTGTAGCACCTTAATCATGAGACTGAAGGATTATCTAAAGGCCCTCTGCAGCACCATGCTGTTATTAGTGCGGGGCGTGGATGGAAATAATTGCCACTTTCTAAGCACCCAGGCCCTGCACTAATAACAGCATGGTGCTGCAGAGGCCTTTAGATATTCCTTCAGTCACGTGATTAATGTGCCACAAGCATTTAATCACGAGACTGAAAGCCGGGGTTCCAGTGACACCTGATCCATTTTGGAACATCTTCGTATGCCAGATAACTGCACTTTATTTTTTTTTATTTTTTATTTGTTTATGGTTCAAATACCAAAGTAGAGCCTTTACAAAAAATAAACACATCTTAAAACAATAAAATATTTACAATGACATTCGTGTTTTACAAAATAAGAGAAGGTTATCACCATATGCCTTGAATGTCTTCTAATTGTTGAAGGTAAGCAGCTCTTTTTCTATGTGCTTACACAGACTTACCAATTCATAAATCAACGGCTTATGTATACCTTGCATCATGCGGGCCCATAGAAGTTGCAAACAGTCCTTAAAATCAATATTTACAAATTTCATCAAGCGGTTAGTATGCATTGCTTTGAAATAAGGACATTCGAGAATAAGATGTTTCAATGTTTCAAAGGGCTCATTGCATGACGGAAAGCGACATCCAAATTGTTTAGGTTCATCTTTGTTACTCCAGTTAGCAATTCTTTCTCTAGTGTGATATAAGTTAATTCTATACCATATGTAATCTTTTCTGGTATGGTTACATGGAAAGAAAACAACATGTTCAAGTCTAGGAGTACGTTGTCTGATGAATGCACCATATTCCCTATACAATTTGCAAGACGACAATCTTTCTATTGTCAGCCTCCAGTCTTGTTCAAAAAGCTTCCTTTTGGCATACCCTGGACGCCGATGAACATCTTCAATTGAGATGCATAAAATGTTTAATAGGTTTTCCATTTTAGATTGATATTGAGAAAAGCAAGCCAAATTAGTGGAACCCAACATTTTTTGCAGATCTTCATATAGTGAGTTTTTTTAAGGAAAATTGATTTTTTCATAGCGACATAATTGTCGCCATTGCCAGCGTCCACGTAATGCCACAAGGCCAAGCTTGTGACGAATCACTGCATTTGGAACCGACATTGGTAGGTGCATTGCACTTTTTATCAGTGATCCCTGTATACAATCTAATGTTGCACTCATGTCACACAAACAGATGTCAAGAAAATATAAGATGACGCTTTCAATTTTTAATGTCAAAAAATCAATCATTGGAATTAATGAAAATGTACAGAATTTCGAGTAAATCATTTTCAGTTGGGACAGTAGTGGGCGAGTCTTATTTTTAATTAAGTCTGTCCAAGCATTGATTGAATTTTGAGGTGAGAGATTGTAGCCCAAGTAGATCGCGCTGATCGAGCTAGGGATCTGTGTTTTCATAATCTCCCAACGATATCCCTTGCTGTTCTGTTTGGTGCCAAATTTCAAAATAGCAGTCTTTGAAGGATTAGGGGTCAGGTTATGAGTGACTGCAAATTCCTCAAAAAGTGATAGCTTCATTTGCAGTCCTGCTGGAGTGGGGTCAACAATAATAATATCGTCTGCAAACACAATCCATTTCAGATGCATAGACCCAACTTTAATCGAGAACAAATTACTATGTTCCCATTCTTTATCAAGATCTGAAAGATATAAGTTAAAGTATATTGCCGTAAGATTGCAACCTTGCTTGAGCCCAATGGATGTGCTTATTGCTTCAGTAGTTCTGCCATCAGCAGAGATTTTAATTTTATAGGAGGTGTTTGTGTAGAGTTTAATGAACCAGTAAAGTAGCACTGAAGGAATACCCATAGTCTCATTTTGTTCCACAAGATATTACGTACTACGTTGTCGAATGCTGACGTCATGTCTATCATGGCTATGTAGACAGATTGAGAGTTCTTTCCTCTTGTGCCATCTATCATATAGGCCATAATGGCAGCATTTAACGACGTACTCATTCCCTTCCTAAATCCTATTTGATATTTCGAATACAGGTCCTTTTCCTTTATTACTTTTTCAAGATCATAAAGGAGGAGGATAGCTAACAATTTCGTGTCCGTATCAATCAGGGAAATAGGTCTGTAGTTCTGCGGTAGGGTGGGATTGCCCTTTTTGAAAATAGGAACAATGTTCGCAGTAGTCCATGTGGGCGGAATCAAGCCTGTATTGATAGTCAAATTTGATTTTCAGTATTCCTGCCCAAAACTCAGGATCGGCTTTATAAAGACAGGGGGGGAAGGCCGTCAGGGCCCGCAGATTTAGAATGAGATAATCTTGAGATGGCCCATTCAAGATCTTTCAGCGACCATTCTAATCGGGCGATCCTACTATAACATAACTGTACATCTGGAACAACCTCAAATTTAGTTGGAATATGAAATTTAGCTGATATATATTCTGCAGTTTTAAAGCACACTGCTACCAATCTAGATAATCTAAGACTGTGACATGCCAACATTCTGGGACCAGTTTCAAAAATAGTAAGTAGCATATAATGACAAAAGAGTAGATGTCATATCAATTTTACCCAATGAAATGACAAAAATAATCTGGGGGTTAACAGCCGCTGATTATCACTAAACAGCCAGGCAGCAGGAAGTTGAAACAATAATACCCACTGAAAAGTTATAAATCCTATACAAAGCCCATGTCAGCAAGTGCTGCTGTGGAGGAACCCGTTTGAAAAGGCAACAAGGTGATAACACTTCTGTATACCCCAAGGGAAGTGACGGCCGGAAGGGCTCCCGCAAATGCAGCTAAGGCATTAAGCCCCAGAACAAAAGTATATATAAATTGCTGTGTTATTGTATAACACTGCAAACTGGCAACATGGGGAAGTTGCTGTGGACATCCCTGAGGCTCATGGCCCTGATCAAATGAAAAGGGTGAAAGGCCCGGATGCTGTCCCTGATTGCAGGGCTTGTTGTTACAAGTGGCTGGCAGTAATATTCCTCCTACCCGTTCCAGTGGGACAAATATTTCCAGCCACTTAAGCGCATTGCTGTGGGTAATCAGTTGCTCTTTGTCTGTTTTGTAGACATTGCAATGTGTCTGTAGAGGACAATAACAGGTAAGAGTGAACCTTCACACTGACTTTGACAACCAACGAAGAGTCACCAGAGAGGTAAGAAAAGCGTAGCCCATCTTTTTATACTAAAAAAACATCTTTTGTGTTGGTGCCATAGGCAGCGCCTTACAAGAATGGAACAATATTTAAAAGGCCTTTTACAAGCAGGTTGTGCTATGGGGCTATCACTTGTAGTCTTATATTCAGGGTGGTGCAAATACTCCCCCCCCAAAGGTGGTTGCTTCGAGTGATTTGTCTTCTTTACAAATAAACAACCATTTTATGGTTCTTGAAACACAAAACAAATGTGTACTAATTCGAGCTTGGAAGGTATGTGGTAAGTTGCTGACAAATTCTGGCCTCACTGCTTAACCAAACTGTGTGATCCTGGGCAAATCATTTGATCCAACCCAGCCACACCAGTGTGGTGGCAAGAACAGAAATATGCATTATTTATCCTTAGGCAGTGTTGGTGGCCTGATGGGCATTACATTGCACAATTTGCTGCTAACTTGCCACTCAGTACTTCAAACAATGCCGTGGAGTCACAAAATGCGGTGCCTGTACTCCATAGGTTTAGAGAAGAGATTTCTGACCTCTTGGGCACCCTGATGATTTTTCTGTAGGCTTTTCTATCTGGGACAGCATTTATTTTGATCTTTTAAATCATCTCAGTTTTTGCTGTCTTGCAATAAGCCAGACCACAAATGGATGATTACATGTTAACTTGCTGGGCCTATTTGTCTGGCAGATGAAACTATATGGCCCTAGTAACTGGTAGGTGCTGCATCAGGGCCTCAATGACCTGGGCAGACCAAGAGACTGGCATCTAGCCATTTGGTTCTGCTGAATAAGATAACTAACGTCCCCAATTTGTCATAAACTCATTGTAGCTGCTGTCTTCATCTTGGGCAATTGCTTGTGACTGTTTTATGCCAAACACTAGTTAAATGAAACTTGATAATAAAATAAAAAGGACGCACGCACAATTGCATTTTTATTGATGTCTTGTGAGATGGACACTGCACTATGCACCACTGACTGCTGCATGACCCAGCTGCACAGAGCCTTGAACTGAAAAATGTTTTCAGAGCTTTTCTTATCAGATCTAATTATGTAGTCCATTCATGCAGTTAACCTTTACATTTTACACTCATTGCACGAATGTATTACTTCAGAGGTACATAGAAATGCTGTATTCTTGCTAGTTGTTTGTCTTGGGGTAAAACTAACTTCTGGTGACATTTAAAATAGGAGTACAAAATTGGTAATCAAATAGGTTTATTTGCTAATCAAAAATATTTTAATTAGTAAATTCTGCTAATCAATTTTTGAAAACGTAATTCATGCCTTGCTGTCCAGGCGCTGCTGAATGGGCAATAGCATTTTTGTAACGGCCCTCTTGATGCTGGTCTCCACAGAAGATCCCAGTACCTTCTTGAAGCTGTGTGCCATAGCTACTTCATCAATGTTGTAGCTATACTCCTCATACACGGACCACTCTTGGTCTGCCTGAGGGGAGTACTGAGCTGGCATAATGATTAACGTAAAAGTTCAAATGCACCTTTCTGTGACACTTTTTATTTTCTCAGTGGGCAAACGGACCACCTTCTCTCAAGCCCACTGTAATCAACTGAAGAGGGTATGTGTGCAAACACTGTTCTCCTTTCCCCTCTGACTTTTCTTTCTTCTTTCCCCCCATTTTTTTATTATTATGCAAAATATGCAAAAATATGCCCAAAAGAACTCGAAATCCTGTGGCAATAACTTCTGAAGCTTGCAAATCCATTAGGAAACTGAATGGAAATACGTGCCGCGAGTGCCAGCAGTAGAGAAAAGGACCGGGATCTCTGGAGCTCCCACTAGTGGCCGCGTGTGTCACCACAGCTACGGAAAGCTCTGCGTAGCCTCCCGAGCCGGGCCGAGGAGGCGAGCATTAAGGTCTGCGATGGTGGATGATAATAAATAAACAAATGAGCTGCGCAAAGAAGCGTGAGGGCTCAGAGTCTTCCCCCAACGTTCTCTGACGCCAGTAGGAAGCAGCTGGTGTCGGAGACGGTGTACCACAGAGGGAGAAAAGGCATGCGACAGGCGATCCGCGTACTTAAGGCAAAAGTAAAGATTTATATAATGACGCAATTCGCTAGCAAAACGTTGCAAATCTCCTAAAACAGATGCTAGAATACATCAAGCCCACATGTATCATTAACAAAAAATAGACTTCAATTCTAATATCATATATATTAAATTATATTATATTAAATATATTAGCCAATGATCACAGTAAGACAATTTCGAACATGTAATGTACTTATCGCTTGCTGTGAGCTGCAAAGAAAGAGGAAGTTAAATCATGTTCAGCACTATTTGGAAGGGCAGCTGTATGCCTATTGGTGAACTGGTGTCACATGTTGGTGACCTATTATGAACCCTGGTCAAGTCTCCTGGGAAATTGAGTTTTTTGTTCCTTCAGTGACAGTTATGGACTAAAGCTTTTGTTTTGTTGATATTTTATTAATATTTTAGTGCACCTTTTATTATGCATACTCTTTGCTCGCAGTCAGGTGCATAAAATACTTGCTGCTGAGCTTCTTTTCATATGTTTAATAAAAGAAAGAGAAGCATAATGTGAGCCTCCGATCTTGACCTAGAATTCCTATTCACCAGTCAGCCACACAGCACCATTTACCAGGAACATAAAAGGTGGCCACATTTGGGTTCAAAAAGGCCTTGGGTGGTTGACCACTATTTAATCTATGCCTTGAATGCAGCGTGACCGTACTGCTACCCTCTGAGAATTTAAGCCCATTACAATTGAATGTTTCTGTTTACCTGGATTTCCCGCTGCTGCCTCTCCTCCCATCCATCTGTGCAGGTACAGTGCCCATCAGAACGCTGACACCTGCCACTCGCTACCCAGTTATATGCTCTTACAACCCTGTCATTAAAACTGATTTTTCAGTCTTTATATCTAAGTAACTAATATCTGCCTGTGCGTGTGCTTCAAAATTGAAAACAAAATGCAATTAAAATGAACTCCATGATAGGACATGCTGGATCAACAGACGAAGATTCATTGGTGAAGTTGCATAGATGTTACTGATTTTTTTTTAAAGGAATGTCTGATTTCTTAGACTCATCAAAATATATTTAACATCACTTTATATTTGAAGGTAATACCGACGGATGTTTTGAATTACAAAAGTATTTAATTCCATTACGTTTATTTCTAACAGTGTACTTCTTTATTTGTAATTCTAGGTTTTAGCATTAAAGCCGTTCCATTCCAAAATGCCATCTTGAATGTGAAAGAACTTGGAGGTAAAATACTTACTTTGACTTGATTTGTTTTATTTACTTGGTTGTTTGGAAATATCTAGCACAATATTGTTAGTAAGGGTCTCCCTATACATTAAAATTATATCTGTCGATTGACTTGAGGCGGTATTTGTATGTTCACATGTACGGATCGCACTGAGCACACATGAAATCATATGAAACCTAAACTGTGAACAAGTTTCGCACTTCGCCTGGCCTTCTGCTTGATTATCAACTTTAAACAGTGTAACCAATCTTCCATGAAAGTATGGCATCCAGTCTAAGGAAAGGGGCAGAATGCTAACATTGGGACTGTACTTCCCTTTAGTCGAAGATCAAATACCCCACATATCTGTATGCTAAATAGTGTTAGAAAGAGAAATCTAATAATTGTGCAGCCATAATGAAGCAACTTGGCAGAATGTTCTTAATAATGTCATGATATGGCGACATGCGTAATATGCTTATGCCACTAAGAAGCGGTCACAGAGGGTCGCATGAGTTAAGAAAGCAAATTAGCATTAGCGCACACTTCCAGGAGTCAAGAGCGGTCAGTTTGTGTGCAAGTTAATGTTCCGGCAAGAGGCATGGTCTTCAGTGTGGGCTCCAAGGTCACACTGTTGTTGTAGTTCCGGGGCTTCTGCAATGCACCTCGTTGTAACATAAGGGCAAAGTGTGGAGTGCACTTGGACAAACATTTGCCTTCATGGTGGGCAGCTGCAAATTGCTCCGGTCAGGACCCAAAGGCCTAAAGATGTCATCAATGTGCTTTTTATTTATTAAAGTAAGATGTTTTTATATATTGGTTTGCAATTTCCCAACAAGTGAGAAATTAGGCAGAGTACTCTGAAGATGTTGGTTCTAGGCAAGGAGCCAATTGAAGAATGTCATGCATGATGAGATAAGATATGAAGACATTGGACATGTTTTGCTGTGTTTTCTACCATTCTGCCCAAACCTTTTTCTGTCTCATTCCATCTTATCACTTTTTTACTTACTTTCCCAGTTTTAATCTTATTTGTCTGTTATTTTCTTTATGCTAGACCAGTTCTCATTGTTGACCTTCCAATTTTTGACCCCTGGGTTTTCAGTCTTTCCAGAAGGTTCATCCTACATGTTCTAGAAACTACCTAGACATCTTTGGCTCATACACAGCCCCTTAATAAATTCTTCTTATCTGGACCTACGGCTCCTCGAAGGGTTTTTCCGTTTTTCACACTTGCTTATTCTTACACTTGTTTATCCAAAAAGAGAGAGTGTAGCCTCAGGGAATGTTTGCCCATATCGTCGGTCCACCACCAAGAAGGAAGCAACCGAGTTGTCATCCTCTCCAGCCTTTTGACATATTCCCTCATACCTCTTTTCCTGCCTTGTGTTCATGTATAAATTGCAAATGTCCCTTGGACACACAGGCACAAATGGACCACCTCCATTTGATCAGACGGAGCAATAGTTAGAGAAGCAGAGAAGAAACCCCTGAATGGACAAAACATTTTTATAAATGATCCATACATTGCAAGATCGATCTGCAGGAGAAAAGCACTGGTTATGCTTTTTAAATGTGTTACTTGTTCTGTTGGTCTAAGCTAGTGTATGTTTGGTTTCAAATCAAATAAATGATAAAGAATACTACTGTAAAATTACACCCATAAATGAAGCCCTTTTCTATCATTTTATTTATCAGCTAGTACATTCCCCTGCTTTTAACAAGAGGCGTTCTACCGTGCATTGTGCCAGACAACTTGACAAACTCACTACCCCTTCTGTGGTGTTCTCACTATCTTCCAAAACAGAGATGCAGTCTTGCCACAGTAGCAGTTGCACCAACACCTTGGTTGGGTGAAGACGGAAGGGTACTTACTGGCTTTAGGGTCAAGTAGCGGCCCTATCTGTGTTTTCTGTGGTTACTGTCATTTTTATTTCTGATGTTTAAAAAAATATCTTCTCATGTTTTAAGTTTAGAGTTATCTATGTTCTACTTGGTGCGCAACATGTTTTGCTTAGGGAACTCTTAGTTTGTCACTGCTTGGCTTACCTTGCAAGAAAATCTTGTTCTTTATTTACATAATTAGAGAGATAGATAAGCGGTCTAAAGTTCCAGATAATTGCTGATCACAGGGGAGGTTGTTGATGTTCAAAGATATCTCATACTGAAGCCTGTAGCATTAGTGATATAGGACAAAGGCTGCAATTATGGTTGGAGAAAATCTTTTCAGAAAAGTGAAATCTATACTGCCGTGGCAGAATAGTTAAGGTTACATTGCACTTTACATATGAAGATGCTTTCCTCCGTAACATATGTTCACGTCCATAAAGGTTCACCAAATGTGTCATGCAGCTGATTCGGCCGAATCCACATGCTTCTGACAAACTTGGCAGCGTTCCATCCGTGTTTTCATGCCTAAAATGTTAACTAAAAAAAAAAGAAATGTGTCTAAGGCTTTGTGTAGAGTCTGAAAAATGTAGCCAACAGTATCTCACAATTGTCTGCATCAATATTTTTGGCACACAGGTTGGCCATAGGCTGAAGTAGTGCATACCGCAGAAATCTCAATGTTTAATTTTTAAGGCCAAAACATCATCAGTATTATCAGATATGTGCTATGGGGCCATGGCACCAAAAGACATAAAATGTATGCCACCCAATACACAGAAATATCCATAACCAGCTTTGAGGAGCCAGGAATGAGACACGCACACACAGAGCTTATATTGTTGTCATACACTTTTATTAAATTATCAAAGGGTTGGAAAAATTCCTCACTATCCCTAATTTAGGAGGTATTTCCCCTGCCTCAACCAAAACTAATGGGTCTGTCCTTTGCCAAGATATCGAAAGCAAAATATATGTGCTGTGTCCAAAATCCTATTGTGGCACTCACACTCTAAAACTTACTCTAAATTGGGACGGATATTGTCTCTGGTTCTCAAAGTGCACACATGTTCAGATTAATACAGAAGGGTAAATCCAACCAAAAAGTCACACGTGGACAATATTCGCAGCTCAAGGGAATGGCTCCCTTCCCCATATTCCTTTTAACAAAACAAAAGTTTCCAACAAAGAAGAATCCAATTGTAAACCCAAGAGGATAGCTCTCCTCTTGGTGGGTTCACAGTGCTCAG
This sequence comes from Ambystoma mexicanum, assembly GCF_040938575.1. Lineage (NCBI taxonomy): Eukaryota > Metazoa > Chordata > Amphibia > Caudata > Ambystomatidae > Ambystoma > Ambystoma mexicanum. The sequence continues at coordinate 468,762,164 of NC_090935.1, read as the reverse complement.
GGAAATGGATCCTTTTCCCAGGTTTCTCTTTACATTCAAGATAGTTCAAAATCCTTATGGCATGTGTCTTCTGTGGCATTCTCTTTTCACTGTTACAATTTGAGTGCTGGCTTCAGACTCTCAGATCATTTGGTATATACTCTTGCCATGCTCTTTTCCACCTTTACAACCATTCATAATCTCACGATCATGGATCTTCCTTGAGATTCTTTTCTTGCTGTGGTTTATTACACACACTTGACTTTGCCTGGTATACTCTACTGCCAGGACTTCTATTCAGGGTTTCAAACACTTGCCTTGCAGTTTCTTTACAAACACTTGGCTTAACCTGGTATACTCTCCTGCCAGGTCTTAGATGCCGTCTATTTCACTTGCTTACGCACACTTGGTTCTCCAGCATGGGGTCTGGCATGGATTCACATGCTCATGAATATTCCCCGTCGTCAGGCTGGGAATCCTCGGTAAAGAAAAAATCAGTATCAGTTTCGTTTCTGATCTGTCTTTCTTAGTAGTAACCAATCACTTATCTCTGGGTCATACTGCCCCCAGACAATGACTGCCCCCTTTCTAAGCCCCTCCCCCGGCAGCCATCCTCAGATTTTTACTGCATGTTCAAGTGTAGGGAGTCCTCGTGCTTTAGCTCTCGAGCTTTTACTGCGTTTTCGCGCTTTTTCAGGAGATTTTCTAATTTTTTCGGTTTAATCGAGCCTCAAGCTCCGACCGTTTCCACTTCCGATAACAGGGACCCATTTAGGAATTCTTCTACGCCCCTCAAGGGTCACATTTTCGTTGAGTTACGTTTCTTGGAGGTTCCAGAAGATCTGAGGCCTACCTCAACGGAATTGGCCCAGGACAAGGGAAGCTCGACTCCCGGATCCAAGCTGTTCAGGAGCTGCCCGGGATGCGGATTGCAAAATGTTTTCAAGGAAGACGAGCATTCGAGATGTCTCTACTGCCTCCATGAGGACAAGACGCACGTGGAAAAGGACTGTGCGTTTGCAAGAACCTGTCGGAACGGACCAAGCAAGATCGTTGTTCCCGCCTCGCTGCCTGGCTGGAGAAGGGCACAGCAGGTGAGAAGACCAAGAAAAGGTCTGAGCGGTCTTCTACGTCCTGTGAGGGCGCCCCGGCGACGGGGGCCCAACAGACGGCCAAGCACCGCAAGTCCGCGGGCACCGAAAGCGCCGAAAGGTCGGGCTCTTCGGCTGCCAAGCAGGGCGCGACTTCCCCGGCACGATCAACTGTGAGTCAGCGCTCTGGTTCAGGGAAGAGGAAGTCTGAGAACCCGGTAAGCTTCTGGAAAGGCCCAGGACGCACCTAAGGTGGTGAGGGCCTTGATCCACCCGGCAAAGGCCTCTATCGAGCTTGTCGCAGCGGCCCTGGCGAAGCCGGCAGAGGCTACGCCAGTGGAGGCGGCCTCGGGGCCCAGAGTTCACCTGCCACCGCTGAGGAAATCCTCTTTCCAACCCATCGTTAAGACCCCCGTGAAGACCCTGGTGTAAAAAGAGGGGGGGGGGGCGGTGGCCATTACGGACTCGGATTCAGCCTCCGAGGAGGATCCGGTGGAAACCGTGAAAGGCCTCAACAAGAGGTTCGAGAAGGTTCGATCCCAGGGGAATGATCCTGCTGATGTGATCGAAGATAGCGACGATGGCGACGACGAAGGCCCTGTGGAGCAGCCATCCTGCCCATCGCAGCCATTGCTCGAGCCCCAGGATAGCTCGGCGGCCATTTTGTTGGCAATCCAATCCTTATGTACTGATAAGGACGAGGTTACCACGGACCACGACGGAGGATCCAGAGCCTGGACCGTCGGGAAGCCCTCCGAACAAGCGGAGGAGAGTCCACCCCGCACCGCCCTACGTGCCCACAAGGCCTGTGGACCCCTCATCCCCCTCGCCGGACCCTCGGGATGATACGGCAACGGATACAGCGACGGGGACGGATGACGACGGGGGCGATAATACAACAGACATTCCTTCATCACCCCCCCCACCCCCCGGGCCTCTCCGCCCGACGAAATTGGCTCTTTCCATGCCATGATAGCCAGGGCATCCAAGCTCTTCCAGCTCTGCCCTGAGGAACAGAAAAAGGAAGGGTTTCTTTACCAACGACGGCAGGCCAAGAGAAAGACGGTCCTCGCGGTACCGTTGCTCGACGACATCTGGGATGAAGGGCTGGCTATTCTGAAGAACACTTCCACGACACCCGCCAAAAGGGACAGGTATGAGAAGAAGTACTGGGTCCCCCACGCCGCCCCCTTGTGCCTCAGGGCCCAGCCTATGCCGGATTCGGTCGTTTCAGCAGCGGCCAAGAAGAAAGCGGCGGGTGCGGCGGCTTCAACTTCCACTTCCCCACCGGACAGCGAGGGCAAGAAGTTGGACTCCATGGGACGACGAGTCATCTCGTCGGCGGCGACAAGGATTAAGGCGGCCAATGCCTTGGCGATTGTGGCCCGTTACGACAGGGAGCTCTGGTTCAAGATAGCTCCACTGCTAGACTTCCTACCGGATGACAAGAGGGCGGAGGCCCTACAGATTCTGCAGGAAGGTGAGGTGGCGTCGGATCACGCCATAATGGTGGCAACGGACATTGCCGATACCGGATTTCGCCAGCTGGGCATCAGGGTTTGCCTTCGAAGACGAGGATGGCTCAGGCCTACGGACTTTCGCCAGGACATCCAGACCAGAGTGTTGGATATGCCGTTCGACAGCAACAACCTGTTTGGGAAGACGGTGGATGAGTCCCTCCAGGCCATCAAGACCGACACAGAGACGGCCCGAGCCCTAGGAGTCCTTCAGCGACAGCGGCCCTTTCGGAGCTCCAGAGGCAGTCGGGGAGCCTCCAAGGGATCCAGTGGTGGCTCTTCTACGTACCGCCAGGCAGCCCGTTCCTCGTCCCAGGAGGCCTACAGAGGTCGCGGCCAGCAAGGAGGGTCTCGCCGCTGTCGTCAAGGAGGCCGAAGCGGCAAGGCCTCTTCCAAGCAGGACTGAACCGGCCGTAGCGTCAGGGCCCCACCGAAGCACCCAGGTGGGAGGCCGGCTGACGAAGTTCGTCAGCGTGTGGGAGTCCATCTCCACCGACCGTTCGGCGCTGGACACCCTGGCCCGCGGACACTCGCTAGAATTTCAAAAGAAGTGTCCTTGCATTCCTCCCGTGGCGAGGAATAAAAAACACCATCGCCGACTCACTCAGCAGGGAGCTGCGCTTGTGCCACAAGTGGGAACTACGCCAGGACCAGGTGGATCGGCTCTTTCAACGATGGGGCAAACCCCAGATCGACCTGTTCGCAAGGCGACGAACTCCAAGTGCCAGAGGTTCGCCAGCAGGTTCGCACAGCCGAGGAACATGGCCGATTCTTTCTCGTTCCCTTGGGACGGCCTGTTCCTGTACGCGTTCCCTCCGTTGCCGTTGCTGCTCCGTCTCATCAACCAGCTCAAGAGGTCCAGGTGCAGGATGATCCTCGTCGCACCGGCGTGGCTGAGACAGATCTGGTTCCCGGACCTTCTGGACTTGTCAGCGTCCCCACCTATCAAGCTGACGACTGACATGGATCTTCTCTCCAGAGAAGGAGGCGCCATTCTCCATCACGACCAGGAGTCGCTGAACTTGCAGGCTTGGCTCCTGCAGCACTAGAGTTTGGAGGATACGAAATCCCGGCTGACTGCAGAGAGGTTCTTGCAAAAGCCAGGGCGTCCTCAACTCTCAAATGCTATGGACATAAGTGGAAGAGGTTTTCTGTCTGGTGCCGTGCACGGAAGATTAACCCTCTGCGGATTACGGCCCCTCAAGTATTGCCGTACCTATTGTCGCTGGCCAAAGCTGGACTGGCTCACGCCTCCATCAAGATACATCTGGCTGCCATCTCCCGATACACCAGAACTACAGGACGGGCGTCCCTGTGGTCTCATCCTCTGGTGAAGGAATTTATGAAGAGACTTTTCCGATCGTTCCCGCCAGTGAAGGCCCCTGCCCCGGCATGGGAGCTCAACGTGGTGCTGACCAGGCTCATGGGGGCCCCATTCGAGCCTATGCATTCGGCGCCATTGAAGTTCCTGTCGTGGAAGACAGCATTTCTCGTGGCCATCACCTCCGCACGACGAGTGGGAGAGATCCAGGCCCTATCTTGCATGCCCCTGTACTTTACTTTTCACGACACGAGGGTGGTGCTGAGGACGCACCCCTCCTTTATGCCCAAGGTGCGGTCGGACTTCCAACTCAACGATCCCTTGGTGTTGCCAGTTTTCTTCCCGTCGCCTTTGTCGCAGGCCGAGAGGACTCTGCAGTCGCTGGATGTAGCTAGAGCGCTGAAGTTCTACGTGGACCGCACAAAGAGTTTTCGGAAGACATCACATCTGTTTGTGAACTTTGGACCTGTGAATCAAGGGAAGGCTCTCTCGAAGGCTTCCATTTCCAGATGGCTCTCCGGCTGCAACATGCACTGTCACCGGTTGACAAACCGACCGCTGCCCGGCCGTCCGAGAGCCCATTCGGCCAGAGCGATCGCTGCTACCACGGCGTTCCTGTTTGGTGTGCCCCTGCTGGACATCTGCAGGGCTTCTACGTGGAGGTCGACGCACACCTTCACAAGATTCTACTGCGTCGATCGGGACTCCAGGGAGGAGTCCAGGGTCGGCCAAGCAGTGCTGCGCAACCTGTTCGCTTAAGGTGAGCCTGGTGAGGAGGTAAGAGTTGCTTAATGTTGAGTTGTTGTATTGCTTAATGTTGAGCCTGTTGCCACCTCCCGTGGTTGTGCATGTGTATACTGCTATGTATTCTTATATTCATGAGCATGTGAATCCATGCCAAACCCCATGCTGGAGAAGGAACAAGTTACTTACCTGTAACTGTTGTTCTCCAGCATGGGTCTGGCATGGATTCACACGCAAACCCTCCCTCCTTCCCCTCTGCGGCTCTTCACTTGGTCATACTGCCACTTTACGTGCTACCAAATCTGAGGATGGCTTCCGGGGGAGGGGCTTAGGGAGAGGGCAGTCATTGGCTGGGGGCAGTATGACCCAGAGATCAGTGATTGCTTACTACTAAGAAAGACAAATCAGAAATGAAACTGATACTGATTTTTTCTTTACCGAGGATTCCCAGCCTGACGACGGGGAATATTCATGAGCATGTGAATCCATGCCAGACCCATGTTGGAGAACAACAGTTACAGGTAAGTAACTTGTTCCTTCTGCCTGGTATAATCTCTTGCCAGGAATTTTATGGTGTATTTCTTTGCAAGCAGTTTCTTTCTCTTTTATCCACAACATATTTTCCCAATGTTGACATATCGACCCTTATTTAGCAAAGTCTGTTTCAATGTTTGCTCCTTCTTTCATACGCTGGCTCTCTGCCCCTTCCTCAAGACCATTTACTTTGTAGTTTATTTTGGACTATGGACTCAGCTTTCCGTACGTGGCATGACTCACATATATGTTAATCTCTTCACAGGCTTCCCTTTTCCTCTCTCGCGTTCTTTTCATGAAATGGCACACACTTTCAGTCAATCCGGTAACTCGTACATCTTCCCTGGGCTTACCGGGTGCTTCAAGTGTCGCTTGTGTTTCCCTGCTTCTATTCCTCTCAATCCGCTAGCTCAATGTGCATCCCGTTAGCCACTGTGTCTTTGCTGCATCCTTCTCTTCTGTGCATGGTTCCGGCTGCCTCATACCCTCAGGCGGCGGGCTTCCTGCACGTTGGTTCCTCTTCACGGCGTCTGCATTCGCTTTCACGCTGCTTCCTACGGTGTGCTTTCCCTCAGCCTTTTGCCCAGTTCCATCACAGGCCGCGGTACAACGCAGCCTCTGCAGTGCTCTCTCCTTAGTGTCAGCTGTTGCAGATTTAAACTTCACGGCACTATTGACTAACTTTCAAAGATTAGGCCACTGTGTTGGTTTACTGGTTTTAATCATCTTCATTGCTTCGTCTGCCTTTCTCGTCTCAGTTGTCATGTTTTTCCTTGTATGATATTGAGGAAACTGGTGTTGGACATTATTGGGAGTATTCATCACTGCTCCCTGCCTCGCCCCCGTCTCATTTGTTAATCTACTCCCTCAGGTGATATTGGGGATTACTTGAAGTAGACCTGGCAAATGGTTGAGGGAGGGTGTTGCAATATGCCATCAGGGTATGAGGAATGGAGGCCACATCCCTAAACGGGAATGGGGGAAATTTGACTTCCTCTAACAATGTTGCGTCAGCCCCCTGAGCGTTGCCTCCCGCATGTGGTCCTCCCTCATATAGCCACACCCAGGTTCAGGATTAGGTAGCAGCTACCATCTCCTGGTCACATGGGGAGAAGCTACCCCCTGGAAAGGAGTGATGACCTCAACAGATTCATCACACAGCCCATCCACCATAGTGTGCATGTGCATGTGAGAGCTATTTGAAATGAAGTTTATACCGACCAACAACCACAGCCAGTATGCCCAATGTGGCACAAGTGCACAGTAAAGTAGGAAAAAAAGCAATTTGGGGCATATAATCTGCTCCTCACAGAAGACCCATGGAAGAAACTATACACTGTACAATAACACACCTCCACACACACACTCTTTCTTTTAGGGGTGGAACCCATGCCACGGAGCAGCAAAGGATTTCAAATATCACTAGTAGTGTGAGGTTTTAAGCAGGCACCTCTTCGAATGGGCAACCATCTCCAAGGCTGCTCCCGGAAGCGCCATTCGTGCATAGTTCTAGTTGAGACCTCTGTCCCAGAGACTTCCTCAGTTGTCCATAATCAATCCCAACCTGTTTTTTTAGATGACGAGGCCCGTGTGTAGTCCGAAGTAAACTAAAAAATATAGCTCAGTGTTATCCTGCCCAATCAGTTTTCACATTATCGTATGAACCTTTTTAATAATAACACTGCATAAGGGTAGTATTTTGAAATAGCAGAATGTAAAGTTAACACATTTCTACGTGTAAGAACTCTATTTACGGAAACTAATCTATGTAGCACCTGTATTCCCACTAGGCTCACTGTTGACCGCTCAAAATGACTGTTTACACCGCAACCCTTATTTCCTCACCCCTTAGTGTTAGCTCACTCCATGCGCTGTACAGCATTTTTTTCCCTCTAACTCTGTGCTCGATTAAACACATTGCGCACTTAGATTTAAAATGTGGCCCGCTGTACGAATTCCACGTTTCTCCAAATGAAGAATGCCAATGCCTGAATAATTGAAGTGTCATACACAATCAAATAATATATTCGAGGAGTAGATTAATGATAAAAATTATATTCTACCCGTTTGATATATGCACTTATGCAAGCACATGCAATTTTGCTTAACCATTTTAACATGTCCGCATTTTTCTTATGTAAGATTATACTTCTGAAGTAGGGCGACCAGATGTCCCAACTTAGAGGGAAACGGTCCCTGTGTTTCACAAAATGCCAATCCCCACCCACTACCAAGATCATCTGTGGAAAGACATTGAAACAAGATGATTAATCGGGGAACTACTGTGATAATTTCTGCAGAGGCAAAGCATCTCCAATCTGGCGTAAACATATGCAAGGGGTAACATTTGAAATTTCAATGTATTATGTAATTAATACAGAGAGTTGAAGACATGGAATGCAAATAAAACGAATAGGTTTAAGGAGGGGAAGGATCCGACTGGAACAATATGCTCCCATTGACCAGAATCCCACACTTTCATCGTTGGTGCATTACAACAGGTTACTGAAAAAGGCGGAACATCTTTGTGACCATGTTTAAACCGTTTAAATTCTATGACAAGACGGGAGGCTTTCATTATGCTATACTTTCTTTTATTACTGCCATACAGCTTTTCCACTTATAACTTTACAAACTAGAACTTTGCGCATTTTGTCCCCATCTCTTGAGAAAAATCCAAACTGGGAGGTATTAAAGTTCTAATATTTATAGACCAACTTCAAACTACTGTCCCCATGACCCTCAGGGGTCCGGTAGTCATGACCTCTCTCCCTGCGCCTATCAGAGCGCAGGCTAACCAATAAGAACCCCAAGTCCCAGGTCCTTTCCTCTTTCTTTTTTTCTGCCGCAAAGAGATACGTACTCCATGATTGTTGTTCCATTATTTTATATTCATATTGTCTGTAAAGTCTAGGAATAGACTCGAACGAGCGTGAATATTGGATAATTAACACAATTAACACAGTGTGGCGCAGCGTTATATCACGTCTGAGAAAGCATAGAGTTGAGTCGGTAATTGAGGTGAGTAAAGCTTTCATTGTTATTGTATTGCTGAGGAGTCGGGGCCAGAGCCGTGAGCGAACGTGCCCGCCTCAGGCAGCCGGCCCGCTCCTCTACGCTGCGCAGCCGCGCCGGTAAACACGGCGGCCCGCAGGACCCAGGGCAGTGGGAGGCTTAGACTCTTCCCGTCGTCCCCTGGGGACCTCTGACATTCGCACACGCATTTTAGTGCGTTCGTGCAACGAACAGAGATAGCAGCCTCCACGTTACCAGGACATTAAAAAAGTATGTGAAAACAAAGGGAATCAGAGCTTTTCTCGAGGATCTCTTCTCAACAAGACACTGCCTTGTCTCAGAGTTTCAAAATGGTACTAGGAGACTCGCTTACGCAAGCAGCCTCACAAGGTGTGCAGCCTATTACACGAAGGCTGGACATATTGGAGGCTATGATGGTAGAACAGCAAGCACAGCTGGCCAGAAAAAGATGGGCAGAAAGCCCGGGTGAGGGGCCGTCGGCCAGACACCCCGTGGAAGGGGTTGAATCTAAGGGGCATAAAGCAGCTCGGAAGAGCAAGAACTCTTTGACTCCCTGGGCGACTTGGAAAGGGGGGGGGGTACCGCTTCCCAAGAACTATGCGACCCTGTTGCTAGGCTAAGAAGAGCCTTCCTGGAGAGGAAGAAAGAGAGCCAGGACAGACCCCCTTCCTCAGGGGTGGACAATTCAGGGGATCATGACGAGGGCTACAGGCCTGATGATGATGGAGGAGAAGAAGACGACACCTTCCAACAAACCGAGGAAGTCGTCGACCTCAGGAAGTTGATAACACCAGTGATATGTTTGACCCGGAGGCTATCAGGCACCCAAAATCTTCAGAGTGGGTGCCGTCGCCCAGAGTAGCGGCGTACATGGCCCAGCACATAAGGAAGCCTCTGGATAAAGAAGTGCGGTCGCGCATGCGATGAGAGTGCCCGAGGCCAGAGTTGCCAGGAAAGCTGGTGGAAACTCCTGATCTGGACCCCAAGATGGTTACTTTTGAGAGAAAATCAGCACGGGACATCAGGAAGGGTGTCGACTGCGCTAGGAGGGGATGCCAGGACAAGCTTCTCGACATCGCAGGTCCATTAGCAAATATAATGGACCTCGCAGGAAAAAGTGAAAGATACCGGTACCCCGGTAAATGCCCTTGCTCTGGGCAACTGGGCCCAAAGGGCCGTTTGCCTCCTAGGCAACGCCGATTGCGCGCTTTCGTCTGAAAGTAGAAGAGGTGTCCTACTAAAAATTGACAGAATGTTAAGCAACCTGGCGTCTTACAAAGCAGGTGAAGGCGCAAAGTTCTGTTGTTTGGCGAGGCATTGTCAAAAGAAATGTCGCAGTTCGTCAGAACATACTCAGCATTGAAGAAGGCCCAGAGCTCTATAAAAAAGATCTTTCCAGGTCAAGTTTTTTCAGGCACCGGACGCTACAGGGGTTGTGGGTCCGGTAGATACATCTATCATCGCAGACCCAAGGGGCCGCACACCCAATACTGGGAAGGGAAGCAACAGGATACCTTCTTCCCATCCAGATCCATGTTTCCCAGAGGCCATAGCGGGAGAGGATCCTATCGTCAGCCCAATGCCTCGGGGTGAGTACTGCAAGCAGCAAAGTAGGAGGACGAACACTCTAATTTCTGAATGAATGGCAAGTTTTATCGTGCGATGCATGGGTGCTGCTTGCAGTAGCGTGGCTTCGACTAGAGTTTGTGGGAGATCCCGTCCAGAGTGGAGAACCTTACCCCATTCAGATGTCATACGAAGAGGCGGTGCTGTTACACAGCGAACTGCTCAAATTAGTAGACAAGAAGGCAATAGAGACGGATGGACCAGAGGGACCAGGTTTCCTCAGCAACATGTTCCTAGTGCACAGGGGGGACAAGATTCGTCCGGTCATAAACTTGAAGAGCTTGAACGAGTGGCTCGTATACAATCACTTCAAGATGGAGGGTATCCATCTGCTACGAGACCTCCTCCGTACAGGGGACTGGTTAGCACGCCTAGATCTCAAAGACGCTTACATTACGATTCTGATAGCGCAGGTGTTTCGGAGGTATCTGCGCTTTCGGTAGAACAGAGAGACGTGGTGTTTCACATGTCTTCCGTTCGGCCTGGCGTCGGCACCTTGGGTGTTTACCAAGCTAATGAGACCCGTGGCAGCTGCCATAAGAGAAAGAGGGATACACATTATCATTTACCTGGATGGCATCCTCGTGCTCGGTCCAGACAGACTGACTGTCACCAAAGACATACAGTGGATCTTCACGCTCTTGTCCTTGCCCAGATTCTTGGTGAACTTGGGCAAGTCCCAGTTGGTACAATGTCTACAATTCCTAGGTTTCAAGATGGATACGAACAAAGCAACTCTCGAGGTCCCACAACACAAGGTTAGAGCGAAAAAGAAGGAACTCCGACTATTGATGGCGGAGAGAATGATTTTGCTGCGGGGCCTCGCCAGAGTAGTAGGTCTTCTAGCAGCTTCTATTCAAGCGCTATTTCTGGGTCCGCTCCACTATCGAGCTCTACAACGGCTCAAGATCAAACACCTGCAGGGAGGGCTAGGTTATCATCAGCTAGTGACCCTAGATCAAGACACCCTTACAGAACTACACTGCTGGCTCCAGAAAATGGAAGCTTGGAATGGCCGAGTGATTTTCAGAGACTCCCCGGACCTCATCATAGAGTCAGACGCAAGCAGGTCTGGCTGGGGATCCTGGTGCGAACATATAGAGACAGGAGGAAAATGTTCAGAGCAGGAACTGCGTTTACACATAAACTGTCTGAAACTTTTAGAAGGTTCTTTCGCTGTACGCGCCTTTATAAAAGACAGATTCAAGTGTTGCGTGCTGCTCAAGATGGACAACATCTCAGCAGTGCGTTATATAAACAAGCTAGGAGGGACGAGATCCAAAATGCTGGCGGAGTTAGCGAAAGATTTCTGGCATTATTGCCTCCAGAACCAGATCTCAGTCACGGCGGAGTATCTGCCGGGGACTCTCAATGAAGTGGCAGACTAAAACTCATCTTGTAGATTCCAGTGATTGGAAACTACACCTGCAAGTATTCAAGAGGTTGCAGGACTAATGGAGCCCCTTAGACATAGATCTGTTTGCGTCCCGACTAAACACCCAAACACAGAAGTACTTCAGTTGGCGGATACCGGGGGCAGCTGGCACGGATGCCTTCCTGCAACCATGGAGCGGAGCGCTCCACTATGCCTTCCCGCCGTTTATCATGATGGTGATGCTGCTACCCATATGGAAGTCACAGCTCTGGTTTCCAGTAGCGATGGAAATTTCTACTGATTTTCCAAGGACAGTTCCCCACCGGCCAGACCTTCTACTTAGGCCGACCGCACAAACACACCCTCTAATAACAGGCACACTGCAATTGATGGCCTGCAGGGTTTCAGGAGACGATGGGAATTGCCAGGTATTTCGCAACTCGCTGCAAACTACATCAGGGATTCCTGGGCGCTTTCCACCATTAAGAGCTATAACGCTGCATGGAAGGGTTGGGCTCAGTGGTGCTCGGAGCACTGTTTGGATCCCGTTTCTGCCCCTGTAGTACACGTTCTTAACTTCCTAGCTGGAAAATTCCAGGAAGGTAACCCCTTTAGGACTATAGGGGTGTACAGATCAGCAATCTCGGCGGGTCACGACAAAGTAGAAGGGGGCGTGGTAGGTGAACACCCCGCTATCCTGCATTTGCTGAGGGGCATCAAGTTGAAAAGACCGCCAGAACCAAAATATGCAGTGTTGTGGGATGTCAAAGAGGTCTATAGACTTCATGAGATTGCTGGCGAACAAGAGCCTTTCTCGCTCGCAGTTATCAGGCAAGCTAGCAATGTTATTATGTCTTACAGCTTGCCGAAGATTATCTGATGTTAAAGCACTGGAAATTGACAGGAACGTCGTTTTCTATCCAGAAGGGGTGGCCTTTACCATTGCTAAAAGGACAAAGACCGATTCCTGGGTTATTTCGTACCCTTATTTTGAGGAAAGTGAGAAGCTAGGCGTGGCGCAATGCATCAAAGATTACGAGAACGCTACAGCACAGTTGAGAATGCGATGGGTCACCCAGTTGCTAATAGCAAAAGCCTTTTCATGCAGTAGCAGCAGAGACAATTGCTAGATGGGTGCAATAAGTTATGCAATGGGCAGGGTTAGACCTGGCCATTTTTGGCACGCATTCAGCTAGAGGCGCAATGGCTTCTAGAGCCTTCACAGCAGGGGTACCACTTCAGGATATAATGAAATCAGCAGATTGGTCCTCTGAGTCGACCTTTAAGACATTTTATTTCAAACCTGTATCTGGCATAACGAATAGAGTGGTGGCAAGCTTTGAACAAGCATAATGCAAGCCTCCTGTCTTGTCATAGAATAAAGATTGCCCACGCTGACAGCTCAGGAAGTCTTCATTCTATTAAAGACAAGGTGGCGAGCATTATATCCCACCCAGAGAATGGACACATTTTGAACTGCTGCAAGATGTATTGGATGTTCAGTTTTGTCTTCATGCCTAGCCTCATGTATTGTTCTCCATTCCTCGTACAGTAAAAGATGCGAAAGGACACGTTCAAATCATGCACAAACGGTTGAAGCAGCTGCAGTTTAGGCAACACAGTTTACAGTCCATGTTCGGTTGTTGTTCGCCAGCCAAAAGACAGTTTGAGTTGGCGGCGCAAGTTAGAGAGGAAAAAATAAAGAGGAAAGGACCTGGTACTTGGGGTTCCTACAGGTTAGCCTGCGCTCTGATAGGTGCAGGGAGAGAGGTCATGACTACTGGACCCCTGAGGATCATGGGGACAGTAGTTTGAAGTTGGACTGTACATTTTAGAACTTTAAAACCTCACAGTTTGGATTTTTCTCAAGAGATGGGGAGAAATGGCACAGTTATCGTTTTTAAAGTTATAAGTTGAAAAGCTGTATGGCAGTAATAAAAGAAAGTATAGCATAATGCTCGCCTCCTTGTCTTTAATAGAATGAAGATTTCCTGAGCTGTCAGCGTGGGCAATCTTTATTGTTTCTGGCATAATTAACTGAAAGAGGCACAATGTACCCCCAAATCATGTAGAAATGGAAGAGAACTCTGATATACTGATTATTTTTTTGGTTAGCTGTTTGGCATGTCTATATATTTCAAACTTTGGGCCGGATGTCTTTGCCTGTTTATTTTATTGAACGTGCAAACATGGCAGTTTGCGGGTTTGGAAAAACTGCTCACTGTACTCTGAAGTTTAATAGTGTTTCAAATATTTAGTTTTGTACAGTTCAACCCTAAATAGCAATACACTTTTTGTTAGTTTGCCAGCTTAAAGTGGACGGCAAGGCCCAACACTGCCATGATAGAATGTTGCTTTGAGTAGAACTGCATTTAATACAGTTCTTGTGACTGCTTGTTTTATTAACTCAAAGCAGAGGCAGTGCTCTATTAAAGTCTGTAAAGATTAGTTTTCTCCTTCGCAAGCAAGTAAAAAGCATCTGACTTCCATGCAGTACCTCTCTGCCTTCCAATAATGCATTACACTTTTGGAAAACATTCTCCCATGGAATGAATTGTAAATGCATGCTGCCCAGCTGCATCTTCCTGATACTTGGTCATAGAAACTCTATTAAGAACTGCTACAGATTAAGAATGAGATACGACCTATGTACACAGAGTATTCATAAATCAAGTACCCAACTCTACCAGCATTACTCTCACTCCTACTATTGCTGACTGCCACTATCTTTGTTTTGCTATCACCTTCTCGCTGCTATGTTGTCTCTCACTTTCTTTTGGCGTGCCTCTCACAATTAAGTGTTGCTATGCCACCTGTTGCAGCCTGTGTCTTACTCTTACACTTCCGGGTCTCTGCATTCTAATATTGCTGTTTCTTTTCACTGTCTCTTCTGTTCATCCCCTTCCCCTCTCATGTTATTTCGCTAGCTTGCTCTTCTTTCCCATTTCTCTGTTGGGATAGCTCCCTGTTCTTTCTTCCACTGTTTTTTTGCCACAGTTGAAAAGAAATGTAATGTCCACTAGCACCAGTGACACACACCCTTCTGAAAAGGTGTCTCTGGTCCGACCCCCTCCTGCATGTCTGCAGCTCGGCAACCACAGCAATCAGGCTCACATATGAAAAGACTTCTCTCCTGCAAGTGTTCTGTTGTGCAGCCTCTGCACTTCAGAGTTTGGGGGAACAGGACCCTCTCAGAACAAGCAAGTGAAATCTGCTTTCTCCATTTTCTGCTTTTTCCACCCTGAGGGGCTGGAACCGGGTTCTGAGACGGTGTCCCTTTCTCCAGCATGCCGGCAGACCTTGTCAAAGTCACTATGGCATCCGTGTGCCTCGGAGGGAGGGATACCTTCAGCACTGTGGGGGTTACCTTCTCAGGGTCAGCACCTTTAGCTTTCGAGAGAGCAGCCAACACCAGCTCTATCGTTGGCGAAGACTTATCCTGTGCCACCGACGCCTTCTTGGGTAGCTCCACCTTCTTCTCCTCCGTCCGTGGCTTCTCTGGCTTCTCCCGCAGTTTAGCCGGGTTGAACGACTTTCTTTTTGAGGAGGAGCCCGATTGCCGGCTGGCAATGGAGGTGGAAGATGTTGTCGATTGCGCTCTGTCTGCCATGGGACCCAGTTCCACGGTGACCTTGTGGACCCAGACTTGTGGTCTTTGGGTTTATCTTGGGCCCCCACAGATGAGATGCCCTCACAGGACTTAGAAGACCGGTCCTCCTACCAACCGCCCTTGGGTGAGGCATTCCCCTGCTCAGAGCACGGGCCCGAGGCCTTGGTTTTCAGCCACGCTGCAAGTCAACTGTGCCTGTCCTTTGTCATCTTCTTGGAGAAGCCGTAGCATATCTCGCAATCTCCTTCCTTGTGGTCCGATGCAGGCAGTAGAGGTATTGCAGGTGCTTGTCCTCCACAAATGCATTTTGAAGCCCACACTCGGTGCAGGACTTGAAGAGGGACCTTCCTTCCTCCTTCTCCTCCGTCATGGTCGGAGGGTGCGAAGTAGGCTCGATGGCCTTCTGGAAACTTTAACAATGTTTGTCCTTGAGGGGCGTTGAACTTCACCGACAATGGATCGCCGCTCTTGGCAGATGGAGAGAAGAGTGCATGGGCTTGTTCGGAACAAAATAGAACCTTTTTCCTGCGAAAAACACAAAAATACGTAGAAGTAGCTCACAGAGCAAACTCGAGGACTCCCAACACTGAAGCGTGCAGTAAAAATCTGAAGATGGCTGCCAGAGAGGGGCTTAGGGAGATGACTGTCATTGAATGGGGGCAGTATGACCTAGAGGACAGTGATTGGTTTAGAGGAGAAAATCAGTTTGTAAGTGAAAGTGAAACTCTTTTACCGAGGATTCCCAGCCTGATAACGGGGAATAAACATGAGCATGTGAATCCATGCCAGACCCATGCTGCAGAATAATAGTTACAGGTAAGTAACTTGTTCCTTCCAGTCACAGTTTCAGTTCCCTCCACTCCTTCCAATGGCCTGCACCTGAGCGGACCTTGTATGCCTCCCAGGTGACCGCAGGCGTGGGCTGCTAGGCTTTATTGCCTGCCTGCTGCAACTGCATGCCTCTTCAGCCCTCTTCCTCATCCCAATACTTCTGTGATTATGGGACTTGTAGTCCCCTTCAACAAAGTTAGTTATTTCAACATTTGAGTTCTTTGAAAGGGTAGATTTAGTTTCCCTGAACTCAGTAAGAGATGGACATTTTTGAGTGTTAAGAGATTTGGTTTAAGGCATTTTCACTAGATCCTTTTGTACTATACTTTAGGGAGTAAGGATGCTATTTATTCTTAAAAGTCTTTTTTGACAAGGCTTGCTCATTTTAAATAGTTTGTACCCCAGGTCACAGATTTTATGTGTGTCAGGGACACTATAATTATTATTGTTCTTTTATAACGTTGAATGTGCGTACTAGGCCCATGGGCATGAGGCGTACTATAAGGAGTAAAATGAATAAATAAACACGCTTAATATCGGGGACCAGTTTCTAAGTGCAAGACTGGGATTCAAACCTGGGTTGCGATGCATTGTCTTGCTTCCAAGACAAACAGCAATATGCTATTACCTGTTTTGGCAACCCAGAAAGGCACCTCCTTTCAGAAGATAAATACTGCGTCTCATCCCATGGGGATCTCCTCACCACCCTGGGCCCTGTCTCCTCACTGGTGGTCCTCCCGCAGTGCACCACACTATAACATAACATGCACACGCACACATCCTGTACACACCTTCAAAAGAACGCTTGCTGAACAATATCCGTTACACATGAAAACATATGAGCGAGAAATGCGTTGGGCAATCACGCATCCATGTTACTCTGTAAACCAACTCTTGCAGAACTATGCTGCTTAAATAACCAGGGCTTAACAAAATAAAGTTTGTATTGGCCAACACACATACACATCTTTAAACAGTGCAACATGCACAATCTGGATTAAGGGCTAAACTAAGTTAACTTTGTACCACTCAACACACAGACATCTGCAAGAAGCACACCTTTCATGAAAAAAGACTGTCTTGAATTTTAAAGTGAAAGGCGCCAAAATAATGCCATGCTTCATTCACTTGTTAGCTTTTCTTCAGCTGTACACCTTGAGACGCAAGTAGTTACCTGCTCACCTGAGGGACAACATCCGATATGGCGCTTGAATTTTACCACAAACTGAACATTCCTGTGAACTGCATAGGCAAAAATGTACTCAATGCCCAGGGATTGGTGGTGACCAACTTTAAACTCGGAGCAAGGTATGGTTAAAGCCCCTTTCAAAATAAACGTTCTACTTTCATCCGATAAAATGGTATCTTGCTGCATTGACGTAAGGTACTGTATACAACTTTACAAATAAAGAGCTATAGAGTCTGCAAAATTCAGAACAGCATTGCACCTAATCAATAATAACCGTTCTCCCTACAAATAGTGGGGACCAGAATGCAAGAAAGCCAAAGAATGGGCACCATTACCTGGAAAACATTGTTAAGGTTTTAAATATTCCATCTCCCTTCGCCGAGGGGTGAGGGCAGGAGCCCCCCCAGCCCAGCAGAGGTTCCAGGCTCCAGCGGGCACACGGACAGAGCCTGCCTGACCCTGTCCCATACAGCGCCTGACCTGCCCATGCCGGGCGCGGCGCGGCGCGAAACCGAGGCCGAGCCTCGATTACTCCAGCTGGTTCCGCCGGCAGGCGGATTCGCCGGCGGCCAGCACTAAGGCCATACAAAGGCCTGTTCCTGCGCCCCAGATCCCACCATTCCATCTCCCTTCGCCGAGGGGTGAGGGCAGGAGCCCCCCCAGCCCAGCAGAGGATCCAGGCTCCAGCGGGCACACGGACAGAGCCTGCCTGACCCTGTCCCATACAGCGCCTGACCTGCCCATGCCGGGCGCGGCGCGGCGCGAAACCGAGGCTGAGCCTCGATTACTCCAGCTGGTTCCGCCGGCAGGCGGATTCGCCGGCGGCCAGCACTAAGGCCATACAAAGGCCTGTTCCTGCGCCTGTTACGCGCATGGGAGCGCGGCGTGGCCACCCCCCCTGCACAATTTTTCTATTCTCTAACCGATAGACTACCACCTGGACAATGAAAAACGTACTCTTTTTTCAATCAACGAGGGCACCCACAAAGGCACTGTGCCTGTCCTCAACCTGTCTACACCGTCGAGCCTAGAGCCAGGACCCCTTGCCGTCCACCTACAGGGTAAGCATACTGCCCCTCCTCCACATTCCATTCCCGACCTTCGAGCTAGAGCCCTGATCTAGCACCTCCCAACATTGCTACGTCCAAGGTCCCACATGCACCGTTGTGCTCTTGAACCGCAACAAAAATATTTCAATGCACAATCTATAGCCAACCAACCATACTCTTGCCCTGCTTTGCAATATGCTGTCACTTGATAATAGCACCGGCACCACGGTCACCTAGAGACCATTGTGATACTGTGAAGTGCCTTATGGTCACCCAGAGACCACTGTGATATTGTGTAGTGCCTTATGGTCACCCAGAGACCACTGTGATATTATGTAGTGCCTTATGGTCGCCCAGTGACCACTGTGATATTGTGTAGTGCCTTATGGTCGCCCAGTGACCACTGTGATATTGTGTAGTGCCTTATGGTCACCCAGAGACCACTGTGATATTGTGTAGTGCCTTATGGTCACCCAGAGACCACTGTGATATTGTGTAGTGCCTTATGGTCGCCCAGTGACCACTGTGATATTGTGTAGTGCCTTATGGTCACCCAGAGACCACTGTGATATTGTGTAGTGCCTTATGGTCACCCAGAGACCACTGTGATATTGTGTAGTGCCTTGTGGTCGCCCAGAGACCATTGTATTGTAAACCACTTACCCACCAAACTAAGTACCAGTCACGCACAATGTCCAGCCTACTTAGCTTCTACTGCATCATGGCTATTGCTACACTTCCTGCTACTAGCAAGCTAAGCAGCTACACAGAAACCCCACTATACTCACATGCACCTCTATCACATATATCACCAGATATTATTACTAACACTCATGCCTACACTGACTCTAAACACCAAACTCTGTTAGAACCACTAGTTTACACTTCCAAGCCTAGCTCCACCCACGATAGAAATAGCAAACTACGCGCTAGACTTAACAAACTCCATGAGACACCTAGACGACTCCTCCTTCCTACAAAATCTGAAATGAAACATCAAATTGGCAATACAGGCTACGCTTCTAACCACACCCGAGCTTCAACGCTTACCCAAATATCTGTGCCCAAGACAAAATCCAGCGCGAAAAACACTCCTAATCCTACACATACCAAAGAGGAAACTAAGGAACATTCCTATAAAGGAGCACTTCTCAATGCCAGGTCACTAGTTGCACATGCCCTTGAGATAGCTGATCTAATCACTGAGAATAACCTGGACTTCATTGCTATAACTGAAACTTGGCTACACCAGGCAGCAGGCCCTTCACTCATGCTAGCCATACCTGACGGCTACACTATATGTAGACAAGACCGAGAGGGCACCCGCGGAGGCGGAATTGCCATTATCTCTAAATCAAGCCTCTCACTAAGACTAGCCCCTGCACTAACGCTACAATCCTGTGAAGCCCTCACTGCTAAACTCCTTATAAATAATAATCAATCCCTAACTATTCACCTAATCTATAGACCTCCAGGCCCACTTGGGACCTTCGAAGAGGATCTACACAAGTTACTAACCCTCAATGCTAAAACCACCTCTCAATTGTTGTTATTAGGGGATTTTAACTTAGGATTCAATGACAAAACAGATGTGCATGCCGCGACTATTTCCCAAGCTATTAACTCTCTAGGGTTCTCCCAAAAAGTCAACAACCCTACCCATACGAAAGGTAGAATATTAGACTGGGTCGCTGACTCTAACTGTACTACAGTCATCTCCTCTATCTCAGCTTTATCATGGTCTGACCACTCATTAGTGTCCTTTGACCTCCTAACCTCCCAACCATCCTCTACAGTCGTCCCCATGGCACCCTCATGCCCCACAAGAAACAAAAAGAATATGACAATAGATAATGTCATACCCGCTATTCTTCCAACCTTAAACGCCTTGCCTGACAATTTAGACCCCGGCACTTTAGTTCACGAGTATAACAAAATTATGACTGATACTCTGGACAAAATTGCCCCACTTAAAATGCGTACAAGTAAACCCAAAGCCCATCTAAATAAATGGTTCACGCCCGAACTCAAGGCTTTACGTCTCACCAAGAGAAAATATGAATCCAACTGGAAAATATGTGCAACTGCTGAGAACAAGGCTAACCTAATATCTATCTCCCGTCAATACAAAAACGCAGTCTGTCTGGCTAAGAAAAACTCATACAACGATCGCATCGCCAACTCCAAATCAAGCATGAAGGAACTCTTCTCCATCCTAAAGGAACTTGAGTCACCTATTGCCATACCAGACACCTGCACTAAAGATCAGACCTGGTGTTCTGACATCCAATATGCTCTAACTAATAAAATTACTACCCTCCAAAACAAAATTCAACTTAAAAAAGACTCGCTTAAACTCCCTACACTGTCACCACCTAAGGCGATCCACATGCCTCAACATACCAAATTCTCCTTCACCAAAACTTCCACACTCGAGATTGAAAAAATCATCCTCACCCTCAAACCATCCAACTGCAAAGGTGACATCTGCCCAGCACAGCTAATAAAAGACGCTGCCAGAGACCTATCACCATTTATCTCCAAACTTGTCAATGCATCCTTCTCCACAGGTATCATCCCAGCTAACCTAAAACAATCCTGGGTGCTCCCGTTGCTTAAAAAGCAAACTTTAGATCCTCTCATCCCCACCAATTACCGTCCAATCACCACAGTTCCGTTTCTGCTAAAGATCCTGGACAAAGTGGCCTATATACAGATTCAAAACTACCTTGAACTGCACAAACTACTAGGATCTAGACAATCTGGCTTCCGCCCACTACACGGAACGGAAACAGCCCTGATTGACTTAAAGGCCCAAATAGACGAACTGAGAGATCAGGGTAAGACAGCCCTCCTCCTCCTACTAGATCTCTCAGCTGCGTTTGATCTTGTGGACCACAAAGTCCTCTGCAAACACCTGGACGTTGCCGCTCACTTCTCCACCCAAGCTATCAGTTGGATAGAATCCTTTCTGAGTGAGAGAACTATGAGAGTCTTTTCCCCTTCGGCAGCAGCTGACCCTATACCCATTACTTGTGGTGTCCCTCAGGGATCCTGCGTCTCTCCGACCCTTTACAATATATTCACCAAACCTCTGTTCGATGATTTGGACAATCTCGGTATCACCTACACTAACTATGCAGATGATACACAGATTCTCTTCCCACTTTCTGGGGATCACAGTGAGGATGGGGAGTTGGTGAATAGAGTGTATCTCATCATTCAGGCATGGATGGCCACTCACGGTCTTTGCCTGAATGATGATAAGACAGAGTTGATCATTCTGGGCACACAAGCCAATATTAACAAATTGGGCCCAGATTACTCAGCCTTCAGCATAGACGGAAATGTCATTAAAGTCTCGAGGGAAGTAAAAACACTTGGTTTTTATCTCGACTCTACCCTGTCCTTCACTAAACAGGTAAACTCCTTAGCCTCCACCACTGCTTACACCTGTAAATTGATCAGAGCAGGCAAGCCCTTCCTGTCCAATACCAGCTGCCTAATCCTGGCTAGAGCCTTAATTCTTTCCCGACTTGATTACTGTAATGCCCTATACAGTAGCGCCAATAAAGCCACTACCCTAAGACTTCAAACTCTACAAAATAATGCTCTCAGAGCTGCATTAGGAATAAGAAAGAGGGAGCATATCTCCTCGACTAGGCGGCAACATAAATGGCTTTCTACTGAGAATAAAATCCAGCTAAAAATGATCTCATTAACCCATAAGGCCTTAAATAATGCTGCTCCTAGCTACTTGATGGACAAAATAAAAAGAAAAACTTCCAATAGACCCATGAGACTCGCCAACTCCAATTGTTTGGCAGTACCTAGATTCAGACTTGCCAAAATTGGTGGCGTTTGCTTCCCTGTGAAAGCTGCTAACCTGTGGAACGCCCTGCCACCTAACCTTAGAGCTGACCAACCCTTCCCCCATTTCAGAAGGAACCTTATCAAACACATTATCGCCAACAATGACTTAACACCCGAACACTCACAAGCGTAGTCCTACCTAATGCACCCCGACGCGACATCAACCTTTATGTTTATTACTGCTAATCATGTATATTGTTAACTGTACATTCATGTAAATACGGCAACTCTTTATCTGTACATTCTAGTAATTTGTGTAATATGGCGTAATATTGTAAATTCATTTATATAACATTGTAACATTGTAAGCTTCGCATATACTTGTTGCTGCGCCCGGTAACCTAAGGGTCTGGTGCGCAATATAAATAAATAAACAAACAAACAAACAAATAGAGCTTAATGCATTCAGCTGTAATTTCATGAACCAAAGTGCCATGTCTATCTTTTCCAACAGTAAGCAAAATCGAATGGACAGTCATATTAAGAATATATGTCGGGGGGCGTGACCAACAGACCTGCTATGAGGACGTGATTCCTCGGTGCTCCCAGGGCCGCCAACTAAATCCTGCTCTATATCCTGCATTCCTGATTTACCAGACACGCGAAAATAAGTACTACGAATATCAGAACCTCTCCACAACGGGCTGCTGCAATTTGGACGAAAACCGGGTGTAATTTGAGAAATACACGGCGTCGTAACAACTCGGACCGCTGGGGAAGAATATTCAAGATGGCTGCCAGGACTGTACGCTGGGCGTAGTGCGCGAGAAGCAGATGCGACTCCGAAGCCCCAACCACTCTATGGTGTCGGCCGTCGTTGTGAGGCTCCAACCAGGCCAGGACGAGAGGCTGCCATCCCCAACCGGAGAGAAACTGGTGGGGAGGTGAGACGGGACCCAGCACAGGCGGACAGCTACGAGCGTCCGTTGTTGCCTGCAGTGGGGAGGGCCGCGACAGAGAATTGGTCCCGCCATCGGGGAGTTGGCCCCATTGCGGTCTCAGCACCTGGGTATGGCGCTACCTGCCCCGGGCATAAATCGAGTGCACTGCGGAGGAGTGGGCCACCCGAATGAACGCAGATAATAAAATGGTCGCACCTGGGCAGCCTGAAGAATCTCCAAGAGCAAAAGAACCAGACAGGCAACGCTGAAGGGGGAAGAAACTCGCACACCTTACCGACAAGTGGGTAGCGGGAAAATAGAGCTGTCCCTGGAAAATCCACATACATACATACATACATAACCCCAGGAGTGTCTTCCCCCGGCACAACAATACGAACCGCCACAAAATGAAGAACACAAGCCTAGAGTGCTACCAAGACCGATGGCCGTAACACGTGGGAGACAAGTTGATGCAGTAAGCTTCCTTTGGGGTGTGTTCGACCGGCACTAGCAAGACAGGCAGCATGTTGTCTCATTAACGCACCAAACGAGCCGTGGGTCACAACATGATACGGATGATGAATGCTTAGAATCTGTACTGTAAAACAAGTGCTTTATCCAAATCTGACGGCAGTACACCTGCAAACCCTACCATATCCCCAAACGTGGCCACCCACTGTACCGTTAACTAGCGGTTGGTCTGAGAGCTGCTCTAAATATATACATAAGTGGCGATCACTGATGTACAGTAAGACATTGGCAAGAACGTGCAGCGCTATCCACCAAACGCTACAGCCAACCCTGCTCCTGCAAGACCTGCATCCCTAGTGCGTGACACCCATACATGCCCTATATATAGACTGAGTGAGTCCAACCTACTACAAGGACACTGCAGGTGGTGCTCATGCCCAGGCTACAGGCTGCCAAACTCCCACTTATGCACCCTCAAATCCCACGCACTAAATGTCTCTCTACACAGCCTGAAAGCTGCCACTCAAGCGGTTGAAGTGTTACACACATCCATGCAATGACCCCAGCAACCCAATACTGTTCGTACCGCTGACCTCAACGACTGGAAGGAAGGGACAGCACCAAGAACAACAAATAAACCTGCAATGCACGAAAAGCTGCCTGCATAATAAGAAGGTATTACTGACAGACTGGAACTGCCAACACAGTGCACCAAACAACCTGTGTCACTTTACCACAGGTACAAACTACCAAACACTGATCAAAACACTGCTAAGAGCGGGATAAGTAATGACGGAGATCTGATAGACTAATTTCCACAAAACCCTGAAACAACGGCGACAACTGGAAATACCCTAGTCCATATATCTCGCCCAGAGAGTGCACCTAACTGGCTATAGTGACGGCTGAGGGGGAACTAAACAATGATATAGCAGAGACTAGATTGTGCACAATGGGGAAAGACAGAGCGAATAACTCGACAACGCAAAGCAAGATAGAACAATTCACAGTCTCTGCCCTGCCTCCTTAATGCAGGCTGAAATGAGTGACACACCAGTAGCGGAGGATAGCACTATATCCCTAAAAGATGTTATGAATGCCATCGCCAACTCAAGAACCTCCATGGAAAAAAGATGGATGGCATCAGTATGGAAGTATCGCTACTGCGACATGACCTGCAAAAACACACGGCCTGCACCGGTGAAGCTGAGGGCCGTATATCAGAAACTGAGGATGGCCTGAGAACTGTAAACCACCAAATGGCTGAAACGCTGGCACATCTCAAAGCACTTGAAGAGCGTGTGGAAGAAGGAGAAAGCAGGGCGAGATGGAATAACATCAGGATCCTTGGCTTGCCAGAAAAGTCTGAAGGCCCGAGCATGGAGCTGTTCCTGGAGCAATTGTTGGCATACCTGTTCGCCCCTAAAACTCTATCAAAAAATGTTTCTGTCGAAAGAGCTCACCGAATTTCAGTGGGCAGACAGAGGGCAGGACACAGGGGGCAGATATGTCTCTATGACAGGAACACTGTGGAACCAAACCATAACAATACTAGCTGTGTACTCACCACCCGCATTGATATCTACATTCATGGAGGTTATAACTCCCTTGATAGTCCAAGATACCTCAGACACACTAATCCTCGGGGGTGATTTCAATGATGTCATAGTCAAGTGTGTAGTAGTTGTCATTCTCAGAGAAGAGCAGGCATATTGAAATATGCACTGGAATAATGAAGACAAAGAGTTTTGGTTTGACAAACAAAAGCCTGTGGGAACCTTATGCTAAAGAGTGATGAACTTTGTTTAATTGTAAGGCAATCCAGACACCAAGTAAAACCCTCCAGGAGTGAAGGAACTTTGTGTTGCAAGCAGAACTTGGCTATTGGGAGGAACCCGTTTGTTGTACATTTTGAAATAGAACCTGAGTAACTTTATCCATTGCAACTTTTACTTGGAAATTTACCTTAATCCTCGGACAGGGGATCCGGCAGTGGTTACAAGAGTATTTGGGTCTAATTATTATTTTGTTGAATGTGAACAGCCATATTAATACATACATGTTTGTGTCTTATGTATAAGTGTGAGGGGCAAATTCCTTTTGTTAGAGTGTTTCTCTGTAGTAGTAGTTTCATAGGCAGGGAAATACACGTTATGTTTGGGAAAGTGAGGCATTCACCTTGCCTTTTCATGTTACCTTTTAAGTTAATAAAACGTCTTTCTCTGAAAATCCTTTACCAAGTTGTTTGCCTCGCATTTCTGACCTCTCACACTGTACCTGTGAAAAACTGCAGGCTTCTGTGTATTTAGCAATCAATTTCAAAATGCTGCACTCAGTGCCCGGAAACACACACTGTTTTACACTGCACACACATCCCAGACAAAAGCAAAATAGATATTTGTTCTTCTTTAAATGTAATCTCACTCTGCTATAGTGAAAGCAGGATATAATTTCCACTAGCAACAATATCCTGTTCATATTCTGTTGCTAAAAGATTATCAGCCGATGCGTGATGTGCACAGAAAATGCTAGGTGTGCTATAATTCAGTCAAGTTTCACTTGGCTTAAAACGTAATTGGAATGCATTGTTGCATTTCACAACAAAATATTAAAGCAGTCCATTTGGATTGAGCCCCTCCCCCTTGTGACAATTACCTCCCTAATCTACAGACTCCTGAGGCTTAGCAGAGAAATGGTGCTAGGGGGCCTTTGTCCAATTACAGTGGGGAATTTTCATACTCTCTTTTGGATAATTCTTTAAAGCACAGAGCCAACAAGGACTCAAGAGTTTCTTGGGAATTCCCAGTCAGCAGACCCCTTCGGGTCTCTTTCTCCCTCCTCTGGGAAAGTGGGTCTCTCGTTAATCTGCTTTAAGCATTCTCATGGATAAGGCTGCATTCATCTCCAGATTTTTTTCAAGATCATCACTCATACATTTGGAACAGGAGTTTCCGTTCTATGCAACCTTCCAAATCCTATCTTTTCGTATTCCCTGTGTGTTTATGCTTATATACCGGTCGATATTCCCACACTATATCATTATGATCTCACACATTTCGATTCTTGCCATTTTGTTTTCAATAACATTGTAACAGACCATTGATAACACACATTACAGATGATTACAAAAAACCTTGAACCTATGTGCTGTCATTTAATCATAAAAAGAGAAGAGGTACACATTAGATTCAGGATATATAGGGGTAGTATGCAGTAGCAATACATATGTTACCGTTCAATTGGGCCCCAACACGAGTTGGGTCTAACACCTAAATGCAACGGTAACGCTATTATCGCCGCATTTAAGGGTTGGTCCAATCACGAGTTGGAAGTAAAATACTCCACTTTCTGCCCATTTTGGCCGCTAATTGCGCCGGCGCTAATAGCGCCACAAAACCCCCATTGGGTCCAATGGATCCAATGGTGAATAGGAACTTACTGCTATACCGCAACTCGTGATCCGGTGCAATTTGTTTGCGCTGGGCCAAGTTGCAGTAATGCTAATAGCGTTAGGCGGTATCCCGGCGACAATATCGCCAGGATATCTCCCAACTTATGATGAGGCCCGATTGTCCCTATCCCTTCTAGGTAAGTATTCCACTATCACAGCACCGACCCGTGCCTCTTACCTGTTACAGTGGTAGCGGTATCCGTGATGACTTTTAGGGACCTCTCCCAGACCCGTGGCCTGTTCAACTGGTGTTGCGTCCACATTTTCTGTGGTGTCCTCCAGCTGTGGGGGTGGCTATGTTTCTTGTACCGTGCAGGCACAGAGGACCAGCGCCAGTATTCGCACTAACACAGTGCACCGACCTTGGGCTAATGCCCATAATAAATGGGCAACGAAGGGGGCGTGGCTACAGGGCCATGCAATAGGACGCAACTCCGGGAGCTCCCACTGATCCTGTATGATCCTGAAGAATATCTGGGGCTACACAGTGCATTAGCGCACATAAACGTGTCATCAGACCCATAAAGTAGCAGAGAATCGACGTTTGCAAGCTGTAGGCTATTTATAAACCGATTGGAAAATGTGAGACAGAGAAAGTTTGGGAGCGGATTACTACTGAATAAGCAAGATGGCGGTCGATTTGTAACAAATGGCCGAGTAAGGACTGACCACTACAACACAAGGGCTCGGAGGGCGGAGCCACTGGTGAGCAGAATTAAGCGAACCGGACCCCGAACAGCTGCGACGGCAGGATCAGACCATGGCTGGGTCGGTGTCTGCAATGCTGATACATAAACGGCGTGTACACTGCCAGCTACCCTGGAGCTGAGCGAGAAGTGCAGGCTCCATTTTTGGAAGTGGCATGTCTTCAATGACAGAAGGGCTTGCAACTTATGAGGGACGTGTTGCGCACAGGCAGTGTGCGACGGAGCAGCAGTGTGAGCGATAAAAGCCCATAAGCCTTCACGGACAATCGAGAAGAAGAAACAAGATTCAGGGAAATGACAATGGTAGCTGGCGGTGTGGCAAATCTTGTGGACATCTGCTGTACAGCTGCAGCAGGCGAGGGACAGAACTGGTGAGGATGAGCAGATTTGGAGTGAGGGACAGAATAATGCTGCTCGGAAGGAGTCCATACAAGATATTAAAGTGAAAAGGACCAGATACATTGTAACTCGAACATTCCGCACGGATAACAGTGGTAGCCACAGGTACTGCGCAGAGTTCAGCAGCGCATTATCGAAACGGTTTAAAGTGAACAGCTGAGAAGGTCCTCGAGACAGACTACCGGAAAGGCATAAATGTAACATACAATGAGGCACACGGACTCGCACTTGCAGAGGCTGGAGAGAAGCTAGTGTGCAGACCAGTGAACCAGCAAGAACCAGGCCTTCCTGCAAAAGCGCCTCCCCTGTGCTCGGGAGGCACAGCTGAGTGAGAACACGCCCCGTAAGTTTAGGATGCCGACAGCAACAGTGCTGCGTGAATCCCTGTGACGGCAAGAAGTGGCCCATTAGGGCAAACTGAATACAATGGGCGAAACGTCCAGCAAAATTGGATCAAGGAAGATGGCGAGGTCAGATGCCAGCGCCGTACAGGAGGTAATCTACCACCAGAAGGAGGCCCAGACTGCTGCCGACGGCTGTGGGACTGTGGAACAGCTGCTGCCACTGACCGACTTTCGCATTGCCGTGTGTCAGGCCACGGAGGCACCAAAGTAAGGAGAACAGGGCGTGGGAAGATGAAGGTGGAGCGAGAGGACAGGTGCAACTTTGGGAAGACACCCGCCCCTCTCATTGGAACATTTTACTGTGCCGTTGGAGTACGCATGACTGATAAATAATAATAGCGGGGCGGACCGCAGTGGAAGCCGACTCCGCCCACTGCAAAGATGCGTACCAGAGAGGGAGCTAGCCCCAGTTATTACAAGGAGACAGACAACAGTGGAAGTGGGCCCCAGAAGTGCATTAGACGCACAACAGTAGGTTGGCCTTGGCTAATACGGGGAGGCAGACCAGAGTGGAGGCAGCTCTAGAGGGCACAAAGAAGGTTGGAGAGGCCTGCAGAGGAACCAACTGGGGTAGATGTAACTGAAACACCAGGTGCAT
Source organism: Ambystoma mexicanum (assembly GCF_040938575.1). NCBI lineage: Eukaryota > Metazoa > Chordata > Amphibia > Caudata > Ambystomatidae > Ambystoma > Ambystoma mexicanum. The sequence goes on along the minus strand of NC_090935.1, from coordinate 468,733,478 downwards.
ACCGTGTGCAACACCTATGACTCCATGGCAGCAATGCAAGGCAAAGGCTGCGCTGACACAGCTGAGGAATCACCGTCAATGAATATACATGAGGAAGCTCACAATAATGAGCTATGAATATAGCAACACCATTGTCAATAACATTAAGCCAGTAGAAGGGCATGCAATATCAATAGCCAGCCACAGAAACAGGTCATAGGCCCAGAAAAGGGCTGTAGCCTGATAAATAGCACAAGAGTACAGGCTCAAGAGACAAAATAAGGTCTTAAGCAACAGGGGACTCAACGAGACTAGTTAAAACATAAACCAGCCCGGGCTATCCTGCACACGATGAAGGGCAACCATAGGTCCGGCTGATACACGCAGCAAGGGACATGCGTATGATCTGTGGAAGCATGCAGAGACACTGAATACAAACAAGAGCAATCTTATGGCCGTGAGTGCGCATACTGCACATCTGCAGGGGCCCGTGTAGGACATACCAGATACCATGGAACTAATAGAGTCCCTAGGCATTAAGCCCATCAACAGTGGGCTGAACAGACCGCAGAAAGCCTGCCGTATATCTCTGGAAAAGGGCAGCATCCCCTGTCGGCCTCCTGCTAAGCTAAAACGAGACAGAGCAATACGGTGCAGGCCCACTTAGCAAGATCCAGGCCCCTTCAGCGAAGACAAAGTGCAGGATGGAGGCTAGTTAAAGGAATTTGTACCAGCACGGGAAGCAGTAACCATATCCATCAAATACGCCAGTACACTTCAGTACGCAATCGATAGGATGGTGGTAACAACTGCCAGCAAGTACTGCCCGGTAAGCAGAGACATCGACACGCCCAGCGGATGGAACCATTGGCAGGGGGGCTAAAGGACGTGGCGGCAACGGATCGTGGCGTCTAAAACTCAAAGAAGCAAAGGGAAGCAGCTAACTTTGGAAGCATGCACAAAACCTGCACTGCCAGCGGAGGGCCCCGCCCAGGCAACTTCACCATCTCAAAAGGCACAGATGTCCTACAATGGCAATCAACAGATCCTAGAAGCCATAGCATCATTGAAAAAGTCTCTCGAAGCCCAAATAGATGCCATCAGCATAGATGTGAACTTGTTAAGACAAGAAGTAAGGGGGCTTGCAGAACGCACAGGAACACTTGAAAAGACAGTGACAGAGAATGCAAGTGGCCTAAAGGGCACCTCGGAAGAAGTCAGGGTACTGCAACAACAGCTGCGTAACCTGGAAGATAGAGCCGAGGATGCGGAAGGTAGAGCAAGACGCAATAATGTAAGAATTATTGGACTCCCAGAAGGAGAAGGAATGGACCCGACTAACTACATAGAGACCCTGATGCAGCAACAAATCAGCCCAGTGGCCCTCACTCAAGGCTTCACAGTTGAAAGGGCGCATAGGTCATCGATGCGGAAACCACCGCCAGGAGCCCCACTGAGGCCAATAATAGCCCGGATATTGAATTACCAAGATGGGAAAAAGATCCTTGAATACTTCGCAAAGGAGGGACCATTCAACGAGCGTCTGCCACAGTAATTGCATACTCAAATTATACCCTACATGTGCAGAAGCAGCAGATGTGTGTGTGTATATATATATATATATATATATATATATATATATATATATATATGTGAAAAAAGGCTACGTATGGGCAATCTGAAGTACATGTTGTTGTATCCAGCTAGAATGAAAGTGATTCACAAAGGCTGTGCAATTTTCTTTGATAACCTGGAAGATGCAAATGGATGGACACGCAGAATTTGTCAACGGAGCAGAACCTGATCCGAGTAGAGTAGACGCACTCAGGAGACCAGGTCCACTGCAAGGCCGCAAAGGTATATGACACAGCAGCAGTACGACCCATCAGATGGAAGCCTCAGGAAAACGAGAGTTGGCAAAATGCAGGAGTCAACAACGTGATTCTTATTTAAGATCGTAACACGCAAGATTGTCCTACACCTATGATTGGATTTGTTTGTTCTGTATCTGCCTACTGCGCCCATGTACAAGGACAAGATCCTGGAGCGAGGGTGAGAAGTGGTGATGCCTGAGCACAAGGGATAGAGCTGGGCAATTGTTGGGGGGGGGGTCAGGGAGTTGGGGTAGTTTGTTGGGAGTTAGCCTATGAATCCATACTGTATATGCTGTATTTGAACATTGAACCATTGATGCACAGTAGAATTGCTAAGTACGATGGGGGAACTTAGAATGTCAGGGGTCTCAACAGTTATATTAAGCATGATAGAATTATGACTTAATTAAGACGTCTGAAAATTGACATTGCGCTCCTGAAAGAAACTCACTTTACACAGGAGAAACAAAGCACTATTGCAAAAAAATGGCGAGGTACGAGGCTTGGTTCGTCATACTCTGCGTGTGCTAGGGGATTGGTTGTATGGGTGGCACCGTTGGTACCTTTGAGGGTGCTTGAGACCTTCTGAGATAAAGGGGGCAGGATATTTCTATTGTGGGATTGGGTTGAACACAGATGTTTGTATTATCAATACGTACGCACCAAACCAAGATACAGCGGCTTATTTCCGCAAGTTATACCCACTAATAAGTCCACACACAGATGGTACATTGATATGGGGCAGAGACTAATTGTATGCTCAACCCTATACTGGACAGATCAGATGACAAATGTATGCACCCCACCCCCTCTGCCAAAGCCTTGTCCACATTGTTACAAGCATTTAAACTCACAGACATATGGCAGACTCTTCACCCGCAAGCCCGGGGCCACTCACATTACTCCGCGCCACATGACTTTCACACTAGGTTGGATTATATTTTTTACAGGAGATGACACTCTTTGAGTGAATTCAAGGAGGCGGAATATAAAGCACTAGTGCTGTCAGTTCAACCCCTGTTGATGAGTACCTGGCAGGCCCCCCTCCCCCTGAGATCACGCATACCGAAATGGAGACTTAGGAGTGAGGCTCTGAAGGACGAAGCATTCTGTGAACATTTGAGGGAACGGGTGCAGGAGTATTTTACGCATAACATCGGAAGTGTAGAATCAGCGGGCACGTTATGGGAGGCCTTCAAGGTGGTGATCAGGGGGACTGCGATTGCTAAAGAATCAGGGTTCAAGTTGCAATAGAGAATGACTTGCGTAAGGCAGAGATAAAATTAGAAGCCATGAACGGTCAGCGAGATTTACCCAGCGGGAGTACCCAAGAAACGGTTACCCTCCAGCATGAGTGCTTAGTACACTGGGACAGATTAGGTAAACTGAGTTATGCAAAATATGTGGAAAGGCAACACGTGGAAGGTGACAAACCGGGACGCTTGCTATCCTGGTTGTACAAAAACGAAACTGTGCAGAGGGCGATTCGGGCAGTCATGGCTAAGAATGGGGAGATCTATGAGAAGTGGTCCAGACCCAAACTATGGTTGGCTTGTCGTCAGTCTCAGGTCTCCCCCCAAGGTGTGCTTGCTAGGAATTTTTCTGAGACCGATGCAGGCCAGACATGTGAGTAAACTGAGAGATCTAGCATACTTCCTAGCGTAGCGCAGGATAGCAATGGTATGGAAAGCTCGTCATGGCCCAGTGATAGCCGTGTGGTTGAGGGACCTCCAGAAATGAGCACTAGCCAAAACTGCTGTGTGGCAAGAAACATCCCATCAGGGCCAAGAGGAGCAAAACATAGATTTAGTGGCTTGGAAATAGTTTATACAGGAACCAACTCCCCCTACGTGTGATGATACCCAAACTCAGACACATACACCATCACAATCTGCGCGATAGAGATACAGTGAGAAGTTCAAGTAATTTGATACATACCATAGGTCGACATAGCAAGTGGAATAGGCTGGGAGGGGGGACGGAAAGGATGGGGGCAGTTTTAACAGGCGAATAATCTGATGTACCACTGGAAATGCTTCACAAAGTCCGTATGTTATTTTGTTTGAAAAATTAAAATACAAATACATTAAAAAAATTAAAATAAATGGTCAATGAAGGCATGGCCTGGTTTGCATGCCAGGGGATAGTTAAACATCGTCTGGAATGGCAAACATCACATTCCAACCTTCTCTGGCTATAGCGGCACTGCCAATGCTCTGTCATTTTTATAGCTTCCTATTTACTTCCTGTTCTCTTTGTTTTGTTGTACCCTGGCTGGTCCATTGCTCCTTTCACCATGTTCGACCTTTAGCTTGTTGGCGGTCATTGCCCGCCATTATCCTGTTGGATAGTCACCTGCTACATAGTACCATCTTCTCTGCCACACCTGTTTAGTGCTTGCACTCTCCTGCTTCCACGAAATATGGGGTGGAGTTGTTTCGTGGGGTCGGGAGAGTTGTCCCCTTCACCAGTGCAGTTATTTATTGTCTCTGCCATGGTGGTAGTTGACACTATTCGCCGGAACGGACTGAGCGGACACTAAACGTGGAGCTAACGAACCATCTCCAAAACTGGATAAGCGCAGCAAGGAGTCCTACATGACATCTACCTTCATTCACTCTGAAAATGTATTGTTTTTGTTTAGTTCAAAATTCATCTTAAATGAGGCTGGGTCGGTCTACACACATAGGGTCTGTCTACACATGTATTCAATCACATTCGGGGGACGGTGCTGGCTTAGGCTATCTTAGACTTTCATGCTATCGTCAGATAAAGGCGATGGTATGAAAGTCTCATTACCAAAGACAGAATCCCATTGCATTGATGCTTTCCGGGTTGTTGAGCAAGGTTAGTCCAAGCAAACTCTAAACAGGCAAACCGAACATAAATGTATAATACAATATGACATGCATTACTCACTGCAATAGAATTGCTGAGGATTGTATCTGCTTAGATTCACATGCGGTGCACATAGTCTGACATCTAGTGGTAATCACGGAGTATTGCATCTTTCTTTCGAAGATTGAAAGGGGACATGGGCGTGACTTTAACACTATCCCTAACGTGATGTGCAGTGTACCCAAATCCCTCAAGCGTTGAGGTTCCTCTGGTTGTGTTTTTCTTCTGCCACGAGGGAGCGTTACAGTCAACGTGAGCGAGTACAGAAGAGAGAAAGTGTAAAAGGTTTATGTTCCTTCTACTCCATGAGGGGAGGAATGGTGGGCGCATGTGATTCTAAGCAGATACAATCATCAGAAATGCTATTACGGTGAGTAATGCAGGTCTTCTGATGCTTGGGAATTTGCTTAGAATCACATGCTGTGCATAGACTAGCGAGCAGTACCCAGAGATGGTGGTGGGATGCTTGAAGGAACAGTAGTAAAGAGATGTCTTAGCACCGCTTGTGCCATCTGAGAATCAGACCTAGAGTGTGTACGTAGGCAGTAGTGTTGTGTAAAGGTGTGTACAGAATTCGAGGTTGCTGCTTTGCAAATGGACTCAAGAGGAACATTTGCAATGAATGTTATGGTAGCCCTTGTGCCCTGAGTAGTGTGCTCTAGGCGTGAAGTGTAGATCCCTCTTGGCAAGAGTGTAACACAGTGTGATGCAGTTTACGATCCCCTTTGAGAAACGGATTTAAAGAAGTCTCTTTATCCATTCCATAAATGCTTTAATTACCAGAATTTTCCAGCACCAAACCTTGCTTTGGGACGTGGTGTACGCAGCTAAGTGGACCTTTAGAGAATTGAAAACCAGACCTGAATCTAACAAGTGGGTTAGGTACAGGACAATATGTTTAGATGTGCATACAATAGGATTGATGCCCTTGCCATTACACCAGATGACAAAGCGCTTCCATTTGCGGGAGTAGCAATGCCTGCTGTTAGGTTTTCGTGCTTCTCTGAGTATGTCCATACATCTTTGAGGGAGAGGGAGGTGCACAAACTCTATGATCTCAGGAACCAGAGTGCTAAATTGAGAGTTTAAGGGCATGGATGTCGTGTTTGCCCCGTGTCTTGAGACAGCATGTTGTATGGGCAGGGCAGCTTCCTGGGAGTGGAGACTGACATTTCCATGAGATGGGAGAACCAAGGCTGGCAGGCCCACATCAGGTGCATCTTTTGCACTAGTCTGTTGAGCAGGGGGGTTGGGGCAAAAGCATACACAAATTTCCCTGACAAGGTTATCCAGAGACCATTCCCCTTGGAGCGGTTCTGAGGGTACCTGGAGATGAAATCTGGGCATTGGGCAACTCCAGAGTGGCAAACAAGTTGAGCTCTGGGAAGCCCCAGTCTGTGAAGACATTGAGTACAATGTCTTCCTGTAGTCGCCACTCGTGCTCTACGGGTAGAGGGAAGTCTCTGCTGAGCACATCCGCCAGAAGATTGAGTTCCCTGGAACATCTTGTGACAGGAAGAACATCTGGTGTTTGAGAGCCAACTTCCATATGTTCTGGGACAGTTTGGACAGCCCTAGAGAGTGAGTGCCCCATTGTTTAAGTAATACATGGCCGAAGTACTGTCCGTGAAAACTAGAACTGTCTTCCACCGGAGGTGTGTTCGGAAGGCCTTCAGGGCCTTGAACACTGCTTGCAGTTCCAACAAGTTTCTATGATTGCATGTTTCCGGTGGGGACCACATGCTGTGCAGCGTCTGATGAAGGAGGTGAGAGACCCCCTCCCCCACCCCATCAGAGATACGTCTGTGGTGAGAGTGGCTTCTACTTCGGGGTGGTGAAGGGTTTTCCCTGCAGAAGGTTTTGCCTAGATCACCATTGCAGAGACTGAACGAGGGCTGTCGAGACGAACACTAGATCGTCCCACTGGCCGCTGGCCTGACACCATTGGCTCGATAGCCACTCTTGCATGTGGCGCATGCGCAGGCGAGTGTGTGGAATTAGGTAGATGCAGGAGGCCACTATAGAGGAGGAGCCAAGTACCCCCACTCAAAGCTCTGCCTCCATGATGCCTCTATGTTGGGAGCCAGAGTGCAAGAAACGTGCAGTACCAGTGAAAATACCTATACCGAAAAGAATCCTGGAAGTAAGGTATCCATTAAGGAAGCCATATAAACACTCACGACAACATGGTTGTCATTTGAATAATTCCCAGAGGAAGTGTGAAAATAAATGAGAAGGAAGACTGATGACGTTATGCGAAGCAGAGCTGACGCATCCAGAAAAGATGCTGAAGACCAGAAACATTCTATTAGATTTAAGGATGGGGTGTTAGAAGTGAGCAACATTTTGGGCTTGAAATTAAGAATGCTCATGCTACAGAAATGATGAAGAAAATGCAAACTCATTTTATAAGTGTACAGATGTAGTAACGCAAGCAGACAAAGTATTCTTAAAGGCTATCTACGTAGTGAATAGATTGCAGCGATGCGCCAACGTATATGCATAGGAATGTATAGACTATGGATGTTTCACAACACACTTTAGCAGAGTCTGGACCCTTGAATAGAAAGGCTTTTTCAGTGTGGCAGAGTTGGAAAATGACTTAATGACTGAGGTGGATTCAGGAAAGGCTTGGCTGGCCCAGCACCAGAAGCCAAGGCCACCGTGAGCTTGGATGTTCATGCAGTAGCTACAAAACGTGTGAAAAGAACAAACTCCTGTTTGAGGTGAGGAGCAAGAATATTGAAGACATCAGAGGTTCATCATTTAATAGTATTTTAAATGCAGAAAAGCTCTGAAACATGGTCTCCAGTCACATGGACGGATGAAAATAGATACTGAGATGAGCTGTATCGAAACCAAGAGACAGTATTCCTATACTCCCTTTTATTCTCAGGCACAGAGAACATTTCCAAGGCCATGTTCAAATGCTAATTGACTGGCAGGCAGCAAGAGTGATGATAGATGGCAGGATAATTAGGTGGGAAGCTATGGTCATGACCAGCCCACCAGCTCCTGAGTGCCAGCCTGCGTGCTGCTAGCGTGTGTGGAGTATTACAGAGGGGTACAGGGGTGCCAACCAGTTGTAGAGGGCCACGTAATAGAGAGCCCTATAGTTTATATAACCAATGTGACGTTTTGTATTTGATGACGCTCGTAGTGAACTGCACTAGAGGAGGGCTTAGTTGCCCACCTGATGTTAGAAACCCAATCACTTTACTGAACAAGTATGCAACGTATACCTAGATGTTCCCTTTAAGCCCATCACTTTCCCAAATAGGTGTTTGTAGATTGCCACGTGGATTGATGTGAATTATGATGAGTTTTTGTTATTAACCTGCATTTTTTATGAAACTCGCTGAGTGAGAAGATCAAGCAGATGTTCGTTGATGTTCGTTATACTCCCTGTTTTAGACAATTGATATTAAAACAGATGTACATAGCCAACTTCCTGAGACAGTCTGATTATTGATGTTTGAGTATATTCTGCATCCACATACATCTCAAAGTATTGTTACCTTGTCTTAAAGGGCCTAGTGTTGGGTACAGAGGTTCACCATCATCGCTAACAGTCACATGGCTTTGCGTATGGTCACCTTGTAACTGGCTACATAGTGAGGGATCTGGAACAGCATGTTTTGAACCCTCTCGTTGGAGGGAAAGACAGGTACGTCATGTCACCAAAATGCCAGGGATAGCGGAAGTGACATCACATGGCCTTTGACCTTCTGATGACATCACAGGAAGTGACGTCATTAGACCCCAGCCCAAAGTGACATTACAGGAAGCGATGGAACACGACCTTTCACCCCTTGATCAAACAGGAAGTGCATCACATAGCATTGTTTCCATGTACACTAGGAAAAATATGGTTACGATATCACTATAAAGTGATATACATTTATACAAGAATGGATCACCATATGTATCATTAATATCAGCATGCATAGGCCCATATTACGAAAGTACTGTGAATGCAAGCAGACGTCCGAGGCCAAACGATAAAGTTGTGTTATTTTAAAGCCTTTATGCTTAAGCGATTCATATAGAACAAATATACATATAATATTACCCAACTTGTGTTGAAAGGCTAAGTTGATCTTGCCGGGAGTCGAACCTGCACCTGCAGATCACACACACATTGCAGCAGCGAGCGCTCAACCCACACCTATCTTAATGGCTGTAGCTATCAGAAAACCAGCTGCTCCAAAAACAAAGAGCCACATGCTGCTGGCACAGCTTAGGAGCCTCAATTTAACGGTTTTTAAAAAGAAAAAAAAAGCTTTGTACATTTTTTTATTTTTAGGGGTAGCAATGGACACCACAGGAGTAGCAAGGGAAACCTCAGGGTCGCAAGTGTGACCCCTGGCGACCCCTAAATGACGTCCTTGAAAGATAAGGTCGTCTTAGGTGCGAGTTAGAGCACCCAGAAACTGTTTGACTTGGCTGGGGTTTAGACTGGACTTTTTCTCGTTGATCGACAAACCTAGGTTGAAGAGGAGATCCACCGTCTTTGGGGTATTTGTTGGGCATGTTACGTACGAATCACGCGTTATGAGCCAGTCGTCGAGGTAAGGATAGACTGGGATGGACTGGCTGCGCAGGGGAGCAGCTACTACCGCCAGTACCTTCATGAACAACTGTGGAGCCGAGGCAATGCCGAAGGGGAGAACCCTGAACAGATGATGTGCATTTGCTATCATGAACCTGAGGTACTTTCTGTGTGTCATTGAAATATGAAGTATGCAACTTTCATATCCACTGTGGCCATGTAATCCCTCCCACTTCCTGCAGTGGTGCCATTCTGAATTTTTGAGGTTTGACACTGGGCACAGGACTAACACAAGGTGCATGGTGAGATCTTTTTTGGGTGCAAGGAAGTACACTGAATAAATACCCTGACTTCTACAGCGCCCTTTTCCAGGAGGACTTTAACCTCTTCCAGCTGGATGTGCAGGGGTTCTGTCGACAGGCATCTGCTCTTTGGTGGGTGGTAGAGGTGGTCAGTGAAACTCGATGCAGTAGCTGTGGGTGACGGTCTTTAACTCCCACTGGTCTGATGTGATGCCCTCCCAGGTGTGAATGACGAACAACTCCCAACCAGGGAAGCGTGGGAGGGGAACCGAACCGGCGAGTCACTGAGGTGGAGGCCGGGGAGCCTCTAGGAGTAGAGTTCCTGCCTCTACCCTTTCCTCTAAGAGGACCGCTCTGTTGATACTGGCTGTTACCAGAAGAGCCTTGACAGGAAGACCAGGGGGTACTTCCTGAGCCATATTGTCCATGGGGAGACCGGGAAACGGATTGTCCATGAAAGGAATGGCAGGAGTAGAGCCTCCACATTGGTGGAAGGGCTTGGCTGTGATCTTGCTGAGTGATTTCAGCTTTTCATGCTCCTCCTTGGCAGTCTTTAGAGCGTCGTGGTTGGCTTCCGAAAAAGGTTAGAGTCCTCGACTGGTTTATTAATAAGAGAGATCTGAGTTTCTGGTTTAAAGCCAGAGTTCTTCAACCAGGCTTGTCTCTTAAGTAAAGTGCCCTCGGCATGAGTGCGTCCAGCAGTTTCACCAGAGTCGAGAGCATTTTATTGTGGGTAACCGGTCTGCCCTCAGCCACGGTCGCCAGCAGGTGTGATCGCGTAGGCTCTTGGACCTCCTGAAGGCCATCCTGGACCAGGCTCCATTGGACATTGCTGTAGCTTGCCAGGAGAGTTGAATTGTTTGAGATCCTAGTTGAATAGCGCTCTGAGGCATTGATTTGTTTTCCAAGGGCATAATGTTTCTTTCAATCCTTATCCGTAGGGGCTTCCGCCGTGGACAGTGGAACCCCTGCCCTCTTCCTAGTGGTTGTAACCACCAGGGAGTCCGGTGTGGCATGACCCTTTATGCATGGAGGGTCGGAAGGAGATGGGCGGAATCATTTTTCAACCCGAGTGTTCACCGCCTTGTAAGGGACGGTGACGACAAAGAAGGAGCTAGGCATTTCTTTATAGAATTGAGTAAGGAGATGGCCTGACTAGTTGGAGGCTTCTCCTTGAGGATATCCTCAACAGAGTCAGGGGCTGCCTCATGTGTTGCGATGGCGAAGCGATGGGCTGCTCTCTTTAAAATGGCGTCGAATAACATTTGCTGATCCACAGGTGACAAATCCCTTTGTGAGGCGAAGAAGGAGGGTCTAGACAAATAATGTCCGGGTCAGGGGTGTGTGCAGGTGATCGCCAAGAGCCCTGATCCCCTGACTGATCCTGATCCCAGTCTGGGTCATGGTCAGCTGTGTCCTGAGCAAACCGATTAATGTCCTCATAGGTATCCTCCTGCTCTGAGACATCAAAGATATCCTCTTGATGGTCTTGTGCAGAGATGGGACATTTCTGAAGTTTACGTGGAATGGGGCAGGAGCCCTCTTACCTAGGTCTTTTGGGAGTGATGTATTTGTCTGAAAAGTCATTAAATTGGGCCAGGTTGTCCATATAGTTTTCAAATCCCTCCCTAGTCCATAGGGAACATGCAGAAGGGTCTGGAGGTGGACATGATTGCCCAGAGGGGGCGGTTCTTCCTAATAAGGCTGGAGGGAGAGGCTGGAGGGGCTTCAGAATACTCCTCTCAACGAGTGGGGGTGGCCTTGTGTTCTGTAGCTGCTGAAATAATAGACGCAAGGCTTTTGCAGATTTTCAGCAGCTGAATGGTTTGTCTCGACGTGCCTGATGGCGTCGTCGTGGTCGACGACTCCACCAAAGCCTTAGGTGCTTGCACGCCCTTGGACGGTGTGTCGGCAACTGTTTTTTTGGGTGTGCGCCCCATCCAGAGGAATGCCCAGTTGCATGCCATGAAGATTGTTGTGTGGAGGGCACCGAACAGCGAGGTTCAGGAGGCGCCGAAGTTTTCGGCAGCCATGTGTGCATTGCATGCTTGTTCGACGTCTACATCAAGGAGACCTGATGCCTATGTCGCCGGGGTGTGAATTCCCCATAACAGAGCCGGTGGCCAGTCGGGGCCAGGGACGGGCCTCTGGGAGCCTGAAGGGTCCGCCGAATGTTTGATTGCTTCCAATTTCGAGCCACTGCTACTGATGGATTCCTCATCGTCCGAAGCGACACAGCCAACGGGGCAATGGGTTTCAGCCTGCATAGCATAGGCCACCCGCCGTACAGCCCGCCTGTCCTTCAACTTTGTGGGTCGAAATAACTTGCAGGACTTGCATGAGCGCTCATCGGGGTCTCGAGGCAGACACCGATTACAACGGTGATGGGTGACCTTCCACAGAAACATGCCGTTACATGACGGGCAAAATGTAAAGGGCGTCCTCTCCATAGCAGAGGGTGACGGCAGCCAGACCAAATAGAGAAAGAGAAGGGAAAAGGAAATACATTCTTGAAGAAGAATAAACCTAGGGCCCCACTCTCCCTACTGCAAGGACTTGGCCAGAGGGCCGAGGCCATGTGGTCGACAGTCGTCGAGCAGTTCAGTAGTCAGTGAGCAGCTGTGGATGTTTTCGGCGGCAGGAAGCCTACGAGGGAGTCTTCGAGAGAATTCGTTGGGCGACTAGACAACAGTAGGTCGTGGGACAAAGTTGGCAATATTAACTCTTGCGAGCTCCGCATAAGGCGAACAACTAGGTAGGCAGAAAAAACCAATACGAGGGATCTGGACACGTGACGGATTTTGGGTACACAGCAAGTCACGTTAGGGATAGTGTTACAGTCACGGCCATGTCGACATCCCTTTCGATCTTCGAAAGAAAGATGCAATACTCCACGATTACCACTCGATGTCGGACTATATGCACAGCATGTGATTGTAAGCAGATTCACAAGCATCAGAAACAAAATTATGAACTATGAGAACTGTGATGGGTGTATGCGGTCACTGTGTTCTGAATCATGAGACTTCTGTGCGTTAGGGATGCCTATTCTTTTGTATTGTTAGTTGGATAGAGTATCAACTTGTTTGGTGCCTTCCAGGAAATTATTCCAAACCTCTGAATGCTTGCATCTCAAACTATTATCATTGATTCTAACCATTGCTGGTGTGTGGGGCACATTGCTAGGCGCCACAGTCTGTGGATACAAGTTTATGCCACTGGGAGCGCTAACACTCTCTACTTATTCCAGTGAATATATCAAGGGGTTTGTTTCGGCAGGTCATGAAGTACACCTACGTAAGTTGTTTGTTATATTTGTTCTTTGGATACTGCACCTGTGTTGTCAAGTACTTGCGACCAGTAGTGTTGTAATCGTGGATATGACCATATTATGTGTAGAACATTTGCATTTGGGGTCCTACATCTCCAGAATGCATCTGTTGGGCTTAGGTCTGCTCTATGTAGCCTGTGTGGAGACCAGTGCCATATGTGAAGCATCTTAAATGGGAGACACTTTCCTCTGGCATCTCTAAGGCCAGTTATATAGGACTGCAGCATATTGGACAATTGAGTGTCAGTAAATGTAATGTAATGTAAGTTGTAAGATGTGCCTCCTCCCTTCCATGTTAGAAATTATACGATCAGTGAGGAGATACCTGTATTTATACAAGTTCTCATAACTTGCACTAAGCAGGTTGCCACATTCCTCTTTTTATGGAAAAGGGGTTTGATATGTGTCCTTTGTTATTTTAGCTGATTATGCGTTACAGCAGAGGAGGACAATTTCTCAATAAAAGGAGAACCCAGCACACATCTCTTTAGTGCATCAAATGAGTAATCCCACTCAACGCTAGCAAATGCTTTTTCAGCATCCAGGGACAAGGCCATTTGGGGCACAGGTGACGATCTCACCACACAAAATACATACGTTTCTGCAACTTGGCAGTGGTTGTGGACAAATTCCACGTGGGAGGAATGTATTAAGGTGTGTATGACTTTTTGTAGAAATGTACCCAAAATTCTGGCATACAGTTTTATAACGTGGTTTATCAGCGATATTGAAAAGTTTGTAGTCTAACTCCCTGGTTTAGTGGTCACATTGCTGAAGGCATTATTAAATTCTCTTGGGAAGAATCGTTGTCTTTATGCTTCCCAGAACACTTTGCCCAGTAGGTATGCAATTTGATCAATGTTGATCTTGTAGTACTTTAGAGGAAAGCCTTCACCCAGCGATTTCCCTATGGCCTTGTTCTGTATCACTCTGTGGATTTCTGTCTCAGATATAGGTTCTTCCAAAGTTCCTCGATCTCTGGGTGTTAGAGCAGGTATAGTTATGGTTGCCAAGAACTTGTGTCTGCTTTGTTTTCAGAATCATATAATGGTGTGTCGAACTCCGCAATGGTATTTGTTATCGTTTTAGGACTTGTTACAATAGAGTTTGCTGCCGTCTTTAATAAGGCGACTCCTGTTCTGCTCGTTTCTTTTTCAGTTTGAGTGCTAATAGCCTCTCTGCCTCCCTCCCCCGACCCCCCTGCTCATAGCTGGTTTGTTTAAGCCTGAACAAGGCGTATTTTGCTTTTTTGGAGAAGGGATCATTACAAATAACATTTTGGTTTGGTTAGCTCTTGTAATATTCGTGCCTTGTGTGACTTGCGGTAGTCTTGTGTGCGGCCTTTGATCTTGTCTTTTAAGACACAACTGCTACCCCTCTATAACAGCCATCACCCCCCAAATATGGTCTGACCATTACCTTATCTCTTTCACCCTCAACACCAAAAGACCCACAGTCTTAACACCCACGCCAGCCACACCCACCTTAACGAGAAACAAGAAAAACATCACAGCCGACAATATTCTGCCCCACATCCTACCCAAACTAAATTCCCTACCTGACCACTCCGACCCAGGCATCCTAGTGGATGCATTCAACGCAGCCATGTGCTCTGCTCTTGACAGTATTGCTCCATTTAAACTTCGGATCAGTAAACCCAAAAAGCATTTGAACTCATGGTTTACACCCCACCTAAAAAACCTAAGACTACAGAAGAGAAAATGCGAAACAGCTTGGAACCGACATCCGACCGCTGAAAATAAAACTAACCTAATTAACATCTCCTCGCAATACAAAAGAGACATCATCCTGGCCAAACAAGAAACCTATAATAATAGGATCTCCCAATCCAACTCCAGCATGAAGGAGCTATTCTCCATCCTAAAGGAATTGGAAACTCCTATCACAGTACAGGATGACTCCATCAAAGACAAAACTTGGTGCACAGACATACAACTGGCACTAACCAACAAAGTATCCAACCTCCAAACAAAAATTGCCCTAAAGAAAGCCTCTCTGCCATCTCAACCTCTGATAGTCAAAATTCCCTCATCCAACAACCCAGAATCCACCCAATTCCGTTTCTCCAAGGTCTCAGTAATTGAGGTAGAGAAGACCATTTTGACTCTCAAACCTTCTAATTGCAAAGGCGACCAATGCCCCGCACAACTGATCAAGGATGCGGCTAGGGATTTAGCCCCCTTTATCACAAAACTTATCAATGCCTCCTTTACTACGGGCACCATCCCCCGCAATCTAAAGGAATCTTGGGTACTCCCCCTCCTAAAAAAGCAAACATTGGACCCCAACATTCCTACTAACTACAGGCCCATTACCACGGTTCCCTTCCTACTAAAAATATTAGACAAGGTAGCATACACCCAAATCCAGAACTTCCTTGAGATGAACCATCTCCTCGGCACCCGCCAATCCGGTTTCCGTCCGCAACACGGCACAGAGACTGCCCTTATCGACCTAAAAGCCCAAATAGATTCACTCAGAGACGAGGGAAAACTAGCTCTCCTCCTCCTTCTAGACCTCTCAGCCGCCTTTGATCTGGTGGACCATAAAGTCCTATGTAATCACTTGGACTCGGCTGCCCACTTCTCAGAGGAGGCTATAGTCTGGATTCAATCATTTCTTAGTGACAGGACCATGAGGGTGTTCTCCCCCGCAGCGGCAGCAGACCCTATCCCAATCACCTGCGGAGTGCCCCAGGGATCCTGCGTCTCGCCGACACTCTATAACATCTTCACCAAGCCACTCTTTGACGATCTTGATAATCTGGGTATCACCTACACTAACTATGCAGATGATACTCAGATTCTCTTACCACTTACTGGGGATTACGTCGAAGATCTGGCTCTGGTGAATAGAGTCTACAGCATCGTTCAGGCATGGATGGCCAACCATGGCCTATGCTTGAACGATGACAAAACAGAGCTCATCATCCTGGGCACGGCAGCCCGTATCTCCAAACTTAACCAAAACTACTCCGCCTTCATCATCGATGGCAACACTATCAAGGTCGCCAGAGAAGTAAAAACCCTAGGTTTTTACCTCGATGCGACACTATCTTTCACCAAACAGGTGAACTCACTGTCATCATCCACTGCCTATACATGCAAGTTAATACGAGCCGGGAAACCATTCCTTTCAGAGGACAGCTGTCTTATTCTAGCTAGAGCCCTCATTTTATCGAAACTAGATTATTGCAACGCCCTCTACATAGGGACTACCAAACAAATCATCCACAGAATCCAAGTGCTCCAAAACAATGCACTTAGAGCGGCCCTAAGTATCCCCAGAAGTGCACACATTTCAGAAATAAGACGAAATTACAAATGGCTTTCCACCCAAGAAAAAATCAACCTTAAATCTGCGTCCCTTATCCACAAATGCCTAAACAACAAAGCTCCCCGATACCTCTCAGAACGCTTCAACAGGAAAAATCCAACGAGACTCACAAGGACAGCCAGCCCCAACTGCCTCCTAGTGCCCAGATTCAAACTAGCCACCATTGGAGGTTCCAGCTTCCCAGTTAAGGCAGCACAGTTATGGAACTCCCTACCCCTTGCACTCAGATCTGACCAAACCTTCAATAACTTCAGAAAGAACACCATAAAATGGCTTATTGAGAATGCGACATAGCGTATGTCACTTTATACGTAACGTCTTCTTATAATGTTTGTACTAACCTGCTTTTACTGTTTGATCGCCATAGATTTGACTGTTTAGCTACGCCTTATCTGCACTTGCACTTGCCCTACCCTGCAGATTCGAAATGTCCACTATGCCTGTAACCTGTAACGTTAACTAATCTGTAACCTGTAAACGTTAACTAAGCTGTAAACCTCCTTGTTCTCTTGCGCCCTGCTACCCTAGGGTCTGGTGCGCACAATAAATAAATAAACAAACAAATAAACAAACCAACAAGATTGCCCGTTTCTCCCACATTATTTTCTTATGGGTGGCAGCTTCCCGTAACATATGTCTTCTCATAAATGCTTTGGCAGAGGGCGATAGGGCTCCAGCAGAGGAGACGGGGTGCTCATTCAGTGTTAAGTATTCTTTAAGTGTGTTCTGTAATTCCTTATTCTGAACGGGGTTTGGATATAAGCTTCTATTCTTTAGCCACCTAAATACTTTTGGCTGTGGCAGATATATGGCTACTTGTTATGTCACTGGTGCGTGGTGTGAAGGACTAATTGGGAGAATGTCATTGGCACTAATGGAATTGAATAATGTGGCCAGTGTCATGAAATAATGCAGCCTTACCCATGTTCTGTGTGAACAGAATATGAGTGTAAATTGTCTTTCTTTGGGTTGGATTTTTCGCCATGGCTCTAACAGTCCGAGGTCTGATATTATGTCTCCTATGATACCTCGGTCTCTGGTCCCAGTACTATCAAAACCTTTTGAAGTATCTAAGACACTGTCAAAGGCTAAATTGAAGTCTCCTCCCAATATAAGTGGTATAAATCCTATTTCAGCCAGGATCTTGCTAAAACAGGCCAACAAGCCTCTTTTGTCCCTTGTGGGTGCATAGAGGGATCCAATCACAAGCACTTCCCCTGTAGTTGGAGCTTTACAAGACAGATCCTTCCCTCTGCTCAGACCATGTGCGCTTTACTCTGCAATGTACGTTTTTATCAACATGGATAGTCCACATTTTTTCATTGTCTGAGAGCAACTATGATACACTCTTCTAACCCGCCCTCACACTATTTTTTCCACTTCTGATGGTCCCAGATGGGTTTTCTGTAGGAGCACAATGTCTACAGATTGGTTTTTAAGGCTTTGTAGAATCTTTTTCTGTTTGATGTAGTTGTTCAGCCCATTCACATTTTGGTTTAGTATTGTTAAGTCATGCATATGTCATGTGCAGGTTTGGATTTGGAGTGTGTTCATCTTGTGATAGGATCAATATTACGAGCCCATTGTAAGGAGTATATGTAGAATGGATTATTCCCAGTTTATTTGTGCTATATTTACCCGCCTTTACTAACCAGTTACCAAACAAGTACTGCCAACTCGTAAGTAAACTAACTTTGTAAACGAGACATTTTCAGTAGTTCTAACTTAGTAGTGGTAAAGCATGCATCTATATAATATAAAACACTTTAAATCTGCATGGCTAACTTTGGGAAGGGTCTCAACCACTACCATCAGCTCCACCCATGGTCCAGAGATGGAGAAAAGAAAATGAAAAGGGGATATTTATAAAGACCTGATTTAAAGTAATTCCCCTTACATATTTGGGCAGGGTGTCAGCAATTGACCACACAGGTGTTATATTGGGATGGGTTGGCCTCTCTCACTTCAGTGTTTCGTCCATCTTCAAAGACCTGTCAGTCTGTCTGAGCTTTCTATTCTCCATTGCCTTTTTGTTGGGACTTTATTGGTGATCTTGATGTGTCACTTGAGTGGGCTTCAGTTTGGGATGGTGTAGCAGACTGTTTCATTTGCGGGTAGGGAGATTTATTATTATGGTACTTACTGAGCGCATACCTAGTTATGAGAAGCAACTGAGTGTGTGAGGGATCAGAAATGAGAGGCAGCCACAAAGTTGTAATGTTTTCAGCATTAGATGTTTTATTAAAATAAAAGGTTTGGATAAAGGCCTATCTGTACTTATCCTAAAGAAAGTTTCCCTGTCTAGGAAACTAAAAATAAAGATCAGTCTGTGTCTCGTCGTCAAAATTATGCACTGTCCTTATGTCGAAAAATGACCAGACCCTCACACTAAAATAATGAACAGGTGCAAGGTAAATGTCTCTACTTTAGATTTAGCAAAACGTGTGCAAAAACTAAATATATAAATCCAACAAAACAATGCTTTTATCCAAGGGGTGATTCGCGTTCTCTGAACTGTCTCAAGTAGAATATTGAAAGTGTTCTGTTTGAACAAAGATTGTTCGAGCGTAGCAAAAATATTTCTTTCATGCAACACTTTCTACAGGATGGCAAAAAGTGTCTATTGAAGAATAACAAGAGTCTCTTTCATAGAACAGCTTTTAAGGATGGAAAACACTGTCTCTTCTTCTCAGAAACTTCACAAAGATTGTTTCCTGTTATATTCTCCTGCCAGGAACCTTTTTTCAATGTCTTTTCCTTTCACATACTCTATATGGTTTACCTGGTATACTCCCCTGCAAGGAATCCCCCTTCTCGGCTTTGCAGATACCCTGGTACACTCTCCTGCCAGGTATCTTTCCCCCAAAGGGTCATTGCGTGATGCACTTTCACCAGGTATTCGTATAACCTTCTCTTTATCTTTCAATTATCCTTCTCTTTAAGTATAACACAGATGTACTCCTTCACAGTTTATACTTTATTGGCTCCAGGTATTACTTGTTTCAACTTCACCCATACTGACATTTAATGTATGGAGACTTGTACATATCTTGCCTTTCAACTTCTTCATTAGTGTTCAATTGCTTTTAACAACTTTTATTCAGATTTTCCCCATATTGACATTTCATATATGGAGACTTGTGCAAATTCTGTCCTTCTATATTACTTAATTGATATTCAATTGTTTGTAGGCCTGTCGGTGAGCCCTGGGGCTCCCAATGCTTCTGGGCAGTCTCACAGGTGTTGGCTGGTGTTTCTGACCCATGGCGTATGGCTGAGGCAAAGTCCTTGCTTCAGGAAAGCATTTCCCACTCTCCAGTCATCTTCTCCTTCACACGCCGGTTGAACTGCTGCTCTTCACTGCAACCGCATCCCTGATAGCCTCTCCGCTGCTGCCAGCTCCCCAGCAGTCCTCCTGCAGTACTCATTGTACTTCTCCCAGTCTCACCTTTTCCGGTAGGAAGTGTAAGGGAAGCATGGTATCAAAAGCAAGACAGACACAAAAGATACGTTTGGAAAACCTTTATTGTTCTCGAAAACGGGGTTTGAAGAATGCCTAACTAGCCCTACGTCTAGAATGGGAGCACGTTCGACCATCAAATAATAAATAACACAGTCCTAGTGGAGTAAGTCAAAACAAGATGGCGTATGCTAACAAAACCTAATGCCAGCCTAATCTAATGATATAATATATGGGTGGGAATAAATGTGTAGGCAAAAGGAATAAAGTACAAAACTATAAAGAATCAATGTGGACAAGTCGGCTCTCCTCCCCACATTGGATAGCACAGGGAAAGGCGGGCCCCGTAGACAGGTTGACACACTCTGGCTCAGATTCTTCAAAATTAAAGGCAGTTCATGACGTGGATTGCGGCCCGCCTGGCCTTCCACACTGAAGTCCCTCTTTCCAGCTTCAATATATAGTTCAACAAAAGGTTCACACCGGTCTCCCTCAGTCGGGCTCAGACGATTTCCAAAACACAAAGTTCACATTGGTCCCCCTCTGTCAGGCT